>NW_026892584.1:1197500-3938750 GCF_033815535.1 Pezoporus flaviventris | reverse complement strand
AAACCGACCTGGATTACACGCAGCGCGCATGGGAGGACAAGGAGCGGGAGCTGCAGCGTTTGCTGGAGACGCTGGGCACCCTCGACGTTGCGGAGGCGCCGGCGGAGCCGCGCGGGGCCGCGGGCGGAGGGCGGCCAGCGGCGGGGAGCAGCGGCACCGCGGCCGGATGGGTTGAGCAGGCGCGGGCGCTGCGCAAGGACAGAGCCGACAACGGCGAGGACTCGGACACGGGGCTGAGCTCCATGCACAGCCAGGACTCCGACTCGCTACCCGTCTGCGAGTCCCTCGTCTAGCATCCGCCGGCCCGGAGGGGCAGGAGGTGGTGTGAGACGCGGGCCGGCAGCGCGGAGCGGAGGGGTGGGGGCGAGATAACGCCCGGTGCAGGAGGCACTCACATGAGGAAACCTCTCAATTGTAGCTCTTGAGTTTAAACTTGTTCTAACTAGTCATCCGCGGGCAGCGCTTAGGCTGGCTCGCCAGTACATTCATCTAAGGAAGAGAATCTCACAGCGTGTTTGTGTTTCATTCACGGCTGGGAATTGCTCCCTCCTTAAATCTTGCCGCCTCCTTTACCCCCGAAGGCTTTGCCCTGGGCTTTTTAATCCTGCGGTGCCCACCCCCCACCCCCGTCTCCCCACTGTAGTTTAGGCTACTCCTGGTAAACTCTCTGTAAGTAAAACGCTCCGCAGGGTAAATCAGTTCTCCTGATGGGTTACATTCTCCTGGTGGGTTACATTGGCTGTCATAAACAAACACACCCGGCTCCTTTACCGACAAAAAGTCATTGAGACTAAAGCTGCTCATCATGTAAACACCGTGGAGGAAAAGCAGTGTTAAAACTACTGACACCGGGATCTCCCAGGGCACAAGCCTGTGGAAGGTACTGCAATTCCTTTTGGCAACAAAAAGGGGTGACAAATCACTTTTTTGAAAAAAGAACAAAATGCAGACTAGCATGTTGTATTTGCTCTGCGTAGTGCTTTTTCTTATGCATAGATGAGAGTGCTTTGTTGAAAGGCAGACTAAGAAATCTATTAGTACCGATGTTCTTTTGACAGTCATTGAAAGCAATTAGCAGTGCCGCTACGTATACAGCCTTCAACTACCTTTTTTTCACCGGGCTAGCTGACACTTGGCTTAGCTTGGTTGTAGATAAACAAAGTACAGAATCAGCTTGAGCTACCGTTTTTAATAATACAGTTCACATCAGGCTAAGAGATACAACGATAAAGGTGTGACTCAAGCTCTACCTGCACTACAGCTTAATCTTTTCAGTTATTCCAGTAAAAAAAAAAACAAAACCAGCATCAGCTGTAACATGCATTTCACTTAACTGCCAAATCTTCCTCTTCAGTTTAACTCTTACCAAAACCATTTGACCTGCTCTTACAATAAGGGACACAAAGGATTCTTGTACTCCAGAATAATTGCAGAAACATTTTAAGCAGTGAGAGACCAGAGAATGTTGAGTCAGGCCTGACTGACAGCATGAGCTTTGAAACTTCTGAGATTATTTATGTAAGGCTATTTATGAAAGTTTTCATTTAATGCTAAAGGAAAAAAAAAAGGGGGTACACCAATAGACCAGTTGTTAATTTCTGATAAAACCTTTGCAGCTTCCTCACCCAAAGACCGGGTTCTGCTCTTCTGCAGTGTTCTTGCTGGTGGGAATTCTGTTGGACAACAGAAGACTAGACTGGTCTTCAACTGGTCAGTTTGAAAGCAGTTGGGGAAATAGTGTCTGTGGGTTTGTTGAAGCTGAACAATTCCCTATAGGCTATCATTCTTGATAAATGTTATTCCACTGAATGGGTCTCAGTTATAACAAACTGTGGTTTATTTTGAACACTATATAGTTTTTCATATTTTAGTTGACCTTGAAAAATATTTAAGAACCTATTTTTAGAGCTAATAAATCTCTTAATAATAATAAGTGTTCCCAACTGAGTGTGATTAAAAAATTACATATATCAGGTCTGGGATTGTTGTGTTATCATGTGGTGTCATTCACCCTTTTGCAAAGCCAGCAGAGGGGTACAGCAAGTCAGACCTCTCCAGTCTGTCTCCTGACAGCACTGTCCCCTCGCTTTCTGGTATGGGGGGTTCCCTCAGGTACAACTAACGTTCTTCAGATCTAGTCGCTGCAGGGGTAGAGTAGTGCCATTTAGAAATGTTGGCACATATCCAGAGTGAGCAATTTCACCCCACTATGCAATTAAACATACTTAGGTGGAAGTAGAGCTGAAGAATAAGTTAAGGGTTTCAGGAGTCACGTTGATGCCCTATATTGTATTAGCCAGTGCAGATGTAATGGGTGGGTGATGCAAGTATCTTGATAGCTTCTCCAGTGATTGATGCAAGCAATAAACCTGAAACTGCTTTACGTAAGCTCTCCCATTAGCCACACCAAGCAAATAAAAAGTAAGCACATTATAGAAATAAGCTGCAACAGGCCATACATCATTATACTACTGATAGAGGCGTCAGGTATCTTGTGAAGCATGAGGTGAAGGAAGCCAGAAGATTCGAAGTTGCAAAGGGAAGTCTACCTACTCATCCTCAGCTAGGCAAAGCCTTAGAACCAGGGCAAAGCCATTTCTGCTTGTAGTGCACTGTGCAATACCTGCCCTTGGCGTCTCACAACCCCAGATCTTAGGCAGTAGATCATGACCCTGCTGAGCTGCTGGTCCCTGTCCCTTGAGGCCAGGAGTAAGAACACTGCAGGTGGTACTACAGTTTCAAGGTTTTGGGGGGAGCTGCAGTGACTTCCCACAAGGACATATTTAAATGTTTTCCTATAGTGTGAAGGTGAAATTGGGTATATTTATTTTATATTTAAACAGTTACAAATGCAATTGCAAGGGGCTTAGGTTTTGTTCCTGCATGCAAACTGAAGTCAAACATTTTCACAAATCCCCCTCTCTCAAACCGTTATTAAAACTTTAGTATGCAAGAGGAAATCACTGTTTGCATTGGGCAGGTACTTCTCCCTTCCCATCTGCTTTTGGACTTGTGTATCCTCGCTTAGATAACAGACAAGCCACAGAATGCTTGGCTTTGACAGGGAATTTGTCTCTGAGGTTTTGCCAAGCACATAGCCAAGGGTTAGGAAAGTCCATTCAGAATCACAGGTAGAAGGGCAGGATTTTTATCTCCTTTCTGCTTCTGAGAGAATGGAAGAGGGAGAGAGCATGTCAGAAGTCTACCTTCTGGCACCACTACCTTTGCAGGTCAAAGCTCCAACCTACACCTGCTTTTTTTATTTTATACCATTCTATCTTCCAAAGTTAAGTCCAGTCTAATCTTTCATTCTAAGACCAGACAAGCAGATACAGATTGCCATGGATTAAGTAAGAAACTACCAACATTTTGAACTATTTAAGATAAATCTGTGCATAGTACCACATTGCCCCATTTATTCAACACCCTACCTGCTTCTGAAAAGAACCATCAATGACTGAGGCCACCAGGCCCTTCTCAGAGAAAGAAATCAAAGGGAGTTTTGTCTGGGAAAAATAAGCAGAGTAGAATCAGGCCTTAGTTTCAGGCACCCTTTTAAACAAGTATTATCAAGCAATACTGCACAAGTCCTACTCGTTTGCTACCCTTGGCCACAATTTTTCTGACCCTATATGGATGGCACTTTCTTTTGTGCCTGTAAAGAGTTTGTGGGACCAGACAGTGAATCATATCAGAAAAAATTGATGAGCTTTAATTAAGCAAGTCCCTGATGTGGCTCAACGTAGTCACATAAATGCTTCTGCCAATGGCAAGGTACAGTGCCAAAAGTGACACATTGAAGGCACTTGGAAAGGTGGAACTGCTTTTTTCAGCAATGGGCACTGTCTTATGCTGACTTGCATGTTTGCAAAAGCTTTGTTCAGACTGTACATATCCCCCCACTCACAGTCTAAAGAGAAGGTTTCTGATGGAAGACCAGGCCTGGAGCTGAAGGTTCACTGACATCAATTACACTCACCTACATGAAACCCAACATGAGTCAAGTAGTCCAGCTTTTAGCTTTGACCTTGTTTCAGACACCCACTATCAAGCAATATTACCAGAATGAGGACTGGCAAGTTTGATATATTTGTAGTCCTTAACACATGTAAGAGATCTGCCAGTTTGAATAAGCACTTTGTATGGCTATCATTTGATGCTTTATAATGGGGAGGGAAGAGGGGAGGCAAATACATTTACCATAATGAACATCACTGACATGCAAAATGAATGACCTATTATTTATTACCATTTATTCTAAAGCACCACGTAGCCAGCCAAATCAGAGCCTGGTCAATATACAGGGACACATCCTTTTCCAAAGAACCCAGTCTTGGTTTCAGACAAGACAGAGTTGAAGGGTGGAAGCAAGTAAGTGGGTGCAAATGAAGGAAAACACATCATCAAGCTTTATTATTGACTGTTTGCAGGAAACATCTTCCAAGTTTGCTTTAAAAACAGTCTGTGTGCCTATGTTGGGAGAGACTTAGACACAGACCTCTCCCTGTCCCAAATTCTACACTACTTTTTTAATCCCCCTTTCATTTGCACTGAGCTGGGACTGCAGCTCAATACATGAAAAGAGCAGCGCAGGCCTTGAAATAAAATAACAGGTCTGGTGAGTTATGCTAGTTACCAAGTTGAAATACAAGCCATTGGGGACTGTTGGAAGCAGTTATCCTTTGAAGTCACTTGATATTACTGCTCCTGAGCTGGCATACAAAGTTTAAAGGAATGAGCATCACAAAGTGCAGGGAGCCTACACAGATGTTACTTGTTTTATACAAACTCACATTGCTGAATTAACTGGAGTCTTAACAAAAAGGGACAATTTAATAATTTCCAAGCAAAATTGGGCTCTGTATGCAAATTAGCCAAATATCTTCAAGCAGAATGGTCAAATAGAATTTTAAAAAACACTGTTTGCATAATTGAATACCTCACTTGTGTAAATGCATCAGAGCAGAACCTTCCATGCACGGTGGATTGTCACACCCTTTCACATGCTGAATAACACTAGTGAGTAAGCCACTGATTTCTTAAGAGTGTACAGTACTAACTCTACCAGGGCATTAGAATATACCCTTAACATATAACTCCTGCAGGGTTCACACACTACCTATGTACCAGTTTATTTGGAAAGTCTTATTAAAATCTCCTTCCTTCAGTTCTGAAAGTGTGTCAGGAACCCATTGATGTTCCATGAAAAAATAGTTTTTCTTCCAATAACGTTTTTCCTCTTTCCTGTCAACCTGCTCTTCCCCTGCTCATCAGCATCTGATCTGGATTTCATTAATAGTCTCACTCAAAATGGTGGGACTCCACAGATTCAGGATTAGGATCTTACTTCGTAAGAAACCTGAAGAAAAAAATGTTTCTTTCTAGGCTTTGGCAGAAACTCATTATTTGCGTAGTATGTGGCAATCTCAGCACTGTTTGTAGTTCTTTATATAGTAACATGTCATAAGGATTAAGGACACACACTCACCAGCTGTTCTATGCCACTGTTGCTCAATGCCCTTGCCTGCTCCCCACTTTCTTTTTTACCTTTTTTTTTCTTTAAATGTTTTCCAGTTACCTTCTGAATTTTCCCCTTCTCCTAATTGGAGGCAAGTACTTCTCACACAAGGGGGGAGTGCAGCTCCTCAGATGATATTTGGGGGAGTTGGGGAACATTACTGTGGAGCATTCAGGTAGGGAGATAGAGTTTCCATACCTTATTTGAAGAATAACTTGAGTAATGAGTGGTATCTTATTTCCCTTGGAGTGTAAGTTTTGCTGAACTATTTACTGTGTGATTGTACCCCGTCTGGCAGAAGGAGGCCCAATCTACTCAAAGCCTTCTAGGTACCGTTATAATGAAAACATTAAATAATTTCACTCTTCTGTGCCTCAGTGCTTCCCTTTTCTGAAGGATTTCAAATAATCTTTGCCATTTAATAGTTCCGTGAAACCACTGCAGAGTGATCTCAGAACACAACCCTGTGAAGTCAGTCTCAGGATTTTATAGGGTTTACTGGGAAAAAAAACCCAAACCACCACAAACTAAAAAATAATCTGTGACTCATAGAAAGAGCTCTTATATATCTGAAACACACTATCATTGGCTTACTAGCATTGCACTTCACATGGCTTAATTATATGATTATTTAGTCTATTATCTCTGAAAGGAATACTTTTCATCAGTCAAATTATGCTCATAAACAGGTCTTTGGAAACTGTGTTAAAAGCCTTTAGGAAAAATATTTAAACCATTTCAATTTAGTGTAATCCCCTTGTTTTAATCTCTTACAGACTTTCCTTTTTTTTTTTACATGTAGTCAGGCTATTAGTTTATGCATTTAATTATCAGTGTAGCCTAATAATCTGAATCTTCACTTGATAGACATACCTTAAGAATGGACAAAAAACTACTTTGGAAATTGAGAGACATGGATCACCTTTTGAAAACGTTGCTGCTTGTTCTTTGTACTGCTAGCATAGAAGCAAATGATTTGCTTTCAACTGCAAATTTCTAGTGTTTTTTATGTTTCCCTTTTTTTTCACAGCTGTTCTTCACTTTCTCGCAGTAAGATCTTCCATAATTCTGGGCAAGTTTCCTGTTCAGAGTGACCGGCTGACTCATGAATCACCAGTAGGTTAAGAGTTTAAAACCAGGATTGTCAGTTTTTATAATCCTGTTCCCGCACATTTTCTGTCTCTCCTACTTCCCCTGCTCCATCTCAAAAAATATTACCCTGACCAGGTAGTAGAGGGTCAGGCACTCAAATTTTGCCTTCCTTCAAAAGAAGATAGCACACAGCTCCAGGTGTCCTGTATCTGTAACACACAGAACAGTACATAACAGCTGTGCACCGTCCGCAGAAGTGAGCTGATTAGAAAGGTCTTTTCTAGGCTAATATATGAGGAGGCCAATTTGAAGCCAGTATATTGTATATTAGTTATACTTGGTTCTGACAGGGGCAACTAATGATCTCCAGCAGGTGATTGCAGTGTGAAATAGAATAACCCGATCTTGTGATTATTTTGGATTAATTTTTACATGTTTACTGACTTCAGGGTGTGGGCTTTAAAAACGGTATCTCCCACTCCCTACTTACCAGCTAGGTAAGGTAAGAAAACAGCATTCTGTCTTAGAGGAGGTTGTAAACTAGTCAGGGTAGTAACAAGCAAGGACCTTGCTGCTTTCTTTTCTGACAGGGAAGGAAAACTTTCCTGCCTCTGAACTGCCTAAATGAAGCAGGGATGGACAGGGACAAGAGCGTAGTAGGCATGAAACCGTGTCAGAAGAGAATGGAACCAAGCCCGAGAAACACAGACATAAGAGGAGGTAGCTGAAGGGAGCAAACAAGAAAGGACAAAAACAAGCAAGAAGCTGGAACAACAGGAAAGTAGCAGGCAGCATGAACCAACTCTTGCATTGTAATAACTGAGAAAACTCGGAGTCTGTGATAACAACTGTGTATCTTGGTCTTAGTGAAACAGTTTGAAGCACCTCTAACAGCAGCCTGGGAGGGAGAGGAATCCATGCCATAGTAGTATCTTCACAGCTTATCAAGGCTTCACAGCTTATCAAGTCAGGTGAACATGGGAGGAAAAAACAGCCCCCAACAAACAGACAAATATCTTGTGATTTCCCTCAGGTTGTGTTAACTCGGCTGTAAAGGCAACTGACTGCAGAATTTGCAATAGGCTAGCTTGCTGAGAATTTGAGGACGAAATGTCATTCTCACATAGTGTTTTCTCCTTCATTTTTATACTTGGTGGGTATGGAGGAATTAATGTTTTCCTAGATGATACATATTTTATATTAGTTAAACTTTATCTGCAACAGATTCCTGGAACACAAGCCAGCTTGCAAAGCATGTGCAATGGCATTTCTAAGTATGTTTTGTAAATTGATTTGTGCAAAAAAACAAGCCACCTGAGACAGATGTAAATTTCAGTTGTTTAAAGTCTCTCATCATGTGTCACTGAAGTGATCTACATGTAGATCACTTAATCTAGTTAATAAACACAATTAACATGTTTTGAGAGTATTAACTGGACCTGTACTTATACTACTTTCTGCATTTCATCTTTATAACCACCTCCATAATCAACAACTCCCATGGCTTTAGTACACCTAAAGGAATAGTTTACCTTTATAGAACATATATTTCATTATTAACTTCTCTTTCATTGTCACTCCCTCCAATGTTTTTCCCCACAGAATTTCCAAGCTTTTTTCTCTTCCTCAAGTCATTAGCAATTTGGCTTCATCTTTGCAAATAAGAAGGGTGAGAGATACCTGCCTGTTCAGAAGTCATCTGCTATACACTTTCAGCTCCAGGCTTCTAACTGGTAAGTCACAGTCTTTCCATGTGAGTTGCTTTCACACCAGTATTCTGGCATTTCTTTCATTTATAAAACTGAAGATTGGACTTCTTCAATCAGAAAAAGTTCATAGCTGGGTAACCACACAACCATCTTATGCAAAAGGGCACAAGCTCCACTGTCTTGCCCAGGATATCAGAATCTGCTTGTAAAAGGATACAAGTTAAAAACCTTAAAGATGTACCCAGTTAACCCATGGATTGATCTGTATGTTTTTAGCTAGAGCTAAATACTGACATTCTTATTACAGGACAAGGGGTAACGTGTTCAAACTTAAACAGGGAGTTCAGGTTACATTTCAGGAAGAAGTTCTTTACTATGAGGGTGGTGAGGCACTGGAATGGGTTGCCCAAAGAAGTGGTAAATGCTCCATTCCTGTCAGTGTACAAAAGGCCAGGTTGGACAGAGCCTTGGGTGACATGGCTTAGTGTGACATGGTCTAGTGTGTGGCAGGGGGGTTGGAACTAGATGATCTTAAGGTCCTTTCCAATGTAATTCTATTAGCATTTGCATAGCAATAGTACCACACAAGATAGAAAGCTGTTATACTATGTATTTTTAAAAGACACAGGACAAGGCAGCCCTTGCTCTGATCACAATACAGACAGACAAGTCAGACTTCAATTGAGATGACAGGTATAGGAGCTGCAGTGGCTTAGCATAGCAGGTTAGTAACAAAGATGGGAACAGAAGCCAACTCTCTTGATGCCCAATCCATTTTCCTCTCTGCTAGACCCAAGCTTCCAGCCTGTGATGTGGTACAGACAACAGATTAGGTATAAATTCATCTCCATCTCTTACTGCCACAGAAGCCGTACACCAGGTTAACATGTGGAGACTTATTCAAGCTATTAAAGAAATACAGGAGGCAATTTCAGGTGAAGAGGAGTATCAGAACCAGTATTAGTAGCTATGACACCTAAGACAATATTACTTCTTTCAGACTGACTATTGCCAGTACAGTCATTTTAACTGAGCGCAGTTATGAGGTTTTCATCTTTATTTAAAAAAGCCAAACCCATAAACAGACTAAGTTACTGAAGAGCACTGCTATGGGGATCTGTATGACATGAGGCTTCATTAAACAAATATTCAATGCTAAGAAAGATTGCATCTTTCACTAGGTCTCAAAAGGAGCAACTCCAGACATTTTGATCTGTCTAGATGAAAGCCCTAGTTATTATCTAATACAAGCGAACATCATGGCTGGTTCTGTTGTCTAGGAATACACCATGATTAGTGCTTTACAGATTCCAAACAGTTTGGTCCCTCACCAAAAGCCTGTATATGGGAAGGCAGCCACAATACATAGTATGTAATTAACTCGAGAAATTTCCATTTTTATTCAAAATGCTGATGAACAAAATATCAAACAAGAATGGAAAGTACCAAACCTAATGTCTCAGTCCGCAAGTATTTTAGATATTGAATTATGAGCTTTAATAAGAGCAGGCCCTGAATAGTTTGTTACTAGATGGAAAAAATGCAAATAATGGAAGTCATGGGAAAATGGTGCGGTTGGAACTTGCTCTCAACATTTCACATGGCATTATATGTATTCAGTGTATGACATGCATATGCTCTTTTCCTACTGCTTTGTATTTCAGATTGTATCATCTCCTCCTGTGGCAGTCTGAGACACTAGCTAAAGCAGACTGGAGTCTTGCAAAATCCTTCTTAAAAATTAACTGCAAATACAGTAAGTGTACTTTAATGTTGATTAACTGAACATGATCATTCATATAAATATGCATATTAATAATGATGCAGTCAATTATTGAGCAAAATAACTAAAACCCTGCTCAATCATGAGAAGATGACTTAATGAAAGGTCTTATTTCTATCCTTTGCTTTAAAGTTGACAGATGGTCAAGACTGGAAGTAAAGAAATTCTTTGCATGTTAACACTTCAAGCGGAAGAAAGAGGCTTCAGAAGTATCTCACAGTTCCCAACAAATTCTTCCAATAGTGTACGTTATCCTTGCAAAAATTTGGAACTCATGTTCATAATCTACTCAGTTAAACACAAGATGACTAAAGTTGATTTAAGTTTTCTTCCCGATCCCATATTTAAAGCATGAATATAATTTAGACATCAGCAGATAAAAAGTATGCCAATGAAGGACATGTACAAATTCAAATTACTAAGGAGAAAAATTAAGTTAATTTCAGTGTGGAATGTTTGTAAGCAGTGTGTAATCAGTCTTCAGTTTAAATGACTCTTAATTAAATAATCTATTATTATGTTCACTGGCAAATCGAGCCTAAACATGTACAATGCAAAAGCTAAAAGATCCAACTACATTCAGCATCCAAATATAAAAAGCTTTTAGTACATTAACATTGGCCAAAACTATTTTTTTTTCTTTTTAAATCCTTTGTGGTATGAAATGCAGCTGAACAATCCATTACGTGTTTCACTAGGAGCAATAAAGGTCAAAGTCCAGCCAAAGGTACAGATGTTGAAATTTCCATGACATTCATGACTGTCACATATTCACATCTGAGTGCGGTCTATCCATAAACAAATGAAAGCCTGCAATGAGACATTCTCCAATGCTGTTTGAGAAGTCTGTTGCTTGCTTGTCACTTGGGCACACCCATGCCTGATTTTCTTTTCAGCAAATAGCATTACCCTCTGTACCCCCCCCCCCCCCCCCCCCGAAGCAATTACTCATTAAAAAAGAATAACAGAACAGTAGTCCCCAAATGACTGCATTCAACCATCTTTCTTGATGCTAAGCAAACATCCATTGGGAGTATCATGCCCAAGCTTGGCCTTGTTTCTGAAAAAGGATTAGCACAAGCCAACCAGTCTGTCAGGACTGACAGACATCAACTTGAAATCAAACGTCATCTCCACCCCAAAGTACGCCTGTAGGGCTTCCTTTGCAGAATTTGCTGAGGGGAGAGAGGGTGTGGAGAAGACACTGAGAGCCACCTCTTGAATTAGGAACCCAAGGCCCGCTTTCAGAAGATGTACAGGTTTAAGTGGCTTTGATTTCCAGTGAGACCTGTCCTCCAAAAGGTTGTTGCTTTTGAAAATCACATGAAACCAATAAATAATAAATAAATAAATAAATCACTTAGACTCCTTCAAAAATTGTAGCCCTGATACATAATTCAAAAAGTATGCCTCTGATACTTAAAGTTGTAAATTAGTAAGAAGGGAAGCATATTGGTTTAGACTAGGAGAAAGCTTCTGCACTGAGAATTTTTGCAATTTCATGTTGTAACCTGTCTAGAGTTAGCTGGTGACTTTTTGGCAATTCGGAATAATTGCGTCCAGCTCTCATTAAAATACAGACTGAGGATAAACAGAAATATTTAGGATCTTTCCTAAGCCCAACATTTGTAGGTCATGGTAATAGATAGGTAGGAAGTGAATTAAGTCAGCACTGTTCCACTGAACTGCTTTTTAAAAGCTCACGTTCATGAGTCTGTAGTATTCTTCTTGCTGAGCATACACATCTCAGTGTCAGATCTGAGCAAGCCCAGAGTAGCTGAGCAAGATAATCATAAAGATTTATTGTGAAAGCCTAGATTTCCACAAATACAAATGTGTGCCCTAGCTGCTGCTCAGCTGATGTAAAATTTGCAGAAAGGAAAAAGAAAACAACCCAATTGTCACAGTTCCTAACCTCTTTCTAAGAGGCGCTCCCACATCCAATTTACTTCCACAGAGTGAAACCCAAGTCAAGC
Organism: Pezoporus flaviventris; assembly: GCF_033815535.1. NCBI lineage: Eukaryota > Metazoa > Chordata > Aves > Psittaciformes > Psittacidae > Pezoporus > Pezoporus flaviventris. The sequence continues at coordinate 3,926,672 of NW_026892584.1, read as the reverse complement.
ACTGCCACTACTGAAGACATAAGCTTAGCTATACTACTCCACCAGGTTGCTAAGAGTATGAGACACATCCAAAGTAGCTGGAAGAAGCAGCACTGCATGTGAACACTCAATCCCTGGTTCCCTAGCTTTAGAATCCTATCAGTGCCTTTGCTCAAAGTAAAAACCTCGGCACTGCAATCTTGCTTTCAGGATTGCAAGGGGTTTAACCTACTGTAATTAACATTTCAGAATATCAGTGCTGGTAACAGAATTGCTTCAGCAGTGTAAGTAGATCCATCCATCTTGAACAAGGGAGATCGCTAACAGATCCCCATGCAGCCCCCCTTCACTGACGGTAGAGGGGCAGAGCGAGCAAGCAGGGGGCTGCCACACAAGTTCATATGCTCCTGAAACTCACAGATCTGCTGCTTGTGGACTCAAGAACACAGATTCAACAGGCTAATACAGGTTGTTGTTCTGTTGTCCAGCCCAGTCTTTTCCTACAGGCATGAACTAATCAAGTATAGTTTCACCAAATTAAAAATAATCCATCACTAAACTATAATACAAGCTAGACCAAACTCATATTAGGTTCAGACTTAAAATACTGTCTGAGAGTGTGAACAATTACTATGTATTTATTATTTTGTGCTATAAGCCTAACCAGCAAAAGAGCTAGAACCCATAACTCCATCAACTTCATGCCTGTGAGGAAAAAATACACCCACACAAAGCATGAACATGAACAGTAACCTGACTTTGGAGAATCATGCCCTGTAGTGTGCCATTTTTTCCTCTGTTACTGTTCTTGTCCAGAATTTACTACACTAAAAGTGGGAAGGAGAGATGCATGTGTTGATCCTTATGATATGCTACACTGATAGTTTTGAGATGTTTATGGAACAAAACTGAATGAAAACTGATGTTCATAGAAAGCCTTAATCTTTTATTAATTAATCTTATGCTGGTAAAGCAATCTAGAAGAAGAAGTCTACTTATACACAAGTGTAAAGGCCTTGATATAATTCTCCCTTTTTATTTTTTCCCCTGTCATTTGGCAAAGGGAAGAGAAGAATTTTAGTCATTACTGTTGGGTGGACTTCTAGCCAAAACTGATTTCTAGAAGCATTAGAAAAACCCCTCTTAGACCAGGAAATATTTCACAGAAGAAAAAACTGCTAAAAGTCTATGTTAGCAAGTTAAGAGAGGCAAACCGTATCACCACATATTCATACACAAAAATATAGTCAGTTTTGTATACACACAAAATTCACACATCCTCATCTTCAGCATGAGCAGACAACATTTATAGCCTGGAAACAAACATTCAGTAGGTGTCCAGACTAGCCTTTCTAAACAGCAAACAATTAACTCAAGGTGAAACTATACTGCAGACATGCCCGAATGCAGGCTGTGTTTCATTCCCTCTGGCTGAGAGGAGAATTGAGGTTGAGTGTAGAAATATCGTTCTGGGAAGCAAGCAGAAGCCCTATTGCTCTGAAGAAAAGTCATGAGGGAAGAAACATGTTTGAATAGCAGCAAAGCAAGAAGTAGCCAACAGCTGACTCTGGCCTTCTCTGCTCTCTTCCTATGAAACTGCATGACAGCATTCAAGAAATACAGAAAAGGAGCAATACAGAGTGGGATTTGCAGCAGCAGTTTTAACATGTTTAAAAATACTCCTTCCTTATTAGGTACCTCAACAGCTTGAAAAAGGTCCCAGCTTTTCTGACCAAGAGAGGTGCTGCTAACTAGCTTCCAACACAGCTTGCCAAAGGACTTTGCCACATCCCTTCCCTGCACGGAGCAGCCCAACAGGCCAACCATTTCACAAGTATGGTACAGTGACAGTTACCCTCTTCCTCCTCTTGTTTCAGTAGGAAAGCCAAAGCAAGACATAGAGGAGCTGCAGCATCTTGGCAAGGGTCCTCATTAAGCAAGCAAAACATATTAATCTTTTATATAAATCATCCACCATGTTGCAGGCAATTTTGACATGTTTGAGGAGTCATAAGAATCGCTACAAGATACAATCTATACTTAACAACTCAATTCGCTCATCCAATACCCATGCCAGCAGTGATAATATCTGCTGTCTTCACACGGCTGCATCTTCTCTACATGACTGCATTCATCTGCAGGCTCCCTCCCTGCTACATATATTCTGTTCTATGATTCTCTTTCTCCCTCTTCTCCCTGCTTTTTCAGACCTTAGTACAATGCACCAACCCACTCAGTTCACCTGTAGCTCAAACTCTGCCGGGTGCCACTGATGGCAGGGGTCTGGGAACAGGGGAGAAGGAGGCAGGCAGCCAGCCCACTCCTGGGGGAAGGTGAGCAGTAGGAGGAGGAACTCCTTTGACCAAAACACTGGATTTCTTCAGGAGTTCAAGGCCTTGGAACAGCACAGTGCAAAACACATTGCTATACTTCTCCTGTAGACACTCTCTGCCTATGGAGATTCCTATTTCCATAAATGTGTATATTAATTATTCATTCAGAAGCTTTTTAGCAACTCTTTGTTGCTGTTAAGTCAGGAACAGAACTCTGTAACTGAGCAATTTGCCAGGCACTTAATTGAGCCACAAACCTGGAGTAGTGCTGTCTGCAACTTCGTCTCACAACTTCATTCCTACAAGGGTTGAGAAAGAAACCACAGGAAACTACAAAGATGATGTATTATGTCTTGGTGAGCATTTCTCAGGTACACCACCTTGGGAAAAGCAAGGCTTAAAAGTATGATTGAATATTTTACTGATTCCAGATGTTCAGGTTAATACAGTAGCCAAAAAAATTTTCCTCCTGTACTGTAAAATTATGAACCTTTCTTTCACATGATGATACAAAGGTGGTGGCTCTTAAAAAAAATCACGAAGGTCCACCTAAAAAAACCCCTCAGTAGTAAAGTGCTGTTACTGGCACTACTAGTAATCTCTAGGATACATTCAAGGTAGACTTTATGGTCCATAGAACCAGTCTATAATCCTAACTCAATTTGATTTCAACACAGTAGCCCAAAATTAATATTTGTGTAGCTTAAAGAAAAGTGGCTGGTGGCTCAGTATATCCTGGACTCTGGAACTGGCTTCCTTCCTTCACCTTGAATTCCTATCTTTGGGGCATGCTATTTTACAGCCATGGAAAAGCAGAGACTTGAAAAAAAAACAGGTGGACATGCAATCCACTTGTATGAGTTACAACCTTTTCACAGTAGTCCAGCTGAATGTATTTTTAGCAAGTCAAGAAATTGCTACATCCCTTTTTCCCCACTCGAGAGTATCAATACATTCATCTCTAAGGAAAAAGTAAGGAGAAGCCTCTCCCTTCCCTACAGTTTTCTATGAAAACAAGCCCTGCCTTTCCCCTCCCTGACCATGTAGAGGGAATCAGTCTTTGGCCATTAGATGAGAGATATGTGACAATAAGTTTGCATACCAGGTACTTGAGTCGCTCTAACACTTTGTTCTGATCTCTGAACACGCTTTGATCTTATGATCAAAATACATTTTCATATTTGAACATTTGCATGCATGCTACACACATATGAGCTTTAGACATGAAAACAGGCTGCGCTTACAGGACTATGCAAAACATCACTGTGTTTTATGCAGTAGCTTCCAGGAGTTGAGAGAAACAACAGCAAGAAGAGCTCAAGAAGGCATAACGACTCCTTTTATTAAGCAATTTATTGTCTTACTCTGTGCTCCCACAACCTTGGGGAAAACACTGGGATACGTGTTCATAAGCCCCATACTGAATTAGATGCAACTTGTATGAAAAATGCAGCTTTTGCCACTACAAATCAGACAAAGTATTTTACAATTAACTTCTAACAAGATGACTGTCAAGGAAGAAAAAACCTGTCTTTAACTATGTATTTGCTTTGTATATTTAATTCTTTCAATATGAACAAAAATACAACTTTTCCAGGGTATTAAGGTTAGATGTCCAAACCACTTGCCAGAGAATATCCTCTTTATTGCTTTTATTTCATAAAAACCTGCAATTTGAAATCTCTTACGACATAGGAAAGTTCAGATAAATTACTATTTGTAGAGCACTCTTAGATCTCCAGATGAAAAGCTTAATAAGTGCACAGTATCAGCCAGAACATCTGTTACATGATGTATAAATACCAAGTCAAATGTCATGGTCTTGCAAATTGTACTGGCATAAATTTTCAGCCAGTGTCCCATCCAAAGCATTCGGTATTGTGACCTACATTAACTTTTGATCAGAAAAAAGTCCTACATGCCTTCTCTTTCTCATACTGGCATTAATTAGCCTTAGATTGTAGGGTTCCACTTGAAAAAAAAGAAACAGAGTAATCAAAGCCACATCCATATATGTATAAATACACTAAAAGTCAAAAGCATAGATGCTTCCCAACAAGCGTTTAATCTTTTGAAACATCAGGGGGAGGTGGAGTAGTGGTGGTCCGTTTGTTTCACATCTTTTTCAATGCAAAAAAGATGCTTGAAGGACCCCTTCCAATATTTTGCTGCTACTAACAGGGTTTTTTACCCAACATGTGTGTGCCTAGCTGCCATGATACATCTCCTGGCACCTTGCATGCTCAGGCTAACTTTAACTGCCATTACAGCAGGATACGGTTAGCCTACAACATGGAACACATGCACGAGGCAGTTTCTGGTACTTGATGAAAGGTATGGGAGAAGAAAAAGGTCAGGATGCTTTTGTGAGGGCCTTGTGTGGGCACAACTTCAGGAAGAAGGGTGATTACTGCCACCCAAGAGCATCCCACAGCACAAGGATTAAGGAGCTCTAAAAGGAGGTAGGAGCAATAGGTTTGGATCCCCCTAGGCAAAGGAGGGACCCAAACCTGGGTAACCTGCTTTCTGGATGAGACTTCAAAGCTGGGACTACTCCTTCTCTCCCACTCACACACCCTGAGGTGTGGTTTTACACACACCCCTCACACAGTGCTTCTTAATGGCTTTCTCGAGGGTTGTGCACACTGGCTGATAAGCATGGTGGCTTCTTTCACTGAACTCCAGGCCCCCTCACATACTCCACTCCATGTGAGAAGCTGCTCCCTGGACTCTGCAACTCACCCCATCGGCCCTTTTCTTTATGCCTCACTTCTCCTTTATTAGAAGAAAACAGCACTAACTCTATGAGGTTTTCTGAAGCTAAAATACCTTAAAAACTAAACTGCTTTCAGAGCATGAAAACAGATAATATTTTTAAGACTGACAGATTGAAAGACACAAGTGCCCCCCAAATGCCTCATATGCCAACTCTGAACCACACGGGCTTTGACAGAGGTGCCAGAAGAGGTTTGCCCTCGTGCTAAAGAAGTCTTGGAGCTCCCGTCCTCAGAGGGGAGCCCATAGAGGTAATTGCATTCAGTCTTATATGAATCTTGTAGGGGGAAAAGAAAAGCATCTCTCAGGGTACTTAGAGGTTGCTGGGAGCACCTCTGAGGGCATGGAATTGCACAGACTGATTATTCCCTGTGCCAATAAGCTTTGCTGAATGTAAAATTAAGACAGCTAATTGGTACAAGTTCAGGGTTACATTAGCCATAATCTATTTAAGTGGTATGACAGCAATGAGGAAGCCCACAAACTGCTCAGAACAAGAAAGTGTTCCGCTTAAAATAGAAAAAGCTTTCATTTGAAAATACTGCACCTCTTCTCTCCAACTTGTGAAAAATTCTGGTGAAAGATTAAGTGCCACTAATGGATTCAGTGCTTATCTTCTAGCTCTGCGTAAGAGCTATAGTAATATACGTATTTTGATTTTGGTTTGAAGCTTTTAAAGACTTCACTAGAACTTCACTTTTAGTTTAGTAAGACCATGAAATCTACATAGCTGCTTTAATATTTACTGGTAATAATCTGTTCCCACTGAAATCAATTGCAAAAATATCCGGTTTTAGAGCACAGGTTGAGTATACCATAAGAATATAAAAAGATTTTAAAAAACCCACATTTTGAAAAAGATAAATCTCATTCTCAGTATAACCCAATTTCTTGTAGTAGCTTCACTGCTTTTCTTTTCAAGGATTTGTATTCTGGAAATTAGAATGGGGGGGTTGTACCTTTTTTTAATGCCTATAAACAAATACTTTAACAGGCTCAAAAGATTTATTAGTTAGTCTCAGAATGACATGGTCAGAAGATGAACTCTCTGGCAAGCTTCTTTCTTGCTATACTTAAAAGATTAGCAACAAAAGAGAAAACAGAAAATCTGAATTGCAGGAGCTTAGTGTGTTCTACCAGTTAACAAAAGAAAGAGGATGAAACCCTTTGCTCCCACCTAGGGAACAGATATTTCAATTGTTCCTCTGTTTTGTGACTGTCCACAACTTGTCTGAATACCTTTCATTTGGAAATGGTCAGGAACTGTAATCTTACCATCTGACATGGCAGAAGGACAAGATGATTCTGAATAGAGCAGTGGAAAGGATTTTTAAAACAGACAACCATCCTTTCAATTACTACAATAGAACAGGTACAGAGTCACAGAAATGTCTTGCAGGGGACACTAAGTTGTTATTCAATACCTAAAACAACCTACAATAAAGGAGCAGTATAATGAAGATCAACTTCCAGTAGTATGCATTCAAAAGCAGAGCAGTTCAGGCCTGCTTGAAAAAACTACTTCTATCAGCTGCTCTGATAAAGAAGGGAAAGAGCAGTTTTGGTAGGAGGCTTGCCAGACTGGTCAAGGAGGCTTTAAACTAGATGTGTTGGAGGAGGGGGGCATCATTCCATCCCAACACACCCAGTCAGTTGCCAGAACCTATAATAAATGCTCGGAGCAATGTAGAGATACCCAGCTGCTCCAGCCAATGAGCCGGCTTCAGTTGGAGCTCGGCTCAGATGCCTCTATATGAATGCCCGCAGCATGGGAAATAAACAAGAGGAATTAGAGATGTGGGCACATCTATGGGGGTATGATATAATAGGCATCACAGAAACATGGTGGGATGGCTCCTATGACTGGAATGTTGCAATGGAAGGTTACAGGCTCTTTAGGAAGGACAGGCCTGGCAGGCGGGGAGGGGGAGTTGCCCTTTATGTTAGGGGTAGGCTGGAGAGTATGGAACTCTGTCTGGGGATAGGTGAGCAGTCCACAGAGAGTTTGTGGATCAGGGTTAAAGGGAATATAGCTATGGGAGACATTACTGTGGGCATCTGTTACAGACCGCCTGATCAAGGAGAACCTGCGGATGAAGCACTCCATAGACAGATAGGAAAAGCCTCACGCTCGCAGGCTCTTGTTCTCATGGGTGACTTCAACCACCCTGACATCTGTTGGAAGGACGGTATGGCCCGGCACAAGCAATACAGGAGGTTCCTCGATTGTGTGGAAGACAACTTCCTTCTGCAAGTAATAGAGGAGCCAACAAGGAGAGGTGCCATGCTTGACCTCGTGCTCACCAACAGGGAAGGGCTCGTTGGAAATGTGACGCTCCAGGGCAGCCTTGGATGCAGCGATCACGAGATGCTCGAATTTGAGATCCTCAGGACAGTGAGAAGAGCATGCAGCAAGCTCACTGCCCTGGACTTCAAAAGAGCAGACTTTGGCCTCTTCAGGAACCTGCTTCAGAAGGTTCCATGGGATACAGCCCTAGAGGGCAGAGGGGCCCAAGACTGTTGGTTGTTATTCAAGGATCACCTACTGCAAGCTCAGGAGTGTTGCATCCCAACCAGAAGGAAGTGCAGCAGGAGGGCCAGGAGACCTCCTTGGATGGATAAGGAGCTCCTGAGGAAAATTCAATTGAAAAAAGAGGCTTATAGTAAGTGGAAGCAAGGACAGGTGGCATGGGAAGAGTACAGGGATGTTGTCCGGGAAGCTAGGGACCAGGTTAGGAAAGCTAAGGCTCAGTTAGAATTAAACTTAGCTAGAGGTATTAAAGATAACAGGAAGGGATTCTACAGGTACATAGCAAATAAAAAACAGACTAGGGAGAATGTAGGCCCCTCAGGAAGCTCTCAGGAGAACTGGCTACACAGGATTTGAAGAAGGCTGAGGTTCTGAATGACTTCTTTGCTTCGGTCTTCACTGCCAAAGGCTCTGACCAAACCACCCAAGTCTTGGATTGCAGATGCAGGGACTGTGAGAATGAAGACCTTGGGCCCACTGTAGGACAGGATCTGGTTCGAGACCATCTTAAAAATCTGAACGTGCACAAGTCCATGGGTCCTGATGAGATCCATCCGCGGGTCCTGAAGGAGCTGGTGAATGAAGTTGCGAAGCCGCTGGCCATCATATTTGAGAAATCATGGCAGTCAGGGGAAGTTCCCGATGACTGGAAAAAGGGAAATATAACCCCATTTTCAAGAAGGGGAAAATGGATGACCCAGGGAATTACAGACCAGTCAGTCTCACCTCTGTGCCTGGCAAAATCTTGGAGCAGATTCTCCTGGAAGGCATGCTAAGGCACATGAAAATCAACAAGGTGCTTGGTGACAGCAGCATGGCTTCACTAAGGGGAAATCCTGCCTGACCAATTGGGTGCCCTTCTATGATGGGGCTACAGAACGGATGGACAGGGGTAGAGCAGTTGATGTCATCTACCTGGACTTGTGCAAAGCGTTTGACACTGTCCCACATGACATCCTTGTCTCTAAATTGGAGAGACATCAATTTGATGGATGGACCACTCGGTGGATAAAGACCTGGCTGGATGGCCGCACACAAAGAGTTGTGGTCAATGGCTCAGTGTCCAGCTGGAGACCAGTAACGAGCTGTGTTCCTCAGGGATGAAACTTCTTCTCAGTGAGGGTGACGGAACACTGGAACAGGCTGCCCAGGGAGGTTGTGGAGTCTCCTTCCCTGGAGACATTCAAAACCCGCCTGGACACATTCCTGTGTAACATTATCTAGGTGTTCCTGCTTCGGCAGGGGGATTGGACTAGATGATCTTTCGAGGTCCCTTCCAATCTCTAGCATACTGTGATACTGTGTGATACTGTGTGTTGGGACCGGTCTTGTTCAACATCTCTGTCGCTGACATGGACAGTGGGATTGAGTGCGCCCTCAGCAAGTTTGCTGATGACACCAAGCTGTGTGGTTCGGTTGATACGCTGGAGGGAAGGAATGCCATCCAGAGGGACCTCGACACACTTGTGAGGTGGGCTGATGCCAACCTCATGAAGTTTAACCATGCCAAGTGCAAGGTCCCACACCTGGGTTGGAGCAATCCCAGGCACAGCTCCAGGTTGGGCAGAGAAGAGATTCAGAGCAGCCCTGTGGAGAAGGACTTGGGGGTGCTGGTTGATGAGAAAATGAACATGAGCCGGCTTCAGTGTGCGCTTGCAGCCCAGAAAGCCGACTGTATCCTGGGCTGCATCAAAAGAAGCGTGACCAGCAGGTCGAAGGAGGTGATCCTGCCCCTCTACTCTGCTCTCGTGAGATCTCACTTGGAGTACTGTGTACACTTCTGGTGTCCTCAACATAAAAAGGACATGGAACTGTTGGAACAAGCCCAGAGGAGGGCCACGAGGATGATCAGGGGACTGGAGCATCTCCCATATTAAGACAGGCTGAGAAAGTTGGGGCTGTTTAACCTGGAGAAGAGAAGGCTGCGTGGAGACCTCATAGCAGCCTTCCAGTATCTGAAGGGGGCCTATAGGGATGCTGGAGAGGGACTCTGCATTAGGGACTGTAGTGACAGGACATGCGGTAACGGGTTAAAACTTAAACAGGGGAAGTTTAGGTTGGATATAGGAAGGAAATTCTTTCCTGTTAGGGTGGTGAGGCACTGGAATGGGTTGCCCAGGGAGGTTGTGAATGCTCCATCCTTGGCAGTGTTCAAGGCCAGGTTGGATGAGGCCTTGGGTGACATGATTTAGCGTAGGGTGTCCCTGCCCACAGCAGGGGGTTGGAACTAGATGATCTTAAGGTCCTTTCCAACCCTAAGGATTCTATGATTCTAAGAAATCTGAAGCATTAACAGACTATTTCCCCCAGCTCCATTTTTAAAGCTTATGCAACTAGGAGCATGAAATAAGTCTCATCTAGAAATCAATATTTTGTCATAGCTTGCTTGATTTTATCTTGTTTTCAAACTGCTTTGATTAATTGTATCATTGAATGTTAATTAAAGTGTTTTAGATATTACACATCCGGATTTAATGTAACTACTCTTCTAAAGCACAGCAAATGGTATGTGAGGGTTTCCAAAATATAAAGCAAATCTTTCAAAACACTCCTGTAAATGGCAATCCCCCTTGCAGAAGGGGAGAATTCACATTCATGTACAGATGCACAGCAGCCTGTGTACATACACCCATGCTCCCATTGCACAACTCCTTGTTTTTCCAAGTCTTGCTGTATAAACACCATGTAACAAAAATGTTAGAGGAAAAGGTGCAGGATATCCTGAAGGATAAGCTCTCCTCTGTACCTGAAGGATGTATTTATTTGCATTTACATCCTTGTCACAAAAATGCTTATTTGCAATGCTTCAGAAATCAGTGACACAAGCACAGTGATGTGCAGTATTTTAAGCCCATTCACATCAGATCATGTTCAGACAGTACCTCCTGCTTATAATTGTATTTTTCATCTATTTAAGATACTTGCAGGCAAAAGACAGACCTTGGAAGAAGCAGAAGAGGATGCAAGAAGCTAATGGAATCCAATCACAAGGCAGTTTCTTGAATGAGCTTGGAACTATCAACAGGGAGAGCAGAATGAAGAACAGAGATGAGTGTCTGCTGAGATAATTTAAGACCAGCAGGCAGTGTCCCAGATTCCTTACTGGATCCAATAGGTTTTCCCTCATTACTCAGTCCTTCTAGTTATAGAAAACAACATAAATTTCTCCTTTGTACTGAATAAACCCCTTCACACCCAGGAACTTGATATCTTCCCACAAAATCATTTCCAGATCAGTTAATAAACCTTTCTTCCTCAATGTTTATATCTGCAGCAATAGCAGGTATGTGAAATTAGTGTTCTCCTAATTAAATCACTCTATATAAAGATAAAACAAAAATCACTACAAACAGAAAATGAGCTTCACTATAATAATTCATACTTTCTTCCAGAAAAATACTGTAAGCAAGCTGGTCTGGTACAGTGTTCAAAGTGTTTGACTCTTTCCCTCCAGTGACACAAGTCCCCAACAATTTAAAGTGGGGATCAGGAAGAGAAAGTTTCATAGTTCAAGGAAAAACAGACATTTTTTTGGTACACTCTCAGAAAAAAAAAAAAAAAAGATGCGACTTCCAAGGTGTGTTACCTGTCTGTCCCCAAAAGAAACAAATGAAAACAGCAGCTGGCCAGGCCCAGGGAAACATTCCCCAAAAGCACCCCTAAATTGCAGCACAAGACTCCTGAAGTCTCCCAAGGTTAATTCATGTAGCACTGCATAGTCTCTCCCCACAGCATGCCCAGAGCACCAGGAAAGCATTCAACCTTATACACTTCAACTGCAACACTTTAATGCTTCAGCATTCAGCAGAAAGCCAAACCCATCTTTTAATCCTGAGTGTAAGAAAAATGGATATACAGGAATAAATGCTTATAACACTAATATAAGAAAAAAAAAAAAGTGATAACGTTTTGGCCTAGAATTTCTGCAGATTCTGGAAATAAACAGGTGTCAAATGGCTGTAACCAATGAAAGAAATGGGGAAAAACAAAAGGAATGAATAAGAGAGAGAATGCTAAGATACGTGCAAAAGAAACAAAAAGCCTGTTATATGCAAAGCATGAATGCAAATTCTGGAACATTCATCTGGCTAATTTTGCCTAGTCTGTTAAAAATACCCTATTTGAAAAACAAAACAAAAACCAGCTTGACAAAGTGTCATGGTTTTTTGGTTTAAGAACTTTTACACTAAAATGGATCTATAAGAAATTTCTTGTTAAAAAAATTATTGGGGTACAAACCAGCTATTTTTAACCATTTGGGCATAGGAAAATGTACAATGTTACAGTCCAATGAAAGAGGTCTTTGTAAGACCACAGTATGTATATTGTTCTTCTGCTGCCCGAATTATTATAAAAGATCCACTTTACATGGAGTACCTCTAAGCATACCAGGAACGTGACACCAGTGACTTAATGGCAGTAAGAATCGCATAGATAAAGTCTGCTTTAGGTATTCTGTTATAACAAACTCCCAAATTCTTGGCTGATGCTAAATGGAAATAGTGATGGAGATGTCACAGTTGGAGATGTCAGGAGAGTCATGACTATGTGAAACGAAGTAGGAAGTCATTTAAATAGGTCATGACTCATTTTAATTGCTGCGAGGTATTTCCACAGACTGGTCCCAGGCATTTTGCTTAAATACTCAAAGAATTAATTTGAATGTTAGCAATTGTAAAGTAGACTGATAAAGCTTTCGTTTATTTATCAGCTCCTGAGGAAAATAGTGATAATATCCAGAAAAAGCTTATTTTTATATTTTAATCTTGCTGACTCTGTGTGAAATAAACGGTGTGGAGGTTCTGGAGGAGCATGGAAAAATGCAATAAGCAAGAACAAGAAACGTGCAAACACCTCCGGAACTGAAAATGAGATGAGAAAGATTGTTTTCATTGCTATTGTCCTGATTTTTTTCTTCAACATTTGCTACATTAGATGTTCTTTTAGGTATCACTCAAATACAAATGGCAACGGGTGTAATCTAGAAGTCAAAAGCATCCTATACAACTGGTAACAAGAACAAGCCCGGAAGTGTCTGGTTTCAGTGAAGTATGAATAGGCTCTGGATGCTACTGCTGAATGATTTGTGTTATTAGATGATTCTGGTATTGTAATATTGCTCAACAGAGCATTAAATGGCACACATGACTAGAGATATATCAAAAGCTTATCATGAAACACGAAACTGAATTTTAGACACAACAAACTAACTTGTACATTATTTTTACACATTAAAGAAGCTTCTTTAATGTATGTAAGAGAAGCTAGGAGATAAGCCTGGTGTTTGCAGCAACTTCACTCCCAGGTTAAAAGTGCGTTAGCATAATAAATGGCATTTTAAATGCAATACTTGCTAAAATTGGTATATTTGTTGGTGGCACCAAAACTATAAATTGATGACAATTTACTGCAGTAAGTGAACCATTGTTTAGCAGTTGTGTACAAGGCATGGACATACAAACATGAGTGAAAGCCCTCCACTGTCACGCTAGCCATGCCTAACTGAAGAGAATGAATGGCATGCTTGTTTTAGACCAGTGAGGATTTAACAAGCAGTTCATGCTACTGTTTATTGACTCCACCTAAGGAAGGTCACAACATGTCACAATTGATCATCCATAAGCAAGCATTAGTTAAAAACAACACAACATACTTCAGACTCTAATCAATGTTTCTGTGGCAGAATGCTACATTCTCTTCACCTATCCAGGTAACTAGATGGTGAGTTCCACATGATACAATTTGGGGAATCAAGCACCAAAGGGAAGTTGTTGCACATCTTTGTATGCAGATCAATAATGAACTGGCACAGTGATTTTGTCAGTTATAGCAAAGGGTTACTGGCAGTAGCCTCCTCTTGGAAGAGATGGAAGAAAGTCTCTTCCACAAATACTTCAGACAGAAAAAATACGAACTAATGATGAGATAAATCAGTGTTATTGTACTTTTCTTCATGTAATCTATGGAAGAAAATGTTTGAAGATTAATAAGCCAGTGTGAAGGCCAGTAATTTTAAATGACATGTTAGAATGAAGATAAATCGGTAAAATCTCAGGCAGGTCTTTTAAGCCTTTCATGTCTTACACAGTTTTCTTGTAATATTGCAAAGAGCAGCTACACAACATTCTACCTATGGCTCTACAGAAGGTAAGAGACTACAGCCTGTTCACTGAAGGAAGATTTAGGGGAAATGAACTTCAGAGGAACAGAATTTTAATAGAGTGATCTGTTTGCTTGTCTGCTTCCCCACAGCATATCTCTTTGCAACACCATTAACCCAACACCATTAACCTGTGAAGGATAATGCTTCCTTGTGAAGGCAGAACAGTGGCAGAGACAGCATCATCTGGTCCCCTGCTTCACAGAGGAAAAGGCTGACATGAACCACAAAGCCAGAAGGAAGAAAAGGAGTCAATTTCCGATTTATTGCTCTGTACGTACGTGATACTTGTTACTTCACACCAATACCATTCATATTTCAGAATTTATGTATGTAATATTATAGTATGTAATATCCATAATGTTATGTGGATATACTGCTCCAAGGTACTTTGCAGTATGTTTTGGGTCCTGTTCACAGATGAACATCAAATGCATTCCTGCCCAAAGGTCACTACAACAGCTGCTGATTCTTCTCAGTTCCTCTCAGCACAACATCACAGCAGATGATGTTGTTACAGATGATTGTTGTTACAGATGATTTTTGTTACTGGAAACAGCAGGACAGGGAGGCATGTAGCATTATTCTTGAGAGTTCTTTGCCCAGGATTTCAAGCTGCAGTGACTGCAGAAGAAACAGATGCCCTTTACCTTGTGAGGAGACAGTGACTGCCTGAAACCCAGCTGAAGAACTGGAAGAGACCAAAAATGGGTTTCCTTTGGCGACCCCTCCCCCTCAGATGTATGTATTTACAATAAATTCTAAGAAGCTACAAGAAAAAAACATTCTGAAGGCAGTATGTAGGAGTGAAGCTGGGTTAGCTTTTATCATTCTAACAGTACACGAATGCCATGGTGGTGATGAACTAACAACCTATTTGAAGAGGTTGCTTTTAAGATACAGTCTCTATTTGACACTCCTTGTATGAAGAACACCACCCAGCTAACAAGCTCCGCACCTTCCTACAAAGGAGAAACAAGAAATGCAGTTACATTTGCTTGCTAGGTCCTGCCTGGGTTGCCATAACTATGCCACTTTTTCCTGATAAACAACCATGTCTTGGTGTTACATTGCACTTGTACTGTCAGGCAATGAACACCAGTGCCAAGCCAAGCTTTACAGTGGGATATTGACCCTAGTTTCTAAAAAGGCCAGATCTGAAATTACAGTATTAGCCAAAGTTAAAAAAAAACAACAACAAACAAAACCAAAACCAAAAGTGAACTCTTAAAATTGGCTCATACCTCTTGGAAGGTGAAGGATATATAATTTATTTCATCTGACTGCAACAGAAGAAGTGTCAAATTTACAAAATTTTCCAGGTCATACGGTGTTTTCACAGAGGTTGCATATCAGGTGTCCTATCAAATACAACTCACAGCATAAGGATTTCTGGTTTTAATTCAAAGAGGTGAAGAATGAGAATGCTTTGGACAGTGAGGACTTCTCTACTTAGGTAGAGAGAGATGGGATTTTCACAGACACATTCCATAATTAGTGTTCATGTAAACCACACACATTATATCCAGTTATGGATACATGCTTTCTTCTTCTTTAGAGCTAAGGCCAGGGTATGATCTCCCATTCCGAGTTAAACACCACCCCAAACCCAATTATATCTTCACTAGAATTAACTCAAAGCACTTAATCAAAACAACCACTACCTATATTACATTAATTTCTTTTTTCATGAAAAAGTTCTCAAATTATTGTGATATGGCTTAGTGATGGACTTGGCAGTCCTGGGGTATTGGTTGGACTTGATGATCTTAAAGGTCTTTCCCAACCTAGCTGATTCTATGATTTGCACTTGGAGAAGTATAATTAATAACATTAAATATCAAAGACCTCACTTTCTGGAAAGATATTTAAATAGATGAACTATTTGGAGAAAAGACAACAAATCAGTGCACATAAACTTCATATGCAAGTATGAGTATTAGTTTTTTTTGTTTGTTTGTTTGTTTTTATAGCAGTGCTTTAAACACTGGGCAAAATTCTATAGTCCTTCTGCAAACAAAACTGCCTCCAAAATCTTCTACTGGAAACACAGGGCTGGACAGAGATGTATTTTCCACAAATCAAAACGAATGCAAGGATTGTTCTGTGATTTGAGAAAGAGAACAAAGTGAAGTTGGTAACTCTTTCCTGAAACAAATAGCAATTATTTTCCAAGACCCAGAAGCAAACAGGGTAATGAAAATTATGCTTCTATTCTTCTTACACAGAATGTTATTCCGCAAGTAGAATCAAATCAGAACTTAACTATAATAAGATTCTCAATATTTTCTAATATCATTAACATCGGCTAGTTGAAATGAAAATATCTAAAACTCCTCCATTGTCCATACTATCATTGCTTACTTTTGTACTTCCTTCAGCTGAGACAAGCATTTTCATTTTGCTGCTACCGTCAAATAAACCAAAGCTACACAGTGTTAGCTTTTGTTGAGATACTCTACAGACACCAAAACTTTTCTGCCTTCATTAAAAATTTGTGAAAAAATACTATCAACACTAAGGTTCAGGGAGAGAATAAGCAAACACTCACTCCCCCAGTATGCAAAATACCTTTAATTCTAAAGCACAGAATATGCTTTTAAGAGATGCAGATAACATTTGTATCTATTTTTAAAAATGTAATTAAAATAGGAATAAAATATGTATATTAATATATTATTAATAAATTAGAAATTTAAAAAATAAGCAATGCCAAAGTCTAGTTTACAACAGGTAGTGTCCAACACACTCATTTGTGCACACATCTATCTGCAGAGAGGAGGGCAATCAGTTTTCCACACTGACATTTCTGGCCTTTTACCTATCCATCCTCTGGAGTGCTGGGACTTCCAGGTCTCTCTCAGAGGGTGGCAGCCCAGCCAGTGCTTCCTGAGTGCAGGAACAATGGCAGGAGGGGATGGCTTTGTTTGCCTGTCCCTGAAAAGTTGTGAAGCTAAAAAAGATCATTAGAGATGCACTGAGGTGGCTTTCACACATTCTTTTGCCTTTTATTTCCTTAAAAGTCATGTAATAAGATAACAAAGCCTGCATACTCACCCCCTTCTGCCCCACTGCTTCTAGGGGCAGAAGCCTAAGCGACGTTATTTTGTAAGTGGCCACCTAATATCTAAATGGAGGGTACAGAGCAACATCCCGCTGTGTACCCAGCTGCAAAACCTTCTTGTTATTCTGAATCAGGGTTAAAGTGTCACACACTTCTGCTTTGACATGTTTTAAGACCACAACAGTCAGTACTTGATAATCCCTCTTCAGTTTACTTCTTTCAATATACATTCAACTAAAAGCAAGCTTTGAGCAAACATCATTTATTACCCCATCTTTACTATTTGTGGCTCCTTAGGAATCACGGCATCGAAAGAATTCCTATCCATAAACATTCAATGATGGCTAGGTAAGTTACAGCTCTGTGCAAGTGGCATCCTCCAACCTTATGCTCAAATCATTAAGAAAACGAGCTCAGTTGTAACACATGAGCCATAAAAAAATGCCCACAGCCATTCAGGAGAAAAATACAGGCTTTGCTCTTAGTCTCCAACTGCTCAGACCTACAATCTTCAAAAGCAATGGAGGAAGAAGGAGCTTGCATTTAAAACTAGATCTGTTGAAGCAATTAAGCTTTAGAGTTCAACCACAATATATTACTGCTTTTTTCCCTTTCAAGAGTGATCTTCACAGCCATCCAAGTCAATCCAGTCAGACTTAAAGGACTGATAGCTCTTCATAGCCTCCAACAGAGCAACGTCAACCTGTCAGACTTAAGGGCATCTGCATCAGCTGCTGCTATATATCCAAGTATTTCTGAGACACTTAAATGCTACCACATATCACTTCATAATCTGGATTTCCAAGCAGTTATTTAAAAGAAAAGTTAGTTTGATTCAGTCATCCTGCAAGCCTGGATTTAACAGCAAAAATCAGAATAATGCCACCAATTTATTCCTTTTTCATAAAATTAAAATTCATAGAATCATAGAATAGTTAGGGTTGGAAAGGACCTTAAGATCATCAAGTTCCAACCCCCCTGCCATGGGCAGGGACACCTCACACTAAACTATGTCACCCAAGGCTCTGTCCAACCTGGCCTTGAACACTGCCAGGGATGGAGCATTCACAACCTCCCTGGGCAACCCATTCCAGTGCCTCACCACCCTCACAGTAAAGAACTTCTTCCTTACATCCAATCAGAACTTCCCCTGTTTAAGTTTTAACCCGTTACCGCATGTCCTGTCACTACAGTCCCTAGAGAAGAGTCCCTCCCCAGCATCCCTATAGGCCCCCTTTAGATACTGGAAGGCTGCTATGAGGTCTCCACGCAGCCTTCTCTTCTCCAGGCTGAACAGCCCCAACTTTCTCAGCCTGTCTTCATATGGGTGGTGCTCCAGTCCCCTGATCACCCTCGTGGCCCTCTTCTGGACTTGTTTCAACAGTTCCATGTCCTTTTTATGTTGAGGACACCAGAACTGTACACAATACTCCAAGTGAGTTCCCAGGAGAGCAGAGTAGAGGGGCAGGATCATCTCTTTTGATCTGCAAATTACACTGTAAAGATATGTGTAAAAGCCTAGTTTTAGCTGGATGGAAAACAACAGTTGCTTAATTTCTTCTAAAATAGAAGGAAAATAGAAAGAAGCTGGGATCTTCATCAAGTTTTCCCTCAAGTCCTCTAGCAGCTTATTTACTCACGGCAATACAGTTCAACGTCATCAATTTAACACATCATTGACACAAGGAAAGAATGTTAGGAAAACTGATCGAAATTTCATTTTAAGATCCAAATATCCAGCTCCTGATAAGAAGGTCAGTGAATCAAACCTATTTTGTCTCTTGGAGGCAAAACACTCTTCTTGAGGGTTATGAAACATCTCCCACAGCTTCTAGTTGAAGCATACTCAAGTCATTTAAACCATACAGTGCTGTAAGAGGGATCCCTGTGTAAGGTGGAAATACAAAAGTTGAAAGCAGAAGGATTTCACCTAACATCCGAGCACTTGACATCCAACAGCCTTTGAAGATGAAGTGTCAGATGCTATGGAAGCACAGCGAACAAAGACATACAGACAATAATCTGCAGTTCTTCAGGCTGCTTCAAAATACTATACAATTAAAGCAGCAGAGTGGCTGAAAAAGTGCAGTTTGCTATTTCCTTTTTTCTATTCCTGCTTCCCCCCCCCCCCCCCGCCCTGAACTCTTACATCCCTTACAGATTTCAGTATTCCTGCCTTGGTCCCAACTGCTCCATTGCTGAAGTCTGCACTGCATTCTATGAGAACATTATGCTTCTCAAAGCACAGAGCATTACCCCAGAAACCTTAGGGAACTATACGGCCTTGTCACTTGTATCTGGAAAACATTTTGTTCCTTTCAAGTAGGAAAGTTGCAACTACGTTAGCTTTTTACTTACTGCACTAATGATGTTTGATATCAGATGTGAGGAAACATCTCACATCTTTAGTGTTCCCTGTTTTCATTCCTAGCTATACAAGTCAGAAGACCTGAGGTGTGCTAAATGCCTTTTTACAACGTTTATAGGGGCCATATTTATATACAAGCATTACGTCTGGAATATATTCACACAGAAGGATACTAGTAATTTATGTGGGTTTCAGCTTGGCCTTCCATTCCTTGAAAACAAGTGCTGACAAAGACATGACTGAATGAGAACCATCACTATTAGGACCACAGCAGGCACATATTAGGACCCAAGGTCATCAAGCCCTACAGAGATAATTACACCTAGGATCCAAGACCCTCAAGTTACAGCCATGCTGATTCTGTGTGAGCACAGAATGAAATAAAAGATGAAACCCCCCAAGACACACTACTTAACAGAATACGTGTGCCGGCTGGGATCCAAACACAGGAGGAGGAATGGCTATAGGGCTGACCACAGGGTCCAGTGCCTGGGGACAGGCAGACACAGCAGTTACCACAGCATAGTCCTTCTGTGACACCACCACAAGCTGTACCTGAAGGGCTCGTTGCTACTGACAGTTGAGGAGGCTGTGTAAAGCTCAGCTGTTGATTCAACATGTGAGAGCTTGCAGTTCTATTTCTTGGATTTCCTGCCTGCCCCTTCCTCCTTTCCCCCTCCCTGGTCTTATGAACTACCAACTTTCGTACTCAAAACTTGCTTAGTAGCTACAGTACCTAATAGCCTAAGCACCCCATTTGAAACAAGAGTCACACCTCAGAGTAAGCACACATGAGATTCTCCTTATAAAAAATCCATCTTTCAAATATGGGGCATATGTTTTGCAGGGGAGGCTGCAGCAATCAAGACCTTTCATTAAAGCCTGCAAACATTTCATTTTCTTTCAGACAGGGTTTTTCAAAGTCATACACTTTTCCAGATATACTTCACCATCACAGTTGAAGCAAAATATCGTTGGCAAGAAGGGCAATGTTTGAAATCTGGGGATGTCAACACCGTAGAGCATCAAATAAAACACCTGAGGGCTCCAAGAAAACTAAAATACCTTTCCACTTAGTAGAAAACTAGTCCCCATCCCGTTCCCCATCCCCCCCACTCCATTAATTAACAGTGTGTAAGTTATTTACATGTAAACAGTTGTAGCAAGAACAACTTCAGCTTCAGGCAACACAGGAAGATTCGACTGGCAGCACTGGTCATGAGAGGAAAGGGAAGGGTGGAGCATCAGTGCCCCTTTGCGTGGAGGCAGAGAGGGCCGTACATGCTGCCCCAGCAAGGGCTTCTCCATAAATCACCACTTTAGAGGCATTCAGCACAAAATCCATTACAGCAAGCAGTGGAATATACATATGCAAGAATACTTTTTGTGAGCAAAACTAACTTTTGACACGCTAGAGAGAAAGACATTACTGTGTCAAAAGAGAATTGGAGTTATCTCGGGAAAGGAAGGAAGGCAGCCTACGAGTAGCTGTAGTGTTTAACCTACCAATGTACTGCAGAAGGGCAGAATTAGTGCAATGTGTTACATTATCAGGTATGCAATAGATTAAGAGTTTAAGAAAGTTTGCTGTAAGTAAATAATCAACTACTGGTTTTCTGCCCTTCAAAACAAAGTCATTATTATCATGGTTATGTATTCTCTGAACAAGAGCACCACTGCAGTCTTTGCTTTGTCAAGAAGTAAAGTAAGCTCCAACCCACATAATTATCCACTGTGCAACAATATAATCTTATAGATTATTTTCTAAACAATATTCAGTATTTGTCTTACACAAATGTATGGATGATAATCTGCTACAGGTGCTGACATGCCTATTCACTCACTGCAGCCTGTTCCATAGTCCAACTAAAAAGCAGCAATGAAACCTACCACCATATCACAAGCTAGCATCTCTTGCTTGCAACTGTGGTGGCCTCTAAGACATGATAATTCGATGACAGAATCTGATTCCTACACACTTAATAAAGTTCAGGATGAAATGACTTGACTTTGAAAGGTTGCTTTTTACCACTGCTCCAGAGAACAGTATTAGTCACTAGATAAGGACAGAATCAGCCTTCATTTATGGTTTAAATTTTGCTTTTAAATGAAGGATTAAATTTCTTCATGCTTGAAGACAAAAATCACATACAGAAGGCAATATTAACACTGTTGTCTGAGCTGTAAGAGTCACAGCTTTCTTCCTCTGCCCCAGTTTGCTCAGGGACTGGGGGAAGCACATACCAATGGGTCTGATGCAGTTATGCAAGACCTAGAGAAACACTTTCTTTATTCATCCTTTTACCTGTGCTCATCAGCCTTACTTAGAAAGGCATCAGCCTGTTTGCACAAGTTCAGTCCTGCCACTTTTTACAGCAAGCTCAAAGTCTGAAAGGGGAGGTAAGGGAAAGCAAATTGAGGATGCTATTTTTCATCTATTTTATACTACCAGTTCTGCAGGTTATTCAACTAAAGTAGAGGCAAGTTCTATGGTGGGTGCTTTTATCTGACCACTGGGATTTTCAAAATCTTGAAATAAACTGGATGTATTACTGTGATGAATTGTGAAAGGTTAAAATGCATACTTTACAGAGATGTTCCTGACAGAAAATGTTGCATTTTTAGCCTAAAGAACAGTTGTAAAACATACATCAGAGAAACTACAGATGGCAAAACCATGACTAATAAAACGGTCTGAAAAACAAAAGTTTCTTGTTTAATTTCTATGAGGGACCAAACCCCCTTGTAAAATATATTTACTTAAAATGAATCATTTTCAGACGTTGTTTGGGTAGCCACACAGTCAAATTGAAGATTTTGTAAGATGTAAGGTTTTTTGGGTTTATTTTTTTTTGGGGGGGGGGGGGGGGGGGGCAGAAAAAAGGGGAATTGTGTTGGCTTTTTATTTGTTTGGCTTTTTTTTTTTTAACAGGCATCAAATCAAGGCTAGTGGTTTTAAAACCAGAAGAGAAGCACTGGGAGCCTAGCCTTCAATTTTGGTTATAGACTAAATGCTGTACATGGCCATGAGCAAACCACCTAAATTGTCTACCTCAGTTTCCCTGTATTTAAGAGAGAAATAATTTAACATTTCTAAATGATACTGCAAGAATCACTTAGTGAAGCTTAATTTAGATGATGAATTCATCAAGAACCACTGAATGAAGCATAATTGATAGTTAAGTAACTTCTTGATACTTGAAAATGTCTTTGCTAGCAGGAAATATTGTTATTTTAATGGTTAATGATATTTTCTCTGGGGCAGTTTGGTAAGAACTATTTGACCAAACTGACTAGTGCTTGTTGAAAAGTCACCAGTATCTCTGCAATGTAGACTTTATGGTGTGTTACCTCAGTGGCTAAGCGGCAGAATGGTGCACTCTGGAACAGATATTCTAGTGTGATTTAATATTGTGTTCGAATTGCACCTGCCTGGAATCTCAAGTTAGCTTTTAATACAGAAAGATACTAACAACTGTATAAAATAAAGCTCCCAGGACACAAAAACACATCTCCCCGCTCCCCTACTCAGTTTTGGCTAGGTGCCTTCATGGGGGTGGAAGGGTGGGGATAAAAAATAATGCTAGTTAAAATACAAAGTAGAGAAAAGGAGCTTTGTTTGTATCATAGAAAACTATTTCGGAATATTCCTCACCACCACCAGTGCCAACTTTTGCAGGGGAAAAACATGCTGTAATGTCCCAACCATTGAAAGCATCAATGTCAGAGCTCTAAGTAGGGGAAAAGCAAGCCCACCAGAAATGCAGAATAAATGCTGTAACAGAGGTCCCAACACCAGAGATTTTGCTTCACAGCTCAGCCAAGCCCCACCTCTCATAAAGGATGTTCTTACAACAGTCATTAGCAGCACACAATCCTCTCTCAGTATAAGGTAATGTCCTCAGGGGCGTAAACTATTACTTCACCAACACAGCTATGACTTTTGTGGCTTCAGACTTGCTTATTCTCAAAACTGTTTCTTTTATCCACCTCCTCACTGCTGCTCTCCACTTACATATTCATAAAGATGTGCTTATTCACTTGTCCAAAGTTTTGCTTGGATAACTATAAAACCCATGACCAGAACCATAACAATTTGTGTAATAAAATGATAATAATAAAGAATAAGTAAAATACTTGCTTTGAGAGTTACATTCCCTGATTTAGAAGTTTTCGCTGACCAAATAAAAAAAAAGATAGAAGTAACTGAAATGTACATGTCAACTTTCATTGGTTTTGTTGTTTTTTTCCCCATTAGAAATGAACTGCATAGGAAATGACATTCAGTTCCTGTGTTTTGCACCCTTTAATATGCCTCAATAAACTACAAAATGTTTCTTCACTGATTTTCCCCTGCTTAGCTTTCAATATGGAAATTGAGGCTACCACTGCGCTGTACCAAGCGTAAGTGCAGGATCCCATGGCTCCGGCACAGCTTTACAGTGTCCTGTAATCTTGTGGGAGAACATACTAAATTCAGTCACAACCAAGAGTACTGGCCCCACAGGAGCGTCCCCTTCTACTGTGCGATCCCAAACTTCAGAGGGGCATTGGAGGGAAACGACAGCTATGATAGATCCTACTACCATCACCATTTATACATGCCAGAGATTTCAGGAACCATCATAGCCTACAAAAACTGAGCACCTCCACAACATCGATCTAACATACTACATCCACGACTAAAGAAGGGGGAGGTAAGTTTGGAGGTGCCTTTATCTACCCATTTTGGGACAACTATAGGAAAGTCTTTCAATTCTGAACTGGGAAGGAATATTTAGCCTATCTGTGAATTTAATTTATTTTTGCTAACATCCAGGGAACACAGCTAACGACAGCTTGGATCAAAAGGCAGCTTTGTTCATAGTATGGTTGTTTGCTCAGTTCTACCAAAGTTGCAGCAGTGACAAAGATGATGAAATTTGACATTTTAAATATGTATTGGATACTATAAAAGTAAAAGGGATAAGAGGAACAGAACAACAGAAATCCCACTTAAAAAATCTTCATGTCTTATAATGAAAAAGGGAAACAATCCAGTGGTATAGAAATATTTTGCAAATTTAACTTAAGCATTATTTAAGGATTAGGTTTTGCTTTACCTCTTGCTGAAGAGCTGTACACCAGTTGCATTTTCACTTTCGCTAGTTAGGCATGTCCTGCCTTACATAGCAGTCTATTACAGTTTCAGTTAGCTAAATTAAAGCTGAACACACTGCTACAAGTATTTAATTTTATATCTCAACCAAAACTTTTAATAAATCATTTAAACCCTAGGAAGTGGTGTCATTCTGAGTTTCTTAACAATGGACATAATGCAATGAAATATTACCTTGTGTAACCTGAATGAAAGCAGTTCAAAGGCCTTTGTTCAGGTCATCCCTATGCACTTTTTTAAAAGAACTCAATATGTACCAGCATACGTGCAGGTAATTATTAGGGGATAAGCAGTTCTTTGAAACAATGACTATAAAATAATCTATAATTCCTAGCCTGGATTATACAGAAGATTGGGAGAATACAGTAGACAGGGTGGCTGATGTAACTCCACCTGAAAATCTGACAAACAACGAGAGAACAATTTTTGGCTTTTTGTTCAACACTCTTTCTTAGTAGTTGCCTTTCACTGGTACAAGACAGATTTTTAGAGATACAGTTGAGATATCCAACCAGATTTTCACATTTTGTCCTTGTATTCTTTCTCTACAAAGATCTGTGCTTGAGTTTCTTGGTTGACCTTAAAGATACCACGTGACAATATCTCAAAAGCTACCCATTGTTTAAGTAGCTCTTTGAAATTACATACCTTTCCCAGGATGATCCAGGAGGTGCGAAATTACCAACTTTAGACTTGATTTTGGTTCACTTCCAACTTCTCCCAAACAAACATCACGCCCTAGCAATGCTGTGATTGTCAATGGACTGGAGCCATGGAGGAGCCCCTTAGCAAGTTCTTAGATGTAACAGAAATTATAAATGAACATGGTGTACCATAATGAACCTGGCTGTGTATTAAATACATCTAGCTTGTAAAATGAAGTCAGTAAATTTATATGCTGTCCAAGGCATGTAGTTATTCCATTCCCAAAAGATTCTCAGGCAATGTTACTATCAAAAATCAAAACATCAGTGTCTTCTGGCAATGTACACAGAACTCTCACTTTACATCCCACTAGAATGACAAACCTCCATGCTAAGCGTGCACAATGGATAATAAAAGAACCCAAAAGCAGGGGGTTCATATGTGTAAATGAATGATATACAGAATCACAGGAAACAGGGCTGAAAGGTTACAGATTTCAGTTGGGCTGCCTCCGCCCATTCTTTTCAGGTGCAGTCAACTCACGCCTAATTAATGAAGAGCTCCAGAAGCTCCGCAACCTGGCAATCATTCCAGTACCACACTACTCTTAAGTTAACAAAACCTTTCCTAATGGTTAACCTGCTATTGGTTTAGCCACTTAAGGCTAATAACAGAAACCAGCAGTTTAGATGAAACTGTAAAACCATTTAATGGAGTGGAGGATTACTTGACATCTGATACAAATGATACATGTAATTAAATATTCCTACCTGTAATATTTTTTAAAAATCATGTTGACCACTATTTGCATCACCATCTGCCAGAAGCCTTAGCAATTTTTAATGCATTTTTTCCAACAGAATGACCGTCTAACTTCCCAAGTGCACAATTTGACACTTTCTTGATTAATTTCATTATATTTTCTCAATATGATTTTACTACATAATTTTCAAAGCTATTCCCAATTTTCAAATTGGTTTTAGTGTCACCTGCCAATGCTGTATGCAGCCTTTCTATTTTAATATCCCTATTAGCAAGGAAAACATGGAATTATATTAAACCCAAAAATGCAAATCCTGCATAAATGCCATTAAAACAACTTTCTAATTTGATAGAGAATCACTGGCAGCAATTTCTTTAATACGCTTTACCAGCCAACTAGTATATGCATTGCAGAATCATCTCATCAAGTCCATTTAACAAATGGGATGCTGCTTCATAAGCATGAAAGATGGTATGAAAAACCTTACATGGCAGTGGCCAGGTCTTTATTATCCACACCACCTGCTACATTTTCCCAGGGAAAGTCAAGTTTTGGACAAGTCTGTCTGGAAAGTTACAGGTCTCCTACTTTCCTATGACTACTGTCAGATGTTTTGAAGAACTGATACTCATCTAACTCATTTAGACTAGACAATGCAAAAGACCCTGCTGTTGTCAGGGCAACAAGAGAAAAATGAAAGGCTCAACTTTTTCAACACTTGCTTTTTCTGACATCCCCGCTCTCATCATCTTGTTGTCCTGGTCTGGAACTCCTGAGTGGCAACAGAATGACTGCCGTGGAAAAGACAAAACAAAACAGAAAACAGAACAATTCATTCTTGCAAACAGATCTGTATTTTATAGCAACCTACTGCCTGCAGCATCTCATTATCTTGCCCATGATTTGTCAGTCCATCTTTGTTTTATGTTCCTCAAGGCAAAACAGGGTACATTTTAGCCTGTGTTTACTCACAATAATATACTGTGCCTCCTATAGTGACTGGACCACTAATTGAAGCTGTAGTTCTTTTTATCACAGAGGTAATCGTGTGCAAGCCCTCTAAATCCAAATTGCTATCAATTGCTATACATGGTGCAAACAGATATCAGAAATGGTAGCCCATACAAAAGCTAGACTTCCCATGAATTTAAAACTTTAATGATTTAGAGTCCAATTCTATAAGACAACCAGCACTTTTTCTCCTTAACTAGCAGACAAAAGGAGAATACATGTTTTACAACCAGTTTGTAATGCTCTGTATCAACAACCCTTTCCCCATGCACACAATATTTGTATTTAGCAAAGACCACATCAATTTAATCCTCTCTCTGCCAAGGGCCTTTAACTTCATTTTATTTTAGGCAAAGTAATAGCTAAATGACCATTTGGTTAAATGTATTTTTTTCCATTTCAGCAGAATAATCCATGAAGGAAAAAAAACCCCACAAAACAACCAAAAAGCAAACAAACAACAAAAGAAGAGCTCTGACAGATTTTGGTCTTTGGAGACTGCCCCTCTACCTCCTTCCCAATCCTAATTTTCCTAGTAGGCTTGTTGCATTGCATTAAAACTACTCTCTCTTAAATTAGCCTCAAGTTTTATTCATCTCTTCAGCAATGATTTGAGGGGCAGAGAGTCAGTCCTGCAAGTCAAATCTCTGAATCAAAGCCTCAAAAGAACATTTCCTGCATGTCACCATCACTGATTCATTGTTCTGTCAGTCCATGCTGCTTCTGACAAACACATTTGTTTGTTAGTGCTCCCAAGTTGATGAGCAGAAAGATAGAAAATTATTACAAATAATTAGCAAATATTCTGCCTAATCTGCTCTTGCAGTCATACCACACCTTAAAAACCTTGTGACATCAGTGACATCATCAGATTTAGACTTTCTTTGTAATAAACCAACTGTGAACTGAGAAAAATATACTCGATATTAACCTAAATATGTTTTTACTAATACACTGTACAGATGTGTGACTTAGTATTTGAGTTTTTAAAAACTGAAAATTAACCACTACTCTGGCCTTTAAAAGCCAAAACCACCTAAATCTTGACACAGCAAGAGAATGCAGTACCTTGCACTGCATAGCTATGCTGGGATATTAGCAAAATTAGTCAAGGTGTATAATTATGTGTATTTTTTTAAACTCCCAGAGCATCTTTTCTCCAAGAATCTCAAGCAAATCAAGTGTTTGCTAATTAAGGTTCTTGGTAGATTCCAAAACCTGCATTTTAACTAGTATGAATGGGCAAAATTAACAGCACAGGTTTTGTAGTTTGCCCGGTCTGCCCAGAATCATACAGTTATGGCAGAGCTGGTGTGGAGTCAGAGTTCCTGTCATACTTGTATTCTCCTGTTCTAACCACAAGACCACACACCCACATCACCCCATAAACCTGCTGCACTCAGAGCAAAGAAACATGTCTTTAATGAAAACATTTTCAGAATAAGCTTACACCTCCTCTATACAATTAATACCACAGCTCAGAACAACTGCAAAACTCCACCAATGTTTTGCTTTCAGATTTATAGTCATCACTAGGATTTTTAACCTCTTTGCATCACTGTTAAAGATGTAATAACTGAAAACTGAAATTTCCACCTAGATTTTTCACCAACAACTATATGAACATGCAATCGATGACAGAGGCATCAAAGCAGTTGAGGTGGGGCTGGGAGATTCCTCAGTTTAGTTCTTACACAAGTTACTTCATACATTTCTGATTTCAGCATTTCTCCTACAGTGATTTTAAATTTACTTTACTTAAAATATCCATGCCTTATACTTGTATGGATGTTTTACAGGCAGTAATAAAGACCAAAAACCTCCCAAAACATTTTAAAATGAAATAAACATTATAAAATGAAATAAACATGCATGGAGCCCTAGGGAGTAGCCAGAAAATACATGGAGCTGGCAACATCCATTATTTCAGACCCTAAGGTAGGTCACTTCACCATTTGGGGTTTTTTAATGAAGTGGAAACAATATTTATACAAAGACTGTGCAGTTAAGATATTACAAAAGGTTAGTCCATCAGTGAGCCTGAAATCCTGTTACGTATGGCTTGATGAAATTGAAAATTATTACAGTCCTCGGTAACCTATAGGGTCATTTTCCCACTCCTATAAAAGGCCTCTCCTAGACATAATTTAAATCCAACTTAAGACATCAAAACAAGATTTAAGTTGGATTTTAACAATGAATAAACCTTATATAGGTCTTTTAAACCATGATGAATTTAATCTGTAACTCCTAGTATCACATCAGGACAAGCCCTCCACCATTTTTCTATACTTGCCCTGGAAGTACAGAATACAAAATGCACACTGAGTGAACACATCTGTTATGTTCACAACTGTTACTTCAGTCACTATTCAGACAACTAGGCAATCTGGTTATTTCCAGGCTACTCCTGCACCTTCTTCAAATAAAAGAAAAAAACAAGCCCAAAAGCACCAGGAACCCAGCCTCAAACTACAGCCCCCTAACAGAACAAGCTATAAGACCAATAAGTATTCTAAAGTCAATACATCCAATCCCTAATATAATTTATACCTCTTAGAATTGGGTTTGTGTCCAAAAGAAGGTGGGAGCACTCACAGTGTTACAGTTTTTGTGTTCATTCACTCAAGCCTATACTTCTGGTATCTATTAATTATTGTCTTTAAAGTAAAGGCTACCAGGCACCAATAAAAATCCTGTTGGGTGAGATGTGTACACAGCCAGTAGTAAGTACATTCAATTGTAATAGGGTTTTAATTAATAGAACAATGAAACATGGTCATTAAATGAGTTTCTATCTTTAGGAAACACTTATAGGAAAAAGCACACAGGTGGTCTTCCTCCTTGTTTTGCTGTTTGTACATTAGAGAGCAAAGTGCAGGAAGGCAGATACAACTGGCAGTAATTTCCATCTCATGGTGACTCCGGAAATGAGGAGCCCAACTCTTACATAATGAATTGAGAATAAATTTAACTTGTCTGTGTAATCTGGTCTTAGGTATTCTTGCATTGACTGAGAATCAGCTTTGTTTTTAATTTAACTACCCACCCTGCCTATATGATAAATCTTACATAAACAAACCTGGACAGTAGGATTAGAGGATAAACATAACTAATGCTCAGCTCCAGAGTCTGTGAGGAATGAGGGGAAAAAAGCTCAAAAAACCCCCAAAAGATGTAACATGCACACACATAGCCTTTAATTTTCTAACCTGTCTAAAATTTATCATTTTTTTTTTTAATAAAAATTGACCTGTCTCTAAATACACTTCAGCTGATTTTAAACTTTTTGGGTTCATGTTTTGTTGTTTTGTTTGGTTGCTTTTTTTCATTATTACTTAAAAGTTGGGGTGGTGTGTTTTTTGTTTTTTTTTTTGTGGTTGGTTTTTTTTCCTCCAAAATATAGCTGTGCAGAAGGAGAATAACAGTAAATGAATTGCTATGAGAATTCATGATTCTGTAGCTTCTGCATTTTAGGCTGTCAGCGGGGAAAATCAATCTGATGTTTGCTGAGCACATGAAAAGACCAATTTCATTGCAAGGCACTAGGAAAACATATATATACTATTTTATATCATTCCAATATATAGGATATTTCAGATTGCATTACAGCAGTCAATTTGGGAAAATCAGTATTTGGGAATGGTGAACAGAAGTAGTGAGAAATGGTAAACCCAGAAAAGTATATAGAGGAAGAATATTATGTGAGCAACACATGAATCTTGATTGCTTTAAAGCCATTGAGATTGGAATAATTATGGAAAAAAATTATCTTTCTTAGCATATTAGTAATTCATACATCTCCCTAAAAAATGAAGTAACCGAAATATCAGAAAGGCTTTCCATATAAGTTATCTATAAATCTGAATAGAAATTATTGACTTTAGTTTATACTTTACTATTAATAGCATTTGCAATTCATTGTGTTTGACTATTATATTGATTATCTTATTACCAAAATTTGTGTTCGTTAATGCCGATGGGAGATGCTTTAATCACTGAAGTTCCATTTGAATCTCCTTTCAAGCCCCTAACTTGATCCTTCTTCTCAAAGTAGTATAAGTAAGTTAAGGAAAGCACTTATATTACAGGACTAACAAGTTTCATAGGGGAAATGAAATAATTCATTTTCTTCTTTCCAAAGTAGAATAATTTACCCCAGTGCCCCAAAGATGGGTTAAATTTTCTCATTTACCAATCTATGGCTCCAGTATTTTCCCATACACTGACAAACACCAGAAAGTATGAGCTGAATGTCTATACAGATAATTATTATTTGAGAAGAGCTTTTTTTTTTTCCTAAGAAACTACCTACACTATTTGTGACTTCAAGGCAAAGAAAACCAATGGTGAAGCAACCTAATCTTAAAAATATATAGAGTCAATTACAATATTTCCTTATACTAGAAATAGAAAAACATTTCTGGGAACAAGCCAAAGCCCCAGCATGAAAAACATCACGGGGATTTTCCAATCAGGATGATACCAGCTTCCACAGATTGCCTTCCAGTATTTCACAAAAGAAAATCTGCAAATCCAAACGATTTTTTTTTGTTGTTCCCTAAACTCCTACAGTAAGTTTTGGAATATCAGGTGACTTCTTATTGTCTAAAAGAAAATTAATACATATTCCAGAGCTGGTCTGATACATTAACTCTGGAAAAGCATTTTCTCAGATTAATAGAAAAAAGTTGCAGAAATAGCCCTTTCAGAGCTATAAAAACTGTCTTTTTTCTCTCTCTGCTCAAGTGAGAGTATCCAAGTTTGCTAGTACAAGACTGAAATAGAATTATCATATAGAACAACACTCTTTTCTACTTTCTGTTAACTACTTTTCACCTCCTCAAAACACAAGGTTTTGGAAGGGTTCAATAAACACAGGTGTCTTTGTTTAAATTCAGTTTGCTTCTAGGAATCAGATTACGTGATTAATTTTAACATCAACAGATAGAAGTGCTTTTGTCTGTGGGATACAAACAATAAGATAGTACAAGTACTGATTTATCTTGTTGTTATATTTATTTTTAAGGGTAGATGATATAGCCAGCGATTTAATCCTTCTATAACTTTTTTGCATCCTCATCCTGAAAGAAAACACTTATTTTTCTCTAACAAAAGCATTATGAAATAAATACCTAACTTGTGTAGCATGAAGCTGTTGAGATTTGTCTCACATGACTAGGTACAATAATGCTTCTGTGTACCTCACTTTTTTTCCGCCTGTACTTTTAAGGGCTTTATTTTTTGTCCTGGCCTTCAAGGTAATGCTGAACCACCCGGAGCACTTTAGTGAATATGTTCTTTGAAGAGCTGGGCTTTTTCCTGTGGTTCTTGTTACATATAGTTCAAGTAACAAGAAAAAAAAAGAATCCCTCCAGGAGATTGCCTTGCATGGATTCTTATACAGTATCTTACTTAAAAGTGCAAGAACCCATACTGATTTCAGCTTAGCAAGGGCTAATGAGACAGTATGCACTGAAATTCCTATATATTGTACAGAGACAAGGTTATTGACCTGAAACTAGATTTCTGAAGGAATTCTACATCTACAGATCAGCACAATTGCAGGTACACATTGCACAGTTCAACCTAAACTGGTTGAAATTTAAGCAGGGTAACATGCTTTAATTGTACTCATCTAAATGATAAGGGTAATTCTTTTTTTGTTCAATAGGCACTGAGCACACTTTAAGTTGTTCCTCTTTTCCCAACCACCTGCCTTATACAAAACATGCAAGATAAGCAGGAACAAACAGTGAGACTAGATGTGAGAAACGAAGCTACTGTATTAAATCAGAAAACAGTAACCTGGTACTTTCCGTCCACAGCTGGCTTCAAAAAACCTATTCAACAACCCATGAAGAGGAAGGACTTGTACTTACAGAAAAGTCAAAGCTACTTTGCTACTTAATGACACTCACTGAACTCTCCTTTCAGAATGTATATTTCTGAAAGAAAGAATACCATAAAATTTCAGATGTTCTCTCATTGTTAGTTCACTATATAAAGCCAAAACCAGGTAAATCAGGCTGTTAATACCTTTCAACAGATTTAGAAATCTATTGTAAACATTATTTCTTACACCTTTTTTGCTCCCTCAAAATCTAATAAATACAAAATTTAACTTTTTTTTTTTTAAAGAAGACTTTTCATATCCAAATTCTCTATACTGCAGGGTTGTAATAGGAATTATTAAATCATTTCAGCTTTGTGACTGTGGATGAAGGAGTATCATTTTCTGAGATTCTGGAAAGTAAGGCCTAATATTCTGCTGTAAGGCTGATGTGGACATTTGTGTGTGATGCGATAAGTGGACAGACACTTCACAGAATAGGTCACAGCAGCAACCGATATTTTGCTCAAAATGAAACTAAGATCATTGAGCTGGAAAAAATAAATCTTACTGGAGGATGAAATTAAATAGTTCTTAAAAAATCGCCACCAAACAAAAACAAATATCTACAAGAAAATATGTATCATCTCCAACAAATCCTAAAAAGATGCAGTAATAAGAAGTTTCCTCAAAACACCTACAATCAAAATGAACTGAAGAACAGCTCTAGCCAACAGTTACAAAGTGAAGCCATCTCCCCGTCGGTGTTCATCTACATATCCTGTGTGGTTGGGAGCACATCTGAAACCTGGAATTTTTATTAAATTCTAGACATTTTTACCCCAATAGTCAAGGGAATAAAGCATATGTTTTCTTTTCTACTCTAATGACCCTTTAAGCCACATGAAGATACTGAGTAAGTGTTTGTAGGAGAAAGAAGAAAGAACAATAAATAACTTTAATTAAATTCATTTAGTCACAAGTGTGAAATTATCTCAGTATTCCATTTCTCACAGACAACTCTCATATATGTACAAACAGCCCCAGAACTGAGGACAAGCTAAAACATCTACTTTCCCTCTTCTAATTTTCTCTCCCTTTAACAACCTTTCAGACGAGGTCTCCATACATTTACACAACATCCACCTGGATCTGCTTTCCTTCCAACATGTTTCTACTGGTAAAGCTTTCAGAGGTGAGCAACTTTGTCAAGTCCAGAAAGGAGCTGGAAGTCTCTTTTAAAAGGTCTTAACTCTATTAAGGTCTTGACCTGTATTACTTGTGTAACCTCTGCTGTGCACACAAATGGGCCTGGTATCACCATATGCATAAAAACCACCATAAAAATCAACATTCTTTGCAAAAAGACAGCAGTGAGGCTCTAATAACCATCTCTCTCAGCATTTGGCTTGTAAACAACAACCAGTTCAAATGCAAAACTGGCACTGGCACATTTCTGAAGACAGCATGCTCCAAGCTTATGAGAAATACAGAGCAAATTAAGGATGAGATCAAACCCAAAAATACTTCCAGAGAGAAATGAATCATTGAAAAACCTCATATTAGGAAGAAAAATAGAGCAACATTCATGAGAGCAAGTAACTAAGGGAAGTTTTAATAGTGTTAACTTCTGTAGCAAGAAATGCTAACCCCCATTGGGACAGGCCGCTAAGTAACTTATGTTGAAGCAGCAAAAAGATATTTGTCTAAAGAAAAGAAAGAATTAAAAAAAAACCACACAAACAAAGGAGAAAGAAAAAAAAAAAGGAAGAGGAGAGAATGAGTATGATGACCAAGAAGAATATTATGAAATCTACTATTAAAAATAATCAAATTTGGTTTCTGTACTCCCTTCAGTATACTTCCTTGATATTTAATAGCAAATGGTAGCAGCAGTGTTTAGCACTACACAAAATGTTGGGTTATTGCTGTTTTATTATAGGAGTGGATGATTTTTCAGTTTTCAGTTCCTCATAGACCTAACATTGAGTATACACACATAAACAGATTCATTTCCTGAAAAGTTTTTAAAAAAGCAGGCTAATCAAAAAGAACCTGCATAACTACAGGGGAAACTACAGGCAATGACAGAAAATTGTCACTGGTTATTCGGTCCATAACCAAACCAGATATTAAAACAGTCAGCCCAAACCAATTATCCCTTTTATTGAGATATCCTGCAACAAAGTCTATGAAATAACATGACATGGAGATACCCTTACTACTGGCAACACTGTATGATGCCACCTATAGACCAAGGGAGGTTGTATTTCATCACACTGGTATTGACTGCATGCTCTGGTTAGCAAGGTACAAGGCTTCTCATCCCAACAGCAGAATTCCTCTGCTTAGCACTGAAGAGAAAAGACAAAAGAACTGTTCCCACACACTGGTTGTGTCACTCTGGGATGAACTGCAGGCTCACTCGGCCCTTCTGCTCACTCACTCAGTTCCTACAGCTCTCAGCTATGTTATTTATGCAATGTAATGTCAGCTGTGAAGTAATCACTGCCTCTGAGGAAGCAGAAAGGTCAGTAACTCATTTCACATAAACCTCTGAGCAACACATAAACAGAATCATCTCTGCAGCAGAAGTATGCCTGAATGAGAATATGGGATCAAGGCCAGCCTGGTCTTCCGGCAGGAATGGTAAAAGGAAAGGGAACTGAAAGGAACAATGAACCAACTGAAGAAGTACATGGATGGGAAGGGTTGGCACTAAGTAAAGCTTTTGGGATGGCTCTCCCCAGCAGTAGCTGCCTCTGACTATACACAGACCCCTGCACAGCTGGCTTTCCAAGGTCCTGGCACAGGCAAAGCCACAGGACCACAACATTTGCTATGGCAAAAGTTTCCTTCTCTCCACAGCTGTTTGCGTAAGCAGAAGCCATTTCACACCATCAGCACATCAAGATATCACAAACGAAAACTAGATAAGAGGTGCCCTGATCTCCTGCACCAATTTTCTGGTCCTTGTGACTTGAAAGGTATACTCGATATCCTTAAAGCAAATTTTAGAACTTTTAATGCAATTATTTTGCAGGAAATAGACTCTCTGATAATAATAATCCCTTATTTTCTGGGAACTCTACATTAGCAACACTTCAATAGTATGTGCAATTAGAAAAAGAGGAGTGACAAGTGAAAAGAAGAGTTGGAAAAGCTAGAATTGGGCAGAAGGAGTTGAAGAAAAGACATTAAGAACAAAGAAACACAGAGGAAACAAAGTAATGAAAAAAGAAAAAATACACAGTTCAAAGGACAGTATAATTAGAAAACGCATTGTGGTACTAGCACCCCCAGCTAGTCTGTGAAAATGAAACCTGTATGTGCTCATGTCATTGCAACAACAAGATTGACATCTCTAAGCTACTAAAGCAAAATGTCATTATTCTCCTTTTCTTCCAAGTTTTGATCAGTCTCCATCACTCAAATAGATTTCTGCAACAGCATTTTACATACTGTTTATAAAAAAATTGTTTGTGGAGTTCAGTATGTAAATAAACTACATAGATATGTTAGTAAGCTATTAAAACTGGTTTTGTTACTTACAATAGCAATGTGCTTACTGGGTTTAAATGTGCTTATTTTCAGCCATTCAGGACTGTAAGGCATGAAGCAGGTAGGATTGACAAGTACATATACGTTCATAGATACATACCCTGAGACACACACATATATATATATGCATATAATCCCTGCTTAAAAACAGTGTCCTGAGAGATGGATAGATAGATTAGTTACTTGTTCCTGGAATTCTTACAACAGCCAAAATGCTTCATGTCAAGTAGAGAATCTACCTGTATGCTAGTGGGTCATCCTAAGAAAGGTGTTGAAGGGGTTAAAAGTGTTATCACCAACTCCATACAAGAAGAGCTAGCCCTTGAAACCAAAGGCAAGTACCTTTTCCTTACAAGGCACATAAACCACTATTTTCTGTCAACAAATACAACCATGAGCCCAATCACATACAGAGCTTTCACCGTTCAAACTGGTACACGAAATAAAACTCATTACACAGGAACAGAACAGAAGAAGTAGGAGTTTACACAGGACTTGACAAAACATTTATAATCATATGCCCACCAACTACTAAGAATTTACCTTTAAAACTTTCCCTTCACTGTGTCCAAACAACCCCCCCCAAAAAAAACCAAAACAACCCACCCTCAAAATCTATCAAACCAAACCAAGCCCCATAAACCCTGTTCTTTTTAAGTAGTACTAGCATAATTTACTACATCAGTGTGACACTGCTCTGTAGTCAGTAGGTAACAGCTACTAAACAATGTAACAGATGTACACAAAATCTATGCATGAAGCAAGACTAAGTACAGTGACTAAAACCTGTGAGCTGTGTAATTAAAATATTGACGACAGAGACCTGAACCCCACTGTCACTTTTTCTTTTCCCATATCACTCTTCCTCAAAGAAGACATTTCTTCTAACCATCAAAGAGCTTTCGGTGTTAAGACTTTAGCTGTCATTTAAAAAGTTAAGCCTTTTCTACTTACTTCAGTGGTATTCTAACATAAACATGAAATGCAATGAATGGTAAGTGCAATCTTTTCACAAAACCCGCAAACTAATCCTTGTTCCTACAGTTGTTTTACTGCCAAATAAAAAACATTTACTAAGAGTGCAAATGAATTATCTGAGAGGTCCCGGCTGAACTTAATACTGAAATTCCAGTTATCATACACCCAGTTATTTAAAAAAAAACAACAATCAAACACCTGGGTTTTCAGCCTCAAAACTTCATTTGAAAAGTGTAAGACCTCTTCCTGTCTTAACAGATCACCTTAAAAACTACCATTTTATGTTATTGAAATGTTTATATTATCAAAAAGGTAAAATAATTCTACTGTTATATACAATGAATATACTTGGTTTTGGCAAATACACAAGAAATACACTTCATTTTCAGACATCTCTTTCAGGGTTAGTTTATTCGACATAGATTGTGCTGCAAAGGCAGTTAAAGAGAAAAATTGTTGGAAACCCATCACTAGTACCTCTAAGACCTCTTCAATGAGCTAGCCTTAAGTACTTCATGTGAAAACTTCCTGACTCACCAGGTTTTCAGTACCTGGTTCTAAAATCCAAAATATAGCAGTTTCTTGCTATACATTTACCTTTTGAGTCCAAAATACGTCATTCATTTTATTATTCCCAAAAGGTATCAAACTTGGCACTTGACCATATTAGAGTGGAAATTTCCTGACGTACTAGATTATATCAACATGATTTGCCATTGAGCAATAATTCTTTGCATGCAAACATCTGGATAGGCTCCAATGAAAGCTGTGTAAAACTCTAAACTACAAACTTTTTGATCTTGCAGATTGATGTGGAATGTTTGACTCCTGGCCTAGGCCTCCCTCCTCAGCCTGCACATTGCAACCAGTTTTCCTGCTGCACCTCATCCTTATGATTATTGTTGTAAAGAAAAAAAACCCACAAAGAAAAGCTTTTATTAAAATCTGCTTGTCTACAAGTAATAATAATAATTTAAAAAAAAAAACAAACTAACCAACAAACAAACAAAACCACACCACCAAAAACCCCACCAGGAATACTACTTTAAGTTTCCTTGGCCATAGTCCTAACTGTATGGCAAATCCACAGCTGTTGAACTTATCCTAGTACACTCTCCAGCTGAACCCATGTTTCCAGTCTGAATTTTAAACACTTTTTTTTTTCTTTACGGCTGAAAATCAGTATTTTCTGATCAGCAGATGGTAGTAGACAAGATACTCAATTTTTCAAGTCTGCAGACACTCTGGGAAAGTGAATGGGTTCAGTCATCTGAGAGGAGTGCCCAGTGGTGCAATCTAAGATAACTTCAGTGCCAATGTGCAAAAATGCTCACAATAAAGTTTAGCTAATAATCTAGTTTATACCACAATCTCAATTTCACATCTTTTTTTAGATGCCAGAACATCATGACAACTTATGTGCAAAATATGAAAATTAAAACATTTAAAACTCTGTAAATGTGGGAACATCATCAAGAAAAACATTTTTAGATAACCTAGATTTATTGCATTGAGTGAATTTATCCAACTATATGAAGAAGTTCTTCCCTGTGAGGGTGGTGAGGCCCTGGCACAGGTTGCCCAGAGAAGCTGTGGCTGCCCCATCCCTGGCAGTGTTCAAGACGAGGTTGGATGGGGCTTTGTGCAACCTGGTCTAGTGGAAGGTGTCTCTGCCCATGGCAGGGGCTTGGAACTGGATGAGCTTTAAGGTCCTTTCCAACCCAAACCATTCTATCGTTTTATTTACCGTTGCATCTTCTCATTAAGATCCTTCATATAAAACTGATGCATAGTTGGCTTCATCTGAAGTCCTGAAAATCTGCAATTCCTTCCTTGTGAACTGAGGATTGGCTCAACTGGGAAGTCTTTCTACAGCAACTTCTAAATGATGATGTTAACTTAATGGACATTGAATTACAGCAATATCAAAGCTGAGCTGAGGCACATTCTGCTACACCTGAAACTGGCTCGCATTAGCATAGATAAAACTTAATTTTGCAACCTAAACTAGGGGTGGCAACACAATTCAGTGTTGCACTACCAGCAATTGGAAGCATAGTGAGCACAGGCAGTGTCACACAAGGAATGGGGGGATGTTGTGAAACTAAGTGAAAGGACACTCATCAGACTTTTGGAGATCTGTGGGAAAGAGAGATGGAAATAGTAACTGAACACTTCTTGTACATGAGAGTGAGGACAGATACAACTGAAGATCCTCATATGTATACGGGTGGGGAAGGCATCTGGGTGAAAGTCGAAGGCTCCTAACAAAGAGGATCAGAAGAAGAGCTGGGATGTTGGTATAAGTAGTGTCAGACAAGGAGGGAAGAAAATGTCTTCCTCTAGCCCAACATTTCTTGGGATACTCTCACAATTAAATGGGGGGGGGGGGGATAAAAGACTGAATACAACTATTAGATGCTTGCCCCCAATATATTCACTTTCTTATACCTCTTAAATGTATATAGTAATCAGTTAGATGTTAAATATCAGATTCTTTAATACTCAAAATAATGGATATTTGCAGTAATAACTACAGAAAGGATGAACATTTATCACAACTAATTCTTAAAAATTCCTGAAGTATATGTTTAAACTGTTGTTGTTTTTTTTTTAGTCCTCATGTTCATTCATGAGGAAGCCCAAAGCCTTCCCAAGGAGAAAGCTAAAACCCCGCAAAGTCCATTCTTTCTTTAACTGAGAACTTCCTAATATAAAATACATACTACCTTTTCGCTAATACATACATACATACAAATTGTATTTTCTTCTAGAAAAACCAAGTGAGCAGTATTCCACACTAGCATTCATCTAGCCCTTGCTGTACCCTCACAGAGCTATGCAAACACTCCTGGCAGTGTTGACTGAAATGGCTGTGTTGACAGATGGTATGTCTGGCAGTTTACATGTCCCCAGGTCTGGCAGGCAAAAATATCTAATGAAGAACAGCATTTTGTGTTTTGGGAATATTTTTGTTATGGATTTCCAGGGACTGGGGAGTTTCTGGAGGGTTGTTTGTTGTGTTTGGTGTTTTTTCTGTTTTAAGCCTACCTGTATGTATTGAAGTGTAAGCTCTAAATTGCTCGCTTCACTCTCCTCTCCTCCCTTTTTTAGTATGTCTCTAGAGGCAACATGCCAAAAGAGAACGATTGTTAACTGTGCAACAGTGTCATGCCTTAACATGCTTCTCAGTATTTTACAGTTTAACTAATAGTCCTCTAGCTTGTATTCTAAAATCAGCCTTTCCTGTGCTAAACCAAAAAGGAAGAAAGAAAAAAATGGTACTTTTGAAAATTTTCTTTAGCTGTAAAATATGAGCTCGTTTTTAACATCTGCTCAGGATTTTTAAGAGATTCTGCTTTAGCAGGACATATAAATACTGTTCTAAGCACTTCACTTACATCATCATGTAGGGCAAAATTTATAAAAATACTCTGATCCTACTTTTGAGTGAACAGTCATAGGGGGCAATAAAGAAAAATAACTAACTTCCTTGTCACTCAAGTTTAAAAGGAAGAAGAGCTTTTCTGAACACAACTCAATGAGAATCTAAGCAGCAACACTTCATGTGTTATTATGGCCAGGTTCAGAATTAAATATTCCAGAATTCTATCCACGATCATCTTCTCTATTAATTTGTGTTTCTTGCATTAAAATGAACATAATTTCCCTGTAGAGAATCTAACATCTTTCTAGGGGAAACTTCAATATTTTCTTTAAGGATGGATTATTTAAGAGAAGATCTCTTATAGTACTATGTCACTTTAGTTCTGCTCACTTAGTTTATATTAATTTCCTAGGCTCTCTCCAGTGTTCCTTCACAGGACATCAAGCAAGCTGTTCAGGCAAAGAATGCCAAACAAAAGGCAGTTTTCCTGCATTGCAGCCTCGCAGGTCTCCAAGACTGGAAAGCTCCCAAAGCTGGCAGAAGACACTGCTTACCTGGGCCCTGATAATTGGATGAAGGGACTTGCCAGCTAACTGATGACAAGTGAAACTGTTCTGTGTCCCCCTCTTAGTGAAACTTGGTGATAGTACAGGTTGGCCAGAGATGGTTATGCAGCTTAGCAGAAAGACCTGATTTTGCTAAAATGCTAATGCAATAGTCCTCAAGATACCAAAATTTTCTAACTCCCCCTTGCCAAGATTTATATACTGTGATTATTCTGTTCATGTCACACTGTTATTGCAGAAGGAATTTAATAAGTAACAAGACCATCAAACTAAAAACACAGAAAGCTTTACCTTTTGCAGAAAACCCCAAGAAAAAGCCCAAACCAAAAAAAAAAAAAAAGTTCTAGTTACCTACAAGTTTTGCTTGTAGACCTGAATACAAGGCTTCTTTGGGGTTTACAGGCATCGTGTCATGATTTCACCAACACGGACTGTTCCCAGTGATGTCAATGTCTTTGTAAGTGCTTATTAAGCAGTTTTTATCAATGGATTAAGAAATTGCTCAGTTGCCAAGAAGAGCAAAATAAATTTTAGATCAAAGCATATAATCAGACATAACAGGTGACTAAGTACCATCTGTCAGCATATTGTTCTATGACACAGAAGGGGTAGGTATAGAAAAACAGTGCAGAGATGATACACCTCCCCCTTTTTTTGAGTAATATGATCAACTAGTGTTAGACTTCGACTACATGCCAGGTAAATTAAACCAGGCAGTGGCTAATGCACAATACAGCCCAAGTTTTGCAGAATTCTCTTTTAAAAGACTTGCATTCATGAATTGACATTGTTTTTCTCGTTACATGTTGATCCTGACTTTTTCTGAAATCTCCTGTTTTTGGCTTGTGCTAAATGAATGTTTATTCCACCCTAAAGTCATTCAGTTTGAATGCCAGGTTGCTCTCCTTTGTTTAAATTAGTGAGAGAAGAGCACTTTACTACGTTTTCCAAAATAAATAACATGAAAAAGAAGTGCAGAATTTCAGGCTTAAGTAGGTGATAGAGATATACCACTCAACACACTGATAGTTGACAAAGAAAAAAAAATATCCTAGAGTTGTGTAAAATCTTCAGTCTTACAGATTTGAGAAGAAAATGTCTTTAAAATGAGAAACAGCAATAACTAAGAATTTACATCTTGCCAGAAGCATGAACTGTTGGCTCATTCTCTTACAGCAGATTTTTCCTATGACATGATTTTCAGTGATAAACTTTACTTAAACTTCAAACCGCACCATCAGCTCTCTGGACTGGGCAAGACTCCAATGCAATTCCATCTCTGAAAGCCCTCAACCTTATCCCAAAGCAGAGCACAGTGCTTGTTTAGCTCCAAACATATGTTGACTTACCAGCCTCATCCTAAGCCAAGCCCCATCCTGACCCTGCAGCTGGAGCAGGACTCCACTGGAAATACTGCGCAGAAGACCTTGCCTCCCTAGTCCTAAAGCTAGACTGAAGCACAGAAAGGTGAGTCCAGCTGCAAAAATACACTGAGCAGCAGACCTATCTTGAGCTCAGCCCATATCCTAACCTCCCTTACCTGAGCAGTACTGCAAAGGAATTCTGGCTCTGAAGACTCTCACTTCTCTAAACCTCCCTTACATGTGAAATTCCTAAATTCAATATGGTTTGCATTCATTTTCATTACATTCCACTACAACCTCACACTAGGATACTGAAATAGATTAATTTCTTCTGCAGTAACTAGATTGGTTGTGTTCTACACCTTCAAGCATTACATTCTAACTCTTGATCCAGATGTGCAAGTCACACAGGCTATATGCATCAGCTCCTCCTTTCCTGTGCTCTGCTTCACAGACAGAGGTAGCTGCATCCTAACCCTATGCAGCAGACTTGACATGTTTTAAGCAGAAACACCTCAAAAAATGAGGGGACTACATTATAAAGCATGTCATGGCATGTATCTAAATGTAAGTCTAGGCTCAGGCAAGAGTAACAAAAATCCTGTTAACTTCACCCAAGAACACACTCAATGAGAGAGATGCTCAAACAAGAAAATTTAAGTCAAATTTTAAAACAGCAAAATACTAAATCCAAGTGACAATCTACAAAAATTAAAGTGTAACAAGAAAAAGCAGTATCAAGGGTTGCTAAGCCACTGTCCATCATATCTGAAAAACCATGGCAGTCAGGTGAAATCCCCAAAGCCTGGAAAAAGGGAAATATAACCCCCATTTTCAAGAAAGGGAAAATGGATGACCCAGGGAATTACAGACCAGTCAGTCTCACCTCTGTGCCTGGCAAAATCTTGGAGCAGATTCTCCTGGAAGGCATGTTAAGGCACATGAAAAACAACAAGGTGCTTGGTGACAGCTAGCATGGCTTCACTAAGGGAAATTCCTACCTGACCAATTTGGTGGCCTTCTATGATGGGGCTACAGAACTGATGGACAGGGGTAGAGCAGTTGATGTCAACTACCTGGACTTGTGCAAAGCGTTCGACACTGTCCCACACGACATCCTTGTCTCTAAATTGGAGAGACATCAATTTGATAGATGGACCACTCGGTGGATAAAGACCTGGCTGGATGGACACACACAAAGAGTTGTGGTCAATGGTTCAATGTCCAGCTGGAGACCAGTAACGAGTGGTGTCCCTCAGGGATCGGTGTTGGGACCGGTCTTGTTCAACATCTTCGTCGCTGACATGGACAGTGGGATTGAGTGCGCCCTCAGCAAGTTTGCTGATGACACCAAGCTGTGTGGCTCGGTTGATACGCTGGAGGGAAGGAATGCCATCCAGAGGGACCTTGACACACTTGTGAGGTGGGCTGATGCCAACCTCATGAGGTTTAACCATGCCAAATGCAAGGTCCTACACCTGGGTCGGAGCAATCCCAGGCACAGCTACAGGTTGAGCAGAGAAGAGATTCAGAGCAGCCCTGCGGAGAAGGACTTGGGGGTGTTGGTTGATGACAAAATGAACATGAGCCAGTTTCAGTGTGTGCTCACAGCCCAGAAAGCCAACCGTATCCTGGGCTGCATCAAAAGGAGCGCGACCAGCAGGTCAAAGGAGGTGATCCTGCCCCTCTACTCTGCTCTTGTGAGACCTCACCTGGAGTATTGTGCGCAGTTCTGGTGTCCTCAACATAAAAAGGGCATGGAACTGTTGGAACAAGCCCAGAGGAGGGCCACAAGGATGATCAGGGGACTGGAGCACCTCCCGTATGAAGATAGGCTGAGAAAGTTGGGACTCTTCAGCCTGGAGAAGAGAAGGCTGCGTGGAGACCTCATAGCAGCCTTCCAGTACCTGAAGGGGGCCTATAAGGATGCTGGGGAGGGACTCTTCATTAGGGACTGTAGTGACAGGACAAGGGGTAATGGGTTAAAACTTAAACAGGGGAAGTTCAGATTGGATATAAGGAAGAAGTTCTTTACTGTAAGGGTGGTCACTCACTGGAATGTGTTCACCAGGGAAGTTGTGAATGCTCCATCCCTGGTGGTGTTCAAGGCCAGGCTGGCCAGAGCCTTGGGTGACATGGTTTAGTGTGA
This sequence comes from Pezoporus flaviventris, assembly GCF_033815535.1. NCBI lineage: Eukaryota > Metazoa > Chordata > Aves > Psittaciformes > Psittacidae > Pezoporus > Pezoporus flaviventris. The sequence continues at coordinate 3,882,047 of NW_026892584.1, read as the reverse complement.
GGTGTCCCTGCCCATGGGAGTGGGTTGGAACTAGATGATCTTAAGGTCCTTTCCAGCCCTAACTATTCTATGATTCTATATTTTACAGTACGACCCTATGTTCTTCCAGGATCTTGTTTAGCCTAAGTTCTTGGTTACCTAGCTCCATCGACAGGATTTTTGTGTACTAACTACCCTCTCTGTCTTTTTGTGCAAGACAAATCTCCTCTTCCTCACCCTCCTCTCCCACTTGACATTCAAAGCCAGCATCCGGTTTTGTTATTTTATTTGGAACACAGCTTGATGATACACTTTAATTGGAAGTGGTTGCAGTGATTGCAACTTCATCTCCATTCCCATCTCCCACACCCTTCCACATTATTTGAAGACAAACACCTTCCTCACTCTCCTTCCAACATACTGAAGTTGTCAGTGCCTAATGTAATAATGCTCCATGGTTGCCTGATAAAGAGATGGTTAAAACATTTTCAACTCTATTGCAGTACTTTTGTCACACAGATTGAGAAGTACTCAGAAACCTACTATCATGCCCCCTAGTCTGAGATCACCCAGTAAGTCTTAATAAAACAGCGTATGGACACATTGGCTCAAGTACTTTCTCTAAACTACCTTTCCTCAATTTTCTATTGTCATTTGAGGCTTTTGGCATTACAGACAACAGTGACAATTTCATCAAAGAGCATACAGGAGTTTCACAAAAGGATGATGTTCATGTCAGAAAAGGCACCTGAAGTTTGTGTGGGAAGACAAAGATGGAAAGAATTTCAGTCTGCAGGGGAAAGCTGTCAGAGGATTTAGTTTCCTCTGCTTACAAGATGGCCATTTCTTAATAGCTTCACTTTCTGCTTTTGTGGGGAGGGAGGAGGACAGTGAAAAGAATTAAGACAGCAGTAGGTGTTTCATTGATTTAAGACAGAAACTAATCATGAAACACTCAAAGAGTCTCTTGCAAACACTGGCAAGGACTGAGAACAGAATATTCCCATTAAAATGCAAAGTCATAACATGAAGACTGAGGGAAACTTCCTGCTCAAAACATGAAAAATCTCACTGCAGTTTTCAAAGCTCAGAACAGTCAAATGAAAATCTATCATATTTTCCATGTGAGTGGTCGCTTACTCTGGTAGGACAAGGGGCACTGGATTTAAACTTGAACAGGGGAAGTTCAGGTTAGATATAAGGAAGAAACTCTTTACTGTGAGGGTGGAACAGACTGCCCAAAGAAGTGGTAAATGCTTCATCCCTGGCAGTGTTCAAGGCTGGGCTGGACAGAGCCTTTGGCAACATGGCCTAGTGTGAGGTGTCCCTGCCCATGGCAGGGGATTGGAATTAGATGATCTTAAGGTCCTTTCCAACCCAAACCATTCTGTAATTCTACCATTTTATTTCCAGAAAAATTAAAATCTTCATGAAATGGCATGATGTTTACTAACACCCTCACAGGTTAGTTTCCAAGGTTCACTCTATAACAAGCAGGATATTCTGCTCATTCTAGATACTCTACCAAAAGTTCCAAACGTGTTTAAAAAAAAAAAAACAAAAACAAACCACAAACAACCCCCCCCAAAAGAAAATAAAGAAAAAAAACTCTCACCCAAACCCAGCCCTTTTTTTTCCAGATAAAATAGAAAAACATTGTAAAATTACCAAAAGTATTTTAAGTTTTTAAAATTTACTGTTGGTTCTACTTAGAAATTTTGATTATCAAAAGCTGGAAAACTCAGACTCCTGGCTCTGGCACTAAACATAGCATGTCAAGTAATTTATATTTCTTACAGTCTACACTAATCTAAGACGATCTGTGTTGAGTCACGGACAATGCAGAGACGATCAATGTGATCAAGAGACTGCCAAATTTATTACAAAGCCTTAACTCCTTATATACTATTTCTTACATGCACTTACAGTGATTTGGCATATTATGATTGGATATATGTCTTGAAGACCCTTAGTGACTAACATATAATTGGTTAAACACAGGTGTGAGAACTTGACCTCAAAAGCTTGCCAACACTCCACAGTTCTCATTAACTCAGTGAATTCCAGCTTCTTCTTGTCTTGCTTGCTTAAGCTTCTTCGGGCCTCTCATGGCCTTGCTGTATCTTTCAGGATTATTCAGAGTTTATGTACCAATTATGCATTCTCCCGTGAGAACACTGTCTCCACAGATCTGTGATATTTTTCACTCCATATTCACTCAGGCTACTAATCTACTAGTAAAGATTAAGATCTAAAAGTCCAGACTGCAAAGTCAAAAAGTAGATTTCATATCCATAAATTAACTCCCACTCTTACAAATCAGCTATCTACCCCATTCATGAGCACTTTAAACTGGTCCCTCCTCAGGCATGGAGGATATTTTAATCTTCAAAGTTAATCCTTTCTTGATCTGGATTAATTGCTGTAGGAGTTTGCAAGTCTTTGTGTACTCTTGGCCAGCTGTTAAGACCAAACAGTTTATTTATTTCTTAAAATTAAAAATGCATCCCTGTCATAAATTAACCCTTTCCCTACTAAAATACATATATCAGCTCTGAGTTTTCACTACTGCATTATAGTCTACATTTTGGTTGTATGCTTCATATTAAGGGAATAAGTAGATGCTGGCATACAATCATGGTACGGGACTCACTACATCAAATTAGCTGTAGAATGAGGTTTATGTGTTTGCAAACTAGGAATTTCAAATGAAAAGAGGCCTTACTAACAAGTGACATAAGTGTCAAATCTAAGAAACAGTTGTACTGAAACTGAAACTCTGAATAAAGTTAGGATCTCTAACTTGCCTATCTTCCCTTGGATTAACATTGCAACATAAAAGAACTCAGAACTTCAGTAGTTTTCATGATTATTTGGGGCTACTAATATCTCAAGAGGCCTCATTTGCCCAGTTTATGAAAAGCTAAACATGTCTGACTAGCCTACAGCCTCAGGGGGCAAAAACACATCTTCCCTTGGCTCCAGACAACTCCTGATGCTGAAAAGATCTTTGCCCATTAGGTTGTCCCTCACCATTCCCCAGGGGGGATTGGGGGATTTTTTTAAGGGGGACAGTGCTGCTTTCTCCCATCCTCCAATCAGTATAAGCTACTTAATAAAAAAAAGCAGCATTGAACCCCTCAAATTAAGTTCGATGAATTTAAAAGATACTGTGGTTCTCTTCCATCACACTGAGGTTACTTCTGGGTAACAGAAGTCTCACAGATGAAAGCCAACTTGTTTAATCAATAACTGCACTTTGTTCAAATATTTTTGAAAATACTATCTAAATGATAAGACATCCCTAGCAGTGTTCAAGGCCAAGTTGGATGGGGCTTGGAGTAACCTGGTCTAGTGGAATTTGCGCCTGCCCACAGTAGAGGGGCTGGAACTATGTGGTCTTTAAGGTCCCTTCCAAACCAAACTATTCCATGATTCTGTGATTTTATCTTTATGGGCATCTAATCTTACACAAAGGACTAAAAAATTATCCCAGTTAAATGTCAACTTTAAGTGGACAGTAGGATGATCAACATAAGAATATCAGGAGAGACTTCTGCAAAGAATTAGCTCTTCCATCACCATGCAATTGGTAAATCACTCCCTTATAATTTCTGAGACTTCAGTAATTTTGGCTATATAGCCTTTCCCTCTATTATAGTCTTGTGTAATTTATTCTACTTGGCCAAGAACATTTAAGAACTTTCACTGTCAGTTCATCTTCCCTATGTTTTGTTGGACAAGAGTATTTCATCTGCCTATCTATTTAGGCAGTGTTTCACTACCTGCAGTATCCCAGCTGCTTGCCAAATGCATATATAACTGAAATTAATCACTGTTTGATATTATAACATTTTAATTGAATCGTAAGTGTGCACATTGATGCAAATATTTGCAAAGCAAACCAAAACCAGCTACAAACAAAATTTCAGAGAACTGGTCTGTTCCATTCGAATCAAAGAGAAGTCACTAGCTACAAAAAACTCCTTCACACAAAAGCAGAAACTATTGATGAAGATCAGATATCCTTGCTATAACCTTAATTTTCTGGAGGCATTGTGGGCATTCCTCTCGATCTCACAAGCAATACACTTGTACCAGATGCAAACCGCAAGAGAATCTGCAGTTTCCAAGCTAGTTAAGGTAAAGATATGCAAGTGCTCTTGTGACCATTTCCCCCGGCTTTTCATTTCATGAGAACATGCCTGTTTTACAACATGGAGTGATCAACAGCAAGGTAAGAAAGTAAAGCAAGTATAAATCCGTGACTGACTTTTTAAATGAAAACTCCTGCAGACACTATAACTTGCTGGTAAATAGGTTTGCCTGGACAAAATGTGTTAACAATAGGGGAATTTTTATTTTAAAAAATGAAATCTACCGTCTGTTAGAGTCATGCCTTACTATGCTTTAAATTCTTAATAATACTTTATCAGTAACTAATAAAGTGGAGATGGCAATCTTCTTAACAAGCTCCACCTGTGTGATTTCTCAGCAGGAACTTCCTCAGACTTAGAGTAGCCAAAATAAGATTTTTAGAAATTCATGATCCAAAACTGTAAATTACGTTCTTTCCATACCAAGATTCAGCCTAGATGTTTGCACATTTCTGTTTTGATGATAATACACCTTGTTCATTTTTCTATCACTCATATCTTCCAATCTGAACTAAATAGCAGACAAATTTGCTATATATTACAATTAAAAATTAAGGTTATGCTACTCTCTGCTGCCTCAGACCTTTGATTTTATCTGTCAGTATCTCAGAAGCTTTATAGGCATCCTTTCTCTTTTTTTTTTCCTCCTCTCTTTCAATAACAGCCATTAACAAAAACCAAACAATATAATTGCAAAGCAAAGCCACCTGATTTTTTTAAATGAAAAATATCCCAGACAGCATACAGAATAATTACAAGGCACTTACAGGGCTTTCTGTGATGTAAATATAACCTCATAAAACCATAAAGCACTTTAAAAAACCCAAAACAATTATAGAAAATAATAATCTCCAAATGCCAACATTTGAAACAAATATTAATATCTGTCGTATTTTCAGAGCTTGTATTGCATACTACTACTTACTCCTAAATCAGATAGTTTCTTTGCAAGATTTGCTTACCTGGATGGTACAGTGCCTACAGCTACCGTGTCATGGAACTGTTTCTTTAAACAAGAAATATGCAAGATCTCACACCACCTTTTTGATCTTGCAAATGTCAGACTTCAGGGCTGTTCGTTGTATCATCCTACAATTATAATTTATTTGAGGTTTTCATATTACTTATCAGGTATACAACAGAAAACCAATCATAATTATGTTCTCGGCAATACTATCTAGACATTGTGTTGCTCTAACTACTGCTTTCATTGTCTGTAAAACCGCAATTCTTCCAAAAATTTGTAACATCATTTGCCAGCTTCCTTAACTGGAAAAAAACAAACGTACTGGCTCCAAGTGCTTCTAACTCCTACTACCATTAAAGCCAGTAAACATTCTAACTGTGTCTGCATGGCCTTAACTTTGCCAACAAATGAACACTGCTTCAACAATAACTATAAAAATACAAAAATAAAGTTTTAAGCAACTTTCTTCTAAGCCAAAAAGAAGAATTTAACAAAGTCAGTACAGTTTGTTATTTAGCCTGCAAGTTGAGTTTCATGTTTTCCTATTTCAGAATACTTTAACTTTCCATTCTGATTTAGCCCTATAGTGAATACCAGCCCATAAATCAGAAGACTCAGTCCCAAAATAAGCACAATATAAGAACAGTGTATCCTGTGCTCTTGGCAGCATTGACCCCGAGGATACTCTTTCAATGCAGTTACCCAAGGCTCCTATTTGGCTGCTGCCCTTTCTCACCCACAAATTAAAAAAAAATTTCCTTTTATATTTAAAAGGACTGTAAGCCTAAGGCTAAACATTGCTGTTACTTGACCTCCCACATAATTTTCCCAATGGACTTACAAGGAGACAAACTTTCCCCACAATTCATTGCAAAAAAACCCACAAGGTAACTTTGATATTCCCCCCAACACCCCCCCCAAAAAAAAAAGAAAAAAAGAAGAGAGATATATTTCCAGAAGAACCAATGATACACACAGGATCACACTGAAAACACAGTAATTCAATTACAACTCTGCAATGTGATGATGAAGATATAGGACTGGCAGTTACTTCTACAAGGCACAGCTCCACCTTCCTCCCTGGAGGTGGAGGAGCCAGCTCACAGCACCCTGGTGTCTCCCATACCTTTGGGAGACCATACCACAGCCTTAAGCTGAAGCTCTCCACTCCTTCCCTCCCTCCCTCCCTCCCAGAGCTCCACAGCTTGCATTTGTCAGAGGGTAATTATTACACTAGTTCAACTTATGAGGCAGCTTCAGAAACAGGTGGAGAACTGATAGGAAAGCAAAAAGCAATGAATTTGTGGGAATAAGCAACAAACTTTTAATCTGCACTCGCCACCAAAATACCCTGAACCCAGACTTATGGCAAGCTGTACCTCAAATCAAGCCTGCACTGCAAACATACTGTCAGATAGTGACTGTAGGAGTAACACAAAATCCCTCCCATCAATTTTGCAAGCTTTTAACTATTTTTTAGTTTAAAATTCAAGACAAAGCACCAATGAGAAATCAGAAGGAACAAGTTCATAAAATGAATGGCAGAAAAGTCTTCATAAGGGAAAGCTTCCTGCAGCTTTGAGAGCGGACTGAGGCATATTGCTCCCCTCTGGCAGCAGTAAAGGGAAAGGGCTAGGTTCAAGTCCTGTGATCTGGAATCTGTACTTTCTTTTATACATAATGGGCCTGATTCCTTTACTCTTATTCACACTGAACACTACTACTATTTTTCCAGAGGTTGTTCTTAAACTAAGGACAGAGGAATTAAAGACTCAATAGATCGCCGAGATGCAAAAGCTGTCTTTCAAAATGTGAACTGCCTACGAGTTGATAAATTCAAGCACAAGGATTTTTCCCTTAAAGACAGTCCAGACAATAGTTTTGGTAAATATTAATTATATCTTTCATGTGGAAGTGAACTCTGAAAGCTAAACAGCAATTTAAACATAAAAATTAAGTATTATTTCACCCCAGATAAGATCTTACTAGAAGGGGGTTGGTTGACTTCTCACTACAATTTTTTTCTCTTTAACTAAGCCAGCCAAAACCCTCTTAGTGTTTCCACTGAGCATTTTATAAAAATAAAACAGTCTGTTATCAGCATAGTAATGATTCCAAAACAAATCACACCACTAATCATCCTCCTTATGCCAGGAAAACTTCCTGCTGTAGACATACAATTAATGAGATCAGAAGTTCTACCCAAGATGCAGTGAAAGGTGTTTCATGTATGGTTAATCTGTGCAGTGCAGCAAGGGCACGTACCCCCAGGGGCAGTGGCAAACAAGGTAGTGCTAAAAGTAGAAGCATCTGCCTTAACATGGTGCTCTGCTCCAAATAATTAGCCCTGCTGAAACCATCTCCCTTCTACAGAAGGTCCACCAGGAAACACATTTCAGAAAGGGGTATGAACAAGGGAATTAACAGGGTTTAAAACCTCTGCTATGAAATGGGTCCCATATACACATCAGGGTTGGGGGTGAGATGGGTGGTGTAAATGAAGAGAGATCTTATTTTCCTTTATATCTTGTTAAGGATTTTTTGCTTCATAGTAAAATAAGATATAATTTACAACATAGAATATGTTCTAAAAATATAAGTGACTGGTTTTGGGTTGTTTGGTTTGTGAGTTTTTTTGAGGTTTTTTTTGCTTTAATAATGTCAATCTTAGACTAGTATTCAGCACTACACCTTTTGAGAATTCACAAATTTCTGGAGAGTGTCTGAGGAGATTTTATTTTGTTCACCAAGTAATCCCAAACTGTAAAAACTATGCTGTTTCTCCAAAGTAGGTTTGTTCTCTAGCACTTCTAAAGAAGTAATTGTTCAGGTTCTTCAGTTCCAGTCAAGGAACAAATCATATAGAATCCAAAATAAACACACATTCTAAAAGCTAAGTACACACACTAACTTCTCAACATACCTTGCAAGCACCCTAACAATTCTTACTTTCTACTGTTGGCAGCAAACGAACTTAGCTCTCTGCGTGGCTGTTGTAACTTGCTCTGTAATTTTGTGCCAAAACCAGAAACATGGTAATGACATTGAATAGGTAATTAGTAACTATTAAAACAGTATACAAACTAGGGCGTAGTCAAGGTGCTAGCATCTGTCTAAGCCACCTGGAGGGATTTGGCTTCCTAACAAAGCATGAAGGATGGTGGTGCCTCTGTAAAAGTTTTTATAAATCACTCGGACGGGCTATCAAAGGGTAAACCAAACCAGAATTTCATGTTAAATCCTATCACATGAAAAATGTGAAGTAGGAGAAAAATTTGATAATTTTACTGCCCCTTAAAATAAAAAAATTAAAAAAGAAAAAACCCACCAAACATCAAAATCCTCACGCAACAAAACATAACACAGTCCGTTATGGATGGAGTTTCAAGGAAAACAGGTTTGGGGGCTTGGTTTTTCAAATGTCAGGTATTGGAGTTACTCTGTAGACTTCTCCAGTTTCAAGTGGCATGGGAAGATGAGGTACATACAGTATTTGTGTGTGTCCGAGGGAATACACAAAGCTTTGTTTTTCTGTGAAACAGCAGCCAGCCCAGACCCAGAGCCACCACCTTTTTTTCACTCCCTGTTACCAGCAACTGCTGTAAGAACAGGAATTCGATTTTCCTTCTTGCTACAGGTGTTCTTAGCCCTCCCTACCATATAATACTCCATGCCAGAACTATCAAAGGCAGCTATTGAGGGTTTAATGTATCCTAAAAATAAGAAAATGTATTGATACTACTGCCAAAACTACAGCTACTGTAAATCTGCTGTGGATGTTAAATAGTTAGTGAATATCTTTTACGCTAGGTTTCCTGATAGAAATGGAATGTAATTAGTGACAGTAAAGTTATCAGCTGTGGAAAAGCAAATAAGACAGGTTTAGTTACCTGCAGAATTAGGCACTGAAGGAGAACAACCTTTGCTATATAAGAATTTAAAACACGGGTGAAAAAAGATGCAAAAAAATTCTCTTCTAAGTTGATAATATAAATCAATACTCCCAGGTACAGATTACGTACTTATTAAATGTGATACATAGAAAAGAGGCAGAGAGCGCTGTCCGTTTGACAAGAAAACTTCAGCAATGCTGAGACTGAAACTGGTCCAGCCTGCCTCCTTCTCATCATAGGTATGCCTAATTCTATCAGAACAAACTGATTGCTTCTGAAGATCAGTCTGCATGAGGTACTACAATGCTGGAAAACCACTTTAGCTGCTTGTGGCACCAATTACAAAATCTTAGTTACCTTACTTACTATGGAGAGAGTTTTACAGAAATATCTTAAATCAGAATTTCAGGAAAAAAAAAAGTGATTCTCAGAATGATGCTAACAACAATTTCCAGTTCACTCTTCTTCATGTAAGTTCCTTCCTTAGTCCAGCTAAGAGAAAAACAAGCAACACAAACCAGGTTTGGGTGTGCAGTAAGGTAAAGGGATAGTCTGACTTGAGAAGCTAGCATAACGCTTTTATTCTGTGCCAAATCCTTAAGGGCCTCTTTAAAATTCATCAACAAAAAACTACAAAAAGAAGGGTGACATGAGTTCAAACTGGAAACCCCTTTCTCTGCTATCTCCACAGTTATTTTCTTCTCTCTGCCAAATAGGTTATCATTCAAGGCAACCACACAGCATTAGATGCACTGTAACATCACAGCAAGAAGCAAGTGTGCATTTGCTTCTCGGACAAATCCTTTGGTCTCTTTCATTTGGGTTACAGAGCCTAATGAGCTACAAAGAGATAGCATCAGTGGAAGATGACAAATCTCAAAGCCTTGAACTGCAGTCTAAAAACTAACTAATGTAAAGCAATTCTCTGGTCTCTGCAAATTCTGTGGGAAAGCCTTGCTGTTTGAGGGAAGAGGGACTGTGAAAATGGTTACTGGAGAGTCTGCAAGGAAGTGAGTGACCCAAGTTTTGTTTTGTTCTCTGCTAGCTTATAGAGCTCAGGGATGCTGACTGACCATAAAAGCAGGTGGAGGATCACAGTCAACTTTGTTGTTAATTATGATAGGAACTAAAGGATAAGCAGGAATATCATCAAGATCCCCTTCTTCCCTTGTCATAAGTGCAGTTTACTTTATTCGGAAGTTCCAAAGATGCAGCTGAATTTTTCCACAAGAGCATTATTTCATTTCATAGGTAGATTTTCATCACAGCATGTTTTAAATAAAGACATACAGCCTTTTTTTGCCTCCAGAAAATGACAAAGAGGTACAAAATGATTCTGATTATAGAAGGTAAGAAGTCAGTAGTCCAGACAGCTTACGAGATTTTCTGAGGGTTGCACAAAACACCATCAGGGACAGGATCATCCCATGAGTCCTATTGCTGTTTCCTGCCCTATCTGCAATGTTTGCTGCCTACAATATTAATGAGAAATGTCAGTTATGAAACACATTATCTTCTTTGGCAGATGGCAGATGTACAGGGATCCTTCTCTAACCAGCTGCGATGTAAACGGTGGGTCTACTGAAATACCTTCACCGTCATTTCAAATGGGCATTATGCTTCTTCAACAGTGCAGAAATGTTTGCAGAAATACAATACTTGATTTCTGAGCACCCTGACAGGTACAGAATGAGATGTGTTGATAGGCTGTTGATATGCAAGACTTGCAGATATTTCCCAAAGTCACGGTAGTTGGGATCCCATATGGCACAGACTATGTTAAACACAAAAGCTTTTGCCAAAATACGCTGATGTAATGGAATGCCAGCAGCTGAGCTATATCACCTAGTATAAACCTGTGAGAAAAATAAACTGCGATACTGTTTTTTTTCCTAACTGGTTTCAGGCCACGGTGTGATGATTTCTGCTAGAAAAAGAAATCCATGCCAGTTCAGCTAATTGTCAGAACCTCCTCATATATTAAGACTGTAATACCAGTTTTTATATTATTTCCCATGCTTCAGAGCCATGACGCATGGAAAGCAAATGATTTAGCATACACCAAGGATAACATGCTTAGACAGTGACAAGTAATGTCACGAGGAAACAAGCTCTTTTTCCTTTAATGTGGCTCTGAGTAAAGCCCAGCAGATTTTTCTCTCCTCTTCTTCAACAGGAAAGTTTCTTACTTGCTGCTGCCCACACACTTAAGGAGTGGAATTACCAGGAGTGGAGAGATTCAGAAGACTAAAGGCCCCTGTTGGTATTGACTCATGCTGTGTATACAAAAAGCATCTGCTAGGGAATACCTGTGCCCCTGCTCTGCCTTTCTCCTGCCCCCTTCTTTTGTAAGGTCCTTCCCACCCCTACTCATTTTCTATAAGGAATATTTTAAATTGGAAAATTTGTCATTCTTAGTTAAACTAATACGACTAAAATGGAAATGTAGTCAGAGAAGTGTTTCTATGAAAATAGCACATTCCCACCATAAACTTCTACTCTCACACATGTAGCCTTATCTATTTACATAGCTCCTTTGTCTCATGTATCATTAACAGAACTGTTAGTTAGTATCCCAAGTCTGCAAGCGGTTGTGAAGCAATTTCTGTGGCTGGTACCTACATTCTGCCTGATGTATCACAGCTTTGACTCCAAGTAACCAGAACAAGCTTGCAGAGCTGGTAGTTAAACTTTCACATGAAAATTGTAATCTGAAATCAACATGCCGTGTTGACAGAGGGCCTTTAAAATGTTGCTTTTCTAAAATAGAATCTGGACTATCACACATTTACGAAATGAAAAGGAATGGTTCACTGGGAACTTATCCTAGAACAAGGCCATCAGGCACAAAAGTACTGCAAAACATATATGCATACAAGTAAGCAACAGTTAAATCAGTTAACTGCTGTTTTTATTGCACAGGCTTCATAAAAATAATCATATCCAGGAGCACAAACTGAGGGGTTTTTTTGGAAGATGTTCATAGAACTACGCTATCACTTCTGAAGTATTTAAAACTTGGGGTAAACTTACGATGAGAATTAAAAATTCTGCCTTAACATTTAGAGGAACATATAGCAGTTTTACTGGTTACACCTGCTTTTTCAGAATGTCAAGAATGCATAGCAACATCTATTCTGTAATCTATACATCTGCTTTTTAAAAGGTAATTGATTCCTGTCTTGGAAAACATTTACAGACTGTAAAGTATATGACAGAAGTTACTAAACGTCAGGGCAGATGTGTCCTTCTCAATTCGTAGGACTGCAGACCAGGTCTCACTTGTTTTTCTGTGTCTAACACACAGTCCCACAGTTGAACACTGCATGATATAAATACATGCTTTAGTGTAATACAAAGCATACAACTTCTCCTGTCCACATCAGCAGATGATTTATTGCTGACTGAAAGGAAACACCATCCAAGTCATATTGATGTTCCATGAATAATGCGCTTCCCAAAAATAATGTTTCATATTCATTTCAGATTTTTCACCTTTTAACTCAATAATTCAAGATTAGGCACAAGTCAATATGATTACCAAAAAGAAGGAAAGAGAAAGGGCAGTTGGATATGGCATATTGACCAGAAATAATTTATAGAGGAAAGAAATAAAGGAGATTAGTTGGCAATGGATAAGGACCTAGGAGCAAGAATATTCCTGATAGTAGAAAGGCGGATGGACAGATGGAAGACAGGTGGACTTAGAGACAGATGAAAAGTTAAGACAGAAAGAAGGGAGCAGGAGAGGGATCAGTGAGGCATGGAAGCAGAAAAACAAGTGAAAAAGTGAGAAAATCAATGCAGCTTTGTGACTCAAGCCAAGAGTGGGAGTATGGCAAATAGACAATAAAGGAACCTATAAGCTGGCACAGAAGCAGTGCATTAATACGAAGCAGGAGCTGTACAGGATTCAAGGCTGAGAAGCAACCTAGAGCTGAAGGCCCAGCAGGTCAGTTAGTCAAAAAGCCACTGTCAGCAGTTAATACTAGTCAGCAGAAAAGGCTGAGCAACAGAAAAAATGTCAGAGGCTGATAGCATGGAGGTGGTAAAGGATTTAGGAAAAAGGTAGTGAGCGTGCAGTAGAGGTACTGAGTAGAGGTACTTAGTAGAGGTACTGAGACCCTAGAGAAGCAATGCTTCACTAAACCAGGGGTGAAGAGAAACTTCAATGCATAATGAGGAGATCCTCTGTGCTGATGGACCAAATGCAAAAGCACAACTAGAGTCCATAGACAAAGGCAAAAAATTGAAATGAGGACAAATGGCACTTAGAGCCATGTGAGATAAGATACAACCTTTTTTAATTAAGCATGGGCATTCTCTTTTCCTGAGACTGACAAACACCAATGTAATAGCTAATCTCAGCCCTCTTATACATCATCTGGTCAGTCTTGTGAAGTGAATCTATGCTATCACATTACTCCATTTAAGGTTAAACAGAGAAAATGAAACATTCAGTAAAATAAAATGACCTTAAGTATTGGTCTGTCTTCTTATTACAGGTTCTAGTGTTTAATAATAAAACATGAGCAGAGTAGCTATGTACTTAAGGGTAGAACCACAGTACCAATCACAGAAATATTTCACAAGGAATTTGAAATTAATACAGGCATTTCCTCAAAGCAATATGTATATTCATAAACATGCATGTGTCTGCTTTGTCACTTTGCTTCTCTAGCAGCTACAAACAGAAGCATAGTTCAAAAATTCACTTTTCTGGCATGCAAACAAAAGTTTATGTTTTAACATGTAGAATTCCAACTTTCAGAAAATAAATTTATGATTGATCTGAAAATACATGCACAAGATATAATCTGTATTAAATCAGCTATGCTTATACTAGAAAGATTTACCTGAACAATTTAATTAAAATGCTGATTTATATGGAATTTCCCCAAAAATCAGTAAATAGGAATGAGAAACATCCAAAGTAGTAGCTCCTGTTCACTTAGACTTCTGAGATCATTGCACTAAGGCAGCATAGAGGGGAATGGTTACTCTGTACGTGAAATTTAATTTTTCCTATGTAACATATGGTAGAACATACCTTTGGCTTTATGCTTTCTGTCTCTACCTGTATTTCAGATGGGCTTCTATTTATATTACAAAAGCATCCAGGTCCATCTAACTATTTGTATATTTGTCGGCTTAAAAAATGCAGACCAGGACTGTCTCTTTCTCCATGATTAGGAAGGAGTCTTACTACCCCACCTGAGCATCATATAGAACAGTAGGCAAACCAGCATGCTACCTAAATAAACAAAGTTGTTTAAAGATAAAAGCAGTCAGAAATCTTTCTAGTATTTTCTCAGCTTCAAAATAAATACTGCCTGGTGATCTCACATTTCCACTTGTCCTTGCTCCATCAGGGAAGGCAAACCAGGCACCGAGAGTGATAACATAGCAGGGAGGGCAGCAACCTCACTGACATGGTGTACAGTCCCCCACTGCGCAAACAAGAACAGCAAAGCAGATCCAGTGGTAACAGGTAACAGAGCTGGGCAAGAGTCCAGACTGAAAGACAAGTGTGTAGCAATGAGGCAGGTGCTCATTCATGCAAGCCAGGAAGCCAAGGCCCTGAGTTTAAATGCAGCTCCTAGGTCAGTGGGCAGAGGCGTAAGGTTGGAGACCTTCTCACAGCTCCTTCTCACAACTGGACTGTTTCCCAGCAGTCTGATGAAAGGTCACACCAGCTGACTTCAAACACAGGCATCTAGATACTTGGGATGGTGAAAAGAGGTTGCAGAAGAAAATTACAAAGATGGATTCTTACTGGCTGTTTAGGGCAGTCGGAGCCTGTCAGAGCTCTGATAGTGTTCAACTGAATAAGTGCTCTTAGAGTGTAACTTGAGGGTTATGAAAACTTGGAAGGGCTATGCCCCACATCTGAAGAGTTGTATATCCAGTGCTGATGAAGCAGCAGTCTTGGGGGCAGAAACAGAAAGCCACTCAAAAAATAAAAGCTAGTTTTCATTTACCCTGGGGCCCAAATACCGAACTACTGCACTTGTAACTCTTCAGTCCTGCACTCAGTAACACAATCAAGAATGATGCCCCATCTCTGTACATAAATAGCAGTTTGTACCACGTGTGCCCGAGAGAAGCATTTTCTCCCTCAGGCATGTTTTACTCCTCTTTTTTGCTTATGAATGTAACACTTTGTACATAATCTTCAAAGCTTCTCAAAAACTTCAACTCTAAAAAAATCACAGCACAGTATTATTCCCATTCCACCAATCAGGAAGCTGAACAGGAAAGTCCACGGATTCTATGTTTGCATGCATCAGAAAAAAAAAAAACCCTGATCCTGGTCTTTTGATTAAGTTCTAAATCACTTCAGAATCTATATAGACCAAACTTCTCAAAAGTGTAAAAAGAAAGGCTATAGCATGAAATTCATAATCATTGTCAGTTACATCACAGAATGTCATCAGGGAACTTCCACTTCCAGTGCTAGTTTTAATAAAACTGCAATTAGATATTTAGTTTCATTAAAAATTTGTTTAACGTTATCTTTCAAACTTCTTAGAGGAATTAGGAAGTCATTGATATAGCCCCAAGCAGGATTCAAATGACTGCATGTACATTTTTTCAGTTATTCTGCAAGCAGAATGCTATCCTGGACAGCCTTCAATGTCTTTCAGGTCCTTACTACAGCACTGAATATTGGCACAGTGCATTTAATTGTATTTTAGCTTTTCTTCCATCATGGCAAGCTGTTAGTCTTTGCTAACACCAACTTCTAGGGCTGGGCATAGTGATAGCTAGGGCATAATGTTGTTTGGAACTGAATTAAGGTGCACATAACATTCATATAAGGATTTTCCTGCTAGTTCTTTGACGTGATTGCAGCTTTTCCCCACATGAGACTTGTAAATCACTGATATTCATATAGAATCAATAGCTTCTAAAATAGGTACACGTCTCAAATATTTATTACAGTATAAAAATATCGTCTCTTTGCAATGGCTTAGTATGTAAAATTGAGGATGAAATCATACTCTCTTATCTCTTAAAATATTTCACCTTGGCAGAAGTGTCTTGAACAGATAAGGGATGTTAAACAGGGAATTAATCTCTAATTCCAGAAAAACAGTGTTAGAGCAAAATTAAATACAGTATTGGACAAAAAGATCATCAAATATCACAACAAAAAACTTCAAAGTTTAAAATTATTCTTTGTGTTGAAGATTTCAGTTGTTAAAAGGTATTTTCAGGATTTAATGATCTAATCATTCAGCCAGCACACTAGGTTGGACTTTAAGACACTATGATTACTTGCTTTGGAAATGAAAAATAGTCCTCATAGTGGGACAAATAAAGAAAAATGAAAAAGAAATCACTATGCAGAATTGTGAGACTTATCAAAACTAAAAAACCTAAGTATGTGAAAAGACATAAGGAGGCAAGAGGTAAGGAGGATGAAAAGTTTTAATATATATATATATATATATATATGAAGCTTTTGAATATACATACTCTCACTTGATTTACATTGAGAGAAATTACCATATTTGATTTCATAAAATCATTCAATCACAAAATGTTTTGGGTTGGAAGGAACTTTAAAGCTTATCTGGTTCCAACCATCTGCCATGGGCAGGGACACCTTCCACTAGATCAGGTTGCTCAAAGCCCCATCCAAACTTGGTCTTGAATACTGCCAGAGATGGGGCAGCCACAACTGTAAAGAATTCATAGTAAAGAATTTCTTTCTAATGTCTAATCTAAATCTGTTCTTGTTCAGTTTAAAACCATTACCCCTTATCATATTCCTACCTGCCCTTGTAAAAAGTCCCTCTCCAGATTTCTTGTAGACCCCCTTTAGGTACTGGAAGCTGCTCTAAGGTCTGCATGGGACCTTCTCTTCTCTAGGCTGAAACAGCACAACTCTCTGAGTGTCACCATAGCAGAGGTGCACCTGCCCTCGGAGCATCTTCATGGCCTCATATGGACTTGCTCCCACAGGTCCATGTCCCTCCTGTGTTATTGCCCTCAGAGCTGAATGCAGTACTCCAGGTGGAATCTCACCAGAGTGGAGTAGAGGGGGAGAATTCCCTCCCTTGAACTGTTGGTCATGTTCCTTTTGATGCAACCCAGCATACAGGCATGTTGCCGGGTCACACTGACCATCTCATCAGCCAACCTCCGAAAGTCCTTCTCCCAAGGGCTGCTCTCAATCCATTCTCCACTCAGCCTGTATTTGTGCTTAGGATTGCCCTGACTCAGGTGCAGCACTTTGCACTTGGCTTTGTTGAACTTCATGAGGTTTACACCTCTCCAGCCTGCCCAAGTCCCTTTGGATCCCATCCCCCCCCTCCAGTGTGTTGACCACACCACACAGCTTGGTGCTGTCGGCAAACATGCTGAGGGTGCATCAATCCCACTGTTCATGTCACCGACAAAGATCTTGAACAATGCTGGTTCCAACACTGACCCATGAGGAACGCCACTCATCACTGGTCTCCACTTGGACATCAAGCTGTTGACCACAACTCTGCATATGACAATCCAGCCAATTCCTTATCCAACAAGTGGTCCATCAGTAAAATTTATGTCTCTCCAATTTAGACAATTTATTTAATATTATATTTTAAAAGATCAACAGAAAGAAAAAGATATTGATATTTTCACTTAATTTTTCTACAATGCAGGAGTTAGCTACAAATGCAGAAATTAAGTTACAAAAAGTAATTAATATTAAATTTTTGGTGGTAGCATTTTTTTAAATGCTCGCCCTATTTTACCAATAATCTTTTCTGTTTAAAGTACTTTTATTTCACTCTTAAAATTAGCTCTAGCCAGTCCTACTCCAAACTTGTTATGGAAGTTCCAGTTGAAATAAAAAATTGTCAATTAAAATGAGTTTTTAAACTCCCAGAGCATGAAGAAAGAATGCTTTCACTACCTGTAGATACCTTGCAATGCAAAAAGCTTCTAAGAAAGGTATTTAGTGAACTTTATTCAAAGTAAGGTACAATTCAGTGCACTTGTATGTACTGTAAAATGATCACACATTTGGCAGATATTGCATAAGATTTCCCAAGCTAATCTAAAGTTTCCAGTTCTTGATAGCCAGGATAATTTTATCATTATATTGGTTCAACTTACTGTGTGTCAAAAAATGTTGCTGGTTATTCCTAGGTTCTTTAACTCAGAAAAAAGATAGCTCAAAAAGATAGTATAGCAAACAAGATTATTAATAAATTTTTTAATATTACAAATATGTCACACTTGTTTGCAGGATACCTGAAAAGAGTTTGGAGCCCAATGAAAGGACAAGTTTTTGTGCCTAGAAGACATAAAACCACTGCTGTGCCTTTATGCTTTCTCTAAACTTATTCTGAAGTGACAAATGCAAATAAAAATGAAGCCTACATTCTTACCTTCTATTCCTCTTTCCAAGATAATTTATATTTTCTTTATATACGGTTCTAAAACAGTGTTTCTCCCAATGGACAAAACGCTGCTAGCTTCCATTTAACTCTTTTATTCATCCAATACTTACTCTACATCTTCATATCCATTGCCTAAAGCATATTTGTATCATTAAATGTATTGAGCATAGCAGCTTTACAAATATTCAATGAAAAGATTAAAATCTCAATGAGCATTATAACAGGGCTTTTTTTAGTTTTTTTAAACATCTATAACAGATTATATGCAGAAAGCCTCTCACCAGGGAACCCAGAAGAGGCCCTGTGGTGTTTCCACACCCAGTCAATTAAAGGATTACTACTATTAAAAAATAAGTCTTTCTTTGGGACTACGGATTTAAGTGTATTATGTGAAATTGGTAGGGATCATCTTTGCTTGTAAAATGCCAATAGGCTTACTGACATCAAGTTTTGAGCTAGGCGTCTTTCAGACCAACACAAAAAACCTGAGAGGCTTCTATATAATAAAAAGATCTTATACCAGTTTCTATTGGTGCAGGAATGTAGCTCCTATATTTTTATTCACCTTTTGATAGATAGGACTAGTTATCAGCTAATCCCTTCTATTTTCTCTTCAATGAATAAGAACTGTGTCCAAACTGAAAAATGTATTTCATTGGTCGCATCTAAGACAATTTTTCTTAAAGAGAAGAATTTCTGGCCTATCAAAATTATGTATGCACAGCTCAAAATACTTTTTTTTTTCTCAGTTTTAACTTTACATAAATCCAGTAGTGACACTAATTAAATGCCAACAAAGTGTCCACTGGTTTTATATTATGGAATCCCGTAAATGCTTTGGTAGGTAGAAGCCAATGGGTTGACATAAAATAAAACAGGAATGTTAAGTATAGAAAAATACTGCATGTATTACACAGTGTGTATTAAGGCTTGCATAGTTATTATCATCATTGAAAACTGTAAAAGGGCAGAAAATAAGTGAATATATTAGGCCAAACTTTAACATAGGAAAAATGTAAAAAAGAAAAAACAGAGATACATGCATACATGTACTTCAGGTCCAGCCTCTGACCTTAGTGACATTAACATAATCCACAATAATTCTTTTGGATTCAGTCTGATTATTGTGGCTCACAGATGGGCCAACCACAAACCAAAATTGCTAGGAAAGATGGCACAATGTCTGAATACAGTCACCTCTGGATTAAGAGCTGTTTTAGAGCTTTCGCAAACTTAATTTACTTAAGTAGTATTGCAAAAAGTAACAAATATGGTTGGCATTTGGCCTTTAACTGTCTACCATTCATTATTTCCTCACAAAGGCCAGAACTGAGGCTTTATCATAGAATCACAGCATCATTTTATACCTAAAACCAGCTCCAAGCAAAACATCTGGGGGAAAAGAGCTCCAGAGACTAATTCTGCAAGGTTTTTCTGAATGAGTCTCCTGCACTGCCTCTTGATTTCACTAACTTGAGCAGAGACACTCTGCAATAGGTTGTCCTGAAGCTACTGCCATGGTATTAAGAAGGTAAGAGAAACTCAAAACAAAGCAACACATACTAAAATAAATAGATACACTTTGGCCAATGAAATCATACTTTAAGTTATTATTCATGCAACATAACTCTGTTAAACAAAAACTATAGTTGACAGGATCAAAAGTAGCTGTGGTCTGGAAGTGCTTGTATGTTGAAAAGAAAAGGAAAAAAAAGAAGACCAGATGGACGCAGCAAAGTACTTAAGCAGCTTACTTTACAGCAATACTACATTTTCTTACTTGACCAACAAATACTGGATTAGTTATGAGTCCTGCCATGGCAGGTGGCACCTGTGGTTTTGACTGTCATAGGAAACGTATTTAAATATACCTAAAAAGCTTGAATAAAATAAAGAAGCCAATTACAGAGACTGAGACATATTTAGAGACAACTTTGAAATAATACTACCAATACAGAACTACAAAAATGTGATATATATAGGCTTAACACTATTAAGAATTAGAATGATGTGATCAGAAGGGCACTTATTTTATATGCAGAGATTAAAAATATATCTCAGTGTTTATTATCATACTTACATTCCTTGTAGAATATATTTTTTCTTCCTAAATCCCATGACAGGGTCTTATAATAAGGAAATCTCCTACTTTTACTAAAAGGACAATTTTGATAGCTTTTCACCTGCAAATCAAACTCGCATTTACATAACTTACGAATCTGCACAGGCAAAGTTCAGCAATTGAGAAAGCACCTACAATACCATACTATTACCTTCTTCTAATCTAGGCTAAGCTCTAAGCAAATGTCTCAGTTTTTCTCAGCAACCCCTTTTGTGCAGTAAAAGCAACAAAGCAGGTCATGATGACAAGTATACTAACCTTGACCAGGCCACGTGACACTCTAATCACCACTCAACCTTGTTTACTAATTATCTTTCTATGAAGTTACACATATACAGTGTCTTTTTCTTGGTTAATAGATTTGTTTACAAGAACCTGAAAATTCATCTGTAAAAAAAATAAAAAATAAAAAAAAAAATAACCCAACCAGACTTTATATAAAATCAACCAAGAATCAGTCTGTTAGTGGAAAATAGTCTTGAGTTAAGCAATACAAAAGCTACCTCTGCTCCATCTCATGAAACTCATTATCCCATGCACACTAATGTAATCTCTGGGACAAAATGAAATTTAGTGCATATGGTCACTGCTGGCTTTTAGACATCAAGTAAGATGTCTCAGGGTAAGCAACATATTTCCCACAGCATTGCCTCAAGCATTTTTAGAAACAGGGTGGAATGAAACATTCCATTTAGAAAGAAACAATGTGTTTATAACCTTGTGTTTCAATGACCTACAAGCGTGGTTTCTACTGCTTTTATCCAATTTTTTCATATTGCTGGCTAAAAATCAATCTAAAATTATTTCTAACTTCTCTACTTCATCCCCTGCAAAGTACAGTACCCACTTTATCTGAAAAATTAGCTTACCATTAGATCTGTGGCAAAGTCTCTCACAGATGGTCTTTCTTTATCTTTTCAATGCCTTAATTGGATTTTTATTTTGAAGTACTAGAACTTAATAAAGGTCCATTTCACAAGACATCCCTCTTGCATTTATCATATTGTCAACAAATGTAGTCTTCAATCCTAAATATTCTTTAAGGAATGTTTCTTTAAATATGCTAAATTTATACCTAAACACTTTCTAATGAAGTTTTGCACAGTCTCAGGATACAATAAAAACTTTGCAGATATCAAAAACTGCATTTGTTAATGATTACAGACATGGAATGTCTATGTTTATAGAAATGTTTATAGAAAGCCTTTATCCCACCATTTTTTACTGCCATTGTTTCCTTACTTTCTACTTTTTGTACAAGCCTACACTAATTCTTGGTCCAATACTTACCTGTGTATTTTAATTTCAGATTACTTTCCCACAGGCCTTTTCACAATTACAAGTTCCCAGAAATCACTGACGTATAGTACTGTTATACGTTTGCAAATTAAACACATTAAAATTTGCTGACTTTGAAATTCTACTTTTTCTTCCTCTCAGCCACAGCAGTGATTAACCATGATATTCTAAACTTAGCTTCTACGATTATCTTGTCCAGGCTAAACAGAAATCTTAACTAAATTACTTAAGAGATGTTCAATACAATTCACTCTTCAAAATTAAATCAAAAGTGAAAGCCAAGATTTACTGCATCTGGAAAACAGCTTCTTGGATCATGCTGTCACTGATTAAAGAGAAATAAGTACTTACAAAGTTGCCATTGCCCTCTTTTGGAAATTTACGTGTACTAGTTCAATACATTACTGTTTTGTGGTAGCTTACAGTTCATTTGCTTCTAATAAAGATACCACTGTTTTCTGTAATAATGTAATCTCCTTCATGATCCCTAAGAGTCTTTGCCCATGTGTCGTGGTTTAAACTCAGCCACGCAGTCTCTTTCTCACTCCCCACTTTCCTACACACCACCCCCCCTCCTTACCCCCCCAAGGGATAGGGAGGAGAATCGAAAGAATGTAACACCCATGGGCTGAGATAAGAGCAGTCCAGTAACTAAGGTATAACACAAACCACTGCTGCTACCACCAATAATAATAATGATAAGGGAAATAACAAGGTACAACTGCTCACCACCCACCAACTGATATCCAGCCCGACCCGAACAGTGATCTCCCCTTCCGGGTAACTGCCCCCAGTTTAACATCCTGGGCATGACGTGCTGTGGTATGGAATACCTCTTTGGCTAGTCTGGTTCAGGTGTCCTGTCTCTGCTTCCTCCTGGCTTCCCCTCCTCCCTGGCAGAGCATGGTCCAAGGTCACAAAGTCCTTGGTCAGCGTAAACATTACTGAGCACCAACTAAAAACATCGGTGTTATCAGTGCTGTTCCCAGGCTGAAAGTCAAAAACACAGCACTGCACCAGCTACTAAGAAGGAGAAAAATTACTGCTACTGCTGAGCCCAGGACACTATGGTTGCCTTTTCCCAGCTTGGAACAAAGAAAATAAGAAATATTTCACAGCTGTCTAAGGCTACAAACAACTTCTTCCCAGAAGTCTCCCATATTATCACTTCCAAACCTGTGTAACCTACTAAATCCTACTAATAGGATTAACTTGGTATCAACTGTAACATGAACTAATGAACACGTAATGAAGTAGCTCAAAGCCACTGTGATACATAAGTAGATAACTGTAATTAAGTTTCTTTTCCATTTGCTCATCACCCAAATAATTTGCTTCTTACAAAATTGTGCGATTTCACAGGCAGGCAGAAACTGGAGCAAAGGATATAGAAAACTGTGAAAATAGCAAATTATATAAAAACAATATAAGCTACTTATACTTTGTGAGAAATACCATTAGTTGGCTATCTTCGAGAAATCTGTAGAGGGACTTTGACAAGGGCCTGTAGTGACAGAACAAGGGGGAATGGCTTTAAGCTGAAAGAGGGGAGATTTAGATTAGATTTTAGGAAAAAAATCTTCACAATGAGGGTGTTGAGGTCCTGGCACAGGTTGCCCACAGAAGCTGTGACTGCCCCATACCTGGCAGGGCTTGGAGCAACCTGGTCTAGTGAAAGGTGTCCCTGCCCATGACAGGTTGTTAGAACCAGATGAGCTTTAAGGTCCCTTGCAACCCAAAAAAAATGATTCTATGAGTCATCATTAGAGATCTCTAGATACTTGCAAATATGACCCTAATGCTCATTGTCAGAAGAGATTTATACCAGAATCCACAAAAGAGCTTTGGTATTGTTCCATTCAACACTGCAGTGCCTAACTGTGAGCATCCTGTGACATAATGGAAATCGGCAGCTGCAAAAAATGTCTGGGCAAAGTGAAGCACCTTCATCAAGGACAGAAAGTAAAGGGAAAAACTTTGCCAGTCATTAGAAAAAACATTGGAGAAGATAACTTGACATTTCATATCTGGCTCCATCACTAGTTTACTTGTGTCCAAAATGAAAATCCTCTCAGCATCAAGAACCTGAGCCAAGTCATAATTCACAGTTACAAAACTCAAAACCCAACCAGAACAAGGCAAGCATGCAGCACATCAGCCTCAAAAGTCATCGTCCTTTGTGCTGGCAGACAGAACTCTACCAGGAGGTAATGAGACAGTTAAACACTGCATTAAAATCTGCAGGGGGCTTCGCTGCCAAGCTGTGTGTCAGCATGCTGCTCAGGAGATCATTGTGCATGGCAAACTTTTTAGCTAACTTGGCATGCAAAAGAACAGATAACATTCAGGGAATTTGGGTGCCTATTGTTTTAAAACTGTGGGTAAGCAGCAGTTTTGAGGATCTCAGAGGAATCTAATGTTAGCCTGAGGTGTCTAAATAGCAATGCAGATGCTTATGCTGTACTGGCATGCATAAGATAAAAGACCATACCCATATGTGAACAAACTTACCTGTTAACACACACACACACACACACACACACACACAACAAGCACACACACACAAACACAAATACATTCTTACTATCAACTTACTATCAAGAAAAGTGCATTAGATGGACTGATATGGATGAGACACTCAGTTATAACATTCTCCTGTTAAGCTTTGTACTTCACACATGTGACTACAATGTATTTAGTAATATGTCGACTTTAGTACTGGTTGAATTTAGTCCTAGAGTGTTATTTGGTAGTAGTCAAGAATTGCTACATGCTTTGTAAAGTATTATGGTAGGCAGGTACTATTACTATATAGTCAAACTGCAGTAGAATTTAGAGGTCCCAAGGAGACCCAAGGAGAAAAATGACTGCTACTGCTGAACCCAGGACAGGGAGGAACAAAAGAACAATGAAATAGCACTAAGGATTTTTAGTTAATACCATGCACTAAATAGCATAGGGAGAAGCTTAAAGATAAGTGTTGTAAACACATAAAAGTAAAGGCTGTCATTGCAGGTGCCATACAGTCAGCAATTCAAGAGCAGAAGAGATGGTAAGGTGCGGCCTAAAAAGTTAAAGAAAATAATCCCACAGTACAAGTGAGGGAACAATGGAACATCAAAAGAACAAGAAAAATATTTAAAAAGATACACAAGTTGCAAGTCAGTATTTGTTAAGACTAGAATGAAGATGACTGGAGTTGTCAAGACGTGAAATGATAAGGGCCTGAGTGAGAGTTCTGGTTGTGTGAATGGAGAACAAAGGCTGAATCAGACTGAGATTGAGTAGGAAGAAGTAAATCTAAGTAAAAGGCAATGAAATGAAGTCTAGCATGGAATAGCATGTGTGATCGCGTACATCCTGGTAGCCTGGCATTTAAGGTAACCTCATTTTAGACTGGGTTCTTGTTTTGCTGGTACTTTCAGCCTGCTAACTAGATACCTTTGGCAAAGCCAGGCTGAGAATACAAATGATGTCCTGGAAGGAGGCTATGCAGCTGGTTCTGTAGACACAAGGCATACATCCCCAGGTGTTTCCCAAGAAAGTACTTCGATGTTACAGTCCTGGTACAAATACAGCCTTCTGGTACAAATATAGCCTTCATATTTTCCTTTTCTTTCTTGAAGTCCTTCTTGTGTTGCTGACAAAAATACTTTCACCACTATGCTGATGGAGACAGTGCTATATTGCAATTTTCCTCTCCAAATTCTGACAAACCCATGATTTAAAGTGTAGATACTCATCTGGTACATCTTGGCATTTCATTCAAGAAAGGATACATCAATATTCTCTCACTTTAGAAGCATTTTGTAAAAACTTGTCATAATTTTGAAGTAAAAGAAAGACCTTCTGCCAAAATAATGTATTGCAGTAGCCCTCATATAGGATCTTGTGTTCCCACCTACCCACCGGTCATTTCCAGATGTATCAGTTAAAACAAAGGCAAGAAAAGCAGTCTGAAAAGGACTGTAAAGCAATAAATAAAACACTTCATTTACTGTAAGTCTTTTTTCTAATGCTAACACACAAGACTCCTGGCATGATAGCCATGAAATCTTTACAACCAATTTAAAGATTAAAAAAAAATTATAAGTTCTTTTCCTTCAGCAAGTAGTTTTATATTCTATGCAACTAAAAAAGCTTAATACTTTTATTAAAAAATTAAAAGATTAGTAGAAAACAATTAGCCTGCATTTAATTTTCAAAAGTCTATTCTATCTCCTTATCTGACTAGAAAGCAGCGTACCATTCAAAAAGTACCTTAATTCACATCACTCTTAAAATGACTCAATGCTGTCCATTTGATTAACTGTTTCACAAGAACATGTTGAGAACTGAAGGAACTAAAACCCTAAAGTTAAAGAAAATTCACTGCAAAGATTGCTCATTACAGAGTACACTATTCTGAAAGAAGTCGTCTTTGGCATTTTTTCTAAACAAAACCATCACATTTGTAAAATCTGATTGAGGTTGAATGAATCAGGGTCAACTTTTCACCATATCCCCCTGCATTAAGAAATATGAAGGTGAGTACATATTCCTTTTGCATCTTTATTAAATATGGTCCCAAACTCAAGCTTTGAGAAGACTTTCACATATAACATCGTTATAGAAACTATGCAACCATTATATCGAGTAATGTGATAATTTGCTGGCCTTTGAAAGATTGGGGGGGTTAAGTTTGGCAATCATAAAGCATGCTGTTAATGAGAAATTAGAGGTTGTGAAATTTATAAAAAGATAATAAACCCCAAACTCTTATTCACCAGCTGCACCAGCTGGACAGTATCAGAGAGATATATTTTTAAAGTAAAAGGCAGGTTGCAGCACATTTTACATCAAGAATCCCTGGAACAGTTGCACAATCCAGTTACACGGTAAACAATCATGAGAAAATAAAAATAGAAGAAATACATAAATCCACTTCAGCAGAAACTGACTGGCACTTTAATTTTGTTTTGTTTAAATGTTTCCTTCCTGAAATTAACAGCTTTACACTCTCCACATATGAAAACATAATGCACAAAAAGGAAAGGAAAAAGGCACAGCTTAATTAAACTCGTCAAGATTATTTTATGCCAATTTATCTAACTTTTTAAAATCTGAATTTTACTCATTCCTCAAAATTCTGAACAAAGATAAACCCGAAATTTCAAACTGCCAAACACTCTTGACAGTGGGAATTTGGAAGTTCAGCATAAACCAGAGCTACCGGCAGTAGCTACCACCAGTAAACTGCATTGATGCTATACTGGCAGACTAAGCTATTTTTTGTCATTATGACACACAATAGAGTTAACATCATGTTGAACACACAAAATCCCCAGTACTTCCATGGAATCACTAAAGAGACAGACTCCCAAGGACTGCAACATTTTCAGTAGCTGCCTCATCCTGACAGGAACAAGTGTGTAAACTGAGAAGTGGCTCTGATACAATTCAGATACACTGTATGAGAACAGCATTTAATTTAATCTGCAGACAATTACTGGTAAAGCTGCTTTGTGTGCTGGGTTTAATTCCTGGGCTGTGAAGTCATGAAGTGGTGCTCAGCAGAGCAGAAAGGTGAACAGCATCCTGTTAAGTGAAAGCAAAGAGGCCATTTTACGTATGGCTCTATAAGCTGTCTAAAGCGGGGGCCTGTGTCTCAAACAAAGAACACTGGTTCACAGCCACATTCCCACCCAACTAGCCGAAATCACAGGCTGTAAAGTAACTCAACACAAACAATGGTTAAGCCTCTGACTTGTGGCTTGAAGCAAAATTTTTGTCAGATTCTATCTGTGGACATAATTAGTTGCTTGCCAGAGAATTTCCTGGCACAGCTGACAGCCTAACACTTTTATAAATGACATGTATTTCTACCCATTGGGAAAGGGGCTCCAAAACAGTTTGTTGTCAGAAGCCATTAAATTAATGATATAAATGATTGAAGAGAAAGAGTTGCTTGGAGGTATCAAGAACCCACTGGATACCTGCTGTTTCTGGGATGCTCACAAGGGAGTTAACTTCCAAAACACAAACACAGGAAGTAGAACTGTTAACTATTTACATGTACATAACATGCCGTTTATCAAGATTGCTCTAAGCCCTGAATTTGAATAATGGTGTCGTGGCACTGAGCCATGCTTAGTACCTAGAAAACCCTAGTGACTTTTCTTAGTTTACAGAGATAGGAAAAGGGGCCCCTTCATTGCAACAAATGTTTGGAAAAAAGTACAAGTCAAGCAGTGCTGTTTAATTTTAGGCTTGTGTGCATGTAAAACCTGAGAATGTGTCAAAACATACCGACAAATTTCAAGAACATTAGTGATCAAAGTTTTGGGCAGTGCACGGATAGGGCAGAGGGGAGTTTTGCCACCACTGATGCTGTAGTGGGCTACGCCATTCAGAGGGCAGAATAGCAGATCTGTGCTTCTCTCATTTTTACAATAGTGAGCATGCTGAGACAAAGTTTCCATAGAAGTCGCCTAAAAACCTACCAATTCTTGTTAAATAAGACCACACCAGTAACTCCAAATCAGTGTCAGACCTTGCATTTGTCTTTAAAATTGCGTACTTCATAATCACACATGTAAACCACTACAAAACTGCACAGCTGTTACGACTGCTAAATAGGACATCTATTTGTGATGCCAGCTATAACCATGTGATACAGTAAAATTTAGTAACCATATTAGCAGCAGATAAATGCATTCAAATGAAAAGGGGGAAAAAAACTGGAAATACTAAAGACAGTAAACCAAGAAAGAAAATGAGATATAAACAGATTTCAAGCATAAAATATATAAATAATAATTAGGGCAAAATACAAATGATTTTATTATGATTCATATTTTTAATTTTCTGTAACAAAAATATTTGGAATAATACCTTTCTGATGAAATGTTTTAAAATAATCCCAGATTAAGTATTTTTCAGTAAATATTACTAATCAGGAATATGTGTGACAATATTCAAGATCTGAGTAATTCTCTTTTACTGACACTAAATCACTATATCTCATAGCATGATACTACTAAGTGTCAGACTTAGAAAATTTGCTGCCTTAAAAGGACTGCATCTGGCAGTGGAGTCAGACGGAAAGGCCAACTACAAACTCCTGATTTCACAAACCCAATGAAAAAGCTGCTATTCGTATTTCTTGAGATAAAATCAAACATTAAACAGTTGTACATGCAAACACAGGCACTTCAGCATAACAAAATTTCTTACAAAATGCTTACATTCAAAAACCATTAAAAGCAATCAAAGATTTCCCTCCATTCATGAGAGTAGAAAGACTTGACCATTCCCAGAGTGAAAAAAAAATTCTTATCACAGACTACAGTCTTTCAAGAAAAAATATAAAAATTAAAATGTAAATAAAACTTTAATTAACTTTTTAAAATACAAATTATCAACTTTGTATTAAATTATCAAAAAGCAAAAGTAAGGTTATTAATTTTCAAACTATATTTGAATGAATAAAATTGGAGATGAGGAAGTATCTTCAGCAGTTTGGAATCCAGCATCTATACAACACACAAGCCATACTAAATGCAATGATTACATTTTACTTTTTTAAGAGTAGATATCAATTGGAATAAAAATGCTAATTACCCAGATAAAGATTTAATCATAAAAAATCAATGAAATTATTTATCTTCATCAAAACATTTAATTTAGAAAAACTATTTCCTATTCATAGGCCAAATGATTTACATATAATATAGTGTATATATTACATAATTAAGTTCCAGTTTTTCTTTTTTTTCATAGGTTTCAACAGAATGCTTAAATATTACTATAAATATTAACAAATTTACAGGGGATAGTTTAAATAACTGAAAAATATTATATTATATTATATTATATTATATTATATTATATTATATTATATTATATTATATTATATAGCTTAGGAATCCCCGCAGTCAGATGATAACACAATCTGATTCTGTTGTTTTACTCCTAGTTCGAATGCGTATACTTTCAAAGATTAAGATTGCCTAAAAGAACAACCTGAATGCAGTTACGTGAAGCTTAATTCTTCAAATACTAGTAGGCTGGATTTTCAGAACAAATTGAGTGACTTAGGAGCAAAAGTCTTCCACCATTAATGAGGTAAGTTTGATTGGAAGGGTAGAAAATTTCTATACAGTTTCATGCAATTCTACTATTTCATAAAACTTAGACATGAAATTAAATTCTAATCTCCTGTCTCTGTGTGAAACACAACGATTTCTTAGTATTTCAGTTTATCAGTCTCAAAACAGACTATACCATCAAGACAGTGATGCTGGACAACTTTCCAAGTACTAGCATTTTTTCCCAGTAAAGGCGGTGTGCATGTACACACGCACAAGCCCTGGGGTAGTTTGCATCAAAAAGAAAGGGAACAGAAGAAATTAATGACTATAACATTAGAGCACAAAAATGAGAAGGCTGAAAGGAAATGAAGAAGGAAAATAATTATTCAGCACTGGAGAAATTAATATACAATGCTATAGTGCCAATTACAGATATATTTCAGCATTGCTGTGCAGTGTTTGAAAATAAAGTAACTAGCCAGTAATCAGATGGACAGAGGCCAAAATTAAGACATACTGCTAGTAAGCAGTTAGCATAAATATTATTCACAGAAACAACTAGATTAAAAACAAAAAGATTTAGCATCTGTTGTTTACAAAAAGAACAACAGTTCATAGTTTTTCAAAATTGTAATCAACATTTCAAGTATTTAGATACTGTTCTGAAACTGAGCACAATAACCAGATTGCAAAGTCGTAAGTTACTTCATCAGAGAATAAACAACAGGGTTAGTCAAGCTGCCAATCCTTTTCCCTAAAGCAGGAATATCTCATATAAGGCAACATTCGCCTTATAAACGTTCATTTATCTCATGCAAGGTTCTGTTTGTCATTTTCCATTTTGTTATCTGGCTTCATGAAGTATCCCACACAAGCGGAAGCAACAGCAGAAGAATGAATGTCAAAGTAGAATAGACCAACTTAAATTTCACCTTATTTTCCATAAATAATAGAATCATAGAATAGTTAGGGTTGGAAAGGACCTTAAGATCATCTAGTTCCAACCCCCCTGCCACGGGCAGGGACACCTCACACTAAACCATGTCACCCAAGGCTCTGGCCAGCCTGGCCTTCAACACCGCTAGGGATGGAGCATTCACAGCTTCCCTGGGCAACACATTCCAGTGCGTGACCACCCTTACAGTAAAGAACTTCCTCCTTATACCCAATCTAAACTTCCCCTGTTTAAGTCTGAACCCGTTAGCCCTTGTCCTGTTACTGCAGTCCCTAATGAAGAGTCCCTCCCCAGCATCCTTATAGCCCCCCTTCAGATACTGGAAGGCTGCTATGAGATCTCCATGCAGCCTTCTCTTCTCCAGGCTGAAGAGTCCCAACTTTCTCAGCCTATCTTCATACAGGAGGTGAAAGTGCATCTTAACAGAATAGCCCCACTTTAGGTTGACATCTCAACATTTCACCCTATCCATAAGCTCTAGAACAGTGGAAACTGATGGCCTTGCCCAGAAATGGACAAATACTACAAAGCAGAGGAGAGACCATGTACTAACAATGAAAGGTGGGGGGGAAGGCAGCAAGAATGGAGCAAGCTGAAGCAAAAGCTAAATGAGGAAGGAAACAGAGTGAACTCCCTTCCTATGCCTTAGCAGACCAACAGAATTCTCCATCCTGGACTTCATCTCCTTAATGCAAATTAAAGTGGAAACTCTAAAAACCCCTGTGTGTTGGTTTTATTGTTTGCTGTGTTTTTGTTTTTTTTTTTTTTGGGGGGGGAGTGTTTGTTGTTTCTATGGTTGCTTGTTTGGGGGGGGGGGGGGTGTGTTTTTTGTGAGTTTGTTTTTTCCTTTTTTCCTTGGTGTGGTTTCTGTTTGTTGGGTATTTTTTCCCCAGCTGGTAAAGCACTGCTCATTGGGCACGATCCTTTCCTTGTGTTTTCTAACAAACGTCACAATATAATTTCCCTGCAAAAGCTATATATTTGCTCGTGAACACACACAAAAGCAGAGCTGCCCTAAACCACAAAACCTCTAAGCAGCTTACCCCTCAAAAATACCAGCTTGGGAAGCAGAATATCTGATCTCAGATGGAGAGGAGGTGTGGCTGAGTAGGAAATGTGTGAGGTGATATTTCAAAATGATACTGGGCAAAACTACAGATAGTTATGAACAAAGGATGACAGAAGGTGACATTCTGAAACACCCAAAGGTTTTACAATTCATTTAAACTCTTAGGAAATGTTTATTCTTGCAACTCTTCACAAGTCAGAAGCTGAACAAGGCATCTTGCCTTTTAAAAGCAAGGATCAGCACTATCCACAAAATTAAGACTAAAATAAACTCCCATTTCATGTCAAAAATGTAAGACTTGAAGAAGCAAATTATGAAATTACATAGATTCATAGATACACACTTTTTATTAGAGGTCAGAACAAAATAAGTATGTTCTATAACAACAAGGGAACAAACTATTGCTTTTAGAAATCGCAGAAATATGCAGGTAGAATTTAAACATGCCAGAAGTTCCAGAAACGGGTGATGCAATAATACTGATCTCTAGCAGTAGGACATCCATTTGTTTTCAAGACACAAGAATAAAGAATCCTACTACAGAAACACTCTAATCTTTCAAAAGAAGAAAATAATTGACATTTTCACATGACAAAAGACAAAACCAGCTACTGTGTGTTGTTCATGTCTTTAAATGAACATTTGAGAAGTCACTTACGGAAATTCAAGTAGAAAAATTCACTCTAAAGATAACTTGTATTAGGTTTGATGTGGTATAGAACAAAATCACTGTATTTGAGAATAGACCCTGCAATTTTCACTCATTCAAGAAGCATTTCCACGTTAAGTTAATTTGAAAAAGTGACTGAAAATTGGCTAGGACATTGACAGTAGGTAATAATGAAGTTTTTACCCTGGTGGAGAGACCAGGGTAGTATAAATTATAGTACAAATCTTGGGAATTGTGAAATAAACAGGATCTCAGCAAGCTAATTTCTCTGAAGTTCATTAGTTTACAAGGCAATTTATCTGCCAAAGAGAACATGAGAGGAAATGCTTGAGGCAGTTCATAATGTTTTAAAATTCCAAACAGGTAATATAAAATACGCCAGAATACAGGTGAAAGTAAGTTGAATAAATCAACCATAATTATTAATGGCTTCAAACATTATTCATTCACTAATAATTTGCATTAGAAGAACATTGTGAATTAGAATTCATGAACCAAAAAATATATTTAAATTGGGGTAACTTTACTTAGTTATTATTATGCTACTAAAATTACAGTCAAACTGGAGGAGGCAAACTAAGGAGCAAAGAGAAATTCATATCTTGGAATTTTCCCACTGAGGAAAGAAAACCTGCTTCTTCTGAAGCAGGATACGAATCATGAACATCTAGTCTGAAATAATGAGAACCTATCACTGTCACCAAATTTTCAAGATTAAGAAAGTAAGTTATGGAAAAAGTACTCTCATCATTCTAGCCTACATGAAGTCTAAAAAGAGCAGAAATCAACTTGTTTCTCTGAAGAAGCCAAAGCTCCCAGGAAGAAACCAATTTCTCCATGTTTACTGAGGTTTTGCTCAACCTTCTTACTAGCATTCTGATAATATTGACCACACCTTCCATGAGATAAGATCAATAACTCCATTGTCACTTAATGAACTTCCACCTCACCTGCAAGGAGTTATAGATCCTGAAAGCAGATAAATCTGAGCAGAAATCATTGCTCAATAATTTTCTATATATAATACCTGACATGAAACACTATTTTCATAAATCTAAGTACTGTTTCACTACTCAGATGACTCGCAAAATAAGCCACTGTTTTAATTGAGGGGGAAAACACAAGCTTTCATAATTGCCAGTTATGGTATGCTTTACTTTCTTTCATGCAAACATGTCACAAAACAGGAACCATATTATTCTAGTATTAAAAGCCCCCCGTGAATGAGACTGAAATATAAGAATTCACTTTTGGGGCTTGATAAATTAATTTTAGCAATTTTTTACTTCAAAAAATTTAATAATGCACTTTGTATCTAAACCTATTAAGATCCTTTCAATGAATACACTCACATACAAAGGCAAATACTGTCCTACGTCTGTCAAAGAAAAGGCTTTTAAGACACTAATCAGATTCAATTATCAAAATAATGTTTTCAGAAAATTATAGCCTCAGCTTTGTCTGTTCATCTGAATCATCCAGCAAGTTTACACTGAGTAGTAAAGCTTGGGTTTATTTGCATTTCAAACAACTAAAAATTAGCTCAAGATGTTATGTTTATTTGGATCCTATATATAAATTTTAGCATGGTGTTATCTTGCACTTCAGACTACAACTCCCTTTTGAAAATTTTAAACAGGAAGTTGGAAGTTCTGACAGGTGAATTTGCCAAAGAAGGGCCTCCGTATTAGAAGCATTTTTAAACTTTAGCTGGATGCTTTTGCTAAAGTGATTTGAAGTGAAAATGAATATAGGCATAGAATAGTCTAGTTTGAGTTGCGAATTCACAACCTGAAAGCCAAAGGAAGATGCCGTTTCCAAATGTTGACTTGCAAATGCAAGAACACAAGTTGCATCAATTCAGTTCAGGTTTTCCAGATTTGTCCTCTCACATAACACCACCATTAAAATAACCAGGTGGATCCTGTTGCATGGTTCTACAAGAAAATGTGCATTCTGTGCCTGCACTATATTATGGATCTTAATTGTTTCATATCAGATAGGTGTTGGTTTTGCATCTCACAGATACAAATGTACTATAATGGGGTGGGTATAAAAATACTGAAGAACTTTCTGAGTTTATCACGTGAATTTCAAAAACAGAGGTAACAGCACATAAAAAGTAATTTGCCCTTTGAACGATACGTCACAATGCTAGTAATATTCGCTTTGAATGACACGTCACAACGCTAGTAATATTCTTATTGCTCATGGAAAAAGTAACTTTAAGGAGTTATGGCAGTCATAAAATTCCAAATTAGTAGAAATTATATAGTAAAACAGCAATACAATAAATACAGCCTATACAGATGATATAATACTGGTCCAATAAGCTCAGATGCAAAGATCTGGACTGACAACACTTTTGGAACAGAGATTCTGGAAGACCAAACTATCTTCCAGCTTGCTCAAGAGACAGCTGTTAGGTTTAGACAGCTCCCATATGATCTGCAAAGCATGTTTCATATCAAAGATTGCATTCCTGATCCACAAATTTAAACAAAAACCAAATAATTCCCTCTTTGCTTAGACAGAGGTCAATATTGACTATTTATCATTCCTAAAATAGCACTACTACAACATAATAGCATAATATGGCTATTATTTGCCTCCAGAAGGTTGTTTTGCTTTTACTGTGAGTGATTTAAATACCTCCAGAATCTTTCTGCCTACTCTGTCTACAGACTATGAAGGTCACCATTTTAGCCATTTCATTTTGATAATATATTAAGCCAACTATGTTACTCTGTAGATCTCAAGAACTTGCTTAAGCACACTTCTGCTATTTTTTAGAATAAACAGTCACCAAAAGGGTCAAAACCAATGCTTGCAGATTTCTTTTATAATAAGGTTTACTACAGCAGAAGCTACTTTACCATTAGCTCAAATAATTTTTATTGGAGCATTAATATTAGCATGCTTTCATTACATGTTTCAGTCTAATTCATAGGAAGAAAAGCAGTAGGCCCTATTGCTAGAAAGAGCCTACAGTAATAAAGAAAAAAATTTATCAAAACAACCAGTGAACCTCACTGTCTCCACAGCTGTCCTTCACCACTCATTCCCCTCTGCCCCAAGGCCTGCTCTGTGACTGCCATCCCTTCTCTTTACTCAAACTGCAAACTGGAAAGAAGCTTAGCCATCATTATGAAAACAACTCCACTGGATCAACAGCTCAGTTTACCCAAAGTACATTGATCTATTTAAATCACTCTTAGTGAATGGCCTTTAATCAGGTCCAGAAAATAAAAATAACTGATGCATTCCATTCCATCCATTCCATTAAAGTTTTCAAGAAAAATACTGATTTTAATCTGGTTTATAACTATTGTGGCTAATACTTTACTACATATTAAAAATAGATGCTTTGGTTTTAAACATTTTATTCTAACCTGAAAAGGCAAAAAAAAAAAAAAAAAAAAAAAGACCAAACTAACTGTTTTAGAAACCATAAGAGAAACCAGACTACAATTAAAAGGGAAAAAGAGGGCAAAAATAAACAAGATTCACAGTAACCTTTCATAGTGAAAATGCCAACTCTGTTTCAAGTGTACACTGAACAGGCTGGTTAAATGTTTGAGTTCCCCTAGCAGTGCCATTAAAACCCAAGAAAGCATTTACTTTAGAAAGGGTCATTGATAGCATAAGCAGCAATGACAGACCTATGTAGAAAATACATGCAAGTAGTTTCTGAAATCTGAGTTATTTATTTTAGGTGTAAATTGACCAAATCTTTTCATAAATCAGTTCCTCATTTTCATTTAACCACATAATACAAATGCCTGCAAGACACAAGCAAGCGACTATACTTAGGCAGTTCTGCCCCCTCCTGGTCTATTCAACATATGCAAGAGAAATCACAAGCAGTAATTTAAGAGTACAGCAACAACAAAATATCAGGACTGATCACAGGCTAATTTGCTGGAGGTTACAGGGCACTCAACTCTCTTACAATCACTTCTCTGGAATCTGATATATCACTCCTTAAGTGTTTATGGGCAGAGAAGAATCTTTCTAAACACAAGAAAAACAAGGAGAGGTTAGAACAAACAAATGTTCTTGTGGGCATCAAAGAACAAAATTCTTCCAATTTGAAATGTAAATATTCTAGTAAAAGACCTATAAGCAACTAAGCAGGTAGTCATATAGTAATATTTACAGTATGGTCTGGAGTTATGCCAAAGACTAACTTACTCCAAAACTGGAAGCAGAGTCAGAAACTCTAAGTCTGTCATCTGAACCACACAGGGAAGGATCAGCTGTAACCTCCCCTAAGAACAGTATCTATCTTTGCTTTTAAAGAAAATAGTCTTTGTCATATCTTTGTCAGGACTTTTGCTAGCATAGGCTATGATGGAAATAGAAGTATCACTTCTTTCATCTCCTGGAGAACTACAGTTTTAGAAAATGCTTTTTGCCATAAAGAGAGGTCAAGGATCTTTTCCAGGCAAATAGCAAAGCTACTGCTCTGAGTGGGGAAATTCATATTTATACATATAGATTCACAAGCTACTCACAAGTTCTACTGCAGTCAGATGTAGAACTGAACAA
Source organism: Pezoporus flaviventris (assembly GCF_033815535.1). NCBI lineage: Eukaryota > Metazoa > Chordata > Aves > Psittaciformes > Psittacidae > Pezoporus > Pezoporus flaviventris. The sequence goes on along the minus strand of NW_026892584.1, from coordinate 3,844,912 downwards.
TACTAATCACTTTAGAAGCACTTCACACTGATACAATGAAATTTTAGAAATACTAGAATATCTTAATCAAACATTAGCATATAGTAAGTTTAGAATTAATTCATTTTCAAGATTCATTTAAATTCCAAGGAGATATAATTTTCCCACTCTGGAGCCAGAAGAATCAGTTTCACCATACCCTATTATAATTTATCATGCCAATTTACAGGATTCCAGAATCATTCCATGCTAACTAATTACACATCTACCAAACACCTTGCTTTTCTAACTGCTTTATCCAAGCAATTACTGACTGGAACATTCCGAGTATCCTGTTTTTACAGGCTGCTGTTCTTACAGATGTACTCAGATTGCTCCGATTTCAATAAAAATACAGTCACAGAAAGGTGGGTGAACATTTTCACCTCTCTTTTAAGTGCACTACTAGGAGAAAACTCAATAATGAAGGGAGTAGTAGCCACAAACTTTAAGACATGAAACCCTTGGTTAAAGAACACCCAAACTTTTTTGGGGGAGCAATCTAATTTATCCACAGTTGTAAGAACTTTGAACCTCAGAAACAAAATCCTGAGATGCTAGAGATGCCACTTCTTGGCATTAAATTCAACAAAACATGCTGTTAAAGTCACTGCTGGATCTGAAACAGGCTGTTAAAAAGTCCCAGCAGTAAACTCTGTTCTTTGCCACTATTATGTTTCCTTTCTAAATGCTTTGTGTCATTTGCAGCATCCTGCCACAACCTAGTCAGTCAGGTTCAGATACGTCAAATCCTGCTCTCTGTACTCACACCTGAACTGACTGGTCTTGACATTTGCTGTACATAATTATTATTGTTCCACACAGGTAAGGAATCACTGCTGCCACATAAAGCATTAAAGACACACGCTATCTAGAAATCTACATCTGAAGTATGTAACAGTTACACTCTTGACCGATGGGGAGTAGTTAGCACAATTATCATGCTAGAGTTTTATTGCTCCATTTTTACAGTGACTGTTCATATCTGTACTTGGACTACGTTTATGCTCAAAAGTATTTAGATAGATTGCATAATAATATATGTATCTCCTCTTATATGCTGTATCTAAATATAACCAGTGTGTACATTCACTCCCCTGGGAGTCTGAACATTCATTAATGTTCATAATACACCTTGATCATAAGTAATGTTGTGTCATTACTATTATCTATCTTTTAAATGAATAGATATCATATGATATATGCTTTCTGGTCCATTTCCCCCATTAATACACTTATTTCTCCTATGGCTGTACTGTTTAAACAACTAGCTATTTTACACAGTTACTAGTTATTTTACCAGGGAAGCAGCTTATGCCTCTACTGATTTGGCAACTCAGCAATTTTAATATCTCTAACTAAGAAAATCCTGAAAAAAAAAAAAAAAAGAAAAAAGGGAGTTTCTTCCTCTTCAGTTAGGAAGATTCTAGTGCATGCAGTGATGCAGTAACTCTACATAGGTGATGACAGTGTCATTCTCTCTCCCTGGTAGAGCTTTGTTCCACTATTTGGCAGGGTAATTTTCTGCAATACCTCTCAATGCTTCTACCACTGTACAGAACCTTTTTAGTACACAAGATTTTCTGTTCCTATTAGAGACTTTTCTTCAGCTTTCTTTTATCACTCCCTCTCACCTCTCTGACCTCCACAACTCACTAACTGCTCTAGCCAGGGAAGATGCAGAAACCTCTCCTTGATTCAGAGCTCTTCATTGCAAAAGACTCTAACAAAGCACAGCTTTTTCTAACAAAATCCTCAAACTTGCTACTGCTTTAATCTTACTTAAAGAAAGCCTCTCAGAAAAACACTGCTCCTTCCAGCAGCCTTCTCCTATTAAGCTTCTATAACATCTCTTATCTGCTCATAGACAGTACAACTATCTGCACTTAATTTATTGGGAAGAACCTAGGCTTTGAGCAGAGATGAGGTCTGAAAGTCATAAAGGCCTTCCTGTCAATCTTTTTCTAGAAAGAAATACAGCATTTTGAGATCTGAAATTCTTAGCCCGATTTGGATGTGTCTACATCTGTGTTATTCTGCAAGTCAATTTGATTCTTACCTCCATTTTTTCCATCTTTAGCACACAGACTACTGATAAATGCTTGTCGGTGATTAATTAATGGACAGGTCTGAACCTGCATTATTTATGCTAAATGCACTGCCTTCAAAATCTACTGCAAATTTCAATCAAAATGAAAAGGGAGAGAAAAAAAAATCCTCTGGGCTTCTGAATTGAAACTCATCTTTACAAAACACTTGACATAGTGATAATGGTGGAAAAAGACTTGAGCACTTTTTGAGTGAATGAAAATGAACTTTAAGAGTTTTTATTGCAGTCTTTAAAACAATCTTTCCTATCTATATACAGTCTAATTTTCTAATTTTATGCATTTTATAACAAAAAAAAAGACATCATCACTCTGCCTTTAGGGGTTAACAGAACCCTTGTGACTACTTGTAACCATGGAAATATGAAGAGCTAGTCAGAGCCCAACATCAAACTAACAGAGGTGCTGAGAGACAGAAAATAGATATATGATGAATTTGCTACACATGAAAGCTAGCCAAATCTGTACCAACTGCATTAATAACATAGAAAGCAAAGTCTACAAGGCCTTTTGAATGCTTAAAAGCATGTAGATTTACTATGGCTTCCCACTGAAAATAAAGGGAATGCCTTTAAAGGTCTGTTTTTAAAGCACTGAGTGCATCTGAACTAGTTTAAAAGCGAAGACAAAATGAGGCAGAAATAGTTACTATGTGAATAGGAAGAGTAACAATATGCAGGGAAAGACTAAAAAAGGCCATATTGAAGAAGGGTTTTCTTAAGCTAAGATTGTAGTTATGGAGATTATGCAACTAATGGCCAGTGACATCCGAGTCAGCCTGTACCAAGCATCATCTAGAATATTTTCTCATTATCTGGAGAAAGCCCCAAATTTAACAGACACAGAAATACTCAAGACAAGCAATCACCCAGCTGATGATTTATTGACCAAACTATTTGCCTTAAAATAATAAGGCAAGTGCCTTTTTAATTGCCTTCTTTGTGACATGCCAAACCCACAGATCATCTTTTAACCACTTACAATCCTTTGGCTCAGCCATCCTCAAAAACAGACATCTTTGGAAAAAAGGAAAACATATATTCCTTGCTGTACTAGGCAACAGCAGAAGAAAAATCTTTTCAGTAATGCATTTCATAATTACTTCTACTTGGAAAATAGAAAGATGAATATACACAGCAAAAAAAATACAACATAAGTGCACAATACTTACATTACACAAGTGTGCGACGACCCAAAAGAGGTAAAATGTGTCAGCGTGATCAAGCAGATACTCTCTCACTCTTACAGCATTAGCATCACTAAACAAATTGATTGAAGCTCCCTCTTTGCCCTTTTTCTTTTCTTTAGCAGAGTCATAACTACAGAATCGGAACTCTCTTCCAGTCCCCCTTCTGGCTTCAGGAAGGCCAAGCTCACCTCCAAGACAGCAATATCTCTGAGGCACAGATGATGTAAATGACAATACCACACTTCCTAAAATTAGCCCAGCGCAGACTTGTATATAAGCTTAAAATCACACAGTGAAGGCATATGGATCCACAAGGCTCAACATCCTCAAGGAACACATGGTTTGCCCTTTTTTTCTGTAGGCCCACAGAATTCCCTATAGTATCTAAAATACATCTGTCAGCTTTACTTTCTCAGGGACACAAAGAGAATGATAGATGAATTCCGCAGACTTTAACGATTAACACAATGTTCGTGTCTTCTTTGTCCATTTGTCTGTTTGTTTTCTATGGAAGCAAAGCTCAGACCCTTAGGTCATAAATATACTGCAGATTTCTGTCAGAATGCCTGTGCTCACCAGGGTTGTAAATAGTTGAGATATCAATTTGAATACAATTCTACTGGTAGTTGTACTTGCAAAAATATATTTATAAAACGCCTTAGATAAGATGCTGGGAATCCCAGACACTGAGTTATAACTCAGCACATGATTAGGACTAATAGTATGCCAAAAATGAAGCAATCTTCTTGGCCTGTGTTAGCTGAGTGAAATGCACGTTCACCATTTCTCACACATATGATCTGCTTCACCATACTACTACCTGTTTTCCCCATTTACCACAATTTTATTTCAAGTCTTCATGAAATTTTTAATCTAGGATCAGGTTAACACCATGAAAAATAAAGATATTATCAGGACAATGTGTTCTAGCAATTTGTCATCTTACTTGAATCTTCAGTTTCAGAGCTCCCTTGTGTACCTTTGTAGAGCTCTTACTTAAAGGTATATTAATTACATTAATTATTTTAAATTTCATTATTAAGTCTATGGAAATCTCCAAATTCCACATTAAACTGTAACATTTTAACCCAGATGAAAGTTGAAGAAATCCCATTGTTCCATTCTTGAAATGAACTGTAGAGACATAAAATATTATGCATTATGGGCTTTCAGCAAAATGGTGGTTTCCAAGCGCCTAAAGTCTGGGTCTTTTTAAATTGGAATGGGTTCCTATGCCGCTTAAACACTTTCAAAAAATATTACCTTTCTATCTACTTTGCTGGTGCAGTATCTGGCATACTAGAACCCATTCCTAGTAAGAGTTACTACTGCACTATACTAATTCCTGCAATAGCAGTAGTATTCTACAAATATTACACAAAAATGTGGTTTATTACAAAATCCAAATGGATTCCATAGGGTTACATGAGATGTAACTTACAGCAGAATGCATTTCTAGTGTTCCAAGAGAACCCTGGCTACACTTCGTATTTTGGTTTTGTATATGATGAATTATTACTTTCTTTTAGCATTTGGGAACTTGCTGGTTCAATATTCATGAGAAATACCAAATACAAGAGGTATTTGAACACAGGCCACATAACAGAAGGCTGGGGTTTCTTTCATTAGTGGTAAAACCTTCATATTGGTTAGTTAATATAATTACGGATTATCCTAAATTATTGTTTGTGGCATTTTAGCCTTTTATCCTCTGAACCTCAAGCTTGTACCTAGTATCACAAACAAAAAGGCAACATGAAAAAAGAATTATGTGTACCACAACAGAACCCTGGCACAAAGAGCATGACGACAATTTGCATTTTTATCTCATATTCCAGTGGAGGATCGTGAGAGACTTGAAAAACATTTAAAAGGGTGCTTTGAGGCAATGCCCAAAGTAAAGTAATATTGGTCCCATTTAAGTACAAGTAAACAAAAGGTCAGAGAACCAGATTCAGAAATGTTTAAGTAATTCACTTTGAAAAGAAAGAGTCTATGGATTTCTTCTGTGTCCAAGGCATGAGACCACCCTACAACTTCTAGCAGTTGCTGCCCATCAGCATGGGTAGCAAATATTTGTTTATTAAATAGGTATGTTCTACTAAAAATACAAGAGGAGCCTAATTGTGCATTGACAAGCTATGAACACTGGCAATCTTTTGGCTCTTTTTTGTGTGCATTTCATTACCCACTAGTAACTTGACCTGCATACTTACAGACACTGTCTTTGGCTTGAACAATAGTTTTGCATCCAGTCCTCAATACAACACATAACAATCTGAAAGAAACACGCAAGAACCTTTCCTTCTTTCACCAGAGACCCGATCCAAAGATCACTTAGGGGAGTCTTTCAATTACTTAATGAGATGTAGATCAGATTTCTAAAAAGCAGACATTCAAGTCCTGATTTCAGTAAAGTGTATGCTGCAATGAATATCTTCTATTTTCAGTAATCCTTTCATGCTTGGCATTTATACACGCAGTATATCTTTTTCTTTTTTTTCAGATATTTTGTAGTCATGTAACCAACAGCTGATATTAAACCATAAACAATACCCTAGAGAACTGTAATTCAAAATCTGGAGTAAAAGGAGCCTAATGAAACTGTACTGTTAGTGGGTATATTTAAGTAAAATTATAATAGGGATGATATAGGTCTTAATTATGACAGGCTCAGCATTTTCCAAGACAAAATTAAAAGAACCATGTAGGAAAAACTGCACAGTACTTTATGCCATCAATGTAATTAAGGCACGATGTAAGGATTATTGGAGCAAACCAAAAGAATATCAAAATAATTGGCTACCCCAAGCTGTATTTCCAACTTGGAGTTTGAATTAATTAAAAGATTAAGTCTAAAATAACAGTAGAAAACCACATACCTAAAAGGATGATTACTCTCCTAAAAAGTCAGAGAAGACTTCTAGTATAGAATTTCTTTTTATTGAAGGAAAAGTCATAGGTATCATACCAACTTTGACACAGAGGCAGACACAGCCTGTTTCAGCTCTCTGATCCAAACAACCTGTAGGAGGAGCAACTGAAGAACCACTGAATAGAACTTTTTTTTGTTGGGAGTTGCAAGTTTGTCTAAGTTGTTAAGAGACCCCTTTAATTTCATGCATTGCTTCTCAATCTCTGGTACATACATTGACCCATAGGGCACCTGAAGAAGGCAAACCTTTTAAATAAATAGAGACAATTTCTCACTCATCCAAGCAAGCAAAGAAATGCTGGATGGAAATAAACATAGTAAATAAATAGGTAGAGTATCTTAAATTCTATTAGCTTTATGTGAAAATCACTGAAGTAATACTTGACAAGAAGTGCAACTGAGCATAGGCAATTTATAACAAAAAGCATGGCAGGTTTTTGTTTGTTTATTAAAATGTGTTGATTAACATACCCTCAAGAAACCTGCTGCACTGAGAGCAAGCCATAGCCATCTGCTTAGATTGTGACACCTGCACTGCCCTTGGCCCATGAGGCAGCCTCCTGGCCCCTGATTTATCTAGCAACAATGAACATTTCACTCATGCTCCCTCCACTCACTCCATGTTCAAGCTGCATTTTCACACTTTCAAGAAACTTCATCAGGGCTGTCTTAAGAACAGGATGAATATCATCCAGACTTGTCCTCCTTTTCCTGTCTTTGCTTATCTCCAAACACATGCTTATGGATGAGTGGGTAGGTCTATGCTATGACGAAGATGAACAGCATTATCAGGTCACTTTAATGATCCTTCTGATCCTACAGTGTTGAAGAATATCTTTTTGCTCTTCAGGCTGCCTGAGAAATAGTGGGTTTGTTTCAGAAGTTAAAAGAAAAACATAACTGCTCGCAAAAAATATAAAAGCAATTTATATTAGTAGAGATCATTCTATAAAGGCATTAATTATCAGGCTTGCAGCCACCTATGGAAATATGAACATCAGATGGATATCACAGAAGTGCAATATGCAATAACAGTTAAAATTTATGCCACTCCCAGTGACATGCACATAATTAATAATCAGATTTCTGATGTCACTAAAGTGGGTGTGGAGAGGGTGGGACCTGTATCAGATGTGGTAGTGTTGCTTCAAGTATAAATTTACTGCAGTGCAACAAGGTCAGGACCCACAGCAAACTTCATTTCATGTAACTTGCAGACTCACAAGCACATACTACACACAGTAGAAAGCAGGATGAAGGTGGAACTCTGGTCTCTGTCTTCAGCATCAGTCAGTCCAGATTGTTTTGGGGCTGTAGTTCAGGCAGCTCCTGGAGAAACAAGGGGCCAATGCAAGTCCAGCATGAATGACTGTGTGAATGCACTATGAGTCACATGGTTCAGAACCTCCTGGCTATCACTAATGGTGAAGAAGTGCAGATTAAAGTCCCCCTGTTTTCCTTTATTAAATCCCTCCCATTAAAAAACAAGAGATTGTAGCAACAGTCCTGGTGAGAATTCATTCAGTATGACACTGGTGCTTAAGATTTCAACAACCAAGGTCAGCTAAACATACAAACCACAATGGATGCCAGTTCACTCATGAGCGAAATAAAATGTGCGAAGTAGCTTTCCACATTTCCTAGACAATTTTTGCTGCTGAGAAAAGAGTCAAATTACCCTTACAGCACCTGAACTCATCAGTGTGACATACTGGTACCTCCCAGCTTCAGTTCCCACTCTTCACATACTCCAGTGCATAACCCCTGAACACGCAGGTTAGCGAGGACATCAGGGCTCAAGGGCTGGTGGGGACCAGGGATGGTCTATGAAGATGTGGCAAGACAAGGAAAAGCATTGCAAGCTGGCTGACAGGTAGTTCCATTTCATGTTGTGTACAAGGGTCCAATGCCAGCCATACCTCAACAGTGCCTATACTTTGCTTTGTCTTCTCATCAATCTTTTCCCAAGCATCTTCAGGAAGCCTTTAGCTTCTGTCAAGGCTATTTTGTCATTTGTTTGGAGCTGACTGGGATTTAAAATCCACAAAGATGGACAAAACTTTCCTCTCAGCATGAACGAATAGATGAAGTCCTAGGACTTCATGGCAACATGAAAACCACTTGGTAATTGCTAGATTTTGGGATTAGGTTGCAACTTGGCATCCATTTCATGCTTACACAATGTAAATCTTTCCAAGTGAATCCAAATCATATATGTAGCTTATCTTAGTACATAATTAATTAACACGTACTGTCTTTGCTGTGATTTGTGCTACTCAGTGGAATTTATCCCCAACATATGTTACTAGGATTCCTTTTTGCTGCCTTTTTCAGTCACTGAAACAGCACATCCATTTTATGAATATATATATCTTTTGATCACATCACAGCAAATTGTTACTGCAGTCTAATTTCAATATTGTAGATATGCTGACCTTTTTATTAACATAAAATTGACAGTAAATGTACATGGGAAAAGGTAACACACTAAGATGGAATATGAGTGACTGAGCACAATTAAGAGAATAGATTTTACAGGATTATGTTAAGTATCCTGTAGATTGCAAAGATGTCAGCTAAAACTAATGTACCAGCTGCTGTCCAAATAGATCACAAAAGTCACCATGCTGTGCAAGGCTGAAAATAGAGAAGCGGATGAGTAAGATAGTACCTCTTATATAAACTTCACATTTCATGCACTAAGACTTTTCACTGTCAAATATTCCTGTGTTTGTTATTTTCCATGAAAAATCCACAGCAGAACAGAAGTACCAAATTCTTCAACTTTTCAGGCTTTATAATGCTATTTTCATGCCACACAAAAACTCCCTCCTGGTCTGCTTTGTGATTCATATGTTTGGCTGATTAACATTCCTGGAACTCAGAACAAGAGGGAAACCTTCCCTAAGTACTTCCTGTCTTTCTACATGTACTAATAACAAGACGGAGTCCTCCCACCTTTCCCATATAAAACATGCCAGTCACACCTACTGGCTGATATTCCCATAAGCCTCAGAAACAGTCTGCTTTTGCTCTGTTTTTAAATAGCATGCATTTTCTCTAGGAAAAAAAACAATTGTCTAACATTAATGTGTATTGAAGCAACATTAATAGCCTACTAAATTAATTGTCTGCTGACAATGGAGAAATCATAGCTCACTGTGAACACGGAAGATGAATTGCTCTTTCTCTTTAAAAGATGGTTCTTGTCTATAGTTAAATTTATAAAGCATGTTACCTTAAAACACTGTAAAGAGCACAGAAACATATAATGTTGAGGAAAACTACACTATGTCATGTGCTTAACCTTGCAGGCCTTACTCCAAATGCCTAATGGAATTAGCATGAAGTCAATGCTGAATTTTGACTGTGTAAGAATTAAGTAAAAACTTCACAATAAGGTCTAGTATATTCAAAAGATGAAATGCCAAAAAATAAAATCACTGTCCCATTGTCATATTACAGCCTGTCAATCTGGAAATCTTAAAAGAATGAATTCAAATTATGCCATCCTCTACTAAAGCCATGGATTGTTAAGCTTTTATTAAAGTTATCAGCACTAACTGCAAATAGAAACAAGCCCCTAGTGTTTAAATATTTCATTGCTTCTTTTCATATGTGCCCTAAGCATCATGTTTTCCTTGTATTTGGAATACAGCTAAAATGTTTTGTCTAACTGATATGAAAAAATCACCAGAAGTGCTGAGTGGCTTACCAAACTCTTTAGAAGGCTGCTAGTGAGGTGCTCCACTTCTAATTGTGGCTTTGCATCTGCCTTAGTATGTGGGTGTAGCCCTGGCCAACTCATTTAATCTCCTGGCCTGTTTTTTCAATCTGTAAAAGGGAGAATATTATACTTATTTAATTAGTACAGTCTGTGGCTGATAATGATTTAAAAAAAAACCACCAAACTCTTCAAATATTTAACTGACATTTAAAATTCCAGCTATTCCCTTCTGTTCAACTGATTTTGCTTCTTATTTACCCCTTAAAGTAGATGAAGGCTGGTTGAAAAGCTTTCTCTGTTCATTTCATTACCAAAAGGAAAAGCCTTCTTGTTCCCTTTTTTCCTCACTGATTCTTACCCTCATTTCAAGTCAAAGCTGCATATACACTGCCTTGCTTTGGCTATTCTGTGAATTTAGCTTACAGAATTGATAGATCTTGCTACCATGAAATGAAGCAATAAATTAAGCTTCAACCTACCACAGTGGAGTGTTGTGACCCTTTGGAAATGCAGCAACTAATGCCCAAAAGACCTTTTTTTTAGTGTACTAAGAGAAAGATTATCTTTCTCATAGCACTGTTCAAGTGAAGCTACTACCACTCATAGAAGGATGCAAGACAGGTAAGGAAAAAATAAAATAAAGGGCTATAAAGGCTATAGCTTTCCTTGCTAGTAAGAAACAGATTAGTCCTATTCAAAGATGCAGTTGCCAAAGGACAATACAAAATTGTAATACCCCCTACCAAGAAAAGGCAGTAAAACTCTATCCTGAATCTTAGTACCTGCAACAAATCTTGAAATGCAGCCAGCAATTTCAGGAGTGGTTTTGGTCTAATTTGTTTCCAACAAAATGGCTTATAGATACTATTTTTTCTTTTTTTTTTTTTTGTGATGGGAGGGAAGAATCTCATACCAACCAACTCTAGGTTTTTGCACTCTGCATAAAAAATACAGAAATTAATACGGTGTTGTACCAAAATTATTCCAAGAATTGACATATATTTTCTTTATCAACAAAAACGGTAACTAAAACTTTAATGAACATTTTCATAAAATTTAAAAAAAATGTAAAAAAAAAAAGTAGGAAGAAAGCTCCTAATGGAAAAATGTTATTTGAAAAGGTTGTAGCCTTCAAGATTTAGAATTTAAAATATTTTATTCACTAAAATTTAATTAACATATTCAAAATTTACCATCTCTGCTTCAAGTTCAGACTTCCAGTCCCTGAAAAATCAACTACATATATTTTTAATGAAGCAAAAACTCTCAAAGTGCTCTGACCTCTATGAAGTTTGAATCCAGATAAAGACAGTTCTTTGTCCTGAGCCTTCCATAACGATTGAAAAAATACTGCAAAGAAGTACATAGAATTTGTTAACTCCCTGGCTTTAGCCTCATTTCCTCATTAGATTCTTCTTCCTGTTTTTGTTATGCTGCCAGATATTGGATTGCAAACTCTTGTGAGTTCCTATTGAGTCTGAGAATATTAATTGGTGTTCTTAGAGACCACAGGGCTGAAATCAATGGACTGTATAAGAATCTTCTCTTTTTGTTTGAAAGAAGCTTCTAGCCCTAGAAATTATGACACAGGTTGGGAAGAAGAATGGATTTTAAAGAGCTCAGAAGGAAGCAGGCATGTGAAAAAGTCAACATTTATTGCTTTATATTTATGATTTTTAATGCTGGAATTTGGAAATGTTGTGGTTGGAGGTACACTCATTAAAGTAACAAGTGTTTATACAAACAAAGGCAGAAAAACTTACTACTCTCAGGGCTTAGGGGTTGTAATAACTCAAGAATTTGGAGAACAATGAAAAGAATGAATAAGCAATAGCTTATTAATACAAAACTTTAGTTTTAGAGGTGTTTCAGCCAGCCACACGAGCTGTGACAGACTTTAATAAACAGGCCATCACTGTGAGGTTTTTTTGCATAAATCTGCAAACAGGCCAAGCCATACTTCTAGTTTCTTCTGCTCTCGTAACTGGGTTGAACCATGGCACCAGCTTTGTGTAATGTTGAGAAATACGGGTCAGTATGTCTCTGGGTTTATTAAAGTATAGACAGAACGAGAAATCCAGGTATTCAGGTATAAAGTCTTCCTAATTTTCTGTGAGCTATAACTTTTCCAGCTGCAGGTAAGATCAAAGCTCATGTATTAGGAGGAAGACATTGGATAAAAGTGTAAGACAGGCAAGTTAATATTGCATGTCTGGAAACCTATAAACAAAAAGCAGCAGTTTGAAGTGCTGTAAAGTAGCTGAATCCACAGTTAGGTGCTAAAATAGACAGCATATCTTGGACATATTTTGGAAGACATTAAAAAGTAAAGATGTAAAATACTATCTCAAAAATATTTTACAAAAACTCATGCTCCAAAGACTTAGAGATTTGTGTCTCTCTGTATCTCTGATCAGGGTCATGAATCATGTTTCAGAGAAAATGCAATTAAAACATCAAAGGACTAATTTGGCAGGTTACTTCTGAACATCTGTTACTGTTCCAGAGATATATTAGAGACTGTCTGAAGGCAACCCTTGCCCAAAAAACCCACACAAACAAAACCCCTATCAGTTGTTATCATTTAAGAAACTAGATTCCTTTTTGTGCTTGTAACTAGATAGCTAGAATAAATATATATATAAGAAAAATCACAGATTCTAAAGTGAAATCGCTTTATTATACACCTTAATTATACATTAGGTAGGCTACATTTAATGAAGATCATACCTGTTACCCTTCCTGACACAAAGCCAAAACCTTAAGATCAGGGAAGTGGTTACTGTAGCATTCAAATGTGAATAAGGTAGAGAAAATATCAGTTTGAACATGGGCTAGTTGTTCCAATAATCTATTAATAAAACACAATTTTCAGCAGAATCACTAATAGCACACTCTCCTCCTAGTTTTAAATCATAGTTTTAAGACAGAAATTACTCCAAATTTTGGTGTTTAAGCATAGTGTAACCACTGACATATTGACAAAGTTAAGGAGGAAACTAAACTCCTGCTTAAGATCTAAGTTACTCCCTGCTTTAAAAAAAAAGCATAAAATCTGAAAATTAATCAGGTCAGAGTTGATTAGATGAGGAAATGCCTTTGCTGTTGTATCAGACACACCTGTGCACAGTGCCCTGAGCAGAGCACACAACAGAGCCAGTCTTTCCAGCAGGTTCCACAATTTGTGGTGTGATCTCGGGTTCAAGTGCTCCTTCAAGTACAACCCTTGAAGGGAAAGTATTCTACCTTTGCTCAAGCCTTACCTCTTCTGTTTGCTTTTTGTGTTTAAAATGCGGATAGAAGGGTGATGCCAAATCTTTTCTGGCAACAACAGCTGAACTCAGGTCTTATTAAACCTCAAACTATCATTTCTTAGCTCTTTTGCACTCTTAAAACTTTGAAGAATAACAGTCAATATAACAGACGCCTTACTAATCTGCAGAGAGAAATTCCCTACACTGAACTTAAACCTATTTTAAAAAAACTCACAGAATAGAATTGATATATATTATATGTTAAAATTCAGAATTTGATTAACCAGATGTTATTTTCTGTAATATTTCACTAATGGAAACTACAGTATAAAAACAATTCAAAACAATCATTTACTGGGAAATATGACATATGGCCTGTTAAGCTGCTTTCCTACAGAAATAGCTAAAGATCATTACTCCTGGCATCATTCCCTACAACATTCACTGGCCCCATTAAAACAGACAGTGTGTGATTGAGTCCATAAGGAAGATTATTTCTACAGATGGGTAGAAACAATGATGAAAACTACAAAGAGTTGTGAGAAAAAAGTAGTCAAGGAGACTTCACCACCTCCATAACTTCTGTGCACTAAACCAGATCAAAAACATTGCTGGGGGGGGGAAAAAAAGGATGGATTTCCTCCTTGCTCTTCATGATACACGTTTCCATCTTGGTAATCTACGGTATTTCATTTAACTTGTTCTGCTGGAGGGTTTCTCCTTAAGTAGGAATATCCTGATGTGAACAGGAAGTTTGCATCCAACAGGGGCCACTTGTTGCCTGTGTTTAGTTCTAATTCAACTAGGTGGAAACCAAACCTTAATGCTGTCACAGGCTAAGTTCATGCTCTGCCATAGTGGATTGGAATAACCACAACCACGCTGTGATGTGGTAACACTGCAATACAAGCTACTCAGGTGATGTTATACTAGTGGATGTAAACCAAACATTTGTGATGCACATTTCCTGTCCTGTGTGACATCACAGGATAGGAAATGTTAAGACAATTATAATGTGGCAATTATAATCTTATGTAGCAATAATATAATCACATTTAGCAAATGTTTGCATTTGAAAGCAGCTATGCTGCGATTATGTTCTTGCAACACATTTCCTTTACCTGCCAGAACTGTTGCATGGATTATCTAAATTTAGACTATAACATGGCAACATAGATAGCTTTACTATCTATATTCCATCACTGGCCTTTTGCACATGCTGAATAAAGCTACTGCTGCATACTCCCATTGGCATTATATGATCATGTTGGGAGATGATGGAGCATTTATAGAATCAGACTGGTTTGCGTTGGAAGGGACCTTAAAACTCATCCAGTTCCAACTCCCTGCCATGGACAAGGCACCTTCCACTAAACCAGGTTACTCCAAGCCCTGTCCAACCTGGCCTTGAACACTGCCAGGGATGGGGCAGCCACAGCTTCTGTGGGCAACCTGTGCCAGCGCCTCACCACCCTCACAGGGAAGAACTCCTTCCTAATATCTAATCTCAATCTCCCCTCTGTCAGTTTAAAGCCATTCCCCTTGTACTGTCACTACAGGCCCATTTATTTATTTATTTAAATTTATGGTGGTGAATCTAACGGCAGCATCATACAAGTCCTTCTGAGACATTCTGAAAGGTGCTGCAAAGCCACAGCGTGAGGACTCGCAAAACAGGATGTGCAGTGCTACATCAACTTACCGACGTGGCATTGCGTACAGGCACACACTGTGTGTCCTGTGAGGCACACAGGCTTGATTTGCCAAAGCAGGTTGTCAACATCAGGAGCCACACTGCATCCTGTGGCTAAGGATGCAGCTGGGGCAGCGGTGGGCTAGAAAACATGCACCACCATCGCAACTCGATGGTGACTCCGCAGTAGGGTAAAGTGAGAACGGAGAGCCCATGCCAACACGGGAAGACCAGGCGACAGGTCCTCCCGTCCGGTGTGAAGCGGCCCCAGCGCTCTCTGACGTGACCAAGGAGGCTCAGCGGGCTGCGGCCCCGTGTCTGTCACTGAGGAATGAGGCGAGGCCCGGGCACATGCAGCCAATTACAGCCTACACGGCTGCTGTGCTGATCTGAACACCTCACACGGTGACGCCACGGTCCAAGCCGGTGTCACACGCCTGAAGCGAAGGCGCAGAGACGACAGCCGGAGCGCGCTACTGACGACCCACAAGCCGCCGAGGAACGCCACAGCCAAAACACGGACACATCCGGGTCCCGGCCTACAACTCATGGCACCCCCCACCGCGCACGCGCCCCTCCCTCCACCCAATCAGCTCCGCCCTCGGCCGGGAGGCGGGATCAACACTCCCCAGCGGCCTTTCTGATTAGCTCTGGCTCTAAGGGCGCCCGGGGATTAGCAGGAGGGCGGGCGTTGCCCGCTTGCCGGTCGGCTATTGGCCAAGGCCGCCGGGGAGCCGCTCGCCGGTTGGTGGCCGGGCGCGTCCGGTGTGGGTCCGGAGGAGGGTGTCATTGGCTGGAAAGTAGGTTAGTGGTGCGCCGCTGGGTGGCAAGCCAGGCGGAAAGTAGGTCAGGGACGGGGGCTGCCTGCGCCGGGCGCCGCTCCGCGCGTGCCGCGCGCTACCCAGGCACCGCGATCCCCGGCCCCCGCGGCGCGGCGCGGAGGGGGGACGCGCGGAGCTCACGGTGAGCCCAGAGCGGGCGGGGGGCGAACGGGGAGGGGGGCGTGGGGCGTGGGGGGTGAGGGCCGACCACGACGCCGGCTGGGGAGACCGCGGCCCCCTGGAGCGGGGGGAGGCCGGTGAGTGGCCGCCGCCCTCCGGCAGGCCGCGGGGAACTGCCTGCCCCGGGAGGGGCTGCGTCTGCCCCGGCGGGCTGTCTCGGCGGTGTGACAGGACCCGGAGGTGACGGGGCGGACGCGAGTCGCGGCCGTTCGCAGCCGGCCCCGGGCCCGCTGCCGGCGCGGCGGCTCCACAGGACCCCCAGGGCAGAACTGGGGCTGGGGGTGCTGTCGTCGGTGCGTCTTCGGCTCGGTGGGGTGGGGGCATGGCGACGAACCCGGGTGTCTGGAGGTCGGTGCCTGGCGCGTTGCTCCTGCCGGGTTTGTGGAGGCTGGGGTAAGTCACTGAGCATAGGTGTTGGTGCCCCTTCCCCTGCACCAGGAGCAGGTCTTTTGGACCTGTCTCGTAGCTGCTCCCGTGGATCTGTCAGTATATCCCGTCCACTCTACGTGAGCTCAATGACAGTAGAAGCAGGAGATTGCTGTGGGTTTTGAGACTGTTGCCCGGTGGCCTGTCTACCTGTAGTAGCTGGAGTGGACTTGCCAGTCCCACAGCGGTGGGTTCTTCGCAGCCTGACAGCGCTGCTCGGTTGCCTCCTGAAGGCTTTGTGGTGCAGCCGGAGGTCCTGAGGCAACCCTCCGTGGTGCTGCTGCTCCTTCGCGGGCTGCCTCTGACAGCTGCATGTGCATCTCTGCTGCTGTGGAAAGGAGGATGAACATCTCCCCTCAACAGCGGCTGTACCCCAGGGAACGGTAAGGGGGCTTCCCAAGATCAGCATTTTGCGCCTGGGGAGGCAGGGGAATCGGTTTGCATCTTTAATTGCTGAGGTTTCTGTTACTCCAGTGCCTCAATTATAACAGCGTTGGAAAGATTTTAGTACTTGAAAATAACGGTGAGGAAACAAGTGGGCGTGTTTTCTTGCTTCTGAAGCAAATATGCTTACAGCAATCTTTAAGTATTATTTTCCCAGTTTCTGAGTTAGAAAGGGTCAACTGCAGAAAGTGATCATCCTTCTAAACAATTTTGAATGTACTCTCTTTACAAAATTAATTCAGTCTTCATGTAGATTTTTTTTTTTTCCAAAATGCTGGGCCTCAAACGTTCAAAATGAAACTACGTTTTCATTTTTCTTAATACATTAGTATTAAAGTACCTGTCCTGCCTGTTTACTGTATCTTTTATCAAAAAGGTTTTTTAAATGGGACCAACCAATAAGAAATACACAAGCTACTGCTAAGTTGGTAGGGGTAAACAGAAAGTCTGGTTGTTTTTGTTAACTATTATACTATGTATATACTATATATGGCTACTATATACTGGCCAACAGTCTCTGTACATGGTCTTATGGAAGGCTGAGGTTAAACTCTGCCCTCAAAACAATGTATGTTTTGTATGCTGTAGGAACATGCAAACGTAAATAGCTATTTATAGAATCAGAAGCTATAGGCCACTCATCTGAATATTCTAAAGCACAGTTGCCTGGTAAGGAGAAAGTCTTTACTGCTGGGTTTTGGGGTTTTGTATTTCTCATGACCACTTATGGGGGTTTTATGCCTACTTGTAGAAATTAAGTGTGTAAAATGACCCAGTAAAATATAGTGGTTATAGATTAATATGCTGGTTTTATCCCATGTTATCTTCCACACTGCTGGTTTACATGGTCTGTCTGCACAACAGCTGCGGTGTATGGTGCCATGTGGAGTCCAGACCTGTAAAAGCAGTGTGTTGGGAGACTGCCTAGAGCAGAAATACCACAGAGATCCTAAGGAGCTGCTTTGTTTTGTTATTCCCTGAAAGGCCCTTTTAGGGGGACACAGGGGTGTCAGTAAACTAACTTAGTTGTAGTTGGGATTCTACAAAACCAGAGCTGAAGTTAGGGGCCATTGATAAGGATGTTTTAGGAAGGTGATGTTTATATGGAGAGTTAAAGAGTTATTTTTTCCTTCAGATACCTGCTCTTGGGGATTCTTTTGGGAAACCAGTAGTAGGAAGAAGTGAACATTCACTGGATTTATTTGGCAGAGCTTAAAGTTGTAAACAGTTCCTTAACAGTATGCAGGACTATGATGGTAAAGCTGAGACCTAATGTGATAGCTGCAGCCTGGGTGCCGCATATGAGTAAGACCGTTTTTCAAAATGAACTCATAACAAGGAGGCTGGAAACACCAAGAAACATGTAGGTCAGTTAGCTTTGATGAATATGGAAGTGCTGTTTTTATGCTCAAATTCAATATTTAAAGCTGTTTTCAGTACGGATCCAATTGTCTGTGTGGTTACACTTTGACAGGAGGTACAGGGAAACCTGAGGAAATACATTGTTGTTGAGAAAAACAGAGGGATTTTGGTGCATCCCTTTGTGACTTTCTTTTTTTAAACCTCTGTCTTCAGTTTTCTCCATAGTTCTGCTCTTGAAAGAGGGCAGAAGAAAAGTAATAAAAAGCAGCTACCTATATCCCCAGTTAATAGACAGTTCTCTGAAGTTGGCTGTCTTCAGTAAAAGATGTCTAAAGGCATATAATGTGCAAATGACTGCAAAGAAAAGCCCAAAATAAATATTTCTAAGCTTGCGTAGCTTCCTTGTTCTCAGTAAGTTTACAGAACTCAAAGAATATTAAAAGTTTCACTGTTTCCTTTAATACATTAAACATGATTTGAAACTTTACTTTTTGGGTGTTGTCATACTTGGAAGACTTCAGACTAAAACAATTGGTTTTGATAAATGTAGTAGCTGACTTGATACTGACTGGAACACAGCATTAACTTTTACACTTAGTTGGTGAAGGGTCTGCTTGATCAGCCTAGAGAAATTATGGTCTATGTTTTGGAGGTGCTTGAAGATGCAAATAAGGCATTCTATGGCATTTTCAAAAGCAGTGCAAGAGCTTTCAATCTGGGTTTTTTGGTTTTGTTAAGAGTTGCTATAGTTTGATTTTAGATAATGGGCTGTTGATGGGCTAAAGTAAAGCAGAGGTATACTCTGCCTGCAGTATGTGTTTGTGTGTATATAAATATATACACATGTGTATATGTATGTTTGTGTGGTAGTGTTGCATTGCAGTAGTAAATATGTTCCAAGCTTAGATCAAATACAGACTGGCAATTTTTGCATACTCCTGTGGCGTTAGGTAGGGGACAGTCAAGACACTTGAAACAGAACAGTAAATGATGCACTTACAGTATGAGTGTTTTTAAGACTTAGTGTATTGAGATATTGATAAAGCCCATGTAAGTCTTGTTTGCGATGTTTATTTTTTTCTATTGTGATAGGAAGAGATCCCAGTTGTAATTATCAAATTATTTTTATCTGGTTTTAATAACTTTGAATATTTTCTGATGACCTGTGGTGTATATCTAATTGACCTTTACATTCAGTGAGGTGGACATCGAGGTGAATAGCTCACTGGCATGAACAGCATATTGCACCTGCCTTGTTTTACCTCAGTTTGTTGGAATAATGCCAAAAGGCTACTTATCCAAGGCCCAGACTTCATCTCCTTGGAAACATGATCTTTCACCAGATGTTGAGAAATGTAATTTCTTTTTTAATCCATTCAGCAGAAGAACGCAGATCAAAACAGCATCTTCAGGCTTTGTTAGCCTGGAATATTCATTAACTAAAAAAAAATAGTCTGAGATTTCAGTCTTTGTCCCAGAGAAGATCGAATTGATAGTTTCTCTTGCATTTGATATTATTTCAGGTTTGTTTTATCTGTTCCTAAAATTTCTGTAATAGTTGTGTAGTTTAATTCAAGAACTGGCTGATAATGTCATCATCACGTGTACAGTGCAGGACTGTTTGCGTTCCCTGCCCCTTCCTTGTCTGCAAGGGTTCATCCCTCTTCTCTATCTTCAGGTAATGTTTTCTCCTTTGCAGCTGCAAAAAGCTATTTCTTAGCCAGTGCTCACAGGATTTGTAACCTTTTCAGTCTCTTGCCATTTGAGAAGCTGTTATTCAATGTCTCTGATGTCAGACACACTTCTAGGTCAGCTGCTGGTGTCAGAACAACTTGTGACCCTGAGCTGAAGCCACGCTGTAGTTTAGTAGGTTGGTCTTCTGTGGGAATGGTGCCAGTAGGCTACTTATAGAGCAAGAAATATTGTTGGCAGGATTTTAGAATGGTGAAATAACAAGCCATATTTCTTGTGGTCTAAGATGTTGGTGCTCTCTCCTGACTTTAAAGAAACCCATTCATGTGAAAGTAAGCAATGAGGAAGAGCGTTATAGTTTTCCTGTTTATTTTGGCAGCATTTTCCTTGCAAATGTTAGTAGGCTCTTTTTTACACAGGAGCAAGGCAATGTAGAGGCGCCTTGTGTAGACTTTGGTAGAAATTACTAAATAATGCTGTACTGCAGAACAGTAATGGAGTGAAGTGAGAAAGGAAAGTTACTTCCTAGGGGAAAAAAGGGGGGGGGGGGGGGGGGAGAGAGAGAAAATAAAACTAATAGACTTTTTGTGGTTTGGGCTTTTTTTTTGTTTGTTTGTTTTGGGGGGGGGTGTTGTTTTTTTTTGTTCTGAGTTATGAATGGATTTATCATTGTTATCTATGAATTTTTCTTGGAATATTATGAAATTTAGGACTTCTGTTCCAATTTGAAAAGTAATAAAACTTTATCCTTCATGTTTCATGTATTCATTATAGTTGTGAGTGACAGCAAGAGGAAAGGAATATTTTTGGATTAAACTGTGTTTGGGCATTTCTTTCATAAATCTACATAAGAATTTGACTAAAAATTTGGTTTTGATACTGATACCCAGAACTCAGAAAAATAAGCAACTTTTTACTTATCTAGAACTTTTTTTCTTCTCTAGAGCTTTTCTAGTACAGTTCTAGCTTCTCTAGAACTGTGTAACTGTACTAGAGCTTTTAACTATTTTTTGTGCCACTGAAAACGAGGAAAAAAATCTTTTTGATTACAAGAAAGAGTAACTCAGGTGCATCTCTGACTCTATTCCCTTTCTCCTTAATGGTTTCCATGTGTTTCTGAGTTTCCAGCTGAACAAATATAGAAGTGTTTCAGATATGCAGATCTCTCAGGAGCTCATTCACCACCATCACCTGACTGTACCAGAGCTGGACACTTACATGGCCAAGTTGTTGTCAAACTGATAATTTATTGAAAAATGGCAGAGCCCCAGCAGTGTCTCCAGTTTTGCTTGCCAGGAAGTCTGGAGGAAATGAAGTATAGGAAGCAGACTGGAAGGAAGATCTTCTTTTCCACCAAGACAATACACCATTTGGACCCAAGTCCACTAACTGTCCCTTTTTGGGAAGTAAAGCTGTCTGTTTAAAAAATAAAAATAAAAATAAATATATATATATATAATCTTGAGTTACTGTTTAAGAATGATTTCCTGACTTGCATAGATCTCACCTTGCTGTCAGTTTGTCTGCATGTTCTGTTTTCTGGAAGCAGAACTCCCTAAAACCTCCTTGGGCTTCCCTTTAGAGAAATATTGGCACCTTAGTTTGTTCTTGGTATTCTTATCTAAGAGCCATAGGAGAACTGTTCTTGTGTTCTGTGACATGAAAATCTGTTTTCTGTATGACAGTGGTGGGGGCCTTTTTTAAAAAATAAAAAAAAAAATTAATAAAACTCTTGATCTTAATTTGCAATATAAGTGGAAAGTAGGAAAAGGTTTAAGTTAGCAGGTAAGAGGAGAATTTGTACCTTCTACTTTAAATTGATTACGGGCTTTTTCTTCCCCTAGAGCAGATGAACACTAGTCAGGACCAATTAGTTGCACATCTTGGAAAAAAGCAGGATGGAAAAAAAAAATCCTCCATGTAATAAAAAAAAAACAGGAAAAGGTTCCTACTGATACCTCATTAGAGACCTTGATAGTATTGTAGCATATCGACAGCCTTTTGTCTCTAGGTGAACTGGCCATTCAACCTTACAAGACTTTGAAGTACCTTTAAATACATAGGTAAGTCTAAGAGACTTCTGGGTGCTTTTTAGGCAAAATTAATATGCCTTTTATAACGGGATTTGCTCAGGGAAGTAGGTAAGCCTCCATGGATTCATTCATGATGTGCTGTAAAACTTGTGTAATCTACTTCCTTTGGCATGGCTTTCAGATATGTACTTTAAATATTTTGTCAATCTACAAATTTGTCTTGCAGTTTTAGGATATTTCTGTGGCTTGTAGTTCCCTGTAGCCCTAAACATATGGGAATGATGGTGTTCCTTGACAAACCTGGAAAAGTCCTGAATTCTGGGTTTTGTCAATGAAGCCTTTTTTTCCTTTTTTCTGCTGTTTTTTTTTGGTTTTTTTTTTTTTTTTTTGTGACAGAAAAACCTGGTCTCTTAACTGGTCTTTTGACTTTACTTACACAACTTGAAGTTGCTTGTGTGTGGCTTTCTGTTATCCTTTTGTCTTAGTTCTGTGAATGCTTTGTTTGCTTTTAGTGTGTGTGGCAATGGCGAAGTTTTGGAATGATACTCTGTTGGCAACCAGGTCAGAGGATGCGGTTGAGTGCAAGTTCTCAGGTTTGTCTGTAGGAGTGGCTGCTGAGTGGATTTCAGAGACTTTTGGGAAGCAGAAAAAGGAACTTTCCTGGTCTTCCTGCAGGAATCTTGATGGACTAGCAGATTTCTACTTAAAGAAAAAAGACATTAGGAATAAATACAATTAACTTTAATTGCCCCTTCTAGCAAAACTAATTGCATGTTGTACTGAAGTGCCATAATTTTCCACATTCAAATACAGCACTGCATATCCCCTTTAACTCCTCCCTATGATGTAGTTTGGCTGAGTCTTTGTTTGGCAACAGTATGTAAGTTTCTCTTCAGTCATTCTTTATGGTGTAGTTCTGTATTTTCCATGAATCCTTCCAAAAGTGTACTCATCAGAATCATTTCCACGTGTGAACTAATCATTGTCTTCAACTCTTGAAAGGGGCATTCAGTTCCTGCTGGCTTCCTGTACTGTGTTATGCTTATCTTCCTAGTTTTCACATTCCTTCTTTTCAGTTTGTAAACATCGGTCATTTATGTGCCATTCTAATACAGAACAATGTTGTCTTAAACCTGGCTTACCTGGACGTTAAATAGCTTTCATACAAGTTCTGTCTTGACTATGCTCCTGTGTATTGGAGATTGATTTAATTTCGGTCTTGATAAAAAAAGCCTTTTATAAAAGGAGTAAATTTATTCAAAGCAGCAGCTCACAACATAAATACCTCTTGACAGACAGTTTCTTGAATACTTCTGTTACAGTGGAGGGTTTGTAGGCTTATTCTTGCTGTAGTATCCCTGTAGAAGTTAACCTGTGTGTTCTCATGTTTAGGTGTGCGTTTGCTTAGGCAAGTTATATATACAGTCACTGTTGAGCTCATCATCTCTCCCCCTGTGTACAATGCTGGTACCTGTTTACTCCCTGAATCACCTTGCTGTCATTTATGCAGATTTGTAGCTTTTTTTAAAAAGATATTTTTTTGGTACGATTAGTTTTAATCTATTTTGGATCTCTGAACAGTTCACTGTGGGGTTAGGAGAGTGCTAGGGTTGTATGGGAGTGCACAGCTGAAAGGTGAAGCTAGGAGGTTAACAACTCCTGCAGTAATTCTTCAGTTATAAAGGGTTAATGTTTAGATTTACAACTTCTCATCTTAAAAAAAAAAAAAGAAAAAGAATTATATCACATGACTCTCCCAAAGAGAGGTCTGTGCTGCAGTGTAGAAATCCACGTAGCCCCATATTGAATAAACTAGCTAACTGATTCATGCAGTTACTGTTTATGATCTAGGATTACTCAGTAGTGTTGTTTCTGGCAATTTCCACTTGGCTTTGTCTCTGCTGTTACATGAGTGAGGATCTGTACCTGTTACATGGTGACAGAGGAGACTCTTGCTGGTGAGAGAGCCAAGTAGTGCAGGTTGGCCTGTTACCACTCCAACAGTCTATTGGCTTGCTAACAGCTTTCTTAAGAAATGTATGTACCACTTCCAAGTAGTTGCCAAACAGTTGTTTATCTGTGCATCACACAAGATGAAGGTTTGAAGTGACTGAGGGTGGGAGGACTTTATTGATTGGCAGTTCCCAGCGCGGCGTTACAGAGATTTGGATAAATGAATTTTTGGCTTGGAAAACGAGGATATCAAGCTGGATTCAAAGGTAGTTTGATCCATGTGTTAATTATGTCACAACTTTAATACTTTCCCAGACTTCATAAAGTATTGGTAGAAAACTGAAAAGAGTTTAAGGAATGAACTGTGTTTTGCAAACATAACCTTACAGTGTGAGATCCAAGAAACACAACTGAACTTAAAGGAAGAAAAAGCAATTCACTGGATTCATCTTTCAGTTAATGACCTGATAAGCTTACCTGGTAGGAGAAAATGAAACAAGATTTAGGAGCTAATGGGTAGCCAACTCAAATTCAGACTAGAAAAGTTGTAAGTTTTGAACAAGAGGAACTAAGCTCTGGAATAGAAAAGATAGGAGGCGAGTAAATTCTTGTAACAGATGAGTTCATCCAGGATATCTTCCTAAAATAAACTTTGGCCTGAATTACAGCATATCAGTTTGTTGCATAAAATAGTAGATGAGGTTGCCTTCCATTGCCGAAGAGATACAAATACAGGTTTATATGAGGGAACAAACCTGAATGATTCTGGTATCTGTATTAAGATAAAACTTATGTACTTATCTCTATGCTACTACATGCTTAAGCAGAAGGAAGCTGAAGGATGTACAGCTTTAACCAGTCTGTGAAGGAGAGGCAGGGCCAGAGGGACTTGTAGGAGAGAGAGGGCACAGATCTATAAAGACTCTTGCAACCTTTCTTCAAATTAATTTACAAGGTTAAAAATACTACTGGGGATTCTCATATTGTTATTCAGTAAGGCATTGATAAAATGCAATGCCTAAGAGATTTGCACAGCAATACTAAAAAGCAAAACAAACCTCGCTTTTGGTCTGAAATCTTTCTAATTAAAAGGAATAAAAGGCAACATTTCTGTATTTTTGCAATAAGAATATTGAGTTGCTCAAGAGCAGAAGTTCAAGCACTGGTACTTGATGGAGGCGGAGGCTTGGAGGGGTGGGGGAGAAACTTGAGGAGCTATATCCCTATTCATGAAAACAAAGATGTAGTGATTTAACAGGAAGGTCATGGAAAAGACCTGAAAGATCATCATGTCTGACCTTTACCCCAGGATTGCCAAATCCACCACTAAACCATGTCACTAAGGGCCTCATCTGCATGTTTTTTGAGCACGTCCAAGGATGGTGAGTGATGGAGGCGAAAACTCATATAGAAAGGGTATGTATTTCTCTATTAATCAGAGCAAAATAGTGCTTGAGACTCTAGACCATGATCTGAAGTGAACGTTGGGGGGGGGGGGGGGGGGGGGAAAGGAGGAAAAATGCCAGAAATATTTGTACCTAGTGATTAGCATATGATCCCCTGAAATATGTGATGCTTTCTTTTCTGCTCTAGTCTAAGCATGTTTGTCTGGTTGGGATTTTCCCCATGTTATCAGTAACGGTTTCCCTACTTTGCTGGCTCCCTTGGCCTCTTTAAAAGGGAATCGTGAGCTCTACTTGTTGATTTGAAATTTAATTTCATACTATAGGCAAGACTCCAAGTGAGTGGAGAACTGAAGTGCTTAGGAAGGTGAAGCATGGAACTGCCATTCTGAGTGTTTGGTTTAGGTGATTTGTGCCTGCCAGCTTTTACATGGTTCCCTGCTCAGTGCTATTGTTTCTAAGCACTGCATAGAAATCTAGTTACTTAAATTGCGTTTGAAATTCCACTTATGAAAGCAGATACCAAGCACGTAAATCTTGTTTCCTATATTAGAGGATTTTTTCTGATAAGCTAAGCTTTTACATTTGCCTTGCTAAATTAGTGCAGTGTGTACTGATTGAATTTAAATCTTTCACCTGGTGTTATGTTCGGTGATGTTATGGTGATAACTGCAGATTCATTGACTTAAACCAGAGGTAACCTACAGGGGTCTTTTGAGGGTGTTGTACACTGTCACTGTGAGTATTCAATGTATGTCATACTTGGAAGTTGACATTTTCTCTGGATACTAAGAGATAATGTTGTTTTGCTAGTACTTAAAGAAGGCAAGAGTGACTGTTGCATGCCATAATGAAGACCTGGTTCTTGTAGAGTCTCGTCTGCAGCAGTGGCTGTGAGTGGCTGCCTAGTGAAAAGAAGATTAGGGCAACCATGTGTCCTCTGATACTGGCCTGCAGCTATTTTCAGCTCAGGGACTTCACAAGCCAGATGTGGTTGGTAACCCTCAGGGCCAATTAATGGAGTTCCTTTCCATGAACTGGTCCTACCTCTCTTTGGAAACCACATGAACTTCTAGCCTTCCCAATATTTGGCAGAGTTTCTACAGCCTGCCACCTCATGTGTGAAGAGGTGTGTTGTTCTCAACCTTTCAGCCAAGCTTTGTTTGATGTCCCTGTGACATTTGATGATTTTCTAAACCTTGGGCTCCTCAATTTTCTAAGCTGAAGAGTACTAGCTTATTTCATTATTCTTTATGCAGAACTCGTTGCCTGTCTTGTTCCACCGAGTGAAACTAGAAAGTTTTCCATTTTCTAATAAATCTTATTGCTGTGGATGTGTTGGATGATATCCAGGTTGGCCTCTGTACTGTTCAGGAGCTGTAAATAATTATGAGGGTTTGTAAGTGGTAACTAAGGGACTGCATTGTTATTATTTGGTGCAAGTCTGCTACTTGCGGAAATAAAGTCATCTAAACATACTTAAACTTTTCTGTGGAGGAATGTGAACTGTCTAATGATCCTTCCTAGGTCCTTTGGGATCAGACTGCGTAGGTTGTGGAATGTTCTCTTTTGGAATAAAACAATGGGTTGGAAGAACTTCTGCTTGCAACTGTTAGTCAAATGTCCCTGTGCTCTGTGCTGTGTCTGCTCTCCATTTGGATGGAGAGGGGGTTGTTGCATGGGTGGATCTGTGATCCAAGCAAATGCAAGCAAAAGCAATAATTAAAAAATATAGCCTCCAGTTTTACTAATAGCCCTTTTGTGGTGTGTGTGGCTGTATTTTATTGTGTGGTTTGAGGTTTTGTGTTTCTGAACAAGTTTTTTGCCCATGTTTGGTCTTGGCAGGATTTTTTTGTCTGTGTGTTTCGTTTTTCTTTTTTTGGTACGTGTGGATGATGCTGTTCTTCCCCACTAGTTGTGTTTCCTTTTTGTAACAGTCAAGGTGCCTGCATAGTATAGAATTTCTGGTGTTTCCTGAATCATTTCTCTGCCTTTATTAAGGGCTGTCATGATTTGGTAATGTGAGCCTTTGCTCTAAATGCAACAGCAATTTTAAAACACTTTTTCAGTTTCAGTTGTAATGTAAAAGCATTCAAACTTGACTGTTGATTTAAATTAGAAATCATAGGTTTAAAAGCCTGTCTGGAAAAATGCAAGTCTGAGGCTTGCATCCAAATGTACCTCTGGCAGCTGAATGTCACAGGTTTAGAAATTAGGTGGTTTTCAACATCAGCATTAATGTATAGACACACAAAAATTTAATATATTTTATCAGCCATTTCTGGAAAAGGCTTTCCTATTGCTGTGGGCCTTCTCAAGAAAATAAGGCATATATTCCCCCTGAAGCAATGAATAGAGAGTGGATAGGAATACTCCTGTACTGTGCCTGTATATTCATATTTGTCATTCACAAAATGACAGCCTGAGGAATTTGCCACACTGTACAGACAGGAGTGTGTAAAGCGTGCTGGAGTACTGAAAGTGAAATCTGGGGGAAGGGTGACAAGAAAAGAAAAAAGGGCGTGAAGCTACCTCTTTGATGGTGCTAAGGTATTTTGTCAGCTGTTCTGTGGAACTTTGCTGTGAGATTTTCAACAAACTCTCATGCTTACCCTGAGCTAGACAAATACAACTTTTTCCAACCCATAAAGCTGTTAGGTACTTACCACTCTGGACATGAATGTGAAAGACAGGAAATATTCTGCATGGTTTCTCCCTAAATCATCACTTGATTTGCTCCACAAGTTGTGTCTTTGAATGCAGTGATGTATAAAGCCTCAGAAGCAAAAATTTCTTAGATGTTGGCTTTCGTGAAGTGCACATTGTTAGGTACCTGGGACTCACCTTGGAGATGTGTCACATTGCGCAGAAATTCTACTTTATCAAAGTAAGACAGAAGGAAGCATAAAAAGTAGCTACTGCTGTGGCAGAAGCAGCCAGGAGGGTATGACTTACACATTCAGTGTATGCTATGATGACATATCTAACTTTACTTCTAATGTCCTGTTAAAAGATGACTTTTAGTCATGCGCATAGTTGGGTGCTGAATGGGTAGTCTTCAGCCGTAGCATTCTGCTCAAAAAGCACATTATCAGTATTAGTGCTGGCCATGGGGTGTTGGGAGCTTGCCCTGCTTCTCAATGTTTGCTGTTGTTGCAGTTCCTAACTACTTCATGTGAATCTCTCTGAGGAGCAGAGCATCGGATAATGCCACAGTATGAGCTGTCAGAACTCTGAAATGCTGCCTTCTCGGTGTTAGCAGCAGATCGCTCATTTAAAAAACCTAGGATTTCAGGAATAGGGGAGGTTATTATATCTGAACCATTGAACAAGACTGAAAATGGCATGTCTGTCTTTTTTTGATGATTGTGTCTCTGCATGTTGTACAGAAAACATGCAGGAGCTAAATTGTTGCAGTGTATTGGTTTTCACTAAGTTTGATTTGGATTTAACTGGCAAATAATGTGTGACTTCAGGAAATCAACCTGCTGAGCTTATTTATGTTAGTGTTTCTTGTTGCTCCACATATACCAAAGGATTCTGGGTGCAGAGACAGGTAGCTGAGACCATATGCATGAGTGTGTGTGGGGAGGGATTATTTTCTTAAACCAGGACATTTGTAAATAATTTTAAGTTACAAGTTTCTCAATTCCCACACATAAACTTTGCTAACTTAACACATAGAGTAGCTATGCCATCATTGTATGCTCTTCTGCAGCCTTTTTCTTTTTTTTTTAGCAGACTACCTACTCATATGCTTAACAAAATGCTGTGATGCCTTCGTATCTGAAAAAACTGTGATGTAGTGGGAGAACGGAACTTAAGTAGAACCTCTGATCTAGTACTGAAATAGTCTGAAGGAAGAAATATTAATGTTCATGTGGGTGTCGTGCATATGCATTTGGCATCTAATTTTGTGTAAAGTTAAGTCCAAAAAAGCTTTTAAGAAACCAGTGGGGAAAAATGAACCTGTCAGGGATACGTGTGCTAGAGGAAACAGTAGAGAGCCAGCTGAGTGGGGAATACCCCAGCTTGGTTCCAGACAGGCTGAGAATAGTTTCCTTTTCCTAAGGCTTATTTTAGGATTGAAGTGAAACTGACAACCTGTTGACTTTTCTTTGTCATGCTGGCAGAGTGGTGAGAGCAGGAATGGCTTCTTCCAGCCAGAGATGGAATTTAACAGGACCAGAGGGAGTGTGCAAAAACTGGAAATTGAAGTATAAGGTATAAACGAAACCACCTTTGTCTACACTTCCTTTTGTGATATTTTGCCCTTTTGTTTCTATGCTTTTGTTCCCTGAAGATATGAAGTCTTTAGTTGTAGTTTGTTTGGCAGTCAATCTCCAAACGGAAGGTTTCACAAATGCCAAATGTGTTTAGGTTTGTTGTAGTGATAATGTGACTGGAAACCAGAATCAATTGTAGTCTATAACCACAAAATCAGAATCAACTAGATATGTCACCTTAATAAATGCACTTAAGAGACTAAAAGTGAGTTGTGGTTCAAACTTTTAAGCTGAAAAAATGGCTAACACCCCTGAATGCGTAAACTTTAAAAGTCAACAGAGGAAATATTACTTGGATAGTATTAGCCATGCCAGAGCCTGAGTGTATTGTCTAGTTTTGATGCCTACAAGGCTCCGATATGAGGAGGGGAGAAGAAAATGAAAACTTGACAAAAGCACAGAAGGATTTGGTGACTGGGAGGTGGAATACGTAGTGGAGTACTAAAATAGTGCTTTGCCAGTGGGAAGAGTGGCTTGAGTTAAAGCGTCTCCTATTGCAAGTTATATTAAAGCACAAGCTGAAATTAAAAGCTTGAAGAAGAAATCCTAGAATTAGTTGCTTGGTGTGCCAAATGACTGCTTGGACTGATTAAGTATTAGTGTAGGACCTGGCATACAGAATTGTTTTGCTAGACTGGTATTTCAGATGGATATCTTCTAGAAAATGTGTTCCGTAGAACTGCTTGTGAGATGATTTTGCCTTCTTGCCATTGAAAGGCAACTTTGGAGTTCTAGAACTACAGGAAGAATTTCTGCTGAATTGTGAGGATACAGGAGCTTCACTTAGCTGCAGTAAGGAAATTAAACTTGCCCAGAGCATATTACAGTGATAATAATACTTAGAATGAACAGTTGGACTTCAATTTGTAAGCTCTTAATTAGAAGATGTATATTTAACTGCATAAAACTTAGCTTGTTCAGTTTGAGTAATTGAGTAAGATATCCTTAAAACTTGTACCTAAAGCATCTGTCTGCTATAAACTAGTGTTCATATTTAGGAGTCAGATGAAATCTTGAAACAGAAAGCTGTTATCTTTTGGACTGCAAGTGCAAGAAATAGGCATTCCCAGCTGTGAGTTAAAGATGTGCTGATTTGTGAATCCCTACTGTCTGTATAAGCATGAGGAGTGACTTAAGTAGCTTGCCTACTTATCTTGTATGTTTCTTTGCTCTGGAAATCTCAGTCCAGGTTGTGTACAGCCCTCTTAAGGAGAAATTCCTGATTTTCTAAAAATTTTTGCTTTGAAGTTGACTATACAGTCCAGCACATAAGACATCTTTGCTGGCAGATCAGAAGCAATGTGTACAGCTTGGGAGACTTCACAAAGCCACTACCTCAATTGAGAGAGTTTTTGTTTTTTGGGGTTTGGGTTTTTTTTTGTAGGTTTGGGGTTTTGTTGTTGGATGGGATATTTGTGTGTGTGTAGTTTGTTGGTTGGTTTGGGTTTTTTAAGGTTTCTGATCAAAGCATGCTGGAAGTACATAGCTACTAAAGTCAGCATTAACTTTGATTATGTTTTTATTTAAGCATGTTAATGCTGGGTAATTGATTTACCCACATGGTAGGATTGATTTCCCTCTGTCTTTCACTCACCCCCTTTATCTCCCAGTTCCACCTCCAAATCCTGTGGATGGCTTAGGGCTGATGAACCAAGATTGTGTTTGGTGGTTGTGAAACAGTACGTCCCTCATACATTGGAAGCTGGACCTGGCTTAGAAACTCAGTTTAGGAACTTCAGCTAAGTTTATATTTCAGTAGTTGAGAGAGTAGATTGTTGTTTACTTTAACTGTGAATGAGTCTGTCATTACTAAAAGAATAGATGATTTTGGTGTTAAATGAGTAGAATTAGATATCTGGCCCAAAGGACTTAGTTTTTGTTGTCTATTAATTTTAAGACTTGCCACCCTCCCCAGTGCTGAAAATATAATACTTTGTTCCTTCCCACACATGCACAGTCTTCTGAAGGACTAGAATAAATTAATATTAAGTACTATAGTTAAACATAGATTTGTGAACTTTACCAGCATTAAACATCGGTGGACCTTTTTTAAAATGTAAATGATAATTATTTCATTCTGTAACTTATTCCACAGAAATGCCTGTGGGATTGTCTTACAGTAAGTTGTTGATTTCTTTGGGTTGTTTTTTAATCATTAAACCACTTATGATGCTGCATTTAGCCCTTTTCCTACAAGCAGCTGTTCTCAGAATAACTGTTTTTTTACTCCATTTTGGTTGTATCCATTTCCAGTGAAAGCAAACTGTATGTTTTTGATCAGCAGGACCTGTTGTCGTAAGGCATCCAAAGTCATGAAGGAGTGTGCTGAGAGTGGTTCTTGTGTTGATAGTTATATCTGGGTGTAATTTTTAGTGTAATTTTTATTCCTCTGTAGGAGATTGGCTGTTATCTTGTATATTTTGTATGAGCACTATACTTTTTTTTTTTTTGTAAAAGGCTCCTTGAAATATCCATCTTCTTGACATTCAAGATGAAATCTGAAGATATGATTTATATACTTGTTGGGGGTATTGGTGTGTCTGTAAAATGTCGTAAGGCACCCAGCACAGCTCTGAGGCAGAATTCACTGGTTCCTGCTCTGAGTAGAGGCATGTGAACTGGTCAGTCTCATTCCAGCCACTGTGGCTGAGCTCAGGAATGACTTTAGTACTGGTATTTCTGCTCAGTATCTAGTGATCTGAAGACCAACTTTTTGGTTCCAGAAGGCTGTGGAGAGAGAGGATACAGTTTGCTTCATGTGCAGGTAATAGCTGTATTTGGTAGGTGTGCTGCAGAAGTCCCTTGAAACCTGGTTGTCCAGGAAAGGTGTGTCCATTTTGTTTTCCCTACAGAAGTGGTTTCTGGAAGCCTAAGTTGTATGAGTACTAAAGGATTGATTATTGAAGCAGGCCAAGTTCCTTTGATAACAGCAGCATGTTAGTACTGATTTTTAAGAGTGTGCATCATCACCTTTTAACAAGGGCTTGATTAGTTCTTTGTTTCCTTTTGGTGGCTGCCCAAAATGAAATATCCAAAAAAGCCAACATAAGCTTACCTCAAAGAGTAAGCGCTCAAAGAATCTAATCTTGGTGGACAAGAAGCTTATACTAGATCAAGCTTTCTATAATGACTGCAAACTAACAAGCTTTGTTGAAACACTCCCTTAGCGGAGTTTCACTGAATAGGTAGAGAGGCAAATGGTCTTAAGACATAAGAGGAAATGAAATTTACTGTGTCTGAGAGTCAGCTGGTTACTCAGGATGCTCTTCTGGTGATGGTACAGTCTCCAGACCCAGTGGCTATTCTGTAGAGTTGTATATTAGACTTAGTTCTGTCACTAGAGGTATGTACCAGTCCTCTACTAGACAGGGAAATAACTTCATCTATAGCATAGACAGATCCCTTTCAGCCTAAACAGGTTTGATTCATGGAAATGGCATGGGTTGGTTTTGGTTTTATTCCAGTTTTTGTTGTCCATGTCTCCATCGATAAGGTCTTCTCATGGGACAGCACCAGCCTTGAAGCAAAAATTTATCTGCTTCACTAAGAGAAGAACATGAGCTAGGATTTTGAGGGTTGTTAAATCTGTTTGGTTCTCTTTCAAGATCCAGCCTCTTTTCCTGTCTTTCCATGTTGTTGGAAGCTTCATACTTTAGAGATGCAGACAATACAAAACAGGGAGGAGTGGCTGATATGTTACATAGGTGTGCTACCAATCGGGGATCTCCACAGACCAGTAAAAAGGGTTGACAAGAACCTTGTCAAATACCCTTTGAAGTTCAGTGAAGAGAAATGTCAAGTCCTGCATGTGGAGAGGAAAAACCTCATGCCCCAGTACGGACGAGGGCCTGAGCAGCTGGAAAAGAGCTTGGCAGAGGGTCTGTGAGCCAGCAATGGTGCCCTTGCACCAAAGGCAAGAAGCCTTCTGGATTGTGCTAGGAGTAGTGTTGCCAGCAGGCTGAGGGAAGTGATCCTTCCTGTTTACTGAGCACTGGTGAGAAACTTCTGTCTTCTTGGGTCTAGTTCTAAGCCCTTCCATGCAAGAGAAAGTGATTTTAGTTACCATGTATTCCAGGGTTTGGAGCAGCAGAGAAGTCGTTTGTTATAATAGCTGGAAGTTAAAGTTTTAAGTACTTTCCCTTTTAAGCAAGAAGAGGTGGGATCTGAGGCCTCTCTTGAACTAAAAGTCTGAGTGTTCTGTGAGCAAAGTAGAATTCAGAATATTGTCCTGTGGCTCCATTGCCACTAAGATAGTCTGGAAAACTCCTGTGGGGTCATGCCACGATACGGTTTGTTCTGTCTTTCCTCAGAGACGCTAGTGATGAACAGACTTATTTGATGGGGGGAATGCATGTGAACAGTACATTGATCTGTTGAGAAACTGCCTTTATGTTAACTTCCTAGAGTTGAAAGATGTTCTTTGTGCAAGTGTTTTTCTTCTGTTTATTGGAGACACCCGTATGTCAAAATGATTCATCTTGTAGCTTTGTGGCTGGTTGAAATTCATGGCTGCTTCCCTCCAGCTACTTTTTTCTTCGGAAAGATGGGGAGCAGCTATGCAGCAGTAAGTCTCTTGAGCAGTGCAAGTGCCTCTGCCTTCAACAGAGCAAGGGATACTTGTGCCCTGTTGTGAGGGGCTGGGTAGCAGCAACTGCTAACACAAGAGGTGCAGGATGATTGCTCTCGCTGTGTATGTGTGGTTAAGGATTGGGTCGAAACATGAGCTACTGGTGTTATTAAGAGCTTGGACTGGGACGAGTTCCAAAGCTCAGATGTGGATTGTAGGCTGTCTGGAGTTGGCGAACATGCTGATGAATGAGTGGTGCAAGATGACCTCAACAAGCAAATGAGGCAAAATCTCTTCTTTGCCCCAGAGGGTGCGGTGAGATGCACCTGGGTGTGAGAGGAAGCCACAGGGCTTTTTACCTTCTGGGAGTACAGAGTGTTCTTGCGGGTAATAGGGGGTTCAAGGAGCACAAATGTGCCATTGGAACAAAACAATACCAATGTATTAGGCAAATAGGAAGTTTTCTGACAGCCGCTCCTTAAGTATTGAAGGAAAAGGAAAATACCACTGCTTTATTTTAAAGATCTTCCTTCAATTCCTTCAGAGTATTTCATGATAAAGACTCTGATGTATGACCTGCTTGTTACTTGCTGCAGCCGTATCCAAGTGTGCCAGGATGTGTATTGAAATCATCATGGGGATACTTGCGGAGCTTTGCTAAGCAGAAGTCTCCCACCGTTACTGAGTGCATGCACATCTGGAGTCTACATACACCTCTTGAGGAAATACACAGTGAGGACAAATAATCCTGTTCTGTTTCTTACTAGTTTGTACTGTGACCATTTAACTTTGGAGGTGGTATATTGCTGTGAAGGGAAGCAGATGATTTCCTTTTTGTAGCTGTTTTTGGTTCAGTTATTACATACAGTGACAATGAATATCTTTTCAATTACTTCTTAAGAAAGCCACAGCACAGTTTTCCTCTGTCATTGCAAAATAGTGCTTTTAAGATATGAGGCACTTCTGATTCATAAAGGTATAAACTGCATTTCTTCTAGAATAAGTATGTATGTGTGTTGGAGATAATTGACTCCTGCCTAAGGGTAACTGGAACTGGTGGTGCTTCTGTAAAGAGGTCTTGACTCCTGGATGGGTGCTTGCAGACATAGTTGACCTACTTTAGCTCTGACCTTGATTTGCTCAGAGGTGTTTATGTACTCATGATCAGCTTTGCTGCATGATTAAGCCAGTCACGTGGCTTCCAACTTTTTCTTTTTTCTTTTTCTCTTTTTTTTTCTTATTTTTTTAAAGGATGAGCAGTACGATTTGTTTTTACTCTCTCATTGGCCTTGTTAGAGGGGCCTGGAGAAAGACTGAATGCAAGGGAGAGGAATCCTGAAGGAAGTAGTCCCAAACAGGCTGTGGAGACACATTGTCATGCGATACAATGGCAAAATATCATTCAGTTCTTATGTACAGAAGAACTTAATCAGAGAGAGGACTACATGGCATTTTTTTCAAGTAGGTCCTTGGAGTATTTTGGCGACAGGCTGGGTATTCATAAAGGGAAGATTTGAACTTTGCTGATAAATGTGGGTAACTTTTGTGTTCCTTGTCAATGAGGATTTTTTTGAGTCATTGAACAACTAGGCAGCTGAAGGCTGAAAAGGTAGTAAAATACTCAGTTTTTCAGAACTGTAGGAGTCTTGCAACAAATCACTGAGCTGTGCACTATTTATTATAGTGGGGCATGCTTTTATTTGCTCTCATCATTGCTTTGACATTTTCTTAACTTTAAACCTCATTTCAAGAGGCATGCTAAAATGGAGGGCTGTGGTTGTTAGAACTGAGGTGAGCATTTGGGACATGGTAGAGCAAGAAAAGAAACTGAGAATTCCATATTTTGCTTAAATGGTCAAAATACTTGAAAGAGTGCTTTGTAGCTATCAAATACAGATACTTGGTTATAATTTAAAATGGCAGTGCAGTTGAATGGGTGCTTGATTTCAGGATTGTTTTTCTATAAAACAGCTTTGAAATTTTTGCTTTGAGATGAACAACAAAGTGGTTTTTATTTTCCCATTAAAATAAACCAGTGACTTGTGCAGTGTTCTGATTATTAAGCTAAGATGCTGACAGGTATTCTTAAAGGGAAAGGACTCTGTTAAACTTGCAAACCCTTTTTTTCTCCATTTTTTTTAATTTTAATTCCAGCTCATCACAATCTTCTATCTGAGGTCATCATAAGTGGTGCATGAAATTATACTAAGCATTAAAATGTGAGTTCAGCAAGTACATGTGGAGATATTCAGGAACGTTTGAAAGTTAATTGTGGGTGTCTGGGACAGAAATCTTAGAAACATACTTGTTTCTGGTATGTGCATTATGGAGTGCTTGGGTTCCAAGGCTGAATCAATGATGCACAGTAACTGACATTAGAAAAAGAGGTATTGTAGGTAGTTTGATGCAACAGACTTATCACTGGATTCATAGGCCTTAGCCACAGGCCACACTAAATTTAGCTGTAACTGACTTCTGCACATCAGATGAGGTTGAAGATAATGTTTTTGTATCTGTATCAATCAAAGAGAAATGGTCAGGAGCTGTGGTTTAACTGGTGTCTTATAAATTAAGCTGCAGTAATCTCATTAACCACAGTAACATAATCGCGTTTATTGTTGTTGGACTACTTTGAGTGAGAAAGGCAAAGGAGGCAACTAGGAAAAAGCTGATACAGGAAAAGTAAGGCCTGATCTGCAAGTAACTACTTGTGTGAATTAAAGCCTTGTAAAGTAATCTGTGGTTATGGATTCAATTTATATTTTAACTTAAATTTGTAATGATTTAGCTTTTGTCAGTGACCATTTGGTGTGAGGTGGCCTCCTCACTCACCCTTACCAGTATTTCCACACATTTGCAAATAACCTGACGGCTCTTTCATTTTTGGCAAAGGATCACAGGGAAGGTGTCGGGTGAGGTGGACAGTGGGCTGTCACTAGCAGTTCAGAAGCTCTGCTTCTAGAACAATGATGATCCTCTGTTGAAAAGTTGGTGGTGTTAAGGCAGTGACTTGCCTGGCCTTATATTTAAGGGCTGTGATTCTGACTGTTATTACTGTAACAGGACCAGTGATTTAGGTAATTTAAACTTCTGAAATAAATCATGAATTTGCTGTTTTTGCAGAACTGAAGAAAATTGTACCACTGACTTTGGATTTCGTGAGGTTTCTGTTGGCTTATAACTTTTTATGTGTCGATATATGTGATTCAGTGGAATTGGTTGTAATGTCGTATTGACAGAACATTGGTTGGTTGGCCTGCAAACTTCTGAGGGTGTCATGGGAACTTGCTGATCCGTGTAGTTGGGAAGTGCTGCTGTCATCACAGGTTGGAAAGACAGTCACGATGTTCACAGATTCTTCAACCAGAAAACAGTGTATCCCGAAGACTTTCAAAGCTTTTTGCAGGAGGCAGATTAAGAACAGTTTTTAAGTCTTGCATAATAAGTTTTGCTGGAAAACTTGTTTTGTGGCGGCAGTCTGGAAAAGAAGGACATCCATATGCAGACCCACCACTAAGCTTACAGTGTAGTTGGGAGATATAGTTGAGGACTTGAGTTATGGTACAGGGTGTGAATTTTATATAGAACTTGAAGCCTGCAGAATAGAAGAGTGTTTAACCCCCTTTCCTTTGAAAATGCCAACTGTGCTTACAAGGGAAAATAAAATAGTAAGCCAAGCCCAAGCTGTCTTACAGCTATATCCACCTTAGAAGTGAGGCAGCCAGGAGTGAAGGGTAAGTCTGTCTTTCGCACTGTAACAGCAGCTTGACTCATTCTGGTAGCATCTGACAATAAATGTGTGCAGATCTAACCACTGTTTGTGAGACAAGGGCTTTTATGTAAAAACCAAAGAAGGATAAGCACAGCCCGAAAGGAAGTGATGCTGAAGAGATTCCTTATGGTCCAAAGTTTGGATCATTTGAGATGTACATCCCAACACTTAAGCCTTTTGATGATGGATAAAACTTCTACACTTTATAAAGAAATTTAAATTCAACCCTTGTGTAGGAAACATTTATTTGGTATTGTAAACTGTGTCTAAAACAATTGTTCTAAACAAACTTGTTTTGAAAGGTGTTTTTTAAGCTTGCTGGTTTTCTTCCTACTCAGATTTTTGGAAGTACTTGACTAACAGAATATGAGGCATGGAAGAGTTTTAAGGTGATCAGCTGCTTCAGGCTGAACATCATCTTTCCCCAGGAGGATCTAGGCTTCCAAGACAAGCTTTCGGGTAAGAACTCTTCTGTTTGACAGTCGATCCTATTTAGTAATGAATCAACTTCTCATGGGGTTTCTTCCAACTATATAGTTATTTGCATTTTAGAGGATCAAAATGTATATGTTTTGGATGAAAAAGCTAATTAGATTCATTTGTACCTTTAACTAGTAATCTTAAACCATCATTGGGTTATTTAGATTTTTATTTATGGGGTCTGCTGTGGGGAAGATGTTTATTTAACCTCTTATTTTAATGGAAATATTAATTCTTTTCCATGAAATTAGGTGGAATTAGAACTTTCAAAGCTTCTGAACTTTGATACGATGATCTTCAAATGGAGAGAGACACCAAAGTTAGTGTTCCCAGTCAGCAAAAGACAGACAGAACTTACCGTTTACTTATGTAACGTAGAAGCAGTTGGCTGGCCAGTTAACGTGAGAGTAAACCCGGTTTAGTTAACGATCGCATTGACTATTCTTTGAAAATAATGAAGTAATGAGTTTTGAGAATGGTTGTGGTTTGTCTGCAATACTCAATACACCAGTAACTGGAAAAGGAGAAATGGCAAAAGGAAATAATAAAACTGTGAGTTTTGCAGTTTTAGAGAATGGTGATTTTGAGATCTGGGGTTGGTTTTGGTTTTGTTTGTTTGTTTGTTAAAAATATGTAAGTTTTTGCTTTTCTCAGTGCAGTGGTGTTTTGGTTGGTGGTTTTCATTTACTTGTTTGTCTGTTTTCCTGGTGTTAGACAATCCAATGGCAGACCAAAGGATGGACATATCTTCTACAATTAGTGACTTTATGTCACCAGACCCCGCTGACTTGATCTCCAGTTCTCTTAGCAGTTCAGGAATGGATTGTAATAGGAAAAGAAAGGGAAGCTCTACTGATTATCAGTAAGTTGTATTTCTCTTGATTTAACCCTGCTAAAAAGAGGTGGTAACATAACAATACAGTGGGGGAGATGATAGTAATATTTACAGCTATTTTTAAATAACCTTTTCTTGATAACCTGTTGTAAAGGTTTTATAAAGAAAAAAGCTACCGTGCACTAACAGCAAAGTCCATTATTTAATAATAAAAATAAAGTCTTCATCTCAATGCAGCTAGAAGTGGGGGTATCAGGTGGGTTAAGGCTGAGGAGAGAAAATTTTGGCTGATAAGTGAGGAAAGAAAACTAATACCAATGAAACATAGAGTGTGAAGGTTGATTATGTCGACTATTTGCATAGGAAATAGTGTCAGAGCAATGGGAAGGAAGCTAATAAATTAATTAAAAAGCAGAACTGGGAGTAGTTCATTTGCTTCACCTTTTTTTTGCCTTTCTAGTTACTTCAGATCAGTGGGCTGCCAGCCTTTACCCGATGAAGCTATTTTGTTCTCTCAGTTGAATATGAATCTGAATAGTCCCTGGTTTGAGGCAGTAGATCTACCTTTCATTCAATCAACTGACTTAATCTTGTATTGGCTCACAACTGTAGCCTATTATTCCTGACAAAAACCTGGTTTCTTCTAAACCGATAGTAGATAGGTAGTTTTGTTGCAGGAGAGCTGCTTTTCTTCAAGGGAAGCTGCTAATGACTGCTTGGAAGCACTGTCCAAGCCATAGCGTCTCTGCTGGGGCAGGTATTTGAAATAGAAATCACACCAGCTCTGCTTTAGAATAGTAAAGGTTGTAGTAAAGCTTGCCAGATTTTCAG
The DNA here is from genome assembly GCF_033815535.1 of Pezoporus flaviventris. Taxonomy (NCBI): domain Eukaryota; kingdom Metazoa; phylum Chordata; class Aves; order Psittaciformes; family Psittacidae; genus Pezoporus; species Pezoporus flaviventris. Next base: position 3,804,903 of record NW_026892584.1, on the reverse strand, counting down.
GTGTGTAATGTCTTCTGCACTAGGTCCACCAAGACCAACCTACTTACTCCTAAATCACTGTGTGAACCTCATGTGTATTGTAACTTTACAAAGTCTACCTGCAGGGTAACTTGTGAATGGGTCCCATCCATTATTAATACAGCTGCCTACTCATTTTTATGTAACATCACAAATTTTATCCTTCTGGGCCTTTGGATTGCTGGCAGTTCTTTTTTACTTGGGGGTAGGATTTTTAAGCCGTATTGAGCAAGACAATTAAGAGTTAGGATCCCTGTGCTTAGGACTTCCTTTTAGGAGAACTTATGCATGAAACTTTAAGCACTGTTGAAAGACCACAAACATACTGCATATGTACCTTCTCTAACATGCATTTAGTTTTCCTAGGACATTCATTACTGCTTCTAGTTGAATTGACTAGTACAAAAGTCAGCGAACAGCCTCAATCTTACCATCTTCCTCTCCTACAGAAAGGATTTCTCCATCTTTATTCTCCTGGGTAGGAAGCATTGCTCAAGCCCTTTTTTCCAAAAGCAGCTTGCTCTTCTAATTTATAATTCCACCCTTTAGTTTGTGTGTGCCTTTAAAAAAAAAAAAAGTGAAAACACTCTTTCCTTGAATCCCAAGTAAAGTACGTTTACAACAGCTGTTGTCATACCACAGTTTGTGTTGTGTTTCAAAGTAAATGGTGGCTAGTAAATATTCCTATTTGAAAATAGAACTTAAGGTAGATTTCCTTGATCCCTCCTTCTTTATGTATGCAATGGTAAATGTTCAGAAATGCGCCTGTTAAGCTTTTCCTGCCCATGAACGAGTGTCCAGTTTGATGCTTCATTTACCATTGAAGCCAGGCAATAACAAAGGCAGAACCTGACTGGTTTAGCGTGGTTCTTTGTTCACCTCTCAAGTACAAGCAAACGTATTGATCATCTGCACTTTCAGCTCTCCACACCAGCTTCTTCTCGATTTTTTTTTTTTTTTTCTCCTGCCATTCCTCCGGGAAAATTCCTGTCCAGCCTATTGCTACCACTTCAGCAAAGGTTGTCTGTTCTTCACTGCGATCTCTTATAGTCAAATGCTGGAATCCAAGATTTCATGCACAGCCCTATAAACAGTTAATTTCTTTTCTTGGGAGTAGTGTTTTCAGTTGTAGTAATACATAAGGAAACTATCCAGAAGAATTTGTAGCTTACCTTGTGCCTCTTTGAAATTTTACTTTCTGTGGATTTTCTCTAAAACAATTTTTTTCTAAAACAAATGTTGTCACAACAAGCATCCTGTAGCTAAAGGTGTCATCGCAAGCAGAAAACTGATGCCTCATTTCTGTTTCTAAGTCCTATTCTAGACCTGCATGCTAGTTCTTTGTGAGCCTCAAAAGTGCTTTGAGCCATTGACTTAGACAGTAACTCAGATGTGCAAATTGAGAGATAAAGTAAACCTTTAGCATTATTTGAACTTCTTTTAAAATCTAGTCACAAAGACGATCAGAAAACACAGTGAGAATATATATATGAACGACTGCCATGTTTATATGTTAAGAAGGTTACTGTCCAATATTGAACAGGCGTAACTACTATGTTAATGGCTAATACGAGATTTTTCATGAGGCTTTTAGAAAACATAGCCTCTTAACATGTTAAAGTTCAGTGGTATTTCAGATCATTTTACAATCTTGAAGTGATGCCAGCAGTTAGCTTGCATGTAGAAACTATGTTTAATTTCCTTATGGTATGATAAAGTTTGTATAAAGTTCAGAATTAGGACTTTAGTACTGACTATAAGAAAAAGTTTATCTGTCCTGCTGGGCAGAATCACAACTTGAGAAACTTGGGGTATTTTTCTTAAAAATTGCTTTTAATTTCTGGCCTTAGAGTCCTCTGAAATAAATCCTATTTATGTAACCACAAAGGAAACACACATAAAGCACAGATCTTTCCTTTCTGAAGCTGAAACAATATCTCAGTGATTTGCATGACACAATTTAGGTTAGCTGTTTTACTGGTTTTTCATGTTAAGTGTAATGAACTATGCTAGCTTTTCTTAAAAAGCAGAACTGTTCTTTCAGAAAGTAGATTGATTTGAACTAGCTTATTGCCTTAGAATACATTCACTGCTATTGTCTTATTTCTTTGTACCTTTCATTTCAAATAGAATATAAATTAGCTTGAGAATTTCAACAGAAAATGTAAGACACAATTCTTATTTTCTATATATGGTGTACTTTATTTTTCTTTCTTTTCAGACTTGATGGCTTTCCTTTTGAGTAAGTATAAATATTTTATGCTTGGTTTTTGCTTACCTTTCCCTCCCATTTACTTAAAATCTGCAGGTAAGAAATGAAACCAGCATAAGACAGGCCTCTGAGTGTCCATTTGAGCACAGTTGTACAGATTTAAGTATATCAAAACAGACTTTTCTTAATTCTTTTGTCTAACACGGCTGTGATCATAGGCATTCACATTTTTTTACCAGATATGGCTATGAAAACTTATGCTTTCCTCTCATTATTTCTGTACATACGATTTTAATCTTACAATGTAATAAGGGGAAATCCTTTTTATTCTGCATTCCTCGTTCTTCTTGTTTTGTTTTTTTTCACGTTGAGACAAAAGTAAACCATGTATCTACACTGAAAGTTGAACTAATTTAAAATGTTCCTGCTTAGTTTTATACAGTCTCTCATTCCATTGTGCATTTGGCCATCTCCAGTAGTTCACTGGCCTAGATTATTATCATCTTCTATCCCCAAATGAGCTACCATAAGACAAGCTAACATGCAGAACACACAAGCACAGAGTAATTAAGGGCATTTGTGAATTTTATGCTAGGCACTTTGATAACTGCCTCCAGTGGAACTTTTAAGTGTAGTAAATGCAAGTTGGTAGCCCTATCTGATGAAGGCACAAAAGTATCTGCTGTGATTTGTACTTTTTTCCCCTCTAGTTAACCGAAAAACGTTTTTATAACAGATGATATCTTTGAACCGCAGCATGTTTTGCTGTCAAACACATCAAGCTGTGCCATTTTGTTCGCTTGAAAGGAGACATAACTAATTTAAGAAAATGTTTCAATGTTGTAAAAACCGCACAGCTTCTTTAGCCGTTCCAGGTTCTCACTTTTATATTCTTACTTTTAAGTTTGTGATTTAAAGAGGACAGGAATACTTTAGTCTAATTTTATGATACTTTGATAACAGTTTTGCTAATCCTACTTAATTTGTGATACATTGCTTTATTCTGTTTCTGCAGGGAAGGTATGGATACAGATAAAGATGACCAACATGGAAGGTACTATTGATACAGTCACTAAAATGGTAGTTCCATGGTACTGACGTAGGATCCTGTGTGTAGATACCTGTTTTGGGTGTCACTGTAGTTATGGGTCTCAAATGTTTCTTTGCTGGTACAAAGGCTTAAGATCACTGAACAAATTAAAACAGACAAAAACCCCTAACACTTTGAGCCACGATATTATAAATAATGATCTTTTCAGAAGAAGGGTTAAATAAACATTGAAAGTTTTAAAAAATGAGGATCAGTAGGTATATAAGATGCATTAAAATAATTTGGTTTGGTGTTTTCAATACTGTCTTTGTGATACCATTTCTCAACAGACTGGAGTATACAGACCAACAAGGCAGAATAAAAAATGCAAGGTAATAATCTGAACAAGTATATCAAAAAGAATTCTCTTGCCTTTTCCTATACGTGAAATATTTGCACATGTATCTTATCCTGAAAACAATTTTTTTCTAGCTTTGATCTCTTATTTTTCCATGTCTTTGCACTGTTAACATTTTTCATGTGTAAACTGCCTATACTAATTTGGTAGGTAACTTGTTTTTACTTCATTAACATTGAAATTTGAGGTCTTTAATTTGTGTTTCTGATAATGTTATATTCTTTCATCTTGTTTCTTTCAAACTCAGTAGTGGGTTGTCAATATATTAACAGTGACTCCTTAATATGGAAAAACATAAAACAAAAATTAACTTACTTAGTATTTGTCATGTTCAGAGGTATCTCAAGTACTTGAAGTGGAAAGCTATAGGATGAGTAGAAGATTTATATTGCCACAGCAAAAGGTAGTTTTAAATACTTGGTACATTCATATAGTATACCGATTACAAATTCATAATTGAATGCTTTTATTAAATATTTAGATATTTATAAACATTTAGATATTTATAAATTTGCTTATCCATGACCTTTATGATTCCACTTATGTTTCAGTGTGTGCTAAGAACAGAAATGGTGTACAGCAGTAGAAATCTCCATGTAATTTTGTACTGTTTAGGGGGTTGTTTCAGAACAGATTCAGTGTACTGTATGGCCAGTGTTATTTGTGTTTTCTGGTAAACTAGAACCATGTGCTGCAGCCTTACCTGTTGCTTGTAACTGTTGCTCATCCAAATAATGAACTTAAAATATCTGAAGAATGCTTTATGTGGATGTCCTTTTCATGAGGATGAGAGGGTGACTTAATTATCAGGAGGAGGCTGTTTGTGTTATACTGGATTTTTTAATATGATTTATTTTCTTATGCTTTTCTGTTTTACCTCACCACCTTCCCTGTTTAGGGAGGCTCACAGTCAAATTGAGAAAAGGCGTAGAGATAAAATGAACAGTTTTATAGATGAACTGGCATCTTTGGTACCAACGTGCAACGCTATGTCTCGGAAGTTAGATAAACTCACTGTATTGAGAATGGCAGTCCAGCACATGAAAACATTACGTGGTAAGTTGATTGGGGTAAAGGGGGTGCATGGACAGGGCTAGAGGAGGATGGCAAAATGGGATTTTCCCCAAAGCTGTACTTCTTCTCTCCCTATCCTTTGCCTTAGGAGTAAGTTAATACATTCTGGGACAGCTTCTCACTTTTCTTAGCATTTGATGCTGTGCATTCATTTATAGCTTACTTGTTCATGGTCCAATATCCTGATCCAACTGCGAAATTTGTGGATGAGAAAGAACAGTCTTCTATCATTTGACCTGATTGGTCACCATCAGTAGATTCGACAAAAGGAGGGCAGCTGAGACAGGTTGGGGGAAGGGCTTAAGTGGCAGCACACAGTTGAATCTTGTGCAGTGCTCTTAAGCAGGTAGTGTGCAAAACTCATTGGATAAAGAAGTTAGATTTTACCTGTAAGGAATATTCCTACAGGACTTTGGAGATTTTGTGTTTGTACCTTTAGCTGTGTGTGAAATAATATAGAGTACTTTGAATGTTCAATTTTATTGTCTTTAATGGGTTTCTGTTGCAAGCACCTGAAGGGAAACACACAGATTTGGAAGAGTTGGGGTTGTTGCAAATTTCTGTAAGTCCAAAAGCTTCATATAAGAAATCAGTGATGATCTTGAAAGAGCTTTCAAGAAATATGCCTCTGAGAAAACAGTGATGCAGCTGACTTAAAGAGCCGCTGTTCTAGTTTCTAGGAGACCTGGTGTCTTCCAGGCGTATTTATCCTAGCATTTTGGAAGGTTTAACTTCTGCAGCTGTCATTTGATTATATGAGTACTTCATAGTACAGCATTTGGGTTAAAAAGTATGTCAAAGAACACTTTTATATCTCAGAAGACATTTAATGTGCATTACTACATAATGCAGTGTCTGTGGTTTAGCAAAAAAGCTTCATCCTTTTTTAAGTTAATATCAACAGAGCTCATGTTGATAGTAAATCAAAACCAAAAAGCGACTTCTATTTTAAAGAACACCTGTAATGATAACAGTATAAGAAGCAGCCAAAGGAAAATTGCTCTTTTAAGTGTGTGTTGTTAAGTTTGTGATATGGGGATTGTTTGTTTGGTTTTTTTTAGGTGCTACAAACCCTTATACAGAAGCAAACTATAAGCCTTCTTTTCTATCAGACGATGAGTTAAAACATCTTATTCTCAGGGTATGTTTAAACTTTTAATAAAGAGATATTAATGGCTGTGAATATAACTCTCCCAAAGCAAAACACCAGTGTTTTTCTGCCTTTTGTCTCAGCTTAAGAATGCTCTGATTATAAAGGATAATGAAGAAATCAACAAGATTTCTGCATAATTCCACATAATTTTGGCATAAAGTTAATGGGTTTTAACAATGACTAGCATCTCTTAATTTAAGCAGGAAGATTTAAGAGGAAGATCTGAGGAAACTCATGGACTGAGGCAAAATTACATAAATTGTTTCCTTGCAGACTTCCTGTCATTGGCTACCTTGACGTGACTTTTGGTGAACAATGATATAACAAACACCTTTTTTTGAGGTCATTGATGTAACACGATTTAGTATGTTTGGCTGCTCGCTGTATACTTCTTTTACAGAATGAGGAGCGTCTATCGTTTGTCAGTAGTTAAGCTTTTCTGGTAGCTTGTGTAATTTGTGCACTTGTGCTCTTTAATGTCCAGACGCAGCATATGCAGAATGTGATTTCTGCAATATTGTGACTCTAAAGCTATAAAATTAGGGCCTAATCCCACACACTTGTATGTGACTGAAAGAGTCATAATGGGAATTACTTGCGTACAGGCACATAAGTAAATACCCAGGTTACATTTGGTCTCTAAAAGAGGAACTATAGAATAAATACAATTAAAATAATATTTTAATTTGAAGGACTTTGAAACATAATCATAGTATTATTGGACAAGACATGGATTCTTTCTTCCCGTAAAAGTGATTTTACATTCTGGGCATGATGCCCGCAATTATGCAGAAAATGTTTGTAGATGCTGAGAAAACTTTGTTGTGATTTAGTATCTTGCCTGTTGACTCAGTTATCTCAAAATGTTAAGACAGCTCTCCTAGTGTAGAAATTTTACTGTGTTCAAAGTGGTTTTAAAGGTTATAACGATGCAGTGAGGGTTTATAACTTAGTAACTTTCTCCCCCTCCCCAATTAGGCAGCAGATGGATTTCTTTTTGTTGTGGGCTGTGACAGAGGGAAAATACTGTTTGTTTCAGAATCTGTCTTCAAGATCCTCAACTACAGTCAGGTATTCTTTTCTATTTTAAGTAATGTTAGGCCTTAAAAGATTGAAAAGCTTTTTTTTTTTTATGATTATGTGTTTATATGGAGGGGTATTTATGTAAATAGTCTGTCTTGAAAGCTGAGATTTCTTGCAAAGAAAGAAGTTTTTCTTTGCCATGTCATTAGAGAAGATTGTTTCTGGTTTCTCTTCAAGCCAAGGAGGTGAAAAGGAACTAAATTTACCTCACTGATTGATGCATTCTGATCAGGCATTTCCCCTCAGGCTTGCAAAATCATTATCTAATTGGAAGCAAAAGCAAATATTGAAAAAACACTCAGGTTCTTCCAATTGCTTCACATGATTTTTTTTTTTTTACTTGGTTTTCTTTTTTCTGTTCTGGTTTTGCTAGAATACTTACTGATGGGAAGCAATTATACCAAAGCCAGGAATTTAATACGTGCTTAACGTGAGGCTTAACTTGCACCATATATTGTGTAAATAAGAGTCTTCGTTTGTTCTGTCATCTGCCCTTGTTGCCAAATTTGAAAACTGTATTAGCTTCAACAGTTTTCTTCAGGAAGCCTTTGGTGTTAGATATATGCTAAATACCTACTCACATTGTAGATACTGGAAGAGAATGTTGACAATTATGTTTCTTTTTTCCTTCAAATGTGTGGCACATGAAGAAAGGTGGAAGAGAAACTGGAGTGTTTGGTGGTGGTGAATTGCGTGTGCTATTGCTGCTAAGCTCTTACTGAAAATAGTGAAATAAATTACTATATAATGTAGTCATAACTTAAATATACAGAGAAAACATAAGCATACCTCACATTAAATCCTGAATCTCGGATGTTTAGTGGTCCTTGGTTAGACCTATATGTAAAAGGATTGCTTACAATAGGTGCTAAAGTTGAGGAAATACACTGAACAATTACTTTTTTTACTAAATATTCAATCTCTACAGAATGATCTGATTGGTCAAAGTTTATTTGATTACCTTCATCCTAAAGATATTGCCAAAGTGAAGGAGCAGCTCTCTTCTTCTGACACTGCACCACGAGAAAGGCTTATAGATGCAAAAAGTAAGTATTGCCACCTTTGAAAAACAGTGTTGTGTGTCCAGATCCACTGCTGCTGAATATTTGCCTAATGTCAAAAGTGTGTGTGGTGTGCTGTTTGGTTTATGTGTCGTGCCAAGGAAGTTTTAGCTGTGTCAAAACTGGTAGGCTTGGTGTGTGCTGCAGGATAGATGCATCAGTTTAACTGGCTTCACCTGTGAGGTATCCTCTCTTTTTTTTCCAAGCATCAGAGGTTTAGTTTTTCCCATTAAAATTTGTGAAGCACTTGTTCTAATCTGTCATTCTCAATGGCAGAATACGCTTCAGTATTATTCTGGATATTTTCAAGGTAGAGGATTCTTTTGGTTTGTTTATTTTTTATTGTCACTCCCATCTATGACCTAACCTTTCTCTTAAAAGTTTTTTTACACTGGTCCTTGGAATCATTTCCTACTCCCTATCTTAGCTCTATTCCACTCTGATATTTTAAAGTTGTTCTGTATCTCTGCTGCTTTTGAGGTGAGTGGGTGTTTAATTCATTTTCTTAACAGGAGTCTACATTGCTTGAGTAAAAGGTGGTATTTTACAACTCCAGATTTCCAGGTCATTAAGTCTCATGTTTGTCAGGAGCACAAACCTCTAGGATGTCATCTTCAAGAAGCCACCATCTCAATTTCAGAAACTGAAGCCAAGAGAGATCATTCCAGGGCAGAAAGCCTAGAGGCTCCAGCTGGATCAGCTGAAGTTTTTCTGGCTCCTGGTTTTGTCTGGTTGTCAAGCATGTATATCCAGTGCTGGCTCCTTTTTTTTTTTGTGTGCTGACAAAGTTACGGCAAAAATAAATACTGTGAATTACAGCCCTCCCATCTGCTATGGTAGACTGATTGATAGAATTTCAAGAGCCCATATTCTTAAAGAGTACTAATATGTATGTGTGTATTTATTTTTATGTTGGCATGAGTGACTCAGGCACAGCTTGTACTCTCACTACTGAAGAGCAGTTTCAAATGCATGTGGTTGCACGACAGTCTGACCTCCTTGTTGTGACCTCGGTCAATTCTAATTTTAAGGGAGGCACACTTTACATTTTGGCGTCGTTGTTTTCCCCCTTATGTTAAATGCCTTCAAGGACCTAGAAGTTTTTGTACATGTTTGTAGCTGTTTGTTTGTTCAACCATGCAGAAATGGTTGAAGTGGGTAGCAAAAGTTGCTATGTGATTTAAATCCTACATCAACTCTTGGAGCACTGTCCCTTGGAGGTCCAGCTTCATCACTGGTGTTGCTGATACCTGTGTTCTTGATGCATGCCAGGCGTCTTCCTGGAGCTCAGTTTGTACCAGCACTCTTCTGTTGGCTCCCAGAGTTGATGTGTGTTTTGGTACTTTGTTTCTCCAGTTACTTTCCACAGAACAGAAGAGAATCTAAGAATCTCCTGCAAGAATATGGTAAAGGTCAGGGCTTAGTGTTAGGGAATGGTCATATGCATTTATTGCTTTGAGGCTGGAGAGACTTCAGACATGTAACCAGTGGTCTTGGGGATTTGCAGCACCTGTGTAGGTCACTGCTGCCTTTTTTTCCACCTGCCATCATAACAGTGAAAGCTGATGTCTAAAATCATACCAGGGAAATGGACCTGAAAAAACTGTGCTGTTTCTGCTCTATATGTGCATATGTGCTCTCTGAATGGGTGTTGTGATAGAAAAGGCTTTCGGTCTGAAGGGACAAGGGCCTATTGAGTGACTATGTATGAAGTACTGCTCTGGTTAGGGGTAAATAATCTCTATTTTGATCAGTTGATTGGTGTTCAAAGAAATCACAATTTATCGCAAAACTCATGTGGATTTGTACGATCTTTTGCTAATCTTTGCATTTAGAACCCTATGTTCTCCAGCTTGCATCGTTTTCACACTAGAAGGTCTAATCACAAATTATAATGTTGATGTGGTGAGCTGAGTCCTGCCCAGCCCATACTCAATTCCATGAAAATCTTCTGTTTCTGAAGAGGGATGAAAAAGGACTTCTGTGCAAGTCCCAGCAAAGTTGAAACTTTGTACAGTTGGGCAGTTATGATATAATCCTTTGTACGGTTAATGTTGTACCTGAAGAAGGCGGCTTCCTCACTTCCTCTCTGTGTTACAGCTGGACTCCCAGTTAAAACAGATATAACGCCTGGGCCATCACGACTGTGTTCTGGAGCAAGACGGTCCTTCTTTTGTAGGATGAAGTGCAACAGACCTTCAGTGAAAGTAGAAGAAAAGGATTTTCCTTCAACCTGTTCAAAGAAGAAAGGTAATAATTATGTATTTTATTGCCATATGTAATGGCTATCAGCCTTTTTTTTTATACAATTGCTCATTTGCAGTGCTTAAATGTTTTACATTTATTGAACACTGTCAATGTTTCCTATTAATATATTGAACTCTGTCTAGGTCTGATAGTTCTTCATACCCCACCCACCTCCCAGTAGCTCTTACACACTGTATTAGCATATAAAGCCAAATTCTCCTCTCTGCTTTCTTGACATTTTTGCAAGCACTTTGTGCTGACAGTTCTGGTGTGGTTATTGCATCTTCTTCAGACATTGATCATATCATACTGAGTCCTGACCTTCCAGTGAACATCTGCAACAAAGGGGAGCTGTTACTCTCTTCCTCTGCTCCATCTTTGACAAGTGATGTTTGGGTGGATATCCAACTAAAAAAATTAGTTTGTTCTGAGTTCATCTGTGGTTTTGGTACATTGTGAGTACTGGAAACAGTGTATCTACACCAGAATTGTTCAGTCATAACATTATCAAAGTTGGTAATATTTTCTTGCTCTGCAGGATATTATTCTAGACATGTTGGAATATATGTTTAGACCACATTTGAAAGTTTCTTCTTTGAGTACCTTGGATAATACATTTGGTATTAAGGTGGAAAGTGTCAACTAGAGAACAGAAGTTAACTGCAGTGTTTTGTCTCGGGATGTGACAGCTGCCCCAAGTACTTCCTGCTGGTTTCAGATACAGATTCAATCTTAGATCATGCTTTTGTGCGCAGCCCTGAGGAAGACACTTTGTGCAGTTAGGCATACACCTTTGACTCTCTAGGAAAGTCTTCCTTGCAGTTTTAAGGCCTGCTCAGTGCTGAGGAATATGAGTTCTCCTTTTGTATTATTTGTCATTGTGAATCTTCATCCTCACCTCTATGTGCAGAGCTGTCCCCTGTATACCCCAAACAGTGTCTATTCTGGCAAATAAATTGATCTTGTTTTTTGTAGGAGCCTCATGTTAAGCTGAAAGAAGCGTCCTGTTTATCTATTTAGTATATTAATTTCTTCAAACAGTCCTTGAGATGGTTTGCATCCTTTGCTGAAGTAATAAAACATGATGCAATTTCTACTTAAAGATTATCAAAAGCAACCTTGGTCCCAACTGTGTGGTGTTTCAGTACCACCCATGGTTTTGCAGAGATAAATTGTGTATCACATTATCTCAGATTAGCTGTGTTGAAGCAGGAGTGCTGAAAAATCCCTTAGTGAACAGTGTCCCAAATTTCCTGGATAAGAGAGGAGATGTGTTATCAGCAGAATGGAGAGGAAGTTCTCCAAAGCAGTATCCATGACCTAACTGCTCTTTTTGGGTTTTGTTTTTTTCTGTTTTCTTTTTGCAGCAGACCGCAAAAGCTTTTGCACTATTCATAGTACAGGATATCTAAAAAGCTGGCCTCCAACAAAAATGGGACTGGATGAAGATAATGAACCGGATAATGAGGGTTGTAATTTAAGCTGTCTTGTTGCAATTGGACGGCTGCATCCTCACGTAGTACCCCAGCCAGTCAACGGTGAGATCAGGGTGAAACCCACAGAGTATGTTTCTCGACACGCAATAGATGGGAAGTTTGTTTTTGTAGATCAGAGGTAAGGATACTTGTAATATCTTCCACAATAAGTCAGTGTCTTAACACTGCTTTACTGGCTGCTTTACTTGAAGCAGCTTTTTACTAAATCCTCACTGCAGGTTATTTTGGTTTTTGAGACCAAGTTCAAAGCTATTCCTGTGTATTTATACAGTATTACTGATTCAGTTAAAAAAAACCCCTAACTTCCCAAGCTATGGTTTATTAGAGTATTCCAGGGATCATTTCTGCCCATTTGTTAAGTGGAAGCCCATTTGGAATGTGTGCATGTAATCTTCAGAAGAATCTGCTGTCCTATCTTGAAACAGGACTGTGATTACTACTTTTCTTGTGGTTTGAATACTTTGGCAAGCACTACATAGTTCAGTTATACAGGCTGCATTAGGCTTTGGTAGCATATACCTTTATTTAACTATATACTTGGATGCATTCTGCTGAATTAATACTTCTGTACGTGATCCTTTGTAATTCTTAGAAAGCAAGCTTTTCATAAGCTTTACTTAGTGGAAAAGGCTTGAGAACTTGTACCAGTATGGTATCCTCTTTCAAATATAAATTTAATATTATTTAAAAGGCTAATTTCAAAAGAAATTGCTTGAATTTTCTTAAATAGTAGAGACACATGACCTGTGTCTTCCTTCAAAATAGCTGGTATTGTTAAGGGAAAAAAGGTGGATGAAGGATGCTAACGGAGGAATTATATAGGGTTGGTTGGAGAGGCCTTGTTTCGTTTCCTGCCTTATCAAGATGGATTGAGACTGCTCAGATGAGGCTGTTTCAGGTTGACTGTGGCTTAAGTTTACTTGCTTACAGTATAGAAAAGCCTAGGCTCCAAATGCTGACAGAATCTGCCTGCTGGGATTTGTTTAGGGATGTGTCTGGTCTGTCAGCTGAGTTTGTGGACTTTGAGAGGAAATAGAGTAAATAGTCTTGAGAGGAAGCACAGTAAGGAGAATCTATCTGAATGCTGTCTGGGTGGTTGGGTTTGGGGGGGGTTGCAGGTTTTGGTTGAGCTGTTTGAGGGGTTTTGTTTTTAATTTGAGGGAAAGCTTTTTAATGTACCAGCTCTTCAGCAGCAGTGCTTAGACGCTGGTGGTCACGGAGGGAGCTGTGAGAGCATTCCTAGCCTTTCTGTTGCTCAGAGTGTGCTGTTCTGTCATGCCAAGGTATGGCAGCTTGTGAACGAGTCTTGCTTTCAACAGATCAGATGTATTCTGCAGGTGGGTAATTCTGAAGAATTTCTAAAATAGTAAGACTCAAAATGTTGGATTTAAACACATACACTCTCATTTAATGGTTTTCCAGCTGTTGTTTACATTCCTTAAGAGTGACCTTTTCAGTTCATGCTAGGCTGTTGTATAGCTCACTGTCACTTATCTACAGCGCTGCTTTGCCTTTTCCTCTTCAGGTTTAAATTCTCAATATTACAGTGTACCTCCAAAGCTATTTAGAAAGTCTTACATCCCTTCCAGTGGTGGTAGTTCAAATGTAATACCTGAGGGCTCCTGGTGTTTCCTACTTTTTTAATTACCTGAGAATTAAAAAGAATATTAACGATGTTTTTGGGTTTTTTACCTTCTAAGCTGAAAACGCATTTCCACATTAGTCAAGTCTTACCCAGTGTCAGTGTGAGTTTAAGTAATCTGTGAGTAAGGATGCTGTCAACTTGAAATGAATGATACCCTCTTATTTACTTTCCCTCTCCCTCCTTTTCCCAAGGGCAACAGCCATTCTGGCATACTTACCCCAGGAACTTCTAGGTACTTCATGTTACGAATATTTTCATCAAGATGATATAGGACATCTTGCAGAATGTCATAGGCAAGGTACGGTTAAGTAAAGAAATGTTGTAAATCCTACCAGGAACAATTGTGTATTAAGAAACACAAACTTGAAAAGATGTGGATACCTCTCTGTTTGCAGATGTTTTAGTCAAGAACATTGTGCGGCCTGTGCCAAACAATAGGATTATCTTCGACTTCCATGGATTTTTAGTGAATATGTGAGGTTCTGGTTGGGTGTGGGGGGGTGTCTGCAGAAATAGCAGTCTAATTCAGGGGTGAAAGGAGATAAGGGCTCTGTTCATGTACTCGTGGTGCCTGTTTGACACAAGGTTCCTTGCTTTCTGCCTGTCTTTAGTTTTGCAGACAAGAGAAAAAATAACAACTAACTGCTACAAGTTCAAAATAAAAGATGGCTCTTTTATTACATTGCGGAGTCGCTGGTTCAGTTTCATGAACCCTTGGACCAAAGAAGTAGAATACATTGTCTCAACAAACACAGTTGTTTCGTAAGTATTCTTCTCTTAGCAGCTGCAGGTACATGCTGAATGCTTTACCCTGTGTTCAGATGCGCTTTGACCTAAATACGTGCACGTCTTCTATATGACAATAGGGGTCTTCTCCAGATAACACCCAGAACTGCATCCTGGGGGAGAAGGCAATTAGTTTAATAATTACAATAGTTTAGTATGTGATGTGTTTATTTTAAAGCCTGCAGAAATACAAACGCTTTCTTCCTTTGGGAAAACCTGGGGTTCCAGTCTTTGTAGGGACTTACAGGAGGTGCAGTTCTTTGCTTTCATATGGCTTCCCCTCCACTTCTGTTTTTCCTTGGGGGCTCTGCACAGGTGCAGTGGCTTTGCGGTAGAATAGCTGCTGTAGAGGAACTCTCTTAGGAGAGAAGCAGTTCGGTTCTGCATTGCACGCTTTGAATCATAACATGGTGGTTTATTTTGGTTGTTTGTCTAGCCTTGGTGTCAGTCACAGTGTTGCTTTCATAGAGGTGATAGTGACTCACAAACTGCTCATACCCTGAAGCATTCCATTCTGACACGCTGGCAGAGAGACTGTTACACAGGGGTTTTCTGTCACTGATTCTTTTAATTCTTGATATCCACAGTGCCAACGTACTTGATAGTGGAGACTCGGCCTTTCCCCAGCTTGCGGCTTCTCCACACAGCATGGACAGTGTGCTTCAGGCTGGAGAAGGTAACCACTATACAGCAAGGAAATCATGGGCAGCCATGCCTCGTTAGCAGCTAATCCTGCATGCACAAATCTGCTGCACTTTTGCACTGAGAATTTGTTGATGTCCTACAGAAAAACAGTTTGGGGGGCAAAGAAGTGCAAATGTAGTTTGTGTCCTGTTAAATACCAGCTTTGGATGTAAGCTGGTCAGCGACGCACGAATGAGCTAGTTATAAGAAACAAGTATAAATGGGGTTGGAGGATTGACATAGAGGACAAATGTTTGCATCATGGCTAGCGCTATTTGTACATCACCCAGCAGTGACTTGAGGTTCCATGGTCAGTGCAGATGACTACTCTGAGGGGGAATGTATCATAAATCAGGCTGGTCATTTGGCTTACCACTCCTTGCCTGCCCTGGGTTTGACTTTTTTGTCAAGACATGAAGACTGACCTCTGGTAATCATCATGGGCTGGTTATGGATGCTGCAGGTTACTGAACCATCTTGTATAACAGGTGGTGTGCAGCATAATGCAGAGCACGTCTTAATAATGAAGTGTTACTGGAACTGGGTGAAACTGAGGTAGAATAGAAATATGTGGTGACAGCCTATGGATGAAAGATGGTGATAATACTGAGATCCTTGCCGAAGGGTCGGGACCCATTGCTTTTAGAGACCCTATTCAGGAGATATGCCTTTGTAACTGTAGAGCAAGGATGTTACACGTGTTAGGAATTACATTGTGAGCTGTATGCGATACACTTAGAAGAGTGCAAGACTTCAGCTTTTCAGTTACATTTCCTTGTGAAAGATGAGGTTCAGAAAGTGGCGCTGTAGAGAAGTAAAGGTGGCAAAGCATGAGACAGCTGAGAGTAGAGGAAGAGAAGCTGCTGGTAGGCCTGATGGTTAGTAATAGAAGGTAGAGTAAAAGCAGTAACATGGTGTCTGGGCCTCCGGAGAATGGGAAAAATAGAGACCTGTTCTCTAATAGGATAAGCTTTTTTTTTCTTACAATGTAGCCTTTGAAAAGGAAACATGCAGAAAATTGTCATACTGACAATTCTTGTCCTAGAAGAGTGAATTAAGTGCAGTGTAATTACAAGTGGTTCTGGCTCTGCTAAGGGTCTGATGACCTTTTACTTTATCACCTCCTGGTGAGTCTGAGCCAAGATACTGAGGGCTGCTGTTGTTAAATATCAGTTTCTAACTGGTGGCAAGTACCCATTATGGATAAGCAATGCTAGGGGCTTTCTTCCCCTTTCAGTACATGATCTTTTCTTTGCTACACTTTTGAGTATATCAGGCTCCTTCCTCCCTGCCTCTCAAGTGTTGTACAAGTATCAAATCACGCTAAAGTAGCAGTGAGCTGCTAACTGTTCAGACATCATGTTTTTCCTCCATTTTTAGATACTTGCAGTTACCTTCAGGGGTAGCTTGGGTTTATCCCATACTGAATGGAATATCTGCTGGCAAGTTCTTTACACAAACAAAGAACAGACATCTTTGGAGGTGAGCCTATTCAGGCACGGAATAAAGCTGGTCTGACAAGCTATGGTGTACCAGTTCTTCACAAGATGTGCTACCAGATGCTTGAAATGCCCAGACTCCAATAAGGGTCAGGATGTGTTGTGTGATACATCCCTGCTGGAGCAGAGGGTTGTTTGAGAGACATAGCATAGCTCAGTGTGAGATGGGGCTTTCCCTACATTTGAAGGTACTCACCAGTTGGTGGAATTGTAAATAAATGGGGTTCAGGAGGTCCTGCAGCTTGTCAAAGCACATCTAATTGCAGATGATTTTTGGAAAAAGTTTGTAAGCTTTTACCTGACCTGAAGATTTCTACTTATCGCAGGTGGCCCAAAAAGGACCCATCCTACTGTGCCTGGAATTCCAGGTGGAACAAGAGCTGGGGCAGGTAAAATAGGGAGGATGATTGCTGAAGAAATCATGGAGATTCACAGGTGAGAGGAAATGGTATGAAGTTAGAGGAAAATGAGTGTTGTTCTCCAGGAGAAAATTAAGGAAGGCTTTCTTGAAGCAGAGTACAGAATGATACAATTGTATTCCATCAGTAGACAGCTACAGGTGACTCAGAACACCTGCGGCAGTCAAAAAGCCTATAGTAAAAGAATGAAAAAGTTACAGCCTTCCAGCTTTCTGCTGTAACAGACTAATCCTGGAACTTTTTTTTTGCAGTGGTGACAATTACCAGTTTACCAGAAACAGTAGTTAAAAAGGACAGCTAACTAGAAACAAGTTTCTTTCCAGGCTGTTCTTTTTCCAATGACTTAAGGGTGTGAGTGGCACAGCCTCCAACTGCCAAAGCTATTGACTCTGTGCCAAAAAAGCACATAGTTTGTTTTCACTTTGCTCAGATGCTTTTACTGTTGATAGATGTGTAGGTTCAGCTTGTGCCGTCCTGCCACAGCCCTTTGCGCAAGGACACAAGGATTAAGCTAGCTCCGCCTTCCCAGGGGCGCTCTAAGAGTCAAGATGTACATCTTGATTTAAACAAGTCTTGTAGCACCCCTCAGTAAGGGACTGTAGTGACATAGAGCTGTGTCTCAGAACTGCCACCTCACACAGGTGAGAGGTTCTTCCAGTGGGTATCACTTTATTTCTACCGGCTAACAGTCCCTATTCTTCATGAACTTCCTTTTTGGAACTGTTCTCTTTCCTGTAAAAGTGGTCTTATCCAGCAGATGTTTAGTGGCAGTAATTCAGCCATACTGAGCTGAGGGCTGGGAAAACGTTCACTCCATTTCCCATACTTTTGCTTCTGCAGACCAGAGACTACTTGCATCATTCTTTAAGGGTTAATGGGGCAGAATCTAGCTGGAGGTCTGTGACTAGTGGAGTCCCTCAGGGGTCAGTGCTGGGACCAGTGCTGTTTAATATTTTCATCAATGACCTGGATGAGGGAACTGAATGTACCCTCAGCAAGTTTGCTGATGATACTAAACTGGGAGGAGTGGCTGACACGCCAGAGGGCTGTGTTGCCATTCAGCGAGACCTGGACAGGCTGGAGAGTTGGGCAGGGGGAAACTTGATGGAATTCAACAAGGGGAAGTGTAGAGTCCTGCATCTGGGGAAGAACAACCCCATGTACCAGTACAGGTTGGGGGCTGACCTGCTGGACAGTAGTGAAGGGGAAAGGGACCTGGGGGTCCTGGTGGATAGGAGGATGACCATGAGCCAGCAATGTGCCCTTGTGGCCAAGAAGGCCAATGGCATCCTAGGGTGCATTAGAAAGGGTGTGGTTAGTAGGTCAAGAGAGATTCTCCTCCCCCTCTACTCTGCCTTGGTGAGGCCGCATCTGGAATATTGTGTCCAGTTCTGGGCCCCACAGTTCAAGAAGGACAGGGAGCTGCTGGAGAGAGTCCAGCGCAGGGCAATGAAGATGATTAAGGGAATGGAGCATCTCTCTTATGAGGAGAGGCCAAGGGAGCTGGGACTCTTTAGCTTGGAGGAGACTGAGGGGTGACCTCATCAATGTTTACAAATATGTAAAGAGTGAGTGTCAGGATGATGGAGCTAGGTTTTTTTCAGTGATGTCCAGTGATAGGACAAGGGGCAATGGGTGTAAACTGGAGCACAGGAGGTTCCATGTGAACCTCAGGAAAAATTTCTTTACTGTGAGAGTGACAGATCACTGGAACAGGTTGCCCAGGGGGGTTGTGGAGTCTCCTACATTGGAGATATTCAAGGCCCGCCTGGACAAGTTCCTGTGTGATGTACTCTAGGTTACCCTGCTCTTGCAGGGGGGTTGGACTAGATGATCTTTTGAGGTCCCTTCCAGCCCTTGGGATTCTGTGATTAGAATTGGAAGAAAAGAAACCCAGATAAACCAAGACCAAACCAGCACTCTGAAACTTAACCATCCCTTTCAGTAGCTGTATGACACTTAGCCTCAAGTGAGTGTAGTAGTATCGCTCACCGCCCATGTTTTCATTTCAAGACCCTGGGTTATTTCCAGTCCTCTTTCAGCAGCTGTTACTATTTTCCAAAGCTGCCTTCTGTTCAGCTTTCCCAGGGGAGCTCTGCCAAGGATAAGATTCCAATTTCCATTGCTTTTCTCCATAACTGCTCCTCCTCCTTGTTGGTTCTACAGTTAATACATTATTCATTAATAACAAAATTATATTTGGTCAAGCTATGGAAAACTGAAGTGAAAAAAACCTGCTTTGAGCAGTTTAATATTAACTCTATCAAATGTCCAATGTATTTCTGCAACAGTAGCTCACTTAAGGAGCCCAGGTTACTGCAACTGAGGCAGCTCAAATCCTTAGCTGGTCTTAATTTAAATAAAATACAAAAGATGAGGCTTTCCTCAGTACCCAGGACCATTTTCCTTCTGACTCCCTGTGAAAGCTGTACAGGGGCAAGCAAAGGGTAGGGAGGAGATGAAGCTTGCAGAGCAAGTAGCAAGCTGGACAATGGCACACAGCTGTGTATCGAGCTGCAAATAAAAACATTGCTACTGCTGATTTGAGTGACACTGAAAAAAGGAGAAAATCACAGAAATGAGGGTCATGCTTTTAACACCTTATGCCGCCTGACAGTAAAGTCGGCATTTGAACTCCAGGTCTCTAAAGCCCGAGTCTCAAAGTTGCTGGCAAATTTATTCCCTGTGTTACGCATTTTTTAGGATAAGAGGATCATCACCTTCTAGCTGCGGTTCAAGTCCACTGAACATTACCAGCACACCACCACCCGACACATCCTCCCCAGGAGGCAAGAAGGTAAGAGCAAGCTTGGCAACCAGTCTTGTAGCAGTGGTGGGAAGCAACACGAAATAATGTGTGTAAAATTACACATGATGTTTGGCTCCTCTTGGCTGCTTGGCTGAAAAACCTTGGCAGCAAGTCGGAGTATCCTGGTGGTAGAAACGGCTGGACAGTACTCCACGAAGTGCAGAGACCGCTCGTTCTTAAACACTGACAGCTTTGGAACCCCCCTGCTCTGTAGATGTTTCTTTTTTAACAGAGCTGCAACAGCTCTCCTCCTCTCTTGATCCTCCAAAAACTCTCTAACACCACGTACTGGCCAACAGTGGAAGTGCTGTCATTTGAGCACAGTGCCCAAATGAATCACAGCAGTTTTACTGTACTGCTGTAGCACAAAATATGACAATGAGATACTTTACTGTGCACTGACAATTTAAGTCAATACCACGTAGCGTGCCTTGTTCTAAGACTGCTTAAGTAGCACTTACATACCATTACCAATGCTTAACAACCTGAATGCTAGTACTGACTGCATTTAAGTCTTGCAAATTGCTGTTTATGGTAGTTACATTCAAGGCAAGAAGAACACTTATCCAGATCCTTATTCTGTGCATTCAAACACTGCCTCAGACTTACTTTTTTCCCCTCACAACTTATGACTATACATAGGAATTGCTTGTACTGGAGCCTATAACAGAAGCAACTATTTCTGTCTATTCCTGGCTCTCTTTGTTCTTTGAAATAAAACTTGCAGTTGGAACAAACTGAGTTGTATGTAATTCTAGGAACAGTTATTCTTACCCTTCTGCTCTCCAGTAATACAACACCTGCATAGAGTAGGGGCTGCTGTAATGGAATAAAGGCAAATGCCCACGGAGAGCTGGGTATTTCCAAGAGGGTACCCACCCTCTCCATCCATCACCTTAGTCAGAAGACTGCATTTGCTAGAAACAACTCAAGTTCTATCTGACGCTGCCGTCAAGAGCTCCCAAGTACTTATCTTCCGGTGCACGTGCCTCTGAGTGGTACAAAACTATGGCTCAGGTTCTGCTATTCCCTTGTTATTTAAGAATCCCAGAGAATGTTCTTCTGTTTCTGGTGAACTCTGGTGCTCTGGAGCCATGCTGCTGCATACGAAAACATGGTTAGACTTGCCAGCCAGGAGCAATGCTTAGCTCATGCAGTCTGTCTGGGAGGGTTTTACTTCCAGAATTAAGGATCTTAGTTGACAGTACTTCACATACACCATAAATTCAGACATATTTCTGTAGATAGTGTAATTATGATCACTTGCAGATGGAACATTTACAAAGGCGACCCCCAGAAATCCCCTGAAGGCATTTTCTATGACCTGTTCAGAAGTTTAGCACATAGTACCAACTTGATTTCCTTTCTAATGGTGATACAGTCCATCTGCTACCTGCTTGATGGGCATCACAGAGGAAGTAGCTCCTGGTTTACAAGTTTGATTAGCTGGGCTGTAGGTGTTGCGTCAAAAAGCCCATCTTCCCTGTATTAAAAATACCAATATAGGGCAATTTAGACTAAATGCAGTATTTCATGCTGGTTTGTGGCTTCTGTTTTTCCTTTCAAGATCTTGAACGGTGGCACTCCAGACATTTCTTCAGCTGGGTTACTGTCTGGGCAAATCCAAGATAATTCTGGTTACCCATATTCTGACAACTCCTCTATTCTTGGTAAGTGCAAGTCACACACTGAGGTGCCTCAATACCAGTGAAACACAAAAACATGGTGGTTTTTAGCAATAACTTGCTTTTGCTACCTGCCAGCTATAGCTGAGGCACAAAGCCCATAACATACCACTGTTTGCCTGGCAGTCTGTTTTGCTGCTTACTTCATGTTGTAATTTGGTTTAAGACAGTACTTACAAGCCTCTCTTCTCTTGCTGAATCAGTGTGAATTAACTGAACTCCTTACCTGCTTTTATGACTGCTTTTAAACAACTGAAGACAAGGAGAAAGGCTAGGCCAAAACCTAGAGGCTGATCTAGACTGAATTTTGAGGTATAGCATATGAGGTCATCCATGTACAGATCATTTCTGAGGAGAGACCTAGCCTCTGTCACCCAGGCATTGGTGGTATCCTTAGAACTTCAGCAACCTGGATATCAAACAGATTAGTACTCCCAATATAGCTGAGCCTGTTCAGATACTCTTACTTCAAGTCATATGGCAAGTGCCTGCAGCAAGTGAATAACCCTGAACTTGTGGTAACTTATTGTATTTACGGTTCCAGGGGAGAATTCTCATATAGGCATTGATATGATTGACAACGATCAAGGATCAAGCAGCCCTAGCAACGATGAAGCAGCAATGGCAGTAATCATGAGCCTTCTTGAAGCAGACGCAGGCCTTGGTGGCCCTGTGGACTTCAGCGACTTGCCATGGCCCTTGTAAATGATGCACCTGCCTCCAAAATCCAAATATCAAAGTGCATTTACTGGTGGAGTTCTACAGTCTGTGAAACTTGTTTGACTGAGCAGCTTTTATGTATGAATTTCATAAGAGCTGTATCGGAATGCAACTCATCCTACCATGTGTAACTTCAGACAACGTGGAATAACCTGCTCCAGTGTTCTGTGTTGATTTGGTTAGCCGTGTATAGCTTGCAATACTTGTATATTTTGGATTCTGTTGTTTGAAATTTTTTTTAAATCACTGTGCAACTCACTGGCATCAGTGGTAGCTTTTATATGCAAATGACCATTTCAGATGTATGGTGTGTTTTTACACTGCAAAACAGTCCCCATGTGGATATTTCTTATACTAATTGTACCATAAAGCTGTTTATTCTTTCTTGTAAGAATCCTTTACTATAAATATTGTTAAAGTGTAATGTATTAGACAGTTAAATATTTTTAAAATAAATGTTTCCCTTGTTCTAAGATGGAGCATTTACTTTAATAAATAAATTTCATAAAACTCTGCTGATGGTGCATGCTAGAAGCAGTCAGTATTTATGATTTCTTTAGCTTTGGGGGAAGAAGGAAGACAACCAATGCCTTACATACACTGACACCATTTTTGCCACAACAGTAAGTTTCAAGAGGAGCTATTGTTACCTACTCCTAGGTTCAAGTTTGTACTTGGAAAAACACAACAGTAAGGTAGGTTAAGATAGCCTGACATGACCAGATTCCTCTTGAAAAAACAAGTATTTAACTTAGTACTGACCACCCTTCTCCAAGGAAAGAAAAGCAGCTACTTTCAGAATTCATCTGTATACTTTATCTCAGTCACAGATAATTCAAATCCTTTAAAATAATGGAAACTTTATTTGCATGAAAAACTTTTGTTTACAATCATTAATAAATGAAGAATGAACCATCTGCATTTTCCTATTTCATGACACTTATGAAAACTGTATTAAATAAATAGTTGTGAACAGATTAAGTAAGGCAAAATTTAAGATAAAGCCCCTATCCATTGTTCACAAGTTCTGAACATGGCTCACGCTGCAAACAAGTGAAAAAATTCACTGAAGAACTTTGAGTTTAACAAGATGTTGCATGGGTAATTGAATCATGTCCTCAATCCAAAAACCCAATAGTAAGTAGTTTTGTGCTCAACCATTTAAAATAAAAGGGTCAACCTATTCAGAGCAAAACTATTTACAGTTAATACTTTTGATAGAAGCACTTTGTTAGTATTGTGCAACACGTTTATAAAAAATGGCTTCAAATTCCATTTATCAACCATTTATAAAGTGCTACTATCAATTCCAATTCTGCATTCTAACCCTGTGTAACAACAGCCACTGGCATCCCATTGCTTCTGATGGGCTTCAGAGTGAGGACAGTCCAGCATACAAATCACCAATGTCACAAACCTACTGGTAAACACATACATGTATGTAACTGCAACCCCAGGATGTTTGGTCTGTACTCTTTCAAAAACAATTGGGCACTCCCTTTGGTCTTTTCAAAGGTCCACACTGCAATATCCTAAACACTGTTACACAATGGAAAAAAAAACTGGAATTGCAGTGTAGTGTGAGTCAAGTACAGAGTTGCTTTAAAGTAGCATGCTTTTGTTCTGTTACGAGTCTCGATCAGGGCAGGGGGTTTTGTCCCTCAGGATCCATCTCACTGTTACTAGGTGGAGGATGAATAGGCAGAATATCCAGCTCATCTACTTGGGGGGTAGGATGCATTACTACAAGCTGGTCCTGGGGTATATCTGCAGCTGCTGCAGCTAGATTTGTAATAGATTTGCTCTTCACACACTGGAAGTCAACATGCCGACTCTTCCCTTCCTCCTTCTCCCATGACATCCGAATGAACGGTCTTTGGACATAGTTGTAAATCACCTCCGGCCTTCCGCCTGGTCGCTTTTTCACCTTCTCTTTGTACGTGGGGTAACCTAAGGAACCAAGCACAGCAGACATTAACATCTCCTGCACTGTTCAGGTCAGAGGGCTCTTTTACAAAAAGGCAACAGGTAGAGGCACAGTGAAGATAAGCAGTTGTCACCATCACCACCCTGAATGGAAACAGATGCTATGTGTTCTTAATATTGTCTATGCAAGGAGAGCACACAGTCAGCAGTTCAGCTACCAAATTGTAAAGGGAAGAGACTACAGTGCTGTCAACAGTGAATACACTGTCATCAGGCAACTCTTCCAAGCTTCACAGGCAAAGCTACTTGCTCCTTCCTGAAGCCAAAAGCAGCTGGCTGTTTCTAAAACACTATGACCTGGAAAACAGGAAATGAGATCTCAGAAGCAGAGACAGCATCACTCCAAACAGTTTAAGTTCCCTAGCACAACCCTACCACATTCCTTCCAGCTCCCCCAAATGATGGAAATGCATAGTTTCAGACCAGCTATTGATTCTGGTTATGCTGTCTGTGATCAAGTCATTGCCCTCCTCTGCTTAAGCAGCAATTTTCATTACTAGAAAGTTATGTATTATTACAGGGCACTAGCACTATAGTTTAGTCAAACAGTTCTTCATCTAAAACAAGGAATGCCAGCAAAAATCTGCTATTAGCCAGCATTACACATACCACCAGCTCTTTCTTAGCCAAACAGCATGTCCATCTGTTTGAACAAACTTATTTTAGAAATCACAAGTGGTTAAAAGCGTTTGCTTTTGGTTGTCAAATCACAAATGTAACTATGACGACTTAGTGAGTGAATGATAAGAAACCTTGCAAATGGTAAAGGCTGGCTTTTAAAATATTTGGGTCAACACTCAGAAGCAAAATGAAATGCAAAGAAATCCAGTTAAAAAAAAAAAAATGAAATCTAAGACTACTTAATGTAGCTGTCTTTTGCAAAGCCAGAGCCAAGATTTTACAAGATTTACAATAATTTACAAGATGTTCATTTCAGATTAGTATTTCTTTGCACTCCAATGGTCCATTTGATAGTTTCACATTTCCTGAAAGAAAATATTTACTTAACACACATTTCCAGCCCTGGAAAGGACACTAGATTAATAACAGAATACACAGAGCTGTAAAAATGCTACTTTAAATAAAGGAGAGGAGATTTTGCATGAAAACTAGAGGGCAAATGGCACAAGCTGCAAGCTGTAAGTCGGCAGAAAGCAGTCAAGTCTCTGCAAATAGCCTAGCAGCTAGGCACATCTTGTAGACCTGCCTGTAATCTTGTAGACAAGCTTGTAATCAGGTTTTCTATAGCTGGACCGGTTGTTGCTGGTACCACTCCCCTCTGGACATTTTATCACCTAAATACAATATCGAGGACAACACTAGCCCTTATTGTTTTCAACTGCAGAGAAAATCAAATTGGAGGTGCTGCAGACCTCCTTCTCTAAAGAGCTGTGTGCAAGCAATGCCCCTCTTACCTTCAATGCCCAGTCGGATCTTCTTGAGCCCCCTTTCCTTCAGAACTGATTTAGCCACATCTCTATTTTCAATATATTTGAAGAATCTATACAACTTCGTGCTGTAAATAACTAAAAATACATTTTAATGAGGAAAAAAAATGTATTCAAAGATTAAACATGTAGTTTTAAAACCACAAAGGTTTATCTTTTTCACTGTTCTGCTTTACTCTCATATTTCTATTTCAGAATAAGGAGAAAGACTTGAGAACTTGAGAAAAATGGCTGAGCACACTGTGAAATGGGTCAGTTGCGCAAGACCTTCCCTCTATCAATTTAGTCTGGTTTACAGACTTAGGTTGGGGTTGGGATTTTTTTGAGGAGTGGGTTTGGGGATTTTGATGTTAGATTTAGGAATGTAATAGAACAATTCACAGGGCAAACCACAGTGAGAGTATTACCAATCCCACCTCCACAAAAAAAAAAAAATTCTTATTTTTCTTTTTTTTTCTGGAATTCCTGCAGACATTAAGAAAAAAACCTTTCCATTCTGCTTGCCATTATGTAAGAGATCTACAAATCACTTTCAGAAAACCCAGACCTGCGAAGCAGAACAAGAGGGACACCTTTAACATTTAAATTATAGCACCTTAAAAGAAGGGACTGAAAAGTATAAATGTAAGAGGTGTCTAACTAACTATGGGTAGGATCAATTATGTGTTTATGTCTTTGAGACATAAAGGTCCTAGAAACCTGAGCTGATTACGTTACTACATTGGAACAGCCATATTTGATCGATATTCGCATGCATCCTCCTTTCTTTAGAAAGAGCTGCAGGTTTGTACCCTCCAAAAACGTAAGGGTTGTTTTTTTTCAATTAGTGTTTAAAAAACAAACCCAAAAGCCAAACCCATGCACACACACACAAATAAAACCACAATACAACACAAAAAAACCACCACCACCAAAATATCCCAAACCCACCCAACAAGAAAAACTGTAATATTTTGAAGAGACTTCTAGGAAGATTTGGTATGGCTGGAGTATAAGCAGTATCTCAAGCTCCCACATGCCCCCAGAAAACGCTGAATTTCAAGTTTTCACACTGAAGGAACATTTTCAGCTACAAGGACAGTGTTGATGCAAGGCAGGGCACTCCTTCCACAGGTACTTTAACTGATTTATGTACCAAAATATTAACAGTTAACAGACACCTCCCCTCAAAACACCCTTCTAGTTGCTCTCCAATGGTAAACATGACTCCTATCCATTTTTCTCATGAAGTTCTGTATAAAAATATCTCCTTCCCCCTCACTGACAGACAAAACCTTAATAATAAATATTAACACACAGGATATGCCTCTGAAGCAGAATGTTCAGCAGAACTATCTAAACTAAGAGGATTTTTTTTTTGTGAGTCATTAGGATGTTGTAAAGACTTTGATAACAGCACTTATGTACAAAACGGTTAAATCAGCACATTTACTGCTACCTCTACCACAGCATGGCTTGGGGGAAACAATGAAAACAAACTTACTTTGTGAATACTCCTCTCCCATTTGTGGGGGATACTCTTCATCCCAGTCAACAACATCATCATCTGTCAGCACAACAATGTGGCACTCCCTCTCACCACTTTGGGCACTGGCTACCATTAATGGGAGAATCATTTCTTCTAGATAAAATTCAAATTGTTTGCGAGCACCATCATTTGACAACTCATGCATGAGAGCACCTGGAATGACATTTTAAGCATAGGCACATTTGAAAGCTTGGTAAAAAAACTGAAGGCAGGAATAAGAAAGCAGTTGTGTTCATTTAGCAGGATTCACTGCAGACTGCTGTAAAGACACTTAGACTATTAGTTTGTATAAGATCAGAACTTTTTCCAAATGTTTACCAGAAGTTCAAACTAATAGAGCTGTCCCACAGATACTAACATAATGTTGGGCAGTCAGAGGAGTGACTTCAAGGAGAGCTCTTTTGTGTTTTACTACTGCTAAACATTTGTCGATTGTGTAAGACTCCTCCCAGGCTTCCCCAAAGAAACACGATTTAAGCCAGTTGCTGATACAGTAGAGCATGCAACCCACTTTTCGTAAGTGGTAGCTTAAAAACAAAGCCTCTCAAAACCCTCACAGCATGAGCTGCTAAATCCTTCTACTCAGGACAAAGTACATGGAGTGCATGACTCTGCAGGCAGCACGCCGAGAGCCTGCAGCACTGCAGTGATGGCACAGGTGCCCCACACGGATCTCATAGCTGGAATGCCACAGCTTGGCCCTGGGCTCTGTGCTCTGCAAACATGAGATCATACCAATCAGAGGCAGGCCAGGTCATTTAAACACTGGCCAAAGCTCTGGCTGTGCTCAGGGCAGGAACAAGCTGAAGAGACACTACACGCTGGGAACCATGGTGAACCATACACCATCAACAAAGCTCTGCTGCTTTTGCTGGCAACACAACTCACTTAAACTGTGAGCTGAATAAATTATCCTGTCATCTGCAAAAAAAGATACTACTTAATGTTTCTGTATCTGCACTGCAAATGCATCAGCAGAATTTAAGCATCCCACAGAGCTGACCACAGCAGAAAAATACCTGAATATCAGATCCTGAAATATCAGAAACATTATTTTTCAAAAAGAGTACGCCCACTGTCTCTATGGCTTAATTGTATAAGAGAGAAAAAAAGGATGGATTTTGCTCATGTAGCATCAGCCATGTTCCTTACCTCAATAAATGATACCATTTGGAATTAACACCCCCACCCCTGCATATTTGCTTAAGTTAGTTTATATAATTCAAATTATTTTAATAAATTCTGTACTTACTGAGATCTCTGCATTTAATAGTACTATACTCAAAAGAAATACAGAGATAGTCACATGCTTCTCTCAGTTCGGGAATAGATATCCCATCAGGACAGCGTATCACTCCAGTCTTGTAGTAATCCTACAGTAATGAAGCAAACAAAGCACACTTCAAAATTCACAGACAAACATTTTGGCATTTCATTTACAACGCTTTCTACATAAGCAAACCCCATAAAATGTAAAGGAGCAACATATGTTAAACTTGGTGAGTTACACTGTCCTCAAATGTATCAATTTTCTGAGCTGCTTTCAAGAGCAACGAGCTCTGGTTAAAATAAGTGACAGCTATTAATACTGATCATTTTGGTGCACGTATACTGTCTTTTAGCTATAATTCACGCAGCTGTTGCTATTCTGATTCTACTGACAAAGCACTACCGCAGCTCTACTTCTTTGTGTAGACATGGCACATTTTCTTTTAAGACTGAAGTTTGCCTTTTTCCTGCTACCTGCAGTAAATTAATTTCCAGTACTCATTTCATCTAATTTCAGCATCAAAAGGGCTGAATACATCTGAACTAGATGCACAAGATAAATTTATGGTAGGCAGTAGTTTTATGGCTCATTTCCTGCATGCCTTCTCTCTCCCTGGCTTTCACATGCACATACCCAGAAAACCTAGGGGTGGTTTTTGTATCAAACCTCATTTCTCCTCTAGGCAATACAGAAGAACAGTATTCCATCCACAAAGTCCAGATATACAAGAACTCCTAAATCAAGAGGTTATACCTCTTAATACTCCTAGTTCTTGTCCTAAAGAGTACCGAAAACTCACCAAAATAGCACGAAACACAGTGGAACCAATTCCTTCAGCAACCTCATACTCTCCTTTTTCATTAGGACGTGTAAAGTTATGTTCTCTGCCTGATCCAAACATCCTGCTCAAGAATAGAAGTAATGTGGTTAGATTTCCTTACTATTATTTTCTCTTGTCTTATTCTGGAAAGTAAAGTCTGAAAAATTGTACTGAAATGGCAAGGAAAACCCAGCCTATTCTAGCTCATACGCTCAGTTTGGTTTACGTTTAGCAAGACTTCTAGAAAATAGCAAGATAGTGTAACTCAGGAAACTAGTTTTATTCTTCAACCTTAACTTGCTAATATCTTTTAATCAAAACAAAAGTTAGACCAGGCCATTTCTTGCCAGTGCCAAAGGTGGGGGAAACCCAAAACAAATCATTTTTGGCAT
This sequence comes from Pezoporus flaviventris, assembly GCF_033815535.1. Classification (NCBI taxonomy): domain Eukaryota; kingdom Metazoa; phylum Chordata; class Aves; order Psittaciformes; family Psittacidae; genus Pezoporus; species Pezoporus flaviventris. The sequence continues at coordinate 3,775,420 of NW_026892584.1, read as the reverse complement.
TTGTAGGGTAATGTAGCAGGAAAAAAGTGTTTTCCTGTTGTTAAACTGTCATTATTTAAAGACATTCAAGCTAATTTAGGAAACAGAATCTAGGTTAAGGTCCATGCAACTTGCTTCAATTTCATTTATAAGATTCATTTAATTCAAAAACTAAAATAACATTCTGAAAGAAGATACCCATACTTACTGGTAGCATGCGTTTCTCCCTGCTAGGACAAAAATGAAGTTACACTAAGAGGAAAACTACAAGTATTTTCCAAAAATTTCCCAAACTTTTTAAAACACCTCTGACTCAGAATTACACCATATGTTTACAAAAAGTATTGCCACCTATCCTTGGTTTTATTTACAAATACAGCCCAATGGCAAAGCTTTGCTTTCACACACAAAACCCAGAGAAACACGAGCTGGCGTACTGCACCTATTTATAATGGACAAAGTAACTTTTTTCACCAAATGATTTGACATGTGTTTTCTGACCACTCTTCATGATAAGAAGTAATATTTAGGAAAAAACAGTCTATATGTAGGCCTAAGGCAAATAATACATCCTTATTATAGTTACTTTTACCTGCCAGAATATACTAGCTAAGTTGCTCCTCTTTAGTGTCCTGTGAACTGACATTGGGAGAAAGTGGGTTTACAAATAACTAGCCTTTTAGAACTGTATTTCTGTAACTTTATTAACCTACTTTTGAATTAGCAGAAGATAAAATAAGCTTGTTCCTTGAACCAATCCCACAGGGAGAATAACTCAGCATTGCACACACACACACAAAAAAAAAAAATCTAGTGCATTAGGCAGCGCCATTTACTCTGAGGCTGGGCATGGAAAAGAAAACTATTTTGCCATGTAACTTCACACCGATACCCTCCCAGTTAGGTAGCCTGACCATTTACATATATCTGTGTACTATACATATATAAATGCCTCACATCACTGATTTAATTCTACTGATTATTACTTCTATTTATTTCCCTTTACAGTCTACATAGAAGCATTTTTTGCTTTCTCTATAACTCTTCCCTGACTTTTCACAAAATAGGGAACCAAGGTACTATTTATCCCACACAGTGGTGATTGAAACAAAGCAGAAATTGTTTAATCATATTTGCTACCTGTACCTTGGCAAATAGCTTTATATATGTGTATTTTAATTATTATATTGTCATGGACTGAGAAGCAGCTACATTTTAGTGAAAAAGCCAAATCCAAAGTGACACAGACATAAACCTTCATTTCTTCCTTGCCACAGGTTTGCAAGCAGTGCTCTCTACATTTGGACAATGCAAAACCAGCCAGTATTTGAGCAAGTAAATCAAGGCATCTCTTCCCACCAAGTAAACATGTTAAATATGCTGCTCATTATAGTTTCTACAGAACACATTACATATTGCGGACTTTCATTCAACTACCGACCATTTTGAGTGTTAGGTATCTTTGTCGAAGATGTTCTGATCTGTTATACTGTTTGACATTTCCCTGTCCAAAAACATGTCAGAAGATAAATGTACTAAGCTGGAGTGTTGTCAGGGTAGGCACATTAAGCAAAATAAATTCCTTCAATGTTCTCCTCCTTGCTATTTTGAAATAAACTATATATACTACTACTTTGTTTTATAAAGGAACTAGCTTGAAAAACAAGGGATGGAATGAGGCAGACAATACAAAAGCAATGCCCAGCAAGGCAGAAGGAAATTAGTACATCATGAAATGTTAATTTACTTATGAACTCTTTTGTCTCTTGGTAATAGACATCTATTGGTAATCTGCCAAATACAGAGAACTAATAGCCTGATTTTTACTTCAACACCTTTGCAAACTGGTAACATTAGGCGTTCACAGCTCAGCTGTAGCAATGACTTCAACAGCTATTTAAACAGTGTTATTATCTACAAAGCATTTATGGCTCTTTTTTATACAGTTAGAGATCAAAGGTAAAAAAAAAAAGATACAAACCTGCCCAACATTGTATTAGGTTGTGCAGTAAAGATAGAAGGATCTACAACAAATCTGGTGTTATCCACTATGAGCGTTACCCGTTCAGAAGTTCTTAGATTCCGAGCTCCCTCTTTTCCATTTTCATACACAAACACCATTTCCCCACTAGTCTTGCAGCTCCCATCTGAACTCGACTGGCTACTGTTTCTGCTGCTGTTCCCCATACTAATAACAGAACCATTAGGGGAAGTCTTCTGAGGACGAGGGCTGCTTGGCTGAGATGAACTGTGATCCTTTTCTCGATCTTAAGTGTGAATGACGTGGGAAGGAGAAAAAAACCAGGAAATAAAATTATAGATCCATATAAGCTTTATACACTTTATATCTTTCTAGGCACAAAATGTGGCAACTTTTTAAGTACAAGTTCTGTCAATTACATCTATCCTAGTTAAAGAAACCTTCAGAGATAACTGTCCATATATGAGAACCTGAAGTTTCTACCATTCAGACAAAGCCACCTCACCTCCCCAAAGTCTTTATCAGAAAAAAAATAGCATTCTAGCACTGAAAAAGCAACTCGACATTATACAGAAGCTATGCATTGCAGTTGGCGTTAGTTCAAACAAACCAACCAACTTTTGTCACAAAAAAAAAAGTGAAGTGCTTCCTATATTTCCAGTCACCTAAACCCTACCAAGTAAAGAGGAAGTGTTTAGTCAATTATCTTCTTAAAAAAATTAGACTGTTCTTGTGACTTGAACCAAAACCATCATGTAGGAATACATACTGCAGATGAAGAAAAAGTTATGACCTATCAAAGAGGAGTAAGTCCAGCCCAGGGCACACGTAAAAAAAATCTCTGTATTGTGTCATCAACAAATAACGTTCTTCATTCTATTCTTTTAACAAAACATTAGTCAAGTTTAAGAATTTTAATACAGAAATTCTATAGATCTGAACACACCAGAATGATATTGTCTTGTTGGTGAAGTAACATTCCTGATGCATGGAGTGAGCTGCGATTCTGCTCTTTCATGGGATGAGTCACGAGATCTGTCACTTGATCTGCGTCTGTCCCTTGATCTCTCATGTCCGCCACTTGCACCATGGAGGCTCATTTTTGTGTAGTCTATTCCTTTAGCAATACGAGATGAGGTGCTGAAAACATAGAGAAGTGTTCAGCATTTAAAAATTTTAGAAACATTATACATAAAAATTTTAAAAGACATTCACGCTCCATGTACATGCTTTGAGATCAATATTATCCACCACCATTTTCTCTGCTGTACTTTTGTTTATATTTACAAACATGAACAATGATTTGGAACATTAAGTAGCAAGAATTATCTGTTATAGCTGTGTGATCTACAGAGACGCTGCCTGATCTGCTGAGCCTGCACAGCTAAGCATTTTATTTTGATTCTGTTAAATTAAAGGATCTAATTAAACCATGAAATTAAAAGTTAGGGGTCCATTTTTCTAATGAAAATCCTTTTGGAAAACCCTTCTCAGAGGACAGGCTTTTAGTACTGATTTGCCTTATTTTGCAACTTGATCTTTACAGAGGTGGCCAGCCTTAAACCAGTTGATACATCAAGACACAACAACTAAGGGTTTATTTCTGCACATTGTCTTTTACATTTCAGTTACTCTTAGGAGGAGCAATAGTAAAGCACCACAAGTTAGAGTGCAAGCATATGAACTACATTACTAAAGTCAAGACCTATAGCACTCAAGTAACAAGTAGGACACTTGTTCTGAACTAGCAAATCTTAATATAATAGTTTCAGATACTTTTTTTTAGACTGTTACATTACATTGCTTAAATCAAGCTACTGATTACATTTTGCAATTAATTATTAAACCTATCAATGTAACCAGGCAGATCCAGTGCTCTCAAACTATGTAAAAATTAAATATCAACTTGTAATAGTTATTGTTGAATTTTTCAAAAAATAAATACTTATAACTTTTATTTTTATTCTTTAAACCAAAAATTTTTGATTCAGGACAGCACAGGAATATCTGTGTCCTTGAACCCCCACTGGAATGGCTAAATCAGTTCCTTTGCTATTTGTCTTTCAATGGTGCGCATGACAACACTCCTTACCTATGAGTTTAACTGAAGAACTTTCCAAAAGCCTCAGGCACTGGATAACTGAGACAGACGCCTGCACAGCTACAAGGTCTGACAAAGAGGGGACAGAATTTCCCACAGGAGCCTCAATGGCCTACTTGCTTGCAGCTTGCAAATCCCACAGTTTATACCAAGAGACCTTAAATATGACTGCTAGGTATGCTTTAGGATTTGAGAATACAAAGAAGTAAGCGTAATGACCTAAGAAAAACACAACAAATTTTTAAAACCTGTACAAACAAGTTGAGCAGAATGTCTTCTTTTTGAGTTGCTTAGAAGTAATGAAAAAAATAAATAGCAACTATTCAGAAAAGTGAACACCATGTATATATGACAGGTTGCAGCTTCAGGTTTGTGGAACCGATGAGAAGAGGAGCTTAAATCAGAACAAAAAAGGCTACGATAGATCTTATGCAGTTTACATTGGCACAAAATAAGTATTAGCACAATGCAAAGAGTAGGAAATACACCTCTTAGCTAAGGAAAAAACACTTCCCCCCACCCTATTTGAATGAGGGAAGGACAGTGTATCCTATAAAGCAGAAGTATGGTGCAGAGAAAATCTACTGCAATACTGTTTCCTGCCAAGCTTAAAATATACTGCAATAAGACATGCATCTTTAGGATGTGAAGTCAGGCAAAGTTCCATGGAATAAGGTATAAGAACTGCAAGCCTTGCTAATGGCTGGAAATACTCAGATTCAGAGTCCAAGAATAAAGATGATCCAACTACTTTCATCAAAAGGAAATAGAATTTTCCTCAGACCTTACAATGCAGTTGTGAATGTGTTGAGATATATGGCATTTCAGCATGACTCACATGTCTCCTTACTTGTTTTACTTCTCTATTAGAGAAAGGTAAATTCTGTATTATCAAAGTGAAATATGCAAAAGTTAGCAAGAGTGAGACCTGCATAACTCCCTTTCAAGAACATCAACTTATAGGAAAACCCTTTCACCTTTTCTTATATATACATATATATGCACAAAAATCATAACTGTTTTTATAGATACAAAATATGCCCACAAATTATCAGAAATGTAAAAAGGAAATGTGGATTACAACCTGTAATTAAAATCTGACTTGAAGACAAAGTCTGACCCTGTTTATACATTATGATATTCATTACTACTGCAGCTAAACTTCCTCAGAAATGGTCAAACTTAAAGAAAAAAAAAATAAAACCCCTTCTGTATCCCATCTGTGCATTTATATTTGTGCATTATGGTATAACCAACTATCCTACAGAGAGTAGGTGGGTGAGTGAGGATATGTGTGGAGTACTCACAGCAGTCCTGTGACAAAGTATGCATCTCAGTAAATCCTAATAAAACCCCATGTGATGTGGCCTTTGTTAAAGCAGCACTTTGATCCCAGCCCTGATAATACTTCTAGCCATGCTGTTAGAACCAGAGTTTTGCAGGTACCACATTCTGTAGTATCAAAATGCATGACTCACTATTTCTCAATAGCTAAAGCACTCTAGTTGCTTTAAATAAGGGAAACACACTAGAAAACGAAAGTGAACCTTCGTAAGGATATGCAGGCTGATCATGCATTTTGCAGAGCAGACATGAATTACCTCTTATCAGAGAAGGCAATTAAAATGTAATTCTTCATCCAAAAAAATTCTGAAGCCACCTTACCCTCTAAACAGTGATTCAGAGTTCACACTGAAGTAGGGCAAACACTAGTTAATAATATCTTTACAGGAGTTGAGAAAAACAGGTGCTACAGGAAGTAACACTGACTCAGCTGGCATCATACTTCCTCCTTAATCATGTCTTAATAAAGGACTAAACATTCCTGGCACAACTCTTTCACCTATGCTTTCCCAGTATCAGAACTGGGGTTACTTTTGCCTTGGTATGTACAGTCAACACACCAGGGAGGACAGGGGCAGCGTGCCTCCCCTCCCACTGCCAGCCATATCTGTCCCTTTGGAGCACCGACACAAGAACCATCAATTCAGCACATCGTGCTATGACAGAGGCTGAGGTTGCCAGCTGGAGGACAACGACAGGATCCCGACATATTAAATCAATCGTTTCTGAAGCAGAGATATCAGTAAATAATTTCAAGGACTTGTTCAGATTGCAGCTGGCCACACCATTCATTTGCTTGCTTTTTGGACTTTCTTCCCTTTAATATACAGATAAATGCTAAATGTGAGAATGGCACATTATCTCTTAGCCAGAAGATTAAAGATTAAAGCCAAAATGGCAAAGATTTCTGAGAATTCGAGCAGTTTGGCTTGAGACAGCACCATCTGAATCATAAATCTTCACTCACCTTAATAACAGTAATCTAAAATGTCAATCTTAAATCTTATTACTGTTGAGTCACAGTGCACAAAAAAAACCACAAACAAAACCAACAAAAACCCACCAAAAAACACAACTTCCCTTGAGCTGCTGGATATATACCTGACAAAATCGGAAGTTCCATTTGTTCAACAGCACATGTACTCAGATAAATGACTCCACTGAAATACAATTTGGCTCTATAACAAACAAGACAACTAAAATTAGTTTAAATCCAAACAAAGAGAAGATAAAGAGGTAGAATCTAGCTGTCAGAAAAGACAGTCACTGGCTCTACCCTGCAATACTTGACTAGCAGAACACTGAGCTACTCTTACCAGTTAGGCTGAAAGAACTACATCTGTGGCCAGTACATATGAAAGACAACCAGTGGTTTACATTTTCCTGTACAGAGGCTTTAGAAGAAGTCACAAGTGTTAAAAAAAAAACAAAAAAAAACAAAAAAACAAAACCAATAAACAAAACCATGCAAACAAAACCCCGACAAAAAACCCCACCAGAACTACCAAATATTTTCGCTTTTTTAGCTAGAACTTATTAATAGTATTTTTTCCCCTCTAACAAAGCCACTGGGGACAAGCTGCTGTTTCTGCAGGGAAATACAAAAACAAAAAACCAGCCTTCACTCCACAGCAGCAATGTGTGAAACTACAAACCTGTCCCCAGTGATGCAGACAAGCCAAACTGGCGTTCACTAGGGAGTTCCACCATTGTGTCGATGCATCCACCTACCTACACCAATGGAAAGGTGACTGACAAAAGCAGAGCTGCCCCATTTCCAGAGACAGGCAAACCGTTAGAGGATACTGTGGTTCCCAGAAGCATTATACAGACCAGATAAAATACCAGTACTTCTCAAACAGCAGAGAACTGCTGATAATGAAAAGTGCCCGGAAGTCACTGGTCTCCTGTGGCACCTGGCTCCCATACTATATTCATCAGTAATTTTAGCCTACAACAGTCAATGGTGCTCTGCACAGTGCATTACCTCAAGCCTCCAAGAAAGTCATTATAGTTTCAGATCTCTATCTCACTCTGAAAAGTATCTACAATGTCAACTTTCAATTAATTTCCCAGCCGATGACTGCCAGCTGCACACTGTGCTGTGGAAGTCATGGGCACTGACTGGGGCACAACATGCAAAATTTTCTCCTGCATGCTTAATAACACATTGTATTTAATTTAAAACTCTAAGAAACAAACCCAACTTTTTAAACCTACAGCCTCATTTCCTCATTCACTAAAGCTGGAAAAAAGCCCATATGTGCAGACCATCTAGTACCCAAAAGTTTATAAAGAAAAGGTAAGAGTCTTGCTTTACCAATTACTTTCCTTCAGAAGGGAAAGGAAAAAAAAACAAAAGCCAAAACACAACCCTATGAATACTGGTATATTTAGATAATCTTCATAAATTCAATATGCAGTTTTTCCTGGCTCCAATTAGGACGCTAGCACTGCACCCATTCAAGAACTTTAAGCCAATGATAGAATTTATTCCCCCCCCTCAGTCAGGGATCAAGAAAGCTCTGCCTTTTAAAGAAAAGGCCACTTCCCTTTACAAAGAAGCTGTCTCACAAAGAAAACCAAATAAGCTCAAGGCTTTATTAAAGCAAACCTATTTAATATGATGTAAAGGAGGAAAAAGAGTACCATTCAAAATGGCACACTTGTCATACTGGTATGCTTCCTATTTCTGCAATTAGGGAAGAGCTGTTCCTAAAAAAATGTAAATGCTCTTCAATTTAAATGATGCTTTGGAGTCATTTGTGGAAGGAGAGCTTCAGTTTGTCTTTATACATAACAACATACTGCTCTGAATAGATTACTAATGATTAAAATAATTCTACTGCCAAAACAATTAGCATGTATTCCAATACAAAAATTTCTTGTGCATCCTACTGAATACTGCCAATAAATATCCTGGTTTTATAAAACTAGCTCGTTTACACAGAATTATGGTGCTAAACCAATATACTTATTACCTCCCAAAGTCACCCTAAAACCTGATCTAAATTAAAAGAAATCAGGGTGGAATACTAAGGTTTTTACTATTTTTTTCTCTCTTTACCTTCCAAAACTTCTCCTCTTAAAATATAAACTTACATCAAAATCCTTTCCTAGGATGGTTCACATAATCAACACTTTGTAGAATAGGGATATAGAGCTTTATCTATACACTAAGTTACAGATAAAATGCTGTAAGGTTTTAGAAGAAATCTGTTCTACTCAAATTGCTAGGACTTACACAATGACAACGCTTATGTCCCTCTTCCTCCCCCTGAAGTCTGTTCTTTGTCAGCAGACATTTCAATTGACCAGTGCACACAAAGGACAGTACTTTTCCTTTTCCTCATTCTTCTCCTGAATAATGCCCACAGATTAATCCTGTTAACAGATACGCACCTTCCTCTTGTATCTATCAGGGAGGAAACATAAAAGCATGGAAATAATTTTGAAATCAGAGCACAAAGGAATTCTGTTCCTTCCAAAAAGGCAGCTTTGAAAGCCAGATCAGCATCCTTTGGCATTACTTAAGTTCAGCATATTTGATATTTCCATCATTTCTTCAGTAGTTCACTGCACCATCAGCGAGCCTTACTTTTTCCTCCATCATCTTCCCCTCAAGGATAAGAGATTGTAGCTATACGGTCCATTAAGTGTTCAAAGACGCAAACCCCCTCTAGATATTAATTCAATTCCTCACAGTCACTGATTCAGCCATGCGTAGTGCAATACTGACGTCTGACCTCGCAGCCTCCTGTGAGCTGAATTCATACTTGCCGTTTCCCCATCTCTAAGCAGCCATTGGGTACCACAATTGACAGGCAGGGTGGGGAGCGTGCGAGAGCAGAGCTGCTTGCTACCGTGCCAAGTACCATCTGCGAAGCTATTTCTAGTCCTCCTGCCAGCTTGTCAGGTTTTAGCACACAAACACCACATCTGAAAAGGTTATTGCTAACCTTCTCTTGTCACATCACTCGTTTGTGTTAATGATTATCCAAGACACACAAATCCATGCAAGTTTCAGAGGACAGTTAATTTGTTCCTGTAAAGTCTGCCTGGGTTACTATTTAAAATTAATTCACCTTGCACAAAGTTCATAAGGAGGTACAACAATAGCCTTTCGAGAACAAGGCAGCACAGCCTCCATTTTTTTTTTTTATCTACAGGCATCCCTTTTCCAGCAAGTCTAAGCCAGGAAGAAAAAACCCTACTATGCGTTGTGACAATAAATATCAGAAATCAGTTCACCAAGTCCTGATGTAGTACATCTTCACATCAATAGATCATCAAAAGCTTGTCAAGTCAAGCCCATGGAGCACAATGCATGTGTCAGAATGAAATTTTCTAAAGTTTCTTTTTTTTCTTTGGGGGAGGATAAGTAAGCATCATGCTACAGCTTTTTTTAAATTATTCTTTTTAGAATGTCTGTAGGCTGTTTTAAGGAGCCACTGTACACTGGAGAAATAGCTTAAAAGCAACTCTTACAATAAATAAAAATCAAGATGTCATAAGTGGTAGAGTGGAGGAAATTAAGATATGATGAAATCTGAAGGAATAAGAGGGATTGTTCAGCAAAAGACTGCTGTTGTAAAGAGGAAGTTAGTGAGAGATGTGATTAAAAAGACAGGAGAGCAGTGGCATTCTAAATTGAAGTCAGCTCTTCAGATGTGGAAAGAAAATTTCTGCTCACACAATTTCAACTGCCTGAGCCAATGTATTTTCTCCTATTTTTAGGGTCTTGTGAGGGTTCACACAACCACCCACCCCCATGCCCTTGGACAAAATAACCACTCCAGTCTTGTAAGCCTTTTATTCCCTTCAAAACATGCTATGGAAGACATGGCTATGATAAGCTATATATAGGCTTTTCCAGCATAATGCTTTCTTTCTCAGGCTTTTTTTTCTTTTTTTGCCTCCAATAGAACAATCCCCCAGCAACAAGAAAGTGGAAGTGCACCTAGTTTTTTTCAGCACTGGTTCCCTATATGTGGTCTTTTCTCCATAGCAGAATAAGAACATTTTGTTCTCCTTTACTCCTATTTCAAGTACAAATAACATGCCATGGGTGGATTAGCTCTCTGTTCCTATAAAACTACCCTCAGGCCAGGACATGCATCCATCAAAATCTTGTAGAACCACAGCCCAGCAGCCACGCTTAACTTGGGCTTCATCTCCAGTAAGAAAGCCCTCAGAAAGAATTCTCCGATTTATTTGGGGACTGCTACAGATCTTTCGTCAGCTCAACACAGCAACTCTGTGAACACTTGCCTGCTCCAAAATCTTAAATATTCACATAATTCTGGTCTTCAGTGGGTGCGCTGAACCATGAGTAATCCATTTCTTAGTAAATCAGTTCCACCTCAGGAAAGAAACGAAAACAACAACAACAAAAAAAATCCCATGAGCATTCAGTTGCCAAAGTGATCTTTCAAGCAGCAAGGAATTAACCTCTAGATAGGTATACATTCACACCTTATGACCTTTGTCAAGCTACCCAAATACATGTCCCTCCATAAAAGAATATTGGTTGCCTTTATTTATATACAAATTCCTATTCCATTTTCAAAATGGGATGTTAAGTAAAAATTTAAGAAACTTGGAGGCATATTATCCTCCTTCAAACCAGAAAATACTTCCGATCTATTAAAAACCAGCTTCAGAAGTTCTAATTCAAAAGGTGCAAACACCTGCTGAACCTGTACCTAGCCATTAGAGTTTCTACTCTCAGAGCAGAAATGAGCATACAGCAATTCAGAAGAAAGTTGTCCGTAAAAATTCTACAGCATAATATTCCTGAGCATAATTAATTTCACCTCTAAAATGCTTTGTGCCTTAAAGTCAGGGTCTGATCAAGTTTTGCATGATGCCCAAGTCCACCACAAATAATATCCAATGATATTTGGAAAAGGTCATTTGTGTGCTGAGAGGTTCAAGGGGATTTAGTGTGCTTTTGCACAGAAAGTCACTGAGTTTTCTTTCTCAAAGTGTTCACAAGCTGCCATTTCAGAAATAAAGGATGTCAAAAAGGAAGGTGGGGAAGGGGGGAACAAAACAAACTACACCACAAAATACACAACTGTTTAAGACTACTTGCTATACCACAGATACCTTATAAGAGATTGGTGGACTGATGCTTTTGAAAGACATCACTGAGTGCAGCCCATTTTTCTAGATTCCAAGAAATTTCAATTCCAATTCTACTTCCCAGCCCATCTCAGTTTCTTCTGAGGGCTTTACATCCTGGTGCCAATAAAATCTAGATGAAGAGATCTTGATCTGCCAATACCAGATTGCAATTAAGAGCAGGCGTGTTTACAGTTAACTTAAAGCAGACGATGCACAGTAATTCACAGACTACAACTTGAACTCATGGTAAAAGTAGGCCTGATTGTTTTCACATTGTACATTGTGTAGGCCTGCCCCATGCTATAAAGTGTTCAACTGCAGAAATCCAACTTATGTGAAGAGAAATAATACCCATCCTGCGGTGGAGAACAGATTATACAGTCTGATATCATTCCAGAGATAAGGACCCATCCAGGGATGCTTCGCGTATATCCAAAATGCTGAGGCAAGTGGCACTTCCATTCACAACCCATGAATCATAGAATACTTAGGGCTGGAAAGGACCTGAAGATCATCTAGTTCCAACCCCTCTGCCATGAATGCATCCTCTCAGCATGCTAAAATATTAGGGAAAAAAAAAACCAACAAAAAAACTCAGCATTCAGAATCTCCACAATAACTTGTCATCAATGGAAAACTTTTCAAAGAGGAAGACTTTCCAAGATTCAAGAGGTTCAAGAGTCATGACAAGAGAATCAAAGTACAGCCATGTTTTCTTCATTAACGCACTAGGGCAGGCAGGACTTTGAATCTAACACTACATAAACAGAATGAACAAACAAGAAACTATCAAATGGAACTAAAACAGAAGCAGATTTGGAAAATTAAATCCAGGACAAATCTTCAGGAAGACCAAAATTTAAGCCACAGATTTTTCAGCACAACTCCAGTGAAAACACAAGTACACCAGAATTAGAATTAAAATCTCCCCCAAAATGATAAAAACTATAGCACTAAAGAGAAATTCCATGTGGGAAGCCAACAACCAATGAAAGGTTAAAGAGAAAATACAAGCCAGCGATACTTAATAATGAAAATACAAATTCAGAGACCATTTATTTGAACCTTAGTCACTGTTTAGTCAACATACGGTTCCTGAAATTCTTCTTCCATCTTATTTGGGTGAGTCAAAGCATCTCAAAGATTTTTTGAAATAGCTTGGACAAACAAAACCCTTTGTATTGTTATCTACAGTCAGCTTTAATACCATATAATTCCGTTCTGCCAAGCTCTTTACTTTTTTATCAGGGATCATTTGTGTTATATTTTCTATCCTTATTTTCTGAATCTCTCCTTTTCAAGTTTTTCAGTACACTGCCCATCTCAGAACACATAAGAAAAACGAGGAGAGAAAACAATGGCACAACTTGCCAGAGGTTTAACAAAATTGGACACTCACCAAACTAAATAAATAGATAAAATGCTAACCTGTGTAACTGTTTAATACATACACCCCTTACAGTTTTGCTACATATCCTTTGCCTCAACCAGCCAGCATAGTGAAGGGAGCAGAGTCCTGTGGCTTTCCTTGCTGCCACATAAGCCTTAAACACAGAAAGATGGCTCACAGACTTAGATTATGTTTTCTATGAGTCTAGAAAATTATCTAAGCTATTTTAGGAATGTTAAGGCTGGAGGATTAAACACATCAAAGCACCAAGAAGTGACAAGCTAAGCATCTCTCTTAAATATTACTCTCTTGTTGAGATTTATAATAAAGTTCTCATTTCACCATTACACTTCTCAAACCTGAGTATTTTCTTCCTTATGATAACAAGGCATATTTTGAATGTGTAAGACTAATAGAACTGTAGCACTCAAACCTGTCAACAGAAGAGCTCTGTTCAAGTTCTATCATGAAAAAAAAACTTACGTCTCCAAAAGCATTTTGCCCACCTCACACTGAATTTTTCACACAGATTTTCACTTGTCTGAAGAAAAAGTGTCAAGTCAGAAATAGTAGTAATGTGTCTATACTCAGACACCCAAAATCCAATTATTTTAGTTAGGCTTTTGAATAGAGCATACTAGTTTCCAATAATTGGATTCTCTGAAGTAACCAAGTATCTCAAAGGAGCAAAGTAACAAATTATTTCTCCTTAATTTATTGCTATTCTATTATGACCTCAAACTATTAGTTGGAGTCTCATTTGCAACTATTACTAAAAACAGGTCTACATAATTTGAAAAAAAAAATTGTCAGAATTAAGCTTGAATACTGTATCCCTACCACGCCCATTAAAAACTTCCATAAAACACTGGCTTTTCAGCATTTCATTGGAAACACAAATTGTGTTTCTCCAGAAAGCTATCCAACTTAACTGCAATTGTTTTAGAGGCACAGATTTCATATCTTCTGATGTGCAAACCTTGAATTCAGACCCTGTATACAAAGTGATCAACAGTAGCCTTCCAAAAGGTATAGGCCACAAACTTAGAAGTACCTCCTATCTGCATCAAATAATCTTTTCAGAAAGCTGCACAGCTTTTTCTTTAAACATTTCCCTCAAACAGATGATCCACAACAGACCACACATGGCAGGCACGTGCACTGTTTCTCTGGATTGGATTTAGCTTCAGCTTCCAACTACTATACTTTATTACAAATTTGCCTATTGACTCATCATCATAATGCTGTTTCTGCAACGTTCTTCAGATAATCAAGATGTCATTATTTAACCTTTGAGTTTTTCCTGCCTCAAAACATATTTAGTAACCTCTGAATACACCAAGTGAGGCGGCAGCGTTAATCTGCTGGAGGGTATGAAGGCTCTACAGAAGGATCTGGACAGGCTGAAATCAGTGGGCTGTGGCCAACAGTATGAGGTTCTATAAGGTTCAACAAGGCTCAGTGCCAGGTCCTGCACTTGCTCCACAACAGCCCCTTGCAATGCTACAGGCTTAGGGAAGAGCGGCTGGAAAGCTGCTTGGCGGAAAAGGCCCTAGGGGTGCTGACTGATGGCTGCTGAACATGACCCAGCTTGTGCCCAGGCAGCCAAGGCAGCCAACAGCATCCTGGCTTGCATGAGAAATAGTGTGGCCAGCAGGACCAGGGAAGTGATCATTGCCCTGTACTCAGCAACTGGTGAGGCTGCACCTCGAGTCATGTGTTTGGTTGTGGGCGCCTCACTACAAGAGAGATACTGAGGTGCTGGAGTAGGTCAAGAGAAGGACAACAAACCTGGTGAAGGGTCTGGAGCACAGGTCTACTGAGGGAACTGGGGTTGCTTCGTCTGGAGAAGTCTCAGGGGGACCTTACCACTCTCTACAACTACCAAAAGGAAGACAGATTGAGGAAGTGGCTGGTCTCTTCTCCCAGGTAACAAGTGGTAGGACAAGAGGTAACAGCCACAAGCTGCATCGGGGGAGGTTTAGAGTGGATAAAAATTTCTTCACCAAAAGGCTATTTAGGCACTGGAACAGGTTTCCTAGGGAAGTGGTGGAATCAACCAGCAGGGCAAAGGCAGTGAACCTGCCACTCTGCTCTCATGATACCACACCTAGAGTACTGCATGCAGTTCGGGTGTCCTCAACATGAGGATATGGAACCATTGGAACAAGTCCAAGGGCCACAAGAACTACATAAAGGGGCTGGTGCACATCCCATACAAAGAGAGGCTGAGGAAGCTGGGGCTGTTCAGCCTGGAGAAGGCTGCAGGGAGACCTCATAGCAGCCTTCCAATACCTGAGGAGGACCTAGAAGGATGCTGGAGAGGGACTCTCCATCAGGGACTGTAGTGATAGAACAAGGGGAAATGGGTTTAAACTTCAACGAGGGAAGTTCAGGTTAGATAGTAAGAAGAAGTTCTTTACTGTGAGAGTCATAAGGCACTGGAACAGGTTGACTAAAGTAGTAAATGCTCCATCCCTGGCAGTGTTCAAGGCCAGGCTGGACGGAGTCTTGGGTGATACAGTCTAGTGTGAGGCGTCCCTGCTTATGGCAGGGGGTTGGAACCAGATGATCTTAAGGTTCTCTCCAACTCAAACTATTCTACGATTCTCCCGCATGGCATCCTTGTCTCTAAACTGGAGAGAGATCAATTTGATAGGTGGACCACTCGGTGGATAAAGAACTGGCTGGATGGCCACATGCTGAGTTGTAGTCAACAGCTCAATGTCCAGCTGGAGACCAGTAACAAGCTGTGGCCCTCAGGGATCAGTGCTGGAACCGGTCTTGTTCAACATCTTCATCAGCGACATGGACAGTGAGCTTTAGTGCGCCCTCAGCAAGTTTGCCGATGACACCAAGCTGTGTGGTTCAGTTGATAATGCTGGAGGGAAGGAATGCCATCCAGAGGGACCTCGACACACTTGTGAGGTGGGCTGATGCCAACCTTATGAAGTTTAACCACGCAAAGTGGAAGGTCCTGCACCTGGGTAGGAGCAATCCCAGGCACAGCTACAGGTTGGACAGAGAAGAGATTCAGAGCAGTCCTGCGGAGAAGGACTTGGGGGTGTCGGCTGATGAGAAAACGAACATGAGCCGGCTTCAGTGTGCGCCTGCAGCCCAGAAAACCAACCATATCCTGGGCTGCATCAAAAGGAGCGTGACCAGCAGGTCGAAGGACATGATCCTGCCCCTCTACTCTGCTCTTGTGAGATCTCACTTGGAGTACTGTGTACACTTCTGGTGTCCTCAACATAAAAAAGACACAGAACAGTTGGAACAAGCCCAGAGGAGGGGCACGAGGATGACCAGGGGACTGGAGCATCTCCCATATTAAGACAGGCTGAGAAAGTTGGGGCTGTTCAGCCTGGAGAAGAGAAGGCTGCATGAAGACCTCATAGCAGCCTTCCAGTATCTGAAGTGGCCTATAGGGATGCTGGAGAGGGACTCTGCATTAGGGACTGTAGTGATAGGACAAGGGGTAATGGGTTAAAACTTAAACAGGGGAAGTTTAGACCGGATATAAGGAGGAAGTTCTTTACTATAAGGGTGGTGAGGCACTGGAATGGGTTGCCCAGGGAAGTTGTGAACGTCCCATCTATGGCAGTGTTCAAGGCCAGGTTGGACGAAGCCTTGGGTGAGATGATTTAGTGTGAGGTGTCCCTGCCCATTGCAGGGGTGCTGGAACTAGATGATCTTAAGGTCCTTTCCAACCCTAACCATTCTATGATTCTATGAATCCTGGAAGCATTGGTAGGTCCCTGGAAGCACTCAAAAAAATGTGTAGATGAGGCCCTTTGTAGTCTTGGGGTAATGCCGGTCTTAAAGGTCTTTTCCAACCAAGCTCATTCTCTATGCCTTCAGAATCCCCTCTAATCAAAATTTTCCTTCAACTGCTGATACCAGACTTTCAATAACTCCACCAAGCCTCCAACAGCCGCATTAACCCTTCTGACCATATGATGTTACTGGAGACTTAAGTTCAACTGACTACTCATTGAGACAGTGTCCTCTATAGTGCCAATACTATCAATGACTGAGAGTTGTAGTAGTCTACAAAAAAAAAAACAAAAAAAAACACCACACAAACAAAAAACCCACACAAACAAATAAAAGGTCTACATTCTTTGCTCCTAAATGTTTAACATTGTACTTAGTCATATGAAGACTGCAGGGTTATTTGCAACCAGTTTACTGAGATCACATGCTATTAATAAGCTCTTTTTTATTATTTAACACTCCCCATCATAAGTTATCCTATCAATACCAGTTTTATGTTTTATTCCAGATCACCAGTCATGGGAAGTAACATGGGATCAGAGTTGAACTACATGAACTGGACTCAGCAACGAATCACCCATTTACAAATCACAGAGACCTGAGTGAGAACAGTCCTCAACTCACATACAATGCCCTATTTTATCATCATTTACTGATACTGTGCCAGATTTGGATCATAAGTAAGAAGAACACAACCACTTACCAGACGCCAACACCTTAATAAAAACATCAACTGTACAAAGCTATATTCCATAAGCCTATACTGACCAGTAGCATCGGCCATCCTCTTCAGTTCTGTGTTAACTGCTCCATTATTCATACCCCAGACAGGCCTATAATTAAGTGGGCTTCCCTGTAAGCCTTTTAATTACTGGTGCATTCTTTTTTCCTGCCCTCTTGGATGCCTCACAGTTATCCAATATTTAATGACAGGAAAATAACCCACAATATTAATTGTCAGTAGAATACTTTGGGCAACACTTAAGTCCAGTTTATCTGAATCTATGCAATAAAAATGCAAATTAGGTTGCTGTTACTGAATGTGCTCCTTAGATCTTTTTCTAGCATCTTATGAGTAGGAAATCTTGAATCACTAACAATTTTAGGTTATATTTAGCCTTCTAAAAGGGCAAAGTACTTGGAAGATACACGCTTATTTGGATGCATATATACATATATATGTATATTTTTCCAGCATCATGCTTCTTCACATACATTTGCTAGGTGATTCACTGCTTTGCTTAATTCATTTTAGAACACTATGTGCTGGAAAAACATTAATTAGCTTCATAATGTCTTCAAATCAAGAAGCATTTAAAAAGACTCTTACAGCTAGGGATGCAGGCAAAAGCAAGATCTGACACACAGCTTTACAAAGAAAGTGCTATAGAGCGTGACACTTACATGCAAGCACCTACTGGTTATCATCATGAACAAGGTGCACATACTTTAAATATGCTACTTAACACAGAGCACCAACAACTAAGTGATGAACAAAGTAACTCCTAGTAAGCACCTCCAAAAAAAAAGTAAGTAGAAATCACATATGTAGTCACTCAACTGGTGACTTGATACGCACACAAGGTATTGTTTTGGTTTTGTTGGGTTTTTTAAAAAAACAAAATCCCATCCACAGCAAAACAAACCTAAGCACAGATTATGGAAGCTGACACATCATTTAGGTTAGAAAGTATCTCTTAAAGGAATTAAGCAGCATTCCTTTTAAGAAGAACTGCAAAATTTATGACAGGACTTGCCACAACCAGATACAGTAGCCTTTAGAATGGACTTTTAATGTAGTTTTTGAGATGCAATAGATTGTACATAGCACCTACCTTGAATGTTTACAAAGTTTACGAGGTCTATTATGCAATTTCCGATCCCAATTCTCTGGATCACTGGAGTTACTGTCATAAGGATGAGGCCGTCCTGCCATTCCACTGCTAGCTTCCTCACACTACTGCTCTGAAAAGCACACATGCAGCACTCACAACCTACATTAAGAGAGCAGTGTTTACCTTTAAATAATGCCACACAGAAAAAGAAAATAATTAGACATGCAGAATTTCGTGCTGTTAGGTTTTGTTTTTTTTTAATAAAGATTATAGAAAACAGGATACACTGAAGCACAACTTCTAAATAGCATGACAATAATATATACATTTGGCCACTACCTGCACTAAAAGATTATTTTTTAAGAAATACAGTTCTATAAATGATGGCAGAAAAATTCAGTTTTGCCACAATTAATTTCACTGTGTCCAAACAGAAAAGGCACTGGTTATGAAACACAAGACAAACATATAATTTTTCTTTCATATGTATAAAGTTAGTTCAAAGAAAGATCCCAGCTGTAGAACAAACACCAACAGTTTTACAATTTGAATGGCTGATCAAGAGGAAAACAGAGTTAATATTAACAGTTAAGATACCCAAATCCTTACTTCAAAATGGAACCGACAGCAATCCTTAGACACACCCAATGTAGTCCAGTTTTACTAACTTTTGCAGAAAAGTAACAAAAAAAGTAATAGAAAAACAGACATTATGAGCCTACCCTTCCTTGACTGGGATCCATTATTAAATTCAACTCCCACTAAAATTCACTCATGATTGTCAATAAAGAAAGCCAAATTTTAAATAACTGGTGTTCAAGTCATAGGAATAAGCGACACGTGCGTCAAGAGAGTTGTATAGTTCAGAATGACCTTCTTACAAAAAGAAATGACCTGGTTATGAAAACAAATGACCTGGTAACAAAAATGAGCAAGTAGCTACAAGTGAACAATTGATGATTGCACAGCATCTGGAAAAAAATACCAAATTACATGTATGCCTGCTATGTTTCTCTGCAATTTTAAGCTAAATAATTTAGAAACACTGTATCACCACTCCAGCTTTATTATACTTTTATTACAGTCAATAAAATTTGTCCTTTTTGGAAATCAGTCCCAAAGGAATTTAGGCTTCTCTGAAACAGATAGCTTCTCAAATAAAATGTCCTTCTAGTCATGGAACATAGAAAAGCTCTTCTGACAAATTTAGATTCTCTTAGCTAAGAACAAGCTTCTTAAAAACATCAGTTGCATGCAAGTTTCTTCCTCATGTTCAGATCTAACAATGAGAACAGCTTTTACACCAAGTATACAATCTCCACAGGGTTCGGTTTTTTTCCTGTTATGGTTTCTATAATTAAGCACACTTTGATTGGAAGATTTGTATGGTCAGATGTCCATATAGTGTCAGGAAAGGAAAAAACATTTTATGTAAAATTACAGGAACTACCCAACTTCTCTTGGAGGGAAAAAATAAAAAAGTCCCCATAAGAGTTTCATTGTGTATTACCTGGAAGTTCAGGTTATCAAAGCACAGTCAATGGGTGACAATACTACACAAACATAGAAAGTTATAGGATTTCCACACATTAATCAGGTGTTTTTAGATGCTTAACAAGGAAAACCTACAACCTATTTCAGAACAGAAAAAGTATTATTAAGGAGACACAGGGAAGAAAGACTGGTTTATAAATCCAGTTGCAAGTTACCTTAGCAGCAGCCATACGTAACTTAAGTGCAATATGACATACTATTTCCATACACAAACAATACAAATATGAAGACACTTTCTGTCCTGAATTGAAACAAATGGTGTTCATTAAATTGAATCACTTGAGCAAGATACATACAAGTTTTACTGCTTGTGGCAACAGCACAGTTTAGAGCAAAGAGCAAAGACCAGCAGTCCCCCAGCGGAAACCAGAGCTCCCATTCATTCTGCAACCATTTCCAGCTACTGACCACTGCAGGTCCTGCTTAAACTTGGGCTGAAGCACACCACAGTGATGGGCTCATTTAGCACCACATATTCCTTTTCAAGCTCGTTTCCACAAATTTGCTTTTTTTTAAAGCCACCTGATACAGGTGGCCTCATCAGAAACAGGTGCCTCATCAGAAACAGGTTGGCAGCCAGCACCTAGTTCTTACTCATTTTATTGAATTACTGTAAGACATCAGTGTTTGAATTTAGCTTTCACACTGGAAACACATGTAAAAGGTTTTTTTACAAGAACTGCAGCTGAAAGGACAATTTAAAGCCACTTTCTTAAGCGTCTCACACTTTCTGCCTTCTCCTCATCTTTCATTTAACTAAAGTGACAGATTCAGCAGGAGGGTATCATACACACTTCAAATAAAAAGATTGTTTTAAGTAGATCAGTTCCTCAATCTGTTTGGATCAGTTCCTCAATCTGCTTTGCTATGCAGCCACATGCTTAGGCCATTACAAACAATAGATGACACAGAAGGACAGAAACAAACAAATGGAACTGCTAGTCATGAACAGCAGCATTCCCTTTTCCCAGCTTGAAGCACACAAGGAACCTCAGCACTGTCACTGATGAAGTACCAGTGGCACGCTGGTAAACAAGAAACAGCCTTTCCTCCACCCTCCATTCAGCAGAATCTTAAGAAACAATACTTCTCTAAGAAATAATTTGCTATAACTCAGATGACTTTTTTTCCCCTTAAGTTCCCTTAAGTTTTAACAAACTTGTAAATTATAAATAAATATTTTCTGATTATTTTCTGTCTTGAAAAATGAAAATTTTCAGTTAGTAAATGACGTATGAATTCCTCAAAGTAAGTACTTCTCCTGATTAATTTTTAAACACTTCTGCAAATCTGTTTTCTTCTGCAATAGAAAAGAATTTGTTTCAACTGTGGTTCAAATTATTCCCCCCCCCCCCCCCCCCATCACAGAATCATAGAATAGTTAGGGTTGGAAAGGACCTTAAAATCATCTAGTTCCAAGCCCCCTAACATGGGCAGGGACACCTCACACTTAAACCACCTCATCCAAGGCTCTGGCCAAGCTGGCCTTGAACACCACCAGGGATGGAGCATTCACAACTTCCCTGGGCAACCCATTCCAGTGCCTCACCACCCTCATAGTAAAGGACTTCTTCCTTATATCTAACCTAAACTTCCCCTGTTTAAGTTTTAACCCATTACCCCTTGGTCTTATCACTACAGTCCCTAATGAAGAGTCCCTCCCCTGCATCCTTAATAGGCCCCCTTCAGATACTGGAAGGCTGCCATAAGGTCTCCATGCAGCCTTCTCTTCTCCAGGCTGAACAGCCCCAACTTTCTCAGCCTGCCGATTCAAACTGATTCACACTGTGGGCAACAAAAAAAGCTTTTTGCAGAATATTCTGGCCTTGTGCATAAAGCAGAAAATCTGCAAAAAGTACATGCCCCCCATGAAATCAAGGAACTCCATCTGAAACATTACTAAAGGCAGAAAGGCACTGGGAGCACATGAAATAAAGAATCAAATCCAAACAGCCTTTGTAGATCACAAACCACTGTCATACTGGCCAAACTAATTGCCATTCTAATTTAATTAGCTACTAAGCAATTCTCCAGGTGTAAAGAACGATTTCTCACTCCGCTGCAGAAAGGTAATATTCCAAAGAGATATCACAAGGAATAATTGGGTAAAATAGGAAACCAGGAAGCAGACTTAAATTTTCAAGGCTTTTGAGACAGACAGCTAGGACACTTCAGATTTGCTAATATCAAGTTGAATCTGGAATCATACTAATTTATCAAAGTTGTAGACTACTCAAATACAAGGGAATTGTAAAGATAGACACTCAGTGGGTTTGGGAAGCTAACAGCTGATGTGGTAGAGCCACTCCAGGCATTGCAAAATACAGCCATTAATGCGTTTGCACCACTACTTGAAGAGCACATGAAAGGATGTAACAGACGCTAACTTGTGATGGCCACAGATTATGTTAACTAACACTTAAAGTATATTCAGTTCTTTGTCATGACAAAACACAATGCACAAAAGGTGCACAGCAGATTAAGCAATACTTAGACAACACCAGATGCGGGACAGAAATGGATATATATTTTTGTGAGATGCAGGACTTGCACTCAAGGTATGCAGGTGAGGGGGAAAAAAAAAAAATAATGAAAATGATCTTTGGAAATCTGTCAGGAAAAGAAGTGAAGCTAATCTCAATGTCAGTACATTTCAAGCCAGCCAGCCACATTATATTTATTGAGAATACTTGTCAGGATGAAAAGTTCTGGAGTCTTACTAAGGAAGATGACTAAAATAATATGAAATTTAGAGGCAGAGGCCCAAGATGTCACCTTCCAGACACCAACTCATCAGGTGGAACAAAGAACTGATTGCTCCAGCTGTCAGTACAGAAGACAACATTGAGGTAACACGCAATGCTTCAGGCAGCTACTTCAGCTTTAAGCCTCGGTCAGACGCATTTCCTAAAGTAGAACAGGTTTCAGAAGCCCATCTGCTCTAACCTGCTCTATCAGTGAGATACACTGTAAAGGTGAACCAGGATAAGATGAAAGACCCAATAGACAAGAAACCAGCTAGGATAAAACCTGGCATTAGTGGTGACAGAAACTCCAAGACTTTATTTAGACTTTCTGTGACAGTCTCCCATTTGCTGCCTCTAGTCAAAGCTCAAAAGCAACAACAAAAACTAACTTACAAGTAAGATTTACTGGATATGCAAGCACAGTGACATTACATCCTAATTAAGAAATACAGTTCAAAGTACACATGCTCATAATGCAAACACTGCATCTCATGGAAACCCACACTTGCCAAGTGAGTTTCTTGCAAACTACCACAGGAATCAGTCACAATCCAGCCACATAAAGTAGCTTTAGAAATTACCATCACCAAAATGTTATCAAACTGATGCTGATTAAAGCATAGCTGAGAACCATCCCGTGCATTACAGTCTCAATATTAACGGAGTAGGCCAGGACTGAAGCTTCTCTTGGGGGGGGGGGAGATGATAAATAAGAAAATGAAGCAGTCATGGAAGCTGGTGACATCCCTATTTTATAACTGTAAACAACAGAAATCCAGCAAGCTTAACTTGATTCTTAAAAGGAACATGACAATAACACTCCTATCTGGTATCAGAATCCTAAAAAAAGCAAGAGGCAGATGATTCCCAACTCCGCCTCTGTATTGGGATTCATTGTGCAAAATCAGCCTAGGTCTACCTGTAAAAAGCTCAGCTGATTGAGCAGCTTCTCCCACACAAAACCAGAATCATGATTATCACTGCAGGAAAAAGCAGAACATACCTTCTTGCCTCTCCTTCTAGCCCCATCCCCCGATGCTCATCAATATAAAACAGAAAGCAGGCATAGGCCTTGGTAATAGTCAGTGACAAAATGAATAGCATGAAACAAAGTATCGGGTAGATTTCATGAACAAACAAGCAAGGTCTACACTCATGGCTGTTACGCATCAGTAACAGTGTATCTCAATGAGCAAGAAAACACCATATAATTTTTCAAATTTCAAATTAGTTCTAAGGTAGCCTTTTATTTTATACATATTTTAAAGAGATACATAGTTTTATTGATAAGCAACAGCACTGGGACAAGATTTAAGCAACACTGCTGAAACAAGCTGCGCTAAAAGAAATTGGCATATAATGAGATTTTGATTTTTGCGAATGCATAGAAGACAAAACAGACCCAGCCTCAAACATGCAATCTAGGAAAGCATACAGTTTATAACAAAGTGACAAAAAAAAAAAAAGCACTGATGACATTTGCGACTAACTTAATAAGCAGTTATCACCCACACATCAGCTGTTTACCATTTTAAAATGCAATGGCACCTAAAAGGAAACCTCTTCTTTGAGAAAGAATTCAGCGTGTGATCCTAAAGCTGCTTTAACTTATTGTTTTTCTTAACCTCCAGTTAAAACTAAGTGTGGACAAAAGCACGAATAAAAACGTGTTGAAAAACACTCCCAAGAACAGCCACCAAGAGCATCACTGGTAGATGGCAACAAGTTTTTGAGACAGAAATGGTACAAATAGGAAGGTAATATGCAAAGACATTTGGCAGATTCCTGAAATTAGAAAAACAAAATCAAAGACAAATCCACACTAACAGACCTCCAGAACAAACACAGTGAAACAGCTTTTCTTAACTACAGAGAAATGGATAAAGAAAAACGACCCCAGCCATATCCTTTTCACTGTACTTGTGTTCAAGTTATAGGAAAATCAAGGTAACCTACAGAAAACAATGCAAAGACAGATTATTTTTTTTTTAACACGAGATGAAAAAAGTAACGTGTGAACTATCTGGTTATGAACTGTGAGCAGTGTGAAGAGGATAATTTGAACTGTATTCATGGATCATCTAACGCAAGAGCAAATTGAAGAGGGTAAGAGAGGGTCTTCCAGGGAAAGGATCACCAAAGCTGAAGCAATAACAGAGATAAGGGCTCTTTAAATGAATCACTGAAGATGATTCATGAGGAAAAAAAAGCACAAAAATAAGAACAGAGATGACAGCCAAAAGGCTACCATGAAGCCAGACTTCAGGCTGCACTCAAACCTGTGAGAGGCAGCCCACATTTAAAAAAAAAACAAAAACAAACCATACCAGAACAAAACAGAACAAAAAGATACAATGCAACGACTCCTTTGTACAAAGAAGTCAGACAAGCAAGAGAAACACACCTGTAAAAAGGTCTGTGATGGAACTGAATCGAAATTCTGAAAGAAGGGAGTTCTAAAGTGATACATTTCATGGGATCAGAGATAAAAATGAAAAGGATGCAGAAGTTAGAAACAGAAGCAAACTTAAAGGAAAAAGGTAATGACAAGCAAGTGTGACACATAATTGTACTATGACTGGTTTATCATAAAAACAATTACTTTCTGCAAATAAAATACGGTTACAACGAAAAGTATCATAAAGATATTGAACACATAATGAAATCATATGAGGAGGTAAATCAGTGCTCAGGAACTACATGATCGCTGTCAGCCAGTCTAAGCAATAATACTGCTTCTGTACAGCCTTCATAGCAACCGCAGGTTTTACCGATACACAATAAATGATTAAATTAGTAATTTAAGCAGTGTTCGGCCTGCTCGTGACACCACACGTAACAGAATCATCAAGGCGCAGCGGCCGGGAGCGGGTAATCTCTCTACGATGCTTTTACAGCGTAAAAGATTCAGAACACGACCCGTCTGAGGCGACGGGGAAACCCGCCGTCAGGCCCTCGGGCCGGTGCTCTACCTCAGGAGGCCGGCTGAGGTGCTCCGAGGCGCCGGTGGGTGACCCAAGCCCGGTCCGGTCCGTCACAGGGCAAGGGGCCGGCAGATGCACGGAGGGGCTGCCTCCCGTAAGTGGGACACAGACCAGGAGCCGCGGCTGAGAGTCCGGCCGCATGGGCCCGTCGGAAGCCCGGCGCCCCGGCACACAGCCGCCGCGCAGCCCCACCAAGTCTCGCTCTCAGTCGCGCAGTCACCGCCCGCCACTCACCCGCACAGCACCGCTGCCAAGCCACCGCCTCCCGCCGCCACCAGCCGCTGCGCCCAGGCCCGGCAACCGCCGCTGTCTCCAGCTCTCGCGAGAGCAGCCCAGCGCGCACCAGAGGAGGAGACGGCTGCACCGAGATCTCACGAGACTTGAGGAACAGGGGCGGGGCGTGGCGCTACGCGACGCCGTTGCTAAGGGCGGGCCGGCGCCGTGAGGCGTCCGGCGCTATGGCGGGGCCGGGGAGTGGCGAGCCGAGCCGAGCCGAGCCGAGCCGAGCCGAGCCGAGCCGAGCCGGGGCTGCCTGAAGGCCGCTGTCGTGCCGGGTGGGTGGGACGTCGCGATTCCCCCGCGTGCTGGGGGGTCAAACAGGCGGAGGGTGGAGGCTGCCGGTTTGAGAGGCTGTGCTGAAGAGCGAGCGCCGTCCGTCGGCGGGAAGAGTGGCTCCCGCCTACTGCCGCGGAAAGGTGCTGGGAAAGATGAGGCCGGTGAGCCACAGTGAAGCTACGCTGAGGGGATGGCAACCTGGCAGTTGCCTTTCCGCTGGAGCTCTGTCAATGTTTACACACGGGAGCTGTGAGGAACAACCGTTTGCGGTTTTACATAGTCCCATGGTACGCCATCTATCCCGGCCCGGCACAGAAGAAAAACCCAAAGACAGATGTAATACAGTTTAGCTAGACAAGCTGAGATCCCCGTCATCTCAGTCTTCATCCTAAAACTGATTCCTGATTTAAATTACAACTATAAGTTTTAGCTTCATACAGCCCTATAGGTTATATAAAGTCTATATAATCTGCAGTCTGTTTAGAAATATAATTAGTGGATGTGGCTTTCATTCTGTAGTGCCCTAGCAGAATTGTCATGTCCCACAATGTAGGCAGCTTTGGTGTACTGAAGTGTCACAGTTGTTGAGATGACAATAGGCCCATTGCACTCCTTGTGGGGGAGAATTAACTGATAGCAAGCCCAGGCTGTATTCAGAGCTAAAGACAACCTTTGTCTCTTTTTTGAGATATTCTCTATTAGCACCAGGTTGGGATTGACTTCCGTATCAGGTGAAAAGACTCCAGAACTCTAAACGATAAGTATATTGAAGCAAATTTGAATTAGTGGAAAGTTTGTGAGGAGGAAAAGGAGCAAATCTTTGCCCAGACTTTAGAATCTTTATCTGTTATTTTTTGTGCACTGTGGGAAGCCAGTCTAGTTGCACACTGGATATTTTGGGGGAGCCCCACTGTGAAGATCAGCCACCATGTATGGGCTCTTCTCAGAGTCTCATAAAATGCTATTTTAAGCCACTGTTGGACCAGACCTCCCAGGGAAAACATGCAGGTAAGATGGAACAAGGATCTGTATCCTACTGATGAGTATATTCACCTTGACTAGGGCTTTAACCTCTTGTTGAGGAAGTTAACAAATTTGCTGTCAGATTCCAGAAACCAGAACTGTATAGCCAATGCTTCTTGTGCTTCTATGTATCTTACAGAGCATTTCTGTCTTTCAGAGACACCTAATTATTAATCTAAAGATTCAGTGAGTGTATACCTCTGGACATCCCTGGGGCATTAGCAGATCTGACTGCTTCAGGCAGGGAATATTAGATAGACAATTTATGCACCTTAAGCACATTGGGGAGAGGAGGGAAAGAAGGGGGCAAGAAAGCAGGGATTTGAGTCTTCACTATACCAAAATGCACCACAAAAGACAGAAGCTTTGCAATATAGAGCGAAACAGGAATCTGATAATTCTCTTTTCCATCCTTTAACTATAGTCACAGACATAAACCATACAGTTCCAGAAGTCCACCAGTAGAACAATGACAGCCATGCAGCCCGAACAAAAGCTGTTAGCATGCACTAACTAGGCAGGGAGTTACATGCCACTTAACAGGGATCTGAGCAATATTAAACAGCAGTATATACACAGACAAAGTTAGAAGCAGCTAAGAAAGCCAAACCACTTGCAGTTAAATCAGCAGCAGTAGGTTTTACTTACAGATCATACAGTTTATCTAGCTTTTATTACAGTTCTTCTGACTTTGGCTTTGCTAACTTTTAATGGGGTTGGTGTTTTTTTCACATGCTACTATTTTATTTCCCCTTAGAATGGGTATTGATGTTGGTGCTTCCTGTTTCAATGAGTCATGACTGAGAGACACGATTATATTTCTTTTCACTGAGAATTTTATAAAATGTGAGTGTGTACAGTACATATTCATCTGCACAGGGTAGGTCTTCAAGGACACAGGTCTTAGCGAAAAGCCCTTGCCAGGTCTTAAAGTAAGGTTTTCTGCCTTGAAAGAAAATCTGTGCATAGAAACCACATTCTAAAGGGAGGAAAGAGGCCTTTTAGAGATGCTTCATCTTTGGAAGGCTGACTGACCCTGGGGATGTGAAGGGGTATGGACCTAATACTTTTCTAACCTCATCTCACTCTAACAGGGGACATAACAAGTCTTCTTTGCCAGTCACATGCATGTCTGCTGTGAAGTGCAGACTCACTTAGTATTTGCATTATTTACATGCAAGTACACAACCTGACATAGACTTAAGGCTCCTACCAATGCAAGTGTGGGAAAAGAACTTGAGCATACCCCAAAGTCATACCACTCCAGTGATGTTGGCTGGAGGTGAGATTTTGGCTCACCCTAGCTAGAAGCTATTTATTCAGCCATGTGCAGGCTCAATTCTTGCCCTCTCTTTCCTTGTTCTTTTACAAAGATAGGTAGGCAAAGACATTTATCTATTTATTTAGTCTGTTCTGTTTATTCATCAGATCTTTATCATGCCTTTTTATTTATTGCTTTTCTGACTGCTGCTGTTACATATGTGAACATATGTTGAAACGTATGTGTTTCAGTGGCCCTATTATTTCTTACCATCCTCTTTAGAGTCCCCTTAATCTGTGGAAGAGAGATGACCAAAATTTCATGTGTTACTCCAGGGGAAGATAAGTCTTTGCAATAGTTCATAATATTAAAATATTTTTGCTAACATCCTCTGCCCCACTCTGATAATTTTGCTGTTTTGACTGCTGCTACACTGATCAGAGGTTTAAGCTGAAAAACTGTAACGAATCTGTTTTTTTAGATTATTACAACTTGTAAGTAATTACATTCAAATTATATTTTTCTTTCTAATGGGCATTACCTAGCACTAATTCATCTGCCACTGTGCTGTCTTTAGTCCTTCTGAAGAATCATACTGTATATGGACAAAGCAAATATGGTTTTATCCATAAATAAGGCAGTGCTGAGCACAGTTTGTCTTTGGCCATATTTCCAGCTAAGCTATAGTGAGTGGTGTATCCTGTCTCTGACCCTGAAGCCCTTCATAAGCAACAAGTATTTTTTTTGAATTGTACAGAAAGTTTAAATATTTGTGTATGCATCTTTCATCTACTGGATAGCTGAAGATTAGGAAGAACAGGTTGTTTAGATAATAGAATTTTTTTTTAGATAAAAATGTAAAAATGTAAGGGTTTATTAATTTGGTGCTTGAAGGTTGTACAGTTTCTGCACATGTGTCAGTATTGTAAGGAACAGAAATACACTTGTGCTAGGTAAACCCCTTCTCTATAATCTTTGTTATTTTTGTGTGCAGGAAAGACCAAAGGAAAAGTAAAAATTGCTTTTATCATTATTTTTGTATTTATATTGCTCTAATAAAGTAAGATGGCTTAATAACCTTGCTCCAAATGCTAAATTATATCAGAATAGTTACACATCAGTCAGTTATTATGCTTTAAAATAATGTCCAAGAGCTTTTGGTCCACTTTATTTGGTAATATATAAGTGAGACATAAGTACAAAAATGCAATTTCATTTAAGTTAGCACAGATGTCTGATGAAAGAATAAATAGAAAGTGCACTTCAAGGCCTTGATTCTACAAAGAGGCAAGTAGCATGGAACCTTTGCCTATGTGTGAGAGGGCACTGATGTGCACAGATGTACCATCTGCTTGCAGCATCAGAGCCTCTACACTACTAAAAGTATAGCCAAGATTATGAACTACACTTTGCTAGTTACAAGTACCTTTCTAGCTTCCAGAAAATTGCATTTATATTTGTAATAATTTATGATTTTTTACTAGGTTTCCCAAGGTGTGCTAGACATCAAACAAAGAAATACAAAATGGTACCGGAACATCCATGCAAACTGTTTGGCTTAGAGCAGCAATTCGTCTAGATTTGAGCTCTGGCAATGGCAAATTTGGAGGTAACCACCATTATCCCTACTGAGAAAACATTGTTAGTCAGAAATGATTGAAGGTCCTAAGAAGATGTGCATATACCATTTGAAATATTTTTTTATTTGCTACTTTTAAAAATTATTATCATAATTGAATTTTTTCCACCCCTATTTATGCTGTTTATGTCTGATTCTGTTATAGTCCTACCAGCTAATGGTTCTTCTCCCAAGCTGATTCCTGGTTCTCATTTTTGGGGACTTTGCAAACTGAATTCCTAATTCTAAAAAATTAGCATATAAAAATGCATTTTATTTATGAGAGCCACTGGTCTCACAAAAAAAAAATATTTACACAGGAGGCCTAGTACAACATACAGAAATTCAGATATAGTTTACAGTGAAAATGAGGGACAAAAAATACATATTGCAAGACTTTTGTTTCAATTGTAATTGTCTGATATACAATAATTTGCCAGTTTTATAGTTAGGGGCCATGCTTAACCACATGCTAATTTCTCTGCTCCCAGTGTTTCTGCTATTAATTATAGGTTATCATCTTTTGGAAGAGGGGGAGGCAATGAAACCTTCCCTTCATTTCAGTATTTTGCAAAATTCCATCCTCCTATTTCATACAGATTTTGTTTTAATTTTATCCCACTGTAATTTCATCTCAAACTTCACCTTCCTACTTTATGTTTGCATTCTTTAATCCTAAATGCTTAACATTCAGCTTTTGCTATGTAATTAAAGTTAATCTGATTTTAGGCCGTCTTCGAAAAATAATTGTGGATTTAAGTTTACATATTTTCATTAGTGCAAAGTTAAGCAAAATTTAACCTTTGGCAAAATAGCGCCCTATTCTGTAGACAGGTTCTACTGCATTTAATCAGCGTTAGTTAACAGTAGGAGTAGGCCTAGTGATTACATACAAATACCGTCCATGTAAAAGCAGTAGAACTGGTCTTAAATGTCTGCAACTTTCCTGCTGTTTTGGATTTCTTTTTCTTTTTTATACCAGAAATTTCTAAGATACATTAGCCATATAAAAGATACCCAGAAATTGCAAACACATTTTACTATTTGGTTGTGAAATGTCTAGGTCAACAGGGCTACAACCTTGAATGGTGCCTTTAATCCTTATTGCAGTCTGAATAAATAATAATAAAATGCCCTACTTGATCAATCGTATAGAGACATGTGCTTACTTGGACAGATATAACGCTCTGACTTTTTCCATTATGGCTTTGTTTTAAAGAGTACATCCATGTAAGTTTTGTCCACATCGATGGATTTCTTCTGCATTGCTGCCCGCAAATGCTCAGGAAGCAGCCTTCGACTTCTTATCTCACCCAGCACAATCTCATCCTTGTTTCGAGGTCTCTGGGTCCTAGCATCTTCAAGGGCACTGTGCACATCCTGCAGTTTCATCTGAAGCCAGTCCTGTCTCTCTATGGTGTGTCTATGCTCTCCAAGATTATGCATTAGTTGCATCTCACTCACTGATCTTTTCCTGCATGAAAGGAAAGCAAAGAAAGAGACTCATAGTGGCCCCTCTTGAATTCTAGATCTCAAAACCTGCTATTTGAGAACCTTTTTTGCGATACCACAATACAGAGCCATAAGACTTACCTTTCCTATTCGTAAGAGGTAGAATCGCATCTGGAGAAGAGGAGTGTCGCTGGAGGCTTATTATTGGTAATGGATATATTAGTGAGAAGACATAAAAAATGGGAAATAGTGCACTTTTGTGATGAAATTGTTTGACCATGATTTATTTTAGCTATTGTAGATATGTTAGGACACATACAATAGTAAGACACTGATTAATAAAACTGCAGTGTTTATTCAGGGGTAGTTTTCTGTGAACACTAGAGCTAAGGAAGCATGTCTTCCTGTGGATTTGTACCTCAGTGCTGACTGATGTTAATGTCTAAGTGTGAGTTCCAGCTAGATTCTCACACAGTAAAAAAATGCTATCCTGTGCAGACCCCGTAAGTGCCTTATGAGATGAACCTTACCCAGTGATATTCCTAGGAGATCACTTACATGATTTTTCTCCCTCTACTCAGCTGCCTGTTTTCACAAACTGTTTAAGAGCTCAGAGTATCTGAGAGCTCTACAGCTGTATCTAAGATGACAGAATTTGGCCAGCTTGGCCAACAGGCTCAAAAGCAGAGACAGAAAGACTCACATACATATAAACTTACATGCAGACAAAGTAATGAGGTTCTCAAGACACCTTAAGTCATCCTCCAAACTTTGGAAGTGTAAAATAATGTACTTACATCATTGGTCTTCCATCAGAGTTTGTAAAAAAGCATATGGCATATAAAATGATTGCAATCCTGGCCAGATTTTTTATAGAGGTCATTTTCTCTACAAAGACAGAAATGAATAC
Source organism: Pezoporus flaviventris (assembly GCF_033815535.1). Lineage (NCBI taxonomy): Eukaryota > Metazoa > Chordata > Aves > Psittaciformes > Psittacidae > Pezoporus > Pezoporus flaviventris. The sequence goes on along the minus strand of NW_026892584.1, from coordinate 3,742,780 downwards.
ATGTATGAATCTGTATTTCAAGCAATTTCTGTTTGTTCCAAATAAATTTAGTTTAGAAAAAAACTGAAGGCAGGCATCAAAGGAGGGATTTTGAAAAATAGACTTTTTTGTGAACAGAGTTAAAGAAAGGCATGCAAACAAAGACTCCGTTTCTAATACTAATTTTGAAAGCAACTTCATAGGCAAGTCTAAGAACTTTGGTCTTTGGTTTAGTTGCCCTGCCTCATCATCATCATCATCATCATCATCATCATCATCATCATCATCATCACCATCTAGGTACCCATCCACTGAATAATTTGGTGAAAAGCAACATGCCCTTCCATTATTATTGTTGCTGCTGTTGTTATTATTATTAAATTCATACTTCATATACTCCAAGTATGTTGAAATACTTGTATATTAGCTATGCAAGTTAGAAGTTTTGTCTTTTATCTATTTCCATTGCATATTCTTTAGAATGAAGAGGCTGACAATTTTCTTGACAATTTAGCATGAAGGCATAACTCTACTGAGTTATGTCATTCCCCGTTTAATTCCATAAGAGAAATCAGAATTGAGCACCTCAGATTTTTAAATGATAATCCTGCACTGCCAGTATGAATTCCACTCTGCTTTGTACATCAGCAGCAAAACTGCCACTTGGGATATATTTGAGAAATATTTATTAATGCTGATGCTACAACAGGCAGAAATGACAGTCCAAATATCAGTTTCTAGTCTGGATTTTCAGTATGGGCAGACAGAATAAGCATTTTTTTTTTGTTATAGCTTAAGAAATTTGATACATTTTTGCAGTATTTTCTGCAGCTTTACTCTGGGTCAGGAAAGCATTTATTGAACGGTATCTTACATGACAGCCTGAATGTGGTCCCAGCAGTCAGGATCTGGATTTTCTTCAAGATGTTTCTAACTCATTGCCACAATTTTTTTTTTATTTCACAAACTTGGTTCAGATAATAAAACAATTTGATTGTACTACTTTATTTTTAAGATAGGCTGAACAGAAGGTAATGTAAAAATTAACAAAGAATCAATGATAACATTTTCTAAGTAAGTCTTCTAGAGAACTTGGAAATAAAATAGAGTATACTTACCAGATAGTATCTTACACAGATTTCTGGTTTGGGTATGTCAGCAGATGACTGTCTCTTGATGTCAAGTATATTTAAAGACTACTGAATTGGTTCAGTGAACCCCTTAAATGTAACTCTAAAATAGAGCTTCTAAGTAACTTAGAAGCCCTTTTATTGTCTCAGTTGATGTCACTCTCAACACACACCCTCCTGACCCTCATGTACCCACCCTCAGATGCTTTTGTTAATTTGGCATTTACAGGGAAAAGAAAGATCTCAGCAAAAAGAAAGTATCCTGGGTACCTGTGAAGAAGTTTGACTTTTAAATTCAGATTCCCTATTCCTCATAGTTTTGTACTGAAGAGAAAACGATCTCTGAAGCTGTTGAAATGATTTGCAAAGAAAACTTTATGTTGCTAAATGAAGGCAGGTAAAATTTACATTGGGCAGTGAGGTTAGTGATGTACAAATGCAAGATTATAACAAAATATTGAAAAGCTAACATCTCTAATACTTGTTGAGCTCAGATACTAGGTTTCTTTGTGAAAGAATATACTGGAGAGGAGCAGAGGCCCTGGGATGATAGTAGATCATGTCTTTAATGAGATGCTGGTGGTACAAAAAAGTTATTAAAATACACTCTTCTGTTACACCTATACTTAAGTATATCCCACCATCTCTCAAATGTGCCTCCTAAAATGGAAGCATTCAAACAGGCTGTGATGTAAATTAGTACTTTATAAATTTTGGAAAAGAAATACGTAACTCTTTGCCTACATTCTAAGAAGGGAAATGTGTAATTCAGCAATACTTTCCCGTATGTTTGAAGAAAGATTATTTTTGGCTGCAAGGTATTTTTCCTACATTAGGTGCTTCTGCTGAGTTCCAGCGTATTTCTCCAGGAAAATAAAAATTGAAATAAAGTTTACATCTGCATATTTTAACACACCATTTGGAAGCTATTACTGCTTTTACCATTAATGCTTTTTTGGTTACACTATATATCTGTTGTATTTCAATAAGACGTAAAAAAGATATTTTACAATATTGATTTATATAGATGGTATTCCCAAGGGGAAAGGAAGGGAAGAAACAGAAACTCCATAAAACTCTAAAGAAGTTCCCTCAGTAAGCAGTAAACTGAGAAACTGAGAAGTACAGAAATAATCCACTTAAACAAGTTCAAGAAAACAAGGTAGAGAGTCTCCCAACATTATATTCTCAGTCCTCAATATCCTAACACCTACACAAAAAGAAAGAGTAAACAAAGGTTTATGGGGACAGTATGTTTTGTATCTGGTGTGGCCACCAGGGATACTAATTGAAGGCTTTAGTGACTAAAAACGTGCAATGAACATGGCAAGCCAGGAAAGGATTTGAAAAATGTCTACACAGTTGATTATGAAAAGCTGCATTTTTTAGATTTTACCATAACAAACATCTGTAAAACCTTTAAACATGGCAGTATTTTTACAGAGGCCTGGCATTCCTATGGAACCTCTACCAAAGCCTTAACTAAAGGACAAACATGAAAAAAATCTAGTGTCTGTGTACAAAAAAAAAACATGCTTTCATATAAACTGGCAGCAACTGATAGCAGAAATCAGCAATAAGCCATTAGTAAGAACTGCAAAATGAGTGTTTGCAGACTTGAGTTGCTGACACTATTATTCTAGTTGGAGTTGTATTCCTTACAAAAGACATGTAAATATGGAAGAGACCCCAGCTTGGAGCTTTGTATAAAACTGAGACAGAGAAAATACCAGAAAACACTTAAGTCACTTCAGACAATTTACAGTATATTAGTGCAGGTGTCCTTAAACAAGATGTAGTTTTAGCCGGCTTCTTTGCAGCATACCTAGTCTTTGAAACAACTCTGAAATAGGATTTTTTATTCAAAGGTATTAAATATGTTGTACCTGAAATCTCAAAGATATCTGAACTTAATACTTCAAAAATATTTCCATGTGAAAAATGCACAAGACAAATTAGAATTGCACTGTTTGTCTCAGATAAGTGAAGATACAAAAATAACAAAAATACGGAATATGTACCCCACTATTTGTAAATAAATAGAACCCACGGTTGTAATTAAAGAAACTTTAAATTACACCTCAAAATGGGCATAGCTTTTTCTGTATATGCAGAAAAAATAACTTACTTGGTTTGGATTATTATCCCTGATATACAGAAATTATGTTATTTTATAATATTGCTGCTAATAACTTACCCCATGTCATCTGTATTTGCTAAACTTGGCATATCAAATGTGGGAATGACAGATAATGGACCAAATGAGTGCAGCTTTTTTTACATAATACTGGGAATTGTGAACATTTTTGTTTGGACACAGTGCTTCCACCATGAAATGATGAGTTGAAAATGGATTTGAGCTCTTCTGATGTTTCAGAAAGATGAAGATTCATGTTCAGATTCAAATTTTTCTCTTTTAAGCATCCCTTAAAAAAAATCAGATCACTTTTGGGCAGGAAGCCAGGGCTAACACGTGCTGAAATGCTGTTCATTAGGAGTCTTAAGACTCCCTGCATTTACGGAGACTGTGGTGAAAAAGAGGTATATAAACTTTCATGACAGAAAAAAAAAAAAAAAAAATTATCTCCTCAATGAAAAGGCATTTCATGATCCTTTGTAGGTCTAAGACTGTGTATATAAAGAAAATGGCAAAAATGGCGACCCCCCCCCCAAGTTTTTCTCAGGAATTTCTAGTGCCTACAAATGAGGAATGACCTAAATTAAATGATTTTTTACTTCTCTTAGAATAAAAGGAGGGAAAACACTGTGGATCCTGAGTTTTCATATTCTGAAAATAGCAGGCTGTGAATGAGCCAATGCACAAAACTGGGTACAACTGAACAGAGCAGTCAACAAACTATAAAACATTAAATGTTTTGGGTATCTATGAGAGAAAGGCAACTGATTCAAAAACTGATTGCAAACTATTGGTGTATATGTTGCATTATCGATACTGAAATTTCTTTTCCTTTGGAAGAGGAAGAAGTGAGAGCAGGTAACTTTTAATGAGACTTAGGCTGAAATACAATAATGCTTAGTAGATTGTAGTTCAAATTTGTGATTATTTCTTCAGCAAACTGTCTCAGGTTAGACCTAAGCTTGAACTGAATGTTCTCTTTATCATCATCTAAAACCATAGAATGTTATACTGGAAATGAGACAATATAGCAATATAGAATCATAGAATCAACTAGGTTGGAAAAGACCTACAAGATCATCAAGTCCAACCTCTACCTCAGCAGTGCCAGGGCAACTAAACCATGTCACTAAGGGCCTCATCTACATGTTTTTTGAACACTTCCAGGGATGGTGATTAACAAGAATAAGATTTCCATTTCACCCTTGGAAATGGAAATAATCTGTAGTCAAAATGGTGCCCTTAATTTTCAATTTCTTGTTTGATTTAACTCTGGTTTAACACTGTTGTTTCAGTTTAACACAATGAGGTGTAATAAAATTTAAATAATATGGAATGTGGTAAATATTTTATAGGTGTTTAATACTACAGAGTTCATTACAGTGATGGCTTCTCTGTGCCACGAGACATTATAGACATGAAACAAGGGCATGGCACTTCTGAAGGTGAGGGAGACAGCTGAAGAACTGGAGATGCTGGAATCACAGTGTGGGAAGGAAGAGCTGACCATAGCCTTTTCCTCTGACAAGGCTTTTTCTTGATCAGTCAGAAAACTACCCTTCTCTGACCTTCCCTTATAGATTGTACAGATACTTGAATCAACTGTGCATGAAAAAAATCTGTGTTGCTTTGTTTGCAGGTGGTGTGCCACTTACGTTGAATTTGTTCCATTGAATGTAATCAGACTCCAGGGTTGAAAACAAGAGGAAAGTAATTAGACAGACTTTACAGCCAGGTAGGTGAACAATGGCCAAATTCTAAAAATTCTGAATTCTTTATAATGTACTTCATATATTCTATTCATTTTGTCAGGAAAAAGTATTATACTGCATCTTGAAATTGAACACATACTAAGGTGTACTACTGGAATATGGATAGAAGACACAGCTTTCTACAATTATATTCTTAAGGCACTAAAGCATATTTTCACAAATCAATTACGTAATCTGGTGTATTAATATTCCTACAGAATCCTTCATGCTCTAGATTTAAGGCTTAAATACTGCAGTGAAATTACTTCTGTACTGTTTACAAAAGCTTTTTCCACTTTGCTTGTTCCAGTGCATAATTCCAGATAAAAAGCTTTCTAACTGCAAGTGTGGCTAAGCGAGTATTAGTAGATCATTGAGCAAGGGAACAAAGTAATGGGTGACACACAGGATGATTGGTGAGGCAACCTTTCTAAATGTGTCCATGGAATGTTTCTGCCTTGACACAATGAAGAACCAAAGTGACAGTCAGTAAACTCTTTAGAACTTCATTTGATTGACAAGATTTGTGGCTTTTCAAATACCACAGCAGCATGTTTGGTAATTTATGTAAACAATATTGGGTATCTTCAGGTGGTTTTTGGGTTCTTGCAGCTAGATGAAGCTTTGACCACATGCTAGTTTCCAATTAGATAAAAACCAACACAGAGACTTATATGAAAATCAAAAGATGAGCTATCACAGTCTTTGTTTGTGTCCAATCTGCTTCATACAATGTGTTTTTAGCAGCTATTGGCAAACACGAATTTGCAAATAATTGCTTGCCAGTGTGTTTTTTTCTAGCTACAGAAAATCTTTCATCTGAGTATCACAATGTTCCTGAATTTGCCTGATTTCTTTCTGAAGGAAGTATATATTGATGATATTTCTAAGTTATGGACATTTAGGCAAAGACATCACCGAGAAAAAGATCAGAGAGAAAACAGAAAACAGGGGCTGGTAGATTTCTAGTCCCAGTCACCTGACTTTAGGTACACTTGCTTACCTAGGGAGATAAACTGGACACTGTAATGGTAACTGTGATCCAGATTATTTCTAGAGTTTTCACTGATTAAATGAAGCACATACAATATCTGAGTGGACACCCCTGTTAGCTCTCAATGTAACCTAGCCATGTTATCTCACAGAGCTATCCAGTTTATTACAGAATTTCTCCTTTGATCTATCATGGACATGCCAGGCTTTGATGATACGATCATGAATGTATGTGTGTTTGCTCCCTGCATGCCACCCTATACCATGGCTGCATAGAATTTCACATAACATTACATGGCTGTTTTGAAGCCTAAACGGAGAGCCCTGCTTACCTCATCTCTCTGTCATGACAAGAATCTGAAGCTTGATGAAACAGCCCAGAGTAGCCTGGAGGAATGCTAAAATGTCTGTTAAGGAAAGTCATGAAGATGAGGTACCTCTTAGCCTGTACAGAGACATATTTCAATGGTCAGTAGCAAAAATGTTATTGTGCATCATGAACAATAATTAAAGCTGTGATTAGCACATACATATCGGCACATTTTTAAAGTGCTGTTAGTGAATTGTAAACTAAATGTGAAAGTATTTGTAGAATTGTGTGTGAAAGTATAGGTTTTACTTGGGGTTTAAAAGTTTTAAATTATTTTACAGCAAGTAATTAGTGGAATATTAGCCTTCATGACACTGAAATGCCATGCTGTTACTGCTTTGCTGAATTCATTGCTATAATGAACAGTATAGTACTATATGACCTTTTTCAGTACATAGGAAACTAGTGCAGTACTCAAAACTACTGTTGGATTATCAGATTTTGGGGATCAATACCAAATGGAATTAGGCATATGCATACACATATATATATAGTCTTACATAGGCCAGGGTTTTCATTGGCCTATACTAGCTCCAAATATTTTGTGCAGGCTTGAGTTCCCTTTTAGTGACATACAGTGTAGTTGGAGCTCTAATGAGGGCTCATGTTCTTTTCTGTCACCCTTGAAACCAACATAGCATCCTTGACAAGCCATACAAGGAAACCAGCTTTGAGAGCACGAGTAATCCCAGAGAGAAATGCAACACTGAAACAGGGCTGAGTCTAAAATTCACTGCCTATCTTCCCCAGTCTGAAGGACCTCACTCAAGACTTCAGGATTCAGGAAACCTCTCTTCTGCATTGCACACACAGCCAAATACATGCACATCCTATCAAATCATCATTTTAAAATCTATTAAGACATCTACTAATAATGGTTTGAGTAATTAAATACTGCTGTCAACTTGATCCTAAAAGTGGGAGGTAGGGAGCAGCAGATATTTGCAAGTGTCAGGTTTGACCTAAAACCATGATAAAAATGAATGTGCTAGCTCTGCATAAAATAAAATTTAAAAAACGATGACTCGGGATGATACAGGATGGAACAATGAAGGTCTGCATGTTTTATGCAGGTAGCCACGTATTTTTCTATCCTTTTTACTGAAAAGACATTTCAAGCTCATATTCCCATACTTTTTGCAGTCACTGCAGATGAGCAGATAGCATACAAGTAAGCATTCTGGTCCTTGACAAAATCTCATGGGAATGAAGTGTACACTTTATAAATGAATGATGATACTTCATGCCTTTCCTTCGATCCAGTGAATGTCCTGAAAAATATTATAGTCCATAGTCAGCTGAAAAACTTGGAAATATAGAGAACTTGCAAAAATCAATGTTTTGTTTGGCATTTGAAAGAAAATATTGTGCTAGGTGCTATGCAAGCACACAAGAAGATGCAGACCCTTTAATAATGGTGTTATTAAGATAAAAAAAGTGTTGTGTTTTATACAAAGCTTTTCATTATTTCAGATATTTATTACAGCAAATAAAATATTCTAAGTTATATATTAAAGACTGTCCCAGAAATAAAATCCTTTAAATAAAAACTTCTATGTAGAAGACTTACTGAAGATTAATTCTGGAGTTAAATATTTTGGCCTGAAGCTTCTTCAAGATATTATCTTAATGTGTTTGTACACATATTTATAGTATTTTCTAAAAGGTTAATACTTTTTCTGTATTTTCCCTTCTTTATTTAATCAATCCTCTTCACAAAATTATTAGCTGGATTACTAATAGTTGTTAAAATCCAATTCTTGAATTAACAGTTTTCTCTTACAGAACTCAAAAGACATTTTGTATTTGCATTATATGTATATTTTAAATCCTTCTATGTATTCAAAACTCATTTTTCTTCTTAGACCTTCCTGAAATATCAGCACTAACATGAAATTCTTGTAATAATTCTGAGAATCTAGTTCACCAAAAAGTCTAGCACATTTGGAGCATCCATCACTTCATCTTCTGCTTTTTACTTTTTTCTTTTTTCTTGTTGGATTTCACACTGTGGTCTATGAGAAAATGCACTTTACATTGAGATGTATGGGTCTCAGTGCTTAACAGTTACTTGCTTTGGTCTCTTTGTTTCAGGCTCTGTGTTGAGCCAGTGAGACTCAAAAGAATTAAGAATTGGAGTTTGGCTCTACACATCATCACCCTGGCCTCTTCTACTATGATCTTCAATAAGTGAGAGCATTATTATTATTAACTGTAGTGGTAGTTCAGTGCATTATATAGATTCTACTAGTCAGTACGTCTCCTCTAGATCTTCTGTGCTGATGTGTATTTCTTCTCTCTCACAAAGCTAAACAGACTATCTTGATTTAATTTTTTTCTAGTTAAGCTACTTAGTTCACTGCTTAGCAACTGCTGAAATCTATTGCTAAGGCTGTGTCTCTTCTTCCATTTGGAATTCAGACTCTTCATCTTAATTTCCTAGGCTTTTTGTAAAAGGCCTATATCCCCACTTCGGTGCATTGTATATTGCCATTTTAATCTCTACAGTTTGGGCTAGGATAGAAACAAATAAAGATTTGCTTCGCTTACACTGTATAACTGAGTAGTGAAGGACCTAACCTGGTATTTCTGCCCTTATTTTCTGCTACCCTTTGTTTTACATTGTGATCTCCCTATCTCATAGGATAGACTAGTTAAGGTAAGAATTAACCAATTCTGCCTAATCAAGTCACTTAATTTTCCATGCTTCATAATCCTTACTAAAATGACTATTCCTCTTAGAACCCTGTTCCTAACTACTTTTTCTGTGGTACCCCTATGTTAGGAACAGGATCTTCTCCATTGGCCAGATAACTTTTCTTCTCTTGTCTCTTTTGCATTTTGCTTTACTGCCCATTACCAAAACAACTGGCTGTTTCCCAGTATTTAAGAAAAGATAACAATTACCCTATATAGGCAAACATTTATACATAAAAAGAATCTATAAGAAGCAGCCCAAACCTACAGTATACTGCTACAAATTGTTCCTTCCCCTCCTGTAAGTTGCACAATTCTGCATAACCTCAGGACTGTGATCTCTTTGAGCATGGATTGTATTTTTCCACTAATTCTGATGAACAGTTATCCTGTAGCAGTAACAATGGCTTTGTAGTTTTACAGTGATCCTACAATGCATCTCACAAAAGAGAGGATCATGAAAAGGAATATTCTGAGCCATCATCCCTAGCAGCCTGGTAAAATTAAAGATTGGATAATTAAGGCAATTACTGCATTAGTTTTTCCAGGGTCACTGCCCCTTCTCCTCTCTCTGGAGAAACTCCTATAAAAGGAGGCTCTGCATATCTCTGTAATACAAATTACCTGAAAAACAAATGCATGGTCAGAAGCTAGTGGGAAATAAGGCATACTAATGTGCAAACAGTTGCTGAGGCAAGAGTGGCATCCTAACCCCCAAAATTTCTTTGTATCTGAGAGAACTATAAACATTTGTGAGAGTATAAATTTACCAAAGTGCACAGAGGAGATGGTTTGAGCTAACAGTTTGGTTTTGTTCCATGCTAGCATCTGTGCTGTAACTATAGGAACAGACTATAAATAGGCCAACCCAGTTACCTTTTTCAGAACTTCGGGGATGGCTAATCCTCAAAATAGATGAATTACATAAGTCTGTTCTCTAAACATACTCATTCACTCTGCAAATTGGGTTCTTTGCATGCCTCTGTAAAATTAGTGCATCCCTCTCTAGCTAGTACTCACTGGAGCAGTTGTTCAGTTGACATAGTTGTGCTAACTCAAAGAACAATGCTAGTTGTCAGCATCTGAGGATTTGGACTTTGGCTGCAGATATTTATTAAAGTGCATTTAAAAAGAAAAGCAAATCTGAAATATCAGACTGTAACAATGAATCTCAAATTTAATTCTGCAGGGTCAAAAAGCCACATTTTCGATACACTGGGCTGGATGCACATGTTTGAGTTATATGAAGGGGAGCAAATACTCAAACTGAATCATTCAGATTTGCAAGACTGTTCTTGAACTTCAGGTTACAACAAAAGCTGGAGAAGTGTTTCCTCCTCTGGAGAACAATAGTATTTAAGAAACACCACACGAGATAGAAGATCTCATTCTGGAGTTCTGAAGTCTGTCCTTAAAGGAGCAACTATGCACAAAACTGGACCTAGTGTATTTATAAGTGGAAATGCCATTCTTGCATCAACTGTCAACTCTCCAAAACTCTAGGGACTCTTACAGTGATGTTGTGTATTGGAACCATTTGCAAATGGAATAGTCCAAGCAGTCCTTAATACCTGCAGGTTTATGTCCAGTTACTGCCTTCTCAAGCTGAGCAATCATTATATCACTGCTACAGTGGCCTAGCAGCCTAGTAACATAAAGACAAGACATTGCATTGGAATGGGCAGCTCTGAAGACACATGCTCAAATATGACCTCATCACATTAAGGATATACTTAGAGGAATAGTATCCTTCCAGGAAAGAGCACTCTACAGCTGTTACCACTAATGCCTGAACAGGTCTCTTGCTCATGGTAATTCTTATACCATCTTTGAAGAAAGAGTTATTTCATGCATTTTACAGATGAATGAACAGAAATAGGAAATCTCAAAGCTGGAATCTACCTAGAATGCTCACCAAAGGCCAGGAAATACCAAGAAATGTCATCAAAAGGCCCCTGCATCACTGTGCAAGTGAAGATACTTTCCCATAAAAGTGATCCACACAGTAACACTACAGTGGAAGAGATCAAAAGCTGAATGTGTTTGGTATGTGAAGCCCTGCATTCCAGGCAGCAGTGCAGACCACAGAGCTGGGAGGCTGTTACTGCTCCATTATGTAATGTTCACAAGCTCTTTGCCTCGAGTGATCGAACACCTGCAAGAGGCACATATTTCCCACTCTACTAGGGTTGCAATCTCATTTTGTCTTTCCTGTATTTATCTTCACAGAGGAATTACTCAAAATCTGCAGACTTTCTTTTTAAGCCTCTTGGGTGTCACTAGGTTTTCACTCTATGTGTGCCTCATGTTTTGGGCTCTCCAGGCATACTGTATGTTTGTTTGTTTGTTTGTTTCCCATCAGCCTTCACTATTTTATCCATCTCTGTTGTGGTTCTCTCCTGCGGTTATATTCCTAATTTATAATCAGTCATATGGCACACTATCTACCACATTTATGAAGAAATATGAATACATATCGTTCTGTTTAATTTATAGCTCTGTTCCTTTGAAGCACAAAGTAAAAGCTCTTTGCAAAAATGTGAACACTGAATGGAATGATTGTCATTTTTTGGATTTCTGGGGAGTCTCACACTGACAGCTGTTATTGCTGGTGCCAATCCCACTTCCATGTAATAAAACACTTCTCTGTATTATCTCACTGCCCAAGTATGATAAATACTTTGTTACAGGCATTTACTTACATCCTAGTCCTTCTGTGATGGTGAAACACAGGTGTTAATAAGCCACTCAGCTTCTGGGGCTGTATTGTAAATAGCATTAGACTAACCAGGTGATGATATCACATCCGTATTTTGCATTTCCAAAGCAGTATCTTACATTGTTATTTTTTGAAATACAGATAATGAAAGATTGCAAAGGTCTTTTCAAATTTCTCAGTGTTGAGAAGAGACCACTGTCTATTTAACATTTTTAAAAGAAGAGGCTTTCAACCATCTTCTGTGCCACAGAATCATTTAGATTCTCAGAGGTCCTGTAGTTCAACTGCCTGCTCCAAGCAGGAACAATAATGAATTCAGACCCCCTTGCTCAGGTCTTTATCCAGTTGGGTTGTGGAAATCTGCAAAGACAAAGATCTCAGAAGCTCTTTGGGCAACCTAGTGCTTAATTATGTTTAAGGGGAAACTTTTTTTACCTCCATCAAAATCTCAAATATTTCAATTTGTGGCCATTATCTCTCATTCTCACACAACACACCTTGATAAAAAGTTTTTCTCTTGGTAACCTTCTCTGAGATACAGTAAGGCTGTTAAAAGGCCTTCCTAAGCGTTTTCCAGGCTGAATAAGCTTTTCTTAACTGGTCTTCATAGGGCAATTGCTCCAAGCCTCTAACTATCATGGTGATCCTCTGCTGGATTTGTTCAACTCGATCATCTTCTCTATACTGCAGGCCCCAAAACTGGATAGACTATTCCATGTGCAGTCTAGTGCATGCTGAGTAATGGGATAATCAGCTCTCTCAGTCTGCTGGCTGTGCTGCTGTTGATAGAGCCCAGTATGCTGTTATCCTTCATTGCTGCCAGGGCACACTGCTGAATCATGTTTCACTCAGTCCACAGGGGCCCTGAGGTCCTTTTCAGCCATGTTCTCTTTACCAGTCAGTCCTCCCAGCCTTTACAATTGCAAGGTGTTAGTCCATCCCAGGTGGAGGACTTAGCATTTGTCCCTTCTGAATTTCATGTTGTTTCCATAAGCCCATTCCTCTGTTGTATCAGGCTTTGAAAAAGGCTCTTGGAGTGATCTGATGTATTATACAATAGTAAGCTTTATTTAGGTACACTGGTTTCCTTAATAATTAAAATGAAATCACAAAAAATTGCAAGATTAAGCTAAATAAAGAAGATCCTGCCTCACTTCTCTCAGAATTATTTGACTATGCTAATAAAGTAGTAGGCAAAGCATACAAAATAGACCTTGACTATGACCCGATTCAGTAATATCTGTATTCCTAAGAATATCACATATCAAGAGACATCATCCACTGGAGCATGAGTTCCCCACAAGGATTTTGTTCCTTCAGTTTCCATTTTCATCAGAAAAATAATCAAGATACTGAAAAATAATTTATGTGAAAGGAAAGAATACTTGTGCATTTTCTGTTAATCAATGTGGTTTACCTCATTTAGGACTTTTGTCATGCAATATCTTGACTACAAGTTGGCTTTGGCAAGTTCTGTAGAAAATTATTGCCCCTCAAACAGTTTCAGCAAGAACTGGCAAAACATTCAAATACAAAAGCTTTTGAAAATCCAATGCATTTGCAGCATCTCAACAGTAAGTGTTCCATTACAATTAAAACTACACCATTAGTCATGAATATTTGTAATCAAGGGCAGATCTGCTGAGATGCATGTATTACAAAGGTTATTCTTTGCCAAGCATGCACTTTCCTTGGCCTGTGTTATCACTACATCTGTACAGCTAATTGATTTCTTCAGATGTCTTTCTTAGAACCAGAAAAACAAATCAAAAGCACAATATTATGTGCAAGGAGGTGTCATTTGAACTTATCCTACTGTCTAAATCACACAGGCAACAAGGAGAAGCAGCACTTTATAATGCTTTTCTGTTCACTCAATGTATGCACACAGAGTACATTCAGTATTTTTGTTTTCCAACCCAAAAGAACTCTGACAACACTTTTAAAAGTGCAGTGGCAGTGGCTTTCTGCCATCCTGTATAAATTAGGTGGACCAAATTTTCTGAAGTGGCCGTTGAAACCACACTGCCAGATTTCTTTTTATTGGTATAGTTTCACAGGCACAAGAACTCATGTAAGTTTCCACAGAGAGTACTGCTCTTCCAAGCCAATTTCCCCATTCTCACTGGGACAACTCCCTTCACTTGTGCCAGTGATCCTAAAAGGAGAATCTGGCCTACAGATCAAAATTCCCTAGCTCCCAGCTTTCCGTTCTGAGAGGACATTCATTAGCAAAGACAGTTCTTTTACCATTGTAAAGGTAGGAATGCACAGCAGGAAGCCTAGTCTCAGTGAAGCCCATTTTGTATTAAGTTCCGATATATGATGTCAGTTTATTCATCAATGACTTACATTTTATTCAAACCCATACAGGTTTAAGAAAAGGTCTGCAAACTGCACCCCTGCATAACTGGTGAAATTTTAGGGAGGTCAGGGGTTTCTAAGAGACTCCCTCCAACTCCTAGCACAGAGGTAAGTTCTGGAACTTAGGGTTTAACCGATGTTTTACCTGGGGATGTTCTTTTCTATTGCTGTTTCCTTTGAGAATGTCCACAATAAAGGAGCCAAATGTCCCCTGTACTACCAGCAAGGACAAGGGTTTACTTGCTGGGGAAATGAAAAAAAACAATGTCAAGAAGCTTGGGGGAAAATTGCTGTCATCTTTACATGGATATTCTTCAACTCTTGCATTTATTAGAAAGATGAGCAAGGTCACTTTATGTATCAGGGACTAATGGATACTATATCAAATGTTTTTTCCAGATTTTAGTGCTACAGGGAACATGATAGGTTTTAAACTATCTATGAAGAGAAAACGTTTTCCTTTGTACTTTATTTTAAAGACGTTTCTCTTTGCAACCAAAAGTTGCAAAACAGTTGGTTACCTACTAACAGCTAAAAAAGCATGAGTGCAGGCAGGGTGCAGCAGCTGAGTGTGCCATTAGCAACACTGCCCTCTCGTGGACAGAATGGAAACGCTTTCTTCAGCGTGCGGCCATCGTGTTATCACCAAGAACACAGCGGATAGCTTTGCTTTTGCTACTGAAACCAAAAAATACGAGATGCCTTATTCATATTGTTGAGGACCAAATCTTTCAGGTGTGTGAAAAGAACACAGATAGCCAAAAGGCCTACTCCTAAGAAAAAAGATACGAACAAGTTGCTATGGAAATAACACAGAGTATGACCGAACCTTTCCACAGTCACTCACTCCCGTGTCAGCACAGAGACACTGAGCCATGTTAACCCTGTAGTAATCCTGACGAAATCAGTGAACTGTGGCTGTGTGAAGGTTACATCTGGACTGTGATTTGGCTAATTTCTGTGTTGAATTTAAGTGTTGACAGATGAACTCTTACAGATTTAGAAAGAATGCTGTAGGATGTTACCAACTTACCTGTTGACTCCTCCTCTCAGCTAGATGTCACTGCCACAAATACTGAACTGCATGAATTAGGCATATGAGCCTTTCCAATGAGCTGCAAAGACTGTCAGATTTTTAGCTGGAATAAAAAAAAAATGGAAACTAGGTCTATATGAACAAAATTTATAGATAATTAAGGTAAATCAGGTATAAGTTACAAGTAGATGTAGTAATGATTCACAGAGTATCTTATTCACACAATAGCACTTACATCAGTGTTTCAATGTAGTAATATAAGCTTAACCTCCAAAATCATATATCTCCAGATATCTGTTCAATACAAGATTAGACTGTGTTAAACAGTTCCTTATTCGTAATGGTCTCATGATTTTAATGGAAATAGAACTTTAAATACTTTTAAACCACGTAATTAAAAAGCTTTTTGAAAATGCTTATCTTTCACTTTTTTTTAGGACTTGGGCTATATCACGTGACCCAATATATAAGAGTTAAAAAACATTAATCTATGTTAAAGTAATTTTCTCACTCTTTACTCAGTTCCTCCAGTAAAAACAAAACAAAACAAAACAAAACCCAAAACAACAAAAAAACAAACAAAACCCAAGAAACCTCCCCAAACCAAAACACACAGAAAACAAAATCCCTGTCATGAGAATAACATTTTACTTGTATATCTTTTATGCTAATCTCCCTGTGTAGATTTGCTTTTATCCTGAAGGATATAGTTTGATCCTTAGAATATCCTTTGTTTCAGTTATCTTCTGGAATTATCCTTCAAGCAGCTTTAAACTGCAATCCCAGGAAATTCTTAACTCTCCTCCAACATTCAAAGCTAACTTTGTCCTCTGCTAGCCTTACAAGGAGTGGACACAACTGCATTTTGTGACATTTTGTCAAGTGCCATTTTGTCCTAGCACAGGAAACTAAATCCAATCAAGCTGCAGAGAACATATGCTGCAGGTGCTGTGTGCAGAACACATGATTTCCAGACATAAACCAAAAAGAAAAAGAAATCCCTGACCTGTTAGATTTTATTATCTTTAGCAAATACTAAGGAAGCATTAAAAGTACAAAGTATAAGAAGTATTTTAATAATAAAATTAAAACCTTCTCTACTGATGACAGAAAAGGAGATAGTGGCATTCCAAAGAAAGTAAGAAGCTGAAAAATTTAAAGAAATTTTATATTAAAAGTCAAAAGGAAACAGTTGCTTGAGATTTGACATCTCACTACCCATGTGTACAGTGCATGATCAAGAAAAGGGGACACAACTGTCTCTAGGAAAAGATTGAGCAAAACCTGATGAGGTTGGTGAAATTAAATGACGGAAGTAGGAAGAATGTAGGAAGAGAAAGGAACTCTTTCACTTGGAAAAAAGATACCTTTTGGTTTTCCTTTAGCCAATGTAAAGAAACAAAAAATAATAATTACTTTTAAATGGCCCTTACAGTAATTTACCCCAATTTAAGTATGGAGAGAGGTAGAAGGGAATGGAGCCACAAGAAGAGAAATAGTACTAAGTGGAAAGTAAAAGGGCTGCAGAATCAGGGGACCTTGTCACCCTGGATTAGAGGAATCCTCATAACCACTGAGTATGACTGTGGTATCAGTGGGACTACACTGAATTTATAAAGTAGACTGTAATGTCTATCTAGGGCATATCTGCACAGCTAGGTAAAGTTGCAAAAGCAATGAGGATAGACACATTTAAGCTCCTTGTAATTCAGCTACTTAATATAGGAAGCATAATGGTGGCCTGGTGGCATGAGCTTCACCATGCTGTGGCAGCCCAAAACCAAGCCCTCTGAAGATGTTGTTATTGATGCTACTGTAGCTTGAGCTAGTGATAATAAAGCTGGTGTGGATGTCTAAAATGACCCCTTCTCTGGGCTGGATAGGCATAGGTAATTGGTTAAGTGCAAATCTCAACAGGATTGATTGAGAGTGTTTGTTAATTTGGGAATGTTATTAAAAGCATGATGAATATGACTCTGAAAGCACTTAGAATAGAATTCTGACAGAAAAAATAATTACCCAAGGAACTGGTATGTATACTTAAGCTAAATATGTATTATTAAGTAACAGCTATTTTATGATAATTTTTTCAGGGTTTTTGCATTTCCTCCATAGAATCATAGAATAGTTAGGGTTGGAAAGGACCTTAAGATCATCTAGTTCCAACACCCCTGCAATGGGCAGGGACACCTCACACTAAATCATCTCACCCAAGGCTTCGTCCAACCTGGCCTTGAACACCACCAGGGATGGAGCATTCATAACCTCCTTGGGCAACCCATTCCAGTGCCTCACCACCCTAATAGGAAAGAATTTCCTCATTACATCCAATCTAAACTTCCCCTGTTTAAGTTTTAACCATTACCCCTTGTCCTATCACTACAGTCTCTAATGAAGGGTCCCTCCCCAGCATCCCTATAGGCCCCCTTCAGATACTGGAAGGCTGCTATGTGGTCTCCACACAGCCTTCTCTTCTCCAGGCTGAACAGCCCCAACTTTCTCAGCCTGTCCTCATACAGGAGGTGCTCCAGTCCCCGATCATCCTCGTGGCCCTCCTCTGGACTTGTTCCAACAGTTCCATGTCCTTTTTATGTTGAGGACACCAGAACTGCACACAATACTCCAAGTGAGGTCTCACAAGAGCAGAGTAGAGGGGCAGGATCATGTCCTTCGACCTGCTGGTCCTGCTCCTTTTGATGCAGCCCAGGATACGGTTGGCTTTCTGGGCTGCAAGCGCACACTGAAGCCGACTCATGTTCATTTTCTCATCGACCAGCACCCCCAAGTCGTTCGCCACAGGACTGCTCTGAATCTCTTCTTTGCCCAACCTGTAGCTGTGCCTGGGATTGCTCTGACCCAGGTGTAGGACCTTGCACTTGTCATGCTTAAAAATATCCTAGATCTAACAGGCCAAGGATGCAGAACTGAATGCAAATGTGATTTTTCCGTGATGGAGATGTAGTTATAGAATCATAGAATCATAGAATAGTTAGGTTTGGAAAGGACCTTAAGATCATCAAGTTCCAATCCCCTGCCACAGGCATGGACGCCTCACACTAGACCATGTCACCCAAGATTCCATTCAACCTGGCCTTGAACACTGCCAGGGATGGAACATTTATCACTTCTTCAGGCAACCTGTTCCAGTTCACAATTTTCCACTCACTTATATAGATTGTAGCATCTTTTGATTCTTTTCACAATGTGCAGATTGCCCAAGATGTCTCGCAGTGAAACATACGCAAGTCTTCCTAAATATAAAGTTAAGGACATGGGGGGCTTGCTCTATTTCTAATTCATTACATGTTTGTCCTGGGTTCAGCAGTAGCAGTCATTTTTCTCCTTTGTGGTAGCTGGTGCAGTGCTGTGTTTTGACTTCCAGCCTCAGAACAGTGCTGGTGAAACCGATGTTTTCAGTTGTTGATAAGTGATGTTTACCCTGACCAAGGACTTTGTGAGGCTCATGCTCTGCCAGGGAGGAGGGAAAGCCAGGAGGAATCAGAGACGGGGCGCCTGACCCAGGCTAGCCAAAGAGGTATTCCATACCACAGCACATCATGCCCAGGGTGGGGGGTAACTGGGGGGGTAACTGGGAGTTACCTGAAGGACAGGGGCTTCTGGGTCGGACTCATTTCTTGGCAAGGGGTATTGTATTCTCTTCCCTTGTTATTTTCTCTTATCATTGTTGTCGTTGGTGGTAGCGATGGTGATTTGTGTTGTACATTGTTTGCTGGACTGTTCTTGTCTCAACCCGTGGGAGTTGCTCTCGTTCGATCCTCCTCCCCATCCCTCACGGGAGCGGGGAAGGGGAGAGCCGGGGGGGGGGGGGGGGGGGGCTCGATTGCTCTCAGCCTGGCACTACTCACTGGCAGTGAGTGGAGTGAACAAGCTGTCTGGCTAGGGTATAAACCACGACAATGTTAAACCAAGGTACTCTAATAACCGTAATTTTGTCATTTTGTCTACGCAAAAGAGCTGTCAAGTCATGTAATACCTAGCAATTCCAACAATCCTCTATCAGATACTAACTAGATAAAACACAACCTTACAAATTATCAAAATGGAAACAAATGAGGCTTACTGCTTGCAGAAGGATGTCTAAATGTACTCAGGTGGATGCTAACGGTGGAGTACTAGTACAGATTGTTGCTAGTAGAAACGCTTAACACCTGTCTCAGATTGGGGCACCCAGATGTTCAAGCATGTACAGCAACTGTAATCATGCTTCCAGAGAACTGGAAGAAAGACTGCATCGTTCTTTAGCCATAGGTGTCACAAAATGATTATACTTTTTTGACAGTTGATTTCTCACATCCTTCTCTGGATGTCACTGGAGATTTCATACCATATTGCAATAATTAACAGTGTAGGAGAAAAAATATCCCTTAATATGGAGAAGTTTGAGATAATTTTTTCAAAGCATTCTCGAATTCAAAGTTTGTCAGTTTATTGTGATCTTGGGTGCACATAGCCTGGTATGGGGCAGGCAGGTTATTTGCCTCTAGATGGTGCTCTCATGTTGAGATTAAAGAGCTCCATTAACTTTTTCATTACAACTTTCATAATTCTCTCAAAATCAACATAAACCCTCTCAAAAGAGCAAGGCACAGAACTTGCTAGAACACATACAAATGTACCATATGTCAGTTTCAGATAACTGATATCCCCCAGATTGTATAAGAAAGTGATAATAATTCTAAGAAAATTAGCACTCAAACTATGCAATACTCTCCAATGATGTTGTGGTTTAAGCCCAGCAACTCAGCACCACACAGCTGTTCGCTCACCCCCTCCACACCCCCTCCAGGTGGAACGGAGAGGAGAATTGGAACGTAGACCTCACAGGCTGAGAATAAGAACAGTCCAATAACTAAAGTATAATACAAAACTATTACTACTACTACTACTACTAAGGGAAATAACAAGGGGAAAGAATATAAAACTAAAAGGGAAAAGGAAAAAAAAAACCAACAAACACAAGCAATGCAGAACACAATTACTGACTACCGGTTGACCAACACCCAGCCAGATCAGAGCAGCAATATCTTGCCCTAGCGCAGCAGCCCAGACGGGTTTACTTCTTTGTTGCCAGTCACTCTGCTTCCATTGTTGCATTGCTGCAACACCCCTACAGGGTATTTGCACCATCCATTAGTCAGTATAGAGGTAAAGTATTGGCCATTTTTGTCTTTCATAAATGTCCAAGGCCAGCTGTATGGTTTTCACCTCTGCAAATTGACTCAATTCACCCTCTTCTTCAGCAGTTTCTGCAACTTGTCACTGGGGACTCCACACAGCTGCCTTCCATCTCTGATGATTTCCCAGAGTATGGCAGGACCCATCAGTAAACACAGCATATCACTTGGGGCATGAAAGGTTGAGATAATGACAGATCTGACCAGAGTGTGTAAAAATGAATGTGTTCTAAGCATTCATTGTTTTGGATTAATAGTCATCCATCACAGAGTTGATTTATTTGCTCTTGAAGTTGTTGCGCTTAGTCTCAAGAGTTTCAGCATGTCATACCTTACTTGCAGCCATTATTTGTTGTTTTAGTGTTTATCGGCTTCGGGGCCTGGGTTAAGGTTCTCCTTTTGTTGTACTTTATTAATGGCTTGTGATACATTACAACTACTGATCATGCAGCTGATCTGGTATGAGTTCTCAGCGTGACCATCACCTCTATACTTTGGGAGCCATGTAATGAAAATTATTACCAATTACATCTCTTTTTTCCCCCTCTTCTCCCCAGAGGGCCAACCTATGAAGGAGACATCCTCCCGCATCTTCCACTCCCCCAGAAGGCTATTCACAGCAGCATCATTTGAGAATTTTAAAGATTTTGAATATCCTTTGTGTACCATTGAAACCAGCCTGCTCCTTTTGCTAGGAATCATCATGTTGAATATGGTTCAGGTCTTGTTCAAGGTCAGACAACTATCCAGAATACCACCAGGAGATATTCTCTGAGGCTGGACAGTTACGAGTGGCAGGATGCGTAGGACAGTATGGGCAAGTACTGAGGCCAGTGGGCGGCTCCAGTGCTTTGGAACTTCACAACTGAACAAGTGTGAAATCTGGAAAAACTAGTAAAATATTTGGAAAAAGTGTGATGTCGTTCTACCAATACCAGAGAGGGACAAATCACTGACTGCAACATGGTGGGGCTTGGACTATGCCAACAGAGTCCTGATCAACACTACCCAGTACCTTCAAGGTGAAAAAGATGTTCTGGATCTGATGGCAAAGCAACACATAATGCTGCTACTGTGTCCCTGACCATAAGCACAGCAGCTACCCCAACTGCAGTGACAAGCACAACAGCTATTCCAACTCCGGCAACAGAGACTGCAGCCACTCCGACCCCAGTCACAGGCACTGCTGCTGAACCAAAGGACTGATGCATTCTGCTATCAGCTTTGTGTAGTGAAGGAAGATGAAGAAGGGTCAGTGCCAGAACTAGAAGGGGCAACACCAGAAAAACAGGAATCAGTACAAGAAACAGGAAGAGGCAGAACAAGAGGTAACTTCTCAATCCCTGTCTTTGACTGAGCTGCACAGTACGTGAAAAGATTTCACCTGTCTTCCAGGTGAGCACATCACCACCTGGATGTTCTGATGCTGGGACAATGGAGCCAAAAGTCACAAACTAGAAGGTGGGGAGCCAAGCAGCTGGGATCACTTGCTAGGGAAGGAGGAATTGACAACAGCAATTGCAAAAGAGAAACGCATTCTCAGCCTTGGCAGCTGTGAAGGAAAGGTTTCCCTGCAAGTGCAATGTTATGAGTCGTTCAGACAAGTGGACCATGATAGAGAAAGGCCTCCAGTACCTAAGGGAATCAGCCATTCTAGAGATGATGTATTGTAGGCCAGGTGCCAGGATGCACCCATAGATCCAGATGAAGTTGAATCCATGTGGCAGAAATTTACATGGAGTGCGCCATCATCATATGCCAACTCACTGGCATCAATGAGCTGGAGGGATGCAGTGGCACCAATAGTGGATGAAGTGAGTCATCAGCTCTGGGAGTTTGGAGATTATCTCACCCCTTCCATCATTTCAGCTGTGGAAAAACTCCTGTCCCAGGAGTTCAAACAACAGAAAGACAATCTCTCCAGCTCCCCACATGTACAGACCCACATCTCAGCTAGTAACAGTAAGTGCCCTGTTGCTCAAGAGGATAGATATAGGAGGTACACACCACTGGGCACTCTATGGTTTTACTTGCAGGGTCACAGAGAAGACACAAGAAAGTAGGAAGGAAAACCTACCTCAGATCTGGAGGAACGGGTATGTGAATTGCAAAGAGCAGTGAATGGGGATCCTCCCAAGAAAGTTGCTGCCCTCTTGTGGGCAATTTACCAAATGGAGTGGAAAACTGATTTTACAGTGATTCCTATGAAAAAGAATCCTAATCCCTTGTACAAGAAGTGGAGAATCTTACTAGCACTATTTGAGGGGCCCTGCCTCCAGCCAGGTGGAGGTAGGGAACAATCAGATTTACTGGACTGTGTGGATCAGATGGCCTGGCACATCAGTCCCACAGGAGTGTAAGGCTCTAGTAGATACTGGTGCACAGTGTACCCTGATGCCATCAAGCTATCAAGGGGTGGAACCCATTTATATTTCTGGAGTGACAGGAGGACCCCAAGACTTGACTGTACTGGAGGCTGAAATCAGCCTGACTGGGAAGGAGTGGCAAAAGCACCCTAATGTGACTGGTCCAGAGGATCCATGCATCCTTGGCATAGGCTACCTCAGGAGCAGGAGAGGGTACTTCAAAGACCCAAAAGGGTACTGATAGGCTTTTGGTGTTGCTGCTTTGGAGACAGAGGAAATTAAGCAGCTGTCCACCTTGCCTGGTCTCTCAGAGGATCCTTCTGTTGTGGGGTTGCCAAAGGTCAAAGAACAACAAGTGCCAATCGTGAACACAACAGTGCATGGGTGGCAATATCGCACCAACCGAGACTCCCTGATTCCCATCCATAAGGTGATCAGCAAGGAGTGATCAGCAGGACCTGCTCACCCTTCAGTAGCCCCATATGGCCAGTGCAAAAGTCTGACAGAGAGTGGAGACTAATAGTAGACTATCGTGGCCTGAATGAAGTCACACCACCATTGAGTACTGCTGTACTGGACATGCCAGAACTTCAGTATGAACTAGAGTCAAAGGCAGCCAAGTGGTATGCCACGACTGATATTGCCAATGCATTTTTCTCAATTCCTTTGGCTGCAGAGTGTAGGCCACAGTTTGCTTTTACTTGGAGGGGCGTCCAGTGCACTTGGAACCAACTGCCCCAGGGGTGGAAACACAGCCCTACCATTTGCCATGGACTGATCCAGACTGCACTGGAACAGGGGCAAGCTCCAGAACACCTGCAATACATTGATGACATTATTGTGTGGGGTGATACAGCAGAAGAAGTTTTTGAGAAAGGGAAGAAAATAATCAAAATCCTCCTGAAAGCCATAAAACAGAGTAATGTTTTTCAAGGGAACTACACAGGAACTCTGCCCTGTAGTGACAACTATGCATGGTCTATCTTGTCCCTTTCATTCTAAACTCACATTAGAGTAAGCTCTGTTGTGACACAGAATCATAGAAAGGTTTGGATTGTAAGGGACCTTAAAGATCAGTGTTTATCCCTTCCTTTCCTTTTCTTAAGGTTAAGTCTCTAATCATACAAGCTCTTCTAGGTAAAGTGGAACAGCCAGTTGTTCATGATGAACATCAAGATGCCAAATTCTTTTTCAGCAGTCAGTGTTCCCACAGGTAAAGAGTTCATTTATTTTCAGATAGCACGAGGTCAGAGCTGTAAACTGCCTGAAGCTGGTGTTTAGTGTGCCCTTTACCTTTAACACTGAACAAAAGGAGCTGAGACTCTTAATTTGTGCTAACCCTTGTTAGCAAAGAAAAGAAAGCTGAAATTTGGAGATTGCAATGTAAGAGATTCTAGAAGGTACTGTCTGAGGCATTGTTTCATGACCTGAATGACTCAACAGCTGCTTTGCTAGCTGTAAGTGTAACACTGATAGGGAATAAAGCTATACATGGGCAATGCTCAAGAATATTTGTTCACTGTGCTTCGAGTATTGGATTTTTTTTCCTGTAAGACCTGATATTAGGAATAACTTAGCTTCTGTTCTCTAGGATCTGTTCCATTAGCCACTTTTAAAACAGATTATTTTTGCTCTAAGTTTTCCTACCAGCAATAATTTAATATGCTAAATCATTTAAACATAGTAAAATTGTAAAAGCAAAGTCCCAGACAAAGTTACCACTGCATTAAAAGGTATATGCTTCTTATGAGCATGACAGACATCTCCTTAATTCACCATACACAAATCTTTTTCATTTTTCAGGGTTCAAAAATGTCAGGAAGTCAGTGCACACAGAATTGTGAAAGTCCACACTCCAATATCAATATTTCCTCTAGCAATGACTGATGTCAGAGGAACTATTACCCTGAATTCTTTGTTTGAAAAGAAAAATCAAATGGAAGCTAGAAATCTATTGAGTGTTTTTCCACCACTCATAGTTTTATCTGTAGAATTACAGATTTCATGAACCAAGAAGTCTTTTTTAGAAAAACATCATTATGAGAAATGGCTACAGATTGGATTATTTTTAACAGTAATGTCTTTAGCATAACATCAATCTATTGCAGTATCGTCCATAACAGTAACTTTATTAATCATCTTTCCAAAATATTTTCATAGTTTTCTTTACATGAAAAACTTAGATGGCAGACACCACTTACATGATTGAAACGTTGATGCCACTTCCTCACCATGCTGCTTCCCAGATTTGCCTCTAAACTGCTCCACACAGTACTATCCCAAGTTATTCACTAGCATGGCTTTTCTTGTGTTCCAGGCTGGAATTTGTCCAACATTATGGCTTCTCTAACAGTGGTTTCTATTTTATTAATGCCACTGTTTTCTCTGTTCTCACATTCTCTCTGTCCTCCCTGTCCTCATGGCTGCAGGAAAGACTCACAGACATCATGGAGTGAAAGAGTTAAATGTCAGTCACACATTTCCAATCTAGCAAGTAGGCTGTGTGCAGAGGGAGCAGGTAGGAAGAAAGGGAGTAGAGGTGAGAAGTAAATCGATACCATGAGACTGACTCTGTACAGCTGCACTTGCATTCACCATCAAAAGTGGTAGGTCAGAGCCCATCACAGAGGAACTGTAATCCATTTCCCTAGCTGGGAAAGACAGCACAGGTCTGAAGCAAGTATAAAGTTCATACATATAAGCCAGATGTAAAGAGGTAAATTAATGACTTCAAGGTTTAAACTACAGCAAAAACTCCTTGCATCCCTCTGCCTACATATGGACAAAATGCATTAATGAGTAAACTTCATGCCAGAGTTGTTCCTCTAGCTTCTTGCCTTAACGTATCACATTGTGCAATGTATTTATCAAGGCAAAGGCAATGTGATTCATGTTGTCAGTGATAGTTTCTTGCAGTTAACTGCTGTTACGCTAACAAGTTAATTTTAAGGCAGTGGGAAAGAAGGAGCTGAGGCCTATAAATCATGTTAAGTGTCGTATGAACATGCTTTATGATATGCATAGCCTTTTTCTGAGTCATCTTTGTGAATGGAAAGATATTACTTTTCTCCTTTCTAAGAAAGAGGTTCATAATTTCCTTGAGAAACATGACATTAGTACTTGGTATTTAGCATGACTGATACAGACATTCAGGTAGCCATTTCATTGGATTCTATTTTCCTATCATCAGTACATAGTACAGAGCATAATTTATTTTCATTAGCATTGAGTTTTGCCAACAGTAACAATCCACAACATACATTTTGCTCTACATGTAACTAGCCTGTTCATGAATATGATTTATGGTATTCCTTTACCGGAATGGCTCTATCAGGTATACCACTTCTTGTCACTAATAAATTCGACAGATCAAAATTAATTAAGGAAAATTGACATTCCAGCTACTTTTCTGGTCTCCGGACAAACCCTGCCCTACACTCTCACTGTTGGCTGGGAGAAAGCAAATGTTTTCAAACAGAATCACCTTTTAGACTGAGGCAAACAAAAGAAGATATGTCTTGTGTGAGAGGACACATGGTCACTTTTGGACACACAGAGCAAAAACTCAGATGCTGCTCCATCTCTACTGAAGAGTCCTTAGACTTGAAGTCATACTATTAAAATGGTTGAATGTGCACTCAGCACACTAAGTTCAGTGTGACAAAGATAGTCCATTTGCACAACTGATTCAGCTCTGCTTTTCATTGATGCAGAATATTTGGAGAGATAACCATAAAACCACTACAGGAGCCTGTGATTTTACAAGCCCAAATAATTATCACATATCTAAAGTATGGAATCTCACTGAAGCTACAGTCACTGCATGCTATTTACTTTCATGCAGAATGGATGAGTTAATAGAATACCATTTATAGCCCTGTTTAGGTGTCACTCTTTCATCAATTTCCCAAAGTTCTTTTTTTCTTAATGCCTAAAAGAAATATTTCATCCTTGTATGAACATCTACAATTAAATCGGTGTGTTTAGATATCCACAATGAAATCAGTGTTCGCAATATGTGCAAACCAACTGTCCTAGGTTCAGCTGTAACAGTTATTTTTCTCTGTCCTACTAGCTGGTGCAGTTCTGTGTTTTTGCTTTAGGCTGAGGACAATGCTGGTAACACACCAATGTTTTAACTGTTGCTGTGTAGCGCTTACCCTGATCAAGGACTTCTCTGTCTCTCATGCTCTGCCAGTGAGGAAGGGCACAAGAAGCCCAGAGGCAGCAGAGACAGGACACCTGACCCAAACTAGCCAAAGGCTCTGTGCCCAGTATATAAACTGAGGGAAGCACCTGGAAGGCCCAGATCGATGCTGGAGTTGAGCTGGGTATCAGTTGTTAGGTGATAAGCATCACTTGTGCATCACTGCCATTTATTGGGATTTTTTTTTCCTTCCCTTTTTAGTTTTATTTTCTCCCCCCTTGTTACTTCCCTTACCATTATTATTAGTGGTAGTAATTGTAGTTTTATATTATACTTCATTTATTGTACTGTTCTTATCTCAACCTGTGGGGCTTATATTCTTTCAATTCTCTTTGCCATCCCACCTGGACAGGGTGAGGAGAGGTAGGGGTGAGCGAATGGCTGCGTACTGCTGAGTTACCAACTCGGCTTAAACCATGACACCAACACACTCTAAAATGCAATATCATGCTTTTTCTTGTATGTAGTATTTAATAAGTAGAGATGGTAAGTTTGATTATACACAGACACAAGCACACACATATATCTGTGACTGTGGCTTTTTTTGTAAGTGCCATGGCACAGCAGAAACTGCTCTGTAAAGTGAAACAGCTGATTCTGTGGGCCCGACTTCACTCTACATTTGTATTGGGAGGGTTTACTCCAGACTAACTCCAGTGCTGTCAACTGAATTAGTTGTTGAGTCACATCAGGAGGGCTCCCAGGGTAAATTTCTCATTTCACATTCCTCCATTGCATAAACCCAAGCATAACAGGAGAGGATCGGGAGATTTACTTTGGAAGTGCATGGCTAGTCAGAGGTAAAATGCTAATGTAACTGTACCCTATTTTATCACAACTCCTACTGCTTCTAGGTGAACATATGAAGGCTGAGCTGAACAAGATTTGTTTTGATCTATACTCTCCAGAGGAAACCTAAATATCACATACCATCATACTTCGAGTTATGAAATTATGCCTTCAGTTCTAAATAAGAAAATAGGTTTCCAGATATCAGAAAGGTAAGCGCTGAGATCTAGCATACAATAAGCAAGTCTTACTCAGTGTGGTTCCAAATATGCAGTTGGCTTTCTCTATATGCAGTTGGCTTTCTCTATTCAGTTTGGACTCTGGAACATGGCTTTGGATATGGCACATCATTCTTAATCAATTTTGGTTTGTTTTTTTTTCTCCTGGTGGAAACAG
The DNA here is from genome assembly GCF_033815535.1 of Pezoporus flaviventris. Classification (NCBI taxonomy): domain Eukaryota; kingdom Metazoa; phylum Chordata; class Aves; order Psittaciformes; family Psittacidae; genus Pezoporus; species Pezoporus flaviventris. Next base: position 3,714,651 of record NW_026892584.1, on the reverse strand, counting down.
TCAGCTTACTCTTATTTTCTTACATTTTAAGCCTGCCAGGAAAATCAAGAATCTAAGTCCTCCCTAATTTTGTCACTTCTTCCACCACAGAAGGATTTAGACAACTTTTGTTAAAGAGAAAATATTCTGTGAACCAAAAACCTCCTTATCCTCATGCAAGAACTGGAATATCTAAGAAAATAAGTTCCATCAACTCTCTAGGATCTTTTATTGTTTAGAGCTTCCTGTATCGTTTTCCACAGGGTACTCTGTACCAAAGCTACATGTGTATACCTTCCATTTGTAACTGGCAACACTGAGAATTTCTCTGTGAGGGGCAAAATTTTCTTCCTTTCACCTAGAATCAGCCTTAACTTCTTTATACTTCCCTCAGTGTGGACTAGGCAAATTCCATCACAATGCCATGTGCAAGAGAATATACACTGACTCATGACAATTTTCTAACTTGCCTTAATGAAAAGCTCTATGGATTTTACAAGAAAATTAGACCAAGTGTTTTATTGAGAAACTTTTTGGTAAGAATTAGTAGAAAACTGTTTTCCTTCTATGTAACTCCATTCAGCAGTGATGAATCTTTTTCTGTGTTTTATGAGGCATTTTTATAAACACAATATTATGTATTTAGTATTTACCAAAACTGGCAAGTAACAGCTTTCTGAGAGATCTGTCACCCTTAAAGAACAATATCCCCTATTTCAAGGGAGGATTGCTTTATTTAACATGAACAGCCACCTGAAGTATTTCAATGATACTTATATATTTTCAAATGAAATATTCATTATTATTTTCAAAACACAGCATTTTCTGTTGTTATGTTCATTTGACACAAGTGAGCCACCACTGTGAAAATTTTAAAAGAAGCCATCATTAAATATGATCCAGATGTGTGTTTTCTAAACACAGGATTTAACAAATGGGAAAATCAGTATAAATGCTTCTTTAATGTGTTTTAAAATGTCAGTGGGAACAAATGAATATTTTATTACCTGAAACATGAGCTCTTCAGCATTCAGCTGGGATTATATAACTTTAAACTGCATCTGAGCAAAAGTCTTATGCTACTGTCTGGGCAGTAGAAATAGCCTAACTTGGGAATAAAAAAGACAGACCCCAAATCCCAGAAGCACTGTATTGCCTGTCACAAGGAAACCACAATCAAAAAAGGGTTCAGGAGATACAAATGAAGTGGCTTTACAAACAATACAGTATTCTGGAGACAGCTCCAGGGTATGGTAAATGTGTCTGAAGAACTCGAGGAGTATGCCTGGAATAATCAGCCTGCAGCACTTATTAAAAGAGAGTATGTAAGAAGCTTTGACATTCAGACAGAAAGACACAATTCCTAAATAACACAACATCCTGGAGAAACTGAAGATAGCAGCTCAGGCAAAGACTGAGGATGCTAATGTGCATGGCGAGATTCCTCCAGAAACTGGAGTAAATGAAAGTGTACAGGTTGGTAATTTGGGTAGTCTGGCTAGTTTTGAAAAGTGAGGCTGACCTTATACTAAAGGATAAGACTGAACAAATCAAATATGGTAGCCTTGACTACCCTGAGAACTGCAATATAAAAAGGTAGCCACTAATGCACCAGGGACTACTAAAAGGATTATTACAGCTAGGACAAGCAAAGCAAGCCTTGTGAAATAAATGCACTGCTACAGGATAAATTCTTCTAGAACCCCCAAAACAAATACTTTTGATGAGGAACTAGGATACGGCCCCAGATATAAATTATAAGCAAGATTAGCCTGTCAAAAAGTAATGCAAAACCAACAAGCAGTAGTACCTTTGACTAGAGAGAAACAAAGAACACTCATGAAGAAATACTCTGATGGTTGGGACAAAGAGTAACTGCGAGTTGCCTCAGAAGAAGATTAAAGAGATTGATGAAAGACTATGGGTGAAATCGTATGTTGCGTATGATACGTGAAAGCCAAAATGAAAAATAAAAAAATTCAACTGGTTCTCAGCCTGGAAAAGCTGAAGCATTGTAACAGAAACTCAAAATCTTTTGTGTTACAGTAGGGCTAAAAATAAAGAGGTTTTTCACTTTGAAAAGACAGACCCATACGCATAAACAAAGGAAGAAGAATAAAAGCAGATAAGGAAGAAGAATAAAAGCAGATTTTCTGTCGTCCATCTTTGGACAACTTTTGGGTGCATGAAGACTGGAAATTGGCTTTCATAAATATTCTGAAAAACTGGAAGTTAGTAAAAAATTCTAGAAAGGACCTTCTCTGTAGGAACTAAAAATTAAAAAAAAATGTAAGCAGAAAGCCATGGAGAGTGTTTATCTTCAGTCTGTACTGAAGATGTGCACTGTGGTGAACCTCAGAGTCCTGTACCTTGACTCCACAGATAAAGAAGTTACTGAGTGCTGCAGCCTCTTTCTAACGCACAGCTCCCAGTTTTATTCCCATGTACACCAAGGCATGAGAGAAAAGGAGAGAAGTGATGAAGCACAGCCAAGTCATACCCTGATATGGAATCAGGATATAGAGCTCACAAAGGCATTCCCAGACCATCAGTCTACGCATAGATTGAAGGACTGAGAATCAGCCAAACCTTCTGTGTGTCTAGAAGGCAGCAAGTTTGATCAGTGGAGAAAGCCTAGCACCATTTCTTAGTCCCATTATGACTAAACAGCTAATTCTGCCATCTATTTTTTTCCAGATTATGTCATATTGAAATGAATATGCAGCTTTGTCCAGAGCACAGGGTTTGGGGAGTTCATTATTTCTGCTGCAGCATTTACAATTAAAAGATTGCATTGAGTGATCAGTGTTTTTCAGACTTTCAGATAAAATGTATTCCTTCCACTGAGTTAAAAATTGTGAAGGGAGATAATTAGGCCAGTGTCCCTTATAAGGTAACTATACGTCTGTCTGTTCCAGACTACTGAGGTATCAGGTAGCCCAGCTGGCTGTGCTAACCTCAGAAATGGAATCAGTATCATTGCATCCTCATGGCACTGCACTCAAACTAATTAGCTGGGTGATGAGAGACAGAGCTTTTTCAGCTTTGCCATGTGTTTTATATTATACCCTAGCTTAAGCTAAATGTGTCCACTCTGCTTGCTTCTGGAACATGTGTTTCAGCCTCCTGGGAGTTTGCTTAGGGGTCTCTGCATGCTGCCTCCTGTGGGGTGCAGGCAGGCCCTGAGCAGACAACCCTGGGTGATTTGGTATCCCCTTGGAATGGAAAAAGACCTCTAAAGGGGAATGCAAGAAGAGCACAAGGTTGCCTGTGTCTTCAACTGGAGGCACAGCTCCATTTAATGACACATCTAAGGGAAAGAAGTAGGTATTGATCTGCTTGGAGCTCTCAGCATAGCTGGCTATTGTCTCCTAAATCACTGACAACCATCTGATCCTGGTAATAAGGCCACCAGGACAGTGCAGTTGCTATGCTTTGAAAACTGTCTGCATTCTTATCTTCCCCCTGTCAGTGATGTAACAGAGAAGCAGAGGCAGTTCATGTTGCTACATGAAATTTAACCAGAGATCACAAACCCTAAAATGTCTTTGCCTGCCACTCCCATCATTTTTGCCTGGTATCACCACTGAGTGACAGAGCTGCATTGCTCTACCCTGACATAGTTTGATTTTCTTTTCAACATAACTTTTGTTCTGAACTTTCTTGTTTTGTAATACTTGGATTGAGTATTAATTTCAAGATCTCTGTAGTGTATTTTGTCATAAACTACTGCTGAGTGCACTTATCTGCATTATAATATAGGATTTGGAAATTATGGATCCCTACAGTAGTGTGGTTATACACTGTTCATAGATTCATGGCAGAACTCACTACCTACACACTATGGCAAAGAACAAATTGAAACACTCAAGCACAATGCTTATAGTGTGCCTAGGTTAATTCCAAACCAAATACAGCTCCTTTACCGTGCATTTATAAACAACAGAGATCAGATCAGTGTAAATTAGTGTCCTGGGTTCAGCAGTAGCAGTCATTTTTCTCCTTCTTAGTAGCTGGTGCAGTGCTGTGTTTTTGACTTTCAGCCTGGGAACAGCACTGATAACACCAATGTTTTTACTTGGTGCTCAGTAATGTTTACGCTGACCAAGGACTTCCTGAGTCTCATGCTCTGCCAGGGAGGAGGGGAAGCCAGGAGGAAGCAGAGACAGGACACCTGACCCAAACTGACCAAAGAGGTATTCCATACCACAGCACATCATGCCCACTATATAAACTGGGGGCAGTTACCTAGAAAGGCTAGGTCACTGTTCGGGTTGGGATGGGTATTGGTTGGCGGGTGGTGAGTAATTGTATTCTCTTCCCTTGTTATTTCCCTTATCATTATTGCTATCGGTGGTAGCAGCAGTGGTTTGTGTTATACCTTAGTTACTGGACTGTTCTTATCTCAGCCCGTGGGAATTACATGCTTTAGATTCTCCTCCCCATCCCTCCAGGAGCGGTGGGGAGTAAGGGGGGGAGTGACAGAGCAACTACGTGGTTCTGAGTTACTGACTGGACTTAAACCATGACAATTAGATAACAGAAAGTGGGGGGAGGGGGTTGCAGCAAGAGCAGACAGATTTATCTTTGAAGTTGTTCAAGCCTTGAAGTTGAGTCTGCTTTGAGTTGGGGGTTGGACCACATGAGGTCCCTTCCAACTGCGATTCTATGATTCTAAGAGATTCCAAAAGATTGTAGCACCCAGTCAAGTAAGCTGAGGAGGAGAGAAGGGAGTAAGTAAATAAGAATGGGAAATGGAGGAAATAAAAGGTTAGCCTCTTTAAGACCATATGGAAGCTTGATTTATTTCAAATTCTGTCTATCAAATGCATTGCTATAGTTCAGGCAAAATTAATGTAACCAAGTGCTATAGTTCTCATTTCCATGAAGTACTAAGGAATGTGAAGGCAGAACTAGTTCAGCTAAATGCAGCTGACATAACATCTGGGAAACCAGGATTCTACAGGACAAACTCACAGTAAAAACCAATATTTTATGCCATAATAGTTTTGTCAAAAATGTGTCCTGCATCAAGCAGGAGAAAAACAAAGAAGAAAAAAAAATTTAGATTCCAGCTGCTTCCCAAATGTCAGATCCAGAGTATAGCCAAAGGCCAGTCAAAGAAGAGTAGCTATTAAAATATCTCACATAAGAAAAAATATTCACTTTGACTTCTTCTACTCTTGAACCTCAAAGTTCACCAAATCAATGACCCTTAGGCATCTGAAAGCTTCAGCTTCTAATGGGAAGCAATGCATTCAAGTCTACTCCTACTAGATGGTCCTGCCAAGAGGAGAGATAAATGTAATTATACCAAAAATGACAAAAAGCTGCTTCTCTCCTTAGGAGAGTGTGATCAGTTTTCCCACTTAGGAGTATCCTTAGGAGGAGGGATGTATTTTCTAAGCCACATTCTGTCTCTCACCCACTTCCCTGTTCTGAAGAATCTGTTACTCAAAGTGAAACAGTGCAAGTAGGAGATTTCAGAACACTGACACCCAGGGTGTACAGCAGCCTGCTGTCGAGGCCATTCTCATGGGCCATAGGAGAAAGAATTAACAGTGAAGTTCCTAATCAAGCAGAGTGAGGACTGAAATCAGGTCTATTAGCACCAGAATGAGTGCCTTAATTGCCAGATTACTGTATCTGTAGAGTTCTCCAAAATGAGATCATGGCTCAGAATTATTTCTGAGTCCTTCTGTTGGAGTAAGGACTATAGCATTTGGACTGATATTCTTAGGTTGGGGCTCTTCTGTATCTGCCTGGACAGAAGTAGATATACATCCACTAAAAAGAGAGCCCAACACATTCAGTCTGAGGTAGATCACCTCTAACTATTATTCATGGGCAAGCAAGGCATTTAACTCCAGCAAGCGTGGAATTTGCTAGATTTGTTGGGCATTTGCAAACCATTGCTAGGGTACAAGCACATAATGTCCCATACCCTTAAATTCTGCCCAGCTGAAATATCTATAGAGTCATCTGCAAAAAAGAAGCTGTATCCTTGGGAATGTGAAGACCTGATTACTCTGCTTTAAGAGTCAAGTCCTGATGGAGATTGCAGAAATATTGTAGCAATACTACAGCTGCAATCAAATATAGATTATAAATTCAAGTGTTTCAAAAATAATTTCATGGCAGCAAGTGTTACAACAGTACACTTGGTAGAGTTTAAGTTTACTGTGTTGCCAGAAATATAATATTATGGCATAATATTAATAATAATGTTAATATGAAGATTAGGCAGCTCTGTAGTATGTGACTCCACTGACTACAACTTACCTGAACAAAGCATTTTTCTGTGTTAGAATTCATACATTTCATTGCTTGATGAGAAATTAATCTTAACAGAGGTGTCTCAGCATCAGCAGCATCTTGCAGTTGTGTTTCATAAGCTTAGATAACATTGTTCAACAGCTGTAAATCTGCCTAGTGGATATTAGTGAAGATAAGTTAGCTGATAGTTTGCTGATGACACCAAGCTGTGTGGTTCGGTTGATGTGCTGGAGTGAAGGAATGCCATCCAGAGGGACCTTGACACGTTTGTGAGGTGGGCTGATGCCAACCTTATGAAGTTTAACCATGCCAAGTACAAGGTCCTACATCTGGGTCGGAGCAATCCCAGGCACAGCTACAGGTTGGGCAAAGAAGAGATTCAGAGCATCCCTGTGGAGAAGGACTTGGGGGTGTTGGGCGATGAGAAAATGAACATGAGTCAGCTTCAGTGGGCACTCGCAGCCCAGAAAGCCAACTGTATCCTGGGCTGCATCAAAAGAGCATGACCAGCAGGTTGAAGGACGTGATCCTGCCCCTGTGTGCAGTTCTGGTGTCCTCAACATAAAGAGGACGTAGAACTGCTGGAACAAGTCCAGAGGAGGGCCATGAGGATGATCAGGGGACTGGAGCACCTCCCAAATGAAGACAGGCTGAGAAAGTTGGGGCTGTTCAGCCTGGAGAAGGCTGTGTGGAGACCTCATAGCAGCCTTCTCTGCTATAGTATCTGAAGGGGACCTACAAGGATGCTGGAGAGGGACTCTTCGCAAGGGACTGTAGTGATAGGACAAGGTGTAACAGGTTAAAACTTAAACAGGAAGTTTAGATTGGATATAAGGAAGGAGTTCTTTACTGTGAGGGTGGTGAGGCACTGGAATGGGTTGCCCAGGGAAGTTGTGAATGCTCCATCCCTGGCGGTGTTAAAGGCCAGGTTGGACAGAGCTTTGTGTGACACAGTTTAGTGTGAGGTGTCCCTGCCCATGGTAGGGGGCTTGGAACTAGATGATCTTAAGGTCCTTTCCAACCCTAACTATTCTATGATTCTATGATAATGACTCCCAAACTGAGCCAGTATTCTTTTCTCAATGTTACCTTAAGTAGGGTGAGTAGCAGACACTCAAGGAAACAGAGTATAAGAAACAAAGGCAGGGTGTTTCTCTTCTTTTAGCATCTTAATCCTTATATGGTCCCTGGTTTGTACAACTGATAGCACAAATTCATAAATACAGTAAAATTCAGACAAAAAAATATGCCACAGATGAGTTAACTGCAAATACTAATCTCACACTCAGCATTCACAGGCCCTCACTATCTTTTTTTGTTCCTAATGACTTGTGGCTCTATATAAATAAATAAGTACATTACAGGAAGTTACACAGTTTCTGAATGTGATCTCTCTCCTATTGCTACCACCATTTTTCTAATTTTTAATATCTAAACATGTTCCAAGTCATACCACTCAATGACTCACTTGTGATTCTAAAGCCAGTTTTAGGCAGGTGGAAGTAACATAAGAAATCTCAGAATGGGTACTGAGACCATGCCTAAGAGCCAGAAGATGCGCATATCCCGCATTGATCCTTCTTTGTGCTGCTGTACCTGCTGCAGTACCAATTAGGGATAGTTTTCACGCTTTAGCAGAGATGCTGGCAGAGTAAGCATTTCACAGTAGCAATAGGAATCACTTTTACATAACATTTTCTTCATTGTGATGTAGTTTCCTGAGGTAGGATTTGCATTTGTAGAGACTTTAAGGGTGTTATAACCTGGTATCTTCAGCATGTATCTTGTTCTTATTCACCTGCTGAAGGTGTAATTTGCCATGAGTCTGAGGCTTCTCTTACAGACTTTTTGTATTATGCCAGGCTAAAATCCTTGATGAAGAATAACAGAACTTTGCTCAGTAGCATAACTACATCACAAGTGCTGACAGTGCAACTGTGAGGTAAGACCTGTATTTTTCCTCATCCCATTCAAGGATTCATACTCAAAATAAAGGAAAGTTTCTATGATTCTTCATTTCCATGCCTGGTGGCTTTTCTAAATATTTCTCCCCCTCCGCTGCCTGAAAAGTCAATGGCACACAACAAATATGTTCAAGTGTCATGTCAACAACACTCCATTTGCTGTTGATGGCCAGTCTTCAGCTCTTCCTCATATATCTACACATCTTCATCTTTGAAATCATTTTCCCTGCCCTACTTTCTGTTGCCATTCCTCCCTCACTGATGCCCTTCTTTCTTTTATTACATTTCTTTTTTTGCTCTTTATCTACTTGCTTCTGTCATATCAACAGCTATCTTCCCAAGTTTAGAGAAATTTCAGAGAGGTGCAACACGGAGCCTTAAGAAAATGACACTCCTTGTGAATCTGTGTCAAAAGAAAGCCATGTTTCTTAGGTAGCCCAACTACTCCATGGCAGTATTAGATGGTTGCTAACCACACAACAACTGCTGGGTTTGAAAAGACTGTTGTCTCCATAAATTTGAATGAACGAATGCAATGATCTTGAAGACCAAGAACGGTAACTACACTTGGGGCCACACAACAGATGCAGCAATGACAGAGAGCTTGAAGGTGTTCTCAGGTGGGAACACCCTAGCAAGCTAGCAGCTCAACTGGGCTTCTGCACTCTAAGTCCTGTGGTAACTACACAGGAAAATGTGGAAGAATGTGCACCTTCCCATATCACTTCTGGGCATCCAATTCCTAATCCCTCAGAAAACTCTGCAAGGGTTTTCTCCCCACCAAAACCAGCATCAGCAGCTGCTTATATCAGCACACCTGACTGAAAGGAAAATAACTGTAATACTTTTTGAATGTGTCTTTAGGGTGGAAAGCATGGGGCTTCTGGTGGAATAACAGCAATTAGCTCAGAGCTCTGGAGAAGTGATATACATTGCTGAACTGTTCACAAGACCAGAGTTCTCTGTGCTATCCCAGCAGCACTGAGTTTGCATAGGCAGTAGCATCGTAGAACAAACTGATGGCCAGCAGTCATGATACACCTTGTCTATGCCCAAAGACCTCACCCAGTAACTATCGCTGGGGTCAACTGAACAAGCAGGAGATTTTGACCCGCTCTTCATTCAGTGTGGGCTGCAAAAGATAAGGGAGCCCAATTCCCTGCTCTCTTTCTCCTCCTTTGCAGATACCTTTTACCATTTTTTACCATTACCCTGTTACAAGCATCCACAGGAGACAGTTTCTTAAGTCACCATGCTGCCAACAGCATCGAGGTCACTTATCAATCTAGGTGGATCATCATCTTCAGAACTTGACTTCACCCATCCCTCTCATCAGACAGTCAAGACAGAAATAGCTCTGTCCCAGTTCTTCCAATACTGAAACTTGTTCTTGAGAACCTGGGAACTGTGGGGATGGAGACCATGGGCAACAGAACAGTGCCCTTTATTTAATAGGCTTGCTTTTCCCACCTCTGCTTATTTCTTTAATGAAATGAAGAGAGGCCACACTGAGTGCTTCAGTCTTCTGATCAGCCCGTTATGCCAAGTTGCAATGAATATAATGCAATATTATCAGTCAAAGACTAAAAGATCCAATAAACACCAATAAACTCCAAATTTTTGAAAGATACTATTTTATTTCACAGCTGAAAGCATGAGATGGCTTATTTTGAATAGAGTGAATATGGGAAACGTTAATTATTTTGAACCTATGAAATCAGAAACACTAACCTAAACCAAAATTACTTTGGAGAAAATACCATTGTGGCAGGATGTTCTGCTTATATTAAAGGATATTATTAAACTGCTTAATAGAACAACAGCAAAAATTATGAAGTAATCATTGTGAGCAGTAAGACAAGAACTTGCATAGTTTATATAATTATATGGGTAGAGAAATGACTGTTCTTTATGTGAACTAGATGTTGATTGTGCATAATCAGTCCTAGAGGACAAATTATGGGGCTTATTCAAGAAAAGGGTAACTAAAACAGAAACAGAAGGGAGAACTGACCATGAATTCAAAGGTATCAAATCTCAGGGTATGTTATGTAACTGCCAAGCAAAAGAAGTAAGCACATTTCATCATTTTTATATGGAAAACTAGTAAGATACAGAGGAAAAGTGAAACATGAAAGGAGCTGACACAAAAGGAAATGGCTACAAGTATTGTTGATGTATGGATATATGCTAATGAAATTCACTGCTAAAGTGCGGAAACATCATCAACACAAATAAATAATAATTACCAATTATAATTAATACCAAGAAAACCTATAGCCTAGACTAAGAGAAATGAGAAGAAATGTTATTTACAAAGAAATATGTAGTTTTGTGCTTGGGAACAAATAGCAACATTATGTGCTAGAACCTCAACTGTCTGATATGACAGAAGAGGAAAACAAAATATACTTATCTAAATCACACTTTTGAATTGACTGTCAAGTGAAACTTCATCCTGCATATTGTATAAAATTATGAATTGGATCTAAAAAAGGTGCAAAGATGGGCTCCTGGAATGATTAAGAAGAGATTCTCTACACAAAAGAAACAGAATATGGCTGCTCTAGCCCAATAAAATGAAAGCTGAAATGGGGTAAGACTGCTTTCTCTAAGTGTATCACTACGGGAATGGATTATTGAATAAAAAGGCAAGTCCTGGCAAAGAAACAAAGGTGTATATTGGTAAATGAATTTAGTCTGAAAATTAAAGGACAATTAAGAGAAGGTTAGAAGAAGCAAGGTACAGCTGTGTTTGAAATGGAACAGTCATTTTACAAAGGGAATTCTGTGACCCACTGCCTGTAGTAGTTGGGCAGCAGCACCACAAGCCCATGCGGCTCCCTTTAATCCTATGTTCATAACAGGGTGTCCTGGGTTCAGCAGTAGCAGTCATGTTTCTCCTCCTTGGTAGCTGGTGCAGTGCAGTGTTTTGACTTTCAGCTCGGGAACAGAGCTGATAGAGATGTTTTGGTTTGGCCAAGGACTTTGTGAGCCTCATGCTCTGCCAGGGAGGAGGGGAAGCTGGGAGGAAGCAGAGACAGGACACCTGACCCAAACTGACCAAAGAGGTATTCCATACCACAGCACGTCATGCCCAGGATGTAACTGGGAGTTAGCCGGAAGGGCTGGGGAGACTGCAGGGTTGGAGGAGGTATCGGTCGGAGCTTGGTCGGGCTTGGGGGGCGAGTTATCGGTCAGCGGGTGGTGAGGTGTTGTATTCTGTTCCCTTGTTATTTCCTTTATCATTATTATCATTGGTGGTAGCAGTAGTGATTTGTGTTATACCTTAGTTACTAAACTGTTCTTATCTCAACCCGTGGGAGTTGCATTCTTTTGATTCTCCTCTCCGTCCCTCTGAGAGCAGGGGGAGGGCAAGAAAGGGGGGGAAGTGAGCGAACGAATTACCTGACTGGGTTTAAACCACGACACAGGGCTACCTGTCTTAGAACTTTTTTCAGCCAGTCTGTTGTTCCTAATTGAGCAATAACTTTCACATCTTTAATATGTTTCCTTTCAATGAGTCTATCCTGTACACAAGTTGTTCTTTACTGAGCTGGTTTAGTTTAGGCATATGATCCAGACAGCCACATTTCTTAAATGGTGTGATGACCTAAGCCTCACACAATCAAGTTGTAACTAAGCCTCTGTCTTTCCTCTTAAAGGATCAGTTCACCCTGGAGCATGCCTCACAGGTAGCACTCATGGGTTTATCTATATACTCAATATAATAATAAAATGTAAACAAATGGATTGATATGCAAAAATGATTCCACATACCTATACATCAGAAAATTTCTATAACAAAGACGAGAACATCTGTGCAATATTTTTTTGTGAAACAGCATATGGTGTTGTCCTTTAGCCTATTTGGTAACAAATGGCAAAGGGAGCGCAACGATTTTTGTAGCACAGACACGTAATATGCTGATAATATTGACGTTGCACATGCAGCACTGCTCGGGGTCCTCAGGCATTTGGCTTGTAATTAGAAGCTGCCAAAAACGTCTCCGGTGTGGCGGCTGTGGCAACGCCAGCTCCGTGGGAAGGGCTCGCCCTAGCCCGAGGCGTTCCGCTCCCCTCACGACCGGGCTCGCTCTTACGGAGGCCGCGGTTGCTTTCTACATCCTCGGTTGGGTTTGGATCTTTTGGCTGACTGCAACTGGAACTGACTTATTATCTCCGAATTTCAGAAACGCAACCGACGCCACTGAAATCCGCGTGGCAGCTGGCGTTGGGCGTCCCCCTCGGGTGCTAAACGCACGCACACGCCAGCGTGCTGGGCCCCTTTGGTTCGCGTGCGGCGTGATCCGCAACGCAGCCTCCAGCAGGCCCAGCGGGATCCGCGAGGGGGCGGCTGCGAGTCACCACCACCGTGGCGGCGGGTGGGCCGGCCTGGGAACGCCGCGGGGCTGGAGGCCACCACCGGCCCGCTTCGGTGCCCCCACCGTGGGCGGGCCGCATGGCGGCGGTTGCCGGGGGCACGCGCGGTCCCTCAGGCGGCGGCGCAGAACTCGCCCCCCCCCCCCCGCGGCACTGGGCGGGGTTCCTGGCAGCCGCCAACTCCCATCTTCCTCGTCCCACGGAGCGGCGGAGCGAGGAGCCAATGGGAGGGCGGGTGCCGTGTGCGTAACGGCCAACGGGAGCGGCTTCTTCAGGACCGCTGCCCGAGCCCCTCAGAGCAGCGGGGTACGGCGCGGGGAGCGGGTAGTAGGGAAACGCCGCCTGGAGCAGGTAACGGCCGCCTGGGCTGCGGCGGGAAGTCGAGGCCGGCTCGGGCTGAGCCGCTCTATCTCCATCCTCTCCTGCGGGTCGTGAGGGGTCGCGGAGGGAGCCGGCCACCGTCGTGCGTTTTCGGGAGGCTGCCGGAGGGGGAGGGAAGGAGGGGCGCATTCGCTGGAAGCGCGGAGCTCTGAGGTGGGGTGGTGACGGGCAGACCGCCAGGCCGCAGACGCGTTACAGGGCGGAGAAATCGATGCTTGGCAGAGGGGGAGCACCGAGCGGCCGTCAGGGCCTCACCGGGCTGCGCTTCGCGTGGGTGAGGCTGGAGGCCCCGGAGTCCGCACCAGCCGCTCCACCTGCCTTGGGGCCTCGCGCCAGGCGTACCACCCATCTGCCCCTGCCCTGCCTCGCCGCCCGCCTCTGCGCCCTGCGGCGCTGCATGGGCCTCTTCCGAGCAGCGGCTCGCCCGCTTTTCCTGCGGAGCAGCTCAGGCTTCCCCTAGCTCCGGTCGTATCCCCACGGCACTTCCCCTTTCCCAGAGCCTGTATGGTTGAGGCTAGCGCAGAGAATAGCCTTACAAGAAAAGGCCACAAGTTTCTCTCTCCCGCGCAGGAGAATGTGCAGGGAAGAGAACCGAAGGGGTCCGTTTCTTTATGCAGGAGCCCCAGTGCAATGGGTCCGTGCGTCAGGAAATCGTAGATTAAGAGCTGTCGTAGCTCTTGGTGTGTGCAGCCGCCCGTGACTCTGGGTGGGGGCTTGGAGTCCTTGTGGAGCAGGAGCCGCGTGGGTCTGCAGAAGGAGTTCATTGAGTGGAGTTTAAAGTGTGTCTAATCGCAGAGGTGTACTGATAGGTAGCAAACTTGTAATTGAAACCAGCTTGAATCCCGTGGAAATAAAAAACGTTAATTTGATTTAACCTACTTACACTTAATTACATTTAACCTACTATGGCTTTAGCTACTGGAAGTTTTTGATATTTTCATAACAGCTTCAGTAATAATTAAAGTAGAAGTGGAGCATTGTTCCATTATTAGTGGGAGTTGTATTCCACTGTATTGTAGCAGGCTAGAATTTCTTGACCCCCAACTTCCCCAATTTGTGTGTGTATTCATACCATTATTTTGGCAATCCGGATATTAGGTATATAATTCCAGGATCTTCACTGCTTTTCTACCCTGTTTTTGAGCCCTCCTCAAATATAGATGGCTTGAAAATCCACCATTTCCCCATCAAAACCCTCCCACAACCGGATATGAAAGGTTGACTTTGCAGGTGTTGGGTTTTTTTTTCTCCTAGCTGTTACAGAATTATAAAGCAATATGCAAATCTAGGTGTAACTTTTTGCTGCAAGTGCTTAATCTTTATTTATTTACCTTGTGCTGGACTGCAGCTCTAGCAGAGTTTTGCTAGAGACAGTTTTAACAGTAAAAGCCCAGTGTGGCAGTCACATAGGCTAATGTAGAGGTATGTTTTAGAAATTATCAATATTTTCCCTTCCTATAGCTACAAAATCCCTAACCTGTTGACATCTTCATTATCCTAAGCAGCCAATACTCATCAATAAAAAGTTAGTATTGAAGCAGAACTGTATCTGTAATAGAAAAGGTGTTATTTTTATTTGGTATTTATATTGCCTCAGACTTTGAAAAGGTACAGGACATCTACTAGCCAGAGGTGGTTTCTAACACTAACCAAGTGTTGGTTTCACAGTGCAAGTCCTGACAGCAAGCCATGTTTCTGCTTAAGAGAAGTGATCTTTTACAGCTGAAGTAATAGACTCTTGAAATACCTCTATTAACATTAATCCTGCAGATGGAGAATCACGCCCTCCATAGAACCTCTTAGCTCCTGAAAAGCCAAACTGAATCTCTTCCTGACTGCTATAAAGCAAAGGGTCCTTTATCATCTTCCTGAGTTCTAGCTCTTGTAGAAATTCACAATTCTGCACAAGCGCTGTGCTTCCAGTGCTTGGAAGGGCTGTACAACAAAACGGTTATCCATCAGTTTGGGAAGTTTAATCAAGCGCTAGGGAATGTAGAGATGTTGCTGAGGACACAGCTTTATCATTGCAGTGATTTTGGGTTTGGCTAACTTCTCCAGCTAGAAACTGTATTTTGTATGCACGTTTGGGGTTTTGTCTTTTGTCACAAAATAGTGTTTGCAAGAGGGCCTGTGTTCAGTATGGTATGCCTGTTACTTGTCTGCAGGAAGCAGAGCTGAAGCAGCAAAACTAAAGCAAGCAAACAAAATCTTCTGAAACAGAACCAGTATCATCGAAACTTGTACTTGGGTAGTTGGGTACTTTGTCTATAGGTGGAAGACTTACCTTACGTAATCATTTAATGGCTGGGCTTGATTAGTATCTTCATATATGTCCATATTGTTTCTTCCAGTTGCAAATTCTGAGCCTTGAAGTAATACAGTCCTACAGCTATTCTTTATTTAGCCTCAACACTTCTAAAGTTTGGAAGCTGCAAGCTGTGCTAATAAATACCACCTCCCTGAATAGGGTATTTGCCTTTTCTTCTGAGTGTCTTCAACCCAGGGTTTATAGTAATGCCCTTTTTGTAAAATGTCCTTTGCCTTTTTTCAGCTTTCTCCAAACTTTCTCAAAGAATGTGTGACTTTATTGATGTACTTGTTACTTTCTTTCTTAGGGTGTGGTTAGAAAGGCTGTGTGTAATAGATCTTGCTAAGCTGCCGTTTGGTAGCTGTGTCATTATGCCAACCTTTTTCCATGTCGTTCAGCTTCATGTTTGCAAATTTATAGGGCTTCTTGTGCAATAGACGTAATTGAGAGATCTAAATAACATTCATTAGCATAAACAGGACTTAAGATTGAAGCCTTCAGCATCTACATCATCAGTATCAGCTACGGGAGTGGAGTGAATACCTTTGCTCTTCCAAGAGAGGCTTTAGGCATCCTGCTTAACTGACATTCACTTCTGTCTGTTCTGTTTGTAGGACAGATTGGCAGTCTGTTAGTAAAATTTGCTTTAACTGTCTGTATTTAAGCTATTGTTAAAGTTAAGAAGATTGTGAAAATGGGGTTTTATTTTTTGACTGTTTTCCCCCTACATTTGTGGAAAGTGTGTGGGTGATGGTTCTTTTTGTTTTAAAGAAGGTGGTTAGTCAAGTACAACTTGATAGAGCAGTTGTCAGATAAATGAGTTATTTTTAGGTTTCAGAAGAATTACCAGTAATTTCTGCAGGAACATAATGGGAGAGGAAATATCTGTATCAATTTGCATTGGAAAGCCATTGAATTGCACCCTGTTAAGCAGCTGTATTGTTTGCAGTTTTGCATGAAGTTTTCAAGTGGCTCACTTAAACATTAAGGCATCAAGTTCTTGGTTATAGTTATGGAGGACTTAAGATTTAGACCTCTTAAATTACAGTTAACACTTTTACAGCTGACAAACAATTAGCTCACCAGCTGTAACTGTGCTTACTATAGGTGTCCTTTCCTGTGGTGGCACTAGAAGTTGGGATGTGGGGAAATATAACCGGGGTATTTGGGTATTTTGTTACAGTATTATAGTGAGTAAGTTAGTATTAAGCATTCATGTGTATGTGTCAAATATGCATTATGGGTTCTTTTGTGTTTGTTGGGGGGGGGGGGGGGGGGGGTTGTGTTTTTGTTTTTGTTTTGTTTTTTTTTTTCTTCCCTGTAAGTCTTTAGCTAAGAAACTCTTTAGTTTAGAGGAGCTGAGAGGATCAGCAAGGCTGATTTTGAATTGCCTTTTTCAGTTGTAAAAGGCATGGGCAAGTATGGTAGGAGTCTGGAAGTGTTGATTCCTAGGATTTTAAAATCATTGTGTAACTAACATGTGCCATAAAATGTGGCTCAAGCCTTCTAACTCCATAACAATGTAATTTAAAACGAGGGAGAAATGTGAGTTTTGGGCATGCTTGTGGTGAGGTGGTTTTTTTTTTTTTTTTTGTATTATTTTGATTGTAAATGCTTAAATTTAATCATACATGCTAAGGCAATTCTAGTAAAGACTGGTTCAGGTGGCTTATTTTGTCCTTCTGATGTTTTAAAGAGAATGCAATTGCATGTACAGTTTTTGGGTACCTCTCTTTGTCCTGTCTGATCAATGAGAGGGACATGAATCTGGGTTTTTATTACCTAGATTTGTGTCTTAACAGTGAAACTAGAAAAAATGATGAACCACTTGGATGTTTGCTGTTCCCCATCCCCCCACCCCCTCCCTCCACTTGGGTTTTGGCTTTCCTCTCCCAGCAAAATGACAATATCACAGTAACAACTGGAGGAATAATCCTGCTGTTGCTGCTAAGGCTTTTTCAAGTGGCAACCTGGACTGGATATTGGCATGCTCTGTCAAGGCCGAATTGGTGCCTTTGACTTAATACAGTGAATAAGAGTTGAGTGATTTTTATCGCTTCAGCAGTTTACGCAGTAGCCAACTGTGTTCCTCTCTGCATTATGTTGTAGGTAAGATCTTCAACCAGGTTTTGTTCTCCTTTCAGGGTTAATTCGTGTCATGGTTTATGTAGCTGCCTTGATAAACAGTGAAGCTTTATTTTGTCCTTTCATAACTAAAAGCACAGGTGAGTTTTCAAATGCAGATTTCTAATTAACTTGGATAAAATGATCTGGAACTGTGATCCTATTCAGCAAATCTTGAATCTGCCTGCTTCTTGTTATCTTAAACGTGTTTGAGAGCTGTCTGGATATGTGTTAAACATGTTTTCCCATGAAATGGGGATGGAGTATAGTGAACGTTCTTGTGTGGTATGTGGCTTTGCTATAATAGCTTAATTTCTGAACTGTTTCTGTGCTGCTTGGAGAAATCAGATTAATTACACCAAAAGAGATTTTTTTTTTTATTTCCCCCAGTGTGCGCTTAAGACTAAGTTTGAACAGTAAAAATTCAGAAAAATGTCAACTCATAACCTAATACAAAGGGATGCTAATATCCTTTTACTTTGTTTTAGTTCGTTTTCAGAGGAGGGACTTACTGTGGAAGGCATGTAATTACGGTAAAGCAAGGGGCTGCTCTAGTACTTCGAGAACAGATGACTTACTACTCAAAAGCAATGTTAAGTCATCTGGAACAGAATGTCTCAGGGTAGAAGTGTAAGTGAATTGCGATCTGTAGTAAAATCAATTTATCAATTTTGGCTGAAAGAGCGTGTCTGAACATGTATGTAAGAAGTATCTGTGTAGCCACATTCACTGAGTACCTCTAATAACAAAGTTCTACTGGGATCAACTTGTCAGTGGCTCACACTGAGTCAGGTTCCCCTCAGTAAGACTAAAGGATTAGAAAAGGTTAAAGACACCATGATTTCAGGTGCAGCTCTGACTTCAAAGTATCTTACTTTCACAAGGGTGTCTTCAAATGGCAAATGAAATAGTTTCTGGGTTGGGCTGAATTCTGCTAATAAATTATTGGGTAGTCATGGGTTAGTTGCTCCAAATTCACCATCTTCTTAAAGCAGTTGAGTGAATACGGTACTTTGGTATTGTCATTTTGGTCTTAAAGGAGGTTACAGAACAACTTCTGCCGTCAGTCTAGGTTTTGGTATCAAAATGCTCTAGTGCTGTTAAATAGTTAATATGCAGTATTAGTTAAGTCTCAGTTGAATTTGATAATGCTCCCCAACTTGAATGTATAGACTGCCAGAGATAGTATTATATACAGAAGTAATGTAACTGGAGCCTACTGCAAGGTTGTTGTTTTGTTGTTTTTTATCTCTTTTTTTTTTGACTTTCTGGCTTGTTTCAGTAGTAAGAATAGTGAGAACAGGTTTTTTTGGGGGTTTTATTAGTTACTCGACCTGGTATTGTGTTTGAATAGATGTGACTTAAAGTGGACAAATCTTTTCATTGGTAGTAATCTCACTGAACATCTTCAAGATTGAAGAATATAGTTTGAAAAGTCTGTTGTTAGTTTTAAAAAATTCTCTTAATATACTGAGTGTTGGCCATATTCCACATACAGCTTTGGGTCTTCTGGTGGTATTTATACTACTGTTGTGATGACTTGGGTATAATCTTTCAGATTGATTTAGTTTTGTTGTGTTTCACTTGTCTTTATCAATGATCTCTACAAGCATGCAGGTATACATGTGAGAACTTGCTATAACCCTGAATACACTGTAGTTAGTTGTCTAGAAAGTGTGTAGTGCGACACTTGTGTCTGGTGTACTAACTGGCATAAGCCAAAGTCTGGCTAGCTAATAAATTAGTGGACTTGCTTTGATTGTTCTTCAGAGCTTGGTTGTTCTGAGTAGCTTCCAAACCTGGCAATGTGTTTTCCAGCTCCTGGAGGTGTGTTGAATTTTCTGAGGAGGTTTGTCTTGCAGGGGAACTGTGTTTTACTGGTAGTAAGGAAAATGACCTTGCAAAGAGTAGATAAGAATGTAGATGAAACATGGATAAGCTTGTCTTTCTGCTAGATGTGGGAAGATTCTCAAATCTTTCATGCGATTGTCAAGTTCGGAATAGGTATGCTTTAAGGTTAACTTACACCAAAAGCAGTTTAGAGCAGGAAATACTCTGTTGAATCATTTCAGTCTCTACACATCTTGTAAAATGGTATCTTTTGTAGATAAGGTTTCTCAATGGATATAACCTTGGACCGTGAAGACAAACAATCATCTTTTGGTGATATGCTGAATAGGTATTGTCCAAATAGGGCAGATCATTGACCCTTGTGGTGGTTGAAAATGTGGACGTTCTACTGATAGCATTCATCGATTTACTTTTGTGGAAACAAGGCATCAAAACAAAATCGGACATGATATGACCCAGGCTTGACTTTCTGGCAGTAACCTTGTTTAGATGAGTTAAAGGTTACTTCCTTTGTTGCCTGAATTCTTCAATCTCTCCAGTTCTTATATATATATTTTTTTTCTTCTTTTTCTGTTTGCTGTAGTGTCCATGTAATGTGGCAATTGAAGCTCTGTATGAGGGACTTCTATAATGATTTTTGTCTGGTGTGGATGTGTGCCTGTGTGATGTTTAAAACAAACAAGCCACCACCTGTGATTCATTCAGGTTTGGTGTCTAGATGGATTTCATCTCCTGAATATACATAAATGTTTCTTCTGCTGTTTAGACTTTTTTTGTTGTATTGCTGCTAGTACTAGGTTGAAGCTGGTGGAAGGAGAGGGGGAAACTGGTGTGTCAGATTGTATTTTTGCAGAACTTTGTGGCTTACTGCTGATGCTTGAGAGATTGGGAAATACATGTTTTCTGTTTCCTGTGAGTGGTAGTTGCAAATGATTGAATTGGGAGGGAGCATCTTGTTGACCTAATGTTTGTTAGTGATAAAATAGAAACCAGACCATTTAATCTCTAACAAGGAGATATACTCATTCTTTCTAGTTGCTGGAGTTAGCATTTAAGCATGCAATAGAACTGCAGCAGGCTTTCCTGGCACTTGGAAAGCAAATCTTTAAGCATCTTGATTTGTGTTTGGACAAATCTGAAAATTGGTCTTTTTCCTTTTTAAAAGCAGAATTATCTCTGTTTTGAGATTTGGACCTCTGAAGCAATGAGTTAAATATTGCTGCAGTAGCTCTGAAGGCAAACAGAGCTGCTGTTGTTTGCTCCATAATAGCACTTGCTCAGCTTTGAACACTAGAATTTCTTACAAGATGCAGAATGTTGGCTAAGATCCTAGAGTGTGGGTTTTTTTTTTTTGGTTGTGGGCTGGTTTTTGTGTTGGGGTGTTTTTTGTTGTTTAGTCAAGTTCTTAAGAACTCTTGATTTATCAAAGGACAGCAGCCTTCAAATAAGCTGTATCTTATGAGTGTCATTGTTGATTTAGCCCTGAACCTGTGAATTCAGAAGTAACTAGCATCAGTTTCTCTATAGCTGCTTAATAGAAGCTTCCTCTACCAAAGGCTGTTTATCCCTAATCTGGTAGTTTCAGTTATCCCTCTTCTGGAGCAAGAATCCTTTACAGAACTTCTGTTAATTCATTCTACTGTCAAATTTCTTTTTTCATGGCAGTTACTATTTGCTAGGTCAAAGAAGTAGCTATGGTATAGGGATTCAGATATTCTATTCCAGACAATTTTGTGATTGCTAAGAGTTACCTGTGTGAATGTTTGAAGAGACAGCTGTTAGCAAGACATTGGATAGCTAGCGGAAATACGTATTGCTGGTTAATAGCTACAACTCAGCTGTTGCAAACATGCAAAAAGATGCACTCCAAAACTAGATAAAACAATTGCTGACACTTAAACATCAACCTTCAAAAGCTAAATTTGATTTTACTGTAGGTAGGTCTTTATTTCTGGACTTACTCAACCTGTTATGTGTTAAATGTAGTTCCTAGTGGAAATTTAGTTTGACCTTTGACATTTGTTTAACTTCTTTAAACACAATTATGAAGTAGTTCTTTGGTAATTTGCCTCTATAAAGAACTTGAAAAGTTAACACAGTTAGTATGCTGTACCTGTAAAATAAGTCCCTTCTGAGTTTGAAATAAGGGGTTGCCAGCAATGCTATGCTACCTGGCATGTGGAGCTGCCTTCTTAGAGAAGGCAGGGAAAGATAGGTGGAGAATGGGAACATTCTTTCCTTTTTCTTCAATTGAGATTGGTTTTGTTTTTTTTTTTTTCCACTGCTAGAAACACAGGGTGCTGATTTCAGACTTTGTTCACACCTAGATTCCATGCGTTGTTTTCGTCCTTGATTCACACTTGGTGCTGCTAGGCAAACCCCTCATAATCCAAGTGTTTGTTGCTGTAACCTTGGCAGCAATGTATATATCTGACAGGGTCTCCAATTCTGTTTTCTAGCTAGAATCTTCTACAGGAATGGAAGTAGAACATAAAATTAGTATGGAAAATTGCTATGAATAAAGTCTACCAGAGGTTAGTTGTTGCAGACCAGGGTAAAGGGAATTGGTGTTTTGTTTCTCAAAGGAAACCTTTTTGTCTATGATGTAGGTGTTGCTGCCACTCTAATGTGAACATAAGTTCGCTGTGTATGTTTGTGTTTAACTGAACCCATTTCATCATTGTACATTACCATAGCTTTTGATCTGGACATTTTGTAAGTCTGTCATTCTGTAAAAGTTTCAGAAGAATGAATTTTGGTCAGGTATCAACCTCATAGTTAAAGGAGTATGGTCAGAAATAATTGAGCCAGGGAAGTTTCTGATCTCTTCTAGCTGTTTTGTTTATATCTTTTGACCCTAAATACTGTCAGATTTTTCAGCTGAAAAGCTGGACCATAGCAACACAGATATTTCCACTGGCAGCATAACTACTTTCATTTTTTTGACTTCTAGAAACAGATGTTGGCCTGTAGCACATGTACTGGGTGTTGTGGCAAGGTTCCTGTGTTTCCGTAGCCAAAGACTGTCCACGTGAATGGGTTTGCAGACTGAGGACACAGTATTATGTCAGAAGTAGTATTAATCTTTCCTTTGAAGAAGGGCTAGCGAACTTGTGCAAAATAGTGTCATAGTCTTAAGGGGTAACAAATATGAATTATGGCTAAGCAGGTAAATTAGTGACAAGATTATGTAATAACTGTAACAAAACTGAATCTTGGTTACAAAACCAGTGCAGTAATGATTGCATGAGTTCTCCCTCTTTTGAGGGAACAGTGGTCCTATCCTCTATGTGGGAGCTAGCATGCACGTTTTTAGGAGGAAATGAAGTTGAATGGTCTATGCAAAGTTTCAGAAAATGGAAGTTACAGGGAGGATGTATGTGAATAAGCAGAGGGCGTTAATTGTGACTTTAAGAACCACAGGGTCTGTATCTGATACACAGGGCTGTATCTTACATTGAACAGGAAAAAATGACTCGTAAGCATGCTGTATCTTGCTCTCTCTGCTTTATTGCAGAAGGTGTGCTTTGAAATTTACATTAAAGTCTTAAGTATGTGGTGAAAGTGGTTTAAGGTAAACAGCTTTTTTCCCCTCCATCCATCTCTAAATCTTATCAACCTTCAGAGAAACCATTTTGGATGATATATTGTGGCCGATTTAGATGGTATGCTTGTTCTTTTCTTAACTTGGAACTGTATTGCATTATCAGTTTTTAGGTGCTTCACTAATAAATTTGGGAGCTAATGTTGTCAAAGAAGGAAGTCAAAATATTCAGTGTGTTGGACCAAAAAATGTAAGACTTTGTACCCCAAATCCTGAAATGGGAGCTTGTGCAGGTGATGACTTCTTTCTGGCAAAGAATCATTTAGAACTTGTTCAGAGGCTTTGTTATGGTACAAGCACACAAAAAGCACAGCCCAGTTACTTTAATATGATTGGTACCTGAGATGTTGACAAATGTTCCAAAGACTTTTACTTACTTTTCAGGCAAAAAATGCAAATTAAGCCTGTGGTTCTTTACTGCTAACATAAATCCTGTGTATCCCCTGGTAAGTTCCTGCTTGCAATAGGCTGCCATTTCAAAACAACTAACCATATTTGGAAGC
This sequence comes from Pezoporus flaviventris, assembly GCF_033815535.1. NCBI lineage: Eukaryota > Metazoa > Chordata > Aves > Psittaciformes > Psittacidae > Pezoporus > Pezoporus flaviventris. The sequence goes on along the minus strand of NW_026892584.1, from coordinate 3,691,278 downwards.
TGCATTTCTTTTTCTTCTTGGGTAGTATATGAAGAAAGGCTCTCTTCCTGTTTAGATATTCAGTTTTGTAATTCTTAAGAAATGCTACTCATCTGTTTTAAGGGGACTCATTTTTCTGGGTTTTCTTAGTATCATGGTTTTATGGAATAAGCCTCTCTTGGTAGTGCTTTCAGTAATGTGTTGCTTGGGGATCTGCTATAGGAGACTGTGGTGAGACTTTCAGTACATCAGTCTTAAGTCTAGACAGATTTGTAAAGCATGGCGGAAGTATATTCATAGGCTACAGTCTATTACAGTGAAAGTAAGCTGCTTGTGGGTTATAGTAAAAATTGGTATATTTTACTTACTAGAATGGGTTTAATTTGGTCTGAGGCACAGGTTTAGTTCTAAAGGCCTTAAAGGTCAAGGTCCAAAGTCTGCATTAGTGTGAGAAATAGCAGCATGTTTATGCTTAGAAAGTCTTTGTTTCCAGTAGAATTGGACATAATATCCAAGTGGTTGATTAAGGTAGGGGAAAGAAATGAAAATTCTTGTAGTTAACTTAAGCAAAACCTGTAACACTTCTGAGCTTTGTGCTGAATTTGAGTAACAAATCTGAGTAACAAACGTTTTATTAGGAGGTGTATTTGTGTCAAACTCAGATTGTGTGAGACTTTGAATCCCTTACTTGGCAGGGAAAACCTAGCAGACTTAATTGATGACTAGGTTGGAAACCAGTATCATCTGTGGAACTGCGTGGTGGTTTTTTCTAATCAGTATAGAACCATCAGATCTCATAGAAAGCAACTAACTGTACCTCCTCCTTGGTCTAATCTAATTTGTAAGAAGGCTCAGCCTAATACTGACAGGGAACTTTGCTGACACAGGCAAAATACCACGGCCAGCAATTGGCAGGTGCCTCACTCGCTGTCTTCTGTCAATGTATTTGAAGTATCTGCTTGTGATTACATTTTACTGATATGACCTTTGGTTTATGTGGAGCGGCCACTTAAAGTGGTAAAGAGGTAAAAACAGACTGAAGTTGTGATATTTTCCTAGACTGAGTGGGTGTCTAATTCCCTAAAACGCTCTTAAGAGGAGCAGCTTGCAAGAAGATCTGGGATGACTGTAGTGACCCTGTGGAACTTCTCTTTGAATGCAAAAAAGACATCTTAAAATACTAGTTGTAGGTTAGGGAAGGAAAAAAAAAAAAGCTGTTAAGCATTTCTTTCAGGTGTGAGGTTGGGTGTTTGCATCTGTGTCACTTACTTATATCTTTTGCAAATCTGAATTCTTAGAAGTTCTTTAATATCCTTTTTTTTTAATATATATAAACTTTTATTAAGGTCATAATGGTTTCCATCCCCAAATACTATGAAGGAAAGAACATCCTCCTGACAGGAGCTACAGGCTTCATGGGAAAAGTGCTTCTGGAAAAGCTGCTCAGATCCTGTCCTAAAGTGAAAGCAGTGTATGTCTTGATAAGACCCAAAGCAGGGCAGACAGCTGAAGCGCGAGTAGAAGAAATTACGAGCTGTAAGGTATGTGTCATTCTCAAAGTACATTTTTGTCCTTTTCCATGCTCTCATTTCATTTTGAGAACAACTTTGCTTTGTCTAAGGTAAAATACTGTTTTTGAATATTTGTCTTTGTTATTGTTCTAACAAATATACAATCCAAGACCTGGAAGTGCTTTCATAGCTGTTTTTCAAGCTGTTAGCCTCTAGCAAAGACAGTAGTGAAAATTATCCTGTATTTAATTTAGGTGGAGGATGGGAAATAGCCCTAGAGGGCAGGGAGGCCCAAGACTGTTGGTTGATATTCAAGTATCCCCTGCTACAAGCTCAGGAATGTTGCATCCCAACTAGAAGGAAGTGCAGCAGGAGGACCAGGTGACCTCCTTGGATAGATAAGGAGCTGCTGAGGAAACTTTGAAGGAAAAAAGAGGCTTATAAAAGGTGGAAGCAAGGACAGGTGGCCTGGGACGAATACAGGGATGTTGCCTGGGAAGCTAGGGATGAAAGCTAAGGCCCAGTTAGAATTAAACTTGGCTAGGGATGTGAAAGATAACTAAGGGATTCTATAATTACATTGCAAATAAAAGACAGACTAGGGACAATGTGGTCCCTCTCCAGAAGCTATCAGAAGAACTGGCTACCCTGGATTTGGAGAAGGCTGAGGTTTGGAATGACTTCTTTGTCTCAGTCTTCACTGACAAATGCTCTGACCACACCACCCAAGTTTTGGAAGGCAGACGCAGGGACTGTGAGAATGAAGACCTTGGGCCCACTGTAGGAGAGGATCTGGTTCGAGACCATCTTAAGAACCTGAATGTGTATAAGTCCATGGGACCTGAGGAAATCCATCTGCGGGTCCTGAAGGAGCTGGCAAATGAAGCTGACAAGCCACTGTCCATCATATTTGAAAAATCGTAGCAGTCAGGTGAAGTTCCCAATGACTGGAAAAAGGGAAATGTAACCCCCATTTTCAAGAAGGGGAAAATGGATGAGCCAGGGAATTACAGACCAGTCAGTCTCACCTCTGTGCCTGGCAAAATCTTGGAGCAGATTCTCCTGGAAGGCATGCTAAGGGACATGAAAAACAACAAGGTGCTTGGTGACAGCCAGCATGGCTTCACTAAGGGGAAATCCTGCCTGACCAATTTGGTGGCCTTCTGTGATGGGGCTACAGAACTGATGGACAGGGGTAGAGCAGTTGATGTCATCTACCTGAACTTGTGCAAAGCATTCGACACTGTCCCACAAGACATCCTTGTCTCTAAATTGGAGAGGCATCAATTTGATGGATGGAACACTTGGTGGATAAAGACCTGGCTGGATGGCTGCACACAGAGTTGTGGTCAATGGCTCAATGTCCAGCTGGAGACCAGTAACGAGTGGTGTCCCTCAGGGATTGGTGTTGGGACCGGTCTTGTTCAACGTCTTCGTCGCTAACATGGACAGTGGGATTGAGCGCACCCTCAGCAAGCTTGCTGATGACACCAAGCTGTATGGTTCGTTTGATGTGCTGGAGGGAAGGAATGCCATCCAGAGGGACCCTGACATGCTTGTGAGGTGGGCTGATGCCAACCTCATGAAGTTTAACCATGCCAAGTGCAAGGTCCTACACCTGGGTTGGAGCAATCCCAGGCACAGCTACAGGTTGGGCAGAGAAGAGATTCAGAGCAGCCCTGCAGAGAAGGATTTGGGGGTGTTGGTTGATGAGAAAATGAACATGAGCCGGCTTCAGTGTGTGATTGCAGCCCAGAAAGCCAGCCGTATCCTGGGCTGCATCAAAAGGAGCAAAGGAGGTGATTCTGCCCCTCTACTCTGCTCTTGTGAGACCTCACCTGGAGTATTGTGTACAGTTCTGGTGTCCTCAGCATAAAAAGGACATGGAACTGTTGGAAGAAATCCAGAGGAGGGCCATGAGGATGATCAGGGGACTGGAGCACCTCCCATATGAAGATAGTCTGAGAAAGTTGGGGCTGTTCAGCCTGGAGAAGGGAAGGCTGTGTGGAGACCTCATAGCAGCCTTTCTGCCTCTGAAGGGGGCTTATAAGGATGCTGGGGAGGGATTCTTCATGAGGGACTGTAGTGATAGGACAAGGGGTAATGGGTTAAAACTTAAACAGGGGAAGTTTAGATTGGGTATAAGGAAGAAGTTCTTTACTGAGAGGGGGTGAGGCACTGGAATGGACTGCCCAGGGAAGTTGTGAGTGCTCCATCCCTGGAGGTGTTCAAGGCCAGGTTGGACAGAGCTTTGTGCGACACAGTTTAGTGTGAGGTGTCCCTGCCCATGGTAGGGGGGTTGGAGCTAGATGATCTTAAGGTCCTTTCCAACCCTAACTCTTCTATGATTCTATATTCAACTGTAATGCAGAACTGAGAAGTAAAACACCTGAGTTAAAACTTGCTAAGAGAATAAGTTACCAAGTGAAAGAGTGTGGACTGGAAGTTGTAAGGTAGAATCACAGAATAGTTTGGGTTAGAAGCATAACTTCATCACTGATTATGTCCATAGAAGTCGGTAACATAGCAATATTCCTAATGCGCTTTTCTAATTTCCTGTATATCTTGAGAAATACGATGGTATAACTCTGTAGGCAAATAGTGTTTCCGAACTGAAATGAAATGTGTATCTCTTCACCCTATTAGTTTGAATTTTTTACTCCTTTTGTTTGACAGCTCTTCGACAGGTTGAGAGATGAGCAACCAGACTTCAGAGCAAAAATAATTGTAATTGAGAGTGATCTTACACAGCCTGAACTGGACCTCAGTGAACCAATCAAGGAAGAACTTATAGAATGCATTAATATTATATTTCATTGCGCTGCTACAGTCAGATTCAATGAAACACTAAGGTGAGTCTAAAGTTCTGTAGCCTCTGTTCTGGTAAATCAATTGTGCTCAAAGGAGGGGGTAAATCAGGTGTCTACATAATCTTGCAAATACTCAGCCTATCAGGCTACTTTATGTATTCTGGTATTTGTGTATTTGGTCAATTCCATGATGCCCCTTAAAGTAATAATCTTTTCCTCAAAACTTATCTTAAGCTTTTAGGTTTTCAGTTTTTCTTCTTAGGAAGGTGGAGGCATATTATAAGACCTTTTTTGCCAGAGGTTAGAATTACTCTATTCAACTTGGAAAAGTTCTTATCTCTTTAAAGCTGTAGGCAAAAAGCCAAATCCATTATTATGACTTAGCAAAACTACAAGAGTATTTTATTTAGTTGCTACAGCCCCTCTAGGTTTTGTGTGGTTGGGTTGGTTTGGTGTGTGTGGTTTATTTGGTGGCTTGGTTTTTTGGTTGTTTTTTTTTTCTTTTAAACTAAATCCCATTGCCTGACTTTCAGTCATTTTGAAGGGAAGCTGTTGAAGGGACTAAGGAACATGTTGCTATTCTGAGTCTTCCTTACATCATGTGTTGCTCTGATATCTAGGATGGTTAGAAAGGATGCAAACAAGCTGTAGCTATATGTGCTGTGCAAACTGGTAATATTAGAGCTTTTTCCCTAATGTGTGAAAGGGAATGCAAAGTATTCCTTTAAATTACCTCATCAGAAGGGGAATGCACATTTCAGAGGATGACTTTTGGGCAAAACTGTATGCTGAAGTACAAATTCTCCCAATTTGTAATTGCTGTGTACTTGTTTATCCTGAAGTGGTGCATACTGATTATGCATGCCTTCCTTTGACCTCTTGAAAGAGGCAGTGAAGGCTGAGAACAATACTTTTATCTAAAAAAAAACCAAACAGATGAAGGAGGGTAAAAAGAAAAAACCCAACCAAAAAACCTCAAAATACCTCTCCTCCCCATTTCATTTAGATGTAATATTTTCCATTTATACTAACTGCTTTGGAATAGTGGCCTCCTTCTCCTGTCACCCCAGTGCTTCAGTAATAGTGTATTAAATCAGACTTAATGCTTATTTGGGGGATCAAGAGTGTTTTTGTGGGTTGTTTTGTGTTTGGGTTTTGTTGTTGTTTTTTTTTTTTATGTAACACTTTGTTGTAGAGACTTTGAGAATACAGCCAATAAAGTTTTATTAAAGCTTATTGGATTAGTAAAGTGTATACAAGACAACTAGCTCCCATAGTAAGTTTTAAATGCTGGAAAGGATATCTGAATTATATAAAATAATCATAGTAGTTAATCAGTAAACTGTGTTCTGGTGGGGATTGTAGGGAAATGCCTATTCTTCTACAGTGGCCTTAAGTATTCTATTTTAATAAAAAGTTGTGAAGTTGGAGGGTGAAAGTGCGGTTCTTTTCTCGATCTAGGAAGTTGAGGTGCATCTTATGGCAGCTGGGTGATTCATTGCATTATTCCCATTTAGAATTAGGATTTAGCTTGAGGAGAATCAAAGGTATGCTGACTGTCCCAGTCTGGTATTTGAGTGTGAAGAAACCAGGGTAAAACTCGGGAAAGTAATACTAAATATTTAGAGATGCTCTAGGTAAGGCTGTGTAGCATGTTGTTCTAAGAGGGTTAGGATGCTGTCCGTACTGCTTTTTTGGGGAGGGTGTATTTAGGAATATTTTATTTACCCATCACTGAGGCATTTAGGAGTGAATTGAGTAGTCGAGCTTTTGTGGCTTGTTTTTTGTCTTGCACTCTGCTAATCAAGTTTCTGTTTAATCAACAGAGATGCTGTTAAGTTAAATGTGACTGCCACACAAGAGCTCCTCTTCTTGGCACAGCGAATGAAGACTCTGGAGGTGTTCATACATGTTTCAACTGCGTATGCATATTGCAATCGAAAACAGATTGAGGAAGTAGTATATCCACCTCCTGTTGATCCCAGGAAACTGATGGATTCTCTTGAGTATGTGTTGCATTTTATGAAGCTATTGCAGTAATCTGTAACAACTTGTTTCCTAGTAATGAAGTACTAAAAGGTGCTTAGGAACCTGAAAGACTAAATCCGCTTACACTGACCTGTAAGTCTGGCAGCATGGCTGACGCTTCTGTTTTCTGTTAAGGAGATGGTTTAAGGTTTTATTGTCCATTCCTTGTAAGAGAAGTGTGAAATTAAAAGGAACTAATAAAAAAGTAAATATCTTTTAGCTTGCTATTACAGATGGAAGAGCACTAACATTAAAAGCAAATGAGCTACTACCTAGAATGCACGTTGAACCAACCACCTTATTTTTCTTTTTTTTTTATAATGTTGACTTTATATACACTTTTGAATGAGAATTTTTTTATTTTCTCTTCATAAGCAGGCTAACTAAAACTGGTTGGTTTGGGTTTGGACAGCTGTCTCTATTTTAGAACCCATGGCAAGGAGGGGGGGCTTTTCTAAACTTACAGGAGAGTGATCTGTAGCCAACAGCTGACTGAAACACATAGAAACAGATCTGTTGTGTCCCTTTCTGGGTTTTTCTACCCCTCTTCCTAGCCCAGCTCATATCATGAGGTAGTCTGCATGTCATCTTTGATTATAAGAGAGCACTGGTGAATAACAAAGTTGGCTAAATTCCATTTATGTAATTAAGATTTTGGGTGACTGAGGCAGATAAAATCCAAGCCTGTTTTGAAGTAGAGAGCACCAAAGTAGCAGTAGTTAGAGGCACATCTCTGTTGTGCTTGTGTGCTATGACAATGTTGTTGCAGTTTTAAGTACAAAATGCTGAATGAATTGGGAAGCAAGCTGAATTTGCAAAACTTCACTAAACTAAGGGAAGTAACAAGATGATCAGCTTGCTTCAGAGATGATAGGTTAACACCATAAAGGTACAGGTGATGCTTGTAATGCAGCCGAGACTGACTGCTTTGCAGTGGCATCACTTTCTAAATCATGTAATGCTAACTGAGAAGTGGTGTGCCTGTGTTCCAAAGACTAACTTGCTGTGTATGCACTTCTTGTTTGAGAACTTGGTTGATAGAATTAGTATTATTGTAAAGGAATATACAACTTGCTCTATAGTTAATGTGTAACAAATTATTTTGCTTAAGTAACTAAGTAATCTGCCCAAGAAATTAAAGAAGTAAATAGTAGCATACCACTCTTAGTGGACACCAAACATGCAATTCTCCTTTCTTTTACTGAGAAACTTGTTTTAATTTCAGTCTGTATCCCTTTTTCTTTAAAGGAGAAAGAAATTTGTGGTAACTAACTAATTACGTGTGCCCTCAACTGAAGCAGCATGCAGTAATTTATACTTGCCTCTTATTTTGTTTCTTTAGATGGATGGATGATGGCCTGGTGAATGATATTACTCCAAAACTGATAGGTGACAGACCCAATACTTACATATATACAAAAGCCTTGGCTGAATATATAGTACAACAAGAAGGTGCAAAATTAAACACAGCCATTATAAGGCCATCTATTGTTGGTGCTAGCTGGAAGGAGCCTTTTCCTGTAAGTCATTTTCACCTGACCATCTTGCTTATAAACTGTAGTACATACTGACTGTTTATCCAGCGTTGTAATGGAAAGTATTTTAGACTATGAAGTTGTGTCAGTTTGCTTCTGGATAACACCTGTACAAAAGCTGTCAAATACGGTATTGTTATGTAAGAAACTTAAGGGTAACTTACTTCTAAGCCTGTCACAGTGTGAGATACTATTCTACCTGTGAACTGAATTGTCAGCTTTTTTTGTTGATGGTTCTGTATATCTTCAGCTAATTTTCTCTTCAAGATGCTTTGGTATATCAGTACCTGCAAAGGGTGATTAAGAAAACTGAGGACTGCAGGATGTAAAGATGCTTTGGCTCCACTTTTAGTCAAACTGTGTAGGCTTGAGTTATATGACGTAAGTTCTAAGTACTGTATGCTATACTGATAGCACATATACTTCCTTCTATAAGGGAGGTCAGTGTTGGAGTAACTTCTCCACTTCAAGACTGAATATCTCTCAATGTCTATTAAATAATTGCCTTTCATACCTTTTTGAGTAGTACAGTAAGTATATAGCATCTAAATGCTGTCGTTGAAGAATCATAGAATAGCTAGGGTTGGAAAGGACCTTAAGATCATCAAGAAGAATATCTCCTGTTTGAAGAATGAAAAAACTAATGAAAGATAGCAAAACTGCTTATCTGTTTTCTAGGAGTTGCTAGAAGCTAGTCTAAAAAACTTGTAAGCTTGAATACTTTCAACATAAACATGTTTATACAGACAATGCCCTACAATTTGCTCACTAGGAAATAAACAAGCTAGCATCTCTCTTAAAAGGACCTGTGAATCTACAGGTAGATTTTTTTTGAATCATAACTTATTATACCACCAAATATTGCCAGGGAACAACTTAATTTAGAGATATGGAACTTGGTATCTTTCTCCTCTGTGTTCTCTTTTCTTTCCACCCGTTAAGCTTGTAGAAAGTTTAGGTTTTCACTTGAAACTCCTGACTTCAGTAATCTCTAACCAAAACCTTTCCCTTCCTGCTGTTTGTAATAGGGATGGATTGATAGCTTCAATGGACCTAGTGGTGTCATCATTGCTGTAAGTACTGAATGTACTTAAATTTTTTTCTTCCTTTTGAAAGGCGAGAAAGCTTCATATGTTTTATTGGTGGATCTTCTGTCTCTTTTATTTTTCTTGTTGCTGTTTTTTTTTTCTTTAAGGCAGGAAAGGGAATTCTTCGAACAATGAGAGCTTCCAACAATGCGCTAGCAGATCTTGTTCCAGTAGATGTTGCTGTTAATATGACACTGGCCGCAGCCTGGTATTCTGGAGTGAATAGGTATAACTATACATGCACCTATATAGGTTTAGCTATATAGGTGACAATAGAGAGTACGAAGTATTTTGAAATTATAGTGTGTGTGTGTGTGTTAATAAATCAGTCTTTGAACTTATAATCAGTGTTCTGCTGTTCCCCCAGGACAAAGAAATTTAAGTTTCTAACGCTGTTAGCCCCTCAAAGTGTAACTTCCTTATGGCAAAGAAGACATCACCTACTGATACTGTTGTACAAGCTATGCCTGCAAATTTCTTCCTGGGTTTTGTATTCAGTACATTTTACAGTAAAGTAGGTGATGATTCTCCGAAAGAAAAGAAATACAGGAGTTAAAGGAGAAAAATACTAGATGATATAAAAAGCAAAAAACCCAACATGATAGGAGCTTTCTGCTTTATGTAAATGATGCTGTTGAGGGAAAGGGTAACTTTGATAACGGATAAGTGTATCTTGCCTCTTTTTTCAAAAGGTAGGTTGTCTTCTAACTTCACTTTTGTCTTTCCCTCCAGACCGAGAAATGTCATGGTATATAACTGTACAACAGGTGGCACCAATCCTTTCCACTGGGGTGAAGTTGGTATGCTATGTTTCTTTTTTCATATGCTTTAATAGAAAAGTAAGGTTGAATAATACAAGCATGGGCTATAATCAGTAGGTGATAGTGCATTTTTATTATTGAAATCAATATAACAGGCATACCTCTCAATTTTGTAGTGTATTGTGCTTTTTCATTATCTTCCACTGTTAATTCTCTCGCCTTGCAGCATTATCGCATTTTCATTTTGTTCTTGATTGTGTGTGTGGGTTTTTTGTTTGTTTTTTTTTGTTTTTTTTTGTTTTTAATTTCATTATAATTTGAATTACGGGATCACTGATTTTTGTTTGGTGCCATGACATAATCTGCAGATTGTGGGTAGTGAGCAGAGTAAAGCATTGCACAGAAGAGCGATAGTGATGTTGGGTTTAACATTGACCTTAACAAATGCATGTGGATAAACAGCCCACAATCGCATGTTATGTATATCTGCATAAATTGAGAGGTATGGGAAGAATAGTTTTGCACTTGTGTAGCTCTTTGTTTTTGTCTTAAGTTGATTTAATATTCAGATAGTTACATGAGACTTCAACTGTTCATGTACGTGGAAAAGTAATTTTTAAGAAAGAATGGCTACCTATTTTCAACTCTTGGATATGCTGACTGGAATGTAACCCAGATGCCAAAAGCTTTGAAATAGTTTTCGTTATAAATAGCAATACAAGCTGGCTGGCATCGTAAATCTGTTTTATTTGCTTTCAGTTTTTTAGAAATAGAATTCTTAAGATCAGATAATTATTTTTTTCTTTAGTACTTAAATCTATTTTACTTCTCTCTACTACTTTGCTTTTTACTTGCTTTTACCCATTTTATATGTATTTATTTGCTATTGCTTCAGCCAAACTTGGAAAATTGCTGACTTAATTTATATCCCAATTTGAGCTGGGTGTTTAAACACAGTCTGTAAACAACAGCTTGATGTTATAAGCAGTGGATTTCAACAGGGCTTCTTAAGACACTGGTCCTGCATATCTGTTAAGTATTTTCAGGTGTCGGCAGGAGTTTCACATGGAGTCCCATCCTGATTGCCTTTTTCTTAACGGTTAAATATGGATAACTTGTTTTAAATTGCTGTCAGTTTTTTAAAACAACTTCTGAGATAGGGAAGAGGAACAGAGAGAGAAGCTACAAGAAAAATATGATACTGAAGATGAAGACATAAAAGACCTCTTGATTATAATAGGAACCAGTACAACAGCCTTTCAAGTTAGGCTTATGACTTTGTTTTAGTTTCTGAGAATCTTAGAGAAGTTAGGGTGGTTATTTACATGTTGTACTGACGTAAATATTGTACACTGTAATGTACTTTGAAAACCATTACATTTTACATGGTTATTATCAAAGCTGTTACGCAACTTTTCTTTCTCAGAATACCATGTAATTTCTACTTTCAAGAGGAATCCTCTCGAACAGGCCTTCAGACGGCCCAATGTAAATCTAACTTCCAATCACCTTTTATATCATTACTGGATTGCTGTAAGCCATAAGGCCCCAGCATTCCTGTATGATATCTACCTCAGGATTACTGGAAGAAGCCCAAGGTAATGGTGACTAGATCTGTCTTGTCTGTACCTCTGACTTTTAAACAAAGCTATGCTTACACTATGATTTATGTTGATGATTTTTAGATATTTTTTTTTCCTTCCCCTGAATGCTTTGTGACTTAAATCTTGGCTTTTTTCTCCTGAGAACAGGTCCTTGAATTCAAAGTGACTGAATTTTCTAGGAAAAATGAGGATATCTTTGTTGGATAGTTTGGGGGTTTGAATAGTTAAGGTAGACTAAATTAAAGGATCTAGAAAGTGATGTTTATTCTTGAATAATAAACAGTCAAAATATGTTGATCCTTATTTTTTCCCACAGGACGCCACATTACTTTGAGTTTCCAGATAAATCCATTAGAAAGTGCAGTAAGGCACCCTAATTTAACTTTTCAATCCAACCCCCTCTTGTATCAATACTGGACTGCAGTCAGCCATACAATGCCTGCATTTTTGCACGATCTTTTGCTCAGATTGACAGGTCATAAACCATGGTAAGAAGGACAGGCCTAAAAATACCTTGCTGGCAAGGTGGTGGAGACATGTGAAGAAGACATGGCATGAGCACTGTCTAGATTTACTAACTGCAAGCAATAACAATCCAATGGCTGCGTTTCGAAGAGATTAATGACTGGCTCAACAATGCTGTTCAACATACATCTTGGTTTGGTGTCCCAGTCAGTCATTAAACTCTAGAAAGTGGCTTGCATAAAGATTGTTGTTGCTCTTATAAACTGAAAATGGAACGGGAGATGGAGTTGTTAATTACAGGTTATTCCTGTAGATGATACAATTTGATCTGTTGGTTTGTATCATCTTGACATTCCGTTCAGTTTATAATATTTACGCTAGTATCTGCCTAACCTCTTCAGTGGTGAAAATGACATAGTTCTGTTAAATAGGCTAAATGAAGTTATATAGAAGGAATATAAGGTGTCACTTCAGTTTGTTTCAGATTTGCCAAGCCATACGATTGTAACTCATTACATATGTTTTCAGAAGTATTTGTCTTCAGAGTCTATAAAAAATCTTCACTCTGGTGACAGTGTATTAACACAAGTGAGTATTCATTCACTGTCCTGTAGTTCAGGTCAGTTGTTCTGTGAGAACAGTCAGTTCTCTAAGAGGCTTGGCAGTGGATCAGTAGAAGGAAGCCATGTAAGTGGTTTGTAGGAGAAAGCTTCTCAAAGTGCTTGGGTTCTGTTGTTCAAATCCTGCTCAGTAGTGTCATACAGCAACAGTAATGGCAGGAGGCTGTGCTAGAGGCTGTGGGAAGATCAGGATATGTTCAAAAGATGTAAGCTTTTCAGAACAAAAGAAGGTTTTGAATGTACAAGTTCCTAGCTTTTAGGTTCTTTTGAAATTTATTCTTAATAAAAAAATGATAGGAATTCTGGCAGATGTAGAGACCATTAGTCACTAAAACCAGTTACAATATAAATGCCAACCCTGCTGACTTTCAAATGGTTAGGAAGTAGAGCTTCCAGAATCCTATAAATCTTTAAAAGATGTTCAGTCTTTTAAGTATTAGACTAGTAGGAGTAAAACAAGCTGAGAATAATCATGTTGTTTAGAATGCTGTTAGCAGTGGGAATGTTGAGTCTTGTTTTTGCTTTTCTTGGAGTTCTTCCTTGATGTCCAAAGATGGAATTTAGGACTTTATCAGTACTAGTACAGTTGGTGACATTAAATATGTATTTTCTAGCCTATGAATTATTACTGTTAAGATTATTTCAAATTAGTTTAATATAACAGTGGGTGGGTGAGTTTCCTATCATGCACAAGATTTTCAGTTTGGAGGAAATGTGTGAGATTCAACTAAAGCAAGCTGTTATTCATTCACAAAAGTTACTCAAATGCACTTGAAAGAAAAGGTTTCAGTTTGATACCCAACCCACTTACAGGAATGTACCTTTCATTATTACTCTTTTTTTTCCTTCAAGCATTTAAAAAATGGGAACCTGCAATAAGAGCAGCAGAAGAAAATACATAGACACAAGCAGGACATAGGCACAAGCAGTGTTAAACCCTAGTGGGCTTTAATAATAGAATAAATTTGAGACAGATCTTGCCTACTTTTTTTTTCCCCTAGTCTTCTGACTCCAACTTTGAAAGCTGCTTTAACTGATGGATTGAAGACAGTCATGGTATAAGGATGTCCCACTGTTGCTGTGGTCATTCTGTCCAATTGGCATAATGGTCTTAATTGCCAGGTAGCATGTACTGAGAAAATTCTAAAGACTTGGAAATGCTAGTGGCAATTCTTAAACTCAGTACAGTGCTGTTCTGAGAGAAAAAGGGCTGGCGTAATCTGAAATACGATGTTTTCCATCACTATTTAGCAGAAAACTTGAGCAGTGTAGTAAAAATGTAGAATTAGCCAAAACTTGACATCATGTGGTCAATGGCCTGCCCTCTCTGTGTTGAGTCAGAATACATTTCTGAGGTGTTTGTGTGCAGTGTAGGAAAACCTCTAAGTAATGCAATTACTGAGTAGGTTTAACTGCACTGTTGTCATACTGTCACAATACTGTGCTGCAACTGAGTAAGAAATTTTTAACAAGTAGAAGAAATAGGTTGGGCCTATGACTCTTTAGAACTAAAGGCTCATAATCAAAAAGTCTTCCTGTTCAGGTTTTTTTGGAAACTTACTGTTAACTTTCTGCAATATGAAATCATTCTTTTGCACATTACTTGTGGAAACAATGTTTTTTGTTTTTTTTTTTTGTAGTGAGGTGGAAAAAGTTCTGCCTTTTTTTTTTAAATCTCATTTAAGTTCCTTAAATTTAACAATTCTGTGATAGGAAGAAGTAATGAATATAATCTGAAATTTATAGGAAAAAACAGGTACAATAAGGATTGTCATAATGAAGAGTTAATATTTTGTACTGAATACTGTTATAGCATTGTGCAGTTACAGAAATAGTGGTGATAATCCTTAACATCTAAGTTTAAGGATAGTATTAGCAGTTGCTTGCCATGCATATACATAATTGCATAGCAAAGCTTGCTGATTTTCTAATTACCTTTAATATTAGGCATAGATCTTGCTTTTAACTTTGCATAGAGCTTAGCACAACAGAACCATGTTATTTAATACTAATCCCATATATTTGAAATCTAAAGGCCTCTAAATATACTCCCAGCAGTGGGGTATATTTACTGGAAGAACAGAATGTGGCATGAAGTATTTAAATTTGTAGTTCGGTGATTTCTCCAACAATTCATGTTCTCTTACTCCTCCTTAAAAAGCAAAAGGAAGGGTGTGGTTCATGTACGTAGAATGATGTCAAGGCCATAATTTCTTATCTGTCAATTTAAAACTGCTTCAAACTTAATATAAAGCATCTTTTATCATTTCAGATCTTCAGGTTTTGGCATAAAGTTTGGTTATGTGTATTCATGCTCTTAGTTGTGTGTAGTCCCATTTGCAGGAGGAATATGGTGCCGTTGAAGTTTATAAAGTTTAGTCTGCCAGAGCTACATGACTGTCCACTAAATGACAGTGCTGATATTTCTGAAATAAATCTGTCATCTTACTATTTATAAAAAAAAAGAAAGTATAGTTTCATGTTCATTTAGTGCAGATAACAAGCTGTCACCAAGAAAGTCAGCCCTCTTCTGCCAACTCTGTAATTGATTTAGCAGTTGAGAGAATGTGGAGACATGTGATTCTTTAGGCTCATATATCAGCCTTATGGAGAGGAAAAAAAAAATTGACTGAATTTAATCAGCAGTTGTGTCCAGTCATTAAATCCAGTTTAGTTGGAGGGGGGAGAGAAACCTGCAGCTGAGGTAGGACTCCTTTTATCCACTAGATGCTTAAAAATTTTATTTCTTAATTGGCTTAGCTATGCTCTAAAACTGTATCTGTAAACAGGGACAGCAACTTTGTATTAGTTCAAATTAAGTTTAGCTTTTCTTTACAGAAAAGAGCTAAAATGAATGTCAGTGGCCAGCAGCAAGCTCAAAATCAACATTTGTCTGATCAGATAATAATTTGCACCATTTAGTGTTTTGCGGAGGCACAGGTTTTCCTCAACTGTAGCAGTCTAAAACTTGCTGCTCTTCCAGCTTACCATAAGAACAGAAATTGAGCAGGTACAAGTTAAGTCAACAGCTTAGTTAAGACTGTCAGTGGACAGACCTCTGCAAAAAGTGTAAGCCTTTAACCACTGTGTCCTGTTTGGCCTGTTACTCAGGCCATTCTTCTGTAAGGTTTTTCTGGCTTATCTGACCAGTGAGACCTTTACTTTGCAAGTTTTGAGGTTTTTTTCTGAGTTTTTTTTTTTTACTTAAATAATGAGACAGTGTTTTTAATTTCAGTTTAGTCTTGTTTAGTGCAGGATATGTTTTGTATGTACAGTCTATATTCCTGATTATTTTTCAGTTGGAGGGGCTGTGGTTCAACTTGGCTTCCACTCTTGCCACCTTGCCCAACTGATGAAACTAAGAACAGGTGTTTGAAAGCATCTAGGAACATCTACTAATAAAATTAGCTGGTGGTCTAAAATTATAATACAACTCTGAATTACTCTAGATAGGTTTCTTTGGGGTTTAATGAAAACTATTTGTGCTTTAGCTATACTTTACTTTTTCAATGGCCTCTGCAGCTTCTATTACTCCATTTCATGAGAAGAAAGAGGCATTTTTCAGTATTCCTTTAGATACTGAGATGCCAGCCATTAGTGACAGTAGGGGACACTAACGTGATACATAATACTTCCTTTAGACTAGAGTTTCTGGAACAATGTGCTATATCACTTCTGCAAGTATCCTGGGCTGTATCAAAAGGAGTGTGACCAGCAGGTCGAAGGAGGTGATCTTGCCCCTCTACTCTGCTCTTGTGAGACCTGACCTGGAGTATTGTGTGCAGTTCTGGTGACCTCAACATAAAAAGGACATGGAACTGTTGGAACATGTCCAGAGAAGGGCCAAGAGGACGATCAGGGGACTGGAGCACCTCCTGTATGAGGACAGGCTGAGGAAGCTGGGGCCGTTCAGCCTGGAAAAGAGAAATCTGTGTGGAGACCTCATAGCAGCCTTCCAGTATCTGAAGGGGGCCTATAGGGATGCTGGGGAGGGACTCTTCATTAGAGACTGTAGTGATAGGACAAGGGGTAATGGTTAAAACTTAAACAGGGGAAGTTTAGGTTGGATATAAGAAGGAAATTCTTTCCTGTGAGGGTGGTGAGGCACTGGAATGGGTTGCCCAGGGAGGTTGTGAATGCTCCATCCCTGGCAGTGTTCAAGGCCAGGTTGGACGAGGCCTTGGGCGATATGATTTAGCGTAAGGTGTCCCTGCCCATTGCAGGGGTGTTGGAACTAGATGATCTTAAGGTCCTTTCCAACCCTACGTATTCTATGATTCTATTTCTGCACCAAGGCAGCTTTCAGAGAAAAATCGGTGGTTTGCATTTCTTCTATGACTCTTGCTGAACAAAACTTACCTTAAGAAAGCCATTTCTTGTTAGTGCTGGGTTGTTCTGCTTTCTTTGTTTCCCCTCCCTTCCCCCGACTCTGCTTAAAATGACCAGTGTGTCCTGCTGTAAGGATCGAATTGGAAGCAGATCTGTGAGATGGAACTACCTTGAGCACCCAAAGCAGGAATGTAACAGCATTAGGTTATGTGATGGTAACTTAGTACTTACTAAAGTTGAGTGTCCATTTCTAGCACTGTAACACCTGAAACAATTGTCATAAATGTGGGGCTTTGCATCTGAGTCGCTGGATGACTCATGTTTTTTGGGTGCACTTCAGATAAGTTTCTATTTTGATCAGACTGCCCAGATTGGTCCTTACAGCATAATTTTTCTGTACTTCAGGTGATGATTTTAAAGAATTGCTTCCTATGTGTAGTAAAGGATGATGGAAGGTATTTCTGCGTATTTTGAAGTAGCATAGAACTGATCACCTAACTTTTAGGAGCTGCTATTGTTTATCTGTGCTCTTAAGTATTTTCTTGCCCTTTGCTGAAGAAGCAGAGGGTTAAGAGCCTAAGCTGTATTTCTGATGGCTTTAAGCCTTTCTCTCTTAGTGATCTTAATAAACCAATTTTGGTTTGTTAGAGATCTGGTTTTGCATAGTGTTCAAAATGATCAGGGAAACTTACTTCTTTGCTTAAAGTTAGTTATTGCGTGTATTTTCTGCACTGTGCAGTTTAACACTTGTCAGGTAAAATTGTTCAGTGCAGTCATATTGTTCAGTACCAGATATTCCGCTATGCTGAAGGGAAAAGTGGTGTGTGTGTGCAGAACTAGGGATTACCAATGGAAAACAATGGTTTTCTTCCCTTTAAAAAAACCCCAACAAAACAACAAGGGCGGGGGAGAGGTGGTAACTTACTATTGCAGTGTGAAGTATGATTAAGAAAAAGGGACTTTTCTGTAATTTCTGATTCTATATAAAGATTGGACAGCCAAGATCCATTTCAGTAACATGCAGAAATACCTTCTTGATGGAATATAACATCCTTTGGGTACAGAGCAAGATGGGATGTGTTAACATAGGGGTGTGGGGTTGGAGGGTAAAAAAAATTACAATCTTAGTCTGCTGTTCTTGTTTGAACTAATTATTACTGCCATGTAACCTGTACATTCCATGCCTTGGACTATAGGATGATGAAAACAATAACACGTCTTCATAAGGCCATGATGTTGTTAGAATACTTTACAAGCAATTCTTGGATTTGGAATACTGAAAATATGACTATGCTAATGAACCAGCTGAGCCCTGAAGACAAAAAGGCAAGTAACTGTGTGATCTGGGCATGGAGACTGAAAGTAAAATATAAGCTCGTTTATTCAAGATTGAAAAAGGACATCTGTTGGGACTGCTGCTTTACTGTACCGTGGAGCTATCACTAGTACTAACTCGGCACTAGAGATTCCTGTCACATAGAACAGGACTGTGTTATGTGCTAGATCATTGGTGTGATCAGAGACAAGGAAAGGCAGGACCCCCTGGAAGGAGGCCTGATATAAAAGATGGTTGTCTTTGGAGTTGCCTGATCATGTAATCTGGTGTTGCCCATATATTGAGCTGTTAGTTTTACCTACATCATGAATAAAACAAGGCTTTAGTTCTTGACAATCTCTCCTGAGGAAACAGGAAGTGGATTTTGAGGGACTTTCTTGCTTGTTTTTAAACCGATAACAAATTTTATATACTGTTCTCATGGTTTGGCCAGAAAGCTGTGTGTAAGAAATATAAGTGTAAATTCTCTCACTTCTTTCTGAAGCATGCTTTTGCTGTGTGACTAAAGCTGCCCTGTGCAGGGGGAGAAGCGTAATGGAAGCAGCATGACAGAAAAGCCCTGGAGGATCTTAAGGAGGAAGGAAAACTTGAGTGCAGGGTCTGAGTAAGAGGGAATGAAATACCTTGAATGAAAAAAACCTTAGTCTTCCCACTGTGTGTGGTTGATTATGATAGTCTATTTTTGTACCGTATTTATCAAACACCTGTGTGGTGGGTTGACCTTAAAGCTGTAGTAGCATTCTCCCTCCTTGGCAGGACAGGGGAGAGTAAATATAACAAAAAATAAAAGAAGTCAGACATAGTATGTATTCACTGTGGTCGCCAAAATTCGATTAATTTTATTGGATTTATATCTCCTGAAGATACATAGGTTTTGGTGTTTGTTTTTTTTTTTAAATACAGCTGTATAACTACAAGCACATCTAAAAGTCCTGTTTTATCAGTGAACTTGGCAGAGAGCAGTCTTTGTTCTATAGCATATTAGAACTGTCTTGTTGCTTAAAAGGAAACAAGAATAGAAATAGTTATTTCTAGAGTGGAATTCCTTACACACAGATGAAATGGGAAAGTGGTGCATTTTGAAGTGCAGGGAAGAATATTACCACTGAGGAGGAAAAATAAGACATGAAATACTTGGAGTTTGGAAGAGAATATGTAAGAAGCTGGCAGTTGAGTCAGAAATGGGATCTAAATCTTGTGATTAAGGAAATGATAACTTTCTTGCATCAAAGACAAATTTGAGTTATCTGGTAAAAGCATTTTTTCTTCTCCTTTAAATTACTATATATAACAACTGAATTTTTAGGCAACTAACAGGGAAAGCTTTTCTTTTATGCAGGTGTTTAATTTTGATGTTCGACAGCTACATTGGGCAGAATACATGGAAAATTACTGCATGGGAACAAAGAAATACGTGCTGAATGAAGAAATGTCTGGCCTTCCCGCAGCTAGGAAACATTTGAACAAGTAAGTATAAATTTATATTTTTCTTCATTTGTATTTTGTGTTTTCCAGCTCTTGTCAAGTCCTATTTTTCCATGTTACAACTTAATTGTTCTTTATAGCACCTGCTCACGTCTTCCAGAATTTTTCTGTTCCAGTCCAGTGGCCTGAAGCGTTTTCTGAAGCCAGATGTAATCTTTCTTGTTTTATTTGTCACTCCTGAGTCGCTCTCAGTCCTGACAGTTACAATATTAGTCTGGTATTAGGGTTGTAGCTCTGACTAGTATATGCTGCAGTCCAGATTTCTGATTACCCAAGTGTCTTTTGGAAGTTACAAAGATAAGCAGTAACTCAAGGTCAGAATGGCTTGTTCAGTTAGGAAGGTTTAATAGAACAATGGTTATTTCTTCTGGGAGTGAGACCTTTGCCTCCAAGAGCAGGCGAGTAAACAGTCATGGACTCTCCACCTCCGAGCTGAAAAATCTGATTTTTGGTGTTCGAAGATGACTTTTCTTACCACTTCCTCTGTAGCTGCTAGTGTCCGGAGTTTTACTGGCACAGTTGTCCCTGGTTTATTTTTGGCTGATTTATAAAGATGGTTGTAGACATTTTCTTTTTACTGCATTAAAGAGACAAAAGTGATTATTCTTGTCGTGCAACACTACCTCACATCTGCTATCCTGACAGCACAAAGAGAAGTGGTCAAGGTCATTACTTATGTCATTCTTCTAAAGACAGTGATTTGCAGTTGTGGATTGGAATGATACATTACAATCTCAAATACACTTTTGGAAGACGGTAATCTTTGATAATGGTGGGAATAGCTGAGGAGGTGTTCCCTTCTGGTTTTGCTTTAAGTTTATTCAGATGCTGTTAAATGGGACTTTGTTTACATTCTCCCTACAAAGGAGTGTACCAAAAATAACATGAGAAATAGCCTTGTATTTGAACAGTATCTGGTTGTCCTCAGTGCTCAGTTTATAAGTGGATTATTTTAGCAAGAGGTTTAGGTTCTTGCCTATATTCACTCTGAAGTATTTGGTCTCTTCTGTTAGCACCTAGCTTTTAACTCTTTAACTCTTTAACTGAGTCCAGTGCTTCAACATTAGCCAGATCTGGTAGGCTAGGGGATGTGGCTTCTCTAGGAAGCTACTGGGTGAATTTTTTTCTCAAATAGAAAAGTGAGCTTTACTTTTGTAATACTGAAATTTAGACTATTTTTTTAGTGCAGATAAGGTATGTAGGTGAAGGTCTTGCTATAATAACAGCAAGCCTACCTGTAAAACAATGGCAGTGAGTATTTCCTTAGATCGAGTTGTCTCTAAAATACAAACGGTCATAATCTACTGAACCAAAGAGATTGCTCTGGTTCTAAGAAATCAGAGTAAATTCTGGTTGCTCTTTGTCTTGAAGCTTCTGTCTTTTCCTGTGAGATTATTACTAAAATTCAGAGTTGCCATGAAAGGACACTTGGTTTTTCCTAATCTTTAAAATACAGTTCGCTGAGAAAGAATGAGTTTAAAATTGCAGGGAAGACTGAGCTCTGTGGCTAGAAAATCCTATGATGTTTTTGTGTGTTGTCAACAGCAGTTGGAGTTACTTCTGCATATATATCAAGTTTTACAATCTGGAGGAGAGGAGGGGATTTCATAGTGTTAAATATTTCCTTGGTTTTGGGGTGGATGGCAGCCTTCTATAGCTAAGTAACTGTGTGTGTGACCTTGGCTTTAAGAGGCTTTATCAACCAACTTTAAAGCAGAAATACCTGTGGTTAGCTATACGGCTGGCTCCATTCTTTAGGTATCGTGTGTTTCACTTTTCAGCAGTGAACTATGGAAAAACCTTCTCTGATCCTTTGCTTGCCAGCTTACTTCGATCATTCAGTTAATACCACTCATAGTACGTTTTGAGATGAATAGATGTACAAGTTAAATTCTCCATTAGAAGTTAATTTTTGAGTGTTCTTTTTTTTTGCCACAAGTCTTGGCACCTTGGCTTTTAATTATTTTTTTTTTTTTTTTCTTCTTAGGTTAAGAAATATACGTTACGGCTTCAATACAATTCTTGTGATCCTGATCTGGCGTATATTTATTGCAAGATCACAAATGGCACGAAATATCTGGTACTTTGTGGTTAGTCTGTGTTACAAGTTCCTCTCGTACTTCAGAGCCTCCAGTACTATGAGATACTGAAGAAGAGAATTTAGCATTAGGACATCTATGCATATGGTGGTCTAACTGCACAAAGCCTGTAACATGTAGTCATCTCACATTTTGTAAAAGCGTAATGTCATCTTACATTGACGTACAAAATATACAGTATGGTATATGTAATGTTAGTTGTGTATCTTCCTGGAAACAGAATAAAATGGTCAAGTGCCAGGATGAATTGGCATTAGGCAAACGTTTAAATAACTTTAACTCTTTGACCTGGGGAAACATTTTAAACCGCTGACCAATGTAACTGTGCAATTTGGAACGTGTTTGTTTGAAATCTGCCTTAACTTTTTTTCTTTTAAGTTTTACTCCACATTGAGCAAGATAAATATTGTGACTTAGTAGTTGTTAGTTTCTGTAAACCTGTTTATTTGAAATTCTTCTAAATTACAAAGGGATTTGGAAGTTGCAAAATCGTATAAATGATGGTAGATCTCCTGGGGAAAAAAAACCTGAGGACTTTTGTAATTTGCCTTTTTGCCACTTCTTCCCTTCTTATCAAAGTAGGGATGCAACAATGGTGCCTACTTTGCTTTAAAAAAAAAAAACAAAAAAAACAGAAACAAAAAAAAACAACCCAAAAACCAAAACCTTCCTTAATTACTGAAAGGCCTTTTGTCCAGTCTGGTTTTCAGAATACACTTGGTGATTCAGTTCTGTGCTTGAAATTGTCTGTGTCTAACTTATATTTATGTCAGCATGAGCAATTTGCTTCTCTGAAATCAGAATTGATCCTATCATAGAGTAGATAAAAGGAAATATAACCCCAGGGGGATGGGATACAGAAGGTGTAGAGGGCTGGGGGATAAGACTGAAGTCATTGACCATCTGTTTGGGTTTTGGTGTGGGTTTTTTTTTTGTTTTTGTTTTTTTTTTAATGGTTCTTATTGGCAACACAAAGCCAGCCTTTTATTGTTACACTTCTGACTTCAGAAGGTATTTGAAAGGAATTTATTATGCTTAGTTGCTATTTATATTACTGGTAACAGTAGTTGGACAAACTATAGGCTTTCATTGAGGTATACCTGTTTTTAAATTCTAAGCAATGCTAGTGAGTGCTTCATGAATTAATAATGTTTTAAATCTCTGACCTATGAAATTTGATATATGGAAAACACCAATGCATAAGCACACTCTCTTATCCCTGCTCCAATAAACTCATTTCACTCAGCATGCAGAGCAAGATGTACCTTGCTTCAAAATGAAACTTTTAACTGAAACTACTAGGTTTAATTACGAAGAAACCTGGGTTTTTTCTCTGCGTGTTACTTTGTTTCAGTAGGGAAGATAGTTAAAAAACCTAGCAAGTTGTAAGAAAAGATTGAATCCTTGTTTAAGGCAATATATGATGATCCCTTTAAATTTTGATTGCACAGAATTCTGAGAATACTGTAATGTTCCTCTTAACTGATGCACTGACTGGCACCATTGCCCAGTGCTTGTTCATTAAAATCAGTTTATACTGATGAATATGTCTTGAATCTGCTTGGAGAGGCAAATAAAGACGTAATTACACAAGAGCTATGTTATACTTGCCCTTGGTAGTTTTTTGTTTTTTTTTTTTGCCTATTTGAATTATGTAAAGAACTTATTTTGCTATTCCTGTGAAAACTCTTACTTTAAAAAGAACACCTTTTGTGAAGATGTATATCTCTTTTTGAAAAGATAAATGGCTTCCTTGTTGAAGCAAAATATTCTGTAGTAAGTAGTTAAGTTGTAATTCCTTTTTAAAATTACCTGTGTATATATAAAGGTAGTGATGAAAACCCTAAGTGGTCTAGGACCACACCTTGTGTGAGAGACCTCTGACTGTGGCTGAAAATAAATTATGGCTTCTGTGATTGAAGATGTTACGCTTTAACAAATACATTAGGTGTATTACATTTTTAGTTGCCTGCCCAAATATCTTACTAGACCTGAAAGTATGCTTAAGCATTCCTGAATTGTAAACTCTTTTTCCAGAGGTGCCTACTATCCAATGACACCCTTTGTCCTGTGTTGGCATGTGGCTGAAGTTTGCAAAAGACAAATACATCATATTCGGAAAATGATTCTGTGAAGCAATTAACTTAGGAATTTTAGTTGTTTATTAAACATGATATTCTTAATGTTGATTTGTTAATACTGAAAACTATGAAGCCAATGAACTGATTCTGGTCCAAAACACCGCTTAGAAATCTATTCTTTTGAATAAAGAAGAAAAGGATTGCTTTAAACATACGGATATTTAGCCTTTACTCTTTAAACATTTGCCAATTAAAACCCCCAATTTTTTCACTCCTTAAAGACCATGGTTCTGTGCACTATTGGTATCTTGCACAAATTCATCAGTCATCCTATTCAGCTAACAATAGATTCAGTGTCACATTTATACATTAGTTTTGTCACTTCCTGTGGTCAATCTGTGAAGTTCTATCTGAAACTACTGGGTTTTTTTCCATATCAGAACCCTGTGCTCTTGCAGTTCTTCATACCAGTGTTTGCACATAATGGATGTTGATCAAAAATGTATGGGAACTGTATTTTGATACAGTAAGCTAGACTCTACTGACTAGCAAGTTGCAGGAGGTATTCTAGTTAGTTAAATAGGGGGAAGAGCAGTCTGAAACAACAGGATCTCTTAACAGTAACTGGTATTTAAATTTGGGACCAGGAAAAAAACATGTTTTCCTGTAATGTCTTTCTCTGCTGTAGGAACAAATGTTTGGAAACAAATGCTAAATCTGTGAGCTTTTATAAGACATAAACAGAAATATTGGGTGCCTTTGTTTGTAAACCAAAAATAAACAAATCCCTTGAAAGTGGTGTTAGTGTTTTGTATTTGTACATGTTTTCAATCAGATTTGTGGAAAAAATTGTGTAGTGTAAATGCCATCTCAGTATTCACAAACATGCTCTTTCTTTTGTGAAAGACTTTGAAAATTGAGTTGACTGGTGCTGCATTTTGAAAAGCAAACCAAAAACCTTCACAATCACACAACAAAAAACAGGCCCAACAAACAAAACTGTCGCAATCTTGAGGTCTGTGAAGTGATATCAAAACACATGCTTGGTCATGGTGACTTTCTTGTATGTCAGCTAGTTTACTCCTTGCTGTCATTTCCTGTTCATTCCTAGCATTAGTTTCAAATTTACTTAAATAGCTGGGTGCCCTTTTGTATGGTTTAAAAGGGTACTGTGGATTTGCAGTTGCTTTTGGAATAATTTCAAGCAATTGCAAGCAGCTTTAAAGTTATTGTTATTACCTACATTTTGTGGTGAGAGAGGAAAAGGTAACTTTCAGTGTATCACCAAAAGGGCTTGGTTTTGTTGTTTGTGGGGTGTTTGCTTGTTAGTTTTTTGTGTTCATTTTTTTGTTGGTTTGGGTTTTTTTGTTGGTTTTTTGTTTGTTTGGGGGAGAGAATGGTGATTATTTTTAACCATAATTTCTTGGAATCTTCAGATTGCTTCTTTTATCAAGAGCACCGTGCTAGAGATCATGCGTGATCTGTTAAGCTGTGGTTTGGGGTCTGTCAGATTTAAAGCATAAATTGTCTTTTACTTGACTTTAAGGCTTAAATTACTAAATACAGATGTTTTGTTGGCATCTTTAGTTGATTCAAAACCAGAAAGAACACGAAGTTTTAAGATGTTATATCCCTTACATATCTTGCGCTGTTAAACATCTTGCACTTTCTTCATAGTACATTATTATGTTATAACCTGTTCAAAAACAAAGAACAGATTTCTAGAGGTAGCTTGGATCTGAGAAGCACCCTTCACAGACCTGAGAAGTATGATTTTGTCATAGTATTTTCACATATTTCACAATCTGCTGAGCAGACTTTAAATCAGAAATAAGAATCAACACAGAATGGCTACTCTGGAGAAATGTAAGTAGATTGTATACTCTTGCTGTTTGTCAGTCTTTTTGTGCTGAAATATGTGCAATTTATTTTGTTTAGCCTGGTGATACTCACTGTGTGAGTAAATCTCTAGAAACTGTAAAATAGTTTCAGTGAAGTTGAGACAAAATATTTGCTCTTGCTTTTATTGAGCTGTACCATCATAAATTTAGAAAGCAGAAATTGAATTGTCTTGCTTATTATCACTTTAAATTCTAGGTTTTCTTGCTCCCTTCTAGAGTGTTCTCCAGAGCTTCTTCAGACAATGCTGTCCTGCTTTCTGTCTGCAGATGACTGCAAGTTAAAGGTTACATAACGAAACTGTGAGCTGCTTCTTTTCCATCTCAAACTAAATTTAACCTTGCTTCCACTTTCAGGATATTTATAAATGCTTTCCTCCTTAATGTTATCTTAGTACTTTTCTTCACTGTAGAGTTGACGTTCATTTTGGCTTTCCCTGCTCTGCAACAAATGATTCACTATCGATAATCAGCAATTATGCAACTGTTCTGGAGTACGGAACAGTGACAGCTTTGAGCAGCTTTTATTCTTATTATGAGAAGCAAGAGAAACCGTGACTAATTGGTGAAAGCAAAAAGTTCCAGCACATTAATGCACTGAATAAAATTGGAATGCTTGGAGCCACGCGCTCGAGGTAGGGTGAATGGCACTATTTTTATTCTTGATTCAGTTACATGCATTAAGTACAAGTGTAGTGACTATTATCAGAAGCTTTAATTCCATTCTAATTGAATTGCTGTACCTTTTAAGATGGTAACTGTAGCCACTATCACTTCTGAAAAATTAATATTTTGTCATGAAGAAAGGAGGTGTCTTTCGTTTCTTTGTGAGCATATGAAAAAACTAAGAATTTATAGTAAGATTCTTTGAAATAAGAAAATTAAACTAAACTGGGATATAGAATGAACATTAAATCTGAAACGGCCCCTGTCTGAGGTGGTTGGAATTTCCTCTACATCCTTTGTGTATGCCCATCCCTATTGTAGAAACATCAATTTTGTCTACCATGAGTGTGGAAAAGTAGTTGTAGTATTCATATTTTAATCAACATACATCTGATTTACTATTTAATAGTGGCTAAGTACCAAAATATTTTCACTTTTATGTATTATGTCAGACTGAATCTTGATTCTAGACAGTATCATATGGTTGAATATCTTTATGAAACAAAATAGCTCATTCTTTCTGTGGTTCCTGATGGAA
Organism: Pezoporus flaviventris; assembly: GCF_033815535.1. Taxonomy (NCBI): domain Eukaryota; kingdom Metazoa; phylum Chordata; class Aves; order Psittaciformes; family Psittacidae; genus Pezoporus; species Pezoporus flaviventris. The sequence goes on along the minus strand of NW_026892584.1, from coordinate 3,664,445 downwards.
TTGTTCCAGAACTAGGTGTCTAGGGACACAAATTACATTTACTGCTTTAGTCACTTCATTGGAGTTCAAGAATCTAAACTTAGGCTTGATTTCCTCTCTACAGTTTTCTCAGTATGATTCAGAATCATAAGGCAAATACTTAAAATAAGCAGGGACTTCTCAAAAACAGTCACATTGTGGAGTGGGGAGAGAAAGACCTGTGGAAATGATAGGTGATAGGTAATGGTTAAAGTGTAAGAAGAGGCTTAGTATTGTTAATACTTGTTTTTATCTTAGTTTGTAGGCAGGATTGGGGCTGTATTGACACTGTTGTGTCATGTGGCTCATGATCTGCATTGTATATAAAGCTTGTGGTCCAAAACCATAAATGAGACAGGAACTTTAAGTGAGCAAGTCTGTCATCCAGCACTTCTCACTTAATGTACTCTCCTAGGACAGCGCTTACTCAAAGATGCGGATTCAGTTTGGATCAGGACAGCAGCTGAAGAGATGTTTGAAGTGTGCTTGACAGTATATGAAAGTTTATGGAGTCCATGGAAGATGAGATTTTTCTTTGCAATTTACAGGATAGAAATCTTGGGAGTTGTTTACATGACATGAAGTGCAGCTGTGTCCCACAGACATACATTAATCACTCCCATGATTAGATTTCCATGAACAGACTTCAAAAAATTTCTTGTACTTTAAGGAGGTAACTAATTTTACACAAACTTCATAGGCTTGAAAGAGAGGGCTTGATAGAAACTATAAGGCCTTAGCAGGAAGAATGGAAATTTCCTGGTCCGCTTGCTGTGCTGTAAAATTTCTTGCTTCATGTACCTTCAAGGACTCTTTATTTGATATGCTTAGCTTTCAAGTTGTGCTTACTAGTGGAATTCTCCAGTTGTATGAAGTTACTTCTACTTTGTGAGGCTAGTTGTTTTTTGCTTGCTTGTACATTTCAAGTCGATCTTACCTTTCCTGGTTCATAAAGGCTGTCCCAATTTAGGTCAGATACCTGCTATTTGTTGCATAAAGCAGATGGCAAATACTTTCAAAATCTTGTGCCTAGTAACTAGGGTAAGGGTTGGAGTCTACTTCAGGCCAGAGCAGCACAAATCTGAAGCTGCTGAGCTTTCACTGAGTAACTGTGAATTAAGAGCATAGGCTGTTGTGGCTATCAATGCAACCTTCAGGCCTGCAAATGAAAGGGCTATCTTCCAACTACAACATTGGAGGACGCATAAACGGATTTCCCCCTGGCATTCTGTTTGCTGACAGAGCACTTGTCTATAATCACCTACTTAACCCAATTTAATAAAGCCTCATAATAATCACCTCTTTCCTCTGTATCGTGTTGCAAGAGTGATGCTCCCTTTTGTATTTGGGTCTTAGGTTTAATCTCCCCTTGCTGAAGGGAATTTTTTTTTAATTTATTGAAGACCAGAGCTCTGGATTTAACTATCACTATGATTTAGCTATGATTCAGTAAGATCTGGTATCTTTGGAGTATTTTATGGCAGGTTAGTTTGCACTGAGCAAACAGACTCTTAAAAACTGGTGGCTCCTTTGTTTGCCTCCTCCACCTGGGTGCTACCATTGGTTCCCCTGCTCTTGCCACCCACTCAGCTCACTGTAGTTAGAGCTAAGACTCTTGAGATGAAAAGATTGTATACTCTTGGTTGTAAACACTTTATTAATGCCAGGCACTGTAGATATCAGGGAAATAGCAGCTTTGCTTTTTAAGAATACTGTATTCTGATTCTTGGAAGCAAATGAAAGGCTTCTAGTTCTTCTGTAACAAGGTCCTGGGTTCAGCAGTAGCGGTCATTTTTCTCCTCCTTAGTAGCTGGTGCAGTACTGTGGTTTTGAATTTCGGCCTGGGAACAGAGCTGATAACACGAATGTTTTTGGTTATTGCTCAAATGTTTAGGCTGACCAGGGACTTTCTGAGCCTCATGCTCTGCCAGGGAGGAGGGAAGCCGGGAGGAAGCAGAGGCAGGACACCTGACCCAAACTGACCAAAGAGGTATTGCATACCCACAGCACGTCATGGCCAGGATGTAACTGAGAGTTACTGGGAAGGGCTAGGGACTGCAGGTTTGAACTAGGTATCATTTGGTGCTTGGTCTGGCTGGGTGGGGTGAGTTACTGGTCAGCGGGTGGTGAGGTGGTGTATTCTCTTCCCTTGTTATTTCCCTCATCATTACTATTATTGGTGGTAGCAGCAGTGGTTTGTGTTATACCTTAGTTACTGGCCTGTTCTTTCTCAACCCGTGGGAGTTACATTCCTTTCGATTATCCTTCCTCATCCCTCCAGGAGCAGGGGGAGGAGTGAGAGAGCGACTGTGTGATTTATGGCTGACTTTGTTTAAACCATGACAAACAATATGTTACCAGTCTAAGTATTGCATTTGAAAGATTTCTTGGTGGGCAGAGCATATCTTGCTATTCTTCAATCCATAGGTGTGGTTTTAAGCCACAACTAATCTTTCCTTGTCTGTGACAGCCATGGTTTTCCTGTGTTAAATATTTGATCTGGAAAGAAAAAACAGGCAAGGTAACTTCCACTTAATTTGCACCAGTACAGGAGTTCAGAACCCATGAAATGTGACTTGAAATTCTACAGAACATTGGATGGATGAAGATATTTTAGGGACTTAGATTCCAGTGGTATTCTGTGAAGGGTTTCCTTGTAGCAGACCTCTCTGGTTAGATGTTGGGTGACCTTGTTACATCAGTCTCCAGTTTTACTGTAGAGAAAGAGGAAAGTACTGATACAATTTAATGAGTATTTCCTACCAGTGGTTTATTTCTGAATTAATGAGCTAAATTATTTTTAATAGACTTGATAGAACAGTATGGGAAAAACTCAGAGCCACAGAATATAAGAGCAGTAAAGCTTGGGCTAATACCTATCAAATAACCTTGCTTCTCATTAGCATTTATTGCTTACAGAAGTTCCAGTAAAGTTCTAAGATGAGAAAATAAGTGCAAAAAATCAGCCAGTTCTTCTTGGCACTTCTTTTTTCTTTCTTTCTTTTAGAATTAAATGCAATCTTGTCACTTTAGTCAGTCTGTTGGAAACTCTTTAGTTTTGTGCTGCTTGTTTGTCTTCTGTTGAAATGTCATGAGTTATTACCCTGGGTGCCAGCAGTGATGAGTGTAGCTGGAGTAGAAGTTGAATAGGGAATCTGGAAACAGATGCTCCCTTCACTCATTGTAGCTTTAGAGGTGCTTGGCATGCAGATTTTGTAATAGAACTTTTAATGTCAGGCACCTTTAAAGCATGAAATATCCTTACAAATCATCTTTTAATTCCTTGTCCCCCCTATGAAACATTTGCTAGCCCCTCTTTTTAAGATCCCCCTCTCAGAAACCCAGGTGGGAGAGTGTAGAACAGGTAGTTATTAGCATGTGGTGCTGCAAAAAGACACAGGTGTTGCACATAAACTGCCTGGGGCTTTGGAGTAGAAAAACAAGCTCATTAGGGCCTCCAGCGATCATGCAACCACTTAGCTTGTAAGCTGGGAGCACCTGGTGTCAGTTGTCTTGCCCAGTTTGTTTCCAGTTCCTTTCATGGGACTTTTGAGGGTTGATGCTGCTGCGTCTTCTGGAGCAGTCTTACAGAAGTTTTTGCCTGTTCTCTGCAGCAGCAGCAGCTGTAGGATTCCTTAGGAAGTTGGTCACAGATGGAGATGGACACAGGTAAGGGAAAATGAGAAATGAGCAGTTTCCATAAGGAGAGAACAAGGAAGGCTCAGAGGTTCCTCTAAATAGTTGCTTGTTTGAACTGACCCACAGTGAACCTGCTGTTCTACTTATTCATCTTTTCTGCGTTATCAGTGTGCCCTTCTGTGTTGGCTTGTAAACACTTCCAGAGGGACTGCTTGCTTCCTGTTTCACTGTGTTTAATTAAAGTATTTGTCCTCAACTGCCAGCTATTTGCAGCTGTCGTTCATTTGATTGCAGGCAGCAATTCTTCTTGTTTCTATTTGAGAATGTATAGTTACCAAGTGTTCAAATAGGTTTCGCAGCCTCTGGGTTTTGTAGAATTTCTTGAATGTCCTACCAAATACATAGCAAATAGCTTCCTTTGTGTAATGCTGTAGGTCTTCTCAGTACTTAAGTAGCCTTAGCCTGGATAGTTTTGGAGGCTAGTGCAAATTCTTAGAGCTCACCAGAGTAACATCAATGTGATTCCATGTGCACATAGTCAGCACTCCAACTTGCAAAGTAAAAAAAGTTACTTTTATTTATTGCTGGCTGTATGAAAGAATACTGTATGGTCAGAGGAGAAGACATGAAGCTAGTCTAGATGCAGCATTTGAGGTTCTTGGAGGCTGCCGACTGGTGCTATGTTTTAGAATTAAATGCTGTTAAGCTTGTGTCCTGGTGAACTTGTAAAGGAGGCTCTTGAAGTATGCATTGATGATAGATACTAAAATATAATAAATTTGACAAGCTTGTAATTTGTAATCAGGGGGCACCAGAACTCAAGTGTATGACAGCTGTCAACAGTGTCTCTGCGTAGATGTGGGAGATGGAAAGAAACATTTCACCCTTATTGCAGAAATTACTTCTTGAGGTACATCTAAAACCTTCTGCCCTACAACGTTTTGAAATCAAGCAGTACATGTGCATAAAAGGAATGGGAAAGTGGTGAAAAGTGTCAAATTTTGTGTAACTGCGTTAAATAAATCTTGCATGGCTTGTGGTAGTATTTGCACCTGTCTGAAAGAGAAATGGAAAATGAGAGTTAAAACAGAAGGTGGATGATGAATCACTGCACTAAAAATCTTTGTACTGTTGCCCTTTAGGGTGGAAAGTGTAACTGCTTTTAGAGATTGTGTGTTGAAAGTAAACACTTTCACTAAGTTAATTGCGAACACTGGGTTTTGTTTTGTTTTTTCTCCTTCAGGAATTGGTTATAGTTTATTGGTAAAATTGCTGTAGGATGATATCCCTTGGGCTGTTTAATTCTGTTGTGCTAAAAATGAAGTATCTGAGAAAAGAGAAAAGGTACAAAGGCTGAAACTGAACTATTGGTTGTAGGGCAGGTTTTGAACAGCAGAATCCTAACCACTGCCTGGGATGTCTTGGAGGTAAAGACATTAAATACATGTGATAATTGGTACGCTCTACTTAGATTTAAGTTCTGCACTAACATTTTGAACTGTGCATTAGTAAGCTTACTAGAAAAGCAATACTTACTGTTCTGAAGAAGTGACAATTACTCTTTCTGTATTCAGACTATAACGTTATCATAGCAGATTTTCTGACACTACTGTTCTTTCACCTCTTTTATCTTTAGAAAAGAATGCCTGAAGATTAGTTTTTTGTTGGAAACTAAGAAACAAAGAGCCCAGATCATTTTCCTGAAAATTAACTTCTTTAGGAAAGAGGCTTGCCTCAGGAGACTGCTTGTAAGTGGTGCATGTCTACCAATTTAGCATTTTGAAAAGTATTGACTGTATGGATTGTTTACACAGTACTTTTTAATTTAAATTTAACACTGTGCAGACAATACCTGCTGTATTGTGATACTTAGCCAGGCTATTTCAATTGTAATAGAATTAAACATTTTCCATGTCATTGAATAGAATATTAAAAATACTAGCCCCAATTAAGTATTTCCAAATAAAAACGCTCTTAATAATCCTCTTTACCTAATTTGATTTTCTTTGTGTAAGCTCTACGAGCATATGTGGGTATATACACACGTGTTTACAAACTGTGGATGGCTTTTCATGTCAATCTCTAGCAAAAACTTAAATGCTTGCAGTGCAAGGTGTGAGAGGTTTTTTTATCACTTTATAGAACTGAAAGGTATATCATCTCCATTTCATCACTGCAATATGCAGTATTGGTGGATGCTTTAAATGAAGTATGCAGTTTGCAGCCTTAGAGTTCTATTTCTATGAAGTGAGTAGTTACTGCATATAGATAAGCTGGTGCATGTATATCGTCAAGAAGTTATGCTCCAGAAGAATTGAATTTTGAATAGAAAGGGATAATAGAGACTGAAAAGTTAAAAACAGTGTTCTAAGAACTGTTTTTGAGTGCATTAAGGCGTGTAGACTCTAGCTTGTTTACTGTTGGGTTTGAAAGCTTGACTCGTAAATGAACTTGCAGAGAGATGGTATCAGTCTTAAAAATGCTCTGCGCATGCTTGAGCAGGTAGCAATACATGGAAAGGTGAAAAAAGGAGCAAGTTCAGTTGCATTCCATGAAAGGCACTTTCTTCCTTCCAGTTAATGAAAACAACCTGGGAGCTTGTAACTGCACACATTTGGAGTGGGGTAATAATTTTACTTCTACAGCTCTGTAGAAGCTGTGTTTTAGAGTTAACGTTTAGAGCAAACTTGAATGCACAGCTAAGCAGCAGTTGAGTGAAAGAGCTGATACACCATTAGTAATGATGTTGTAGATTCTGTTGCTCCAGTGAGTTTATGGACTGACAGTTCATTTGAATAGAGAGAGTAAGCCAAGAGAGGAGGCTTTAGAACAGGGGTCATACAATGGACTGTTATTGCATGCAGACAGTTGGGTAAGCAGTGATAAATAGAGTGGGTGTTGATGGCAATTACCGTGTGCTCTATTTCTGAAAACTTGATTGTCTTCTGACAAATAGTGGTACACTACTGCAGAGGCTGTTATTGGCCCATTGTCTAACTTGTGTAACATAATTGTGGTTAGATGCCTTGAAACAGATACCTAATCTTTTGTTTCACGTGCCTATTTATCTCTCTTGTTACATGGTAATACTGCATGCTGTCGGCATTGCTCCGAGTGCTCTTTGTGCAGAGATAGGAAGCATGTGAAATGCTGATGGCTAGCTCTAAGCTGCTTGCATTCCTGCAACATAACTCGGAGCCCCTGTTGTTAGGAGACTGTCCGTGCTTCCATAGTAAACTCTTGGTTTGCAGCCTGAAGCCCTACAGGGTGGAACTTGGCAAACAGGCCAGGCTGGATTTTGCTGCCCTTGGTCTCCTTCACAGGTTGACCACCCAAGAAGAAGAAAAAAGATGTGTAATTGCTAAGCACTTTTATTATATACCTCCCAAAGTATAAAGGTGGTGACCACACTGGGAACATAAGCCAGATCAGTTTCATGATCAATGATTCTGTTGTATTACAAGTCATTGCCGTAAAGTACAATGAGACAAGAACCTTAGCCCAAGCCACACACTTGAAAAACACTAATACAGCAAATACCAGCTCGAGGTAAGGTGTGATATACTGAAACTGTGAGATCAAGAGGAACAACCTTGAGAGCCAATAAATCAGCATTGTGATGAGTGACTATTAATCTGGACAGATCTGTCATTATCTCAACCCTTCATGCCCCACGTTGGATGCCAAAAAGAAATGTCGTGGTTTAAACCCAGCCAGACAGCTCGTTCACTCACTCCCCCCCCCTTTTCCTCCCTCTTTCTTTCCTTCCCCCCACCTTCCCCACTCCCAGAGGGATGGGGAGGAGAATCGAAAGAATGCAACTCCTACGGGTTGAGACAAGAGCAGTCCAGCAAACAATGTACAACACAAATCACCACCGCTACCACCAACGACAACAGTGACAAGAGAAAATAACAAGGGAAGAGAATACGATACCACTGGCCAAGAAATGAGTCCAACCCAGAAGACCCCATGTCCTTGGGGGTAACTTCCAGTTACCCTCCACCCCGGGCGTGACGTGCTGTGGTATGGAATACCTCTTTGTCTAGCTTGGGTCAGGTGTCCTGTCTCTGCTTCCTCCCAGCTTCCCCTCCTCCCTGGCAGAGCATGAGACTCACAAAGTCCTTGGTCAGGGTAAACATTACTTAGCAACAACTAAAAACATCGGTGTTATCAGTGCTGTTCCCAGGCTGAAAGTCAAAAACACAGCACTGCACCAGCTACCAAGGAGGAGAAAAATGACTGCTACTGCTGAACCCAGGACATGCACGCACATGCACACACACACACAAAATGTTTTGCTGGGAAAGATAATAGTTCTTCTTAAAGAGAATTTTGCCGAAAGGGAAGAATGTCTGAACAGCAAACTTCCCACCTGTGCTGCAGCAAATGATTTCGTATGCAACAAACCTCAGTTCTAAAAGCAGCATTTCTTACTTAGAGAATCATGAACTTTCTGTAGTGCTTTACACTAATGAAGGCTGCAGTGCTTGGTGGGGAGTTTGGGTGCCAGCAGCATTCTAGCCCTGGCAAAATGGAGCTTCCTCTAGTCTCAATTGCTCTGCCAAAAAAAATCAAGATTATTGGCCTCAGCAAACCAGGTATTTCAGAGAGTGGAATGAATGATTGTAACTTAAAAGAATAAAAAGAAAAAAATCTAAATCTTAAGTTTAAGCTGAAGTGCACCAAAATTTTATTATCAAGGATTTTCCACATTTATGAAGTTTAGACAGTTACTTTGTGTGTAACAACTTTTAATCTGGGAAGTGGGAGAACCTTGGCTGAATGCAGATCACAAGTGATAAAGGTTGTGAAAGCACAGAAAATGGGGCTGTAACCAAAAGCTTCTTGTGCTCAGTGAGTCCTGGCCCACAGGACAGGCTTTGTGGCACTGCAGTGTTAAACACTGGTTTATCTGCTATTTTAAAAATGACTCGCATTGAACACACCTATTAAGTAACTACTAATTTCTTTCATGATTCTTTCCTGCCTGTAACAATGACAATATTGGAGACTACTTGAATTATTAACTCCATATAGTCCTCAATCTGGCAGCCTTCCTGTAAGTTCCTGTAAGCTGCAGAAACCTTTTGGTTTGTTTTCTTGCCACATGGGAGCAGTTCAGGATTCTAAAGACTGTGTGAGGCCCATGGAAGACCTTTAACATTGCACATAGAAAAAAGTGCAGAAAGAAAATGGCTCTGTCTTGGTGAAGAAAAGTATGCAAAAGATGCAGAAGCTGCTAAACTGAAGGAGTTGCCCTTTGATAAGTTCCTCCTGAATGTCAGTGGCAGTGCTTCCATTGACTGTCTTGTGATGTTAGTCCACAGCCCTGTAATGTCTCTTGTTCTCAACGCCATGCATAGTTTCAGCCTCCAGAAGCTTCTTTTTTGTCTTGTTTAGGTGGGTTACTCTAGAGGTTAAGATGTGTCGTACTGAAGTTTGCTGTACTTGGGTTGTACATTTTTCTACCCTACCCCATTTCCTTTCACCCATCTGTCCATACACACATGTACCACTCAGGCTTTGTATGTTGGGGCTGCTTTGAATGAAAAGGTATCAAAACCTACAGTTTACCCCTGACCTTTGCCTCTAGGGAAGGTAGAGAGTTCTTAGATCATGAATTAGTGATGCAACCTCATACATATGTTAGGACAAGAAACAGTGCAGCAAGTGATGTGTAGTAAGTCAATATAAACTAGCACTGAGTGGCACAAAACTATAGCATTCTGCAGTATTTGTGGACTGCAGTGTTCTGAGGGCTTGACATGGCACTTTCCTACATAAAAAGGGTTGCATTGTGCACAAAGTTGTGAAAGAATCACTGCTGTTCAATGTGTTTCAGCTTTTTTTTCTGTAGGGAGTTAGTATTTGCTGTCTAGTTTGTTGGGCTTTTTGCTTTTTGGTTTGGGGCTTTTTTGGGGGGGCTGGGGGGGGTGTTTTGTTTTGGTTTTGTTTTTTTTTCAGAACTGGCTAAAAATGTTGCATGATCAGCACGATGCTGCTTATAACTATGTGGCCAACCCCCATGGCAATGAGATCTTAAGCATGTATAGAATTTGTAGGTGGTTTAGTTCTATCTCCTGTTTATATCAATAAAGCTTATTCATTTTAATATAGCACTATGACCATATTAATTGAAATCACATGTCTTTTTGAGCCACAAATGAATGTCAATCTCCTAGTGCCACATACAATTATTTTTATGTTTATTTTAATTTTATATTTAATGGTATTTTGATGAAAGAGGGCCAACCTTAAAACTTGCTTGCTTGGCTTAGGTGGACTATGGCAGTTGTTCTGGTTGAAAAGAATTCAGTAGCTTAAGCTAATGCTCATTTGTGTGGAATATTATGTATCTGCGGATGAATAGCAAAAGCCACTTCCTGTCTTTGAGCATAATATGGTTTTTGCAGTGTTTTGGGATGTTCATTAAAGGCCTCTAATTTTTGACTGAATTGCTGCAGGAGTTCACCAGTGGCATGGTTTTCTACCTACTAAAGTTTTACATCAGCCCTGAAACTCTTTTAAATTCATTTTCTAAAGCTATTAAGACTCTTCCATGATCATTTTGTTGTGATGCGCTGCTTCGAGGTTGCTCTGGCCTGTCTGATAGATATGATAGCAGTAACCTAAACCCTCAGGCTCTGTCAACTTTGCCAAATCTTGCTGAGCCAGTTGAAATTAATTTCTTCCAAAGCTTTACATCCATGTCTCTTCTTCACAGTATGCATGATCACATTACTTAGGTACAAAAATGGGGTTGGTTGGGTTTGGTGGGGGGTTTTTCTGGGTTTGTTTGTTTTTCTTAGTAGCTCCATTATTTAGCTTTTTTTTTTTTTTTTTTTTTTTTTGCTTTGGCTCTTTTTGACTGTTCTCTTTGCCACAATTATTTTTAGAAAGACTTCAGTTGTGGTGACACATTCAAAGTACTGCGTATTTTGTAAGGCAAACTTCTCATGTGTTCCTCACTATTTAGTGAGGCTACATCTGCCATTGCACAAATGGGGGATCCCCTCAGCTTCAATAGAGAAGTTTTCTACTTAACCTCTTTTGTCCTGCTGTAGCACAATGTATGCTAGGAAAGAGCTAGTAATTTCACTGCTGGCTGATAATACCTAAGCAGTGAGTCCCCTGTGGCAGAAGATATTGCAGGTAGTTGCATTGATACAAGCTTCTTGCAAAGTCTTTGCTGCTTGGAGGCAAGAGGCTAGTAATGAAAGTGGGGAAAATAGGCATACTAATTCAACTTCAGAATTCTAAGCTAGCTAAAGCTTAAACCCAGATGATTTTGTATCAGTGCGTATACCTGTACTAGGATGAATCCTACTTAGGTCTGCTGTGGGGCAGAAAGGGTTTACAAATGTGTCCCTTGTGCACTCAACATTGATACAAAAACGAGAAGCAAAACTGGAAAAGCCACACAAAAATCATGCAGCAAGATCTGTGCTGTGTGCCGCAGTTACTCATGATGTGGTTGCTTATTAGGAGTAGATAATGTAGCAGATTTCTTGGTTTTCTTTAAGCCTTCTCTGCAATCATGAAAACAGTTTAAAATTTATTTCTGCAGTCTGTTAAGAGGATTATGAAGTAAACTTTCCGATGTGATTTTAGATATCTCACTGGATTTGGATGAGGTTTATTTTGCAGTACAGAGAGGAAACAGTTGTTTTTTATTTCTACAGCTATTTTTTTGCATGGCTGCATGTTTACTATACCTGGTATTAGCGGACTTTCAGATGTGGATCAGTTTCCCTGCATGACAGAAATGGCGTTACTCTGCCATCTTATGGCAGAGCTGAAAACAAAACACAATGCTTCCTCACTTTCAGTGGATGTTACTGTATGCATATTAATGTGGGGCAGCTGTAAGAATAAAAATGAAGTTGTTTCTGCTATTGGCTGCAGTTTAATTATAAAGAAACAAAATATTCCATCATTGTTTAGTAATCCAGTTTGCGTTAGCTTTCTCCATCTCTCTGAAATTGTATTCTCCTTTGGCTTGGGCTGACTTTGCTATGCTTTGCTTTTGCTCTCGTAGCAGTGTAAGTCAGCAGACAGAATGCTAAGTTCTGTTTTGAACTTGGTTGCAGTATTTCTTTCTGGCTCTCTTTCCTCTGTGTCTCCATATTGCAATCTTTCTTTCACAAACTCAAAACCCACTATCCAGATTTCAGCCTGGAAAGTACCCCGGAAGATTTTAATTTCACCTTTCTACAGTTCTGCCACAATATAAATATCTTTGTGGGCATGCTGAATTGTCACTGTTCTCTCATGTTTTCTGGCTTGACCTCTCAGTCTCAACCAGTAGCTGAGGGCTGTAAACCTGCTCTCCAATTTTCTCTGTGCCGATTGTGTTTTCCCCTGGGTCCTTAATACAAGTTATTGAGCCCATGGAGACCAAGCCTGGCCAAGAGCAAACAGACTATAGTTACATGCCAGTTTTCTGTAACAGTGGAAACTGGTCTCTGTTGACTGATCAAGAGCAAATACATTAATTACTTTTGGACTTCCTTCTCCTGAACTTCTAAGCTAGTTTGACAAATTGTTCCTCTCTGATCACCTACCATTTGGACTCTGGTCTGTCTCTTCAGGGTACCCTCTGTGAAACAGCCTGTGCAATGATACCAGAAGTTTTGGACTTAACGTGCTGACCTAAGCAGGCACCTGCAGTGCTGTTCTTTTAGTTCTGTTCTTGATGTGATGTGACATACAGATGCTCTGTTGGCAGCATAGCTGTGCTAACAGAATACATTTTTATCTTACATATGCTTCTGAGAAAGCACACAAGAATTCATATCACTACTGTTTGTCTACCATGTTTATGTATTTCAAGCATATTCTCTAAGCTTTGGAATAGTGTGAGTGGTTTTCCCCATGTTAAAATTGGACATTAAAATGTATTCACTTTGGTCTCCAAAAATCACATAATTGATTGAATTTAGTTTTGTCCATGTGTCTTGTGCATCTATTTATTTAGAGTTGTGCAGTTGATTCAATGCAATTATTATGAATGTCTATGTGGCAGACAAATTCTCCTTCTATAACTTGCTCTGTTACTCTGTTTTGAGCCTTCTTGGAAGATGACAGTATTGTGATGGGTTGACCCTGGCTGGACACCAAGGTACCACCAAAGCCGCTCTGTCACTCCAATCCTCAGCTGGACGGGGGAGAAAATACAACAAAAGGCGAGTGATTTGTGGTAAGGACAGGGAGAGATCACTCGCCAACTGTCATCATGGGCAGATATTGTGGTTTAAACCCAGTCAGCAACCAAGTACCACGCAGCTACTTGCTTGCCTCTTCCTCCTCTCCACCCTGGGCAGGATGGGGAGGAAAAGCGAAAGAATGTAAAACTGACAGGTTAGATATAAAACAGTTTAATAACTAAAATATAATACCAACAATAATGATACCAAAAGGCAGCAAGAGAAGAAATGAAAGTTCAGAAAATGCAAGAGATTCACAAGACAAATTGCATACCACCTGCTGACAGATACCAGTGTGACTGGTACAGCGATCATCTGCCCTTCAGGGTGACTCCTCTCAGTTTCTATATTGGGCATGATGTGCTGTGGTATGGAGTACCCCTTTGGCTAGTTTGGGTCAGGTGTCCTGTCTCTGCTTCCTCCTGGCTTCTTATGCACCTCCTCACTGGCAGAGCATGAGAAACTGGAAGATCTTTGATCAGGGTAAGTGCTACTGAGCAACAACTGAACTATCGGTGTGTTATCAGCATTGTTCTAAAGCCAAAACACAGCACTGCACCAGCTACTAGGAGGACAACTCAATCCCAGCCACAACCGGGACAGTAAAACTGACTTCACTTGAGGAAATTATTACTGATCAAATCAGAGTAGGGTAATGAGAAATAAAACTGAATCTTAAAATGTCTTCTTCCCACCCCCCGCTTCTTCCCAGACTTAACTTTACTGTTTCTCTACTTCCTTCCCATCAGCAGCATGGGGGGGATGGAGAATGGGGGTTGTGGTCAGTTCATCACACATTGCTTCTGCCACTCCCAAACTGCTACAGTGTGGATCTGCCATGGGGTCACAAGTCCTGCCAGCAAACCTGCTCCAGTGTGAGGTTTTTTCCCTGCAGGACCACAGGTCCTGCCAGGAGCCTGCTCCAGTGTGGGCTTCCCACAGGGTTGTAGCCTCCTTTTGGGTATTCCCCTGCTCTGGCGTGGGGTCCTCCCTGGGCTGCAGGTGGAGATCTGATCCGCTGTGGCCCTTTATGGGCTGCAGGAGTATCTCTGCTCCAGAGCCTAGAGCGCGTCCTACCCACCTCCTTCACTGACCTTGGTGGCTGCAGGGCTGTTGCCTTCACATATTCTTACTTTTTTTGCCAGGTGCAATTGCTTCTGCGCAGTATCTTTTTCCTCTTCTTAAATACGTCAGAGGCACTGGTACCGCCTTGTCCAGCAGTGAGTCCATCTTGGAGTTGGCTAGTATTTGCTCTATTGGACATAGGGAAAGTTTCTAGCAGGTTCTCAAAGAAGCCACTCCTTTAGCTCCCCGTGCTACCCAAACCTTGCCACTGAAACCTGATATAAGTTTATAGTAACGGCTTGCTGGTAAATGTATATCTGGGACAAGATTACCTGAAGTCTTGAGGTAGACAGGACTGTAACCTCGCTCATGTTTCTTATCAGTGGCAGGGAAGAGTTTGTACGGTTCCTTCTCCTACTTGATGTTCCTGTTGCATCTGTCACCAGTATATACCTCATTTATAGTGCCAGGTGTAAAAAAACAATGCAATTATCAAAACAGCTATGCCAGAAGTGGTTCCTTATGTTTAGCTTTTATGTTCAGGAGTTGTTTGTGTTTCATGATGAAATGCTAATGCCATATAAGAAATGCTTAACCAGAATGGATGTTTAGTCTTTGACAATGTGGCATGTCCAGTTATGATTTTATAGTAACAGGCCAGAAGATGAGAGAAACTGTAAGTAAAGCACTTAAATGAGCTGGAGATTTATTCCTATGAGGTGGTCAATATAGACATATCAGAATGATTCTTACCAGGAGGATGCCGAGGTGACAAATGATCAATCTTAGTAGGTGTATATATATTTTAAGTGCTTTAAGTAGTTACTGGAAAGCAGTCTGTTCTTTATTGTTGGTTATGCTTGGAGAAGAAATTACGTTCTTGGAAACAAGGCTTCTGTCTCCAAATCTAGAAAGCCTGCTTGATGAACATTTGTTCAGCCAAATCGTGCGGATTGCACTGGTATCATTTCAACTCTCTGCGTTGAAATGTGGTATGATATAAAAATGTGCTGGTTAACTTGAGTACTTGTCTTGCAGCAGTTAGCTATATAAGGCATTCTTAGGGCTTTTCTCTGTGCACGCTATACTGGCAGTGGGAGGGATATTGAGGAAGAATGGATGGAATCTGTTTTCTGTGCACAAAGCAGTGCGACATTTGATGGCCTGTTTCTCCAGTGCCTTACATATCGTGTGACCAAGGTGCCTGCTGAGTGAGAAGAGCCAGGACCTCGCACCTTTCTGCTTATAATAACATCTCTGTGGTACAATGCCTCATGAACTCAGGTTCACTGCATTTCCGGATTTATTCTTCTGGATGTGAGAGAGTGCTAAATATAGGATCTAGATACCTGCAAAACAAACCCAGTAACTTCTACAGTATTAGCATAAAATAGTGCAGTCACACAAAATGAATGCTTTAGTGTTCCTCTACTTTCAATGTATATTTACACTGAGGAGCTGCCCCTGTGCTAAAAACCATAATTTCATTAGCAACAAAGCATTCCTGAGGGAATGCTATATGTTTGTGAGCTAAGCAAGCAACATGCTTCTGATTGTTGCTGATTTTCTTAAAGTATATGCCAGAATTCCCCTAGTATTGATATTTCCTTAGAAAGCAGTTTGAGATATTCAGGCCAAAAACCTCAGCTAAGCACTAAGTATTCCCTTTCTCTTCCTTCGTCTTTTCCCAGTTAATCGGTTATGCTGTAGATTCAAAGCTGGACTCTATCCGGGGAAGCTTTGGCCTGTATATTATTAACACATTTTCACAGCCTGCAGTATTTTTAGTGTTCATCATCTTGTTTACTTTGAAAGGTAGAATTTTGGTCCATGAGAAGACTTTGCTACAAAAGGAAAATGTATGCCATAACATAAATCATTACACATGTAAGTAATTGAGCCTGTATCTACAACTCTCATATTGGGGAGCTCTGAAAGCAGGAAAAATGGAGGAGTTGTGAAGAGTGGGGAAGACGCCAGCAGGTGTTGTTTCTTCTAGTTCTTGGTTACTAGTTGCTTTTGGCTAATGTAGCAGCTATTGTGCTTTGCTTTACGTAATGAAAAAGAGCTTAGGTCATTTTCCCCTAAAGTTGTGCTCCTTTTTTGCACAGGAGACTCAGCTCTTGATGCATATCCAAAAGCTTGAATGTCCTGGGAAACAGTGTTGTGGGGGGTTCTGAGAGTTCTTATTCCACCAAGTACTCTTCTGAACATTCTTGCTATTGTATGCTTTGTTCTGTGCCCTGAGAGGTCAACTGAAGAATTTAGGACGATGTGGCAAGTTGAAGTAAAAACATTACCAAAAGCCAACTATTTTACTGTTCCCTCTGAGTTCCTGCTTTAGTTAATTAGAAGCAGTAAAACGTAACTAAATATCTCTGTGAGGCCAGAACACTGTCCTTCTCAGTTATGTGGAGGGCTGTAACGGGAACACAGTGGTAGCGGGGGAAGAAATGCTAAAAGCACGAGGTCCCATAAAGTAGACTGCATCCAAGGGAAATGATACATTAGGGTGACTCAGGAGGATGTGGAGTGGACTAAGTTGTGTCGCAGTAGTGGCAGCTATTTGAACTATGGAGTTACCAGGAGACTGTATCTTTTAACTTCTGCAACGCTCCTAAAAGTCTGTAAAGATACTTTGCCCTTTCAGGGATCTTCACACCCTAAGAAAAGGGGCTTCATAACCCCCAGAATGTGATAGTTGGTGCTTAAATATTGCAAAACATTTGGCTGAGACAAGTTTACTAACCAGAACCAGACTGGAGATTGGAGCAAAGATTGGAACAGAACTGAAAAATCTGGGCCTGTTGTTAGGACAATATGGTGTCTAAATCCCTGTCTGGATGAGGTTTCATGATTGCTTTAGATACTTTAAATAGTAAGTGGAGGCTGCAAGCAGAAGGAATGGACTGATCTGTCTAGTGCATGCATGCGTTGATTCCTCCTCCTTTGTATTTGCACTAGCATTCAATTTTTTTATTGACATCATTAATCAAGAAACCAATCTAGCTATAAAAGCAAATCCAGCTACATTAAAAAAGCAGAGTATTCAGCTCTCCGCACAGCCTGACCAGAACTGAGGCTGGAGCAAGGGGAATAGCATCAACAGGCACTTGCATGTGAGATGAGGCACAACTGCCCTCTTGGTAGCAGCCTTAACTTGGGTTGTTTAAAGCTGTCATGAACCTACAAACACTGTGGGGTCATGCATCAGTTTGCTGGATTACTTGTGAGGCGTTTGCCTTGTGTGCTTTCAGAAGTTTGTTCTTGTATAGTAGCAATCGTCAGCACTGTTTTATTAATAGTTGGATATTAAACATGTTCAAAAGAGTACTGGCTTAAAACTTTCATCTCAGAACTTCCAATAAATACTATTTGCTTCATTTTCAGGCAGACATTTTTCTTCCCCAAAAATGTCTCAGCAACTGAAAAATCATGCATACGAATACTTCTGGAAAATTAATGGATGGCATTGTGAGCATTATTGCTGCAAAATTTTAGTTTGCCAATCTTTTTTTGCAACGATTACCTAAACCTAGCTGTAATCCTAAACTCTAAAACTAGCTTAACGAGGATTCATGCGGGAAGGTTTAGGTGAAATTCGGTAGCTTACATTCTGCAGGAGGTCAAGTGGATTTGTCAGTGATCTCTGCTGGTCTAAAAAAGTTCAATCATACCAGCTAAAGGCATATAAAACAGCAGAATGGCATGGTTCTGCTGAGACTATAGTTGTAGAGGGGGGGAGGGAAAGTAACATTTGTGAGTTGAAGAGTTATTTTTGGTTTTGGTGCTAGGAATTGAGAATTTCAAGGAGATAATTTCCCTCAGCTTTTCAATACACTGATCTTAGCAATAAAAGGAAAGCTTTAGATAGAACCAGTGAATGAATCTCAATATGTGTGTGGTAGTGGTGGGGTTTAAGTATATTAAAACTGACGTGGCTTTTGTGCTGCTGCTATTCGGGGTCTTTTGTATACGTCACAATGTCTTCTTTCATTTTTGGGAAAAGGGCTTATCTTGAGAACTAAAGTTGAATTTCTTGTTACATCAAGCTTGGATATAATTTGATTCAAGTCACTGGTATTACAATAGGTAAAAATTGGTGAAAAATTAGTTTGTTGGAAAATAAAAATTCATGTGCAATTATCAAACTATAAATACCTTTAATCCTTATTAAAACTAAATCTGCTTTCAGGTAAGACCTGGATTCGTAAACATAATAGATGAATGATATGATTTATGAACTTTATTATTTCAAGACATCGTATCTTGTTTAAAATATGAAACTGTTGATTTTATTGAGCTAATAGGTTTTCCAGCAGTTTTCCAACCAATTCACAACCAAACTTAAAAGCAACAGTCAAATTTAAATATATTTTCTACTGATCTAACAGGTTGTTTACTAACCAGCATTTGCAGCTTGTTTTACCTTCTCCACCCTCTGTCTTTCACTCCTCCTTCCCTCTTTTAAACTTCACATTGTCACTAGGTGCATAAATTTTCCACCTTTCTTCTTCCTCAGTCAGGAAGAGCAACATGAAGCAACTTTTCCAGCAAGAACAGAAAGTGTTTTTTCTTACCTTGCAGTCTGGCCATTTCAGTGGTCCACTAGTCACTGAAAAACCACCCACCAGCCCTCAAACCCTCTTTAGAAACTCCTCAATACCAGAAGAACAGAGCAACTGTTCTGGAAGGTGCAAAAGAAGGGACAGGCCAGACTGGCTAGCATTGATTAGCACTGATATTTTGGGGCTGACTCTACCTGCTAAAGCGTGGATCCAGCCATTTTGACCAGTTAGTGATTTAATGGCTTTTGGTTTTTTTTTTTCCAACCACACAGGCACAGGGCACTAACAGGATACACAGCCAGCTCTTCATTGACATTCAGAGTAAACCCGTGGGTGGAGATCAAGTTGTAAAATTTGACCTTTGCCAGCCTTTAAGGAATGATGCTGGCGGTGCTGTCTGCCAAAGCTGTGAGTTTTAAGAGCAATAGCAGCTATCCAGTGGGAGAAGTAGGTAAGGTCGTTAGTGTCTGTCTGCACAAAGTATAAAGGTAACGGCTTCAGGAGAAAGACTAATACGTAGCAAAAAAAAAAAGGAGAACAAAGAATAGCAGGACAAGGAAGCCTGCACTTCTGTTTTGCTGTCGCAAATAAAGAGCAGGTTGTACAGAACATGCCCTTCTGTGCTTTTTCTTTCTGATCTCTTTGGCTGCTGCACAGTAAGTATTGCCTCTCTGTCATAGATTTGTAATGAGTTGATTGTTTCTCCATTTGCCAGTGGGCTGGACGTTCCTATTTCTCATGGGTAATGTGACAGATTTAGTTTGCACAGTGTCACTTATAACTGCGAGGTTTTTTATTCTTGGTTTTATTTCTTCCTGTTGAATGGAAACATTCCAAAGGAGGTCATTGTGGTGGGTGATCAGCTCTACTGATGTACATGGAACTGATTTTGGGGATTTGGGGGTTTTGTTTGGTTCCTGCAAAATAAGAATTAATTCATAAAGGAAAGCAGCTTTCCAAGTCTTTCATTAGAGGGGGGATGATATAAATGATGCAGGTATTGGAAGGTGCAGAATTAGGGACCTATAAAGGACCAGTAGGAAAACTGCAGACTTAAAAAGTTCTGTATGTTTATAACAAACAAGTTTCTTGGGCACCTTGAAGTTTCTAGGACAGAATTTATATTCAGTTGTTTGTTTTGAAACTGCATATTTAGAGTAAAAGCTGGTTTTTGTTATCCTCTGACCAGCAGAGGAGAAGAAAAACAAAACCCTAGAATTGAATAAATAAAGAAGTGATTTTTGGGATGTTGACTGGTGGTGAATTGGGAGGTTATTGTGAAATCCTTGGCCAAATAATAGAATGTATTTAATAGACTGGAGTTAATGAGTCAAATACAAGATTGTTTTCATTGAGAGCCTGAGCAGAATTAAAAAAACATGAGTCTTGTCCAGTTGCGATGGCAACCACAGAAAGAGAAACTGTTTAATTACTTTTGCTGCTTCTTTCAGAAGAACAAGTATTTTGCATTTACCCATTGGAATCTTGGAAAAAAAAATTGATTAGTTTGGTAAGTGTTCAGGACTCAAATTTGAATTAACACGCATGTGGTGTTTACTCTGTGTTTCTGCTTCAAAGCTTGCTGCATTTTTCGTGAAAACTGTGGGCTTTGTGGGAATATTGAAGGTGGAAATATTGAATTATTTTTTACAAAGACTGGAAGGTGAGGATCTCAACCACTTAAGCCAAGGGAAAAAAGCCACAAACAAATGGTGGTTTTCCCTGTCTTGTGTAAATATTTCTTTGTTTCCAGGTATAAATGTTGCTTGCCCTTTCTGGTGCAAGTGAGTCTTGTGGCTTCTGTTATCCACAGTAAATCTCTTGTTTCTCTTGATGCCTCAAATGTATCGGTGCTTATTTCGAATAAATTTAAGAGAGTTCATAACAGTATTTTAATTGTATTTACCATTTTGTTCAGTCATTTCCAAGCCAGGCCAATACTTGCTAGAACTGATAAGATGAAACTTTCAAGTGGCAAATTTGCAGGGTAATTTAACTTATGTTTTCTATTTTGTGAACTCTTTTAATTCAGCTGATGAGTTCCTTATTTAGGATTTGAATAGCTTTCTATGAGACTTGCACTTAAATTGCTATTAAAAGTGGAGTTTAGTCATCATAGTGACTTGGAACTGGTGGTGCAGCAATACTGGAATACTTAGAAAGCTGAACCCTGTTCTCCTTAGCTGCCTTTCAAAATTGGGATGCAAACACTGGGCGGCACTTTGATGCACAGAGAGTTATCTTTGTCATGTACAACACTGAGCATGCTGCCAACAAAATGGTCAACTTTTGGCATGTCTCTCAGATCTGTAAAGTTGGGTAAATATAAAATGTGCAGAAAATCTAAAGTGTTGCCCCTTCAGAAGCTATGTCAATTGCTGTTTGCCCCTACAATTTCCATTCTGTTCATGTGTGTTCAATGTGTACATCAGCCTGGGTAAGTGTTGCCTGCAAAGAATGCAATGTTAACTTCATTTTGTCTGAAGAAATAGTAGTCTAGGCAGGACTTTAGCTAGTACTTTACAGCAAAGACTTCAGTAATGGCATATAAAAGAATCATGCTCCATTAAATTTGGAAAACTTACTTGTGCAGGTAAGTGCTTTATGGATGGATTAATGAGTAACTTGTACTTCAATTAGTTGCTGTTCTCCTGCAGTGGTGTATTTGGGTTTCTCTTCCCCTATAAAACCTCTCCTTGTTTTCACTCAGTCATTTAGCCCTCCAAGATGCACATTGTCCTCAGTAAGCTGCAGTTACTCCTGATGGGGATAGTTTGGATTCCTGAGTTTCATGCTGCACCATCCACTCTTCAGAAAGGTAGGATGAATATTTCACATCTAGCTTAACAGATTTCTAAATTTTGTTCTTAGGCAGTGACAAGCATGGGAAAGAAGTTACACTAATTTTACCCTCTGAAGTTTTTTACTCGAAGAGTTCGTAGACCTAGACACAAGGTAGCATTAGAATAATTGGTTTAGTTTTTCATTCTTTACTTTTATTCCAGTCCAAGTCTGAGATTTATTTTTTAATGAGTAATTCTTAGGAAACTTTTGTCAGGTTCAGAATAAATAACATTAAATATAGTTTATAATTAAATAAAATTAAATACACTTAGATTTGCAGCAAGGTAAAGATGATCATGGTTTAGCATGTTACACATAGGCTGCAAACAGAATACAACAAGTCCTCTCTTCCATTGTCTGATATCTTTTTTTTTTCCCGGAACTGTTAATGATTGCAATTATTCCGGTTTCCTTTATGAAGATTTACTGATTTATGACAAACTGGTATGGAAATCAGATTTGGCTGTTTGCATAGCCTGTTTGCTTCTGTTTTAAATATGCAGTAGTAAAAAAGGAAATTTACAGTCTAATTTCCAAAGTGCTGCAAATAAATTGTTTTCACTGTAAAAACTCTTATTTTGACTGTCAAAACAGGTGTGGTATCTAAATCATCATAACAAGTTGCCCATGTAATCAATAGAAAGCGTAGTATTCTATAGAACTGTATTCACTGGGTTCAGTGTTGTGCCGTGCAGGTGGATGTGGTGCAGTTTGCGTAGAAATCTCTCATTGAATAACATCTGTCCTGAAGCAGTCTCTAAAGCAGTTGGGAATCTCTTTGGCTTACAAATGCCAAAGCACAGAATGTTTTAGAGTTTGTCAAAATATAGATAACATAAATTTGGTATAATATTACTATAAATATCAACTTGTAACTTTTAAATAATCTTGCATATGTTATTCAATGCTGAAACTAAAAAGGAAAAGTTTTAGTTTCTGAATCTGATTCCCCCACCAGCACCAAACTCCTTTCGGTAAAACCTAGATCCTAGTTTTTAAAATTTTGTCTCTGTTGCATTTTTCCCCATTCTTCACTGTATCTTTGCACATGGGAAATAGGTGGGTGCAGTGAGAATTAGGGAAGAACAAAAAAATCAGATAATTGAACTAGAACATTTCTGTATAAAGCCCTCTTGTTTTAAAAGCTAGGGTAAGTAGCACTGTGTCAGCATTATTGCGACTCTGTAATCACGTCCATCAGCCATGCTAATCCTGAGGATAATTGCAAAACCCTTTTTCTAGGTGTTGTAAGCTGCATTTTACAGTTTGCAGGTTTCCATGTTTTCCAGGCAGTGCATACAACTATTGGTCATCTATCCTTTGAATGCGGCCACTTGTCCGAGAAAACAACAATAAAATATTCCAAGCTTATGGATGCTAAATTTTTCTCAGTTTCGCATTGAAGAGAATTTGTACTAAAATGAGTTTGAGATACATTTGAATTCACTGAGTTTTCATACAGGGAAAAAATAAATAAATTGTGCCCACTGTTGAGCTTGGGAAATGCGCTACACAGAATCCCTCTGGTACGGTGGGCTGCTTTGCTTCTTTTTCTGACAATACTACCAAATCAGTACTTACCCAATTATTGGTACTACTGATTTTTGTTTCTAGAAATATACTCCTTACCAAACACATAAATATTATCAGCTCTACTTAACCGTAGTTGATAATGATGAGTTAAGAAGAAATAAACTTGGCGCAGTAATAGATGTTCTAAGAAATTAAGCCACTGTCATTGGTCATCCAAGTCTGTATGTTGTGTGTTTTGACCCTGTTTGTCTAACCAAAGCATTCTAAATACAAGTGCTGGGTGTGAAGGCATTTCTAAAAGCAATAGTGAAACTGTGATTTAGTCCCCAAATAATTTCAAAATTTGCTTTAAAGAGAAGGCTGACATTCAGAAAGCTCAAGTAAGCATGGACTTAATGAGAATATTAAAATATGTGTACACACACACACCTTCACTTATGGAAGGCAAAATTTGTATCTGTGGTACAATTGGTCCAAAAAGTGCCCATTTGGAGAACTTCCACAAAATAAAGTACATTGCCTTTTTCTTGGCCCAGTTTAGCCTTATTTTTTGCAGTTTGTATTAGGAACTATAAGATGTGGTTGCTGTCATGGCAGAGAGACTGCCCTAACTTCTGTGCCAGACCATGCCTTCCAATTCTATTACCAAAAGAGTAGAAAAACTTAAACCCAGACTGAATCCTTCCTTATTTTTCCCCTTTCACTCCTCAGATCCTAAATGTGGGCAGAAATTTCAAGAGACAAAACCGTGGAGTTACCTTAACCTTTTCACTCGGATTGTTGGGGGAAACCAGGTGAAACAAGGCTCGCATCCATGGCAGGTTTGCGCAAGCAAATGTGTTTTTATCTTCAGAACTAAGTCCTGACTTTTCATAGAAAGTACAAAAGAGGAAAACAAGAATACTTTGTTCTTACTGACACTTGTGGTGTATTGTTGAGCTCCACCCTGCTTTTATGAAAAGCAGTGAAGCAGGCGAAGAGGACATGAAACCTGTCTTGCTCCCTGACAGCTTATAATCTTTTATTCTGTTTAGCATTATTTCTGAAAGAGCAGCTGTGAGTATTTTAAAGAGGCACGAGTGAAACTATTCAAAAATAAAGCACCTAACCAGGCACCAAGTCACAGCTGAGGGAAGAAGAGCAAGAATTAGGAACTCTTAGATTCGAGGACTGTAAGAATGCTGTGGAAGTGTGTTTGCTTGAAATGCAGTGTGTACTTTAGCTATGAGAATCTTCAGAGAGTGCCTGCATTTAGTCTCTCCTTTCTTCCTCACATGCAATCAGAGCAGATAAAAAGATTTTCCTTTATTTGACATGCCTCTTTATATGATGCAGGTTTCCTTGAAACGGAGGCAGAAGCATTTCTGTGGAGGTACCATTGTTTCTGCTCAGTGGGTGGTCACGGCAGCTCACTGCGTCTTAGACAGGTATGAATGTGATATTTCAGTAACAGGCTGCAGGAGCAGAAAAGCATAGATTTTAAAAGTGTACTGGAGCATCTTTTTATGGTGATTACTTATAGGCTATACCCTTTTGGTTTAACCAGTATTTTCCATGTTTTAATGGAAAGGGAGAAATAACAATACCTTTGAATATCTCAGAAATTAAGAGTAAAATGAACTTACAGGGGTTGGTGGAGACTGATTTTGGAAGTGTAGGTAAAAATCTGTACCCAAGTATAATTACCAGGTGACCAATTTTTTTCTTTTAGCAGTAAAAACTGGCAGAGTATGTGCACATGCAATTAAATGGTGAATGGATATAGTACTGATCTCTTGCATGCTGATGATTTCAGCCTTAGCGCTGATAAAAAACAAATAAACAAACCCAAGATGTCTGTGAACGTTCTGTTGAAGGTTTCAATTCTGATGCTGTGGTGGCTTCACTGAGGTTCTAATTCCCATATAGTTGATAATGAATCTTCATACTAATAGATCACCTGCAGTTATAAATTCAGTCTGTATCTGGCATTGTGTGTGTATCTTGGTCGAATTAGCCAAAATCTGCAGAGCTTTTGTTAACTACAGAAGGACAGGCAGTATTTAAATCAGCATAAAGCCTCCTGACCCAAAAGTGATTCTTCAAGTCTGGGGAATAAATTTGAAGCAGAATAAAAGAATCTATAATGATTGCTTTTGTGTTATCTTGCTGCACATCTGATCTGCTACTAAAGCAGAATTCACTATGTTTGTTAAGGTATGAACTGAAAATGCTTGAGAAGTGGTCTTATTTTCTCTGTATTTTTTTTAATGTCCAAATCTTCTGTCCTGCAAAAAGCAGTGTGACTGAACATTTTTTAACATTTTAAAGTAAGAGGGCCTGGTTCCTCAATGGACCACCAAAGCACAGTCAGGAGTGTAGCTAAATGATTTTTCTTCTCATTCCTTTTAATTTCTTGATTTCTACTGCATGGCATACTCAGCTCTTGCTGACTGTATGTATTAAGTGTTCTAACATCTGAAGATGAAAGGTATTGGATATTATTAGTAAGATCTTCTCTGTTTAAAAACACCGATATTTTTTCCTTTCAAGATTCTGTAGCTGAATTTTTGTTTTTCTGTTCTATAGGAATATCCTCCAGTATTTGGATGTCACTGCAGGAGAGCATGATTTGAGGATCAGGGAGAATAGCGAGCAGACACTCCCAGTTAAATATGTCATTAAGCATCCAAATTTTGACCCCAGAAGGCCTATGAATTATGACATTGCCCTTCTGAAGCTGGATGGAGCCTTCAACTTCAGTAAGGCTATAGTTATCTCTGATCTTTTGCAGTGGGGAGATGCAAAGCCTTTTCTTCTCCCAGAAGCTGTGAAAAGTCTCGAAACTCAGTTTAAACCCATTTCACAGCTGTCAGGTTATACCATTTCCAGAGTAATTTGCAACAGAAGTATTTTAAAATACCAGAGGTAAGTCAGAGAAATTTATCAGTTGAATTAAATGGTCATATTCAGACTTAATACTCCTTTGAGGAAAAAGGTATTGTGCTTTGTGTGCAGGAGATTAAAATTTGAATAGGTGTTTTTGTTTTATATGTAAGGTGTAGGTAGAGATTTCTGCCTCTGGTGAGCAGTAATGCTAGTCAAAGCAGACCAGAGCTTGGAGTGTACGACAGTACTGTCTGTACCTTACTAACACCCGCTCTGCTGTTTGTCCTTTCTCTTCCTGCAGGCTATGGAAAGGAGCATGGAATTATCTTCAGTAGTGGCAGAGTGGTCCATCTGGGGTTAAAGGGGAAGGGGAGGGGAGTGTAGCCATTGCCTCTCTGTTTCCTGTCCTGTGAGCCAGCCATTTCTCAGCTGTACACTAACTTTGCCGTACGGTGAGGTTTTCTGGAAGGTTATTACACACAATTTTTACATAACATCGAGGTGCACAGGAGAGTCCACCCCAAACTTTGCTCTTCCAAAGACTCCAGCTCGCTTCATTAGGTTGCTCTAATAGCAGATAAATTTAAGCTGAATGGCAAGGCCTGGGCCTAAGTTTGTGGTGCTCATGGCTTTCTTTTTCCATTCCAGAACACAGAAGTGGAGGCACAGATAAATTGTCAAATGCAGATTATTTTTTCAGATGCCAGAAAAATAATACTACTTTTAGTTTAAAAAAAAAAAAAAAAGAAAAAAGAACCCTGATCTGAGAAAGCAGGCTTTTTGTTGTTGTTCTTTCAAATGCTTATCAATAAAATTCATGTCCATGTGTGGCAGGTTCATCAGTTTTGCCAGCATGTCTTCCTGATCCAGGTGAAAAGTTTGAAGCGGGATATATCTGCACTGCTTGTGGCTGGGGCCGTTTAAATGAGAGTAAGTGACTCCAATTGTCCTTTGACATTCGGGCTTCTCAGTGTCTTTATTTCTGAAGCAAAGAGCTTGATCTTGTAGGTCATAGACAGACCAGAAGAAACCATCAACTGGTCGTAAGAATTGTAATCTCAAAATGGAATCTCTGCTAGCTTCCATGCCTACCTGTGAATTACCTCAAAATCGATCATTACAATATATAGACCTGCATTTCAATTTTGAAACATTTTGAGATTTATCAAAGTAAAACTGCTTATGTACACAAAACTGGACGTTTATCAAAACATGCTTGTGACCATATGTCTTGGAGCAAGTTTCCAAGTTAATTTTTATTGTGTATTAGCTGTGACATTACGTTCGCCTTTCAGCATTTCTTATTAACAATTTTTTTGTTTGTTTTTCAGATGGAGTACTCCCTCAGGTCTTATATGAAGTCAATCTACCAATCCTGAACAGAAAGGAGTGTTCAAGAGCATTATCAACTTTAAATAAACCTATCCAAAGTGACACTATAATGTGTGCTGGATTTCCAGATGGAGGAAAAGATGCCTGCCAGGTCAGCTGAACAGAGGGTCTTGTGTACTTACAAGTTTTTCCTCAGAAGCTGAAGGCTCTGTGTGCCTAAGTGAATATACACACTGTAAACTGTGATATTTGGAATGAATATATTTTGATC
This sequence comes from Pezoporus flaviventris, assembly GCF_033815535.1. Lineage (NCBI taxonomy): Eukaryota > Metazoa > Chordata > Aves > Psittaciformes > Psittacidae > Pezoporus > Pezoporus flaviventris. The sequence goes on along the minus strand of NW_026892584.1, from coordinate 3,637,098 downwards.
TGTGAATTTCAGAGGTTCTGTATGGGCCAGTGCACTCAATTACATGATTCCATTTTAATTATTGTATGAAATGTTTGACAGGTTCCCAGTATTGAAATGTATCCCAGTATTTGGGTACAAAAGAGACCCCAATAAACTCTTTAAGGCTTGCTCAGTGGCATTCGCATACTTGTGGGTTGCGGACTTTTACTTGTTTTCTTACAGGGAGACTCGGGAGGCCCTCTTCTGTGTAGGCGTAAGCATGGCACCTGGACGCTCGCTGGTGTGATCTCCTGGGGCATGGGATGTGCTCGTGGCTGGGCGAGTAATAACAAGAAGAAACATTATAATAGAGGGTCTCCAGGAATATTCACAGACCTCAGCACTGTGCTTTTCTGGATTCAAGAGAACATGAGTGCGGGTATTAAATCTCCACAGTAATGTGTCCCATGCTTGTGACAGCTCTTCTGTCTCATAGTATTTCATTTAATTTTATGCTTTTCAAGATACAGCGCTTAGATCTTTCCTATTTCTCCTGGCAAAGCACTACACCTTTTCACAATGCCTTTAAGCATGTGGTACTAATTGGTAGTTGCCATAACCAAATTGAGAGCATTGCAAATGCTTGCTTCTCTTACACTTTGCTTCCTACTTGGACTGTGTGTGTGTATGTATAAGTGTATATATATATATATTTTTTTTTTTTAACTTTAAGAATGGTCCTTTTATCCAGCTAGTGAGTTAGCTTTGTTTTTAGGTGGAAATTCACCACTGAAAGTTGAAAGTGTTGAAAATTCCATACCTGGCAACATAGGGAAAAGTCATGCTCTCCAGAGTGCTTTTGCTTACTTTGCCCAAAAGGCAACATATATGCCCTCTGTGCAGGGGAAAAGCATGAAAATTATCCCTCACTTCCAAACTTACAGAGATGGAGATATAAATGACAGTCTATCCAGAGATGAACTTCACTGAGAGTATTAAGAAACTAAATGCATATTTTCCTCCATTTCGGGCTATTTTCATTAAAAGGTCAGTTGCTCAGACTGAGCAGTGGCCTGTCAATGTATGATCAATTCTAGAAGTGGCTACTCCAGAATTGTCAGTCAGCATTGCCTGAACTTGCCTGAATTGTGTTTTAATTCTGAGCCTACTTTATTGTAGTCACTGTGTCCCCAAGAAGCATTTGAATTTGCCTCAGTTCTAGCTGTATAAAATTACCATTTCACACAGATAAAAATAAAACCTATGTTGTGAATGTGGAACTGCAGTTATTTATTCTTCTTTTTTCCACCCCCTTCCCTATCCCTCCTTTATTAGATCTGAAAATGAAAAGCTCCCCAGGTGAGTACAGTATGTTTTCAGTATCTTCTATCTGTGTTGGAGCATTAAAAGACCCCCAGAAGTAGTCAAGTACATAATCTATGAAAGAAGAAATGTGAAGAAGTTTGAATCATCAAAGCACTTTTAAATGTATACTTTAAAGATCTATTTATTTCCATCATGGTTGTGTAAAATGAAAAAAAAATAAAATTACTTATGTAGAGTAGTACTTATGTACTGGTGGCTTAAAAAGGAATTCTCCTCAGCTAGCTACATATATAAAGCTGTATTTTTATTGAAATGCAAATAAAATGAATGGGAAGAATATAGGGCAGAACCTCAAGCAGTGTATGAAACCTAGTTAGTGGTGTTCATTCCGTATAAAAATATAGATCTAAATAGAAAGTTTGAGCTAAATTACTAGAACTTTTGCACAGTCTATGATGAATCTGCTTGTCTGCTGTGTATTTCTCGGAATAAAAAAACTCCAACAAAACATGAAATCCAACCCTAAATGTAATGTATTTTAAAACCAAAGCCTTACTTTGATCCTGCCATCTTTATGTTCTTGTTGTACACTTTTCTTCTAAGTACAAGTTCACAAATGCAAGACACTAGAAATAACTCTAGCGAACTAGATCTTAAAAATTTAATTTTAGTAATCTAGAGTGAGATTTCTCAGATGATGAACAGGCTTGGGTACATGATCAGTTTGGATAGACTTGCAGTGGCCAGTGAGAATTGGGTATTTAAGTGCTGTTTGCATCTTTGAAGTTTGTTTAGTGGTCTTTCTACTAAGGTAAGTCTTTCTTCTACAGGTAAGATAATCTTGTAAGTACATGAGTTGTTAAATCATTGTCATATTAACAACTATGTATAAATGCCTTGTTTGCCTCACTTACCTTGCTAGGAGAAAGAAGGCAACAGGGGATAATTTTTGTAAGTGTGTTTCTAGAAGTACTTGCACTGCTTCATCTACTCGAGTATCTCTAATACCACATTGTACTGTTGCAAAATTCTCCTGCTGTAACATGGCTGCAATGAATATGTCCTGAGGCGTGCATTTTTCCTCCCTGAAAAATGTTTATGCTGAAATACTCATTTAACAAATAATTTATTCGAGGTGAAAAGCATTTTTACCATAACAAATGACAGCGCATTGGCGGTACTTCATTTCTGCTCCCAAATTATGGGGTTTAAAACTGACTTATCATAATTCCAAAAAAGAAAGAGAAGACAGAGGACCCAACATCAGTCTGACAGCAGAAACAGGGTACAGCTGAGCAGTCTTGAGTCATGCAGTATTCTCTAGATGTTTGAGACTTTTGATGGAACAGATGCTTGTTTATGTGTCAGACCTTATCCCTTCTATTTTGTTTTAACTCTACAATGCAGCATTTTGTAGCATTCAGGATGGCAAACTTCCTGACAGTGAAGGAGATTTACGTTTTCCTGGCAGTCCTGAGCAGTTCTATCAAAACCACCAGTAAGTAGACAAAACACAGTCTTTCCCCAGAAACTGTTCCCTGTATCAGTGTAGTTGGGGTTTTTGTTGCAGGTTTGTAAATGTGAACTAATTTGTTGTTCCAGATTGTGTGTATGGACTCTATTTGTGCCAGAAGGGAACTACATATTGCTTCGTTTTTCCCACTTTGATATAGAGCCAGAAACGTTTTGTGACTATGATTCTTTATCAGTCTATTCAAAAGACAACAGACTTGTTGGTGAGTTGCCATCCCCTTCTTCTTTGACATATTCTGTCAGTGTAGTCTTTCATTCTAACAGCAAGTACACTCGATGAGGACATTGTGTTTGATTATGTCTTACTTCCACTTTCATGCTGAATGCATTGTGACATATGACTTAAAATAAAAGAGCATGGGAGGAGAAAAGAATAGAAGATGCCTTGTAGGGAACTGTCTCAGCGCACAACATTCTATTGTCAAGGATTTTTAATAGTGTGCATTCATTTGGGCTAATAAATTAATAGGGAATGTAGAGGAACGAGTAGGTGATTTCATCCCAAAATTTTTATAGCTAAGGGATTTTTTTAGCTATATATATTTTAAGCTGTAATTAAAAATGGTGCATTCAAGTTTTCTCAAGCGACTAAAGACTTGAAGCAGTTATTGTGCTCTAACACTATATTTCAGGGAAGTTCTGTGGAGGAGATCTTCCGTTACCTATTTTGATTGGCTCCAGTAGTGTAAGGCTGAAATTCATTTCTGACAACAAGGATTATGGAACTGGTTTTTCCATGACCTACAAAGCTATTACACCAGATATTCTTCCTGGTAAGTCTAAGTCTGGTAATATATGTGTCTGCACTCTTGGGTGGTGACCTGAAAAAAATTTTCAGGAGAAGGCCTAATCAGAGGGAGCCCCTTTGATATTTCTGTGTGGATGATGTTATAGACAAGTGAAGTGGGGTTAGGCTGCTGTGTGACATAGTGCAGAAACTGGGATGCCAGAAGGAGATATGATAGATGCTGTTGAGAGAAGCCTTCCTTTAGCTTTGCCTCTCCTGCATCCACTTTATGCAAGATCTCATTTCCTTCCCTAATACCAGAATGTTTTAAAGCTCAATTAAAAGATAATCAAATGTCTAATTTGCAGAATTTGCAGGTGAAAGTTGCTTTGCTAGTCCCAAGCCTGCTTTCATGAAGGAGCCCTGAGGGAGGCAGCTAATGCTATGAGATACATCATGGAGGACTGCTTTCAGTTTTGCTGTGCAGAGTGGTTCATCATCAGGGAGCAGGCCCAAGAGCCAGCTGCTGACTGAACGATCCAGCTACAGGCACCTGATGTTCCTGTTTCTGCAGCTTTTCCAGATAGTTTCTTTCCTTTGAAGAGCGTAGGGAGGAATCCCCTCCGAGGGGCCTTGCCACTGCATAGCCCATGAGGAAGACGTGTCCTTTTATGTCTCAACTTCCCAGCCAAGGAAAGTTGGCAGATGTTCTGTCATGCCCATGTCCTAACCCCACAGAAGGACCTGTGCCTGCAGTGTACTGCCTGTAGCCACAGGGGAATGCTATAGTTATTCTTAAATTGTTAAATTGTTAATTGCGTTAAATTGTTGTTCTGCCTTATTAGAGAATTAAAATTCCAAATTTTCTTTGCAGCTCTTTCCAACGCAAGGATCTGCTTGCTGCCCTTGTCCTGTTCCGTTTCTCAGCTGTGTGAAAGCACTACAGGATTATTATTTTTTTCATTTACTTTTTTTTTTGTGTGTAAATGATTTAATAGGAAATCAGAGTGCCTCCATTTTTGTTTTCCTGGATTTCCAGATTCCGGCTGTGAGTCCTTAGCTGTCCTTTTTGAAGAAGGGGTGTTACAAAGTATGCACTATCCAGAGCACTACAGCAACATGGCCAATTGTCAATGGATTGTTTGTGCACCAGAGAGCCATGTAGTCAAGGTATAATATGAGCCTTTCTTGTGTCTATGGAATGGAAGTAAGCACCATTAAGTAAACAAGAAATTGTTTAGCTAAGGAACAGCAAGATCAAACAGCATAAGCTTGAATAATGCTCCTGGGTGCAGTTAGAGAAATTTCTTTCCATCCCAGAAGCCAGATAAGTTTTAATTTCTCCTTTAGATTACAGTAAAATAGAATTTCTGGCTTAAAATTTTATCATGACAGGTTCTTCTAGCAAATGTAATATGTGATGTATCACCTGTGAGAGGCTGGAATACCACAGAAATCAAACCCTAAAGGAATCATTGACAATATTAAAGACCTTATTATAGATCTTTGGTTTGTTTTGGTGGGTTGTTTTTCTTTCTTTCTGTGTGAATTTAACAACAAGGTTCACTTTTTAATTGTTTTTTGTTTGTTTGTTTTTTAATTTTCTGTTTATTTAAAGCTGACATACCAGTCTTTTGAAGTGGAAGAGAGTGAAGATTGCTCTTATGATGCTGTAACTCTGTATGAAGATGTGGGGAAAGAAGAGGAACTTGGTGTGACTTTTGATTTTTAACATGTTTTGGGCATGACAATTTTTTTGTTTCTAGGCCTTTCACTAGCTATGTTTTACAGTGTAAAATAAAGTTTGCCTCTAGAGTCTCAGGTGTGATGTTTCAGGTACTGGTTTCAGTAGCTTGAAAAGAATACTTTCAGATACTGCTGCATCTGTTCCACTTACAGCGGCAAAAGCACATTGAACAGAACAGTTTTGTGTTTGTGTGTGTGTGTTCGAGCTCTATATGAAATGCACTTCTGAAATCATGTAAATGAAGAAGAGGGCATAACACAATAATTGGTTTTTATAGTAATGATCAGACACAGAAAGCACCCAAGATGTCTCCTTTCCAGAGTCTAGTTCTTTAGATGAGCATTCATGTAATTCTTGCTACCTTGCTGGAGATTCCCCTGGTTTACACTAAATGAGAGGAAGACCTGTCCCAGTCAACTAATTTCAGCACTTGCTAAATACTGGTGCTTAGATTAGTGCTAGTGCTGAAACATTAACAAGGGGAAATCAGGTTTCCAGTGTGTTCAGTATGTAAGGGCAACCTGTGAGGGTGAGTGCTATAATAAGCTCTCACAAAATGCAAGAGTCTCCTTGTTCTTACGAGACTAATTAGTGAACAAGGACAGACTGTCAGGGATAATAGAACAGTCCTTCAGCCTTAGTCCACTTGTCTTTGCTCCTCTCTTGTCCACAGTTATTTTTTTTTTAATCTTCTTGTGTGAGCTGGAAATACTCTGTTAGAACATGTGTACCTACTCTTGAAAGAGAGAAGGATGAAAAAATACACATTAAACTGCAATGATCCTTTCCTTTTTCATCTTCAGCTAAGTCTTGTGGATTTGATCTACCAGCACCTGTTCTAAGCTCCTCTGCTGTGATGCTGGTTGTCTTTCACTCTGATGAAACAGAGACCTTTGGAGGATTCAGAGCTACAATCTCTTTTGTTCATGTAACAGGTAATAGAAGTAACTTGGGAAACTGCCTCTTTGGCACAGCACAAAAGGCTCTTTGGTGAAAATGACTATTCAGAATTATTTTGCTCTAGGAGATTCTAATCTAACAAATTGTTTCAGTGAAAAACCTGTATTGTGAACCTATTGAGGCATTAAACAAAGGGCCTATTGAGTGGGTGAAGAGGAACAATGAATCTACCTAAAACCTGAGTGTTTTATTTTGTGTAAGAGAATTCTGGTGTATTTTAAATGGCATACACTATCATATGAAGATGTAATAGCACAGATCCCTACTGTAGAAATCTATTCCTTTTATAAAAATCATAATAAAGGAAATAAAAGTGATTTTGTAATCAAAATATCACACAAGGCAGCCTGGTAACACATTTTCTATTTTCATTTGCTAGATTTAGATACTTTAACTAGTGAAGAAGAATTTCAAGATAAGGAAACAACTGAAGAAATACAAGTTACAACAGGTAAGCCAATCTGAATTTCCAGTCCTATTCTTCATGGGAATAAGGATTAACTTCTAAACTATAATTTAAATGGTGTTTTCTCCAAGTATTTGATGGATGGAATGGTAACACTTCTATGCTCTGGCTTTAGAATAGCAGAACCTGTTTTCTTGTTTCATTTATCTTTTTAAGTCCTTTAGGGTAATGCAGTGGCATTATTTCAGCTTGTATGTCAGTTTACACCTACTTGCTTTGCAAAGTGTACAGAGTAGTTGAAAATAATAACCAGCATTTTAAAACTTCCCATTTCCCCTTCGGTACTTAATGGAAAACAGGGTGAGTCCATATTCATTGCTAAAACTTTTGCAGTTAAGCAGTTGATTTCATTTTGGTGAAGCTGTTGTTGCTAAGATTATCTCCTAATGCTATTTCTAAACATTTGGCTCCATTGTATTGAGGGAAGGTGAAAGATTTGGCAAGAAAAGGGAGGGAGGAAGCTTTAGAAGCTGTGGGGTAGCTTGTAAATAGACTATTCTTTGCTTGTCCAAATCTTAACTTTTAAAGACTTCTTGAAACATCAGAGCTTTCTGTTTCAGGTGATATTTGTGGAATGCCTTCAAATCAGCCCAGGTTCATCTTCAGTAGGATAATTGGAGGTGAAGAAGCTGTACCATACTCATGGCCTTGGCAGGTCAGCGTACAAATTTCAGATGAGCATATCTGTGGAGGAGCAGTTCTTGCCAAAGAATGGGTTGTCACAGCTGCTCACTGCTTTAATTCCAAGTAAGTACTCTGGGATGAACCCTTCCCTGGAAATGTATGTAATTGCATGGTGCATCTCTGCAGCATGGTGGTTCTGCCCAGGGTGGCTGACATAGTTTCGGTCACCGCCTCTTTACAGCTCACGCTGGCACTGGATTCCTTTGCTCCACACACAAGTACTAGGATTGTAGTGGCTACTAAGGAGCTAACTAGCCTAGGTTTGGTTTTCATTCAGTTCTGTTTTCAGGAAAGATAACAGGATACTAATTCCATTGTGATCTACCACTTCCTCTTAGGGAACTCCTTTGTGTTTGGGTCATTTATAGATCATGTTTTCATCCAGGCAGAATCAGCCTATCAAGAAATTTTAAAACTAGTGTATCTGTGTTGATTTTGGAGGACATACAGGAGGCTTTTGTGCATAGTGTTGATGCCATTCCGTCATTAAGAACCTATCAGTCTGTTAAATGAAATTACATGGAAATTTTTCTGTCTTTATTGAGAGGGGATAAAGGGATAGTATATGTGACTTTCAGGTTCTTTAAAATACTTTCTAAGTGCAACTTCTTTATTCATCTCTTCGGCTGGACACCACCTATTTGGAAGTTCAAATTAATTACAATTATGTTAATTTAAAGTTCATGTACATTGGGTCATTAAAATGTGTTTAAAAAAATCCTCCCAGGATTGCTGATAATTTGGTGTTCTGGCTGGTTTTCAAGTAAAGTTGCAATTACTTGAAAATGCGAATAAGCTTTCAAAAGTCCCAGATGTCAAAGATGCTCAGACATCTATATTCTCAATTTCTTTGATTCTCTTCCCCACCCCCACAAAACTGGGGACCTGAAATGCAAGTGCTGGTTTGAATTTTGGACTTTGGCTTTTAAGTTTCTAAATATTAGTTTGAAAAATTTTATATCAGGAGCATTGTTGTGCTGTGCTGAAGGTGCTGGTTTTAGAGCCGTATTAAGGAGGATTTCTCTATTGCATGTTGCCATCACATCAGAATTTGTGTACATGGTTTAATGATCTACACGGCTTAATGATCTACACAGCTAATTTCATCAGGGAGTCATGACAGGTTTTCGGGCAGTGAGAGGCTTTGGCTAAGAAACCAGAGTTAAATGAAATGTTTCTATTGCATTTCTTTGTGTCATTTGATAGGCAGTAATGTTTTAGAGGTCACACCTTTTTCATTAAGAAGGTAGGGACCAGCACTGTCCCTGGGTGATATGGACCATGCAGGCCTTGTATTCTCCATCAGGCACCCCCAGTCCTTATAACATGACTTTTCTCTCAGTTCACTGTGTTAAAGAGTTCCTGCTGTGCCTCATCATGAGACTATTTCATGCTCCCTAGAAGTCAGTGGGAAGATTTCCATAGATTTGTATGGGAGAATGCCTCAGGAGTTGTTGGGACCAGAATATGTAGGGTCCTAGTATCTTTTTGGGTGGGGGAGGTTTCAAGATGTGCAGGTTTCAGGAATGCTGTTATATCAGTCTAGGAATGTACTTCTCTTTTTTTAAGGGAACTGTACAGAGACTTATGGATGGTGGTAACGGGACTTCATGATCTTACAGAGCAAGAATACAGACAGGTACTATAAGTTCTACTTAATAATAAAATAGAAATCAATCTTGCAAGATAGTCTTTAATGTAAATGCCTCTCCCAAACTGTGCATGATCCAGAATTCTAATAGCCTGCATTTGCACAACAGCTTTTGTGTGACTGACAGAGAAATTGTATCAGCACAGGTCTGTGTCTTCACCAGTAATGAACTCCAACACTCGGTATCCTGGAGGATGTGTGAGTGAGGAGTGTATTGTCTCTCTATTCCCTGGTGACTACTGCCAAGACAGAAATAATTGGAGCACAAGTTTCCATTTTGCTCAGACTGGACAAATGTTTTTCCAAGACCCTCTTCCTGCACTTGCTGGATGGAGTTTCTGGCATGTTCCCGGAGCCATGTCCAAGAGACACAATCTTGACTTGCTGATATAAGAAAGCTAGTGATTTCAGTAGGTGCTTCTAAGTGTGTACTCCTCGCAAGGTGTCTTGCATATGGCCTGAATATTTATAACATCAAAATTAGTTTGACTCGAATTCCCAGGTCATTCAGAAAATGTCCATGTCCTTGCTTTCCTAGGAAAGATTGGTAAAGCAGTATATTATACATCCAAGCTTTAACAGGACCACTATGGACTCTGATATTGCCTTACTGCAATTGGCTGAGCCCTTAGAGTTCAGCCGCTACGTGCGCCCGGTGTGCCTCCCTACCAACGAAGAGGTGGTGCAGCCCTCCAGCATGTGTGTTGTCACAGGATGGGGTGCACATGATGAAGGTATGCAGTCTTTGCTGTTTCCAAGTTGAGAATACTGTAGCTGTGCTTTAACTACTATGTTCTGTGTTGTAACATTCATTCCGTCTATACACTAGGTTCTGGAGAGCAGACGTGTTAAAAAAGTTTTCACTTGTGTAAGCTCAGCTAGACATGCAGGGAAATGGGTTGGAGGAAAGAAATTGGATAATTTAGATGAGACCACTTGAAAATGGGAAGAGTAAAGCTTCTTTCTAGAATCATGAATTCCTGCCTCTGCTGGTTTCTGAGATGTCTTTTACTTCAAGACAGAGAAAAGGGGAAAAAACTGCATCAGCTGGAAGTCCCCATCCTGGTGCTTGACACATGTCAGAGCTATTACGTAAATCTTCCTAGTAAAGTGACCCAGAGGATGATCTGTGCTGGATTCCCACTGGGAGATGGCAAGGACTCATGCACTGTAAGTTGCATGCTTCACCTTTGCTTTCTGACACCTAGAGTATGGCCAGGTGGGTTCTGAAAAGGGGAATGTTAAAACTATTTTCTTGCAGTTTTGCAAACAGGCTGTAGGTGCTTTACAGTAAGTGACTCCTTAGTAGTAGGATTTTAATTACTCTTATTACAAAACGAGATGCTTCCCTTGAACAAGAGTTACTTCTTTCTCTGCCTTTTAAGAACAGAAATCCCCAAACACATGAGCAGCTGGGACCCCTTGTAGCAGAACTGATAATTTAGAAACATAGGGAGTGATGACAGCTTATAAGAAGATTCTTTTATCCTTGTGCAGGGTGATTCTGGTGGCCCATTAGTTTGTCCTTCAGAAGATAACTCGGGATTTTACACCCTTCATGGAATCACTAGCTGGGGTTTGGGATGTGGAAGGATGAGCTACCCAGGAGTATACACAAATGTTGGTGTTTTTGTTGACTGGATCAAGCAGGCAGTTAATGGTAGTGGTATGTATGAAAAAAATGATTAAATGAACCTTCGCTATTGCTAGATGCTTAACTTCAGGACTTTTCCAGGGTGCCATTTTTATATTTTGCTGTCCAGCACTTCCTGAAATCTTGGCTGATTAGGTATTCAGCGAGGGATACTTTAGAAATGATCAAATGAAATGAAATCAGTAGTCGCTTCTGAAAATCTTATTTCTTCTGGATGTGTTATTCCCCTCTCTGTTGCATTTCTCGTGCTGATGAATATTTTTTCCTTACTGCTTCTTTGCTGCTTTGTTTCTTAGGGTTGGGAGAAGGTAGGGAGGCATGAACTGACACATGGTGGCAGCTGAGCCAGCTTTGACAAATTTACAGCCTGACATTGATGATGATCTTAGCAGAGTTTACTCTGTTCTATTTTTCTGCTTTTAGCAGGTCTCCCCATTTTCATGGTGTGACTGTCAAAAGCATGGTTCTGATGGACCACCCTGTAAAACATTTCCAAAGCACAAATGTCACTGAAAGCAGAATTTGATGAGAGTGTGTTAGCTCACAATTGCTGAATAGATTCCAAAGTAACTGATGTTTACCCTGGTGAATTTACTGCTGATTTACATGAATTGAGACTTTGGCTTTACATATGTGTGCTTGAGGCAGACAGTTACTTGTAGGCTTCTGACTGTCTATCTGTCTCTTCTGTTAGTCTATCTTAGAAGGAAAGAGATGGAAAACCAGCCACTATATATCATATGGCAAGCATATTGTAGAATAGTTTGGGTTGTAAGAGACCTTCCGAGGTCAGCTAGTCCAATGCCCTTGCAATGCCCAGAACCACATCCAGCCTGGCCTTGAATGTCTCCAGGGATGGTGCATCCACCACCTCTCTGGGCAATCTGTGCCAAGATTTTACCACCCTCATTGTAAAAAAGTCTTTTCCTCGTGTCCAGCCCAAACCTCCCCTGTTTTAGTTTAAAACCACCACCTCTTGTCCTATCACAACAGGCTCTGCTAAAAAGTCTCTCCTGTCTTTCTTATAGGCCCCTTTTAATTACTGAAAGATCGCAGTAAGTTCTCCCCAGAGTCTTCTCCAGACTGAATAACCCCAAGTCTCTCAGCATTTCCTCACAGGAGAGGTGTTCCAGCCCTCTGATTGTTTTTGTGTCCTCCTCTGGACCCACTCCAACAGGTACCTGTCTTTGCTGTACTGAGGACTCCAGAGCTAAATGTAGTACTGAAGAGGACATAAACACTGCAGAAGCGAGATCAAATAAGTGCCTGCGTAAAACAATGGAACAGGCAGTCAGTCATCCTTCCATTAAGGGAGTGTTACCTGTGGCTCTGACAGGACATAGGCAGTGGCAGTAATAGAGCATCACTGAGAAGAGGAGAATATTATGTACTCGTTAGTGATGTGAATAAATACAATTGCATGGGAAAGGATAGTTTTAATACAATTCCTGTTTTACCAAATGCGTGTTGTTTAAACAGTAGTGTTTGAAAAGACAGGCCAAGGGCCTTTGGCACCATGGAAGAGCTGACAGCTGTCCTAATTAATCTACACATGTAATTAAAGAGCTACTTTAATCCACACACTGCAAACTGAGCATATTTAATTGTAAACAGCAATTTGCTTAATACCCAAATGTCTGCTTAAACAAGAAATTGTGGTTGTGGGCTCCAATTATCTTTGCAGGCTGTTCTGTACACAGCCTCAGTGTTCAGAAACTGGATCAGTATGATGGTACAATAGGTAACACAAGTATAATCCTTCTTTGACATAATAGCTAGAAAGTAAGAAAGATACCTCATTTTGATTCTGTTTATATCAACGGCAAAAGTCATTAGAGATGTGTTTTCCATACATGTGTTTGATGTCAGTAACCCTGTTTTTTTGATGACACCGGCTTAGAACTTCTGGGTTGGTTTTGGTTTTTTGTTTGTTTGTTTGGGTTTTTTCACAAAATACAATTTTATTTGTAGTTGGGAAAAAAAATAACCCCTCTAACTTTATTCCCCAATGAATACAGTAAATGTTTTTCACCAGTTTCTTCTCTTCACTGTAAAGTTTTAGGCAAAAGCCCAGAAAATAATCTGGAGCACGAGCTTTCTGTGAAAGTATGGCTATGCTTCCTGGTGGAAGGACTATGGACAAATTGAGATGAGGTGTAAGACACAGCTGTATTACATTATTGATACAGTATGCTTGTTCTGTTTTGGATAAGCTCCCTGAACTGGTCTTTGGAGAGCAATGGAAGGAAAATATCCTTTCTAATTTTTAATTGTGGAAGTCTGTTAATGTTCAGTTATGGTGGAAGTTGCTATGAGCTGACAATACCAGTTTAATTGTGCTGGGAGCAAGCATGTCTCATCACTTTGTTGCTATTTTATTTTGCTTAACAGGAACAAGGTGGCTTAAAATACCTGTAAAGTTTTTATCTGCTCATTAATTTAATACAAGGATATCAACTGGGTGTGTTCAGAAAAATAAAAAGGTGGGGGAGAACTACAGGTGGTATCAGCTGTGCCAGCTTTATTGAATGCAGGGGCTATATGCTGAGAAATTGACAGCTCCTAAAAAAACCGCTTTCGTGTATTTGAAGTGCTGTCTTAAATTGTTTGTCTTTGAATTGATTGTTAGGGTACTTTTTGTTTGACTGTATGATGCCGACCTTTTGTGTTTGCCCTATTACAGTTTTACAAATATTTTAGTTTTGCCTTTGTTTGTTGTATCTTTTTAGTCTATTGTAAACTGTCACTATCTTTTAGCAATATTGTGAACTGGTTTGTGGTGTAAATGAATTTTGATTTTTAAAAAATAAAAAAATACTTTCAATAGAGTTCATGTAATGGAATTGTTTTTTAGTTTTTATAAAATTTATTAAAAGCCCACTTTAATTCTTGACAGTTATATGAGACTTTCCTGAACCCTACAGTCAAAAGGTAGGATTCTGGTAGCCTACCTGAGTACTGAGGTAGGCTTGGGTTCCCTGGTGCTTAAGACCTGCATATAATCCTTCTTCTGTTGGCATCTAAGTAAAAATGGCCTTGTAATGTTATATGAAAGCGAGTGAAGACTCATCGCATTGTTTATTAGTACTGTGCAAAACATTTAGAATAAAAGTCTGTAACCAGAAATACATTGTTCTGACCTTTGGTTAACAGGAGTATCTGTGACCATAAATCTTCCTGGTTAGCTCTGAACTGTAGTCCTGCTGGGGGGGGGGACATGTGTGCTGGGAGCCCAGCTACACTGCTGGTGATGTGCCAAGGCAGTCTTTTCAGAAGTGGTTATTAAAGCATGTTTGTAACCTTTGTTGGTCTTCTTCAGAAAACAGGAAGTATATGTCCATTGTTAAAGCTTGTCTGGCAATAGTACAGAAGAGGAAGCAATTGACTGAAACCTGGGTTCTAGCTATATAGATACAAAAGATGTTAAGAACATTACTGATCTCTGACTCTATGACATGACACCTGTGAATTCTTGGTTCATAATTCTTTTTCTTTGCCACTTCATTTTCCAGCCCAGGGCCAGCAGAGTGACTTGCTTCATCATTCTGTTCCTGGTTGCTTGTGCTCCTGTGACATCCCCATTAGAGACAGCCAGATGACATCCTTAGCTGTACTCTGTCTGAAGGTATGCATTTCCTGACCCTCCTTTCTTCCACAGTGGGTCTGCCCAAAAACATATGACAATCATATATTTAAGTGGTAGTGCAGAACTACATTCTCATGATCTTCCCTGTTTTCTTCTCTTTTTCCCAGTCTTTTTTCCTTTGTGCTTTCTGAGGACAAGTGGCACAAGGGCAGTTTTTATCTCATTTAAAAATCCATTTATTGGCATGTATTGGGTGCACAAAAGGAGTTATTTCTTCATCTGAAGTGACTAGACTTGGTTCTTTGCATTTCAAGGAGTAAATTTAACAGTAACACCAGAGGAGCTGTGGATGTTATGTCTGTGTAAGGCAAGTTTATAAGAGGAAAGAATTAGGCTTGATTTCTCGAGCTCTACAGAATCTCTCTTGCTTTTGTCTCACTGAAAGCAAAAAAGAGTCGTGTTCTTGAGAGAAGATGAATGCTCCCATCAGTAGTGCAGAGAACTACTGGTAATTGCATAGCTGTGCACTTATAGTAGACAAAGTCCTGTCTTGAAAATTAAAAAAAATAGGATAAATTTACTATTTATCCTTCACTTGTTCCTATTTATCCTTCAGGATAAATTCTGGCTGAGCAATATGAATGTTTCTTGTCTGGTATTTTTATTCTGCCTTATTCTGCTTGAATTTAAAGCCTTTTGACACATGGATATACGGTAGATCACTGAAAGCAAAATACATAAAAAAATCCAAGCTGTACCGTGTTGCCAGAAAATAAGAAGTTGCAGCAACTATGGGGGGAGAATCTGACTGCTTCTTTAATAGTAGAGAATGGGTTGTTCAGCCTGAAGGGCCTGGGCTCAGTTACAGTATGGTTGCAGGATGGTGGCTGTGTGTGACACTGGTAAAGGACTTAATCTGTTTCAGGAACAGAGTAGTAATATGTAGCATTTTGGTAGTGGCTGCCCTGCTTTTGAACTCAGGTGAGGAAAGTTAGTATTAACAAAGAATTAAAAAAGTCTGGTGAGGTATTAATTCTCTGGTCTTCCAGAGTCAGTACTTCAGTAGCTGAATGTCTTTCTTTCAGTCTTTTTGCAAGTCAGATAAATGACAAGCATTCCAAAACCTAGTGAAACAGATCTATTGTCTTCTCCTTGTTTAACCATCCACAGCTTGGTGGACTGTGATGTGATTTCTGGCATTCCTTCCTTCCCCATAGGTTTCATCAGTTTGTTTTCTTCCTCCTGAAAAAGACATCTGTGTGATATGGGCATGCTCCTGTTTTAGATGAACTACTTTGACCCTTGTGGCACAGGCTTGGATTTCAAAGATGTGTGTTTTCTTTTAATTGCCTTTGTGGCTGTCCCAAACTGTGTCATCCTGTCCTACCCTCTGTAGAGGGTAATAAGAGGGTAATAATGATACTTAGTCTCTTTTGTGTTTTGTTTTGTTTTTTTTTGTTTGTTTGTTTTTTTTTTTTTTTGCTTGAAAGCCAGTTGAAGCCTATAGATACTAAATACTTTGTTAGTGCTGCTTGTCACAAAGTAAGAGAAAGTCACAGTTGCAAAACCCAGCAGGCCAGCAGTGCACCTTGCTGGGTATACTGGCACAGTAATGCAGTCTTTACCTGTAATATTGGTGCAGCCGTAATGGCCTTCTGTTAGGATTGTACCTTTTGCAGGCTTGAGGGACGATGAAAATGAGCGATGCCCTCTTCCCCTGTGAACCTTGTACTGTTAGATTGTAACGTTGCAGGCTATTTCTGCCTGTAAGACTTGAACTTTGCTGTTTTACAGGACACGCTGTGGCCAACTGGCACAGGACTAGAATTCTTGCATCACCGTTTTATGTTGCTGAACATGAAGGCAATGAGAACTGAGGTAGGGAAATGCGCAGGAGGAACAAGGGCTGTAGCCAGTGAGTGTCCCCTCAGGGTAACGGATTGTGTGGCTGTTTTGTGCACGGTGGGCCTGGTCGCTTGTGATGGCCCATGGAGGTGCGTGCTTCCACCCTGGGAAGCAGCACATGCTGTCTAGGAGGAACCCGCGGCCCTTCCCGGCAGCAAGGTCTGCGTGCGAGATACTCCACTGTTATCTCTAAACGTGCTTTAGCTTTACAAAACACACTTCAAACAGGAATCCAGACCGGGGAAACCCGTTCCAGCGCGGGCTGTGGGAGGAGCGCGGTTTCGATCCGGCCTTGCCTATCCAGTGCTGAGGTCCCGGTCCCAACCCCGCCCTGCCCCGCTGGGGGGCGCTGTAGCTACCGGCGCTGTGGCTAAGCTCGGTGGGCGGGGCGGGCCGTGGCGGCGGGTAGAGGACGCAGGTGGCGAGGTGCCTGCTCGCCGGGAGCTGCAATGGAGGCGCTGGCGGTAAGGGGCCGGGAGGCATGCGGCCCGGGGCCGGGGGCCGGGGGCCGGGCTGCGCCCTTCACCGCCTGCCCTTCTCCTTACAGGGTGCCCCTGTGGCTATCGCCGTGGCCGTGGTAGCTGCATCCGCCCTGCTGCTGCTGCTGCTCAGAAACACGCGGCGGAGGGACGGCGGCCTCGTCACCCTGCAGGACCCGCTCGCTAAATACCCTCTGCGGCTGGTGGAGAAGGAGGTGACCGGAGCGGGCGAATGCCTGAACCCCCTCCCTGGGGCCCAGCCGTAGGGGGTCCTGCTGGGTCCCTTCCCATCCCTGTGCGTCGGTCTGGGGGGCGCTCGGTCCGTGGGCTCGGGGCAGTGTGATGGGAGGTTGGCGCCTCAGCCGGAGGGTGTGAGGGGCGGTATGTCTTGCGCTGCCCCTCTGCACTGCAATGGTTCTTGTGGGCAGAGCAGGATCCTGGAAAGCGTTGGTGCCAACGCTACCGTGTTACACTTGTTCCAAGAGGAGGGTAGACTCATGTCTTTGTGTATGTAAGTCCTACTTTGGAGCTGCGTTTCTCCCTTAATTTCTGCCCAGCGTGACTCATCAGCAAGAGGTAACCCTGACAGCCAGTGTTGAGGCGCGTAGTGACTTGCCTGATCTTTGGCCACAGATGATGAAATGCGCTCATTGGCCTTGGGCGATGGAGAGTTTCCAGATTCTCTTTATGTAAAGGCTCTGTCGGGATTGCGAAGACAGGAAGACGCTCCTTGTGGAATTAAAGAGGAAAAGACCGCTTAGAAACTTCTGATCTATTTAAACTTGATTTTCCAAAGCCATTTCTGCTTCCATTCCTAGCATTTGGCTTGTGTGCTAGCCAAGAACAGGCTTACTAAAGTGCATTGTGTTGAGTAGAGTTTGAAATTCAAAGCAGTGGTGATGTTGACCTCACTCCGATTTCATTTGCTTTGTTTTTTTTTTTTTTAGGAAATTAGTCATGATACTAAGAAATTCCGATTTGGGCTGCCTTCTCCAGATCATAAATTAGGATTACCTGTAGGTAAGCACTGAAACCACATCATTACATATATTTTTTGGGTTTAGGAGTTATAATTGTCCTGGGAGTTCTGACTGTTTGGAAAATTAAGGCTCAGCAAAGCAAGGAGTTAAAAGCTGCATCTGAATGCTGCTGTGTCAGAGAGAAATGCCAGATTTCCCAAGGGGTTGTGTTTCTGATCTTTTGTGTGCTTGTGTGAAATTGTGTGGTGTAGTTTAGAACAAGAGCAGTGAAACTGAACTGGGTGTGGTGGAGTTCATCACCAGTGAGGATATAAGCAAGAATGGTATCTGTCAAAGTTTTTTCTTATTTCTTATTCGCATTCTACTTCCATCTAGTACCCTCACTTTATTGGTGACTGCCCTCAGGCTTTTGGCAAATACAGTTGCACTTGTAAATGAGAATGAGAACAACTCTGCCTGGAAGCTTGTAACTATTCTGTGCAGAGCAAAGGGGAAAATACAACTACTCTACATAGAAGATGCTGAAATACTCGGAAGCTTTTCCGTTCATGCGCTTACCTTTGGTTTACATACATATGCGTCTAGCTTCCTCTTGCTTTCTGTAGCAAGAAGTTCATTTCAGACTAGGATTGTCAGTCTTCTTTCCCGTACCCGGCAGAACTGATGGCATTAAACCTTGGACCTTGAATTCGTGGCAGTCTGTGCGGGGAAAGTCTCCCTTTCTGATCTGCAGATGTTGCCCTGTTTGTTTTGTACTATGTTTTCACAGTTTCCCGTGCTCTATGGCAGGTATCAGGGTTTGTCCATGCATGCCGTGCTGCAAGCACAGCCTTCTTTTGCATCCTGCCTGTCAAGGGCAGCAGTCTTTCTCCAGGTTCTTATCTGGCTTGTATGGGAAAGTGTAATTGAACTGTCTGCACTAACTAGACAAATGATAAATGAATTGAGAACTGCCCCCAAGCGCTTGTGTTTATCCAGACTGTATTCTTAAAAATTCAGGAGTAAGATCCTGAAACTGTATGTGCCAGATTACTTTCTGGGAGATTCCTGCTTTCTGCTTTTTTTACCAGGATCATTTGGCTAGAAATTGAAGTGTTTTCTGCCAGCACTGTTCCTGCTTTTGTTTTTCCATGCAGCAATGTCGATCAGTGCTGTCTGGCTGAGGAGATTACTCTTGCCAAGGAGTTTCAGTTCTTTTAATCAGCAGGTTAAAAGGGTGCCTTTTAGAGTCTGCGTTTTGGAGGATTAGGTTGCACAAAAAGCTGTCTGTGGACAGCAGTGTCCAATGCTATGGCAGCTGCAGCATTACGGAGGTAGGAGTTACCGAGCAGGAGCATGACCCAAGGCTTTGTTCTTGATGTCTTGGTGCAGAATCTCTGGGAAGTTTGTCCTGAGAGGCTGTTGCTGTTAAACCGTAATACTTACTCCTTTGTGAGCTGGTATACCCTTACTTGCACTTCACTGATAGATGTGAGAACAGCAGAACCCAAAATACAGGGCACTTGAGAATGAGCAACAAACTTTCTATATCACTGTTTTATAATAAGTTTCCTACTTTTCTTGTGGCTTATCTTTGTAACATAGCAGCTGTCCTCAGTTACCCTGTGCTCCAGAAACTTTTGCTGCAAAAAGAGACTAAATGTTTTATACGGCATTTATTTGGTGCAGGCTTTCTCCATCATTGCTTGTGTTTAATGGTTTACAATACCTGCTTTTCTCTCCCATCTTTTCTTCCAGGGGTGAAAAAATAAATAATGAGATTGTAATTCTTTCTCCCCAGGCCAACATGTTTACCTTTCTGCAAGAATTGATGGGAATCTGGTGATTCGAGCCTATACCCCAGTTTCCAGTGATGAGACAAAAGGTTATGTTGATTTAATTATAAAGGTAAATTTTGATTTCCTTTAATTTAGATAAATTGCTAGCTTGAATGACTTCATTTCAGGAAAGTATAGAGTTTATTTTGATTGATTGTTTTTCCAATAGCGTGACTGCATGGCAGACAACTCATTTCACATTATCCTTGACTAGTGAGTTGTATCCTGTGTATCTGCTGTATGTCACTGAGAGACAGCAGAGGTAGGGTAGATGGAGAAGGGAATCACTTCCTTGGCAGTTCTGCAGGAACCTCCCTAGTTAACTTTTAACTGATAATGCATGAATAGAAATCGCTCTCCCTTGAGATGCCTATGCTGCTACTAACTGCTAATAGCTGGAAGTAGAAAACAAATCAATAAGAACTGCAATTTTTGGCGATGCTAGAGAGATTGTAATTATATTTCTGTAAGTGTCAGAAGTTGTTGCTAATGTGTTTATTGATTAAGAAAATAGGATACAGAAGAAAGGGAAATCATGTAAGCTGGGGAGTGCAGGATGATTTGATCCCAGGACTTCTGGATTCTCTAATTCTTTTCTATGATAGAGTTTGTCCTTAGGCAAAAATCTGGGCTATTTTGTGTGCTCTGTTCTTCAAGTATGGTGAATTGTTACTAACTACGTAATACTTACTATGTGCTTTGAAACATGAAAAACTTATAACGTGGCTCAGGTCTCTGGGAAAGGCTTGAGAAGATGCAACAATGCTGCTGTTTTCAGGAGTGATTACAAAAATGGAGTAACATGAGGTTCTTGCTGGAGCAGTGGTGAAGTGAGGGCACCAGTACATAATCTGGCTGCCACTGTTCCTATTAGCCTGGCTGTTAGTAGAGAGCATGGGGACATGTGTCTGACAGAGCATTTCACTTATTTTGGCTGCTTCCTGTTGTAAGGCACAACAGGTAACTGGGAGCAAAGAACTCAGTTTCTTTCTCAGATGCTCAATTTCAGACCTGCAATACTGTGTTCTACAGTCTTGTAATACTGTCTGCATGAAAGGTAGTGGGTGATATCATGCAAGTTATTGCTTTTACAGGTCTACCACAAAAATGTGCATCCCAAGTTTCCAGAAGGTGGAAAGATGTCCCAGTACCTCAATGACATGAAGATTGGAGATATTATTGATTTCAGAGGGCCAAATGGGCTCCTTGTCTATAAGGGGGCAGGTAGTGTGGCATGAAGGTGGGAAAGCAAACGGGAGGATTTTGTGCTGGTTATTTTTAGTTTTATAAAACTTGATAACTTTGTAGCAAACCTTCTTTTTAAAAAAGTGTAAAAGAGAAAATCCACCTTTCCTGATCTTGATCAAGAGCCCATCAGAGTTCATATGATGGAAAGGAGTACTTTGTGTTTACTTTGTGTGAGGAGTAGCTGGTCTCACTCCTGGGACCATATCATGTCGAGAAATCACTATTGCATTATACTAGTGAGAAGGCTGCACTGGAAATAATACCTCAGCTATACATATGGAGGGAGATGTTCCAGATGCTTCTTAACTAAGTAAGGGAGGCTGTGGCCTAAAATGCCCACTGAGACTCTCAGTGTTGTAACTGAATAACCTGCTGACTGAGAGCCAGCTCCATCTCACGATTAAACCTGTTGACTGTGAGGAAATGAGTTCAGAGAAGTAATCTTCTTTCACGATGCAAGTGAAAGATTTTGCACTGATGCTGGCTGAAAGGGACTGTTCACTTAACTCTTACTTCAGGGGGATATAAGTGCTCAGTACTTCTCTGGATCGTGACCTTTCATGATGAGTAATATACTAATGAATCTGTTACACCTCAGGAAACAAGCGATGCATTTTTTGCAAACATTCCTTTCTGCTCTGCTTTGGCTGCTATAAAAAGTGGTAGCTAGGGAAGCTTGTTACTAGTTACTTATCTCTTAAGACTGGAATATGTCAAGTGCTTTTTGTATAAAATGCTTTTGATGGGCTTTTCATTTGGCTTGGTCCTTGGAGATTAATTCAATCACAATTCTGTGGTAGCAATGGTGTACCCAGGTGTAGAGCAGCAATGGCCAAGGTGGTCTCTTCACAGGATAGCAGGAGTCACCCAGCTTACTACGGGTGTCATGGGGGATCTCAGTGACTAGAAGTGAATTACAGTAATGAAATACTAATCTTTGCAGGGGTTCCTGCTTGATGCTGATTTAATTACAACTCCATTGAGAGTGTACACATGCAAATGGTGAAATCCATGGTGCAAGTGAGAATGAAGATGTCTTAAACCTTTTTCTCTGTCGTAGGGGCTGTGGTTACCTTTAGCTACCACCAACATTCACAGATGCCAAGTTGTGTTTTAGGCATGATGTGGGACTCTTCTTCAGGGACTGTAGCAATAGGACAAGGGGTAACAGGTTTGAACTTAAACAGGGGAAATTTGGGTTAGGTATAAGGAAGAAGTTCTTTCCTGTGAGGGTGGTTACCCACAGAGGTGGTGAATGCTCCATCCCTGGCAGTGTTCAAGGCCAGGGTGGACAGGGCTTTGGGTGACATGGTCTAGGGTGAGGCGTCCCTGCCCATGGCAGGGGGTTTGGAACTAGATGATCTTAAGGTCCTTTCCAACCCAAACCATCCTATGATTCTATGTGGGAATCCTGGAGTTTATTATGAATGGTGTTGTACAGCAGGGAAGGAGTAGATCAGTTGTTCAAAGACTGGAGTTTTTAGGGACAAAGAGGTTTTTAACTCTTTGTGCTCACTGCTGTGGTGAGTCCATTCAGCATTTCCAGTTCTGTCCTAATAGCTAGCGTATAGCAATCCATGTTTGTTTTGGAGTTGATATACCTATAGGTTTTGAATATTTCTTCTAGGTACCTTTCTTATCAAGCCTCATAAGAAGTCTGAAGCAGAGAAGAAGTTTGCAAAACATCTTGGGATGATAGCTGGAGGAACAGGTAAAACTATTCACATCCTGAGGAATGTCTAGAGAGCAAATATCTTTATGGGTGTGTGTGAGAAGTATCAAACATGGTACCTCAGCAGCAGAGCACTTACACCTGTATTTCTTTTCCTAGCAACTCTGACGCTTTCCAGTGGCTTGAGCTCAGTCCTGGGAGCTAGAAACTTCAGAGTTTTAATCTTGATTTACAGCGTGTCCTCAGAGAAGTCACTGTCTCTCTGAGCATCAGCCTCAATCACCAAAAATGTTTTAGGAGAATATCTTGGAGGCAAAAGGGCTGTATGTGATAGAGAATGCTGAAGAGGAAAGCCCCAGATAGAAGTACTGTGGGCTTGGATTGGTTGGGTGGGTTTTTTTAGACTATTTGTAATAGTAGAATCCCCCAAGCTCTGCATTTGTCCCTGTGCAGACTAAGCTTCCACTGAAGACTGATGGAAGGCAGCTTTAATACTGAAACTGCAGCTACAGAAAGAAGTACCCAGTTTTTAACCACTCTGTTTTTTAACAGGAATAACTCCGATGTTGCAGCTGATTCGTCGGATCACAAGTGATCCCAAGGACTCCACTAAATGTTATCTTCTTTTTGCTAATCAGGTGAGTGTACTGACTCATCTGTTTGTCCTTCTTTAATGGCCTACCTTCTCTGCTGGCCTCTGAGCTTTCTGAAGTGATGGCCATTGACCCCTGGAGAAAGTTCTGCTTTGCATGTTTAGTACTCTTCCAGTGTCCTTGGATTCGTGAATTTCACCCAACCATTTATGAGAAAATTTTATCTCAGATGGGACATTTAAAAATGATCAGCATGGGGAGGAGCAGGAGATGGTTAATATTTAAGGTCTTAATATAATGTCTTCGAGTAAAGCAATTTAAAGAGAAACTGAATAAAAAAATGAACCATAAGACCCTTTATAAGTACTTGCATGGTGCTCTCACAGTTCGCATGATCATCTTCTATTTGTTTTGAAGATCGCTCCTTATAGTTTCACTTGTACTCCCTAAGTCCTATATTAGGGAATAAATACTGTGAACAGATCCTGATCCCTCTACTCATTTTACTCCTTTGCTGATTCCACGGGAAAATTTAGTTTGGTTAGTCTGTTTCTGCAGTTAACCATCACCATGCTGGTACACAGGGCCACATTTGCCAGGCTCAGAAACAAAGTCAGCTAATTCTGATTTTTTTACCTTGAATTTAAAAGTTGTTAAAATTGCCATCTTTAAGTCAGTGTTTAGGTGGCTATTAAGTCTCATAGGTTGTTGTTCCTAATCTGAATTTACAGAAGCCTTTAATGATAATAGCTTTTGTGCATGGGGGGGGGGGGGGGGGAGAACCCACTTGTTTTTTGTTTGAATGAGTTATTACTGCCTTTGTCCTGTAGAATGCCAGGTGAGCTCACCTTAGAGGGCACCTTGAGGTGGGTTGGACCTAAACTGCGGTCTCATTTTGCAGACAGAGAAAGATATATTACTGAGAGCTGAGCTAGAAGACATTGCTAAGAGGCATCCTGATCAGTTCACGTTTTGGTATACACTGGACAGACCTCCACAAGGTAAGCTGCTGGTACACACTGGAAGTGTGTTTGCTGATCACCGTTTCACTTGTGTTCAAGAGATCATTAGTATAATACCAATTCCTCTTGTTTTGCACTTCTAAATGACAAAGATGCCCCTCAGAAAGAAGTCTTACCAAAACACCTCTTTTGAATAGTGATCTAAACCAGGTGGGTCTTAGAAAGTGAACTAAAATTAACTCCTCTTATGTCAGACAAGTTATTCCGTGGATCTTTTGATGTATTCTGGGAGGTGCCAGTTTTGGGGACTTTTAAAAGTTACAGCCCTGTTTTGAGCTATTGCTCCAGTCAGGTTATGTTAGCATTTTGTAGGCATTAAATTGCTTAATACCTGTAAAAAGTACAGGCACATCTTTGTTTTGCAGCAGCTCTAGATTAGATTCTGGTAAAACAAACAGCTGCCATGTGTATAGATAAAGGCATTAACTGTAGGCTGGTGTAGCAATGAATTGGAAATGGAGGGAGAGGTTGAATTTACTGAATCTTTTCAGACACTTGGGTAGTCATGTTTGCTGCTGTTGTAAGTGATCTGAGCTTTTATTTAACACACATGAGAGCCAAACTGAGTCAGATTGAAGTTCTGTGCCTGATGTCAGCAACAGCCATGAGTAGAAGGCCAGAAAATGTCTTGGTACTCTTCCAGTCTTTCATATTTCTCAGTTCTGAGCCAACTACAGCTACAGTAACACTCAGTGGACTACTTCTGTAAGAACTTAGCATGTCTCATTTGGAGCCCACCTGAGGTTTTTGGCAGTCTGTTCATTAGTGGTTCCACAGGATTAGCACTTTTGTGTGAAGAATGACATCCTCTGGTTTGCATTTGCCTCCTAACTCATGTGTTGGAAGAGTATGAATAGGTGCCTATGTACTGTCTTCACATTACTAATTTTACAGACATCTGTAAAAAACAACAACAACAAAAAACCAACATCAGTTGCGCCTGCTGCCCCATCTCCTGTACACTGACAGCTGCTGGTCTCCCCATGCAGCAGTGATTATGTACCTTTGCTCATCCTTGTTCCGACTATCTTTTCCAGCTCTGCTGTGTCCCTTTTTAAGCTGAGCAGCTCAGCACTGAACAGTGCCAGTCAAGATGCAGGCAAACTCAATTTTTACTTTCCCTTACCTGATACTCCATAAGATTTTACATGCCTTTTGATTACTGCTGTTTTCATAACAGCAATATCTTTTTCCTGATGATCTTAAAGCATGTACTTTTTTTATGTGAAGGCAGGATTATTTTCCCTACTTGGCTCACTTTGAATGGCAGATGCGTTCAATTTCAGTAATATTACTGCTTAAGATAATTTAGCATTTCTTTCCTCTTCTTTTTTCTTAGCCCTTTACACAGGAGGACTTTTGTCATCATCTAACTTTGTCACCTCATCGCTCGATCTCTTTTCTATTTTTGGATTTTTTCATGTGTTGGATGGCACAGGTCTCAACCTTTCTCCCTGCACAACTGTCCCAGGTGACCTCTCTTCACTGGAGAAAAGCTAATTTAATTTACTCTTCCTGTTTATTCCTACCTGCTGTCTAATTTCTTTTAAATCTATCATTTATTGAGAACTTCCATGTCTTATCAATGAGATCCTTGTTACCCATATGCTACTTGTTCCTGTGGAAGGGGACCACTATGTTTGAGCTCACTGAGAGATTTAACCCTCTTTTGGCTTGCACAGTGATAGTAGCTTAACCTCACTGATTCTACAGCTACTTTGCAAGTACAACACAGGCAGTTTTAGAAGGCTTCAAACTGTTTAGCGATTCATATTAAAAGTTTAATCTCTCTGTTTCAGATTGGAAGTACAGTTCTGGCTTCATCACTGCAGAGATGATTCAAAGCCACCTCCCTCCCCCTGGCAGTGAGACACTCATTCTCCTATGTGGGCCACCACCCATGATTCAGTTTGCCTGTCAGCCCAACCTGGACAAACTTGGCTATCCCAAGAGCAGTACATTTTCTTATTAATGCTGATGTCATCTGATACTTTTTCCTAAGTACTGTGTGTTTTCCTACAGGAACAACTGGTATGTAACTGCAGTGTTTTTTTTGTGTGTGTGTTTCTTAACAACTTAAAAGAATTCCTGTGGTTTATAACTTCACAATTGCCTTTGCATATTTTAAGAAATTGAGAGATCATCTTGAATTGTGTGGAAGTAACTTAGTTTAACCTCTTAAGTTAGTATGAAATGTTAGTACTGAGGAACAAAACAATTAAGAGTAATTGGAGAGGTAGGACAGAGATAAAACCACTTGTTTGTTGACATGGGTATGGAATTTGGGAGAGGTCTGTGAAGCAGGACTGGCATGGTTTGACTGTGCTCTGCAGGTAATTAATTTAGGAAATCCTGGGGAGGACAGTACAAAGAACAGTCTATTTTCCTCCCCTTTGTTTTTTTCATGCTGCTTTAAACCCTTTCCCAGGACTAACAAACTGAAATACCAGAGACTATGTTATTGAAGAAGTGAATAGAGTTTGGGCAACACGCAAATTGCCTATTATTGTAACAGAAATTCTCACTAGTGTGAAATTTATTTGGGAAGATTAAAATAACTTCATGCTGTCTTCTAACAGCCTTAGCTAAATCACTGTCAAATGCATAGAGAAGTTCTGGGCTACATATACAGACATGACTACTGTTGTGGTTCCATTTGAATGTCATTCCCTACATGCACTGCTTGCTCTTCTGGCAGCTTCAGAAATCTCCTTTGCTTACAAGAAAACATTGTTTCTTACTTTCTATTGTAAGCTATGCTGAGGTGATCTTATACTTAGATAATCATGTTAGTGTTTTTACCACATACACAGCGTTTAATTCTTAGCCTTCAGCTCCTGAAGTACTGCACTGCATGTTCGTCTCCAGGAATTAGTTTATCCTGCAGTTGTTTCAAGGTCTGGCAGATCTCTGAGTCAGAAGACTTGTGATGTCAGGGGCTAATGAATGTGTGTCCTGGGTTCAGCAGTAGCAGTCATGTTTTTCCTTTGTGTTAACTGGTGCAGTGCTGTGTTTTGACTTCTAGCTTGAGAACAGTGTTGGTGAAGCCGATGTTTTCGGTTGCTGCTAAGTGATGTTTACCCTGACCAAGGACTCTGTGAGGCTCATGCTCTGCCAGGAAGGAGGGGAAGCTGTGAGGAAGCAGAGACGGGGCGCCTGACCCGGGCTGGCTGGGGAGGTATTCCATACCACAGCACGTCATGCCCGGGGTGGGGGGTAACTGGGAGTTACCCGGAAGGACAGGGGCTTCCGGGTGGAACTCGCTTTCTTGGCCGGTGGTATCGTATTCTCTTCCCTTGTTATTTTCCCTTATCATTGTTTTAGCTGATAGTAGCGGTGGTGATTTGTTGCTGGACTGTTCTTGTCTCAACCCGTAGGAGTTGCACTCTCTCGATCCTCCTCCCCGTTCCTCCGGGAGCGGGGAAGGGGAGAGCCCCGGTGCGGGGGGGGGGGGGGGGGGGAGACGGACACGGACCTTGATTGTTGTCAGCTCGGCACCACTCACTGGGAGTGAGTGAACAAGTTACCTGACTGGGTTTAAACCAAGACAATGTGTTTACTAAATATTTTTACTCATATAAAACAAAAGGAATCTACTAGGTAAAGGTTTTTTTGTACTTCATCAGTTATGTCTGTAGCAGTGATGAAAAGACAGATACAGGGTTTCATACTGTTGATTCTGTCCCAGGTAAGAGATCAACAACATGTGTGTTTCTGTTAGAATCATGCCACAGTCAGAAAGAGATGGAGGTACACTCAGCATTTATTCATAACAGTCAAAAAATATAAGCATTTATGCCAGTGTTATGCTAGTTAGGATTTCTTACTTAGATACATGTTTTAAAAATACCAATAACTTTATAGATTGACTATTCACAGCCAAGTTAGCAGAACACCACACTGAGTTATAAATATATCATCAAAAGAAAACTGAAAATCTGCTTGGAATATCCCAGTGATACTAGGGCTGCCTCTGTTAGAGCAGCTTACCTTATTTGTAGTGCTGTAACAAGTCTGGTGGCTAATTAACCCAACAAAGTATTTCAGATGCCCATAGCACATGGCTACTAGTGGTGATTGCATTGTCAGATGGGAGAGGTACTGGACTGGTACATTCAGTACCTTTTATTAAGCATTTTTAGTTGGCTGATGTGTAGACTGATTTCTCGTTCCTTTGAATTTTCCATTATAATTTCATTGTTCAAGTGATTGAAAAATAATTTGCTTTGGTTTTGCCATTTTGGACAGTAAAATTGTGTTTAGCTTCTAAAATCTGTACAGTGCAGAGTCTCTCATGAGAGGCTCAGGGAGTGAGGAGCAGAAGAGGTCACCTTTAACAAGTGCCACTGACAGCTCTGGAAGAGCCGTTGCTGCATAGCTGGGACAGTACCAGAGATTTCCCCTGTTTTTATTTCCCTGTTAACTAAGATAACAATTTAATTCCTTATTAATACATAAGAGGCACATGTCAACTGATGCCACAAGTAACTGCTGCTGTAAAGGAGACACCTTCACCTGTGAACTGCCCCTCAAGTGAGTAATGAGAGGCTGTGTTTTCCTCTTTCACATTGCTGCAGTCCTGCCTAGCTCAGTAGAATACCAACAACTCTTTTGTCATCTGTTTTAAAGAAACAAATATTTATTTTATTAAGGTGCTTGTCTGATGCTCCTTAGTGGCACTGTACACTTCACAAAGCAATAACGTTTGTCTCCTATTGCTAAACAAAGTATTCTATGAAAACCTAGATGTAGCCGGAATGAAAAGAGTGCTGTTTACTTTCAGTTCTATCGTTTACAACATCGTTAGTTGTCATGCAAACATTACAGAAGTGTTTCTACTATAATCTGCAGTCCTCAGGACTGTTTGCAGCTATACATTTAATTAAGAAATAGGTTTATTACCATTCCTGTCTTCCTGAGAGCCAGCACTGGGTTTCAACCAGGTATGGGGCTCAAAAAACCTGGTCTGAGCCATTTTGACTGTTCAGAAGGCTCATAAACATCCTGATGCTTGCACACGTACATCAGTACTGGCCATTTTGGACAAAACGCCAATGTACAGACAGAGCCCATTCAGTCATTCCAATTAAGGAACTGTCATGTAAAACCAGGCAGCAGATCATGCTAGAAATTCTGTTGAACTTACCCTACAGAGTGCAGCAAACACCCTTCTTAAAGTTACATTTTACATTAATTAGGTGTTGTGATTTCTCCTTGATAGTGACCAGCTCAGTGCACATATAAAAATCATCATGTGAAATGAAGCACCAGCTTTTGAGTACATCAGTTTCTCTGGCAGCCTCAAAGTCACATATCCTGCTGGAGTTGTTCAGCATCTTTTTGAGTTGGGTCAGGATTTATGAACATGCTGTCTTGTCATCATCCTGATAAAAGCAAGGCCATTATGTTCTAGTCTTCCCTTTCTACACTGCACTTACTTATTTAGATAAAAAGAGGGCAGGACATGTGCTAATGAAAGGGGTGAGAGATTAAAATCCTTTCATGGGAAGCATTCTCTGGCAGGCTTGTAGTAGTAGTTGGTGAGGCAGTACTCACCAGCATCCATCTGAATGTCTAGGTAGCTCTGATTAGTTCACATGGTACAACAGAGTATTAATGATTCCTGCATTACAAATCAATTATAAAAATAAAAAAATGACAAAAGATCTTCCAAATACAGTATGTAAACATACCATGTAAAAGATGACTGAATAAAAGGGTGGTGCCAGACAGCTTTCCAGAGTCTGCTGTGAGTATTCTCTCTCAACACTTATTTCACATTATGCAGTAAAGAAGATTGTGTGGAGGAGAGTTACCTGTGCCGCATTGCTACAATGACAGTATTAAATTCTCTGTGGTAAGTGTAATTGGCAGAAAAGAGGTAAAGCTTTTCCATAGACAGCATCAAGCTGCTCCTGGCCACCCCTCTGGACAGGCATGAGGTATTAGTAGTGTTCTTGGTCACACTGAAACATCATCTCCAGTCTTCAAAGGTAGGTGTTAAAAATCTGCTGTCATTCAGCATTTCATCTTGGCTTAACATCGTCTGAAAAAAACAAGGTATGAATGAATAAGCATGTTCATTTAGAGGCCTGTGGTTAAACAAATCCAACTGCAGTGAGATGAGATTCACAACAGAGGGGGTTAGAGACACATCAAATTAAAAGGAATTTCTTAAATGTAGCTTTAAATGAGCTATTGTTTGCCTTAGGGGACTCTCTCAAAGATCTTGTGTTGCATGTTACTCTGCTATGTTATGTAATTCTTCATTATACCTTTCAGTCCACCTTTTAATTAGCTGCTAATTAATTAAGTCAGGAATTAGTGGTAGTTGGGATTTTGTTTTTCATTGAGTTTTTAGCTCATGTAAATTTCCTAGTCTGTATCTCTTTGTGACTGAGGCATTCAATGGTGGTTACTTAAAAAAATCCTTCGAAGAATTGTTTTCATTTAAGGGGATGTATATCTGTCATTGAGTTAAGAGATAGAGGAGTTCATGAAAAAATAGGCTTAAAGGAAACTTAATTTCTAGTGGAATTAATAAGCAGTGTGGTTTTGGACTGTGAATGTGCAACCAGGCTCTAAGAGGTTAACTTACTCTTAACTACCACCAGCAATGACCAGCTTGCACTGAATTCCAGCTGAATACATTTGTTACTTTAAAACAAGAATGGATTAGTACATACCGTAAGATGGTTTATGCCTTGAGAAAGAGCCCCTATTTGCGTTACTGTTCCTTCTGAATGTTCCATCTGTAAAAGTATTCAGGAATGAGTTCAAATCAGTACATGCAATTTTATTCACTCTCTGCATCTTTGGGAGGTATCTGTGCCTGGACAAGTGAAGTTGTGGGACGTTTAAAAGTTCCGATTTCTGCACGGTCATTAAAAAGCCTCCATGCTAAAAGGTATGTGAGACGCATTTAACTGTAGGAAGAGTGAATCCTGGTCAAGATGATGGACTGATTTTATGAAACTTGAGCTTTAATTTGCAGAAGGAAAGAAAAACCTTAACTGATACTGTCAATAGAGAATAATGTTTTCCTCATGGTGTAACACTTCTTATATTTCTGGCAGTTGTCTCTGACAGGCAAGAAGCAGAGTCCTTCATGATGCAGTCCCACCTACCCCTTGGATAAAAGGTTACCACTTATAGGGAACTGAGATTTTCCCTGCATGACTCCATGCTCAGAAGTCCCACTTTATTGAAAGACCATGCTCCTAGAGGAAAATCCAGGATTTTGGTACTGCCTGAACAACTGCTTAGTGTAAGCTCTTGGCTCAAAGTTACTGCAGTCACTTGCAAAACTCTTCACTGTGCAAGCACAAATCCATGCTCAGTTACATTCAGGATCTGGTACTGGCCCTCCTGAGGAACAGTACTTCGTTTTACTATGGTAAAACTTTCAATTAATAAAGATAATGGTTAGGTGAAGAACACAAATGATGAGATGTTAGATGCAGGAAACCATGCAGATGAAAAATAACCTTCACAGTTAGTCTTTTCAGTTTTGTGACCATTCTCTTATCAGTCTTAAATTGCTTTTATCTATCTCATGTCAGGCACCACTGAGATAGGGCAGTTCACCCCAGCTGCCCCGTCTGGCTCTTGTGTGTTGATGAAGTTCACACAAGGCTCCACGAGCTCCATTTTTCAGGGTTTACATCCCTTTACACAACAGCAAAGTTGAATAAAATTTGATGGGTTTTCGTCTTCCTCATTAGTCTGTGTGATGTCTGGAGAGTTTCATACACAAGTTCACTACTACATAAGAAAAGTGAATTATTTCAGTACTGGTTTATTAATAGTCTTGTTCTATGTATTGTTTTCACATACACCTCTTCTAAGCAAAACTACTCCCTGCTGTACATAATGAAAGAAAAATTCAGTTGGATTCTTTGAATAATGTCCATTAAAAATATACAGTCCACTTGTTGTTTAATATATAACAACTTGATACCTTTGTACAAATGAGTCCAAAAAACTTTATTACATTTAAAAACCACCCATAAAGATCAGGCAAAAAATAGTGTGCCATATTGAGATTATGAAAGCTAGAAGTACAAGTCGTGTGTTTCCTGCCACCACCACCTTAATTGTCAAAATACATTAATCGTCGTAGTGTAAAGGTGTCATATACCTGAAAAAGGGCTTGAAGATAGATGAGTTTATATGACATTGATTAAAAAAATTAACCTGACATTCTTAGGACAGAACTCTTTTTAGTGTCCACCGCCAGTACTTTCTCAGTAAAAGTTCATGCGGATGCAGCAAATACTTTGTTACATGCTAACGTTTGGTTATTTGCAAGCTTTGGAATGCATGGAGAGGATGAGATGAGATGAGAATGGCATCAGTCTGTCTGTCCCACCTGATCCAGCTCCCTGTCAGTGATGGGACTAAGGCCTTTGTATCCACCATAGTTTTTCTGAGAACCATTTGTAGCACCTGGGTTTGTATCCATAGGACAAATGTAGTCTGTTGATTCATCAAATTTCTTTTTCCTTAAATTTCCAAAATGTGAAAATCCAAGTTTCTTTGGCTAAAACAAGAAGACAACAGAGTAAGTAAGTTTTGAACAAGAAAAATAAGGTTGCCCTTTAAACATTCAACAACCTCTTTTTTCTTTTTTTCTATCTATTGCTATACCACTGTAGTCCTTGAAGTATGTAGATTCTGAATTAAATCAATTTGGTTTTAAAGCCAGAGTTATTTATAGTTGATGTTAAGTACATTTAGGTAGTGTTCCTTCTAAGAAAAGATGGAAGGTAAAAAGAGACAGTGGGATTGCATGATTATTTCAGGAGCTGATTTAAACAGATAAATATAAATTAAATGCTTCAGTATCTAGAATTAAGGAAAACATAACACTACTCCTTCTAGAGCTGACCTCTCCCTGGCCCATATTTGTTCCTTATTTTCTCTACAAGACAGGAGAGAGGAAGTCTGAAATTCCCAAGTACTTCCCTTTTGAAAGCAGGACATACCCGGACTTTGGCGGTGGTGGTCAGAGGTGTGTATGCTGTGGACTCTGTTATTTCTCTCTTTTCTTGTTGAGCCTCTGGTCCAATTAATACGTTGAAATTGGTCGTCAGGTGGCGCCGCAGCAGAGTCTTCTGAGGGGGAATATTCAGCAGCATCGCCAGTGTGTCACCATTGAAGCGAGGCTCCAGAAGCTGTTAAAATATTGGCAGAATAGGGATTTTTACATGGTTAAATATTTGCAATAATAAGCCATTACAGTACTTGTCAGAGGAATTTGTCATTGCTAAGCTGTCTACATTAGGCCTTTTATAACTCACTCATACAATACTCACTAGGGTTTGAATGGGAAATACATGAATGTGGACACTAAGAGCTGAGAACTTGATTGTATTTATATTTATCAGCAAACCTTATATTTGATTGGATTGCATGAGTTTTCAGAATTTTCTGCCCTAGAGTATAAACTGACAAAATAGCACATATTTTTCTGTTTCATTTTTGCAGAATTTCTACAGCACTAGAATCGGTATTTCAGAAGTGTGACTTTATTAAGCTGCAAACAGTTCTGAATATTTGGAATTAAACCCCATCATTCCTGACTGCCAGCAAGACTGCTGTGAGTTCAGGACATCATTTACTGTGGCACAGAATTCTAGTAATACCACTCCAAGAAACACTTGATGATTCTTTATTAAATAAGTAACTTTCCCACGGTACAGTTTGGATTTTGGTTGGTTTGCTTTTTAATGTACTGCTGTTAGACACTCATGCACAGCTCACCTTTCATTATAAAACTTGTTTTAGCAGTTCCTTTTTATTTTAGCTTTCCTTTATAAAATTAAGACTCATGGATCAAATAGGCACTTTACAAGGCCTGATCATGCTGTTGTATCACAGATAAAGCTGTTTCCTCCAGCTGGACAAACACCAGGTAAAACATGTTTTATGTTACAGTCTGTCAGTTTTCAGTGGATGTGTAGTAAAATGTTAAATGTGAAGAAGTCTTACAATCAGGGCACCATGCACTCCACTTCCTCGAAGGTTCGGTGCGTATTCTGCCAGGTCGACTGATCTGAGCCATTCCATCACTCTGTGGTTGGACCACTGAACAACTTCAGACGGTGAACCGTTACTCTGCTGAAGTAACCAGAGGTCATGCTGACACTGTAGCCTGTATTATCACTGCGCATTCACAACATGTGCCCTTAGTTCACATAAAACCATTGCTCCTCCTCTCCTTCAAAGAAAGAGCAGCGTTTTTTCCCTAGATTCTAAGGTATTGTTCTGGATCAAGCTGAAGCCCCATACATTGCATCAAGTAATATAACAGTAGAGACCACAGACACCAGGTATAAAAAAGGGAGCATTTTGAGAACAATATTATTGTCAGGCTTTAATACTAAATGAACAAATTACGGTGACTTATTGTCAGGTTGTAATACAAAATGAATACGGCTAACCAGGTAAGGCAAAAACCTTACAGTCTTTGAGAGTTAAAAATTAGGAGAGGCAAAGAAAAAACATTCCAAATTACTATCTATCTCAGAAGTTGAATTAACTTCTAAACAATGATCTATCAAGGGAAGTGCATGAGATCAGCTAGTAAGTGGCTCAAGCACTTTAGGACTCAGTAGATTTTTCTTAATGCCTCATCCTGGCAGTGTTCAAGGCCAGGTTGGACGGAGCCTTGGGTGGCATGGTTTAGTGTGAGGTGTCCAGGCCCATGGGAGGGGGATTGGAACTAGATGGTCTTAAGGTCTTTTCCAACCCTAACTATTCTATGATTCTGAGATTCTATTATTGGTGAGTACATGTTACATTCCGAGCGGGAAAGCAAGCAGCATAACTACTGCTTTAGGCGCAACTCCCTATTAGCAGTGATTCTACTGTATCCTTGCACTCTTACCTCTTCAACTGGTCTCCTGCGTAGACAGTGGGGGTTGAAACCGTTGATGTGCAGCACATGAATGGCACATTTAATACTCAGGTGATGCAGCTGACTGGTGACTTTCAGAAAGAGAAGGTCGTTCTGTGAAGGGGAGAGCCCTTTAAGTGGCAAAGAATACATACCAGAACAGGTACTTTCCCCAGGAAGAAAGACGTTAAGCTTGCTATGTAGTTTTACCTAGAGACGAGGCTGTACTTCTGAAACCAGCTATATTAGGCATTTTTTTTCATAGCACAGTTAACAAAAACAATTACCAGCTGTAAGAAAACACAGTGGCTATGTGTGGTGCTGCTCATGTGATTGGAGCTGTACCATTTACTGGATTTGCTGCTTATCTTTAGCTTATTTAATATTGCTAACTAACTTGGTGAGGAGAACAATGAACTCCTGAAGCTGCATGTAAAATAAGTCATTTTTACCTGTAATCATGGTGTGATACATGGCACTGAAAGAAAGACTGTGGAAGTTAGCTATAGCATATCCTGTGACTTATTTTGTGTACCTTAGGAACAGTAATTATGCATCAGACAACACAAATGAGCTACTATGGGCACTATTTCCATCTTGCAAAAAATTCTTTAAGTGCTCACATTCAAAGGAAAATTGTAAAGTTCTTTGCTTATTCTGAAGTTAAATTTGGTTAAACTGAGGGAAAAAGGATTTTTAGCTTACCACAGTTAAGTACTGCAACATTCTCCCATCCACTCTGGCTTCATGAAACTGGTCTTTGTACTGAGGTAAACCAATGTCATCGAGCCATCCTGCAGGTAGAGGAACAACAGTGTACCCAAATCCAGATAAGTGAGAATGAAGCCCTTCTCCCCTTCCTGTCTTGGCTGGCTTCTTCTGAGGCATTCAGTTAGCTCCTTCTACCTGTTCACCCTTCCAAAGATCAGCCTCTCCCCAGAAGCCTGAAAGCATTCCCATCAAACAGTTCCATCCACAATACCCCCGTGATATTCTACACACAGTGTGTGAGAGATTGCAGGGAAGTAAATGTGGGGGCTCAGTCTAGTGACAGAGTTCCCCTTGGAAGATTGTACTGTAGGGCTGTATATTTGGATGTCAAAAACAACACAAAATCATCATTCTACCATGTTAAAACTTTGTGCTCTTAAAAAGATACCCGGTAACTACTTAAACACATACTGGGCAGCCCTTCAGTAGGTGTGAGGGAAATTGCTTTCCAAACCAGTCCAGTTCAAACACTTACGTGTCACCCAGATATGATCAAGCTGTGCAGACTTCTCATCTTGTTTTGCATTTATTGATTTAATGGCCAAAACTAATTTCTTCCTGTGCAGTGGATGCTTTATTCCCATTTCCTGCAATAATAACCATTAACAAATATTTTGCCTTGTCTCTTGCTCTTTTCATCTCATTAGGTATCTGCAACTATTGATACTACATATCAATACGGTAAAGCTGCCAATTGTTTGAAGAAGCCTGGTTGTACGGAATCAATATGTATGGCTGCTAGAGGGAAACAGTTATAGAATATTACCTTTTCCATGTCCTGAGGTGTCGCAGTCAACAGCATATGACCTGAAGTCACCCACTGCCGTGCAAATATGACGTACTGACCAAGACCGAAGTCCTCAAGCCAGTTACAAACTCTTTCAGTGCTCCACTGAGCAAATGGAGCATTGTAGTCACTGAAAAGCACAAGAAATGTGTGGAAAATCTTGAAGAACAGGATAATGGTTAGCGTCAGAAAGCTGATTGTGCGCCAGGGGCAGTACTGCAGCACACGTTTGTTACCGTGCTTTGGCTTGTGCAGTACTGAAAGCCAACAACCACTCTCACAGCACGGGTTGTGGTACTAGTGTCCTGTTAATCTGCCTGCCCAGCCTCAGCCTGTGAATGACTGGGGGGGGGGCAGTAAATTTCTATTTGAAAAGAATGGGAATTGCTGAATCCTGAGCACTTTACAGATATTCCCACAGGAGATGATGACAAATTAGTTTTCTTGTTCTTTACCAAGGTGTATTTTTTGACACTCTAACAGCAGCTAGCGCTGCAACCTGCAGCTGAAGGAGCACAGATGGGGAGTGACTCAGGATGCATTTTCTACCAAACAAATTCTTTCCGGTTGTGTAATGAAGCACACTGGGGAAAACGTATTTCACAAGGGCAGGGTCTGGCTGTTGAGCACATTTAAGAATACCACGTGATATGCTGTGAGAGGCAAAGAGGAACCATTACCTTTTCTGGCCTTTGGTTTCCTTTGATCTGGACAACCGAGGCCCAGCTGTTGCACGGAGGCCGCCTCTTCGAAACTCTGCCAACCCCAGGTCGTCTGCAGGGAAGTTACCTGACTGAGTTCTTCTTATTCTTTCAAGACAAGAGTGCCACAACAGTAGTATTAGCTTGCAACAGAGAACATTTGGTTGTATGGAAACTATAGTGACAACTAGAAGTTGTATTAATCTCCCTGTAAACCACAACCACCCAGTTCACATGGTAGATGCAGAAATTCAGGCAAACCCTGTCTAGAACTAACTCTGAGGAA
Source organism: Pezoporus flaviventris (assembly GCF_033815535.1). Taxonomy (NCBI): domain Eukaryota; kingdom Metazoa; phylum Chordata; class Aves; order Psittaciformes; family Psittacidae; genus Pezoporus; species Pezoporus flaviventris. The sequence continues at coordinate 3,599,642 of NW_026892584.1, read as the reverse complement.
ATAAAAGAGCTCTGCAGAGCAGCCATCTGATTTTTAAATCCAGTTACTGATCCACCCTGCAAGCCAGACCTGTAAATAACTGTCTGCTGTCCTGAAGCAGGAAAATCGAACACAGTAACCCTCAGTCCCCCTGCTATTTGTTTCTTCTGTTCTTTCTCATTTTTTTGCCCAATGCTTTCTGTAATGAACAACTTAATATTATTTTTCATAGCTAAAGGAACTGGTGACGTATTAAATTATTAGCATTAAGATGATAGCTTATTTCTTCCAACAGCACAATGTTGAAGACAATACCACCCACATGTACACAGAGACACACTGGTACAATCACACAGCTGCTTTCTCTCCTGTTCCTAAATCTTACTTTTGCAGCTCTTGCCGAGAACTGTATTCATTCTCAGCCAAAATGCTTTTACATGGAACTAAAAGAAAAAATGACCATACTTTCCCCAGATTTTCTTGATCCCTTTTGGACTCTTTCTGTTTTCTGGAGACAATGGAGATTGTGGGCCTGAATCCGTTCCCGAAGAAAGAGGTGAAAGGTCATCTGAGACCACTGTACCATCCACGTTCTCTGTGTCTCCTGGGTTAAGAACAGCAATATATATAAACATTTTATACAGACTGTTAACAAAGTTGTTATCTGGGAAACTAACGTTTAAATGCAGAACACAAAAAAGGAAAGACTTCTAGAAAACTTCATGTATAAAAGCCCCATGCTCAGAAGGTGAAAAAACATAGCCTGTATATTTGATACAAACAGAAAGTAATAAAATATTGTGTACACCAGTATTGTTAGTTCAGTTGTTTGTACTTAATTCCATCATTTTTATTAATTTAAGATCTTCAGACTGAAGCAGGCTCTTCAGACTCTTGCCTTGCCTATTCTTAACACCGTAACTCCTCCATCAAAGTTGGAATTTTTCTGTCAACTTCAGTGAGAACAGAATGAAAGCAGGAATAAGTATTTTAAAAAGAAATCCCATCCAACTGCAACGCAGCAAAAGCTGTTACTTCCATTCAGCACTGCACTTCAGGAATTCAGTGTGGATGGCCCACGTGGTGTTACTATTTCATAGAGAAAGGGAAGAGGAAAGGAAAAAAGCAAGCAGCAAAATTCACATCAACTTTAATTCACATTAAAGTTGCATCTTGTTTGGATACGGTACCTAGCACTGGTGCACTGACACTCCTGATGCGATCTTCAGTCATCCCAAGAAGCAGAAAGCCAGATGAAGAAGCAAAGAAGATATAAAACACCAGCAAAATAAAGTTACAGAAGAGCAAAGAAGTCAGCTAAGCATTAAAAGCAGAAACGAAAAGAAGCAGTTATGCTGCTTGATATGGAACTGAATACGCATCGGTGTGCACAAGCACCAGTAATTCTGTACGATCACCTAGAATAGATAGGGATGATCATTTATCTGTTGTTTGTGGAGTCTGGATTTTTTATGAACTATTCTGAGACCATTTTAATGCATTAAGCATGACCTACAGAGCTCCACAAAACCTGCAGAATGTCTGAAATTAAGCTATGTCTAAGGTTACACCAAATTCCTCTGAAATACAGAATTAGAGGTTTAAAGGTTTGCTTCACATGCAAGAAACAAACCAACCTGCATAAAAAAAATGTTAATGGATAATACTGCAGTTAAAGATATAGTAGCATGGCTCCTGCATTGCCTACGATGTTGCAATCACAGAAAAAACCCTTTCAAACAAACCCTAAACAGCCCACAGCCTATTGCAATCTTGAACCTACAGGCCCTGGCAGCTTTTAGGACCATAGGGCCTTAAATAAAACCCAGCAAACAAAAAGCTGCCAGCATAATTTTTAAAGTGTAGACAAACTTCAAAATCACAAGTGATGCTCGTGTGTTCTTCAGCCCTTGGCAAATAAATACCTGGCTCTCTGCCTTGCTGTAATACTTTCTATATTGCAGTATATCCATGCTCAAGATGTCAATGAAAACAAATTAACACAGGCTTCCACACACAGCTGTGGTTGTGAACTAACAATATACTTGCATTTCGAAAATCCGCCCATGATTTCCTATACCTACTAAGTCAGTTCTTCACTTGTGGGTCCCCACAAGTTCCAGCAACCAACAGTGCAGACACTGGGATTTTTGCCTGAAATGTGCACGTTAGTGCTAGATATACTGTGAAGTTTCACCCACTGAAAGGCAGCAGAATCGCAGGGCGTGGGTTGGTTTGTTTCACTTAATCCATCAATGTAACATACATTTGTTAAAAGGATTGATGGTGTGCCTGGCTCTGCATTTGTGTTTGCTTGCTTTTTAAGAAAGTGTCAGCAAGCTCAGGGGAGCATTGGAAGTGTGATGGAAAAAAAACACTGCTTATTCATGTTGCTAATATATTTGCATCTCTAGAATTTCCATTTCTTAGTTACAGATATGTTGTCTTTCAGAATGCTCTCCCCACAATCTCCAAAGCAGTCAGTGTCTCTTCATTACTTATGCTATTAATGATGTCAGCAAATTCTAACATCAAGTGCAACAGAAAAGAACATTCTAAGTTTAAGCCATCCTTTAACCTCCAAGTAAGCTGATGTGGTATATATTAGGTACAAAAAAGAAGTAGAACTTTCCTTAAGTACATCACCTGAAGGTCACAGTTTACTGTTCTGGTATAGCAGATTATACACCATATTATGTCCTAGCTTCTCAGTTTGCTTTTCCCCCTCTCAGCGAGGTGTAGATACATACTCAGGCCCAGAAAGCTGCTGTCCTCAGAGTCGTTCACACCAGACCCATCTGATGAATTACATGTTCCCTGCTCTCCATTCTGCAGGGGTCGAGGCAGCTTCCCTGGCAAGGTTTGGTACTTGCTGCCTTTTGCAAGCGGCTTACTCTGTTGTTTTTTAAAGAGGGAAAAATAAGTAAGTACAGAATCAAATCACAGCATTCGCAATCCAGTACACAGGAATTTAAAAGTTGAGGAAAAAGTACTTGAACCCAAAATGGCATCACCCACTCCACGTTCCTGCTTACAGATCACTCATGTTGAATCTCAGTTACTTGGCTGTTTTCTTGCTAAGACACTGCCTTCTCTTCCCCCATCTGCCTCTCTCCCCCCCTTCAGCCAGACTGTCTATTACAATATACAATATATGTTGAATGTTACCTGGTTTCATCATAAGGACCCAGCACTATATATAATACCTTGGTCCTTCCACTTTGATAGTGCCAGAAATGCATTTAGTCACTTCTCAGATCATTCTTTGTGCTATCAATTATTACCCCTCTTTTTCACCAAACTGTTTCTGCCTCACAATTGTATCTTGCTGGAATTTAAGCCAAAAAAAGTATTTGTGCAACTCAAATTTTGTCAAACACTTTTGCCCACCACCACTAACAAAAGAATCAACAATGAAGTTGGGGTACAGAAATTTAACTCTTGTAAGAGCCAAGATCTCTTTGTATAGATAAAAAATAGTTACAGCTATAGTTGCCAAATATATAGCTAAATACATAATTTATTATAGAACCTAAGCACAAGGGATACTTTTGATATTTGATAAAAACATAGGCTGAGCTGTATTTTAGGGCTAGTCTGAATGGCTGCTCACTGACCCTTTTGTCCATGTCAGGCTAAAAGAAGTGCCTAACATGTGCTTGCCTTCATGTATTGTAGGTACACAAACACAGTGCTACTAGCATCAGTGAGATTACTTATGTTGGAAGGACCTTCCCCCAGCCACACAGCTCCCAGGGGGTGGTCCTCAAAGCCTCAGCATATCATATGTAAGGGGAACTGGTATGTAGGCTTTGCTAAAAAAAGAATATCTCAATTTTCCTTGCATTCAGTTTTTCAGTGATCAGTTACTTGGGATCTTGATCCTTGTACCAGGGTAGATGAGAACTTGCACATAAATCTGGGAGTTCTGAGCCTAACGAGATATGTAACAGCATTGAGAGACTTTTCCAATACTGAATCCAAATTAAAAGATACATCCCACAACTGTCAAAGCAATAGGGATACAGAAGTTTTTCCAGAAGAGCACTGAACCTGCAGCTCCAGTCAAGGTCAGTGGGAGTGGTGTACATTCAGTGTGTGTTTGGAATAAGCTCATACTGGTAAATGGTTCAGTATCAGAAAGGAGGATAACTTTGAACTGAAAATACTCAAAACATACTTAGTATACAGAAACACAGACTATGCTCCTACTTAGTAACCCCATTCTAACATAATTGTTTTAAACCATTTAAAACATTGTCCGGGAAAGGATGATATATGAAATATTTAAACAGATAACCACTTGTTTATCTATTCTTATTTCCAGGCTTAGAGGAATCTTTGTGATGCTGTAATTGCAGGCCTCAGTTCTCCTGTTTTGGCAGCTTCAGGAGTACATCCTGACTTGTAACAAAAACTATACAAGTACAGAAACTGCTTCTTACATTAGCCCAGTATTTTCTGAAATTGCCTGACTTCAGCTTCTAGCCAACCATAAAACCTTTTAGATTAAAAAGAAGAGTTCCCTCTCAAATTCTTACCCCTGTTCTCAGAGTCTGTCAGTACTGGAACTATGCAAACATTTTAAAAAGTAAAATGAACATAAAATTAAAACAGCATATCGTCACAGCACGCCACAACAGACAAATGTTAAGAGAGTTGACAGTTAATATACCTCTTGTTCTACAACACGCTGTACTGGTTTTCCGTCTACAAACTACGGAGTTGCAGGGAGGGTAATTTCAAAGTTTTATGGAAAAAAAGCAACAGACAAATGTTAGTATTAGCATACATACTCAGAACATCAATTGTAGTCTTTTTGCTATAGTGATGCTACTTAATGCATTGCCAGCATATTACAAGGTCTGTTATCTCTTCATTTCATTTCATTTCAATAATATATTTAAATATTAAATGTGGTTGTTCAAACCACTCTACAAAATTCGGGCTGGTTCTGTTGTGAGCAAAGGAATTTTTCTACATTTTAGGCTTCTGGGTGATTCCTCTAGACTTAACTTTCAGGTGGGAACATGACAGCTGTTTAACAGTTCAAACAATATGAAAACGAATGATAGAAAGAACAAACGCAATACTTTATGTATGGAAACCATAAAGAGCTGAGATAGAAAAGAGGGGATAAGAATATATGACATGGCTGGTCAGAGACACCAGTGTGCTGTATTTTACTTTACTTTAATTTACATTTTCATTGCTCTACATAACTGCAATTTGAGCTTTGTGCAAAACAGAACAGCTCCAGTAAGCAGTGCTGCTTGCACATGTTCTCTTGGATTTAATGCAAGGAAGCGAGAAGTCTCGCTGAGTCAGCAAAACAAGTTTCTTCTTGTGGTTGTAACTAATTCACATTTAGCCACTCACTCCTAGGCACAGGGAGGTCTCAGTTATTCCACCAAGAAGCCTCATGCCTAAATTAGAATGTGGGCTGGCTTGCTGCAATTCTCTCATATCCTTGGTAGTTTCTTGCTCCCCGATGGACTGTGATTTAACCGACAGAGCAGCTTTACAGCCTAAATGCGTAGGTATAGCCTTATCACACCATGGCACAGAGACAAATTAATTTTTTGAATGCTGACAGGAAAATAAAAGTTAGGAAGAGAAAACAGACCTTCATAAATTCCACATGGAATGAATGTTAGTTCTGAACTGATCTGTCACATGTATAACCACAATCAAATGGATGCAACACAAATTTCAAACATTCCCTTTGGTTACTGTCATCTTCACAGATTTAAGAAAAAATTAAGAATTTTAAGAACTGAAACAACCATCATTCTAGTATCTGTTTTAAATGGCATTACTGGGTGTGGATAATCCAGTATTAAGCCTAATTTGAGTACAGACAGCGTCAATAACAGTCTCAACGCATAATTACAAGTGCAGAGAAATTTCGGGTTAGAGAATGACAAAACAAACCTCTGGACCATAATGTAATGAGACTTTTTAAATTGGAGACTCATTATTTTGGAATGGAAGTAAGCCCTTGAATTAGTAACAGCGCCCATCCTGTTTTAACCAAGCCAGCATCACTGCTGTCTTCAGGAATGCCATTTATATCAGAAATCTGAGTTAGGGAATGATACTCAATATTTACATGCAAACACTCAAAAATTCAATCCTATGTGGAAATACCCTGTCCCAATCTTTAATTACTTTCAGCATTTGTTGCCTTAACATTTTTAACTATTTGGAAGTTGAAATTATTTTTAAAACTCTTACCTATAAACAAAATACTACTGCAAAAGACTCCTCATTATTTCTTGTATTTCTCTTAAGTATTTGTCTTCTCTTTCAGGTGAAAAGCTGAATTTGAGGATGCGTATGTATGGTGTGTCAATCTGAGGATGCGTATGTATGGTGTGTCAACTTGTTTGTTTATTCTAAGCTTGAATATGGGGTAAGAAAAACATGAACCGTTCGATCATGAGGGCTTTTTCCCACACATACAATGTCAGTGGTGGTTAGGGCTACTGTATGTGAAACAAAAATAATATTTATACTTGACCTTTACCTTTCAGTCATGACAACACCAGAAATCATCACTGTAAATAAACCAACCTTTTCCAGGGATTCGCTTTGCAAGTCTTCTAAACTACTTGACTTTTTTTTCTGTGGAATCCTTAAAATAGTAACAGGCAAAAAAAAGCAATAGTTGGTACAGCACAGTATGTTTGCATATGCCCCTACTGTATCATATGGCAGCCATATATATCGTATGTCTGCATATAACATAATGCCGAGCTAGGAGATTCAGTTGTTGCATTTTTAGCCTAAAACACATGGTATTGGGAATGGCAATAAACAAAATCAGAAAGAGCATCAAGACATCCTTTGGTCAACAAAGAAAGGCAACAATGTGCAGTTTTAAACCTTTTATCTACAGGTGACTTTTTAAAGGCTCTTAACAGTACACAGACAGTAGTGACTCTGTGAACAGTGTGCAACATTGAAGGGTTTTAAAACTGGAGAAGGGCAGAAATATAGATATAACATGCAGCCAGAATTTTTTTTTATACATTTCAATTAAAGTTACTCATTCTTACCTGCTGATGATTTCCAGAGATTCCTCTTGTGGACAGGTTAAATTAGTTGAAGATACTGGAATGCTTCCACTTCAAATCAGAATAAAACATACTGGTTTAAGTACTACAAGTATCTTTGGATATATAAAAGTGCTAATTTATTCCTGCAATTCAGACCTTATACAATTAAGTACTGCAAACTCCCACAGCAAACCCTGCTTTCACAACTACCCAAAAGTTCTTGCAAAGCCAAGAACAGGGAAGACAACATGCCAGTTAATCAGATTAAATAATTCAAATTTAGGACAATCCACATAAAACACACAAAAAATAAAGATCTTGCCTGATTTCCGTAGCTTTGTGTGGCGATGGAGACAGCACAGCTGGTGATAATTCTCCTGAAGATGCCTATGTAAAATAAAACATACATAAATTTACATTTATGTAAAATAAAGCCTGTAACTCTAGAGCTGGATTCTGGATCTATCATGCCTATACAAAGAATACATACAAAAATTCAGGCAAGGCTAAACCCACATTACTACATTACTTTAGCTACCACAGAGAAACCAAAGCAAACAAATCGTATATATAGAATTTGCTTCTAAAACATCTTTACTAAGTACCTCTGTTTTCAATAATTCTCCTTGAGGATTAGTCAAAACATTCCACTTCCTTAAAGTTGTCTCAAGTTCCTCTTCACTGCCACCAGAGACAGAAGAGCCTGTGACCATTAAAGATTAGAAGTGGAAAGGGAGAGAAACAGGCCAAAAAATAACATTTTAGGACCATATCAGACAGTCTATGTATTTCAGTCTCACAATTCCCCTTCAGCCTTCACCTGATGCATGTAGCTTTCCAGCCTCTCACTCCCCACCCCTGACTTACAAGCAAGCTGATTTATAACAGCAACAAATTTACCACTTCTAGTTATATGACAGGCTCTGCTGTAAGTAGCTGAGCTGATTGAGGCAGCTTCTGAACCACTCTAATACACAGTTTGATGTTCCGAGGCAAGTTCAAGTTGGTACTATTTTCTTACTCGTAGTGTACTGCTTTATAGGTAGTGTGCATGTCTGTATCATAATACAATGTCCCATGCTCTGTTCAAGGATGTACACAGTAAACATGCCTCGGGTTTTTCTGGATATCCCAAATCTAAACAGACACTGAAATACTCCAAATTAATTATTTAGTAGGACTTCAATTCCTGAATTGCCAAAGCTGCAATACTAAATCAGGTTTTGAATATCCAGGGCTCAGCAAAGTTTTGGAGTATTTTGGATAAGAATTTTTTTCTGGAGCTCTCCATGCATAGGATTGCAAACAGGATGTGGAAGGGCTGCTATGCCATGATGGAGGAATTCAGACTGACCTTTAAGCATATTAACAATTCCTACTTTATATGATAGAAGTGCAGCGGGTCTAGGCAGTTTCAAAACACACCAAATCTTATGGTTAAGCCTTGGCACTGTTAACAGAGAGATCACTTGAAAACTCATTAGAGACCAGGTATCATGCTGTTTGGTTAAGAAGACTGGCAACAAAACCCATACTGATTGCTGGCCCTCCAGGATATGGAGTGAAACTTATGCTATGGTTGCTGGTACACAAGAGCGACCTACAGTCAAGTTCAGGGTAGCTCCTTTATATTTTGCTCAACTTTCTGTGGCTGTTTCAAGCAGTCACCCTACTTTAATCCCAGATAATGATTTGAAACAGTTATCAGAGACAGAAGATTTCAACCCTCTGATTCTACCAAAGATTTTCGGCAGAGATTACACATCAAAAGGAACCTTTAAAATACACGTCTAGAAATAATAATAATAAAAAAATAATCAAGCGAGATATTTCTTAGCGCCCTAAATATGAGACTCCTTCAAGCACATGTCAGGTAACAAGCCCATTTGGGCTGTGGTAATATTGTAGCCGTGACAGCATGCACCTCAGTGTGGACAGTCTCTTACACACTCTACTACCTACACAGGTTTGGGGGTTTGGTTTTGTTTTATTATGCTAAGCATTACTGGTTTTTTTTTAGACATTAGACTGTACTGAACTAGCATACATTGATTATACTAGCATACATCATACTCCCTGCAGTACCAACTTGACAATCCAGAGCATCATGACTTGCTCATTGCTCATGCACACAAGTGTCCTCCAAAAGCCATGTCCCATGATGTTACTGGGGCTTTCTGCTGAGAGCACCTACTCTCAGGGTAACAGTGGTGAGTTATCTTGGTGGTTAACATCATGAGGTCTCCAAAAGCTACAATCACACCTTTGGATTTCCCTTCAAAACACTTTCAAGTGAGAGACTTTCTTTTTAAAAAGAACATTCAGAGAGAGATTTACCTGACTCTCGTTCCCTGTTCTTGTGTGTTAAATACAAGTGTCCATTCTGCCGTACAAGACCTGAAAACATCGTGTTTGTTAATGTGATGATGTACGTTTAACAAAACTGTCCTTTCTGAAGGTCTCCCAGAATAATTTTAGTACTGAAAACTACATTGGCAACTTCAAACAAGATTGTCCTAAAAACCTACTCCTCAGTTATGCTGCAGGAAGTGAAATGGGACAAAGATTTTTCCCCAGATTTTGAAGTTAAATATATAATATTGTGTGCACCAAAACAACTTTGGGTTTTCAGTTGCTTCCTGCACACCAGAACTTTTCTAGTCAGCTGTCAGAATTTTTCTTAGTGGAAGGAAAGCGCAAGAGAACTTATTATACTCATTGCAACTTTTGGTTTTTTTTTGCAAGGGGGGTGGAAGGTCCTCCTATGCATCAAATTGCATCTGTGATCAGCTTCCTTTTCATGAATGCCATATAAAAAAATAGGACATAAAAGGAAAACTTTGTCATTAACACTAGCTGGCTTGTAGTTAATCATTAGTGCCATTCCTGAACTGAGCTATGACTAATCTGAATACAGGATGTATTCAATAGATTAATGTTTGTAATCTGCTAAATTCTCCTGATACCATTTTACACTGTAAAAGGCAGTTACTAATGACAGATCACAGGAAATACCATACATACTTATCTGTATACTTTATTCATCTCCTACAGAGTAAATCATTTAAATAAAACTGAATATAATTTTAATTTTGAATAATAGATTGAGAGGGCTATGATGCAATTTAATAAAAATACTGTAAACTTATGCTTTTAGCTAATTTAAATGAACTTTCCTAACTGCCCCTGTGTCAACAAATTCTATGCCTGCACTAGTGTCCTGCTGTTTTCTCCCTCATTTAACACTTTTTGCTATAATTCCTTTTGGTCTGGCCTCTACAACCCATGTACAACCAAGAAGTAGCAACCTGAAGCAGCGAAAAAGGAATTAGGAAGCTTTGAGCATGAAAGACATACATCATAGGTCTGCACTGTGGAAGAGACCTACAGGAGTCCCATCAGTGAGGAGGGGAAGGACTGCATGAAGTAGCTGGCCCCAGCTGTCCACCCACAGCCACCACTACACAGATATAGGAGTTCTGCCACCAAAGCTCCTGCCCCGCTGCAGTATATAGCAAAGCATTCTAAGAAGAGCAGTTGCTGACTTCAGATTGCCTCTCCACATGAGGAGCTGAACCACAGTCTTTAGACCCAACTGATGAGCAGGTCACACAGCTGTACAACCATAGCAGTAAGCTCATCAGTCATCCTTCCTTATCAGTCAGGATCCTTAATGACACTCTCTTAAAAACCACATAGCGCCAAAGTTCAGCTTCAAAGAGGGACTTACTATTAACTTAAATTTTAGATTATGATTTACAGAGTCGAGCATAAGATTCAGTCATAGAAGTCTTGCTTAATAGTAATGTTGCAACTAAATCTCCCATATATTATAGACCCTATTTCTTTTTTTGTACTGCCTACAGTATAGGAAACAAAAAAGAAATCTCCACACACTACAGGCAGTAACACACAAGCCTGGTCAAGATACGCTGTGGTTTTTTTCTTCATCTGAAGGACTGTATACTTACTTTCTTAGCACTCCAGCACAATACATATGTAAATATTACTATGCACATATATTGAAAACAACAACAAACAGCAGTTTTAGCGCATGCAGTTTGAAAAATACCTGATATCAGGAAATTATTCACAAGACATTTTACCGTGAGCTGCAATCATTATCTCTTTGACCCTCCTGTACTGGCTTAGCAACAGTGTTAACTCTTCTATTCGACGGTCCTGTGAGAAGCATTAAATAAAATCCTATTTTAAATCTGACATTTTAAACCAGCAGAAACACTCTATTACACATTTCATTCTGTGATTTTGGACTGTTTTTCCAGAAAGCAGGATCAAGTCTCTCACGTGCCTTGTAAAGAACATTCATTAGCTTTTATCTGCCATTGTACATAGTATTTTCTGTACAATGTGAAATTATGGATATAGGGAAACCTGAGGAGTTTGACATTACTAGTAAAGTAGTTATTTAGAGAAGCATAATTTGGAAATCTGCTTTCACTTCTAAATCAAGGGAATACTCTGGAGTTTAACCTCAATGGCCTGAAGTGGGCAGTGTTTGGGTTTTTGCTAGCACTGTACCTGTAATTGCAAAGTAAATCATGTTTATGTTTTAGGTTAACAGCCTAGTCACATTCTTTAGAATTCACTTGTAGGATATGTACTGCATTCTGACATCTACACTTATTCCTGTTTTGAACACACCTCTTTGAACTTTGGGAGCCAAACTTGTTGATTTTGACTTAGGCAGTCAAACTTGTATAGAACCAAGGAAATGAGGTCTCGTGAATGTCTGCTTCATTTATCCAACTCCACTCTTTCTCCAGCACCTAATGCTTTCCTATTATGTATATAGCATCCTGATTAACGTATTCAGGGAAGGTGCTTGCCTTTTGCAGCTGTAACACAGGGACGGGTAATAATCATTTAGTTAGACATTTCTATATACTATACTGTGACCCAACGATAAGTTCTTGCTATCATCACTAAGAGTGCAATTTTGAAATTTGTACTCTTAGAATTTGTCCTGTTTCTTTGACCACAGTTCTAAACCATTAGTGTGTGATAATCTTGCCCAGTGCTGTGGTAACAGAGCACCAAATGCAAACCCAAGCAAGTAATAAAGAACGAGTTTTCACAAGAAGGTTCAGGAAAGCCACAAAAGCAGAGAAGAGGGCACTAGGAAAAAAAAATAAAAACTTTGTGGGGAAGCTGGCACCTGGCACGTATTTAAGTGTACGGCTGATACCGAGCTGCTGCACTGACACGTCTTTGATTTTCCAGATGTAAATTTTGGCTTTTTGATTTTTTATGAATTGAATGTTGTTATGAGTCATATTAATGTTCTCCAGAATCAACACTGCCTTGTTCAGATTCCCTAGTTACTAAAGAAAGTTTTTAGGGATGCATATTATCATCTATTTGATGATGACAATATACAGAGACAAAAAGTGATGAGACAAAAAACATATTTACCATTTAAATAGGTTTAATTTCATGTCTCCTGGCCTTTAGTAATCTTCATTTTTTTTTATCCTTGTCTCTCTAAATTCAGGTCGCTTGCAAAATTTGAGGCTGATTCAAAGACCACTTTGAATTTCTTTTAATATAAAAACCTAGACTGGGGATACCAATAAACTTCAGATTGCGTTGGAAGATGAAGAGCTATCAGAGATGGCCAAACCTTAATGACCTTTTCAATAGCAGAAGCCAGGAGATTCTGCTCATTGCAGTCTTGGCTTTCTACTCACCTCTGGAATCTAATGAGCCTTCCAAGCTCTGCAGCCAGGTTAGCAAGGTCAGCCACACTTTCTATTTAAAAATCAACCTTCTGTCACAATCTCATGGGATAATCCAAAAATCAGGGCAATACCAAGCTTACAGAAAGAAGGTTATTCAGAACATTTCAGAGATTTAAAACCACCATTTCATTCTTATTATGTAGAATGAGGATTACTTTCTCACCTTTTCCTCATTTGCAGCCAGTAACGATTCCATTCCTATCTTCAACCTTTGAACTTCTTGATCTAAAAATGTTTTGAAAATGTTATAAAGGAAAATACCCTTGCTACTTTTGTGTAAACAATAAGTGTTTTCCGATACTTTCGTTATCTTCTTATGAGTAACCAAATCATGTCAGTGGCATGGCAAACGCACTATCAAACTACATTTAACTTGGAGTTTTTTAAAAGCTGACCTATTGAAAGCACTGCAGAATGAAAACGTGCTGGTTTTGCTTATAAAAGGCTATTCAGTACTATCTTATATTTACTAAAGTCAAATAATGACAAGAAAAAAAAGAAACGCTGAAGCTTATTTTGCGAAAGATGAGAGTGTGTTTGCTGTTGTATATTTAAGTAAATGAAGTATCATTGAAAATTAATTATATTCTGAGAAAAATATTTGCCACCTTATGGGAAGTAGTTCAAGGACATTCATGTAGCTTGGAAATGCAAAATAACTAGTTTGATATGAAGAAAATGTGTTGGGTTTTTGTGTTTTTTTTAAACTTTCTTAAAGCTTTTCAGTATGCCTAAGTTAAAATCTACATCAAGAGCTAATGAATTGCTGTCAAGTGCCTCGCACACAATTTAGTGTCACAAGATAGAGGTTATTCAGGACTGTTATAGTCAAATCAATTCAAACACACTCTCTGAAAATTTGTGAGATTATCACAATCATCCTAACTTTGTGAACTAAATGTTATTTCTCCTCTACACACTCTTCCTACCGAGTCCTCCCGTACCAACCTATACTAAATTGAGTGTAGATGATGGAAACGGAACCTGAAATAGTGTATCTGTTGTAACTGCCACTCATGGTATTCGTGCTTTGACATAAAATAGAGCCGCTTGTTTCACAAAAGACGATGAAAAACAGATGCAGCAGGCATGAAGTCAGAGAAGAAAGAAAATCAGTACTGCTAAAGAGCATCTTTTAAAAATTGGTTTACAACTTGATGTTGAACATACAATGTCACAGTTATTTGCAAAAACAGTTATTAGATTTTCTGTAGGGATTCTGAAAAATACACAGTAATGATTAAGTTTTAAAACATGTAAATTAATCTTGCAAACATTTCCTTTGCAAAAGAGAACACTTACTAACACAAGACATACACACACACAGCCAAATCAAAAACTAAAGCCAGCAGGTATTAGGCAAGCGATTGAAGACTTAAAAAAAAGCCATTAAAATCACAGTCCTACTAATTCCTTTTTATAAATAATAGACTTCAAAAAGAACTGTTGTCAAGGTATTTTTAAGCACACTGAAGCAAACTTTACTCATGATATTTATACCATCATCAAGTATGGAAACATTTTTATTCAGACTGCATTTTTCATTTAATTTACTGCTCTGATTAAAAAAAAAAAAAAAGCCCAAATCCTTCCCCTCTAAGGAAAGATGCTTTCAAACGAAGCTATTTTTCCAGATATTATATCAATTGTACATATGTACAAATAAAAAGAGGCAAAGGTTAAGTTTTGGCTCTGTTAACCTTAACAAAGTCCCTTTGAAGTCCACCTCTCTGATTTGTGAACTTCTATTTTTTCTGAAATGAAATCTTACTAAAAAGGGCAAGTAGCTGTCTGCTTGCCACAAGCAATGAAAGCAATGTCTCACATGTATTACAATTTGACAGCCAAATCTAAACAAACATTGAATTATTGCTGCAGAATGCATCTGAGTTATGATTTGTGTAAAAGGAACAGTGAGATAAAGCCAAGAGTGAATTGCAAGGCTTACGTTTTTCTTTTAGCCTTCTCCTATAAACTTCCTCTACGATGGTAAATGGTGAGGGTCAAATAAAGTATGCAGAAAAAGCACATATTAGATAAACTTTGCAATTTAGTTAGAATTTGCATTGTAGCACACTACAAGTACATTGACATTATTTTTCAACTTTATTTGATAAGACCACTTTAAAATCTGATAATTCAGTTTTGTTTTTTTTTTTTCCAGAAGAATTATTCTGCTGCATATTCTTTCCATTCAAATAGAGTCTAAGTGGTTTTCTTAAATGCAGCCTAAAGAATCTGTACAGGGTTTGATTTTTTTTCCCCACACTGGAACCAAGGACAGTTTTACTCATCTTCAATCTGAACAGGAACAGACACTATTAGAAGTTTAAAGTTGCTGAGCTCTTGATTTATTCCCATACCACTCTCTTTCCTTTGAAATTCCATAAATCATTTGGCAATCTCATAGAAAATACAGAATGCTATCAATAGAAGAGTTCCTATACAAAACACTGCTGTTATGCAAAGTAACTTTCTAGTTAGACATGCAGTTCTCTACATGCACAAGTGCTGCAGCTGAGTGAAATCAGCACCAAGTATATGTTAAGTCACTTCTTTGGAATAAGCAACAGTCAAAATCCAGTCTTCTAGAAAAGACAAATCTGCATTAATCCCTTTAAGGACATTCTTGGTAAGCCCTGGCAGAAAGATAGCCCAGCACCAGAAAAGTCACATCTCAACAAGGTCACTCTTTGGAAGCATTAGTTTACACCCACAAGAGAAGTTAGTGCAGCTAAACTGATGCACTGCATTAAACTACACACAAGTATTTCTGCATGGCTAGGTGGCAGGATATAGAAGAAAAAGGTCACTAATATCATGTTGCTCACAGCCCAGCCATTGACAGAAGCTCAGGGCAGTCAGTATTTCAAGGAACTGAAATTCCATTTCAGATGACCTGCTGAGACCAAAGGCTAAACAAGCTGATTTGCCATTGACTCGTATCAACAGTGCAGTTTTAAATGAGAACCCTGCAGTATCATAAAGTTATAGAACAGCCCCTGAAAGGGACCTTGAAATACTATCTGGTCCAACCTTTAATGGGAGAGGGAGCCTAAATAATGTATAGACTTGAAGAAAGAAAAGACATGTATCAGTGACTATGTTTTAGGATGTTTGGACATTTAAACATTATGCTTAGCTACTACTGTGACAATATTTTTTTCCTTAAATATGGGAACTGTAAAGATTTTTCAAAGAAATTTTGAAGGTATGCACAAAAATAAATTCTCACTAAACTACAATAAATCTCTCAAAATCCAAATAAAATTCCACTAGAAAAAGTTTCAGTGCTGTTGGGATACATATTGCAATTTATCACTGCCTCTAGACTGGGATAGAATTTCACACATTAAAGGCCTCTATCAGAAGACAAAATATATTTGCACTATTTTTCCTCCCAAAATAAATATTCTGGTCTCTCTTTGTATTCCTTTGAAATACTGAGCCAAGCGGCCACCAAAGTGAAATTAAAGTAGGTTTTGGATTTTAAATTTTATTTCTCCTTCTCTTACCTCTTTCTGCCACTTCATTATGTGATGAGGTCCTGGATAGCTGACTTTGTAAGCGTTCTATTTCTGCATCTTTGAGAGCTAATTGCTCCTGAAGCTGGGCTATCTCAGCCTGAAACAGAGTAAACAAATTCAGAATAACACTGTCACCAATGCTCTATGATTCTTTGCCATGAACTAGAAGAGTTCTAAGCATAACGCTTCACTTTGATGTCCCATTCCCGATTCAGGACACTTCATAAACACTATAACAACTGTACATATTTCATGGTGTAACTATCCTATTCCTTCTACAGCAGCTCACTTTTTCCAATGCAATTAGCTCTCAAAGAACAGACTTACAGAAAGGTAACATTTTCAAGGAGTCATGCGGGTAAAGAAACTCTGGAAAGCTCTCAGTGCTACAATGCTGGTCATATATTAACGACTATTATGGGGCAACTCCTGAGTTTTGCATGAAGACCAGTAAAAGATAACAAAGCGTTTTTTGAAAGATCCTGGGTTTTTTATCCTTGTACTGTTTATTAATATAACTGCGAATCTACAAATGCTAAGCCCAATTCTCAGCAGGGTAACAAAATTGTTCTTCCTCACATCAGATACTACAGCAAATAGTCTAGAAGCAAAGTATGGCTTGGAAAACAACACCACATATACCACAAAATACCAACAGTTCATTTACACTTACTGCAAATTGTGCTGCCACTAGAGTGGGATAGAATATCACACATTAAAGACCTCAACAATACAGAGGGAGAAGAATTCTGTGACTGTCCAGCTTGAAATATACTGGCTCTCAACTCTTTTTTCCTGTGAGAAACACTGTCAACAGCATACTTTACTAAGTTAGTAGTTTCATTAAGATTTTCTTCAGCAGTCCTAAAGCCTATCTATATCCACCTTCTGCATTTCCACAGCAAAAGCATAAAAAGCTCCTTGCAGAAAAGAAAAAAAAAAAGAAAAAAATCAAAGAAAAAAAGGAAACAGACAAACAAATAAATCACTTCCATGATCAGTTACTCAAAATACTAAAGGAAAGCAGATCACCAAACAATGGGGAAAAACATGGACTAATTTACTCTAATACAAAAACTTATTTTCACCAGGAAGCAAACAGGTCTGCCTGCAATTCCATATGAAATAGAAGAATCTGCCTTGTTGCATCTCTGAAGGGCTCCTACACTTCCCAGAGACTAATATGCTTTTTATATCCAGTCATGGAAATATTCCAATTCCTCATCTGAGAAACTGGAGCAACAGGAAGACAAAAGCTGAAGACATTTTAATACCAAATTTGGATTTCGCTCCCCTGGTCTATTTGATCTCATAGCTCCTTTAAATGCTGTCTTTTCTTTAATGTCTCATTCCAGTCATCTCTCAAATTATTTTTCTGCTTCCTCTCTCTTTCCCTGTACTTTTCCTCCCTTCTAGACCTGCATCTTCTCCTACTCTTCTTTCTTACTTCACTCCTACGCTTTCCATAATCTTTATCTGTCTTGGCAACTGGCCACAGGCCACAATACTTGAGAAAATATTTTCCCAAAGACTGTTCATATCCCCCACTTCAGAGAAAAAATTTTCATGGATACAAGAGCTATGATCTTAATAGGAAAAAAACATGACAGCAACATTTCATAAAACATTTCAATATTCATCCGAGAATTCTCAGAAGAAAGACATGCTAATGCAAACAATAGCTGTCTGTCATTTCAGGATCAAGCTATCAAGTATTAAAAAGAAAACTCAGTTTAATAATTCAGAATGTTTTTCCAAGATCTATCCACAACTCAGAGTCAGTAATTCATATGAACAGGGATTAAAGTACTACACAAATCAAAGGAGATGCGACTACAGCACGAAAGCGTACAGGGAAAAACAATGAGGCTCTTCTTAATCTAAAAGAATTTTAATCTAAAAGAATGGAAAAGGGCTAAATATTCAAACTAGAAATAAAGTTCAGCGGTTTAACAATGAGAATGTTGAACTAGAAAAAATAACGATTGGGGAAAATAATGAAATGTTTCAGATGTCAAGCTCCTCCAGATTAGGACCCAACAGCTTTCCAGGATTCAAGGTCAACAGAAGGGTAAGGCAGCTATGCACTTTGTTACAGAGGAAGTCAAAGCAGATGATCTAATAGTGTATTTTGGGCTTAATGTCTATTAAAATAAATTCCACACTAAGTGAACACCCAACCAACTTTGCATATCTCTTCAAACTGGAAAGCAGATTCCACAAAAGCTTGTCACCAATACACGAATAAAAGATGGAAAATTTTCAAAGATTTTAAAGATTCAAAAAATTTCCTTACAACAGGTCTTTTGTAAGTCAAAAGGACTTCTTTATTCATTTTTTTTTTAATAACAGCTACAAAAAGGTAGAATACTGGAAACTGATGGGAGGAAGCAAAAAGCACAAAAAGAAACTACAAAAACTTCAAACCTAAATACTCATTCCAAAGATGGCTTAAGAAAACTTGACTCATAGTAGGCCCTGACATAAGGCAATTGTAAGAAGAGTAAATATTTCCCTTTCCAGCTGAAATGTCTGTCATTAGTAAATGCCAAGTATTCTGCTTACTTTAGTTGCTTTTAATTTCCACTCATATTGATTTCTTTCATTTTCCAGTTCTTCCACTTTTATTTTGAGGTGTCTAAGTTCCTGAAGCAAACCCTGCAAAGAAGGAACAGCAGGTGTAAATAAGATTTCTCTGGTAGTTAGTAATTTTTCATAGTCCTGAACTAAAGATCATGCATGAACCACACAGTAGTGAACACTGAACCACCACATCAAAAACCGTGACCTAGTCTTAGAAGACAAAAATCTATTTTGAATTGAAAGATAAGGAATACTTTCTCAAACCCTCCACTTGAAATTATGAACAAATTTCCTATCTGTATTAAGGAAGATAGCTGATCTTGACGAAGTCATGCGTATCTTGGTGAAAATGAGCCAAAAAATCTGCAACTGCAGTCTCATGTAACATCAATTATCACGGTTTTGTTGCAGAGTTAGTTTTATTTGGTTTGTTTTGTGTTTTTAAGTCTCATTTTGTTTTTAAGCCACCTCATAAAGTAAGCAGAAACATGCAGTACTAAAAGACTACCGGACTGCCAAGTTGACAATCCTTGCCCCAAGCAGGTGTTTAAACTGCTTACCAAAAAATATAACACTTAGACAAAATAGTATCTAGCAAGTTACAGGCATTTAATACCATACACATACAGTCAAATACGACCAGAAATATGCTACTTCAACTGTTAATGTTTGCCACTTCGCAAACTGAGTTGAGGTAGCCAAGGGCTGCACCCAACCAGGGTTCCTAGCCTTCTCCTCTGTTCCTCTACTCCTGAGAGATGAAGTTGTCTCTTAAATATCACTCTGACAAGACCAAATGTCTTCAAATGAACTCAGGAAAAGAAAAATTTGGAAGCTTAGCCC
Organism: Pezoporus flaviventris; assembly: GCF_033815535.1. NCBI lineage: Eukaryota > Metazoa > Chordata > Aves > Psittaciformes > Psittacidae > Pezoporus > Pezoporus flaviventris. The sequence continues at coordinate 3,579,887 of NW_026892584.1, read as the reverse complement.
AATTTCGGAATGCTGTATAGCATATATATTGAACAGCCATACTAATATCTTGGGTTAAATTATTTTGAATGACTCCCAGATTTGACTCTCATGATTTCTCCAAATGCGGCTTGTAGTATAGTCTAATAGTTCACTAATCAATTCTGGACAGAAGCAAGCCCAGAAAAATAGCACTATTTTCAAAATAGGCATCATGTCCAAATGAATTACTTTTGTAAAATAAACCTATGAGAAAAGTTACTGAAAAACTCCCTCACAATATAAGCAGATTGCTTATAAAATGAGTTCTGGGGATCCAAACTGTGACCAAAGAGAGGTTGCAACTAAAGCAAATCAATTTAAAAGCAAATATTGAAATGGAAATTTTCAGGCATTGTTAAGTGGTTTAGGCAAAGTAGCTTTTGTTTTGACATGTGACAGTTTTGGTCAAATACAACTAGGATCTGTAATGTAAATTCAAAAATGTTTTCCTGGTAACTGCTAATGTCAAATAATAAAGAAAAATGTGCTGGATTTGCTATTTTAAAGGTGTTTTTATTATGGCTCCTTCCATTCATTTAGCATTATCAAAGGCCACATTTCAGATACTCTTACCTAAAACTGTATTTCATACCTGTGTAAAGCTTTTAAGACAGTGAAGAATTAATAATCTGCGTTTAGAGAACTAGTTAGGATACACCACCATGCACAGCTAGGGTGACTGTGAGGAAAACTACCAAACTACCAAACCATGCTAGCATGCTGCATATCAAACAGATAAATCTCAACTATGGAAAAAACCCAGCCCCTCAAATAATAAATTAAAATCCTCCAACCTACACACCACACCAGCACTACAGACTTACAAGTACAGTTAGATTCATAAAAAAACTGAAAGTGCTTAGGTCTTACAGATACCTGTGCCTTAGTAGACAGACATCAATGGTGACCCAGTTTATTAAATGGGGTTGGGGTGTCTAGGTTGGAGAGTTTCTTTTTTGTTGTAATTTTTAAGACCACCTCACTCTTCGGTAATGAAAGCCACAAAAGTTAATGCCAGTAATTCACAACACAATCCTGGTTAGCAGAATTTAGTTTCTGCAAGAGTAGAGAAGAGGCAATACACAGGCTAAGGTGCACTTCTCGTACATTGCACTGAGAACAATTCTTCTGGCTGAGAGTCTCTACCACTGATCTTGGACTAGACTGAGGACCATTAGGTGTCAAGTCTGGTTTCCTATCTTGAGAATTTCTTTCTTGGATTCTACTATTAATTTCCAGCTGCAGTCTACACATCTGCTCCTGTAGCTCACTTATTAGGTTCACTACTGACTGAAAACATGGGAAGAAAGAAAAAAAAAGAGACAAAAAAAGATTTAAAAAAAAGTGAGAAATAAAATGATGCAAAGAAGACTTCTACAATTGCAGCACGAAGAAACACATGAAGCACATCAAATCAAACTGAAAAAAAAACCCAAGAGATTACATATTTTCCTTTTGTTATGGTACATGTGAATGGATTTAAATCTGGAATATTGCACAGAGCTACAGGTTACATAAAACAGAGTCTATATTCTGCACTAATTCATGATTCTGATTCTAATATAAAGAACAAATTTGGCCCCTCAGTTTTGGAAGCTTTTACAGTCACATGAAGTCTGATATCAGGAAGAACTGCAACAGAGGCACACTTTTGCTGAAATGGGAATTGATTCCATTCATTTATATAGCCAAACCATTCACTAGGAAGAAATTGCTAAGTACTCAGATAGGGCCATAACCTACTCCTCACAATTTATACACAGAAATTACTAGTAAAGCAATTCTGTTTCCAGGTCTAGCATGGGTCAGAAAAATAACCCTATTACTAGCTTGCTAGCTAGGCAGTATTTTGACATGGAGAAAGAGTTAAGCAACATGCGCAGGAGAAATCAAAGGATACTACATAAGAAAAAGTAATTAAAGTGCACCAATTTGCTGGCCAGATTCTTGGATTTGTGTGTTTCAGTGATACAAACAAAAAATCCAGCTACAGAAAGCAAACCGAAGACAAGTTTTAAAATGTATGTAACGTTTCACTTAAGTTCCGTAACTCTGTAGTAAATAGTGCTGGGTAATTTCTCAGGTATTACAAGTTTGGAGTGCTTTTCTCTTAATTTTCACATACATTAACAATATGTGTTTTGTGATTTCTCAATCTTCTCAACTGGAATAAATCTGAGGAGATTAATCCATCTCCAAAAGGGGGGGAAGATTTTAGTGGACAGGGCAACAGAAGACATGGCATGTTTCTTAGAATTTTCTTCCTTACAACACACAGAAGCCCTCTTGCCATCTCAACCCTCTGGTGAACCAATAATCATACAGCTAAAGAACAGCTACTGCAAGGACAGGATGCTATTCCAACCAAGTGTATAACACAACCAATCTCAAATTGCATCAACATCCACAGCCAACTTCAAACATTCACAAAGATTTCCTTTCAACAGTGTATGCGCCAGATACAAGGGTTTCACATCAATTATTTTTTTTAGGGCACTGTGCTTAAAATGAAATTCAGGAAAACAGTTGCATATATTTAACTAACTTACATATTATTCTTAGTCAGGATCACAATGTCTGATGCTTATACTCTTTCATCCAATCAACTCTTAATGTATGTAAATGAGGATTAGTTCCATAAACAACCAAAAAGCATTAGAAAGAATACCGGCTACACTGGCCACTTTGCAGCAATACAATAGGACACTGGTGGGGAGAACCTCACCTAACTCATCCTCTTATTAGGAGTACTGCAAAGTAGAACACCTGTAGTACTGGCTGTATGTACAATCTAGATGCTATCCACAACCCCTCCACCTTGCATGCTCTAATCTTGTTTCTTTTTTACCATCATCTCCACAATCTGATACCTCACTGAGCAGTACCAACTGGCGATGACTGGAATCATTAGGACACACATCCATCTTCCTTGCTTTCTTTCAAGCACCAAGGCTTTCGTTTGTCTTTGACAGAACACTGTTAACCCACACAAGGTTCTAAAGAAGGACTGCTCTAACAAGATGCACAGACATTTGAGCACAAACTGACATCTGCTCCAGTTGTGCCAACTTGGGAGAGATCAGAAACACTTTGGATGCAACCTTATCATTCTTTTCCCTATCACCTCACATTAAAAACAGGAATTGGAAACACTCTGCATCCATACAGACTTCCCTCAGGGCAAACTTGACAGTACAGAAATGACAGAAATCCTTACCCAGTGGAGGATAAGAAATCTATGGAGGAGAAACAGATTAACTTCAGCTGCAATATGTGCCCTTACAACTTTTTCTAGCTTCAAGGTAGAAAAGGTTTCTCTTTTTGAGATTCCTTTACAGCATGAAAATATATTAACATACTATATCTTGAATTTGATTCAGGTGAGACAACACACCAGACTCCCCAGTGGGAGTCAGTGGCTCACTGACTCAAGTTTCTTTGAAACCGCAAGTAACTATGCACTAGATATTCAACAGCTTACAGCAAGCATCAGATCCTTAGGAGGAAAAAGCAAAACCAACAAAATTTATCCTATGCCAAAAAAGAAAGGCTGTTAAGCAAAATGAAATGGACAATCACTTCTGCAGTCTCCTGGTAGTGATAGGAGGTCTCTTGTCTTCTGTGTTCAGGTAAGGCAGGCATCTGGGCTGCATTAATCACTTGATAATGCTGATCATTCATACCTTGCTGCGTTAAGAAAACACATTTCCAAATTTTTTAAGGCTTCTCAAGTAAGAGAAAAGCTGCAAAAACTCCCTTAGGTGGGGTTTCAAAAACCTCCACAGAATTGCTGTGGCAAAAATAAAACATTATTTCACAATAAAGGAACTAAAATGACAAAGTCAACAGTGAGACAGTCCATTTACAAGCAGCTATTCTCCTAGACCCTGTGTTAGATATATAAATAGATGGCACTTTAAATTTAGCATGTGCTTTCAAAGAGCCAGAGACAAGTGGCATTCAGTGTGAAATTAATACCTTTGAGAAGAGGTTAGAGGCGCTTAATAAACTCCTTGCTGCTAACTAAAACCAAATTTAAACAACAGCTGCGTAAGATAAAGTGAAATGAACCTGACACATTAAAACTTGCTCATATTGAGAAGGATATCTTAATTTGCTTTGTTTCCCCCAACTCAACCAGACAAATAATTCTATAGCTAAATTCCATGTGACTGGAAAGAGCTGCTGTGAAATAAGCTGACATAAAATTAGAGTACAGAGCAAACATGTTTGAGCTGAATTGTTCTGCAATGTCACATTTAATTTTAAACTTTTTAAAAGCCATTATTATACTTAGAAATGGCACGGTCAGCCATGGAGTATAATTAACAAGTTGTCTGAAAGGGTTTCACTACTGGATACCTCTATAATACGTGCACTAGGGTGAAAACTCAGGACTATTACCTTCTGATAGTAGCATATCTATCAAATCCCTGTTCTGCTCACCTCTGTCAATCCTAAACTCAGTCTTGAAAGCACGAATTGGCTGGCTGCAGTCTATAAAAACAGATTCAGCACTGTCACCCGTAGCTGTATTCCACTTATTTAAAAACACTAATTGCAATTTCATTTGAGGTACTGTACCTGTAGAAGAATGCTGAAGTACCTACAACATTCAGAGATTCATTTCATTTGGTCACTGTCAGTTTGGAGAACTGTCTCATTCTGAAGCAAGTAGGTTATCGCAACACAACTGCGTATGTGTAAATGAGAGCAAACTAAACATAGACTGAGTACCTAAAAGTGGCTTACTCACTTAGAAAGATGTAGTTGGGCAGAGAAGACAGGAAGTTCAGGAAGACACTCAAACTATTACCAAATTTAAGCAGCAGTTGTAGTCTAACATTATAAAGGAAACATATCAATAAATTTCATTCTTATGTTTGAAATAGTGTTTGTATTGAAAAATTAGTGAAATTTACAACAAAAGAAGCTGTAACAGGGTTAAAGCATTAGAATTCAAGTAAGCATCCAATCTGACTGAAAGCAATCCCTGTTCATCTTTTCAAATTAGATTAATGCTTATTTAGGACAGTCTGAAGTAATTTTTTTAATGGCTCAACAATTAAACTAGAAATGATGTTTATTTCCCACAGCTTTACTTACTCATTTTCCCTGCATTGTATACACAGGTTTGCAACTTTGAACAGGCCAGAAATCTAATCACATCTTGGCATAGTTAATAATTCAGGGCATACTTAACACAATGATTCTCAACTTTTCCCTCAGATTAGAAGCCTTTTCCATCTCAGCAGGTACATTTCCTATTACTCAGCAATACAGCAAAGGCTTCCAGGCCCAATAACGCTGAGCTTTTCCATCCAAGGGGGTCACACACCTTTTTGCAGTATCAAAAGAATTTCACAGCTCATAGCCTCATCCTTACCACAGGCCCAGACCTACTTAAAAGTTCTATCAATGCAAATGCACTCAAAACCGCTGTTGCCTTCCAGAAGTCGGGCTGACTCTGCATGTCCTGCAATAATTTAGGCACCCTCATTCCATTACATGTTGGACACCAGGAAGAGCTGAAGGCTTCTCAGAAAGGTGGCTACTGAGAGTAGGCTGCAATCTGTAGCAATTACGTGCTGCACAGACCTGTTTAGATTTTCAGGTAGTAAGAGACAATTATGGGTGAAAGAGCACAAGGTGGCCATAGATGGTAAAAACAGCAGCTGGTGCCTCCCTGGCTTGCAACCTCTGCCAGGGATTGCTCTCTTTAAGCTATCTTTTGATCTCTAAAGAAAACTTCTGAGGATAAATAAGTCAAAAACCAAACACACTCCAAACATATTATGTCACCGCAGGTAAATTACTTATGCATGCTTCTCAAATATTCCACTAGTGGCATTATGGAGATCAAACAGTTTTCTAACACTGCCTGGATTTCAAATTCTCCTGTGTCAACATGGAAGTTTTTTCAGTCAGCAATGTATGACTCTTGGACCTAGCAATCTTCCCTTGTCAGTTGGCTCCTCCTTCTGTCAGTTGGTTCCCTTACAGGACCATTGAGTAGAGCAACGCATGGCAATTCATATGAATTACTTTCTTCATAATCGCTTTCCTTCCCAGCTCCCCTCTGCTGCTCATTTCCACGATTCCACATTCATGTTTCTCTGTTTTATATTCTTTCTTAATCAATATGGTAAAAAGCAAAGCTTCTTTGATGACCAGAACTCTCCGCATATGAAAGGGAACAAGGATTAGAATTGCCTCCAATGCATGTAATTTTTTTTTTTTTCACTATTTATTATGTAACCACAAGGGGAAAGGCTCATTTGAGGAATATGCCCTGCCCCTTGTCCTTCCCTCCCAAGTGCCACGAATGCATTGAAATCACCAAGGGTGATCATCTAAGTGTTTGTGGCACCACTGATACTACTGGGCTGACAGGTCTTCTCTGCCACATAAACGAGGAAATAGAAGAGCTCTCATAGGCTGCACATGGCCATGCCAGCCAAGCTTATGTGAAAAGGAAAGGGTTAAGTGAATGGCAACTGTAATGTATGCTTCTGGAAGGGACTTTGTGCCTTGATTAAAGCCAAACAGCAACCTCTGGAAGTATAATGAGAGAGGAGAAAAGAAACCAAATCCCAAAAATGCATAATCATATTCTTCACTGAATTCACAGGATCAATGGCATGGACGGAAAATCCTACTGCATGCCAATTTCAGCTCGAATGCTCAGGTGCATGACAGCATACCAGAGACATGATAAAAAAGGACAACAACCTAAGGAAAGAAACTCACCTCAGCTTTGTTCTGTTTCTCTTCATATTCACTCTGCTCCTTTTCCATACCAACCAGTTTAATCTTCAGGTCTGAAACTTCAGCCATTAAGTCTAATTTTTGAGTCTCTAGCGACGTTCGACTTAGCAGCTCCTGAAATCAAAGCAGAACATTTTCTCTGGTTATTTAATTGAACACTGACAGAATGCTACATGATTTATTGGCAGATCCATACTAAAGCCTCTACCCCATTGTTTAACGCTTTCAATACAAAAGCAAAATGATTCTCTTAGAGTCACAATTGCTATTGCTTTACAATGGAAAAAAAAAGCAGCAAGATAGTTCTGATGTAAGCATCTGCTGCTGGCAGAAAAAGTAACTAAAACAAAACAAACAAAAAAAAGGATTATTGGCAAATTCATACTAAAGTACATTTCCCTACCTCTCTTCACAGCATCTATTTTTTGACCTGTTTGAACTGCGTGTTTCTCAGGTTTTCATGCAAACATTCTCCCATGTTAATGGCTAGGCCGCTGTGGTCTCTGCCATATTTCAGGAAAACACATGGCAGAGTTAATCCCCACGCAAGCCATGAAATCAGAAAACAATACTAAGGCTAGGCAAACACAAACCTACATAATGCCACACAACACATTACAAAAGAATTGGCTACTTCCTAAAATACTCATCAGAAAAAGCTATGTTTTAGTATTACAATTAAACATTTTAGAACTTCTTACGATGTGTTGTTTGATAAAGGATATTACAGAATAAGCACCCTAACCAAAACAGAGTGCCAAAGACATGCAGCAATTCAGCAGTAATACTAGCAGTACTTGGAAGTTTATATCATGTGGTACTTGGTAACTTCTGAAGACTGTACACTGTGGAGGGAACAGCAGTGAATAAAAAGTGTATCCCCAAACTGGAATCTAAAAGGCAATATCTAGACTGAGTAACAGTGTAGAAATAATTGGCCATGAGTTTTGCTTGTGTACCCTGAGTTTGTTTTTGAGGTTGCAAAGAGATGTGTACTTTGGACCCAGTGATACCACTGTGTTTGGAAAACATTCAGTAATGACCTCCCCTGCATCTTTCAAAACATCTTCCAAAATATAACAGAGTTTTATGTTAATGCTTCTATTGGTCTCCATTTTCAAACAGTGGAAAAAAAACCTCCAAACCATTCAGGACTTTAAGCCTTACTGGAAAATCAATACTTACAGTGCCTAAATAATTTTTACAAAAGAACACTGGTTTCTAAATGGTTAAAAAATTTTTGCTAACTCATAACTCACATTAGTGTTTTCATCATGTGAAACACACAGAGGAATCACAGCAGATTCTGCTTTGAATTACATAGAAGTGACTTAACCTAAGTTGCCATAGCTATTCTGGATCTATGCTGATGTTACCGAGCGATCGAAACTGCCCTGTCCATCACACTTTTCTTATGTCTTCCTCTCCCATAAACTGCACAGTATGTTGTAGACCATTTCCTGGAGCCACAGAACCCAGAAAGGTTATTAAAAAAATTACACAGTTAAAGTGTATTTGGAACCTAAATCTACTCTACAAGTCAATTATTTTAGTCTGGTGGGGAATACTGCTCAAATTAAAAATAGTACTGAACTTGCATCTGCATTGCAACACCAATTATCTAAGCCACCCACGATTCCCAGTGCCATGGCCATTCCTGCTGACATTGACAATGATATTTGTGTATGGGTGGGAAAACAAACAGAAATGTAGTCTCATGATTTGGTTGGGTTTTCTTCCTCTAAATGAAATAAATCAAGCACTGATGAGGAAAAGACAGCGCACTGCCTTTTTCTACTGAGAAACTCTCAGAGGCAGTTACCTAATGAAATTTCTCTAGTAGCTGCTTTCTACAAAGGTGAGTACAAATTACAATTCTAATTACAAGTAACTCCTCTATCTTCCAGAAAGATGCTAATTTGCCTAAGATCCATAGCAGCACATTCCAATCCAGACTGGAACAGGCTCTGTACAGCTGTGAACTTATCAGACTTCTGAAAATAAAGACATACCTATAAATGAGAACCTTAATATGAAATAAGGCCACTGAGCACCAAAAAGGTTGTCAGGGTGACGTGACCTTGGCCCCGGTCAGACTCTACTCACTGTTGAACTGAAATATCATTTAGAAGTTGGGGTTTTTTGACACTGACATGGCATTCCATGATACAACAGGAAGATTTCTGAATAAGGCAAGGAGACATGGCATCCCTCTAGAGTTCAATGAAAGATCTACCCTTCCAGCGCACCACCTGGCATTACTCCTTATTTTTTCTATAGACCCCCAACTGACACTTAGTTATGCAATAAGGACTAATGCCTCACTCCTCTCATGCTGAGTTTAGTAGCTCCATGTGAACACTAGAGTGCTACCTGAGTAGTGAGCATTAAGGCACCTGATATTTGGGGTTTTTTTTCAGTCAACTCAAACGAAATTTTGCAGTTTGCTCTGAAGATAGAGAACCAGACTCCTCAGCCAGTGTGAACCGGCATAAAACTCTTGCCTTAAAATAGACAAAATAGCTAACTATCCCTAGCTTCTTTTCAGTGGAGCTACACTGATTTAAAACAGCTGACAATTTCTCTTGCATCTAGAGAGTCAAACTTCTGCTTTGAAAGAAAGTGCCGTTTAAAGTAAATGTCCCCTCTTGAAATGGTAACATCTGGAAGCAATTATTTTCATCTTCAAGCAGATGCTCACAGTGAACAGCTCATTATGAATGTGACCCATTTTGTTGCAGAGAAATTATGGTGTATTTCAGTGGTATGATGCAATTTGAATTCAGCCAGAATAAATATGCAATTGTAAGAAAAGAAAATACAAATTTATGTTATTGGTTTTAAAGCAAAAATGATACTATAACAGGCAAAATGGTAATTTGGCCTGAAGCAGCTTTAGGAGGATCTTAATGAGCTGAAATATAGAACAGAAATAGAACATATCCTAGGGAACTTTATAAAACAGGATACCTGGTTTTAATTTTAATATGTGCTATAAGTATAATTTCATTACTCAAAATTCTCTTTTCAAAACTAAACTTTTAAATTTAAAGGGAAAAACCTATTTTCAAGTAGAATAATTACAAAGACAAGTCATGCAGAAGCTACAATATGCATGTGCCAGACAGATCAATCAACAGCAAACTATTTCAAAACACCACTGTATTTTTAAAACCTACACTGTCTACTTTTAAAGTATTTAATCATGTTTTTCAATATTCCAAATGAAACTGAGGCGTATGCTGTATATATATAACTCGCACATTGTCTTGGAAATACATAATTCTTATTAAAAAGACATGACAGAAAATAGCTTAGAAAGAGGACACTACGCTTTTCTAGGCTGTCAGCTGCAAGCACAGAAAATTCCATGATATTTAGCACTCCGCAAAAGAGAAGGAACAATCATGCCATACACTGATTGAGAAACCATAAGTAAGGTTTTAGTCAAGTGGGAGGAAAAAAAAACCCCAAAGATCCCATTTTGCACTTGTGCACTGTACAAAATACAACACTCAAAAATTCTGTAATTTTCATCCTTATTAAAATAAAAAAAAAGAAGACAGAAAGACCGACCATGCTACCTACCTGGTAAGCAAAATTCACCAAGAACCACTGCTAACGAGGACTGCCCATTTCAAGTGCTGTGTGTCAGCTGTGGTAGAAATAAGATATTTGCTTAACTGAAAACACAGCTGAGAGCAATGTACATGTGTAATCGCCATGAAATGATGCAAGTTAGTAGCAGAGAGTAAATTACAGCCCTCCAATTCATCATTTGTCCATTATATTAAGCAACAAAAAAGGACAGAGCTTCCCACAGCACTGCCAATTTGAACAGCATACACTTGGACCAGCAGATTCATGCCTACATTAACTGTAAAATAACAAAGCAGTGTAATGCTCACCTGTGTAGATATGCTGCACAACTTGGGAGCACACACTGAAAATCTTATGCCTCACCCCAGAGCAGCACAGAGCACGCTTCAAAATCTGAAACACTAAGCTAGCTTCTGGCAAGAAGTTACTGCATGCTATAAACAAGTGCTGAAATTCATCTAAGATCAGATAACTCAGGCAACTGAAAGCTGAAGGAATGATCTTTGCTGGCCAGCAAAGTTTCTGAGAAGCAAACAGATACACACTAGGTTTATACCCTGCAACCAAGACAGGATTCTGGCTCCCCCAAATATAAGACAACTGCAAAACCAGAACAGGTACACAGTAAACTGTGTTGGATTCAAGTTTCTACTTTCAATACAGCTCCTCCCTGCATTCTTTTAATCCACGGGTTTTTTAAAGTTTCTCCATTGTGCCTCACAAAGGGCATTCTCTGGCGCACTTCCCCCTGCTCCGTGCAGCCAGGCAGAAGCTGGCTGTAAACGGACCCGAGAAACAGGAATTCACTCCTGTTTGCAATCAAGCATTTCAGTTTCTGTGTGTATTTTTTAAGGCAGAAAGAATCCTAAAGCCAAATACTTTGTACATTGCAAGAGTATTTACTTGACAGAAGACACAATCATACTTACACAATGCAACTATCTGACAAGAGTCCCCTGGATTGCTTCTTGCACTTCTGTGTCAAAAATAATTTGGAAGGTGGAAATACAGAGTCAGACCACATCTAGGATTTCATACAGGTCAGGTACAGGAAAGACACTGCCACACAGTGGGAAAGCAAACTAAACTGCATGCTTTTTTACTTCATGCCAGACAACTTCCATGGGAACTATGATCTGTTAAATAAATCAAATGCAGCATGGGGATAGCAAAAAAGGTAACTAACAATATTCTTACAACAATTACCATCAGAAATGCACTTAAAAGGGCATTTGTGAAGGTGAAATCTTTATGTGCAGAAAATTCGCTTTTCAAACTGACTTAACACAGTTGTCAAGATTGACAGCATGGATTCCCTACCATGAGAGGTTAAGCGCATTTATAGAGTAAAAGTGACTTATGCTTCCCGATTCTATTCTACATTTGTACACAGTACAGATGAAAGAAAAGTTGACAGCGAGTTGATAGGAGGTTCCCCTAAGCTAACATAGCAGACATTCAAGTCCCAATCTTCTCATAAAAAAATCTTAAAATTGACTGAAGTACTTGAAATTCCACAAACTAACTGGGAGCAAGACACACACACACATCATTGTTCTCTAAAATTGGCTGTAATTGTACATTTTAAAGCAGCTGAAATGCTGGGAATAGACTGCCACAGCACAAATTGTTTTCATAGGATAATTCTAGAAGTTTGGGTTTGTTTTTTTTTATTTCAAAGGCATTCATTATTACGGGCTAAACAGCAAAGCAAGTAACTATTCACACATGCTGTCATTTCCATATCCTTTACACATTTGATGTCAAAGCCAGAGATACCACTGGAAGGAAATTCAGTGAGATGAAACTGGTGTCATGCTCTCAGTCATGCCCCAGAAAATTTTCTCTTATCATTTACAATGAAGGATGATCAGGGAAATATGTTCCTTGGCCCACATCGGAATCATACTTCAGGACAGATTTAAAGTTTTGCCATTGACTTTCATGAGTTTTCAAACACCTTCTTTGTTTTTAAAGAAAGAGAAATGCAAACACCTTCTAGGTAAAAAATGCTTTATCCTGATTAGTAGTGGAGCAAGCATCCTTACCAAAGCAAAATGTTGAGTTTGACACTATAAGCATCACATCTCATGAAAGTATTATCTGTAACTGTGCACACTAGGGCATCTCTGCATCTGCCACATAGGATCATCCTGTTTCTCAGACACTGCTGAGATGTATTTTCCTTGGCTCCTTTCGTAAACAGCTAGGTCAAATGCACATCTCACCATCACCTATATGCCGCACCTTAACCTTTTCAGTGAGCTGTTTCAACTCAGTAACCCAGCAGAAAGCATCCCCTTCTTTTTTAAACCACGTTAGGTTTTTTTGACTCATTGAGGAAAAAGTCTGATGAGCATGAAGTCAGTATAAGTTGCAGAAGCACATGGTTAGGAACAGGGAGAAGAATGAAAGAACAATGGGGACCTCTCCTTTTTGTGGCAGTAACCTTCAGACTGGCTCAACTAATTTCTTAAAGTTCACATTTTGACTAAGGGAATGATACCGCACCGTTCTCTGAGTGATAAAGAGTTTTCTGCAAAGAAGCAGCAGTATCTGTTGCTACTGTTCCACATTCAAGATGTCCACCCTAAATGCTGAACAGCCATTTTATGTAATTGGTATAAAGTTTATTTTAGCTGCTGTTTCAGAAGCGTTTCCACAATCACTTTGTAGCAGGGTTCAAAACAACTTTTGCATAAATCATAAGCCAGAAGGATTTGAGCCAGTAACCCCACCCTGAAAAAATGGACAAGTCTCTGCTAGCATAGATTCAGCAAAAACGATTTTGCAGGGTAGCATTACAAACCCTTTTTGTTGCAGAATTATCAGATACCATAATTAAATTACCTTAAAGTGTATGATTTTTTATTTTAGTATTTGGGGCACAGAATCAAGACACTCTTCTTACAGTTCCCAAAATTAAAAAGACTTACCCTGGACTCAGTTATACTTCTCCCAGGTAAGTAAATAATATGCTGATCCATATTGCACTTAGCTTAGCTCTACTAATATGTATTAAAGATTTTTCAAGCTAGGGCAATTATCTTTATCATTCCATCTTCCATTGTGAAAAAGCAGTTGACTTAAGTTCACTAAGGTAAAAATCAGTGGAGTTTAATATACTGTAAATAAGCAAGCAGAACCATGAAATCAAACTGGATTTGCATACACCTCAGGAATATAATTGAAGTCTTTCTGAAAAGCTAGAGTATTTATATAGGTACATAGAGCTGATGATTTTTTTCTTATTAGAAATAAGTTAGTCTACTGTAAAAAACAAACAAACAAAAAAAAACTGTCTTGAAAGCCCACTAAATAGTTTTCACTGAAAAAACTTAGTGACAACAGAAGCATCTTTCATTTCTTTGCTAAGCGTCATGAGCACTTCTACAGGACACTGGCAACTGCTGGCTGAGAAAGTCTGAACCTCTCCCAAAACCTGGCTGATCCATCAGTCTATTGAAGTCTCTGAGGCCAGACACTCACTCTACTTTTGACAAATTGACTGCAAGAAGGCCTACTGGCCACATGTCTTACATGAATGTCATAATCTTCACACGATCAGGTCATTCTCTTGTCTCCAAATCTCAACTCATTCCCTGTAGAGGGTAATCTTTTCAACAAGGTGAACTGCAAAAAGAACCTTCAAAATGAATTACAGACAAATAGGGTCCTCTTGTGAGCCATAATAAATGTACAATTTCTCTGACTGTTGGGCTTTTCAGAGATCTAACTTGGGTTTCCCATATGCTACTGTTTACTGGGGGATCTAATCTCTCTGAGAAACACACAACTACCATTCCCTGATCACCCTCTAGTATTTAATTAATTTGTTCTTCTTTCTGTTCACAAAACTAAAAGGTTAACACAATTTTTTTTTGCATTCCAGTGAGAAAATAAAATTTAAATATCTCAGTTCCGCACTGAATTTATTTTTTAATTTTGGTTCAGCTATTGAAAGCACATCACTCACTAAAATTAAAATACTAAGCATGTGTTTGTGTATGTGCATCTCTCCGTACAAAGTTCAAAGAGACAAACTCATTGGATTAAATGAAACACAAATGCTTACCAAGGTGTGGCCTACATAATTCTTCCTCTTGAAAAAACAAAACAAAACAAAACCAACCCAAACTTGAGCTATCATATATGCTGTAAACATAAGAGATCAGTCACTTAGAAATTTAGTGATCCACAAGCAAGCTTATCAGTATTTCTGTAAATTATGTTCAAATGCAAGATCTTGAAAGTACGACACAGAACAAAACAATCAACAAATTTGAGCTTATTGCCAACTATTCAGTTACAAAAAAGAAAACAAATTTGAAGTTACTGCCATTTGGCAACAGTTACAGCCACTCAAAGTGATCTCACAATTTAAATTCAAGGGTTATATTAAAGGGTTATATTAAATATATTTGGAGTTTCTCTGACTTCCTTTAGCTTTAGTACAGACTTTTGCAGCTTATCACTTTAGGATCAGCTTCATAAGCAATTTGTACACATGCCTAATGCCACATGGGTAGATTAAAATTTCACTGAAGTAGCAATGTACATCTCAGTAGTATATTCTATTTTCAGATGCCTCAGTGTTCTGTTAAATCAGGCTTTAAATTCATGGTTTCCTCAGAATACTATCAGAGCAGAAAATTTTAAGTTACAGAAACAATAACCACTTTTAGCAGAAGTCACAGAACAACTACCTAGTTTTAGATTAAAACAGTAAACTTCTACGCCATTGTGAATGCTTTCCTGAAGTTTAAAAACAGATTTTCATAATTTAAATAGTTACTGTTCTTTGAATTTCACTTCAGATCTCATGGGAAAATGAAATACACTCACTAGCTGCATTTTTAAAAACATCCCCTCATTTACATATGAGAACATAACTTCTATAATACATCATATTTTGGGCTGCAGAAGTTGTGTGAGTCCGTGCTCTTTTTAGAGAAGCTTCGAGAATTATAACTTTAAAAGGGTTAACATACAAGTTTTTCTTATAGAAACTGCCACTGTTAGCATACATATTATAGGGATCTTTATCATAATTTAAAGCTATGATCAGTTCATGAAAAAACTTGTATATTTAACATAGATGAAAATAGTAAATTTATAACACAACATTTCGGGTAAGGAAGGAAGTAAGTTCTACCTATCTATCCTTGCAAATTTCTGGTATAGATTTTGAGGGTTATTTGCAGTTTCAAATCTATTTTTGATAACTATGTACTGTACTACCAGCACATGATCTGCATCCATAAAATCAGAAAATTGCATGGGGAAAGTTCTTTTGCATCAACAGACCTACCAGCTCTGCAGTAACACATGACATGTAAGGTATGTAATTTAGCATTTCTTCTGCTCCCTCAACATATAATGTGAATAAGCAAAAATTAAATCAAATATCCTGAAACTGTCAATTCAAATGTGCACTAAATTTTAGTGCACTTTATGTACTAATTTTCTTTCAAAAATAAGTGGAAAGCTCCTAAATTAAGCTAAAATGGTTATAAAGCCAAACTTGATACAGTAACTCATTTCAACTTACTACATGTTCAACTTCAAAGCCATACAAAACCAGACAATATTTAAATAAAACTTCTTAATTGTATAACTCCTACATACATTAGATACATTTAACCTGCCTAACCAGTTACTCAACAGTCATGTCCAAATGTAGTTCGTCAACACAGTACAAATAAGACACAATAGTTTCATTTTACATGCTGCCACGTACAGTATTATGCAACCAGCAGTAAAACATTTTTGCAACAGGAAAACAAAGAAACATTTATTGGGGGTGGGGGAAAAGGTACAAAGCAGCAAGAGAACAATAAAAGAGACATTTTTTCCCCATTTTATCTCGTTGCTAAACGCACTCACACACAGAGACAAGCTGACCACGTGTGTTCACCCCTCTGCTGGAGGTTATGCAAGAAGCTTCCCAATCCAGACTTTTACCTGTTGAAGCATTTCTTCTGTAGCATTCAGTTTCAACTGATGCCCCTCAAGACAGATTTCTAAGTCCCGGATTTTCTCTCCTTGAGCTTCTACTTGGTCTGTAAGCACACTCACCTGTAATTTGAGAAGAGAAGCGCAATGCTACTGAATTGACTGTAACTAAGTTTCAATTACCTTATACAATTAACATCCAAATGCACACTTTAACAGCCAGTTCTCTTTTAAAGTTCTCAATGGTTTAATATTCTTGTGCACTGCAGCAACCTGCTCTACCAAGATAGACAATTTTCCAGCCTTACCTATATTTTGCTTTAACCCCGCCCTCTCAGCCCTCCCCTGATTTTTTTTTTATTTTAACATAAAAAGAAAGGGTATTTCTAGAAGAGGTGGAAGACTACCTATAGGTAGCCAGAGTCAGTTTATGGAAAAGTAAAAGTCTTGAAAAATTAGAAAGTTCCAAACAAGAACATAGGATACTGAAAATATTTTCAAGCATGCATTGCCATTTCAGGTTCCATTGGCATTGGCATTTCACTCCTTAAAACAGACGGACAATAAAACTAGTCATTCAGAAACCAACCAATTACTTTACTTCTTACATGAACAGAAAAAGAGCTTACCTATCAATAAAGCCTTCTGCAGTTAATAAAGAATGCAATGAGTAAAAGGCATGTTTTAGCAGCAGCAAAGATCTATTCCAAGAAAAATTCCCAGGCTTTGCAAGCCAAAACATGAAAGCAAAAGACGCGAGATACCGACAATGAATCCCAAGAAAAGCAACAATAAGTAATACTGCTAAGGAGCTGTGGGAATGGTGTTAGAGACCAGTGAGTGTCTAACAAGAAAAGCCCAGCAGCCTAACTCAAAGATCACAAAGCTGAAAAAACTATGCTCAGGGTAACATTAGAAAGATGTGGGGGGGAAAAGCAACAGTTGAATTCCTATATTAAGCAGCACATACACACTGTATATTCATTTTTACTACTTATTAATATGCCTTGATTATACTAGAAAAATGTTATCTCAACAACAAAAAAAAAACCACCCCCCCCCAAATGAACTTATCTATGTTCTCACATCCAACCCTGCAACACCTTTATTAAAAAAAATAAGTACAGTCTGTGGAAGTGAACCCTTTGAGATGTGCCCACTATGCAGCACCTCTAAATCCCAATGAACCAACAACTGAGTTCACTTCAGGGTAGCTGCAGAGGGAGTGACTGAGTGAGTGATTTTTCTTTGTTTTGCCTGCAAACATAATGACAAGCATGCCTGGGAGAGGAACATAGAAAAAGAGAAAAAGAGGACCTTTTTTTTTGTTTTTGTTTTTGCCTTTAAAGTAGCTGGCTGTAGGACAGAGTACAAATGAACGAAGGACAAGAGAAAATATGAAGGAGTAGGTGGAGGCAAATGGCAGAGGGATACATCCAAACTTGAGCATGGGGAGAACTCCCTGCAAGGAAGTCTGCTGCTTGTCTACTTTTTTGTTTTGCTCCCATTAAATGAGGGATGGCACACACAGACATACAAAACCCAAACCCCTGTGAGGTCAGAAAGCAGAAAGAAAGAAACAATCCTCTCCTTCAATCTGATGTAGGTTCCAAAGAAAACCAGTTGCACTTAAATGGTCAGGTTAGGTTCCAACTAGCATTGCAACCTGCAAGGAAAATCGTCTGCTAAATATGACCTGCAAAGGAATTAAATAGAAACTTAGCAGCTTTGGGAGCATGTGTTGGATGTTCCAGTAGTTAGGCTGAGAAGCACATTAGCCAATTTGAGCTCATATTTTCCCCTCTGTTCAGGATCATATCTGCCAGACTCTTCAGAGAATCAGTAGGCTACATACAGAATGTAACCCCAGCATATGCTATGCTGGCAAGTCCATCTTGCCTTAGCAGTGTAACACCTGCAAAAGTCAGTCTGTGGATAATGTATTTTCTGTAAATATAATAAGAGTGAGGCATATTGAAGAATTAGCTAAAAATCAAGTGGTATAAAGGTTTAAAATATCTTTGTGGGAAAAAAGAAACAAACCAAGCACCGAAAGAGGTACATTAGCTCCTATATAGTCACTAAATTATGAGAAGGTATCCCAGATGCTGTAGCATATTCAGTCTCACTACAGTCTAAACACTGGAAGTGGGTCTCAATGTGCACTGTTTGACTCTGCTTTGGTGGACAGAGACAGTGGGCACTGCCTGCCTTGAGCTGCCTCTTCTGCAGCAAATCAGATGCAAGACTGGAGTGCTACCAACCTCATATTCCCTACAGATTACAGACATGGATTACAGTCATTGGCAACTATTCCACATGAGCTACAGAACAGAGGTGCTTTATTTCCCATCACTTTCTCATCCTTCATGCCAATGGTCACACCCAAGAGGCAGGTTTATACCAGATGACTTCCTCAGGCCAGTGTAACCTCAGCAGGGGCTCGCCTGCATTCCCCACATTTGATTGCCTAGATAGAATATAGAGAACTGGTGTAAACCAGGTTTTAAACCCAGCTCTATCCTGGCACCTTTTTTTTCTGTTGTTTTTGATGTTCATCTACCAGAGTGAGGTTTTCACCTATCTTACTTGCCTGGGGTTTTAGGAGTTCTACTGCAATACTGCTCAGCGGGACAGGAAAATGCAAAAATATTGACTAAGCCTCCTGATTTGATAGGGGTGTGATGGGAGTCAAAAGGCAACAGAGTGGCAATTCCTATATCTGACTTTACTACATTCCTTTTGAGAAAAAAACTCTAGGCAGGTCTCCAAACCATGTCATAAACACCTCTTCTTCGTTAGTAAGCCATCCATTGAGCAACCAATGGCTGGTTGCATTCTACAGGTATCTGTTTGTGTGGATGAAGAAATAGTTACTAAAAATCAGAAGGATAAGAACAGCAAAAGTACATAGTAAGCAGTAGCCTGGAAGAGTCTTCAAGAATTTACAAGCTCTGGAGACCAGTGGTCCTGTTAAATCCACAAAAGCTGATATACTTTGAACATCAAGATTCTGCCAAATCTGTCCAAGCCCACCAGGACACATGACCATCAACAACTGGCTGCATAGCATGAACCACATCCAAGAAAACAGTGGCTCCTATATGTAGACAAAGATTATGGGACTATACATACAGGTGATGAAACAACAGAGGCCTTTGAGGACAAAGCCACAGGTGCATCAGTACAACCCTCTGTTTCTGAGTAAACAGCTGGGATTGGCCTCCTAATTGTTGCTCCAATTATGATTGCTCATGTGTGAGAGTGAACTGTCCGGGAAGTGAACGTACTATGTGAAAAGTTGCTGCCTATTATTAGTAGAATCAAGATGTTAAAGTTAATAACCACTTGATTAATAGAAAGTATTCTAAAAACATATGTTGCCTCCCTGGACCTGACTGACAGAAACTTGGTTTTCATTCAGGAAATTTATTTCTTTTCCTCTAAATTTGGTAATAGCAATTTTAGTTTCACAGGAACAACAACAAAAAAAGAAAATTCCAACCAAGCCTAAACTTATGTCTCACAAACCATTTACTGTTTATTTAACAACAGCAGTAAATTAACACAAGCGTGAACAGAACATACAGGATAAAACATGCTTACAGAAACTAGTAACTGAAAGTAGGGAGAACACCTACCCAGTGTAGTTTTGTTCGCTATAAAGAAAGATATATGCTTTTGTAAGCATAAAGAGAACGGATATGCAAAGACCATTTAAAGAATCTCCAGCTTCAGTTTTAAAAAGCAATTAATGTACAGTTTAGTAATAGCAAAAATATCCAGGAAAAAAAAAAATGAGCTTTTTAATTTGAAGTTGTATAAGCTGTTTTCCCAGTAGGAAGATTAACATGTGACAGCAGATCTGTTTGAAAAAGGCTTGGTAACTGAGAAACAGAAAACCTAGAAGAACTTACGCATCCATTTTACTTCCTAATTTTCATCATCACACCCCCCCCATTAAAGATGGCAGCAGAGAGAACCTAAAAAAAAATCAGTTGGTACAACCTTGCAAATCTGGAATGAGAATCACTACCACAGTACTGTCCTGAGACTCCACAACGTTATTTAAGTTGGTTTTGTTTTGTTTTCTTATCTTTTCCCCTTTTTTATTAATCTCCCTCTTACTCCTGCTGTTCCCTTCCCCTTTACCACACTATCCCACCATGAAATCAATCAGATGGATTATACATATTATAAATTAATTCCTGATTAAATATTAGTTACATTTGGTGACCTGCTAACACTTGTTTAACAGAAAATACTGTCACGTCAGCTTTTATTCACTGAGTATCGACTACGTAGACAATGCTCTCTTTAAGACATACCTGCAGTATGAGTGACTCTTTATCACCTTCTAATCGTGCCAATCTTTCTTGATATGTTTCATTATTAGATGAATGATGATTCACCTGTGACTGGGGGGAAAAAGCTCCTATGAGAATTATTACAGTTAATATTAGAATTTCAAACAATAGTTAATAAAAAAATTTATATTGAGTCATTGTTACAATATGAAAAACATGCAAAATATATCTGTAGACAAAAACTGTTTATTTCATATTCATGAAACCTTTTGAATACATCTTTCTTTAGCTGGATTTTGAATACTCTCATTTCCAGCAAGCAAGAATGGTATAGGAATAGATTTGGTATTTTCCAGCAAATTATTGTTTCATTGGTAAATACCATTTGAAATATCTGGTCTCAACAGTCTTTTTCCAAAGTCAAGGAACCTTGGTGTTTATTTTTAAATGATAAAAATTGTGGTATGGATTATACTATCCCTAGAAATTACTGAAAGCATACATTTGTTGATAGCAATTAACAAATTACTGAAATTATGAAATTCTTCTCAGCAACTACTATATACTAGAGATACATAATCACTTAAGGATTTCTAAATGGCTCTAAGGAGCACGACCTTCTAAAACACACTTGTTCCTAACCAAAATGTCCCATTTCCTACGAATTTTAATCCTCCAGAGAGAAAAAATACTGTAAAAAAAAATATATATATATACAGATTAATTTTAAAGATTTTAGAAGAGTCCCATTGCTTCTAACCTACTAAAACATTGTGTAACTGTGGGAATGGAGCTGTTTGCTTAGAACTTCAAAAATAACATGAACCTTTACTGGTTAATTTCCCGGTTCCACTGAAACAGCTAACAGAAGAGTGCAGCTTCACTGAGTGCCCTTCAACTGCACTAGTCTGCAGATGACTGCTCACTTGTAGTTGCTTGTACAATGGCATCAATATAATTACAATCCTCCTCCCCAGCTCTCCTTTCATTTTCAACTGAAGATTTGTCCATAGGTTTCTTCTTGATTTACACTGAGGTCTACAGGCCCAAATGTAAAACAGATGATGAAAATAAACGTGGTGCTAACTACTGCAAATCAAGAAATCAAATATTTATCCAATGAAAATTACGCTTTCCAAGCCATGAAGTGCTGAACTAGATGTAAGTATGGTACCTTCATGAGGTAAGAGGACCTGCACACCCTTGTCTCTGATATTTTTTGAAAGAATTGAGAGAATCACAGAGACACCAACAAACATGACTGAGATGTGACTGAAGAGATCATCTGGTTCATTACTCCATCCTAGACCAATAATTATTTCCAACATTCTTATATTCCTACTCCTAAAAACCTCCAGAAATGTACTGCACAGCCCCCACAGGTAATCTACTTCTTAGAATCATTAAAACAATTTTTTTAGAGTCTAACCTGAATCATTACCTCTTCAACTTCAACCCACTGGTTATTATCACATCACCATGTAAAAAAGAGTCCTCCCTGTCACTTCAGAAAATTTTTACCTATTTGAAGACCATCTGTAGATCTCCAATTAGCAGGTCCCTCTCTTTGGACTAAAAAACCCACAAGTTTTTCTGTCTTTTCCTCACAGGATAATTTTCCAAGATCTATTTTGTTGCTTTCTTTTGGTTCCTCTTCACCAGTTGTTCCTTAACTTCTTCTGAAATTAAGTGCCTAAGAGGAGAGACAGGACTCCAGCTGAAAATAGCTAGAGTGGAGAAAACCTTTTCACAGACCCCTGGGCCATATTCCTTTTCATATTAGCCATACACTAACACTGATGTATTTTCAGCTTAGGACCCATAACTTCCAGATACTTTTTTAATCCTCTTTAATGCTATTTAGCTAGCATCTTGTTCTTCATCCTGTGTTTAGTCACTGTTTCTGCTTGAATAACCTTACACTAGTCTATACTGAACTGCATCCTATTATTTATATTGCTTTCCTATGCCTCAAGCTCTTATCCTTAATCATGTCTTTTAGCATGGCTGCAAAGTCCCTAACTAGAATCATCCATAAATTCACTAAGCTTGGTCCTTAATCCCTGGTTTAGAGGGTGAACAAGAACACTGAAGAACAGAATGCGCAGAATCTCACTTATCAGCATTCACTGTCTGAATAATATTATAGAATAATAGAATGGTTTGGGTTGGAAGAGACCTTAAAGCTCATTCAGTTCCAAACTCCCTGCCATGGGCAGGAACACCTTCTACCAGACCAGGTTGCTACAAGCCCCATCCAGCTTGGCTTAAACACTTCCAGGGATGGGGCATCCACAACTTCTCTGGGTAACCTGTGCCAGCGCCTCACCACCCTCACAGGGAAGAATTATTTCCTAGTATCTAAACTAAATCTCCCCTCTGTCAGGTTAAACTCATTCCCTCTTGTCCTGTCACTACAGGACCTTGTAAAAAGCCCCTCTTCAAATTTCTTGTTGGCCCCTTTAGGCACTGGGGGCTGCTCTAAGATCTTGCCGTAGCCTTCTTTTCTCCAGGATGAACAACCAAACCCAATTCTCTCTGCCTGTCTTCAGAGGAAAAGTGCTCCAGCCCATCTCACTTTCCTGCACCTAGACCATACAAGTAGCAAGTACACACTGCTAGGCAGGAAAAGATTTTCTTAGTGACAAAACATACTGAAGTAGATTTTGTATCCTTTCTCAGGCCATTATTTGCTATTTTTTTAGGCTAGATATAAGAAATATACCTGTAACCATTTCAGTAACCACTCCCCCTGGCCTACAGGCACAGGGAGTTAAATTACCGCCAACACACTTTTACATAAACAATGCCATGAATACAAAACAGAATTCAACATTTTTTATAATCAGTAATTAAGAAATAGGTCAACATCAAATCACACATAAGGTATTTTACTACACTCACATTTACCAAATGTACAGCCTCTGATGATGTCTGCTGCACTGTGAAATATTCTCTGCTGGAAGTCCAATACTCAATGCCCACGTAAAACTTAATGAATCACACCCATGTGAACATAAAAGGGGGAAGAAAAAGAGAATCAACCCTGCCGGCAGGTCAGCTAGAGAGTGCTCAGATAAGAACAGGGAAGTAGAGTAGACATAAAATGAGCTGCTAAATAAAAGCAGCTGATTGACACACAGCAGTTGTTTAAGACTTGGGAAATCTTTGTGGCATACATAAAGACAAGATAAAACAATGTAATATGAACCAAGGCCATCTGTGGATGGTTGGAGTGCGTTCTGTTGCAGTTGTGAAAGTCAGTACTGAGAGGAAACTGAGCAAGTATAGTTAGATATCACATATATCAGCAACAACTGAATATAGGACCTGTAACACTAAAGCAGTAAGACTATAGACAACTTGAGTTGGTGTAAGGGCTCACAAATAATAAACACTAGACCTGTGTAACTGCATGACCAGAAGGCTGAATCCCCAAGATTTTCCACTGAGATGTTATTTCAGCAGATGTAGCCTTAAAGACCAAAAATCATTACCTAGGCTCCACAAATTATAAGATAAATATATTGATTATATTTCTTATAATGAAAGAATGAGTGCAATAGCATAAAACATATAAAAAAGTTTATGAGAATACATGATAACAAAGCAGAAAGAGAGATATGCTGAGGCAAGATGGTTGAAATTATGCTGATGACAGTACCACTGCAGATGAAAAGTCAAGTGTATATCATAAACATTTTGCCTAAGGGAGCTGCAAAGCAATTTCTTGAAGCACCTGTATTATAGACTCCATAGAGATTTTGGATATAGTTTAATGCCCATCAGATACTAACATAAAATGTTTCCTGAAAAGAGTTCCAAATCAACTGTTTATCCCTGTTCTAGAAAAATTAAGAGTGTGCTGGGGGGGGGCAGAGGGGGGAAGAAAGGAAAAAGGCTTTGCATTCCATCACCTGCTTCAGTTTCTTCATCTTTAGTTTCCAAATCTCTTCTCTGGAATGTGCTCTTTACTCCAACCGGGACTTAGTACTGGTAGCTGCTGGAAACTTCCTGAAGTATCACTTACATGATCCAGTTGTTACAGAGCCCTTTTCCAAGAAAAAGGCTTAAATATTCCTCCAGAATAAATGACACAAAAAAGGAGACTTTAGAGTATGACTCAACAGCTTTAACTTAAAATGGGGATAATCAGCAAGAATATAAAAGGGCATGGCAAGAAAGGGAAGAAACGTTTTAAGTGACATAGTTCACTATCTTAATTTTCACCAGCCTTCTCAGAGCCTAGTAAGCAGGAGCGTTATGTTTTTCTTCATTTTATTTAATAGGAAACAATTCAGAATGTAGTTTATTGTCAGAACAAACCACCACCATTGTAGAGAGCTTCTGTAGAGATGTTCTGTTCAGAAGCTTCTATAACAGAACTTCTAGCTGAATCTTGATAGGCTGTACAAGTAAGCCCCTTAAAGCAAGCACAAATACAAGATAACAAAATTGAATGCAAGCCAGTTTATGTTCTTCTCGTGTACTGTTTCCAACACAACTCAATTGAAACAAAAGATACCACGACTGAAATTTATCAGCAAGCAGTTACACAGAAATCTGTCACTAATGCCACGGATCTCATACTGGGCTGTTCAGTGAGGAGGAGCTGGGAAAAGAAAACTGGCAGTCAGAGTGGTGACTTGTAAGCTTTTTCAACAAGTCAGCCGCCTTTCAGAAGACAGATTATGTCATAACCTTCCTCTCTTCTTATTCAGTCACATGAATCACCTTCAGTTCCACTGATAATTGAGTAAGATGCCTGTGGCAACTATAATACTTGTATTAGTGGAGAACATTAGGGGCATGCTTGATATACTGTCTTCTGTTGTAGTTTAGTAGCTGAAAACAAAGAGTACAGCCTGCAGAGATCAACCAGTCAGTTTTCTTGCAAACTACTAGCAGCAAACAGACTGTAGTACTATATTTCAACACAAGAAAGTATAAACCATAGACTTATTCCAGCCTATTTGGGGTTGATAATATCTAGAAGAGTGTGGACTTTCCATTTCTTACTACTCCTTTGGGTCAGCAGAATTGATGTTATGAGTCACAATAGTTGCTATTGTGTAGTGATGAGCGAGTGGCCTACATAATAAACATTTTTATTTTGGCATATGACTATGGATGTAATATAGATTTCATCTCTCGTCATGTTAGTGCTGCCTCAGATACACACCCATTTGAATATATGCACATTCACTCAGTGTACCTGGGGAGGAGGAGAAGCTGGAACATGATTTCTGGATCTGTAATTCTTGCCTTTCATCTGGTGGCAATTAATAAATCAGCAACAGGATTTTCTGTTTGCTGTTTTTTCTTGGTGGTTAAGTGAAAGTGGCAGCCGCTTTGAAAAGGTTACCACCATATAGTTTGAAATCAAGTAAAGACAGAGGTAGGTAAATTTCTGTTGTCCTTAAAGTATATACTCAAAATTCTTTTGGTTTAGTTTGCTATTTTTTTCTAATTCTAATACCTATTTTCTCCTTCAGACAGTTACATTACTTAAAGGAAGATATCCTCGAAGAAGTCATAAGATTCGCCTTCAATATTGAGAGCTTAATGGCTATAGCATGGGTTTGATTGCTTCACCTCTTGCTAGTAGAGCTTATCAGTAGCATCCAGAAGAAAGGAAAGAAAAGCGTAAGAAAAATATATACCTGTTTCAGGTCAGCCATGAGCTCTATGCTCCATGCACTTCAAAGGTAAGTCTAAAACAAGTTACAAGAGTAATCAGACGCCTCCACTTCATATGAAGATGTCTCCCTTTCAAAATAAGACATCATACCAGTGTACAAAGTTTTCCAGTGGCAAAAGACCTTCCATTTTGCTACACTCTATCCACTACAGTACAAATAGGTCAGAAAATTTACAATGTGCTTAGACAGTCTATAATACCGTCTGTAGTAAACATTAGCATTTATGCTCTTGATGCTTGTTAATAATTTGTAGCTATACCTCCATGACTATGTACCAAAATGGGGGTTTTGCTATTTTCATTTGGAATGGTGTATTCCAATTAAGGCCAAATGGAAAGATAAGAATAAAGCAACAGGACAACAGACGAAATTGTACGTGAACCCTTCAACTAAATCCTTTGGGAGAAGCAGATAAAGTTTTCTAAAGATGAGCCACTTTCAGCTTCAGGTGTGTGTGCGGGGTCTCAGGTTTCCTAGCTTGCAACAAAAACCTAACAGTGACACATTTATGCTTAGGCACTGTAAAAGAACTCAATATCAGTCATCTGCAAAACACTTTCCACAAACTGCTCACCAACTGCTTTATGAGAACTATGGTGCTGCCTTAGCTATAACAGCGAAAATGCACTTTACATACACAAGAACTTTTCCATATCATTCTAGAAATAGGCTGCTGAGAGACATACCTCCCTTAATTATTGTGACCTCCTTAT
This sequence comes from Pezoporus flaviventris, assembly GCF_033815535.1. Taxonomy (NCBI): domain Eukaryota; kingdom Metazoa; phylum Chordata; class Aves; order Psittaciformes; family Psittacidae; genus Pezoporus; species Pezoporus flaviventris. The sequence continues at coordinate 3,552,821 of NW_026892584.1, read as the reverse complement.
CCAGGCTTCATGTATTACTAACAAGGTATCCTCAAGTATCAGCATTGGTACAAACTCCTATACCACTGCATCTTATGGTACTATGTGCCTATGTCAGCTTCTGAGACAGGATAAACTAACTAGGAGAGTTCTAAAATTGCCGTCAAATTATTACATGCTAAGAAGTACAGCATAGCTGTACCTATTGCAGAGTTTTATCTTTCTGATATTAGATAAGAGATTATCAGAGAAAGTTCTTTCTCTTGTGAGAAATACTACTGCAGACTAATATTTTTTTATTACTGACAAAATGGACAAAAAAGTGAAATAGAGAAAAAACAGTAAACAAAGGAAAACACATTAACTGTGCTTCATATACAAGTGAGACAAGGCTAAATTGTGTTTTGGCTTTGTGCATCTGCTCTTAGATTTTGCTGTCCATGCTTATGGCCATTCTTGGCACAGCATTTTCACAAGGTATTTTAGCATCAGGAAAGTCCAGTGGAAAGAGCTCAAGTGTGGTGACACCTTATTTCAATTTGATCAAAATACTGCTTTGTTGGCTGTGACGCTACTATACACATTATGTTACTGCTTAAAAACAAATCCTCTATTCTAAGCATATGAAAATACCAGTTGTATCTGTCATTTCGCCTGCCTGGATCTCGTGATTTTTGTTTTTGTTTGCTGCCATAACACAGTCCAAGCCACAGATACCATGCAAATCTAGCTTAGCCAACCACTGCAACATCAAAACTGATCCTGATTTCTGCTAGCAATGAAATTTGACCCAGCTCCGGCACAATTCACCAAGGGTTTATGGAAGTCTATTGCAGTTACTCTCTGCTAAGTGCCATTTGCTACTCTGGAAGGGGCTCGTACTTTCATTATCAGCCAAAAAGCAACACTTTATGATTGCAGGGCCTGAAATCTTTATGTGCTATCACAGTCAGTGCCAAACATGTGACATTAGGAGTCTCAAACATAAGAATTTAATAAGCAACTTAGATTGTTTAAACTTTTTTTTTTTTTTTTTACATCACTTGTCAAAGGAATTTGGGAGCAGACTGCCTAAGTTCTCCTGGGAACAATGCAAGATCATGTTCAGTTCCCTTCCCCCACATGTGCTCTCCCCCTTAAAGAGCTTGTAAGAAAAAGCAACAGTATTGATATTCTTCTTTGCGCACCTTACCTAAAAGGATCGCATGCAACAACAGTAACAGCATTATTAATTTCTGTAAAAGCCTGTGCTACATTTGAACATAGTATCCTTTCTGAACACAGTACTTGAAAACCTTCCTGAAGACACCCTCTGTTAACCCTTCATCTGTGAACATTTTGGTGTGAGGCTTTCTTCACTGAAGCTACTTCTTGAGCCCTTTCTCTATGTTATTGGCCTCAGTGTGTTCACCGAGGACACACACAACCTGATAACAGCACACCGCAAACCTGTCTTCTAGAAATTAGATTTAAACCAGGAAGCAGGGTGGCAGACACACTGTATTCAAAACCTCATTTAAATAACAGATCTAAAAACCCAGTAACAAAGTATTTAGCTTTAACTACACAAAGCACAGGTTAAACTCACAGTATAACATTACCCATTGCTACTTCCTGCTGTCTCACCTCCTTCACTATTCTACTCACTTTCTATTTAATCCCATTCACACTCCAGAAATGTAAGTTTCCAGAACCTGATGTAAATGTTTTGTAAACATTAACTTCAAGACTCTCAAGCTGTTATTAAAGACTGACATTATAAAATGAATATTTTATATTCATTCAAGAAACTACCCAGATTAAAGCCCTTGATCGTATTTCACTTAAGAATTTACCTACATTTTGTTTATACTAGTAGAAAGAAAAATAGAGTGCATGCGCATATGTATCCACATGTGTTTTAGTCCAGTGCCATGCAGAAGCACTAACATTAATGGAGTGCACAGAATTTGCAAGAAAATTACACACAAGTTAAAATTGATTTTAAAGGTAAACAAGAAAATGTGCTGCTTATATGAGACACCAATTAATATTGTAATTAAATATAGTCCACTGTGAAGGATTTATTCACATCCTATTAATGGATTCCAAACATTGACAAATAAATACTTAGAACCTGAAAACTCTAAAAGCTGACAAAAACTGATTTTTCTAAGGTGACAACTGTACAAACCTACTTTTTTCTTTTGGAGGTAGACAAAAACAATTTCATGCAGTTAATCCCTATTCAGACAGTTCATCACAAAATCTGGATTTTAAAAAAAAACCATAATTTTGTCAGAGTAACATGCAGAGGAAAAGAGTACCACCCTTTTTATCCAAAACAAAGGCATTCTAAAAGGTCTCATACAGTTACCCTGACGAAGAATTTATTAAGTAAATAACTAGTGCAAGAAATTTTTTTTCATTTTAAAGCACAATATGGTAAACAACATAATCTCCTTTTTTTTTGCCAGATTCCCATGTAGGATTTGCTTTGTTGTATTACAATCTCAGGAAAGCATGAGCATTTGCTAGAGAGTATTGCCATTTGTTCAAAGTTTGATCCTGAAGTTTCATTTTTAAAGACAAAGACAGCTGACTCTCTCTCCCCCCCACTTCTCCCCCAGCCTCCTCCTCCTACATGAAGAAATGTCTTTAATTTATTTCTCATAAAGAAACTTACAATATTTTATGTCTGAGGCACTCAGTAGGTTTCATTTTGCAAAGCTGAGAGTTCTGACCAAGATTTCTGAAGTGCATTTACAAAGAGAAAACAAAGCCCAGCAGATCACTTACCCTCTTTAGCCACGTGAAATGCTTGTAAATATCAATCTCACCATCCATGCTTTGGGCCCATCTCAGCAGTCACATTCCCAGGGTTAAAAGAAACTTTTGGAAGCAAGAACAGTGCTTTGTTCTACAGGATATAGCTGTGACTTCTTCCCTTTTCAACCCGCAACTTCCAAAATCTCAAAAGCGTGCTCACATTTTAAGATAAATCTTCTGCCTCTGTCCCAGAGTCTTACCCCGAATGCTTCTCCCAGATGTATATATAACGCACGACTGTATAAACTTCAGGCTCTCCCCCAAACATCTGGGTTTCTTAAATAGCAGATCAGTTAGCAAGAACAATGCAACTTTAAAAACGTCAAAATACAACTTGCTAAATGATCTTTAGAAAAAGGATCTTTCAAGAATAGTATATATCTGCAGAAACTGTTCCCGTCTAATGCTGAATAACAAGCTAAAAATGATTAAGCTGTCACTGAGAAACTATTTGCAAGTAATGCTTTCTCTGGCTTTCTGTTTTAAGAGTGGCTGGAACTCATTACCAAAGACCCCTATTTCCTGTCTCTGTTTTACTCCCACTTTATCATAACACTACTCAGACTTTTCAGTTTATTTCAGGATCAGACTAAACCTAAAAATAAGTTCTGCTCTTTGAATTACTTGCCTGTCCTCTCAAAAGACATTACAGAAGAAGAGGAATTCAAGGACGATCCTGTGGATAAGTTAATTACCCCATAAATATGGCTATTGCCAAAGAGGCAATTTTCCATCTTAACAGAAGATGATGATACACTTTGAAGACTTTTGTTTGTTCCTGCTGAAGCTGAAGTCTCATAGCACAGCAACTTTTCAAACTTGCCACACCAAGATAAATACACATGCAAAGCAATGCTCTGGCATGAAGGGAAGTTTAAAAGTGTTGCCTGTTACTGCGGTGTCCTCTAGTGCCTCCACACAGTAGTTATTATTAAGTTCTAGTTTTTACCAATAACCTCCAGTTTACAATTTTTTATCTCCCAGAAGATAAAAGTGGGTTTGGCCTTAAAATGAACAACTGATTGTTGCACACACAAGGACAATTTCTTGGGCAATGCCTACTGAGACCAAATGTGATTCATGAGAATCACAGCTGAAATTCTTGTGACGATCTCAGAGCCTACCTCCCCATTTTATTCAGTTTCTATAGCCAAACCCACTCCTGCATTTAAGGTGAAGTAAAACAGCATTTTGGAAGAGCCAGTATCAAAGCTGCCCACCATTCTAATGATATATAAAAAGAACTCAAAGCTTAAAGCTGTATAGTGCCCTGAAAAGCAGTTCTTGTAGGGACCTGCCTGACCTAGTCATATACTCACATTCCAAACTTGTGGAAGTCACAGATATGTGAAGGAGTTTCTGCAAGGGATGCAGGCTTTTATTATTTCAGCCATTCTTGATATTTTTGATTTGATGGATCTGTTTTTAGAACCTTCAATAATATAAATTAAGAGGGAAGGATATAAACCTAGACTTCCAGCTGTCTACATGTATTCATTACCTGTTGTTAATTAAAGTCACAACAATGACTTTTTTAGTTTTTAGGAAGTTAGTGCTATAAGTCCTCTCAAGGTGCTAGGATTTACTGAAATCACCAGTAACTGTGACAAAATAAATGGCTGTTTCCAAACTACCATGCTACAAGACAGATCTGAAGAGGGCTTGAGTTGCTCTGTTCATACAATGTACTTATTCTATGCTGGGTGTAGAAGTTTTTATGCTGTCTTAAAGTTGATGAGAGCAGCTATTTCCTGACTAGCTCACACCATCTGGCAAAAGCCTTAGTATGTTGTCCATTAAAAAAAAATCATTAAAATTATGATGCACTTACTATTGTACACTTCTCTACGCATGACAGCCCCTGACATGGCTGACAAACTAAAGACAGAATAGGGATTTTCTTGACATTAAACATGAACACCCTACAGCTAAAGACATTTTTTTCCCCAGAAAACTGGTTATCTAATTACGGATAAAAACAAATACATCAAACTTGATCTCAAAGTACTGCATATCCCATAGTACCATCACTTCCAAGACTCAAGTTCCAGATTTCACCCATTTCAAAACACAGGGTCTAAGACTATCACTTCAGGCTCATTTAGCATACCCCCTCTTAAAACATACCACCCCACATCAGCTAACGATTTTGGGTTTCATTTAAAAAAAAAGTACAGAAAAACTTTATCACTCCACTTACTAGTGCCTCAGTGTAGCATCTGCAGCTAGGTGAATATCCGTTTCCCCTCTTAAAAGGATTTTAAACTACAAACATACTTTATTTCTGCCTTGTCATTCCTCATGAATTTCACACAAAGGCTTCTAGATTCTGCTACAGTCATTCTTCCTGATTAGAAGGTAAACGTGTCTGAATTTTCTGCATCTTATCAGCCATGAATGTTGACAACATACATTCCAGGCAGTCACATGTTCCCTTTTAGCCTGTCACCTGCATGCTGAACTATGTATCCTGCTTGAGCTTTGGCCTGACAGAGTTTCAGGCACCAACTGAATGCGAATCGATTGTGTTGTTTCCCCCTTCCTCCCCCCAGATTTGCTTAGAATGCTTTTCCATTTCACTGGAAAAGCAGGTTAGCTTCTCCAGGCAATGTGAAAATCAGGGAAATATGTTGCAATCTGAAGATTGCTTCACCAGGTTTCCACCGTATTTTTTCCTTATTTTCAAGAAATCCATGTCCCTGTGTAGTTCTTTGCCAAACACTAACTTCTAGTTCAGCAGAGAATTAAAAATCATACAACTAAAACCACCCACGATCACTGCAGTACTACTACACTCGAGTGTACCCAGAGAAGGACCTAGCTATTACTCCCTTCTCCCACCATACTGTTTATTTCTACAGTGTCATCTTCAAAAATGAATGAAAACACTCATCACGGCAATATAAATGCAATGTAGGGCACTAAAATGCTTAAAATTAACAAAGTTTTTATATTTCACAAGCTGTATGAAAATTCATCAGGATTTATTTGCCAATTCTGTACTTTCACAGAAAACTGCTGAGCACTGCCACTGTTGATAAAACCAAAAACTCCATTTGCAGAACACCAAAGGTGCTAGGCACATGAATGTCTGCTGATACATAACCCATAAAATCTTCTCATCTAAGTGATCCATTATTTTCTTAGTCAGAATGTCAAGTATTTCAAACAAGATTTTAAATGTTTCAAATGGTAAACAGACACATCATAACAGCTTTGAAACTGAAAGTAACAGAATGCTTTAAACAACCAGTTACACTTCTCATGTCCCTGCATTCCAGACATACGATAAGGCAAAAAAACATTCACAAATCCTATTAGAACTATGGAGGCAAGGAGTCTGGAGTATTCTCTCTTCTGCTACCAACACCAGAGCTGAGGAAGCACAGAGTTCTTTGCCACCACTTTCCCTTCTCTCTCATCCATCTGAGATCATATGAACATAATAAAACTATATTTATTACTGCTATTTTAGCAATTTTGATTTTTATACAATTAATCTGTGCTAAAACACAGGGTTTTGTGATGTTTCAGAGCAGCACAAACGCAAACTGTCAATAGCCTTCTTGTATTGGCATGGCATTGCCTGGGAGGTCAGAGGCCACAGGAGTATGAAGCAGGGCAGAAGTTCCCCAGCCTCCATCAGGTCCCGATCACTGAAGCATAGTACCTCTCTTCCTTTTCAACAATAATTTTTAGATCATTATGGTTTCAAAACCCATCAGCACCTGAAAATACTGAAAGAATATACACTCAGTTTTTCAGGCCAAGAACTGAAATGACCAAGCATGCGTCTTCCCAGCCTCATCAGGGGAATCCAGCTGAGTACAAACCTGCAACAAAAATTTTCTCATTCCCAAGAATTAGTATAAACTTTTCCTACATCCATTACTCTGTGCTCTTTTCAGTTCTAGTATTTGGGCTGCCTTGGAAACAAAGGGATTAGGACCAGATTTTAAAAGGGAAAAACTTCCTCAGCATGCCAATTCACACACCTGCGATTCTCATGCTGGAAAAAAATGCAAGAGCTTCAGAGTGAAGAAAGAGAGAATATGAGAATATGCCTGCACAGGAATACTTATTAAAAATAAAGTACTTTAAGTATTATAAAAAGTATTTATAAGTATAAAAATGCTTATAAAAAAAATTCAGTCCACTTGTGCAAAAGATAACAGAGGAAGAAATCTTCGTTTACATGATGAGGAATGGCTCCAGAAATATTGATGAATCATTTCCAACAAGATCATTTGTCTTGGAGTCATGACTAACTGATACAGAGGAAGGCCACAAGGATGATCAGGGGACTGGAGCACCACCCATATGAAGACAGGCTGAGAAAGTTGGGGCTGTTCAGCCTGGAGAAGAGAAGGCTGCGTGGAGACCACATAGCAGCCTTCCAGTATCTGAAGGGGGGCTATAAGGATGCTGGAGAGGGACTCTTCATTAGGGACTGTAGTGACAGGACAAGGGGTAATGGGTTAAAACTTAAACAGGGGAAGTTTAGATTGGATATAAGGAAGAAGTTCTTTACTGTGAGGGTGGTGAGGCATTGGAATGGGCTGCCAAGGGAAGTTGTGAATGCTCCATCCCTGGCGGTGTTCAAGGCAGGTTGGACAGAGCCTTGGGTGAAATGGTTTAGTGTGAGGTGTCCCTGCCCATGGCAGGGGGGTTGGAACTAGATGATCTTAAGGTCCTTTCCAACCCTAACTATTCTATGATTCTATGATTCTACACCTAAGTGACAGAGAAAAATGAAACTCTTGGAGCAGAAGGAAATGAAATACAGCATTCTGTACATGAGCATATTTGCTTTACTTATTATAATTAAAAAAGAAAACAAACAGGTATCCTGGGAAACAGACTAGAAATAATATCATACGTTATGTTATATATAATGCTATACTTCATGTATGTTAGCACATACATAAACAAATAGTTCTTTCCCACCACAAAATGCACTAAATCCTAATGGTTGAATTCTTTGATTAAAATCTGTATTTCAGAACTTATCAGGCTTAGATGGGCATTAGTTCCAAGCCAGCATGGTTAACCCTCATGCTTACTGCATATTCAGGGAAGGGGGAAGGTAATACTTTAAACAGGTGCTGACATCTTTGGAGTCATTCCCATCCGCAGGCTGTATGATATTAGGTATCTCTAGCAGTACTATGTTTCTGGTTACTGCTCAAGTAGTAACTAAGCCCCTTTTCCTTGCCTTGCACAAAGACTGTATTACCAATATTTAGATGAAGTTACTGTTTATTAATTCATTCACAGACATTTGCATTCTTGGCAGTTTCAAACATTCTTTGCCATATGCTAAAATGCCTTTTCCAGCCCAAGTTCCTGTGACTTTTTGCATTAAACTTATTTAGAAGAAAATGTAGACACCCACCAGATTTTCTCTTCTACACAGAAATCTTTACAAGGCCTTATTTCTGATAAAGATTATACAAATGCTTGTTATTTCCTTCTCAAGTATTTTGTTATTTCAGGAAAACGTTTATCTACTTGTGAAGAGTAGCAGCATGCCAACACGTTGTATAATATGTCTAAAATAAGTATAACTTGTTTTCATTTTTGAAAGATCACAAAACCTGAAAATATAATTAGTTGCACTTTAACTAAATACAGGTCTGTTTATTACTAGTCTACTATTCTAAAACATAACAAAATAATGTTGTTGTGAATTATATTACTGCTATGTTTGTCATAACATTTAGCAATTGATATATGTCAACCTACTCAAAATCTGTGAAAACTGAACAAAGATTACCTACAGAATTACTTCAAACTACCTTCAAACTGCCTTTCCTCTGACATTCCAGTAATACCTTTTGAAGGACATGTGAAAAGAAAATTTTGCCTCTTTGCCTCTGGCCCTTATAAATAAATAACTTATCTGTCAGTACCAATGTTTAATGAAATAATTCTCCCTTGCTGATCCCTTTGTTAATTACTTCATGGAAAACACTTTTCCAATGTTTTCTCTAGCTACAATTAAAAAAGCAGGTATTTCATAGCAATTACATTTACACATTAATATTTGTTAAATTAATACATTGTATCACATTTAAATGAGTGACTAGCAGTGCATCTGCAAATTCTAGCAGCAGATCACAATCTACAATGAAAAGGGACACCATGCATAACATTACACACAAAAGGAAAGATGAACTAATGTGATATTCAACCACCTAGTGTAAAGGAAGGCACCAAAACTAACAGCTGAGTTAGGTAAACAGAACTGAATGAATCATATTCATGCTTTTGAAGGCTAACCTGCAATTTCTGTGTACAATCATTGCCTATTATATAGTCCTCTATTTCCTCTGACAGTATCAATGTGTGGATACCTGTGTAGGTGAGGATTGCATCCAAGGGCTAAGCATCACAATAAGTCAGTAGACTGCCTTGAAATCTTGGAAAAATTAACATATAAAAATATAGGCCTTGCTATTATAACCAGAATGAAAGGTGGTAGCCTTTCTTCCATGATTAGTCTAAGCCTAAGGCTATAACACAATTCTGTTTAATTACTTCTGGTCATTGTAGTTCAAAGATGTCTCTGTTAAGCATTACTGACTATTACAAGGGTGAAAGAAAATGCCAAAAACTAATCTCACCATGTCATTTTAAGAAAGAGAGATCTACATCAGCACTACTCACTGCAAAGGTATTTTAAGCTTCTATTAGTTCTTCATGCAGAGAAGACACTCCTACCTGTGCTGACAGCTACTACAGTGAGCAGTCACAGTCAGAGATGATAGGGTTGACTCCCAGACAAAGCAACCACAGGACATGAAAAAAAAAATCAGGCCTGACTTAGAAGCATTCCATGCAAGCTGTGTACATCCCCTTTCCATTAGCTCCAAGGCACTGTCTAGTATTTATATATAGCTGCACACATTAAGAACACTGCTGTTTCTTGTGTGCTGTGAATTGCTCTAACGTGCTTGGGGAACCCTGAGAGGACTAGATCTTCCACTCCAGGGCTTCCTTGCATCATTAACTCATTGAAAAAGAGTGGGAGCACAGCAGAGGACTGGGTCGTATAACTTTTCAACTCTGACTACTGCTCAGAAAACATATCCATCTAATGTTTCAAGCTGGCAAAAATAAACATGAATGCTTTTGGAATGACAGCTTTCCTACACTGTCCCAAGTGGGCTCTACTGGTCCATTTTCAATTTAACATGTGTTAAAACCTCTTGGCAATGGGAAGATTTGGCTATATATATCTCCATTGTGACTCTTAACAGTTGAGTTCTACAGTCAAACCTACCAGCAGATAAATACAGTGGCTTTAACTGGCATTGCTCAGAATATAATATCTTCCCGCTCAGCTGTTGCTGAAAAATTCTATTGACACTTTTATAAAAACATGTTTTCAACAACACTGAAGTGCCCTGCATTGCAGTAATTTTCTACCTCTGTTCTAGAAAAATAACTCTGTAAAATGAATCTAAAAATGAAATAAAAAGACCTGTCATTATGTTTCGTCAGAGCACTAACACATGCTTAAAATAAAACTTTGAAGTAATTTCAAAACTTCACAAACTCCACCAAGTCAGAATTCTGAACCGGTGTTTACTGCTTAATCCATGTGTCTGTGAAGACACCAGGGAATTAAAAAAAAAACACCACCATCCTTGATCTTAACACACAGTGGAAATAATCTCTCCTGAATGTTAATCATGACCAAATGGCAATCAAGACTCTAAGAAAATTCTGTTTCTGCTAAAAAGTCTGGTTTTACCACTACAAAAACCACAGAGCACGAAATGAGTCAAAGCACAGCATTCATGATACTATTTTAACAAATCACCTTTACCACATATTCCTCGACTATTTCTTCTGCTCTTCCCCCCTGTTTCTTCAAATTTAGAAAATTTAGAAAGATTTTCAGAATTAGGCTTTCAAGAAAAAAACATGATGAGGAAAATACTAAGAAGTTTTCACGAATCAACATTTTAAGGGTGAGTATATGAAGCTACATGGTGAAGTGGCTTGCTTGAAATATAGATGTTCCACTGGAAGGAAGATAATGTTTTGTCATCCTGGAAATGAAGCTTTCAGTTATGCTTAAGTTTTTTTAGCACCACTGTAAGAACACTAGGGTTGCTCCTTACTCAGAAATGCATTCCATAAAGATATAGAGAATAAAAAAAAGCCAAATTAACAAAGCAGCAGCTCATTTAGAGCTATGAAATGAAACTGTAACTAAATACATTCTCTCACAGCTCACCAAGTCAGTCAGTTGCTACTGAAGCAGTTAATTTTTAATGCTGAAATTACTACCTGCTTTGTGATGTCATGTGGTCACTAGCAATACTAAAATATTTAGCAAGAAGCACTGAAATTATACACAAGATTGTTTTATATGAACTGTCCATGATAATCTTCCGGACTTCTTATTCTGTTTTAAAGGCCAAATAATTCATAATCACAAAACATGTAAAACACTCCCAACATTCACTTCAAGGCAAAAAACTTTAATACATTTAAGTCTATAATTAATGATGCTTTGTTCCATTTTAGCTTTGTCAAAAAAATTGTGCAGTCAGAGCAACTATTAAGTCCTCATTCTATGATACATGGTAAAAATCTTGCTAAATTAAGCCCTAACTTTGTCAAACCTATTTCATCTATCTCAAAGAAGTGGCAGCACAGTTACTGTGCTTTTACACTGTAAACTCAGGAACCTGACATGTTCACAGATCCCAGACCACAGAAATGTAACAAGGAGCCTTTTCAAAAAGCTTAAGTTCTATAAGTGGTGTGCTTCTTCCTTAGGGAATTGCTGAGGATAAGCGCAAAATACAACTCCACCAAATCACTACCAATGGTTCCACAAAAAGGTAATAAAGCAGATGCTTTCAAAAGAGGAAGTAAGCAAGGTATGACAAGGTATGAAACATGATGTCTAAGTTTTCACACTCTAGGCACATCTAAATTTCCCACATCTTTGGTATTTATACCTATATCAGACAGACCAAAGAACAGAACAGTTTCAGTAAGGACAACGCCACAGACAAACAAACACACAAAAGCAACAACAAAACCCACCCTAAAACCCTGAATGAAACCAGAACAAATCAAATTAACCACAAACCACAACTTAGTGATATTTAATGTATGATAAATTCCATAGATTGATACTTTAGAATTTAGGGAAAGTAAGACTCAACTAAGACCAGCTATAGGATCTATAACCATGTCAGAAGCTTCCTGACCGATCAGTAATAAACCAATATGCCTCAAAGCTGACCAAAAGGCTAAACTCCAGTCTTACTTATTTAAACACCAGGTGTAGTTCAGCACACTAAGTGGCAATTACCAAAGCTGCAAAGCTACTAATTTATAATGCTAGGGGAGCAATTTTTTACAGGTGTTTCTTTCTAGATGATATTCCAATACTAACAAACAATACAAAGAAGGTTCTGGCACTTCTGTCCTCTAACCTGCAATCCCACATCCTGCTATGTGACACAAACACAACTAGCAGGGATAGCCATAACTCTGCCCAAGAGAGCTTTCAGGTTCTGATGATTGCTAAAGCAGAAGCAGCATACAAAAAAATAATTGGGACTTCTATTCCATATTTCTGCTAAAATGCAGAAGTTTTTGCTAAAAAACAAAATGCTATCTGTCAAATGCTATTTGATACTATCCAGCAGGAACTAGTCTTGAATCATCTTTCTGATTTTCCTTTCTGCAGTTTCCCATAAAAGCAAATACAGGGCAGTGGCAAAACACAAATTCACATTATTTCCAGCAGGCACATTGCTTAAACAGGGTAAGTTTAGATTGGATATAAGGAAGAAGTTCTTTACTGTAAGGGTGGTGAGGCACTGGAATGGGTTGCCCAGGGAAGTTGTGAATGCTCCACCCCTGGAGGTGTTCAAGGCCAGGCTGGACAGATCCTTGGGTGACATGGTTTAGTGTGAGGTGTCCCTGCCCATGGCAGGGGGGTTGGAACTAGATGATCTTAAGGTCCTTTCTATGGTTCTATGGTTTGCATTCTCGATTAAGGATGGCAGCTGCAAGGATTTTTTAGTGCAATTTTTCAAGCATGCATGTAAGAAAAATCATAAAATAACACTTCTCTTGAAAGGAGCATGTTTATCTACATTTAAAATACACATCAGATTGCTTTTTGTATCTTTAGTTTCTAATGTATTCCTAGTCAGGATTAGCTGGGAATACTTTTGACCTCACCAATTCCTGTATAATGTTAGAAACAAAGCAGAGGCAGTATTCTCTACAACCAGTGGTTTATTTGGTACATGCTAGAGCAGTCCTCCAGCTCCAAAGGAAGGTGCATTGACCCCAAAAACAAACAGGTACGGAATTAATTGTCCACAACAGAAAATCCTCCTCCAATTCAGCCTACAATAGCTCTAACAAAAAAAGCTCAAAAGTTCACCATCCACTCCAAAGTTTGTTACAATTCAGCTACGGCTACTGTTAGCAAACCTTGATATATCATTTCACACGAATGAAACAATTAAAATACACTGCAAATATCTGTATGGAATCATTATCCTATGCTTTAAAGCAAACAAATACACCTCATAGCAAATTCCACTTGAGAGTATCTAGATTTTCTACACAATCATGTTTTACCTGTGCATGGGTTAGCAGAGCACAGGGTGCTCCATGGGTAAACAGGAAAGCAAAAGCACCCACATATTCATTAGATGTGTATAAACAGGGGAACCCATATCCACAGAAGAGGCTGTTCATGCTTGTAATCAAGCCCAGCTGTGAGAGGAAACGTTTGCGTGTACCTGTGAAGGTGGATGTGTGTGTGTCTGTGCGATTCTAGCTTTTTGGAATTAGTTATAGAACTGCATTCAACATTTGTAGGTGTTTCTTAACACTCCTTAAGCATCTAGTATTCTGGTTTATCTCTTCCATTGCTGATGTTGATCCTAAATATATAGTTCACTGATTTCTAGTTAATTATGCCTTTAATAAATCAACAAAATCTTTCATTGTCAATGTGTTTAAGCCATGGGCACTGAGAAGGGCTTTTTTCTATGACACTCCAACATTTCTCAGACTAATGATTACCAAACTTTCTTTGAGCTTCCAGTGTGAATGGATTCACTGAGCTACAGAGTTCTCATTCTCTATAGCTTAACTATCCTTTTTAACATCTCAAGTATCATGTTTCAGAGCTCGGGGCTGGAATTAAGTAATTTTCAGTATGGCACATAGAATCATAGAATCAACTAGGTTGATTCACCCCCTCTGTGAAGAAATTTTTCCTAATATCCAATCTAAACCTCCCCTGGCACAGCTTGAGGCCATTACCTCATAATGGCCATAACTATGAAATACATGTTTAGATGATCTTCAGGTCCTTTCTAACCCTAACCATCTATGATTCTATACTCCATTCCACTGAACTGAGCTGAATTTCTTCTTAATTCCCAAGTGAAACTGCTGCTTTTCAGTGGAGAAAGTCCTTCCAATTTTGACATCCACAGAAATTGTGCGCATGCTTACAAATTATTTGCATTTTTAAAAAATATGAGAAAGGTCCACAGATGCACAGATTACTATCTATTTTCAAATAACAGTCACAGCAACTGTGCACTGCCCTCTGTTTGCATGTCTTTATAGGAAGTGTAGAATTCATTAATACAGAACAGTGCAAAATATTTTAAAAACAGTGATCTCAACATACTGCACTGGAGATATGCTACCAGTTTCCCTGTTCTGTTGGTTCTGAATCCAGAGTGCCCAAATGAATGCCACTCTTGATGCACTGGACAAGATTTCTGGGACATCAGTAAACTGCAAGTCTAAGAGGGAACTGTGTTTTCTGTTTTGGCTGGTTTTCCATGGAAAAGAAGAAACAGGTTAATAAGAGGAGTCAAAACATCAAGTGTTCCCTACATTGCAGAGCTGAAAAACTAGCTTAATTAATATTTCTGCAACAGAAGGACCAAAAGCCAGACCACCAGATTCAAACTGTTCAGTTTGGTAGTTCAGGGCCAACTTTACTGTGAACAACTCTGAAAATTGATGCCTTTTATGCATTAAAAATATATTTTAGCTATTACAAAGCTTTGAAAAAGCATTACAATTTCTGCTATATCAGGAAGTCAGTAAGAGCTGACCTGAGGATATGGGCTCAAAATCTAACACTGCACATCCAAATTAATCATTGCCTCCACCTTTTGCTTTCAAAACCGGTACCAAAATCTCATTCCTTTCTCTCATACAGTCCGAAACAGGACTTTACAGCCATAGACCTGCACTCTGTAGAGAATGCCAACAAAACAGCAGTTGACAAGTTCAAACAAAAGCACAATCACGTGAAAGTGACAAAGCCAGAAGAAAATCCATTCATCTAGAAAACTTTCCGGAAGCTGACAAAGTGATAGGTAGGTTTAACTCATTCAGAAACCATCATTCACTTGCAGTGGCAGGCTTGGGGAAGAGGAGTGTTCTGGCACTGCTGTTTCTCTTCCTTCACATCCAATGGATCTCTTCTTTTAACGTCTGTCTGAAGATGTGCTCCTCAAGTGGTAAGCCTTAATCTTTTCCAAGACAGTCACGTTTATTCCTCATCTATCCCAGTATGAATGTCTCACATTCAGAAGCTAGAGCTTTCCTACATTTACCCCCACCACCTGGAGTACAAGATACTTCAGAGGTTCATAATACCCATACTTAAGGTAAAGGAAATGTACTGAGGGAAAGTTTAGAAGAATCATCCAATTTGAATCTGTCCCTTCAATAGGCAATGCCACCATATTCCAAATTGGTGGTTTAAAAATGGAAAGTTTTATGACTAGTTATAAACTTGTTTGTTATCTCCAGCAAAGAACCAACAACAACAAAAAAATCCCACAGAAAAGATAGCTTTCTTGGTAGTTCATTTTTACTTTCTCTCACCAAGGACAAAGTAAGTCTTTTTACCAACTTCTTATACTCCTATATCTGTATGGCTTTAGTAATCAGTACATAAAGTGCTTTCTTCTCTTTCTAAAGAGCACATGAATTGTTCACCATCCCCTGTAGTTCTCTAAGTATGCAGATTTCAGGTATTATAAAAATAATTGAAGTATAAAAATACTTGAACCGATGCTGTTTGCAAACAAAATGGAAAAACTATAAAATAACCACTCACCAGATTCTCTTCAAACCACTCCCGTATACACACTGCTGTGGCCCCCGGAATTTGATTTCGCAATGCTTCTTTCTCTTGAGGATCCTCTAGCATTTCCAGCGCCATCTTTAGATCTTCCAGGAGATGCAAAATTTGAAATGTGCCCAAGTATACTGATGGAGCAGGTGACACAATATCATAACCACCATTAGCATATTCTGTAGCTGACTTTGTACCTGAATCAAGTAAAACCAGGAGAGACAATAATGTTTTGTAACTATTTTGTAAATAATAAATATATACATACTACACATTGCAACGTTTGGACTTCAGATGCTACCAGACAAGTATCATTATTTCAGGCTTACCAATACTTGAGTTAGTCTTTAGATAAATAACAAACACTGATGAATTAAATATGACAGGTATGTACAAGCATATTAAAAAAATTCTGATCTAGAAAACACTTGCAATGTCTATTAAATTATAAATGCCAAAACCTTATCACAAATCACTTGTAATTTTCCATGGGTACCATGAGATGTCACTAACTTCTCAGCTACATAGAAATCCCCACACATAGCAGTGTTAAGCAGTTTATGAAAGACTAAGGCGGTTCTTTGACAAGAAACTTACATGAAGACAGAATGTGTTACCAGAACTAGAAAAATCTGTGACCTTGAGCAGGTCTAAAACCCTCCCTCAGAGAAAAACCCAACAATTTAGCAATAAAAATTACTAAAGAAACTTTGCTAGCTCTCTAAATTACAAAAAGCTGTTTAAATTGCAACACCTCCCTCCTGCCAGCCCTCCAGCAACAATATTATTTTCTCAAGAACAATAAGCACAACAATAAACATATCTCACTTGATGGAAGAACTATAAGTAATACAAATTCTAGTATCTCCAAATCTTTTTGTCTTGCTACTGTGCTTCAATGAGATGCACATTAAAATGAGCTGCAATTTCTTAGTCCTGAATTTCAGACCTTGATTTCATTTACTATCCCGTTGTTTCTTTCAGAACTCATCAGATGGAAAACTTCCACTTGCTCTACTTTTTACTTTTTTTTCCCTCCTCTTTTTTACAGTTCATTGCCTCAGGTACATAATAGACTGTACTCATGTCTTTGTTCCTTTTCTCTCTGGCATAAACAACCACATTTTCACACACCATGGAAGATTTTTTCTTAGGCTTTTGATCATCTCTGTGTTGGACCCACATAGCATATAGTATTCCTTAGAAGCCTGCATCATTGATCTACATGAGGGGATTATAATAATCTCTATACTACTCTTTGTTTTACTCCTGTGTTTAACATAATTTACATCTTAGTTAAAAAAGGACCAGAAATCATCACTGGGCCTTTGAAAATTAGATTCTAAGTTATTTTCCTCAAGCAGATGTATCTAATTTGAAACCCAATGTTTAACTTCACTCAAAGCTTTCAGGAAAATTCTAAATAATATTAACTAGGCTTTTTCAACCACTGCTTTAATGACACAAAGAATTCTGTCAGATCTGTGCAAAAAATTGTGTGGTTTGAACTCTACTGTAGGATGTATATGGGTTGTTTGCTTTGGGGTTTTTTTATTATTGTTTTAAACAGTGCAAAACAATCCACAGAAATTTGTAAAGTTTTGCAAGGCTCAGTAGTAGGGATTTCATATTTTTTTTAAAGCAACACTCATTTTCACTACTGAAGCATTACATATACCTCTTTTCAAACTTGGAATATTTGCTGTTTGGTCCTGCTGAATCTGCTGCTTATGAGTTTATTTTAATACCTCAAGAGTGAGATCTCATCTTAATTTCTGGCTAAGACCATGCCCAAGATAAAGCTTCTTCAATATCAGCTGCTACAAAGACTGCTACACAAGACAATTTCACCTCATAAATCAACATCGTCTTCCTGAATTATTCCCTATCAAGGAGAGGATCAGCTAACACCTGTGCTGGATTTGAGTATTCTAATCATGAAGAGATATTTTCTTGTGTATTTCTATACTCTCAGTTACTCATGCCAGCTTCATTATTTCTGTTTATGCAGTTGCTAATGCAGATTATTATTCAACTCTAGCAACTAAAGATAGCGGATTTAAAAACTGTGTAAGAGCCATTTGGGTCATATAACCTCCTAAATCTTTTCATTTATCCAGAGTGCTTCACTACTCATTTTTCAAAACGGATACACACACAATGTAGCACTGATGGTACTTTTAAAGATCCAGCTTCCAGGTTGGACAGAGCCTTGGGTGGCATGGTTTAGTGGGAGGTGTCCCTGCCCATGGCAGGCAAGTTGGAACTAGATGATCTTAAGGCCCTTTCCAACCCTAACTGTTCTATGATTCTATGATTATTGTATTAGGACTTTTAAACTAGTTTTCTCACTCTTTCTTTTGAAAAACTCCATGCTAATTTTTTCTGTCTTTTTGCTTAGCAAGTACTTCTCACACCAGAACCACAGACAGGATCCAAATTTAATTCATAATCAGCTTTGGTAGCTACTCCTTCAATGAACTGACAATTTAAAATAAACGTGGAATGGGAAAAACTTAATGGAGCATTCTGTTACAGCATTCTTCATATTATTTATGTGCATACTTTTTATATACAGACAAGAGAGAAACAAGCAAACAGAAATCCACACAATCCAAACAAACCACACACTTTCAGTACCACAACCAATACTTTAATTGTGAAATAAAAGCCATAATCGTTCCGCTGAAGCTGAATAGAGATGTAAATCAATTGTTCAGGAGTTCAATTATACTTGGTAGGTAACTTACACAGCCTAATACAAAGCCATACCATACACACCACTGTAACTTTCTTGACAGTATTGGCAACATCTTCCCTCACCAATCTAAATGCCTCACTACGTATCACATCTTGCCTCCATCCTTAGATTATCATGGCTACAACATTACTGGTAACGTCTACCTTCTACAGAAAATAATTTAAAATTCTGTAGGAAAACTCAATCACAATGAAATTCACACAGTTGGGCATGTCTTTATTTGACTTGCCTCTACTGAAACACTG
Organism: Pezoporus flaviventris; assembly: GCF_033815535.1. NCBI lineage: Eukaryota > Metazoa > Chordata > Aves > Psittaciformes > Psittacidae > Pezoporus > Pezoporus flaviventris. The sequence goes on along the minus strand of NW_026892584.1, from coordinate 3,533,860 downwards.
GGGGAAGAAAAAACATATATGCACACTCTTTAATCTTGGCAAGTGGAAGAACTGTTGCCCTTGAGAAATGCAGTTTTATAAATGTAAAATATCTGAAGTGCTGGAGTACAGGAAGGGCCATCCAGGGATGTGGATGTCCTGTGATTTCCTGAGACTGGGCATACTCAATATGTATGCTTCATTCATCCTAAGCTCTTCAACTGACTGTTCAGACTATTCAGCCACCTCAAAGTTTCTCATTTTACACAGTAGTGGAAGGTCATAATTTCTCAGAACTCTCAAGAACTGGGTACATACGTAAGGCCTACATGCCAAGTCTTCATAGTTGTAATCTAAGGTGGGCCTTGACAATAGCCCTGTCCTGTGCAGGGACATTTGGAAAGTGGTAACGTGTTTTTACCAGGAAAGAGTATCAGCTTGACATCTCATGATTGAGATAGAGTCAACTCAAGAACTTTCAGGTGTTTTCTCTTACTGCTATTTTCCTGCCTCAAATTTTCCTCCATTTAATTTTGCATGAAATAAGAAACAAAATGAAACATGAAGAAGGAAATATTTTTCTATTTGTTGCTAAGAAAAACAGGACGTGACAAAATCATCAAAGACATCCTTATGGCAAACTCATGTTCCCTAAATTACCTAACAACATACAAAAGCTGGTATATCTTATGACTTACCACATACCTATGACTGGGAATTAATTTTGAGCATAAACAGTACAGGATTTTAAATTGAAGATGACAATAAAGGCACTTGGAAATTGTCTTAGCTAGTAACAGTAAACAGACAGCATAGTATTTGTTTCCTTACATGAATAAAGATGTAATGATCTTACAAGTCTGTAAATTCCTATATGCACTAGTTCCATTAAACCTTGAAAAGCAAAACATCTCTGATTAATACCAACTAAAGATAAATGAAGGAAGTAGAGACTGAAAGACTCAATTAATAATTTTAAATCTTTCAACTTATGTTATTGTGCATGAAAGAATTTTTTTTATATATATATATATATCTCAATATATCAGTACTATTCAAGGTTTGTATTTAGACTTTAAAAAGCAGGCACTGTTGAGAGAAGAATGTACCTGTGTTTCATACCACCAGAAAGACAAACAAAAAACAAACCATATCTGTACTCTTACCATGCTGAGTATATACAGGGCATAATTCTTAGATATGCTGAAGATTCTAGTCTTCAGCAATCAAAATTTCACTAGTTTCAAATAACTGGGATCACAAATATTAAGCAGGGACTTAAAAGTGCTTTGCTTGGCTGGTTAGGGGCCAGAGTACTCAAATCAACAGAGGTTACAAAGCTCTCCCATGAGTAACTCTCCTTGTCCAGAACAAGAACTACCCAGATCTCAGCGCATCACTAAGAGAAAATGACCTTTCACACCTCCCCATCAAATACACTCCTCCACTGTGAAATTAATTTTAAACTTATTTGCTATGGGTTGCACTGTAGTACTGTCTATGATCCTGGCTGAAACGGAAAACAAAGAATTCCTCTGAAAACAACAACTAATGCACTTTATACGAGGTAAAGAAATACAGAAGTGCAGTTTAACTCAGCATTTAAACTTAGAAAGCTTCCTAGTTTAATGCCTAAATTCAAATAAATCACAGGCTTGTGATTCTCTTGTTTGCTATCCATGTAGTTTCATATTAAGTAGTATATATATTGCTCACCAGATGAACACACCTTGAAAAACAGAAGTAAAAGGGCACGACAGTAAATAATTATATTTCTTTTCATTAGTTTAAACCTTTAAATCATCATGCTGCAAAACACTTTAAGTTTTAGCAACAGACAGTAAGAATTTTGCAGACTGATGCAAAAAGGAGATTCCATAGTGCAAACAGAACAGTACATGTTATCAGTATATTCTGCCAACAATAATTAATTTGTGTGTAGTTTTATTATAGACAGCTGAAGTGGGGAAGAATGTGGGTCAAGCATGAGAATTTTACAGATACCCAGGAAAAATAAGAGCAGTTTTGAACTCTTCAAAAGACTAATTTTGTATAACCTTGAGGAAATCACAATCTTTCTCTGCCTCATTTTTTTCCCAGGGGTAAACAGGACACAGGGGAATCTTTTGTCATTATGTTTGTATAATACTCAACACCAACAGTACCAGAGTACTACTGGAACACAATCACCATAAATGTCCACCTTAGAGGAGTAGGAAAGGAAGAAAGAAAGTGAAAAGAAATATTGGAACTAAGACATTCCAAGCAGCTCAATTCTGACTTCCACATAAAGAGAGAGTGGATGAAGGAGGTTAAACATTGCTGCCCTGTATATGCATAGAATAAAGAATAACATTAAGTAATAAAGAAAGAAAAAACACTTGTAAGTTACACATTTCCTACACCCTGACCATGCAAGCACATTTTCAGTTCAAAGTTCCTTGTAATTAGCTGAATGGCTTCAAAGAAACATTCCTTTTGGGCAAATACATAACGTGTTCAGAAAACCGCACTACTGGTGGCTTACAAAATAAATTACTAAGCAGAAGAAAGAAGCAGAAAGCCTTGCCAGTTGAAAATCAGCTCTCCTCAGCTAATACTCCATACATTCATCCATCACCCAACTTTCATCACTTGTAGCAGAAGATCCTTTTTCTGATCTCTCACTTTTCCTTGTACTTTAACTTCCGATCACCTGCATTCATTCTTACTAGCTCATTATTTTTGTTCTAAAACTGGCTGAGTTTTGGAAAAAAAAAAAATCTGGTAAGACACAGCTTAACCATCAGTGGTTAAAAAAAATATTTTCCTAAAACTGCTGACTCCTTTAGTCCAGAACAGCAAAAATCCAACAAAAGCTCCACAACAAAACCCAAAAGTTACTTCTATGCTGGGATAAGGATGACTTCATAGAAAGCTGAACTAATCAAGGGTACAATTTTGAAATATGACCAACAGTGGTTCAGAATAAAATTACAAACACACATTTTCTCTGGCCTTTGAGTCCATCATTACACTGCTAGAGAACTTTGGTTTTTTACCTTAGTTTTTACTCAGTAAGCATATAGGTTGTCCAAGCTCTTCCTCTCTCCTTCAAGACTACAGAGTGTAATTTTCTTTGAAGCACAAGTCTCTTTTTCCTCATGAAGACAGTCTTGAAAATGTGAATTTATGTAAACTAGCAGTAAGGTCCAGATGGGACATAATTCAGCCTCCTTGTTCCTAAGCCTACTCTCAAAGGAATGAAGTAGCAGCTCACACAATCCTTTCCTCTAATACTGCAATGCAAAATACATCACAACTGGTGTGTTTTGAATCATAGCTCATATTAGCTTCTCCTCAAATCTCTGCTTTTAGATCTTTAACTACAGGGAACAACTGTTAAGCTGGATTAGCAGGAAGTCCTAGGAAAAAACTTCCAAGCCTAGAAACTTTAATGACCACATTCAGATGCAAGTTTCAAGAAGCTCAAATCACTTTCAACTGAGCTTTATTTACAACCACACATGGAGTCCTTGAGACAATTTTCAAGGACTGTCTATAATTTCTTATGCAAATTATGCAATTACTCAACCATTTTCCTTTTACATGCTTACAGACTAAACTGTGATGTGCAGCACATTAGGTATTGTACACTCAGCTACAACAAAAAGATCTCTCCTATCCAGAAACACAGGCTAAGCAGCCTCACAGCTGGTGAAAAAAAGATGATGGATTATGCAGCTATGATGGAGATCTGAGTCTCCATTGCACAAGAAAAACAGGATCAACACATTTTATTACAGAAGAACAAATATTTGCACCCATTCTCTCTCTGTTCTTTTTTTTTTTAATTTACACACAAATATAAGTGAATTTAGGGCTTGTGAAACCAGTAGTCTAACTAATACAGTGTTGTGAGATAACAAATACATCTTTTTAGTACAAAATCCATAACAGTTTGTAGTAAGAAGTAGTAAGCTACTGGTAACATCAATACAGTTTCATGAAAAAAATTAATCTCTGAAAGTATAGGGAAAAGAACATTCAGTTTGTGAGGAAATAAAGGCATCTTGTTTTATAAAAATTACACGATTTTTAAAAAGACTCCTTCAGATCCACCTCATTGCCTTAAAGTAGGAAGTTGAGAAGCTCCGATTTTAAATTTAATGAACTCCCATGTTTCATAAAACTTGTTTAAATTTAGATCTTAGAAATCTGTTCAGTAGCCTGTGAAAGAATTGACTCATGTACTGGAAAACAGATCACATCATATAAACCACAAAAGAATCTATGTGTCTCAGATTTTCAATCCTATGGCGTTATGGCCATTACGGTTTAACTGCCTCCCTTTGCTACATGTTATATCTGAACCTATTTACAATTCTCTTCCCCCCCCCCCCTTTTTCAAAACTTAATACAAATACCTATGGTGTATGGTTTTCATTTTGCACAAACACAATGCAGCACTGCATTTTGGCAAGCTGATGTAGGTGTCTAGGTCATGACTTCTTGTTACTTTATACCAACAGAACTGTTTATCTATAGTCAGAAATAGAGAATTTCAAGTAGCACATTTCAATTGCAAAGCTCTCTCTATTTTAAATTAGATTTAACACTTATTTTCAAGAAAACTAATTTTGTTGTTTTGCTGAAAAGGCAAGAACACATTCAAGAGATGTAAGACACCAACTTGATCAGTAGGTCACCATTTGAAGTGAACCTTCAAAGGACAATTTTGTCCTAGACAAAACAATTTTAAATGCCTATTTTTGCAAAAGATCATTAAGTGTTTATAACAAATTCTCAAGGCTTTCAGTTCTGTAAGATTCTTTACTACTGCTCTGTTTACAGAGGGAATCCATTAGTACCACAAACAAGATTCAGAAAGTCTTCACTCTAATTTGTGCTCAGAGCCCCACTATCTGTAAGAAAATATGCTTAGGATAGTAAGAGTATGGGAAACATGTTTCAGGACAGTAGCACAAATAGCTATAGTGCTTAACCTTTTGCAAGGTTAAGCACTCAAAATTGAGGAAATTCCAGACTTCAGGTTGCTCTGGCAATCTGGAATAAGGAATGCACTGACAATGCCATGCATGTGCAATCAACCTTCAAATTGCCATGATTTTCATATGCTTCTAAAATACAGGTCAAAACGGCACCTGAAAAGTTATGGAAGGTCTTAACTTGAAGGCTGCATGATGTATAAAACCCATACAACGTACATTATCAAATGGCTGCAGTGGTTATTCGAGCGTGCACACAGTTTGTGAGGCCATGTCCGAGATGTTAACAAACTTAAAAGAAAAACCACAGACAGATAGTGTGAAAAATATGGACTAAATAAATAGAAAGACAGTGAAATGCTTTATCTTTAAATTTATAAAAGATTTTAGATTGTTATAAATCTGTTACTGTTGATGACATCTAAGGAGTTAACTAATTAGCTTTTCCACAGTATCAAGTTAATTAGCATGAAGCTAATTGTCAGCACCTAACAAGCTACAAGAAGTGTTATAAAATAAACGTTGAACTACAAATTATAAACCCTAAAAATTTGTGTTAAGCTTTTATATTTTCCCCTTTAATGTCTACAATAGTTAAAGGTCACCATTTTTATCCTCCCTCCCCCCTCTTCCATATTCGTGTCACATAATTTTCTGCAACTGTTATGCCAGGAAGTTATCTATTTCTCTATCAAAGACGGGCTTTCAAGTAATTTACTATATAATTTCCTTTCCATATCTCTATTGTATCTCTATTGAGATCTATTCATAAATATGTTCTACCTAATGGTTTCAAAAAGCCACTGTATACCTTGTGTAGTACACTTCACAAATGATCATCTTAATTAATGCATAGCAGTAACAAGATAACAAGTGCTGTAGGTACATTATTCCTTTTGTTCAGAAAAAAAGCCTAAATTCTTGATTGGTAAAGAACAGAAAATGAAAAGGAAATACACTAATTGTAACTGAAGCACAGCCTTTTAACACAATCACAGAATCACAGAATAATTAAGGCTGGAAAGGACCTTAAGATCATCTAGTTCCAACCCCCCTGCCATGGGCAGGCACAATCACAATATTTTTAGAAAATACAAGAAAACCACCACAACTGCTGTTGTTCAGTTATTCTGATGTATAAAGAATTTTCATTATGCTAATTAATCTGTATCTCCCATTATTATTTCAATTATAATCTGTGCCAGTTCAGTGCTCTGAAATAAATGCTACAAAAATCTGTGTTAAAATTCTAAAAAGTTGTACACCTTTACTACAGAGCCTAAGTTTTTAACTGGAAAATACTGTGAAACCTGAATAAGACATTAATGATAAAAATATAAAACCATTAGGAAGTATACAAATGAAAATGAAAAACAGAAGCTATTCTTTAGTCATTCTACACAATCACAAGGGGCTCGTACTGCCCATCAGCTGCATGTCACTCAGGGTGCAGCTCAAGTAAGATCCACTCCCCCCCCCCCCCCCCCCCCCCCCCAACACACACCACAAAAAATAGGATTAAGTGCTCTCTGTCTGGTCTGGACAATTTCAATCCCTTATGAAGCAGAACAGAGTTGTCTATCTCTTTCTCTTAAAGTGCTGTGAGAGTAGTCCTTGCATTCTGAATGAATCTTCTGATAAGGTATATGCGTATTTGTCCTGGGTTCAGCAGTATTCATGGGTAAAGGATAAGGTCACTGGGAAATATTTTGATTTCCTGTTATTTTTGTAGGAAATTAGTAAAAAACCTTAGTCCATAAAATCTAAACTTCATCTAAAGGGGTTCAAATAGAAATGTTAGTATGTTTTGTCCACTCCTGCATTTTTAGTCCAAATTCTAATCATTTAACTAGAGGTGATTTAGGAATCTAACACATCCAGGAACATAGTGTAGCTCTAGAACTTGAACTCTATGGATTTCATAGTAAAATTATGATGGGGCAGAAAAAGAAAAGAAAAAATGAAGGAAACACACACACACTGGTCCTCCTTCAAATTCTGTCAAATAGATGCCATGAAGAAAATATATTAAACTTGAATTAAAATCCTGTTAATCTCTTATGCATAATTTCCTCTAAAGGCCCATTTTTCAGCAAGGGTGAGTGAACTGGTTGGGTTTGCAGCACACAGCTAAAGCAATGAACTGGCCACCAGCATTCTGCCACCTCAGGAAAAGGGAATTTAAATATGCATACTTCCTGGACAACTTCTTCAAAGTTTTTAATTGTTTATATTTTTTAATCTCTGAGTACTAATACTGAAATAGCAGTAGACACCTATGCGATAACACGTTTATAACTTTCCGATTATTTTTCAGTAAGCAGTAATTGCAGAAACTGTGGTTAAAAGGAAACTCAATAATTACACTGATTAGTTGGTGAATTTGAAGACAGCAGCAGACGATAATATTGTGACAGGAGTTTGGTCATTACTCACAAAAGGAAATCATGGATTTCCAGACTGTTGACAGAGAGAAGCAGTTTGATACAAAATTAAAATAAAAAAAAATATTTTCATTCATTAGGATATATTGCAAGGAGAAAATAATCAAAATCTACAGCATATAAAGAAACACATTTTAATAAATGGGTAAAAGCTGAGCAAAAGGGAAAGTAATGCTGTGGTTAATCCTCAGAGGGAAGCAACCTCAAATAAACAATGCATAGACAGATCTGACATATGTGCGCTTTCTTTAGAGAAAGCCTCTGTTATGAGTGCAAGTCATTCCAGCTAATGGATGTCATGTTTATTGACAATCACATTAGTCCTTTCTGTTATTTTAGTCAAGAAGACTAATCATCTAGCATGCCTAATTTATATAGCTATGAGGGTGGGTTATCAGTGCAGATGTACTGAAGCATAAAAGACTTGGGAACATTGACCTATCTGTCAAATTTGATCAAGCCCAATGAAATTCAATTTGTTAAATTTGCTTCACAATCCTACCCTCATGCACTCTAATACATTTTGCATTGCACTGAGATGCACAGTCTACAATGAGACTTTTTATTTGGATTAATGAGAATCATGTATGAGCTACGTTAACATTTGGAGTAATGGACATGACTTTTAAAAATAGAAGGCTAAAAGTAGGAAGTAAATCTGTAAATATTTGTAACATGTATTTGCACGCCTAGTTCTTACCTTAAAGGACAAGACCACAATCTAATATTTTAACAATAACTACAGCTAAGAAAAGAAATTGGGACTGTTTTCTCATAAAACAGAAAGAATGCTGGTTTTGCATGCGTATATATACACATATACTCAAGCTTCAAAAATAAGCCAATGCAAGTTACGTATCTCTGGACTTCTCACTTCTTTAAAATAGTGATTAATGCTCATTTTGTGCCTAAAGCAAAGGTTTCTGAAGCCAAGAGAAGAGCATAGCTCTTCTAGTACCCACTCAAGCCTCATCCCAAAGGAATTATCTTTTTCATCAGGTACATAAGGCTCCCAACAGTCATGAAGTTTAGCCTTTGTCTTTGAATCCAGTGCTGCCTAGAGATATCCACAGAATCTGGACACAGTAAACTGAAACAGCACAAGCTCTGAACAGCTGATTTTTGTTGCTTCCAGTTTACTCAACAGCAGCTACATTTGCACAGATGATTTGTCCAGTATTTCCTGGTTTTATACATAAAACTGCAGTTATAAGACTCAGTCCTGGTTTGTTTCATGACAATCCTGCAGTCTTTCTTCTGAACGAGTTTCCCATCTTATCTGTTCTCTAACCATACAGGATGAGAGAACATTCCTGTTTTACAGTCACTGCCCAAATTGCATACAAAAGCTTACTGGATTGAATTAAAGAGGATCAAACTTGAATAATTACTATGTTTCTCAATTTGAGACGAATTGGCATAATAACCGTGTCTAAGTATAGGCTCCAGCCCTTCAATCATACCAGAATATTTAATAAATAGTTCTGGAACACACGAACATTAGCTAGAGGAGAATGTCTAGAACAAACTTGGAATCATAGAATAGTTAGGGTTGGAAAGGACCTTAAGATCATCTAGTTCCAACCCCACCCTACCATGGACAGGGACACCTCACACTAGACCATGTTGTCCAAGATTCTTTCCAACCTGATCTCGAACACTGCCAGGCATGGAGCATTTACCACTTCCTTGGGAAACCTGTTCCAGTGCATCATCACCCCACAGTACATAACTTGTTATATCTAACCCAAACTTCCCCTGCTTAAGTTTAAACCTGCTACCGCTTGTTCTATCGCTACAGTCCCTGACGAAGAGTCCCTCTCCAGCATCCTTGTAGGCCCCTTTAAGATATGGAAAGGCTGCTATGAGGTCTTCACGCAGCCTTCTCCAGGCTGAACAGCCCCAGCTCTCTCAGCCTGTCTTCATATGGCTGGAGCCTGGGAGGTGCTCCAGCCCACTTATCGTCCTCATGGCCTTCCTCTGGACTTGCTCATGTCCTCCTTACGCTGAAGACACCAGAACTGCACACAATACGCCAAGTGGGGTCTTACGAGAGCAGAAGGGCAGGATCACTTCCTTTGACCTGCTGGTCACACTCCTTTTGATGCAGCCCAGGATAGAGTTGGCTTTCTGGGCTGCAAGAGCACACTGAAGTCAGCTCATGTTCAGTTTCTCATTGACCAACACCCCCAAGCCCTTCTCCTCAGGGTTGCTCTAATCACTTCTCCACCCAACCTGTAGCTGTGCCTGAGATTCCTGACCTAAGTGTAGGACCTTGCACTTTGTTTTGTTGAACTTCATGAGGCTGGCATTGGCCCACCTCTCAAGTGTGTCAAGGTCCCTCTGGATGGCATCCCTTGCCTTCAGCGTATCAACCGAACGCAACATGCATTAAAATGTCTTATCTATTTCTAGTACTGGAAAATAATAAATAAGGTAAACAACCTTCCCAACAAATTGAACTTTTGCTTTATAACTAAAAATAAGTAAAAGAATAAAACAATTTGATTTTTTATTGGTACAGGTAGATATAATTCTAAAATCATACAGAAGTATTCAGTTAACATTGATGTGACTTGACAGATGCATTGTCTGGAAAATACCTTGGTTCTTCTCCCATTAGATATCTTTATATAAGCCTGTTTTCCATATCATACTGAATACCAGTGGACATTCGACTAAAAATATAAGTAATGTGAAGTCATAAAGTCAGCTGTCTAGAAGAGGTTACCAGTTTGCTCATGACTTATCCATGCACTGTGGAAACAAACTCTACATACATCTAGCATGCTTGAATCTTTTTGTTTTAGAGCATGGACACCAATGCCACTACGAAACAGCTGTGAATGGGAAGCGTAATCTGCCAATTCACACAGAACATTTCTTCCATTATTTGCTTCACTTCTCTGTATCACTGTTTCCACCATCATGGGCAACAAAGGGGGGGGGGGGTGTAAAAGCAATGCTTTTTGGAAGCCTGAGGCAACTTAATTCTATTCTTTATTTATCAAGATTAACCCTAAGATGTTGGGCACAAACAATCTGAAAAAGATGTGGGGAAAAGGAGAACAATATTAAAAACACAACATCAAACCCGGCTTCTGACCCGAGCTATTCTTCTGGCATGAAACTAGAAGAAATATATGACTTTTTTTAGATAGTCATATACTGACATTTAATCAGTTATGCCAAATATCACAAGGCTATCTTTCCATACCATGGAAAAAGTACTCAACACTAAACACCTATTGTCTTACCCAGAATGAGCCTCACAACAAACATATTTCAGAGCTTACATTCATGGAAATACTGCTAAGTAGCAACGTTATCCTCTCAGTGGAAAACCTGAGCCTGTAAGTCTACAAAACTTTATTGAAGGGAATATGAAATGGCACTATCAAGTAAAACTTTCATGGTTTTTTTTTTTTCTCCTAAACAAAACATAGCACTGCTCAGAGAAACAAGGCAACAGACCTATTCGGTGAATACGTGGTGTTTTATGTTCATTAGAGGAGACACTGGACAATTTGAGTTATGTTGGAAGCATGAATAACAGAAAAGACTGAAGCAGACGAAATCCCATGGAATTTCATCAGCCCCTCAAAATCCCATGGAATCACCCCAGCCCCTCAAAATCATTCCAAGTTTTCTAAACCTTTCCTTCAAATGAAAGCATACCACAAAGCTCTGACGACTCCTGGAAGAAAATAAATGTCTAACCGAAAAATCAATTTAAATAGAACATGTCTACTTTTTCCCTCTCTTGATTTTGCTGAAGAATTGAATCATCAGTGCATCCTGGTATCACCAATGTGTGCTGGGCTATACACAGAACCATAGAATAGTTAGGGTTGGAAAGGACCTTAGGATCATCAAGTTCCAACCCCCCTGCCATGGGCAGGGACACCTCACACTTAACCATATCACCCAAGGCCTCGTCCAACCTGGTCTTGAACACTGCCAGGGATGGAGCATTCACAACCTCCCTGGGCAACACATTCCAGTGCCTCACCACCCTAACAGGAAAGAATTTCTTGCTTATATCCAATCTAAACTTCCTCTGTTTAAGTTTGAACCCATTACCCCTTGTCCTATCACTACAGTCCCTAATGAAGAGTCTCTCTCCAGCATCCCTATAGGCCCCCTTCAGATACTGGAAGGCTGCTATGAGGTCTCCACGCAGCCTTCCCTTCTCCAGGCTGAACAGCCCCAACTTCCTCAGCCTGTCTTCACACAGGAGGTGCTCCAGTCCCCTGATTATCCTTGTGGCCCTCCTCTGCACTTGTTCCAACAGTTCCATGTCCTTTTTATGTTGAGGACACCAGAACTGCACACAATACTCCAATTGAGGTCTCACAAGAGCAGAGTAAAGGGGCAGGATCACCTCCTTCGACCTGCTGGTCACACTCCTTTTGATGCAGCCCACGATAGGGTTGGCTTTCTGGGCTGCGAGCGCACACTGAAGCCGGCTCATGTTCATTTTCTCATCAACCAACACCCCCAAGTCCTTCTCCACAGGGCTGCTCTGAATCTCTTCTCTGCCCAACCTGTAGCTGTGCCTGGGATTGCTCTGACCCAGGTGTAGGACCTTGCACTTGGCATGGTTAAACTACATGAGGTTGGCATCAGCCCACTTCACATGTGTGTCAAGGTCCCTCTGGATGGCATTCCTTCCCTCCAGGGTATCAGCCGAATCACACAGCTTGGTGTCATCAGCAAACTTGCTGAGGGCGCACTCAATCCCACTGTCCATGTCAGCGACGAAGATGGTAAACAAGACTGGTCCCAACACTGATCCCTGAGGGACACCACTCGTTACTGGTCTCCAGCTGGACATTGAGCCATTGACCACAACTCTCTGTGTGTGGCCATCCAGCCAGTTCTTTATCCACCAAGTGGTCCATCCATGAAATTGATGTCTCTCCAATTTAGAGACAGGGATGTCGTGTGGGACAAGAGAGACCGAGTTAAAATTTCTGGATGTATGCAGGTGGTTTATGAGCACATGTTCCACAGCATAATTAAAGGGACAGGGGCTTCTATGTTCCTCTGGTTCTTTTATAGCACTCAACACAATCATAACCCAAGGTTTGCAATGGCTAAGAAATTATTTTGGATCCCTAGTTTACGAATTATGGTTTGAGACTCGCTGTTCTTGTTCTCTCTTTACATATCTGAGAGATATTCCAGTGACTGTTTGCGTGTTTTGCAAGAGGTTAAAATCTTGTTTGAATAAGGTTTTGCATTCAAAAAAAGAAGGGAGAAGGAAATATACATCTAAATGTTCCTAATAGCCTAGAACTTGTTCCGTTGGTGTGAAAACTTATTTGTGGAGTTATACCCATCATATATTCACATTTACACTTTTGTGTATCTTAGCAGACTCTTAAAGCTTACACTTTTGGAATAAAGTGAAGACCCATATGTGAATGAGAAACAAAATATCTAGAGATCCTTTAAACTAAAAATCCTGAATAAGACTTCCTGCCTAAGCATGGTTAGTCTAATAGTTATATTTGAAGCTCTGTATTAATCTCCGGATAGAAAGCTTTACTAAAAGAGCAGGAATAAACAGAACTGCAGCAAAAACTTTGGCTGATGTCATCATCTTCATCATTACGTAAAAAAAATCTGAAGGCACAGCATGGGTGTCACTATTTAAATTTATAAAGCTGTAGTGAATGCTTTCCCATTGTGCACAAGCGAGATCATTGCCCTACCCAGATACTTCTTTTAGAAGCTCATACTGTATAGTGTGTGAGCACAAACCCCAAAGGTACGAGTCCTAACCAGAGAAATCAACTTCTCTTCTTGGAGGCTGTAATGTTGAGAGAAAAATTTTTAATTGCCTTACTATGACAGCATCAAAAGACAACAAATTCTGTCTTGCATAATATGCCTGTCTCATGGACAGCTGTGTAGAAAAGAAATTCATAGCATCATTCCAGAATATAAATTTTAACATGAAGATACACACTCTAACTCATCAGGCCGTGACGGTAATTAATTGCTAAGCTATTTTAAATACATACATAATAAGCAAAGTTATATGATTATATATACACATTTTTGTATATTTTATATATATACATATTTTTTGACAGTAATTAATTGCTAAGCTATTTTTAATACATACATAATAAAATTATATGATTATATATACACATTTGTGTATATATACATATTTTTGTATATCTATATGTGTTTGTGTAAAATATAGATATATACTATCTAGCTAACTGAAAACTATTTTCAAAGCACGCTGAAATAACTAACTCATGCAATATGGAATGTGAATCAGAAGGTATTTAAGTTAGAGCATTAGAGCAAAGTCAATAGTCACATGTCTGAGGTGGAATTGCATGTTTTCTTCCCTTATTTTACTTTACGTTTTCTTCATTCAACTGTTCAACCAGAGAAATCTGCGTGTTCCAGAGAACTTGGCAAATTGAGAATGATAATTAAAAAGTAAACAGGAAAATTGCAGGAGGGAAAAGCACAAACATAGCTAAATCTCTGGACAGTTTGGTGTAAAATAAAGCATTATTATACCTGCAATGATGTCATCCATCTGCTCCAAAGCTGCTTCCAGCATATGACTAGCGTCAGAAGCCATCATCTGTGATTTCTTCAGTAGAAAGAGTAAAGGTCTGAAAAGACAGATGAAACCATGGGTATGACACTAAACCAGACCTGTCACTGTTACATTATAAAGTAAGCCACACAAGCAAAAGTCCACTTTAGCAAAAACACAGCCAAAAATACAGTAATACGGAAAGTAAAAAACTTGTTCCCATGAACTGGGATTTATAAGGGTTTCATTCATTCTGGATTTTTTTTCTTTTTAAGTGATTTTACTGTAACAAGGAAATGCAGATGGATATAAAACCAATCTCAAATACTGGAAGCTACAGATTCCCCAATGTCTCATCCTTAACAATGATTTCCTAGATTCTAAGTTGTGTACATTTCAACCTTTTGAACTGTGTGAGAAAAGGACTGACTAGGTTTCAACGCAGGAATGACCACACGGTGGAAAACATGCTTAACCTATAAGCAGAACTCTGTAGCAGCTCTGCTTTTTGATAGCTGTCTGAAGAGTAAAGACAACGCAGAAATTATTTTTACTTCTCCTTTCTATAACCTCATTCAATCTTCGTATCACTTCTTTCATTACACTGAAAATACAGTTCTTCGTTCCAATAATGAAAATGCCCCAAGTATGAAGTTTCTGAAGTTACTGTTGCCCCTTTAAAGAAGGATTAAAGACACTCATGTTTCCATCTGACATTAGGGATTGCAAAGAAAATCTTCCAAAATTAGCTGCTACTTGTTAGTTGGTGTTGCTGGACTCTTAGTCAAGTAACAGTCACTGTTGTCAACAGATGACATTTCAAAGGGGAAAATAATTTAGGCTATCTATTTCACTGCCAGTGAGAAAATGCTCCCTTAAATAAGGCCCTTTTGCACATCACTTCATCACTGAAGTATGAAACCAGTGCCCACGCAGAGATGAACAGGGATTGTATTTATGCATGATTTCTGCAGTGCTCTAACACATGGAACACTGACAAAGCCTTTAAAGGGTCACAGAATTATGATTTCTCTTCCATGAAGGCTGCAATTCAGTCTTTTGACATTCAATCTTCTGATATGGAAAATTTAAAAACTGTGATTCAAAAGGGTTAGATTTTGACAGCTTTCTAAGCACCACAAAGACCCCTATCTGACAATGGCTAAAGATAGCCTTCAAATAACACAGGTTGTAGGTAAGCATATAGGCCATGGTCATATGTTTATGGGGCCAATTATTCCAATGCCACTGAAATGGCACTAATCTGTATTTATCGTGTGATTGCCTATGATAAGAATTCAATTACTTTGAATTTAAACAAATATTACAATAATCTGTAATGGCAATTCACATAGATGAAAATATTTTTGTGTTCATCCAATGACAATTCAGACACTGGCCACAAGGACCAACAGCATGATTGGTAGCTAAACCACATACACATTCTCTCAGTTGGAGCCTGCCTAAACACTAGAACATAGAATCAGCAGTCAGAGCATAAAGTCAGCTTTAAAATAAAAGTTTACACATTGTTTCAGGGGGACCATGAGAAAAAAAAATAAAATCCCTAAAAGTATACTCAAGGCTGACTCCAAATTACTGCACTGTAAGAAATGTTCAATCTTAGTAATAAGCCCAGTGCAACTGAAAAGTTCTACTAACAAGTCAAAATTATTTGCTTCTTTTACAAACTAAGAACTCTGAGATGCAGGCTTTTCTCCATTTTGTATATTTCACCAGCAGCGAGCGAGCTCTGTGCAAGGTGTGCGTCCTATGTCCATTCTAGTCAATGTATGTAACACCACTACCCAGAGGGACAGCCGTAGGAATAACAGTCAGAAACTACTATGTTCTAATCTGAGGTCTGCCATTTATACTTGTGGTAGTGGGTAAGCCACTATTTAACTTCAGATCAAATTGATCTGAAGAGCATTACAAGAATGCCTTATTAGAAAGCAGAAGAAAAATCTTTAGCATCACCCAAGGCAGAGATAATTTAAATGAATGGTTGGTTTTAGTCTCTCTATTTTTGTCAAAATAATAATTTAACATGGACAATGTTAAATGTACTGAATTTTACCAAAATGCATCTGATCCAAATATTTTATTTAATGGTATTACACAAACAATGCTCAGAATAATCTGGAAAGTCATTAAGTCAAATTGATATAAAATTAAAATTTCAGAATGCTTACACATGTGAAGTTTACAGACACTCCCTCCAATTCTGTTCCTTCAATTTGTTGGATTTGGTAGATTTCCATCTTCTGTTGTCACATTCGCCTGCCAGTAGCTTAGTAGTTTCACTAAATATTTGAGAGATACCTGATTCTCAACTGCAACAAACTTCCTTCTTTGTAATATTTTCCCTAGTTCTAAGAAATCACAACATTGGTCATAACCACCTCAGTGAAAAGAAACCCACCTACAGTAAGCAGCTGCCAGAGGTGCACATAGGCTGGTTTGCTCCTGTGGCAAACACGGCCACCAGCCGCTCCCCCAGAAATCTATGGCCACCACTTGTATTGGTAAATCAGGACAGCAGACTGGCTTGAAATTAGAAGGGAGAAAAAAAGTGGAAAATACTAAAAATTGCACAGTTTCTATGGCTGCATTACACAGCAGGCTCTTACTTGTGCAGTAAGCTACCACTCTGTATGCTTAAGGCAGCTAAAGCATCACACACTTGTCAACAAGGAATCCAGAACTACCATCTCTTCTAAACATCAAATACAGTATTTCACCATCAGTATTGAAAAAGGTGCAGAAAATGATGACAGATTACATTGCAAAATTGAAATTTTACTAATAAAAACCCCTTCAATCAAGTACTAGGCACAAAACAAAGTTTTGCCGAAAAAATACCACCAGAACTGCGTCTTTTATCTCCTGTCAGCCTCCACACACTGCCCATTTTCTCACCTGTATCACAGTGTATTTGTTGCTTGACTGCATTAAGCTAGAGTAAAACCTGCTTATCAAACAAAGATTTATTAATAAATGCTATGTTCTTTGCTCCAGAGCGATAATGTAATATTACTTGTTTGACATCTTTTTCTAGACAGACCTGTTGCTTGTGCTTCAGGCAAATCTTACTTTCCCAGACACTCCCTTCTCAGAGTGTACTGTTCCGAGTAGTATTATGAAAATAGCTTGCAGCTCTCATATGCTTTTAGTTATTATTTCTGATCTAGTTCTATAGAAATATCTACAATTGTGGATTCTTTTTTTATTATTATTAAATAAGAAGACACATGTATCAATCCCATGGCATGCCAAGTGCCTCAAACAGGATCTATGTGCTGGTATTTTAATTGCAATTATTTTAACAGTTTTCATTCCTGAATGACATTAACAGATGCAGAACACTATGACTTATCTACCTCTATTAAAAAAAAAAAATACATATATTTTGAAAAGTTTTTTTCAGCTTTGGTAAACATTAAAAAAACCTACCACTAACAAGATTTAATGCTCCAGTACAAGCTTTAATATCAGCACATTCTAACCTTCAGGATTTATTAGATTAATGTATCAGCAAAATACAAGAACCAATCTACTTACCTTTTCAGGTCCCCAAGAAGAAAAGAATTTACTTTTTTACCTGATCAGTAGAAATTGTTCACTATTAATAGCCACAGTTTTACAGTTAAGTAGATATAAGTCAAAATTATAATCATCCTTTCTGAGCCACATGCTCATATAATTTAGAGCCCAGCCCACAGATAAAGATATTGCAACCTTCTTTGTTATAATTACCTAAGTAATAAGATCTTCCAGGAAGTGCAGACAGAGCAAACTGGTCGGAATGGTCTAAGTTTATTTTGCTTAGCTATCTTTACCTTATAAAATCCAATCCAAGATTTGCATTTTAAATCAAGTGAAAAATCTCTGACAGAAGCTATTGTGCTTAGAGCCAATACCCCTTGCAAATTTCTTAACCTGCTTTCTGTATGTAAAGTTATAGCTTACTGTATCCAAAAAGAATATAGTATTTAACAGACATGGTCATTATGAGCAAAATGCTCTTCAGAATTATGAAAAGCCGTAATTATATTTGAACCTTTCATGGCTGCCTTGAGCCAGCAGCTATCCAGAGATAAGAATGTTAACATTTAGGCAACTCATAAGTCAGCTGTTTTTCCAAGGTTGCTCCTAATACTGAGGTTGCCAACTTTATCAGTTATGGAGAAGGGTGTGGTTTTTGACAAGAACTCCTGAAATCCAGATCTTCCTTAATATCAGTGCTTTGGGTGGCCCACAAGTTCCTCTAACATTTAGAAGACACAGCTAATAATTAACTACCACCACCTTTTTTTTTTTTTCCCCAGGATGAATAAATACATATTTGTAAAACGTTTAAAGATTCAAGAATCACACTGCTTTGTACTTTATGCTATACTGAAATATCGAACAGCTTGGGTAAGCTTCAGAAGCCCTTCACACATTTTTCAGCTGCAAGATAATTCCTGAGCTGGAATGAACCAACGTGCACAACCTCCAAGCCCACCACGCCCCACCTTGCTTCTCCTCCAGTTGCATGCCCTATAGTACCCAGTCACCCTACAGGAACACAGCTGCTGATTTCATCTCTCCAGCCTGGCTCTGTAGTTCTCATGACACCACCAAATACAAAAGTTATAAATACATACTTGGATCCTGGCCTTTTAGAAGCTGGCATCCACTCTAATTAAAGTTAATCCTTAGCCCTAAATAACTATCCACAGCTGCCGGGAGCAGAAAAATTTCTGATGATTACTAGAATGACCGCCTAAGGTACACTACTTACACAGCATCCTCCAGGACTATTCAGCCATGAATCCTGTTCATCTGATTATAGCTTAAATTTAATTTATTTGTTAATTCAGACACTACCTGCTCTATTCCGCTTCATATGCTTCATTGGAATAGGCAGAAGGATAAATAGAACCCTTCCTTCGTTATTTATTACCCTTTCTTGTAATAAATGAAAACAAGACTATTGAGGTTTTTTTTAAAGAATAATCAGAATGGGAATTAAAAATAATTTTCAGCTAGAAAGCATAAAGCGTCCACATTAAGGAGAGGGGGAAGCTCTAGAGAGAAGCTCTAGAGTAGTTACAGTTGAACGAAGACTTGATACTGAGCTACTTAGGTAGACGGCAGAAGAACTGGTAAAGTCTCTGGTCAACATATTGCCGGGATTCCTTACATGAAGGGACATCCTTAGGTGAAGCACAGTACTAGTACAATACCTCCATGATGAAAATGAGCTAACTAAGCTCATTAACTAAATCAACTAAACTAACTTATGAGGGAGCTGGGTATTACCCTGGCAATGGAAAACCACCACATTTGTGTGTTGCTGATAAACGTTTGCGACAAGCAGTAAGAACTACGCTGCTTTTGAACATATTATAGTTAAAAAAATGATTTAAAATATGAAGGGAACTGAATGTACTTGTTTACTGCATTATGAAGTAGCAAAGTCAAAGCCAAACATTTATTTTCAAAAATAAACTCATTAAGTTTACTAATACAAGTTCAAATTTCAATTTTAGGCGAAGGAAACAAGAAATCAACTTTAAAAACACACTATATGATCTGACTGATACTTGATGATGCTTGAAGAACACAAATCACCTCATAGTAATTACTCCACAGGACTCATAGATACTAAGTTCTAGCTGCAATTGGTATCATAACCAAATTTGCACAAAGTATCATCCTTACATATAAAAGTTGATGTTGACAGCATGGCATGTGCAAAGTGAGGTTTCTTCAGCTCCTCTCTGGAGCAATTCTATCATCTGCAGAAAGCCATTCATTCCTTCAATGTTGTTTTAAACATTGCTCATAAAAGCTTAAAAAAACACTTCATAATTTAAAAATTATGAAATTATTATCAGATTAAATTGTTAAATTTAAATTGTTATCAGGTATTTCAAGTTTTCTCTCTGTTATACACAGTATAAAAGAAAATGTTGTAGCTTCTAAATTTACAAATCTCAAAACCAAAATTGCATTCATTATGTATTATTTTATCAAGTGGGAAAAACGCCTCATTATTGAAATGCTGTCCTGGGTTCAACTACATCTTCTAAGTTACTTAGACTTCAGACACAATGCCAGGGAAACTGGCATTTAATACAAGCCACCCTGCAACTGTGAACACAAATATGCTGAATTCTCACTAACAGGAACTGATGGTATCAAGTACTTCTATATAAATTTGAGCTTCACTAGCTAGCTATTTTGAGGAATGTGTCTGTGGGAAACAACAAAAGGAAAAATATACTTCTGTTAGAAACAGCAAATTTAACAGATGTGAATCTGCTTATATTAAAAGCATTAAACTAGGAACAACAAATGGATCGCTACAAAAAGCACCATATTCCAACATTACTCATCACATCAATGAAAATATAAATTTTAACAGCTGTGTCTATTTAACATTTATGCTTATAAACAAATCATTCTTCTATAGATTGCTTCTTGTATATTAATGAAACTATCTTCAGAAAAAGCCATCTTCAACTTTTTTTTCTTTCTCTGCCTAAAGAATAGGTATAGCCAAGAGACAAAAATTTTCCATGGCAAGTTAAATCCTGATCTAAAATGACATATTTTGTTGATTTTGCTCCTCCATTATTCAGAATATGAGACATCTTGCTCCTTTCAGAAGTGGCCAGCAAGAAAGTAGCTCTATCAAACATCGTGCCATAGCTGATTTCTAAATCTGGGAATAATAAAAGTCTCCTATCGTATTTACTTTACATACTTGAACCATTAACATGATTTTACAGTGATGAGAAAAAGCATCTGCAGAGAGGCACTGCTGCGAGACAGACAACAGTAACTTGGCATCCAAAACCAACATTTAATAGTAAGATTTATATAGGTGAGAGAAACTTGTCGTATCTCCCAGCTGAATCCTAGAAGAAAAACGAATACCAAGATGACTGGAGACAGATCAAGCACCCACTGAAACCAAAAGCTGACTTTAAAGGCAATGCAAAGTAGCCCATACTGAATATGTGACTAGATATATAGGTGTCCTCAGTGACCTGACCAATGGCAGAGCTGTATTTGCTCACAGAAAAACATGTTTAAATAGCAAAGGAGCTTAACAGAACCTCCACGCTGAAAATCCACTCACATTCTCAGGTTTTCTATTTCACATTCATCTGTGCACTCATACTGTTTCCACCCTATCAACACAACTGAAACAAGTAAGTTTCAGGTCACTGTATATATTGAGTTTTCCTTATTTGTTGCAAATGTTTTATAGGTTTGAAAAAGAGTTCTTAAATGCTCAGTATGCTGCTTCTGTCAAGTAGATACACCTGATGTCACAGGATGTGAGTGAGATCCTGGAAGTCAACTGTTAAATATAGCACTATGGTGGGCATTCTCAAGTTCTTAGCAACCACAAAGCCCATCATGTCATGTTAGCCAACCATTTAAACACATTTATTCTCTGTTCTAGGCAAACATAAAATGAACAAGTTTCTGTGTCAAATCATGTTATCAAGGGTAAGTCAAATCTATTTAAATGTCTTATAAAATATACATGATATGACTAAGAAAGAGATAAGAAAATGCAAAGCCACAGTTAACACACATTAGAATGCCCATTTGAACTTGCAAAACTTAAAATGTATACATCTTTTCCAGAAACAGACTTAATTGCTCAGTAATGAGGCATGTATGAGCTTCCAAAGCTACCATATTCCACTTTAGTCATTTTGGATTACAGGCTTGGTAGGACACTGAATTCAGACAGCTTTTGGAAGTTTTACAAGTTAAGAAATGTCTTTCTCAACACAAACTAAATGCAGAAACTGCACCTAGAAATAGAACTCAGTATTCTTCTAGTTTTTACATACATATTTACATCTGGAGTATGTAGAAAGGATTGCTTTAGCTCTCTTTTAATAGTAAATGCCCAATACTTTTAGGGCATGAAAAAAAAATAAAAGACATTGTCATGAACATTAACAATTAACTACTTGAATGTGAACAATGACCCAAAAGTATGTCAGTAAATAAAACTGTGGCCTAAACCTTGTGCTACTATGTGTTAACTTCCAGTTCAAAGAAAAACTCTTTCAAATGCCGGAGTATAACAGTACCTGAAGCACTACATTGTTACAAAGTTAGTCAAATTTTACCGACTCTGAAATAAATGGATTAGCCACCTTTGTACTGAAATCGGAGACAAATGAAACAGAATTCTTTTACTACTTTAAAGGGCCTGAGTGTCATTACAGCAAGGGCAAAAGTACTACAGCACACAGTAACAGTCCCATATAGAAATGACACCTGAGGAAATAGTGAGGGTCAGGCTTTTGCACATCCTATATTCAGAGGATTTCATGTTAAAACTCGGAGCAGCTTTTTGGAACGGTTCTACTGTTATTTGGTCGAATCATGAATAAACCTATGGAGTTTCCTGAAGTAACAACTTAATCATGTATTTTACTGTTTGATAACAACTCCTTTATCAGACCTGTTTATTAAAAAAAAAAAAAACACCAAACATAAAATTGAATTATTTCAGGCTAATGACTTGCAAAGTCCTTTAATCCCTAACAGCAACCAGCTGATTGGTCTGTATGAAAAACAGCTCAGAAGTTTCCTGCACGTGGGGCCATGTGACAGTGCATAAAAATCTAAATTAAAAAAATGATAAAAAATAGACAGAACTATTCAAATGATGGTCCATTGGATGAAATCGTTTCTTCTAATTCAGGAAAGAAAAGGAAATCAGAGTTCACTGCCAGTTTCTTCATTTCATTTTCCAGACACATTGATCAAAGTCTGCTCCCATGTCAGTGATAGTGACATCATTATACTTTAATACTAAGTTTGTAAGTAAAATTTGATATGCAAGAGAGATTTGGTCCCCTGTGTTTCATTGGCTTTCAAAAACTCCAAGTGGAAATATTCAAGACAGTTTCATTAATTCTGAAAAAAAAAAAGAAAACAAAAAAACCAAACCCACTTCCAGTCTTTTCCTACTTGAAAAACATGGTCTTGTTAACAAACACTGAAATACTGCTCTATCATGAGGAAATTACTTCTTCTCTATTAGTCATTATTGATAAGGGGTAGTTTTGCTCCATGACATAAACAGTACTATTTACTTCATTAGTTAAGAAGAGCAAAAAAAAAAAATTCACTGTAAAATGATTTACAGACATACTGCCTGGCAAACTAGGCAAGCTGCCTAGCACGGCAGTTTTATCAGTCTCAACTAATTTGGAACCTCTGCTTCTAAGTGCCCAAATCTCAGTTTCCAAAGGAAGCAAGCAGCTGCTGGTCCCATTCTTCACAATTAGTCCCTGGATAATCAGAAACTTTGATTAATAAAAAACTGTAAATGACTGCTGAATCCAAACTACATTCATTCTAGAGCATGAGCTCCCTGTGTATCAAATCATTTACTCTGAACACAAACTCACCTCCCCATGTTAAAAAAAATAAAAAAAAAACAAAAAAACCACTAAATGCAGTCTTCTAGAATCCACCCTTCTGCAAGCAGTCTATGTCACATGAGAACCACCTGGGATTCACAATCCACACACAAAACTGAAATGCTAATAAAATTCCTAATTAAAATGGAGAATAAAATCAAAGCAAAACAGATTTAGACCACAATTCTTGCAACAGTTTTCTAGTCCTCAGCCCAATCTACAACTATTACGCAATGTTGCATGCACTGAACAAAGTATGAGTAACTATTGTGGACTATTAACTATTTTTCACAACACTACAGTATGTTCTACAAAGCAGGCCAGAACAGATCTCACACAAAAGCCTGTTGTAACAGCTCTCTTTTTTTCTAGTAACGAAAGGGTTTAATATGATTTTCCTTTTGTACATACGAAGTTTGCCAGATCAGGCCATAAACTGCTCTTTTCAGTTACAGGTAATATTACTACTTTGGATACATTCAGCTTCTTATATTGAGAAACATTTTAATTCAAGAAATATTTATTTAACAAATCATTTATAATGTTTATTAATGAGATTTTCAGGTTTAATATAGTCTATACTAATACTAAAATACTTTGTATATACACTTTTCATTACAGAAGACTACTTTCAAAACAAGAAATACTCACTTGACTCGTTTTGATGTTTTTTCAGATGCAATGAATGCATTTTTTAAGAAAATCATATGTCCTGCTTTTGTTGACAGTTTACAACCAGTCTGTGTTTCTAGTCCATATAAGTAGCTTCTGAATTTTAAGGTTTGTTCTTCTTCCCTTCTTGAAGCAATAATTACAAGTATTACAAAAGAGCTTAAAACAAATGCTTACTTCTATATGTATATAAGCTTACATAGCATTTACATGAACATACTTTAAGTTCAGCTAGAGGAGGGTTTTTTTGTTTGTTTGGGGTGTTTTTGTTTCATTTTGGTTTGGTTGTTTTTTTTTTTCAGTAGTGAGCCCATTTAATGCACAATTAAGGGTAGCTGGGGTCCATGCCTGATATCTGGGTTGAAGCTACTCCCACATTTCCTACAGTCTGACAGTTTCTGCAGCTTTTAATGCATGGCCTGAACAAATATCAACATTCAGTGACCTGTTTTACCATTTTTTCTCCTGGTCTTCTGGGTGACCATAAATCTGCCAGTGAAACTGTTTAGGGAATGATGGTAAAGCCACTGGAAGAAAACTCATTCTTACATGATTTCTCACTTGTACTGCAAAGTATATAGACAGGTTACAAAGCACAACTTCATATCTTATGGTAGGCATAAAAACTTGAAAAAAAAGTTTTC
This sequence comes from Pezoporus flaviventris, assembly GCF_033815535.1. Classification (NCBI taxonomy): domain Eukaryota; kingdom Metazoa; phylum Chordata; class Aves; order Psittaciformes; family Psittacidae; genus Pezoporus; species Pezoporus flaviventris. Next base: position 3,509,101 of record NW_026892584.1, on the reverse strand, counting down.
TGCATTAAAGAAGCATAGGGAATCAACACTATAATTCAGGTAAGAGCTGATGTTAACTGCATTGTGAAGACTTGCGCTTAAACCTAATGAGAACAGTTTTATGAAGCATATGGGAGTGTTATCACAAAAAGAATTAACTTCAGAATAGTTGAGTTTGGAAGGCATCTCTTTGGATCATCTACTTCAATTCCTAAGACCTTGTTCTTTATTAATATATAGGTTAACATTGTCTGGAAGTCACCAAGGCACTGAATGTATAGGTCAAAGGTGATTTAACAGATAAATCATTATGAACTACAGAATGATAGAACATTTTAAGTAAAAGATGAAAAAGTCTTATGCAAAAAGATCTTAATACATCCCCTGCCTAACACTCCACCCTGCAAATACCATCCAGGTGACACCCAAAAACTTTGCTTCCCAGGATGGTTCTTGCTGGTTTTGTTTAAAATATTGTATTTACCTCCGCAAGGTCTCTGCTAGAGAATTTTTTTTTCTCTGGAGTGAAACATTAAAATCCTTCTGTATAGGAGGCAACTGAATTATATGCATTAGCTTATCATCATCACAGAAACACACTCATAAACCTTTCAGAAATGTCATTATAATAAGAAGTTCTGATATTGTGTTATTAAAGCAGATGCTACCAACTGCATTGTACTGTAGTGGAATAAAAATATGATTCACTCTACTCAAGAGATGCTTGGCAAATATTTTTCCCATCAAGCTAAGATTTCTGAAGGGAAAAAAAAAACAAAAACAAAAAAGAAACCTGTGTTGAAAATGGTGCAAATTTGAAAGAAAATGACTTCTCTGTATGAGCAGTACAGACAGAAGCAAGGCACCCCCCAGATAAGTCATCTCTGACCAACGAGACTCGTTTTCAGAAGAGAATAAAGTAAAACAGCAGTTCCCATACTGTCAGTGCTTGAAACCCAATTAGAAGTCAGCATCTTAGGTTTATCTTCAGTAATTAACTGGCATACTATCTGTTGATCCTTAAAGAGTATGAAGATATAGCCAACAAGTGAAACTTTCTCTATGAATATTCATACACATTGCAGAGTTACTCTCATGAAAACAAGACTCAGTCAGCATTTGATAAGGAGTACTTGTAACAGAGCCAGGCTTTGGACCTGTCTTTTTCTTCCATCCAGAATGTCTTGACTTTGAGCATTCAGAGTTATTTCAACCCCTCAGCCTAATTCAAGATTTGCTGAAGAAGAACCAGGCTTGCTGATGTTTTCTCCAAATTCACATCTGCTTCAGGAAACCCTCATCAGCTTAGCACTTTTGGGTGATACACAAAAGACTCACACAATCAGCAGTTCATGCTCTGTCATGGCAACTTTTTGGAAGTCAGATCCATCCACTACCATTCCAGGTATGTTGTCTGCCACATACTATCTAGTCACCATCAGGTTTCTTATCTCTTCCCCCTCTCTAAATCACAAATCACTCTATTTGTCCCCGTATTCAATTCTCAACTTTTATCTTCAGTTATTTCAGGTTTTACCTGGAAAATTTAGCTAAACAGATAAACACACATAGGTCCCCCTCAGTTTGTGGATCATCTGCCAGAGAAATAATGTTCTCTCTTATGCATGTGAAAACAGCAAGTTTTCCTCTTTGATCACTACAAAAATATACAGCTCTTTCCCCTCAGCAGCTTTGGGATACAGGTCTTCCAGAAATACTAGTAAGCTACATAATATTCATAACAATCTTGCTTTACAGATTATCAAATTAAGAATTTAAAATCTAGATCATGCTTATAGTCCTTTAAACAACTACACTGTAACTTGGCAGATGCACAATGTAAACATAATACCCACAGAGTGACCTAGACTGGCAACAGTGCCATTAGGATTTACTTTATATGTTTCTTTCAGAAAGAAAATATCTTTGTAATTTAACTTCTTTGCTCTCTGCACCAACAAATTGCTGAATTCAATTCCAACTAAGATGATAAACACCTCCAGAGATTTGAACTATGCAACTTCACTAACAGAAAAGTGACTTCTGAAGGTTCTCACCTACTGCCCTAAACAATGACATATTCTGTTGTATTACTATTTCTACACTATTAGGTATTTCTGGAAAATGAAGGAAAGCCTTGCCTGGTACAGTACATTGCATGATAACACATTTGCATCTATACTGGGTGACCATTACCACAAACAGATTTCTTCTGCCTCATTTCTCTGCTTTGACAAACACTAAATCCTCTGAATCATATTATGGGCATCTAAAGCAAGAAGATTATTTCATCCTATTCCTGTAAATACCTTTTTCTGGAGGAGGAGGGAAGGTGGATATTTTGCTAACTAGCAAAGCCCCACCAAGGCTCTGCATTACCTGTATGAGCATAGCCCTTTGCTAATCTTACCTGATCAAGGCCCTCATTTGTTTGAGCTGAAAGGCTCAAACCAGTCCCTAGCTGTGTGGAAAGTGAACAGAGTTTCTGGTCTGCCTGTGAGTAGTCTAATATAAGTGAAAGTAGTGTCTAGGTACAAGTGCTTTATAGGTTTTTGTGGGTGTTTGTTTTGAAGAGAGAGAGACTGGAAACAAGCAAACAGGAAACAAAAGGGGGGGGGGGGGAAGGTGGGTCACTATCTTTAGTTCTTTTTCATTTTCCCATGTTTTGCACACATAGCACATTCTCCCTCTGCTATCCCCCCTTGTTTGCTGACCATATGAAAATATTCAGGGAAAGTTATTCTTAAGGTCTTCACTTACTCTTTTCAATCTGTTCTCTTCCCATCCTCCGTTCAAACACACTGTACTGCTATAAGTCACACTGTGCTGCCTTAGAGTCTGCACAGACAGTCTAAAGTAGCAGAGAGACTTGGTGTTAACAGAAGCATAACAGAAGAAATTGATTCAAGAACCCAGAAAGCACTTCTTTATTCCATGTCGATGTACTGTCTCTTTCTTTGCACTCCCCAGCAAGCCCTGGGTCATTTTTTCACACTGCTGGTACCACGTTAACACAGATGAAGTGAAATCAGATATAGTAAGAGTGCAGGGAGGATAATGCTTATTATCCCATCTCTACTTACTGCTTCCCTACTTCCTTCCTGTCCTCCCTGCTTCTGGCACAGTCCTCATATGATGGGACTGCAGGGTGAAATCAAGATAGTAGCAGCAGTGTCCTCTGCCACCATTCCTCTAATTCCTCAGCTTCCTGGGACAGGAGATCAAGGCAGCAAAGGAGCACAGAATCAGGGAACAATGTTCTCAGCCCAATTCCTATCATGCTTCAGCCACCCAGATTAATCAGTTTCTGTCCCCTCCCTTTAATCTGGTGCTTTCCATAGGGCAGTCCCAGATGTATGATAGATAAACTGCTATATGTTTTTCCAAGACACTTAATTATTACCTGGCTTAGGTAAATAAAGCATTTAAGTTCTCAAAAGTGATGCTAACATTAGTTCAAAACAGCTACATCATGTACGTCCATAACAGATATAAACATCAACAGTCAGTGTTTTGAGCTATATTCCTCAGTTTCAGTTTTCTTACTGGTGACTTGAAATTATTTTTTATATTACAAATAATTTATTTTTTTATTTTTTAACGTTTCCCTCCCCTCCTATTCTGGCACCAAGCTATACTTTTCCCAAAGATAACCTAACATTTTTTGTTTACCCTCTGCTCTAACTTACACTGGATTTCCTTTAGGTTTAAGAGGCCCTTATAATCACTTCCAACTGAAACTACCAGCAAATGGAGGGTAAATCAGTATCATTTAAAAACAACCCATGTTTGCTTAGGTTTGTTCCAGTTTGTCTTTCACTCTCCTGGTATACTGAGTTCCATTCCGAGCATTTCTCCATTAGAAAAATACAAGAAAGCATAATGATTTATTGGCCAATGTGAACTTTAGCCAAGTTCACACAGCAGAGCCACGTCAAGTCAGGAACACAAGCAAAGTAAATCAATAAACCTAGAAAGCCTGCTTTGCTCTCCCATCTACTCCTGAAATACAAATTTCAGAATGAAGTCCTTCATGTACCTGTTCCTGTTGGGAATATTTCCTGTTTAAAACACCAAACAACTAACCAACTAACCAACCAAGCAAACCAACCCACAAACCCAAACAAACAGAGGAAAGTGCCCCTCGCCGTTCCCCCTCCCACCAAAACTCTGCAATTAGAATCTGAAATTGCAGATGGCCTTTATGACTACGGAAATACAACACATTGTACATGCAAATCTTCAAAAGCACATGCTGCACTTCACCACACACAAACCCGCGGTTAGTGACCTATCAAATTAATACTTAACATCTTGTTCTGCCCCATGCAAAACTGAACAGATGATCACACACGAAGGGGTGTGATTCCTTATCCTGCTTGTAAATGTTAAGGGGGAGGCATTTTTTATCATAGCAGCATGATAACACGAGTGGTGAGTGATGAAACTGGAGATCACTTGACATCTCTTCATACTCTTACCTCCCTTATCTCTGTACCGGTAAAACAGCCCATAAAAGCCACTTTGCATCTTCCAGCTGTTCGTTTCTGAACATCCTTTTAACTACGCTATTGCCCCCACAGACCTCTTTCCTGGATTAATTCTTAGTTACAGACTGAAGGGGGAACATCTCGGTTTTGCTTCAGAGAACTCGGCTGCGACTGGATGTCACCGCTGGCGGCAGAGCTCCCGAATCGCCTGTACCATGCCTACTCGCCGGTTTGTTTACTGAACTCCTGTCTGAACTCAAGTTTCAAAGCTTCGCTCGCTGCGAGAATAAATATTTAACTTACAAGAGCCGCGTCTATTTAAAAGTCTTCTCGAGAGCGTCCTTCAACTCCCACGAGAAGGGCAAGGTGTGTTAAGAAGGAGCAGCGGCGGGCATTGCAGTCCTGAAGATCCCCCCGTCGGGCACAGCCGAGGCTCCGCGGCAGCCCCGCCGACCGGCCTCCCGCTCGACGCTGGGCACAACGGGGCCCCGCGCTCTGCCACCTCAGCCTGCCGGGGACTCCCGTCTCGCCCTCCCCGCTGAGGCACGACCCTTCCGCCGCGCAGCCCGCCCCCGGCTCGCACCGCCCGCCCGCGCGGACCGACTGCGCGGCGGCGGCGGCGGCGGCGGCAGCGGCTCCTCCCTGTCCCGGCTCCGGGCCGCCCTGGTGCCAGGTGCGCCACACGGCGGCGGGCGCGGTCCCCCGGCTCCCCTCACGCGCGGAGGGACTGGCTGAGGAGACCGGACAAAACCGGCGGCGCCGCCACCCTCAGGTGACAGCGAGCCGGGAGGCGGCGCGAGGGCAGGTGCTGAGGGGCCGCGGCCGGCGGCAGGGTCCGCTCCGGCCGGGGTGGGGTCCGGTCCGGTCCGGGACGCCGGCAGCAGGCCGCCCCCGCGCAAACCCGCACCCGCAGAGCGCGGGCAGGCTGGTGGGTACCCGCCGCTTCCCCTCGGCCCGCCGGGGATGCCGCAGCAGCGCACCTGTAGCGGCATCAAAGTGCCCGACACCTACTGCCAACCCCTCTTGTTGGAGCAAAACCAAGGGTACCAGCTACGGAGCATGGGCTGGGCCTTGGCTGAACAGGTAGTGGAGGCAAACCCTGGCTTGAGGGTTCCAGGCGGTTCCTGCCACGCAGTATCTCAGTCTGGCTAGGTCAAATGTGTGCAGCCTTGTGGATCTTGGATCCACAGAAACTTTCCCATCGTCACCTCATTGTAGAGGTGGAAACTGGGCATGATTGGCCCCCCAGTGAATTTCAGTGTGAAAGGAAGGGACTAGAATTCAGTTGGAGGCCTGTAACCAATGATGTGCCACAGGAGTTAATACTGGATCCAGTCTTATTCAAGTTGTTTATCAATGACCTGGATGAAGGGATGGAGTGTACCCTCAGCCAGTTTGCTGATGATACGAATCTGTGGAGAGTGGCTGATAACCCCTGAAGGCTGTGCTGCCATTCAGCAGGACCTTGATAGGCTGGAGAACTGGGTGGAGAGAAACCTGATGAGGTTAAGCAAGGGCAAGTGTAGGCTGCTGCACCTGGGAAAGAAGAACCCCAAGCACCAGCACAGGCTGGGGGCTGACCTACTGGAGAGCAGTTCAGCTGAGAAGAGCCTGGGAGTATTGGTAGATGTTAAGTTGCCTATAAGCATGCAGTATGCCCTTGGTCCAGGAGGGACAATAGTGTCCTGGGGTGCATCAGGAGGAGTGTGGCCAGCAGGTCAAGGGAGGTGATCCTCCCCCTCTACTTGGCCCTGGTGAGGCCACATCTGAAGTACTGTGTCCAGTTCTGTGCTCCACAGTACAAGAAGGACAAGGAGCTACTGGAGAGGGTCCAGTGGAGGGCCACACAGATGATCATGGGTTTGGAGCATCTCTCTTATGAAGAGAGACTGCAGGAGCTGGGCCTGTTTAGTGTAGAGAAGAGCAGACTGAGAGGGGATCTCATTACTGCATATAAATAACTGAAAGGTGGGTGCCAGGAAGGTGGTGTCACTTTTTTCACTGGTGCCCAGCAACAGGATGAGGAGTAATGGCCACCTGTCACTGGTGAAACACAGGAAGTTTCACCTCAATTTGAAGAAGATCTTTAGGTTGAGAGTGGCAGAGCACTGGAACAGGCTGCCCAGGGGGGTTGTGCAGCCTCCGTCTCTGGAGGCATTCAACACTCACCTGGACATGTTCCTGTGTAACCTGCTCTAGGTGGCCCTGCCTTGGCAGGGGGCTTGGACTAGATGATCTGCAGAGATACCTGCCAACCCTAATGATTCTGTGATTCAGTTTGGACAACTTGCCCTCTTCTCCTCTCCCTTTTTCTGAGTTTTATTCTTTGTATCACTATTACTGGAAGTAGAACAATTGATTAAAACTATATTAAGTAGTGCTACCAGGCATATTTTTGGTGCGTATTTCTACATACCATGTATTTTATAGCTTAACAAAACTGTTAACTGAGAAAAGCAATACTCTCTCCAAAGATTTATACTTAAAGCACCTCTTATATCTTTAATTCTATTAGTAAAATAATATCATAGGCCATTTATATTGATATAAGTGGTTTATGTCGTATTTCTGGTGATTCCTGTCTTAAAAACATTCTCCAATGCTGTGTTTATGATGGCAAAAATCTCATGGGGATCCAGGAAGCCTCCAAGGAGGCAAACACACGTTAAAAAAAAAAAAAAGGCTTACACTCAAAAGGTGTAAGTTTTCCTTCTGTCTGTAGAGATGCCTGGATTACTTCCAGAAATATGAAAAGTGCTGCAGGTTCTAGTCATTGGGAGTTTACTGTCTTTTTTGGATGCCTTGCTGATACAAAATGTGATAAGGGTTTCTGTTGTCTTGTTTTTACTGAAACAGTTCACCCCACATGTGTAATACTGACACAGCTCTTTCACAGCATGCATGCACTGCAGGAGTACTTCTGATTATGTCACTTTCCAGGGAGCTGGCTAAACAACAGTAAGTATTTAGCAGACAGTGAGATAAAGAGTTTGAGTACTTGTAACAGTGACAATGTTATTAATTAAAACACATACGTTTCACTGCTTGTGGGGTGGTTGTATTTTCACCACCACAGATTGCTGTATCCTTTCTGTGATGATGTTGACTTCTATCTGAATAGTCTAAGCATGCTTAATATGCATGATGTTTCAATGTAATTCTATTACTTGGAATAATTGTCTTCAATTTTAGAATTTTCTTTTGCCTAGCATAAGCTTGTACTGTATTTGGAATGTTGAAACACGTTGTTCCCTGTTAACCAACCTATGCATTCTCTGACCCTGTGAAGAGTTATGTATGATTTCAATTTTCTTTTGAACTTATGCGTGAGACCAAGATTATGAATCACATGCCAGATATTCTAGATAAAGAATTGGACCTCACTTACAGAGCAAACATGCCCAGGGTGGAAGAGGGAGAAAATGGGAAATGAAGTAGAACATGTTTGAAACATCTCTGAACATGCTAAAGAATAATTAAAACTGACAAGAATCCACAGGCTGTGTATTAATTTGGCTTGCTTTTCAACTTTTCCTGTCTTTCCTCTCAGCTTTGAGGTAGTCATCTTAAATAGGTCACGTAGAGGAGTGGTCAAAATTATAATGGTTGATAACATTTGCCTCTTTCGTAATACTGATACCAAAAAGTATACACTGGTACCAAGCAGTATACACTGCTTGTTGCAGTATTGGTAAGCCATTCCAGAAAGATTGGTGGAATTTAGAGCAGTCTGGGCAAAGCTGGGAGTCTTTTTTCTACCAGCCTGGTTTTCCCCTCCTTTTCCCCAACCAGCCTCAATGGTGGTCTAGGACAAGTGTCTGGGTGACTTTTCACATGATGGAAGCAGCATCTGGGACCTCATTTACTCCTTTATGGCCACATAGGATTGTTACGTCCTTTCTTGTTTATTCAAGAGCTGGAATTGTCAAGACTCTGCTGCTACATGCTGAACTCCAGCGTTTTGTTAGGAAAAGTGGTGTCAGCCAGTGCATGGGAAGGGAACCATGGGCTTGCCTTAGGGCTGTGAAGGCAAAGGACCTGGAGCTGAGAGGCTGTGTGATTACTGCCACTTCCATGGGAAGCACTGGCAGAAGCAGAGGGAGATTGAGCAGCACAGGCTAAGTACAGAACACAAACCACTGTCCCTCTACTGCTGAGGGATTCATGTGTAGTCATTTTACTCTTCTGTTTCTGTATTGTTTGTTATACAGAGTGCTGGTTTTACTACAGTATTATTGTACCACCAGAAAGCAGAGAGAATTCTAATTTTGGGCTACATTTAGGTCATTAATCCTGCCCTGTTTAATGTAATTTTTACTGAGGTGGATTAATTCTGCATCTCTCTTTCTCAGTGTAGCAGGTTTCAGAAACACTCCTTCAGCTGTCCTGGCCTCTTGGCTAATTACCATTCCAGAAGTCCCCCCTTCAATAAGAATGGTTTGTTTCTTTTCTGCAGTAGTGCAGACACATGACTGTCACAAAGCTGGCATTGTGTTAAGCCTTTGCCTCTCTTATGTAACAATGAAGCTTATTGAGGGAGAGCAGAACCATCGTTCTTCAAAGAGACCTATGAAAAAAAACCAGCTAGGAACCCCAAAAAAGAACACTGCTGGACACTGCTTTACTGACCATCCTTATTTCTTCCATCTCAAAAGTCAGTGCAAAGTTACCTGTGAGAACCCACCTGTTCACCTATAACTGTTTATCTCAAGTAGGTATGATAACCTGTGAGAACCCACCTGTTCACCTATAACTGTTTATCTCAAGTAGGTATGATAACCAGGGTATATTTTTTATTTTGTCAAAAATTATTGAGCAGAACTGTCAGAGTTTCTCTTCCTCAGTGTCACAGTCACATTATGGGTCATGCTGATGATGCTTAGAGGCCCTGTATGTGAGTTCAGGCTGTGTTCCTGATCCTGCAAGCATGCCTGAGTGGTGCTTAGGTTCATGCATGTCAGTGGTTCTTCCATAGGGCACTGCTTGGTCTGTTACTGGATTGTACAGAAAAGTAGCAAAATGATTCATAGTCACTGAAGGGTAAGGACCAAAACAGACACTTAGGTGAAGGCTCTACTTTGCTCCCTAAATAGAAAATTATGACTAAAAAGCAGGAAAAAACATTCATGTTTTCATACATCAACTTACGGTATGTTCCAAATTGCTGTTTTATTTGCCGAAAAGCTTTTATAAAGCTTAATTTTACTGTTTATGAAGGAGAGTAAATGATATGCAATGAATGTAGTCTAAATTCAGACCCAATCAGTCTGATTTTTCGTTATCAATTTACTCCAGAAGTCTCACAAGAGATACCTATGATCTCACATCCTTCTTTATCAAAAGTTTTACTTCAAGAAAACTGAAGTAAAGGTTAATCACAGTGTGATTTCACTGTTTTGCCCAAATCACAGTACTCATATTCATAGACTGTACAGGCTGTGAAACACCAGAATTCCAACAATGAATAAACACAGTGATGCAAGACTATGAAAGCTGCAAGTGCTGTGTAATCTCTTGTTTGTGAAAAATAAAAAGTCCCATCTAAATGCTCAGAGATTTCCTTTCACGTAAACTTGGTTAAATCAGCTGTAGAGAGGAAATAATTCATTGGAGAATCCTTCCCCATTGACTCCATACAGTTAATCCATTACGTCTCATAAGAAAGTTTAGCCTGCCTTACATTTAAAAGAGATGTATGGCTACTCAAGTCACCAGTTTCCTTTGGTGAGGTGCACAACCTTCTCTTATCCTTTGAAACCTTTCTTTACATACGTGATAATGCTCTTTTTTTTTTTTTAATTGGTAAGGTATAGTTGTATTTTTTTGGTGGGGTTTTATTTTCCCTGTTGTTTTTTGGTGGTGTTAATGTGAAATATTCTAGGTGAGAATTTAAATAAAGATATTTTATCTCTATATAAAATTACGCTTGAAAATTTTTTTTGGAATCTTGCAGGACAGCTACAGCTACTTGATACTAAACCAGAACTTACTCTCTCGTACTTTAGAGCATCAACTGTTCTGTAGCAATGATCTCAAAGTCGTCTTTTCATGTATCTCTTAGTATGAGAGATGAAATGTTCTTTTTAAAGTATTCCTTATTAGATAGTTTTGTTAGAGAGTGCTATGCTTTTTGAGATGGTTATTTTCCCAATCTTCTGTTTATATTCCAGAAGTTTTCATTACACTTACATTTCTTAAAAAAAAGGCTTTCAGGAACGTACTATTACTTTTGCTCAGCATTTTTAAAGAACTAATTGGAATTGTTCCTGAAACAGCTGTAACTCTGAATTTAGCTAGTGGTGCCACAAGGACATAGCCCCATCTAGTGTTCAGCTCCTAAATAAAGCACTAGTGAGAGGTTTTTTTAATCGGCGTTCTTGCCTCCACGGTAAAGAGTAGCTCCATATGTTGATGCATTTTATAAATTTTGGGGTTGGTAAGCCCACCATAGTAAATTAAAAGCTAACGGATGGCAACTGCAGTCTTTTCAGGCAGACACAGCTGTTTAAATCGTCTGCATTTGCTCTAACCGTCAGTCAAAGGCCTTCTTACTGAGCTTGTCCTGTAAGTTATTGCATGTTATAGAGAGAGAACATGGTACTATATAAGCTGTTATTCCATCTCCTTTACTGGAGTTAATTTTGAGTCATGGGACTTGTTTCTGTCAGGCTGAATTCATTACACTTGGGGATTTGGCATTTGTCTAAATTCATTGCATTAAGAAGCGGTAGAAAAAATACATGCTAGGAAGTACTGTGAATTATATAATACATTATTAAGATGTTTGTTGACTCAAAAGATATCCATTGTTCTATTATGTTTTTGATACATGCTAGGAAGTACTGTGAATTATATAATACATTATTAAGATGTTTGTTGACTCAAAAGATATCCATTGTTCTATTATGTTTTTGTGAAAGCTTCTAGCCAACGTTTAGGCTTGATACAAGTAAGGTATATTTTTTGTAAGAACTTTCTTACAAATTCCAAATTCATCATACTTGCAAGGTTTGAGACAGGAGACAAGGGTCTATGTCTGCTCTTTTTCCTAGATGACATTCTTGATTGCTTCTGTCTTTGATTGTTGGTTGCTATCGCACAGTTCTTTTTCTCATAATCATACATATAGATGCAATAAGTCATGCCTTCACCTTTGTTTCAGAGGCAGGCCTTAGGCAGCTCCAGCTGATGTTATTTGGTACTATGATTCAGTTAGTCTGTTATAATAAAATACTGTTTGCTTGCTTAGCTGCAGGAATGAGCTGTGTTGTGTGACTTGTTGCAATTCTCAGGCAGTGAAGATTAGCTTAAGCCACTTTCATCCAATCTCTGCATTAGCCAGAGCAGGCAAGGTCAGTTATTGTGACTCAGCTCATGTGCAGAAGCCCAGTCACATGCCTGAGCTCTTAATTTGTTTACTGATCAGCTCTCTTTTGTTGTTTTCTGGGGTTTTCTAAGATGTCTTCATAAAGGATGAATGACACCTTCTGTGGAGACTGAAGAAGAGTGGGCAACAGCATAACTGAGTCTTTTCTGATACACATCTTAAAATTATCTTAATGGTCAACTTGCAACAGTCACTAAGAACTATCACAAAACAAAAAAAACCACACACACACAAAAAAAAAAATCAACCCAAACCTCAATCTCAAAAAAAACAAGCAACAGAAAAAAGCAGCAGGTCCCTATCTGTAATGATTGTCTTGGATCCAGTAGCCGATGACCTATGTATATGTACCATAGCATGCATAGCTGGGAAGTGAAGAGTAATTGGCCATAATTGACAAATGCAACAGGAACTCCTAGATTTCCAGGTTTCCTGGGATCATGTAGCCTATTTATGCATAGTCCTGTTAAAGAGGCCCTCTTGAGTCTTTCTGTAGTCTGACTTAGTAATTTTCCTGTTGCCTCTGTTCCTCTCTCTGCCTTCAGAGATAAATTTATGTTTTACTGAAACTTCATCTAACACCTAAGACCTGTTTTGTCTTTCCACCAGACTGTAGGTTTTCAGCAATTCTTCACTCTTAGTTTTTTTCTAAGCTAATGCCCTGGCTTTGAGCTGTAAGTCATTTGCAGATGACTGCCCACATCCTTGTCACTCTCCTTTCACTGGATTTTAGAAGTAACCAGAAAATGTCTCCTGGTGGGATTGTTTGTTTGTTTGTTTGTTGAAATTAACTAGTATACAGGTCTAAAGACTCATATCACAAAACCTGACTACACCCATGTTAATTCATTTTCCAATGTATTGCCTATAGATTAAAAACTAATTATCAAGAAAGCCAATATAAGATGATGAATATCTGGCTGTGGGATCAGACCTGTAACCGTTTGTTGATTCAACTGGGACTTTCAAATCCCTTTGCTTTGACTGGGAGGGTTGATAAAAAAAACCTACCTGCATTCCACAGTCCCTTACCACTGCTCCCAGGGCTCTGTAATCCTTCTGGATGCTCATAGGACAGCTCCTGGCTGTCACTGATGCCCATGTGAAATAAGAGAAACAAATGGAGTGGATGAGGCTTGGCAGTCTCTTGGTGATATCCCTGATAGGAGACTCCAGTAGGCAGCATACTCTCTGGAGAATATGTCAGGTCGGCAGATGGGTGCCTCTGTACCTCTCAGAAGAGAGTCATCTCTGACTATCACCTGCTGCCTTTTATTAGTTGTGCTAGTTGTTACACGGGAGCAGACAGGTCTGCCTTAGTCAGCTCCAGCATCTCTCCTGATGTGATGGGTCTTTCCTCTTACGTTGGCAGAGAGGTGAAGTGGATCTGCAAGGGCACATCAGGCTTCAGGGCAAGTCTCTTCCTCCTGCAGGTCCTTGCCATTGCAAGCTTCCATTCTTCAGTATTGTACCCCCTCCCATCTGTGTGTGCCATTGTGGGAGGTTTTGGCTGTTTGGCCGTGGGCTGTTGGTCCACTGCAGACTGCACTTTGATCCAGCACATTCCTTTTAAAAAAGTATTCATATCTTGTTTATGAACATTCCTGACTGTTTTTTCTTGGATAGTCAGTCACGTGAAGTTGTACATTCTCACTAAACAGCCAAACAAATTCCTTAAGTGTAGACTCAAACAAGGGTGAAATTAAAATGTGATTTCTGTAAATACTAATGCTTACAGTGTTGAACTTAATTTGATGTCGTGAGTAACATCAGACAAATATACTGACAACAAATGTTAATGTAATATTTCACTAAAAATTTTACTTTTGCTTGAAGGATATGCTAAGCAGCACCTTCTTTGCCTTACAGCTCCATTACAGAAAGATGCTAAAATCATAGCTAGTAAAATCATCTGCCACACAGAACCAGTGCAACCTGGAAAACTACAATGGCATATGGAAATTGTTTTATGTTTGCATAGTCGTGTGCCCTTATTTTTTTCCTGTTCATGTAAGTGCATCTGTACATTTCAAAACATAAACATGCAAATACATAACTGTTGCCAACATATTTTAAATTGCTTAGATAGAAAAAAACCACACATCCTTTATAGCTATTGGTTAGAAAAACAAGCGTTGTTTTCAGTACAAATTTGGTAAAGAAAAACATTTACTCAAAATATGTATCATATAATTTATGGTATTAGAAAGCTGGAGAATGATATTTATTTGAAATTTAGTAAGGAATTACTTTTGACAAGACTGACTAGGAATGTAGTTGCATCAAATGTGCAACAAGGATGGGAATATGTTATTTTTTTTACACTAATGCCATGAAAAGAAAAGGATGCAGAGTAGCCTGGAGGCTGTTTCAGTTTGTCTACATGCTGGTCCTGTAAACTTAGAGCAATACATTTTGACTTTACTGCTGTCATTAATCCTGAAAGTTTATGTTTGCATTTTATGGCAAATTGAATAGGAAACTAATTTTTTCTGGATGTAGTAATTAGCTTCCAAACTGGGGAAGAAAAAAAAGCAGTTCAAAACATTCAGCAAAATTGGTTTTCCTAAAAACATTACTGAATGATAAATGTCATTGAGCTTCTGATAGGAGATAATGTTTTTCATATGATACAAGTTTTGTACACACTTCAGAGCTGATTGCTTTTGAGACTGAAAAATCTGATTTCAGGTCATAGAGTCATAGAATAGTTAGGTTTGGAAAGGACCTTAAGATCATCTAGTTCCAACCCCCCTGCCATGGGCAGGGACACCTCACACTAAACCATCTCACCCAAGGCTCTGTCGAACCTGGCCTTTAACACCTCCAGGGATGGAGCATTGACAGCCCCCCTGGGGAGCGCATTCCAGTGCCTCACCACCCTCTCAGTAAAGAACTTCTTCCTTATATCCAATCTAAACTTCCCCTGTTTAAGTTATAACCCATTACCCCTTGTCCTATCATTACAGTCCCTAGAGAAGAGTCCCTCTCCAGCATCCTTGTAGGCCCCCTTCAGATCCTGGAAGGCTGCTATGAGGTCTCCACGCAGCCTTCTCTTCTCCAGGCTGAACAGCCCCAACTTCCTCAGACTGTCTTTACACAGGAGGTGCTCCAATCCCCTGATCATCCTCGTGGCCCTCCTCTGCACTTGTTCCAACAGTTCCGTGTCCTTTTTATGTTGAGGACACCAGAACTGCACACAATACTCCAGGTGAGGTCTCACAAGAGCAGAGTAAAGAGGCAGCATCACCTCCTTCAACCTGCTGGTCACGCTCCTTTTGATGCAGCCCACGATAGGGTTGGCTTTCTGGGCTGCAGGCGCACACTGAAGCCAGCTCATGTTCATTTTCTCATCAACCAACACCCCCAAGTCCTCCTCCACAGGGCTGCTCTGAATCTCTTCTCTGCCCAACCTGTAGCTGTGCCTGGGATTGCTCTGACCCAGGTGTGGGACCTTGCACTTGTCATGGTTAAACCTCATGAGGTTGGCATCAGCCCACCTCACAAGCGTGTCAAGGTCCCTCTGGATGGCATTCCTTCCCTCCAGCGTATCAACCGAACCACACAGCTTGGTGTCATCGGCAAACTTGCTGAGGGCGTGCTCAATCCCACTGTCCATGTCAGCGACGAAGATGTTAAACAAGACCGGTCCCAACACCAGTGCCTGAGGGACACCACTCATTACTGGTCTCCAGCTGGACATTGAGCCATTGACCACAACTCTTTGTGTGCAGCCATCCAGCCAGTTCTTTATCCACTGAGTGGTCCATCCATCAAATTGATGTCTCTCCAATTTAGAGACAAGGATGTCTTGTGGGACAGTGTCGAATGCTTTGCACAAGTCCAGGTAGATGACATCAACTGCTCTACCCCTGTCCATCAGTTCTGTAGCCCCATCATAGAAGGCCACCAAATTGGTCAGGCAGGATTTCCCCTTAGTGCAGCCAGGCTGGCTGTCACCAAGCGCCTTGTTGATTTTCATGTGGCTTAGCATGCCTTCCAGGGGAATCTGCTCCAAGATTTTGCCAGGCACAGAGGTGAGACTGACAGGTCTGTAGTCCCCGGGTCATGAATTTTCCTCTTCTTGAAAATGGGGGTTATATTTCCCTTTTTCCAGTCATCGAGAACTTCCCCTGACTGCCATGATTTCTCAAATATGATGGACAGGGGCTCACCAACTTCATTTGCCAGGTCCTTCAGGACCCGCGGATGGATTTCATCAGGACCTATGGACTTGTGCACATTCAGGTTCTTAAGATGGTCTCGAACCAGATCCTCTCCTACAGTGGGCCCAAGGTCTTCATTCTCACAGTCCCTGCATCTGCCTTCCAAGACTTGGGTGGTGTGGTCAGAGCATTTGCCAGTGAACACTGAGGCAAGGAAGTCATTCCGAACCTCAGCCTTCTCCAAATCCAGGGTAGCCAGTTCTCCTGATAGCTTCCAGAGAGGGCCCACATTGTCCCTAGTCTGTCTTTTATTTGCAATGTGCCTATAGAATCCCTTCCTGTTAATCTTTCACATCCCTAGCCAAGTTTAATTCTAACTGGGCCTTAGCTTTCCTAACCTGGTCCCTAGCTTCCCGGACAACATCCCTGTACTCTTCCCAGGCCACCTGTCCTTGCTTCCACCTTTTATAAGCCTCTTTCTTCCTTCAAAGCTTCCTCAGGAGCTCCTTATCCATCCAAGGAGGTCTTCTGGCCCTTCTGCTGCACTTCCTTCTGGTTGGGATGCAACACTCCTGAGCTTGCAGTAGGTGATCCTTGAATATCATCCAACAGTCTTGGGCCCCCCTACCCTCTAGGGCTGTATCCCATGAAACCTTACTAAGCAGGTTCCTGAAGAGGCCAAAGTCTGCTCTTTTGAAGTCCAGGGCAGTGAGCTTGCTGCATGCTCTTCTCACTGTCCTGAGGATCTCAAATTCGAGCATCTCATGATCTCTGCAACCAAGGCTGCCCTGGAGCATCACGTTTCCAACGAGCCCTTCCCTGTTGGTGAGCACGAGGTCAAGCATGGCACCTCTCCTTGTCGGCTCCTCTATTAGTTGCAGAAGGAAGTTGTCTTCCACACAATCGAGGAACCTCCTGTATTGCTTGTGCTGGGCCGTATCGTCCTTCCAACAGATGTCAGGGTAGTTGAAGTCCCCCATGAGAACAAGGGCCTGTGAGCGTGAGGCTGTTCCTATCTGTCCATAGAATGCTTTATCCACAGAGTCCTCTTGATCAGGCGGTCTGTAACAGATGCCCACAGTAATGTCTCCCATAGCTATATTCCCTTTAACCCTGACCCACAAACTCTCTGTGGACTGCTCACCTGTCCCCAGACAGAGTTCCATACTCTCCATCCTATCCCTAACATAAAGGGCAACTCCCCCTCCCCGCCTGCCAGGCCTGTCTTTCCTAAAGAGCCTGTAACCTTCCATTCCAACACTCCAGTCATAGGAGCCATCCCACCATGTTTCTGTGATCCCTATTATATCATACCCCCGTAGATGTGCCCACATCTCTAATTCCTCTTGTTTGTTCCCCATGCTATGGGCATTTGTAT
Organism: Pezoporus flaviventris; assembly: GCF_033815535.1. Taxonomy (NCBI): domain Eukaryota; kingdom Metazoa; phylum Chordata; class Aves; order Psittaciformes; family Psittacidae; genus Pezoporus; species Pezoporus flaviventris. The sequence continues at coordinate 3,491,701 of NW_026892584.1, read as the reverse complement.
AGAGGCATCTGAGCCGAGCTCCAACTGAAGCCGGCTCATTGGCTGGAGCAGCTGGGATATCTCTACATTGCTCCAGGCATTTATTATAGGTTCTGGCAACTGACTGGGTGTGTTGGGATGGAATGATGCCCCCCTCCCCCAACACATCTAGTTTAAAGCCTCCTTGACCAGTCTGGCAAACCTCCTACCGAAAGACCAGCTCCACCAGCCCCCGGTAGACCTGGCCTACTAACTTGGGTCCCTTGTTCAAGACACCCAAACCCCTGACTATGGCACCACCCTTCTAACCATTTATTAACCTGGCCAATCCTCCTAGCCTTTTTGGGGTCCTCCCTTGTATCCTGGAGAATTGACAAAAAGACAATCTAAGCTCCAGAGCCCCTAACCACCTCTGCCAGGGCTCTGTAGTCCTTCCTTATGTTGTTCAGGTTCCCGCTGTCTATATGACTAGCACCCACATAGGTCACTAGAAGCGGGTAATAGTGGGGCAATGATGATTCCCTTGGTTTTCTGGATCCATATGAAGAAGAGCTAAGGCTTTAGATCAGGTTTTACACCTATTCTAAAGAAAACATTTCTGCCAAAGTTGTTTTTACCAACTGTGCATGTGGCACAGGAAAGCTGGCAGGAAATCAACATGCATCTTGCAGACACATTAAAATTGCTTTTGGAAAAGTACAGTGTGAGCATAAAGCCAAAGTAAGTCTTTGTAGCTCTTACAGGGAGAGCCATCTGTCCACATGGGACAGGATCAATTTCAAATTGAGCGTGCAGACAGTAAATTACCTTGAGACTTTATCTTCTAATCTTCAGTTGAAGTAAATGGACAGCAATAGTGCAAGCAGTGCAAGACTGGGTCTTCAAAAGAAAAAACAGTTGGGAGTATGCATTGTTTAAGATAAATATCTCATAAAACATGTGTTATTTAAATTAAATATTCTGGCAAAACTCTCTTTAAAAACCCATAAAAGTGTTTAATTCTTCCTGGATATATGTTAATGGTTACAGATAATTTCAAGTATTATGTGGGATCAGAAAAAAAGGTACAAGATCAGTGCTGGTCCCAAAAATACTGCAAAGAGATTACTTATCAAATAATATTTGGATAATAGATAAACATGTAAGAAGTTTATGATCTAACTCATTGCATTAGCAAGTGTTCATATGTTGGATTTTTTCCTTTTCCAGCTAACTAAGAATAAGAAAATTATGATTAACTTTCAGGTAACAGAACAATCTGGTTTAAAAACCCTCTCTTTAAATGATTTTACTTGGACATCTAATAAAAATATTGATTCCAACCTCACATATTACAAACACTGGACAAGTTTAGAGTTACAAGTGATCTATTTTTCAATGGTTTTATGACAATCACATACTTCAAAGCAAATTAATGCTACATCAGATGATACGGAATGAGCATCCTGTGCCTAAATACAGAAAGGTTGGTCTAGTCAAGTGATTTTTGTTAGCTTTGGAGCTTCACCAGTTTTCAGGAGATGCACAGATTTCTAGACAATATGCTCATTTTTCTCAGTTAACTTCCCAGAATGGCTTAGATAGTGCCCAGAGACCACTCCTCCTCTCTGCTGCTACCTACTGTTGTGATCAATCACCTATCAAAATGCAAGATTACCCAAAGCTATATTGTTCTGTCAGAGGAATTTGTGAGTCTCCTGTCACTGGATGTTTCTAAGATAAAAAGGTCTGTGCCAAGGTTCACTACCCTTGTAGTCACAGGATTTTCTCATGTCTAACCTGACTGCAGTTTGAATTATTTCTGTTCATCAGAGATATGAAGGACAGATGCTTCTCTTCTGCTTTCCAATGGCTTTTTACATATTTGAAGCTAGGGTTTTTTTGAAATTGTGCAGTTGATCATTCCTGCCTAAGTATTGTTCTTTGCCTTTGTCCTTACTGAATTACGTCCCAAGTTTTTCTGACCATTATCCAGACTAATTAGAAATGAGTAGGCAAAATGAGGTAGAAATAGGTAGAAATGAGTAGGCAAAATGAGGTAGAAATAGGTAGAAATGAGTAGGCAAAAAATTCAGTCCTTAACAACAGGCCAAACTGGGAGGTAGCTGGTTTATCTCACACAAAACAGCACTAAGGTAGCAGGAACTGGACATGATATTTGGTCAGTAGTGACCTTAGGCAGGAAGCAGTTGAGCCTCTGCTCAGCATGTGTTCATTAGGAATCTAACTATCCACTTCATGAAAGTTGGTAAGAGGAGTATTTCTACAGTATGCAGCAATTTCAAGTCTTTGAGTTTACAGTTTGAGAAAAATTATGGGCAGAAAATTACTATTGGTCTGGTAAAGTCAGGACTGATAGTATAATTTTCTATGGCTTTATTTTTGTTTTGGTTTGAATTCATGTTAGCATTAAAGGTAAAAATACAATTTAAACAGTGCTGGAAACTCCTTATGTTAAATAACCTCTATACTCTGTATACAGGTTGCTTATAGTTATGTATAGAGGTTAAATAACCTCTATAGTCTGACCTTAGGTGGGGAAAGACATAGTTGCTTCAAACAAATTAGTATTTCCTCACAATGTTCTGTACTGACAAACACTGGAACCTCTATGACATACACAATGTAAATTATGTGAAAATACAAAAATTAGCCATTGTACATACTGGTAAATAAACGTATTTACTGCAGAATACCAGAAAGTTTCTTTTAAAAAATTTACTTTGTAAAAACACATTCTTCCAGGTTTATCTGAAGCACCATATAGATCTGAACAAAGTGAGATGCCTGACTAATCAAAACAGGTCAAGACAGTCTGGTGTGCAAACAAACATGACATATTACAGGCATTATGAAAGAACATGACTGGTTAAATATTATCTCTCAAGATTAAGGGTTTTGTTTCTCAATTTTGATATTTCTCACCTTTTTACACACTATATAATTTAAAGGAAATCTAGACCACAACATACTCACATTCTATTGTACATCACTGGTTTATTTAAGAAACGTGAAGAGATTAATTAGAGGATGTTTACTTTGAGAATAAAAACCCCAAACCTAACTCAAGTGCTTTTTCATTTTATGGGACTGAAACATTCATGTAGCACTTACATTTTCTGCTTCTAGAAGTTTAAGTAAACAAGTCAGAAACAAAGATGTATTTTTCTTTACAGGCAGATACAGTCCCAGTGCCTTCTAAAATAGGTATTTTTATAGCTGCTCCCAAATACTGAATCTTTCAGACTGTCATTAGTTGGATGAAGGCAGTATTGGGAAATACAAAAACAGTTCAGTGTCTGCTAGGAGCTATCAAAACCCAAGTACCTCAAAAGTAATTACTTTTTGAGATACTCCTGAAGGTGTATTAAATTACAGTACATGCTCCACAGATATTTTTTTCCCTTGTTCCACTACTCTTAGGAAACTGTTCAAAAAGGAGAAACAAAAGCCCAGGTCTTGTAATCTCTGCTTGAATCAATCCTACTGGAAAGTCAGCTCAAAGGAAAAAGGAAAAGGGATGGTTGTCTGTGCTAACACAGACACTTACATAGAGAACATTCAATAGATTTTTTTAAAAAAACCTTTTCTACATAAAGATTTTAATTGTTAAAAAAATTACAAGGGTTTCAAATGGCAGTCTTTTAGAGATAATTTTGCAATAATTAACTCCAAGATAAATGAATATAATGCTTTATATTGTCAGTGTGAACAGAGGGGAAGAAAACTGGCTAATCCTCGGATTTCAGCAACAGAAATTTTTTGAGATTATGTAGGTGTGTCTGTGTGCGCACAGCACATATATTTGCACATATAACATTGGAAAATGTTGGGAAAATGATAAATTAAACCCGCTCCTAATACTGAGAATCCTACCATACTGGGTATTTATGTGAACTCCCTTTGTATTTTGTGGAGCTCCTCCACATCTGTAAATGAAGCTTGTTTACACTTTTATTTGGTTTTCTGTAACTGCACTCCTTGGATTACATATTCCTTTTTCTGGGCTTATGGCTCAGTATAACTTCTTATATGCAATGCAAACCGTGGGAAGCTCATAAAACCTAAAGAGGCACAGGTCCCGATTTTTGCCTTCAGGAGGAGCTGTTTCTTCAGTATTAGGAGAGCTGTTTCTTCAGTGTTAGGAGAGCTGTATCTTCGCACTTTCAGTTCTGCAGTTTCTTTTCTAAGCTTCCATGCATGTCTTTGCAGCAGTGTCTGAGGGGTAACAAGCACACAGGGGAAACCCTTCATTATTAAATAGCAGGATGACAGTAAGCATATAATAGTTGCATTGCTTAGTGATAAACCCATCCACGTAATAAATGTGTCTCCTGAGGAGGCAGGTCATGCTGGAAAGGGCCCTGCTGGGGCACAGACCTACTCCTGCTGTGGTCAGCCAGCCCAGCCTGCTGACAGCAGCTTCTCACCCGCTGCCTGCAGCGGGCTCCTCAGCCAGATGGCAAGCGGGGCCAGCAGGGTGTCAGTAGCTACTTTCTGCAAAACAAACTGCATTCATCATTTTCTGTGATTCAGATTTTGCAGAACATATTTACGAATGTTTGCAAAATGTTTCAAAATGAAGACTTTTGAACTGATGACCCTTTGGCCAGAATCCCAGCAGGGACCAGTGATCATAACACCACCGGCAGAGATGGTTTCCACCACAATCTATGATGTGGGGAAATACTTCAATCTTCCAAATGTTGGGCTACCAGTCTACAGCAAGTCACAAGGCTGTGTAGACGCCCGTAGGGTAGAACCACGAAGGCACACTGCTGACACTCCAATGAGAACACCAGTTGCTGCTGCGATTCCTTAGCTGTTGGAATTCTTGCCAGGTTTTGCCTTTAACCTGTGGGATATTTCTGTGTTATAGTCAACACAGTTCAGGTAAAGTGAACTAAATATTTCCGAGAACACTTAAATACTTCCAGGAAGTAGATAACTAACCAACCCCTGTAGTCCATAAGCACACCTTAGTTTAATAAGTCATCCGTTACTGAAGATTCTTGCACAGTTTTGTGCCTTTGGTGCTGAGTCTGCATGTCTCACAGTACCTTACACTATTTTGCTTCTTATCGCTATACCTTAAATATATATATTCTTGTTAAAATGATTTCTGAAAATTAACTGGTGGTGGCATCTAGCAAAAGAAAAGTATTTCGAATACCAGACTTGCTCCAAAAATACATATTCTTCACCTTTTCCTCTCTTATTTGTCACTCCTGTCAGTGGTTTTGGGTTGGTGGTCTTGGAAATTGAACCCTATGTCCTATTCTCTGGGTTGTAAAACAAGTCTAGACTGCAAAACCTAAAAGCAGACTTTAATAAAAAAAAAAAACACTGTTGAATATAGTTGTTTGAGCATTGATAAAGTTCAGCACTGTCATTTAGATGGAACACCTGAAAATCTTAAAATAAGAAGTTCAAATACAGTATTTTGTGTTAATGCTGCTCTTGGTGTTTGTTATACATTACACAGCATGTTAAGGACTTGGTGTCCTCTCCTGCAGCCATCAAAATGGAAGTTCATCTTTAAGCACATGAATACTGTCAAGGAATGCACGTAAAGGGTTTAAGTGTTTTGCTGGATTGAAGCCAGGGACTCAATATCTCATAGTATTGACCTCTCCTGGGAGGCTCTGCAACTGACTTTGGTTCTGTGCTTGGTGAGAATCCAACATTACAAATGGTAAGTGTCTGCTCTCAGAAGCTGGACAGGACTATGTGTTTTTAAATGTAACCACAACGCAGGTGCAGTAAGTACAGCCAGTAATTTCACAGAAATGCTGCAGATGTTTTAGGCTGTGTGTGCACTATAGCTATAGTCCAGAAGAGCATGGATGGGCTTGAATGAACTACTTGGCATAGTGAAGGCAATCAGCTGTCTTATAGTGTGGGTGTAAATCTTTGTGTAGTTTCTTCACCCAGCAAGCCAATGCCTTTCACAGAGCATGTCATGTGAAAAGTTCACCCTTGGTTCCCAGGCATTGTCATACCATGGCTGTAGACAAGAGAAGTGAACTGGGTTGGGTTTCAAAGGAGACTCCATCAAAGCACAGCTATTTCCTGGGACACCCTGTCTTTCTGATGAAGCTAAAATGAGTCACTGCAACTTTCTTGCTTCATTAAGGAAATATATTTCACATTAATATTTTGTATCACATCCTTGTTCCTAATTAAATATTTATTTTTTCCAGTTACAATATAGATGCAACACAGATTACAATCAGAGGACCAGATAACTTCCACAACCTAACACTTCACTCACATTGGAAGAAATTGGGCTAACTGTACAGTATTGTGGTTATCAGTGGGAGCAGGCAAGCAGTATTTTGTCATAAACAAACATCACTACACCAACGTATTTGTGGAGGAATCCATCTCACTTAATTTGAGGTGTCAAAGGATTAATTATGTGAATGTACGATCATGTTGACGGCTCCTTTCTTAGCCTAGAGAGTGATCGCAATATAAAAAGGACATGGAACTGTTGGAACAAGTCCAGAGAAGGTCCATGAGGATGATCAGGGGACTGGAGCACCTCCCGTATAAAGATAGGCTGAGGAAGTTGGGGCTGTTCAGCCTGGAGAGGAGAAGGCTGCATGGAGACCTCATAGCAGCCTCCCAGTATCTGAAGGGGGCCTATAGGGATACTGGGGAGGGACTCTTCACTAGGGACTGTAATGATAGGACAAGGGGTAATGGGTTAAAACTTAACAGGGGAAGATTAGATTAATATAAGGAAGAAATTCTTTACTGTAAGGGTGGTGAGGCACTGGAATGGCCCAGGGAAGTTGTGAATGCTCCATCCCTGGCAATGTTCAAGGTCAGGTTGGACAAAGCCTTGGGTGACATGGCTTAGTGTAAGGTGTCCCTGCCCATGGCAGGGGGGTTGGAACTAGATGGTCTTAAGGTCCTTTCCAACCCTAACTATTCTATGATTCTATGATTGTATGATCGCAATGCCTGTGGGCTGTGCTCCAGCTGCCTAGAAGAGGGTATGCTGCCAACGCTCTGATGGATCAGACATAATGAACTGTCAGTAAGCCACCATGAGGTAAGATGAACTCTGCCTTAATGGCAGGTACAGCTGTGACAGCTGCTTGGATGATGAAAGATTTTAATTAAGACGGGTTGCTGGGCCTAAAAAGCAACAGCTTGGTTTTACGTGCCCTTCTTTTTATTATCAGAATTCCCACTTTAGCCTCCAAAATAAACTGTGGTTTCTCCTTCCATGGCAGAAATCATAAAATCCCCATGTACATGAAGCCACCAGTGTCGTGCTTAACCAGTGCAGACTAGGGGCCATGTGAAAAGCTTATGCCACCCTGGACACACCCTGGAGAGCTGAGGCACCAGCAATGACACTTTCTTGTGTAATTTTATCAACCAAGCATGTTGCTTGGTTTTCTTTTTCTTTTGAATTCTGGGAACAACAGTAGCTAAACCACTTCCACCATGTCTGGTTGGTATTTGGTAGAATTCTGCTGAACAAGATGTGATTGAGCCACACTTTTCCGCCTTGTCTGTCAGCAGGTGGGAGTGCAAACACCAGAGTAGGTGATAGTGTCCTAGCACCAGTATTTACAAAGAGAGAAATAAATAAGTTGCTAAACCTCAAACCATATATCTTGTCCAGTTCAAGAGTCCATTTTTTGCAAGGGTGCCAACTGTTTTTGTGCCTGTGGCCTTCTTTTGAAAGGACAGACTCTTTGAGAAAGACTCCCTCTATTTGTCCCCACCATTTGTTTTTAAAGGCAGACTCAAAGATCTTCACTGATTCTTGGCTGCAGCAGGAACACCTGGGAGGGAGGGGCAGAAATGAAGAACATACCTAAACTTTCCCAGTCAAGTCTGGTTGTATAGGTGATATTTACCCTACAGATACACTGTCATATGCATATCACATGTGCACATGCCACATGCATTACTTAACACACCTGGTTCAGGTAAAGAGTGTGGCCAACTGACAGGATCCTACATACAAAACTCCAGGCAAGGATGTCTTTGGTGGATAATGGCTCTTCATGCAATACCGGCATCTCATTGCATTAGGGGGTTACATTTCCACTTAAAGCCTGCAGGTACAATGTGGGAAGATCAACCATGAGCTGAAGGGGCTAATAATGTTATCAGTCTAACTGCCTAATTAGATGTTAGAGGAGGATTATGAAGGTATGCACCCTGTGAGAAAAAAAGATTGTGCAAGCTTATCTACGTTACATTATTATTACAGTTGCTGGAAAGTAGTGATGGACACAGCCAGAAGCCTTTCTATATAAGCTAACAATGATGTTAAGTAATCTGCAAACAGCCCAAACATATTCGCATTGATACTCATGCATTTTGCACTTTCACAGGAAGGCCAGCAAAACTCTGCACTTCTGCCTTTGGAAGTCCTCTTAAGCTCAAATCCTATGAGAGGGGTGAGAACTGCAGATATCTGTGAGGAGCCTGCAATGTGGAGGAGTTCTCATAAAGATAAAACCAACCAAACATACAATCAAAAAAGTTTTAAATTTTCAAAGAGGTTTAATAGAAGTATATTCTGAAAAAGTATGACAGCAGGGTAACTCTAATTTCTAAATGCAGTAAATTTCTAAAATGCAGTAATAAAAAACTATTTAATCACATTTCATGCTGGGGTTTTTAAGAACATTGACCTCCATGCAAGTAATCCTGTGCTGCTGAGAGAATTACGAAATAGCAAAAAATCAGTCACAAATTTTCCTTCCTCTCTCCAAACAGAAAAGCTAAAATATCTCCTCAAACTTAGAAAAGCCCAGAAACAGTTGAACAATATAAGTTTGCTGGGTCATCTAGTCAAATACTAAGGTATGACAAGTCACAGCTGCTTCAAAGGCAGGAAGAGTTCACAGAAATATGTGAGATCTGTACTTTGTGTGTGTTTATTCCTAGTAGTTATGTTGGATTGAAGGTGTCCCTGCCTGTGGCAGGGGGTTAGAACTAGATGAGTTTTAAGGTCCCTTTCAACACAAAATATTCTGTGATTCTATGAAATCCCAAAGTGTAGATTTCCGGCAGCCTTTTTTTTTTTTTTTAAATAACCACACGAGGGAAGTAAGCCCTATCCTCAACTGACGGAAGTATTCTTCACCTCGGGTTCTGAAGATGTTGCTTTATGTGCCTGTTCAGTAACATGCAGCTGCTGCTTGCACACTGAGGACCTAATGTGAGACAATGCATTATCTCACCAAGTATTCAAAGTGAGAATGAGTGTGAAATCAGGATTCATGAAAACAAGACCATTTATTAGGGACCTATTATTGTGCCATTTTTAACATGGCATTCTTCTAGAGCATGTATTGCTCCTACATGGATTCTTTTTAAAAAGTCTTTTTTGTGTATTTATTTTTAAACTCAAAATCTGCCTGTATCGAGTTCATGATTCCAGTCATATTAGCTTCCTATGAAATCCACTTAAAATCAGTCTCTGGTAGAGTCATCAACACTTTGCTACAACCATTAGGCTTGTATTAGGATATCCTGAGAAACATTGTTCTACTGTTTTCATGGGTTTTGGTAGAAAGCAGTCTTTCCTTGCATTCTGTGATGTTTCACAGTATTTCTCTGGTACTCCGCATTTAAAATAGTTCAGCAAAGTCTTTGAAGGAGGAGTACACTTTCAGTCCCTTCTGTGACCACTTCAATTTCTTCTATATTGTCATATACAAGAATATTGAGACTTCTCAGTTCTGTATGCTTTTAATAATTCCATATACTGATGGCTTTCTTATCTTAGCCATTTTTTCATTGATTCTTCTGTTCCTTCATTAAACTTCAGGAACATATTTCTGCCTGGTGGTATTCTAGTAATTGATTAAGTCATCTCTGAGATTCTTAAACCATTAGTTTCTCAGGCACAAATGCAAACTAGACTTATTCTTACAGATGAAGGTGTAAAGCTCCAACATGCAGAACATGCGGCTTTGCTATAGTCATTTCCTCACTGACAGGATTTTGAAAAGCAGCCTGGCAGATAGGGCTTACCTAGGAAGCTGACCTACCTACAGATTAGTAAATAGCCCACGGAGTCATGTAGATTATAATTCTTCAGGTCCTGGAAAACTTGTTTGTGAAACAAGTTGATCTGTGCTTCCAGTTATCTTTCCTTATCTGTTCTTAGTGCTTCATGTGGTTTCGATGTGTGGTTGGAATACACAGAATTTGTGCTTGGTGTACGACCACAATAACTAAGCAGTACTTCACTGAACTGAACTACTCACAAAGTCCAGTGGATGCTCACTTCAGTTCAGAAAGTCAGCTGAACAGCACAAAAGTACTTCTACATTGCTTAGTTTACTTTCTGCTGCCCATCTTGATAGGAGCTGAAGTTAATGCTGGCAAATAGGTTAGTGAAAAAATTTTCTGTCTGTAACAATGCTTATTACTCACTAGGATGGTTTGATGAACATGAAGTTGTTAAACATGACTAAATACTTCAATTTCTCCAAAAACTGAAAAATATTATAGTGCTTTTCTAAGACATTTACCCACAGAGCCAATCTTTCATCTGCTTATGTTTACGTAGAGTACCACAAATTTCACTGCCTGCTGCATTAAGTGTAAACCACTTCTTCTAGACTTGCTTTGCTTTTAGATATGTAGACACAACAATGTGCTCAGGAAATATTAAATTATAAAAATATTATAAAAATTGGCATTTTGCCAATGAAGCAAGGCAGAAAGACCAGCATGATGATTTGTTCTGGAAGGGGCTTCCTTGTGCAGTGAGCAGAATGAATACAAAGACCAGAACAGAAGACTATGAGAATAAAACAACCTTAAACTTTTGAACCTGGCAGTTCTTCAGCCTTTGAGCAATTACCTTCTCTAGTAAAAACCAGCCATTGATTTTGTTGGTGTCAGTTTCTGATGAGGTAAAAAAAAAAAAAGAAAAAAGAAAAAACCAAAAAAGTTAAAAATACAGATCCTGGGTTTGAAGCTGTAGTTTGAGCATTATAATTGGGATCCATCTGTTGTGACACTGTATTTAAAGCACATTATTGGACAGTCCGCTAACTAGTTCATCAAACTATGCTGCTTCACTCTTGGAGAACCAGGCCTTGTATCAGGATGTTCTCACTGTGTCATAGGCAGTTACAAAATTTCATCATAACTGTGGCTATTGCCCATTTGGGGTACTATTTGTGAGTATCTGGCACTGCTTTGTCAGCTGTGCTGCTCCACTCACCCCCAGCAATGTTCCTGGAGATCACTAGAGAGGTATGGCAATGTTTGCTTGCCTTTTAAATACATGTGTTTCCTCTCTTCCCACTAAGGATGCAAGAAGTTTCAGTATCATCAAAGCCAGCAAAGGCAACAGGGCACAACAGAGGCTGGAGGTGAGGAAAGTGAATACCAGAATCTCCAACAAAGTTCATACAGGCAGAGTGAGGAACTAAAATACCTTTATGCATTAGCACAATGAATCAATAAAATTGCTGTGATATTTGCTACCACAAGTACACAAGCATACCAGAGTATCGGATGAGGAAGATGGTCAGGTGTGGAGGACGCTGAGGCCCAACAGTTGTGGCAAAGACAACACAGAGCATCATGCCATGCTAGACCTGCCCCTAGCAGCAGCCTACACACCACTACTGCAGGTGAGGAGCTGCTTCAGTAACTTGGGTGTGCAGTATAACTGTGCAGGGAGACTTAAACAGCTTTTCTTCCAAGCAAACATTGTCCATGCCCAAGCTGCCTCTAACTTACTTTCTCATGTCCTGCTCCAAATTCTGGAGAATCTTTTTCCCTCTTCTTATCCACTCAGCACTCTGCTTTGCTTGAGTTGGTGGTACTATAGATGTTAAAGGAAATACATTGCAAATAAATTATGCTTTATTATGGCTGCAGATATAGAAAGATAAGGAAATTCAATAGAAAAGGTACAAAGGTAGGTTTTAATTGTATGTACGTGTGCATTTGGCTTTGACTGAAGACAAGACTTGCATACGCTGCAAATCTACAGGGTCTTAAAATCTCTTGGCTACGCATTATACATCTCAAACAAAGTCTGTGGAATTGAGCTCATATTGCAGCCTGTTTATAGAAATCTACTGCTACAATAAGAGAGCAACTACAACACAGAGAGTTTTTACTTTGGCATGAATATTATACTGGAAGTTAGCTACATTTCAGACTTTGTGTAGTTAAAATACCTTTTTCTTTCCTGAAACAGTAGTTGGGCACTATGGGTCGATGTTTGATTGCCGTGATTATGGTGTCCTTGCAGACCTATGTGGGAAGCAAAGTGACTACGGTGTCCTTGCAGACCTATGTGGGAAGCAAACAAACGAGTTCTGCTTCCATCTGATAGATTACAGCAGGAAATAGTATACACAGTATCTGTTGCCCAATGAGGGGGAAAACCAAAAAAAATAAATCTGCAATACAGACTCCTTCAGTTACGCCTCACAATTGAAACTGTTAAGGAAAACTATGCTATCAGTTTGTGAGCAACTGACAGTCTGAGTGAAAGATTTTCAACTGACAGTGGGTTTTCCTAAATATTTCACTAGTGCACATAACAGTGTCTTCCCAAAAGCGTCTGCCAAATCCTTCAATCTGAACAAATGAGCCTCTAAATAACTTTCCAAATAATCTTTACATAAATCTCTACTTTTTGCTAAAAAAATAATGGTGTGTATTTTCAAGCCAGAGAGTTTTCTTTCTCAAAGTTTATCAGAGTTTAGGGAGCATCACAAACACAACCACTATTAGGTTGCAACATTCACCATGGCTTTTTCTCATACACATTGACCTTTATATTGTATTTTTGACTTGTTCCCTTACCTTAGAAAACCTCCAGCTACATATTTTCCTTTCAAAGTTTGGCCAGCCTCTTTGCTACTGTTAACATAACCTTAGGTACATGCTGTGAGGATTGTAAGTCATGTCCTTCATACCTGGGATGTCATTCATTGTCTCACATCTGGGATGATATCAGGAGATTTGTATTCCTCACTCAACGTGACTGTGAGGACAAAGACAGAAGTCAGAAATACGCAGAGTTAGAGAAAAAAAAGTGAAACATTAGAAGGAGAAACTAAAACCAGCATATCTAAAATTCTGTGTGGGGGGCAGATTTGTCACTTGCTGTTCCTACCAAACAGCCTCTTGATATGTCTCGTTCTGAGTGGAGGATCCCCTACAAGCTTGCCCGGAAGGGCTATCTCATCTCTATGCCTTGGCATTGCTATTCATTTTGCTCTTACTGATCAATATGTATTAAAAATAACTTGGAGAGATAATCAATTGCTTGGAACATGGTGCTTTGGGTATGCAAATGTCACTTAATTTCTTTTGGACTCTTCTGCCAAAGGTGCTCAGGCACTTTTAGAAAATCTCAGTGGAGTCTACCCATGGTTGCTTGACTGTAAATTTAGCATTTCCTGAAAAACTTAGGTATCTGCTAAGTTTATAGACATTTTGGTAAGCAGCATATTAGACCTATCCCCTTCTCAATGGATATTGATTAGTGCATGTGTTTACTTAGTCCCACAGTCATCTCTTCAGAGGTAATGTTAATACAGGTAAGAATATCTTGGGTGTACAAAATAGCAATAGCAGACACTGGGAGCATAACCCCAGCCATGGAGAATTCTTGGATCAGACCTGGGGCTATTAGGTGGGTTTTCACCACCCAAGAAATTGTCAGTGTATAATTTCTAAAGCAGTAACATATTACTTACCAGTTAAATAGCATCTACAAGTGTTCACTTTCCAAGGAGACCATAAAGGCTACCTAGTTTGACAGAGCACTGAAAAGATACTCTTATTTTCATTAATAAACTCTAAGCAAAACCTGTGGTATATTCTGAGTGATGATTTTGCTATTCCTTAATCAATGAATTTAAAAATAAAATGCTTATTCCACTCAAGAAAAATTAATAAACTAAAAGCAAATAATCAGTTCGAAAAATTATATTGTTTAGGAGAAGAGGGTTGTATTTATTTTCCCAAAGCATCTTTCTGCTGTTGCAATCACAAATGCACACTATGATCTCTCCTGGATCTGACTGCCACAGGGTAGACTGATAACCCTTTTGCTAACTTGTCAAATGAGGCTAGTAGTATCCATTTTATCTGGTTAAAAAAAACAGGGCAACACACAGCAAATCACTCTATCCTGTTTAAGTATTTGTTGAGCTGTTACTGTATCTTCACGAGAAAGTATTTAAGAATGGACAACGACCAAGGCAAATCAAAGTCTGAGACATTACTGTGCTGGCAGAGCTTGGTGTTACTCAGTGCAACAACAGTGTCTGAGATGGTTGACTCATAGCAATAAGGAGGCCTGGAAGATAGGAGTGGTCTGGAACATGTAAACTGAAATTTCAGTCTGCGGAGGCACAGATAAATATGACTTGTCATTTATTATTTTGATTTCTTTGGATTACAAGATCATAATTAATTGCTAGGGAAGTCTTACAGCACCGAACACATGTGGGCTGTGCTGACAAGACTTGTAATATTTTTTTTAGAAATTAAAAATATGTCAGTTACAGGGGAAAAATTGACTTACCTTTGCAAAGCAATGACAGGTTGCTACAGAAACACAGGCCACACTGCAAGCCTCTAGGTGGCCACAGTTGCAGCCATGAGAGGCAGAATCATCTTACGCCCTTAACTGAAGAAACATGGTTAGCAGAGAAGATAGAGAGCTTCAGCAGTGTACATTGCCACAATAAAAGACACAGAATGTTCTGATTAGAACAGTCTTACAAAAGTACCTGACTTGCTCTTTGTGGGTTAATAGATGAACAGAGCCTGACCTAGGAATCAGTGTCAGTACCACTGGGACCCATTCACAGGGTTATCTGCCAGCTAAACAGAGCCAAGGCAGGTTTTGCCAAGTTGCAGTCTACGCAGCCTTATGTAATGCAAAACATTTCATGTCTTCACTAAGGTTAGCTGCAGGAGGCTTAGAATCATATTGAAGTAAGCACTCTAGCTTGGTGTTCCTTAATTCATGACAGCTTGCACAATTACTTGGAAAACAAAATAATTAACACCCGCATCTATTCCCAGCTGACTGATCCCTCCTGATTCCATGTGTAAATGAAAATGTAGACTGCAGACAGATATGTACAAAACTCCTGGTATAATAAGCGAAAAAAGATTTGGGCAAATTTTTTTATATTTCAAATGAAAAAGGCACCTGGAAGACTGAAAAAAAAAAAAAAAAAGACCCAAGAAGACATTCACACATAACAGAAAACATACAGGGGTTTCTTCTAAGCTATTAATTACCTTCTTCTAACTGTCTGCTATGGCCAAAAATACAAAGATATGGATATTGCTGAATCTGGGGGTGTAGCTGGGTTTGTAGTGATTTATTCTTTTGTTTTCTTTCTCCCCTGCTCATATGAATAGACCTGAATCTATCTTCTTTTTCTCATCCTCCTCTTGCTTTCATCTAAGCTTTGTTTACTTCTGAAAGAATAACATCTTAAAATTGCATCATTAGGATGAGAAGACTAGAAAGGAAAATTCTGACCAGAAGGGGGTTTTCTTTTCATTGGCATGGCATGATCTTAAGTGTAAGGGAGAGGCTTAATCTCTAGTGTCCATGCTTCTGGATTTGGTCACATGTTTTTGTGCTTTGGAGGCTCCAGCCACATCCTGGAAATTGCAGCAGGCAGAAGTATGTTGTGGGTGGGTCTGCCCACAAGGGAAAAATGCATGAATCCCAACTCATAATAGTTCAAGGAAGAGACTTCATACTCACACCACTGCAGCCTGGCAGGGCCATAACCTCCTTCTGGGACAGAGCAGTCTTCCTGCTATTATCATACCAGAATCAAGGAGAGCTTCAGATACTCAAGCTCTGAGCTCTTGAAAGTGACCAGTCTATTACAAATTTAAAAAGTACTCATTTCAAACTGAGGCTGATACATATGCTTTTATTTTAATTACTTTAATGATTTTGTATTTTTTAAAGAATGCAATTACTTTTGCTGAGATGTATTGAGTGTACTTATTTCCTTCAAATCCTAGTATCTGTTGGAGCAGGGAGGCTGGCTTATCTTCCCAGGGAGGCCAAATTGGCTCCATAGCCTCACTCCAAACATCCAGCTTAGGACTTCCACACAGAAGGGGCCGTGACTGAAAGCTCTTGCTGGCCTACACCTTTTGACAGCCCCTACACAGCCCCATCAACACAGGGGCTCTGTGCTTGTGCTGCCTCTTAAGGATCTCATTCACCCACTGCCTCAAACTAGCCAGAACCCATGCTCAAAAGAGAAAACCACCAATGAGGCTTCCCATGCAGACCTGAGCCAGGAGTGAGAGTTGTTAGTGGCCTTCACCTTCATTTGAGGCCCTAATCACAGCCCCACCCTCATGCATGTTCTGTGCTTGCATAGCCTCCAAAGTATTTACCTGACCTGCTGCCTAACTCTAACCACAGGCCAAAAGAGAGAACCTCCACTGAAGTTTCCCACTCAGAATAGGTCAAGGCTAAAGCTCTCAGTTTTCCTTGGCAGTCCACTCACATAATCACAAATACTAGTGCTTTGCACTTTCTTTTCCACACCTGCACCTCACCCTATCCAAAGCTTTGGTTCAAAACAGAAAGTTCTCCAGCTTGGGCTCCTGCTCAGGAAGGGGCCAGGACATAAAGCTGCTGCCGGCCTGCACCTTCTCTTGCAAGGCCCATCAACATGGGGATCTGAACGTGTGCTGCCTTCTAAGGACCTCCCTCACTGACTGCCTCACTGTAGCAGAGCCCAGGTCCAAAACAGAAAACCTCCAGCACAGG
The DNA here is from genome assembly GCF_033815535.1 of Pezoporus flaviventris. NCBI lineage: Eukaryota > Metazoa > Chordata > Aves > Psittaciformes > Psittacidae > Pezoporus > Pezoporus flaviventris. The sequence goes on along the minus strand of NW_026892584.1, from coordinate 3,474,927 downwards.
TTCCCAGATGGAAGGCACCAGAGGCAGCAGCTGCTGGCCCTCACCTTCCCTTGGAAACCCATTCACAGCCCCACCAACGGCGCTGATGTGCATGTAACTTCAACGCCAAACCCTCCGCCTTGCCAGAGCCCGGGAAAGTAGAGGATAGCCATTGCACAGGGCTTCATGCAGAAGGGGCTGGGACTGAAAGCCGTTTGTAGATCTTCATTTTCCATGGCAGTACCTTTCACAGCACCACCAAACAGGTCCCCAGCATGCAGTGCCTTCCCAGGGTGCACCTCTTCCCACACACATTTACACGCCGAGGCCTCTCCTCGCAGTCCCCAGCTCTGCCTTCCCCAAGGCAGCTGTACGATCGCGGAGACGGCGGCTCCAGAACTAGCCTGCCGCAGACTCACATCCTCCCCCTCAGGGCTTCCCTTTCCCCGTGTCCCGGGGTCACAGCCCGAACTGCCAATTACAGCCCAACCCGCGCCTCTCCGCGTATCAGCGCCCACCTCGCTTTCCGCCTCCGCTCCGCCCACATGGGCCGCGCCCTGCGCCTAGCTCCCTGCCCCGTCCTGGGCCCGCCCCTCCGCCTCCGAGAGCCAATGGGGGAGCGGGCGGCAAAGCGGGGTGTGCGAGGGAGCGGCGGTTGCTTGCTCGCACCGCTGTCCTCCTTAGCCCGCCCTGCCTCAGTGCCGGTAGCCGCCATTCCCTCAGCAGGTGAGCGTGAGCGTGCGTGTGTGTGCGCGCGGGAGAGGGGAGCCCCGGTACCCGGCAGCGAGCCCCCGGTAGATGTGGGGCGCAGGTCCACGGCCGCCGGCTTTCCCGGCGCGGCTGGGCTCAGCTCCGGCGCCTGGGAGCTCCGGCTGTGTCAGGGGAACGGGGTAGGGGAGAGCGGTGGCCGTGTTCAGAAGTGCCCAGCTGATTCACTGCGGGCTTCCGCCCTCCCCCTCGCTTCCCTCCTCCTTTCCCATCCAGGACGCGCCCACAAGCGCACCGCCGTCCGCGCTGGGACTGAGGGAGGACGAAGATCAGAGTCAGGCGGACGGGCTCGGTTGGTCTGGTTTTAACCTAATTATTATTAGGGCAAGCGTGAAGCTGCGTGGTAAATGTGCGAGTGCGCCGGGTGCTGTTTCCCTAAGCGGGATTGTCCTTGCGGGAGGAAAGTGTGACAACGCAGGGAGGGTGGTGGGAGCGGGGCTGCATCCCGGCGATGCCGGCGGGCCAGTGAGGGAGGAAGGAAGGGCCCTTACAGTGTCCTTGGCATCCAGCTTGCCTTTTCCCCTGGCGTGTGGATTAGTGCGCTACTGCCGCAGATGAGGGAGCGGGAGGAGGCACGGGGTAGCAGGAGAGTCACCGATCCACGAAGATGACAGCGGTGACCCGCAGCTTCGAGGGTTAGTGGCGCTGCTTTGACCCTTTGCCAGGACGAGTTTCAGCTCTGTAGAAGTGTGCGTGCAGCTTGATGTAAGCTGTGCGTTTGCAAGTGTGCGTAAACTGAATACTAAGTGTGTGTGTGAGAGAGAGAGAAAGACTAGTCCGTATGTTCATGTGATTGCAAGAAATGAAACCTCTAAAAACTACAGTCGCTGCAAACTGCTTTTGAGATAAAACACTTTCTGTCTGTGTTTTTTTTCACGGTGTGGTAGGTTTACTGGCTGCTAGTGCTAATTAGACTTGTTGCAGAAGGTATGTTAAGATTTTTGCAGCATCTCGGAACTTTTTTTTTTTTTTTGCCTCATTTTTGCACAGCTTTCATTACTTCCACTATGTTTTTCGGCTTAAATAGAAAAAAAAAAAAAACAACAAAACAAAAAAAAAAAAAACAAACAAAAAACGAAAACCAACCTAAAATATGACTTCAGTTGTAATAGATCCATACTAGTGTTGATGGGACAGTGACAGGAAGCGCCTTGTCTGGAAGGAGAAAAGTGCAAAGCAGCATCAAAACAAATATTTCATTCTTCCTCTTACCTGGCAATTTGTCAGCACTTAAAGGACAATCGCATTGGAACTCTGCAGTCCAGAAGAGGTTACTGGACAGAAAACTACTGCTTCCTTAACACATCTTTGTAGGAGTGTAGCACTGAGAAATGGGAAGATCTAATGCTTGCTTTCTCCTTTCCTTAAGCAATTGTATTTTCCTGAGTGTCAGACCTCTTCAATTTCCTGATCTAGAAGCTCTTCTTTGCGTTTTCTGGCCACTGTGAATGGATGCTATATAAAAGAAGTATTGTAGTCTTCAGTGGTAATTAGCAGTTTCTTTTCCTGTTTTGACCATACTGATATGTAAACTAATAATTACCAGCTAATAATAGCACGGGTGATACTGGAGGAAAGCACTATGTGAATCTTTATTAGTTTAGGAAATGTATTACATGATTACGCAGGTACAGGGCTTTGTCACAGCTGTGACTTGAAGAGCTCTCAGATCTAGTTAGCTTTCAAATCTGGGGATGTCACAGCCTTGATTCGAGAGCGCCTTCCACGTATAAAACGTTAATCTTGGTTAAAGAAAACTAACGTCAAGCAACAGAGGGGTTTTGGCACTGAACCGGAATAGGCACAGTTCAGTTGCACAAGACAAGTGCACCTTTTTTTTCTCCTCCTGGGTTTGAGATGTCATCGCTTCCTCCATGGCCCGCCGCCCTGCTCCCGGGACTGCCGCGGCCTGCCTCTGGCAATGCCCAGGGCCCCCAGGGGCGGGGGAGACCGGTGCCGGTGCCCGGGGCAGGGCGGGGCCGAGCCGTTGTTGGCCTGTGCGGTGCTGCGGCGGCGCGACCTTTCCCCTACTTCTTGGGAGTGGTCACGTGAGCAGGCGCGGCGGGCGGAGAAGGGGTTGAGCCGGCAGATCCCTGCGGCGCCGCGCACGCTGCGGAGCGAACACAACCAAGTGCCGGCTCTGGAGCGGCCGGCGAGTAGGTGTGTGCTGGCCGCGGATCGTGCTCGTTTGCTGCGTGCAGGGGTAGGCTTTCCCGAGAGTGACGGGTTTTGGAAAAGCTTGGGTAAAAGGCGACCTAAGTAAATACTTGTCTGTAACACAAAACAACCAACAAGCAACAACCAACCTCCTCCCCTCTCTCCCCAGCTGTATTTTTAAAAATATTCCCAAAACCGTTTTATTTGTTCTGCAGCATGCTGTGTCATAGTCCTGAACTATGATCAGAGGGCTGGAGTGCCTTTCCTATAAAGACAGGCTGGGAGAGCTGGACTTGTTCAGCCTGGAGAAGGCCGCAGGGAGACCCTAGAGCAGCTTCCAGTGCCTAAGGGGACCGACAAGAGATCTGGAGAGGGCTTTTGACAAGGGCACGTCAAACAGGATGAGGAATGTCGAACATGACAGGCAAGGGTGAATGGCTTTAAACTGATACAGGGAAGATTTAGGAATGTGATATTAGGAATTTACTGTGAGGGTGGTGAGGCCCCAGCACAGTTTGTCCAGAGAAGCTGTGACTGCCCCATCCCTGTCAGTGTTCAAGGCCAGGTTGGATGGGGCTTGGAGCAGCCTGGTATAGTGCAAGGTGTCCCTGCTCATGGCAGGGGTTTGGAATTGCATGAGCTTTAAAGGTCCCTTCCAGCCCAAATCATTCTTTGATTCCACATGTTCAGAAAAACAAGATCTAAATGACTGAAAAGCAAGCCTGGATTTTGAATAGTCAATTTAAATATTTTAAAAAATGTTTGGAACCAGTTATTCAGTCATTCAACCCTGTACAGGCTGAAAGACCTTATTCAGGTCTTTCCACCTTGTACAGTAAAGTATCTACTGCAAGAGCAATCCATTCAGTTTGCCTTTGGTCACCAAACATTGTCTCTCTTCCAGGACCTGCAGAGTCTTAAAATGTGACATCATGGATGTCTCTTAGAAGTCCTGCCATTCCAGAAATATTTGCTGTTACAGTGAAGATACTAATTCTTCTTTACTGCATGAGCATAGAAGCTCATTAATGCAAGGAGAGTGAGAGAAGGGATAAAACTCATATAATCTAAATGCTTAGTTTTGTTTTTTATAGTAATATTAAAAAGAAATACCCAGATGTAGAGCCTACTTTTTAAAGGGGGGGGGGGAGGAGGCTTCTGCATTATATGATGACTGCCAGTGGTTTAGTTTTATATGCTTATCTCTTACTCAGCAAGATTATTCTGAATTTCTAAAAAATCAGACAAGGTAGCTTGCTGGGATGTGTACAGTAATAACATGTACTGCAATAGAGACTAGAATAATCTATGAGTTCTAGGAAGAGTATAGGAAGTCCTACCCTCTATACGGGAGAAATAACCTGTAAATAATATGACAGTTGTAAAAAAAATATTTTTATGACATTTGTGGAGCATGTCAGTGTTTTGGAGTCTTTTTTTTTTTTTATTGAAGTGTACATTTCTAAAGCATCTTTTACAGGACCATCCTATTTGAGAAAATGAGAGGCCATATGATTCAGAAACTGTAGGGATTGATATTCCTTTGTGTTAGCCTAGTAACTAACACATTGTTTACTGTAGCTAGTCTTCCTTACTACTTTGCCTGTCACAAGTTCGATTAGGTGAGAAGACAACTTATCTGTGGCTTTTCTGCTTAAAGTACCAGTGAAAACAGTCTGTTCTGTGAACATCTCTCCAAGAAAACTTAATGGCATGTGTTGACTGGAATGGATGTTAAAAGTTTGCAGGCAAACACTTGGATGTCTCAAACTGAAGTCTGAAACTAGAGCTGGAGTCTAGCCCCTGAGATGTACTTGCTTATCACACTAGCTAGTGTTCACTATTGAGCCCTCAGAAATAACTAAGTGGGTAGCAGATGAACAAACTTTCACTCCACAGTTGCTTACCAACTCAGTCCTGTTAAATGAAGACAGATTGATCTAGACAATACATTCATCCAGTGCAATGGAAAGCCGTGTTTCCGAACTGCTGTTTGTGACTATTCACCCCATTGCCGTCAGTTTTTCTAAAGTGCTTCCAGTCTGATCCAGTCCCTGTGAGCGGTTGAAAGCTGTGTGTGAATTAAAGCTCAAGCTGTTTTTCTTGACTTTCTGTTTCAGAGCTGCAACTGACTGCCGTTGCTGTAGTGTAATGTCTATTGAGAGCTAGAAGTATTGGAATGAATCTGCCTCTTATTGTGTCCTAACCCATTCAAGATTCCTGCTGCAGTGAGCTTGTTGGACAGAAGATTTGATTTCTGTGTGAGAAATAGATCTCAAGTCTGCTTTTAAGGAAGACAGCTGTTCAGGTATGCTTACATTTCATTCACTGATCTGTCTGTTGTTGTCTCTTCCCTTCCATATATACTCATCCCACTTTACTACTTGGGAAGGGGATAAAGAAATTGGCCCAAGATTCCAAAGGAGTTGCCTGCAGAGTGTAGCTAATATTCACCCACAGATGATCTTGGAAAATTGCTGAGGACAAGACACAAGCTGATAGGTTTCTCAATAGGACAGCAAGTTACTGCAAGCTCTTTAGCTGTTCTGATTCCAAACTGTATGCTGTAAGTGATGTTTGCAGTAGGTCACAGTGTTGCCATACCTGGGAAAATACATGTTTTTAGTTCTCCACTTTGGCTTGAACTACAGCATGTTTTAATTTTTTAGGTGTGAGAGATTCTTTAAGGCGCTTACAATTCCAAGGGATCACAGCTGTCAGCTGTAGATTAGAGTGAGAATGTCTGGAGCCAATGGTTAGCAATAACCAAAGATGAAAAGTTATGCGTCAAATGATTGCTGTTGGAGGAGAAGCTTTTGTCTCTTTCCAAGTGACCTAAGCCACTTCAGTCGTAGCATAATAATTTTACTTTGGGGACCCTGTGAGAACTACCACATAAACAACAAATTCAGCTTTTAGGAGGCTTAAACTGATTTTAATTTTAAAACTGTGTAAGTCAGACACAATTAAAGTGGCATGGAAGAGCCTCTCAGTTTAACTTCATTTGCATCAATCAATTATGATTTGATCTGAATGCCATGTTAATTCAAGTTTTAAAAGCGATTCTTTGGTTTCTGATTTATTTCTATTCCATAGTAATTAGATTTACCTGAGAAGCCCTGTTGAATTAATTTAATCTACATGACAATTTATTGCATAGAAGTTATTTGGCTTAACTCCTTTCAGAGTTCTTGTAATGAGTTTGTGCCTGTAGAATATGATTAACCATTACAAGGTAGGTGAGTTATTGGTAAGACTTAAGAGCAACAGGTATCAGTATCCTGTATGCTTAAACATGATTAGATATTATTGAAGGTTAGTATGCAAGGAAGACATAGAAATTCTCCAGGGAATAACAGCATCTGGTTAATCTTTATAGTGAGTTCAGAAGTCAGTGCCTTGCGGAATACCAGGTGAACTGTGAATAACCTGTCTAATCTGTCTGAGACTTTGATACCTTGTTACCTTGTTACAAAAGTGTAGCATACACTGTAAACAAGTAGCATTAGCTAGTAAAATGTCCAAGAAACAGATACAAAAGGAACCTGAGTCTTTCTAGTCATATGTTCAAATGTTTGAGCTGTATATTTTGTACTGCTTACTGAAGATTTTGTAGATCAAAACCTGTATTTCCTTTGAAAGGCATAAAATTCTAGACCACTCTGATCTTTGGGTTCCTGTTAAACTGAATGTTTTGGCTTTAGTTTTAACTTTGTGCATCTAAAGAGCACTACATACACATGAGTAAAAGCAGTTTTGGTATCCTTTTGACATTCTCTGGTTAGCTGCCTTACTTAGTTGATCCTCTAGCATTAGGGGCAGGATTATTTGGGTATTTGTGTCAGATAGTTATGGGGAGGCAGTTACTCCCATAAGAGCAGATGGGACCTTGAGTTGCTGAAGTCGCACACTACAGTATATACTGTAGAGCATATACTGTACTGACTGAAACTGTTGCATTTATAGCAAATTCCATGAAAACATTTTAATGACTTAATATTGACTCATCCTATTAAATTAAGAAAGCCTGTATTATCAATACTAAAACCAATGTTTCTTCTAGATACATATATAGATGTAACATTGGATTTCAATGGCTTATTTTTCATCAGGAGTTTGTACTGTTTGCTTCCATATTACTGCAGTATATATGGCACTTAGGGTCAGTTCCAGAAATCTACCTGCTGCCTTAGATCTAGCAGACTCTCATTGGACAGCATAATAGTGTTTAAAATATCGACACACACTTAAGAACTCAAAATGACATGCTGGGGCTTTCTAGTGAGGGAAAAATTACTGGAATAATGTTGAAAAATTAAGATGAATCATTGCCTGAAAAGTTCATGTAAAATCTCTGTAAAAATTCTACTGCAAAATCCAGCTTCTTTTATCTTCCAAACTAATAGTACATTTTTGTCAGTTGTAGAAAATTTGCTCTTTTTCAGTGTTTGACTGTTACTACCAATTTAACTTTCAGGGTGTTCTGTTCATTTAGAACAACTGAAGCACAGGATTTCTTGTTCAGGCCTTAGTGTTCTAAAGTAAGATTTTTCTTTCATTATTGTTTTTTAATTTCTTTTGATTTTTTAAAGCAGATCTCTTATGAGGACTCCTACATTAAATTTCATGACCTATCTCTGCTAGGTATACCATTAAAACTGTACTAAAAATAGGATTGATGCTTCAAGCCCTTAATCCTCTTAGTGGCTCTTCACTGGACTCTTTCCAATAGTTTCATCTCTTTCTCTTACTGGGGAGCCCAGAACTGGGCACAATATTTGAAATGGAGCCTCGACAGCACTGAGTAGAAGGGAAGAGTCACCCCCTTCAATCTGGTGGTAACACTTCTCCTAATTCACCATAGGATTCTGTTTGCTGTCTTTGCTGCAATGGCACCTTCCTATCTTGTGTGCAACTTGCTGCAGAGCTGTTTTCCAGCATTCAGTCTCCAGTGTGTACTAGTGCATGGGTTACTCCTCCCTAGGTACAGGACATGGCCCTTCTGTTTATTGAACTTTTATAAGCTTTCAGCCTGCCTGTTTCTCCAGAGCCTGTTGAGGTCCATCCGGATGGCAGAGAGATCCTCCCTTGTTTCAGCCCCTGTACTCATAAATCCATCTGCAGTTTGGTCCTTTCCATATTTCTTTTTTTATTTCTTTTTTTTTCCTCAACTTTTTGACAGCTACTGCTTTTGCATCGAACATCTGGAAGTGTCAAACTGATAAACTTCAGAACTTCTGCAGATTTTGGACAGGTGAAGACATACTTGAAGAATGTTACTAAGACAGCAGCACTTAAAGTGTTTTGGAAGACACTAACCCTTTGCATTTGCATAAGAATAGGTCCTGTTGCTTGATATAAGTGATACATTTTGGGGCGGTTGGAGAACTTTGAGTATTTTTCAACAGAAACAAACTTAAGCAACCTTGATTATCTGTAGACTGCATCTACATCCGGTATGCCTGTATAGATCAGTGTTGCCATTAAACTGTGGTTGGTGGCAAAGTGTGGAAGTAAACATTCACTAGCAAGTAATTTTGGGATGGTGGTACTGGCTTTGCTGTGCTTCACTACATAAGGTAGTCTGACCTACCTTGTGTAGGTGGTATGAAAGCTTGGGCTGACAGAAACATCCATAACAGAAATTTGAAGAGAAATTTGGAATAATGCATTAATAGATTTGGCTGGACATCTCAGTGTTTGGAATTCTCTCGCTTTTAGTTTAGCATCTGGTATGAAATTAACAGATTTGAGCTTAAAGAATTACTCATTGATTTCTACAAAACAGAATGCATTAACAGTTTTTGTCTTCTAGGACAGCAGAAAATGCAGATTTCTAGTAATAGAATAGTGTTTTCGATATTTAAACAAGTTCCAGAAAAGTCTCCTCTTAAGAGAAATTGTTGGAGCTCCAGAATTGTTTTCTGTTCTGTATGACTGCTTGAAACATTCAAGCAGTAACTCTTACTGCTTTGGATGTTGATAGAAATAGAATTCCACCCCCTTTTTTCCTTGAAATAAACTGTTCTGGGGACAAAGACACTGGAGCACTTGCTTGGTTTCCCAAGAACTTCTGAATTCAAGGTGTCTAGCTTTAAATGGAAATCTCAGTATAGTTCTAAGTATGTTTCTTAACTAAATTTGGCTTTAATATACTTTCAACCACTATCTCTCCTCACTTCTCATCTTTAAAACTTCCTTAAACAATGTAATTGTAATTGATGCAGTACCCTTGTTTTTTTTCTGCACCAGTCTATCCTTATGTGAAACCTGAGTGCCAAGCTAAATTTTGAAGTTGTAAGTTTATTTTTGAAAGGGAGTGAATTCTTTAAGGTCAGTTTTTTTGTTGGTTTTGCTGCTTCTCATTTCTTTATTGGTGATACCTTGCAGCTGTATGTTGTTACGAGGGCTTCCAGGTGCTTCAGAATTCAGAACTGCCATCATACTTCAGGATGCAGCATGTTCTAGCTCTTAGCACAGGCACGTGTAATGCTGCAAGTCTACTCACCATCTATGAGTCAATGGCTTGAGTGCCAGAGATGTCTATTTGAGGGCTCTAAAGGTATTAAACCTGTGTGGGGTGGTATGTAGCAGTGCTCTTGGAGAAACTGTATGCAGCAGTCAATGCTTTTCCAAGACAACAGTCAACCTTTTATTGCCAAAGTAGAATAATTGGAAATAATTGTTTTGTGAGCTTAGTTTGGTTACTGACAGGTGTATGTCCTGTATATCTATAAATAGGTATCAAAAATCGGTGAGGAGACCCTCAAAGTAAATTGTTGAGGTAGCTTGAAAGTGAGGGTTGTAGAATTACGTCTTTCATCAAGGTTTTGGCTGTTCTGAGTCATGTGAATAAGACTTTTCTGCAGTTTTCTTCTTCATTTGTTAACTTGCTTTGCAGGAAAAAGAGCTATAGATGTGAAAACTACATTAGTTAAATAGTATGTCACTTTCTGGTGGTTGGTTGGGCTCCTGCCAAGGAGAAATGTCAGGTTTCCTCTATTCTAAGAGGAACAGGACATGAGGGGTTGGAAATTGCATAAGCCAAGCAACATATGGAAAGCAAGTGGCTAAGATGAGCTCTGAGGTAAGAAGGTAAGAAGTGGCATCCCCTCAAAGCAGAGGAGTTGCTTTTTTTGAGATAGAGATGGTGACTACTTGGTGTTTTGGTGTGGGTTTTTTTTTGTTCGTTTGTTTTTCATTTTGGTGGGTTGTTGTTTTTTGGGTTTTCTTTAGCACTCATTTTATCCGTATAAAGCTTATGAAATCTACAGAAACAAACTCAATAGCATTTCCAAAATTAACGCTTCAGGAATTAATTCCTTGTTTTGTGCAATGTACTGTAATACGTTTAATTTTTGCCTCATGGCTTGGTGCTTTTTAAGATGCACGTAGTAATTATTTCACTGTCTTTTAGACATCGTGTTCTGTGTTATGTTCTTCAGAGGGAGATGTTACCAACCACAGGTGACTTCTTGCATGCCTGACTAAATGGAAGCATCCTACACATGGGATCTCTTTTAGCTTCAGATTTTCCAGGGCTGAGGCCCTCATCTTCTCCTGTGGTTACAGGAGCATGTAAACCCCAATAGAGAGCTGACTATTCAGTGTCTGCCTGAAATCATAAGGTCTGTGTGCAGTCTGAGAGTTAAACCTCCATCTTCATAGTATAAATATCCTGAAACTGCAGAAACAGCAGTCTGAGGAAGCTTCATACATAGTAGTCATAGCAGTATAGTTTTTCAGAACATCACGTCTATCAGGACTCGGGCCTTCTGGTGTGCTATGTGTTTTCTTGACTTAAAAGTGACATTTAACCCATGGAAAAAGATGTGGTAAGTTTGGATTGGCTCAAGCAGAGGTATGAAAAGGGAAGACGAGAAACATCTGCAGTTGTTACAGCATGTCAGAGCTGAAGTAAAACCAGAAAAGTGCAAGGATGAGACAGCTTTCTCCTTTAACTAAAAGCAAAACCAGCACAACCCTCCAACTTTAAAGGGACAAGTGTGTTTTTTAAGATACATTAATATTATGACAGAACACTGAAAGGAAAGAAAATAGCTATTATCAAAGTAATCTATTACTTTTAGATTACCTTTAGAAATCATTGTGAATTGTTTTTCCCCTTTAAGCAGGACTCGGCCAGACTGCCAACAAAATAAAAGCTCTTGTTTGTGGCTCTTTGTTGGGAATGGGGTTAATTGGTATACACTGTACAGAAATATTTTGCTGACCAAAATGCCTGAAGTTAGAAGAAGTTATTGTTTCAGTGTTAGCTGATTGATGTGGGCGCTGCCCTACTAACATTAGCAAGTCAAGTTTGCAAGTCTCAACGCATGCTCCTAAAGCCTGTGCCCTTTTACCTACTTAGCTAGCAAGCACGTGACAGCAGAGGAATGCAAAGCAGGGGAAGTGTGCAGCAGCTTATGATTAAATAGGCTTTTAAGGAGGAAAATAAATATTCAAAGACAGGGACTTCAGGAAGTCTTTGGTGTTCGGCCATCGTAATTCAGAACAATTTTAAAGGCTTAAGACTTTTTTTAAGTAAAGGAAAAGGATATGAAAAAACCCAAGATTTTTGATTCTTTCACATCTGAGGGTCAAGTAATACAGTCCTAGAACTAGGCTTGTCTTTGTTTTCAGGGCTTGTTTACTTGATTCAGGATTAATTCTTGTTGGATTAGCATTTTTTTTCATTTGTGAATAAGGGCTATTTTCCTTATTGAAGCTTATTGACTATTTATTTATAATCTTTTCCTGCTTTGGACAGAAATGCATATGCCTAAAAAAGGAAAGGGTTCTTGAAATTCTTACCTTCAGAAACAGAGAGGAGGGTAGTTAGAAAGTCACAGGGGAGTTGAAGGGTAATAGAAACCAGGTACTTAAGACACTGGCATTCCAGAATACAAAATTCAGTGAGTGAACTGGAGAACTGTTGACCCTTCTTGAGACAAATCCAGGTGCCTGATTCTCTGTATGGGGAGATAGTTGTTTTTTGTTGGGAGCATGTGGGGGTTTTCATTTGTTTGTTTATCCCAGTCTTAATAGTACTACAGTATTGCTAAACATATGATGAATTCTTAACTTTGCCTTTTGCAAACCCTGTTAAGTCCAGGGTATACCACGGATTGCTGCAGCCTGTCTCCATTTTATTGCTGTCTTGCAGTTTTGGTCTCAGTGTCCAAGCATACAATTTAAATGAATGAAGGAACAGCTGACTTTGACTTCCTGATACTTGTCTCCAGCAAGGCCCCTGTGAATAAGCAGTTTTTAGTGACAGAGTCATTAATTACTACAAATGGCAGCTGTTATTAGGGCATACAGGGCTTGTCTTAAAGGTTTCAAAACTGGTGTTCAAACCTGATTTGATTTCTTTGTTGAGCTAATCAGACACTGTACATGCATAGGTCAAATTGCATACTATTTGTGTAACCCAGTGATCTTTAGCTACCCTTCTGGAAACCCAGAAGCGTGATTCACCCAGGACTCTGCCTCTAAAACCTGAGCAGTGGCTGATGGATTTGGGAGATGTGTGAATTACTGTCAGCCACTATAGCAGTACTGCAGAGGTTGAGCACTGGGGGCTGGTTTAGGGGCACGCACTTTTAATATTGTAAGCAGTTGCTACCTATTAGTCAGCAGCCTTGCCAGATTTTGTGCAACAGCACTTTCCTTATTCTTCTATGCCTAATGCTCCTTCTATTCCTGTGTTGAGCATTTATTTCCTAAGCCTACTATTAATGCAACATTCCAAGTTCTTATGTTCCCTAGCTGTCTACTCATACACCTTTGCACTCTTCTTCATGCTTCAGATGACTTTGACATAGTAGAATGTTTAAAGACTAAAGGAGCAGTACTACAGTCTAATAATCTGCTTTTGAAGTGCTCAGCTAAACTGCACTGATAGCTCTCACATGCAGGGGTTGAATATCTACCAGAATTTAAGTTTAATTACAAAGCCTAAGCTTCAGGTTTGCAAAAGAAATGTAAGTTTCAGCACTTAGGATTCAAACAGCATGAAGTAGTTGTACTTTTGATTTTCGTTTAAATAGAAATGCCAGTGCTGCCTTGAAACATTTAGTATTGATAGCGTTGTATTTTGTACCAGTAAAAATGTGAAAGTAAAATTTGCCCTTGAATCCTGCTCTATAGATGGGTTTATAGATTTCTCTACTTCTAAGAGGATGTTGTTTTTAGAATTGTGCACAGAAGTTTTGGTAAGCTAATAAATGAATGTGGACAAAATACTTTGAAGTTTTGATGGTCTCTTCAAGAGTATGTAGTTTGGACCATTTCAATATTATATGGTCTGCAAAAATCTATGTTCTGATTGTATGTGCTCAAACAATATTAGTCTGAATTAATGATGAGCAGGGGTAACTTCCAGGATGTTTATGTAAAAATACTGGTTAAAGAAAGAAGGAAGCTATGAAGATGAGCTGATAAATATGAGTGTACATTTCAGTTTGAATTGGCTGTATCCTCAGAGAAAGTTGGGGTGTAACTGTGATTCTGTTTACATGTTTATGTTTGTTTTAACTTCAAGTGGCATTTATTTGAACCAGTTATGCCTACCCATTGTGATGGTCTGTATTGGCACGGTCACTGATATTTTGGGGTAATTAAACGTAGCTACAGTTGAATTACATTTCCTCTTCATTTCAGATTTGTTTGTGTGAAGGTCATCTTTCCGACAGCTGTGATTTTGTTTCCTCAACTCTGCATAGTTTTGATTTGGCATTTATTTGCCAGTCTGGATTCAGTCTGCACTCAGGCTATAGTGTCAAATTGCTGGGACAAATCAGCTTGAAATTAATATATGAAAAAAAAACCCAGAGGAAAATATGGCCTGAAGCAGCTCTGTTTTGCTAGCTGAGGTGAAAACTTTAAATACCTTTTCTTTCAAAATGTGAAGAGGAAAAAAAAAAAAAACCCAAAACCAAACCAAACCCCAAAACATTTTCTGAATCTCTTTTATCATTACACAGAGAGATGCTATGTACCTGCCATTTACTTTTTCTAAATACTACAGCTTTAATTTTCTGCTCTGAATTTTTATATACTGCATGCACACACGATATACAGCTTGCTATGATCCTGCCAAAAGGCCTGAGTTACATGAGTGTTTTGCTTCCATTTTCAGCTGCTGTGGTTAGAAGAGGTACCTTAATTGACATAGAGATACTCAGACTGAAGTGCAAGCATAGCCTGTAAGGAAGAGGCAAGTACTGTAAGTAAGTTTGGCGTACTTTGAAATATTTCCCAGAATTAGAGTGTGGAAGATATCTTGCTAGAAATGGACTAGATTCTGGTTCCTTTGAACAAAAAGGAAATATTTTTTTTAACTTTGCTTTTTGACAGAACTCACTTTGAAGATGGCAGAAGCTTACCAAGCAGTAGCTTTTCAATTTACAGTAACTCCAGATGGGATTGACCTGCGAATGAGCCATGAGGCACTCAAACAAATTTACCTATCTGGTGTCCATTCATGGAAGAAAAAGTTCATCAGATTCAAGGTATTTCAAATTCGTTAAGTCCACCAAACTTGAGAGTTATTTAATGGTTTATAGATTTGTTGAAATTCTGTTTAGGTTAAAAAAAAAAAAAAAAATCCTTTTTTTTTTTTTTATTTTTTTCCTTTCCTCCTTTATGGCAAATAAAGTTCTTTATTGTGGAAGACTTTTATGAGTTTTAGTTAAGGGGAATACTGAGGAAGGTAACGTGGGGTGATGCTGTAAAGACTGAAAGGGTACATGTGTTTGATTTATTCTGTGGAAGCAAGATGTAACAGATGTTAAAATTAATGGTAGATTTAATATACTTCATTCTTTTCATAATACTTCATGTAATTATGTAATCTTTTAACATAAGTCAGAAATATAACTAGTTGCGATTTTTAGTATCATTACTTAAAGATATAAGACTACACTCTTGATTTTATGTATTCTTTGCCAAAATTAGATTTTCAAATTAAGGAGAATCTCTGCTGTTTTCAAAAAGTTACCTGAACATCTATCTTGTATAAGTTATAGAATCATAGAATCATAGAATAGTTAGGGTTGGAAACGACCTTAAGATCATCTAGTTCCAACCACCTGCCATGGGCAGGGACAATGTTAAGTAGTAATGTTTCTGTTAAGGTATAGATTGTTGTGAATTTATTATTTTGTTCATGGGATCAGAAATAGTAAGTATGTATTTTATTAGCAGCAAACTAGATAAAATATAGGCTAACTTCAACATCTCTTTCAAAAGCATATTTTTAACAGTAGTCAATAAAATCTTACAAAGCTATGAGAAGGACTGTTTAAAACTGAATGACTTAAATGTGTTGATTTTTTGTTTCCTTCCACGGTAATAAGAAGTCAACCACTTTGATATGAAAAAAATTATGTGAAGGCTTTTCTTTCCAGAATGGAATTATCACTGGCGTTTTTCCTGCTAGCCCATCTAGCTGGTTTATTGTACTTGTGGGTGTGATGTCAACAATGTATGCCAAAATTGATCCTTCTTTAGGATTAATAGCTAAAATCAACCGAACACTTGACACAACGTAAGTAGACTGAAAAAGTACTGTTTCTCTAAAAGAAACCAATTTTCCTTGTAGCTATTCTTAAAACTAATCCTGTGAAAGTGAATCACTGTTTGAACAGTATGTTTGTGACAGAGTAAGCCCAATAAGCAGATGTGTGAGGGCATGAAAAGAGTAGGTTGTTATACCAGTATTACTACATTGTTTTCTGAATTTTTGGGAAGCACATTTGGCAGCTTCTGTGGCCTTTGATCTTACTGCATGGGGAGGGTGTTTGGAAAGGAGTTTACGAAAAAGGGCTAAACAAGCATGGAACTTGTGTAATGCCTGCCTGCAGTACCATTAGACTTTGGTTTGCAATATTAGGTTCTCTTCAGAACATAAACTGATGTTAACTGGCACATTCTGGTTTTTGTTTTAAATAGTGGCTATATGTCAAACCAAACACAGAACATCGTGAGTGGAATACTTTTTGGCACAGGGCTTTGGGTTGCCCTTATTGTCACAATGCGCTACTCTCTCAAAATGCTGCTTTCCTATCATGGTTGGATGTTTGCTGAACATGGCAAACTTTCTTCAGGCACCAAGATTTGGATGGTAAGGATCTATTTTCTTAATGTTTAATCTTTTATCTGATCTGCATTTAAAACTCTAAAAATAAAATTCTGTAGGTTTTTTTCCTTTCTTGTGTTTTCTGTGTCATGGGACAGGAGGACCCAACAGGTTGTTGGGTAGATGTTTCTACTAATTACTGTCATCCTTCTGATACTGTAATTAAACTATTCAGGATGGCCTTGTAGAAGTAAGAGTAAATGCTGCAAGAATAACTTCAGTATTTGCAATGCCTCGAGGCTGTGTGACTCAAATACACCTACTTTTTCTCTACATGCAAGTACAGCTGGAAGAACTTGGGCTGCAACTGCACCGAAGAATCTTGTCCTCCCCAGAAAGTGCTATCCTAATTCTTTGTTGAAATGTTAGGATTTCTAGTCATCTGTTATTAATTTAATCTTATGCTTAAAGACAATACTGGATGTCCTTTCAATTGATTTTATTCTATGCCTTCAAAATGAATTGGGAAAAAAGCCTAAGGCTGGTAGCTTGTTACACAGTTTTCACATAAACATAAGGCGAGAGTGATCTGGCTCTTGTTGATTACTCTGGTGCTTTGGAAAAGGATCCTTAACAGATATGATAGCTATAAAGTCAGGAAATGTGTGTGTATATATAGGTGGTCCAAGAGATGAAGTGGGTTTTTGTTTCTTGGACACAGTTCTTCCAACTCACTTTGGCCAGTATTGTAGAAATAACTTGCGCCCTATTATGACAGAATCAGTCTCTGTAGTGTCAAAAATGAACCAATGTGTGTTAGACTTAACACTGTGTTATGACTTATTATGAAATATATTCAAGAACAGGTATCCAGAATGGTACATTAAAAAAGATTTTAATGTTCCTATGTTACAAATGAAATTTCTAATTGATAGTTTCTCCTGGAAGCGGTATCAGGAGCCTCATGACACGAATTTGTACAGTGCAGGCTCTGAATGGTAAGGCTTTCTGTCAATTGCTTGAAGCTGTAGATGTCTGGGGTTACAGCATGTCCTATCAGACAGATATTTTAAAGCTGTTAATATTGCCTTATCAACCTTAAATAGTATGGATTGTAATACTACTTACCATGCTTTGTTGCATATTGTATTTGCAGATTTTTGTCTATTGAATGTTGCATATGTATTTTGTTGTGTATTATATATGTTTTAAAAAGCAGAACACTATAAGGGTATATGTCCAGCAGTGTCTTCTCTATACTTAATATGAAATTCTATTTTAATACCTTATTCTCTTTAGCTAGCCCCAACAAAAGAGAATGTTTTCTTTAGGAAAACAGTATCAACTACCTTAGCTTTCTAGATTTTTATTATCCTTTAATATTGTCTAATTTTCTGGACATGTTTTTTTCTGGATTGTGTGTTTCTTTTTTGTTAACTATCATGAATATACTGTCTTCTGTTCAAATAGTCAAGCAGATCAAAAACCTGAGCTCTGGTTTCAGTCACATTACAAAGTGATTTTTTTTCAGGCTGGTTGGAAGTCTGGTGGCAGTTTTAATGTATGTATTTAATCTCCTAAAGTCAAATTTTCTGTACTAGGATTAGGAGAAAAATGCAATTATTAGTTGCAGTTAAAAAAAGTTAAATAATAATAATCTGTGAACAGGTGCAATATATGCTAGAATGAGATTATTTGCTGTATTTGCACATGAAATCAGAGATGTAATTAACTACATGCGTCTGTTGGATTACCTTAATGGTTTCAAACTGTCACATATTCTCTACAACTTCAGAGAGAAATACTATGAAATGTGCTTGCTGGTTTTGCCATTTGAGCACGTATGCTCTGCCTGAAGTTAATTTCAGCTTTTCCTGTCTGAAGAGTTCTGGAATAAAATTGTCTCTAAGTATGGAATTAAATTTTCATATGAAAAACTGAGAATTTTTTTTTTCCCTCTCGCCTGACTTCAAATTTATCTTGTCATGAAGCACAACTAGTTTTAATTGGGCTGACCACTGTGGTGCATCACGTACATCTGACAACTCTGAAATAGATTGTCCATTGCAGGGAGGTCTTTGTTGTTGGTAATATTCTGCAGTTCTTAATATTTTTGTGCTGCATTAAACAACCTGCTCTTGCTGTGCTGACCAAGGAAACTGATTGAGGGAAAAACTCTTAAGATTTAACAAGTAGTTTTGTCAGTTGTGGGGGGGTATAGAACGGAGAAATTTAATATAGCAATGGCATACTTTGTCTTTGGTCTTTAATCTTAATTTTCCTATCAATTTGAATTCAACAATAAAGGTTCCATTGGATTCTTATACTTGACCTTCCTTTTATGCTGAAATAGGGTGATAATGTCAAAATCCTTTCCTGTGTATCATGTAAACTGCATAATCTAGACTTTCAGCCTAGCGTGTGTCACAGCTAAAAAGTTGGCATAAATAGGAATATCGTTTCTGTCTTTGGTCTTCCATGGAAAGCGGCAGATGCTCTAATAACTGAAGCTAAGAGGGGAATGGCCATCCCTGCCTCTTTCGTTTTGTTTTGGTGTTGTTGCTTTTGTAACACAAGCACTGAGTATAATACTGGCATGCTTGCACAATTTGGTGTGTTCAAATCATGCAGTAGACTACCTGAGATAGACTCATGCTTGAAGAAATGCCCTGTAACGTCTATGCTATTAATGTTGAGCTATACCTTTGGAAAATATTAAACCATGATTCCAAAACATTATTATTATTTTTAAAGGTGGCTATAGCTATCCAGAATCCTTAGCTGGGTCACGGTTAGTGCATGGGCTTGGTTAATGATGCCTGTTTTCAAGCACAACATAGATATTTTGCAGTATCTATTATATAGTAAAAAATCAACTGTTAGACTTGCTTTTTTAATATTTACAGAGGGAAATGTATGAAGAAAAGAAGTGCTAAGTAACTGTCTTCATTTTCTGTTGAGCTTAAGGTGTGGCATGTATAAACAATATTGCCTAATGACCAGTAGATAGTCAAGAATGACTATAACTGTCTCTTCCACTGACATGTTGTTTAACCCTTGGGAAGTTAATGTCAGTGCCTTTTTGTTTGTGAAACAGTGATAAATATGATAGTTTGCTAAATTTAGTACTATATAATTTACCAGTGAAAAGAACTGAGTTACACTTTATTTATGAATTACACTTTATTACTGCACCATTTTTCTTTTGTTGAACTTATTAATTTGAGATGTGTATTTTGGTTTTGCTTTTCTTCAGACACTTGTAAAACTCTTCTCGGGACGTAAACCCATGCTGTACAGTTTCCAGTCATCTTTACCACGTTTGCCAGTTCCAGCTGTTAAAGACACAGTCAATAGGGTGTGTATATTTATTAATTAATTTTCTTCAGTAACACTGAATCCATATTTAGATGCCCTTGAAATTGTTGGGCTTTTTGTGGGTTTGGGTTTTTTATGGGGTTTTTTGGTTGTGGTGGTTTGTTTTTTTTGTTGTTGTTGTTTTTTTTTTACCATGTCCTATAAGAAGTATTATATGGTGGTATTAATATGCTGTCATGGATGAAAAATTCTGCATAGAAATTAAAACAAAGGCTATAACAAACCACTGAAACTGGTGACAATTTGAAGCTAATGTAATTCATATTGGATGATATGATGTCTGATGTAAAACTATGCAACAGAGTGTGATTTCCAGGGCTTTGAAACTTTATGGTTTTCTTATCTTCCACAGCTTGAACATAAAATGTGTTTTATGACACAAAAGCTTATAGCAAAATGTGTAAGTAGGACACTTTGTCGTAGAAACCACAGGTTGGATTTCTAGTGACAAAATGTCTCACTGCCTGATACTGAAGAAGCTGCATGTCTTCTGCGTGGAAAATATTTTTAGAGAAGTAGTCTCTTCCATTTGTGATTTGCTGACAAATGTCTGGAAAAAGATCTCATTTTTGTAGTTTGCAGGCAGATATTTAGAAGAGTATATACTCTTATTTTAACAACATGGTTTTTGCAACCTTATGAATTGAGCCTGGGTAATCTTTGCCTACAGTTCAAACTCTTTATATAGGAATAGTGCAAAGCTATGTATTAGTTACATACTGATACTGATTCTTCTCCTGTATTCTAGTATCTGGAATCAGTTCGGCCACTTATGGATGATGAAGAGTTCAGAAGAATGGAGGGTCTTGCCAAAGATTTTGCATTTAATCTGGGACCAAGACTTCAGTGGTATTTGAAGCTAAAATCCTGGTGGGCCACAAACTACGTAAGTAGATAAATGGGAGGCTCAATTGTTCAATAGACATACTTTAATTTGTTGCCTGTTGCCCTTTTTGGCTTCTTTCTTAAATGTAAAAGAAGGCAATTGAAACCACCTAATATTTTTGTAAAGTGCATTGGAGACCACCTGATTTGCACATAAATACTTGCATAGTTTGGTTAACAGTCTAGTGAATGGAACTTGAAAGAATAAATCCTCATTTTGTGTTCATTATCTCGAAGCAGGTGATCTAGCATTTGCTGTTATGATTGCTCTTTTTTGTCTGTTCTGTGGTTTGGTTTTTGTTTTTTGGTGGGGGGTTGTTTGGGGCTTTTTGGTTGTGATTTTTTTGTTTTGGTTTTTTTTTTTTTTTGTGTGTGTATGGCTTGGCTTTTAGGTTTAGGCTTTTTTTTGTTGTTTTGTGTTGCTTGTTTGAATTTGGTTTTACAAAAAACAAAACCCAAACCCAGCATCGTAGTGGGAGCTGTAAGATAGTTCCTGATTTTTCCCCAAAGTTTAACACAAATTAGGTTTTTCTTTGTTCCACTTTTTTAAGTAGGAAGACAAGCTAGCAGTTTTCTTTCTGCATCTGTATGGAATGTTGTATTGTGGAGTCATTAACATAGAAGACAAACTGTGGAAGTAATGAGATTTTACTGGTTTTGTCTTCCTACTGTAGGTTAGTGATTGGTGGGAAGAATATGTCTACCTTAGAGGACGTGGACCAATAATGGTTAATAGTAATTATTTTGCAATGGTAAGTAAATAATATAAACACCTTATGTATCAAAGAGGCACAGAAAAATTTCTGCCAGGTGCTTATTTCATTATATCTTTCTGCTCAGAAATCTATTGCCACTGCGTAAGTGACCTTGGTTTTTCTTCCTTTTAGGAAAAACCTTTAATGTGCAGCCAATGTTTTCAAGTACAGTGCTATGTTAATAATAAACTTTTGCCACTTTGGCAAACTTATGTAATAGTGACTCTACACAGTTTTGTGCTTACTGCAATAAGCAATGCTTTCAAAAGCTCTATATAAAACTTCATGGTAACACAATTCAGCAAGATGTGTGCTCATATTCACAAATGTCTTCGCAGGAAGTAAAATTGTAAAAACATATTAAAATTTAAAGTAGAAAGAAGAAATTTGGTAGTCTTGGATTCAAGTTCTAAGCATTTTCTTTTTTACTGGGATGATGAGCAGCTATCATTTATATTTCGTGACTGATGCTGTTTAAGGAGATTGGCTGTTGAAGAAATTTAAGTTTCAAAGTCATCAATTCACTGCAGTAGTGCACTTAATATATTTTAAAGCCTTTTCCATATTAACCAGAATAAACTATAAGGAAGTGAACAAGAAATACTATCAGTAATTGTTTTTATTTTAAATGTAGTCTGGTAATCATTAACTTATGTTTCTTATGTACTTTATAGGACTTCCTTTATTTATCTCCCACAACCATGCAGGCAGCTAGAGCTGGTAACATTATCCATGCCATCCTGCTCTATCGGAAAAAACTGGACAGACAAGAAATCAAGCCAGTATGTATATCAGTTTAAGTGGCCTTTGGTCTTTTTCTAGCATAATCTGCAAGCACTTGATCTGTTTTCAGAATGGAGAGAAGAGGAATGTTTTTATTGTCAGAACTACATGTAAGGTGTTTGGGACCACAAATTTTGTTCCATCTTGGGTTATCACTTGAATTGCACAAGGCAGAAAATACCAATTCTCAGAAATACAGGATTCTGTCATTACAACTAATTGCAGTATTTAGAATTAATGTATGTATTTGCCCAAAAGACTGAGACTTGAATATGTTAAGCATTCCATATAACAGATACTGTTTTTAGGTACTAAGCATGTAATGGTATTTTTGAGCCCCTGAAGTCTGAAAGTCTGTAAGTCTGAGTTATCATGTAGTGTGAGCACAAGGGGTGGTTAGGACAAAGAACTGGACCTTAAGGCCAAGAGTGGGCCAGTGGCAGCTGAAGTATAGATGATGATAAAATCCTGTGTTGCACTAATTTCTGGGTGGCAAAGATCAGTAAGGTAAATCCCATTCTGAATTTCTGTTCTATTCAGGGCCTGTATGTTGTTGGGAACAATACTGTGGAAACAAGTAGGTTTGTTGATGGTCAGGAATGTGACTAATTGTGTGTAACTACAAATCTGAGAAATGTGAACTTTTCTTCCTACACATGCAGAAATGGCTTTAAAAGAAACAATTAAGGGGTAATGCATGCTGCATGTTTAAATTTTGCATCTGGACTGGCCACCAAGAGGTTTTCAGATGCTAGGTAGGTTCAGTCATCCTTCCCCAAGGGTGAGCTTTTGGTAGGAGGGGAAAAAATACAGCTACTGGAATGTCAGTGGAATCTTCCACACGTAATTCAAGAAAACACAATGGGGGTGAGGGAATCCTGAGTTTATATATTGTAAATCTTAATATTCTACAGCCTTTTAACCAGATCCTGTTTTTTCCTTTTTCTAATTGTATATGCCCAATATATGAACATTTTAATGTATATTTGCGGCACAGATTCTTCTGATGGGATCCACTGTTCCACTCTGCTCAGCTCAGTGGGAAAGGATGTTCAACACCTCCCGTATCCCAGGAGAGGAATCAGGTAAGCAGGACCAGCCAAGGAAAATAAGCATCTTAATGGAATTCAGTTTTGGAGGTATTTTGTGCTAAAATCCCTTTTTTTCACAGATAAAGATCTGACAGACACATCAATGCTGTGTTCCACTACTCAGGAAGTAATGAACTCCTACAGTGTGCTAGATATTTCAAAATACCTTAAAAGGAAAAAAATTCTCTAGTTTTCTCCATTCTACTCTTTGAGGATCCTTTGATATCCATAGGTTTATGTTTGTTGAAGTTGTGTTCTCCTATCTCAACTATATTAAAACCTTGCTTGACTTTACTTTTTTTTCCTTTCAGTTTATGATTCACAACAACATCCCAATGTAGTGTTCTCAATGTGAATGTCTAACTGGTTTAGAGGCAGGTAGAGTCTTAGTCCTTTCAAGGTTTTCAACATCACTGTTACCTTGAACTGTGCTGTTATCTTACATGTGCTGTAAGACACGAGCTAAGTGAAATCACCTGTAATATGCTGGTGTCCAAAATTGTCTCTGTAATACATTAAGAAAATACATACTTTAGGTTTTGTTAGTTCCTTCCCTGCCCTAACTCCCAGCAGTGGTCTGATTATCCAAAGCTATGAGTAACTAAATTTTCACATTTTAATTTTGAATAGAGGGGTGTGCCTGTTGACTTACAGCAGGGTCATTCTCTCCTGAATCTGTTCCTGCAACTTGTTTATTGTGGAAGACTAAGGATGTGCCTACATGATCACAAGCAATCATGTTAGCTCAGTCAAAAAAAAAAACCCAAAGTCTCTGTGACAATTCATATACACTTTCTCACTGTAGGTGTACATATCCTCTCATTGCACTCATTCATTAACACTGTCTATACATATAAAGAATTTCATTTCAGTTAATGGCAAACCTTTGATAAATTGTTTCTTGTTCTATCTCAACATAAAAACACCATTGTTTTTTGATGGTCAGTACATCATCTGAGATCTTGAGGCTGATTCTTCTCTGGGGTTGTCACTTGAAAATAGCATGTATTTTATTTTGACTCTGAGATCTGTAACTCAGTCCTATGTTTCAAGCTGCCTTTGGGCATGTTAGTTGCACTCAACTAAAGAATGAAAAAACATAAAGGATTTTACTCTTGGTTTGGTTGCTGGCCCTTGGTAGATAATTCAGGAATTATTTCCTGGTTATGGTTCAACTTCCTTTATCTGCAAAATGGAGGTGGTGATTACTCCCTGAACATGAACTGGTAGCTTAAGTAAACTAGCAAGTTTTAAAATCTCTATTTTACAGCTGTACTTTGTGAGCTATTGTTATTTAGAGTACTTTAAGTATTGAGAGTGCAACCCTTGCCTCCTCCCTGTCCTCAATAAAAGTATGAACTGTTTGCCATTAACTTTGGATTTGGTGTTCTCTTAGTCTGAAATGAGTGTTGCACAAAAGTGTATCAGTAGCCCATTCTAACTATAACACCTGATTATAACATACCTCCTGTGTATCTTTATGGTTCTCCTCAGTTTCTTTCAAATTTAAGTACAGTAATGGTTCTTCCCAGATTCACAGTAATATACCTGTTCTTTAAGGTAGTGAAGGGATCCAGTTGACAGTTTTCATTAATTAAGGGCTTTCCCTGGCTTCTGCAGAAACCCTCACATGTGGTTTGATATAATGCTTTCAAGATGAACTTTAGGCTTATGACAATTAAGCCATATAAATAATAAAGTTAGGAAAAATTTGTGGCTTAGGTTTTCTGCTTCAGTGATTTCCATAACACTACACTTCTTGGCCACAGATGGAGCATTCATTCTGTACCTGTCAGGATACATATGAACAAAATTTATGGTACTTAATTTGGGCTCTTTTAAGACTCCCCACAGATTATACCATGAATTCTAGAGTCTAGAACTTATTCAAGTCTAGAACTTGAATTAAGATGATTTAAAAGTACCTTTCCTCAGATTCATCTAGTGTGTTCTTCTGTTGACTACATAAATGAGATTATAATACTAGTGCTCAGTTTTAATATTGGCCACCAGTGTGGAAACTTGTGGTACTACACAAGCAAATGATTGTCAAATCTGGATATCTGACTTGTTTTATGCAGGAATCCTTGTGCTGAAATAAGATGGCAGATTGGTTTATCTCACAATGTATTACTTTGTTAAAATAAACTGTGGCTAAATGGTAGGGCATGCAGTAGGCATTTGATGTTTAGTGCATTAGTGTTTTGAGACTTCAGCTTTGTTTTCACAAAGTGTTTGCAATTTCTAGATACTCTCCAGCATGTGAAAGACAGCAGACACATTGTTGTGTATCATAAGGGCCGTTACTTCAAAGTATGGCTGTACCATGATGGCAGACTGTTGAAACCCAGAGAAATTGAACAGCAGATGCAAAGAATTCTTGATGATGGTTCAGAGCCTCAGGCTGGTGAAGAGAAGCTAGCAGCTCTTACTGCAGGAGATAGGTAAGATCGTTATTATTTTTTAAATAGACTTCAATATTTAGAGACAGTTGCATAATATACTAATTCAGTACTGGCTTCGGAATTTTAAAATAGTCTGCAGTCAGTTGATTCCACCTTGATCCCTGATTTTGCATATTGCTAAGATGTGAAACCTCTTCAGTCATTTGTAACTACGTGGAGTTGAAAGTAATTTTGCAGTGGCATCCCTGTATACAGATTACGTGTACTTAGCTGGAGGAGTTTGATTTAATTGTGGTTATCATAAGGGTGGTAATTGGAAGCTTTACAGTATTACACGTACTGAAATACCAGAGTTTTATATCTACTCTGGTGTTCACTGTCATTTTAACAGTATTGTAAAGCTTAAGATCAAGAATGTGAATCTGGTAACTGTTACTCCATATTCATGATTTTCACCTGCAAAATAAAGCACTATGTACTCAGTTGGTTTTAAGTACAAAATCACTGAATTCAATTAAATCATGACAAGTTTAGATCAATCTGCCTAATTCTTTCTGGACAAGTGGGAGTGACTGTTGATTTTGATATGCTTTCTTACAAGGAGTCCCTTATTTTTCTCACTTTCTGCTTTTAAACAAGCAGATTATCTTTTTCATTTGGAAAACCACAGAAACTTGTAAATATACATGGTGCAACTGTATAGAAATTACATTGTTCAGAACTTTTTTAACTTCTGTTTCAGGCATTTCCAGTGAAACTTTTTTTGACAATTGTCCATACTCGGGTTTAGATGTTACAGCAATTGATATTTATCTGATTGTTTTCATTATTATTACTACTTTCTTCCATATAATAAACATTTTCTTTTTTCAGTTATAAATGTAGATAATCTATGCACATTACATGCTGCAGAAATATTGAATTTAGATTAAGCTTTGCATGCATGGTGTTGAAATGGTTCATAGGATTGCATTGTACAAGTATTTTCAGAATATTTATCTGCTGATACAGTTTAAATGCAATTAAAGTAGTTGCTTCAAATTTGATAAAAGTAGCAGTAATCTCATAGTGATCTAAAGAGTGCTAAAATGTCCAATTCTCATAATCTGTCAATAAACAAAATTCTTTTTTGCAGAGTACCATGGGCTAAAGCTCGACGGGCTTATTTTAGCCATGGAAAGAACAAACAGTCCTTAGATGCTATTGAAAAAGCAGCATTTTTTGTAACATTAGATGACATCGAGCGAGGGTACACAAAAGAAGACCCAGTAAGGTCACTGGATGTGTATGCAAAATCCCTAATACATGGCAAATGTTATGACAGGTACAGTACTGACTCTGGAAAACACCTTTTTTTTTTTTTTTTTTTTTAAGAATTTCACTAATTCACGTGACTAATGCATATGAATTAGAGACTTATAAGATGATAATTTTCATTGACTCGCATAATAGTTTGCATTGGAAGCAACCTTCAAAGATCATCTAGTCTACCTCCCTTACCATAGGCAGGGACATCTTTCACTACCTCGGATTGCTCAAAGCCCAGTCCACCTGCTTCTGAACACTTCCAATGATGGGGCACTCGCAACTTCTCTGGGAAACCTGCCCAGTGTCTCAAAACTCTTATGCTAAAAGACATTTTTCCTTTCTGTCAGATCTGTATCTATCTTCTTAGAGTTTGTAACCATTGCCTCATATCGTGTCTAGATAGGTCACGGTAAAAGTCTTTCTCTTTTTTTTTTAATAAACTTTCTTAATATATTGAAAGATTTAAATAAACTGTTACTGGGGGGTGAGGGAGAAGCCATGAACTAGTGCATTTGAATGAGAATTTTTGAAAGAGATGAAGTTAAAGTGTAAAAATGCTTTTGTAATATACAAAACTATCAGGAAATCTTAATTTCTTTGTAGGTGGTTTGATAAATCATTCACTCTTATAATATTCAAAAATGGCAGAATGGGTCTGAATGCAGAGCACTCATGGGCAGATGCTCCTATTGTTGGACACCTCTGGGAGGTAGGTGTTTAATAGAAAAAGCTAATGCAGGAGATAATGGGATATGGTCTGTGCAGTGGTCCTGAAGATGGCCAGTTATTATCAATCCTTTGCATTCACGTTGCTGTGAGTGATTACATGCTGGTGTCTATAGCAACTGTAGACTTTAAAACCCCATCTCTAGCTTAAAAGAATAGTATAAATGAAAGGTTTTTATTGCATTTTAATGAGTGTAGATGTCTCATAGAAAAATGATACAGTTTCCCATTTAACTTGTTTATAATATTCAAAATCAATGGATTTGATATAGCATTGTATTTTGCGTATATACGTGCTCCTGAAACACTTAAGCTTTCTTGCATTACAAAAATCCCGCACTTACTTTCAAAATTTAAAGAAATGGCGCAGAGTTAAACTTTTCCTCTACACTATTGTTTGATGATCTACAGATTGATATATTATCTCTTGTGTTTATTTACAATGATCAAATAAATGCATTTTTTGCCAGGTCTGTTCATCATGACCTTAGCTTGTTACTTGAAATCTTATTTAATTTTTTCTTTTTGAAGCTTAAACATATAAACAGTTACATGATTAACAGTAAGGCTGAACTGATTTGAGATTGACTTGACAGTGCAGTTTAGATTAGCTCAATGAGAAAAGAGTTCCCTTGGTTTCTTTTGAGTGTTGTTGCATGCTTTAGTTCATATCTCTGTACTTATAATTAATTGGTTCATTTTCTGCTAAGAAGAAAATAAGCTAAGTAAGATTTCAGTTCCTAAAAAGTTATCTGTTGTTATCTCTTTATATATTGCCTATTGTTTTAATAGAATGGATTAAGTTTTTTTTTAATATTTGACATGTTCTGACAAATAAGTGAGAAAATTAAAATAATAGATTATAACTATATATAAAACATGCAATAGATCTTTGTCAAGCTTTTTCTTTCCATATTAAGCAGCTTCAAATCTATTGATAATCCTGCATTATTTATTTATTTTTCATTTATTTCTTATTTTTTCATTGAGGATGTTGTTTGAAATCTTGTAAGACTGAGCTTATTTTGTCTGTTGTTCCAAGTTCTATTGTTCATGTTCGAAATATTTTACTTCTCCACCTAAGAACTCTAGTGCACATATAAAATAATCTATTTTGAGTGGGATGCAAATCTTGCTGAGACTCTCTAGAATGTAAATTGATCAGAAGTAGTGAAATCTAAGCCTCTAAGATTTGATTTTTTTTTATATATTTTTTTTTTACTACTAGTAAGTTGAGGTAGCTTTCTAATTGAAGTAGTTTGATTAATTCAGTAGCATCTAACAAAATGTACAAGTGTAATTGATGTTAGCCTATCTGGCATTTTTCCCACTCAGAATGCAAGTAAAAATGCTCTTCGAATAAGAAGTAAACCAGGGGGCTTCACTTGCAGCTGTTTTTAGTATTTGGAAATGAATTGTATATTGTATTTCATTGGGTAGTGAAAATGGGTTGTATTGATTTTGCAATGAAATCCTAATTCCACCACAGTATGTAATGTGCTGCAATTCTGAAGAAGTATCATTCTTTGCAGAATGTAATGGCAACTGACTATCTTGAACTGGGCTATTCAGAAGATGGGCATTGCAAAGGAGATACCAATCAAAATATTCCTGTTCCTACCAAACTGCAGTGGGAAATTCCAGAAGAAGTAAGTACAGAACAGCTAGTGGTTTGAGGAAGAAGCTCACCTTTTTCTGAGCAGTCAAATCATTTAAGTATTTATTGATAACAATATAAATCGGCTTAAAATTCCTTTGTATCCTGTAAGATGTATTTCATGTGTGAACATAACTCAGTTTACTTGGAAAGGTGTCGGGGGTTTTAATGTCACTTAAAAGAATCCTTGTCAGGAAATGTCAGCTTTTTACTAGAAACTTTCTTGGGTGGCCACATGTCAAAAATAAGTGCCCACCTATTTTGAATAGTAATTATATTAAAATGAAGTTGAAGTCATTACTATCATTACAACAAATGCTTTCCTGTAATGGTTCCTTGAGATCAGCTGTCTTTTTTTGTGTTCAAAATTCTGCGTAGATGTCTAATAAGGTTTGATTTATTTTCTCTTTTGGCCTGATTTGAAGACACACTGCCACCATCTATTTGGATTTTAATTTTTAATAAAAAGGTAATGGTTGGTGATATGCTTAATTAAGCATGTATGGCAGATTGGAAGGCACACAGTTATTGTTGTTCTACCTCTGTGGGTCATTCTAGTGATCTGAACAGTCTAAATGCTGGTGGATTTTTAAAGCCTAATTTTTGGAGTCCAGAGGTGTATTGCTTAAAACTTTTTATTAGTATTTTGAATATTAACTTTCTGCCAAAGGCAGCATCTCGTCGGTCTCCAAAGGGAGATTATTGGTAATAGTTTCTGGCATGCATAAAGGCAACATTTCTTAGTTATCAATTAAAAATATTTCCACTCTTTCAACAGTTCTCTCAAATGACATTAATGCACACATATGCACACCTGTGTATCTATTTATTTTAGTGTCAAGAAATGGTTGAGAGGTCTCTGAGCACTGCCGTAGCTCTGGCAGATGATGTGGACTTCAATTCGTTTTACTTTGATACTTTTGGGAAGGGACTAATAAAGAAAGCAAAAACCAGCCCTGATGCCTTTGTGCAACTTGCCCTGCAGCTTGCTCACTATCGGGTAAGGAGAACAATCTGTTTCTGACTTACAAAATCTCATTAAATTAGGTATAGCATGTTCTAAACAATGTTAAACTTAACTTTCAGTTTGGAGTTCATCCTTAATTCAGTAGTCACTACTACACTCTCAAAAAGGATTAGCAGAAATGCCTGCCTGTGTATTCCTCTGTTAGTTCATCTTTTCTGTAGCATGCTTTCAGAAAACACTAGTATAGCAATGTCCATGTTTTTCATTTTGCTTTTTGGTCATTGCTATTTAGGACTATTCTAGGCTTTTTAAGTAATTACAAATGTTTTTCCAAAGCACCCAGATTTCCTGGCTGCTATCAACATTGCAGTCTGTCTTACACGGTAGCTACACGGCTAATAGTTTGATTATCCACCTATCTGTTTCAATTTGAACACCCATTTTCCGTATCTAAATCTGGACAGACTGTCAAAATCTGTTCTGATATGTATTTTATATACATCACTTTCTAAGATGTGTTAGATAAAATTTTGTCATTTGGCAACTTTTAATCTGTAGATTGTACACATCTACAGAAATATGGAAGCCACATTCCCTAGACTTTGCAGATTGTTTTCAGTTCTCACATATCTTGAAAATCCCCACACTGGCATGTGCCTCCATGCTCTTAAATTTTTAACTAAAAATATTTTTAAGAATGTTAGTTTCTTAATTATTTACCACAGCTGTCTTAATTAGGAAGTCCCTGAACTTTTAAGCAGGTTTTTGGGTCATCTTTGGTTATAAGCGGAAGAAGACTGAATATAAACCAGTGAGGATAGTCCTTGCTAGTTTGGTTGTCCTATTAGCATTTATCAAATCATGCTACTAATCTTATTTTTGCCTTTATGTTTAGGCAAGTCTGATGGGCTACTAAAAACTTTATGTTGAGTTTAATTTGTGGAGAGGTTGATATCCTGTGTGCTTTCCTTGAACTGTTGATTAAGAAAGTGAGGCTAAGTCTGGCTAAACCCTTAAGATCTGAATTTTTTTCCTTTTCAAGGACATGGGAAAATTTTCTTTGACATATGAAGCCTCTATGACACGCTTGTTCAGAGAAGGCAGGACTGAAACTGTTCGTTCATGTACTGTTGAGTCATGCAACTTTGTTCGATCCATGGAAGACCCAACTGAAAGTGTAAGTTCATGATATTGTTCTGTATAATTCCACAAGGCACGTGAGTTATCACTAGATATCGGTATATATTCCTAAATAGTTTTTAAACCCTTGAAATTATGCCTTTGTTTTTTAGGAAGGAAATGCAGCATAAAGTTCATTGTCCACATTGTCTGTCAATATGGCAAAAATTCAAGGCTATACCAAAAGAGAATGGCAGTAACTTAGCCAAAGATGCTATTTCTTATAGTTCCTGAACTCCAGAAAACTGAATATACTTGTGAGATTTTTTTAGACTTGTAAAACTCAAATATAGATTTGTGAAATGAGTAACCTCCTACCAGTTAGGCTTTTCTTTCTGATAGGGAAGCAAGTATCACTCACAGGCATCTTTCCCGTGGCATTTTGACTGGCAAAAGAAGCATGGTCTAGGAAAAACACTTCTTTGTTTTGAAAACGTAGACAATAATGGGAAGGGTGAGAGCTGTCTGTTCTTTTAATCTACTCTCAGTTGTGATTTTTAGAGACAGTTGATGAAATAAATCATTATATTAGCAAATTTTGCTAAGCTGAGTGGAATTTTCAGTTCTTCAGAATTAATAAAAATTTGAGTTTAAAAAGAGAGTTTTGTTAAATAGGAAAGTACTCAAGGTATTGCATCCAAGCCAGAGTAACAGCTGCGTGGGTAGAAGTTATAATGGAAAAGATCTAGGACTATAATAATCAGTAAATGAACATTCAGTGCTACGCCATTAGGAAAAACAGAGCCCTCACTTAAATTGCTCTTGCTCTTTATTGTTAGTAGTCTGTCCTCTCTGAACATTTTTCCTATACAGCATTAGCTGGGGTGGTATGTCCAGTTTTGGACATCACACTTGAGATATGGATTTATAAAGAAAAATGGACTAAAGAGAGTCTTAAGGTGAGAAAGAATGATGGTTAGAAACCCCTGGAGAGGATCTGTGAGGAGAGTTTGAACTCAATTATTCCTGCCTAGCCTGAACAAGAGAGAACATAGTGGAAAAGATAGGGAGCCATGTTGTACTCTAGAGGATAAGAAAGGCTGATGCAGATATGATGGGAACAATCTGTTAGCTGCCCCAGACGTAATGGACTTAAATTTCAGGCAGAAACACATTAGGGAAATATTTTCTCTAGTAAGGATAGTGAGTAAGGAGGGAAATAGAATCCTGAAAGCCCCAGGCCATTACTTTGGGAGGTTGTTTTTTCACTTTGACAGTCTTTGAAAGTAAGTTACATAATGAAAAGGGTTTTAGTTGATCAGATCTTGGGGCAGAGAAGTCCAAGCAGATAAACAGTTGAAGTTCTTTCTTCAGAAACAAAGAACCCTATGATTCTATGAATAAATGTTACTGCAAATAAACTGATGCACAGAGAAAAAAGAACAAACTTTTTTCTCCCTCCTCTTTCTGGAGTTGTGTGTAGGTAAAATCCCCCTTAATATGTTGTGCTGGGAGCTATGATCAGACCAGTTCAAGTCTGAAAATCCAGCCATGTCAAGGTGTCACACACAGCTGTATGGTACAGCTACTGTGCAGCTACCCTGTGTATAGAAAGCAATTTTGACAGTCCTAATGTCAAAACTAAGTGCTGTTACATCTCCACAGTTAACATCTACTTTTTTTATTGAAGGAATAAAATAACCCCATACATGGCAAGATATATATGCGTAATAGACATAATTCTGCTCATTGAATTTTTCTTATGGTTACTACAAACATGATTCTTTCAGACTTGTTGATTCATTATTGCCCTTCATCTGGAATTACCAGCAACAAATCAGAGGAACCCCGCCTTCATAGTGGAAGTTTGGGGTTTTATATGTTATGAAGATATATTACATGCATTTATATATTATTTCCAAAAGAGTTGTCTGCCTTTACTGCTTCTTTTTTTTTCTTGGAATTTCCTTGGAATTTCCTTGAGGCATGTATCTTCCATGGATTATCCACAAAACTTTAGCCCTGGATGCCAATGGTGGGCATATTTAGCATGACTACAAGTGATTTATTAGTTTTATTGCTGAAGCCATATAGGCTGTTCACTGTGTCCCATATAAGTGGTGTAAAATGCAGTGATGCTGGAGATAAGAAGTGGTAGGTTGCCATATACTCAGTATGTTCATTCCGCATCATAAAATCTTAACAGAATGGCTCACTGTTTTGAACAGGCACTTTCTTTCAGCTCTTACAACATTCATACAGTGTTCATAGAACTA
Organism: Pezoporus flaviventris; assembly: GCF_033815535.1. Taxonomy (NCBI): domain Eukaryota; kingdom Metazoa; phylum Chordata; class Aves; order Psittaciformes; family Psittacidae; genus Pezoporus; species Pezoporus flaviventris. Next base: position 3,441,589 of record NW_026892584.1, on the reverse strand, counting down.
TGGGGTACCTCAGGTTGGATCCATAAGGATCATTGAGTCCAACTCCCTGCTTCTTGCAGGACTACCTGAAACTAAACTGTATGACTAGGAGCATCATCCAGACATTCCTTGAACAGGCTTGTTGCCCTGACCACTTCCCTGGGGAACCAGTTTCAGTGACTGGCCACCCTCCCAGTGAAGAACCTTTTCCTAATGTCCAATCTGAACTCCCCTTGATGAAGCTTTCCAATCCTGTTTGCATGACTTCTGACTGGAATTGCCTGCTCCTGAGATTTTAAGAGAAGGCTTTTGAAAAATGACCACCAGTCATGAACCCAATAACTTCAGTGTTGTCAGTCTGCCTTCTAAAGCGGCTGATGCAGTTCAATGTTTTCTTAAATCCTGTTGAGATTTGTTCTTCTGTAACTCTAAGACCACTGTCTCTAGAAACTAAATATACAGTAATATAATGTACTTGACCATTACACATTCCAGCCTTGAGAGCCATTGCTGTAACTTAGTTTCCACACCTCCATACAGTTCACTTAACTGATTTTTCTTCTCTTTGTTTCACTGTCAGAATGAAAATAAGCTGAAGTTCTTTCGGCTTGCTGCTGCCAAACATCAGCACTTATATCGTCTTGCCATGACTGGTTCTGGCATTGACCGCCATCTCTTCTGTCTTTATGTTGTCTCCAAGTACCTGGCTGTAGATTCTCCCTTCCTTAAAGAAGTAAGTGACTTTTACTGTTAACTATTAATTACAGCAAAAAAATCCTTTTTTAACCTAGCATTTTGTGGTATCTGCTGGCATAGTTGTAGAACTCAGGTTTTCTTAAGAAAAAAGCTAAGAGCTAACATTGCTTAGTATCTGCTGATAGATTACAAGTTAGTTTCATTTCTATGTATGTGCTTGTTAATAAGCCTATAGTAATGCTTTCTGTGAGCTTTGTACTATAATACATATTGTTAAGGGTTGCAAGAAAGATATAGTCAGTATTGTAAAAGAAACCCAAACCAACCAAACCAAAAAAAAAACCCAAACCAAACACTGCTTGTTGTTTTTACACATTTTCAAGGCAGCAAAAAAGGCTGTTTTCTCTCAGGAATGCTCTTTTGGAACTCTGACAAAATCACTTTCTTTTACTGTGAGATAAAGCAACTATATATTGTGATTTTTTTTAATTATTTTTTTTATGCACAACATTAATGTCACTGTTTTATTACCCTAACAAATGTTTTATTGCTTCAACTCGATTTTAAGCTTGTGCTCTATAAAAGTAATTATATTGCAGTTGTTCATGTTTCCTGATTAATAAAAAATGTGTTCCAGCTTGCCTCCAAATTAAGCTACTCACATTTGTCTGCTTGCCCTCCTAAATGTGACTAGGGATGAAGTCAAGAATAAACCAACTTTCTACAGATTCTGCAGACTTTCAAGTTACACCTGTATTGCTAAAGAGTTTAACAGCTTCTAACTCGATGTAGTATCTTACCAAGATTTCACTGTGGCTGTTAACGATCTTGTTGTTAACAAGACCTGTTATGCAGAACTTCCCTGGCTATAGACCAGATTAATCTGTTTTGAAATAGTGTTTCTACTGAAACAACTCTTATTCTCTTTGAGGAACTGACATCATAACCTCATATGTTAACAGTTTGCATATCAGGACAAGTTTAGCTATTTCTTTTAACCCTTCTTAATTGTTCATTCCGTTGAAGTGGGAACTGGAGTCATCCTTACTATTGCTTTAGTGAGTGTTTTCTAACTTACCTTGACTAGTTTTCGGGAAAGTTGCATGTCCTTAAACACTGCATGATACTTGTATGCATCTGTTTCATATCTAATACAGGTTTTGTCAGAACCTTGGCGGCTGTCAACAAGTCAGACACCACAGCAACACATTGATTTAAAGAAGAATCCTGAAATGTTATCCTGTGGTGGAGGATTTGGACCGGTATGTTTGCTAAATACAAATACTCCTTTAAAACCAGTTTATTTTGAATATGCCACTTTAAAAACTTTAGATCTGTAACACCTTAATATTGTACATCAAAGGTGCAACACATGCTATTAAATGAGTGTGCTTCATGCTTTCTCATTATGTGGCAATGCGCAGAAAAACCTGCATCACCTTTCTGTCATATCCCCCTACAAGAATAGATTATTTGTAAGGAAAGGTACAGTTATCTAATGTGGTACAGGCCTACATGGCAGAGAGATTTGATAAAATGGGGGCTCTTACCACATTACATACGCCCAGAGATTCTCTTACATCAGGCTATTATTACACTGACAAATGCCGTATTACTTAAACTAGATTTTAAGGTTAGGATTTGCAGGAGTAATTATACTTGATATGTTCTTTATATTTTCTGATAAGTTTTAAAAAACTGTTCATGCTTTCCTCCAAATTAAGCCACTCATACTGTTCTACTTGCCCTTCTAAGTGTGAATAGTAGCTAAGTCAAAAATAAAACCATGTTCTACAGCTTCTGTAGACTTTCAAGAAACTAGCGTATTGTTAAGAGATTTCACAAGCTCCTGACTTTCTGTAGTCTTTTTCTGGGATTTGAACATTTGATTATGACAATATTATTCTTAACAAGATCTGTTAAACAGAATTTATGGGGCTATAGACTAGACTAAATCTGTCTTCAAAAAGCTTCTCTACTAAAAGAATAATGAGAGGGATCATAGGACTGCTCTTTGCCACACAGAGATTAGGATGACAGGTATAGCGTATTTTGGTGTCCTGAGTTTAGCAGTAGCAGTCATTTTTCTCCTTCTTAGTAGCTGATGCAGCGCTGTGGTTTTGACTTTCGGCCTGGGAACAGCACTGATAACACTGATGTTTTAAGTTGTTGCTCAGTAATGTTTACTCTGACCAAGGACTTTGAGGACTTTGTGAGTCTCATGCTCTGCCAGGGAGGAAGGGAGGCTGGGAGGAAGCAGAGACAGAACACCTGAACCAAACTAGCCAAAGAGGTGTTCCATACCACAGCACATCATGCTCGGGGAGGTAACTGGGAGTTACCCAGAAGGGCACTCTCTTCTCGGTCGGGCTCGTTTCGGCAGGCGGTATCGTATTCTCTTCCCTTGTTATTTCCCTTATCATTATTATTGTTGGTGGTAGCAGTAGTGGTTTGTGTTTTACCTTAGTTACTGGACTGCTCTTATCTCAACCCGTGGGCGTTACATTCTTTCGATTATCCTCCCCATCCTTGGGGGGGGGGGTGGGGAGGGGGGAAGGAAAGAAGGAGGGGGGAGTAGAAACTGTGTGGATTTAAACCACGACAGTTCTTTTGGCGCCCAGCGTGGAGCATGAGGGGTTGAGAAAACGACAGATTTGTCTGGAGTGTGTCTAATCGTATTTGTGATAAGCATTCATTGTTTTGGATTAATAGTCATGCATCACAATGCTGATTTATTGGCTCTCAAAGTTGTTTCTCTTGATCTCACAGTTTCAATATATCGCACCTTACTTAGAGCTGGTATTTGCTGTGTGTTTTTCAAGTGTGGGGCTTGGGCTAAGGTTCTTGTCTCGTTGTACTTTATGGTAACGACTGCTACTGCTAAACCCAGGACATTTGGCTAGTTTGTCAAGCTGGAATTTTGGGTTTGTTTTTTGGTTTTGGGGGTTTTTTGGTTGTTGTTTTGTTATTGTTTATTTATTCACATTTGATACAGCTTTTAGTAGTTCTTGAGGTTGGAATGAGTTTAAATTGCAATATCAGGGAAGCCTGGCTATTGCAGTGCTGCTCATATGTGAGAAACTGGCTTGCTCCAGCCAATTATGAAGTCAGTATTTAGAATCTCCAAAAAGGTGTGGTCTGGCAGTAAAACAGGGTTTTGGCTAAAGGAATGTCTAACACTTTCTTTTTGTTTTTGCTAATGCTACATTAGGTGCTCCCTTCTTACTGTTTCTTCATTCCTCTGATTTCCTTTCTTCAGTTGTTTGTCTTTACAAATAACCTTGCTTACTTTTCCCTTCATCGTAGAATGGTTAGGGTTGGAAAAGACCTTAAGATAATCTAGTTCCCTAAACCCCCTGCCATGACCAGGGATACCTCACACTAAACCATGTCACCCAAGACTCCATCCAACCTGGCCTTGAACACTGCCAGGGATGGAGCATTCACAACTTCCTTGGGCAACCCATTCCAGTGCCTCACCACCCTCTCAGTAAAGAACTTCTTTCTTATAGCCAATCTAAAATTCCTCTGTTTAAGTTTGAACACGTTGTCTTATCACCACAGTCCCTGATGAAGGGTCCCTCTCTAGCATCCCTATAGGCCCCCTTCAGATACTGGAAGGCTGCTATGAGGTCTCCATGCAGCCTTCTCTTCTCCAGGCTGAACAGCTCCAACTTTCTCAGCCTGTCTTCATACAGGAGGTGCTCCAGTCCCCTGATCATCCTCGTGGCCCTCCTCTGGGCTTGCTAGAGCAGCTCCGTGTTCTTCTTATGTTAAGGACACCAGGACTGTACACAATATTCCCAGTGGAGTCTCATGAGAGCAGAGGGGCAGGATCACCTCCTTTGGCCTGCTGGACATGCTTCTTTTGATGAAGCTCAGTATGTGACTGGCTTTCTGGGCTGTGAGCGCACACTGCCCAAAATGAAAAAGAATTTCTTATATCCTTACAAAACCTGTGCTTTGGTTTGCAGAAGTAGCCCAAAGATTCAGTACATCAGGCTTTTCCATGTGTGTGTACTCATGGTTTTTTGTTATTTGGTTGGTGTTTTTTGTTTGTTTGTTTATTTTCCAAGTGTTCTGTAGACTATAGCCTTGTAACATTAACAGAGAGCAGACTTTGAGGCTGCTTAGCAGCAGTGACAGCAAAGCTCTTGAAGGTTGTGATCCTTTGAGTTAGGAAAGAGAAGAAGGGTAGCAGCAGGATAGTCTGTGTTTACTAGGTATACTTAGATTATAACCTCAGACTGAAACCTGGGACAGTTAATGCTGCTAATACTGAAATTGGACCAGAGCTCTGTTCATGATATGAGTGTTCAGAATCATATCTTTGCTGGAGGGTCAGATGACTTTGCCTTTGGCTAATTTTTCATAATACAAGGCTTGCATACTTTGCATTTATATAATGCATTTGTTTACATCTGCAGAGTGATCTCATGAAACAGTAAGTTCAGATATGCAAATGAATTATTTTATTCCTAAGAAAGTTGGGGCTGTTCAGCCTGGAGAAGAGAAACTGTATGGTGATCTCATAGCAGCCTTCCAGTATCTGAAGGGAGCCTACAAGGATGCTGGAAAGTGACTCTTCATCATGGACTGTAGCAATAGGACAAGGGGCAATCAGTTTAAACTCCAACAGGGGAAGTTCAGGCTAGCTATAAGGAAGAAATTCTTTACTGTGAAAGTGGTGAGGCACTGGAACAGATTGCCCAAAGAAGTGGTAAATGCTCAATCCCTGGCATTGTTCAAGGCCAGGTTGGACAGAGACTTGGGTAACGTAGTCTAGTGTGATGTGTCCTTGCCCATGGCAGGGGGTTGGAACTGGATGATTGATCTTAAGGTCCTTTCCAACACTAAGCATTCTATGATTCCTTTCTACTTAAGCATGGAAGCTGTATAGCTGTTTTGGACCAGACTTTGATAGCAGAAGGTCTTTGAACAAGTATTCTATTAAAAAAAACAAAACAAAACAAACTGAAGCTGGGAAATATTACAGACATACATTCAGAAAATGCTAATTCCATGCACTTCAGATGAGACTAGAACTGTTTTCTTAAGTGGAATCAATCTTCAGAAATGTCACATTAAATGTGAAAGCTTAAGTCTTCCTTAAGGAGAAATTGCAACATATTTTCGAAACTGTACAGTAAGAATTGTGTAGTTATGTATAAGATAATTTAGGAATGGAAGGAAAAAAGTTCAGAACTTTTTTTCTCTTCTTCCTCTAGGTGGCTGACGATGGTTATGGTGTTTCTTATATCATCTTGGATGAAACCTCCATCCATTTTCATGTCTCCAGCAAAATATCTTGCTCTAAGACGGTAAGAATCAGTCCTTTTGTACAGTTTAATAAATCTGTTCTGATATCTGCTTATGAAACTGTTCTACAGATTCTCTAAATGAAATTAGTAGGACTTGCAAGATACAGTTACAATTTGCCTTTTCTTCCTCAACATATGCTGTTTTGTTGGGGGTGGGTTTTTGTCTCCACTTTACAAAAGTAATACCTTTATTAACCAAGGAAGCCATATTCTATTTCACATATGGTTTCAAGCATAAACAAAGCCCATAGTTGTCTTTACATATGAGTAGTTCCTTGGAACTCATGTAAAATGACTCATACCTGTCCAATAGACAGTAAGATTTTTTTGTTGTTACAGTTTGGCTTCGATTTTTCTCTGGTTGCAATTGTAAAGACAGAGTAAAATGTATGCTCCCTATTCTTCAGATCTTTTTGGTTTAAATAATACTGAAAGAAGGTGGCACATAAATTGTAATCTGTGCTTGAGAAACATAATTAATAAAAAATTTATTAGAGTAACACCCATTGTTAGAATGTAGTAGATGTCATCTATTGAGTAGTCTGCTGTTGCAGAGGCATCCAAATCATCTTTCCCTTTTAGATTTTTATGACTTTAATAAACATGCTGAGTTTGTTTAGGATAGCATAACTGAACTAGTTTCCCTTGTTTGACCTTAACTTGTCTGAAACATCATGGTGCTTTTGGTTAATCATTAAAGATGAGGAAACACAATTTTATTTTTTCACAGTTCAAATTGTTCTTCAGATGAGTATTAGCTTGTATGTTAAATTTCCCTGTGTTTTACTTACTGGTCAAAGGTCCATACAGAAAAGACAGCATTTTATGCGTGTGGCCTTGATATTACTAGAGTCTTTGTAGTAAATCCTGGAATGTAGCTAATAATTTATTTTTCTAATCCTACCTCTTCCTTGTACCTTTCATCTCACACCTAGAATAAACAGAACAAGTTCACAGTTTGTTTACACTTAGATAACTGTAATTTTCATTTTCAATATTTTAGATACTTTTTCAATGGCAAAAAAAATCAGGGTTCTCATAGGAACTCGAAATAGAAAAACTTTTTCTGCTCTTTTTGGTATTTCTATGTCATTAGTGAGAGACTTTTTGAGCGTTCGTTTTCTGAAAATTAGCTTTTGCAAATTCTTGTGTAAGAAAACAGTACTGAAACCCAGCTATTTTAAAGTCACAGAAAGCTATAGAGGCATCTGTTTTCAAAAGGAGATGATCTCAGTTCTGTTTATAGGAAAGTAAATGCATAATGACGAACTCAGTAATAGCAGAAGACTGGATTAATTTGTATAACATTAAATATTTTGTGATTTAAATTCCTCATTTTATGGTAAAATAGATACTCTAGTTCTCTAAGCTCCAAAATTAAAAAATGCTAAAAGGTTCCTTCTTTTGCCTAAAAGATGACTGTTGATTGACAGTACAACTCTTTGGTTTTGTTTTTTTGTTTGTTCCTTTTTAAAGGATTCTCATCGTTTTGGGAAAAACATCGCAAAAGCAATGGTTGACATCATGCATTTATTTAACCTTAGCAAAAACTGTAACAAGTGATTCGCCTTATTGGTACCAAGCGATCGCCTGTTGTGGGATGTGAGCTCTTCTGTACAGTGAACGAAGGCAAGGTTTGTCAAACAGTAGCTGGTGAAGAAACTGAGTCAGCATCTTCTTGATCACCTATGAAAACCTTAGCACTGTATTGAATGTTTCATTAATTTTTTTCAGTAGTTTGGAAGAGTTTGTTCCACAAAGGATGGCTTTTGAAATCTTGTCTGTTTCTAGCGATGTAGTATCATTGCATGAAGTCATGTATATTCTAACTCCTACAGTTTTCTCTTAATTTGTACACACTTGCTCTTTTCTTACTTGAAATTAGACTACTTGTATTCCAGAATCAGAATGATAAAACACACCATCTTAAACGCAAATATTAGAAAAAGTTCAATTTGCTGTGTATTCATAGCAGAATGTTCTTCAATGCATCTGCTGCTTTATGTCAAAGAATGACAAAACTTGTGGCTGTTTGCCTTTATTGTTTTCTGTTGTTTGGGTGGTTGTTTTTTTTTGTTTTATTTTGTTTTTTTTTTTGTTTGGGTTTTTTTTTTAGGTTTTTTAAAAGGAAATTTCTGTAAAGCAGACAAAACCTCCCTTATATGACCCACTGTAACACAAAGAGTTGTAAAAACTTTGGGGGTTTTGGAAAAAAAAACCACAACATTGTTGTAGTAGTCCTACATCAGGTAGTAAATTGTGTTGCCTAAGTAGCAGGTACCACATTTTTCTTACTACTTTACAAGCATGTTTGCCACATCATTTTATTTCTCTATAAATAAATGGACCTGTGTGCTTGTTCAGTTGAGTGCCTTAAAAAAAAAAAAAAAATAATATCCTAAACCCAGGAAAAAAACTGATTGTGAGACCTGGTTTTACATTGTCTTACTGGTGAAGGAGGTGAAATAATAGTATTTCAGATGCAGTTTTCAAATTGTAAGTTAGATTGATGTGGCATAAGTAGAATTGAATATGTTGCCATATGGTGGGTGCAGTTAGGTTTGCAGCTCTAATGAAAGGCTCCCATGAGTCCCAATGAAATGCAGGAATAATTTTGTTTCAGATCTACAGATACACCCATGTTTAGGTTGGTGAGTGGTATCATTGGTCATTTGAGGTGAGAGCTTCCGGATCCAAGGGAATGCCAATTTAGTTAAAAGCAACCAGTCTGATAGCCTATGAAGCAAGCTGCTGCGGAGGCTGATCAATTGCAGGTTGCCTGCTTTCAGCCTGAAAGGACCACTACTACTTTGCCAACCACCTGCATGAGAAGGACAAGCTATTAAAGCAGTGGAAAATAGCTCCAGAATGGGAAAATTCTGGCTACTTCAAACTCCTACCAGGCGATGGTTTTGGTCAAGCAGTATCTGAAGGATACAAGACGGAAGGGGAAAGCTATTTCATTCAAAAAGGAGCACAGTGTTTCCAAGCACAGAAATGAAGGGGCTACTGCAAAATAGAGTAACTTTGTATGTAATGCTTCTCTTCCCTAGGCTTTTAGGTGTGGTTTCTTTTTACATCCGGCAGTGCAGTAAAGTGTACCTGTTAGTACAACAAGTCTTTTATTTTGTTTTAAATATAAGGTACATGCTGTTTGGAAATACAGTGAATGATGCTCTACAGCTATGCTGATTTTAAAAGGCCTTTGGGGATGATACAAAACTTCTCATTAGACTTTGAATGTTTTCTGGCCAGTATTTCTTAACTTTCTATGCCTCTTCATGTTTTTGTTATTTTCATTTTTACTCTGATCTAGCTATTAAAACACCTGTACATGTATGTTTGATGTGGAAAACTTCAAAGATCCCAGATGCATGCTTATAAAGAAACCTTCACAGGAACTGGCCAAAGACACTCATTTGGACACTTTGAAATAAGCCTTACTGTAGCTGGCAGGCCTGGTATTTGTCAAACTACTGCAACAATTTTATAGTGATATATCCTTTGAGAGCTGCAGAAACAATGCACTGGGGTTTTTGCCCCCCCCCCTTTTTTTTTCTTTTTTTATTTTATTTTATCAACCACTGACCAATCTGTGCTTAAATTAACATTAGGGCTTGTAGGATTTTCTTCAAAAAAGTTTAGATATGACTCTCAGGTTTTAAATGTTTCAAGTCTAATTGTAGTTAGTGCAGTTATCAATGCAATTTTACATTCTTAGAGAGTTAGACTAGTTGGCACAGAAAGCGCTTTTTTTTCTATTATAAGTGTTTTAAACATTTTGTGGGATTAAATGTATCTTTTTAATTTGGGACAGATCACAATTCTTAAACAGATAAGATTTTTATTTCATTTTCTTTAAAATATCAAAGCGTGTAAATAAACTATGCTTTTTGGATGTAAATCTTAGAAATCCACAGTGAACGTAGGTTCTTAATAATTAATTTAAATCTTTATGTTTGATATTGTGTACATACAGTAAAACTGCTTGCTTTTTTGCTCAAAAGCCATAGGAATGTGACTGAAATGACCTAGATTTAAATGAACCTTCTAGTATAATGTACTCTATAATAAAGTTAAAAGTTCATATTCCAGAAATATTTATGTATTTCTGGAATGTTCATATATTTGTTCATATTCATGTTGAGAAAAAGTACTAATTTGTTACTAAAACCTTGATTCATTTATTCTCAATTAGTGATTTAAGAGCTTAGGGTTGAGTAAAAGTCAGGTTGGATGATAAGATCTTGACCTGTTTATTTAACAGCAGGGCAGAATTGGTGGAATACCTCAAATGTGCATTTTTCAAATTTCTTATTGCCGCTATTTCATGCCAGAAATTAGGAAAGCATTAAGTACCTTTACAGACTACCATTATGTAGGGCTAACACCATACCTAACTAAATATTCTTTAAAGGGTTGGGTTTTTTGGGAGACTAAGGAAGTGTGTGACTGACCTTGAAATTCGTGCTTCTAATTCAGCCTTTGTACCAGCTGTTTTCTCCCATAAAAGTATATTAATTTGAGCTGGTTTGTGTTCTCCTTTTATATTTTGTTCAATTACTCTCCACCTATGGTTAGTTATTTACATCCAGTGCTTTGTTGCTCTTTCCTACGTTCTTCAGTGACTTCAAAAAGTAAAATAAAATTTCACAATTACACTACCTAGTACAGTGTCTAATATCTTTTCTGTCTTTTTCCCAGCTCCCTTGCTGCTGTTGCTGGACTTGTGAAATCACTGCTATTAAATCTGGTTCAGAATGGCAGTAGCAGACTATTCAGTCTATTTTAGAAGTAACCTATACATGTCTTGTTAATTACTAGGGAGTGTGGTAATGGACTTCTCTTTTTTTTTTCAGGTTCAGTAGAAAGAAGAAACAGCACAGGTCTTGCTTTACATGAGCTTTTTTCGTATGACACAAGTAACTGATGGAATATTTATGTGAAACAGTTCTGGTTACAAGCTAGTGGATAGCACTAGTTTGATCTTTACAGCGAATAACCTGTAAAGTATGAATGGTAAAGTAGTGGAGAACTAGTTCTGGCACAGAAAGTTGACATTGTTATATAAACCACTACCCCAAGCCCTCTACACAACCTGCCACTTTTGTGTGATAGATAATTTTCACAGCCATTTAGCTTGCTACTTTTCTGAATGTTGCAGCCTTAGCTACATGAAAGAACAGTGATTTCAACTTCACACTTCATTTCTTAGATACTGTTAGCTCCTGCTTCTATTTCACACATTGCCCACCAAAGCTGGATACCGAAGTTGTAAACCCTGTTCTGTTTAATCTGAACAAAAAGACTGTATGGAAACTTTCTAGGCTCAGAAAATAAAGATTTATTGTGCCTTCCCCCCGCCCCCGAAACTGAAAACATCAATAGAGAAAAGGAAAAGTTGAGGTTCATTTTCTCCTTTCAAGGAAACTTTTTCTCTTACACGGCCATAGGTAGTGTAGTGTTTTCTCAGCTCAGAAATCTCTGTGACAATTCCCAGGTTTACAGAGTGAGTTGTAGAAAGAGCTCAAATCACAGAAGCTGGAAGTCAGCTATTTCACAGCATCACAGAATGGCTGAGGTTGGAAGAGGTTTCCAGAGGTCATCTGGTCCAAACACCTGGATGCTCAGGACCATGTCCAAAGGGTGTTTTGAGTATCTCCAGGGATAGAGACTCCACAACCTCCTTGGATTACCTATGCCAGTGTTCAGTCCCCTACATGGTAAAAAAGCGGTTTCCTTATGTTCAGAAGGAAACTCCTGTGTTTCAGTTTGTGCCTATTGCCTCTGGTCTTGCCAACGGGCACCATGGCAAAGAGCCCGGCTCCCCTTCTTTGCACAGTCCCTCCTACTTTGTATTTCCAGGCTCAACAGTCCTGCCTCTCAGCCTTTCTTCATACAGGTGCTCATATTCATACATACGCCCTTAGTCATCTTTTTGGCCCTTTGGCCACTCACCAGTACGACGCTGCCTCAGCACTGGACACAGTACTTCGGTGTGCTCTCACTAATGCATTCTTCCTCATGGGTAATAGCACACAGCCCCTACTCGGTGCCGGGGTCCTGGTTCCTCTCTGGCTCCTTGTACCGCGGTGTGATTTCCCACCCGAACTATGCGCTACATCCTAACGAACAAGCCTCCGGGCGCTCGGTGCGCGTTGCGGTCACGCGTCCGGTCACGTCGCGTCCGTTAAAGTCGCGCCGCGCAGTGCTGGAGGAGCCGCTGTGGCGCAGGGTAAGCGGCCGGAGCCTCGTCCCGTTCCGCCGGAGGACCTGCTGGGGGAGGCGGCAGGGCAGCCGGAGCTTCCGGCCGGGGCTCGTCTCCCTGTCCAGCCCCGGTGGCAGTGGTGGTCGGTGCATGTGGGTCAGAGAGCTCTCAGCGCTGACAGCTGCCGGGCCGGAGGCATGGGCGGCTTCGCCCTCCCCATATTGGCTAGGTCTGAACCTAGGAACAGTGGTGGTGGCAGTACAGGGGTATTTTGGCCCATGTTTTCATAACGGGGCCTCGTGGTGCACGAGGGAGAGGTGCTTTGGCTCACGTTGCTTATTGGAATGGTGGCATGGCAGATAAAGTTCGGTCTTATTGTGCTATTTACTGATACAAACTTAAAACTATAATTATCATAAATTCACAGAATGATTTGGTTGGAAGGATCCTTAAAGCTTATTCAGTTCCAACCCCCTGCCATGGGCAGGGACACCTTCCACTAGACCAGGTTGCTCCAAGCCCTGTCCAGCCTGGTCTTCAACACTGCCAGGGATGGGGCAGCCACAGCTTCTCTGGGCAACCTGTGCCAGGGCCTCACCACCCTCGCAGGGAAGAACTTCTTCTGTGTATATAATCTGAATCTCCCCTCTGTCGTTTTAAAGCCATTCCTCTTTGTCATGTCAATACAAGTCCTTGTCAAAAGCCCCTCTCCAGATATCTTGTCAGCCCCTTTAGGCACTGGAAGCTGCTCTGAGCTATCCCTGGAGCCTTCTCTTCTCCAGGCTGAACAAGCCCAGCTCTCCCAGCCAAGCTGTCTAAGCGTATTACATCAATTTTTTTTTTTTTTTTTTTGGCTACTAAAGCCAAGTAGTAAAATTCTGATTTAAGTCTGAATGCTGTTAATGTGTTCAAAATGCACAAAGAATGTGCTCTGGTAAAAGCAGTTGGTTTGTGTTGGCATGGTGGCTTGCATTTTCTGACAGATTCAGAACCCCAACAACCTCTTCTAGATTATAAATTCCACAGTTTTGTGTTAATTGGGTTAATCTTCATTATTATATGTACATGTTGTTTGATTAAGACTATTTTGTTCACTCCTAGATAGAAAAACTATTCAGAAGAATATAAAAATATAAAATTTCATTATCTTCAATGGGGAAAAAAAAAAAAGGAAGCTATTGACAGTATGTCCATGAGTATGGAGAGATCCTTTGATATAATAGACAGTGGGCTTCTGACTGTAATATTTAGTCAAAATAGTCCTGTTAGTTCTGAAAACTTAAATCTGGAAACTGTAGTAATTAATAATCCCATTGAAGAAGGATTGTGCTCTAGTCAAGACAATCATTTACGCACTGTAAATGTGGAAGATACTTTGTTAGATCACTTCAAGTATCCACTTGCCAGTGAAAATCAAGATACAGTAATAAAAGTTGAAGAACAGCCACATGGAAACAACAGCTGTGATGAGGATCTTGAAAAATACAGGGATTTAAATCCTCCAGAAGAAGCTGAACATATGCATTCACCTTACCTGCCTTCAAATGGTGTCCCCCTTCTTTCTTCTGTACTGATGCAGAATAAAAATCGCAGTGTTCCAACTTCAAGCATTTTCTCTCCTGAAGGAACATCCAGTCAGAATGTCAGGGAGATACCAGTAAGATTAAGTGAAATAGGAATTTTCATACATTCATGCTTGTTTGTGATTACATGTGGGGAATTGCCACATTAAAACTTATGCGAGAACCAAATAATGTTTAAAGTTAACATTTTTTACTAGAACAAACTTAGTAGTAAATACAGAAATTAATTTCTAGTTTATATTGCTAGAAGTAGCATGCAGTTGAAATATGGTTCTGACTGTAGTTCTTCTTTGTCAATGTTATGAACCATATTTTTAAGTGGCTGTGTAGTTATTTTGCTTATTAAAAGAACTTTATCATGTCACACATGCGCCCACTTTGGTTTTGTATACTACTGTCTGTATTAGCAACTATTAAGACAGTTGTACAAAGTACAAATAGAATATTAACTTTTGTTCTTTAGTTCCACAGGTCATCTTAAAATCTGTAGTCCAAATGAGTTAAAAAGTAACTTATTTGCAGCAGTAAACTGCAGCTGGAAATGTTAAGTCTTCATGGGGAAAGTAGTTTCGTAAGAGAGGGGTTTCCTATTGCTTTCAATGTCTGGTAGTTTATAGTTTGAAGTTACATTTTCTATGTTTGATCAATTACTATCTAGAAAGGTATGGAGCATAAAGCTTCTTGTGATGCTCACAAGACAAAATCCACCTGCTTCTAAAGGGGCACTGAGGTCTCAAGATAACTTCCTTTGTGAGGCTATCTTGCAATAATTAAGCATACCCATTGACTTTTTTTCCACATAAATATTTTGACAAATGGTGCTGTTCTCAGATTCCAAAATGAAAAGCACTAAAAGCCTCACAAAAATCACTTTGTTGAAAATCACTACACACAGTGGGGCTGCCTGTGCAGGGAAAGTTCTGTCACAGAAATGATTGCTACCCAGCCCAGTGTGTTTCCTAGTGGTGTTTCACCCTGAGGTGTTTGAGGTTTGCTGTGATAGTTACCTTACGTTTTCTGGTTTTCTTTTTGATTTCAGATTACGATATAGTTTTGAAGTATCTCTGGCTTGGAAGGTTTTTTACACACAATAATGCTCAGGACACACACAGCACTCAGTATTTTTAGTAGTTGTTTAATAATCGAGACCTTCAATCTTTTGAAATGTTATTAAGATACAAAAGACTGGTGGAATCCTCTAGAAAATAAAGATGTGATTAAGAAATAACAGTTGCTTTCTTCAAAGTTAAGTTGAAGATAGGGAAAATTTGTTAGTCTCTGTACAAGGAGCTGAAAATGAAACTTAGAAAAAGAATCTTTCTGACCAGCTCTCTTTCTAGTATCCTTACAGTTCATCATACTAAATCTGCAGGTTTCCTTAATCTGCCCTGTTTCTTGAAGGATTAGGACAAAATTCCACGAGATTATAAATAATTTTATTGAAAGAAAGCAAGCTGATCGATTGTTTCAATGCTGCTTGCTTTCCCTCCTAAACTGCTGTCAATATGAAGAGGAAGCACAGCACATACAGATAGAGAACAGATTTTCTAGTCTGAACAACCACAATTCTAATTTGAAACTAGAAAATTGTTGATTTCTGGTTTTGTTCCATTTTCTGTTAGTTTGGTTTGATTTTGAAAATACACTTGTAGGTATTAAGTATGCTATTATAGTTATAAATGCATTAGATCTAAACCATAACTGTATTTTGAACAGAAAAAGCAGAAATAATATTCTAAGTATAAGATGGTATCTGGTAATGCTCAGTGGGCTGCAGCATTTATGTGCTTAATTATGTAATGAAAATCTAAATAACTCCCAATTTCCAAGGTAACTTTAAGGCAGATTTTTGTTTATTCATTTTGCTTTTCAAAAATGAATCCTACATAAAATAGTTAGAAATAAAACATTCTTTTCTTCAGGTGTTCAGATCATTCATACCTCCAGTTGCAGGTGAGAATGAAGATATTTGTTCTGATCAATTTGAAGGAATCCCAAAGAGTACTATGCAGTTAGAAAACTTGACAAATTGCTTAAATGGTAAGTTCCCAAAGTGACTGGGAAGGACTTTTTTTTTTTTTCTTTTTCCTCCTCTTATAAGCTTAGGGAAGGATTTAAACAGCTAAATATGTTAATTGTGCAATTTGGCAAATCGTAGTATGAGCCTCTCTGGTAATGTAGATATAACTAAGATGTTTGAAAGGAGATTGGATCACTGTTTGATCGTGTGTGTTGATGTTGCTTCAACCACTTAGTTCAGTCTTCCTTTTAATTTTCTCCCCAGTTCCTTCAGGTGACTGTGAAGAATATATTCCTTCTTGCAGGACATTTTTTATTTTTTATTAAGTTGAACAACATTTTTATTTCACTTTGAAGTTTGACCAGCGGTTATGAAAGTTGGGTGGTTTGTACTGATGCTGCTGATGACATTAAGCTTGTGAGCAGGTGTTTGGTATATTCTGCCCTTAACCTGTTCACTGTCCTGCTCAGGGTTAAACTGACTGCTAGGCTTGATCTTACAAGGCAGTTTATCTTGAAGCTAAATAAATTCTACAAAATAATCACAATAAACCTTTTAAAGACATCAAAAAGACCCCAAATGAAGCCTGTTTTTCCCAGCAAGCCTGTTACAAAAGAATATTAAATACTTCTTTTACAAGAATGTAATGTAGTGACACCAGAATGTCTTTCATTGATCCTGTAAAGGAGTTCTTGGTATAAAACACTGATCTTTTTATAAATAAAACATGCTTTATTTTATGTGCTAGAATCTGCGAGTGATATCTATGGCTTACCTCAGACTAGTGCTTCTGTCTATGATGAAATAGTAAGTATGCATGCAAGATTTTATTATTATTGGAAGGATCTTTCCAAGTGTTGAATATCTAAAATGTGATTTATTCTGTGCCAGAGGGTAAAAGGTTCTTTCAAACACTGTCTTATCTGATCTGTTCAGAAAAGAGAGGGAAAGAAAAATGTTGCTCTGTAGATTTCTTACACTGCTACATTGTGGAGAAAGGAAGAATAGCACCTGGAATTTTCTTCTTTTTCTATTCCTGCTGGCTCCTCCTCTTAGCCATCTGCACACTCTCATTCCAGTTCAGGCCAGTTGCTTGGGTGTGTGTGTGTATGAGACTTCTAAGGCCACCTAAACACAGTGGGACTCTGCCAAATGCCACTGGACAGCCGACTGGTATTTGAGCCTTTATCCCATGTGCAATGCATATGAAGAAACAGAGCTAAGGGTGAAAATCTGGCTTTTACATTAACATTCCTGGCCTATGGAGATGTAGAATCAGAGGACGGGTTGGATCAGTT
This sequence comes from Pezoporus flaviventris, assembly GCF_033815535.1. NCBI lineage: Eukaryota > Metazoa > Chordata > Aves > Psittaciformes > Psittacidae > Pezoporus > Pezoporus flaviventris. Next base: position 3,424,484 of record NW_026892584.1, on the reverse strand, counting down.
TGGATTGGAAGGAACTTCAAAGGTCATCTAGTCCAACCCTCTGCAACGAGCAGGGACATCTTCAGCTAGGTCAGGTTGCCCAGAATCGCATCCAGCCTGGCCTTAAATGTCTCCAGGGATGGCGCATCTAGCACCTCTCTGGGCAATCTGTGCCAGTATTTTACCACGTTCATTGTAAAAAAATTCTTCCTCATGTCCAACCTGAATCTTCCCTCTTTTAGTTTAAACCCATCACCCCTTGTCCTGTCGCAACAGGCCCTGCTAAAAGGTCTCTCCCCATCTTTAAATACTTAGAGGCTCCGTATCTTTCTTGTACTCAGGACTCCAGAGTTGGACACAGTACTCCAGGTGGGGTCTCACCAGAGCAGAGTAGAAGGGCAGAATGTTCTTTGCAACTTAGTCTCTTAAAATGCTTGAATTTTTCAAATGTAATTTCATTGATATATGCAAGACAAACTCGAGAAATTCAGGTATTTCATGAAAGGGAGATTTCTGAAATGCCATGACATACAGTAGTTAATCACCATAGCAGAAGTTAATTTTAGAATGTAGGTATAACTGAATTTGCAGTCCGGTCTCAGATGACTACTTCTTACTTAGACTAATACCCAATGATCCCCAGTTAAGTTATATAATTCAAGATTAATTTTTGTTTTGCATAATTTGCTGTGACTATTGCCTAACTTCTCCATGGCAGTTTAGAAATCGATTGATGCTTTATGATGTTGGAGAAACTGAATGCCATTGCTACTATGAAGTATGCTACTATTCATTGTTATTCTTCAAGAATATCTTTACTTGAAATATAGCCAAAAGTCATTCTGCTATTGGACATGTAAGTTAACTATTCTCAGTATCATATTTGAATACAATCCTCACTTTGAAACTTATTATTTCGGCAATAAATTTTAAAATTTATTGTATTTGCTTAAAATTTAAAGTAGATTTTAAAGCATGCCTGTTAAGTGTTAAATCTTCATATTTCAGCCTGAGATAAGACAGGCAGTTAGTAATGTTACTGAGAATCAACAAGATAGAGCAATTTTTCAGAGTTCAAATGTTGATGACTCTGGCTGCAAGTTATTAGGATTGCATAGTGTAACGGAGGAATCCAGATGTTCACACAGAAATGATTGCAACCCTGTGGTAATTATATCCTGTAATTGATAGCAAAATTGTATTCTAGAGAAAATTAACTTCAGGAAATCACAGTTAGTAAATGTGCTATCAAAAATAATAAAGCAGTCCCTTTCTTGGATTCAGAGTCTGTATTTTATCTCATTATAGTGCTACTTTATATAGAGATTATTTTCTATTTGACAGCTGGAAACAAAGAACCCCAATGCGAAGTTTACTTCATCCAAAGGAAAAGTTTTTATTTAAAATTACAGCTAAATAAATTAAATGAAACATGAACAATTTCAATGGCATGTTCTGGTTACGGAACTGAATCCACAGCCAGCTCTAGTATATAGCTAGAATCAGCTCTATAAAGCCCCGTGAAGCAATTTAGAGAATCAGGAATCTCTATCACCTAGGCTGAGGAGCTACAGCATTAGATCTCAGTAGCTGCTTCAAAAACTAAATTGAAATTAAGGGGCAACAAGCAAACATGTAATGTCATAATGATCTGTTTGTTTGAGAGATTCCAGTCTGTGATTATGCAGCTTTGTAAGACAGCTGGTACTCTTATGAAAACCTTTTTAGCTTAGAATTATAGTTTTTAGATGAAAGCTAATCATTAGTTATTCGTTCCAGGTTATCTGCCAGCTGGAAGGAGGTACTCAAACATTCTGTGTAAGCAGTTGTGGTACACAAGAACTAAAACCAGTCCATCTAATTTTGGAGAATCACAACCAACATAATTATCTTCAGTCAGGTATAATAAAAATTAAAATTATCTCTAGCCTGTCAGATAGTATGTTAATGTGCAACTGAATGTGTTTATATTCTTAAGCAGCAACAGCAGGACGTGAGTCAAAGATAATGTAGCTATCACCAGTTGTTATTTTATTTTACTTTGCAACTGGAAAATTGCTAGGCACTTCAGTGTAATAAAAATTATGTAAAGGATATGCTGAATTTATGGAAAGTTATTTTATATATATATATATATATATATAATATTTCCATATAAAGCGCGTTTAGTACAAACGCGCGCGTACATTTGCATTTACCCTAGTTTGCCACCGTGTGTCACTGTTTCTTTATTAACGGGGAGCAGCGTTGAGGGCTGTCTTGGAATTCAGAATGTCTCACTAATATTTACATAATTATGTGAACTTGAAATACCATCAATTTTTAAAGAAAGTAGTTTAATGAAAAGTGCTTAAAGATAAAGAAAGTAGTTTAATGAAAGGTACTTAAAGATATTTAAATGTAGTTGCACACTTTAATCTTAGCAGCAGCAAAGTATTTTAGTGTAGTTTAGTTTTAATTTAAATAAGTATTTTTTTTACCCAAATACAGCTTTCTTAAACACATTAATAACATTGTTTATTTCATTATGTATTATTATGACTTTATGACAGTGGTGGACTTTGATGGCAATGAGAAAACAAAGTTTTTAATAGCACCATACAAGCACAGATATTGCTGCTCTCAATATCAATAGGTGCTGAGTGTGAGCATTTCTGGGCAGATGTTCTAGGTATAGAGCCTATTTACTTATATTTGCCAGAAGCCATCAGAAAAGTAAACCAGGCACATGCAAGTTAAAGCTCATGTTCCTTTATAAAATCCAAACTCTCATTCATTTGCTGTAATGGTAGAGAAGAAAAAGCTGAGGAGGAATGCACTGGCATATGTTTTTTTTTAGTTTTTATTTTCTTGAGCTTCCTTCTGTTTTTACATCAAATAAAAGAATTTGGTCCAGAAATAAAACTTTTGCATTTTCCTTCTTTAATTGGGAAGGAAGTAAGTACAGGTATAAGATTCAACTTGTAATCTTACTGGCTGTTTTTTTTCTGCAAAAGCTAGGATGTTCATAGACTTACATGTAGGTCTTCACTAGGACTTACTCTAGGACAAAGACTTACTCTTACAGCAGTAGTTTCTCCGTAGTAATTTCTTTTTCCATAAGCTCAAGACCTCTGTTCCAGATGCTCTCTCAGAACTCTGTAAATTTGTAAAATAAGAACTGAGGATAAATATATTTAATTGTTTCTGATGTTCTTCTTATCAAAATATTTTAAGTCAATGGTATTTGAATTTAAATGTACTTGATGTCATAGAGTAAAAACTGCCTATGGTCAAATTCCTAGCCAAAAAATTGTTGGTGGTTGGTTTATCAGGGGTGTTTTTGTGTGGTCAGGTTTTTATTCGTGGGTTGTTTTTTTTTTGCAATGAAAAAAACATTTCTGAAGAGAAAACTTCTAGGTCCTTCATTGACAATGGTTATCGTAGAGTCAGTTTGGATTGAGAACTATGCTAACAGAAGGCAGACAGCCTCAGGTGATTTTTTTAATTAACAAAATAAGTTGAAGATACCAATTTACATGCATGCTTCATTCAAAAAATTTGTATGCATAAATGAAATTATTTACACCATGGGTAGTTCTTCAGGTAAGGGTCTTCTTTTCAGATGTGGACTATGCTGTAACAACTGTACTGGGGCAGATTTCTCCTCTTCCGGGTGAGCTGGTTCTAAGTGAGCAAAAGGTAAGGAAGCTCTGTCCTTTAAACTTGTCAATTTCACTATACACTCTTTTTCCTTTTCTTAAAAAGGGTTGTTAAGTCTGTGTTGGGTAGTAATAACTGTATGCATTTCCTAAAGACAGTTTAGGTAGTTTGGTTCTGTGCTCAGTATGCTTTCTGCATATAAAGTTTTCTGATTTCAACATTATCTAGAATATCAGAATTAAAAATATTGTTTTCCATAAGAAAAATAAATTCATTTCAGTTTTGAAACCTTGATTTTGGTATGATACGGAATATATTATTTCTAATAAACTTTTTAAGATTCTTTGGGGGTGAAGGAAAGCACATTGACTTTTACCAGAAGAAGGGGACTATTTCCTTCCAGTAGGTTTTTTTCTGCACTCTTTTCTCCTGTTTAGGATTTAACAGTCATTAAGTCTTTATATTTTTTGTTCATGTAAATTGAACAGAAGACTGAATGTCTTTGCAGATGTTTGGTTTCTCATGTGTTACTTCCAACAGAGCTGGTAGCAAGAATCGCTGCAATTTTTTGTTAACTTTTTATTTGCGTGAAGTGAAGATGTGATATTGGTACAAACACACCAAATGGTTTGTGGATAGCAGCCACTATTATAAAAAAAGGAAGAAAAACCTCAAGGGTCAGGATGAATAATGACCGAGGGTAGTCTTTAATCCCTAGAGGTGGTAATATCTGCAAATCGGTGCCTAAGCATTCTGGAGCAGTGATGTAGTCAAGCTTGTAATTTTCTAGCTTTATCCAAAATCAGTTGTTTCCTAAATATCTTCTTTTGCTTTAGATATATTAATTTTCCTCTTCTTTATGGTAAGATAGGTTAGTCTCCTATTTACAGTTATTCACTATTCCTCTATTACTGGTAGTACCAGCATAATCCTAATTGTTCTTCCCTTGTCTTTCTACATAAGCAGGTCCTTATTAATCGTATGTCTGAAGAGACAACAGGCCTGTAGTGTGTTTTCTTGGTCTGTGAGCTGATTATTTTTTTTTAATTTTGTTTAGTATTCTTCCAATTAGATGTCATATTGCAGATTAACCTAATGTAAATCATCAAGTCACTAGCCAGTTTCAATTGACTACTGGAATTAAAAGCAACTAAACCTAGAATTATCAGTAAATTGAAACTAGCGTGCCAATACTGCAGCACTGAAAGCTGTTCTTGGTTCTTTGCATTGGGAGAATTGGGATTCCTGACATACTGAATGGTTTCCAGGAAGAGATGCGTGCTGTTTTCATGGCTTTTTACTTCTGCTTGTTTTTATTAGGAACCTTGGCATTCACATTATCCCCTGCAGCATTTTCTTTGTGTTACTTCTGTTAACTTTCAAAAGTGGTTTGTTTTCTTTTACATAATATAAACAGGATACATGCATTTTCTCTTGAACAGTTTGAAAATGTACCTTTGCAACCAGTAGCTAGCACTGCCACATTTGATCTAGAATCAGATCTGCATGGGCTAGTGAAAACAACTTCAGAGGGGTAAGACTCATGAAACATCTTACATCCATAATGACTTGTATTTTAAGCTGGCAATAACATTTTCATGTTGCATAGCTGCTTCTCTCTTGTAACAAAAATGCAGTTCTGTAAGAGTGCTTTCTGTATGTATCTTGTTAGTCATGATGCCAGATGCTGGTGGTCCAGACTATGTAAAAGGGTTTCAGGTTAGGTTTCCAAATCTAATCAGCACATGTTTAGCCTATATGTCTAACACTAATGGATTTATTTTAATAATATTTAATTGTGGATCACTTTTAAATAAGATGCAAGTCCAGTGTGAAAGGTGAGAGAGCTTTGCAGTTGCACAACAGGCAGCTGTGGTGGATAGCAGGAAATTATGGGTTGCTTATTCTTTTTTCCTCATGTACTCTCTGAGGACACACTTGTTAAGTAGCACCAGTATTGGTGTAAAAAATAAAATCAGTATTTATTGTTTCAAAACTATAGAATAACTAGTTTTCATTATAGTTGTAGTTAGGGGTTTTTTTTCTAATTTTTTTCCTTTTCCAACCTCTTTAGCTTACCTTTTGGTTCAGGGCTTACAAGGTCTAAGAAACCATGTAACTGCATAAGATCTCAGTGTCTTAAATTGTAAGTAATAATTTATCAGCATTTAATAAATGCTTATAACAGTGCATGATGAAAGGACAAACGTAGAAATGTGTGCTTTAAAATGAACAGTAATGTCATGTCAATAATTAGTCATTTGAAACTGAGTTAGAAAGATCCCCATTTGATGTAAACTAGTGTCACACAAGCTCAGAATTTGGTGCAGAGGTGTAGATGACTGCTTATAATCCAAATTATGAAAATTAGAAGAGAAGCTAGAAGAATTGTTCAGAGCATATCTGGAAAATCCTATGTAGGCTGCAAATGCTATATACTAAAATGGATTTTCTCTTTCTTTCTTGCTGCTTTTGTACATAAATAATATGCACAAAGATGTACACATGATAATTAAAGGTTGATTCATTGACAAAGTAGGTATATTTTACAAAATGTAAAATTAAGAGAGAGAGAGAGAGCGGGTCTTTGTCTAGGTTTGGATGTGATTGAAGTTCAGAGGAAGGAACATTTTTCTTTAGTAGAAACTGAACATTTTGCCTAGAAGTAGAATTTAAATATTTACACTTAAAACAGTTAAGATTTTAATTTCTTATGTTATTTTACATGTTAATCATAGATACTGTGATTGCTTTGCCAATGGTGATTTTTGCAACAACTGCAACTGCAAGAACTGTTACAACAATCAACTTCATGAAACTGAGAGATTTAAAGCCATTAAGGTGAAAAAAAAGAGTACAGTACACATTGGTGTCAGCTTCATGTATAAAAAATACCGTGGTATTGTTTTTTCCAGTAGTTACAGTATTTGAAATATGTTATTTTTACTCTAAATAAAGCTAAGTGTTGTCTCTATTATTCCTACATAAAGAAAATTTGGGATTTCTTTCCTTTTTTCATAGAACTTCTGATACTTTGGGTTAAACTTAATGATGTGTTAGATGAATAATATTTTTTATTCAAGCCCAAATTTATTTCAGAATTATTTCTTTTTTCATTTGAAGGAGAATTTATTGTATCCCAAAATCACACAGTAAGGAAACAAATTATTACTATCCAAATTATTATTCTCGTTGGTAGATCTTCTACAGCTGTCCATGTTAGTCTTTCTGATTGACCTATGTTAAGTTGGCTCTGCTGGTAGCAGCACTGAACCCTGCACTAGTGAGAAGCAGATTGGTTCTACATTTGGAGACTGATGGAGTGAAGCAAAGAATAATATGTGGGCTAATTTTTGTGCGTATATCAAACAGCACAATCTGGGCAATTACTTAATCTAATGCGTGTATTATGTTTTGTACGTGTTAAAGTGATAATGAGAAGTATTCTTTTACTGCTGATGCTCGAAGAATATATGAACAACTTTGTGCTTCTTGTATACAACTCTCCAGAACAGTTTTTGTATCATTCACATAATTTTGGGATAGTACAGGACATTGATCTAATTAGAGTTAGACTTTACTACATCCAACCAGTCAAAGCCACAGCAGTTTTTGCTGTCAATATGCAACAACTAGTTTTCAAATCAGACGCTCGTCTGTAGTTCGGCTGATGGGGTTGTTGGTGTCTAAGCACTCCTTTCACTGCTGTAGGTGTCATCTTGTAAAGCACGATAGATCTTCTATGTCACTGATGAAAGCGTATGTGTACCATCCATAAATATTGCACATAAAGGGTATATAATCTCTTTACCTGTCCTTTAGTAGTCCATGGCATTGAGAGGTCTTAGTACATGACCTGCTGCTCCAATCCAATGCTGATGTGAGTGAAAGTCTTTGTATTGGGTCATTAATAAAAGAGGATGTATTTTAAACTTCTGAGATGTATGTAACTATGTAAGCAAGGATTCTTTTTTCACTGAGAACTTCTTATTTCTGGTGAAAGTGGCATCAGCAGTGAAAGAAAACGAGTCCCAAGAGAACAGTAGATTGATCTAGTAGATTTAGATTATTCCATAAAAGCAATGTAAGTTTCTTCCTGTGGTAGAAGCAGGCTGGCTTAGTGTTCTGCAGTCTTTGATTCCTGCTCTCACATGCCATGGAAGACTCCTTTATCAAAGGGCTTTATACCACCAATAATGAGAGTGGAAAGTAAGAAATATTTGTTAAACATTGTGTCACAGTCATTCAGGTGTCTGAAAACATTTCTTTGAATTTCTTGTAATCTAGCAATTTTTGTTTCAGGCATATCTTGATAGAAACCCAGCAGCTTTCTTGCCAAAGATTAAGAAAAGGGAACTAAAAGAAATTAAACCTCACCATAACAAAGGATGCAATTGCAAGCGCTCAGAATGCCTCAAGAATTATTGTGAGTGCTTCGAGGTGCGTCAGGTGAACTTCCCTCTCATCAGTTACTTCCTTAACTTTGTATTCTGTAACTAGCGATTGCTAAAATGAATTATTTCTTTCTTTGCATTTTTCATCACAATACTTTTTGGATATAAGAGGCACCATCTTTTTCTTGTCATGTCTTTAAAGAAGTGTATCTCGCTGAAGTTGATCAGCTAAAATTTTTGGTATTGGGGGCTCTCAATCAATGCCTTGCTCCAAAAGAAATGAGCAATGGATTTCTGCTGATCCTGGTAGTTTCTTTGCATCCATTACATTTTGTTATCTTGCAGAATTATGCACAAATTGATTGGATGACTGATATGTCTGTGTATATAACATCAATCTCCGCAGAGAATCCATGGGAAAAAAAATCTGTCTTGCTTTCCTACTGTATTGATACTGATGGTCTTGCTCTGGGTGTATCTGAGACCAGACCATCTAGAATAAGTCCCTGGTGGTATAGCTGCAATGGTTGCTTGAATCTATGTTTAGGTTAAGATTTATGCAATTTTTATTCTAAGTGCTCTTTATTTGCCAGGCTAAAATTATGTGTTCCTCTATTTGCAAATGTATTGGTTGCAAAAATTATGAAGAAACTCCAGAGGAAAAAACCCAGTCAAATGTGCCAAACTACATGGACTTTGGAAATAATGAAGAAAATAGCCCAGTTTTAACATCAACATTCAAAATGTTACCCAGATCGAAGAAAGACAGGTGATTATTTGGAAATAGCAATACATAATTCATTGGTCTGACTTCATTAATTTTTTGTGTAGCCATTTTTATTGTTATAGTGACAGATGGCCTATATACAAAAAATCACTTCACATAACATTTACCATCTTGTTTCTATAAATAAAAACATTATCTAAAGGAAAGGTTTTAAGTAGATAGTAACTTTAAGTAGATAGTATTCAGAGTTTGGGGATATATGTATTAGTTCTGCTTACAAAACAGCAGTTATTTATGTATTTATCACACATTTAATTTTCTGAACATTTTTCCTCCTTAGCTACTTTAGTTTTCCTTCAGTTTCTCTGTTCTTAAATTTTTCTGTGTTCAAGCATTCATTTCTAACAAAACCTTGACCAAAGAAGTACTAAGAAAATTGTTAATATTTCTCTGATGTTCAGTTAATAAGCATGCTTATATCACTGCTTCTCTCCCACCTCTTCTTCTTTTCGTCCACCTCCTGCCAATTTTATGTGTTGACAATTTGAATTGTAAAATATTCTAAGAAAGCCTGATGTTGTTAATGCTTTCTAACATAGTTGAAGCCCAATTTCTATTTTTGATTGGTTTATAGTCATTTGTGTAATAAATAGAAGCACCTGTTAATGACAAAATTAATTAAACCAACTCGTAATTGATTTTAGGGAGCTTTACTCCAGGCTTTAAAATTTTCAGTTTGCATACATAATTTTCTTTGCTTCTTTTCGTTAACCATCACCTTGAAATTCTTACTTTAATTCCATTTTAAAAAATACTTTATGATGATCCAGTTTTAAAATACTTTAATAATTTCTCTTTCTGGTAGTGCATTGATGGGGTAGATGGTGCTAAGTTATGCCTTTGCTTGAATCACACAGTGAAATTCCTACAAATATGTATCTTACATCAGCTACTGCAGCTACTCTTACTCAGCTCTGTGCATTCCAACTTTTAACTGAATTTCGTAGTCTCCCCTTTATATTATTTTGTGTATTTTAAATGGAGATATTTCATGTTTCATACAGTTTCTTTTTCCCTGTTAGGCAACCAGCTGTATGTATTTCTTGGGAAGAAGTGAAAGCAGTGTGTGATTGTCTCCTGGTGCAAGCTCAAGAAGCAGAAGAACGAGGTTACACTGTCTGTCTAGCTGAGCAGATGATCATGGAGGAATTTGGGAGATGTTTATCCCAGATCCTGCATGCATTATTAAAATTTAAAGGACTGAAACCTGAATAATTTTCAATGTATTATAAAGCCAAGAAGTAATACGGCTATGTTGCCACAGTCTCCACAATTTTGCTACTTAATGATCTTACTTTGATCTTTTGTGGGAATAATTTCATTGACTTCAGCTAAATTATTTTTGAATTATGCTGGTGTAAGTTAAGTCAGCATCACTTGCAACATTACTCTGAATAACTTATTGCTGTTGAAAGTTTTTTTTTTTTTTTTACTAAAAGAGATTTTCTGTAGTTAAGACCTTCTGAGCTAATTCTTCAGTCTTTATCCAGACTCTTACTTAAATTAACTTTAAATTATTTTACTTGATGTTTATGCAAGTACAGATAAGGCAGAAATTTAAGTAAGAATTTGCTATCTTAGGTGGGTTATTTTATGATGTGTGAAACAATTTTATTTCTGGTGGTAGTAGGCAAATCCACTAAGTTTAGCTTTGGGTCTTCTTTGGTTTGGCAACGTATTTTTTCTGTCTGCAAATGCATTATTTTTGGAAAACAGTGTTTTCAGTAGATTTAGTATTTATTGTAGGAAAAAAACCCACACCAGATTTTGTTCAACATTAAATCTGCAAGACAGACGAGCCTCATAAAGAATAGGAGGTAAATTACCTCCTTTTTACTACTACTCTAAAGTACAAGAGATTGTGTTGGGAAAATCTTTCATGTACATACTATTTAGCATTGAAATGTGCTGAATCCCACATTTGCCATACGGTTTCCCTTAAAGCTTGGAATACCTTTGTTTAATTATTCATTTTTCTTATATGGACATTTTCTTTGTGTCATTTCTTCCTCTTCTCATTACACTGTTGAGATAAGACTAGATTTTATTTTCTTTAACAGGAGTAACCTATTTGCTGACATGTTTTTTGAAAAAAAAAAAAGTCATCCAAATGAATTGGTGGATTATATAAAAACGTATGTTCTTTGTTTTTAGACATTTTATGTTCATAATGTATGCTTGTATATTTTTGGCATTTCTGCTTAAATAAATAAAGATATTCTCCATGTTATGTTGATTCATGAAAAATTGACAGGACAGGAGGTGAGACTACATGGTATTTCAAATTTTTGATTAATAAGAAGGTGGGCTTTTTTATTAGTGGTAGTTGATATGTGAATATCTTGCATTCTTTATTTCTGTTTTTAACAACTGCTGCTTGAGATTCCTGAACATCAGAGAAAATGAATTCTCAAAGTGCTCAATAAGTGGTATGGCACCATCTGTACACTTCACCCCATCCTGGGCCCACCAGTTCCGAAGATGATTTCTTCTAATTTTGGAATTAATACTTACATAAAGAAATTGTCTTAAAAAGTATTTGTTAAGTGATAGAATTACTAGGAAGTCTTAAATCAGAAGGGCACATAAGGGCTGTAGAGTCAATAGACAATCCATGAGGAAGCAAAGCATGAAGGAAAGAAGAAAGCAGCTTATATTGGCTTGAAATATATCAAGCCTTTACCATGCCTTGAAATCAAATCTCAGAAATCAACTCACTAAAATTTCCATTGGCATTGAGGTTCAGTAGGATTAATACTAGTAAGCAAGAAAATAGGATTAGGATTTGTGACATAAATCTGGATTAAAAATAGCAATGTGAAATAGAAATGCAAAATAAAAGATTATTGGGAGGAGTAGCAAAAGAAAATACATTGTAAGAGGAACTGTTAGAATCCTTGAAAAACTGAATTTAGAGTAATACAGGCTCATCTTCACATGCATCTTGAGTTGAATACACACAGCAGGAGGCAATGCCATAATATAAAATGGCAAGTTATTAAGCCCAAAAGAGAAATGAGCTCAAATATGCGAAAAAAAAAACCAAGAAGAAAAATAATAAGATTTTGACAAGTTAAGAGGTTGGAAAATAATAAAAAGTAAAAAATTCACAGGGAAAATTTAAAGGAAAAAATGCAGAGAATTAAAATGGATTAGAGAGGGAAAAATATGAAAATTCTATTACCAAAAGTAAATGGTAGAAGTGCAGGGGAGAAATACAAATAGCATTGTATGGGAAATAAATGCAGAAATGATCTACAGCTTTGAGCGACATCCCTAGGCTCTCATCTATGATAGACATGATGTATAATGCTGAGACCTTCACTCAGAGTGTCAGCTAAGAAGCTTTGAAGGAAGGTTTCTGCATTTTCTGCATGAATTTTGAAGTCACTGTATAAACGAAACAGGCATAAATGAAGTTAATATCTATTTGATAATAAAAAAAATACAAGGCACAAGAATGTGTAAGAGTTTACACTGAGGCAGTAAGAACCAACTAGTAGATGTAAAAAGCTGAAATTAATTATCTTTTTCATTATGCAGCAGTAAAACCAATCTGATTTAATATTTTTTATGTTGCAGATGTGATAAGCTTGCCTGTAAAAAACACTCCCAGGCTGTGTGGTGACTAGGATTGTAATTATATTCTGATAACAAAAGATAAATGCAAAGCAGAAGTTGATAATACATACTGTAACAGACGAGCCTAGCAGAAGCAATTTCTGTAATTGTTAGCAACCTCAAAAACTCTGTAAAAGAGAGTTACATAGTCAATAAGGAAAGTTAAAAGCTTTGTGCTCTTACATGTAATGCTTTTTGCATTGTAAAATTATTTGAGAACAACACTGACACAGCCACAGATTTCTTCCTGAAACAGGGAGGAAAGACGCACCAGTTTTATTAGCTAAGGGTAGTCCTTTTGTACTAAAGAAAAGTTTTGTTTCGTAACAAAGGTGAAAACTGTCTTGGTGAAAAGGGCACCAGAAATCCAGTCCTGAGAGGGTCAAGGGGTTGGCATAAAAAGTTCTGTACAGAAAAGATTGAGAAGGAAAAAATCTAGCTGAATAGAATTGGAACATGTGCGAACTGTATTAGGGAGAAAATGCTTTTCAAATTAGTTGATAATTTGACATTCTATTCCATACAAGGGTCCTGGAAATTAGATACTAATGAATGGAACTTCTTTAAATGGCTTTACATGAATAAGAACTAAGTGGAATTGTTTTCAATCACTGCTGCTTCATCTAGCAAAAGAAACCCTGGCCCCAGCAAATAAATACATTAAAAGGAGAAGGATAGCTAAGAAATTAAGCAGGGACAGCTCTCTTTATAGCAACTATTGTGCTCTTCTTGGTAATGGATCTTTATTTCTTTTTACAGTATTTTATAATTTGTTCAATTTCTGAATATGAAATTATGGTATATCAGAAATAGATATATTCATATTTATGAGAAAACAAGCAGGAATTAAAAACTAAGCAAGCCCATGGATTCATAATTCCATGAACTACTTTCATTTTAACCTTACAGAGAAAACACAAAGACTTTTTTGAAACTGGCAATGTGTCAGTCTCATCTGAAAAGAACAAGGAATATTACTCTTTTAAAAATAAGTAAGGATAGACATTATTTTGTTGGGTACAATTGAAAAGTTACTGAAAGCAAACATTCTCATCAAATGTCTTTTTTCTATTTAATTTTTAACCTATGGATATATCAGGCAGTATTTTAAAAGCTTGGTAAACTGTTGTCAAGATCTTCAGTGCAGAGATCTGGGCTCAGCACATTGAAATTATTTCAGAGAGGTCTCTGAAATTCAGGAATTCAGACGCTGCTAAGAGGTATCACTAGACTCATAATCATGCATTTCCACTGAAGGATGTTGCAATGTGGTATGTGAGATCTTATTTAGAGGTGTGGATCGGTACAGAATAAAAATTATGCAGGGAACTAAATTTCTCATATATACGTAACATTGGATGAGAGAAGCAAAACACAATACAAACCACTCCATGAGATCTTTACATAAGGACTGAAAGTTGCTATCTGATGCCTTCCCTATTAGTTACATTTGGAATCTCTCCCTGTTTGATTAGGGCAGGTGTCATCAAACTTAGTCAACTGTTCATTAGGGTATTAGGGATTAAATGTTTCCCTGTCAGTGTATAGATTAAAAAAATTGGAATACATTCTGACAGGAGAACCCTTCTCTTTTTAGATTACTTGTCCCATTTGAGAAGCTGACATATTTGGACAGAAAGAGAAAAGGGCAAATGTCAAAGGAGCCCCAGTTTTAATAGAGAGCAGTATGCAGAGGAACATGAAAGTAAACGGAAGTATGAGAGAAACATCTCAGAAAGAATAGTATCTGGAGGAAAGTAGTGATGTGTACAAAATAGCTTCTAATTCTATATTTGTTTTGCATCAGCTTGAGACAAGTGGAAGCAAAAAAAATTAACTGGTGAATCAAGAGGTGACTCTAAGCTACCAGTATTCATTGATTTCATACAGCTATGGAAAAGCTTAATGCTTTTCTAGAGAATATTAGAAAAGATAGTTCTAGTAGAGAGAAAAAAATGTCTTATTTTATAAAATACTGCTAAATCTAAATTTGGAACACTGTGTACTGTTTTGGTCATCTGTGTTCAAGAAATATAAACTTAATTTGGAACAGATGCAGTTCTTGGAAAGGCTCCTGGGATGAACGAGAGAATGGAATATCTGTCTTTAAATGGAGAGAACAAAGGAGATTGATTTATTCTAGACAAATAAAACCTGAAAGGAGATATGATTCCTCTTTGTAAATAAATTCAGGGCATAAATACTGAAAAGGGATAGAAACTGTTAAAAGATACGTATCACTTGAATGTAGAATGGAAAGTAAGTTTTCCTAGCCATTCAAAGAGTAAAGTTCTGAAAGGGTCTTCTAGATAGGATAGTGTGAGCCAGGAACCTAACCTAATTAAAATGGATCTTCAAAAAACTGCATAATTAATCAGATATTATGGAGACAATAAATTACGTCTGCAGTACAAGGCTTTGGGTGTCTATATATTAGCATATTCAAGAAATTTTGAAAGGAAAACCAGTAGATTATGCCATCTATCCTTTGCATGAATCTCATCCTTTGGGGCTTTTTCTAGTCACCTATGTCACACGGAAAAATATTTCTTCTCCTTGATAGTTTGGAGAAGAGGAGACTGAGGGGTGACCTTATTCGTGTCTATAAATATATAAAGGAGGAGTGTCACGAGGATGGAGCCAGGCTCTACTCAGTGGCAAACAATGATAGGACAAGGGGTAATGGGTACAAACTGGAACACAAGAGGTTCCACTTAAACTTGAGAAGAAACTTCTTCTCAGTGAGGGTGACGGAACACTGGAACAGGCTGCCCAGGGAGGTTGTGGAGTCTCCTTCCCTGGAGACATTCAAAACCCGCCTGGACACATTCCTGTGTAACATTATCTAGGTGTTCCTGCTCCGGCAGGGGGATTGGACTAGATGATCTTTCGAGGTCCCTTCCAATCTCTAGCATACTGTGATACTGTGATACTGTGATATGTCATTCTTAGAACCCTTAACTACTGAATGCTAACAGATGCTGAGGTAAACTGCAGGCATGTGTGTTCACCCTCTTAGAGATATTAAATTCCCCTGTTTAAATGCTCAGGCTTGCATTCATCAGACTTACTTTAGAATTATGAAAGAAGTTTTTTTTTTTTAAGTTGGAGTTATTTTGGGATCCTCTATGAAGGTCATATATGTATTTAATATTCTGCCAATTCAAAGATTTACTTGATGTTTCTTTCTGTAGCATGGTGTTGTTTTGAATCACTTGATTCACATGTGAAATGTACAAGAAAGTGTGGGAAGTGTTTGGGGAAGATGAAGTATATGTTCTGTAGTGCCTTCTAAACTGTACACATTGCTTATCGTCAGCAGTGGACTTTGGGTTTGAAGTTCTAACCCTGTGTGATAAAATTCCATATTGGTTTTCCTTTAGTTTAGAGATCAGTCCAGAATCCATCCAAAATATTTTATTTATATATATTTTTATATATATATATATATATATACACACATGTTTGAAGTAATTATACTTCAGGAGTCAGGCATTTAGAAAGAGCAAGGAATATCAAACCCTGAGCAGGTACCTAGCAGAGTGGGGCCCTGATTCCATCTGGGGCCTCTACTACAGCATAAATTGTTAAAAATACTGCTCGTATGTGTGAGAAAAGAAGAGGTATGTAGTGAATTTGCAAAACCCAGTAGCCACCTTATAAGCATACCCCAAAATAATGCTTTCATAAGTCTTCATTATAGTGTGGATATTTGCCATTCAGTATTACCCACTTCAGAGACCAAATGTGACTCATTATTAAATTACTTCAATCTGTGCTGATGTAGAAGCACCCCTGACACATCTCTTTGTGAGCCATTTCTTCAGAGTAATTGCATTAGTAATAGGCGATTACACTGCAATCTTATGTTCCTACAAAATTAAGGTAATTATTGTAGCTAGAAACACATCCCCGTGTACTCTGTCCTAGCAAGGAAGCTGGTAAAAGGCAATGTAATTGTCTTTTCAATTCTTCAATTCCTTCTAATAAGAGAATCATTAAGGTATAATTATATTATTGATGTGGTGTAGGAGAAGTTTTCATATCTGAAAGAGCATGGAAACAAAATTATAGTTTGAAGATACAAATTCCTAGTCCATAAAGGGGAAAAAAAAGATCTTTTGCATTTAGGTTCCTTAACAAATGTGGAGGAAATGTATTAGAAATGCATGAATGAGTTTGTGTTCTGCACTTTGGAAGTAGTAATGTCTGTCTTTGGAATAGATTTATTATGCAAAAGGTTTTTTTTCCTTTGAACTGGGTTGTCCAGAGAAGCTGATACAGATTTTTTTCTTACTGGATTGAATAGGTATTAATTTATTCATATAGGAGACCTTCTGAATACTAGTGTCAGCTTCTAGTAAGTCTGCATGCTGTAGAAATTAATTTGTGTTTTACTTTTCACCTTTCTTTAAATGTCTTTGAGGAAAACCTGACATTTCACATTTTGTTTAATGCATTATGTTTAATATAACAGCTGAGGAAGAGCAGACAGGCCATTCCCTGAGAACTTAGCTAAGTAATTCAGTGCTAAATAGTCTAAAAGGGATACTGAAAAGCCAGTTTCTTCACAGGTATTATGGGGTGTCAAAATTCATAGGTGGAGAATGCCACTAGGTCATTTGAGGGTGGCAGCTTGTGTTTGGGTGTGGGCTGATGAGAGAATGTTCCATGACAAAAGTACTCCTCGAGGTTTTACTTTCTTTGCCACTTGAATTGCTAAGTGCAAGCTGATGGCCCTGGTGTAGAAAAGAAATATTCACTTATGGAATAGTTCTTGCAATATGTGATACACAGAACTGGTAACATGCTCCAAATTGCTTTGATTTCAGAGGTAAAGCCCAGCAAGCAAGTACGGATTGCTTAATTAGCGTACTAGAATACGAGAAAAGTGTCAGATTAAGCTAAATCTCATTAATGCAAGTATCTCAGCAAATGTGGTATATAGTTGCCGTTTATTAATAATAGTGAATGAAGTGGCTCCTTTAAAATGTCTAGAAATAAAGATTATGATGGGATCATATGTAAGTTAAGACGTTGTAGTGTCATAACTGCTGCATGTGGAATTCAGTGTATCTTACATTTTTGTTTTTCTGCTAGAAGACTTGATAAAAGAGAAAAGGCAAAAAAAAGATAAAGATGAGGGGAATACAGGAATATCTTCCTCCCAAAATGCCATTGGTGTTGTATAGCTGGTATTATGAAAATTGAGAACTTATTTGATTCCAAAGCTTTTCTGCCCATGTCTAGTGGCAATATGAATTCAGAAAATTTATAAGAAAAAAGTAATATCCATGAGGGAAACTTTGGTTCATTTTAACTAATGAGAATCATTTACAGAGATCCAGGAGTTGGGGTATAGACAATGAACTTAAGTAGACTGCCCCACTTCTGTTGTGTAGAAGATAATTGTGACTGCTGAGCAGTTTGTTCTTTATTGAACAGAACTGGTATGATATTTCAGGAACCAGTCCTAGAAGAGATGAAGTCTGGCCTCTGACAAGTCATTCCTGTGTTATGGGTGGTAAAATGAAGATATGCAGGTGGCTTGCCAAGCAAGCAGCTGTTACTTGAATTATAAGGTGATTGATAGGCAGAAATACAGGAAGATATTTTCCACAAATCTACTGTGAGTTCGATCATTAAAATTTACAGTTAATTTACAGCTATGGAGATTTTTAACTCTTTATTAACTCAAGTAGCTAGAGAAGGCTTCTGGCAGGAGCTGTGATCCTATAGGGGAATCTTGCTTGAGTACACCATTAAGTAGCACAGTCTGTGGAAAAGCCGTAAGGTGAAGAGTGTGAGGAGGAAAGAGCAGCAGACACACAAAGCATTATGAACTGTCAATAACCCCCTGCACTGCTGGTGTGGGAAGGAGGTAGAAGGGTTGAGAGTGAGGTAGAATCTAGGAAGAAGGGAGGAGTAGGGGGAAGCTGGTTTTCGATTTGCTGTTATTTCTCATCATCATACTCTGATTAACTGGCAGTAAACTAAAGAGGTTTCCCTAAGTCGAGTCTGTTTTGCCAGTGATGGTAATTGTTAAGTGATGTCCCTATCCTTATCTCAACCCACAAGCTTTTTTGTCCTGTTTTTCCACCCCTGTCCTATGAGAAGGGGGAAGCATAGAGCAGCTTGGTGATCACCCAAAAGCCAACCAAGGTCAGCCCATCACAGTCTGGTGCTGCAGAAAGCCCCTTCTCCCTGAGCAAGAGGTTTTTTAATGGGTATCCTATTATATCACTGCTCCTTTTATCTTCCTGTGCATGTTTTAAACCAATTTTTCACTCACCTTCCCCTGGTTTCAGGATGGAATAGGTACAATGTTGTTACAAACAGTCCAAAAATTCCTCCTTGTTTTCTTTCCATCTTTTCCTAAGCAAACTGTAGAGATCTGTAGCAATCTGTTCAAGCAACCTCCCATATTGTCATTTCAGTCATAGCTTTGATAATTTATCACAAATTTAACCCCATTCACATCCACCACATGCGCTACTACTAGCCTGATTGTTAAAGAGATCTGGCAGGATTTTCCCTGGTACCCACTCATGAATTCTTTTCTGCCTTGCTCAGGCTTGTACGTTTTTGGTATTCTTAATCTTGGATTGAAAGGATTTTTATTATAATTCTATAATGAATACAAAAAGAACATCAGGTAGGCTATGAAAAAGGAAGATATAACTTTTAAGCTGGTTTCTGTGAACTAGTTATTTCAAAACATCTGTATTACAATGACCATTCAAGACAATAAGAACTCTAATAGCATACTGTAGCACAATACAAATGTATTCACAATGCAGAAGGATGTGACATTGGCCCATGCAGTATATGCTTTTGTAAGGAAAGAACTGAGGGGACCCACATCCTCTTTAATCTCTGTCAGAAGTGTCATATCTTGAATGAACTCTGCCAAGCTGTTTGATTTAACATTCTCCAGGTAGCTTGCTATAGCCATAGTGAGGAATAACATATAGGTAGCTCTGTCCATGTAGGACAGATACATAGGTTTTGCATTCACCTATGTACAGCACTGATTCCCGAGGGCATAGCTAACTCATCTTACTGCTTTTTAGCAATGTTGAAAATCTAGGGCTGAGAAGCAGGGCTAATTCACCTGTGAGGAACAGACGTCTCTGTATAGCCACTTCATTATGTAGTGCAGACAGACCTGTAGCACAACAGGAGTCCAAGACCCTTTCAGAGTGTCAGGGCTCAGAGTGCACAACCTCCACCCCCCTGTGGATTTTGCTGTTTGGGCTGAAGGCAGCTTAAATATGGTGCAGGTACTCTTTGCTTAGGAGTAGTTTTTCATCTGAAGCTCATACGCAATCCTTGCCTAATCTGTGTTTGAGCCATTCCTGTACCTGGTTGATAAAGACCCTGATTTTGTCACTTGGTCTTGACAACCTGGCTTGATCTCAGACCTGCTTCATTGCTCTGAGCTTGTCTGGAAATGTGAGCTGCTGGCTGAACCTGGTTACCATCATTGTACCTGTTCTGCTCCTCTTGCTCAGGTACTGTGGGACTGTGTCCATTTCAGTGTGGGCAGTGTCCCTGCCTTCTCACCCTCAGCTCCCAGCTGGTTTCCCCTGAGACTTAGCCCACCCTTGCTGCTCCCTGTCACATAGCTGTTGGAAAGTGAGTAATTTTGCCACATAAAGCTGAAATTTTTACGTGCCCTGACAGTGTCTCCATATGCTAGGAAACATCCTCTCCCCCTCAACCCACCCACCCCCCCCCATCTTATTAGCAGGTATCTGATACTTTGCTTTGTAGGAAAGGTCTATATAAACAGGTTACTGACAATAGCAAAGGACTGAACCGGGTGGGCCAAGAGGTTTATGTTGTCTACTATCCCTGAAAGTAAATCCTTTAACCTTGCTGTGCAATTCTGCATGCTTATTGCCAAGTACTGTCTGCCTACTGTCTGACCTACCTCTGCCTATCTAAAAGCTGTTTATTCTTGCTCAGCTGGCTGTGGTGAGAACGAGAGTATTCTGAGAATCAGTCATGGAGTTCAAATCCAAGTGTTGGGCACCCCATAGGTAATTTATTTTTTCCCTGTTCATCTGCTTAAAGGCCACTTTACAGTGGTTACGAATACAGGTAACAATTGTAAGGTATTGTAAACCTTAGAGAGGTTAAAACCAAGATCTTTAAATGGGTCAATGAGGTCAGGAGAAAGGAAACAACAAAGTTACAGCATTATAATTAAATCTTAAGTGAGAAAAAGAAGATTGAAGAGGAACAATATATGTGAACTTTTTTTAAGGAGAAGAGGGGGAAAAAAAGCCTTCTGAAAAAGTAGACTAGCTGCTCTCCTGTTGTATATATATTTTAGTTTGCTGATGACACCAAGCTGTGTGGTTCGGTTAATGCACTGAAGGGAAGGAATGCCACCCAGAGGGACCTTGACACACTTGTGAGGTGGGCTGATGCCAACCTCATGTAATTTAACCATGCCAAGTGCAAGGTCCTATACCTGGGTCGGAGCAATCGCAGGCACAGCTACAGGTTGGGCAGAGAAGAGATTCAGAGCAGCCCTCAGGAGAAGGATTTGGGGGTGTTGGTCGATGAGAAAATGAACATGAGCCGGCTTCAGTGTGCGCTTGCAGCCCAGAAAGCCAACCCTATCGTGGGCTGCATCAAAAGGAGTGTGACCAGCAGGTTGAAGGAGGTGATCCTGCCCCTTTACTCTGCTCTTGTGAGACCTCAATTGGAGTATTGTGTGCAGTTCTGGTGTCCTCAACATAAAAAGGACATGGAAATGTTGGAACAAGTCCAGAGAAGGGCCATGAGGATGATCAGGGGACTGGAGCACCTCCTGTATGAAGACAGGCTGAGAAAGTTGGGGCTGTTCAGCCTGGAGAAGAGAAGGCTGTGTGGAAACCTCATAGCAGCCTTCCAGTATCTGAAGGGGGCCTACAAGGATGCTGGAGAGGGACTCTTCATTAGGGGCTGTAGTGACAGGACAAGGGGTAACAGGTTAAAACAGGGGAAGTTTAGATCAGATATATGGAAGAAGTTCTTTACTGTGAGGGTGGTGAGGCACTGGAATGGGTTGCCCAGGGAAGTTGTGAATGCTCCATCCCTGGCAGTGTTCAAGGCCAGGTTGGCCAGAGCCTTGGGTGAGATGGTTTAGTGTGAGGTGTCCCTGCCCACGGCAGGGGGTTTGGAACTGGATGATCTTAAGGTCCTTTCCAACCCTAACTATTCTATGATTCTATGATTCTATATGCCTAAGTGAGAATTTCTTTTGTTGACAAAAGGAAATTGCTGTGGGACAATTTATTTTTTTCCACTAACTTGCTACCTTCTGAAAAGATGACAAGCACCAAAATCACATCATTAAATAGTCTTTCTTCAGTGTGAAGAACTCCCACATGAATAGGGAGTGATTTATGAGTTGAATCCTTATGATGAATAGCTCGTATTAGCCACAAATTAGATAGCTAGAAGATGACTGAATTATTACTCACATGACTCAATCACGTAATTATCACAGAATTGGTGCAATCTTTCTACTTCATTTGATCAAGGATAAAAGGCCCAATTCTAATACTTTTAGTGGAGGTAATCTTTGATTGTGCAAATAGTGCCTTGACTTTACAGGGGATGACTTCCCACTCTGGACTTAGAAGTGATTAATGATTCACTGGTAAAATTTAAGTAAGTTCATGATTTTCATTATGTTTCTCACAGACCAGCCAATGTAGAATACTGTATGCTGTAAAATCTGTCATGGCTAGAAGTGTTTGAGTGGAATGGGAGACTTACAAATCCAAGTTCCCCAAGGCTTGGTTCCATTGGTCTGAAATACACTTTAAATTGTCATACTGTTTTTCAAGTATCAGCTTATCATCAGTAAAATCTAGTAATAAAAGTGTTTTCCCATATAATAATTGCTGAACTACATGATTAGTAGTGAAGTGTCACTTTATATGTATCCTAACCTCATTTCCATCTTCTGGAAATTCTTTCCATGCAGCTTTAACACCAGTGTATTCTTTGGAGTCCACAGACTCCAATACACAATGTTTAGAAACACTTTTCTGCCAATTTATCTGAATTATTAGATAACTGACTTATTCCTGGGACTGGCACACTGCCTCCAGTCTTTCATATCCAAATGTATGACTTTCTAAATTAATACATTTGCCGTAAAATTCTATATATGTTGGAATTTTTCTGGTGCTTTTGAACCCTGGAAGCTTTTCCCTCCTCTAAGTCCACCAGGATTTTGGATGACCAGTGTCTGACATCCTGCATTTCAGGTTTGAGGCCTCTCAAAGTGAGTGTATACTTGCTCCAGGTTAGGTACTTAGAGTCAACCATCGTATCTTTAAGGCTGTAGAGACTAAGGAGATGGGGTGGTCTATATCTCTTCCCTCTGTTTAGTTATGACCTGTGTGCTGTCTAAATCTTACAGTCACATCATGTCTTAATCACTAAATTAGAGGATTTATGAACCTTCAGACACAAGCAGAAAAGGTCAGACCCAAACACAGAAGCTAAAGCCTGTCATCTTCACCCTATAACTTCCTGTCACTGACTGCAGTCGCACAGCTTCCATATTCACAAATGGGACCTGCAGGATCACCTGTTGCAGTCAGCTGGGACCTCTTGATCCTTTCTTCTTCTTTGGACTCTGTCCTGAGATTGCCTTTTCTGAGACCTATGTATGACAGTTGTGGCTATGATTCTTTACATTTGATGAGTAGCCCTAACTTGTTTTACAGACACCAAATACTGCCATCAATGGGGTACTAGAAAAAGGATTGTTTAGAAAGACGTCAGTGTCAAACAATAGTTTCTGCTTCTGGCTAGTAGGGAAATTTAGCTCTAGATTTACATTGAAGTGATCAGTGATCCAGCACTTGAATGAAATTTCAGGTCTCAGCTGCACATTTTCTGCTTGTTTTAGGTAGTTATTTGGGTGAATTATAAACATCATAGAATCATCATAGAATGGTTTAGGTTGGGAGGGCTTTCAGAGCTCATCCAGTTCCAGCCCACTGCCACAGGCAGGGGCACCTTGCACTAGACCAGGTTGCTCAATGGTACAGTGCTTACTAATGCAGTGGGCCATATTATTTTTGTGTCTTCATTTTCAAAGCTCATAATTCCTTTTTAAGTACAATTATGTATCATACCCAAAGTGGTGTTCATACTGTGGCCATCTTGTTTACATTTACCAGTATCATGTTACTGTTACTTGTAACTCATTTTTTGAGAAAGGATTTAAAGGCACTTTTAGCGCCCAAATTCTTTCAGCCCTCTTTTTCCCAAGGTAATGAGTCAAAACCACTTCCTGCAGATGGGAAAGTAATGCTAGGTTTAGTTGGGACAGACGTTCAGCATAGGAGTCTGCAGGAACATCACATCTGTCTTATCTCCTTATTTCACTCATCCTGCTCCTGAACTAACACTTCGAAGAAATACAAATATGTCCATACTGGGATATCCTTTCTTGCAGATATCTCTGGTTTTTGTACCTTCAAAAAAAAATCCTTCTTTTTTTAATGTTGTTTATCTCAGTATGTCTTGGAGGTAGCTATAATAATTCCCTTTGAAAACTATCCCCATCCCCAAACCTTCTTGCAGATCAGTGCTTACCAGAGAGCGGTGTGTGCAAACTGGGTCCCTGAAACTGAAGCCTTTTATTGCAAATATTCAGCTTTGAACTTCTGTCAAAGTCCATGTTGTTAGTCCACAAAAGTAAATCTAGGAATCCTTAGTGTAGAGAACAATAAGTCACAGAATCCACAGAACAAGTGCCAAAGGTCTGACTGTCATAAAAAGTTATGCCTAAATCCAGATTTTCCCTGTCTCATTCAAGTCACCAACCCCACATTCTGCTGTTTAGATGCAGCCTGGGATTGTTTTTTGTGGGAGGATTTTTATTTTCTCTATGTAATTTATTTGTCTGTATTTAAGCTGGTGCGCTGACTAGCAAGGTACAGAAGTTCCCTCAAATAACTAAAAATGGGGAACATTCTCACCCAGTCCCTCGATGAGATATTTATAAGAAAAATATATTTGCACTTTGAGATTTGCACTAACAGAAAGATATACCTCAGAAGCTGCCCTATAACTTCTTGACAAGATTGTTTTCTAGAGAGTGGACTACACTAATTTTTCCTATTGATAGTGTAAAACAGGAGTTTTTTCCCCCATTATTTCTCATTAAAACAATGGTAAAGCATCCAGACAACCACTGCACAAGACTCTTGTGGGTTTTATTACCTGACTTATGTCCTTAATTTTTGTCATACTAATAGAAGGATGTTTTTAAAATAACAACATACAGTGGGTATGTATCACTTAGTCACTGCATTTCTCTCTGTTGGTCAGTACACAGTGTTTTATTGGTTCTCTTCTCCTGTTTCTTCCTGTTTTCTAAAGCAACTACTGTTCTTTGCAATTACAACTCTAGGTAAATCAGACATTTGCATGTCTTTAAAGCTATTCTGTTAAGCACTCTTTAGCGTTTTCATGTGGAGCGCTATTACCACCTTGTGGCCATTTAGGCCATCTATTATTGAACTCAAGAAGAGTAGGGCTTGGTATACTGCAGCCTCCTAAATTGACAGCCTTCTCTGCTTCATAGTTATCCTTTGCTTTCATCTGGCTGCACAAAAATAAGAGAATGAAAGAATAAAGAACAAGCAACCCTTACATGTTCTGTGTATTATTCGAAAATCAAAACCATTTCTTTAACAGAAAAAAAAAATATAAAAAAGGCCTTAAATCTTGATTCTGCAAATGCTTGAACCTTTTCTTCTGGAACCCCTTACCATGTTTTCCCCAAAGTTTAGCATGTTGTGGTTGTTTACCTTTAGGAAAAGAATCCAAAAGGGTTGTAAGAAAGGGCATAGTAACTGTCTGGAGACATTCCGAGTGTTCAGTAACAGCAAAGGGAAAAATTATTCAGAGAATCCTCACAGAATATCAGAACAGTTTGGACTGGAATGGACCTCAAAGCTCATCCAGTTCCAATCCCCTGCCATGGCTTGGGACACCTTCCACTAGACCAGGATTCCAAAAGCTCCATCCAACCTTCTCATGTCTGTGGTCGCTAAAATAAGTGTTTGGTAGAAAGGCAGAAAGAAAATTTCAGTTCTGTACCAGGAAATGCTTTCTAATCAGAAACACGGGCTGGTTTGTTGGAGGGATTGTGCAGACTTTAACACTGGAGGTCTTACAAACTGGCTCTCTTGAGATATGGTTATAAGCAACTGATCTTGGAGAATAATTTAGACGAACTCTCGAGTTCCTTTCCTGATGAACAGTTTATGAGCTGAAGAATTATTGGATTTAAAAGTGGTAAAAGAAGTCCCTCTGTGAGGAATTCTTGGCATTTCTTTGGTAGATTGGTTAGCTTGATAGTGTGTGTGTTGGGAAAGGATGCAGTGACAGAATAATTTCCTGTTATGTAAGAACTGGCTTCTGAATGAAAAAAGTTTTGCCTAGAATCCTTCCATAGATTTCTTCTGTCTTTCTTTTCTTGTATAAATTAATAAAGATAAGGCTACCAAAGCTACAAGAAAGAGTTACCAGGGGCTAACTTCTTACTTGTGTTAGAGCCATAGAAAATTCCTGTTGACACAACTTTAGTAGCTGTATTATGTATCTCCCACCAACACCAGCATCAATCTTCAAGCTCTCTCTTCTCTGCTAACTTAAAAAGAAATCGTTGGCCCCAAGGTCAGCACGAAGTTAAGTCCCTGCTGATACACACTTACTTCCAAATGCTGCAGTTTAAAGATTATATGTAGCTTTGTCATTGAAAAAGATACCCAGAAACCACAAGCGTGGCCACCTGTGGATTCCCAAAATCCTGGCAGCATGGTGTAACTTCCAATTCCAGCTATAGGGGCTTGCCTCTGTTGAGACTAAAAACCCAAAGGGACAAATAATTCAGGTAGCAGTATGAAATCATTCTGTTTAACAGCTGTTTGAACAAAACATCTTCTCTTACATTACCTCTTAACACTTGCTTTTCAACTGGTATAAATCCATGCTGTTTCCCAGAACTCAGCACATTATTTTAGTTTGTAGCATTCCAGCCATTGGCGTTCTAGCTCCTCAGCAGTTAGCTACCAAGCAAGTGGAGCAGAACCCTGGCTTGGCTGAGCAGGGATCTTCCTCTTGAACTTAGGTGGGAAAGTTTATGGGCATTGGAAGAAAGGACGGGTGAGACAGGAGCAACAGAGACACTGACACTATAGGGAGAAAATTCATGCAGCCAAAGCCCGCTTGGCTGACTGTATTTGAGAGTGCAAGGCATTCTATGTTGTGGAAGCAGAAGGTATGACCCATGTTACAGGTGGGCTCAGAGCTTGTAATGACAATTTTGCTATGTGTTTACCCTGACATTTTGCTAGGAGGTTTTTGTCCTTGAGGTGTTGGCAAGATCATTTTATTTGCTGCTAACATCACATTTCTGCTTAGATATATGTAAACTAATAGTAAGACCAACTTTTGATAGCTCAAGTTAGTAGTGTTCTCCAGGCTTTCACTTATAAAGGGTCAGGTTTTTGAATGTATTTTGGCATCCTAGGGTTCCTATTGGTATCAAGTTGGATTTATAAGAGCACACAATTTCTTGCTTTAATAATGGTTGAGATTGCATGTAAGTAATTAAAATTTCAAATCTTTTTGGTCGGTCAGCAGCTGACCTCTCTTCCCCTAAGTCCAGAAAAGCGTGTTCTGCATCTCAAATTCATGCCTCCAAAAAATCTGACTTTGAATCGCTCTTGAAAACAGGGGAGTAGAATCCTTTATTGCTTTGATTCTTCTGAAAAATGTACCTCAAGTCTGTCCACAGGTGTGATTTCACTGAGTTCACAAAAGGTAATGTGGTAAAAATTGTTTTATTTTATTGGGGGGGGAGCTTTGGGGGGTTTGGGGGGGTTTTTTTGGTGGTTTTTTTTTTTCCATAGTGGAAAACATTCTTTCTGTCTGAGGTAAAGAATAATGTAAATGAGTAATACCTACTACAGATCATAAAAGGAAAAAATGTATTATATCTGCTTCCTTTTACCCAGCCATGAATATCTGGCTTGTCAACACTGTCACAAATATGTATTTTTGGTAATTACTGTGTTTTATGCTAACAGACAGCTACAGTGGGAAGAAGAATACCAAAATAATGATTAACACAACTGAACTATTATGTTTAATCAAACTGAGTTTTGGAAACATATGTTTGAGGGCTGTGGTGAGAGGGAAAGTACTGGCTATAATGGGCTCTGAAAAAGGAATTCAAATGAAAATGGACCAAAAGGCAGAGAATAATGTAAATATATTTGTTTAAAGGTGCTATATAGTTTGAAGTACATAAAATTAATGAAGATTTCACAGGTGTGGGGATACTTCTAAATAATACACAGACACAGTATCATTTCATCATTTCTTTTATAGCTAGAATCGCTACATTGTTCTGAAGGCCCAAAGTGACAGAAGGATTTAATGAAGAATGCACTTTGCAGCAGGCAGGGGGAGTGTTGTTTATGAAATGAGCACAGCCATAGCTTTCGATTCTGAAATTATGTTCAGATCTGAGATTTATTAAAATGAGGGTTTTTTTAATAACGCTGCTCCACTGGATGAAGTCGGTTCTTAACTGATGGAATTAAACCTACTTTTAAGGTCATTGCTACCACTAGACTGAGTTTCCTAGGTCAGGATTTGACACTCATATGTTGTCTTTGGAGAGCTGTGACTAAGTAGGTGACCAGGATGAAAGCCAAGCAGGCACAATTTGCAAAACCGTGTATTGTAAAGTGGTGCAAAAATGTAATGCTTAGCTGTATAATCACGGTTATTTTTCCAGTCTGTTCCTATTGGTCCTCTACATCTTAGGGCCTAGGTTCATTCTGCCAATGAATTTAAATGGTTACTCTGGACTGGGGGCCAAGGCACACTCTGCAGCTAGTGGAGAGAGAAGGTGATTAAGGTCTTCGCTTAGCAGAACTAACGTTCAAGTGCCTAGAGCTCCTGTGAACAGTGCCATAAACAGTTACCCGATATGTGTCCCCAAACACTGATTTGCAGAAGAGGTGCATAAAATTCTCACACAAATCTTTGTAGACTCCTTTGAGTAGTGTTTTAAGAGCTGCAGAGAACAGTAGATGCGAAAACCACCAGAAAGCTAACGATTCCTGTATCTACTATCTTTTAGATTAGGAGTTCTACAGAAATAGCACAGCCATAAGAAACTGAAGAGCTTAGGGAAGCAGGATGTTATTCCCCTACACTGACATCCGAATAAAAAGTAAACAAAAAATACTCATTCTACTAATATGACATAGGAACTCATATTGAAGTAAGTAATCAGAGCCTCAGTTTTTAATCGTGTCAAGAAATACCACCTTTAATATTGATACATGTAAATAATAGTAATAATATTCATAAATCAGATCAATTATTTTCCAATAGAATGATTTTTTATGAAATAAGAGTATAATTTCAAGGAATCATATGACTTCATAAACATTCTGAAGGGGAAATGATAGAAACAATCTGTTCTGAATTAATTATTTAAGTGTAAGTGGTAAATAGTCAATATTTATATTAGGTACAGTACTGAAGGAAAAAAAATATGCAAAAGGAATGGAACATTTTATCTTGATTTGAGATAGGTTGTATTTTGGCATTTTAGAATGTCCCCTCAGACAGATATTCCATATGAGATTCAAGTCTTCCAGCACTCAGGCTGTATGATTTATATGTACTTAATTAGTGGAGAATCCATGGACATCAATTTAATTAGATATACCACGGATGACAGAACATACACAACTTGAATCTCAGGAGAATTTGATCAATATTTAGGAATAATGTAGTGCTTTGCAAGCAATGAGATTAATTCTCCTCTGCAGCTCAACTCTGGCTTTTTAAAGCTCATTTCTGGGAGTTGCCAAGTGTGGCACATGAATTGTCAAAAACCCTATGCTCTGAGGTATTAAAACTCGTAACAACTGACATCTGTATACCCAGCTACTGAATCTGAGTAACAGAGCAATCTGTGAGTTGCAGGTTTCTGTGGTTGGTCCCTATCATGCTCAGTCCTCACAAAATTAATAATAAAGAATTATGTCAAACCCATTATCAAGCCTCCTCAGACATTTTCAGTATTCTGAGTTCTAGCTAATTTTTCTATGCTAATTTGCATTCTGACCTTTACATGAGTAGACAGGTGGGAAAATACATGTATCCTGTCATCTGCTTAATGACTTCCTAATCTGAATAGACTGATGTTGGCTGTGCCGCCAGAAATTTCCTTTTTTACACTGCACTGATCTTCATTTAGACAAGTTGTAGTGAGACTTCCTGAGAGATGAAGCACTGTATGAAATTATACCTTTTTGGTTATAGGGAATATTCTTTTTCTGTTTTACCCCAAAATGTGTGATTTCCAAGTTTCTTTTGTAAGTTGGCATTAGATGCTGTGTAGATGAAGCCCTATTTAATTTATTCCTGAATTATGGATTAGGTTGTTTTATAGCTCTGCGTGCACATGTCCATAACGTGTTCTAAGAAACTATTAATCAAATTTTTTGAGGTAGTGGTTTCATTTGGACCTCAAAGGACTTTTCTTCCGTGAATAGAACTGTTTGTTTCCTTTCAGAACCTGTGGCCTCCACAATGTCCTGTGCCTGTCAGCGCCACAATTTCATCATGACATGTATGGAAAACAACTTATTTTTCTGAAGGTGGAGTTTTAAATTATTACTTTGTCACTAAATCCCTGGTCACAAAAAGTAGTGAATTTTGCTAAGCACTTTTACCACATCTAAGACTCGTCATCTCTCTCCTTACTAGTCTCTTGCCAGCTAAAGTTTCAATATGTTTAGTCTCTCTCTGTGTATAGAAGTTGTTCCCTGTTGCTGAAGATATTTATCACTTCTCTCCACAGCTTTTCTGATTCTGCAGTGGTTATCATTTTTGCAATGAGCAAACTGCAGCTGGTATCAGCATTGGGAACAGTGGCATAATGATATTTTCTGGTTTGGCTTTGGTTACTTTCATTATAATTCCTGACATTTCATCTGCCTTTCTAGCTGCTGCTTACGTTTAAAATGACATCATTTAGAGGACCATGTACCAGGAGTCTAAGCTATTTTTTCGGAGATAATTCAGGCCATCATTTTGTGCATGCAAAATCAGAGTTGTTTGTGTATATACATTGCTTGCATCAGCATTCAATTTCATCTGCCATTTTGCTGTCCAGTCACTCAGCATCATGCAAGCCTCCTGTTCATTGTCAGAGTTAAATTTGCACGCGGAGTCATTTTAATTCTGGTAAACACTGTAACAAAGTTTGGCTCATTTTTTAGACTTTGGCTTTAGTCTTCGGTGCAGATGTGTGTTTCATCTAATCCTACACGAAAAAGGATTCAGTGTATGGAAATGAGAAAATAAAATCATAGAGAGGAAAGGGTTAGGGAAATTTTTATTTTTTTTTTTTTTAACTGGAACTTATGACATCCTTTTATTGTCTCTTCCTGTGGAAACTAATTGATTTCAAGTTGTGGTTTAAAGGCCATCCTTTACCAGGTGTTTGAGAGGCTGATTATGGAGATATTCCAAATATTTGAAGAATGTGGGTCTGAGATGTAGTGATGTAAGACATGTTTTAGATAAATAAGAATGTTAATACAATAAAACTGTTACAGAAATTGATCTAGAACGCCCCTTTATTGTTTTTTGCTCCTTTGTTTTTGCAAACAGCTCTAAAGGATGAAGAAACAATCTGAAAATTTTACCCCTCTATGTATTCTGGAATATTACTAGTATGTGTTTGAATGCCCTAATTATTAACTGAAAGGATAAGGACTGCCTTTAATAATTAGATTATAATGATCCTTTGTGGGTTTTATAATGTATGCCTTCAGCACTGCAGCACAATGAGTAAGAGCTTTTGGTCCTCCCTGCTTAGACAGTGATGCAAATTTTCCAAGGAACTCGATCCTTTGAGTTTTCAGTATTTCAATCTCAAATATCATAATTTCAAATAGATACGCTAACAAGACTATTCCAGCTATAATGAGCTAACAGCATTCTAATTTAGGTTTCAACTTTAACAAGCTGGTAATATGCTAATTTGATTTAACTAATAACTGTTTTCTAATTTAAAACTTAATTTCTTATTTCAACAGAAAAAAAATTCAATGCTAAGATTTTGTTCTTTTTATTTGATCATAGATTCAGCTGCTTTGCCATAGAAAGATGGCTTGCTATTGAGTTTTGCAAATGGATACTAGTACTGAGCAGTCAATGAAGGAAAGTCCAAGGAAATCAATGAAAAGAATGCCTCTCTATTTTAGTGAGCTCTGCTTCAAGATTATGGTGGGAAATGTGGACATTAGTACTGAAAATGAGCATTAGGAATTACTGAACTCTACTAATGCAGAGAAGTTTGACTCTACTTTTGTTTTCACATTTTTTGAAGCCCATAAATTTACTAAATAATGCTGAACAGGCAGCACATGTGGTATTCACAGTGCACATTTCTGTATCACGGAAAAAAAGAATAAATCCAAACCAAGCAAATCAAGTTTAGTGAAACCTTGTCTGAAGGGCTTGTTCAAAATCTCATTGGGTCTGATGAAAAGAATATTTTGTACATCTTGGAAAGTGAACAGCAGACATTAGTTCAGGTGATGAGTGATGACAAGAAGAATGCAGGCTGACTGAAACAGTGAAATAACCTTGGGGGTTCAAATTAGACATTAGCAATTTGGCAACTAGAATGTATTGCGCTATGCTAAATGTGAGATTATGTAATAAAGTTCTTAAAGACTTGTCAGTCTGTGCACTCCAATGCATAGCAGCATTTTAAAAAAGATGATATTTCATTGCACTATGAATACAATGAAAGTCACCTGCATGTGAAAAAGCTTACATTCGGTATCCTCTCAAAACTTTCCTCATCCTTAATGCGACAGCTATTATATATGGGCCTAGCTTTTTTGTATGGATTAAGCATGTATCCAACTGACTGCTGGACTCAGACCAAAGCATCTCATAAAACATTTTTTTTAATCTTAGAGTGGACTGAAGAGTTTCTTCATTAATGAACACAGACCCAGTATTCTTGGTGACATAGAAATAGAAGTCCTACACATAAATTTTGTGTAAATCTATTAATTTAACCTGGGCTTTGTATATGATATATGGTATGTATTCAATTTTAAAATAAAACAATGTAGTTGCTCTTTACTTTTATTTTAGCATTTCCCTACAGAAAAAACATACCAAGGAAAAATTTCACAATATAACTTTACAGGGGGTAAAGGTGGGGGGTGTGTGAGAAGCAAACAGAGACACAAACAAACAAAACAGAAGGCAGAATGCCATTTACAACTGATCAGATTAATGCAAACAATATTTCTCCTCTTTCTCTCCTTTGGATCTTCTGCTTAAAATTCAACCTAAATCTATACTACAACAAAACAAAACCACATTCTTCAAGTCTGGTTTGTTTCCTCTGGTGAAGGTAGCTCGTCACGTGCTCCCACCTCTGCAAAAAGGGAAAAATAAAAGTAGTAGCACATACGTAAGTATGCATATTAATCTTGGCAATTAAATAATGAAATACAATTTCAGTAGGATACACATTCGTGTTTTTCTTCTCAACTATAAGAGGCAAATCCTTGAACTTTTTGTATTTTAATGTATAAACCATTGGGTTTTTTATGTTAATAATTTATAATCTGATAATTATATCCTGATATAATTTCACCTTTTTAGATACAGCAATGACAGAATGACAGCATTTTAAAAGTTTAATGTTATCCAGTTATGCCTGCCATCCTACAGCCTGCTCCAGCTTTAAAGCTTGAGGGAACGATTTTTAAGAGCGAGAGCTGAAGGCCACTTTTAGTTATCACCAAAGTACTTCTTAGCAGCTAAAATGTTCACTTCATCGTGCAGATCAAAAAGCATTCCCGATTCTGAATGCTGTTAGTGGGAGTTTATCCCCTCCCCTCAAAGGAACATAACTAATATATCTAATGTAGTAAAGTTTCATTTGAGCAAAAATATTAAAGCATCTCTACCATAATAAAGCTTGGTTTTTTACCTCCTAAATCTACAGTTCTGCTTTTGTGGAAGAGTTAGTACTGGGTCTTGCTAATAAATATTGTTAAGGGATAATACAACATTCTGTGTCTTTTGAAACCTGGGAATACAAGAAATATCTCACGGAAAAGCCATTTTATATAATCTGGACATTCTGTTATTTAGTAAGCCAAATAATAATACCATCTTTCCCTAATAAAGACAGCTGTTTGTCATTACTATCCTAAGCAGGGAATTGTTACAACTTTTTTTATTCATTTGTCACAGGGAATAAGCAATTTGTATTTCTTCCATTCTGTTATTTTCTTTGCAAGTTTATATTATATTTTTGACTATTTTGTAGACAGTTTCAGAGCTGTCTGAAGCTCAGACTTTTGTTTGAGTTTAGCTTTGTTTCAAATAAAAAATAATGACAACTCGGGAGCAGCCAGATTTCTTTTTCATGTAATGCTATAATAAAGTATATACCATTCTTTTACAGCTGTAAACTCATTTTTACAATTTTTGTCACAATTTTGAGACTCCACAGGGTTTTTACTAGCAGCATTTTGAGCTGTTTGCCAACACTGAGCTTACCATTGTAGCAATTTCATGATGTGATTTTATTGCAGAGCACATGTGAAAGGGAGCTGTATTTCTTTTGCCACCAGCAAGTGTTTCAGAATTTCAACCAACTGTTCTTGGCATTAAACTGAAGTCTTATTGAATTGATTTATACTAACTCCCATGTAATCAGTCTGTATTTAGTTTGTTTTCAACTCTTCTAAAAGCTGAGTCCACACAATTTTAGTGGTAGCTGTTATTATTTTCACAGTGCCCAGAGTAAATTAAGTGATATTAGAACCCTGCTCTATTGGGTATTCATTGACCTGCAGATTGGCAAGACCACATGCACTCTTTAAATCAGGCCTATTCCTAAGCGCACTAAACTGGAATTGACAGTTCCTTGCTGCCTCGAGAGATTCTGCTCTAAGTCTTGCACACTCAAATCTGTAGCAGACATGTACTTTCAAGGATAAGAATATCTTTCCAGTTAAGTTTCACACCAGAAAGTGAGAAAGATTAAAAAGATACTCACTAACCTTTAAGATGCAAGTAAGTCAAAAATTCAATTATTGTGCGCACAATACTTTCATCAGCCAGTGGTCTTCCAAGGTTCCCTATAAAACAAATGGGTTGTTACTTCATGTTAGCACGGTAAAAAGATCTGTTGTATGTGACATTGTGGCTGGGTTTATGAGTACTCTCAAAACAAAGCTATCTGAAGTCTCTTTTTTCTTAAAATCCTTAACTAAACACCTCCTTTCATGGAAGAGTAAAGCCACGTAAAGGTAGGTAACTGTAATTCTCAGAATCGAAATTGCCCAGCTTTGTATGCTATTGCTGCATAGGAGCTGCTTTGACACCTTAATGGTCATGATCTTAAAGGCCTTATGAGTTAAGTTGCAGAAAATTTATCCTCTATTCTCTATTCCCTCAATGTCCACTAGCCTCAGACTGAAGGGAAAGGTAAATTCAGCAAGCAAATTCATCAGCTTCGCAGAACAGAAGTTCTTTGGATAGTCTGACTTTGTTCGAAATAATCCACTCACAATAAAGTAGTGAATTGTGGCCCAAAAGCTCAGAAAAGTATGTTTTTATATCTAATACAACATACTCCTCTGATCCTATGTGAGTAGACCTTTTGATGTTTTTTAAACGGCCCAGTTTATCAAGCTCCCTGGGAGCTTGTTATTGCACTTTGGGAGGTAGAGAAGTATGCTTTCTGTGTCTACTAAAAAAAGAAAAAAAGAAAATGAAGAAGAGAGGGTAGGAGGAAGTTATCTTGCTTTTTATCAGCAGGATGAATGATTGTTCTATATTGAAGAACAAAGAAGAGGTAATTTCCATAAGATTTTTAGTTCTCTACATACAGATCAGACGGGTACAAGCATCTGGCTGACACTCCATTATTACATCACTGAAAATACTATCCCTTGGTAGTACCATAGAGAACGTGTTTAATCTCAGAAAAGTCTGAAAGACTGACTTTGCAGCAGGAGGAGTGCTTCCATAATGGAAGGGAAGCTTTTAGGGCTCTAGTGGCATACAGGTCAAAAGCCTAGCACAAATAAACAATATTGATGGGGAACTGTGAGGGACACAGAGGTTTCCAGTACACAGAGAATCAGCATTTAAGAATCTATTTAAGGAATTTGCTTCTAAAAGTCTTGAAATCTAGTCTTTGAACTGACACAAAGATGCTCTTATTACATACGTTGATAATACTTGTGGTATTTGAAGCTTTCCTTAATTTTTATTCCCAACCTAAGCTGTTATGGATCTTTGTTATGACTAATCTTTATATTAGTAGGTTACTGACGCAGAATTTTTTACCAATTCATATCTGTTGGATGAATATTTTTCTTCAGCGACTCAGGCATATCGTACATGAATATTTCTATATACTCTATTGACCTAAGTTCTGCATAGCAGAATAGATACTTGCAGGTTCTAGTAAAGAAACAGCTATGCAATTCTTTTCATGAGTTCTTTTGCAGTAATAACATGTTAAGATACTTTTTTAAGCAATCAGCAAAATTTAGCTTAATAAAATTTCTTCTTTTTCAATTAAAGTAAGAATCCCGAGTTCCTTACCCAAGTTTTATATTCAAATATCCTTTGGATAGGTACTCTATAATGAACTTCAGCTTCTAAGAAAACTTTCGATGAGAGAAGAGCATCTAAAATTATGTTCTTAACAGAGGCATTTATATGAATTTTCAGGTCACACTAATTTTAGAGTTGCAGGAGTACCTGGCAAAAAGAGTTCCATAACTCCTAAAAATCATATTCATGTAAAGGAGCTCGTAGTATACCCCCAAATGGCAACATGCTGCTGCATGAACTTCTCTCTTAGATTACAAATGCCTTCCTTTCACATTGTTTCTGACTGCCGAAGTATTACTTTTACACCAGTGTTTGAAGTAGGATCTTCTTTTTCTTTCCTTTTCTCTTAAAAAGAAGAACACCAAACCACCACCACCAAAACAACAAACAAATCAACTGCCACCAAAACACCACACACACAACCCCACTATGCAGCTATGTACCAGAAAAAAATTGACAGTCTGTTCAGAGAAAGTAACAATTAGGAGCTAAATTGACAGTCATTCTGAGAATATAACAACTAGGAAATACATTAGTGTTACTCTTCTACTTACAAAGTAATCATGACCATAAATTTATAATTGAGCACTTTTCATTTATGAACTTATTTAGCATTAGACACATTTACATTGTGCTGGGTGGATTTAAAATTGCCTGTAAGAGCTCAGGGGCTGGGGCTTTGTCTTCCCTCATTAGTGCAGTGATGAGCACACTAGTACTGAAGTAAGCACTGCTTTCTTCAGCTGAGTGGGGAACAGATCACTTTAACAGTCTAAAGATGAGGTTCATCCCAGTCCACTTTAGAGGTCTGCAGCAGATTTGCTTTCTCCTTAGGAAAAATAACCTGGGTTTGTTTTTTCCAGAACTTTCTAGATCTTATTCTGGAGCAGGTTGTCAAAATAAACCCTAAGAGTGTCAGCTTCTCTTCCTAAGGGAATCTAGGCATCTATTGTAGAGGGCCAACTTTGGATGATGAACCCGGAACCAATGAAAAAACCTTTTCATTGTCATTTATTACACTCTGATACATGCAACCTCAAAACATTATGTTGACTTGACTTCAGTTTTGACCAGGTTCTCAATCTCTTGATGAAAATAACCCATCTTGCTTAAGTATAGAAAATATTGCACTTAACATTGACTTTTTGAAGCAATGAGATCTCTTACAACATGTGCCATGCAGCTTTGAAGTCTGGTTTCAGCTCTCAAGTGTGTGTGGGGGACACCAAAAAAATAAATCCCAACACACACAACTTCGCAGTTTCTATAGCTGTTCTTACTGGAAGACTTCTTTGTGGCTCACTTTGGTGGAAAAAAAACATCTAGGGTGACATCTGAAATACTTATTTGAACTTATGAAAAAAAACCCTAGGTTTATTCAAAGTAATATGATCTATTATACTTTAAAAGCAACATAACTGTACTTTTCCCTAGGCACCAAGATGTCTTAAACAATGACCGCATACAAAGAGCACACTGAATGGCCAAATTTCATTTTTCTCCTTTCAGGTGGTTATTAGGTTTTCTGTTAAAGCCTTGTGCCTAGGTAGTCAATCAACTCAAGAACAGTAAATAAATTAATAAACATGCAAACTAAATGAAAAATACCAGCTTTCAGAATTTCGTTACCCGCTTTAATATCCTCCTCAGGCTGTATTTCACGTTTGCCAGTGAAACCATGTTTGTCATTAAAAGATCTGTGGTTATCTACTGCATCTGGTAAACAAAATATCAGAAGAGTTAATTGACTTAACAACAGCCTTTGATATATTGCTTACTTTTCACGGATTTCAAAGATCAGAATGGGGACTTTTGATGCACAAAATGGTGAAGCAGCAATTAATGCATCAATAAAGAACAAACTCAGAAGAAAGGTTATTTTTTTAATGATTCATGACTTACAGACCCTGTCCTGTACTATGCACTTGCTGAAGCCATTACTGAATTCAGAGGAAGTTGTAAAAGAAGTGTAGCTTTGTACATTCATGTGTAATTTGGGAAGTTATTTTTGCTACTCTTTCCTTTAGTTTTAGAGAATGTTGCCAGTAAGTCTGCTTAAAAGAAAACTACAGATAGTTTTTGAAGGTTATTCACATAAACTATCTTACATGCCCCTGGTGCCTCTTCTCTCCCCCTTGCAGTGGGCATTTCGTTTATCAGTAAAAGCTGATCAATACGACCTGCAACAAAGGATGATTCCTATTATCCAGTCTTAGATAAATGGCATTTTGACAAGTACATTTCCCCACAGTGTGTTTGCCAATTTTGTTAGATCTGCTTCAGGGCAAATATACTTTCAGACATTTACAGACACATTCTATGATTCTAATATGTTTAAGAATGCATTAATGCTTTTTTTAGCTAACTTTAGGGATATTTACTACGACTTTGCATTTTTTTTTTAAGGTAGCTGTAGTATTTGTCATATATAACAGAATGAAAAATATAGAAGCATCGCTAATGAATGCTATTACATTAACAAGAAACAATGGTAGAAGGACAGATATTTGAGACAGCTTAACACTGCATGTCACTTTTCTTATGATCTACATTTGTGATTCTCCATTTTTGTAAATCAATGTGTTCCTGTATTTTAAAAACCTTGTACAGTAACTATTTTTCACATAGTGAACTGTTAATATTTAGTTGCAATTTTGTATGTTATTGTTTTAATTTGGTGTGCTTTAATTGGGAGGATGAGAGGGGGAGTAGTATAGAAAAGCCAGGCAGCAAAGCCATTTTCAAATAGAATTAAAGGTGAAATCTGAATTATTTTGAGAAGTCCCCAAATACCACATTTTGTCATTCTTCCCTTCACATCTAAGGCACTAGAACACTTTGGAAGGGGGATGGTATTTGTTATATGAAAAATACATTTCAGAAGCACAAAGAGGGACCAGATGTGCTTCTGGATATAAAGCATCACAGCACAGCTCTGCTTTAGAAAAAACAGGAGTTGGCTAAGATAATTCTATGATACATGCAATAAACATCTAAATGAGTGTTCTCAGAAATTAGTTTCTTCAGTCTTGCAGGTTTAGGTGGAATTACGGTATTCATAGAAAAGTAATCAGCACACCAACGTAAGCTGGTTTACAAGGACGAAAAAAGCTAAACTTCTGAATTTTGAAATTAAGAAAAGCACACAAGTGCTTGACTTACGTGGCCCAAGCAGGTAACCAGCGCTATTCAAAGTCCAGCCCCTTTTTTCTTTTGCCTTAAAGAAAAAGAATGCAGGTATGCTATTGCATGAACTACACAGTGCTTCCTGAAGACAAAGCAGACAGCACTCTAATTGACATTCTTGTAGCAGAAAATATCTTCTGAAAGCTCCAAATACAGAGATATTGTAGAAAATATAAGCCAATAATCTTGAAGCAAACTGTGAACTCTTGCCCTCTCCCCACCTAAGTCAATGATGCTGCTATTGACACCATGTGGTGTGCAGATTTCACACCATGTAAGTGAAACTGCAAATGACACTTTGGAGGCAGAAATTTAGACTCTACTCCCCAAGTTTATATTACTACCCGATAATCACCTTAACAAACAGCGACATTTTCTTTTAGTTGTGTGGACTTACACAGCAGTCTCTAAAAAAGTCCATACATGAACCATCTTTTCCAAGTCAGATGGGACATTCATTCAATTTTGGTCTATAAACTAGGCACTCCTTTTCCTCTTTAGCCATATTACTTGTTTACAAGGGAGCTAGTATTTAAAAATCCCCAAATTCTTAACTAGAAATCTGTTATACTCAAAACATTTTTAGGTGTTGCATCTGTCTAACCCCTACATAAAAATACAGTGTATATCACTGCAAGGTTTACTGTTATTTGACAGCTGAGACACGGATGCTGCCCAATGGGTAAGGACCTCCAATGGTGAAGTTAGTACTTACTGAGAAAACCAGTCCAATTGCTTCTGACAGGGTGGCACAAAGGATTAAAGACAGAAACAGGAAACTAGTGCACCTCTGCATCTGGAAAGAAACAGTGTTACAGCAAGCGGTCCGAGATACCGCTTTGCCTGGATCCCCCGGGGCACTGCGAGCATCCCCGCAGCGGGTGCCGAATTGGCACCCAAACTCCCACTGGGAAAGAGGCCGCGAGGAGAAGTACCTTGATCTGGAGAGCCAAGGGCTTTTTCTCACCGCGGTCGCCGGGCTGCAGTCCCGCGGATGATCGCTCACTGCATGTCCGCAGGTGCGGACCTACACTCTCGACCAGGGCTCCCTCCGCGCTTTATGGGCTGCAGCGCGGCCGCGCAGGAGGGGCACCCCCGGAGGGTGGGAGGGGAGCCAAGAGCCGCCCACCCCCCCGTCCTCCGCCTCCCCTGGGTCATCTTCCCCTCGCCAACCCACCGCATTAGGAAGGGCAAACATTATAGCAATTCAATTAGCGGTATTTGGGAGCGCGGCGCAGGCTGCAGGGAGATAACAGCCCCGGCAATTACGGCTGATTACGGCAGCCTTGGGCAGGCTGGTGAGCAGCGAGGGGAGCTCTCATCTGGGCAGCCTGGCCTGCGCTGTCACCTTCTGCAGCTTCAGCAGGGCTTGGGTTGGCATCAGAAGGCATAAGAGTGAATACAGGTCACTTCTCAGAGACTCGGGCACGGAAGCAGAGCTGAAGACAAACATCTGCTTGTGACGCCGGCGTACAAGATTCCGTGTCTATGCTTTGCATTTGGGAATACTGAGGATGTCGCACACCCCTGCTCTGTTTGTGATCACTGAAGCTCCTCTGGTTCAGGCCCCTCACAGTCCCTTAAAATCCCTTTGACTCTAGCATCAGACCAAAAGGAGTTGAGTCAAAGCTCTGTTGTTGCACTTCCATGGTGCTTTGTAGCTCAGATACTTTCTTTTTTCTTTTCTTTTTTTTAATGTTATATGTGAACGGGTAGGGATGGGGCTGTGATTAAACTAGCCCCAGTCTGTTAATTCATAATCAGTGAAGTTTCACCAGTTTGCTTATCTGAGTGGTGGTTGCAGCTGGCACCAGGGTGTGCAAAATCAAATTGCAAGGCAGAGATTTCGATGTTAGTTCCCTTTTTTTCTAGGCCAAATTGTATTTTCTTTGCAACCAATGGGTTTATTCACCACAAGCCTCTCATATTCATCTTTCAGTAAGCAAAACATCAGATGTTGCACAGCGTAAGTTATACTTCCAGCTCCTTTTCCTGAAGCTGCTTCAGATTAACTGCAAACTTTTACATTAATGCGGAGCCAAGGTGGCTATTAAACAGTGCAATACATCTATCATTCACCAGCTTTAAAGCAAACAATATTTTAATTCAATGTATCCTAATGCTCATAATCCGAGCTGGAAGCAGAAGCCTTGTCTTGTAGTTGTGTTTCTTACTCTCTTTTGGCAGGAGCAGTACAGTTGTAGTAATCTAGCCATGTCCCTGAATCGCTAATCTAAAACTGCTCAAATAAAGATTATTTTATAGGGTTCTTACATGCTAATATATACAAATGGGAAGCTCAAATTTGCAGGTTTCATTTGATGCTTTTTAGCACTTGCCGAAGCTGTTACATCAGCCATTGCGTGATCCTCACCCTTCAGACTAGACAGATCTGGAGAATAGCAATGTAATTTTGCAAAGTACTGTTTTCCTTCACCTTATCAAAAAATGCATTTCAGGATGAAATTGCCTGGCTTTCAGCTCTTAACTCCCCAAAAGTAATTTCTGAAACTTGAAGCTTTCGTGACACCGAGTGTTTTATTTGTTTTATTCAAATAAAACCACAGAAGTTATATCGAGATGCCAAAATTTGCATTCAAGCAATAATACAGAAAAAGTGTTAATTCTGTTATCTTTGACCATAGTTTGTTCATCATGTTCCCATAAAAAGTATTTGAGACACTGTATTTTAACATGCAATTTTCATTCCTATTTTTCATTACAATACTTGCATCGTCTTGTTAAATTACAGAGTAAAATGGTCTCTTCATCTCCACTATGGTCAGATGCGAAAGAAAGTCTCTTTGTGTACTCAAAGGCTTAATCCTTCATTTGCCCATCATACTTTTTGTCTAAATCCATCTTTAAGTTCGTGTCATTTAAATAATTTTATCAGCCGTTTCTTCAATTGATGTTCTCATTCCCTCAATTTTCCTTGGGAAGAATGCTGTTAGTCTTTTTCTCTTCCATAGGAATTTTATATTTGAATGCTCAGGCAGAATACTTAGAATAGATTTAAATCCTGCCTTTTCTAGCCTAGCTCGAAAATAGCCATCTCTGTGACGACATGGTTTATTCTCTTATTGAGGTGACTTTTCAATGTACTAATTCCTCCATTGATTTATTTGTTTGGTTAATTGTAAAGGCTGAATGCAATTTGCAGTAGCTGTTGGGTTATGCCTAATCCTCATCCTAATCCTCATCAGAGGTTCACCATCAGACGAACTCACAATAAAGCTCATCTAAAATTTACTCAATACAACAGTAAGCATTGATAACAAACTGTCTCTAATTTCTCTAAATTGATAGATGAGAGACAGGATTACCATTGGCTGTCTCACACAAGAACATGTATTCTGTTCTAGAATTGTAACAGCATTTCATAATAATTAAATGAAAACAGAGTTAAGTACCGTTTTCAGCAACAATAAAAAGCTTTGTTTTTTTTAAGGAAATAATAAGGATTAAACAAGCTAGAGAATTGAAACATTGGGCTGGGGAAAAAAATTAATTGCATGTATCAAATTGGGGCTAATTCTAGGCTAGGGAGATAAGTTCCAGAAAAAATGGTCTCCCATGCACTGGAGTAATTCTCCTACAGAAGGTAAAGGCTTTATTGGGGGAGTGCCATCCAACTAGACTTGAAATTTGAAGATGTCTATCTTTAAATCTACTTCAATATTTACAGGGGGCCACTAACATTCAGTGTCACCAGTAACTCATGGTACTGGCTTTTTCTTCATTGGAAACAATCGTGTATTTTTGAGATCAGTATTTTAACCCTGAATACAGAGATTTGCCATAACTGAGCATGGAGATCACAAATGCAATGTTTTCAGGGGTTAAATCTAATTCTGAGTGGGAACGGAACGGATTCTTTCCAGCAGTATGGTCATTGGTAGATCAAAGCATCCAGAATCAATGGGGCATTCCAGCTGCCAACAGGGCTGTGGTTTGCTTCACTGATCTGAAGATTTGGTGCTATTTTGTAAGTAAATGAAGACACTGTCACAGAGCTGAAAACTTAATGTAGTATTTCTTGCTGTTCAACAGCATTACCTCACCCTTCAATATTTGTATTTCAGCTGCTCATTGTTAACCTGAGCAGAGATAAGTTGCAGATGACACTGCTTGCCTTTGTCTGAAGATGACATAGAAATGCAATATGCAGCTATCATTTTGAAAGTAGTTTGCTCAGTTTCAGGAAACCCCTTAATTATTTTTTCCTTCCCATGTATAAAACTTGTTTTTTCTTTAAGAACAGAGAACATGTTTTGTTTTGTTTAGATAGTAATAGAAGGGTCATTCTCCTCATCCTCCTAAAGCCTTTCCTATTGTTTTCTTTCTATTTTCCCATTTTGCAATTTCTGTAAAATGTAAGTAATTTTCATTGAGTGAATCTTTTGCCCATTTTACCACCTGCAGCTCAGTGTTAAAGCGAACTGAATACTATAGATAGCTTCTGCATGAAAGGTTTGCTGTTCTGAATTACACTGATATAAACTAATAATTTCCTCTTATTACATCAGTCAGTGTGTATAACATATATCATTGCACACAGCATATATCATTTCGACAATACTGGCTGCCACATGTTAGTTGACCTTATATGTTTTAAAAGTTATTTTGGTTCAAGATGCACATTGATTTTAGACTGTCTATAAAAAAAGAAACAACAGAATGAAAACTTTGGAGGAAAAAATCTGAAAGTTAATTACTATGCACATCAATAATAATTGTGAGAAATGAGAAAAAACACTCGGTCTTGAGTCCCACTTCATAAACCTTAGAGGAATAATGTAGCTGTCCTATTTGGTTAAAATCAACCAACAGGTTCAAATCTATCAGGACAGGATGCTAGTTAGTACAACTACACAAGCTTCATATCCTGAAGAAGTCAGACTAAACCAGCAGTTCTCTTCATGAGGTTTATCTGTGAAAAGCACTGAGAATTTGAAATATCCTACGAAATACCATTTGTATGATTTTCCAGTTCTGATC
The DNA here is from genome assembly GCF_033815535.1 of Pezoporus flaviventris. Lineage (NCBI taxonomy): Eukaryota > Metazoa > Chordata > Aves > Psittaciformes > Psittacidae > Pezoporus > Pezoporus flaviventris. The sequence goes on along the minus strand of NW_026892584.1, from coordinate 3,380,135 downwards.
CTAGTGGATCAATACAGATTGCACACCCTACTGCCATTTCTAGTCTGATGCACCCCCAGACCACTGCTATCTGGACAAGGTGGCTCTATGCAGCTTTACTGAAATTCCAGGAGAGCCACTGCACCAGCAATTCTCTTCGTAGGCTGGGGAGGATGGCTTCAGAGCCACTGCCTCTCTCAGAAGTAAATAAAATATCTCAGTAAGAGGCAACAGCACTTGGATCTCAACTCCTGCTAAGATTAGAGCTCAACTCTTTGGGAGGCACAACTCTGAGTCCTGCAACTTCTGGGAACCTCTGGCTCAAAGAACAGGTTCAGGACTTGTAGATGCAGAGGCTCCTTTCTCAAGTTCTGATTCTGATGCTTGCCTGAAGGAAGTTGGTACTTGGGTTAAGCTTCCATTTAATTCCTAACTTGCCAATGACTTCCTTCACCTTTGACAGTAAATGCAGTGGAAGCTCATACCTATCAAACACAAGCAAGATGTTTCTTCTCCTGCAAGTTCTCAGGAAGACTTACTGCCTACCCACTGATAGGAAATGATGTGAGGAGCAGCTGATGACAGCTACCTGTCTCCTGGTGAGCAATGTCTAAGATGATTACCAAAAGTTTTGAAACTTTTCTTATTTAGAAGCAACAGAGACCTGAAGTATTTTGTCTCAGTGTCCTACTCAGTATGAAATTATATTATTATATCATTTCTCACTTTGATTACTAGGGGTACCTATGTGAATAGCTCTACCCAGATGCACTATGCCATATGCATCAAGTGAAATAAACTTTGTGTATTTTGTCTTTTAATGTTAAACAGTCTGAGATTTCTCTGCTTTTAAAAAATCTTGCCTATGTTAAAAATAATATTAGCTCTTTATTTGAAAACAACATCATCATAGCACAATTAGGATTTCTGTAGTGGCTTTGAGAGCTCAAAATGTGCTTATGAGGCATCATGCAGAAGATTTCTACTATTAAATTATAGTTTTGCATTCAAATCAGAATTTTGCAAATATTGTATGTTTTGCATGGGACTTTATTTCAGCACCTCTGGATAAGTATACAATTCTGCAAAGTATAAACAATTACCACACATTGTCTTAAAGTGTAGTTTAGAATGGAGTGGTACTGGTTTACATTTTGTTAAAGCACAAAATGGAATTAGTAGGATGATATTACACAGCCTTCATTATTCTACTTTAAATGCATCCAACTAGTCTTTTTCTGCTTTGATAAGAAATGACCCATTCCATCTTACAGGCTCACTGTGTAATCTGAAAGTAGGTTAGGAGAAATTTATTGGGTTGCATTGTACTCCAGAAATGGAAAGGCTTGAGAACATTTGATCTCAGGTCAAATACAGATCAGTCCTGTATGAATTTCACATGTTCATATGAATGTTAAGTATGCTCTCTTACTTTCTTTCAACTTCCACTTGTGCTTTTAAACTAGAACTTCATTGCTCTGAGGGTTAAACAGTATCAAGGGTCTTTTTTTCTATTATCACTGCAGACAGATCATGCTGGTTCACTTTCTGTCATGCAAGTATTATGCAAAAATCATACTCTTTATTCTTTGGCTTACAAGTTCTCATAGATTTGTTCAGTTTACTGTATCATCCCAAGAAATGAAGGGAAAGAGGTTTTCTAGCTGCTTATAGACTTGAAATTTGAGTATTAGATGTCAACTTTTTAACATCAAATGTGAAAGGGTTTTTTCTAGGAGTCTACTTGTTCCTGCTTTCTACTGTGAGAGAGATGAGAGCCACAGAGATGATTAGATGACAATCAGGTGTCTGGAGTATGTCTCTTATGAGGAGAGACTGTGGGAGCTGAGGCTGTTTAGTCTAGAGAAGACTGAGAGGGGTTCTCATTAATGCATATAAATATCTCAAAGGCAGGTGCCAAGAGGATGGTGCCAGACTCATTTCAGTGGTGCCCAGCAACAGGATGAGGAGCACTGGCCATAAACTAAAACACAGGAAGTTTCACCTCAACATGAGGAAGAACTTCTTTATGTTGAGGCTAGCAGAGCACTGGAACAGGCTGCCCAGGGGGTTTTTGGAGTCTCTCTCTCTGGAGACATTCAAGACTCACCTGGACACGTTCCTGTGTAACCTGCTCTAGGTAGCCCTGCCTTGGCAGGGGGCTTGGGCCAGATGGTCTGCAGAGACACCTTCCAACCCTAATGATTCTGTGATTCTGTGAGATATTTAAGTCTAATCTTAGGTCCGCCGTGACTCTTCTTTCATCAAAAGAAAAGAAGTTACTTGTGTAATAATCATAGAACCCTGTGAGTTTAATGTAGCTGAGGGACTAAAAGGCTCTGACAGAGATAGAAGACTATGTGTGTGTATTATACAGAAGGTACATAGGTACATATGCCCAGCTTTAGATCAGGGACACTTATAATGGCTGGTTAAATGTCGTGTTTTGGAGAAATCCCAAAAGCTTTTATAAAGACCATGTCAGTAAAGGATTTATGTCAGTACATTTCCTACATTTTCCTATTGAAGTTGCATGAAAAGAAAAGAAAAGCTTCAAGTCATAGAAAAGTGCTGATATGACACCTTGCAGCATCCTTTTATCATGTGAATTCGATAGCTTATTCTGTTCAAGATCACGTAGTTTGTAGGTTGACACATTGTACACCTCTTACTTCTGTAGACTCGTTTTTTAACACCACTTTGCTAATTTTTGTTGTGATCGCTTTGGTCACATAAGTTAAAGAGGTGACTTTTGTAAATACCCAAGTTTCATGAAAGAGAGAAAAAGCAGCAATAAATGCCTTCACATGTTAAGATATTCTTGATGTATTCCTCAGAAAATTATCTCACTCAGGTCTTTTTTACATTCTTTTACATTCTACAAAAGCAGTTTAGAAAAGCATTGAAGAGATGATTACATATACATATATATACACAAGACAGCAATAAAAACAAACTTTCTGTTAACTCTAATAGGCTCCAAAAGTTTATAAAAGTAACTAAATGCATTCATTTCCATAGACCTTCTGCATATAACACTGCTAGATTTTCTCTTCTGCCTCTCCTCCTACTAGGCAATTAAAAAAGTCTCTTCGAAAAAGGGTGCTCAGACAAAGAGTTACGAATGATGTCTCTAAACTGTGGTACAGCTCACTATTGTTCTTCAAAGCTTGTTTTACCTCTAGATACAACCCTCTATGACCCAGAATTTAGATCATGCTTGTTGAAATTGTTTAAATAAGAAGAACTGAAGAAATGTTGCTTTCTAGAGGAAGGTAAATGATTTCTGTCATTTATCATAGCAACTTACAATTAGAAGAAAGCTTATTGTCCAGGTCATTGACTAACTTATTGTGTATATATGAAGGAATGTCTTTTGATTTTATGATGATTTCAATTCCCAAATATAAAGGAATTTCCATTAAAAGTGCTGTAGGAATACAATGCACTCTTTGTCCAATTTTAGTAGAACTGCTATAATTTAATTTTTTCATCACAAGGGGGTCTGACTTCTTTCTTCATACCTTCACACCTTTTTCAATCTTTATTTCTGCTTCTTAAATGGATTTATTTTTCTTTTTTTATATTTCAAAATTTATTTTGTCAGGTTAAAGGTAATTTTTAAAACTTACATTACAGTTCAGTGTGCAAAACCAGTAAGATCAGTGTATCATATTTATCTTCATATAGTATGAAAGAAATACTGTGACAGAACTTGTGAACTTTGAGAACAGGAATAATTGCTTGGCAGAGTAAGTTATTTGTTACTAAGCTAACTGTCTTTTTTATAACAACAACTAAACCATTGTTTCTTCCTGAGTCAGCTTAATCTCTCTACATAGAAACTGCAAAAGCTAGCTCTCTGTCTCAACAGTTCTTTGCTTGTAATCTTCTGGAACGCAATTTAACTTTCTTCTGATTCACCTCAGAAATGCTTCCAGGAACCTGATGATTCAGGATTTCAAGGAACACCTCAACGCAGAGCAAAATTAAAAATAAATTTAAAAACCATACCTTTTAATGTGCAATCTGAATTTGCACATTTGGAAAGACGGATCACGCTAGATGTGGTATTCTTTTGTCTTGGCTCCTCTTATCAGATGCACCTACAGTTGCTAAAATTTGGGTTGATATAATGTAGTGAAAGTTGTCTTCTGGAGAGATTTCTATAGCAGAAACCTTTGCTGTTATTGAAGGGAAATAAAAACATCTTTTACTGAAATTTCAGTCTACCAAATATAGGTAAATAGCTTAGATAAGAGTGGGAAAGGTAAATATATAATATTCTCACAAGTCTATGATATTAGAGTAATTTGGCAGTAAAACTACAGTTAGGATGATTCATACCTCTTTTGGAACTATTATTTCAAGCTATCTATAGGTTCGAGAAGACATTATTGCACAGGTCTTGATGTCTGTATTCAGAACCATAACTGCACATTTCACTAAGTGAGCTTCAGGCAATCTAACTTCAGGTGTATAAGTACCTAAATTAGGAATCAGTGATGCCTCAAGAAAGTGACTATGAGTATTTGTTAGTAATTTCCCTCTCTCTGCTAAAAAATACGAGCAGCTAACATCTTGTGCAGCCAAGATGCTCAAGTCTTATTTAGATGCTAAAGGAAGATGGCATGAATGCCTCTTTACACATAAGAATCCACTTGCCTACATTACCTAGAAGCTTTTAAAAAATATCTAAATGATTTACAAAAGTACAGATTTGTTCTTCAGAACTTCAGCCACAAATGCCTGACTTTATAAGCCATTTCACTGTGTTCTAGTTTTTTATACATAGAATATAAAAGGTTTATTCTTTATCTGAAATTTTAATTCACTAAATGTACAAATGCTGAGGAAAAACAAAGGGTATTCTTTCTTATGATCAGTTCAATGGTTAGATTCCTTTCCTCCTTCCTTCCTTTTCCGCTTTCCTTCCTTCCCTCCTTCCTTTCTGCCCTTCCTTCCCTTTCTTCCTTCCTTCCCTTTCTTCCTTCCTTCTGTTCAATTATTACTGAAAATTTACAGACTCCATTTTCCCTAAATAATCAAATAAAGCAAATTGAATAAACCAGAAAAATCACAGAAATATGCCTGGCAGACAGATAGCTTACTAGTTTTCTTGTATAATTGAATAATACGTATCAAACAAGCTTCTATGTACTGAAAAACCATGAAACGCTATAGACTTTTAAAATTCTTATGCCTGTTTTTCATTAGGTATCTACTGTCTTGAAGAGGTAAATGGTGTGCATTAACACTTCAGGAAGAGAACAAGCAATTTCATAAACATTTCTGTAAAAAACCACTTGTATCAAATGAAAATGGCTTGCTCTAGTCCTTGAAAGTTAGGAAATACAGACTCTGGTGAAGGTTGAAAGGAAGTGTTTCATAAACAAAGCCCTAATACAATACTGAAAAACTGCACATTTTTGATATTCTGTGGGAGGGCGAGTGTTTATCCAGTAGGAAGTTTTAAATTACCAAGGATTTTAAAGATTGTATCTGATATTTTGAATTAGGAATAACAGGTGCGGGAGCAAAGGTGAATTTAAGGAGGGAGGGGGAAGGAGAAATGTTTCATTTTTACTTGCAGACACCTCTCTAGGCTAAAGAAAAATATGTTTTAAAATTTACTTTGTCAAAATATGTGGACAAAATAGGGGTAGGATTTATTTTGCCCACCCACTTTTAGGTAGCTGCATGTAAGCTACTAAGTTATCTCAGAGTAACTAGAGTTAAGAGACCTCTTCAATATGACCATTGGAACTTAGAGTGCATATACATCTAAATGTAGATAACTGTATACTTTAAGATGAGATAGGTCATTTTCTGGACTCCACTGACTAGCTGTCTTTCAACTATAATGGTAGCTTGAATAACTAGTTCTTGTGTAAAATACCTACATCTACACTATGGACACGGGAAGTTAGTTACTTACAAAGGGGTCAAAATTATATCTTGCAACATGCCAAATATAATTACTTTTTGGAAAATGAGAATATAATGCTTGTTTAGAAGGGGAGCATTTTATGCTCTATAAATCAGTTTTTGATTCTCTACTCTGACTTGTTTTTACTTTTGTAGGAGTACAGGTTTTGACTGGGGTAGATTTTATTTTCTACAGAGCAGCTCATATGGTCATTAAGACACCAGTGTTTCAACTACTGCTGAACAGTATTTGCACAACCTGGAGGCTTTCTCTATTTCTTATACTGCCCCATGGGGGCGTTCAAGAATTCAGGAGGGGACACAGCCAGGACAGCAGTCCCCAGCTTCAATACATGTTCACTGTCTTTCAGATATTCCCAATATCTGGCTGGCGCGGCAGCCTGTCTGCACTGGCTTCCTGAGGGACTTTTTGTCAGAAAGTTTATTTAGTTCATGCAAATGTAGCCTACATTCAAAAATTTTTGCTGGTAATTGATGTTCTGGTCCTGTATATTACTCTATTGGTAATATGCTTACCCTTGTAAGTAGAATTAGTACAGCAGTCAACTATTAGAGGAAGTACACTCTACATGTTTTGTAAGTAGGCATTTATTCTCACTGATGAATTCAAGACTGGGGTGAAATTGTACTTCAGCTGAATGCGAAGAAAGATGATGGATGAAAGATGAAATAGGAAATCTCAAAAGGGTATTTTCTCAATTTAGCTTAGAATCTTCCATGTTTTGTGTATTGACATTAAAACAGTATTTTAAGTCCCAGTGGCAAAGAGCTGGTAAGGACTTGGTGAAATCCTTAGTATTTTAAGAGCTAAACTTGGAGCACAGCTGGTTGGAAGAATTCATTATATAGCGTGAGGAAACAATGCAAATGCTTTTGCTACCTTATTTAGCAGCAGACATCTTTTGAATATATTGAAGAACTTTCTTTGACCTTCCTGCAAGGTGAAAATGAGACACACGCTTTTTGTTTGCTCCCCTTCAGATAAACTGAGATGCCTCAGTTTTCAATTAACTCCAGATTAATTGAAAAAAACTCCAGGTTTTCACTGGGAAAAGGAAACACTTCAACAACAGGAACAGGATGGAAGGATGATCATTGTCCAATCTGCTAAGTGGCATGTATGTCTTGATTTGACACTATGAGTGATCGTTTTTGCCTTATTCATTTACCGTGTAAGTTAACTGAAACTGCAACAACACCTTTGAAAAGTAATTCTGAAAAATGTTACTATCTATTAAATCCTGTTTCTGTTAGCAGGCTTCAATCTGAAGCAAACTGGCTTGTTGACCAAAAAAAAAACCCTAACCATGAAGCTGAAAAACCTCATTTTTTGTTGTCCTAAGGTTTCATTGGATTGTTTCAGATCATGGATGTTGTATCAAATTCCAAGCTGCGCTTGTTAAAATGGGATGTTTTCCTTTTTCACTTCTAACCCAGGTATGGAAAAGTCAGGGAATGAAAACAAAACCAAACCCCAAACCTGGAAGATTCACTGACTGCATGAACAGCACAACTTGTCACATATTGTATCTAGTTTCTTTTATCACAAAGGTCCTACGGATGCTGTGTATATAATACTAGCAATTACTGCGGTTTCTGAAGACTAAGAAAAACCTGACCCTTTGAAGTGGCATTTCTGCTTTTTTCTGATCTGAACCTCAGCTATTAGAAATAGCTCAACCATTTTCTTTTCCATGATTACTGTCACCACAGAGATGTTTCTTTTGGTTTCAGAAATTCTTACCGTATCTTTGAAGAGCCTCCCATTTTTCTGTCAGCTACCACTGTATGGCCTGGAGTTAGAAAATGATTTTCATAGTTTATATAAATGAGATTTACTCATTTTGTGTATATTTATGGTTAGCTTGCTTATTTTATTTTCATTTTATTCCTGCATTAACTCCTATTTGAAGAATGTATGTGATATTTAGGGAAATTTTAGTGCTTTGAAAGTCATTTCAATATTTAGAGGTGTCTCAAATATTTTTTATTAAACTTGTGTAAACGACGACCTTTAAAATGCAATGGTGCCAACCATGGAGCCTTGTGAGTCATCCTGGGCTATTAAGAAGCAGACTCATCTTTTTTCAAGATAGCATTTTTATAACAAAGTACTAAGTCACAGACTATTCAGAAAACATTAAATAGTAAACCAGTCCTCTCATTGGCAGAACAATTCCACTGTAAGCAATGAGAATTACATTCATTTGTGTGCATTTCCCTTTATCCTTATCAGTCTGTTTTCTGGATGCTGTTTTATTGTTCAATCTGGCTCCCTGGATACTCTCCATATTGAATTTTGCTGAAATTTTTCTGAAACAGTTCTTGCCCTCTGCCTTTTTCTTTCTCTTTTATATTTTCTGAACCTTTTCCTCTTCATTCCTTAACCCTACCATGCCAATATGTTCATAAAGCTTCAGGGAGTTGAGCAGGACTTGGCTTAAGAATGTATTAACACTGGCTAGGGGTGGGGGCTGTGGAACTATTGTCCCAGTCTTAAAAAGAACATCAGTTCTTTTTAAATAAACATTACCCTTACACCAAATGCAGTACATGGATGTGGTAACCACCAAGCTTCCTTATCAAGCAGTGTTTAAATACTTTTCAATTTCAAAAAAGAAAACAAACAAAACCCCCTAAATTTAGGGTTCTAGCTCTGTATTTGGATACCTCAATATATTATTTGATCACCTGTATATTCTAGTTAGCCTCTTCTGCATCCATTTGCCTGTAATATTAAGTCTTCACAAAGTGGTGTTTATTGTGTGCGGTTCTACAACTAGATGGGATCAGACTAAAAAAAATTCAAACCCTCAACATGTGCCTAACCTTATTTAGGAAACCTCTCCAAGCAGTTTTACCTTGTAACGCATTTATAAAGCATTTATGATTTATGTAATTTAAAACTGTTACAGTCAGATCTAAGCAAAAACACAGGATTGCTTTTCTTTCCCTAAATATGCCTTTGAAAGGAAAGCCATCCTAAGATTCTCTCATTCTTCCTCACTTTCCCCTCCTGCAAAAATTTTTAAGAAGGCAAATCAGGTGGGGATTCAGTTCTTCTTGTGGTTAGGTTATAAATTGCGTTCACTGGTGCTGCTTTTTCAAACATGACATTCACTTTGATGCAGCACATACATAAAAGCACGTAATTTCATAATACATCTTTGTTAGGCTATTGACAACCATATCTGAGTAGAAACTGCACAGGAAAATTGGGATAAACTATAATTGCTCAGACTGGCCTTTGAGCACGACACAGAAATCAGTGGTGTGTTCATGTGGTGAGTATTATGGGATGCTGATGAGTGCAGGCACACAAAACAGCTCATTCGGCAGCAGAGCCACACGAGCTACTCCTCTTTGTCTGCAAATGCTTACCTACCCTCTAGCAGGGAGTCAAGCTGTAGCTTTTCTACCTCAGCAGTGGGTGTTGGGTATGAAGCCGTGTCTCTCCATGCACCCTGAATACAACGTTTGTGCAAGCTCTATGGTCCCAAGTTTCCTCCAGTCATTCAGCTGTATTGCAGAGTTTTCCTTGAAACCACCTTCACCCTACACCTTTTATTTTTACCATCTTTTCTCCTACAAAATCAACGGTGATCCTCTGGCTTTTGTCTTCCACACCAGTTTTCTCCCACTGTAATATTATTTTGCTATATTTCCTTGCCAGTTACCTTTTTCTTTAATTTCCCATCTTCAAACTTTGCCATTCTGTTATGGGTATATTCCTATCATAGATGTTCATTATTACTTTTTTACTGTGTAAGTGAGGATTTGGATTCAGGTCCCCTTCAGGTACTGTAAATCCCAGGATATTAAAGTGTCTCTGGTACACGTTCAGAATTATCTTTTTGAGAAATATGTTGGGATATAAAAATCAGCAGCCCTTGGCACCGGTACTGAAACCTCCTTTGTTTTTATCTGACTGACTTCCTGCAACTTGTAGCTGCAAACAGGCTGACATTGCTCACTGCTGTGAGTTGTTAGAGCCAATATTGTCCACCCATACTAGCTTTGAGGCTCAGCTTTTTTGTTTTCAGGCTTCACCACCATTGAACCTATTCCCAGATCTATTCTGGAAATTCAATTATTCCATCCTCAGTATCCTCTATTTCGTGGTATGGCTGCTGGACAGCTTATGCAATTAGAGAAAATGTTTGTGGCTCTGATCCTGAGTTACTTCTTGTATCTCAGGATGAGTAGTTGCCCAGTGAAGTACCAGCTCTGACCATTTACTTTCTGTTGATGGCTTGTTGGTGTTTATTCCCCCTTGATGGCTTATTGGTGTTTATTCCCCCTTCAACCCTGATTCTTTTAGGAGTCTGGTGAGATCCTTTCCTTTAGTTGGAGACCCTATAAAATGTACATCTGAGTTTCAGTACCACACCCACCACACGGGAAAATTCTTTAATGCGTAGCAACCTAATTGCCAGTACAGTTTTCACTAGTACTTACAACTAACCTCTTTTAACAGAACTGGGTTTACAGAACCAGGCAATGATTCCCCTGTCTTTGTGTGTGACGACTGCTTAGAGACCAAAGGGCCTGGATACCTCTATTCAGGTTCTGTAAAACTGGTAAATAGGTTGTGTCCTATTTATCAGTAAATATTTGTTGTGTCCTATTTATTTCAATAAATAAATTCGGAAATATAAGTAAAGTATTATAAATACAATTCAAGGTATTATAAATACAATATATATAAAGTATTATACTATAAGTAAATAAACCTGGGACTCAATCTGGGAGGCCAGGTCTACTGGGGGCTGGTGGAGCTGGTTTTTGGTAAGAGGCTTGCCAGACTGGTCAAGGAGGCTTTAAACTAGCTGTGTTGGGGGAGGGGAGCATCATTCCATCCCAACACACCCAGTCAGTTGCCAGAATCTATAATAAATGCTTGGAGCAACGTAGAGATATCCCAGCTGCTCCAGCCAATGAGCCGGCTTCAGTTGGAGCTCGGCTCAGATGCCTCTATATGAACGCCCGCAGCATGGGAAACAAACAGGAAGAATTAGAGATGTGGGCACATCTATGGGGGTATGATATAACAGGCATCACAGAAACATGGTGGGATGGCTCCTATGACTGGAGTGTTGGAATGGAAGGCTACAGGCTCTTTAGAAAAGACAGGCCAGGCAGGTGGGGAGGGGGAGTTGCCCTTTATGTTAGGGATAGGCTGGAGAGTATGGAACTCTGTCTGGGGACAGGTGAGCAGTCCACAGAGAGTTTGTGGGTCAGGGTTAAAGGGAATATAGCTATGGGAGACATTATTGTGGGCATCTGTTACAGACCGCCTGATCAAGGAGAACCTGCGGATGAAGCACTCCATAGACAGATAGGAAAAGCCTCACGCTCACAGGCCCTTGTTCTCATGGGGGACTTCAACCACCCTGACATCTGTTGGAAGGACGGTACGGCCCAGCACAAGCAATCCAGGAGGTTCCTCGATTGTGTGGAAGACAACTTCCTTCTGCAAGTAATAGAGGAGCCGACAAGGAGAGGTGCCATGCTTGACCTCGTGCTCACCAACAGGGAAGGGCTCGTTGGAAACGTGATGCTCCAGGGCAGCCTTGGATGCAGCGATCATGAGATGCTCGAATTTGAGATCCTCAGGACAGTGAGGAGAGCGTGCAGCAAGCTCACTGCCCTGGACTTCAAAAGAGCAGACTTTGGCCTCTTCAGGAACCTGCTTAGTAAGGTTCCATGGGATACAGCCCTAGAGGGCAGAGGGGCCCAAGACTGTTGGTTGATATTCAAGGATCACCTGCTGCAAGCTCAGGAGTGTTGCATCCCAACCAGAAGGAAGTGCAGCAGGAGGGCCAGGAGACCTCCTTGGATGGATAAGGAGCTCCTGAGGAAAATTCAAATGAAAAAAGAGGCTTATAAAAGCTGGAAGGAAGGACAGGTGGCATGGGAAGAGTACAGGGACGTTGTCCAGGAAGTTAGGGACCAGGTTAGGAAAGTTAAGGCCCAGTTAGAATTAAACTTGGCTAGGGATGTGAAAGACAACAAAGGGATTCTATAGGCACGTTACAAATAAAAGACAGATTAGGAACAATGTGGGCCCTCTCTGGAAGCTATCGGGAGAACTGGCTACACAGGATTTGGAGAAGGCTGAAGGTTCGGAATGACTTCTTTGCTTTGGTCTTCACTGGCAAAGGCTCTGACTGCACCACAAAACTGTTGGAAGGCAAACACAGGGACTGTGAGAATGAAGACCTTGCGCCCACTGTAGGACAGGATCTGGTTTGAGAACATCTTAAAAATCTGAACGTGCACAAGTCCATGGGTCCTGATGAAATCCTTCCGTGGGTCCTGAAGGAGCTGGTGAATGAAGTTGCTAAGCCGCTGGCCATCATATTTGAAAAATCATGGCAGTCAGGTGAAGCTCCCGATGACTGGAAAAAGAGAAACATAACTCCCATTTTCAAGAAGGGGAAAATTCATGACCCGGGGAATTACAGACCAGTCAGTCTCACCTCTGTGCCTGGCAAAATCTTGGAGCAGATTCTCCTGGAAGGCATGCTAAGGCACATGAAAATCAACAAGGTGCTTGGTGACAGCAGCATGGCTTCACTAAGGGGAAATCCTGCCTGACCAATTTGGTGGCCTTCTATGATGGGGCTACAGAACTGATGGACAGGGGTAGAGCAGTTGATGTCATCTACCTGGACTTGTGCAAAGCGTTCGACGCTGTCCCACAAGACATCCTTGTCTCTAAATTGGAGAGACATCAATTTGATGGATGGACCACTTGGTGGATAAAGACCTGGCTGGATGGCTGCACACAGAGAGTTGTGGTCAATGGCTCAATGTCCAGCTGGAGACCAGTAACGAGTGGTGTCCCTCAGGGATCGGTGTTGGGACCGGTCTTGTTCAACATCTTCGTCGCTAACATGGACAGTGGGATTGAGTGCGCCCTCAGCAAGTTTGCTGATGACACCAAGCTGTGTGGTTCGGTTGATAACGCTGAAGGGAAGGAATGCCATCCAGAGGGACCTTGACACACTTGTGAGGTGAGCTGATGCCAACCTCATGAGGTTTAACCATGACAAGTGCAAGGTCCTACACCTGGGTTGGAGCAATCCCAGGCACAGATACAGGTTAGGCAGTGAAGAGATTCAGAGCAGCCCTGTGGAGAAGGACTCGGGGGTGTTGGTTGATGAGAAAATGAACATGAGCTGGCAGTGTGCGCTTGCAGCCCAGAAAGCCAACCGTATCCTGGGCTGCATCAAAAGGAGCGAGACCAACAGGTCAAAGGAGGTGATCCTGTCCCTCTACTCTGCTCTTGTGAGACCTCACTTGGAGTATTGTGTGCAGTTCTGGTGTCCTCAACATAAAAAGGACATGGAACTGTTGGAACAAGTCCAGAGAAGGGCCATGAGGATGATCAGGGGACTGGAGCACCTCCTGTATGAGGACAGGCTGAGGAAGTTGAGGCTGTTCAGCCTGGAGAAGAGAAGGCTGTGTGGAAACCTTCCAGTATCTGAAGGGGGCCTACAAGGATGCTGGGGAGGGACTCTTCATTAGGGACTGTCGTGACAGGACAAGGGGTAACGGGTTCAAACTTAAACAGAGGAAGTTTAGATTGGATATAAGGAAGAAGTTCTTTACTGTGAGGGTGGTGAGGCAATGGAATGGCTTGCCCAGGGAGGTTGTGAATGCTCCATCCCTGGCGGTGTTCAAGGCCAGGTTGGCCAGAGCCTTGGGTGACACAGTTTAGTCTGAGGTGTCCCTGCCCATGGTAAGGGGTTTGGAACTAGATGCTCTTAAGGTCTTTTCCAACCCTACGTATTCTATGATTCTATAAATACTAAATATGTAGTTCTTAAAATAATTTATAAAATAAGTGTTCTTCCATCACCTCCCTTAAGTATGAAATTATGGAATCTTGGGATCATTCTGAAGATCCCAAATTCTGATCATCCTTCAGGGGAAAAAAAAAAAAGAAAAGAAAAGGAGTGGATGTTATTCCTTTCGAGTCTTTTTTAAGAGACTGCCAGAATCTGGCAGATTACCAACCCTGACTTTAGGGTGATGCAAGTGGCTTTCTCCATTCCTCTCTTTCTTCTCTCTTTCTTTCCTTTCTTCCTGTTTGCCTGTCTTCCTTTTTCTTAGCTGATTCCTTCACTTTCTGGACTGCAGGTCAGATCCTGACCTATTCTGCCTTTTTGTTTAGCTATCTTCTGTTATTATATCTGCTTTTGATAGTGTATTTCCTTCCCAGATACAGCTATAAATTTTACTTTTATTCTGTAGCTATGCCTTGAAGGAACTATATACATTTTAATGAGTGATGCCAAGTTTCCTAGAAACATGTCCTGGTTTTGGTTGGGATAGAGTTAATTTTGTCCCTAGTAGCTGGCTGTGCTGTGTTTTGGCTTCAGTCAGAACAATGCTGATAACACACCAGTGTTTTAGCTGTTGTTGAGTAGCATTTACCCCAATCAAAGACTTTTCTGTCTCTCATGCTCTGCTGGTAAGGAGGGGCACAAGAAGCCAGGAGGAAGCAGAGACAGGATACCTGACCCAAACCAGCCAAAGGGGTATTCCATACCACAGCATGTCATGCCCAGTATATAGACTGGGGGGGAGTCTATAGACTGGGAGGCCCAGATCACCACTCGGGTTGGGCTGGTTATCAGCTGGCAGGAGGTGAGCAAGTGTATTGGGCATCACTTGTGTTTTTTCCCCAGGGGGTAGGATTTATTCCTTCCTATCTATTATTATTATGCTGTTATTTCAATTATTGAACTGTTCTTTCTCTACCTGTGGATTTTTACATCCTTCCCCATTCTCTCTGGGTGTGCGGGAGCAAGGGGCTGGTGGTAGGGTGGGCTTAAACACTGACAAAACACTTTTTTATTCACAATTAGACTTTCAAAGTTACACAATATGTATAAATGCAATAGAGAAAACAGGACCAATAATTTAATTAATAGGAATGTTAGGGGGGTTTATGTGCTGTATGCAGGGTGGATATCAAAGCATTAGCCCTACTGCCTAGTCCTTAACCCTCAAAACTACTTCCTAATCCCTAGACACATAGCTTCTAGAAAATAGGGTTGCGACTATGTGGGTCCATCTTCATAAACCATAGTTATTCCTATGACTTAGGCAAATATTAATTATAGCAGAATATCAGGTACTCTCTGGAACAATGTTTGGCAGTTTAGCATATCAGAATGATGAAGAAATGTTTCATGTCAATGGAACATCTGTATGTAATACTCTTACAGCAGTCACATCTTCCCTATGAGGGTGGTGAGACCCTGACACAGGTTGCCCAGAGAAGCTGTGGCTGCTCCATCCCTGGCAGTGTTCAAGGCCAGGTTGGACAGGGCTTGGAGCAACCTGGTCTAGTGGAAGGTGTCCCTGCCCATGGCAGGGGGTTGGAACTGGATGAGCTTTAAAGTCCCTTCTAACCCAAAGCAGTCTGTGATACTGATTCTATGGAGCATGATTCCTGAATCAAGCTCCAATTATCTAGACTTAAAATACAGGAAAGGTGAGTTTTGTCTTTTGAATCTATTAGCTTTTGACTTAAGAACTAACAATTTCAAGTATACAATAAAGACTTAGTAGAAACCCACAAAGAAAAAACCCATATCTTAATTTGAATTCTTGTTTCCAAATTTGTAGCAATAGTTTTGTGAGCCAGTGTGGTGGTACAAATGAAATTAGCCTGTAGTTGCAGCTCTGTTTCATTTGCTATAGTGTTTTCAAGTAAATATACTTGCAAAATTACTCTTTTTACATTTTGCTGATGAAATTATGAATATTCCAATTTTTTAAGATTGTATTTTCATTATGCAAATTTGTATGAAAAAATTATACTTGTGCCACACATCAACAAACATCTTCATGTGGTAAGAAAGGAAAGAAGAAGTTCTGTGTTTCTTGTGCAGCCTGGAGTGTCTTGGCTTGGGGTTTTTGTTTTGGTTTGGCTTTTCTAGGTACCTTTCGCCTTATTTGTGCTGTACACCTTCACAGGATTTTTTTTGCATTGCTACCATCTAATGGTCATAATGTCTTGCCTTACCTCTAATGGTAGTAATTTTGTCTTGCTCATGTACAGCTTTCAGACAGAAATCATACAATGGCTTTTTGTCTTTTGATCAAAAAATAAAATAGTAGTAAAATACTGAAATTACTGCCAGACTTTCATCAGCCAATTTTTTTTCTGTTTGCATGGTACAGTCTTTTTTCCTCAGTGTTCCTGAATTTCTAATGATAAAGAGGGTTATGATTAATTTGCAGATAGAATAGCCCTTTTCTAAATGCACACTACTCAATAAATGAACAAGCTGCTAACAGTAATTAAAGTAATGTCATCCTGTGCTAAAATTGCTTGTGCTAATAAAGCTAATTGGCAACAGAAAGCATTAACTGTGATTAGTCATATGCATCTAATGTCATCACCAGTGCCTATAATTTTCTACGTAGATGGAATTTCACATCTGTTTTAAATCACTTGTCTGTTGTCTGCCTTGGTGTTCTCTTCTATATTATTGTACCAAAGATTCTTTTACTACAATAGATGATAGAAAAGTTCATTTTCTGTTTCAAAGAACTGCACAGCAGAGAACATATGAAGCATTTCCAAGTCACTTATTATGAAATAAATGTTTGATTTCAGATAAATTAATAAATCTGCATTTTCCTTTTTTTGCATATAGTTTGATACCTATTTCTAAAGCACGTATATTATTTGCAACAGAACATTCATCCAATCAACTTAGACCCAAGCTGTATTTCACAGTAAAGCAAATGAGTCAAAAGATCCATTTCGCATCTGTTATGGAAATCTGCAAAATATCACTATCAGGAAGACAAACTTTCCAGACTTCCACACCATTTATGATAAGACAAATACTTAGCTGCAAGAAGAACACCAATTATTTGCTGTGTCAACCCAAAAGGGCAGACCTTAAGTTATCAAGAGCCAGGCGGCTGAAAACACAGCTTTAGACACCAAAAATTCACTACTTACTTTTTTGCAGCATTCTTTTTTCATATTTGAATATTTCCTCCTCCCTTCGGTTGTTTAAGAGCTCACCAATCACTTCTACAAGTGGTTTTCACAAATTACATTTACTAGGCCTCTCTAATTCACACAGCTTTCTTTGTTCTTTGTACCAAATGGGTACCTTTTTCTAAAACCACAAAGGTTTTCTTGAGTGCTTCAGCTGAGGACTTTTACCTGTGCTGGATGGAGTAACTATTTCACCTAACCCCCACCATTGGCTACACTTCCTAGTTTCCTTTTATCCAGCTGCTTAGAATTATGGATTGTGTTCACCTGATGTTTGGCCTCATTGACTATGTAAAAATGTAGAGCTATGTAGAGCTACCTCAGGATCAGCAAAGGCAAACCAACTGATCTCAGCTCGCAGAGAAATGTGTAGATTAAAGTAAAGGGAACATCTGCTCTTTGAACAGCTCCAATGAGCCTTGTTTTGTTTTGCTGCAACTACCTGGCTTTTTCCACTTCAGATTTCAGGTGTATGTCCATTACTCAAAAAGCTACCTCCTTGCTTGTGATGTTTTTCTAATCCCATTTCAGAGCATGACTTTTTTTCATTATTCTTCATTTTCTAAGACTAGGTTCCAGATCTACTCATAAAAATGCTCATAATTTTGGAATTTGTCGTGCTATTACTCATACGAATTAAGATGCATCACTACGACCCGCCTTGTGGTTTATGTGACATTAATGTCAGTACCCTCACTCTTTCACAGAATCATAAATTTCACAAAGTAAGTTAATTGCAAAGATATGAAGAGCCTGATACTTACCCACATCAAAGCATTCTTAATCAGATTCGATTTCTTGGGTTGTATAGACCACAGATGATTTTGTTTTGTTGAGTTTTCAGGTTTTTTTGAGAGATCCAGTAGAAATCAAGGATACAAATTTGAAATCCCATCTAGAACTGCAGGTATTAATATTCATTTTGTCAGCTGACAACACAACCTTCATGATAATTCGTTCAAAAGGTCCGAGTGACGTGTTTGCGAGCTCAGAGGAGTTACCATATTGGCTCACTTTTACGTGTGCTTCTCGATGTCAGAAAATGTTAACTTTCAGATGACTTAGTTGGCAAAATCCTCCCACTTCTGAGAGGCCAAAGTGGTCCTGTTCTGGTTTCAGCTGGGATGTAGTTAATTTTCTCTCTAGCAGCTGGCGTAGTGCTGTGCTTTGGCTTTAGTCTGAGAACAATGCTGATAACACACCAATGTTTTAGCTGTTGTTGAGTAGCACTTACCGCAATCAAGGACTTTACAGTTTCATGCTCTCCTGATGAGGAGGGTGTCCTGGGTTCAGCAGTAGCAGTCATGTTTCTTCTTCTTGGTAGCTGGTGCAGTGCAGTGTTTTGACTTTCGGCCTGGGAACAGAGCTGATAGCGATGTTTTGGTTTGGCCAAGGACTTTGTGAGCCTCATGCTCTGCCAGGGAGGAAGGGAAGCCGGGAGGAAGCAGAGACAGGACACCTGACCCAAACTGACCAAAGAGGTATTCCATACCACAGCACGTCATGGCCAGGATGTAACTGGGAGTGAGCCGGAAGGGCTGGGAGACTGCAGGGTTGGAGGAGGTATCGGTCGGTGTTTGGTCGGGCTGAGGGGGGCGAGTTATCGGTCGGCTGGTGCTGAGGTGTTGTACTCTCTTCCCTTGTTATTTCCTTTATCATTATTATCATTGGTGGTAGCAGTAGTGATCTGTGTTATACCTTAGTTACTAAACTGTTCTTATCTCAACCCGTGGGAGTTGCATTCTTTTCGATTTTCCTCTCCGTCCCTCCGGGAGTAGGGGGAGGGAAAGAAGGGGGGGGGAGGTGAGTGAACGAGTTACCTGACTGGGTTTAAACCACGACAGAGGGGCATGAGAAGCTGGGGGGAAGCAGAGACAGGACACCTGACCCAGACTAGCCAAAGGGGTATTCCATACCACAGCACGTCATGCCCAGTACAGAAACTGGGGGGAGTTACCCGGAAGGCCCAGATCATTGCTCAGGTCAGGCTGGGCATTGATTAGCGGGTGGTGAGCAATTGTATTGTGTATCACTTATGTTTATTGGGGTTTATTCCTCTCTTTTTCCTTTTTGTCATGATTATTATTATATTTTACTGTTGTTTTAACTATTAAATCGTCCTTATCTCAACCCACAGCTTTTGCATTATTCTTTCTCCCCATTCCAGTGGGGCAAGTTGGGGGCACTGAATGGCTGCGTGGTGCTTTGTTGACAGCTGGGGTTAAATCATAACAAGTCCACGTAGACCTGGAGATTTCTAATTTTTGACAGCTTGGATAACTTTACAAGTACCCAACTCCTTTGTAGTGGCAGCAGTATTCATAAGAAATAGGCACCGTGTCTGCTTGGGCACATAAAATCAGTAATTCACCTCTGAGAAATCTCTAAAAAAAGAGCCCCAAGTTTTTGCCTGCATATACCAAAGAGTAGTATGTAATTGTTGTTAGAGGTCATGACTGCCACTAAAAACCAGTTCACCCACTGTGGTGAACTCAGATACTGACAAACCCTGCCCATGGAGCACAGTTAGGACTTCTGGTCTTGTGGATGACAGAGCATTTGCAAAAATGTTTTACAACCAAAGACTTCAGGACCCAAGTTTAGATACTCTTTCATCTCAGTTAGAGAAGTATATGATCACTATATGGGCCATGTAGCTAACAGGTGGACCATTTACCAGATTTTTAAATCATTGATCAGAATTGATATGCGTCTGAGGCATGCTGTAGGATAATCATAGAGTAGTTACTTAATTCCTTGGCATTCTTCTCATCCCTGCTTCTTCGTATCACCCTTCTCAAACTGAAGTTTTGTCATTTTATGTTCTAAAAGCTTTATGGTTCTTGCCCTCACTTTGGATCTTGCATCCTACATATTTATCATTTACTGGTCTAATGGATAAATAGAGCAGTAAGGGGCAAATTGACCTGCCTGAGAAAGAAAAGCAATACATTGCTACCTATGTAATTGCTGTCCAATTTCCCAGAATCTCACATTTTTTTTGTATTTATTGTTCTTCTGATTAGTAAGCAAGAAATCTGCAAGTGTAACTATAAAGCCTGTCTTTCTCTCACAGGTACTGGTACTGTCCAACATCAAAAGACTGGTGGAATAGGAGTAAGGAATATTTTAAGGGAAGAAAAAACAAATAATTTTTGATGGAAGAACTATCTGTATAATTCAATTTTAGTTAATGCAACTATATGGCTACATGAGCCAGCTATTTCCCTAGGCTTTCCCAATAATCACTGGAGACAAAGGTTCCTCTGCAGGAACACTGAGTCTACCTACTGCAGCTCATGAACGCTGCCTTTTCAAATATAAAACCAATTATCAGACTAAATAATTATGAGGTGTTAACAGATGCTAATTAGACATCACTCTAATCTTTAGCATCTATTAATAGATGCTAATATTAATAGACATCAGTCCAAGCTTTAGATATGAAAAGTGTCAACACAATGTCACCAATAAGTAAAACACAAAAATGTTACCCTGGTCATCATTTAAACGTATTTTCTACAGCAAATGTTTCACCAACACAAAAGTGCCAATTCTGACTAAACTTCAGTTTAATCACTTTGTTAAGAGGTTTTATTTAAGTGCATAGGGAACATTACAAATTCCCTGACAGAATTCCAGTACTACAGACAAGACTGATGATTTTTAGGGCTTTTTTTGGTACTTCTTTTTTCACCATGGAGTTAGCCCACACCAGGCAGATGATTCTGGTGTACTTCATACAGTTTAAAAACTTTTCTTGTAAGATGGAATCTTTCAGCTTCTCCGTATTCTTTCAAGACCACAAATGCCATAGATTGATATGAGTGATTATAGAGTGATGGATTATATGTGTAATTAAGGAGTATCACTATGCTGTTTATATTATTTATTATACTAAAAATCTATGAAAAGGAGGGTTTTTTCCTTACACTGTTTATGAAAGGGCAGGTGTATCTTTTAATATCAAGTTAACAGCTGTTTGAGAACATGCCACCACTATTGATTCTCTGAAGTAATTACCAGTTGTAAAGCTGATGGAAAGAACAAAAGCTTTAATCTCAAAGCCATTTAAATATTGATATTTTTATTTAACACCTGTAATCTATTACAAACAAGTTTTTATCTTTAAACTGAATGTCTTCATTTAAAGTAGTAAAATATACTATAGGAAATGCTTCAGAATACTTTAAATCCTTAGAAAATGGGCAGAAATGCAGAGTGGAAAGAAAACCAGATTACATGCAATGGGACAAGTGGTCATGTTTTCCCTCCTGGTGACAATGCAACTTGGCTCTGCAGCTCAAAGTTTTGAAGTGTTGGCTACTACCAAAGGGAGCTATTGAACTGTGCTGAGCCTCAACTTCTGCAGGGCATGAGGACCCTGCAAATTAAAACTCAAGCTGAGCACTGAGAGTCACAGGGGCTGGAAATCTAGGGACTCTGCCGTCCCTTAAATGCTCTGCATCATCTCAGGCATCAGGTCTCAAGCAGGCCTCTTTCCACTGCCCAGCTGTCAGTTCTTACTCCTCTTGCAGCACGACAGGCCATCTTCTTCCCCATAAATGAACAGGGTCCCACACAGGAAAAATACATCCTATTTGTATCTACCATTTTGCTAGTTTTCAAGAGGCGGGCAATGGAGGAGAACTAAACGAGAAGCAACTCAGAAGTTAAACTGAGCTACTCAAACAGCATGTGACAGTACCACAGTTCCAGCTGATCTGGCATGCCTAAGTGGGTTACAGTGGGTGAAAAGAAAAAACACACTACCTCAGAATCTAGGGTGCAAGAAGTTTGAGTCTAAAGGCTCAGCAGTAGGCAAGTTTTGGGTTGCTAGAGGACTCCCAAACAGTGCTTAGATACTAGTTATATTTCACATTACTATTAGAAATAAACTAAGCAGTTCTGACCTAGTTCCTCATTGTGACAAATTAAAATAGCAGTACACCAAATCATATCTAAGAAAAAGGTAAGTGTAATGCATCACAGATGTGGTGATGTACTCAGGTTTTTGCTTTTGTTTTGCAGACGCAAGGCACTGCAGTTGTATGGATAGCTGGTAAACTGAAGACAAAAGATGTAGAACTTCTTCTGGCATAGTTTAACTCTTCAGATACGGGGTAAGAACAGCTTTATTTCAGTCAGATCTACTGCCTGGATTTGTATAATAGAATATATGCCATTTCTGAATTTTAGCCCTATTATCAAACTGGGGCGCTAATAGTGCATGCTTTTTTGACTGTTACTGGTAAGTTATTTTATCCAGATCTATTAAAAGCCTTCAGCTAATATAAACTAACACTCACCTGTCAGAGGCAAATTACTGGACACAAAGCAGCAGCAGTAGGAATGAAGTGAAATTCCAGTCTCTGTTAGATAGCTCTGTAGCAGAGATGTTTTGCATTGCCTCTTTCAGCTTTAGACATACATGCTTTTCCTTATCAGCCTTCATCTCTATGTAGCTTCTAACACCCATTTACTTCATAAATACCTATGTCTTAAATATGTAATTTTTGCAGTTCTAATAACAGTTCATTCCATCTTTGCAGTCCCCAGTCTTAGTTCTGTGAAATCTTCCATGAGACATCAGGCAAAAAATGCCACATACAACACTGCCAGGATTCTTAATGAATAGAAAGCATGAGCTAATCAAACTGCACAATATATCTGCCACCCTATTTGCAACTGTCATCTTTTGAATGTAGAAACCCCCTCATTTCTGGTGCTGCTGCTCTCCCTTAAGTTCTGTAAGAAATTACCCTGATAAAGCCCTCCTCACACAAAAGGGATGTAAGTACCTTATAACGAAGGGTACTAGGCAGCGTTTACATAGATTCTGCTCTCTCCTCCACTACTTAGAGTAAGAGGAGTTTGATCAAAGTTCAAGTACTATACATCCACTGCCACTATAGATACTGCTATGGCAGCAGCAAAGCAGTGAGCAATCCTTACATATATATTCAGTAAACCAAAAACTTAAATGTATGTCAGCTTAGTAGTAAATATCATTACTTTGTTTCTCCTCAACAGAAAAGCTGTAGTTAATAGAAAAGTTTATGTTTATATTTGAATTTCTAAAACATTCTTAGAGATTTGTAGCACATCAAGGTCCTTCTGTGCTTACAAAACAGTAATTCTTGCCCCATTAAGCTTTCCACTCTGAGGTCAAAAAAGCTTTCTTGTCATGAGAACATACAGTGAAGATTGTCAAAGGTAGCAATATTCAAGCAGCGACATATTAGCTTGGGACAAAGCCGGAGCTAATCAAAAGTCCAGAGACCATATTAAGTCCTATAGTCATATACGCCTGTGGAATACCTTGATGATACATATAGCTGGGTGTTACGACAGTCTCAAAATAATCTTAAAAATTAATTAATTACCCTTTAAAAAATGCCATATTATCAGTTGTATCATTTGTGATACGCAAGACTAAATCTGCAGTCCTCATAGCAAGTCTAGAGAGAAGAGTAAGTCTCAAGACTACTGATGTAACTAGAAAACTATACAACCCTGTATTTTTTTGTCTAGCAGCAGCAGTCATTTCTATTTCTCCATCTTCACATTCCAAAGGGTCAGATTTCAGTACATAATACTCAGCCCATATATAGAGCAGTAAGGGGCAAACTGACCCGCCTGAGAAAGAAAAGCAGTACACTGCTACCTATGTAACTGCTGTTCAGTTTCCCACAATATCATAAAATCGTTTCAATTTCTCAAATCTTCACATTCCAAAGGGTCAGATTGCAGTACATAATACTCAGCCCATGCCATCAGTATAAGTAAGTAAGAACAACTTATTCAGAGGATTCAATTACTGGGCATTCTGCTTCTTTCTTCTAGCGCATCTCACAACTTCATCTTTTTCCCCCATAATTAACCTGAGACAAGCATCATGGCCATGAATTATCTGAAGAAAGTTCTCCCAGGGACACATGTCCATCCTGAGGTTCTTGTTTACATCATTTGCCTATTATTTTACTCAGCCAGCTAGAAAGATTCAACCTTCTTTTTCGAGCTCATTTAAAGCGTGGCAATGACCAAAAAGAAACAAAAGCTTTCTTGAGATCAAGATCTCCGAATCTCCTTCACCTTCCCTCAGAGCTTAACTTCATAATTTACCTGCCTTCTTTCAAGCCAGTATCTTGACATATGCAATACACATGATCTTCTCATTTGACTCTGTTGCCTACCTATAACCTTTTGGCGGCAGACTTTGAACATTTGTTACCATGAAGGATTTCCTGCTCCTAATATAAATGTTTTAGTGTAACTGACAGATCTAATGTCTGCATGAATATGCCACGCTACTCCAACACCACTTTCCTTATTCCTCTCGAGACACATAGCACAAGACTACATTTGGAAGTAGCAGCTACCCCGTTCACTGAAGGAACTGTTTACTTTGTCATTCAGAACATAGTTCATACTTTCGCATCTAACAGAAAATAATGTTGGAGGACAGGTGAAAGAGCACCAAGCATCCTCATATGCAAATTCAAGCCTAACATAACCATTAACCTGCACCTAGTTTTATGATGAAAGCCTAGTTCTGATATACTCTGTTCTACACTGTAATTGGAGACTTGCACTACGCATGCATTACCACATGGAGAAAGCTTCCTCCAGAGCTGAGCCATCTCAAAGGCAGGGGCAGGAGGTTCCATATGCAATGTGCTACCTGTAAGCCACTGGTCTCTGGACTTAGCACAAAGTCAAGGGCAGTTTGTTCTTCCGGCAGAGGCTGGGAAGTTCCTAGAGAACCACCCGGATGAGTGTACTTCACCTGGACTATTTTCAGAATTCATTAGACCACTCCTTAGAACATCTGGAGGCCTGTTCCACCACATCAGAGACCTTCCTTTCTCATACAGGATGTCAGGATGGTTTACATCTGTGCAACACCAAATTCAAAAATGTTCTTGAGGACAGCACTGATGGCAGTTGCTGAAGCAACTAGGTTTCACCACTGAACTGAGAAGAATTTAATGCAGCATGCAGAAGCACAGCAGTTAATAGATTAACAGCATCAGCACAAGCTTACAGATGAACCACTGCCATTCCATCACTTCCAGTGGAAGCCAATAGTGTTGATTCAATAATTACAAATTCTTGCCTCAGTTTCTGGGAAGTTATAAACACATCAGCAAAAAGGCTCAAGTAGTTGGACTACGATGGAAACAGAGAAATATTCTTTAACAGAAGGTGAAGTTGGTCTCGGAAACCAGAGACACCAGTTCCTTCTCCCATCATGTTACACTCAGGCCGGCTAGAGACCACTGAGAGTGTCTACACATGTAGGTATGGGACCTTCAAAATATTTTATACTTACTGAAGCACTCCAGAATGGGCTATACCATAGGCACAACTACCTCTTGCTTCTTCCTAATATTCTATAGTTCAGGGAATTCAGGAAACGCACCATACACACTGCAGTTACACATGTTAAGAAGAGAATATACCCTACCTATTGATGTGTGCACATACAAGTGACTACCTATACTATACAGCTTAGTTAAAAACTGTCTTAAGTGCTTGGACACAGCAATCAATATGAATTATGTATGGATCACATAAATTACACACTTAAAACAATTTAAATATCGTGAAGTCACCACCACTTCTGAGTTCAATTACTTGTTTTCAGAGTACTTCAAAATAGACAGTATTGAGAAGAGCTACACACTTCCTCAGCCCTTTTACCTTTTTAAGCTATTTAATTCCAAACAGACCCTGCAGAAAGAATAGGACCCCAAAATCCCGTGAACATCTCGTAATTCTTAGTTACTACATTTTCTCATTTGAATGTTGGCTGATGAATATGCACAGTCCCCCTGCTGCGCATACTGATCAAAAGCAAAACCCTTCTAAATAAAAAGCACGTGTCAGAACAACAGCTTAGCAGTGACTACAGAACAACCACTCTCTTTAACAAGTACAGCACTAACAAGTCTTTCTGGAAAGATAAAGCAGGAAAAGTATTCTGGAGAAGTCTGGCAAAAACAAGGTCACTTGAGTTTCAGCAGACACTCAGTAGGTTTATCTTAGCAATCTTGTGCCGCTGTCTGATACAAATACCAGCAGAAGACAGTCCACATCTTTCCTGATGATCTGGATGATGGGGTCGAGTACACCCTCAGTAGATTTGCAGACAAAACCAAGTTGGGTGGGAGTATTGATCTGCTGGAGGATAGGAAGGCTCTGCAGAGGGATCTGGACAAGCTGGATCCATGGGCTGTGGCAAACTGTATGACGTTCAACAAGGCGCAGTGCCGGGTCCTGCACTTTGGCCACAACAACCCATGCAACGCTCCAGGCTTGGGGCAGAGTGGATGGAAAGCTGCTCACTGAAAAGCACCTGGAGGTGCAGATTGACGGAGCTGAACAGAAGCCAGCTTGTGCCCAAGCAGCCAAGAAGGAGATACAGGCCAGGATGCTGTTCAGCAATACTGTGGCTCTCAGGATTACGGACAAGACCTGTACTTGGCACTGGTGAGACTCCACCTCAAGTCCTCTTTTCAGTTCTGGGACCCTCACTACAAGAAAGACATTGAGGTGCTTGAATGGGTCCAGAGAAGGTCCACAGAACTGATGAAGGGTGTGAGGCACAAGTCTGGTGAGGAACAGCTGAGGAAACTGAGGGTGTTTAGTCTGGTGAAGAGAAAGCTCAGGGAGACCTTATCACTCTACAACTACCAGAAAGGAGGTTGTAGCAAGGTGGAGGTTCGTCTCTTCTCCCAAGTAACAGGTGATAAGACAAGAGGTAACAGCCTCAAGCTGTGCCAGGGGAGGTTTAGATTGGGTATTAGGAATTTCTTCTCCAAAAGGGTGATCAGGCTTTGGAACAGGCTGCCCAGGGAAGTGGTGGAATCACCATCTCTGGAAGTGTTAAAAAACTGTGTAGTTGAGGCCCTCAGTGATAAAATTTAGAGATGGTCTTGGCAGCTCCAGGGTAATGGTTAGACTTGATGATCTTGAAGTTGATTTCCAACCTAGTTGATTCTATGAATGAGATTCTTTGAACTATCCTGTTGTCTTCTCAGTGACTACCTGTGAACTCAGTGAACAGGGGGAATGCTTGATTAATTAATGTTAGTCAAGAAGATGGTTTACAATTTTACTTAAGTAGAATAATCTTGCTATAAAATCAAGTACAACACTTACACTTGAAGAAGTTTAACTGGTTAATAGGGCATGAATCATGAACTCTGCCAGGTAACAGAGACATGGGTCTGAAGAGGCAATGAGCCTCTTGCAATGAACTCTTGCTTGAGTAGAAGAATTTTACCAGAAGAGTGCTGAGAGATAAATCCACTGCCCTCATCAACTGACATTTTTATGCTTTTATGCATTTATTCCATCTTCCTCAGTTTCAAGTGACTGAGCCTCTATGCACTTCAAAGAGCACTGTGAAATGTGCAACGCTAGGAAGTCAAACCTGTACAAAGGTATTGGACTTTAGTCCATCTCACAAATGCATTAAAATACCTTTTGATAAAGATGACGCAAATTCCATTACATGCAAGTAAAATTTGATTAAACAGGTTGGGTAGCACAGCCATTTAGAAGAACTCTCCACCTATGTTCAAACCTTTGTAAGCCTACCTGAGCAGCATAAAGTGTTACTAAAAGATAGCAAAGGGTGTGTACACCCCCCCTCATCTGCCATAAAACCTTCAAAACACACCTCCAAAGCTTTCTCTTCAAGTTCAGGATTCCCATACAAGTAATAATAAAGTTAGCAGGTAAAAGACATCCTACATCTCCTCAGAACAAACTCACACTACATCGAATCTAGGTCACATCCCAGGCTTAAATTCTGCCCCCCTCACAAGCTGTTAAAACCAACAATAATTGCAATAGTACATGAATAACCTTTGAATAGTACAGGAATTAGCATTAGGTAAGCCAACCCAGTTTACCTCTATTGCACCCTTTAATTAGAAGGCAAACTACACTGAAAGGTGAATTCCACTCACCACGACTACTCACACCTCCACTCAACTGGTATTACCTATCAGGAATGGAGGCAACTGGGACAAAAATCTCTCCCTTTTCAATTTTGATTATTTTTATTATTCAGTTCTGAGATTATTAACTGGATAGCGGATGGATGCGACCATTCATTAGCAGAAGGAAGGACAACATACTAGAGGACTGTGCTGAAATGCAGGCAACAGGGTGAAAGAGTTTCAAGTCATTTGCTCCTAGTATCTCCATCACTTTTAAGGGCTATGTAGCTAGATAATTCAACTTGTTTGCAAGGGACAAATAGCTCCACTGGAAAGGACAAAAGTTTTGCTCCTTACAAGAGTCACTTCTGTAGGCCAACACACTGCTTTCCTG
The DNA here is from genome assembly GCF_033815535.1 of Pezoporus flaviventris. NCBI lineage: Eukaryota > Metazoa > Chordata > Aves > Psittaciformes > Psittacidae > Pezoporus > Pezoporus flaviventris. Next base: position 3,351,820 of record NW_026892584.1, on the reverse strand, counting down.
TATTTGGAATTTCTAATTGGATTGCAATTCATATGGTGAAATGAATGGTTTTGTTTCCAAACCTGCTTGCTCAATAACAGATCAGAAAGTGGTAAGAGGACAGCTGCCAACCTTAAAGCTAATACATAAAATATTTTTGGTCAAGCTGATCTGGAAGTAATTCTGAACTGAAGTAAAAAAGCAACTTAGAAACCGATTAGATTTCATCACCTATGAAGAACAAAGAAAAGGACAACCAGAGTTACCAGTTCCACCTGTGATATTGTGGGTTTTTCCCCCCTTCAAATTTCAAACAACTTCCCAGTTTGCAACGATGAGTGGCACTGAAATTTAATGTAGAAAATGCAAGAGGAAGCAATAAGGGCAATGCCATTATACATATGTAGGTTTTGTTTGTTTATTATTTCTGTATGCAATGTAATGTTTAGGCACGTTGCTCGGGATGCCTTCTAAAATAAATCATTGGCCATTGTTTAGAGTATCCTTTTGGCTTTAAATACTGGTCAGGAAAACAAATGATGTAAAAAATAAATGAATATAACTATTACAGAAACAAAAAAAATGATTTGCATCTAAAAGTGCAGGAGGCGAAGTACTTTAACCCTTTCACCAGACAAGGTGGCAATACACACTATATTGCTTCTGTTTGTTTGAGAAGGCTGTTGGAATTTTATACTGACATAGAAAATTATAAATTACACAGAATTAGTTTCCATAATCACTATATATATATACACAAACCAGCTGAGAAAAAACTGGTTTAGAACATACAAATGAAAGCCTCACACAGATCAGTACAGTGAAAGTAACAATTAACATGCTCTGCTGCCAAAATTTGTATTAAAAACACTATATACTTTCAAAATGCATGTACTGTAATTGCATTAGCAGCACAGGCATTTCATTTATTTGACTTGTCTAAAAGGTTTATAGCGTTTTAAATACGCAGATTGTTCTGAAATGTTCCATTGGATAATGCTTGGTATTAAACTAAATCTTGGTGAATGGGTTAAAAGGCAGGTGAATCACAAACACAACAAGCCATGTGCATTTCAAATATTCTAGTGTTTCACCTGTAAGGTATTGTTTCAAGCAAACAAGACTTAACAGAACATATGGCTTTACAGTAACATCAATTTGTCAACTAAGTTGTAGCAATAAATACTTAAAATCTCTACCAATAGACTTACATTTTTGATCTGTTCTGAACAATACAGAAAACAATTACCGATTAAAAAACCTCTTGTAAAATGTTGAACACCAAAAAATTCTTATGTAAATCACTTTTGTAAGCTAGACCAACCAAAATAACATTTATAGGGCATTTCAGTTTCAGAAGAAACATGAATTAATTTTTTTCTTTTCTTTTTACAAGGTGAAAAATGTATGAAAACTGCTAAATACTTTGGTCACACTAATCATCAAATAGTAATGTCTCAAATACATTAGATTTGTGTATTCACTTTTTTTATAAAACTATTCTTACAGCCATTTTAACTATAGTAACACTACTGTCATCATTACGTGGGTAGCAGGATCTTATTTCACAGGCCACCCATTATTTAGAACAATACAATATAAACATACGCAAAAATTATTGGTATTTCTCAATGTGCAATATTTTTACACTTATGAATTTCTGTACAATGTCTTAAAATCTAGAATATAAATGTTGCTGGTCCTGATCCCTTGCGAAATTAGTGCAGCAGTGACTGGCTTCAACAGGGTCTAGATGAAATCCTCAAAGAAACACTCAAACACCTGGATATCAGTTCATTTTCTTCAGCCAAGGTAGCAGACATCACACATCATACAGGGCCATTAACAGATGCCTCTCCTAAATGGGTGTGCTGATCAGTCCTAAGAGGCCAAAAAAAAGATGTAAGTATACAAAAGAAAGACTCAAAACAAATTTGGGTTAGGCGCAAAAAATTCTCCCCACAAAACAAGCACCCCAGATCATGTGTAGCATGACCCTTGAGCTGGAGCATTATCTTATTATTAGCTTAGGCTTCCTCTCATCCCATTTATTTTCTGAAGTCCCCATCGCCTAATTAAGCATAGCGCTTTAATTAACTAAGCACACCTCTGCAGAGTGTTTGGTCTTTATTAACTGAGCTACTAAGTGATCTCCAGACATGTGATACCTCCCCAAGAGAGGCACTGATAAAAAGCACATTTATGATAGTTCTCCAAATCTTATTCCAAAGTAAAATGTAATACCAGGAGTATTTAAGGTTGCATTTCAACATAAGCAGCTAAGACAACAGGAAAAACAACAGTGTCTTCAGAAAACCCAAAATCCTGCTTTAGTTCCTAATCTAATCTACAAACTGCTATTTCACAAGTACTTTGAATGTCAATCCATTAGCAAGAAAAGTTCAGAAGTATTGAGGAAAATAAGGAGCAAACCTGCAGAAGTGAAAACAACAACAGGATATACATTTCTAGATAAGTCAAACATGGGCTCAATTGCTCCAGACTAACACAAAGATTAAATCAGTAGTGCATGAAAATACTAATTGTAAGCAAGAAAGGCAAAAAAATTTCAACTTCCATTCAGTACAGTCTGCTGAATACATCTGAAGAGTCCCTTATAAAATATAAACCCATTTGGAACTACATATGAGAAAAGTTACCTGTAACTCCTGTTCTCTGATGGTGCACATCACAGAGAAGCCACTCGTGGGTCCGTGCTCTACATGCACATGACCAGCAGGAGTCCCCTAGCTAAGTCTTTGGCTGCTAAGCTCTAAAAGCACTTTTTAAGAAAAATATGTACACATTAGACAAATGACAGAACTAAGACAAAAGTAAACACTTTTTAGAGAAACCAGGAAGGTAAGAAGTAATTGCTGCATGGACAGGAAGTCTGATGGTCCACACAGCAGTAAGTCACTTGTTAACTGGGAAGAAGTTCATGACAGTCCTTCTCCTTGCACAGATTGCTGGCCACCAGCCAAAGACCTACCTAGGTGACTCCTCCCACTAGTCATATAAGCATGGAGCCCCAAAAGCACAATTATAGTTATCTTGGTATTTATACTGCGCTTATATGTGTTTCTGCTGTGACAGCCACCTTTAGAGAAAGCCCTGAAATCCACTGCAGCCAGTGGGACTCGAGGGCAGGAATCCATCGAGATTCCATGCGACTCCAGAGTAACGCAGCCAACTGCCGGCTCCGAGAGACCCCTGTTGGTTCACACAAGCATCTTCACTCAGAAGGCAATCGGCTGGTACCCAATGGCTTCTTCCCTACAACTTGACGCTTACCAGCATTAAAACCACTGTCTTGATAAAAACAGTACCTCCAGATAACAAAGAGGCTGTGAGAGACAGTTTAGGGGTTTCCCACTTTAACCAAGAATATATGGTTGTTTTGGGTTTTTTTCTTATTAGAATCCACTTCTTGATTAAATTCATGGGATTTAAGCAGAGCGGGAAGTTCCGTCTTACAGGAGAAGGTAGCAGAGTTTTAGCATAACAGCCAGTACCACTGAGGTAAGACATACTAGCCCATAAACAAGCCTAAAATCCAGAACCTAAATTTGTCAAACATTCTTGCATCTTTCTTAGTTTGCGCACAGTATAACCAGAACATGTAGCTCTTCTGTGTTGTATGCAGAGCTGTACTCAGTATCTTCGCTTACGAATTTTACCCTCACTAGAAATCCAGGCACAGTGCCCATAAAGTCTTCAAAATTATTACTGTCACAGGATTTGTGAGAGAAATACTACATTTTTCTAATAGTTTAAAAGCTGTTGTATTTCTTGACTTTAATAGATTTTAAAAAACATCTAATTAAATACACATTTAGAAAATGTGTATGTATATTCTGAATTCTCATTTTCAGAAACATACCCATTTATGGGCAAAAGTTACTTCTATAATTGCTTCTAATTAAGTAGAATCCTCTCTCCCTTCCGAACATGCTCCTATTCAGAGCATCCTCACCTCCTCAAAAAGAAGGCAGCATACCCAGCTCTGACCCCTCAAGCCCTGCCCTGCAGGAAGAGAAGCAGACCCTACAGATTATTCAAGAGTTTGGTAAATATACACTTAGATTTTCCTACACAGGGTTTTGTTTGAGACAGCACAGTTCCTCTGGGCACCCTTGAACCACATCTCAAGCAGGAAAATGCAGCATACCCCCCTTTGTCTTACCACCAAAAAGCAAGCCTATGGGATTGTGCCCGATGTTCAATAAGCAGTTGGTAGTGCTAGGAAACCAGTGAACTCTTGCCTAGATATTAATTTTAAAGAACTTAGGAATACCTAAATTCCAGAGCAAGGTCTTCATTGATTACTGCCTTCAATGGTCAAAGTCTTCTCACCTACTTTAAAGTCTTGATTGTTTCAGGCTTTTACAATAAAAATGAATCCTGCTCTGACTAAACTCTAGAAAGTAGCTCAGGTATGAGACATCTGCATTAAGCATTTAGAATAATTGGTGATTAACATGTTTCCCTATGTGCATTTGGTTTCAATGAAGCCAGTTTTAAGTTGGGAAGCAAAAAACAACCCAAAAATTCATACTGAATTACTATTCTCAAAGACTGCACTAGCAGTCAGATGCAAAAAAAAAAAAAACAAAAAAAACAACCACCAAAACCAAACCCAACAAACCACAAACCCTTCTTTCCTCCAGTAAGCGTGCTGAGCAATCCAGGCTGCTTCCGTATTTCAGAAAAGTTTTATTTGAAACAAATTATTTATGTATTTCGAAAAATCTTCACATCTACAAGTATTCAGATTAACCTCTGATGAAGACCAGGATACAAACAACAACTGATTCACAATCAAGAAAGCACAGCTTAAGGCATCATTTCCTTTCCATACAGCTGAACTAGTTAGTGGACATCCCCAAACTGTTCTATGGTATAAATCACAGAATAAAAAAAAAAAAAAAAAGGTAGACCTAACTTACACAAATTTTCAGGACAAAGTTAATCTTATTCCCCTAATATTTTCTTTTAGATCACCATTTTCACAACCGTATCTGTTCACTATTCTAACTTAACAACATATCAAAAAAACAGAACAGGGATATTTACAACACCCTGCAAGACAAACAGTACAAGGCAAATACATTTCTGACAACTCAAGAGACTTAGAATCAATAGTAAATATAAATTATGAGAATTTTATAAACAGATGCAAGCACATGTTTATATCAAGCCAATAACAAACAGGAATTCATTAATCCCTTTACATCAATCCTATTAGAAAAAGTTGCAAACTGATATTTATAGTATTGAAGGCATCCTTGAATGCAGTTACCTCTGTTCTGGACTGCTGTTAGTAGGCTGCAGAGCTGAAGAAGCCTCTTCTGTAACCTCTGCATTCTCTTCTACTACATATTTACAAGAAGCTTCCTGCGAGGTAGACAATTTTCCTTCCTCACTTAGAAATAAAGAAAGAAGTTATTTAAGTTTACTTGTAGGGAAATTTCAGGCAACAGGAGAAAACTGGGAGACACATCTGTATTTCACATGCAAATGGATTTGAAGTTATGATTGCAACATGAAGATCAAGCACATGGCTCTAGACTTTACAAACACCTACTAATGCACCGGTGTTTATGTCCATTAAAACTTGGCTGGGTAAAAGGTCAGGAAATACAGTGATTACAAATAAAAATAAGAAATAAGGAATGTGTGTGATGCCTGAAGTGGTAACAATCACAATCATGGTCCTTTACTATACATACCGATAGGATTTCAACACTCTGAAGCCAGAAGTATGCAAAAATGGAAGAAAGTATAAAAGAAATCAAGATTCCCTCAGAAACTGGCATTAATAAAGTCTGTCCATGGAACACATCAGCAGAATCATTAACTCATCACCATCTTCATTAATCTCCCTAATAATTCCACAGTGAGATACGATGTATAGGTTATGAGGTACTAAAACTGCAGCCCAGACTATTTAATGAACATCCCCAGGGAGACAAAACCAAACAATTCCGTGAAAAAGCAGTACACTCACACTACAGAGAGCATTACCATGTAACTAGGTAGCCTCAAAAGTAATTAGCAAACACTTGCATTTTGCCTCCAATTCAAAGCTTTTCTGCCCCTATCCTATACACTCCCGCCTCAGCCACACCATCATGAGTGCATTATGATAAAAATTTGACCATATACATGCAAGAGATAGTTGTAAGGTATCTCTGAAGTAGAAACAAACATCAACCTTATACTTCTGTGGCAACAAACCTATTTATGCAAGAAATTATGAACATCTTAAGGCTACTGATTTTTCATCCTATTCTTACATTCCTCTTTTCAACTGATCCTTTAAATTTCTATGAATCCTTTTTCAGCTCGTGCCTCCTTGTATCTGCAGAACCTGCAAGAAACAGCGCTTTGCACTGCAAACTCTCATGAAGATCCAGTTTTCCCCATCTGAGCTCTCCATCTCATTTGCCTTAATGCTCTTTGCACTTATTTGAAATAAATCACTTGCCACCATCACCATCAGAAATGATCTCCTAATTCTTACTTTTTAAAAAGGCATAGTCTCTACTAACATTCTTCACTTTTAAGTCAATTCAGAAACCATATTCTTGGACATTGCAGCTTTGCACAAAAAAAAAAACAAAACAAACAAACCCCAGTGTGCTTATGATGCTTCTCCTCCCCTCAACATTGACTTCAACACCATCTTCTATTGGCAGAAACCTATATAAAACTTAGGTCTGGAAGCATCCACTTTGCCAGGTACACAGGCCAGAGTAGGACCTCCTCTTGCTACTGTCCTGGGTTCAGCAGTAGCAGTCATGTTTTTTCCTTTGTGTTAGCTGGTGCAGTGCTGTGTTTTGACTTCCAGCCTGAGAACAGTGTTGGTGAAGCCGATGTTTTCGGTTGTCGCTAAGTGATGTTTACCCTGACCAAGGACTCTGTGAGGCTCATGCTCTGCCAGGGAGGAGGGGAAGCTGTGAGGAAGCAGAGACGGGGCGCCTGACCCGGGCTAGCCGGGGAGGTATTCCATACCACAGCACGTCATGCCCGGGGTGGGGGGTAACTGGGAGTTACCCGGAAGGACACGGGCTTCCGGGTGGAACTCGCTTTCTTGGCCGGTGGTATCGTATTCTCTTCCCTTGTTATTTTCCCTTATCGGCTTCACCAACACTGTTCTCAAGCTAGAAGTCAAAACACAGCACTGCACCAGCTAACACAAAGGAAAAAACATGACTGCTACTGCTGAACCCAGGACAGCTACTCATCTCTTAATCTAGAATCCTGCCATTATTTTATAAATTTATTCCAAAAGAAACACTACTTTTCTATCCCATTTTTGTTTTGGAGTATTTGGAAGTTGAAAAAAAAAAACACCTGAGCATTGACTCAGTAAGAGACCGCATACCTCTATCACAGTAGAACAGCCTCTGTATTTAATACCTCACCTTTCAGCTTCCTACATTCCCTTAATCTCCCCTTACCAACCAAATCAAGATCCCAGAGTCCAGTGAAAATTGCTACATGTTTTCAAGATGTGACTGGACAGTGCTAGATAATTTCACCTGGGATCCCTTTTCCAGAAAAGGTTGGAGCAGATTATCTTTTGAGATCCCTTCTGACCTGGGCAATTCTATGATACTGCCTCCCTTTGCATCTCTGTATCCTTTCAACTACAAGAATCGATGTGCTAACACCACAGCTCAAGCAGGAACTGGCACTACATGCTGACTCGTCACATTAATTTCTGCACCAGTATCAGAAGTCACAGAACTTCAAAGTGTGGGTGAACTGGTGGTGTTATTTATTGCTTTGATGATCAAAAGGATGGAAGTGAGAGTAACTGAAAGCCATCCAAAACAAACAGTACTTATCTAATAACACTAAGTAAAATGAATTTCAAATAAGAGCAATGAAAGAACAAACACTGGGAATTTTTTTCTATTGAAATGGACTTTTTTTTTTAAACAAGTTTCAAGATACATAATTTCTTTTCAATCTTTAAAGCTAGAATAGGGACAGATACTAGGAAATTATCCTAAAATAATGAGAAGATGGTTGCATGTCAAAATGCTAGTTGTATGTTCCAATTTGTCAAGACTGGGAAAGGGCAGGAATACACCAGCTGAAATTAACACAGGCATAATTATTTTTGCAGGTCAGACTTAGCAGCTTCTGTTTCCCTACATAAAGATTTAATGCTACATAAAAAGCACTTGATCATTAGATTTAAAGTCATAAAATCTGAGTAGGCAAGATGGAAAGGTGCTTTATTCCCTTGAAAGGATCAAATGTTGATATATACAATATGGAATATAACCATATTGTAAGTCAGCTATTTCTGAATCAAGCACTTTGTATCAGAAGATACCAAAATTAAGGAGTTTGTTCTTCTGGTTATTCTAGAATTCTATGTACCATCAGATCCAGAACAGATGTGTTTGCTTTTCTGTTCATGATGTGTAGGCTTTTTAGAAGTAACACTGGCTCCTGTTTTAAACAGGAAACGACTTTAACTAGTCCAGAACAGATTTAACACCATCATCCATACCACCAACACTGATCATCCCAAATGTCTGACAAGTTACTCAAGAGCAGTGCCTGGCTCGCCTTCATCTTCTGTCCTCCATCCTCCTATATGAAAGGGATGGAGTTCCAATCCAAATCAAACAATTCTGTGCAAAATTCAAAAAGCTTAGCTTTGACATGCTATCAACTGCACATTAAAAGAGTAACTGTAAATAAAAAAAAAGAACACAATAATGTGCATTAGGGTCAAAAGTTAGCCAGTCTTCCTCTAATAAACTTCCACTAAAAGCTTGATAAGGAAAGCCTTATGTTATAATAACTACCTGAAAGGAAAATTTCAAAACAAGTACTTTGGAAAAAGGTTTCTAGTTAATGCCCCAGGAATTACCACTTGTAATGAGATTTTTTTTGATGATGTGTAGTGTTCCATCAACAGCGCTTATTTGACAAGGGTGGGAAGACAATAAATTGGTACGCTCACCTTTTGAAAACAGCCGTTTCAGTTTTAGCATCTACAGTAAGGCTCAGTGTCTCCTTCATGCTGCCGTTCATTACTGTTTCAGTTACCTTGTCTGCATTTTCTATATCGTCCTCTCCATCTGAGCTGGCCTCCATGGCAACACTTCCTGGGGCTAGATACACAGAAATAACTTAGTCCATGGCTCATTATCTAATGAGGAAGCATAGAAGTCAATACAACCAGAACGAAATTTTTGCAGTTTTGTACACTTGAATTCTTCCTTACAGAGAAAGGTACCTTTCTGCAAACCCTACTACACACATATATGTATATAGAGAGAAAAAGCTTAAACACCTACAGATGCTTAAGTCAGGTTCCATAACTATTTTTGTTTTTTTGCTACTGCAACAGGTTTGCCTGAACAAGGCTTTAGCACAATTACAGAGATGTATTATTTTTCTGTGCAGTTAAATTTGTTACACAAGCCCATACAGTACAAATGTGACAGGAAGTTTTCAAGTCTTTGGGAAGTCAGACGAGCCTTTGGGAAGTCCAGTCTCCCTGGACTTCTCATCTGCACTTCTCATTCTGTCTGTTATACATGTATAATACATACAAAAAGCTGAAAGCCAAACACGCTAATTAACCAGTTCATAGATGAAGAAAGAATTATTGCATCCATAATGAAGGTAACTTGGAAAGAGATGAGCAGGAAGAGAAAATTTTAACACACAGAGACTACTGGCCTACTGCCACATAGTAGGAGACTAAAGGCTACCTACCAGTCTTCTCAGGCATCAGCTCAGCTAATAAAGCACTGATACAGGTCAGGATATTTTAACAGAAAACACTCAGCTTCTTTTGTAATGCTTTTCTGTTCTTGAGGTGCAGGCTTTTTAGAGGTAAAAGTAACACTGCCCCCTGTTTAAAACAGGGGACTATTCTAACTAACGGTGATCACCCTAAATGTCTGACAAGTTACATTGGCTCTGGTTTTAAATAGGAAATTCTTTGACAAGTCATTTTCATTACCTGTCAGAACAGAAGCAGAGCCAAATGAGAGGTCTCTGAAAACCCAAATTTTAAAGTTCAAGCTCTTTTTGGGTATAAGTCTTAAAAATTAATCTGTTTGCATTTTAGGATACTTACTCTCTAGGTGTGTTGCAAGAGCAGTTACATTTGCACCCAAGGGATCAACTGGGTCTGTGTTTGTTTCCATTTCCACAGGAGAATTACTTCTTAAGGAATCTTTTGAGCTTCAAATACAAAGTAAAAAAAAATTTAGAAACACTTCTAAACAGCAGAATTAAGTGTTCTTAAAACAGTATTTTTAGTTCTGTATCAAACCTATGAGGCCTACAACTTTACTGAAACTGAATGACAGCAAGTTTGTTTGCGGGAGTCATGGGAAGGCATGCTGAACAGAAGTTTAGTAACGCAAAATCCACCAGACCTGAACTGAGTGTGTGTGTTTGCCGATAGGTTTATTTTACCCTTTATTTAGTTTGATTACAAGTAGTAACAGACATGTCCCTGATAAATAAGACCTGGCTCCTTGTAGTGTTTCCAACGTGACATGAAACTGACTTTCTAAATGCACTCTTTACAACTTGAAAGACGGTTCTCTGCTGAGACTGCCAACACAGCTCTCACTGTCCACTACAGAAGTGATTTTTGTAGCATAGCTATGAGTTTTTCATTCTGAAGAAACGCAAAAGACAAGATTTGGCCACTTGAAACACTTTCCACCATTTACAGAATGTCTTTCTAGTCACTAATGTGGCAGCTCCAAGACTTTATTTTCTAAACCCTTAATGCTGTCATCAACATATCTGCCTCAAGCAATAAACTAGTTTACACTGGGGTGTGTGTGTGGGTTGAATAATTCATTTATCTCTAAGCTCTTTAATGCCTAAACAGACAATTAAGAGCCAGATAACAGGAAGAGTCTGATTGGAGAAGGAATCAGTTCTTGACAGCTAGTATTTGGCGACATAAAATCTACACCTATATGATTAAGTATTACACAGCAGACTTTGGTTATGTTTTATGTGGAGTTCAAGCCAAGAATGGAAAGTGTACCATAGGAACTCTCAAACAGTGCAGAACTGCCTAACCTAAGTACCACAGCTATATAACCATGCAAATTTAAAATAAAAGCAAATACTGACAAAAACCCAAACCTATTTGTGTTATCCATGAAACAGAACCATCACAGATACTTTATGACCCTTACATCCAAGATTCAACCCTTCACCGGGCTCAGTTTAAACTAAAAAATTAATTAAAAAAGAAAAAAAAAAATCCAAATTCTGGTCAGAGATCAATATTAAAAGACCCAAACGTTCTTTAAAAACCCTCTAAAACAATGACATATTAGCATTTGCCCATCCTACAGACAGGGGGCCCTTTGGACACTACACACCTTGTATTCCACCAGAACACTATCAACACAGGCTTGGGTGGAGACAGACACCCCAAGGAAACCAAGCTTGCCCTGAATCACTAATATTCTTACCTCAAAGAGGATGCAAACTCAGAAAAGGAAACCCAACCAGTTTCTTTTGCTGGCATAGGTTCTTCAGTACTCCACACATCAGACCCAACAGAATCCAGACTGGCACCATGTGCTGTCTCCATGGGTACATCAAAGTTAGCTGACCAGTTTGGTGCTGAAAAAACAAGTTCATTACGAAGAAATTTAAATAAAGGACATGAGCGCATATACGCCCAACTCGTTGATTCTCTAAATGTACATTCCAAAAAGAGCAGCAAAATTCATAACTAGACTTTAAAGCACATGCAGAAGAATCCTCTTTATACTGTTAAAGATGAATGATTCCCCAAAAGGGAAATTCTGCTAATAAAGCAGAATTTTAAAAATAGTAACTTGGAGTGTTCTGCTAAAACCTGATATAGCTTCTCTGAAGAACAAATCTAATAAACTGTATTAGATCAGAAGTATAATCCCACTTCAGTCTTTAACCTAATAACATTTGTTACAATTTTTCAAAACAGGTATCTTTAACAATAATTAAAAAAAAACCAAACCAAAATCTTAAGAGCGTTTTTGGTTTCCTATGCACATTTTCCTAAACACAGAAAATTATCATGTCAACTTAGACACAGACAGTCTCTAAAATAATTTCTCATGCACTAACACCACTACTAAGTTTCAGAAAAGTTTAAGGCTTTTTACAACCTAAAATACTTATTTGGATTTTAAATTTTGGAGTAACTTAACAGCATCTAATTTAGGATAGGTCAATTCAAAAATACTTCACCTACCCAAGGGAAACATTTTTGTTAACACTTACATACAAAAAACCAGGCTGTAAAGGAAGCTCTGACTAGCAATTAGAAATTCCAGCCCAGACAGATATGGGAGGAGACCCACATGGATCAAAACTTGTTTGACACACAGATGCCAACGACACCAATCTGACAAAAGAAAAGAAAACCCTTAACTTTTCCTTCTATTTTAATGCAATTCCTTACAGTCTAGATAAACACAGGGTTTTTACCTACTGATGTTGCCAGTTTAACTAATGCCAATTTAGTCCTCTGCAAATTTAACATGGAAACTTTAAAACCAGTTACCTCAGTTAAGTTTCCACATAAGAGTCTACTGACTCACATCTTTCATTCACATATGAAACCAAACCAATGCAAATTCACTTGGCTTTATGTAGGAAGTCTTTCAGAGAGCATTCTTAGATGAAAAGTTGGTCTGAAAGGCTTCCAGTAAAAATAACAAGGTTTTAGGTTTGACAATTAACCTATTAGTTTTTGCAGGCATTCAAGATGTATTAATGCTTACATTTCATCCTTCCCTTTCCAATTCTTCCTTCTCCCCCCTCCCCTTTAAAGAGCAGAAACATGCATTTTAGAGAGACTAACTTGACTCAAGACATGTAAGGAATTCAAACTTGACAACAGTTGTTACCCAAAACTACCAAGTCCACCACTAACACTTTATTAAGATAGAATAAAAATGGTAAATGAGGAAGCTACTACAAAATAAGACTGCTAACACTTCTTTAACCCAAAGCAGATGGGAAAAAAACTACATACGTTCACTTAAGTCTACTTCCATTTTGTCCTCTGTATTGGTGTGTGATTCAAACAAGTCCTGTTTTGTTCCATCCTCTTCTTCAGAATCTGTACTTTCTTCACTGTCAGTGCTGCCCGAACTTAACATACAAAGACATAGTTTATATTTTGCATTTAGTATCAGACCCTAGCCACAACAAAATACTGGAGAGTTTGAGGCTAAAGAGATTACAGCAGCTATAATTTCTGATAGATTAACAGGTATAATTTGTCAGATGCTAATATTCCTCTCATTTTTCCTCTCAAAAAACCCAGGACTAAAGGATTTTCACTTGACCATGTGAAGAGGCTGTCTCATTTCCCCCCACATTTAAGACAGACTGGTTCTATTTCTGACATGGAAAAGGGAACAGAAAAGGAAAGTAAGGAATCAGATATGTTTACAGAAATTGTTGGTCTATTTTGTTTCTTCACACTAAACTGAAGCACTAAAACACAAAACTTTGTTCAAATTATATCTAACAAGATATAACTTGACTTACTGCAAAGTATCTAACAATAAAACTAGTATATCTATTTTAAAGTATCTCCCAATTGTATTCCAGTCCATCCTTTCTAACTACATACATGCTTTAAACACTATGGGCATCCCTCTCTTTCCTGGTGAGCACAACACAAAAAGCGTGGTAATGTGACAAGGTAAGGATGTTCCTGAAACGCATCACAGTAAGTAGCCACAATACCATCAGACAAAACAATTGATTTTGTACAGAAGGTATTTGCAACATCCATTTCAAAGGTTGCAAGGGAAGAAGAGATCAGGTTTGTGACTAAAGCCATAAGAAGGTCAGAAAAAACAAGACTACTGTGGGACAAAGTTCAGTAGATACTATGGGAGGCTGCAGAGCCCTGAGAGTTTTGGGGACCAGATGCTCTTTCCCCTCAATGCAGTTTCCTATGTGGGTTTGTCTACAATCACTCCAGTACTTAGAGATGTCTGCAAGCTCTGCGGAGATACAGAGCTGGACTGTCTTGCCCAAGACAAGAATCATACAATGGTTTGGGCTGCAAGGGACCTTAAAGCCTATTTAGTTCTAGCCCCCTGCCATGAGCAGGGATACCTTCCACTAGACTAGGTTGCTTCAAGCCGTGTCAAACCAGCTTTGAACACTGCCAGGGATGGGGCAGCCACAGCTCCTCTGGGCAACCTGTGCTAGGTCCTCACCACCCTCACATGGAAGAGCTTCTTCCTAGTATCTAATCTAAATCTCCCCTTTGTGGGTTTGAAGCCATTCACCCTTGTCCTGTCACTACACACCCTTGTAAAAAGTCTTTCTCCAGCTTTCTTGTAGGCCCCCTTCAGGTACTGGAAGACTGCTGAGCAGGAGGAATGGCTGAGCAGATCTAAAAGCAATAGGAAAAAAAACAACACCCCAACAAAATTAACAAAAGTTGAAGTACAGGAAGTGCTGGCTAGGCAGGGCAGCTGTTGTCACACCTTGCAGATAACGGCTGGAAGACTGACAGTAGTGCAATCACTCTACTTATTTCTCCACAGAATGGAAATAAGCTAGTTATGCTGGACAGCCTGTGCTAAAAGTCAGCTTGAACCAAAAGACCTGCTCAGTACTGATGTCTCACTGTAGTGTTTACATGAGAGAAACACTTCTCACCTGGAACGCCTCTGAGACTCTGGTGTAAATGCAATATGTTTTTCTTCCCAAATGTCTTCTTCATCAGAGCCACCATCATCAAACTGCTGTATCCGCTCCTTACAGCATGCCTCAAACAAGGCTATATTGCCCTAAAGATGTCAAAAGTAAAAAAATCCGTATTTATGATTAATCATTCTACTTATAAAAAGTGTAAACACTTTTTACACTATAGGCCTGTTCTGAAAAGAATCTTAAACCAGTAGGGGTGGTAAAAAAAACAAACAAAAAAACCCAAAACCAAGCCCAAAACTTTTCTCTAAAAGCAGCAGGAAGACAGAATGTCTTAATGACTTAAAGCTTGTCAAGAAAATATTCAGTGGTGCTTGTTTTACTCAAATACTAACAAGCTGAGTGGACTATCAAAGAATAGCTAGGAGTTTCCATCATGTTTAAGAGCAGCATACAAGA
This sequence comes from Pezoporus flaviventris, assembly GCF_033815535.1. NCBI lineage: Eukaryota > Metazoa > Chordata > Aves > Psittaciformes > Psittacidae > Pezoporus > Pezoporus flaviventris. Next base: position 3,336,694 of record NW_026892584.1, on the reverse strand, counting down.
ATGACACTGAAATGCTTTTCAGATAACCAGACCACCAAGTACTCCAGCTTTATTTTCCATAGGGGGGTTCACTGCAGCTCAACTGACAAGTAGTATCTAGAGTGGAAGTCTCTGTCCTTACTTTCCTGTCACCGCAATCCCACGGGAAGACTGAAATAGCTTCTATCTGTAAGTGTGCAACAGGCACAAATCAAATCCAAGACTGTTCTTGAGCCTGGCCATACAAATTCGAAGCAATTTTCTTGAATAATGATCTCAAAGAATCAAAACAGTGTCTTCCAATTAGAAAGTCTCAAGACACAGGAACAAGGTAGGGTAGTTATGTTCCAAATGTTACACAAAAGAGTACATATAACAACCACTGCCAAAACTTGAAGGCTGCACTGAAGTTTAAAAGAGTAGTTCTTCTGAGAGTACAGTAACACATACTTACACTTTCATTCGTATTGAGGGTAAAGTTGATGTCTGAGACCCGATCAAAAGAAACACTATAAAAAATAGCAGATGTATACAATAAAACAAGATGTTGCATTATGACATGAAGACATTTAATTTCTCTTATGTTTCTCATTTTCCAATAATATAAAAACATAAGATTAAAGACAAAAAAATTAACACAGTCAAATTCCACATTGAGGAGGCCTGGCATTCAAGTGTGAAATACATTAAACAAAAATACAAGACAATGTTGTCTCTACTCTATATAGTTAGCTGTGAAAATTCAACAAGCTTAAACAAGTGTAACTGAAATAATATATGCAAATCTCAAATACTATACTGTTACGCACTGAGGAAAAAAGAAGTAGATCTCAAGAGTGCCTATTCTGACTACGTTCTACCACAATACAGCTCAAAACCCTGCAAAGATCTATGTTACAGTTCTTGTACCTTCTAGCTCTATACAAGGACCTTCTCAACAGGAAGAGAGAAAGTGGGAAATGTAATATCAACTTCTCTTTCCTAAAGAAAAAAAAAAGATTTTTTTTAACCAGTCACTGGAGTCTTTTATCCAAACCAAACACTAAATACTAGGTTTTACACATCCTCATGTATTAAGTTATCAAGCAGTTTCACTGCAGTGATTACAAAAATGTCTTTGACTAAGACCTGCATTAGGCAAAATAATTTTCTAGGGGAAGCAAGGCTATAAAGTACCAAGGGCACGATCTTAAAGAAATTCCAACTCCTACCCTTGTCAAAACGCAGCTGCTTCTATCAAATTTAAAGAGTATCTTCAGTTGCTTCCTCTCCCATCATATCTTAATCTCAGAAGATTATGTGGTATAAAAAAGCAGCAATGCTTCTTAGATGGCACATGCAAGCTTTAGTGAACCATCGCTTACTAAGCATGTTTCACAGAAGAGCACTGAGACACTTTACTGTATTTTACCCTCCTAGAAACTTATCTTGAAGTGATGCTTTTTACCCTTATCTGTATGTTCTTGTATCCCAAGACATGAATTCTTACAAGAATCAGTATCAACTCTATTTTCAGGAAGAACTCCCATTCTTTCCTGTTCCCCTTATGGCATCAGTTTATTTAGATCTTTGGGGGGGGGGGGGGGGGGGGGGGGGGGGCTGTTGGTGTTGGGTTGGTTTTTGTTTTGGTGGTGGTTTGCTTTTCTTTCTACCTGACTGGTATTCTTCTCATTTCTTCATCACTTACTCTATTTGTAGAAATAAGTCTCAACTGTCTTGACCTTGAAAACAACAAGATTTACATGCCCTTCCTTAACTCTCCCCTACAGAAAAATACACTCACAGACGTGTTTTTCCTGTCATCTTTTCCAGGAAAACTTAAAAGTAGAGCTATTTATCTTTTCTGGTACACAGATTCAGCAGAGGGGGAATGGGAAGAATAAAATCACTTCTGAGGCACAGAAAAAGTGAAAATGCCCCCAACAATGCAATGCCATTGGACTGGCAGACCTTACAAAAGATACATTATATTTTAGCTATTTATTCACAAGTGCTGTGTTTTCATGTAGGCAAACCCAGGACATTATAATGGAAGATAAGCTGTTGCTTTCCTCTGTAAACTGTTCAGGGAGGCTTCTATCAATGCACACAGATGATACAAAAAGACAGGACCGATTGACAACTGCCTCACATCAGTAAAGGCTTGTATTTATCCTCAGCAAAAATACAGCCAAAAACACAGTAAGAATGGAAACTCCCAAGACTACAGTCAAAGCCAGTATAACATCATACTCACTTGCCGATGTCATCTTGATCAGCAAACTTCTCATCGTTGAAGCCAAACTGGTCAATAAAATTGGACGTCATTTGTTGCATCTGATAATCAGAAAAGGCCTGGCAACCCCAGGACCAACGACAGTGATATAATGATTCTAACAATACTCTAAATCCTACTTGCCCATTTTGCTCCAAAGAAATAAAAGTCTCTAATCATAACAAAGGACAGGAAAAGGATTTGTCTTAACCTCTGAATTTTAACTGGTAACGCTGACTACAAACCTAGTTACATCTACTGCCTTGAAAGGTAATAGCAGCTCTCAGTAAGAAAGTTAAATCTCTAGTCCTCCTGTTAATCTCTAGACCTCCGGTTACTCAGTGCGTTCCCAAATGCACCTCAAAACCAGTGAAACACAATACACTAGATAAAAGATAAAGCTATCTTTGTTCAAGATAACATGGATTTATAAATGGTAAGGATTAGAAAATTACATCATATATAGATACTACACCACAGCTGCATATTTATCATGTAGTTATCACTACATCAGTCTCAGTCACACACACCAGCAGCGTCTATTCAGTATGTAGAAGAAGGAAACTACTGAACATTTTACATCTCAATTCAGTGTCACTGACTCAACTGTGCCTTTTTGTATTTAATAAGGATGCCAGTGTCACCTGCCAGCTGATGGGTATATACCCATTAAGGTACACATGGGCATGTTCTCCTATCCATAACAGTAGTTTTTGTCCCTTATTAACGATAGCCTTGGGAAAATGATCACACATTCTCTAAGGACTTCTAGTAGCGTTATTTCCATCGGTAAAGTCAGCCAGTGCTAAGATATCCCAAGAAATACAATTGCCAACTGTCCTGGTTTCTTGCCCAGGGAACTAAACACACAGAGTATATCGCCAAAACCCCTGAAGAAGGTGGTAAACCTCAAAAGTCTGGATTAAAGCACTATGAAAACTGGACAAATAAGGAGATCTATAGAAGGATGATCAGGGCTGGAAGTAGGTCCGAATAGCCTTCATAAGTGGTAGGGCTAAGCCAGGCCAAAGCAAGAACTCTTTTCCATTTTGATCCTAAATTTTAAAAATCTGATAGTTCTGATCAGACCTTAATACTCACATAGTCAGCTTATCAGCATTACACAGGTAGACAATCAATTACCAGCTGTCTTACCTATAATTCCTCTGCTTTCCACTAGTTTGAACTCTCCTTTCCTGTAGAGTATATTCAGTATTACAGATATTAAAAAGTGCATGTGACTGAAAGACATTAGTGAGAATTACCTCCATGGGAAGAAAAAACCCATGTAAGTTAAACAGACTTGTTCTGTTTTACAAAAGGTGCAACACCATTCACCAGGATAAACAAAATTAAAGACATGAATTTTATTACATCAGTTAGTTACAAAACTAATGTGAAAGCTTATCACTATGTCAAAATTGTATACAGTAAGTACATGAAACGCAGTTCTGAACTGTTAGCATATCTCAGATCCTAGGCAGTACCATTCTAATCTCAAATCTCACTCTCATGTCTTTTCAGTATGCTTAAGAGACAAGAAGTGATATTGAGCTAGTGGAGAACAGAGGAGCAATGCTTTCCTGGAGTAGACATTTCCAGAGCCACAGCAAGACAGCACATTAAATGCCGCTGGCACAAGAAACCTTACAACCCAGAACAATGTGACGGAACATTTTCAACAGTGTCAGTTTTGAAGTGTTATTTAGAAAAGGTGTCTCTGAATAAAAGGGAGAGGAAAAAAAAAAAAAAGAAACCTTCCTTTCTGGAACAGAGGGTATTCATTAGAAAACAACAGTATCAAACTAGATTTGGAAAAGCCATAGCCAATGTAATTCTGCACAGGTAGAAGTTAAATTTGACAAAAATAAATCAAAGATGAACAAGTTCCTCAGTATTTTCTCCCCTTATCCAATTCCTAATGGGACCACTTGAATTTTAAAAATCTAGCTCCTATTTCCTCCTGTAGCTACTGGTCTAGAATAACGTATCCTAGCTGAAGCCAGAGGCACCTTCATGAATGAATTTGTACAGCTGGAGAATGCTCTAAGTAATTTCAATGCATTTCCCATCAGTGACTTATCTTGGCTAGTATCATGCTTTCTTCAGAAGGTCACTTTAGAAAGTATATTTCACAAGCAGAGTGGGGCGGGATGGGGTGGGGGGAAGACTAAAAAAAGTGGTGACAAATTTGAAAGAGAGAGTACTTCATCTGCATTTCTCCAGATTAGCTACCTGGATTTGAGGATTTTGCTTTCTCACTGGAGCTGCTACAGATACCACCCAACTTACCAAGTTTGTAGTCAGGTGCACCTTACATGCACAAATAAAAATAAAAATAAAATCACTGAATCAGATAAAAATGCATCAGATTCTTCAAACTTCAGCCACCACCCACAACTCGCGTTTTGACAAGCATCTACTAACTATCAAACCATAAGATGCATAAAGTTCCAAAGCCAGTCTTAGACTAGGTATTTACTACACAGCTCTTAGTGAGCGCTGAAAGATTTTGATTAATAATGTGTTTGGTATAAGATCTATTGGCAGTCATGTGCCATGTGGTTCCCACTTTCACCGACTGTGAAACAGTTGGAAGAGATGCGTATTACAAGTAGGACAGCACTACTACAGAAATGCTGTCATTCTTCATCAAACTGGCACCCAGGTTCTCCATAATCACTCACTGCAAAAATACTCTAACATAATATTAAACCTGGTGTAGTTATCCATTAGTCAGCTTGAAAGCATTAAAACTTCAAGATGGACACAAGTCCGGTTGATGGGAAAATTCCCTAGGCATTCTTCTCTTTTTCATAGTGCTAAATGATAAATAACTATCCTTGAAACACTCATAAATAAGTTGACAAAAGCATATACTGCGTTAAAAAATAAGTGATCAAGTTCACTGGAAATTTAGTTCCAGTGATATGGCTATGTATGCTCACCAGGTACCAAAAGTTAAAAACACTCAAGCTTCTACATACAACCTATAGCAAAAGCAAACTGAAAGCCACATTTGCTTTCACAGCAATTCAAACTTGCCAGAAAACACAATCAGAAGTCACCATTTCAAACTTCTATAGCTAGTAAGAACTAAAGTTACTATAGAAATCACGTTTAACTTGGCCAGACAACTGGCATGTAAAATGCACAGTGAGCAGAGATAGGCATCCACAGCATGATCTAAGACTAACTGGAAGGAACACCAAGAGAGAGACATGTTAAAAACCATACCTCTCTGATCACAGTTGTGTGCATGCTAATCTAAGTTTAAAGTAAAGCCTTCTAGATTTGTATTTGCTTGTGACAGAAATACAAATTCCATTGCCTTTTAAAAAAAAAAAAACCTCTTATTTATTTTTACAAAGAGCAACTTAATGCTGTTAAAAGAATTCAACTCACCTGCTGCAAAGAAGAATCCTGTGAAAAGCCAGTTTCTTTAAAGTCAATTTCATCATCACTGGAAGAATGAATGTGGCAGGTAGTAACCTATACAAAGGAATTCAGTCATTTGCACAATATATGACAGCCATTCAAGTATATCCGTACTATCTGGCTGAATCTTCATTTTTGTACCAAAACAAGAAACAGTTATTTTTAGTTTTCCAAACTGCTACACCACATAAAAAAAGTCCCTGGAATATACAGGGTGATATGGTCCCCCCTGAGCCTTCTCTTCTCCAGACTAAACACCTCAGCTCCCTCAGGTGGTCCTCATCAGACTTGCGCTTCAGAGCTTTCACTAGCTCTGTCACCCTTCTTTGGACCTGCGCCAGCAACTCAGTATCTTTCTTGTACTGAGGGACCCAGAATGAACACACGATTTGACCTGCGGCCTCCCCAGTGCTCACAGGCAGACGATCATTTCCCTGGTCCTGCTGGCCATTGCAGCAGAACCTTTTCTTGGTTAGAAAACTGCTCTGCAGTGGTCAAACCTTCTACCAGAATGCCAATTAGCAGTGGGAAAAAAAAAAAAAACACAACAAAAAAGACACCCAAACAAAACAAACCCCCAAACCTTCCTGTACAGTCCATTACAAGGTAACTGAGATAGTTACAGAATCATAGAATCGCTAGGGTTGGAAAGGACGTTAAGATCATCTAGTTCCAACCCCCCTGCCATGGGCAGGGACACCTCACACTAAATCATATCACCCAAGGCCTCGTCCAACCTGGCCTTGAACACTGCCAGGGATGGAGCATTCACAACTTCCCTGGGCAACCCATTCCAGTGCCTCACCACCCTAACAGGAAAGAATTTCCTTCTTATATTCAATCTAAACTTCCCCTGTTTAAGTTTTAACCTGTTACCCCTTGTCCTGCCACTACAGTCTCTAAGGAAGAGTCCCTCTCCAGCATCCCTATAGCCCCTCTTCAGATACTGGAAGGCTGCTTTGAGGTCTCCACGCAGCCTTCTCTTCTCCAGGCTGAACAGCCCCAACTTTCTCAGCCTGTCTTCACACGGGAGGTGCTCCAGTCCCCTGATCATCCTCATGGCCCTTTCTCTGGACTTGTTCCAACAGTTCCACGTCCTTAGTATGTTGAGGACACCAGAACTGCACACAATACACCAGGTGAGGTCTCACAAGAGCAGAGTAGAGGGGCAGGATCACCTCCTTCAACCTGCTGGTCACGCTCCTTTTGATGCAGCCCACGATAGGGTTGGCTTTCTGGGCTGCAGGCGCACACTGAAGCCGGCTCATGTTCATTTTCTCATCAACCAACACCCCCAAGTCCTTCTCCACAGGGCTGCTCTGAATCTCTTCTCTGCCCAACCTGTAGCTGTGCCTGGGATTGCTCCAACCCAGGTGTAGGACCTTGCACTTGGTATGGTTAAACTTAATAAGGTTGGCATCAGCCAACCTCACAAGGGTGTCAAGGTCCCTCTGGATGGCATTCCTTCCCTCCAGCGTATCAACAGAACCACACAGCTTGGTGTCATCAGCAAACTTGCTGAGGGCGCACTCAATCCCACTGTCCATGTCAGTGACGAAGACGTTGAACAAGACCGGTCCCAACACCGATCCCTGAGGGACACCACTCGTTACTGGTCTCCAGCTGGACATTGAGCCATTGACCACAACTCTTTGTGTGCAGCCATCCAGCCAGTTCTTTATCCACTGAGTGGTCCATCCATCAAATTGATGTCTCTCCAATTTAAAGACAAGGATGTCATGTGGGACAGTGTCAAATGCTTTGCACAAGTCCAGGTAGATGACATCAACTGCTCTACCCCTGTCCATCAGTTCTGTAGCCCCATCATAGAAGGCCACCAAATTGGTCAGGCAGGATTTCCCCTTAGTGAAGCCATGCTGGCTGTCACCAAGCACCTTGTTGATTTTCATGCGCCTTAGCATGCCTTCCAGGAGAATCTGCTCCAAGATTTCACCAGGCACAGAGGTGAGACTGACTGGTCTGTAATTCCCTGGGTCATCCATTTTCCCCTTCTTGAAAATGGGGGTTATATTTCCCTTTTTCCAGTCATTGGGAACTTCACCTGACTGTCATGATTTCTCAAATATGATGGCCAGCGGCATTGCAACTTCATTCGCCAGCTCCTTCAGGACCCGTGGATGGATCTCATCAGGACCCATGGACTTGTGCACATTCAGGTTCTTAAGATGGTCTCGAACCAGATCCTCTCCTACAGTGGGCGCAAGGTCTTCATTCTCACAGTCCCTGCATCTGCCTTCCAAGACTTGGGTGGTGCAGTCAGAGCCTTTGCCAGTGAACACTGAGGCAAAGAAGTCATTCCGAACCTCAGCCTTCTCCAAATCCAGGGTAGCCAGCTCTCCTGAGAGCTTCCTGAGGGGGCCTACATACTCCCTAGTCTGTTTTTTATTTGCTATGTACCTGTAGAATCCCTTCCTGTTATCTTTAATACCTCTAGCTAAGTTTAATTCTAACTGAGCCTTAGCTTTCCTAACCTGGTCCCTAGCTTCCCGGACAACATCCCTGTACTCTTCCCAGGCCACCTGTCCTTGCTTCCACTTATTATAAGCCTCTTTTTTCATTTGAATTTTCCTCAGGAGCTCCTTATCCATCCAAGGAGGTCTCCTGGCCCTCCTGCTGCACTTCCTTCTGGTTGGGATGCAGCACTCCTGAGCTTGCAGCAGTTGATCCTTGAATATCAACCAACAGTCTTGGGCCCCCCTGCCCTCTAGGGCTGTATCCCATGGAACCTTCTGAAGCAGGTTCCTGAAGAGGCCAAAGTCTGCTCTTTTGAAGTTCAGGGCAGTGAGCTTGCTGCACGCTCTCCTCACTGTCCTGAGGATCTCAAATTCGAGCATCTTATGATCGCTGCAGATAGCTCTGCTACATGTTCACTTCTAAGTCTCCAGTTACTGTTGTTTTATAAAATGTGCTAAGAACTTGTTTGAAAGATAAAGCCCAAGTACTAGTCTCATGGCTATAGCAGCAGTTCATTACGCAAAGGGCCGTAGGACCACATACCTTCTTCCATTACAGTGAAAGAGCAATCTTTGTTGATCACTAAGTGGCTGAAGCATTGAAAGTATTCATGAGATCAGTTATGTTCATAGCCTTCACATGTCTAACTTATTTACATATCTTTAAAATAAACTACACAATGTAGGAGTATGCATACAGACCAGATCATCTGAGCTTAGTAAATCCAGTAAGTTGACTGAAGATCACATGTAACAGTAGACCACAGTTCTGCCACCTAGGTCAGGAACTATGTGCTTAACTATTTGTATCACCCATGACTAGATTCCGCTCAACAGCTTGCTTAGGACCGAGAAATTCTGAATCAAATAAGTCTACTCATCCGCACAACAAAAATTTTAAGGCTAATCTTCAGAAAATTAGGAAAGGTGTGCTTAAGATCTTACTCTGGAGACATTATGAATCAACAATTTAGATCAGGTATAAATACTAGTTCCTAAACATATTGTTTTAGCTCAGGATACTTTCTTCAATTTTAAGAGCTCAAACACCCAGATGTACCTGGAGAGTACGTATCTATGGAAACCTAAGAGTGTATACATGGGACAGTACCTCTGGGAAGAAATACTGCGGGGCTGCGCTTCCGGATGTACCCACACAGCAATCATAACTTAAATATGATTCAGTAAGACAACAGGCTCAACTTTCTACAAGATCTGTCTTTTAGCAACTTCTACATCATACTGCACTATACATTACTGCTTATCTTTGAGCTAAATGCTAACCCAAGGCTCATGAGAAGTGATCACACAAGCAGAAACGAAGACTAGAAGTTCAGAAATTCAAAAGACACAGTATTTTCAAGGTGGCGTTTTAGCTACAGGAATTTATTTTAATGCTCTGTGTTCCTATTCAACTGAATATTGTGGAGTTTGGAGATATGTTGTAAACGAGGTTTTACTGCTGTTACATCAAGTATGTCCAAGTAAATGATCACACATCTAAAGATCTAATTATAATGTTTTTAACTATATATCAGCTTAAAATTCTGCCTCTTCAGATGACTTGACTCTTGGCCTTGACGAAGAAGTAGCTTCTAACAAGAGGAAAATAACATTATTCTACGAGCACTATGAACTTCTTTGTATTTTTGCCATGAGGCTGTGAATGCCAGCTGTACTATCCTGGTCCTCTCCACAAGTTGCACAGTTTCAGATTAATTTCCTATTGCTTCTACTGCCACACATTGTGTCAGCATTATGTTCCAGTTGCTATATTGTGCTGAAATAGCAAATTTAACAGACTATTAGTATTACAGACCAAATATAGCACCAGCACAAATTAAAGAAGCCACATGCAAAGCACTCCAGTCCTGGAGAAGTCAGGTATACTCACTAACTCATCTGCTGACACTGGAACCAGCCTCTGCTTGTTAAAGTCTCCAAGTGCTTACTCTTGAACTATAGCTTTAACGTGAGAACACAAAACCTCTTCACACTTACACTTCAGTTTAGCTTTTTCCTAAAAGTGGAATCACTACTGCTGTGCACAGAAATGTAACACATGCACAAGAGAGGTATGCAAAGTATCTTAAGCAAGGTCAGTGACACATGCAATGGGATGCAGGTAGCATCTTCCCATTAAATTTACATAGGCTCATTTACACACTGTCGATAAAGCAATTTAATACCAGCTCCTGCAGTTTCAGTTTGCAATCTTCAAGCAGACAGAAGCTTTCAAGGTCACTCACTTGAAGCTGTACAGAAAACTTCCTTCTTGGTCTGAGATAAGTTATACAAACTGAGCTACTGCAAGATTCCCATACAAAATATTAATGATACAGTGTTGAAAAGTAAAATAAAGAACTATCAACTCAGCAACTAGATGTGCTTGTTGACAAAAGCACCATAGGTAACTAGGTTGTGCTGCTGACAAAAAGAAACTGGTCCCAAGTAAACAGCAGCAATTTTGATACCTTACCCACCCCCTTACTTACCAGGTCCACTGTATTCCTCTTGTTAGTTTCTCCTAAAGAGTTTGTGCAGAATGTCTCCCATCGCTCTCTGACCTCCTCTGGAAGCTCTAGGGTAGGAAACAGCAAGACATCCTCAATTTGATACTACTGACAATGGAGCATGACTTTAATTTTCTCTTCTGCTATACCAGAATCCTCTTAAATCCTTAAGGATTATTCCATCCAGTTAAGTCTAAATAAAGTAGGTCAGCATTTCATTGCATTTAAGCATATATTTAAGGGTCACAGACTCACCACAAAGCCACAGAAAGGTTTGAGTTGGAAATGAAAGTTGGAAATGAAAGTTGGAAACTCATCCAGTTCCAACCCCTTGCCACAGGCAGGGACACCTTCCACTAGACCATGCTGCGCCAAGTCCCATCCAACCTGGCCTTGAACACTGCCAGGGATGGGGCAGACACAGCTTCCCTCGACAACCTGTGCCAGCGCCTCACCACTCTCACAGGGAAGAACTTCTTCCTAATATCTAATCTAAATCTCCTCTCTGTCAGTTTAAAGCCATTCCCCCTTGTGCTGTCACTACATTCCTTTGTAAAAAGTCCTCCAGCTTTCTTGTAGCCCTCCTTTAGGTACTGGAAGGCTGTGCGTTTAAGGACATCTTGTTTTAAATGGAATGTGTCAAGAAAGTATTCTTCTTTTACCCAGTAGCTGCCTTTAATTTACATTTGATTCATTTCCTCAAAATTCGATAATGAAAGCCATAAAGACAAATGTAAGGCCATTAACATTACCTTTAATGAGCTGCTGAACTTGTGTACTGTTTGGCCCCTTATCTGTACTGTGCACAATGCAGTTTGCTATCCGTGTCAGATGACCCATATAGCCATAGCGTCTTCCTCCTTCAGCCCTGTGAGAGACAAAAGGAATTCAACTGCCCACATTCTGAGCAACTGCACCACTGTATTTCATTATGCAACACTCTAGCAGAGTCAAGAAGTTACCCATGACAAACACTGCAGGGGTTCTTAAACAAGAGTTGTTTTCTAAACCCGAAGGTTCCCAAAAGGCTCAGGAATTAAAGATACCAACTGGTTTGACTACACTAAGACAGTTTGGAAGACTTACTTATTAGGAAATATCTGTTCCTGAGAGTATTTTTCTAAACCCCAATGCACCAAACATTCTCTCAGAGCTTTAAGTTGATGATAAGAAAAGAAAAAATACTTAAATCCTAAATGTGCTCTAGCACTGCAGATTAACATTTCATTTAGCATACAGAGCTGGAAAGGTACTACCAACTGAATATGTTTAGATCACTGCTTTTTTAGGAAGGACATTTAAGTAACATACTAAAAGCAAAATTACAAGGCAGTCTGCATATTTTTTGATAACTGAACTGCTTTGTAGACACAGGAATTGCCAGTTTTTATGATACAGAATCATAGAATAGTTAGGGTTGGAAAGGACCTGAAGATCATCTAGTTCCAACCCCCCTGCCATGGGCAGGGCCACCTTACACTAAACTGTGTCACCCAGGGCTCTGTCCAGCCTGGCCTTGAAAACCAACAGGGATGGAGCATTCACAACTTCAGTGGGCAACACATTCCAGGGCCTCATTACCCTTACAGAAAAGAACTTCCTCTTATATACAGTCTAAATCTCCCGTTTAAGTTAACCTGTTACCTCTTGTCCTGTCACTACAGTCCCTAATGAAGAGTCTGTGACAAGCATCCTTGTAGGCCCCCTTCAGATACTGGAAGGCTGCTAATGAGGTCTCCACACAGCCCTCTCTTCTCCTAGGCTGAACAGCCCCAACTTTCTCAGTGTGTCTTCATACAGGAGGTGCTCCAGTCCCCTGATCATCCTCATGGCCCTCCTCTGAACTTGTTCCTTTTTATGCTGAGGACACCAGAACTGCACACAATACTCCAGGTGAGGTCTCACAAGAGCAGAGTAGAGGGGCAGGATCACCTCCTTCAACCTGCTGGTCACACTCCTTTTGATGCGGCCCAGGATATGGTTGGCTTTCTGGGCTGCAAGCACACACTGAAGCCGGCTCATGTTCATTTTCTCATCAACCAACACCCCCAAGTCCTTCTCCGCAGGGCTGCTCAGAATCTCTTCTCTGCCCAACCTTTAGCTGTGCCTGGGATTGCTCTGACCCAGGTGCAGGACCTTGCACTTGGCATGGTTAAACCTCATGAGGTTGGCATCAGCCCACCTCACAAGCGTGTTGAGGTCCCTCTGGATGGCATTCCTTCCCTCCAGCATATCAACCGAACTGCACAACTTGGTGTCATCGGCAAACTTGCTGAGGGCGCACTCAATCCCACTGTCCAAGTCACCGACAAAGATGGTGAACAAGACTGGATTTCATCAGGTCCCATGGACTTGTGCATGTTCAGGTTCTTAAGAGGGTCTCGAACCAGATCGTCTCCTATGGTGGGCCTAGGGTCTTCATTCTCTCAGTCCCTGCATCTGCCTTCCAAGACTTGGGTGGTACAGTCAGAGAATTTGCCAGTGAAGACTGAGGCAAAGAAGTCATTGAGAACCTCAGCCTTCTTCAAATGAGGGGTAGCCAGTTCTCCTGATAGCTTCCAGAGAGGGCCCACATTGTCCCTTGTCTGTCTTTTATTCGCTATGTACCTATAGAATCCCTTCCTGTTATCTTTCACATCCCTAGCCAAGTTTAATTCTAACTGGGTTTTAGCTTTCCTAACCTGATCCCTAGCTTCCCAGACAACGTCTCCCTGTATTCTTCCCAGGCTGATGATGATCAGGTGGAACCATCCTATATCTGATCAAAAGAGCTGAAGTGAGAGCTCTGAATTAGACTGAATTTCTAGCCCTGAGCTATAAACTGACTAGACATTTGCTGCATCAGCTTTTTAAGGTTTCGTGCTTCTAAAATTAAAAAAAAAAAAAAAATTAAAAAAAGCAAAGAAATTAAGACAGACCCACTCAGTTAGCTAGACAAATCTCCCATAAACTTGAGTGAGATCTTTATAAAGCGACAGCAGTTCAGGAAAGAGATTATGACATTTCTTGATTTTCCACCTTTATAATCTAGCACAAGGTAACTGAAATCATGTTATGTCAGTGCAAGATGTCATAAGTAAAGCGTTCTTTACAGGAACAAAGTGAGAGATTTCTGTCTTATTTCTACAACTGCTTAGGTAACAAGTACATTCAAAACAAGCAACATGTGATGTTGGCAAAAGGTTATAATTTCTAATACATGGTATGCCATAAAGAATGTTTGAACTGACTTGTAATTGCCTATGCAAAAAATCTGGAATACAATTGTATCTATCAGCAAATGCTTATTAATACCAGTGAAATAAATAGCTTTTTACTATGTCACACTTTCACCAGCAGAAAGCAGTCACCCTCAAGCTTCTAGAGCTGCGCAACATAAAGTGACAGAATAAAAACGCATAAAAGAAATAATTTCCTGGAGCAGCTAAGCTAAAACATACCTTCAGATTATCTTACAGGCTTACATTTTATATTTGGAGTCGTACCTTTGCAAAATTGGATAAAGGAATGAATTACTTACAGCAGTCTGCTCCCTTCTAACAAATACATTTTTTTCTGGATAAAAAACACAACCTGAGGTTGACAACAACATCGTCCACAAATACTTGAAAACGTGAAATTAAATGTTTCATTCATCCATATAGAAAGCACATGATCAAGAACATTCTTACTCAAAGAGTAATTTTAGGTTGCCATCTATAGAAATACCTTTCCATAATTCTCTCCTATGGGAGTCTAGTTGGACTCTGACCTCATGAGAACACAATAAAAAAACAAAAAGACATTTGGGAAAGCATGTTTTCTACAGTTCAGTTGTTACATTCCCTTTCTTCTGTACCATCCTCTTCATACATACTTGAACATACTTATTTTCAAGTCCGTTACAATAGTAGTACTTACTACATGATTCACATCAAACAGGAAGACGAATATTTTGAAGAGCAGACCTGTCTCAAATAACACACCAGCAAACCAGCAACACCATCCCAGCCAGCTAATTTCAGTATTTTGACAAGTTAAAGCTAACATTTAATGTTTAGTATTTCCTAAGCCTTCAAGAGAGCTATTCTACCACCTCAGGTGAAGACAGAGGTTTTTTTTTTTCCTCCTGCTACAGTTTCAGACAATGCTAGCTACTTGAAACTTCCATTCTTTCAGAAACATGTACGTTTAGAAAACAATCATTGCTAAGGACTTGGCTTTTACTACTCAGAGCCTGTTGCTCCCCAGTATATAATATGCTTTGATGTCTTTATAAATAATTTTCAACTGCTTACTGGAGAAAAGTATTTAGAGAGCAGACTTTGGCCTCTTCAGGAACCTGCTTAGTAAGGTTCCATGGGATACAGCCCTAGAGGGCAGGGGGGGCCAAGAGTCTCGGTTGATATTCAAGGATCACCTGCTACAAGCTCAGGAGTGTTGCATCCCAACCAGAAGGACGTGCAGCAGGAGGGCCAGGAGACCTCCTTGGATGGATAAGGAGCTCCTGAGAAAACTTCGAAAGGAAAAGAGGGTTATAAAAGTCGGAAGGAAGGACAGGCAGCCTGGGAAGAGTACAGGGATGTTGTCCGGGAAGCTAGGGACCAGGTTAGGAAAGCCAAGGCCCAGTTAGAATTAAACTTGGCTAGGGATGTGAAAGACAACAAAGGGATTCTACAGGTACATTACTAATAAAAGACAGACTAGGGACAATGTGGGCCCCCTCAGGAAGCTCTCAGGAGAACTGGCTACACAGGATTTGGAGAAGGCTGAGGTTTGGAATGACTTCTTTGCCTCAGTCTTCACTGGCAAATGCTCTGACCACACCACCCAAGTCTTGGGAGGCAGATGCAGGGACTGTGAGAAAGAAGACCTTGCACCCACTGTAGGACAGGATCTGGTTCCAGACCATCTTAAGAACCTGAATGTGCACAAGTCCATGGGACCTGATGAAATCCATCCGTGGGTCCTGAAGGAGCTGGTGAAGGTGAATGAAGTTGCTAAGCCGCTGTCCATCATATTTGAAAAATCATGGCAGTCAGGTGAAGTTCCCAAAGACTGGAAAAAGGGAAATATAACCCCCATTTTCAAGAAGGGGAAAATGGATGACCCAGGGAATTACAGACCAGTCAGTCTCACCTCTGTGCCTGGCAAAATCTTGGAGCAGATTCTCCTGGAAGGCATGCTAAGGCACATGAAAATCAACAAGGTGCTTGTTTATTCAACACTGTCCCACATGACATCCTTGTCTCTAAATTGGAGAGACATCAATTTCATGGATGGACCACTCAATGGATAAAGAACTGGCTGGATGGCCGCACACAGGGAATTGTGGTCAATGGCTCAATGTCCAGCTGGAGACCAGTAACAAGTGGTGTCCCTCAGGGATCGGTGTTGGGACCGGTCTTGTTCAACATCTTTGTCGCTGACATGGACAGTGGGATTGAGTGCGCCCTCAGCAAGTTTGCCAATGACACCAAGCTCTGTGGTTCGGCTGATTCACTGGAGGGAAGGAATGCCATCCAGAGGGATCTCAACACACTTGTGAGGTGGGCTGATGCCAACCTTATTAAGCTTAACCATGCCAAGTGCAAGGTCCTACAGCTGGGTCGGAGCAATCCCAGGCACAGCTACAGGCTGGGCAGAGAAAAGATTCAGGGCAGCCCTGCGGAGAAGGACTTGGGGATGTTGGTTGATGAGAAAAAAAATCAACACGAGCCGCCTTCAGCATGCGCTTGCACCCCAAGAAGCCAACTGTATCCTGGGCTGCATAAAAGGAGTGTGACCACCAGGTCAAAGGAGGTGATCCTGACTGGACCACCTCCTATATAAAGACACACTGAAAGTTGGGGCTGTTCAGCCTAGGAGAAGAGAGGGCTGCGTGGAGACCTCATAGCAGCCTTCCAGTATCTGAAGGGGACCTACAAGGATGCTGGTCACAGACTCTTCATTAGGGACTGTAGTGACAGGACAAGAGGTAACACGTTAATACTTAAACGGGAGATTTAGACTGTATATAAGAGGAAGTTCTTTTCTGTAAGGGTAGTGAGGCACTCGAATGTGTTGTCCACTGAAGTTGTGAATGCTCCATCCCTGGTGGTTTTCAAGGCCAGGCTGGACAGAGCCCTGGGTGACACGGTTTAGTGTGAGGTGGCCCTGCCCATGGCAGGGGGGCTGGAACTAAATGATCTTAAGGTCCTTTCCAACCCTAACTGTTCTATGATTCTATGATATCCTGTCCTCTTAAAACTTATGGTGTGTTCTTGTAATTTAATATACATGAGTAGACTTTAAAATTTTTAAATATCATAGTAATATATATGAGAAGAATGACAAACTAGCATATTCTCCAATGGTCATGGGAAAAAGCATTACTATGCTACTAAAATATAAAGAAAGATTTAATTTAAATATTAACATTTGAGTGTCTTAAGAACACTGCCAGTGCAGCTATGAATTAGTCATATATCCACTTCACAATTCAAGTCTTATGTAGACAATTGCAGGTAATAAGAAAACTAGTTACTCACTGTTTCTTCTCATTCATCTCCCATGCTTCAAGTATTCGTTCTATTAATTGGCACTTAAGGAAGAGCTATCAAAAAAATTAAGAGCAAAGAATGCTTAGCAGCAGTAAAGTGGAACGCTATAATGCATTTTAGGGTTGTTTTTAACGCATACTGAAGCCTTGCAAGACAACTAATTTCAGGTTCAGGATAAATAATTTCGAAGCATTTAAAAAGTTCATAAGCAGCAGTCATATCCCAACCAGAAATCTGAAAGCTAAGCCTATATTATTTCAACTTCTCTTTGCAGCTGCTGAGTTGTGGTAGCATAAAGCTACTGAAATAGCAATTTTTATTCTTAAAGTAAGAGGAACTCCTCCTTCAAGGAGGATAAGTATTTGCAGGTCTGCACTCATGCCTACTTCAGAGCAGCAAGTCTACTCTATGGCACTTTCACGTTTAACACCCTAAATGGACATAATAAAGAAAAACAGAAATATTCCTACTCATTCCATAAATAAAGTAAAATCAGGATATGTTTTATGTAAGAGTAACTGCTACCACAGCTGGGAAACAGAAAAATTCAAGAGATTCCCCAAAACCCAGAACTTACATGTTTCAGCAAGAGATTGTCCCCAGTGGAATCCTGATCTGTAATTGTGCCATTTTCTGTGCTTTCAAGAGGATTTGCAAGAATCAATGCAATACAAATTTCTACTTGTGTATGCAAAAAGTTATTCCATGTGTACTTAAAGAACATGTCCTGAAAAAACAAATTCAACAAGGTTTACACAAACCAAGGTCTTTTCATTAAACACAACCAATAGTCTCACTCCAGCAAGTCATCTGAATTATTACACTGGAACAAATTCTGTAAGTTTTACAGTAACTATTATTGTGCAAGAAAACCCTGGTAACCTACAAAAAAGTTAATTATTGTGCTTGCTATAATCTGAACACAAGGACTAGAATACTGGATCAGAACAAAAACTCAACTCTGACTGAATTTTAAGCTGTGGTAACCAATAATGCATGTTCAGAGAATGAAGGAAGGAATGACCTTCCCTACTTACACTGCTTCTAGCTTCAGCCCAGAGTCACTGCAAGTCAAAAGTATAATTAATGCCCTGAGCAGGCCTTGAGACTCCTCTTTGAGTTCACTTAACCTTCTAGCATCTACAATACTGTTTATAATGTGCTCCCCACTTCAGTGACATCCCTTACAAAATTATCTCTACCTGTTTTGAACCCATCATCTACTAATTTTATTCTAGTATTATAGAAGGCTACCTCAGATAATCTAGATGCAGTTTAAGATTATTAAATGCATTACACAAGACAGAAAAATATGAAGTTGAGATAAAACAGTGTTCATTTATTTGTATTCCTGGTTCTCCACATTTTCCCTCTTAAAGATTTTTTCAAGCTCTACGTCCAGTTTTAGACTGACTGCAAAACTCAAATGACTGCTGTCACTAGTAAAATGAATTTAATTAATGCAATTGGAACAGTATTAAAAAATTTAAGTCTCATTCAAAACACAGCTAAAGATTCCAAATCCCTCTAAGTTTCCTTCAGTCCTCCTAAACTAAAGACATCCTTCCATACGCTACTAGAGCTAAACAATTACTTTTCCTAACAGTCAAGTGTGCAGAGTATAGCATTCGTGTTGCAGCAAATAGCACAAAGCACCAAGAAGTTTATATGGCTATAATTATTTTTTTCTCTTTATATAAAACCTGCAATAGAAAAGCATGTTCAAACCTCACTGAATTTGGTTTACAAAATAACCTCCTTATAAGAACATGTAGGTGTTCACAAGATGTACATTCCCATAGACAACACACCCAGGAAATAGGTTATGGCAAACTTAGCACCTGGTTGCAAACCCAAGTTATGCAGAGGAATTCCAATGAAGACATTACAAATGCAGTTGTATTAATCAGTTGGAGCAAAAAGTGATTTTAGACTAAAACCATTTGGGGCAAAGAAAATACTTACACTGTAAGTTTGCAACTGCCTGCTTGGAAGTTTACATTTTGTATTCAGAAGCTATACTATAACTTCCAGTATTTTTTGCTGTTTTGTTTTTTTTTTTTATCCAATTACCAACATTTGCATTTTTTGGTCAACCTAAATACAAAGAGTATGTCCTGCTACAGCTGAAGTACAAAGCAGGTAATACTTACAGTACACACTCCACATTTGCAAAATCAGCGAGCTAACTGACTGAAAGTTTGTTGTGCAACATACTGGTTTTAGAGGACTGAAGGCATATAAGCCACCAAGAATATCTGTCCCTTTATGGGACAATGCTGAGATACCATTTGATGTGATGGGTATTATTGAGAGGAAAAAAGGTTTTGAGGGAACAACTTAGGAAAAGAATGAAAACAAGCAGGGGAAGCCTTGAACATGGCTGAAAACTTGAGAACATAAAGGTGAAAAAATAAGCCTGTTAAGAAAACCACTTAATGTATTTATGAGGGTGTAGAGGATAAGAACAATTCAAGTGGTCACAGGAAAATTCATCTGTCAGAAGTCAACATTTAACAGTAAAATCCACTATTAAGGGGTCTTAAATGGTGCAGCAAAAGCCTCAGCAGTCTGAAAAGTTAGGCTACTAAATTATCATCTGCACTGACAGAAAAAAATATTAGATCTTAGTAACAATCCATAAAAATAAAGGCAGCATAAAGTTCTTACCAGTATTACTCCTATGCTGTTAAGCTCTATAAGTTCCTGATTCACACTGCTTGTATTCGTCTGTAGAAGGCTAGATATTAATCTAATCACATTTAAACGCGTGTTTCCCACAGGTGGATCCAACACACCCCAGGTTGTCTTCATGACACTTTTCTGAAAAAGAAAATTGTGCATACATAAAATCCATTAAAATACCAGCTCATCATTACTGTGCACAATGACAGAGTAGTGCTTAAAATATATATACAATTAGTCCTTAAATCTTGCCTTCACCCTGCAAACCCCTAATTTTTTATTCTGAACACTACAGCTTATTTTAACTAAAATTAGCCACACAAAACAGTAAAAACAGATATGAGATCAACGACGTAAAAATTTATTGTTAACTACAGAGAGGATCTCCAAGTAGATGCATTCTACCCAGTCCTGAAAGGAATTAGGAGATACTTCCTAGGAAATGCTTCTTGTTAGTCAATCCAGCTATAGTTTACATTGCTGCAATATACACAAAAGACCTAGGTGAACAGTCTATGAATATTGTAATGAAATATTGTAAGAACTCAACAAACCAAGCCTAACTTAAAAGCAACTTCAGTAAGCAACGAGTTCCTCTGGTGTCTTATTCTCACGTTAGCCAGTTAAACAAGAACTGTGTCACATAACCAGCCAGTAAGAAAAACTGGT
The DNA here is from genome assembly GCF_033815535.1 of Pezoporus flaviventris. Taxonomy (NCBI): domain Eukaryota; kingdom Metazoa; phylum Chordata; class Aves; order Psittaciformes; family Psittacidae; genus Pezoporus; species Pezoporus flaviventris. The sequence goes on along the minus strand of NW_026892584.1, from coordinate 3,316,161 downwards.
ATTAGCTACTCTAAGACCTAAAAATCTTGTAGAAAGTATGCAATAGGCAGGAAAATCCGTAATGAAAATATCCTCCCATCTTAATGTACAAACACATTTTGACATGACCACTATCACTGGATGTTATTTGCACCAGAAAAAGAAACTGACATCCTGCTAGTTTGTTTATGCCATTCCTTACATATGACAAAAATCTAAGGATGCTCAAAATGCGTATTTTCTGATGGTTGGACATACTTAGCTCATCTAGTGAAGTCACTGAATATGTTGCTCAAGTATCTAATGTGACCTTGCTTTTATTTTAATATAGACCTGTACCTTGCCAGGTTGTTGCAATAAAGACAACACAGTTTCTTTATTACCTCTTCAGCATTTTGAAATTTTGAGGTCTCATCTTCTTTACGCTAAAAGAATACCACTTTGACCCCCCACCACGTGGTACTTCATGCACCTCTGGTCTTTATTTTCACTTTGGCACACAAGTCCTTTTCCTTTATGGACTATGGAACGCAGTTTAGGGTGCTGTGCTTTAGCTGAAATTCTGCAGTGACAACAGATCATAGGTAAACCCCCTATTTATACATCCTGTATTTATCTTTTGCAACATCATGACATAGGTAAGTTGCCTGACTCAGTTAAAAAGCCTAAAGAATTTAACATGCTTAGAGAGCGCAGGGTATGTGCTGCGGAGCTAGTCTACTTGAGTTCTGGGTGAGTCTAGGGGAGTTGTGCAGGCCTCATCTGGGCCAATGTTCCCAACAACTACTGCATCCATAGTCTGTATTTCTTATTCAGATCAGATTTCCAAGCAGAAAGCAGGACCCACCTTAAGCATATATGGCAAATCTCTTTTCATTGCTTTCTGAAAAAAGTAATTGCTTCAAGGCTATTCTGCCAATTAAACAAAGTTTAAACTGGAAAAGTGTATCAATTCACAGAACACATTGGCTCAGGGACAAGAATAATGAACAGCAAAGCTTTCAAGAGGCTAGAAAGAAGCCTGGGCACTTGCCCAAAGTTTGTCAAACTGGGTTTGCTTTGTTATTATCGCCTGCGTGAAACACAGTCACACTGTGACAGTCTTGTCTCAATTTGGTAACACAAGGTTTCACTTACTTTTGGAGGCTCAAGTAGGAGTTCATGGAAGGATGAAAGTCGTGCTTTTATGGCTTCTAAAACACTTTTATTGACTGAATATTTTGAATTGCTCATGCCAGGAGGACAGATCTCTATATGGCCTTCAAATCTAAAACACACACAATTAAAATTTGATAATTAATATCAAAACTAGTTGTAAATCATCCTTAAAGTATTATTTTGAGTGTGTCATGGTTCTGAAGGCATGTGAAAATAATGAAGCAAGTAAAAACATAAGATTACAAACACAAAGTGTCAAGTAACGGCTGAGCAAGATTTTTCCAAACACTAGCCCTAGTATTTTTAGGTTTATTGTGCTTGAAATCTCCAATACAGTTTTGAGATTATACATTACAGTTGTTCTATTTCCTCTTTTGAGGCACATGAAGAGTTTCACTCATCTACTCATCTATCATATATCTATCTATGATATAGTGGTACATAAACAACTTGAATGTACCACAGAGGACAGCAGTTCAGCAGTTTCTCAACATTAGGTTGTTAATAAAATTAGAAATAACCTTTTTAAAAGTCAATACCCCCTCACTTTACTGTACCTATTTTCATCAAATTCTTTCTGGATACAAGGAAGAGAGTAATGTAATTAGCCTGAGCTGTCAAGTGGTAGCTTCTAGAAAAAACAGCAGAAAGACCAATCATTTGGTGAAAGTGTAATAACACCAACTGCAATCACTTGGTTTGTACTTTTACATCTTCAGTTACAACAGGCCACAAAAATGATTCAGTCATAAGTATGTGAAGACACTATTGCTGAACAGTAGCTACATTATGCAGGCATAATTTAAGTGAAAAAAGAACACTTACGTCTGTCGTCTTGTCTCAAGTAAGGTCAATAGTATTTGGATTGCACTGACTATTGCAGATTCATTTTTTTCTTTATGAAAAATATTAGATAGCAGCTGCTCTATGATTTCTTGCCTGAAAAGAAAAAGTATTGGCATCAGATAAAACACTACCTCCAAATACAGCTGTTAACAGAAGTAGCTACCAGGTGTGTAAGTAAAATTAATAAAGGAATACAGTGAAAACCAGTAGCTATTATCACTCCCGTCCTCACTGTCCTGATCACATTTTCCTATTCCTTCCATTGATCTAGGTTGAGATCCTTCTATAGGATCTACTGAGAAACAGCACTACAAAAAGGAACTTTTCAGTCAGACCAAAAACCTGATTCAGCTTCCCACAACAGCCTCACAAACCTAAACCTGTAACCAGCAAAAGGAAGAATGGAATACAGAAGAATCTTCTCTGGCAGAAACACACACTTGGATTAAATTACAACAAGTAACAGATCAAAGCAAAAGTCTCCCATGAATACTCTGCAAAGTATCAAGCTGACCTCGGCATGTTTGATCCCACTAACTCTGGCAAAGTAGGAAATATTTTAATGAGACACATCTCACCCCAAGAAGTCCTCCAGGTGGGCTCTGCTTACCTGCTGAATTATTTTGCACTACACAGATGACAGTCAAGAAAACTCAACTGAAGAGTGGAGCTTGCCATTTCTAATGGTTTTCAAGGTCGGAAATTAAAAACCTTTTTATGAACTGAAAATAAATCAAGAATGGAGCAAGCCAACTTACTTCTCTAGACTTGCAAGCAGTGGATCCGGTTCTGAACTGTTCTGTACTTGCAACATCTGGTCTCTGCTTAAACGAATAATTTCACAGAGTGACTGTGATGCATTTGAATGCCTCTGGAACAGAAAAACAAAGCTTCACTGTAAGAGTAACAACAAGCTGGACTGTAACTCTTCCAACTAAAAAAGGCAGAAGTTTCACCTCAGACAAATCTCTCCTACACAATAAACGTTCAGACAATAGCTTTATGCTGTAACAAAACCTTAACAAGACAAAACGAGCCTGAGGCATGAGGCAAGAATAATTTGCATATTAAGGTGGCAAAACATAGAATACGTATACAGCTTTGACATGGACTGAAGTGGGACCAAAAAGGGGGAAGGGGGATGGAGTTTACTGAAAAGGGCAGAAAACAGTAAACCCCAAAAATTCTAGTACTATGATGTACAACAACTTGCTGAACAGATAGACCCAGAAGAGCTTCAGACCAATACTTACATCTTCATCTTGAGATGGATGTACAATTTCCACAAGCCTCTGGATGATTCGCTCCTCATTTAGCCACTGTAAAAGTGTTTGTGAATGTAAGAATTTTATCCACGTGAATTAATTAACAAAATTAAAAGTAGTCATTTGACAATTGCGATAAGTCATACTGTTAATATTACTAAACAAGGACTAACAATACTTCAGAAGTAAAAGGTAAAAGTCAGTCTTTCTGAGCAATTACAAAAAATAAAGCCTTATTTTTAAATAAACGGAAAAAAAATAAAAAGATGTTCACTAAAGTCCAAAACTTTTTAAAAACTGCATCTGGCAGTTGTAAGTTAGATATTAAAACCCAGGGGAACAGATCAGCCTCTCAGTTTCTAAATCATCTCCACCAGCACAGTGGCTGTGCTGAAAAAGTACTAGCAGTGCCATGAAAAAACAACCAAACAAAAGCAGCCCAAAACCCCACAAAACCAAACCAAAACCCACACACTGAACTTCAGCACACTAAAGAACTAAGTAAACCCAGCAGAATATAAACCGTTTTACAGTTCACAAATGTCAGATGAAAATCTTTTGAGACACTTTACTTACATTTAACACTTCTTGCCGAGGCTGCGGAGGTTCTATGCAAGTCAGTAGCCTGAGCAGCAAGTCCATGATAGCAGAGGTCCCTATGTGCTTAATAATGAGGTCTACAAAATCATGTTTCTTCTTTAAAAAATCCACAATCTAGAAATTAAAAAGAATTACGCTTGCATTTACTTATCTATATTTCACATGGTAAATTACACCAACCAGATTTAGCTTCTCTCTCCTAGCAAATGGAGAGAATAAATAAGAAGTTCTTAGGACACTTTTGCTACTTAAAGCTTGCAGTACAAGGCAAGATAAACTAATATACATGTATAAAGTAGCAAAAGTGGCACACGACAGATCCATGCAATGTGCAGTGTGTCTTGGACCTCCTCTCAAGCCTAACTGGCTGACCATAAGCTACTTATAATCCACTGCGCTGTCAGGTCTCCTTTTTGGTACAAATTACTCTCATTCCTACTTACTGAGCAAAGCTTGACACAGCAAGACCTTAACATAATGCAAAGAAATACAGAGCTTGCTAAATCACAGAACAGTCACAAACTTAATTTGCTGAGGTCTGACAGCCCACCATTGCAGCTGCTTGCAGTACTGGGCCACATGAACAGTACAACAACATTTATGAACAAGGACTCCAAACATCTCTTAACTTGTTCTACACCAACTCTTCACACCAAATTGGATGCATTCCTACCAATTCAAATCATTTACCTTCACCTTTAACAATTTATACAAGTATCATCATATAAAATACTGAGCTAAGCTAAGCCAAATGGTAAGCACTTGTCCTGGGTTCAGCAGTAGCAGTCATGTTTTTCCTTACGTTGATCGCACACATAGCTCAGGCAAGTATGATGTATTCGATTTGCATTTATCGAAACACATTTTTTTAATCCTGTGCATACCGTTAAAAATGGTTAGCATCTTCAGCTAGCATAGAAGTTGAATGCCCTCTTTTGACTTTGCTGCTATCCTCAACAGGTAGTCATTAAGCAGCACTGCCAAATGCAACTTTATTAGAGAACTCGTTAAACTGGAAAGGTTGCAAATATTTACCTCTTCTGGTTTTCTGCTTATTAGAATACTTAGCACCTTGCTGAAGAAACTGGCCAGTAAAGGGTTTAGAGGAGATTCATTCAGGAGGAAGCTGTACAGTTTCATAAGTAAGGATTCTTCTTCTCCCAGCCTATCATTGATCTGTGAGACATCTGATGTAAGCAGCTCACACGATATGTTTGGATATCTGGGGGGGGGAATAATAAATAAATAAAATCATACTGTTAGTCATACTTCAAAGTTGTCACACTCCCAGCTCTGAATTCAGAATCTGGTAGAGCTTCTGACCAAGTTTTCAAGCAAGGTTGGTCTGCACTAATTAAAGCAGCAAACTACTGCATTGTAATGTAACTGTACATTCAGCATACAAACTCTATTCTTTCCTTTAAGAAATGGACTACTCTGATCTTCAGCAGCAACAGGATAACACTAGGGAAGTGGGGAAAGGAAAGGGCAAGCTTTTATCTTAAGATCTACTATTAAAGTCTCCTGTTCTATCATTAAGCCTATCTGTTCAAGTCTTCTCCTTGCAGAAGCAACTTCTTTTTTTGATAGGAAAAAGTTAGTTACCAAGAAGTTAAGCAGACTGAAGTACTGGACTAATACTGGGGAAAAAAGTGTGTTTGCCTCTCTCTGATATAACAGGGATTATATTAAAATGGCCAAAAGGAGTAGTTTCAGGATATTAAAATATGTATACATACTGTAGTTATGCAGAAGCTCAGTAAACTAGTCAGTCTGACAAAACCTGCAAAACTAGCTAGTACTGCTTCACGACACCAAAGCAGAAGCATAGTCCAGAACACTGAGTAATTCAACTAAGAGGCCATCAAGACCAGTAATTTCCTGCATTTGATGTACTATCACCTACTCAGACTAAAGACAGTTTTGACTGACAGCCTAAGGTTTTTAAATGAAAGAAGCTTAAGTTTCAAATGCTACTAGAAACACTTACAGGAGGCTTGGTTTACCAGAAATGGTGAAGTGCTGCAACTAACAGTGTAGCTTATTATTTTTTTCTCCCATACTGTTTTAAGAAAAAAAAGCTACTGTCTGCATAGACAACTCTAAAATAGGCCCAAAACAGTATAAATTCTTTTATACAAACTGCTAGGTTGACTTTCGAGTTTGAACCTTCTCAGCAAGCTAGCTGAAGTCATGGCCATAGCTAATTAATTCCTACAAAGGAATTCCTACAATTCCTCTGCAAAGGAGGACATTAGTAATCACATGTTAAGTACATTCTTTCATAAGCATCTTCAAAACATCTTTCCAATCATCAATAAAACAAAACCAAGCACTTAACTATACTACCAAATAGGGGTTTCCATTAAAGTGTTTCCTTAATCATCACAACTACAAGATTGTTCATGAGAGCTCCAATTTTTTTTTTTTTTTTTTAATTTTTTTTCTTTAAACCTCCTTTGGACAGCAATTGGTTTTGGATGGATTTGTGGATAAGAGGCTTCCATTTGAAAAAAATGCAAATACTAGACTGACTTTTAAGTTCTACAAAGCCTCCTGAAAAAAAAAAAAAATTGTTCTAAAGATAATGGTATTGTACTAGCAAGTACGAATGCAAAACACACTATCAAATTAACCAGAGTAAGATACCCCTTTCCACCTTCCCAAGTCTCCCCCCCCCCCCCCCCAAAATTTTCCTACTTATATCGAATTTGTTCATCCATGTCTTGAGGTGGCTCTTCGATAATAAATGAAACTAAGTCTTCCAAACATTCTAACTTCAGCAGAAAATCTATAAGTTTGCGATTCTGAGCCTTGCACTCTTGCAGAACATCCTCTTCATCCATCAATTCCTTCAGTGTTACATCTTCTCTCTCTAGAAGTGTATCTATGTGGGATGACGAATGGAGGTCAAATTTCCAAAACATGCTGGTCTGGATAAGAAGAATACACACAAAGCATTAAGTTCACAAATCTATTTAAGCAGTATTTGTAGGTAACACTTCATACTAGTATTTTATAGCTTCTAACCCCAAAGGTACCTGCATGCATAGAAACTTTAGAACTCAAAGGAGACACGACAGATGCTGACAATCAAAAGTTACAAAATCAGGCTTGATTAAAGATGACTGAATACTCTGTAGTAATTTTTGTACCTTCAGCAACAGCCAATATTCTAGCATCTAAATATAAAGTTAGACAGCTCCAGGGTTTTACTTACATGAAAGGAACATGCTACTCTGCATTAAAGAAATAAGGGTAACTCTGTTTTTCATCTATGGACCAGGTTTCAGGTTCAGAACCACGTGCTCAGCAATTAATAGAGCTTGGAAAGATAAAATGAGCACTGCATAAACGCACTTGAGTACTATTCCTACCACTGGAGGACACACCTATGAATGTTAAGGAATTATAACACATTTTAACTTGCTGGCAGTACACAAAGTGCTGGAGCTAATTTCAACACAGGACATTCTCACTCACTGCCCCTCCCTCCACAAACTTGACACACGAGGAATAACATTTGACAATAAAATATCTTATGCAAACATGTGAAAGGGCAATGGCCCCAAACACAAACATTGCAAAAGACTGTAAGAGAAATGGGTAAGGATGAGCAACTTCACCTTTCCTTATAAAAGGCTTTGGCATATGTTAATTTTGTTGCTCTAAGACACTTCGGAAGCAGTTGCTACCAAGACAACCGTGCTATCAGGAAAGAGTATTTCAGCCTATGATAGAGCTTGCTTTCACTTCACATTAAGCTCAATACAAGCGTTCGCTCCACCCACTCCTCTCCAAAACAGGTCTTGGATATGACGTTTAACCTCTGACACAGTATCAGCTGGTCTTACATGAATGCAGAACGTGGACTAAAAGATACTATAGATACTAGAGTGCAGCAATAGAAACTTTTCTTTCCTTCCTTACAATTGGAAGCAGTAATTGGTTTTTAAGCAGTACTCATAAGGAAACATTCCCTTTGTTCCTTTAGTAACTGCCTTCCAATTCAATACATTAGTTACTACTGTGTATATTAGCCACATCAGCTGTGAGGACATGTGGTTACTGCAAAGAATATAGATGAATAGTAGTATTTTAGCAAAAACACATCTGTAAGCTGCAGGGGATATGAGGCAGCAAGCTTAAATGCTTTTGCTGTACATTCTTATAAAAACCTACGACACCCCCCCCCAAAAAAAACCCCACAAACAAAACAACTATCTACTTCTTATGCAAACTAAGATAAAGACAGCTTTAAGCATTTATTTCCAAGTTAAAAGTGGATTCAGCATCCACACTAAAGCTATTTAGAACAGTGAAGTGTCAAATTTAGTACCTGAGCAGTTTAGAAAACAGGTAAAAGTCCAAGCATCCAGCAAACCCCTTATGATTACCTTCAGCAGCAAGACTGACAGTATTTGGCCAAACACTGAAAAGCCTGGTATATTCACTATAGAGAAGTTCTAATTGCTTTCAGGATTTTCACTGCTGCTTTAACCATTACACACTGATCACTTAATGCCACCTTGTTTTGCTTAGCCTTTTGTCAGAATGCATAAGTATACATAACTGCCCCTAGATTACGTAGCTTTCCGTTTAAAGATAAGGGAGCCAAACAAATCAGGAAAAGGTACAGCTAATTTCAATTGCAGTATCAGTACTTATCATCTGAGATCCCATGCACGGATTAAGTGGTTAAAAACAGAAAAATTATTTTCTAATAAAAGAATTAGTAACTTTACAAGTAGGGTTCAAAACATCTGATCTCATGAATTAGCTTAACTCAAATTATACAAAGTTGTTAAACACACTAGCTTGTGGGTGGGTATTCAGCCTACACAGATTTACTGTAAGCAAGTGAAGCGAGTGCATTGTTAGCTGTGGGATAAGTTCTGTTTGGTTTGCCTTTTTAAAGCCTCTAGAAAGCAGATCAGATCATTCCCCTTGCCACAATTAATGAAAGTAACATCTTTGCAAGTAACAACCATCAATGCTAATTCCAGCTGTAAATCCCTCTGCAGCGAATAAAGCTCATTTCAGTAGCTTCAATGTATTTCTCAGTTACTTATTTCAAGAGAAATTCAACAATGGAAAATAGCAAAAAAAAAAAAAAAATAAAAGGCATACTACTGCGAACATGTTACTGCGTTATTTCACAAACTCTCTCGCAGGCAAGCTCTTTTAGGGGTGCTCCCTCAACATGGCAGGTGCTGGCCAGAGATTATTCCGTCACTTTTCAACAGGAGCCCAGGTCCTTTGAAATAAGGAAAGATAAACAACATAAAATGTGCCAAGGATGAAGTCCAGGAACCCTGGAGAAAAGAGAATTTTCTTAGGCGTTATCACCGGCAATAATCTAGAATCAGTCTAACATAGTTCTGAATGGAAATTTAAAAAACAAAGTTGTTATTCTTCCCACAGCCTACTTTTCTATCCTCCCTCCCCAAACCTACCAATTCTGAAATTCTTAATTATCTTCATGTTTTTCAAATTTCAGTCCCATTAACATAGTCACAATTACGCCTGATGTCCACAAATCAGGGGTGCTCCTCTTAAATTTCACTATCTGCAAAGATAAACTCCGCAAATCTACTGGGTTGTGGTACTGCCAATGTTCAACTCCACTACCAATGCGAACAGAAAAATCACATTTGGATTCAATTAAAGATGTAAGAGACTGCTAAACATTGGACATGCTCAAGATTAGATACTTCTAGAAGGAAAGTAATCCAGGATAATACTAAAAACTCTCAAGTGTAGAAAGAAAAAGACAGTAAACGTGCTGCAGATATTTGTCTTTTGTAACTTGAGTTAGCTTTCTATAATCTCTGAAAATTTCCAGATAGCAAGACTAACAGACTTCCAGTTCATGGAAACAACACTTCTGAATGTTCACATCAACTTGCTGATGTGTAAGTTATGTCAATTCAAGATCTTAAGGAACACCTAGCATTCAGAAAAATACTGCTTTGTTTCCCTGGTTAATACTGTTCGCAGATTTGAATGAATGCTGAAATAACATTCCACATGGTAAACACCTGACTTAAATCTGAAAAGAAGAAAGCACCCCACCAAAATGCAGAAAGCCTGTCAACTGCTCTGAGATAGAGGTAACTGAAATTCTCACTTGAATTATTTACTAAAGGGAAGAAATAAAGCTTAGAAACAATTCTTTCAGACCAGAAAGAATATGAAGCTTTCTGCCTACTACAACTGCAGAAAACCACACAGTATTTTGTTTAACAGTAATTAAGTCTGTGGCTCTTTCTAGAGGCTGAAGGCTTAACTGGCATCTCCAACAAAACAAGCTGGTAACAACTGTCTCAATAAATTTCTGTAACTTCCAGTCGACACAGCTACCAAACACCTTTCCTGAACACAGGCATTTCTGCTTTCAATCTACAGGATGAAGATACGAATTCCAGTCAGACAAGCATTGTGGACAATGTCTCCTATACTGAACTTTTTACAAAACAGATGCATTACTTTAAAGCATCCAGAAGTCCCTTAAGCAAATAAGAAAGCTATTAAAGTTACCTGCTCATTTAACTTTTAAACATCATCCTCAGGTAAAACAGATACAAGAAACGCTCTGCATGGAGTTACTTACAACTTGGTGCCTCATACCTCTATGTAACAGGTGGGTATTGGTAGCTACAAGCAGACCCAGGGATCTAGACCAGTGCAGAAACAAAACAGAGGAACCTCTGCTAGTCAGATGAAGGCTGGTTCTACCTGACAACTGGATGTTAAAAGCACATAGAGCTTCCAATAGGTACTTCATAGATTTTGCAGCAATACCTAGTTTCATTTTTCAGCAAGAGAAACTTCTAAAAGAAAAAGCATAGCAGCGTCAAGCTGAAGATTCTGCAACATACCAAAGTCAGAGAAATACTACATAGAGAATTACAACAAGGACTGTTATAAAAAAAAAAATTGACAGTTACATTAGTTTTTTTTATGTAGCACCCTATTTTCTCACTAGAGGGTTCAAGCGCACATGAATCAGTCACTTTTGCAACAGCAAACTTTCCCATGACTAAAATACATCCTAAATTATTCAACCTACTTCAGCAAAACAGGGATTTACAACTCCTGTGTAGCAACTAACAAAAGACAACTTAGTAGTTGGATGCAAGCAAAGCAACTACCAAGAAAGTCCTTGGTGCCACTACAAGCTTTCAAGAAGGTCTTGTATTTCTTACTGATAGAAGCATTTATGATGCAGAAAATCCATTGCATTCTAAAAACCAGAGGCAGGTAGGTTTGGGGAAGGACAAAGTAATGTTGAAGATAAATTATTATGCTTTTATCATTAAAAGAATTTACCCATCTTTGTAAGACCTTTAAATGCATTAAATTTCTTTAAAATGCTATGCATGCCCTTCTGCCAGCTTCAGCTTCATATAACCTCAACCAGTTAGCCTTGAGGTACATTTAATTAGTTCCCAGTTCTATTTTTTTCCCCCTCCTTTCTCCAAGCAACAGAGTAATTAGGCATCATAATCATTTATAAAGTGCTTATGCTTACACTGGAAGCAGACCATCTGTTCAAAGCAAAGCTAAGCACAAGTGTATGTCTCAAATTTTAGAGCTAAACAGAATGACCAGTCACCCCAATGGAAAAAGAAGGCACCTGAGTGGCTGCTTTTCAAACTGTATTTCACTCAGCCAGAGCATCACCCACTATAAGCCTACTGCCTACAACTGCCTGTCCTTCAGGCACCAAGAGGGGAAGTGGAGGACAGTCCCTATGGCCAAGGAGCAGCAAGATGGCAAAGTGGAGCAATCCTCAGGAAAGGGGCCCACAGCCCACCTGAACCTCCTCCTCCTCCCATAAGAGGATCTTTCAGACCACTGCCACCCCCCTCAACTCCCAGAACAGTCATATTTGTCCACATACATTGCCACCACAGTGGCCCACAGATGTCACAAGCTACCTCACTGCCTCTTGTTCCAGGCCCTATAAATACATAGGCCCTGACAGCTGGTCCAGCTGCTGAACTTCAAGGCCCTCAGATTCAAGGATGATTGGAACAAAAAGTTCCCAAAGCAGCAAAGTGAGTGGCTGCCCACTTTTGCATGGGGAAGGCAGATGACACAGAAGACACAGACAAAGCAGCATCAGACGGAGTACACCATGGTAGCGATGGCTATTGCTCATGCAGCTGATGGCGTGTAGCCCATAGAGGTGTATCCACCCCAAAGACCAAGAAGAAATGATGGAAATGGGTCTACCTCCAGCATAGCTCCCCTGGCAACACTGCATCACACCAGGGCTCTTTTCCGTAACACCATAAGCACAGCATCACAGGAGTACCCAGCCAGCACAGACTCTGTACCTGTGGAGGTACATGATACTCTGTACCGTGGAGGCCCAGCTTCCATGCCTGACTGCCCTGAAGGCTTACCCATTCCACTTCTTAGCATTAAGAATTACTTTACTGACTACAGGTTGTGCGAGCCCTTCTCTTTTCATTCTGAAGGGAGGCTGGACTAGATGAGCTCTAAAAGTCCCTTCCAACCCAAACCATTTTATGATTCTACAATCATCTTAGTAAGACTTCACCATCGAGTTGTAACATTCAGGAATTGTGGGGGAGCATTCTTTGCACATAAGCTAGCAACGTTCCAGTGTTTTGAACAATTTGCAGGTAAAGTTTCACTTATACCACCCCCCCCCCCAAAAAAAAAAAAGCCAAACAAAACACCACACCTTCTCCCAAATACCACCAAGAAATCCTGGGTAACCACAAGCCATTTCAGAATACAAGAGAAACACTTCCTCACGCTCATTGACTATTGGACAATTTAAATTTGTACCACAGATACAATTCCTTCCAGACACTGTACTCATTTAAAGCACATACAACCACTATACCTTCAGAGGGTAACTACATACCCAAGTGAAAAACAAGCAAAAGACATCACGTAGTGGTCCTTGTTTGACTGGAAGAGAAACAAGTCAGAAAACTGCATAAAGACACAGTAATTTGCATAACATCCTCTTTTAACAGCTGCCTCTTCCTCCTAATAAGAAGGCAAATATCAGACAAAGGAAAAGGGAGCCTGCTACAGAAGCAGAACAGTTAAGGATTGAGATAGAAATTGTATCACTTTCACCCTTACTTACCACAGTAGCCTTCCTTATTTATGCATACTAGCTGCACTTCTATCTAGACCAGAACTATATATATACACTTTTACATAATATGTAGATAATAGCCATCATGTGCATATACACACATGCCTATTATGACTGTACATCCCAGTAATCAATTGCTTTGGCATGCTGAAGTACATGAACGAGTCCAAACTAGTTAATGTTTATTCAAAGACACCAATCTCTCAAAAACTCAAGAGGTCATAATTGTCCAGCAAAAGCACAAAAATCAGCTGAAATCTATAGCTTGCCATGAAGTTACAAGAGCAATTTTATACCAAGTACATGTGTATCCCTGTCAACTCTTATACTCTATCACAACCCATGGTGCGTTAATAAATTAGATCTTCATTACCTGAAATAGCTACAAATTACACACTGATCTCCCCAGCCCAAATAAAAAGGATGAATTATTTTCTAGTAACTCCACTTCAATAGTTGAATATTTACACATTTAAAACATTTACTGGCCAAAAAATTCAGTTATATTCTTATTTTGAATTCTCCCAACTATATTCAAAACGAATATATCTATGTACTTACAGAAGACAGCTCCATAATAATATAAAAAGCAAGCTAAGCAGTGCATAGCTATTCACAGAACAATTTGACACTGAAGCATGCAGTTTAGTACCAGAAATTCAGTTGCAAAAGATAGTATTACCACACTTCAATATTACAACCTATAGTGCTAAACAGCAGTCATACCTAATATATACCAGTTCATGAACATATTTGCTTTGGAATTCTCCCAAAGAATGAGAAAGTGGGCAGCAATTACACCTCCTGGCACAAAAGCAAAACACTTTAAAACATATTCTCTGCAAAACAAATAGAATAACCACAGCAGTGTGTCTAATGACCCTTGATTCCCGTTGTAAGACCAAAGCAGGGCTGAGAAAGAATATAGTGTAACAGGAGGGTGGGTTAAAGACAAAGTTAGAAACAGCCATCTAGAAAGCAATCCAAGAAAAGCTGCAAGGAAAGGGAAGGAATGGGCACAAAGTCTGAACTGCAGAAAGAAGGTTGTAAATGTGAACCTACAGAAATCAGGTACGTAAGCCTTTAGTGGACATCAGGAACAAGAAAAACTTAAAGCATTCAGAAACCATTTAAAATGCAAGGTTTTACAGATGCAGAAGCTAAATCTACTGCTGTAGGTGAAGTATAATAGTTTCTTACCTGTAAAACACAAATATTTTTTTTTAAAGTTAAAAAACAATGATTTGTATTCTTTCAGGCTCCTTGCCCATTACAGGGGATTCTGGCAACAGCAAAAAATTTTTCAGTCTACAGTATTAGCAGATTAGCAGGACTGAATTAGGAGTGAGTTAGATGAAGTAGATTTCTTCCTACAACAAAAAAAGAAATATTATAATTTGATACTGTTTAATACTTATTTTTAAACCAACTTGAATTAAACATCCCCCTTTATTTTTGGGAGACAAACAAAGAAACTTCATTACCTCATTGAAATAAAACTGCCTTTAAAATCTGGGCTTGACTGTGGAACCTAACAAAAATCCAGGCTCTTTTCTAATAAACAATTAGCAACTGCAGATGAAGTAACATCTTCAGAGCTAGAATAGACATTATTACTAGTTTTTTGCAGCAGTCTCTTATTTCCTTATAACTATTCTTCTTATATTAAGACCCAATCTACCCAAAACTGCACAGAAAAAAAGCCACACAAACATTAAGAATGCCAGTTATTTGGGCATAAGTCTGTATAAACAATTCAGCCAGTTTCAATTTGAAAACAGCTCGACTTGGAAAGAAACAATACAGCCCACATACGAACTTATAAAGGAAACGCATTCAGTCATGAAGACAACTTCTGTTTTTTATAGTTTAATTCTTCCAACGTAAAGCAAAGTACCATTAAAGAGCTTAATTAGATATCCATAACTGGCTTGAGAGTGCCCCGTGCTCTGGTCAACACCAAATAGGCAAGAAAAAGCATCTGATGTAGCTGTTTCTGGCAGCTGGAAGATGAATTTCTAACACAAAAATTCACCTTCCTTCTCCATCAGTTACACAGGACTTTTTGATTTTGTTCTTCATCGCAGGTTTCAAGCAAGACGTTTATTTCTTTTGAGAACAGGGGTAACATCGATCATTTAAAAAAAAAAAAAAAGTACTAGCAACTAAGGCGGCTAGCAAAGATTTTAGCACATTCATTAATTCATGCCCATGCCTACCTAGCATTTGCCCAAAAAGCTCTGCTATCAGAGTTTGTCACAAATGTATCTTTAGCTAAAAAAAAAAAACCAAAAAACAACCACACAAAAACCCCCAACCAAACCACCACCACCAACAAAAACACAACGAAAAAAAGCACCACCACCAAAACACAAAAACAAGCAAACAAAACAAAACCAAAAACCAAACCACACCAACCCATACACCTTAAAAAAGCATTTCAAGTACCCTGCCAAAGAGAAGAATTTTTTTTTTCTGACTTGAAATACCAGGTTATGAGCTCCAACAGTTCTGGAACCAAACCCAACAAATACACATTTGTATTTTTTTCACAAAAGCACAAGGACTCCAAGCCTTTGTACATAAACACTAAACACAATATTTTAATGCTATTTTAGTAACCAGGAACCTAAAGGCAATGTAATATATTAACCATACTATTTTCAAAGATCTTCTGTTTCTCATCTGCAGACCTTTAGGTCTGTATGTCTGGTAGACTTGCCAATCCCTTGCGAGTCAAGTGCCTAACTAGAGCAGAAAAAGTAAGGGACTTTACTGGACTTAAGTCTGCATTACTCAAGCCTGCTTTGTTATCACTTCCACATTTCAAATGCACACCTATGCTCAAAAGTAGACCTTCAAGAAGGGTACTGCCCAAGAAGCTAGCGATCAGTTCAGGAAAGCTAAAGCCCAGTTAAAATTGAGTCTGGCCACAGATGTCAAGGATAGTAAGAGAGTCTTCTAAAGGAATGTTGCGGCCAAAGAAAGACTAGTGATAATGTGGGCCCTCTCTAGAAGGAAACAGGAGACCGGGCTACCTTGGATTTGGAGAAGACTGAGGTTCTCAGTGAATTCTTTGCCTCAGTCTTCACTGGCAAGTGCTCTGACCATGCTGCTCAAGTCACAGAAGACATATACGCAGGCACCGGGTGAATGAAGCCCTTAAGCCCACTGTAAGAGAAGATCATGTTTGAGATCATTGATAGTTCCCTCAGAACCTCTGGGCAATCCTTAAATGAAGTCCCTAAGCCACTGTCCATCATATTTGAGAAGTCATGGTAGTCAGGCAAAAGTTCCTGATGACTGGAAAAAGGGAAATATATCCCCACAGACCAGTCGGTCTCACCTCTGTGCCTGGCAAAATCATGGAGCAAATTCTCCTGGAAGCCATGCTAAGTCACATGAAAAGCAATGAGGCAATTGGTAACAGACAACATAGCTTCACTAAGGGCAAATCCTGCCAGACCAATTTGGTGGCCTCCTACGATGGGACTACAGAACTGATGGGTAGAGGCAGAGCAACTGACTTAGTCTACCTGGACTTTTCACAAGTCCCACACAAGACATTGTCCCACACAAGACACTGTCCCACATGATAGCCTTGTCTCTAAGTTGGAGAGGCATGGATCTGATGGATGGATCACCTGCTGGATAAAGAAGCGGCTGGATGGCCACACCAGAGAGTCGTGGTCAACTACTCAATGTCCGTCTCGAGACCAATAACGAGGGGTATCCCTCAGGGGCTGGTGTTGGGACTGATCCTGTTCAACATCTTTGTCAGTGACATGGAGAGAAGGATTGTGTGCACCCTCAGCAAGTCTGCCAATGGCACCCAACTGTTTGGTGCAGTTGACATGCTGGAGGGAAGGAATGCCATCCAGAGTGACCTTGACATGCTTGAGGGCCAATGCAAACCTCATGATGTTCAACAAAGCAAAGTGCAAGGTCCTGCCCCTAGGTCAAGGAAATACCAGGCACAGCTACAAGTTGAGCAGAGAAGGGATTCAGAGCAGCCCTGGAGTGAAGGACTTGGGGGTGTTGGTCAATGAGAAGCTGAACATGAGCTGACTTCAGTGTGTGCTCACAGCCCAGAAAGTCAACCATATACTGGGCCGCATCAAAAGGAATGTGACCAGCAGGTCAAAGGAGCGATCCTATCCCTCTACTCTGCTTTTATGAGACCCCACCTGGAGTACTGTGTGCAGTTCTCAACATAAGAAGGATATGGAGCTGCTGGAGTAAGTCCAGAGGTGGGCCACAAGGATAACAGGGCTGGAGCACTTCCTGTATGAAAACAGGCTGGAAAAGTTGGGGCTGTTCAGCCTGGAAAAGAGCAGCTTTGTGGAGACTCACAGCAGCCTTCCAGTATCTGAAGAGGACCTACAAGGATGCTGACAGGGACTCTTCATCAGGGACTCTTCATCAGGGACTGTAGTGACAGAACAAGGGGTAACAGGTTCAAACTTGAACAGGGGATATTTAGGTTAGATATAAGGATAGATATAAAGGCACTGTAAAAGGCTGTCCTTGTTGTGAATGCTGGCAGTATTCAAGGGCAGGCTGGACAGGTCCCTTGAGTGACCTAATGGGAGGTTGTCCCTGCCCATAGCTGGGGGTTGAAACTAGATGATCTTGAAGTCCTTTCCAACCCAAACCATTCTATTATTCTATATAGAATGTCAGGTACTAGATGCTAAATAGGTGGATTACATGATCAAGACAGAGACAACTGAATTGAGACTCAGTATCTTCCAGAAGCATTCTATCACCATTTTGGTCACATAAAGTGGTAGAAAGCCCCCTGCCTCATGTTATTTAAACCATGAGCACTTAATGAAACTACAGGTAGCGGCATGACTAGCTTTCTTTTTCTGAGAGACTCAGCTTACAAAACTAAGTAAAACTGCTTTGAATAAGAAGACTGCACCAAGTCTGACCTACAGAAGTTGAATGATTTACAATAATTTTTATCTGGGTATATGCAAAAATAAGTTTGAGAAATTAGAGACAATCAAAACAACAAAAGTTCACCGACATGTAAGAGTTTGAAGTGGCTATCAAGGTTATCTTTCTTCCTCCTTCCCCCATACCCCAGACAATTCATATTTTGAGCAAATCACTCCGGCAATCCAAGTTTTGCCATGCTGTGCACTTCTAAAGGATACATATTCCAATTATACCACATTTTCAGGCACAGATGTCTCTGGTACCCCCACTGAAGTATGCCTTTCCCACAGAATTCTTCTACTTTGATGGACATTACTAGAAAACTCAAGACTGCCTAGCAGGCAACCTTTTTCCAACTGCAATATGCACCCTACTTATTAAGAAAAAGCCAAGAACTTATATGGAAATACCAGATCTACTTACTCTGTTTTCTCTGCAATCTTAAAAAAAAAAAAAAGTATCTTTTTAAGCTCTACTTCCGTGCTTCTCTCTAGAGCATCAGAAGAGTAAACTTGTTACACAGTGCCTTTCAAAACTTTACCATAGCTGCAAGCAGCAAATACAGGGCAAGCCTACCTCAAAGATTTAGTCGCATTTCTTAAGAAACCTGTTTTCAAAGGGAGATTACTTTCATACTCTAAAACTCTCAACTGAAGCGATCATCAGCTGTGCAATATTTTAAGCTGTGCAATATATAATAAATAATTAATTTAATAAATAAGTATATATATGCAAACAGTTTAAAAAAAGCCATTCAAGCAACACGCCATAGTTTAGGGATACAATCTTTTGGAATGACCCTTATTTGAACTGGCTATGTTTCCTCTTATTTTCTTAATGCCTTTTCAAGACATGGTACAGCAATTCACCAAAATACTTCTGGCACCCATTTCTTCCTACAAGTCCCTTCTTTAGTTCCCAATACATCTGTCAGCTGCTTTCTTCCACTGTAAGAAGAGATCTCAACTCTCACCAAGAAGTGTTACTTCATTGCCTAGAAATTACCAAAATAATGTTATAATTAATCCAAATGCAAGTCAAAGTTACTGAAAGTTACATTGCTACGTTACAGGTACTGAAAACTACTGTGCTGCATGCCTAAAGCAAGTCATTTAAAATGCTAGCTCAAAACTTAATATGGTGAAGTATTTACTACACCATTACACAATAGGGCCCTAAAAAGCAATACCCTGCTGATCAGAAACTTGTAAGAAAATTTACTTAAGAACTGAACTTAAGTCTTCTATCCTTTTAAGTAATATTCAGAGTTCCATGCAGATTTTGTCAAGTAAATCTTATTACCATTCCATAAAGTGAAATCCCTAGGGCAGCAAGCAGCACAGAAATTAGGTTAGTCTGAAACATTTGGAAGTCTAGACACAAAACTTTACAGGTGGTTTAGCCACAATAAAGAAAAACGCAATTTCAACTCTATTCCTCTCCAACACTTTCTTTTGTTCAACTGCCAGTTTGTTTTTAGGGTTATTTTGGGATGGATTCACTGGCTGTTGCTTGCAATTAATAATAATAACACCACCACTGCCACTTTTTTTTTTCCTCTACAGAAACCCACTCTGCAGTAAAAGACATTTACCATTTTCACTTGCATCCTGCTGCTTTGTATTTCCACTATATAGCGTCATAGTCACCAATTCACATTTCCAGAGAAGACTTTAATCTTCACACATATAATCTTCACAATCTCAAATTAAAAAAGTTATAGACATGGGGATAATCTATAATCCCTCCCTCTCATATAGATCAGTACTGTAGATGTATGTTTCCACTGTCTCCATTACAACTTCAATATGGGAGGGAATCAGAGGGCTGGAGCACCTCTGCTGTGAAGAGGGCCGAGCTTGGTCAGCCTGGAGAACAGAAGACTCCAGGGAGACTTTAGAACAGCTTCTGGTACATAAAGGAGCCAACAACAATTCCAATCTGGACAACTAAATTCCTTATTTCTTAACTGGTGAGAGATTAATTTACATTTTTAAATTCCATCTCTGAAGCAGAGCATCCAAGAAGCATGGACTCAGCTGTGTTAAGGTTCACTTGAGTTTTTTGGTTTTCTGTTTGTTTGTTGGGGATTTTTTGGGTGTGTGTGTGGTTTTCTGTTTTGTTGGGTTTTTTCTTGTTGTTTGGGGGGGGTGTGCTTTTTGTTTGTGGGTTTTGTGTTTTTTTTTTTTTTGTTAGGTTTTCTTTTAGCTCTCAGAACAAATAAATAATACTGAAGCACAGCAGAAGAGCGATACTGTAACAGGTAACCACAGGAAAAAAAATAACCAATACGCTCATCTATGACTGAAATTATACTAATAAGACAACTGCACCTGGCATAACTACTGAGAAATAAAAGCAATAAAACATTTATAATGGGTTGAGAAAGAGTAAAGTTCAGTCCTCAATCATGCACTACTGGTATCACAGCATAATGTGTAAGCTTTTGGATTATAAGTGACTCCAGAAGAAAGCCTCAGCCTGAAAAAACAATGATGCTACAGAAGTAGAGACAGAGCTTTCATCATCTAATGGCAGAGTAGATTCCTTTTAAATGAGGAAAGACATCCCGTAACACCCCTGGTAAAGCAAAAGGAAGGACTCAGTAATTTCAGAAGGAATTGTGAAGTTTTATAAGTATCTAGCAGTTAATTAAAATTAAACACTGAAGCTATTATGAACTCACAGCCGTGACAGCAATTATCTTTTCTTGCAACCTACAGAGCTCAACAAGTTATGCAGTGGTCTCACACCAGTTTTTATCAACTGCTGGATTTTTACCTGTGTTGCCTTTAAATCTTCCTTCATTTCCCTTCTTTAAAGCACTTGTTAAAACAAAACCAGCACACTAATCAGTACAGTAAAGGCAAGTAGCACAAGAAGATTCATTTAGTTCTTTATGTTGACCATTAAAAAATGTAGACCTCTCAATGTTATCTTTACCACCTCATCAGCCAAATTTCAGCTAAACTCAATGTTCAGCATACATGCTTTTGCCATTAAATGTGGCTTGAAGCTGCAAGAGTCCATCGCAAGTACACACATAGAAGGATCCTTTGATGGAATGCTTGCTTGTCACTTTCCTTTTTTCAAGATTTTTGTTGACAGCAGCTAATTTTCTCAAACAAAGGTCATCTACTACTAGTTTTCTAGAAGTTAGCTTCCAAAGATACTTGGGTATTTGGCAAGTTTGCCAAGGCAGTAACAGAAGAAATAATGTGGATTCCTGCAATTCAAACCAGTCCTAAAGTTTCCAGTTAATCTCTTTTATATTGGAGACTTGTCAAAGTAGTACATGATAAGCAAGAACACAATATGAAGATAGTCCCATGTCTGCTTTAAAGGTAATCTTTCTGTGAAACACACTGTAACAAGAGTTTTTGCACCAAGGCCTTACCTATGACTTTTTCCCTATTGTAACTTAGTAAAAAACACCAAACAACCCACAAGACAGAGTTTCCACCATAGTTACACAGAATAAAAGCAAACAGCACTGTATTTTTACAGTTTCTATGTAAGAAACACTAACTATATAGCCACCCTGGTACAGAGAGGCAGAAATCCACCCTCTGGAGGCAGTGGCTGATTCTCCAGGTATTGTAATAATACCAATTTGTAGCAAACCTAGCCTTTTTTCTTTTTATTACTCCTTTGTTTTCTGCTCCAACTCAATCCCTCAAACCAGTTATGATACATGATTAAAAAAACCAACGTAGGCACATCTGTACTAGCACTGCCTACAACCACTGTATAAAGCATTACTTGGGATTTTATTAACTTGCTTTTTGATTTATCAGTTAGGGCACTACTACAGTGGAAAAAAAAGTGTATCACCTATGGGGGGACTAGGGTCTTACACTTTGTTCTTCTAGAGGTGCGTAACATACATTTACAGGAAGCATCTTTATCTCGACTACTAGTTTGGGAAATAATGAGCTTCACTCCAAAAACATCTAGAAGTTAAAATCTGCACAATAGAATTTTACTTTATATACTTGGATCCAGTTAGAAATCTTGCCTATAGTCACTGAAGGTGGGGACTTGTGGCACTGCACAGCAGGGACAAGAAAAGGCCTAGGATCCATTTCATACATAGTAAAAATGAGAATGCTTTTAGTATTGGAAATGCTATATTATAGAACATATTTAATAAAGCTAGAAACAAGTCACTAGTTCGTACTAAAAAACCCTAAGAGTTTCCATCCTCAATCCCAACCACATTTTGCTACCATGGAAGTCACATGGCCCTTTCACAAGCCTCACCCAGGACCTGCTTTGTCATCATAAAACAACTTTAGAGTTTCCTTCATGTTTAGAAATACATTTTGGCACAACTGACAAGAGCTGGCCTATGGTCTTTCAGTGACCATTTTCCAGAACACTCTGTGGACACAGGATGGAGACCACTAAGCCATGTACTCTATCTCCTTGCAGATGCGCAACCTAGACTGTATCACCAGATTCAAAATGAAACAGAAATGTTTTCAGAACTTTGGCCAAGGAAACTAACCCTTTAATCTTACTATGGGGGAATTTCTGCTTGTGCGTACATACATGTTTTTTTAATGCAGCTCTGCCTCCCTTCATGCCTTCAACCCAACTCTCGCTACCAATTTCACAGGTTCTCTCCTTAGCCATTTTGCCTAACATACACCACCACTTCAGTGCAGTGTATTACAGCTTCACAGTTCCATATGGTTGTATGTTGAGGTCCTTTTAGTACTCTTTTTCCACTGCTGGCATGCAACACATTGTATAGATTCTGACACTGAGCATTCCAAGTTCTTAAGTCCCACGGAAGAGGAAAAGATGCTCCCATTTAACAGGATTAGTGGTTGACTACAGAGAATAATGAGAGAACAGTCAAAGGGTCAGTCAGGAACTTTTGCTTGCAGTCCAAACATGTTTCTTGATACTTTATGGAAGCTACTAAGTAAACACAGGTCATGAAGACTTGTATTTTACAGTAACAGGTATTTTTCCCAAATATTATGTGAAGAACTATTCCATTAACAAGCAAGCTGTTAACGGTTTATAGATCTTTCTGATCCTACCAATTCAGTCTATCCTACTTCCTAAGAAATGCCCCAAACTAGCTATAGAGCTGCATATAATATCCAAGATTAGAAAAACATTTTACTTTAGTTGCTTAGTAGCATATGGTTTCTAAAAAAGATATTGGCACGCTGACACACCACAATTACACATGCTGTGCAAAGTTTTCAACATTATGTTTGTACTCCCTATGTATTTTCTGATTGATCTTTCAGGCTTGCCTCCCACCCCAAAATATCAGGATCAAACGTGATCACTACGTAGTTTTCCAAGTTCTGTACTCTCTTCCTCCAACTTAACAAAGTAAGATGAGACAAGCAAGACATTATTCTTATTTATCCCTACATGTTTTATTACTGTGGAAAGTTTTGCCACAAACAATGACTCCCCATCTTGCTCTTAGGATAATCCAATCAGACATCTGGTCTTCTAGAATTTGGCTGTGGTGTCTACTTTGGAATAACACACTATTCCTAAACCTGACAAATGAAATAACATAACAGTACCCAGCAATCTTAAGGGTCACAAATAAAGGTACTACTATAAGAACCAAATCTAGACGGCAGAAAACATGCTCAAGACATCCTACATTACTACAGAAAACAGATCACCATGCTCATACCAGTCCCCCTACTGTGCAAGCAGAAAAAGCATGGTTTTCATCTTAAATTCCAAAGGCCACCAATAAACCCAATTATATGTGGGAAGTGAAAACACAAGCCTCCTGCCTACAAGGATGCTGTGTAGTATACTAGAGCACTGAAGCTAGAAAGTGTCTTATTTCATTATACTGATACTAAGTAATCTTAAACTGCAGCTTTAAGTAAACACTTCAAGGCTTTTTAAGCACGTGGATGAAAGAGGACACCAATGGAGAGAGAGTATATCAGACAGCCCTTCAAAGCGTTTCTCCTGTCCACTGTTTCAATCCCATACTATATTTTTTTTTGAGACAGCTTCTTAGTATTGCACAGTACATGCATTTCAAGCTTAAGCTGCAACGCTGTTGAGCCATAACAATAGACTTCAGTCTCTAACAGCTTGTTAATCTGTTAATACTAAACTACATACACATTTTTCTGCATTAATACTTCTAAATCCAAGTTTTATTAATTTGAATTTCACTTGCAGAATATCATTTGATTCTCTGATTGGTATACAAGTTATAGCATCACCTCTGTAAGTGCAAGAGAGAAGGGTTCTGAAGAAAATAGTCATATCGCCTCACTTCAGTATATGCACAGCAGTACAGTGAACAGTTTGCAGGGAGTGTTGTGAAGAAACACGCAAACTATTCAGTATCTTTAGTTTCATAGGGAATAATAATGGCTAGCTGATTTATGTTTAAAAGAATCTAAAGATATTACAGTCACAGCAATTTACATATAAATCTAACTTGCTTGCAAAGAAATTATAATGCACTACCCTGCTTAAAAACATTCCTGTTAGACAGGCTGTTTTTCCTGAATTTCTGAACTACAATTTTCAGTTTAACTCTGTCTTTACCTGAAGTTCATTGTAAACAAACCTTTTCAGCAGTTTTTCTGGCCAAAATAAAGTCTAGAAATTGTAGATTTCTTTAGCATCTCAGAAAGTGCAGGATTCAATACCACATATGTATTCTGCTTTCACACAGAAAGCAAGTATCACATATGCTCAAGCAACATCATAGGTAAACAAATCACTTAAGTGAATGTAAACAAGTACTAGAATTACAAACTGCAAAGAAACATACAGACTAGATACCACATTTGCATGAAGTCTCGATAACAAGTTATATATAAAAATAATTCTGTGTTGCTCTTTTATATACGTATAATACAGACTTTTGCAAGTTACAGTGAGTCTATGCCCCATTAATGAAACCATAAATAAGTAACACATCATCAGAAACTCTTACTAGAATGTATGCTGTACTGAAAATACACACTGCACTTCAAATAACTGCACTAATCTATTTGGAACGCTGAAACAGGGACACTTCTCATCTTTCATCATTCCAGAGTTAAAAAAAAAAAAAAGGAAAAAAAGAAAAGGCACACGTATTTGTGCAGTTCACAGGTTACTTCATCTACTACCTGGAAATCTTAAGCCAACTTAATATTCGTCAATTAAAATAAAAAAACAAAACCACACAACCAAACCCACACCATACACACCCCGTGCCATTACATTTAGAATCCCTTCCCTGAAGATTTTAAACTTAAGTACTATCACTAGCAGTAACATCATCTTTCATTTCTAAGTTGTCAACGTCTCACAGAGAGTATTTCCTAAAGCTATCCACCCACTCACAAGTTTTCTGCACTCCTCCAGTCAGAACAATTTCTTTAAAATAGCAACACAACCTATAACAAGTATTCTACTGAGCTAACTTAAATAATATCTACCCTCACAGACATGATCTTTAGCCTCAGTTGTCACACAAGCCTATAACACTTATTCCCTTTTACACTTCAAAAAAGTTCTCAACGACTAAGGCAAAAGAATAGCTGAAGAACTTTCAGAACCCAAACACTGCTATGTTCTTGAAAACTTCTAACTGAAAGAAGCTGCCTTGTTAATAAATAAATGAGACCCCCCCCCGCCCCCAAGAAAAAAAAAAACACAACAAAAAAACCACCCCACCCCACCCCCCCCCCCCCCCCACGTCCCCGACAACAACAAAAAAGCAGCTAGGTACTCAAAAGAAATACTGAGGCCCTGGTTTTGGTTTTAAAGAAGGAAAGCGAATGCAAAATTAAAATTTCCTATCAGCAACGCTTATCTGGTTTATTATGGGAGAGGTAACCGTAAAGCCAGAATGAAGTTCTCTAAGTTAAAGCAACAGCCCAACTGACTGCCGGGCGACAGAGTTCTGTAGCCAGCCTCCCCCACCACTCAGACGACACCGTTCACCGCGCTCGGATCTCAGCTCTACCGGGGAACAATGCGCCATCAGCCCGACCCAACCGCGCCATGACCCGCTCCCGCGCCGCCCGAGGCCGCCAAAGCTCCGCGCCCAAAAGCTGCCGTGGAAGGGCCGCGGCGTCCCCGCCCCCCGCGGCTGCCGGCCGGCTCCCCAGCCGGGACGAAACGACAAGGATGCCGGGAAGAAACTTCGCGGCAGCTGCTGGAGGACTCACCGTCACGGTCGCGGGAAGAAAGAGGCGGCAGGGCACCCTCCAGCGCGGACTGGGCCTTCCCCACCGCACCCAGACCCGCAGCACCCAGCAGCACCCAGCAGCGCGCCGCAGCCCGCCGCGCCTGGCTCCGGCGCTAGGTGCTCAGTGGGCGTGAGCGAGGCGACGCCGCGCACGGCAGGCCCCAGCAGTTCTGCCAGCCCGGATCCGGCGGCGCCTGAGAACCGTCCGGAGCTCTCTGCGCGGAGAGGAGCAGGAGGCAGGCCCGCGCCGGCGCCTAAGAGTCACCACCGGAGCGCTGATCCGCCCGAAGCGGCAGCAGGGAGAGCTCACCCCCAGCGCCATCCCGCCCGTACCTCGGTAAGCACGTACCCCCACCACAGAGCCCCAGGCTGCCTCCAGTCAGGCCGAAAAGCCACCGCTTGCCACCATCACCGACGCTCCAAGATGGCGGACATTTCAGCTCCTGGGAGCCCTCCTCTCCGTCCGTCCCGGCTCCACCCCCTCCTCAGCTCGCATGCGGAGCTCGGCCTCTCACTGGCAGTGTGGTGGGTGTCAGTCACTCAGCTGCTCGACTGCAACTGGGTACGAGGGGCGATGGCGGCGGGCTCTCGGCTTTGTGTTGGCCAATCAACGCATGGGGCGGGAGCATCTCGCTTCCCACCTCCCTGACTTAGCAACGAGGTGACGTCACCCTGACCGGCGTTTCCCTCGCCCAATAGGAAGAGCAGGTTCCTTTTAAAAATAAACCCTCTTCCCCCAGTTGCGAGGGGCGGTGATGACGTCCCCGTAGCCTCGCCTACCCCGCCTAGCCATTGGTCAGCGGGCAGAGCCCCACCCCTCGGGGCGCGGCGCTGGCGCCAAGCTGCCTGACAACAAGCGGGTGAGGTGGGGAGGGGACGTCCCGGTGAGGGGAATTGGGTCAAGCGGCGGGGCCTTGGAGGTGCGTGCGGCAGAAGCGGGGCTCGCGGTCCCTGGTCTCCCCGTGGACCTCCGCCTGAGAGCCCGCAGTGTGTTTTAACGGCAGCGCACCAGGATACGCGTGTGTGAAAGCCAGGGGACGTGCAGGCGCCCTGGCCCCGGCCGCCTTCCCTGCCTGCCGCCGGCGGTGCTGCTGGCTGAGGCGGCAGCTTTGCAACCCTTCTGGCAAGTGCTTCTGGTTGGAAGCTTGGGCGGCAGGTAGCTGGGCAGGTGGCTTTGTGTGTCCCTCAGCTGGCCAAAAAACACCCACCGTGTGATGTTTCACGCCATGTGTCTTGGAGGGACAAGCGCGTTCTGGCCACGGCCTTCCCTAACAAAGCCTCCCGAAGTACTGACAGGATAAGGGGAGTGGTTTTAACCTGACAAAGGGGAGATTTAGATTAGTTACCAGGAGGAAGTTCTTCCCTGTGAGGGTGCTGAGGCCCTGGCACAGGTTGCCCAGAGAAGCTGTGGCTGCCCCATCCCTGGCAGTGTTCAAGGCCAGGTTGGATGGGACTTGGAACAACCTGGTCTAGTGGAAGGTGTCCCTGCCTGTGACTGGGGGTTGGAACTGGATGAGCTTTAAGGTCCCTTCCAACCCAAACCATTCTGTGATCCTATGAACCATCTCTTTCAAAAGCAGCAGTGACCCCTCTGGCTGCTGCTCTTTCACCCCTCAGCACAGATCTCTAGATTTCAAACTGTCACTGAGAGGATGAGATCCCAATTCCTGGAGAAGACTGCCTCACTGGTCAACAGTGCTTCACCTGTGGGCAGCACAAGTAATCATTGTGTCTGGTTTCATTTTGTCTGGTTTTGGTGGGGTTTTCTTGTCCAACCTGCCCTTGAACACTTCCAATGATAGGGTAGTTCTTGCGGGCACCTTACATCAGACAGATGAAAACTGAAGAGTAGCACAGATTGCTCTGTTTATTTCATACACCAAAGTAAGGGGAAGACAATACATTCCTTTGACTTCATTATGAATCAGCAGTTTAGGATGAAGCAAGTCTCCTTTGAATAATGTATCTTCACATCTTTCACATGCTCATCCGACATACGAAGTTAAGCTCAGTACAACTGTACTTACATCCTATTGTAAATCAATGTCCAACTCAGCAGATTTGCTCCCATTAAAATTATTAATATTACGAAGAGACATAGATATTGAGTGTGCTGCTGCAGAAAGCCGTTTCTTTTTCAGGAGAGAAACAGTGAGTCAAACTAGAAATAGGCTCAAATTTTAGGCTACAAGACCTGTCTCTATAGAGATAGGTCTTAATGGGAGCCTGTCTCTGCATGAAACATCTTCAAGTTATTTTGTGGGCAAAGGGAAGATGTAACCAGTAAAGCTGTGTGCTTATCTTTCTGTGTGTACTCTCTTTTTCACAGTAAGGACTGATTTTTACCTCCAGATCAGAGAGAGTCCACATCTTCCACTTCACACTGGTACTGTGTTCAGGAAACTTTAAAGCAAGACATAGGCTGCTCGGGGTTCCACTGTTTTTTTATCACTTTAAATACGGAAAGACAGGTTAAGATGCTTAGGTCTGAAGAGTAAGGTAGCCATTAGATTTACAATAGCTGCAAAATGGCTAACATGTCCTGGTCTTTGTGCTGTGTCCAGGCACTCACACAGCAGAAACTTACCAGCTACTCAGGTGCTTGGTTTCATAATGCCTGTTGCATAAAAGGCTGGACACAGTGCCAGCTTGCTTTTTGTTCCTGCATCTTTCCCACCAGATGACCAAACTTTGGCTCCCATGCTGTCTGTAGGCATTCTTGGTTCTCCCAAAGAGAGAGCACACTTTACCCTACTTGTTCACGTTACCCACCAGCGTAGGATGGCACATCCTTATTTCACAAAACATCTGTGAACAGAAGCCATCCCAAGCCATGGGCCCACTGGGTTGCTTCCCTTAGGAGGAGAATGTTGGCTGCCAGCTCAGACACATGATCATCTTATTCTGCCTGAATAAATTAGTAGAGCTGCATCTATTATGCATGTGTGTGATCTTAATGTGTCGGAAACACATGGTAAAAACGCAGCAGCACGAAATGTATTGATCCACAGAGTTACAGTTAGATCTCTGAGTGTGGAGCTTGTTTTTTCTTTTTCACTCTAGCAGATTTATTTAGTAAAATACACCAAAAATGTTTATCCTCAAAACAACCAGCATGAAATGGGATATTGTTTCTTTTTTCACTATTTCAGCTGGTGCTTAGTCCAGAAAGCTCTCTAGACTGCATTTGTTCCACATTTATTTTAGCTCTCTTCTTTTTCTCTTCTTTCACTGGGTCTGATTTTTGTTTTGTTTTGTATGTGTCATGCCACTTGCATGTTCTAGCAGTGAGTACCTGCATTGACTACAACAAATGGAGATTTCACAATATTTAGCGTATAGAGGCAGTTCTGGTGTATTGTCACTTGTCAGTGACAGTCTGTAGGAGAGACATTGTGCTGGAAACTGTGAGCAGGGAGATAATAGGAAAGAATGGTGAATAAGTTCAAATAATTAATAAATGAGAGTACAAAGTTAAAATGGCATTCTGAGGACAAGCAACTAGGTTTCTAAAAGGCAGGCACCAGAGGCAGTATCAGGAGAAGGGATTAATAGTGTAGAACAGCTACTGCAGTAAAATAGTTGACTACTTAGTATAGCTTCTGTAAGCATAAAGCTTGTCTTCAAAGCAAAGTAGTGTTAAATTGCAC
Source organism: Pezoporus flaviventris (assembly GCF_033815535.1). NCBI lineage: Eukaryota > Metazoa > Chordata > Aves > Psittaciformes > Psittacidae > Pezoporus > Pezoporus flaviventris. The sequence continues at coordinate 3,286,368 of NW_026892584.1, read as the reverse complement.
TGCTACTGCTGCCACATCCTATGTCCTGAGCAAATGTGCCTGGATGTAAGGGATGGATCTCAACTCAGAAGGGGCAGGATGATGTTTGTGCTGGCACATTCCTGGTTTCCAAGGGCTTTATAACCCTCAAATCTCAATTCTGGAAAGGTTGGGGGACAGACCTGTCAACATACGTGTAAATCTTGATTTTTGTATAATTCTTTTTTTAAAACTACAACTGTCCAGCTGATACTACCATTGCCACAGCAGTTGGTAATGCTAGGGTGCTACTATCTCAAGGCAATACTTCATGTCTACAAGGAGGATCTTAAAACACTGCTGAAAAGTTGAACAATATGAAGAGGTTACGTGGCTTACCCAATGTCACACGGTAAGCTGAACCAGAGGCAAAATTCTGAAATCACAGTCCTTTATCCCTGGGACTTGTGTGCAAATCTGAAGCCCTCCACACCACTCCTGTACCTGTGATCACAGGCAAATCAGATAAAAATAAAAATAATAATAAAAAAACACAAATAAAAACCTAGCATGCTTTGTGTGGCTGTAGTGTTGAATCACTGACAGGGAAACTGAGAACTTATAGGCATGGTCTGTGACCTGAAGCTCGAGAATGTTTTACTAAATGGGTTATTTGATTGCAAATGTCAGTATCTTAACTTTGTGATAGCTGCTGCCTGTTACCTCCAGAGACAGCCACTTCTGATGGGTTCCTCTAATAATTCAAGTCAGCCAATTCCTCAAGATAAAGTGGTATGCAAATTAAAAAAAACCCATCAGCTTGCTCAGTCACCACCAACCCATCAACCAATGCTGAGCATGCTTCCTCACTGCACACCATTAACCATCACCCATAGCTGCTGCTACCTCCTGAAGCTGGTTGGACCCAAGTACAGAGGTGCCAAACACATCAGGGAGCTTTTGCTGGGGGCTCTGTGACTCAGCAGCTCTGCCACACCTTGGAGAACAAGCTTATCTTCCCCAAGCAGTGGCATAGCCTGCCAAGCCAGCTCATCCTGTGGCTTTGCAACTGCTAGATAATGGCACCAGAAGAGGGGAAGCAGGACTGTACCCCTTCAGCAGCATTGCACTGCCAGTTGCTGCATAGCCATAATAAAAGACCGTGAGCATGTGGTCTCCTGTGCCAGCTATGCCAGGATGACTGTGGTCCTGTCCCTATCAACATGTTGTCTTCCCTTTGGTTGTTCAGGACAGGGGGGTACCCTGTGAGGTGTTACTGGTTTCCAGTTGACCCAGCTTGCAGGCTTGAGTTTCCCCACAGGAGCAGGCAGTGGGAGCACCTATGTACAGGTCTGGAGCTGAACCTCCCCATTGGTGACATCTGGCCATTTGATCACCTCAGGCATGAAGCCATCGTCTAAACCGGTTTTAATCTGATTGTAGTTAACTATTCTGAGCACTGACAAGTTCCACTTACGAAACAGACCTAGAAAGAGTGGAACAATTGAGTGCCTTGCACCAAAAGGTCCCCAGCTGTGTTAACACTAGATGAATACTTGTAGAGTAAGGTCAGCTGAGACACAAACACATCTGATTTAACCATAGCCCTTACAAAATCCTTTATCACCCTCACAGCTCAGGAGAGAGTAAAGCCCTTTAAAGAATTTTAATTACTTAATGTTTAGCCCAACATCTTGTTAAAATTGTGAAAACTAAGTAGCTTTAAGAAGAGGAAAGGAGCATTTCTGAACAATGATTTCATAGTTACACTCCTGAGGGTGAACGTGGATGTTTGGCTGTACCAAACTCACAAGTTAATCCATTTAGTTGAAACAAAATGTTCAAATTCAGTTTTCTAATCTCATTCCCAGCACTGATCCTATTAGCATTTCTGAGACAAATCTGTTGGGGAGTAGGATGGGACCTCCATACCATCCCTGTGGCCCTGCTGGAGAGAGCATAGGCATAGAGGGAAGCTTTGGCATCAACCCATTTGATTTTAACCTGAGCCTTGAGTGTTTTAGCCATCCCCCTTCCCTCACTATGGGAGGGCTGATAGCAGTGCTATAATTAAAGCAATTACATTGCCATTGATAAATGCCTGCAAGTATCAGTATGTCTAATCCACCTGTAGAAAATCCTCAGTGGACCAGAGACTGTGATGTCTTTTATCTGGTAAGTTTAAGGGCTGCTCAGTATGCTAGCAACAGTGAATTGGACTGCAGTAAAGAGCTGTGAGGGATCCTCTGTCAGGTTTGATGCTGTCCTGTTGCCACAAGTGTAGTATATGGTCCCTTTAAATGGTTTGAGCTCTGTGAGGTATCTTTGTTTTTCCATGCTGTGTTGTATGCACATACATATGTGTGGTCTTTCTTGCATGTATTGCACAACTAGGAAACTTAGCTCAGTACCTATTATGATTTCTTCCCATCCATTTTCTAAAAGAACAGAGGAAACAGAGAGGTAGTAGGTACGTCATGGTCAAAACCTGTGCAGCACAAGGCAGCTTGACATAGTTTGTTGGAGACTCCTTGTACTTTATTGCATGGTAAAGTGGGTGCAGAAATAGAATCATAGAATCATAGAATCGCTAGGGTTGGAAGGACCTTAAGATCATCAAGTTCCACCCCCCCCGCCATGGGCAAGGACACCTTACACGAAATCATATCACCCAAGGCCTCATCCAACCTGGTCTTGAACACTGCCAGGGATGGAGCATTCACAACTTCCCTGGGCAACCCATTCCAGTGCCTCACCACCCTAACAGGAAAGAATTTCCTCCTTATATCCAAACTAAACTTCCCCTGTTTAAGTTTGAGCCCATTACCCCTTGTCCTATCACTACAATCCCTAATGAAGAGTCCCTCTCCAGCATTGCTATAGGCCCCCTTCAGATACTGGAAGGCTGCTATGAGGTCTCCATGCAGCCTTCTCTTCTCCAGGCTGAACAGCCCCAACTTCCTCAGCCTGTCTTCATACGGGAGGTGCTCCAGTCCCCTGATCATCCTCGTGGCCTCCTCTGCACTTGTTTCAACAGTTCCGTGTCCTTTTTATGTTGAGGACACCAGAACTGCACACAATACTCCAGGTGAGGTCTCACAAGAGCAGAGTAGAGGGGCAGGATCACCTCCTTCGACCTGCTGGTCACGCTCCTTCTGATGCAGCCCAGGATACGGTTGGCTTTCTGGGCTGCAGGCGCACCCTGAAGCCGGCTCATGTTCATTTTCTCATCAACCAACACCCCCAAGTCCTTCTCCACAGGGCTGCTCTGAATCTCTTCACTGCCCAACCTGTATCTGTGCCTGGGATTGCTCCAACCCAGGTGTAGGACCTTGCACTTGGCATGGTTAAACTTCAACAAGTTGTTGGAGACTCCTTGTACTCTCCAACTCTTTGTACTCTCCAACAAGAAGTCCTAGCATTGCTTCCCGTGCTACCACCAACCCCATGTATATATTTCAGGGTGGTTTCCCTTCGACAATGACATGTGGGGATTTTTGTCCAGATAAAAGGACTGGATGTTTACAGTTTATCTCCCATCCAAATGTAATAGTGTTAATTAGAAATCATGGGGAGCAGGGGAAGACCCGGTTACATCAATTAGTAACATAAGAACCAAATTATGCTCTAATAATAAAACAGATTGTGCTTTAAGCAGAATAAAGAATGAAGTATAGTTTCCAATAAACCTTTGAGGCTAAAACCTAAGTCTAGGGATAAAGGTGAGCAGATCTGAATAAAATATCCATTAAGCACTCAGTAGACAACATACACTTGCAGCACCCAGAGCAGATGCAGGAAGTTGGCTTCGATGACTGGGCTACAGCAGCACTCATCTTACTCTGGTCCTGCTGGCCTGACAGGAGGTTGGCAGCACATTCCCATATCAGGAGAGCTTGTAATCTGGTGGTTATAGGTACACTGAAGAGGTGCAGGTTGAAATTCCCATGGGCAAAGAAGGAAATGGGAACTTGGTATCCTGCAGCCTCGTTAAGTGGATTAAGACCTAGACTTTTGTATGTAAGGAGCACCCATCACCTCTTTCTTCTCCCTGTGGCTATGCTTCAAAAGAAAACATCACCAAGGACTATAAATTGTGAGAAGTCCAGTACCCTGGAAGTATGCCTAGGACTTGGGATGCTGACCAAACTGAGCTCTTGGGGACCCAGGTAAAGCAATACAGAGTTTCTTCATGATTCAGATGCAAGTTGCTTGACCCTCTCAGAGCCCTCACAGGGATTTTTGATACCTCAAAGCTTGTACAGCAGCTGGGCAGGAGGATTGAAGGATTGTAATTTTAGACTGGAGTGTTTTAATCCCAATTCAAGCAGTTAAATGCTTTGGGTATAGATACTAATATCACAGAGGAAAAAAAAGGGAAGAAAGCTGCTAAAGAAATAATTGAATGCAGATTCAGGGAGTGTTCATTTTTCTTTTGCTCCTTTAGACATACAGTGGGCACTGTTTTTGTTATGTAGTTACCTATTAAAAGAAAAAGTAACAGAGTTCAGCAACAGTGCTAATTACCAGCATAACCACATGATCATGCTGGGCTAATGATAGCCCTAAACCCGTGTTATCTTTTAATAGCTAAGCTGATTAAACTAGTACAGAGGAAAAACAAGTTAGAGAAATTACCTTCATGGTACTTCTCCTAGGAAAATGAAGGTGCTTTCCAAGTGTGCAAAGTACATATATCGCATATCATTTCCCAATCAGCTACGGTAAAACTGCCTAGTAACTACTGAGTTCACATTTCTGTGAAACTCTAGCACAGGACTGAAAGAGATAAGAGAAACAGGCTGGATCATCCAGGCAAACTTGTGAACACAGGGAATAGTCATCTAATCCATTGCATGACATCAGCAGCAGTTTCAGTTTATTTTTGCTTTAAGTTTTCCTCTCCCTTCTCTTTCTCCCCCTTCAATTCTGCCCCAGAAAAGGGTGTTTCATCCCCCAAAGTGGTTAAGACAGGAGCTTGTAGAGAGTTTAAGTATTGCAACCTTGAAATACAAAACCAAACTCTGGCTTTACCCCCATGTTCCACAGAGTAGGAACAGAGGAAGGAGGAGGTATTTCACTGTTCAAAGGCCAGAAAGGATAGCTATGGTAAGCTAACACATCTTTTGGTAGCTGGAATGATTAAACCAGCACAGGAGAAACAAGATGGAGAAATTACCTTTTATGGTACTTCTAGGAAAATGAAGATGCTTTCTTTAACTCAGCCCCTTTCTCTCCCTACCTCTCTTAACCAGCTGCCCTCATAGTATGGTACATATGGGCAAACATGAGGGGTGCCAATCAAATGGATTAGGGTCCTAAAAAGTGTGATTGCAGTTAACTGTACAGGTAGTTTCCACCTCTGTGGTAGGGAATGCCCTGCAGAGACCTCATGACCCACTTGGGCAGTGCTATTTAACCCTTTTTAAATTACAAAAGACACACAGACATACAAAGGATGCCATACCCAGTCTGAACAGAGCTTGAGAGCTAACCTTGCAATAGATTAAGACAGATACCAGGATGTGAGGGATAGTTTTCCAGCCTCTGCTTGAGATTTTCATGAGCAAATATCTCCAAACTCAACTGATCTCATGAAGGACTTGACTTGTAACAAATGTGAAACACTTTCCCTTTGCCCTTCAGTCTGGCCTATAGGTATCAGATTTAATCCTTTGTCTGAGGATTTCATGGGACAGCGTCTTTCCCAAGACTAATTTGGCTGTTGGTGTGAAATAAATAGGAGGACATCAATGGGTAAGAGTTTTGAAACGGAGCTTGGACCATCCTGCACCAGAGAGCTCTATAGAGTGCCTGAAACCGTTCTGTGATACCTCCAAACAAATACCACCACCACCCCCCATGTCTTCTGCAGCATTTAAAGTTTTTCAGAAGTTTTTAATTAATGCCCAGACTGCTTTAAAAATCTGTGTAAGTTATAAATATTCTGTTTTCTGAAAGAATTGACACATTAATTTTTCTGAATAAATTAGAGACTAGAAATACTGAGTGACTCCACCGTAACTTGGCCAGAGAAACCCACCTAACTTAATGTATCTCATCTCCGTCTCTTCCTGTCTCTCCTTACCTGCTGCCCCCATAGCATGACACAAGTACTCAAACATGAGGCTTGGCAGTCAGAGCGATTAGATTCCTAAAAACTGTACATGATTGCAATTAATTGTTCGTGTAGTTCTAACATCTGAGATAGGGAGTGCCTTGCAGAGACCTCATGACCTGCTTGGGTGATGCTATTTAACCTCTTTTTATATTAATAGAGACCTGTGCACACCAAGGACCACAACCTCAGAAGGATTTGCAGGTGTCTGTCTTCCAAACACTCACAAAGCCATTGAAAGGAATTAGTGCATAGCCTTGAGAATTTAGGCCAAAATTATGTGACTGAGGCTGCTGAGGAAAACCTGGATTTTTGTATCTGTCCAAGTTTGTATCTGTCCAAGCCTTCTACGTGGGTACTAAGAGAATTTCTGCTTTTTTTGGGTTTGAAGTTTTTGAAGGTTTTTTAATGTCACTGTCTTTTCCCCCACATTATGTGACTGCATATATGTGCAGGTAAACCCACATTTTTTAATTAGTCTTAATTAATAGATGTATAAGGTGTGTTAGAGGAGCCATGTGTACTTCAAGGATTTCTGTCAGGTTTCCAAGAATTAGTTGCATTCCCTGGCATGTTTCTTGGCTTTGTTTGTACACTGATGTGTTGGTTTTCAAATTGCTTCCCACCCCCAATCCCTTTCCCAGCAATAATAGGTGACCTACTTTCAGCCCTGGACATCTGCTAACTGTAGCCCATCACTCCCTCTGTCCTTTAACCCCTTCTTTCCTTCCTCCCTTCCTCTCTGCAGAGCATCTGCCATCTCTCAGCCCTTCCAAGGAGCCGGGCCTGTCCTGCAAACTGTTTTAGGGCTGGGGGCAGGGACCCTGAGAGAGTGGCTGCCTGAGCAGATGTTTCTGAACCCCACACTGAGGGAGACTTTGGGTTCCCCACAGACTTCTTAGGCACCCTGTCCCCGTGCTGAATAGGGATGCAGTGTTTTCTCAGCAGTGGTGTGGTCAGCAGCACCCATGAAGTAAAAATTCATCCTGCTTCTCATGAATAGAATAGAACAGTTCACTTGGATGGGACTACAGTGATCATTTAAATCGAACTGGCTGACCATTTCAGGGATGATCAAAAATTAAAGCCTGTTATGAAGGCTCTCCATGCAGAATTCTCCCTTTTACAGAGGCAGTGCTTCCTCCCAGAGGCCTCCTGTGCCATCATCACTCTTCCGAAGCAGCCCTTGATGCTGCCTTGCAATCTGCTTCAAGACCAGTTTGTCTTGTCCCTCCTAGCCCCTTCCCTGCCCTGTGTTGGAAACCCTCAGCTGGAGGCAGCAGTGGTGTTTGCTTGCTTTGCAGATTTCTCAGGCAGTGCCAGTTGTGTGCCTTGGTGTTCTGGATGGTACGGTGGTGATCCGTAAAGCTGGCCAGGCTCTGCCCTTGCTGCTCCACATTTGCAGATCCAGAGCATAGTGTTGCAGTGTGATTCTTGCATGGCGGTGGAGAGCAGGTGTGGTATTTGTGCTACCCTGGGCCTTTGGCTAGTTTTGCAATGCAAATATGCCTCTAGTTTCACTAGTTTATGCACTGGCTTTATTGACTATACAATGTATGCTTCTAGTTTGGTTAATTTATGTGCTGACTTCATTGACTATGCAATGTCTCCCTTCTAACAAACAGTAGGTGGCATGTTTGGCTTAAAAATGTAAGTGCTCTGTCAGATTTGCGAGGCAAGGGAAGATGCTTAGGGACTGGGAGGGAAATAATGCAGTACAGATGCCCTTTCACTCATTTTTCATCATAACTTCAATCTGCCACGGTAAAGGTCAATTCTGGCTGGGCAGTCCTCCCTCTTCTTGCTAGCAATAGTCCAACCTAAGGGGAAAGGTAGTGTTTCCCCTTGCAGCAGCCCAGACAAAGGTACTCAGGGGGTAGCATGATAGTATACTCATTCTGCCATTGGAATTTGCCCATGCTGATGTACTGCTGTTGCTTTCTAGTCCTTTGGTGAGGTTTGATGGAGAAAGCCTACACAATGTACAGAAGGAAATAAGAAGAGGGACCAGGAGTAGATACTGGGCTCTAATTACTTTTGTGTTCTCATGTAAGTAATGCCTCATGGATAGGGTATGAGTTCACAGACATTTCAAGCTTCTGATATCCCATGCAAGGAGGAGGAAGTCTACCATTATTTCATTAATTAGAAAAAGAAAGGCCACTCAAAGCAAATCCTGCCCTTTGGACAGGAGAAGCAAATCAGTTCCAGAAATTTGAACTCATTCTCGTTGAAATGAACTGTGGGCTTATGCAACTGCATGATAAGCACAGTATAGAGCAGGCTTTGCTTGGACAGGCTATTTGCAAGCACCCAGCCCTGAGCCTGGCCACTCCATCTGCTGCCAGCTCCTGCAGCAGCCTTGAAACCCCACAGAATTGTACTCGTGTCCCTCAGGCCTGATCTGCCCCATGCATGAAGCCTTCACTAAGGAGAGGAAGCTCAGAAAAGCCATTTAAGCCTGTGGCATGGATCAAAGCTCAAAAAAAGGACAGTATAGAAGTGATGGACAGGGAAATAGATGTACCTTTTCTTCCTGGAAATCTGGTCTGGCTCAGGGAATATGCAGGAGTAGATTTCAGTGGACAGAGTCAAGGTTAGTTAGTTAATACCCCAGGATTCCCAAGCACTCCCATCTAAGCATATGTAGAATTTAAAACTATAAATCTAGAGAGATGTAATATATGTAGAGATGCTGTATATATAACCTCAAAAAAGGGATAGTACAGAAGTGAGGGACACGGAAGCAAGTGTGTGTGTATATAGACATATATACAGTATAACACGAAGGGATCAGTTGTCAGAACTGTTTAAGCACCAAGCACTAGTCAAGAGACACATCACTGCTGGCTGTCTTTCTTTCTGTTAGAAGTGACCAGGAAAACGGGCTGCTCCAGACCAAAGGACCAAGGTGTCTGTGGGCGGGTCAGACACTGATGTATTTCCTGTTAGAGACAAGCAAAAATAAGCAATGTACATGAGAGAAATTATTTCCTCCTGCTGTCAAACAGCACCAGGCCTGCAAACAGAAGTCTGCACTTACCCTACGGCTGCTGAGAAGAGCAGAGGGAAAGACAGACGTGCTGATGATTCCCTTTACTGCATTGCTTCTTCCTTGTAATACTAACCCCCCCTGTGCCCCGGCCCCACACAGGTGTCCCTGCAAACAAGGGATATAAGAACAGCCTCTTTTTTTCCAAAAGATCCTTTGGTCCTTCTGGGCATTGGCTTTTTCACAATTTTTTATCTGGATTTCCATACCTTCCGTGTTTCCATCCAAAGAAGAAAATAAAGGAGATAGATGATTAACTTGGTTTTAAAAATCTGCATTGATCTCATTATATTAAAGCTGAAGTCAGGCACCAAACAAGTTGCTGCTATAGCTACACAGATAAAGCTGCCTGGCAGAGGTTCTGCTTCCACCACCAAAAAAAGGGGGTTTACTGTTACAGATTTTCTAGGGCTGAGGAGAATCACCTATAGCAAGAAAATGTCTATTGGCATGTAATGGCAGGGCTTTATTCTGTAATAAAAATCTCATTCTGAGAAAAGCTACCGCCACCATCAGTGTTTAAAATGTAGTGCAAGGGGAGGGGACAGGAAAAGGGCAGCTCTGGAGCTTGCTTCCCTTGGCAAATGAAGTTCGATAAGCAACTCTCCACACCAGATGACTGTGCCACCTCGTGGTTTCAGTTAGTGTTAAGCTCTAAGTATTTTTTGTATTTTTTTGATATGGATGTCTCCCTGTGAATGACAGATCTAGTGAAACTGCAAGAAAGTAGTACTGTGAGAAAGGCAGTAGGAGTCAAGAGCCAGCTCTAATAACTATAGCTGCTGTTCCTCCCATCCCATATTAGTCTGCGCATATGCCCAACTCAACCTACTAGCTTAAAGGGGATCAAACACTTGGTACAAGGTTGCCTGCCACGCTGGAGGCAAGGCAGTTTATTCTTGGTACTTCTTAACCTGAAATCTTCAGGGTCAGATAATCTTTGTCCCTGCAGTTGTTTTTTAATATGTCACCTGAAACTCTATCCCCTTGACGGCAGAGGAACCATCACAAACCATCACCATCTCCATGCTGCTTTTGCTCAAGCAGGTGCCTCCTTGATGTCCAACATGCCTGCACCAGCTGGATCCTGCTGCATCCTAGGAGGGCACATGGGAGAGCTCTATAAAGAAAAAGGCCAGCATCTGTTTCAGTGGCGTTGAGCTTGAAGTGGAGGGTCCCTAGGACCAGGCTGTGTGCATGGATGGAGGCAGTCTGCCCTGTCTGTATGTCAGATGAAGGGAGGCAAGGCCAGCAGAAACACAGAAGGTGATCCTGCCTGTGAAGTAAGGTCACAGAGCCACATCAATCACAAACAGAAGAAAAGCCACAAAGTCTTTCGCCTTGCAGTGTGACCCAAATGATACTGAATACTCAAAGACCAGTCTCTTCTCTTTAAAACATGCCACTGGCTTGTCCTAAGTAGTGCTGGCACACATAAGACGGGCAGGAGTTGAACTGCCATTAACTCCTTTTGTTGTTTAGGTAACTAAGCAGCCAGGCAGTGAGCAGAGGGCTTGGCTGTCCTGGTCAACTGGTTACAGATAGTGAAAGCAGCAAAAGGGAAAAGCTGAAATGAAAACAAACAAGCAAAAAATCACTGCGACACTTCCCTAAGAAGAGGAGGAAATTCTTCATGCTGATTAGCTAACTTGAGGAAGAAAAAATCCCACATCAACAGATGCCACCAGGTTTCCCAGCCAGTCAGGAGAGCACCTGTGTGCATTGACCTGTGAATACGTGTCCCACTGCAGCTGAGACTTTAAAGGGTGATGTATTTCAAACATCCCATACCTTGGGATGTTTAAAGATTTACAGAATTTACTGGTAAAATTTCCACTTTCAACTGAGGCTCCTACTGACAGACGTGGACATCTCTTACGAGCTTAACTACCTTGTTTTTAAGAGTCTATTACACAGATAGCTTCAATATAGCCATATTGGCATTCTTCCATTCAGGAAGAATAACTTTTAGGTTAAGATGGTAAATTTCACAAATCTGAGACCACCAGTATTGACTAGAGAAATCAAGACCAAGCTAGACTCACTGGAACTAGTTTTGAAGTATGTTCACCATAAACACATAACAAAAAGTCGTTAATTTACTTTGACATCCTACAGCATCAATTTAAAAGACACCATACAATTAAAAAAAGAAATACAGAGCTGACCAGGTCTAATCAAAACACAGAGATTATTCCTTTGTAGCGTAACATTTCTGATAAGGTCATGATGCTGACAAACTTGTGGGAAGTTCTACAGCTAGCTAACAATTGTCATTCTAAGGGCGCTAAGCTTTCCACCCAACCTTTTAACCTACTTGTTCTTGCTGTTATTGTGTATTTTAAAATAAAAACCAAGGACACAACAACACTGCCCTTAGGTAGCATCTAAACGAATTGTGATACTGGCTGATTGTTTCTACTGTAGGTGATGAAACAGTTTCGCTCATAAAAAGGGCTGCTAACAGAATCTTTTAAAAGTATTTATTATAAAACAAAATCTACAAAATCTGTAGTACAAATGCAGAGTCTGTTATCTGTACAGATATTTATACAAAATATCAGCTACTTCAAACAAGACTTTGGTTTTGTTAATATAAAGAAATACTGCAGTTTCATGACCAGAAGATTGTTAACCTGTAATGGTCTGAAGTGATCAAAGCCTCAAAGTTTTTCTTAAGACAGTATTACCAAGTTCATTTGTATGCTAGAAAGTCAGGCTTGAAAAAATACTTGGTAAAGACTTTCTGTAATACAAGACAGATTTTATGGTTCTAATGAAAAGTACTGTAGTGAAAAGCTGAAAATAGCATCAGTTTAATCCCCAAACACATTAGTGTCAGTGACTGGATTTTTTTTTTAATGTTATGTATTTTTCACAGGTATCGAGACTGCTGTTGGAACAGATATGAGTGCACAAACCAAAGTTCACTTGAAATACTACATTTGAGAGAAATTCCAATGTATCACAAATTCAAGACATGCATGCTCTAAAAATTTCAGTTGTCAGTTTTCAGTTAGTTCCAAAACTTTTAATGTATTTTAACTGAAGAGAACCCTAAAGATGATACAAAGTTTTGTTAAAACCAGTGGAATACAATCTACATCTGATCTGGGTGCACTTGTGATTTAAGGCTTTTTTTTTTCCCAGTTAATATAGTGAACTGTTTAAAACATGCAAGGCACTGAGGTACTGGGTTTGGTTGTCTTTTGTAGTAACAAATGCTACAAAATGATACACATGCAAAGCTGTAATTGTTAGGCTATTTGCAGCATACACATTTTAATATAAAAAAGATTGCGTGAGGATTTTATTATAAAAATTCTTGGTACTCTTTGTATATTCATGTACATTTACAATAGCAGCAATTGTGATATAATTAGGTATGTAAGAAAGCAGTCTGGGTTAGAGTTTTGTTTCTGAGATTTGCGGTCCAAATTTCACATACACCAGCACAACAATCCTCCCATTTACAGCTTATGTTTTATCTCTGTAGGTTGATGAATTCTCTTTACAGATACTGTGCTTGTAGTTACAACCAAAACACTTTCATACTTATTTAGGCACTGCAGGATCTTTGTATGAATAAAACTGGAATATCACTCCCTTCGTCAAACACAGCTACCTTGGGAATACTGTCACAGGAGCAGCATCGTTATTATTTGGAGAAAGGTGCATAATTGGGGATTATTTGCTTTCCAAAGATGTGAATGCTGGTGAATTAGTCATTAGCTGTCAAACTTGCTTTTCTCCCCTGGTAAGTCCTTCTAAGCACATTCTCTGCACATATTTTGTGGACCTATTTAGGAATTGCCACTGGGGTCTTCCATCCACCAGGATTCTGTGTTGGCTGGAGAGAACCCAGGCCCAGACTGCAGAGGTGGGCTGAAGGTTCATGCTGGGAACAGCCAGGATGTGGCAGCATGCTGTCACATGTGGCTGGAGCACTGTTGGCATGTCAGGACATGACACTGAAGGATTTTGTTGTGGAATGCAGAAGCCATTTGTATCAGACTGGTTTCCATCATTCCTATCAGCAGGCTTAACATTGATCAAAGCCAGGTTGGACAGGGCCGTGGGTGACATGGCCTAGTGGAAGGTGTCCCTTCCTGTGGCAGGGGGGCTGGAACTACATGATCTTGAGGTCCTTTCCAACCCAAACCAGTCTATGTTTCTATGATTTAAACTCAATTTTTCCTTTGTTTTTCCCTCCACAGAAGTACGATCTTATGTCAAAAGGCCCACAGCTTAGTTGGCCAGCCTCAAAATATATAAATAAAACAAAAATACTCTTTACAGAAACTAGAGTAAGTGTTCTCAGGAAGGAGAGCTAGAAGACCTGACAGGATGGAAAATACCTATGTATATTAATATTTCTTTTAACATGTGGTAAATACTTTAAGCTGTTTAGCTGAACTTAGAGTAGCTGAAGAAAGGGATTTTTGCCTTTAATACTGAGCAGAAAATACCGCAATTCCTAGGGGAACAGCTGCAGAACCAGACACTGCTCAGCATTTAGGATTCAGCCTTCCCTGAATCTTCTACAGACAAGCCAAAATTATGGCAAGGACTCCACTCATAATTCATAACGGAGTCATAATAAAACATAGAAACAACTGAATAACTGATCTGTGAAAAACTACCACTGACTGTGGCTTGTCTAAGGCTCTCTCCACACATGGACATTTAAATAATGTTCTTCAGCACTGTAACAGCAAATGCATTATTTCCAATTCAGGGCTCCATGCCAGACACTCTTTTGTGTTACTAGTTATTTGGAACATGCTTGCCTTGTTTTCATTTCCTGACATTAATGGCTATTACCTGTAGTACAATTATAAGCACAGCTAACTCACTTGGATGGACTCAACACACACTCCACCAAAATGACTGACATCAGAGAAGATCAGCTTCTGAAAGTGCTAGAAGCAAACAGGACACAAAACTTCTGTGGTTTGACTGACCACAATTGTGAAGTAATACAGCGTGCTACAGAGGCTCTGATGAAGGGTACCACAAGAGCTCCCCCTAGGAAAGGGATCTCACCTCTCAGGCAACGGAGGAAGATTCCTGTGACTGCCACACCAACCCAGTGTGAACAGACCTTACTGGGTGCTCCTGCTTCCAAATCCTTTTTCACTGCTGTACACAGAGCTTGAGAACTTCAAAAGCCCCAGAATCGAAGAGGCATCAGTTGGCATAAAAATGGAGATAACTCAGTGGGTCCTAGTATATGATCTTCTAGACATCAGACAGAAAACAGGTCCAGGAAAAACTGGCCTTGGTATTTCCAGAAGGCCCATCCTAGGTGCGTAGAACATGTGGTGAGAGAAGAGACGATTTGGTTGTTATGCTGAAAACAATCAGAGCTTTTAGGGCAGTGCTTGCACTTTTTGCAAACCAGAGAGATCAATGTTTATTATTGAAAATGAAACTCACTATTCCAAAAGAAGAAACTTATTTCAACTTTCCTCTTTAGAATATGATAATGGCACAGTCTCATTTTTAGACTTGGAACACTTTGTATTATAACATTATCCTAAAGAAAACATTATTGGTCATAGATACAGATTTAGCGTTATCTTAGCCTAAGTGCTCTTTAGTGATCTGTCCAGACATAAGAAAACTTAACCAGTAAGACAGCTGGGAAAGTGCTAATGAAGTTCCTCAAAATCATCCACCAGTAATGAACAAATTAATTACCTCCATTGCAAATGTCAGGGTGTGGTGGCTGCTGACCAGTCTAGCTGAAGTAAAGTCAAGCTATAATTTACACAAAACTTTTGCTTGCAAGTAAAGTATACTTCACTGTTGAAGATCATGACTTGTCCATTTACCTTACAGCTTCACACTGCTGCTACATCTGGCCTGCGGACAGGATAAATCCCGCAAAAGAGAAGACAACGCCAGTAGCAGCTGTCACAACTGCACTGGAAGGCAGGTAAGGTGCTCTCTGCTGGGACATCTCTGCTTTAAATCTAACACAGAATCAACCATATTGTTTGCCTGTTACTAGCTGCGCTCCAGGCACAGTTCTGCATTACACCCTGAGCAGTTTCAAGTGCTAATGTGCAGTCATATTGGGCATGGAAAATAGTGGCTGAAAACACTGATTCTAATACTCACAAACACATGGGTTGCCCAGTCACATGCACCCCCTTGCAGGCTCTCAGGGGGGAAGTCAGCTTTCTCATGGACAACTTTTGAACTGTTAAAACTATGCCTAAACCTCACCAAAACACAACCCTTGCCCATGCATTTCCTATTCAGCCATAACTTTTATGCATTCACTAATTCCCTGCAACTCTTTCATCCTGATCTAGAAGAAAATAGCACCTACTTTCTACAGTTTTGCCTGAAAGTTCACAGGATGGAAACCACCAAGAGCACTCTGAGGACACTTCTGGAGAAAAGTAGCTCCTGTCACTCAGGTTTTCTTTCTGGTCTTTTCTAGCTCCAGGAGGGCAGTCATCCTTTTAAAGTATATAATCTACAGCAATGAAAGAGTTATTATTTAAACATTAGATAGATTTCTATACAAATTCTTTTTAGAAGAGGCTTTTAAAGTCAGTCTTAGGGAGAACTGTGGGGCTTAAATTCTGACCACCAGACTTCCAAGTGCCTCAGAGGAGTCAATTTCTCAGCAAACATCAGCAGCAAGAGGTTATGAATGCTCAACTGAAATCAAAATGTACATGCCTAATTTGCCTCATTCAGTAAATTCTTCCTTCCTTCTGATTATCTAAGCTCCAACAGAATTTGACTCTTACAACAGTTTAGCTCTCAGCAAGAACGCTATTTTTTTGGACTCAACTCCAAAGTTTGGATATAAGTTTTCTGATACAAGTCTTCAGATGAAGTGGTTGGGATTGTTATAGTTGTGGCTTTTTAAAAAGATCAGTGTTTTAACGAAAAACAAAAAAAACCCAAACAACCCAACCCAAAACAACGCAGTTTTGCATTCAGTGTCATCACAGCGACACAGGAAAATTAATGTGGTACATCTCTAAGCTAGAGATGTAACATGAAACAACTAAGCTAATGAATTAATGATAAATGGTAAATATCATGTAGAAAATTACATATGATAGGAAACTGGTTTACCAACTGCTGTAATGCAGAACAAGTACTTCTTTATGTGATCAATGTAGTACATAAAATATCCTGTGGATCTATACTAATTTAGTTGACTGAAATATGATCACGTGAGAATTGCTTTGTTTCACCAAATCATTAACAGTTGTTCAGAGACCTGCTAAGAGTAACAAACCGTGGCCTTGTCCCTCTTGACATACTGCAAAATTACTGATGTTGATAGGGGATGGGGAAAGAACACATTCTTACAGTTCAAAGCTGTAATCTCTGAGTCTGTATTTTTCTCCACAAAAAATGGTGAGCATCTTCTTTGTGCTCAATGTCTCAAATGAAAATTTAGACAGGAAGGTAGTAAAAGCTACTTTAAGAGTTTTAGCAACACACCAGTTGCAGCACAAGTCCTGCCCTCAGGAATAATGCAGACAGAAAGAACAGATATGGACTAATAAATCTGAAAGCACTAACTGGATCAGAACACTTGTGGTCCCAGTCCCTCCACCACCACCACAAAGACCTCTGTCCTGGAGCTGCACACTTCCTCTGATGTGCTCTCAAGTAACTTGCTAAAAAGACCCCAAACCAAGTACAGTTTAAGCTCAAACAAGAAAAACAGTTTGCATTGTTGCCAACAATATTAAGGCTGTCAAGAGCCCAACGCCCATTATTCAGCAGCTGCAGAAACAGCTGAGAATCTACATATTCTGAACTTCCCTCAAATGTCCCAAGCAGGCACTCACATTATCATCATCAGAGCTGAATATATGAAGTGCCATAAAATACTCAATCCCTTTTGTTACAGCAAAAGAACAAGTGAAGCAAAAATTTATCTTCTGTATTTTGAAAGGGGCTGATCCTAGCCACCATTCCCTAACTGTTTTTTTTTTTTTTTTTGTAGGATTTGGGAATATGAGCACTTTGCTGTTCATGTCCTTAGGTTACAGCAATTTGTATTAGAGTTTATTTTCTTTATTTCAAATCAATTAGAAATAAGTGTTTGTCTCCTATCCTCCCCCCCCCCCCGCTTTTTCTATTTCTAAACCTGAACTAATTGTGTGGCTAATTTTTATGAGATCTAACTGTTTGAATAGCAGATGTTTTTGCTTTGAGCTATGCAGATGCCATTTTCTACGAACACCAATTAGAAAGCAAACAACTTTCCCTATTTAAATGCATGAAAACGACCACACCATTCCTCTTTGTAACATCAGCATTAGAAATGAAGTCTGTCTCTGGTCTGTCAATACAAGTGAACATCTCAGAGACCTGTCACATTGAATTAATGGACTTTTGGAAAAAAGAGAACTTGCCCTGTATTATGAGAAGCAGCTGACTATTACAGCCTCTTCCCAGATAGTCACCAAAGGAAGGATGACGGAATTTGGTTTCATCACAATTCAAACAGTGAGTCTGACCAAATATGCACTTTTTGCAGACATTTCTCATAGCTTAAATACCACTTTATTTGCCCCTTCCTCTAACCCACAGGTCAATATGACTGCTTCCGCTACCATTCACCCACTCAAGTCAGGAACTGACTGGTGCTAAACCAAGTTTTTTAAGGCTGGTTATCTTTTTTAGCTTGAATCATTTCCAGAACTAGCCATGTGCAGTGGCACTGACATGAGGCATGACATGACAGCTTAATTAGGCCTGTGAGCCTAGTTAAGCTGTAAGGTTTGGCCAAAAGAAGTGTTCTTCCAGTTCAATCCTAAGCAAAAGGAGAGGGAGGCTTGAAATCTGGGTCTCAGCATGTGAGTTCTGCTGGGAAGCATTCAGCTCATGTGCAAACAGGAGCATCTAAGGGTTGTGACCATTGCATGTGTTCTCCCAGTGGTGGGAAGGGGTGAGATACTGACAATTTTATTTAAACATCTTTTTCTTCTCTGCAAATAAACTTACACCTTTCTTTAGACTCTTCCACAGGCCACTTTGCTTTCTTGTCTCACATTAATAAAAAGAATTATATATACTTCACATGTAAAAAGGTGACTTAAAAATGCAAACAGGCTCAACATTCCCTCCCCAAATCCTTTGGAGACTGAGTAATTTTCATGACATCAGAAAGGCAAATATGGCACAAAAGAATGGAAATTAAGTTAAAAAAATCAATTTTATAAATATTCTTCCTCTGTACAATTTTTCACAGCCCCATCCCTCCCACCCATTTTTATTCACATTTCTTTTTTTTAAATTCCCACCCCAATTTATTTTTAAATCATAAAATATATATTTTAAATCTGTTCATATTTTAAAATATTTACAGGAAGAGTTCCTTCTGTTGAGGTCATGAGGAGTCTGTACAAGGAGAAGGTGGAGGGGGGTAGAGGTGAAAATAGCTTCGTTCTGTGGCAGGAGACGGAGGGCAACTTTCTTCTGCTGACATGTATTGACTGCGAGGTGTGGGTGGTGGGGGATAAGGGTCTGAGTCTGAATTTAAATCGATATAGTATTTGTTGGCCTTCCATCGACTAGTAGTATAGTCACTGTCACAAACATCTGTGCTGCATGGGGTTGTGGGTGGAGCTATCCCTCGTATAATATATGGCCTGCAGAAAGAAAATAAAAAACAAAAACCCACATGCATTAGTTGCAATCTAGGGAAAAAAGAAAGACAGATTGGAAATGAGTAGCTCTGTGTCCTCAGTCAGGATGCCTGCTCATGAATACTGTTGTGAACCTTAATTCATGTTTTCATAGGAAATCAACAAGAAGTACCTGAACTGTGTTAAATTTGATTGGCGCAACTACAACTACCCTCTGCCAGCAGTACATTTTTCCGGCCCCCTGACCAGCCAGAGGAGACCACCAGGACCATTTAGCCCAGTCACTAACAAATAGTGTGACTAATCAAAGAGTTTTATGAGGAGCTTGATGAACTGAACAGAAACCACCAATTTTCTCTATACAGGATGGTAAGGGACTTACACAGCAATATAACCTACCTATACTGCAGTATTACTTAGCAACACTGTATTGGAAGGCACTAAATCCTGTCATGTCAAAACATGAACACAAAGCCAATGTTTAAACTTAAAACTGGCATAACCTCCATTTAAATGGTCATTTAATAAGAGAAAGAAAGTTGTTTTTTTTTAACAAGGTGAAGTCTGCTTAAGATCCAAAACTAAAGGACAGATCAATAGAAGATTTATCAAAACTTTTTATATGAGCTGTACCTGTAAGATCTTGTGGTTGAAGGAATGTTTGAAGAATAAAACATCTCTGCATTATACAGGGAGCGATCGGTAGCTGGGGAAGGAGGTGGGTTCAAGATCTAGGAAAAATAGGAAAAAGTGCAAAAGTTTGGATTAATTCTACAACTACTTCCTTTGAAAATATTATTTATGCCTTCACCCTGTCACTCATTTTATTTTCCTCTCCTTGGTGCTTGGGTGAATTAATGCACTTTTAAAGAACATGGAAGTTCATTATGAGGCTTTACTCTGGGCTCGCGTACACTTCAGGCCTTCAAAGTTCTCTCAGTACATGGCATTTTCTTCCTTGCCACATCCATTATTACACTGGAAGGCTGTGGTAAAGCTGGAAATGAGACACAGTTTTGATGAATCTCAGTGTACTTCATTGGATCTAAGGACTGATATCATCCTGAAGGAAACAAAGTCTGTTCCAATCCCAGCCCCTAAACTAACACCCAGGTTAGCAGCAGGATCAGGAGGCCAATTTCCTTTACCATAACTAATACAACTCCATTCTTGCCTGAATACTTTTTCACTGTGGTTCTGTAAACACATGATTTTGACACAGTTCACAATGCAAAGAGCCTACAAGCTAAAAAATAGTTACAGCCTGCCCTAGCCTGTGTGTGCATACACAGAGTTGCTGGTAACCCTCACACTAAGAAGTTTGTTGCTCTTCAGAATCCTTTAGGATCCTTCCCATAGCAGGAAGCAGAACCTCTGACATGACCAGCAGGATACTGGCCTAAAAACAAGGACTGCACTTCCTCCTGTCCAATGTGGAAAATTACAGCATTGCTACTGATGGTAGGGCCTTGCTATTGAAGTGAGTATCTTGTACACAGCCTGTCCTGGGCATTCTGCCAAGCCATGGCCTGCCACAGTGACCACGATAGCATCCTTCCTCGCCTCTGCTCTTCTCTCATTATAGTGACTGTAAAATCACTGGAGTGGAGGTCATTGTTTTGGTCTTCACTGCGCAGTGTCTAGCAAAATGATTCCCGGCTGTTGAATTGAGCATATCACTATTAATCATAAAGCCATAGAATGGTTTGGGCTGGAAGGGACCTTAAGGCTCATCCAGTTCCAACCCCCTGCCACAGGCAGAGACACCTTCCACTAGACCAGCTTGCTCCAAGCCCTGTCCAACCTGGCCTTGAACACTGCCAGGGATGGGGCAGCCACAGCTTCTCTGGGCAACCTGTGCCAGGGCCTCACCACCTTCACAGGGAAGAACGTCTTCCTAATATCTCATCTCAATCTCCCTTCTCTCAGTTTAAAGCCATTCTTTCCTCTTTCAAGATACATTTAAGTATTTTCATATAAATTCAGCTATGTTTTTCTGTTCATCCTTTTTAGTGTGGCTTTGACATATCAACCCAGTGTTAGCATTAAATTGTTCAGCATGTTGCACAGATACTGGTGAAGCATGAGACAAGCTAAATGAGGAGGGCTGCTGACTTCCAAACATCTGCTAGCAGGACTAGCTGCTTGATAACTTCATTGAGAAGGTAATGCAAGAAATAAGTAACAGTTTTACCATATCAATAGATAAGCTCACAAGCCTCTCTTTTCTATTCTTGCCCTTCTTAAACGGGAGAGATATCCACAAAGTATGTGGGCTCCCAAAAAAATCACCTCAATAGCTAACAGATTGACTCTGCAAGCTTGTGTGAACAGAAGAGTGAGTGCATGTTTTGCTTGGAATCACTAAGGAAAAAAACTTACATGACAAAATGCTGGCTAACAGTATGTAATGTTTCTCTTACATATTCTTAAAGAATAACTCCTATTCATGGCTTTGAATTCATTCAGAGAAATGGGGATTGAAATTCACTTCCAACAGCTAAAAGCCAGAAACTGAGCTAAATTACAGCTGAAAAAAAACAAGCAAAGTAATCCCTGCCAGTATAAGTGTTTTCTCCCATGCACACACTTGGTTTTCTCAATCAACAATCGACACTACTTGAACAGCAAGCCAAGCTTATTTCTTATGCGTTTGCATTCCAGTCCTGCTGTGTCTTGTTTGTCTTTCTATTCCATGTGTGCAGCATTACACAGTGCAAAATGTCATTGGGCCACTGACATCAGAGTTTACAAAGAGCAAAGGAGGTGGCATCTCCAAGGGAGTCAAGACATAAGAACAGAAGTGCCCAGGAACAACCCAGCTGAATACCACTCCAGTAGCAAAACATTATAGACACTGTATAGCATTGTGTGATCCTCATGGACTACAACAAAGTCCTATCATGGAGTTCAATGGGTGTCAGACTGCGCCTGTAGATCATAAACAGTAATACCTTAGAATAACCATTATTCTATTTAGTAGCATAAATTTTCATCTTCTCTTTCTTTAAAAGTGGGAGGTACTTAACTCAAAGGTATATTTTCAAGATGTACCTGTGGGTAGAAAGTGGCTTTAGTGCTGGATGAGCTACTTGAAGAGGCTCCAGTAACATGGTTTCTGTCATATAATGGGGCACCGCTGCTTCCTCCCATGAGACTCATGGAGCTGATCACGGACTTTCCACAAGAGATGCCTGCAGTCAGACAGAGAGGAAAACAAAGTTAGGTAAACCACAATTCCATCTACCAGCGCAAAACAGAAAACAAATCCACAGCTTGGCAAACCCATGCAATGCTACTGATTGTCACTTTGGGAACAGTGTTCTATGTAAAAACAAGGAACAACATATTTTGTAAAGAAAACATCTTGCCCCCACACCACTTAAGGTTTCACTGCAGCACTGAACACCTCCAACCTGCTCTCAACACTCTGCTAGAGAAAGGAATCTCCAGAACAGCTGACCCAAACTTTTCATCCAAATTGTTAACTAAGAAATTTTCCAGTTAAATTCAGGTGTTTGCAAAAAACCATTATACACTGCCCAAGAAAAACAAGCTAGAAAAAACAAGCTACAAAAGTTTCCATTTCCATCCAAAGCAAGTTAATTGAAAGTACATGAACAACAGCAAAAAAAATCATTATTTTTATTAAAAAAAAAAATAAATCAAAATCACTGCTGAAACTGAAACCAGCAGTGGCACAAAGAAGGAATCCTGGGTGACAGGAAGAGGGAAGACAACATTCTCCAATCAGTTTTGCTGCAATATACACTTAAATCAGATCACACATTCTGAGCTTCTTCCTGTCAGACTACTCAGTGCCAATGAAGCAGTTTAGTTTGGGAAGGTTTCAGAAAAATTTCAGATGCAGAAAATATTTATTACAAGCAGAGTGGCTCTATCTAAGATCAGCATTCATGAATAACTGTTTTGGAACTGTCATGGTATGAGAAACCTATGTCTTTTCTTTAGAATGAACAACAATGGTAAAATTTTCAGCTGCTGTAACTTGTCACAGCAATATGGATTAGAAAAAAATAAGAAATACAAATGAGAATCAGAATGACAGCTTGGTTAACACCTCCAGAGGTACAGACAAAACCCACTGATACCTGCTTTAATTAAAAAAGCTTCAGTGTGAAGCCCAAATTAGAACCGTGCTGCAAAGATTTCACTTGAAATGATTTCATCCTTAGATTTTATTTCCTACCACAAAAACCTTTCAATAACCATAAAAACATACTTTAAGCAGGAATAGTTGACCACAGCCACTAAAGTGTGAGAAAGGCTAAACCTAAGTTACATCTGGCTATCTTCAAAGACATGGCTAGAAGAAAACAACAATTAGCACGTCTCACAAAGTAGTTTAATATGAAGAAGTGCCACATCTTTTCATTTGTCTTTATCATGCATCTGATTTCAGCTGACATGAAAAGCAGACTCCAAATACTCTTAAGTATGGATTTCCTCTCTTCTGACCCCGTC
This sequence comes from Pezoporus flaviventris, assembly GCF_033815535.1. Classification (NCBI taxonomy): domain Eukaryota; kingdom Metazoa; phylum Chordata; class Aves; order Psittaciformes; family Psittacidae; genus Pezoporus; species Pezoporus flaviventris. The sequence continues at coordinate 3,263,117 of NW_026892584.1, read as the reverse complement.
TGGCAGGTTTACAGATCAACATTTACTTTTCAGCTTCCTGAACAGTATGAAGATAAATTCTTTCTTCTCAGGGCTCTATAGTTAAGACTTTGCTATTTCCTCCATGAAAAGTATGTTTTACTTTGCAAAATGATCTGAGGTACACCATTTAAGTGTTTTCTTTGATACCTATTTGAGGTTTCTGGATTCTTATTTATTAGCTGAATATCCTAAGCTTTTATGTATACTTCAAGTCTTCCTTCGGTCTCAGCATCATAGTTGAATGAACTTCTCCAACAGGACAGTTTGAGTCCTTTGCGAGGTAGAGAAGCTTTGCTGGTTTAGAGATGAAGGACTGAGACACAGAGAGAATAAATGCTTTGTCCAAAAGAAAACAGGAAAGCAGTCTCAGAGATGGGCTAAAACAAAAGGCACATTTTCATTACACATCAGGCAATGAGCAGCCAGACTACGATGCCACACCCAGGCCACTTGTGTTCTTCCACATCTGCTGCTGTAACTTTGGGAGGTTTATCCCGTGCTTTTTTGTATTACAGTAAAGTAAGATGCTTCACTTCTTTCCCCTGCTTCTTTCCACTGTGGAATAACATATCCATCTTGGGCAAACAGGCCAAAATGTGTGAAGAACTTTAATGGACAGGACAGACACAAAGAATAACTCAACAGAACTTTCACCAGAATGCTAAATGGCATTCTAGGAAACAGGAACATGTGTTTCTGTTTCCAATATTGCACTTGGTTCACTAGTCTTCATAATGTTTTGCGGGCCTTAGGTACGAAGTACTACACAAAGCTCTGGCCTTATTACATAAACCAGAATTAGCTATTTAAAGAGCATGTTTTCTCTGGCAAAACACAGTTAATTTTCTATCAAAAAGTTAAACACCTGTGCAGATGCAGTTTAGCATGAAAACTGATTTTGAAAATATGGCAAGATGCCTACTGAAATGTGTTTTTGCATATCTGATCCAAATGACAGATTCATACCAAAACCACTGAACAGATCAACAACATCTAATTTCTGCACTCTAAATAGTGTGTATAACTCCAAATCCAGACAATGTAATGGTACTAATTAGGTGCAAGGTCCTTACCATCCTTACCAGTAAAGGTGCCATGCTGAGAACTTCCTGGAGCAATAAAATTAAGAGGGACGTGAGGGGTGCCACTGACATACTCATGTGGAAAAGGACTATTGGGTCCGGCATAGCGCTGACACACCACTCGCTGGCAAACAAAGTACATTCCTCCCATGACAAAAAGTGACAATATTATACCAATGACAGGACCAATGGCACTACTGTGTGGCTGCGACTCGTCTGAGGATGGCTTTGGTTTTTCTGGAAAGAGAGGAGAAAAAAATAAAGAAGGGCATTAAACATGGGGCAATTCATATGTTGCTGTCCTGGAGCTTGTTGCAGCGAATAAGTCAGCTCAGTCATTCACACAATGTCTTTGGAAGCATCTGCATCAAACTTGGCCATCTATAGCTCCACATATTCTGATACCATGCACAGGACTTCATGCCTCTTCCTCCCCTCCATGTACATCAAGCAGTATTAGCAAGGTACTCTCCTTTGTGTCTAGCAATTCATCTCAGAACAGGATTACTTAGCACCTTGATAAGAACAGTCCAGGAAGTTTTCTTTTCTTCCCCCCACAAAGTCTACAGATTAAGGATATAGGACGCTTATAAACATGAAGTCCCTACTCAGAGAGGACTCTGCTCTCTCAAAAGCCATTTGTGCTAGTTTTTAAAAAATTAAAAAACACTAGAAAATAAAAACATTAAAAAAAAATCATTAAAAGGTTTTACCAACAGGAATGCTGCCATATGTATTATGCAGTGGATGTCTTCCTTGATAATTAGGGCTTAAAATATGACTTGCTTTCTAAAATAAACCTTACAAATTGGAAGGAAAACAAAGTACAGAATATCTCAAATACTTCCTACTTCTCATTTCTTTGTTCCCTATACAGCCCAATGTTGAACCATAAAAAGCGCCGCAGTATTTGAGATGAGCTATGTTTCCTATCTTCCCTCATTTTGGGTAACACATTCAAAATTATTGTTAAATAAACCTGACACCTCTATGTTTTTCATATATGTGACATTCTTCAGTGAAAACCAGTTTTTCCACGATTCATGCAACATTTATAGTTCTTTTTTACATATGCAAATATACATTTATATTCATAAAGTGGAAAAATCAAAATAAACTTGGCCAAAGCCTATCAATTTTACACATTCAGATCAAACAATAGACCCTTTTCCCCCTTAATGAAGCTGTAAGAAGTGAAATGGTTCACATAAGATTCAAGCCTTCACTTCATAAAATTTTTCTCCAGTGGTTCATTCCTTTCAGTGGAAAAACAACTGAAATTGGAGAAGGAAGATAAAGGAAATAAAAAATTCTACTGATAAACTCTTTAACAGCGAAGCATCAAGAATTCATTTCTGCTTCACAGTCTTCACACTTATTAGTGCGTGACAGCTTTTATGCCAGCTAAGTCCCTAATTTTCAAATAGATTAGATCACATATGACACCAGAAAAAAACAAAGCCAAAATTAAAACATGTTCCCAAACTAATTAATTTAAAACACATAGTTCTCATTTTGGTTAAATCTAGCTTCTTTTGAATGCAAGATCCTTATCTAGAAAGTAGCAATCATTCCCTGCTTGAGTTCCTTCCCTCAGTCAAGCAAGAAACCACAGAATGCTCTGTTCCACTAAGAGACTCCAGAGGAGACAGTCTTATGTCTACATAAAGACACATTTAAATCAGTTAAGACCTAATTGCAGGACTGGACCCTAACTGCAAACAGGAAACAGCTGCATTAACTTGGCAGCATGAAAGTTTGTCAAGTGCACAAAGAAAATAAACTGAAAAAGAAAAGAAGAGGAAGAAGTGGCTTTACATTATCCAGAGAAGCAAGGGAACAGGGTGAGAGCTGAGATAAATGGAAGATGAGGGAGAACAGTTTTTGTGGCTATTCTTTTAGCCTTTTCTTCTATTCACCACTTCAGTGGGCTCCCCTCACCACTTTTATGAAATACACTTTTCCTTGCAGTACCCCCCATGAGGATGGAAGGAAGAGACAAGGTTACCTAGACCACCTGGTGACCCCTCTTTTCATCAGAGCAGTGGCACAGCTTCTGACAACTGGTGCTTTAAAACCTGACAAGACTCTAAGATATTAAAAACCCTGCAATTAGCCAAGGCCCTATAGGCAACATCATTAAGCAAAACCACCCAACACAAGGTATATGTTCAGAATGAATTACCAACAGATCAGCACATCTATTTGCTTCTTGTCTAAAATGCTATGTTCCAACTGTTTTGCTAAACAACTTGTGAGCTACTAAATGCTCCCTTTATCTGCCCCATAAACTGCCCCATAAGCCTGAAAACTTCATGCACTAGTCACCCTGATGGTGCAAAAAGAGGGGAACTGCAGGCAGAGCACAGGTAAGTGAATTTTACCATCCACCTCAGACTGCAAAATAACAGATCCTGCTAAGGACTAATACAGCAACAGCCATGAGCATGCCTGTAACTTGCATAAACCTACTGGCATGGGAATGACAGTTCAAAGTAACATTTTGCCCAGAAAAATCAAGGTCTCTCTCCTTATATTCTTTTCCTATCTAGCTGCACTTTAAGAGACAAGCTTGTGGTCTCTTGTGGACTTTTGCTCACTGCATGCTAGTTTCTCCACATAATTATCCTGCAGCTTGACCCTGTAATTGCAGTGGATTGGGCTGTGCACTTTTAAAAGCCACCCCAAGCTTAGCAGCAGCTCTGCAAGTACCAAGATACTGAGCACAGTAGAATCAGATCCCCTGGGTATAGATCTGAAGGCTCATCTAAAGAAGGCAGCATTGTATCCCATATAGCATTTTGTGCCTAGCTTGAAGTAACACTGGGATTTCAGATCATCTTCACTAATGCTGTATTGCATTTCCTGGAATAATAGCGTTACATACTTTATCACATACATAGTACATACCTACATTTTATACAACTATGAGAATATGTGGCCAAGATTCACTGGGCTACCCTGAAAGAATATTACTGTGCAAAGATTGGGGCTCTGCATAGGACATTATGCCTGAACACAGCACTTGAATCTCAAGGAATGACATCTTACCACACATAAGCTCATCAGAACCATCGATGCAATCTGGAAAGGAGTCACACTGTTGCTTCAGGAGGATGCACTGGCCGCTTGCACATCGGAACTGATTGGGTAGACAAATTGCTGCACAGAAAGAAAGACAAGATTAAGTACTACTTGCATGGCAGCATTTGAGCAACTTAAGAAAATAAAAAGTGAGACATGATGCCGCAGTGTATTTTTGACCAGGTAGGCACCAGAACATCCGCTTTGCTACTGTGGGTAAAATGCAAATCTGCATCTCTCTTGATGCTTTCTTCTTCTTGTTAAACACCCTAGTCAGTAGGGCTAAAATAAAATTCTGATCCCAGTAACTCCCCATCCTTTGTCAAATCAGTCCTGTTGGGGCAAAACTGGGATCAAATCAGCAATAAATAATCTCACAATAACTAAGAAGTGTAGCTTATCACCTGACAGGTTAACAAAATGTAATACCTTGACATATTATAATCTTACATAGTCTGTAGTATGTTATGTAGTCCTGTATAATATAACCTTGCTAATTAACTGATAAATTCCTTATCTATTTGTAGGAGCCTCTGATTCAGTGAAAAGGACTTGTTAATTAACTTTGGAATCTCTGTCAAGTCAGAGCATATAAAAAGACATAAAAGACAGACTGTTGTACAAGGGCTAGTAAGCAAGAGTTCTGGAAGGTCACAGTACAGGCTATTTAATGCAAAAATAAGACATGCTGTTTTCTTCTGGAGGAGAAGATCCAAATTCATGTTTCGGATCACAGCACTGGTGGTGGTTTGACGTAGACCTCCTCAATAGCCATACTTACTTTGCCATGGTCCATTTTGCAGAGCAGTTCTCATGTAAGAGAACTAAATTATTTATGGAGAAAACTTAGCTAGAAGCTTGATATGCATCAGCTCCTGATTTGGACTGTTATGCCCCCAGTAAGCTGGATGCAGCTTCACAAGGTCTTACAGTGCATATAAAACATTTACATGTTAACAGAAGGCTCTAAAATTATCTAGAGCTCCCACCACACCACTTAGGTTTTTGCACTATGAGAAGGGCCAAGTTCTGTGTGCACCTTCCTAGTTGCCAGTGACTACCACCCCTCAACTTATTCTTGCAACTGTCTGCTTCTCCTTTGTCTTCTCTCAAGTCTTCTGTCTTAATATCCTTTCCCTTCTTACATGCTCTATTTTCTGTTGCTGTCCTGCCTTGTTGAACTTGTGGTTTCTTCTTGATCTAGCAATGGACAACTTGGTGTACTGAACCTGTCTTGCTCAGGTGATGTAGTTTCTTCAGTGGCATGGTAATCCAGTTGCAATATCATGACACTGTTAACCTTTTGACTTCCTCAGGATAAGACAGAACTAGCTAGCAGTACCATAATAGGTTCAACAAGATAAAGGGCACAGTCTTGAAGATGTGGGACATATCCAGGGACATTTCTTTGGCCACTTCCAATCACAGTATGCAACCCCTGTGCCAATGCAACTTTCCAAAAACATGCCTTGGGAAACTAGGAGATAGGAGAAGTGGCTTCTGAGAGAATCAAGGCATTGAACTCAGACCTATGGAAAGGCAGTGATTATCACTGCTCTGAGCACAAGGCAATCCCTCTGATGCACAAGGTGGAGTACCAAAGTTTTATTAAGCCCAGTTAGCCTCACTACCTGAATAAACTTCATATTGAGAACAAGAATGCACTATATGCCACCTTCCCTTCCCCAGTAGGCTGACATATGCTAACAGACAAGAAAGGCCTAACGGATTTTAATTTTCTTAGGAATCCACTCTGGCTTTGGCCTGTAAAGATTCCTGAGGACTACAGAGTCCACATTCACCACATCTCCCTCAGTATAACCCTGGACACTGAGTATTTTTATAGCTCTTCTAAGGAAGTGTCAGCATCCTGGACAAAAGTTTAGACTTGGGTGACTCAAGTGCTTGCAGAAAACTAGGTGTACAACCACTGAGCATTCAATAACTGAAGAAATGTGTCTTCAACTATTCTATACCAGATGGTAATGCCCATCTGTGCCCTCAAAGAGGCAGTGCAGGGAAAGGCAGGCACCTACAGTTCATATGATGCCAAAAATATTGGCATAAAGTTTGTTTAGCAGTGCCCACCATTCCACAGTGAGATGACCACATACACATTCCACCTTGACTCTGCATGTGTGCAATGGCACTGTTAGGTTGTATATGCGCTCCATGCTGGACAAAGCAGGGCCTCTTGATGAAGCAGTACAGTTAGCAAGTACCACCTCCCATAAGAAAGACAGGAACTTAGGCATGACTGATCCTCCTCTTCTTTGCAAAGGTGACACTGGTGTTCTGGTATCCAGGCTCAAAGTTACAGAGAAGACAATGCAAATCCACAGAATTACTCACTGAAATGTCACAAAAGTCTATCCTGCTGGCCCAGTGGCAATTCTTAGTCACTGAGTGGGTAAAGCCGATGGTCCTGAGGCTTCAACAGGCCAAGAGCCACACTACTGAATAGGCTCCTGAAATTCTGTACAGCAATAAGAAGCCATGGTACCCACTCATAGTCAAGTGTCTGTTTCAGCTATGCCTTGATCCTAGATACAGAATATGCAAGGTTTCCCATCTACTAAAGGATGATGCAAATGCACCCATTCATGCTTCTCTTTGGGACCCAGGTCCTATGGCTGACTGCATACAAAGCAGCTGCAGCAGTAAAAGTTCCTTGGATGTCATTCCACAGATTTCTCATAGAAAGGTATATCCAGGATTATAAACATCAGGTTTCTAAGAGTGAACTCTCAGAAAAGCCAATTCAGCCACAGGATTAAGGTGTCCTGTGGCACCTTGCTGTGAGCACTGTCCAAAGGTGAAGTAGACACCCAGGAAACAGTGCAAGCCAGAATGATAATTCTACAGGGAAAAAAAGCATGTGTTAAGTTCTGCCAGATTCTATCCTGTTTTTGTTCAGGATATGTATTAAAGATACTCTCCCCCCAACCTCCCACACACCTGTAGTTACATGGTCAGAAATTTAAGTAGCTACAGAGAAGTTTAATCTGAGCAACAGAGTAAGAAAGAGGGAAAGAAAACAGTGGATAGCTTACTTAGGCTTATGGTTAAGGCTGTTTTTCACCATCTGAAACTAAAAATCCTATACAGACATATGAAGAACACTTAGAATCCCACATAGATGCTTATGTTAAAACCACAAGTTCAGGAAAATCAATCTTACTATCACAATCTGCTTCATCAGATTTATCTTGGCAGTCAATTTCTCCATTACACCGCAAGTGTGCATCGATACACTGTCCTTTCTCACACTGGAACTGGGATGCAGAGCATATTGGGCAACTATCTTCATCACTCTGGTCATCACACTCTGGAAATCCATCACATCGCCATGCCATTGGGATACAGTCAATCTCTCCAGTTGCACAGGTAAACTGGTCTGGGGAACAAGTTGGAGGTTCTGAAGAAAGAGAAAACAAATCACATTTCTATATTCAATTTTAGCCCTTACAACAAAATAACGATGTGACAGACTTTAAAAGAAAAACACACATCCCTGAACTGAAGTTCTATCACAATATTAAGATTCCAGCAAAGAGGAAAACATGATTTTGCATAGGGGACGAAATTTTGCCAACGTTATATCAAAAACTGGATGCATGCTGGTTGAAGAATCTTGCTGTAGCAGTTGAGCACTGAACTAAGGACAGGAACTACAAATACTTACTTTGGCTCCTACAGTCACCCGTTGGAAGACACTGTCCTGCACAAATTCAAATAAATACTCAAGCCACAGTCTACACAACTGTAATCCCTGCAAATATATTACCCTGGAACAATTCTTCATAAGAAAACTTGGCACATTGGGTTAACTGACAATTAATCTACTTAAAACATACAACATCTGCTTCTACAATATCTGTTTCTCTATTTTTCCAGTGGTTTATCCACAAATTGCTGAGTTAGGTATGAACTGAAAAATATGAATGTAGAAAAAGTATCTGTAAAGGCCTGTTAAACATTAAGCTAAGTCCTCTTGCTGGAAAGTCCTAGGCTGTAGGTCATTGGAGGTTCAGAAAGTAGTCTGGGAAGCACCACAAGCCTGCCTTGGTCTTACATTCTTTCACTATCGTCAGGGACAGAACTCTGGACTTTTATTTTTTTGCTTGTTGGACCTAAGAAAGCCTGGACTTCCTTCAAATTTGACTTTTCATGGACCCCAAGATCCTGGCATCAATCCACTCCACAAATATACTGTTGCCCAATCACACGCTGTTAGCATTTAGCAGCAGCTACAACATGATGTAGAGATGCTACAGTTATGCTACAGGAAGACATTCATTGTTGCTTTCTTTTGAATGTGAAAAGACAAAGACAAACCAGATCAAGAATCTATTGCAAAAAATGCTGCTAATTCTTACATACATCAAATTAGCACACACTTTTCCACCATTAATATCAACATATAAGCCATTAGCCAACATGTGAACCTTCAGTTACTGGAGTAGCAGTTATTTATGTTGAAAATGAGGGAAGCATCTCAAAACATCACTGCAGCAAACAGACACATTTCCACTGATTTCAAAAGTTGCTGGGTCAGATCCCTGTGATGTAATTAAACAAGTCAACACAGGCAGTCACTGATCCCCACTGCTGCTGTTGCCAGTGAATGCTCCAAGTAGATGCTTTACCACTTGGATTAACAGGGTACCACATCACACCCTGTCTATGACAACAGTACTGAGCAAGCTGGAGGTGTGCTCTGACACTGGATGGCAACAATCCTCTGAAAACCAAATAAGCTTTTATAAACATCCAGGCTCAGCGCTAGACATCACAAAGAACCCAGCTTAACGAAAGCTTTGCAGCTGTAACCAATGACAAGACTTTTGTATGAGTATTTTTTTCTGGAAGGTAGTGTAGATAGATCCTAGAGCTATGCAATTACATGCAAACCATTTTAAAAGTGCTGCTGTACTTCTTTCATTAGGCAGGAATGTTCAAAAATGAGACTCAAGTATAATCAAGAGCTTGAAAAACAGAATGCAAATAAAAATCGAAATGCATTTTATTTTTGACAATGTTATGATTTTAAAGTTTCTGATTTATGATTATTTGGTGAAGCAATATAAAAATTGCAGCCAGGGACCTGACAGCTGTAGGTAAGACAAAGATGCCAGATACGCATATTAAGATAATTCTTTAATTAAATTCTGGAATGAGTGTGCTGTTTACATAATTCAACAGACAGATTACTACTTCTGCATCTACAGCCACATTAGTGTTGCATTACGGTTGCACTTGGCAGACACAACTTGCATTTAAAAACTTGTCAAGAGCATTCAGAAGAGTACATGGACAAACATGGACAAACAGCTAAAATAGCTATTAATCTTTTGAAATATTTTATTATTTTGAAATAATGTTTTGAAATACTAGCTCTTGGCTGCTACTATGGCAGACACGATAGGTTAAAAAGTTGTTGCAGGCTTAGTGAAGGATTAGAATACAAAAAACAGACACTGATGGAAGCCCCTGGATTTTTTGATTTATCACTGAAGGTAACAAAGGAGTGGGATATAGGAATCTCACGTTGGCCACGTTGTGCAACAACAGTAGAGCAAGAAATACAAGTAGGTTGATTCCCCACACAGATGTAACCACCACTACTCTAAAACCACATAGCCTGTTGTGGTCATGGGAAAGCAAGCAGTTTATAATGGTAATGACTGCCCCTTGGGAGGTCAGAGTTCATCCAGAAAATGAAATCCACGGCAAAATGAATACATAAAAGAAGTCAAGAGGACAAACAGAGCCAAATAATTTAAGATATGCTGCCTCCCAAAAAGAAGCACTGTTTTTTGTTTGTTTGTTTGTTTTTAATTCCCTCTGCAAGCATAACAACAAATCTCAAAAATCCAAGAATTGTGAAAGAGCAGTCTGCAGAAAAAGTCTACTATGTGGAAAGAGGAGAGCTACCTTAATTAAATTAATTAAAAAGGATTGCAATGAAGCTTTTGGCCTACATTTTGTAACTAGGCAGTACAGTGCTTCATGTTATGAAGCCAAATTCATTTGAAAGAGTGGAATATGACACAGTGGGAATCATACGTACATTTACTGCTGCTAGGTCATTATGGGTTGATGCAACATCACCTTGTAAGCTTTTGTTTAAAGCACAAACCTGACACATCATACAATTATAAAAATCTCAGTAGAAGATGCAAGTATTTTTTGGTCAAACAAGAATATTCTGCTCACAATCATAAGTCACATATGTCCAAATACTGAAGCAGAAAACAGTCGGCAGAAGAATCAAAGGTCAATTTAACACATGATGCAACATACCATGTGTAGGAAAAAAATCATTGTGCAATCCACATTTTGGATTGGAATGCAACCTCAACTCCCAACTTTTTTGATGTAAACTGCTCAACAGTAGAATTAAATGTAACTCACCTCCACATGTTAAGAGATTCTGCAGAAGCACAAGGTGCTCGGGGCATGAACATCTTGGAGTCCCATCCCCTTTGGCAATGCAAATGTGTGAGCACCCACCATTGTCACGGGAGCATGGATGCACAGCTGGAGAAACACACAGAAAAGAATATCAAAAAGCATAAAAGAAATGATAACTAGTCCTAGCTAGGGCAAACTCACCAAACCACTCACAAACCAGTTCTATTTGATTAACCAAGATTTCACTACAAATTAATCGGAAGATAAATGCAGGATTTTTCAATTCAGTGCTCAAAAGCTGATTTTCTACTTCATGAAGACTACATTTCTCCCAGTTACTAGTGATACGGACAACTTTAAAGGACTCCTAAAAAGAATTTGGGAGCTAAGGGGAAAAGGAATGAGAAGGCAGATTTTGGAAGGTCACATTTACAGCGTACCTAGACATCCCACCTGCATTTCCAGGGTAGTCAGGCATTAAGAATGAACACACATCACTGCAGAATGCCAACCCCCAAATCTTTCAGGAAGTCTCCTTTAATCTTAAAGAGCTCATAATATCTAGCCCCTCAATTTCCCTGTTACTTGCAAAACTGCAACATAAAAACACACAATTGATTTTTTATTTTTTTTTAAGGAAGCTACACGGTTGTGTGCTCAAATCACAAAATATGTAAATTCTCTTTTACATTTCTGTTAAGCAGGAGGAGGTGTAGGTTGTCACTTTGAGGAGTGACTACTTTAAGAGGTTTCTACACTCTTCCTCAGACCACAGAACTTGGACCACCAGTCCAGGAAAAGAAGGCCCTGCATGCGTAACCCATTTCAGAAGGGGAGACCTAAAATGGCTCCACCTCTGACAGGAGAGAAATTCTACTTCCACAATAATTCATTGTAGGACTTTTCTGCACATTCTCCCTCCCTCACTGGAGGCTTTTACATCATTGATTATGCTGAATCAAAACAGTCATGCTTTACACAGGGGTCCAAAAACCCTGGAGAAAAGACAAGTACAATCCTCTTTTCATAGGTTTTTCCAAGTGTTATTATTTGGTTGTACTTTAAAAATTAGTAACCATTATTATAGGTAGCTTTTACTGTGAATTCAGTATCATGTAAGCTTCTACAAAGCAGGTAACTAAGTGCCATGAAATCACATCTTCTAGCTGCAGAAACAGTCCTTGACAAGAAAGAGGAAGTTTTTTCTCATCTGTTTCTTGGATCCCAGCTGGCTGAGTTGAAAGCACTCCATGGCTTACTTGAAGTCCACTAGGCAATCTTATTACAATATTCAGCTAGATGAGGGCTTTAAGAGACAGTGACCAAGAGTGAGAGTCAACAGATACTGAAATAAACTCACAGAATTCTTCCATATCAAGCTCTTCTACAGCATGAATACCAGTTAGGTGAGCAATTCGGCCTTGAATTCTAGTCCTTTTGTATCCGTTTATTTTCTCCACTCTCTCAATCATCTGCTGCTGACGATCAATCCAATACAAGTGATTGCCCAGCACAGTAAGTCCCATTGGCTGAAGGATGTTGGAGTCCTCCAGGGTCACGCGGTTAGCACCTGAGATCAACAAAACCAAAGACTAGCTCTATACCAGTTGAGTCTGAAATCATTTCTTAAAAATCAAGCAGCAACCACATCAAACGAAACCAAATATAGTTAGCTCTAAGGTATCTAGCCCCATCTGTCTATGCAGACCAAGGCTCTGTTTGTTCAGCTTCATCTCAAGTAAATGCAACCGGTTGCTGTGTCATGAGGGCAAGTAGATACAACATGAAACAGAGCTCATGCTTGCATAAACTGGCTGGCCAGCCAACCAGCCAGGATCATGTTGACATCCTGTCATGTGTATCTGCGCACAGTCTCCAAAGCCTGTGTCACTGACAGACTCAGCTCTTGGGTCACAATTTTTACAGTGCATTCACACACCAAGCAACAATACACTTTGCTGGAATCTACAACCACGAGTGAAATACAAACAGTTAACTTCACTGCCATTACCCAGATAAAACACATTCACCATGTAAAATAGGAGGCAAGTACACAAGCCCTGTCATACGCTACATCACAAACACAGAGATAGGATCACAAAAGAAAAGCTCGTATTCTGACAGCCACGCTTCTTTCTTTGCCTTCTCTTTTTTCTTCAGTAGCCAACCAGAAAACCCAACTCCAAGTAACTCAGTATGCTCTTAAACAGGAACACTATCAAATGCTCAGGCTTTATGCTCTGCAGAAAGGTGCAAAAGTCTGCACTCAGCCAATGTGAAAAACACACGTTAAGTAAAAATGCATTTATGAATGCTTTTAAGTTTAAATGCTTGCAGTATTCTACCGTGTGCTGCCCTACACTTAGTGGCATTTAATTGTTGCTCGTGTTACGCTTTTCTAGAGTGAACAAAAGATTCTAAATTATTCTATCAATTCACAAAAACCATTTTGAGGCTGTGTAATCCTAAGTATACTGGGTACATTTGACTTTAAAAATGAGGTATCAAAACAAAATCATAGCTTGGTGCTTCTTTTGCTTTTGTATTTAATTTTGGAATAAAGACCTTATGTCTGCTTGGATTTAAAACAGAAAAGTTTTGAATATCTACACAAAATGAGATTATAGAATCTGAGATATATAATAAAAATGCTATGAGCACTGGTTTCAACTGATTTGCTGCATAAATTACATAGAACTCAGCCAAACATCAGAATGTAACATTTATTTCAATTACAGATTCTATTAGTTTTGCACATAAAATTACCATCTGCAATGACTCTGGCTGTTATGACAAACAGCGTGCATTCAAATCAGATGTATTTACAGAGAGATCAGAAATTCTCAGACTTGCAGTTGGGGTTTTAGTTCTTTACCCTGAATTTCTTTTGTTTCCAAACCAATGCGGTTTTCAGGAGGTAGCCAAGGTACTAGTGGATTTTACTTGTAAAGAGTAAAAGAACAGATGTACCCGCACTAGTGTCACTAAATGGGCACTGAACCTGACCATTAGCACTACTCTCCAGCAGTGCAGGTCCTGAGATGTTCTTTGTCTTCCCCTAAGCAGGTCTTAACATGCAGAAATACTAGGAAACCTTTTGACAGAAGGAGGTTCTCAAAGAACAAAGCACAGGGCACTTGCTTATTTGTCCTGAAACCTGCTGAGCAACCTTAATTCCCATGACTTTAAGTGTCATTGGGTTTTCAAAGATGACTGTCCTTTTGTGAGACTAAGCAAATGGGACATTTTGACTCAAAAGTACAATTTTCAGCTGCATGGAAGATACAACAAAAACAGGGAAATTTCATTTCAACTCACTATAAAGAAAACTCCTGCCTTCATCAATTTTTTAAGTGCTAAATTGCTCATCCACTTAGAAATAAAAGGCACGTTGGTTTCCTGTAGGATATCCTGAAGGCAGCCTGAAATTGTGAATACATGAGGCATCAGGAGACACTTGCAATCTAGCAGTCCTGCTAGAATCCTAGCTTCTTTGAACAACCTACCAAATCCAGGCCTAAACCAGGCTTATGGGGTTTGTATTTTGGGAGAGTAGGTCAAGCATCATCTTTTTTTCTCCCTTATCTGTAAAATACTGAACATTGGTGACTTGGAAAGCTGTGAAGGCAGCAGTGGAAAAGGTGGTTAATCTATACTATAATTACACTGGATATCATCTTGATTAAATGACAGTCCAAACTATTAATGAATAATTTTAAAAGGAGATGCAAAGGGTACCTATGGCACTGGATGACAGCATTAAATTGTTCTTTGGAAGAGTGATCAAAATGAAAAAACTTGATCTAAATAAAAAAAAGGCTATTTTCAACAATTATGGTTAGAAACAAAGATTATAAAACATGTTGCAGGTAAGGAAGTGCTGAATTTCCATAGTAATTAAATACTTTGATTCCCAGAATGAAACAGATGTGTAGCTTTTCAAGATAGAAATCAATAGTTAAATGTAAACAACATTAAGCTGGAAGGACACACAATTCCTCTATTTAAAATCTAATTGAAAACAAAGCATGTTCTCATTGCAGCAATTTTGTATCTTTTCCAATCACTTCAACAATAATATAAAATACCACTTTTTAACTGCCTGGTGTAGCAGACAAGTTATTTGTGAATGCTTTATGAATGTCTAAAACACATCAATAACTCTAACTGAAAAATCCAAGAAACTCATAAAGAAAACTGTTAGACAGGTTTATGGTTCTTTCAACCCTCTCTGAAAGTTAAACATTGCACATCTGTGGTTACTTCATGATTTAGCAGTATGCAGTTAAGCAGGATATAGTGTAAGCTTCAGAATCCTCCATAACAATGTCCTCTCACTAAGCCTATGAGGGAATAAGTTGTCCAAACCAGTCTAATTGGCATAAAACCCATTATACACAATTTTGGTCAAATTTATTCAGCAGCCTCAGATTACACCAAAATCATTTTGCTCATGTATTCCCATTTTAAAGTGCTTTTCTCAGAAAATACTTTTCAGAGGAACTAATTAAAGCCAACAAAATTTTGGCTGCCAAATTTCTTCTGAAGCTGTGATGCAAGTCCCCAAAATAGCTTAAAATAAAAATATGCTGTTAACTCATTAAAAAAAATCAACAGTTCAGTGAATCACATTACAGAGAGCTCAGCTGGATCAAATACAACCATGGCTTTCTGGCTACATGGCACATATTCTCTAGTTAATAAATATTGTTTTTCTTCTAAACCTATAGCTTTCCCTTGCATTTATCTTACCTATAGGGTTTGATTCTTTAGGTGTGGCCTGATCAAATAAATATGCACTAAAAACTTGGGTTCAATAATAACCAGAGAAAGCTTAGTTTTCCCTGTAAAAAAATCCAAAGAATTGTATTAAAATATGTATTTAGTATGCAAACATATGGTTATATGGAGTTTTAATTCAATGAAAAGTAATAATGCGTACAAAGGAAGCTGCAACCACAGGATACAACTACCAGCATGTGATGGCCTAGTTGCTGATTTATTTATATGTCAGTTTACCCAAGTCCCGTTGTCAGGTCTTATTTATTCGAGACTTAGATCTAAAATAACAATAAACTCCCCTGCATTTTATGCTGTACTATGCAAGGACACAGTCCATCATTTTTTGTACATGCACACGCTTTTTTCCAAATGTTTAACTGCGTATCACATACCTGACAAGTCACAGCTTTCGATGCGCTTCAGATCTGCATCCACCCAGAAAAGCTTTCCAAGTTTGTTGTCAATCACCAGTGCTACTGGTCGAATAAGCCCAGTTGTAAAAAGCACTTCTCTCTCTGTGCCATCAAGGGCTGCACGCTCAATCTTGGGAGCTCGCTCTTGCATGTTGGTGAAGTACATGTACCTGAGAACAAAGATATCAGAACCTTCAGAAAGGAGGCAACTCACCTTTGCACACAGGTTCTGCATGTAAGTGGGAAAGGCTTACAGAGGGACAACTGTTGTGACTGTTGCTCCCAGCCACAAAGATCCAGATCTGTCAGCTGCAGAGCCCTAAATATTTGCTAACTGGCATATTGAGATAGGCTGAAATTAATAGCATTTGTCCTTAATACAGGTCGTAAAATGCCTCAGCACCCAGCACTGCTGTGCTGGAAGCACTGTTGAGGTGAGGGCTGTTAACTGACTTACACAGACTTTCTTCAACCACCTTGCGTAAAGCTGCTCCCATCTGTGAATCAAAGCCCAGAAGCTGTTTCTGACAAAAAGACCCAAAACCATTAGCCATCACCCCCTCTCCTTCTGGGTTGCTTTCCTTCTCAGCAAGGACAAGTTCCTTCCAAACTTGAGGAACAAAGACCACAGAAGGAAGAAGAGCTCAGGATGGCATGTCCTGATGTCTTAGTACCATCGATTCTTTTCAACTGCCTAAGCCAATTTAGCTGCAAACAGAAAGTCTCTGCTTGCCCCATGCATAGGGAAAAAAGGGCTTACGCACCCACATGGCAAACTAAGAACTCCCTCTGGAAAAACTCAGTGATTTTTTCAGTGATGGATAACATGGGCATGCTCCCTAACACAGGGGTGTTCATTGTTGCATAGCCTTTCATGTCAGCATCAGGAGGAGAGGCAGCAGTTGGAACGTGCAGCCAAGGGAGAGGTGGAGGGCAGTATTCCTGGCACTAAGGCAGAAGTAGTCCAGAATACAAAGCTGACTAGAAAATATGTGAGTTTTGGAGGTCAACAAACTTCTGTTTTAATGGAGAAAGCAGATAAGCTTTTACAAATACAAATGGAAAACTTTTATAAATATGAACAAAGACGTCCAAGTGACTTAAGTACCAATAAGATTAGAATCTTTCCTCTACTCCTCCACTCCCCACACCAGTTTTTGAATTGCAGACTACACTGAGTATTGTATAAAATACCAACCCTCGACAGAGTCTCTGGGTGCCTCTGTATCCACGAAGTTACAAACCATTCATACAACATCTTTTAAGCACATGGTAAGCAGTAAACTGGGATTTAAGCATCTATCTTATCAAAGAGAACAGTAAAGGACCATCTTTGACCTCTGAGAATGAAGCTACTAACCACGTGAAGCAGAGGTGAGGGTGTGCTGAATCTAGCCAAAAGTGCTTTGCAGAAAACAAGGTATTTTCTACCTGTGAGAAATCACTTTAGTGTATCCTACCTGTTTTAATTAATTTCAGACATTTTTGAGATACACATCAAGGCAGAACTAACTTAAAAGCGGAGAGAACACAGGGGTTGGTTTGTTTGTTCCTTTGATTTTATACTATTAGATTAGATCATGAGAGACCCTTTTTTTTTCCTGAAAGCACTTGTTTTATGATGATCGAGCATTTATAAGCCAGATCCCCAGTTGATATAACAGTGTAAATTTTCTTGCTTGTCCTATTAGGTGGCCAGATTGTGCACAGCAAACAGGATAAGATGGTTTTACTTTGCTTTCCCCACCTGAGTTATTTCTTTTCCTCACTATAACCAGCCAAGTGGTTGTGTGAACATCTAAGCATACCAGAGTAGGCAGGCAAGGAGAGAACAGGAAGAGAAACCTGGATACCTTTAAAAGCCAGAACTGGACAAGAAGTCAACTGACATCCTGAACAGTAAAATACGCAAAAAGTCTCCTTTTCAAAATATACAGATGCAACACAAGATTCACACACACACAGCTGGCAAACATCCCAAGAATGCTCTGTACAAGGTACAGAGAGGAATCTCACCCTCGTTCTGCATTTACTACAATGGCTCTGGGCCTGTCATGATCCCCACGCAGCACCATTCCAACTGACTCGCCGTTCAGCCTGTGGACATTGACTGAATTGGTGGCCTCGCAGGTCCAGTACAAGGTATGACTGTATATATCAATGCTAAGGTCGTGTGGCTGTTTCTCTGGGTTCTGGCTTTGGTTTGGAGTACTCATGACAGTGAAAGGCTGCAAGACAACATGTGGGGAACAATTTCCATTAATTATTGTGATTATTGACTGAAGAACACTGATTGCACAGAAAGCATGGTTTACCTACCAACCTACAACAATAACAAGGAAACAGCAAATACAAGAAATGTAATAAAGCTTAACAACAGTAACAAAAAAAAAGATTTGATTCAAACTGTGGATTGGAGGAAAAACATCTGGAGAAAATGCACAAGATTATGCAAAACTCCCCAGAAAGCAGTTGTGGGGCCTCCTGTAAGTAGAATTAATTAGCAAGAGATGGAAGAAAACAATACTGAATGTTTATGCATGGAACAAACTTGAATGGAACAATGCAAGAAACAAGGCAGCCATCTGGCCAGACTTGCACTGTTATACAGTCAACTGAACAAATCTCTACCTTTTGCCAGAGTCTCCTTACTTTATTATTTATAGTGTTGTAGATACTGATTTTCTTTAAGTCCTGGCTTCTCTTAAAAATGAAGATCTTTTAATGAAATTTGGTTCTGTTTGCTTACATGTCAAATGGCTACAGCTCTGTTTGACACCCATACTAGTAACATTATCTTGCTTTTACCCTCACAGTCTTTATGACAGACCTTACAAAACTTGACATTGCCAAGTTCCTGGAAACATTACCCTCAACCTCTTCCAGCATACTATTTACTACACTTCTAACTCTATGTTGAATACTAGACTTCAAAACTATTTCTGTGAAAAGCACTAGAGCATATAGAAACATTCCTAAAGGCAAATAATCTTTCCATTGTTTCTTTAACATTACACAGGCTCCACTAGTGTACAGCCAATCCCAGTGCCCTTGGGATAGTAATACTGCTGGCAGGACTCCCAGCATCAAAGTAGCCTTCAAAGGTGACTGCTTCTGGCGACATGATGATGGTGAGGAGGCAGTGGTGGTTTCCTTAAGTTTCCTAATGCAGTGCTCCCAATCCAAACATAGAAACAGTATCAGGGAAAGTTTATATGGGTCAAGAAAGTTGGAGACACCATTCTGTGCTCAACTTATGTCAAATGAATTACAGAACATAGCATTACTTGTGAAAGTTATATTTCAGCAACTTGATTTTAAGCCACTAAGTTCTGCATAGTGACATACAGGCTTTTTTCTTTTTATATAAAGCTTTATCTCTATTTTGTCTGGACAGTGTGACTAAAAATAAAAAGAAATGATTTTTTTCCTAAAGTCAAGGTTAACATTACTCAGGTATGAAGTTCATATGCACCGTCTGCAAACAGCACAATTCAGCAAAATTAAGTAAAAATAATTAGTGAAAATTGGAAAGCCAGAATTTGCAGGGGTTCTACGTCTTCAAAGCTGTGTGACCAAGGTAAAGGAAAACACAGAGCAAATGAATCTCCTTTGCAATTTGCACCTAGCAAGTACCAAAGAGAAGCTAGACTACAACAATTAGCACCTAGCATAATCCCAAAAAGCAAGAGCAAAACTTCTTCAAAATTCATCCACAACCCAGCTAGCTGCCCATCCCAACATACCTCCTTCCAATCCTAAAAGAAATGGCCAAAAAATAAAATTTCCTTTAAAGGAAACCTTTAAACCTCTGAGTCCCAAGATGCATGACATTGATATCATGTCATATTGCTCAGGTATGACTGCCCAAGAATGAGGAAAATGTAAATTGCCCACTGTCCACTTCCTTTCACATTCTTACTCAAAAAAGACTGTGTTACCTTGACCTGGGAGCTGTATGTTAACACATAACATTGCCTACAAGAAGAGTACACTTCTTCCCACTGTTGTGTGAATAACTAGCACAAAAAGAATACTGTCCCCAACAGATTTAAAACAACTAAGCATGTAGATAAGCCTATACCTATCTGTCACGGCAATCAACTCTGCATTCTCTCAGGGTTTAACCACAGCTTGGATAGCTGAGAGTTTTCAGTTTGAGAGAGCTTTACAATGATGACAATATTATCACACAATTGGCATGCATAATATTAATTTTTAGAATACAGTTTATCTGTGCTGAGTATAAAGCACAGTATATAAACTTGGTATACTCAGTCTGCCTTACTTCAGTGCTCAGCCTTCATTAAAGATTGCAATTCAAGGCTTAAAGTTTCAGATACATACGACGTACTACATTTTATTACACATCTTTGTGTATAAATTAAAATCACTATCCTAAAAGCCCTCAGTAATTTTCACACACAAATAGCATACACATAAGAAAGTGCTAGCAAGAGTAAAGTTTAAATCAATGATTCCTTGGTGCAGGAGATGGAAAGTCAAGCATAAAGCATAATGCACACAAAAGACCTGCACAAAGCTACACCATGTAAACTTGCCTGAGTGCCATCATCTTTGGCTCTTTTTATAATATTCTGACGTCCATCCACCCAGTAGATAAATTTATCTAAGGGATCATAATCGATAGCCTTAACATTCCTTAGACCATGCATAGGCAGTATGATATCTGGACTTTGCTGATCATCTGGTATCATCCGGCTGATTGCAGATTTCTGGCTAAACAACAGGAAGCTGGCAGGGGCTAAAACAAGCCAAAACAGAATGCATAAGAAAATGCAACTCACATGGTTAAAAATACATCCACACAGAAGACAATATCCAAAACAAAATCCCAGAGAGGCAATTATATTCACAATGAAAATGAAGGTAATTCATAATTGAAGATTTTTGCTATGAAGTTGAAAATGTTTCTTTGTGTACTTCTGGAGGATAAATGTGCATATCCTCACCCAGAAAGTATTTCCTTTTCATGTTATAAGATAAGTATGTGCCCCATATGGAATTTAAACACCAGTGACAATGGGGAATACAGAGTCAAAGGTCTTCCTGTATCATCATAGAATCATTTAGATTAGAAAAGACCACCCACTAACGCAGTACTGCCAACTCCACCACTAAACCATGTCCCTAAGTGCCACATCTACATGTCTTTTAAATGCCTCCAGAGATGGTGACTCCACCACTTCCCTGGGCATCCTGTTCTAATGCTTTACAATGCTTTCAGTGAATAAATTGTTCCTAATATCCAATCTAAACCTCTCCCGGTACAAGCTGAGGCCATTTCCTCTTGTGTTCTATCATTTATTACTTGTGAAATGACACTGAAACCCACCTTGCTCCACCTTCCTTTCAGGTAGCTGTAGAGAGGAATAAGGTCCCCCTTGACACTCCTAAACTTGTTCTCTAGACCCTTCACCAGCTTTGTTCTCCTTCTCTGCACCCGCCCTAACAGCTCAATGTCCTTCTTATAGTGAGGGGCCCAGAATTCAACTGAGAACTTGAGGTGCAGCCTCACCAGTGCCCAGTACAGGGGGATGACCACTGCCCTGACCCTGCTGGCCATGCTATTTGTGATACAGGCCAGGATGCCCTTGGCTGCCTTGGCTGCCTGGGCACAAGCTGGATCATGTTCAGCTCTGTCAATCAGCACCCCCAGGTCCTTTTCCATGAGCACCTTTCCAGCCACTCTTCCCCAAGCCTGGAGCATTGCAAGGGGTTGTTGTGACCCAAGTGCAGGACCTGGCACTGAGCCTTGTTGAACCTCATACCACTGGCCACAGCTCACAGATCCAGACTGTGCAGATCCTTCTGCAGAGCCTTCCTACCCTCCAGCAGATCAACACTGCCACCTAACTTGGTGTTGTCTGCAAACTGAGGATGCACTGGATCCCCTCAGCCAGATCATTGCTATAGATAACAAACAGAACTGGCCCAGGTACTAAGCCCTGAGAAGCACCACTTGTGACCAGCTGCCAGCTGGATTTAACTCCATTCACCACCACTCTTTGGGACTGGCCAGCCAGCAAGTTTTTTACCCAGTGAAGAGTACACCTGTCCAAGCCATGAGCAGTCAATTTCTCCAGGGGATGCTGCGGGAGATGGTGTCAAAAGCTTTACTGAAGTCCAGGTTTACAGCACCCACAGCCTTTCCCTTGTCCACTGTCATCTTGTCATAGGAGGAGATGGGTTAGTCAAGCAGTGCCTCACCACACTCACAGTAAAGAACTTCCTTATATCTAACCTGAACTTCCCTGTTTAAGTTTAAACCCATTGCCCCTTGTCCTATCACTGCAGTCCCTGATGAAATGGACTTGAAATATCCCTTCACTTGCTGTACTGAAAGGGATAACGAACACCTGGGAGCCACAAGCACTGAAGAATAGAGTAGCAAACAAAAGACTTACAACTACAGTTCCTGCTGTTGGGATCCAAGGTATAATGAGCAGCACAGCCACACCTAAATCCATTTGGTATGGCAAGGCACAAATGACCACAATGGCCATTATTTTGCACACAATCATTCAAGCCATCTTGACGTGAAGAATGGAAGACTAATATATCCATCACAAAATCCAGATGGCCCTGAATAAGTGTCCGGTTCTTCCCACTGGTCTTGTCTGCTCTTTCTATGCTGTGAAGATTCCAGTCTGTCCAGTAGATGTAGTCATTGTATTGGGTTAATCCGAATGGATGAGGTAGATCATCTGCTATGATTTCTCTCTCTTGGCCTGCAAAAATAAGGATAATAACTAAAAGGACAATTCCCAAGTCATGAAATGAAGAGTGCGACTGGCATCAAGAAAATGTTTTTGATTCCCTTTTTAACATATAACCTCATTTTCCAAGTAGGCATCATGGGATTCATTATTAACCAGTATCTGCTCAACAAGTAACCTAAACATTTGCATTCAAAAACCTTATCCTGATACTGTCTGGACTATAAAGCAGTCTGAAACTGTGCCAGTGCGTTGCCATTTAAATACTGCCCTGTACATCTCACGCTTATTATCCCAAACAGATGTGGGAAAACATATTCAAGAATACCATCAGCTCAGGAATATCTTAGGCCAATAAAACCCCCAGTTAATATGCATGAAAGCAACAACATACAACAATCTCAAGATTCACAGAGAAAAAAGTATAAGAAATTATGGTGTTTCACTCTAGAAACACAAATCTTTTGCAGTGCAATTTAACATGCCAAGAGATCAGGAAACCATTTGTTTGGCAGAAATCCCAATACTCCCACACTCAGTGGCTCAGATAGCAACATTCACAACAGTTTTACACCTTCCAGAGCATTAGATTGCCTCTGCCACAGATACACTACTAAGTACAGTCTTATTGTAAATCACCTTCCTAAACATTTTCAAGTACAAACCCCTATGAATCTCTGCAACTTTACACTAAATGAAGATGTAGCCTTCATCAGCATCTTCTCCTCCACAAAACATCCAATGCTAGATTCTACAGAACACTTCATTTTGATTCCCCTGCCCTATTTACCGTTGTGCCCTCTCCCATATGGCCAAGACTGGAGAAGGCATGAAAACCCCCAAAACAAGAACTTGAAGCCATTTCCCTATAAAACACCAAAGTAAATCCAAAGGCAGCCTTCCCAATTACTTTTAGGCATCTAAAGCGTCCAAGTTAGGTGCTCAGATATTCTGCACACTCAGGTACTCCTTAGAGCAATTCTGGTCCACAGTGTTGAATTCAGGGGATAGGCTCTTTTGAAGGAAGCAGATAAGCTGTCTAATTGAATTTTGATAGTCTGTAGATGGAGGACTATCTCCCCCTAGAAAGTGACTTTTTCCGTCTGGGTAATGTTTATAATGACCAAGATCAAGCTGGGACAGCATTCATTCATTCACTTAAAAAGGCTTCATTCATTGCTGGCAGGGTAGATGTTTCTATCAGCCACACTCATTCAGATCTCTCCTGGCAAGGAGACTGGCATGGCATAATGTAGGCCAAGTCTAATAACATTTCCTTAATTGATTCTGCCAACTAAAAAGACATCATACAATGTTAGCTTCAGTGCTCATCCTTTTACTTTCTCATCACAAATAACAGGAACAGTAGGTTCAGCTTTAGAACCAGTTTAATTTACCACAGATGATTTCAATATTGTGTTTCTTCTCAATGCCACAATCAGTTTCTAGTTTAACCTTGCCTATGGCTATTTTGCTTCTCCAAGTGTAGCGTAGAAGCTTAGTGAGAGCTTTAACAGATCATAGACACTGGATGGAGGAATAAGCAACTCTAGATAAAGCCAATCTTACTGCAACTTCTAAACAGTAATACAACTACAACAGTAATCCAAAACAAACAAATACAAGAAATACAAAATCAGCGATAGCATCGGAATCCAAAACTGCATCGCTTTCTCTGTTTTCCCGAGCTTAATAGATTCTCTGGAGATAATGCACATACAATAAACCCTTTAAAAAATAATCTAATATTCTCACTCTAATGATAGCTTTTCACAGATTAAAGAAAAAGAAAAGTTGCAGCAAAGTTACATATATCATCAATCAGAGCATTTGCTGTAACAATCACGTATGAGTTTGCTTAAATACTGTGTTCTGCCAAATAAACTTTGATTTTAATATGCAAACCTCAGAGGCATTAATTCCCATCTCACAAAGGCCTTTCCTTGAAAATGGTACTGGGATAGGATGTCAGGTCAGGAACTTCTGGATGCCATTTCTGATCCTATCACTGATTCATTGTGTGGCATTTGGAAACTTATATAAACTCTCTTTTCTCAAAAAATCTGCCTCAGCTAAAACCTTGAACACCATTTAATATTTACAAAACATCTGGACAATACAAAAGCTCTATGTCAGCTGCAGAAAACAAAATTTCCTTCTTTTATCCAGTTAGTTATCATGTCAAAATCTGTATGAAAGTTTAGTAAATCTTAGCACACCCCTTGTATGTATAAACAAAATTCCAATGGAAGATATGAAAATGTGTAAAGTTGTGTACAAAACATGTTATGATATACTGCAGAAGTAGCTGCACAACACTTCAGACTGCAGGAAATGCAAGCTGTATTTTGGTTTTGTTTTTCAACTAATACAACAGTGTAAAACTGGAAACAGAGATAATACTTCAACAAAAAATGAGTGTCCAGACTGAAAAGTCAGAGGTAGTTTAGAGTGGACCTATATGCTGCCCACACTGAGAAACTCAGAGATCACCTCTGCCTTGGTAAAACACAGGCATTTTCATATCAACACACAGAAATGACATTCTATCTCACCATCACTATAAATCATTATATGGTTATTAATTTAGGAATAGTTAAAGAATATTCTTAAACATTCAACACTTCATTTCCTTTCATGAGAAAAATATACACACAAGTTTAATATGAATTATACTATTCCAATTTTATATTAGTCAACTGTTTTACTATGGCCAGCACATACTGTACTGGCTGGTGCAATATAACACTAGATTACCTAGCATATTTGATGACTCAATCATGCTTGTGTCTAAGTCAGTCCAATATAGCCTTTGGTCTGCATAATCAATAGTGAGGTCATTGGCACGACCCACTTTGTCCACCAAAGTGATGCTGTTTGTTCCATCCATATATGCTCGAACAATTCTAGGTTTACCTCCCCATTCAGTCCAGTACATGTATCTGCAAGGACAAGTGGAACAAAAAGAGTACATCGACTAAGATTGTGTTTAGCTGCATGCTTTGCTTTTTCTACATTTATTTTCTTAATAATAATAATAATAATTAAAAAATAGGAATAACCCATTAAGTATTGCAGTACATAAAGGCAGAAAAATATGATTGACAATTCTTAATTTTTCATTGTAACCCGCAGGATTGTGGAGCATTTATCATCTTTCCGAAGACTCTACAGAAATGGAGCTATATAACATGCCAATTAACTTGTCATGTACAAGAATAAGCACACAAAGCTTTGAAAAACAGCACTGTCCCTTACCCTTTGGTAGGATCAAGAGCCAGAGACCTTGGGTTGTCCAAGTCCTTCCACACAAGGACCTGCCTGTACTGTCCATCCAGGCGGGCTACTTCAATACGATTCGTTCCAGTATCTGCCCAGTAGAGATTCTTTCCCATCCAGTCTACAGCCATTCCCTCAGGATAATCCAGCCCAAACTCAATCACATGTTCAACAGAGCTCCCATTCATGAAAGCTCGGCTTATGGTCTGGAAAACAATTGTGTAAAACTATTACAGTGTTTACAGATAGCCCACAGAAATAAAATGAATGATCGCTATCAAGTTTACTGTACAAAAAAATAAATCATAAAAAAAAAAATCAGCCAGTGTTACATTTTCTAAAATAACTTTCTGTTGCCAAAAATGACAGAGCAGTTCACAGAATAAAACGATGTGAATTTTCAAAGCTGATGGTTTCTGATGGCTAGTCCAGGACATCTTAAAAGGGTATGATTTTCAGAAAGCGCTATGTATCTGCAGATTCTTTCTTATCTCTTCTCCCTCCTATTTACACATACAAGGTTTGGTGGGCTCTTTTTAATTACTTCATTCACTGTAATGTTTTAAGTCTCAGAAACAAATCTCAAACCCTATTAATTTCTTAATGATTTGATAAATGAATGTGTCGGGGTAAGAGACATTTTATATTTTACCCTGTGGCAGGGGTGGTCAGAACTAGATGATCTTTAAGATCCTTTCCGACCCAAACCAGTCTGTGATTCTGTGATTTTTTTAAAGGTAAATCTCAAAACCAGAAATCATGTAGTATATCTGTACAGCTATAACCCATGTCTCAAAAAAAGTATAACTCTTTTTGAAAGCGGATCCTCATACAACCAGAGGCAGGAGGAGATCAGGGAAGTGGTGGTCATCAAAGGAAAGGGAGAAGACTATGGGCTCTGAAGTTACACTACCTGCTGCTAAGCTGCAGGAGGCGGGCGGGCAGAGGGAATGAAAACCCAGATGTGCTGAAACATACACTGACATCTGTGTGAAAATAGAGTATGCTGGATAATTCAGGAAGCCACAAACAAGTAACATGTTTTCCAGTCCTGCACAGTGAGACCGGGATCTTTGCACTGACGCAGCTGAAATAACGTGTTTTCCACTACAAATAGTTAAGGTGACCACAGTCCAGCTCTCCATGTGCTTGTGGGAGATTTATTTAGTAACTGTGTCTGCAGTATGCTAATTTATTACATTGGCACTGCTCCTGAAGGAAAGGTATCCACACCACAACCAGCACTGTTAACGCTAAAGTACAACCCTCATTAGTCTTCACAGAGAGGCTATGGAAACTCCACATGCCCTGCAGTGGCTAAAAGTGAGCTTTTCCCTATTACGGCTTAGGCACATTGGCAAGGAAACTTTGATTGCTTCTGGAAAACCTATTAAAAGGCTAAACAGGAATTCAATTCCAGTGAAGTGAATCCATCATTTTCTACCATTACTTCACTTCAAAAGCAAAGTAACGCTGATGACCAGCACAACACTTATTTTAGCATGCACCTGGATGTGAACCAAACATGTCACAGGCAATGTCAAACTCCTGGGGAATACACTGAGACAGAACTGGGGACAGGCCGGGGCTTAACACAGTGCGGAGGGTGCTGGACAAGTTCCCTGGCCTTTTCTGTGCCAAGCTGGAGCCACAGACTAACAGCAACCAGTCCAAAGTTCGCTTGCCAAATGTTAATATTGAGTAAGATTGCCTTTCAAGTCAAAACTGGAAAAGGATAGAAAGATGGGATGGTTGTCAAGCTCGATGTTTAAATTACTCTGTGACATGAAAACAGCTTTTCTACAATAGATGCATATATGGATGCAGCACATGCAGCATCCAAGGCATTCGGTATGGGCAGACACTACTTTGGATTTTTCTTTGAAGCAGGAAAATGCCTGTCACCCAACTGTGCATTCAACAATGCAACTGTCTTCATCTCCAAGAGTCTCCTTGGATGCAATTCAATGACAACATTAGCAACTGCAGGACAGATCATGTAACAGAGACCTTTGTTAGATCAAAGTAACTGCTCTGTGGCTTTATATTCAGGGAATTCACATGTCAGTAATACCTTCAGACTAACATCAGTCCAATAGATTCTGTTATCAGAGACATCAAAATCCAGAGCAGATGCTTCCTTGACTCCAGTAAGAGGAATAGCAACATCATTATTATTTGTTTCAAGGGAAATCCGATGAATTGCTGCTCTGCTTGTGAAAACTAAGAAGGCTTCAGGAATGATGCAAGTCCTCATGTCACTCAACAGCTCAAGGCCAATGGGACAGGCACACCTGGTCTCCTGGGGTGTAAAGAAACACAGATGGCTGCAGCCTCCGTTGTTCTCTGCACATGGGTTAGTTCCTTAAAGAAAACACAAAACAAAACAGTTACTGGTGCAGTGTGGAGGTAGGGGGAGGCTGAATGGAAATGCAATGTAATTATAATTTTTCAAACTAAGTTATCACTATGGGTTGTCAACAGGGAATTAAAAAAACCCAAACCTGTGAGGATGGAAGGCACGGACCCAGAAGCAGAATGCAAGCTGGATCATTTATTGCAAGATTACACGATATTTATATGCTTCCAAGCAATTAGCCAAGCACCCAACAATCCAAACCAACATTCAAAACTGTTTATTTCCTCCTACCCGAGGATTAGGAAAGTGGTCCTATCCCTCCTATAGTACAAATAATAGCTACAAACATAGCCGTCTAGTTTCCCCAAAGATTGAGTTCCTTCACTGAAGAAGGGTAATTACATACATGTTCAGCTTAGCTATTTTTGGCCAAATACTCCATCTTTGTATCTCTTTGAATCCATCCATTTTTCAAATGTTCACTGATACAAAATTATGAGAAAAGAGCTGGGTAACTGCAGTTCTTTCTCAGCTGTTTAATTTAGAGCTGAAAAGATTCATTAGCAGAAACAATTCCAATCAGATCACCACAGTCTCACACTTATTTTCCCTTGTGAACAGCCATGACCAGATAGGAAGGGAATGCGGAAGACAGAATAAGGACCAAAAGATAAATAGGTGCTTATACCCCATCTGCAGCAACCACAGATTTGGGTATTTAAAGACTGTTACCACAAGGAAATCTCCAAGATCAGCCTCAACCAGGTTTCTTTCCCTTTTTAGGACATACATATTTCAGGCTAATGCCGTTACTTCAGCTTGAGGACTTGACTTCAAGTAAAATTTCCTGAAAGGCTGGAAATCCATGGACTAGCAAGGTGTAATTTGACAATCTACTGCATGTGATCCTTCTGCAACTATTCTCTGCTATGCCCAGACTCCAATATTCCAGGTAGTTGACAGATCTGTGGTGAACACACACCTCTCATGAGTTACTAGTGAAGCCAGAGGGTACTGTGACATACTGCCCTGCAGAGTGCTGCCAGAGGACCTAAAACGCTGGTTGCTTGTTTCAGCCAATGCAGTGGAAGAACATGGAGCTCTAGCTGCTGATTCCATACTAAGGGCAAGATTTAATTGTTACTATTTAAGTATGATTTAGGTGTTAAAGTTAATAGTGTAGTGCCACATACTTTGAGGCAATGCTGTAATGGCCACTAACTCTGCATACACTACTCAACCTACTAAAAACCATTCTGCTAACAGAATATCACTGAGACGTTGTACTAGAAGAAAAGAACATCAGAAAATGGAGCAATTCTGTGAGCACTGAAAGTAACAATTCCTATTACTGGAGGCAGGAATAAAGTTTTCCTCATAAAAATTCAAAGAGTGCAGTAGGAAGCTCTGGAAGACTTATGTCAAATGTCACTATGAAGCAGAAGCCCATACTTCTTTTGTAACACTGTATTTTCCCAACTTTAGAGACAATAGCTACAGTTTTCCTTTAAAATTATTAAAATATATGATCCCACAGTTATTCTCAATACAAACGATCAACGGTTCCTTAATGAAAGCAAACCCATCTAGAAACTATTACAGATTCATCCTATGATTGCTCCTGCTTACCAAACACTTTGGTAACACTTGTTGCTTTAAGGCCCATTAAATCTGGCAACTGATCAATAATGATGTCTCTGCTAGCCTTTATCTTGTGAACTCTTTCAATGCTTCTTCTCTGCCAGTCAGTCCAGTAGATGTAATCTCCCAGCAGTGTGAACCCAAATATATGTGGAAGCTTATCTTCTAGGAGGGTTTTCCTCATTGTTCCATCAACATTTATGACCTGTGGGATGATAAGAAAAAAAGAATAATTAATCTTCTCTAATGCTGATACAATTAAATGGCAATATCAACCACATTTTGACAACTTCTCTAGTTTTACACAAGGACCTCCTGAAATTCACAGCATACTGCTTTCAAAAGAATGTACTGCTAATTTTGTTGAAAGATAAATATACTGGAATGACAAGACTGAAAGCAGCTTCTCTCACACCTTCTCCATGAAAAACCAAAGCAACGTGAATTTAACTTGCATCAGTTCAAACCTGCAAACAGCACTGCAAAGGGACTTTTTTGGGGGGATGGGAGTGAGATTCAGGAGATTTTCAATCTGCATTCATGCCTTGGTCTCAACTGAACTCTATCTGCAGAAACAAGGGATGGCTGGACTGACTTTCAGTACTAAATCACAGGGAACAGAAGCCATCAGAATTCTTTCAGGGCACAAGAAGGCCTGCACTTATGATAAGCAAGATCTTTAAGATGCGCAATAAGTGTTGACTTATGTAAATTTGTATTCTGAAAATTGCAGAGAAAGCAAAATAGTACTGGAGATGGGATAAGCCCTACATATATACATTTATGTGCAATATATATGCGCTATCGGCTAATTATTTCATAAGCAATTACTACAGTGATCTCGTGCTACCCCATGTTGCTTGGCATAAGGAGAGATTCATATGATCTGACCCTGACCAACAATCATGGGGCAAGATAAGAAATTAAAATGTCCACATACAATTCCTCCTGCCACATGCCTAAAGTCACCTCCATCTACTACACAAACTGCAATAATCTCTGGAGCATTCCAGAAATCTCTCATCCATGGCAAAGAGTGTATGTTTATGACACAGGCAAAATATTTATCTGACAAATCCCCAGATTCCTCCCCATCCTGCTTCTTGCAACTGGTAGCTGCAACATAACTACAGTATTTTTTAAGGTGCTGCTTGAAAACTCATACTGCGAGCAGCATCAAGTTCAGTGTCGCATTAAAACCAAAGCAAAAGACCACAACTGAAGACAATTTATTTTCCAATGTGCTTTGATGCAATTGCCTCTAGAAATGCTTCACAAGTGGCCAATTACTGTCCTTAAATTTAGGCTACCATGGCTTGTGACTGATGTTTTAAATAGTCTCCTCTTCACTACTATTTGGAAATTATTTGTTTATTCAGACTCATACTATCCCTGTACTTTGCAGGTGATTAAGTTGCCTTCACTATGCAACACTTTTACTTTTGTGATTTAAAGGGATGTATGGCCATTTCAATGCCATATTCCCCTGACTTTTAAATTGCTAAGTGTTTATTTAAGTGCAATATTTATTTCTTACTTTAAAAATGTCTGTAACTTAAACACAACGTAACAGTACGCCATTAAATGCCTAACAATATTGTTATATTGTTATATTGGGCAGTCAAAACCAACCATCAGTTTTAGCCTAATACAGATATCATACAACAGTAAGTTGCAAAGTTTTTTCCATACATGGTAGGCAGCAGAAACACCTACAATTTCTTTTTTCAACATGACTAATGACAACCACATCTTACTAAATTAGCATGTGAATTTCATTATGTACACACACACCCATAGCAGATACCCAAATAAATTAAAAAATGAAATCTCCATTTTGAAACCTTGTAATACTTTACAAATTTGTGAAAACAACATGCATGTCTTCTGTGACACAGTTAATTTGGGCACCACATTTCCCCTGTAGAGAAACACCAATCAGACGTGGTCAACAATTTTACTATGTGAATTTTATATTAAAGAAAAAATAAAAAAAAAAAATGTTAAATGCTAGCACATCGTATTGGGTTTGCATGGCAAGGAGGACTGTCTCCCATGGGAAAAACTCGACACTGCAGCAGGGGAAGAGTACGAGGACTCCTTCCTTGAGGAGGAAGGAGCAGCAGAGAATGTGTGATGAACTGACCACATCCCCCATTCCCTGTGCCCCAGAACCTCTCTCTAGGAGGCAGAGAAAATCGTGAGTGAAGTTGAGCCTGGGACGAAGGGAGGGGTGGACAGCAGCTGTTTTAAGAATTGGTTTTATTTCTCATTCCCCTACTTTGTTTTGATTGGCAATAAAGTAAATTAATTCCTCTTGAGTCAAGTCTGTTTTGCCTGTGACTGTAATTGTTGAGTGGTCTCTCTCTGTCCTTATCTTGACCCACAAGCTTTTTGTTATGTTTTCTCTCCCCTGTCAAGCTGAGGAGGGAGGTTGGTAGAGCAGCTTGGAGAGCACCTGGCACACACCTCATCTTCCAGCCACCGCCAGTCAAACAGCAGAGGTGAGCAGTCAGTGACTGCGTCCTGTATTTGCCTATGCTATGAACAAAAATAACCACTGTAACAGTCTATTTTGCAATGCTTCAATGAAGACTTCTTCAGAGAACAACTTCACAAGAACTTTATTCAGCAGCTTGTGTGAATTTGAACACAGGCTACAATGTAAACAGGATGCAGAAACACACATTATTTAAAACCATGTGTACTTGAACCATGTGTTCATGAACCTCATGAAGTCCAACAAGGCCAAGTACAAGGTCCTGCAAAACAGGTCAGGGCAATGCCCAGGATCAGTACAGGATGACAGATGAACACATTGAGCAGTGCTGCCGAGAAGGACTTGTGGCCAAAAAATAGGACATGACCCAGCAGTGCGTGCCTGCAGCCCAGAAATACATCCATGTCCTGGGCTGCATCACCAGCAGTGTGACCAGCAGGTCAAGGGAGGGAATTCTTCCCCTCTATGCTGCTCTGGTGAGACCCCCCTGCAGTGCTCATCCAGTTCCAGCCCCCTGACACAGGCAGGGACACCTTCCACTAGACCAGGTTGCTCCAAGCCCCATCCAACCTGGCCTTAAACACTGCCTGACATGCCACATTAACTCATAATTTAATACCTGAAATGGAGTAGTCTGCTGATTGCGCCAAAAGGAAACTTTTAAGGTGCATTCCTTATCGTTTAGCACAGAGACTAAAATACACTTTTTTCTGCTCAGGGTTTTTATACTCTTTCTGTAACTGATGAATGGATCTCAACTTGGGTCAAAGGACAAACGCAACACTAAATCTTCTGCGTTTTCCATACAAAATACTGAAAGCCCCCCTTGAACAGAGGCATACACTAAAAATCCCTGAGCAGTCTTAAGACTTTGATGATGAATCTCCTAATGAGGCATCACCAAACTCAGCTAAAATCTGCTGTGGACAAAATTAAATCAACATCAAACCTTAATGAACTGAATTACACAAAAACCACAGTAAGGTGATAAGGTGTGATTTGGTTTTTTAGATTAGATGCTGTGGCAGTGCATGAAAAATGATTTAACAAATATTTCCAAATATAATGCTCAAAAGCTCTTGGCTCTTTGAAGAAGATTAAAGTAAAACAATGCAATTAAATTCTACACATCAGCACGATTCATGTAATCGAGTTGTATTTCAGGTGCACCTGTGAAAAGAACAACTACTCAGCATATGTATAGGATGCCTTTTGACAGAAAGCAAAGAGAACTCAGACACCTTGCTCTTATATTTAATTCATTAAGATAAAAAAATTATTCAATTGCTACAAACAAAGCTGTAGTCAAACCGAAAACAAAATTTGGCTGAGCTAAATCACTATGTGAGCAGTAAGCGAACATAACAGGTTGTCAATGTTAAAATGACACGACTGCCATTAAGAGAGAGATCTGTGTGGTGGACCTGTGGGTCTATGAGCATTCTCTTATGGATCTATTCGTCTTCTCCTATGGAAGAGAAGGGCTACCCTTTCTTTTGCTCTGAGTGTGACTGAGAACTGGAATAGGCTGCCCAGAGAGGTTGTGGAGTCTCCATCCTTGGAGCTCTCTGGTCATGGTCCTGGGCAACTGTCTCTAGTTGGCCTTTCTTGAGCAGGGTGCTGGCACCAGACGACCTCCAGAGGTCCCTTCTAACCTCAACCATTCTGCCATTTTGTGAATGGCTTCTAAGGATTCTCACCCGAATAGTCTAAAAAGGCTTCTCAAGTGAACAATGCCCAGTCTTCTTTGGCTGAAGAAAGAACTTGTGAGACCAATCAAGTGGGTGGCAGTGAGCAGGGAAAGAAAAAGATAAAGAAAAATAGAGAGAAGTGGAAAACTCTGGAGGGTTTTCCCTGCCTCAGAGAAGAGTGAAGCAGCTGTAGGCAGTCTAAACCACAGCCTATATTCAGCTGAGTGTAAGCCATTTGTTAGTATTTCCAACAGCTGAAACACAACCACCTTTCATCAATGCTTTGGGATGAAAGTGAACCCTTTTTTTATTTTCTGGTCTGAAGGGACTCAATGTTAAGCATGTATTGGCAAGCACCGGCAAGCTGAAAAGAGAATAACATTAAAACTAACAGTACCAGAATCAATATATACATAAAAGGGTAGGGAAGGATAGACAACAGATGTATCTGGCTATTTTCCACACAAAAATACTACCACGTCTCTCAGCAATCTGTTGCCTCAAGCACTTGAGAATTTAGAAAGTAGTTCCTCATTGTTATCAATAATTTCCGTCCACCTTGACAATATTTAGGCTACCTGGTAAAAGCTACTTCATAAGTAAAATTCATCAGGTTTCTATTGTCATAACATTTTGTGGATTAATCCTACATGTATATTGTGGCTCTTTTTCAGATCATGCTCATTTTAGTTAAGTTTTGATGTTGACGTACATTTTTACTATCCTCTGATCTCTCATTGAGAGATCAGTGTTCATTGCCAATTGCAAACTATCGCTCATTTCTCACTGCAGAACATGCCATTTGGCTTGTTGAGGATGCAGTGTAACAAGACATTTCTCCTACAACTTCACAAAATCTTCTTAGTTCCACAGAGAGTATTGCAGCTTTGGACAAGACTTTCAAAACATGAGCACATGTAATAAGCTCTAACTGATGGATAAATTTCCTCTTGTTGGAAAGGTTAACATTGATTGGGATTCTGAACCTGCTTATATTTTATAAGTCTCATCTAGAAGCAACTAATGTTCTCCATATGAGTTACATCAGCCTGATAGTTCAGAACTTTGTTCTGTTCACAGGATATCAAAGGATTTAGGGTGCAGCTGGTGAATTCTTCAATTTATCTCTCATAAGCAGGAATACAATGACATGCTTCAAAACTCCTTAAAAGGGGAAAATGTTCAACACAAACATTCTCAAAATAATTTATGCCAACTGGTGGCTAGACCCTAAAACATAGAGAATCTACTGAATTAGTATTTGAGTTTTATTTTTAAGTTCCTTATTTAGTACACTTCAGGGAATTTTTACCTTCCGTAAATACTTTTTCATTCTGAAACATTGACCACCATGAGTTAAGTTTAAGGGAGCATGTGACAACTCTACAATTTAGCTAACATTCATTATGAAAAGAATATGCCTTTCCAACTTAACTTCACCACAGCACGATTATCAGAAACCACTTGTAGCTCTTCACACCCTCTTCATACAACGATAGGCATGTACAGTGCTTCAGAGAGCCAAATGATGAAACTTAAATACTCTAAGTCACCAAAGTGTCACATAGGGAAATGCCACTGGAGGTCAAAGGTTAAAATAATAGAATCTACATTAGCTAACATGTCCATCTATTCATGGTAGTACACCTTGAAGAATGGATGCTTTTATCCCCATTTAATAATAGAGTAGCTAAATCTCATGTACCTCTCTTCTTCAGAAATTGAATCAATCTCTCATTAAACAAATACTTCTGACGAAAGGAGACAGACGAAATATTGGCGCAGTACAAATCAACCTAAGGCAATAGGCATATGACAACTCTTTGGAGGGAGACAGTGGAAGGCTAGGGGCCTCCTGTATGCATCTACATGTATTCATTCAGTTTATCATCTCATGAAGTCTCCTGGCCCAAGTTCTGGATGTGAGAGCTTGTTTTTAGAAGGATGTTTACTTCTAAAACAGTTGTTTCTGTAGCATACAAGCAACTGCAACATTGCACCTCAGGCTAGAACAGCAGTGCTGGAGTATTAGATTTTTAAATCTGATTTTATTTTTTAATACAGCATTCATGTGAGCCACAAATACACTCCTCTAACAGTACATTTTAATACAAGTAAAGCACAAAGACAAAAATGCTGATGACTAAACCTTTAGCTCCTGAGCACCTAAACTATATGGATCAACTGTCACCCTTCCATGTCAAGGAAAAAACCCTGAGCTTAAAAATAATTGAAAGAGGAAATGGTTGTTCAGGTAAATAGCATATGCATATCCTCTTCTGTAGATACCTGTTTTGGTTCACTGTTGGACTCAGATACTAGGAGCAGATGGACTTTGGCCTGACCCCTGTTGCCTTTTTTTAATTTCTCAGCTCAGAAGAGGTCAATGGCACTACTGAAAGATGCAGGGGTATTCACAGAAGTTCATCTAGGAATCAGATATATAATATTAGAAATCATGTTGTACTGGAAAATGAATCAAAAAAGCTGCTTCTGTGAAAACAGCTATGTAATCCAAGAATGTTTTCTGAAAATATTTGTATGCACAAGTTAAAAAAAAAAAACAACTTACCATTTTCCAGACAAGAAAATCTGAAATATGGTAATTCAAAAAGTATTATGATATATTTGCTCCTGGCCTGGATAGGTGGATTCTTCAATGGCTAAAAAACTGGCTAGACGGCTGAGCCCAAAATTGTAGCGGTAAATGATGCCACATGAAGTTGGTGACTGGTCACTAGTGGTGTCCCCCAGGGTTAGGTATTGGGGACAGTCTTGTTCAATACCTTTACTGATGATCTGGCTGAGGGGATCGAGAGCACCCTCAGTAATTTTGCAGATGACACCAAGTTGGGTGGGAGTGTTGATCTGCTGGAGGGTAGGAAGGCTCTGCAGAGGGATCTGCACAGGCTGGATCCATGGGCTGTGGCCAGTGGTATGAGGTTCTACAAGGCGAAGTGCTGAGTCCTGCACTTGGGTAACAACAACCCCTTGCAATGCTCCAGGCTTGGGGAAGAGTGACTGGAAAGGTGCTCATGGAGAAGGACCTGGGGGTGCTGATTGATGGCTGCTGAACATGATCCTGCTTGTGCCCAGGCAGCCAAGGCAGCCAAGAGCATCCTGGCTTTTATGAGAAATAGTGTGGCCAGCAGGACCAGGGAAGTGATCATCCCCCTGTACTGGGCACTGGTGAGGCTGCACCTCAAGTCCTGTGTTCAGTTCTGGGCCCCTCACTAAAAGAGAGATATTGAGGTGCTGGAGCGGGTCTACAGAAGGGCAACATCTGTTCCCACATTGATCATTCTATGTTTCTGTGTGATTGCTGTTCATGAAGCCTTTTTATAAGCAGAGATGAGTGCTTCTCACCTCCATTACTTGCACCCCATCTTGTACCCTGTAAATCCTTCCACATTGTGGTCTCCAGTACATACAGAACGCATTTTGAACACACAGTCTGCCAGCTGTGGTAACCGAGAACCACAATACTCTTATAAAACACGAAAAGTCAATCTCAGTTTTGGTGCAATTATGTTAATAAGCTTCAAACATAACCATAATGAAAAGAAAAAAAAAAAAGCCCTGAATTTTCTTTAGAATTATTAGAGTAAGAAAAAAGTTGCACCTTGGTAAATTAAGTTGCAGAATTTAAAATTTTTCTTCTAGATTAAAAAAAAATCTTTTAAAACTTGCGTCTGTAAGGTAAAGTTAACATTTCAAATACATTTCTAGGTATTATTTAAAATATATGTATTGTTAAGAACATACCATTTCTGTTTGATTTTGCTGTCTACAGGTTATTACCCTGCCATAGGTGTAATGCCCCCATATGTAGACAGAAGCAGCATCTTTCTAGATGGTATTTGTAAGTATATTTTTAAGTAATAACCCCATAATAGATGACACAGCAGCTCTTTAAATGTTATTTTCCCTTCATGATCCCCCATCTTTTCACATACTTGATGAACCTTTTACCAGTAGAAGAGGAAGTATCACAGATCTGTCCGTCACAAGACTTCCTTTTTGTCAGATCTGTGTGTTCCATTCAATTAAAAATCTCACCTTATCACATTAGATAAAGCTTATGAATTGCTGATGTAGCTGGGCAAACCTGCATGGCGCATGTCAGACTAGCAGGATACAGACTGGTACCAAAGAGAGAAACATATTTCTTCCAGTTCTGTGCAGGCTCAGGAGACTCTTGTGATCTTCATTTGGGATACCTGTATCACACCCAGCTTTTGGAGTATCAGAGAACAGACGACTAGTTAATAAGTATTTCTCAGATATATTGCTACCAGCATCAGAGAGTACTGGCTGAGATGTACCTCTTGAGAATGTGCCACCTGCGGGGCTCTAGGTATAAGGTGCCAGTTACCAACTGAAACACATTGATGAGCTGTGAGTACACCCCCTCTACCCCTTACCAGAGATCTCTGCAACCCCATGTGGTGGTAATCAGTCATTTAGCAACCTCAGTAACTGCCAATGTTTTTTGGTTTTATGATCATCTCCACCAAGTTTGCAGGCCTGCAAAAAGACCTGGTTTCAGTTTTCATGGACACAAGTATTTAACTTCTTTTCTAAAGTCAGATTTAGACTTTGGCTCAAAGTGCAGGGCCCCAACACTTGTGAAGCATGCTACCCCTGTTCCAAAAAGGGCTCAGCATTCCTGCTTTAGCTCCAGCTATCCTTTTGATCTCATACCTTGCACAGCACTCCTGGTTTTAAGGCTGCTGTACCATTCAGTGGCAAGTGCAGAATGAAAGGATATCAGAGACTGAGGGATGAGACCGTCCTCGTCAAAGAGCTAGGCTCTGCATATTTGTTTTTTTTGGGGTTAGTTTATTTATAATTAGCTGAAAGGGATTCATTTCTATACACCATTTCACCAGTACTGGTTTACAGCTTCATTGTAAAACACTGAAATAGCTACAAAACTAAAAACCGCACCATGAAGTGGCCATGAAGGCATTCTCCCAAACAGATAAAACATTCAGAAGGCTCTCTGCAGACAAAAAAACCCCACAACCCTCTAGATAGCTAAAGATAAAATACAATTTTTACTCTCTGCAGACAAAAAAACCCCACAACCCTCTAGATAGCTAAAGATAAAATACAATTTTTAAGGTCTCCATTGCCCTAAGGGAAGGAAAAGCCTACAGCCAGCTGCATCTTGATGCAGTTCTGCTTGGCATGGCTTAACAGAGAAAAAACTACCTCAAGATGGGACCTGGTTAGCTTGCAGTCTCTCTGAACGACTACTAGGTATGTGCTTGTTGTTCTGGGGAGGACAGAAGAGAGCTGGCAAAAAAACAGCTTACTGCAAGCAACACCCAGTCAGGACTACGGGATCTGACTGGGCTAACCTTGACTTCTGAGGGCCACAAGATGTTTTTCCTCTTCAGCAAGCCATTTCTGATATGACCGGGATCCACATTACCTCCTCAACCAGAGCAAAAGGAGGAGTTAGGCAGAGAACTTATGTCCCAGCAGAGCTCAAGGGAGGGAAGCAAAGAAAAACCACGGTGACAGATGGAAAGGTGGCCAACAAAAATGAGCCTACTAGTCTGGTTGGGGCAGAGAAGATAAAGGCACAGACTGCCATATACTAAGTAACTGCAGTTCTAATTTGGGGAACAGTAGACCAACTGGACCTGCCTTTCAGAAGATGCCATCTCCTGAAGGCTGCGGAACAGGACACAGAAGGGCTGCTTCTGTGAAAACAGTTTGTTGAGCTGACAGGAAAAGTAAGACCATCTTTAACTGACAAGGATGAGGATCAATGTAACCCAAAGGCTGTACGTCTGTTGTAACACTGGAAGGCTCATGTTCCCTCAAACAGAGGACAGGCACTCAGAAGAGGTAGGGAGGTAAGCTTACTGTAGCTGGAGCAGAGAAATGATAATGTTCATCATTCGTTTTAAGAGTTCATCCATAAACTGGGATGAAACACTTAAACATACATAACTTCCTCTCATGCTTCACAGGATGTCTATGTGCACACACAGCTGCTAAGACCATTAACATTTCCTCAGATCTTGTAGCAGGTTACGCAAATTATCATCACTGTACCTATTTAGTAGTAACTGGAGGAAGTTTCTGGCCTTGGTTTTCACTTATCAAAGCAGGAACAAAAATCCTATTTTCCC
This sequence comes from Pezoporus flaviventris, assembly GCF_033815535.1. Taxonomy (NCBI): domain Eukaryota; kingdom Metazoa; phylum Chordata; class Aves; order Psittaciformes; family Psittacidae; genus Pezoporus; species Pezoporus flaviventris. The sequence goes on along the minus strand of NW_026892584.1, from coordinate 3,222,959 downwards.
AGTGCACTGATACCTCAGTTTCAGAATTATGTTTGTTTATTGAAGCAGAGTAGGTAGAAAAAAAGGGCAAAAGGGGACGCATATGAGATAGATCCAAATTCTCTATTTAAGAGATGTTTTGGAAAGCTGAGAAAGCAAGGAAGGAAAAAAAATGTCCCTGGCTTTGTTTTGATAAAGAACAACTTGACTAGATCAACAGAGGTTTTAATATCTAAGAATGGGATTAAACAAAAGATCTTGTCAGCATGGAAGGGCAGAACAGAATGTGACTGGAACACAGCCAACATTAAATGTTTACTAAAGAGCCCTGCAAACAAGAGCTAACTCACTAATTGCACCTACAGTGATAACATTCATCACTCTCTCCAAATCCCATACATCCTTCTGATTCTATAAACTTTTTCCAGAAACTCACAAACATTCTGTTTTATTACATGTGTGGAAGAAATGGGATGCTAGAGTGGGAAGACTTCTTCCTTTCTGGCCACCTGCAAGACTGAACTAGTCTCTTCGTTTCAGTGCCTCTGTCTCTCCCTCTCCTCTTTTGTTTTCTCTATTTAGCTTTGGGGCTTGGTGGGTGGCTGCTTGGGTGTTGTGGTTGTGTTTGTTTGGTGTTTGTTTGGATTTTTTGTTTGTTGATTTTTTATTTTTTTTTGTAACTTACATTTGGCATTTTACTTAAATCTTCAGCTCTTGAGAGACACCGACTGGGTGGGAATCTTGGCTTGAATTCTAATATAAATGTTTGAAGTGTTCTGGGTTTCAGAGAAATTTAAAATATGTAACATGAATCCCTGAAAGCCTTAAAAGAAAAGGGCAAAAGGCAAGTTACAAAAAAGGCATTTTAAGTCCCCATTTTTAAGCAGATCTCCTTTAGGGAGAAGAGCTGTTTCATGCATGAGCTGCACTGCCTGGGGCAATGGGACAAACCCATCGTCTGGGTTTAGTCATACTGGAACCACCACACACCGCGTTTTCAGGCTGTGACTGGCATTAGCAAGATTCAGAGCCTTCATTAGGAACCGAAAAAACAATATTCACTTCCTCCTTATCAGGAACATTCTCATGGAAGCAATGCCTTGAGTAAGGGCTGAGAAAGTTTCAGGATTTGGCTACATGTACACATGTGCGTATGTATAACACAGATACATACTTACATATATTTGTATGTGTGCGTATGAAAGTGCATACGTCTGTGTTTCTTGTATGTTTTCAGACATCCCATTTCCTGCTGGAAGATTTAAAGATGGGAATCCATGGACAAATCAGTTACATATTCTTTACTGCTCAAGCCAAATGCTCCTAGTGATACATAATGAGATTTTACATACTTTGTGCCTCATTGACTAATTAGATCAGTGCAGGCTACTCCCTCTGTCCCTCCCTTTTTGTACTAGGGACTTTCATTGCCTGTAGCTACACAAGTGTGGTTGCTTTTGCCAAATACTTGTAGATACTGCTAATAGCTTCATTTGAACTCCGCATTGCTGCACATTAGTATGGAGGAGTGGGGGTTGGTTGTGTATTTTAATCCATATTGTGATTGCTTTGATGTTGTTTGCAACAAGGAGTATGTTTTTATTTATACATATCAGAGCTGTTATAGGAATTTGTGCTTCCCAAAGGATTAGATTTCCACTATCAAACAAACACAGTGTATACTTAAAAGGGGGAGACTAACTAAAGGTCAATTTTCCACTCACAAACTACACTGCTTAGCCCTCTTTCAGTTTTTTCCATCCATGGATCCAAACGATTTGTACAGAAAGCTATCAGTTATCCCCACCTCGCATGCAAGGAAACTGAATCAGGACACTGCTACACACCACTGTTGGTGACATGGATGGTTAATGCCGTGTTAGTAGAGTCATAGGACCCACTGCTGCCTCTGGATTGACACTGACATCCCACACTTTGAAAAAACACACAGAAACTACCAGAAAAAAGGATCCATAATTTTTGCATCCCTGACAGGCAGTGCATAAGAGGGCAGAAAGAACAAAGTTGAGGGGAAGGTTTGGCTGAAGATATTTTTAAAATTGAATCATGAGAATATATAGAAACTGGTTTGGGTTGGAAGGGACCTTAAAGATCATCTAATTCCAGCCCCCCTGCCATGGGGAGGGAATGTATATGGCTCCTGTTACTTCTGCTTCCAAAAGCTAAGACCACAAACCACAGCATCACTTTCTTCTCCCTTCAGAAGCTCAAAGTCCATGTAGAAATTATTACAGTCTCTCGAAATTAAGTATATATGCCAAAGGCAAGAATGAAACTGCACTTCCACAAAACAGAAAAGTGGTATCTCATTGCTAACCCCCAAAGTCATACACTTAATACCCAAGATAGAGGTGACTCTTCTGGGGGAACAACCCCACTGCCATTTATCGAAGTTTCTGCTGCAGCTCACTTCCATGTAAATTAAAATCTGACTGCAAAGTCTTACTGTATAAATGCCTGGAAAATAACTCTTCCTTGCCAAAGTGAGTTTTGTCTCCCAGTTGTCATTCTGAGAGTGCTGCAGGAGCCTTTATCATTTGAGCCCACAAATTCCTCTTAGCACCAATAAACATTTCATTTTAACATGAGTATTGTTTAAAATTACAATATTTGATCACTTGCAATGGAAGAATAACTTTTCAGAGTACTTTGTGGACTCTCCACAGCTTCCCCTTCAAAATTAAACTTCAGCTTGGGGTATTTGTATCTCTTCATATTCAGTGTTTTGCTTTGACTGATTTAGTCATTCATTATCACTATAGCATTCTGGAGGAAGAAATTACAAGGGTGAAATAAGGAGAATTACACTGTTACAACAGTCCACATCTGCTAGAAAAGGCACTTCTACAGACCTTTCAGCATCTTACAATAGAATCAGAGAGTGGTTTGGGCTGGAAGGGACATTAAAGCTCATCCAGTTCCAACCCCCTGCCATGGGCAGAAACACCTTCCGCTAGACCAGGTTGTCTTGAACACTGCCAGGGATGGGGCAGCCACAGCTTCTCTGGACAACTTGTGCCAGGGCCTCACCACCCTCACAGGGAAGAACTTCCTGGTAACTAATCTCCCCTCTGTCAGTTTAAAGCCATTCCCCCTTGTCCTGTCACTACAGGCCCTTCTGAAAACAGTCAGAATCACTGCAGAGCTACAGAAGGAAGAGGGCTCATAGTTAATACACGGAGAACCTGGATGCTCCTGCCTGCCAGAACAGCACTCTTCAGTTATGGTGTGTGAGAAAACTGGACCTTTTCTCTGACCCCGCGAGTGGCACGTATTCTAAGCACTTTTTAGACACTAAGAAAGCTGCTACAATCACTCATTTATTTAAAGAATGCAACCTCCATGTGACTAACATCTCCTAGTACTGTTGCTGGACAAGGCTGAACTATATAGTTCTGCAGTGACCCAACTGACTAAGATGAGATGGCACTGCACCTCACTCGTGAAGAGGGGTAAGGACAGATGGAAACCAACCCAGCCTGGTGTGCCAGCCACTGTGATAACCCCAGCTGAGCCCATAGGGTCTTACCTGCTACAGAGTATGGCTTAAGGCTATGTCTGAGCCTTCTAGCAAGTATGACAAGACAGTCACAGGGGTGCTGCAGAGAGCCCTGAGTGTCAGCAGAGGTACAGACTCATGGAGGGCCTCACCTCTTGATGTTATTAAACAAGGCTGAAAATCTGAGAGAGTAATCTAAACAGACCAAAAGAATTAGTTTTCTACTCAAGTTACTGGGTTGACATAAAGTATACGAAGTGCTCCGTGCGTCTATTGGAAACATATGGGTTTTTTGAGCCCGAGGACATGGGAGAAGGCAGCCACTGTGACTACAAAAATGTCAGTTTCCTGTTTAAATTTGGGACTGTATTTAGACTTATCATCTGAGAGGTTTCTCTGGATAAAGGGAAGGTTGGTTTGTTTGTTTGTATTAGGGATAAGGCAGTTTCCGGATTGGGATCACAGTGTTTATATTTGTCAACTTTATGCCAGCTGTGAGTAAAAAAAAAAATATCACCAAATTTACTCAAACACTGTTTGTGGTGAATTTGTTTCTGTTCATCCAATCCCAATTCCTTTGGTTTGTTTTGTTTTTTTAAAGAATTGGTCATATCCACACAAAAAATATTTAAAATTTTGGGAATACCAGAACTATGCAGCTGCTATATAGTAAACTATTAGATACTTAGTTCCTCTCAAAAAGGAAGTTGAAGCATATTTGATCAGAAATAGGTTTCCCATGACCTTCCATTCACTGCTTGTATCTTAAAGCCGATGTGTGAGTTCCAGCTGTATATTCAACACGAGACTTTTACCTACCATTTGACTGTGAACAGCTGGTACTGCCTACTCAGTTGGTTCTCTAAGGAACTGTCAAATGCAGCTGCAACATGGAGAAAAAAACATACTTGCAAAAAGCTAGGCTGAAAGCTTTCACCTACTTGTTTGGAAAGATACCAGGGTGAGAAGTTGACAAGTAACATGGCTTTGGCTTGTCTAGTACTCACCTCTCCAAAGCAGAAGGAATGTAACTTACTGAAATGAATTTCATCTCACTCTTTGTTGGGGTCTCTAACAGAGAAGCTTGAATACATTCACTTTAAAACACAAGGGTGAAAAGGACAGCAGTTTTCAAGCTGGCTCACTAATGGGTTAGCTGCTCAAGAAATCAAAGACAGGCAAAGATCTGGATGTTATCAGAATAAACTTCTTGAGCCTCATCTGCTGACATAAACTTGTCAGATGTTAACACAGTATACAGATGTATAAGACCTCTTCACGCTACCTATGCCTCTCCTTCAAATGCTTGTTTCAGCATGGAGAAACTGAACGACAAAACGTGTCAAGTTTAACTCGGAGAAAACCAAAATTATTTCACCTGTTCCAGCATTCATCCATAGCATAAGGTATTCCACTCCACTTTGGAGAGTGGACTGATCTGACATGTTTAAGAACTTAGTCTGTTTCTCCAAGTTGGACAGGGCTTGGAGCAACTTGGTATAGTGGAAGTTGTCCCAGCTGGGGGTTGGAACTTGATGGGTTTTAAGGTCACTACCAACCCAAGCCACTCTGTGATTCCATGAATGATCTGTAGCAGCAGATTATCTTTCATCTCGGCCTATCTTCCCCCTCTCACAACTCATTGTCAAGCTTTTCTCATTTGAGAGCCATTTGATACATGCTTTCAACTGCTTTCACAACAACTAAGCAAGCTGGGATATTCACCAATAAAAGCATTTAAATTTGCATTGACAAAACTATCCTGTGCCAGGTGCCCTATTACAATCACAGGTTCAAACTTTCAAAAGCTAGGAAATACATAATGGAAGCAAAAACTGATGCAACCTTTAATTTGTTCTTAAACAACGGTAAGTAACAGCTAGCACTGACTTCCATACCTTGTAGCATCATCAACAAGTTACTGATAACTATGAAAATGAAGGAAAAAAGGCCAGCTATCTTGTAGGTCCTCCCATCTCAGAGGTAGAAGACAACAAAAACATGCATGAGAAACTCTTGACTACACAAGGGTGGCATCAAGTGCCCTCATTAAGTGGAACAAATGGGATTCCTCCTCCCTGTGAACTGTTTCCATTTCTATAGCAGGTACAACCAACTGACAAAGCAGAACTGTCATGAGGGTGTTACTTATACCAAAAGAAGATCCTGCTAATGCATAAGTACCATACAAAGTCTCCAGATCAACATTTCACAATGCCATGAATGCAAAGTGTCAAAGACAAGGAGGAGATGATGTTCTTCTCGCTGCCTGTATGGCCATGCTAGAAGCATGTTGATAAAACAAGAACAAAGACAAGTGCTTGTACCAAGAACCATTTTGACATTTGGTCTGCTACTGAATCCTCAAAGGCTGATTCACAAGATGAGGACATTAAAATCCTAAGAAAAAACATAGGGAGGAAAGAGCAGAGGCTGAAGGAGAAGCAGTGGCACTTCACAGAGATGCCTTGAATCTCCCCATTTCCTGGCTTCAGTCAGTTTGCATTTACATAGCACTTCACAAACCTTAAATTAGTAAGGCAACAACAACCTGGAAACACTAATCTTCCTCCACTGCAGCGGCACATGATGCTGAAACACCCAATCCAAGGTCTTGCAGCAAGTCAGTACAAGTACTACCTATTTACTTTTGTCCCCTGGGGATCTGCTTTATGCTGAAAGATTTCCCCAGTTCAACTCTGCCAAAAATGCCCACCCAGAGGGTAGAGGAACATGTCACACTGAGGGAAGGAGTGCTGGTGCTCTCTGGATGACATAAGGGTGACACTGAGGAAATGACCTTCCCAGCTCTAGCACAGGCTGAGGGGCATGACTTCTTCCACACTTCCTACCCCTCCCAACTCTTAGACCTGGCCCGAGTCCCAAATCTAACTGCCTCCAGGCAGTTCACACAACTGAAACGTGTCTCAATTTAATAATCAGTAACAGGAAAGGCAATAATGCTCCCTACAAATTTCCCTACAAATTTCTAGAAGTGGGTGCTGCAAAGTTTAAACCTTCCTGAAAAGCCTCACAGGCTCTTGAAAAGTCATTGCAAAATACAGTATCCCTCTAGGTGAGTAGAGGCCCCGGGCTGGGCCTTATTCAACCTCTCCTGGGCTCCATCTCCACCAGAATGCAACCAGCCCTTAAGAAAAATCAATAAGCAAATAGGAACAACTTAAACCTGGGAGTTCTGTAATTACTGCTCTAGAAGAATCTTCAGAATATTCTGGTTTTGACCTCTGTCACCTCCCAGATTCCCTGTGGAACCTGTCATTAATTGCTCATTGTTCTGGTGCCCAACATTTCCAAATCATAGAAGCAAAAAATCACAGTCATTTCTGTTTGAAGGGACCTTACAGACCATCCAGTTCCAACCCCCTGCCACAGGCAGGGACACCTCCCACTAGACCAGGTTGCTCCAAGCCCCGTCCAACCTGGCCTTGAGCACTGCCAGGGATGGGGCAGCCACAGCTTCTTTGGGCAACCTGTGCCAGGGCCTCACCACCCTCACAGGGAAGAACTTCTGCCTAAGATCTTGTTTAAATCTCCCCTATGTCAGTTTAAAGTTGTTCTCCCACTAAAGTAGTATTACACCTTAGACTGAGCAGTGCTATTTTAGAGTAGTTCAGCAGGACAAAGTACATCTCTTACATCACTTTGGACTAAGGAAAATGGTATCTCTGGAGCACAGCATATTCTCAAATATTCTGGAATAACTTCCAATCTAAGCATAAATTTACAGGCACAAGATTTCCCAGCTGCAGCAATTTTTACACAAGTTGTCACAGTTGTGACAAGATGGGTGCTGAAAATTTGCTGAAGTTGACATTATTTTGGTGGGAGGTGTACAAACAAACCCAAGCAATTCTCTTTTTAATGCTCATGACAAATATTTCACTTACACTTTAATGAAGACATGCATGTCTGTGCTTTCAGTCCAGGTTCTCCTTCATGTTGCTACATGCAGGTAGCATTGACTCTACAATCAGCTGCTGATTGCAGCTTCTAAGCATTCTTATTAATTTAATAATGCATTGCCTGTTAATATTCTGTTCTGACAATTGACTTGTGCAGTTGTATTTTCGGTTACGAATCTGCATCGGTAAATCTAGTGTTCAGTTACACAATGAGCAAAGTGAACATGTGGACTTACCTATGCTAAAATATGATGACACAATTTCATAGATTCATAGAATGGTTTGGGTTGGAAAGGACCTTAAAATCATCCAGTTGCAACCCCCCTGCCATGGGCAGGGACATCTCACCCTAGGCCATGTCAGCCAAGGCTCTGTCCAACCTGGTCTTGAACACTGCCAGGGATGGAGCATTCACAGCTTCCTTGGGCAACCCATTCCAGTGCCTCACCACCCTCACAGTAAAGAACTTCCTTATATGCAACCTGAACTTCCCCTGTTTAAGTTTGAACCCGTTACCTCTTGTCCTATCACTACAGTCCCTAATGAAGAGTCCCTCCCCAGCATCCCTATAGGCCCCCTTCAGATACTGGAAGGCTGCTATGAGGTCTCCACACAGCCTTCTCTTCTCCAGGCTGAACAGCCCCAACTTTCTTAGCCTATCTTCATGCAGGAGATGCTTCAGCCAAGAGCAGAGAGGAACCTGAGATGATAAACTAGAATACTGACTCTCAACACTCTTTTAGCAGTTTTGTAAAACCTCCTTATTGCTATCTAAGTAAGTGGAGAGAGACCTCAAACCAAACAGTTCTTTCACCATAGACAATGGTGAAACTGATGCACTGAATTTATTAATTCTTCCTGATTATATGATAAATTGAAGATCCATTCTGAGATGTTTTCAAGAGACAAGGGGTTTGAGGGAGGACTCTCCTCATATAGATCTATGCTAACTGCCTGGGGCTAAATCAGAAGGACTAACTAAAATTAAATAGAGTAACTGAATAAATAGAATAACTAAACAGAAGACTAACTGCCTGGGGCTAAAACAGGAATGGAAGATGACAACAGGGTAGCTGGGTTTTCAACCTTGCTGCTTTAACCAGCCTGATGAAGAGAAACCCCAGGGGAAGGAAACAAAAACCAGTTCTGCTCTCCTAGAGACAGATCTCACCTGCCCTCTCTCCAAGGACACAGCTTTCATGACCAGTGGTTTCTAAAGCAGAGGGGCTCTCCTGTGCTTTACCCGCTAAGTAAGGGGAATGGGGTATTCAGGCACTCAAAGTTAAGTCTAAAATGTTAATAGCACATATGGCAGAAAGGAGGCAAGTTTTATGCTAGAAGCAACTACTGAGGTTCTAATTATATCCTTTGTGGAAAGTTTCTTCTTGCCTTAAATTTGCCAAAAATGTTTGATATTTTAACACAGACTAAAACCAGGCCCATAGCTAGAAGAAAGGTGCATTCTGTGCTTGTCAGCCATTATACAAATCATAATGCTTTACTTTTCAACAGGATATATACATGTATAATTATTAAATATACATATTACATATACATAGACACTAAAGATCTTACTTATAAGTTAAAAAAGCACATGATCCAAAATTTCATATAGTCATGAACTAGTGGCCAACATAAATAAAAATAAGCCAAAGCAATATCTGATTTAAGAAAAACTGCAAGTGGGTTTGTTGTTGGTGTGAAGTCTTTTTAAGCCAGAAAGTAACTAAGTCAAATGAAGAACTAAAAGGCAACTCGGATGAGTAACTGGCAATACGTAATCTGAGCAATTGCCTCTCCTTGTAAACTATGAGCTCTGCTCAATGAGATTTAGAAAGGTAAAACATCCCATGAAGGAAAGGCACTCTAAGAGGCATGAAAAAATTACTGTAAGAATATGAGCTACAATGGGAAATTTTATAACTGTCAGTGGATGATAGGTGACATTCACAAAGAGTCTTGAAATGTTGGACAAAAGTCACTGGAGACAAGGCAAGATGAAAAAGCCCAGTGTGTTCATACAATGGCTCACAAGAGGCTCCTGCGGGAAAGGGAAAAGGCAACAGAAATACCTACGCAAACTGCAAACACCAAAGGACAGCAGGGCCCCATCATAGGTGAAGTCAGTCACACAATAAAGGTGACAAGGAAAACATATGGCACCCCAGACAGAGACCAGCACACAGACAAAATGTAAAATGACAAGGATAATCAAGATGTCCCAATAGTCAGGATCAATAGAAGGAAACATTTCTCTGCAAAGTTTTTTATTCATGTGTCCATCCAGCTATGAAAAATCCTACTAAGAGTGACCCTGGCCATCAGCTTTAAGCTAGGAAAATTAAAATTCAGAAAACTACACAGATATTAGATATTACAGAATATCTTCTCTCCTTAACCTGCTTAATCCCTTGCCTGCTTAACCTCATAAAACTGTTTTCCTGGGCTTGCTGAAGAGCATATTTCTTTTTCTGCTCCCCCCCCCCCCCCTTTTATTAGAAAAATGAACAGCAACCTCATATTACTCCCTTTATTTCCTGACCATTCACTGTTGCTCTCATTTCTGCATTAGCACTAATGCGAAAAGCTGTGCAAACCAGCACAAAGCTAAGCTTTAAAAACTTAGGCTGGGTATTTGTCAACCTTTTAATTCCTCCGTTAAACAAATAAACAAAAACCCGACAACCCACACAACTAGGAATCCATCAGTAATGGAAAGAGTAATGCAAGGAATCTGTAGACCCATTCTTTGAAAACTATGAACAGGGAAAAGAAGACTATGAAGAAGGCTGCCCTTGCTAGCTTCTTGAAAGCAGAAAAAAAAAAAAAGTGAAACAAAAGGTCTGAGGAGAAAATTAAAAGCAGCCTTCAAAATAACCCAACACAAAACACCACTGTGTTAGGAAGGAAGAAGAGGGGGGACAAAGAGGGGGAAAAGTTAAAAAAAAAGAGAAATAAAAGGAAAAAAAGGGAAAGGAAAAAAAAAAAGAAAAAGAGAAAAAAGCCAATCCAACAGCTCAAGTGCTAGGCTCTTTAACACTGCCAACTCACAAACCTGTCAAACTTTTCGCCCCATCTACTAGGCTTCTTTCTTTAATACTACAGTCCTTCTGAAAAGGGGAAGCAGAAGAAAAATGATTGGACTAAATTTGCATAACTGTGCAACATGGGAGATTTATGAGCATTTTTTAACAGCCAAATCAGCCAAACAAATTGTCTCCAGGACTGCAACAGTAAGCTACTTGGGTTCTTAACATCGGCAACATCACAAGTGAGCTGGGAGAATCAAATCCTTCATTATAAAAATCAATCACAATTCCCATTCTGTTCTTCAATCCCTAAAAAAGAAACCCACCCCAAAACCCTAGTGCTGCAAATCTAGCCTTCTCACTGAAGAATGAATACTAGATAAAAAGAGAGCCGACAGCTGGCCCAGAGCCAAAAATAAAGCTTTCAGGGACAAAAATTGCTGAGAACAATGTTTGTTCTGCGCTCAAATTTTTATACATGCAACTCTGTACAGACAAGACAGGCACATCTAGCGACATGGCTAAGAATATACATTTATGATGGAGGATACCGCCTTTTAAAAGGAGAAATAAATTACAGATTAATGCCTTTTTATGCAAGCTGCAAGGAGAAAAAATTCCTGGAGCAATTCAATTCAGCGCAAGGAACAAGGTTTCTTTCAAAAAGTCACCCTTTAACTGGGAAGGGCGCTTCTTTGCAGGGAGTCTGAACTGAGAAATACGCAGCTCCTTGCTTTCTATTTATAGTCATTCAGGCAGTGAATAGTCTCATTCCAAATGCCACAAGGCATGCTCACAGCCTTTTATTCGAGAGACCTGATTTGTGTTTCATATGAAAAAGTCCAGCCCAATGGAAAAGGAAAAAAAAAAAAAAAAAGAGGGGGAGGGAAAGAGAAAAATGGCAATGCAACACGCAACAGAAACATTTTTTTCCCCCAGCATCTCCTTTATGAAGCTGGTGGTGGAGAGTGTAGAAAAGAGGGGTTTTTTAGAAACTTCCCTATGGGAAGGAAGAAAAGTATGAGCTTTGGAAATACATGCATTTTTACTCATTAACACTGAATAGCAGTTGCCCTGCAATTTAAGCAAGTCTGGGGGAAGGAGGAAAAGGAGCGAGGGGTGACAGCATTTCAATTACTTGGCTTTGAAGGACCCTTCTGAATGAGAAAGAGACAGAAAACACTTGTCAAATGCAAGTTCAAGTGAAAGCCACTTCTGCCAATGAAGTGTGCAGATGGCTGTGGGGGTTCCACTGAACCCTAACTGGGCCTCTATTATGTCTTCATTGCTCACAAAAAGGCAAGGGTCACCTTCAGTTTAGAATAAGTTAGCATCCTTTCCCACAGAATGACTCTGGTCAGTCAAGCCAAGCAAAGGAAGTCTTCCTTTGAGTGACTGCTATCCCATCAGTGCACTGAAGAATTTTTAGAAAGGCTAAATAGACACAAAAACCTTTGGTCTCATCGACACTACTGACATTTATCAGAAAAAATTCCCACCGTTGCAGGCAATCTTGGGAGAACTAGGGTAGGCCGGTGGTGGCTGTCTTAGATTTCTTTCTCATTAGGGATGGATGATACAAGTCTAAAAATGGTACTGACAGCTTTCAAAATTTCACTAGTAAGACATGGCATGAAAAGGAAGTTCTACACATCTAATTTTTAGCATGTGTTCTTCCAGAAGATGGGAACCCCAACAGGCCAGTCCATTACACCAGGTCTCCTGTTTCTAACTGCATCCAGGTCTGCATGTTTCACAGCTGAAAGCTGCAGAAATTTTTCCTGATAGCATGGGTGGTACCACCACCTGCCATCCCAGCATCACTCAAGGCAATCTAGCTCATGCTTTCCAACACTATCTCCTGTACTGCTGGGAAATATCATTACCAATGCATTACCTTCAAAAAAACAACAAAGCTGAAACAGAAGAAAGCTAGAATTTGTGTTTGTGGCACAAAAACCCATATTCTTATGAAAATATTTCATAAGAAATATTTTCCCATATGAAAAGATCGTACCCAAGGTCACTAGACACCAAAAAGTGTGTGGTGTCCTTCCCAGTGGGTTCAAAGGATCACATATGAGAAGGAGAGCTCCAGACACTGAAAGGTCAAGTATCTCTAGTACTTTACTTCCAAAACAGCAGCAGGAAAATAAGAGCAGGGGAAGGACTTTTTCCCAGGGAAAAGCTAGATCCCAAACTAGGAAAACTACAATGACAAATCAAACTACCTGATAAGGTACACTGTGCGTTATTGACACAACTATCCACAAAGTTGTCAGAGTCAACACTGCTGTAAGACAATATTCACAGGATCACAATTCCTGGGCAGCACAAGTCACCATCTCTCTAGGTCAGAGGTAAGCTGTATGGCGAAGCTCAGTATTATTCTTGGAAGAGAACAGGAGAAAGCAGGAAAACGAAAGAAAAAGGGGAGTAGCCTGCAAAGAAAATTCATCATACTACTGGCAAACAATATAGCAAGTAACTTTGAGATTATGAAGTTTAAAACTCTCTTGACTACCCTGCCTGCTAGTTTGACAAAGGAATTCAAAGTTACTTCCATTTCCACAGAAGCCACCTTTTTCTCAGCAACTGGAAAGAGGCAGACCTACTCTGCACCAGAAAAGACATGAGGTTCTCATAAAGGGGGGCCCACTTCCACACTTCATAGGTACAGAAGCCTTCACAGCATTAAATACAAAATCCCTCTTTTAAATCCAGGAAGTTGATCCCAGCAAGGGAAGTAAAGCAGAATTCCCTCCCCAGCAAGCAGAAAAATGGTGATTTGATATAAGATAGCCTAAAATAATTCTTCAGGGAGAAAGGAGAGCCTCAAACATGTAAAATTCAAATTATTTTTCAACTTTGTAGTTTAATACATCCTCAGGATTTCCTCTTGATAAATATAGCAAAAGCTGCACACAGAGAAGTAATTCCTGAGCGCTCCACAAAGACCAAATTTAGAGGCTGTCAGTTGCTTGTTTTTTAAGTCATCCCTTTAAAAAAAGTAGTACAAAACAACATAGTCCCTGGAAAATCAACAAGATTTAGAAGCTTTATGACTATCCAGCCACCAAATCATAAATGGTTGTAGATGAAAATAAGTTCATACTGGTACAGCTTCCACCGTGGAAAGACTCAAAGGAGTATTTAAACAAGCAGCTGCCAGTATTTGTGGATTTTTCACTCTGAAGCTAATGGATACAGTATCAAGCTGGGCATATAAAAGTTTGGGAGAATCCCTGATCAAGAGTATTCTATGGAGGGTCATTCAATCAAATCATTATTTGAGAGTTTTCTGCTAGTGTGTTAAGTGGCATGACTAACACAGGCCGCATCATCTCCTGTATCGCCTGCTTGGGACAAGAAGCCCATGCTGTGACTGCTTCCACACAATGGCGTTTTGCTGCAAGGCTGGTCTTGCTCTGCTTCTTCACAGATAAATATTTCTGGTTATTTATGATGCTGAAGGCAACGTCAGTGAATATGAACCTTGCACTTGGAACACAGAGTATTAAACTTTTTGATGTTTTTGAGTTCCTGGATATTGGGAAAAGGGGGAGGAGGGGAGGTTTATCCAGTATCTCTGCACAAACTTTAAGAAAAAATTCTCTTTAATACTGAAAAGATTTGCCTTTATTGTGGAAAATCCATTTACGCTCAACAGTACCCCAGATAGCAGTCTTCACTTCAGATGTTCAGCTGCCTTCCTTTTCCATATGCATGGCCTAGATGATGGAGAAAAGAACCAGAGCCAAGACTGCTGAAGAATGGAAAATAACATGTATCTCCAAGAGCACTACTGAACACAGGATAGAAGTGGCCAAAGTTTGCACGTGTCCCTTACACCGAACACTTTCCTGTTCAACACTGTCACAACTTCCTCTTGCTCAGGGCTCAGATACAAGTTCACCTGCTAGCTAACTCAAAACATTGAAAATGGACAGGAGGGACTTCAACTTGATACGTTTATCTTCTTCCATTTGGCCAAGGAGCCTCTGCTCTGTGAACACTTCCTTACTACATAGTTCAGAGCAGAAAAGTGTGACACGTTCTGATCAGCTAAAGCAACTCATTTTCTCCAGCAGCTCACATACTTGGTAACAGTCCTCTTAAAAGTTAACAAAGCTAATGTGGTGCAAGGTAAAAAACAACATATTGAAATTCCTGATTAAGTGGTAAGCATAATCTAGACAATTTGATCTTGTAACTAGAAGACGGAGGCTCTATGAAGACTAGAAGGCTCTATGCTCCTGAACAGTTTACAGACACTGTGTGTTAGCAGCTGGTAATACTTCTGTGTTCCAGAAAGAGGTAGTCTCACACTGGGAAATGCTGAACCAGAGTTCAGGGTTTAGAAACACGTACCACAGCCAGAAGAGTTTAAGTCTGAAATCGCTCAGTGGTCTGGCCTGCTGAACATTACACATCATGTCATCTCAGCAGTCTGTTCCCCACTACACACTACAGACTGGTGTGTACAAGGCTGGGCCAACTGCAATAGAATTATAGAATCACAGAATGGTTGAGGCTGGAGGGGACCATCAGAGGTCATCTAGTTCAACACGGTCACCTAGAGCACATTACTCAGGATTGGGTCCAGGCAGCTCTTGAATATTTTCAGGGAAAGAGACAACCTCTCCGGGCAACCTACTTCAATGATAAGTCACCCTCACAGTAAAGAAGTTCTCCCTTGCTGAAGTCCAGGTAGGCAACATCCATGTGTACCATGCTCTGCCCTTACCTACTCAGCCAGTTGTCCCATCATAGAAGGAAATCAGGCTGATTTCCCTTTGGGTGAATCTATGCTGACTACTCCTAATCACTTCTTGCTTTCTACATGCTTAGAGATGGCCTCCAATATGAGTCATTCCATCATTACTATGGTAGCAAACTAGTTAAGAAAGATCATTCCAATATGCCTGAGCAGAAAACTCTGAATTCTTTCAGCAGAGGAAGCTGACATCCCTGCCAGTCTGAACTGAGGTGCATATTCTTGACTCCAAATCTGGTGATGTGTCTTGATGGTGCAAGCAAAACACAGCCAAGAGGCAGATGAGACAGTAGGGATTCCTGAAGGGGAGAGAATAAAAGACCCTATTCCCCTAGCTGCCAGATTTCCTTCTTCTTCCTAATGGTGCACACCCCCTTTTCACCTAAGAGGCTCTGTCAGGCTTTAGAAAATTTTGTAGAATTAGTGAGAACCTGTTTTATTCTTTATGCTCTCCACAGACATTTGTAATAGTCATCATTAAAGCAGTGAAGCCAAAGATAGATACAGAATCTTCCCTCCCAGAAAGCCTGTGCTCCATCCCAGCAATGTCCCTCTGGGGAAAGCAATCATAACAAATCTGTCATCAGTCTTAACAAAGTCCAAGAAATGCCAAAACCCTGCAACAACATTTTAAGAGAATCCTTCCTCCAAATGACTCCTCCTGCCCATTACACAATGACTATCTGGCTGCTGGTAAAAATTTGTTCCCAAGCCTACTAGTACAGCTTATTGCTCCTCAGCTTGGAACTAGATGATCTTTAAGGTCTCTTCCAACTCAAACCATTCTTTGAGTCTATGATAGGTAATGATATGCCAGGTCTTTGGACACTGCTATGGATATAGCTCTCATGTTCATGCTTGCTGAGCAACTTCCTTCAAGCAAAACAAAAAACCCCATACACCTACTATAACATTTGTGCTTGCTGGTTCAAGCAAAACACATAGCAATCCAGAAGCCTAACAGCTATTTAAAACTAATAAAAACATAGTGGTATATAATGCTCACAAACCACATACACAACCTCCAACAAAATAACATACCAAATGTCCACAAACATGTACACATGTCACTCCTGCAATAACACAGTTTAATCACAGGCAAGAAAACAGTACATTGCAAAAAGAAAAACTAATGGCTGTGTTCAAAGGAGCAATCCTGGTTGCAGAATATGCTGCTGAACAGAGCTATATGAACAGCAAGGATGCATACGTGGTTTGCTAGCCCAATTCTGATATATGTTATCCACAGAATTACAGAATCATTTAGATTGGAAAAGATACCATTGAGTCCAACCATTAAAAAAGCACTACCAAATCCACCAATAAACCACATCCCTAAGCGCAACGTCTACATGTCTTTTAAATACCTCCAGGGATGGTGAATTTACCACTGCCCCAGACAGCCTCTTCCAAGCCTTGACAACCCTTTTGGTGAAGAAATTGTTCCTACTATCCAATCTAAACCTCCCCTGACACACCTTGAGGCCATTTCCTCTTGTTCTGCCACTTACTACTTGAGAGAAAAGACCAACCCCTACCTTACTACAACCCCCGTTAGGTAGTTGTTGAGAGCCATAAGGTTGCCCCTCAGCCTCCTTTTCTCTAGAACAACCCCAGTTCAACATTAACATATATTTATGTCATTATAACATGATACATACCACTTTAGACATGTAGCACTTGCATCTAGAAAGGATATAATTTGCAAATGTATTAGAAGCAAAAAGTATAGGATATAGTGTATAAATGCTTCATGTAGGGATGGTAGTATAAGCTTCAGTTAATAACTTACTTCTAACAATTACATTAGCTGATATTTCTCTGCCACAATTCCAAATTGAGCCAAATGTCACCAAGAAGTTTCAAAAGAATCATTGAAATTAAAGCTCCCTTACTATCATCAATTTAAGTGATTTTACTACTGCAGGTGTCTACTACTGATATCTGTTCTTTAGATCAAGGAGAGTCTGTATTTCTTATATATACATCCATTTCACTTTTCTGTTCTTATGTATTAATATAAATATGCAGTGTGGGGATTATTTGCATTAATATAAATATAAACTAGGTCTTCTGAAATACACTTGTATTTATAGAAAATGATGCTTTGATTTTTTTGTATCTAATCAGCATGTAGCGGTAATTTTAAATTAGTTATTCTCTCTATGAGATTCGCCTGTTTCAATAAATCAGTGCAGAGTACCTCCCAAGTAGTTTAACACACTACACTGTCTTTTTAATCCTTTGGTGAAAAATGTCAATCCACTGAAACACGCACACAAAAATGTATTAGTTATGAGAAAATGTCTCATGTATAAATTAAATACTACATTTTTTAGGTCAATTGACTGGAAAACAAAGTGTAATATGTAAAGTATACTCAGGCTTGTTCAGAAAAAGCAGCCTTAAATTACTTTAGTTAATTTTTCTTCCCACTACAACTGACTTCTGCAAAGCCTATTTAAGTAGCACATTGTTCCAAATATCCTTTTACATTATTTTTGCAGAATGCAATCAATGACAAACTAATTCTAAAGGCTGTTGCCTTAAATTACAAGGACATCCCACATAACTACATCTTGGAATTTTTTTTCAGTGACATCAAGGGTTGTAATCTGGTGCTGACTTATACTTTAAATACCCTACAAACTTGTAAAGAATTATTGTACATAATTACGGGTCTTCTGTCCCTCAAATGAAGGACATTTGTCAATAAAGGGGAAAGGGGGGAGGACATGGGGAAGCTATCAGAAGGGATAGTCTGTGTAACATTGATTCCAAGAAAACTGCACAAAGTAAAATGCATACATAATAACAGGCACCTGAGAATTCAGTAATTGCTCATTATGTAATTACACCTTAGGCATTTTAAGCAAATGCTGAAGAAATAATACATGGAAAACCTGGCTAACCACAAAATTGTTTTTAAGGAGAATTAGGGAACTCTACACGTGGGTGCCATTGGGTCTTTGCTTCTCTCTCTGCTGGAACCCTGTAATCCTTATTAATCCTCTGTTTGTTCCTGGAAAGTACCTTTTCTCTGTCAGTAAAATCCAGAGTTTCAATTGGATTAATCCATGCCCCTTAGCTGTGGCTGAAGCTGTATGGGCAGACTACATGATTTTGACAGACATGACTCAAAATTTTTCATGTGTTTCTCCTTGATGTACATTTTGCCAAACAAATTAAAATAATAATAAAAACCAAACCTGGGAACAATGTTACCACAGGGTGCCAAATTTGCAGTGAAAGCCCCATAGGCTCCTATCATGCAAAATTTTGACAAGCCTTGCCAAATGGTTTCTTCAGGATGCAAACTGCTTGCAAAGTGACTGGGCCCTTTGTGTTGCAGCTGAATGCTGCGGATGGAAAGGTTAGGAAAGGGGTTTTTGCCAGGGAAGCAAAACTGCTGTCTTCACCCTACGAAGTTTCACCCTCACAAATAAAACATAGTCTCCTGGTACAGGATAGTGCTTGGCACCCTCAACAGCTCTGCAGTGTTCCTTTGTGAAAGGAGCACACCCAAAAGTAATGTCAAAATGTGTTACTGAAATGAAACAAACCTATCCCCAAAACAAACAAAAAAACCCTAAACCAGAGGCATTTACAGTACATTTCAAACCTGAGGTACAGCAAAAACAGGACACGTCTCCAGCTTATCAAATTTCCAAGCTGTACAACAGACACTGTTTGAGAACTTCATATATGAACAAGCCTTCCCTGAGAGAGTAAGACTACCTGCAGATCTAAAATACTAGAAATCACAGCAGAGATACACAAACAAACACGCACAAGCTATGCTCACTCTTGTTTTTTCTATATGGAAAGCAGCTGAAGTAATGCATTGTGATGAAGGTAATTCTCAGCTACAAGAAGTTTGTCAGAAAGCTACAGTAAAAGGATACATAGTTCACTGTTCACATTATCAGCCATCAGTCTCAATACAAATTCTTCCCCGACAGGCTTCAAGTACGACCATGCTCTGCACAACAGTTTCAGTTTATTCTATTTTGCAATTTCTACACAGTGAGCTGGGACATCCTGAGGCAAGTGAAAGTAGACGGATAGCAGAAAACAGTGGAAATGGGAATTTTCTCCTTTAGCTTACACCTTCTGCAGCAATTTGGTCTCTGGAAAATAGACTCATAAAAATCCCAGACTGGTTTGGGTTGGAAGGGACCTAAAAGCTCATTCAGTTCCAACCCCCCTGCCACAGGCAGGGACACCTTCCACTAGACCAGGTTGCTCCAAGCCCTGTCCAACCTGGCCTTGAACACTGCCAGGGATGGGGCAGCCACAGCTTCTCTGGGCAACCTGTGCCAGGGCTTCACCAACCTCACAGTAAAATTTTCACAGTAAAAATTTCTACTTGCTTCAGGAAATCTGGGACTGGAGTTTTTAGATGAGAAAACTGTCAAGTGACACCACTGCAAAAGTCCAAGAAAAACTAATTACTCTGAAAATAAGTCGATGCAAGTAGATAATGCACCTTAACTACACCAATGCAGAGCAATATACTAGCCCATCCACTGTCCCTCTCTATTATCATCTAACAGCTTTTTGGCCTCCCATCTTCAGCATGTACAAGGCAACATGCAGGAATCCACATGTTGCTTCTTTGCCTTGTGCAGTAGAGTGCAGCTGTGGAATACCACATTCTGAACCATGTGGGGTTCAGAAGGGGGCACTTCAAGCACTTGGTTGAAGTCTTCCTCCTTCAGGACTGCTCAATATAAATCTGAGTATCATTTTAGACGACTAAAGAGCCCTCCCCATGCAGTGTAGCAACAGAATAAACCACCAGAAACTTGATCAACATTTCTTTTTCCTAATGAGTTACAAAATAGTGTTACAGCTTACTATCTACTACATCATTTATGCTAATTTTACAAAGGCATTAACACAGATTAAGTATATCCAGTAATATGCTTCAAGTCAGTTTTAGATGCTTACCAGGAAAAAAGAAAAATCCTAATTTAAAGCTAGATCCACTAGAGTATAAAAAGCAAATAAATGTGTATCTTCAATTTGCAGTCAGCTGGTTTTGGTTTCCAATGAACTGCGGATGCAACAGGCATACATACACTTAGAGAACAAATCAGAGACACCAGCTGCGCTGGCAAGCCACTGTAATGGCATGCTCTTGGCAACAGAACAGATGCGTGAGAGAATGAGTTTATGCTCAACAACTTCAACAGTGAGTAAAAGCCTTCATACACCATACAGTAAGGTTTCATGTGTACTGGGCAGCAGAGTAGGTTACTGGGACAATCTAGGGTATCAACAAAACCTCTCAAACACAGAAGTCTTGCAGGAAAGCACTGTCAGGTTACAAATATAGCAAGATGGGCAATAAAAGTGAAATACAATCCATCAGATCAATTTGCCTCTATTTTAAATATTTTCTTAGTGCACTTTTTTTTCATCTTGCAGCTTCCCTATAACTTACTATAACAACTTCAGATTGAGGTTCAAAACCCAGTTTTTCCTTCTTAGAAATATAAGCACAAATGGCCAGGAACCAGATGCACTTTTAAAACAACTATTTTAATTAGAAACTAATCATTGAGAGTGGTGGGGAACACAGCAAGGTCCTAAGTAACTGTTTGAGACTTCTTCAAAACATCTGGCTGTATTCATATTCTCTATCCATAGCCTCATCTGTCTCAAATTAAATGGACACACTCATGCAAGTAAGCCCACTACTATATACAGGTCTTCAACAACACCATGAATACATTCACAACAAACGTATAAAATGGCTGTTCCACAGTAGTCTTAGATTACACAAAACGCATGTGCCCTCCTACATCACAATATTATCAAGCTCTACCAATATGCTGAATTTCCTCAGTTGAATACGGTTGTTAATAATTCACTGTAACCTCATAATCTAATAAACACAAATTTACAAGCCCCAAAAACCCTTGCCCTAAAAACCTCCATTTTAACCCTTTCAGTTATTTATCACCGTCTGCTCTACATGAAACTACTTTGGGACTCAGTTTTCTGCAGCAATATCTAAGACTCGTTTCACTTCTGTGGCAGCACAATTACTCTTTTAGATTAAGATTCAAGCATGGATAGTAATGCAAAAACGACCAGGAAAATGGCATCTCCTTTAGGAGAAAGTCTCTTGAAACATCCTGGGCTTCCGTGGTGCGAGTGTCAATATCCATAACTAGACCAGTACAGGTACCTGCTTTGACTGTATTTTACATTTAAAGCAGTGAATTTCCAGAGACACTTCACTAACTCCTGGGAGTACGTCATAAAAAATGAGCAGATAATTTGCCCTAATTTGTCTAGTGTCTGAGCAATAGGTAGACAGAACGAATTTTTTTCATTTTTAAGAAAATTCTTCTGAAAGAAAGGGGGGCATAAGGGCATCACACTGTTCTATCAGACACTCTTTCAACAATTCAGAAATAATACTATCATAAGTGTTTATAAACACTGTGAAGAGGATTTCCTCTCCTCAAATTCAGAGGTAGAATGTCTACATTGTTTTCAGAGCAGATGGCACATTAAAAATTACTTCTTGTCCATTTATCTGGACACCATACAATCATTATGTCCTGAAATGTGGCTCTCTAGAGCTCACACACCCACCTTCTCCTGTACATGAACACTGCATCAAGTCTTTCACAGCAGCAATTTTAGATACTAGTTCCAAGCACCACAGACAAGTCAAAACATCTTTTGAAGAGGTTGTACCTGAATGTCCCAATTTGTTGCAAAAGCCTCAGGTAAAACCTCTACTATAGAGATGCTTAAAACCTGAGCAATTAAAATACACTTGTAGCAATGTAGACATAACAAACAATATTTCTAGCAAAAGTTATCTGAACCACATGAATGTGTTTCCTTTCTTCTCAAATATGTCTTGTTATGCTAAATACCATGTTAATATTAATGAAACAACACACTCCTCAAAAAATTCATAAATGTATCCAAGACATAAGGCAACACATGAGAACTGCCTTGTTTTCTAAGAATGCACCCAAGTATGGCCCTATTACTTACCTCAATTTTATCTGTTTTTGCATCTCCCCAGTAAAGCTTGTCTTTTTCCAGATCCAGTGCCAAGCCATTAGGCCAACCCAGGGATGTGTTCACCAGAACTCGCCTTTCTGAGCCATCCAAATAAGCACATTCTATCTTTGGACTTTCACCCCAGTCCGTCCAATACATGTAGCTGTAAAAATAAAAGAGGGGAAACAGCCTATGCATGTAATATGCAAGTCAAACAAGTGTCAAGATCTGTCCTGCTTTTGAAAAAACTTACTAATTTTTGCCAACTGCAGGAAACAAGTTGACTTGAACTACAATCACTGATGACAATCTAAAGTTTGAACATTAAATAGATTAAACTATTGAAAATGTGCAGTGGACCAATTCTTTCAAAGTTATGATAACATTGAAGACACAGAGAAAGGAAAATATAACCAACCACACAATGTATAGGTTCACTGACGAACACTATTATTTAGAAATCACTTTTTATATACACAGTATTAGAGGGATAAAGCAAGGGAAATCTAGTTATTTCCAGAACATCTGACAAATTATACACACATCATCCCCCAAAATGCACCAACCACAGGGCTACCAATAAACACAAAACTTACCCCATTACAGGATTGAGCACTATTGCTCGAGGTTCATCTAGGTTTTCTGAGATAAGGATCTTTCTTGATGTCCCATTCAACCGGGTCACTTCAATGCGGTCTGTTCCAGTATCAGTCCAGTACAGGTTCCTCGCCACCCAATCCACAGCAATACCATCCGGATGATTGATTTCTGTGGTTACCAGAGTCTGTGCTCCAGATCCATCAAGGTAGGCCCGACGAATTGCCCGGACATCATCATCAGTCCAGTAGATGTAGCCCTCCACAGGATCATAGTCTATCGCAATTGCGTGTCTGATATTGTCTATCTGCAGAATGATGTCAGTGAAATCTGGCATGTCCAGGGAAATCCGCCTCAAGTCAGTCCTTCTAGCAAGCAGCAAGACTTCTTCAGCACCTGGGGAGAAAACCATTCTGGGTATCATTTCCTTTCTTACTGTGGTGAATGCTTCAATACACCACAGCAGGCTGTGAACAGCCATTGTCACTATAAGAAGAGATTTCCTTGAAACAAGGACATGAAACTTTCATCAAAATGTACACTTGTTTGAGAAGGGAGTTATTCCTAATCAGTTCTTCTCAACCAGCTACTTGGGCTCGCATTCTTATTTCATAAATACAGCATCTTTTCCCCAGCCTCCTAAACTAATATGGAACACAGCAATCTCTAACTAGAATCATAAAAAAACCAATAAATTTGGTAGGTGTAGTACCAAATATTTCATCATGCTATATAGCATTCCTCAGCCCAGCCAAACTTCCCACGAGCTGTATCAGTGCATTAGATGTACTTTTCGCACATGAGCCCCACAGAATAAATGACATAGGCTAACCGAACACTTGAGTATTTTGTAAACAAATTGCATTAATGATTTACCCCACACATCCCAGCAAGAAAGCAAGTTACAACCACAGCAAGTATTTCTCATCTGGCCAAAGTTAATGCAAAGCTAATTCTAAGGCAGTAGGATTGCTGTTCTTTTCTCACCTCTATTCCTCCCCACTGCAAAGTTTCACTGCTAGTGGAAAGGGTGCCAAACAACAACAAGCATATTTGAAAGACAAATGACATCTTCAGTGTCATCTTTCTTGCAACTTCTTTTATTGGTACAAAACAGGACACACAGTAAAATATTTAGTTGCATAATGCATTTTTTTCAGATTCACCCCTGCATGCTTCAGCACAGAAAGAGCAGTACGAGTATGTGTCTTTCCTACCCTGTGATTAAATTGATGCTGTGCAGATTGAAAACTGACAAGGAGTTTTTACCATTTAGCCACACATCAAAACAAGAAACGAGAATAAAAGTCACTTGTAGCATTTCATCCAGATCAGCAAACACCAGCAGGAGATGGTAACTTCCAGTTACCACCTACAGCTCAAATAGAATAAAAATGGCCAATGTGGGACAAACCTTTTGAGTCCACCAATAATAACAGAAATTCAAATCCTCACAAGAATTTTCTTCTAGGAATAATTCACATCTAGACATGCATATGGAGGTCTGGAGACTTAGAATTCGAACCTATTGCACATCAAAACCAAATTCACATTCCTTTTGGGAACTGTACTGTGCCATTCGCTTACGTATTTGGAAATCAGAGCTTAGTTTCCAAATACTTATCTCGGAAGCTCTGAAAAGAAATAGTGCTTGGGCTGCAAGGAAAGGATCTAGAAAAGCAGCGTTACAATATCCCCCAAACAAGTTTGCTACACAGCCCCAAGGACACAATTTAATGTGCACTTTGAACTACCTCAAGTCACAGCAGCTCCTGAACGAAGGGGTGCTGCACTTCTCCTTGCCATGGGCTACTTGTTCTCACTTCTGTATCACGTCTTCTCACATGCAAGCACAGCATGGTTGTGTGTTGCAAACCACATTAAAGAGTTGATCCAAACAAAAATGAACTCAACAGAAATAAAGCCATCAGCCAAAGTTAACAACCAGACCAGCTTGCTGCAAAGCTCACAAACACTTGTTGCGGACTCAGGGAAGGACAACATCATTCATCAAGAATGCTTCTCCTAGTCAGTGTTAGCTGACGAGGTTTGATAACTACAGCATCATCTGCACTAACAAACTTTGAGGAAAGGCTTGGGAAGAAGGAAAGAAACATTAACTCAGAGCTCAAAAACCATGTGGAGAAAAGGGAGGAGGGAGAGCCCATTCTTGACAGCAAAGCAAAGGAGATGTCTACCACCAAACTTATGCAGATTTTCTGTCTTCAGATGTTGCAAAATAAAAAAAAAAAAAAAAACCAGTTTTCAGGAAGAGTGTTTCATGTGCTTGAAACTTCTGCTTGCTTCTCGGGACACAGCAAAACTGTTGTCCAAGCTGAGAAGGTGACAGTCCCAGGCGACCAGACAACTTAGACAGCTGCATTCCTCCATTGACCCCTTAGGTAAGCACAGCAACAGTTCTTAATTTTTTCAAGATTCTTTTCCGTTAAGGGAACACTGCATCAGCAATCCTTAGAAGGCACTGCAAAAAGCATTCATTTTCAAAATGTATAAATCTACTGGATTTTAGCACCTATACTAAATAAAAATAATGGGATACCTAAACCAGTATTTGATATTTTACATTATCAAAGAATTACAGAACCTGGCCTTGAACACTGCCAGGGATGGGGCAGCCACAGCTTCTCTGGGCAACCTGTGCCAGTGCCTCAACACCTTCACAGGGAAGAACTTCTGCCTGATCTCATCTCAAGTCTCCCCTCTGTCAGGTTAAAGCCATTCCCCCTTGTCCTGTCCCTACAGGCCCTTGGTCAAAAGCCCCTCTCCACATTTCTTGTTGGCCCCTTTAGACACTGGAAGCTGCTCTAAGGTTTTCCCGGAGCCTTCTCTTCTCCAGGCTGAACGAGCCCAGCTCTCTTAGCCTGTCTCCAGAGCAGAGCTGCTCCAGCTGTCTGAGCACCTTTGTGGCTTCCTCTGGACTCACTCCAACAGGTCCATGTCTTTATGTTGGAAATTTTATGCCTAAAAATGTTGTTTTACTTCCTGAAGAGTGAAAAAAAAAAAATATATAATCAATCAAGCAAATGTTTTCTTAAAAACGACCATCGGGTACAGAAATCTAATGTACAGCTTATACCTCCTCTTCTACCATGCTACTTTGCTAGATATATATTCCAACAAATAATCTTTTAAAGATTAACTAGGTAGAATAGCAAACAGCATGAAGGAAAGGTGAGACTGTCAACTACCTCACTGGAACTACTGCAGAGTACATCAAATGTGAGAGAGTTCCCAGACAGCTATTTTAAAAAGCTACCTGGGAACAAAAGCAGTCCATAGTCTGTGATGGTTTTCTCATTCTCTTCATCAAGGATTACCCCAGGAACAGTGGTCTCAGGGCTACATTGATTATTTCTGGATTAGAAAACAGGTCAAAATCAGGACAACATGAAAAGCATCAACTTCAAGCAGAAAGGGAGGATCTTCAAAATAGTAAAAGGGTTGTATTCAAAACTGATCTATGCTATGTTAAATATGTGGTATTTCTATGGAGCCCGTTCAAATAGAAAGGCTTTCGGATCTCTTTTGTTTCATTAACTATTTGGGTGGACATTTTGTTAGAAGTATTTAAATGGTATCAAGTCCCATGGTACTAAGTATTACACACACCTTCTTTTTTCTGACATTACCATCTCCAAAGAATTTACAGTGCCACCAGACACTGTTTTGTCCAGAGAATGTTAGCTTGACCACAGCAGAAGTGAAAAGGAACATAGGCCTTATTAAATAAGGATTAATATTATCTCCATATTATCTCCAATAGTAGAGATTGTCCACGACCAAAGAGTCTTTTTACAGAGAATTTTCCAAAAGATCCTACTTCTTAATACGTTTAAACACACAGAAAACATTTGATTTTCTAATGCAAATTAAAATTACACCTTGATAGCCAAAGCAAGGGGGACAGAAGGGGACGGAGGGGGGAATTACTGTTAGAGAAGCACCTTCAAATCAGGACACTGATCTGCAACTGCAGAGGTTAGAGAGCACACTACAACAGCATAGCAAGTATAGCAGAAGCAAAAATCATGTAGCAGAGTCTTATATCTTGCTTGTATATTTCTGAAATATTTCACTTGTGGGAGGCAAAATAAAACCTCCTGTTTTGTGCAAGTTAAGTAAAAATTCAGGCCTCAAAACTCAATGTGGAAAAGTGGATGCACCTGGCCATCCAAATGCCACACAAACTCTTCTGAGTTTTAAATTATAAATTAATTTTAAATTGTTTTAGCTCAACTGTCTTAAAAAGTGAGCAACATTGCAGCTGTTCAGCCACCCACAGCACTGTGAGTTTCATATCCACCTTAACTTCTGAATTTCCACTATATTAATGTGTCTGTAATCACAGCCCTAATAATTAAGTACGAGTAGTGTGAAGCAGAGGAGAATTAAATACATGCCTAGGAACTGATAACACAGCAATTACAAATATTACATGTATTTCTAAAGACAACCAACATTACAAGCAACATTGCATGGGAACTGACAGATAAGAATCAAATGTATACGTTTTGCCTCTTCACACAACTGATTGCAGTTTCTGACATTTTCAGCTGCTCTGGCTATTCCTGTAGGCAAATACTACTGTATAAATATTCCTAAACTCAGGTCTGTCCCGTGAATATGCACAGCTGAAAAAAGAACTGGGAGAAGACATCTTTTCTCTGCTGACATAGCAGACCAGAAAAAAAACCTTCAGGTGATAACCAGGACAGTAGCTAAACTGGATGATTCTTGGGAAATTCTTCTAATTTCTAACATACCTTTAACTGAGACTTATGGGAAAAAGAAATAATAAGGGGAATGAGCTACTTGGCCAATTTAAAGTTCTGGCTGCTTGGCAATCTCTACTATAGAGATGCTTAAAACTAAGTCAAATTATTACACAACATTCCTGACAGACGTGCACCTACATCCTTGGACACTGAAAAACACATGAACAGAGAAAATGTTATCACAGCATATTTCACTATATTTCACTCCTCACGCCCTTGAAAATTGGCAAAAGAGCATTATTGGGGGTAATTTTGGATAGGTGTAAAAATCCTGGCTTTTATTATAAAGCAGTTCAAGATCAGAGACTTGGTTATAATCATATTTTGTTAATAAATTTCTGCTAGAGAAAGAAAAGAGTTGGCAGGAGGCTCTGAGCACATCCCTAAGAGATGAGAACTTGACACTGGTTCTCTCTAAAAACCTGGACAAACACGCTTGTCTGGCTCATTAGTTTTATCTGTATCATGGAGGTATTTTGATTATTAACGTTGGTAGGAATGTTTTCAAGGCTACAAAAGTGTTATGCCGTGACTTGCCTACTGTTATCCTAGATACCCTAGAACCTGCCTAATACATGGCAGCTAGCTATTTACCTAGTGCTAAAGTGCTACAGCATTTTATTTAATAAACTTCATCTTCAAAACCTCTCTCACCACAGTCACTTTTGTAACCACATGATTAAGAGATTCCCAGCAGAACTGTTAACTGCTACAACATGGTCATATATAAACACCATACAATGAACAAAAGCCTTTTTTCGAGGGGAGAGGGGAGTGCAAGCTATTCCAACATCACAATTGCAGCAACCAAACACTGCCGCAGAAGTTTCTGTAAAGTCCCCTATGCAAGCCATAGATCACAAAATCAGAAAGAATTAGGTCCCTGTAAAGTCTCCATTCAGACAGCATTTTAAAAGATTGAAATTAAAACTGTCTTATTTTTCCAACTGTTTCAAACTTTGAACTGCTTCTTTTTCTGTCACCTTGTTTTTATTCAACAAAACCTTTCTGCAGACCTTCCACAGAACTTTTCAGTTCTGATGAAAAGCTGATGAACTGTTCTGGTTAACACGCAGAACAATATCTGAACTTAAAATGCAAGGAGAACAGAAAACAAAGTAATACCATTCAAGGCAGTTATTCTCACTCCCTGAAGACTATATTCACTCTATGCAATCAAGAAATCCTACACAAGCAGGTTAAGAGACTCCTTTTTTTGCTCATATATGTGATGCTTTCCTCCCCTATCCAATAATCAGATATTTTTAATATCCACGCTAAGTATAGTGTTTGCTTTGATTTGGTTTGTGCTCTTGTTATTAAAAATCCATGCTCCAGTGCTGGAAATGGCAACCATACTCTATTTGTAAAATTAAGTACAATCGAAGCTGACAGCAGCGAAGCAGGCCATCCCACCAGCTTGACAAGAGCCTTTTCTATTCTTCCCTTGGCCCACTTCACATTTGACAAGTGACAAGACATCTATAATACAGTAACAAATGCTCCAATTTATTCACCCAACCTAAACGAATGTAGACTGCAGTGGCTGCC
This sequence comes from Pezoporus flaviventris, assembly GCF_033815535.1. NCBI lineage: Eukaryota > Metazoa > Chordata > Aves > Psittaciformes > Psittacidae > Pezoporus > Pezoporus flaviventris. The sequence continues at coordinate 3,193,752 of NW_026892584.1, read as the reverse complement.
TCTGCTAATCTATGCCAGAAAACGCCACGCTATTCCTTTCCCATTTGTCTGCCTGCTAATTAGACTTCAACAATGCTCCATTGTGAGACTCTTCCCCCAGTTTTATGTATGTGCACGTGCATGCATCTGCATGTATAGACTTAGGCTATATAGACTTAGGCTATTTACAGGCAACTTTGGAAATCTCTATATTTGGCAGGGGCTGGGGGGGGAGAGAATGATCAGATAAACTGTAAAAATGGGAAAGCTTTTAGCTCTTCCCTGAAGAAGAAAATAGTAAGCACTTTTTGAAAACAGTGTGTTAGAAGTACCCTGACTGCAGGCAACTCTTTTACAAGCTGTTTGAGCACAGCTATCTCGGCACTCTTGACAAAATAAAATGATTTACCAGAAAAACAAGGGATTTTGTCAGTTGCTGTAATACAGTGAGTTACCTGGCAAAGTCTCAACATATGGCACAAAGCGTGGCGTGGGGAGAAGGGTAAGATGCAGAATATGGGTGCGGGAGAAAAATTCATTATTCTGTACGGAGTCTATAAAAATAACTAACATTGCCATGCAGTTTAATAGGCTAGCCAATATTCAAAACAATTACAACATCTTGCATAAAGGCTTAGCAGTAACTGCTCTTCACCCCACAGGAAAATTGAAGTAACAACACTTGTTGTGAGATGTTTAAATCAACAACAGTGAGTTAAACCCCATTCCTGCTACTCAGCTTCCACAGAAAATAAAATATTTAAGGAGTTGAAACAAACTTTGGTAATGCCTAAAAATAATGGAAATTCTTTTTATATCATAGAAACACAGACTTGTTTGGGTTGGAAGGGACCTTAAAGCTCATCCAATTCCAACCCCCTGGCACATGCAGGGACACCTTCCACTAGACCAGGTTGCTCCAAGCCCCATCCAACCTGGCCTTGAACACTGCCAGGGATGGGGCAGCCACAGCTTTTCTGGGCAACCTGTGCCAGCGCCTCACCACCTACACAGGAAAGAATATATTCTCCCTGGGTACCTCAACAGAGTCAGTTGCAACATAAACAGCACTATGCATCCCAGTTCAGGTCTTTCTTTATTTTCCAGCCTGAGAGGAAGTGAGCACTGCTTCATACAGTGTGATGTTGAAGGGCTGGGAAAAGCTGTCGAGATACTCTCCTACTTGACACTGCACACTGGGGAAAGCATGCAAGGCACATCAGGTTTACCACCTTAAAACTGAGAGTTGCGTGCAGTGGGAGTATGCAACCAACAAAACAGAAACAGGAAAAGTTTCTTTGAAAGAATGTTTTGAGCGTCCGCATTCAGACAGCCCTTGATTTAATTGAAAGGTAAGTAGGCAATAAGGAAAACTAACACTTGTGACAAAGAAAGGAAATACCAGAGCGCTCACGTAACTCATAAATTACATCATATCTGTCTGCATGTTACAGTGAAAAGTTGCCTACTGTTTCTTCCATTATCTCAGTAGCTGAGTTCCAACAGTTACTTTGCCTGAACCAGAACAAAACCCCCTACAATTCAGAGATTTGACACATTTATACCGTCATTAAAAAAGCCCCGCAAACAGAATATTAAACTGTACAGCTGCTAAGACGATTAGCACAAAACAGCAGACTAAGACAAAATTAGTTTCTTCCGGAGAAATCTGCTGCAACACAGAAGTCAGTTACCTACTCTAATTTAGGACTGAGCTTATGTGAGACACCTAAAATTTGTACATACCCAGTGTTACACGTGGGAGCACAAAGCTTTGTAAAGGTACTATTGACAGAGTAGACAACTCAAGAGTTACTCCTTTTGAGTAAGTCTTAGAAATATTTACTCAATGTGACATTAGTGTAACAGTCATGACTGCATGGGCAGTAAACAGTATCAAAGGTCAGCACAACTGTCTGGCTATCGCTGTACCAAGCAAAGAATCTGTCCTTATACAGAGGATTCATTCAAACACCTCAAAGCAGTTGAGCAACTAAGTCCTACCCCAGACCCTGAGGTCTGTCTATACCATATGTGCTTTAAAGAAAGAGAAGAGAAAGTTGGAAATGTTAAGTGGTAAATCTGAATGTTAGCTTATAGATATCATAGTCCAAGCTTCTACTTTGTATTAACAACAGAAAAAAATAAAAGAGCATCCCTTTGCACAGAATTCTTAACAGTTCATAAGAAGCCATAGGAAAAAAGATGAGCCAAGAAAAAGTCTGTCAGAAATCCTCACCACTAGAAAGAAGGAACAGCCTTTGGATTGTGGTATTTCATTCCAAAGCATAGTGTCATAGTTTAAATGCACCTATTCTCTGCTGGAGATATAAAATACCACTGGCTCCAAGTAAGGAATCACTGACTTGAGAAGGGACAGCCATTTTACCACCCATTCTGTTAAACAGTTTTGGTGGTGACACCTTCAAATAAATACAGAATATGATCAAAAATTTATTACAACCTAACAAGATACATACTCAATTTTTTTTTTAATACTGAACTGCAATACAATATTTGTCCTACAGCCCTACTGATGTTGACTTCTAATTGCAGACACTTCCCACTCACTAAGAGACCCTGAACATGTTAGTGTCTCTGCATTGCTGTCTTCCTTTACACAAACAGAAATACTTTATGTCCCATGAGCCCTCTCTGAGGCTGACAGCTATATAATGATTTGAAGTTTAAGCATTATTTATTATGCTCCATGTATGACGAAGCCACACAAAATTCAATTCTGAGCTAACACAATCACCTGTCAAAGGGTAAACATCATGGAAAAAACTTACAAACAACTGTAAATGAGGGCTTGCAAATCTAGGGGGCATCTCAACCTCACTGTTGTTACATCAGTGCAGCAAAATAGAGCTCGAGTTACCATTGGGTCTTGGTAACTTTCCATGCGTAGGTACCATGGTGAACACAAGATAACAAAGTTTACACATAAACCTTCTCAGTGCAGACCCAGGATGTGGTTCTTCTGCAGCATAAAATCAGAATCAATCCAGAGACTCACTAGTGCTGAGAAAGAAGGTACCATCTCTAACTAGCCAGTGTTTCAGAGTCCTGGAAAGCAGTCATCAATCAGGTACCAAAGCCCAAAGACAGTTTCATTAACTAGTTTAGCAAAACCACTGACAACAGAGCTGTAAGATGAGATGGCAGACCTTCTAGAATACTTACTCCCTCCCGGTTTCCTCCCTGTAGTATGTTTCTAATAGATTTCATCCTATGAAATTATAAACAAGTCTATTTCCATGAGGCTATTTCACTTTCTCACTACATGAAGTACTCTCCATTTTTATAAGGATGAAAGCTGCTATGAATAGCAAGTAATGTGATCTTTTCATACAGATCAAATAAAATCACAAACATAACACTAACAAAAGCAAGCAGAAAACAGACTCAAAACAAGCAAGATGTACACATGAATGAAAGACAAAAAAACACCCATGAAATTTTTATGAAATGGAGTAGAGGTAGCATCTAGAATAGAAGAGGTAGCATCTAGATTTTCCTTGATTGTCAGGTACCCATTGCTGGACAGTTTTCACAACCCTGTCTGGTGTATTGGAAAGGTATCTCAGTGAAAAATAGTTCCATGTAATACTATTTCTGAGTAAATAACACCTAGCCCATTGTTTTAGTGTTAAAGAATCAACAGGATGTGTTTGGAGTAAGTAGTATACCACAGGTCCCAATGCAGCAAGTAAAATGCTATTTCCTCATTCAACCCACTGCATCTCATTTTCATAGTCGGGAATCTGGGTAATTCTCCACCTTGCAGGAACCACCATAGACTACTTGTACATTTGATCTATTATCCAAACTTTCCCTCTCATCTGGTGCAAAACACCCATAGGTATTTTCAGTGAATCATCTGGCTGGAGGGAAGACACCACTATGATTAAGGAGCTAATATGGCTGCATGCACTGGGGGAGATTCCAATTACACAATTATCATCTTCAGAGAAGGATCAGAATAACCTCTAAGAAGCCACATCTCATACTAACAAAGAAAAAACACGAGCTCCACAATTCCTTGATAAGCAAAGGGAGCACAGTATACATTTGGGAGTGCAGCAAGAAGAGGTGGAATGAGGAAGAAGTCCTCTGGAAATTCTGGATCACATCTCCCTGTGGTAGTCAGACACCAGGCACAAGACAGAAGACATCTATGAAGTTAAAGAATTTTGCAACCAAAAGACTGTGGTTTCCACAGCTGCATTTCAATCACAGAATGGGCAAGAGGGAGAGAAAAGCATACAAGGCAGCTGTCAAGATTCTAGGAAATAAGGGAAAATAAGAGTTTTTCCTGTGTATTTTCATCATGATAAACAGATTAGGACATGAGTGCTCCTTCCCAATACAGCCCCAAACTAAACTCTGACTATATTTCAGTATTAACTACTGGTATGCAAGATTTTGCTTCCAGCATCTTCCAAGTGCTAGAAGACTGACAGTTATATTAGGTTATTCACATAAGGCCAGCAGAAGCTTTCTCAGGTACTTAAAAGAGCTGATTTACAGCAATTATCCCAAATAACAAATGTGGACCTAACCCTTCCCTTTCACAAAGGGGCTGTTCATCTCTAATTAGCAGTTCTCCTACTTAATCAGAATGTCTGGATTAGTCCATACTGTTTCTCTTTATTAATCAGGAAGATGTGTTATAACAAAGGGACCTCCTTCTCTGAAAATATAATAAGGGAAGCTGGCTCTTCAAACACCTGAAGTTAGCACTACCTTTTCCAATTATGAAAAAAAATTCCTCTTTTTTCACTTGAGCAAGCAGATTTTCCTAGTTTATTTGATAAACTACAGCTGTCACACCTTCCCGGCAGACAGAAACCCGCTGGAGAAGTCATGACAGTCTGGTGAAGTTCCTGCTGACTGGAAAAGGAGAACTAATAACCCCCTTAAAAAAAAAAAAAAAAAACCACAACAAAAAAACACAACAAAACACCAAACCCCCCCCCCCTCCCCCCATGCAAAAAAAAAACAAACAGGAAAAAGGAAGATCCAGGGAATCAGAGGCCAGTCAGTCTCACATTGTTGCCTGGCAAGATCATGGAGCAGGTCCTCCTGGAAACTATGCTAAGGCACATGGAAAACAGAAAGGTGGTTGGTGACAGCCAACATGGGCTGTCACCATGTTCACTAAGGGCAAATTGTGCCCAACAAATCTGGTGATCTTCTATGATAGGCCAGAGCAACTGTTTAGAACCAGAGAGAGAGCAAGAATGAGTCAATACCAAAAAGCCAAAATTAAAGAATAATGAACTATTCTTTTAATGCTGACAGAATACTTACAGCTTCAGCAGATCAACAGTTATTTGTTTAGAAAAAGTGTAAAAAGTGTAAAAATTTGTTTAGAAAAAGTGTAGGAAAACCTAATATCACAGTTTCAATGCATAGAGACATAACCCACAGCAAAGCAAACAGTGGCGCAGCCTGTCCTTTAGCTCACGTTTCCTTAATTACCTAGGCCCATTACCATTCAACACTGTTTGTAAAGAGCTACAGAGCTCTCACACCTGAACATTACCAATATATGCATTCTTCAATATCCAAGAGAGCTGAAATCACCTAAGAGCCTCAGGGCTTTTCTGCAGAAGAATGCTTTCTGAAAGAGATACACAGTTAACACAGTTCTATTTGTGCCAGTAAAGCCCCCATGCGGGCACAAATTCTGAGAACACAATGCTTTTTTCCCTTGCAGACAAATCTCCAGTAGCATTTGAGTAATTCACTTGAAATCTTAACATCAAAGAAGCTAATACGCCCAAGTGACTGTACTTTGGCACTTTTGCTCAAGCCAATAGGAACAAAATGCAGACGTGGTGAACACTGTTGCATCTGTAGTTCCTGATACGACTTCACTACAAAGAACTTGTACAGAGAACAAAAAGTCAGTTCCTTGCAACCAAGAATTTAATTAATAAAAGGGGAAAGAGATGCACATGGATGTTGGCATAAGGCAGACAGGACAACAAAAGATGTGGAGCTTGGGAAAGAAATAATCCATAAAAATGAACCAAAAGGCCACATTCTTATGCAAAATGAGATTTCCTGTTCCCATCCCGTTTTTTTGGTCTCCTTTGACAGGACACCCTTGACAGATTGTCTGACCTGACAATGGAAAGGTGAAAGCACAGTATAAGCAGTCGCTCCTGCTTGTGCTATCCGCCAAAACCCCAAGAGCAGGCTGACCTTCATTCCCACTGCCAGAAACATGAGGTCAATATTAACGTTTAAAAAGGTTGTCCTGAGCTCAGCAACATTTATTTTAAAGCTATGGAAAGGAAACTTTCCAAAGCTGGAAGGAGGAAATAGAAAGGTCTTTCCGCAGCTGCAAGAACTACCTTACAAGCCTTTCAATTGCAGCAGGATGAGCTAATAAAGCTGGCCGTTAAACCCTAGAGGTTCAGTGTTCAAATTCTGCTTAAAGTTCGCAAATGAAATGAATATCTTATGCTTACTAAGTACTCAGAGGAATCAAGCCACATCAGAAAATGACTATACTATTTGACTAGACTCATTGAAAATGCATTGGAGACAGGCAGCAGTCTGTTGGCAGAACATTCTCCAAAACCTTGCCTCCTAGTGTCCCACTAGCAGTGTTAGTTGCCTGCTTTTGTAAGATGCATTTTTAAAAGAGGCTTCCTGATCAATGCTAGTACCAAGTTTTCAATGTGTACTACTAGACTCATTCAACTTATTCAACTCATTCACTTATTCAACTCATTCAACTTAACATACAAAATATGCATATAGTTATACTTTTCAATTAAAGCATATACTTTAGCTATTAGCCTTTAAACAGCTTTCTACTGGGTATCACAGAATCAGAATGGTTATACACAAGCCTGTCCTACTACTACTCAGTAACGTGAACAGCCACCTAGGAAATTATTTTCTCTAGCTCAGTTATCTCAAGCAGCAAACTTCATAAGCTTTTTCACAGAAAGCCTTGCCTCACTTTTAAAAATTAAATACAATGTCCAAAAAACATAAACTAGATCCAGGAATTAAAAATTCCTAGCGCAAATTTCTCATAAACCCTTCACACAGTGGAGCCCAAAGGGAAACAGAGGAATGATTAATCTTCAGAACCAGAAAGTATTGTTAGTTTAAATCTTGATTTTTCTGTACAAATTATTTCAGTATAAAACTAACTGAAGCAGGGGTAACTCACTGGGTTATCTGTAAAATAGCACCTTGACTGAATTATTGGCACATCTGTGTACAGAACATCCCAGGCGTAGCTAACTTCGAGATGCCACTCAAAGGCAACAGCTTGGCCACCACTACCGCATCACTGACCATCACTGGACAGTGAATGGAAGGAAGCAGAAGTTTGTCTATGGTCCACTGTCCAATCAGAAAAACGTCCTACAATAGCTTACTTCTAATAAAATTTTTCTACAATGGGCTCCACATACTACTTTATTCCTACAGAGAACTGGCAACGCATAATACAGTCAAAAGACACAAAATACAGCCAAAATTCTCCAGTTTCTGATGCAATGGATTGCTCTAATTCATAAAAATTACTCTGTGACTGTAGAAAAGCCAAGCTCCTACCTGATTTGCAAGTCCTGCCATCGTCTTCCAGCTGCACACCAGTGGGGCAGGCACAGCTGTAGAAGGGGTCTCTTGGAGAGAGCAGGCACAGATGGGAGCAACCACCATTGTTTTCTTCACATGGAGTGTGAACTGCAAGAAACCAAACACATTTATTTTCATATTTCTAGAACCATTAAAGCCCTCTTTTCTCCATGAGAAAGAATGTATAGATTCAAAATGAATGGCACAACAAGCAGAGGAACCACAATATAAAGTGTTTGATTCTCTCCTGTTCAGCATCTCACTTGTAGGGACACCTAAATTGAGATGCACACAAGAGCTGATTTTGAAAGAGCTGACAGCTCAGCACATTCACACTATGCAGTTCTTTCAATGTTTCTAAAGCTGAAACAGCTAACAGCTTTGGACTTCAATTACTTTGTGGATGCTGCATCTGCTAAGTATCATGAAAATGGAAAACAGGGCTTGAAGGATGGTGATGGTGGTGGGGGTGACCAGTTCTAGGAAAGAAAGGAAAATACAACAATTTGTACAATTCCTACATTACAGTTGTGGTGCATGTTGGAAATACCTTGGAAATCTTTTTCAAAAGCTTTCACAGCAAGACAAGTCCCTGAATCATCAGGAAGTACAGAACAGCAACATGTAAAGTCCTCAATTTTGAAAATATTAAAAAAAAAAAAATCGGAGGGGAGGCAGGCAGGGACAGGATGGGGACAGACACGAGAACTGCATGTACCTACCTCATTTATATGGGGGAAAAATGGCAGCAAGAGATCAAACTCTAGCCACAAATAATTATGGACAATATTGTCAGCTATTAAAGAAAAAAACCCTGCAAGTTGTGCAAGATCTGTCAGTCATAGTTTGAATAAGCATCTGAACTGCTTTAATATAAAACTACAAAATTTCCAGCTAATTTGGCTTGTCTTACTTCCACTGACAGTCACAAAGAGGGAAAAAAAGGGAGAGGAAGAAATCCAAGCCTGATCTTAATGAAGTCAATGGCATCTGAGCTATTTTCAGCATATGCCATTTCCCTATACACCATATTTTCTTTGTGACTGACCCAGAAATACGACGACCCAAGGCTGGGACATTCCCTGAGCTAAAAGCAATGCCAGGAATTCAGCACAGACAAACTCTTATCTGGAGCTGTGAGATAAACCAGGGTGCTGTGCATACCTGACAACCTCAATGAAAACTTGCACATGTTCCATCACCAAGATGATCTCCAAACTTCTTTTGTTTACTTTCAGTCCTGTTTACTGACATCTTATAAACTCTACTGGAATAGCAAACATTATCTTCAGGGAAGCAGACTTTACTGGCATAAATAAATAGCTGGCATAAATAAAGCAGCAAATCCAAAGTACAATCCTAGGCAAGAGGTGATTCTTCCCATAGCTACTCAATTATATATGTTTCCACCACTGCTTTCAAGTCCCATTCTCACAATACTGAAAAAGACCCACCTGGACTAACATAGCTACATGCAGCCAAAAAAAAAATCTTAGGCCGCATAGTATCACATGCATATACAAAATATATACCACATCATGCAATTTTCAGTTCTCTTCACCTGCCTTCCTCTGAGGTAGCATCACACACAAAGGAAAAATAGAGGCAGGTATATGTTTCATATAAGAGCTCAGATTTAAGTCCCTTCCATACTGAAGCATTCATCACCTATTTGTTACATATTGAAGATAAACATGATCAAGTCTGGAATGCAAAATCTGTATCTGTAAGTACAGGAACATTACATATTTTGGGGTAATTCTACTTATTAAAAAAAAAGCAATGATACGCATTTTTTTCCAGTTGTCTTTAAAATAATAGTGTTAAAAAGATGCCAGCTGAGGTTTTATCATTTTCATTCTAGTATTTCAAATCACAAGATGTCACTGAAGTACAGCACTGGATTTTGAATTTTGTTATCCCAAGTGGGATGATGATTGAGCTCATATCAATTCATGTTGGAATTTTCAAAGAAAGGTACAGGATTCAGGTACTTACATACCTTTAGAAACCAATCTCCTGAAGGGTATGCAAAACCCCATGACTTCACACTAACCATTTTGTGATTAACATTTATCCTAATAAATAAGTAACAGTCACGCAAAAAGTTTCAGGGGAAGTAAAACATACAGTATGGCTGCCGGTCTGGGCTTAAAACCTGGATGTCCATTGGTGAATATAGGGAAGACAGTATTTCTCTCCTTTTCTCTCCTGTCCTTTTGTTACAGGCATGAATGGAGCGTGTTTGCCAGTCTGTCCAATACAAAGTGTCCCCAGATAACGTCAGTGCAAAGGGATGAGTAAGACTACCTTCGACAACTTTTTGCCTGGATCAAAGAAAAAACAAGGATTAAAAATGCATTGATTCCACGTGTTACCATGCAGAAAAAAAAACAAACCAAACTAGCTTTGTAAAAACTCACAGGAATTGGATTTTTTTTTTAACAGATTCACTGGACCAAGAGATTAATCTGGTGATAAATGATAAACAGACTTTAAAATATAAAACAAGATTTTGCTCCTTCATAAAATTAAAGACAAGAGCATACTCTATTTCATAGTGATGTGATACCTGGTCAGTTCCATAATGACCCCTGAAAGACCACACCTAAGCTCCTTAACAAGGCTGTGCAAATACCCAAACACAATTGCCTTTCAGAGTCCTACATTCAACATAAGTAGGATGTAACGTGTTGGAGCAAGTCCAGAGGAGATCACAAAGATGCTCTGAGGCCTGGAGCAGCTCTGCTCTGGAGACATGCTGAGAGAGCTGGGCTTGTTCAGCCTGGAGAAGAGAAGACTCCAGGGAGACCTTAGAGCAACTTCCAGCCCCTAAAGGGGCTGGCAAGAAAGCTGAAGAGGGGCTTTTGGCAAGGGCCTGTAGTGATAGGACAAGGGGGAATGGCTTTAAACTGACAGAGGGGAGATTGAGATCTTAGGCAGAAATTCTTCCCTGTGAAGGTGGTGAGGCGCTGGCACAGGTTGCCCAGAGAAGCTGTGGCTGCCCCATCCCTGGCAGTGCTCAAGGCCAGGCTGGACAAGGCTTGGAGCAACCTGGTCTAGTAGAAGGTGTCCCTGCCTGTGCCAGTGGGTTGGAACTGGATGAGCTTTAAGGTCCCTTCCAACCTAAGCCAGTCTGGGATTCTACAATCTGGAGGAAACATAGGTCCGAAGAGTGCTCCTCCTATTAAAACATTAGTTTTTTTTGTCCCCCTATTCAACAGATGATATTTTCTCCAGAACTTCAGTTGTACTCAGGCCTTTGTTGCAGCAGAAAAAAGAAGAAATGACCTGGGAGTCTCTTTAAATTACCCCTCTTAACTTGGTCAGCAGCAGATTTAAATGTAGAGCAGTGGCTGTATTCTAGTATCATAGCAGCTGTTTTCCAGAATACATTGCCCCTATTTCCACCATTCTTAGATATCAAATCTCCCCTTCTGTAATTACATCCCTTGAAACAGTTCCAGCCTATGTGCTTGCGAATTGATGGGTGCTAAGATGTAACCGGCAGGTTGCTCCAGCAACATTCATTCACCATGCAGAAGGCAAATTTCATTTTTATTGTAATTCTGAAGGAATTCTGAAGTGATTCTGTGACAAGGGATGGTAGAAGCCTTTGAAACACTGTAAGGTTTCTTTATTGGCAAGTCTGGGTGAAACCAATTTAGGAAACTTAAACTCTGTGTTTAAGGAACAGAAGCAACCTCCATAGTTATCATCTAGTTTGAACCAGTATTGAAGTCTACCTAAACACCAGAACCTGTAAGTCCCAACTTCACAGACTTTTGTTTCAACGCTTATCAGTAGAAGGCAAAAAAGAATAAAAATTTCCTTTTAGAAAAGAGTTAAAATTAAGATCAATATTCATGGCATTTTATTAATAAGCATAACATTTTAAGAAGGAAGTTTTATCATATTGTAACAATATGAAATATACACAGCTAAATGACATCAAGGTATTATATTGCACAATGCAGTTAGACCCAAGGAATTACCAGAATGCATCCAGCATAGGAATATCCTTAAGCATGCATTTACAATCTCCAGGAGTTAAGTAAAAGATGTAAGAAGTGTACAACATTGAGCCTTTTTTTTTTTTTAAATGAAAAATACACTATTTTTTTCTAAAATATTGTTCCATTTACAGTTCAATAAAAAACTGCTTGGGAGGTGGTGGACATGCACTGATCTATCACAAAGCAATTTGGACAGATTCCTGAAATTGGTGTATTCAAAAGCTCGCTTCCTTTTGGGTGGCCCTTCTCTACTTTAAAATGAGCAAAATAGATGTTATTAACCAACTGCAACTGTTCACACATTAATGCAAGTAAAGTTTACACAATTTGTATGTGCATGATAACTGCAGAATCAGTGTGGAAACTTTACTTGCTGCCACTTACCCCCACATCAGAGAAATATATTCATGTTCTGTTGTATGAAAATCTCTCTTAGATTTTGAATTTTGAAAGAGCACTTTCTTTCTATGAACTTGCAGCCAGCCTTTGAGCTACTGCTCCCTTCTATAAAGGCCTTTTCCCTTGTCTAGACTTCTGTCAATCAGTACTTGTCACTTACTACAATGCAACCATTATCCAGCTCTTACACAGTGCTCTCAAAGGAACTTAAGAGTGTTTTATAAAGGGTGGCAATATTGCTATTCCTCTTTGATGAGTGTGCAAATCAGGCACAGAATGCACCTCAGTAAAAAAAATGAAAAACACCACGGAAAATGCAGTGGGTTGTTTTTTTTTCTTTTCTTGAGGAAGGGGGGGATATTACTCTTTTTCACAGATATGCACAAAATACAACTCCTCAAAGTCTTTACCAAAGCAAAATGATTTCATAACATAGGCATTTAAGATATTTTGAAATCACAGAAATGAAAATGCCATTTTAAACCACCTGAAGACCAAAGCGAGACCAAAATGCAGAGACTCGCCTCCTCAGCAGGACATTTCAGTGGCTGACGACATACTTCAGGGACCAACACAACCTGCCTATTGAACACTACCCAGAACTGAAGGTGCAGTCTCCAACTCCTAGGTGTGCCCTATCTGAAGGGTCACCTCTTTGTGTATACAAAAGCCAAAACTCAACAGCACACTTAGTCCGGAGCCACCAACCAAAATTTCCATACTGTACTTTCTACCAAGTTTTAAGAAAATCTGCTTCCTTCTTGCTTGCAGTCTGAAATAAGCTGAATTTGGTTAATTTACAGGCATGCCACAAAGGACATGTTTGAATGAGGACAAGAATAAGTGTGTCTCAATGTATATTTCCTGTTAAAAAAAAAAAGATATAGTAACAATACTGTAAAATTCCAGTCACTTGTTAAACATTAGATTGCCTAGGGCCATGGATAAGCATCTCCAACTACTTGCAAGACAAGCGTGAGCCTAAAGTTGAAAAATCCTGCTGTACAACAAGGCTATAAATAGTCTACAGTGAAACATTGATAGAAATAGTCTTACTATTAAAACTATTTTTACAGGACGTAAGGTTACTTTACTTTTTGCAAGGCTATTAACGATTGCATTTAAAAAGAACAATAAGGCACTGGCATTACTTTAGATTACTGAAAAGAAATGCCTCAGTTCAAAATTTATGCAGGAGGTGAGAAATAACTTACACTGCAAATAACATAACTTACCTAAACGAACCATCCAGATTTGCCCTATGAATGAAACTCAGTTTTGCATCAGCCCAGTAAAGTTTCTGCTCATCAAGATCTATCGTGAGTCCATTTGGCCAGTAAATATCTGAATTGACAATTATTTTTCGTGTGCTGCTGTCCATTCCTGCCCGTTCTATTCTGGGTGTTTCACCCCAGTCAGTCCAATACATGTATCTGAAAAGGAAAGCAGAGATGCACACAGATCAAATCACAATACAAGGTGGTTAGGTTTAGGAACAGAAGGGATAAAGTATTTGTAGAATCATAGAATTGTGGAAGGGTTTAGGGTTGGAAGGGACCTTAAAGCTCATACAGTTCCAGCCCCCTGCCATGGGCAGGGACACCTTTTGCTAGACCAGGTTGCTCCAAGCCCTGTCCAACCTGGCCTTGAACACTTCCAGAGATGGAGCAGCCACAGCTTAATGTAAATCAAGCCACAGCTTCAGAGGATGCAAAAAAAAGTCCTTCATAAGACCATCTCTCGCAAGCATTGCCTCTGCATAGTGTATTCCCCTTCCTTTCCAATGTTGGACAGCACCTGACTGTCATAAGCATTTACAACTAAGCAACACCATTACACATTCTTGCACAGCCAGTTACTACAAGTTAATATTCTAAACCACATCTGAAGCAACTAATCACCAATCCAAGCAGGCACTGACCATAGCTGAACCTCCTTTTGCAAGTCTGTATGCAGAAAAGAATTAGAATCATAGTTCGGATTGGAAAGGACCTTAAGATCATCTAGTTCCAACCTCCCTGCCATGGGCAGGGACACTTCACATGACCACATCACCCCAAGACTCCATCCAACCTGGCCTTGAACAATGCCAGGGATGGAGACAAGCCAAGAGCCCTGACATCTGTTTCTGACAATAAGTAACTGATGAATCCATGCAGACTTAGAATGTCACTCTTTTAAATTTTGGGTGCTTTCCCCCCACCTCCCATCCATGTCCCAGTTTGCCTTTGTAATAAAAAGATGCTCCTGTAAAATGCAGTAGCCCAGTAGCTGCTTCACATGCAGCTGGGGCCATCATTCCAGGCAAGGAAGAATAGGCAGCTGTACTGTTATTCCCAGCACGTCATTCACAGCTCAGGCTTAAAATGCTCTGGTGGCCATATACATACGGCACCCCGATTCAGCTGTACCTCCAGTTCCAGCACCTATTTAGACCATTCTGGTCATAGCAGCATATATGATCATTAGCATGTTTATCCCAATGAAGAGGAGAATATAGATGAAAATACAGACAGATGGACAGGCAGATAGAAATGACTCGCATCACAATAAACATACACTTGAGTGTGGGAGGGTAAAACAAGGAGTTTTCTAGTTGAAATGGCAAAGCTTCCATACAGATGAGTCCTCAGACTTCTGAGACAGCTCACCTCATAGTGGCTGCAGCGGACTTGTGTCCCCAGATGCCTTCCCCAAAACATGTCAGCTCCAGCAGCCAGGATAGACTGACTGCTCCTGAAGAAGCGGCAGCAGTCGCTGAGCTGCCCCAGTTCACAGGACAACCTATAAATATAAATTGCCGCTCATTTTGGTTTTCCTTAACAAGTCAGGCTGTAATTTGTGGCAGCTCAAACTCTGTGGGGAAGCAGCTATTGACAAACAACAGAAGCCAGGGAAAAGCAGACATAAAAGAAACTGTCTATGCAACCAGCTAGTGAATCAGACTGTGAACCGGATCTGGCCAAATACTCATTTTTGATCAAGTCAAATCAGTTCCCTGCTCTGACCCACTTGCACTAGCTTGAAACATTCAAAGGGCACACTGAGCCACCTCTAAAGAAATGAAAATATTGAATTAAGAAAAACCTGATTATTAAACCTGATTATTAAAGGTGACTTTGGGCTGTATTACATGGCTATGACAGTCTCACACCTATACATATATTGAAATGTATAAATGCAGACTAAAAAGGAGCTTAAACCAAAATCAAAACTCCCATGACAGTTGTTTAAAAGCAAAAACAGAGGAGACAGAACTAGCTAAGTCAAATTAAACCTTAGAGGCAGGTTAAAATAAAAAGGATTAAAAAAAAAATCCCCCAAATTACCCTTCAAGCTAAATTCCTTTCTTCAAGCTTCTTACTAAAATAGCAGCCTGCCCCAAAGCATAATGCATTTAGGTGACAGAAAAGGGGAAAAAAAGTAGGTAAGCCAAACAGCCCTCATAGCTTTTCCATGATACTAAAGGAGCTCTATCTCAAGAGCCCCTTCCCCCCTAAAAAACCCCATTGCTTAATTTCATAGGTGATTGTTGCATAACCTTGGCCACGCAGAGGCTGCTGGACAACAGTAGTACTTTCAACTTCACACATTAATTTGCCACAGGAAAATTACATTCCTGCATTTTAGTTCGCTAACAGATACCAAGCTCAATCCTTACCGAAGCCTGGTCATTCAGAAGTTTAAAAGTATACAGTATTAGCAAAGTAACTGTACCACTAAGGAAGGCTAGCAGAATAAAGATGAATTCAGACAAGAAGTAGATCAATCTGAATGTAGGCAGCGTTCTTTCAAAGCACTCCTCTCCCAGCCGGACTTCTTTAATGCAACGTATAAAAGATTATTTTTACTCTGTCACCACCTTGTCCTGGTTGCAGTGTTTCTCTGCAGTCCTGCAAGTATCATAAAGCTGATCTTCCTGGTGAACTTTGTTTCAGAGTATGACGAGTCTCTGCAGTAATCAAACACCTACTGAAGTAATAGTTTTGTTCCCTCAGGTGCTACAAAGAACCCCTGTGGTCTATCACGGGAAAGCATGCCAAGCAATGGAATGGCAGGAGCAATTCTTGTCTCCATTTAACCCCTTCCCCTTTTCCAACAGCTTTCCACTTTCCTGGCAAGCAGCAGGTGCTGAATTGCCATGAAATACAGAATATCAGGTCTGGTTTACATGAATTATATGAACTATAGCGTATCAGTTCTCTTAACACAAGACCCCAAACTGGGAGTTTCAGTATCACTGTAAGAAGAGATCAGCTGTACCTGGAGCAGAAGTGGGAGTCTCTGGTCTATGTAAGCCTATTTAAAACCACACCACTTATCTTCTCCAGGCTGAAGAAGCCAAGCACTCTCAGCCTGTCTCCGTAGCAAAGGTGCTCCAGCCCTTGAAGCATCTTCATGGCCTCTTCTGGACTTGCTTGAGCAGGTCCATGTCCCTCTTATGTCAATTCATTCTCAATCCAAGAACAAATACAACCCAGCTTGTGTTTGTCCTTGGTATTGTCCTGGCCCAGGTGCAGGACCTTGCACTTGGCCTTTTTCAGCTCCATAAGGTTTGTACCATCCCACCTCTCCAGCCTGTCCAGGTCCCTCTGGATCCCATCCCTTCCCTCCAGCATGTCAACCGCACCACACAGCCTGGTGCTATCAGCAAACTTGCTGAGAGTGCACTTGATCCCACTGTCCATGTCACTGACAAAGATGTTGAGCAGCACTGGTGTCAACACACTGACTCCTGAGGAGCAACCCTCAACACTGGCCTCCACGTGGCATCAAGCTGTTGACCACAACTATCTGAGTGCAATCATCTAGCCAATTCTTTATCCACTGAATGGTCCACCTGTCAAATCCATGCCTCTGCAACTTAGGCTGCAACCACACAGCTGAAACCACCTATGAAACTTCAACAGAGAAACAGGCATTAACTCCAGCTCCCTCTGAATAAGCCACTCACAAATTACAGCATTGGACTCTACAATTAGCTAGGGCCATCCTCTTCATCCTTCTTCTGCCACCATAACATCTAGGCTGTTCTGACAATTTTGGTTAATGCAAGGCACAACACAACATTGGACATCAGACTCTCATAAGCCATAAAACGTTACGTTTTAAATGCATGCCTGTATGGCATTGTCAAGAATGCACAAAGTCTGAAGCTTGCTTTTTTTTTTTTTACCCTCCTCTATTTTGAATGACAAAGCTAGTTCAAACCAAAGTAACTACAAACACCATCCTGGCTGTGACACCCTGCACCGAGATTCAGCTGAAGACCGAAATCTTTTGGGCAAGTTGGAGAAAAAAAGAAAAATCCACAGTTATTATGGAAAGAATGACACAAGTTCAGCTGAAGCAGCACTGCAAATGTAACTTGAATTTTCATACCTCAACATAAAAATTTTGGGGCCGGGAGAGCTTCTTTGATTTGAATAGTTACTAAGAGAAAGCCAAAGGCTTTATACCTACCCTTTAAGTTACCCATGGATCTGTTTAAGATAATAAGTCTTCTGTCAAAACTACTGAATGTGCTTGCACTATCCATGCTCATCAGAGAGCACACCGAACAGTGGAGAAATTATATATTCTAGTAAACTCAGGTAGTAGCCGTTATTACTTACACTTGGCATCTTCCAAATGCTCCCCGTGGCATAAGATCAATTGTTACACAAACACCAGATGGTTTTGGTTGGGGGGGGGGGGGGGGAGAACATGGCAAAAAACTCAGAATGGCATCTCAGAGTTAAAAAATTTAGTCTGCATACCATTTGTATGTAAGGAACTGATTTAAATTGAGCTGATTTAAATTTACCTGTTAAGATTACCTAATTCAGAAACTCGGAGTGGTAACAGGCATACTATTTCTGCAGAACAAAAGACCACCCATGCTCAATAGTCTCCATTTCTTACTGAGCTCAACAAGACCCAAACACTTTGAAATAGTCTAGACATCATCAGTGTTTCTGGGACAGCTGACAGTTTGGGATTGATTTTTTTGATTTTCAAATATAAACTTTTTTGCTGGTGTCAAGTACATTGGCAATCCCTATCATTTTTATTTCACTATTAAATATATATATATATATATATATATACACACACATATATATATATTTAGCCCAGGTAAATTCAGAAAAATTCAGCAGACTATGCAAGGAATCTCAGTCCAGTACTGCCTGTGATATTAAACACTCCCTGTTTTGGAAGCCTGTTTAAAAAAATGTAACACATGTATTTGGGTAGTTTATTTGCTTGATTTTGTTGCTGGTAGTGGTGTTTTTCAATGTACATTACACAGTTCTTAATATCCCTGGGCCAGGCCATACCATAACAGCTGTAAGCAGCTAGAAATATCAAAGCCAGTATTTGATGTCTTGGGACACATTAGATCAATCACATTTTTGGGAGTGAGATTTGGCATCCTGGGAGTTTTGCATCCCACCTGGATTGCAACAGGTCAATAAAGTGTAACAGCGCTGATGTCATAAAAGAAAATTAAAACATAGATTCCTAAAGAGCTAATAAAGAATAATAATTTAGAAAAAGTATAATTGTGAGCAAATTCAATGCTTAACAGCAATCACAAATCAACACTCTCAAACAAACCCCAACCAACCAGCACTAGGAATGCACTGAACAACTTGGGCATCTCTGAAGAATTGAATAAAGTAACCCAAGTGTCTTTGTCCTGACTGGGTTTTAACCTTTAACTCCAGACTTTCAAAGCAAAAAGAAAGGGAGGGCAGGGAAAACAAGAGATTAACATCTAATAATAATTTTGCAACAATTGCACCAATTCTGTCCCTAAACTGAATTGCACTTTGCTACACCAAAGAAACAAGAAGGAACAACATCAAGCAAAACCCAAAGCCCCACTGGGGAAAAGATGTAAATGTATAAACACAAAACTAACAGTCTGTCCAGTCTACCACCCAGAAGTAGTGGGCTCAAGTCTGTAAGATTGTGTTACTGCTCTATCAGTAGGCACAGTAGTTGCAAGCTTCGCTACCACGCTCTCTAAGTCCAAGCCTTTCTGTAAGGCAATTAAACAAATGCAGCTCAAATGTAGCCAGCAAGTCACTGGGTTTTGGCACATACTTAATTACCACATGGAATCAGGGCTTAAATGGTGCAGTATTATCAAAAGAATGGGACTGAAAGCCACCTTGCAAAAATAAACGGAGTTTGAAGACAGTAAAACTTTAAACTGCACCCCAGGGGTCTGAATTTTTGTGTTTGTTTTGTTGGGGTTTTTTATTACTATTACTTTTTATTTTTTCCCCTGAACTCATTTTAAAATAATTCCAGGTGCAGGAGCAAAAACAGGACAAAGACCATATTTCCCCTCGGTTTTAAAGCTGCAGGTCACTTCTTACTTCCTGGTGCTTCATCTCTTTCGTCATCGTTTTTGCAAAAATTAGGAATCCTGGCCATGCTTTCCAAGAGCAGCCCATCAGCCATCTGCGCTGGAAGGTATCGTGGACATTATAAAAACCGACCAATGCTGCCCAAATGCTTTTTCCACCTCCCGAAATGCGGTGCTGTTGCCAAACCTTACATAACCTGCTTACACAAAGGGAGCCAGTTGTACAGATGATGTAAATCAGCACAAACTTCTCCAATTTCAACAATGTTCTCGAACTTATATGAGCCCAGGGCACAAAACAGGAGTTTACAGGAAATTGCTCTGAAGTTTGGATTCCTGCATGTTTAAAACTTACTTCCCCCATCCCACCTTTAAAATTACAAACACTCCAGTGTGAAACTCAATAGCACCAGTTGTTTTCAGAAGGGAAAAGAATGGTTATTTTGCATATCATTAAGCTGCAAATTACTCACTCAAATTCCCTCTTTTTTTTTTTTCTTTCTTTCTTTATTTAATTATTCCCCCTCCCAGCACTGAACTTCAAGACCTGGATGTTCTTGACAAAAAAACATTACATCAAATCCCAAACTATGCCACAGCAAGTAACTATCACAACCAATCACACTGTTTTCAAAGACATATATTTCAAGCAGAGCAAACAAACATACATTCCTCCTCCTTCCCTCCTCTTCCATCCCCCCCACCCCAAACCACCCTTCTCCACTGCCATTTTCCTACAGTCTTTCTTTTTCTGACAGGTTTATTCTTTTAAAACATATATACATAGTATACTGTTTGACAAGTGAGAACAAAGAGGAAAAACATAATTGCCTGTCAACTGATAGATGCTCAAATATTATTGCTATAAAGTGCTTGCAAAGAAAAAGCATGTTTTTCCCTGTTCACCCATATGGGAAGGAGTAAGACGCCCCAGTGATTTCTCAAAGGTAAACAAGCATGCGTTCAACAGAGCTTGTTAAAAAGTCAGGTTACACAGAATCATAGAATGGTTTGGGTTGGAAGGGATGTTAAAGCTCATCCAGTTCCAACCCCCTGCCATGACACCACGAAGCTGAAGAATCCCTGGAGCAAGAGACTCAAGATTTCCAAACACATTAAGCTAGAGAAAGAAGGCAGCAGTAAGGAGATACTTGCAACACTACTTAAGGGGCATTAGGAAGAGAATTTTCAACTTGGAGTGCAGTATTACTGCAAATACCTCTGCAAGGCCGAGAAAAAGAAACTGCACTGTTAGGATTTTTTTTGTTGTGTTTTTGTTGTTTTTTTTTTTAATAACAAACAAAAAACCTGAGAGAAAAAAAAAAAAGAGTTGCAGGTGCTGTGTCTGTTATGCATTTTCCCTTCTATAAGAATGACCCATACATTTCTATGCAAAAATTCTACATGAAACAGAAAAACAAATAAATGAGCCCTCAGAACTGCTCCTCATGGTCACTAGATAAGGTAAAAGAGACAACACAATATAACTTTAACTTCACAGACATTTCTGAGCAGAGATGAGGAAATATTACATATAAAGAAATTATTTCACATTAAAAAGACTTCACAAGAAACTCAGCATTATACCATCCCTCTAAGGGGGTCAGGGAAGTCACAGTAAACAAGATAGGGAGAAGAAGACATCATGAGGTCATAAACCCTGCATCAGAAAGGCTTCTCTTTCACCAAATCACTGAATTCCTGAGGTTGGAAAGGACCTCTGGAGATTGTCTACTGCAACACTACCACTCAAAGCAGGGTCAACCTTCTCTTTTCCAAGGTAAATAATTCCAACTCAGTCAGCCCCGCCTTTTATATGATGCTCCAATTCCTTAATCTTTGTGGCTTGGCCCTTGGCTCATACCTGCAAGTCTGCATCTCTTGTGCTGAGGAGCCCAGAACTGGACACATTATTCCACGGATGGCCTCACCAGCTCTGACTAGAGGGGAAGGCTCACCTCTCTCGATCTGCTGGCAACACTCCTTCTAATGAAGCCCAGGATGCTGTTGGCTTCCTTTGCAGCAAGGGCATATTGCTGGCTGATACTCAGTTCATTGACCCCAGGTCCTCCTTTCAAAAAATACAATTTGTTTTAAGAAAGGGAACAATGGCATGCTGTAGCAACTCAGAAGTCCAGAGATCCTCCTATCAAAAGGTGCAGTAACAACTGTTCAACTCTCTCCATCAGCTTGGGAGATACCTCCCACCATCTGCTGTTTACAGGTAGACCCTAAACTTAGCTCAAGGCAATGCACTTTACCTGTTTCAGTGTGCTGATGCAGTTTATCTCGATATTTGGGAAAAGAGTACACTCAGATGAAAGCCAATAGTTTGTCAAGGCATGCAATATAAGTATGTGCATTTGCACACTTACAATTACCAGCTGAAAGAGCTGGGCTTGTTCAGCCTGGAGAAGAGAAGGCTCCAGGGAGACCTTAGAGCAGCTTCCAGTGCCTAAAGGAGCCAACAAGAAATCTGAAGAGGGGGTTTTGACAAGGGCCTGTAGTGACAGGACAAGGGGGAGTGGCTTTAAACTGAAAGAAGGTAAATTTAGATCCCAAGCCATTCTCTGATTCTATAATCCTGTGAATTTTAAACATAATTTAACAAACAAAACCCTGTTTTAATACAGATTCAAGAGATTATGTGGAAAAATTCTTACTTCAGTTTATACTACTGCTTAATTTTACATGAAAACAAAAAAATGAAACATGTTTTGAGTTAAACCAAAACCACCAATTCACAACAAACAGAATGGTGCCAGTCCAGCCAGACCCACTTGTTGCATATGCAATGATTTCCACACTGCCTCTGCAGAGCTATAAACTACCCATATCAAGTCCTCTAAATCAAAGAGAATTCCGCTTCCACCATCTCTTTGGCCTGAGAGCCAGAGCTTCTTGACCAAAGGTACATTCCTGACTTCACCTGAAAAACAAACCTAACACATGCTGCCACTGAGACAACCAAAGCCATCCTCTTGTTCCTTATGCTCCCTTGAGAAATAGTGTAGAAATTAAAAAGATAAGAATACCATGATTATTACCAAACTACTTAAGACTAAATGTATATGGGGCAAAGAAACCCCAGTCTCCAGGAGTCAGGATATGAGAAATCACAGAACTTGCAGCAACAAGACTGCTAACAGTGGAGTGAGTTCTGTGGTGTTATTAATAAAGTCTACACACTTCCATCTCTGCCCCATGCAATTCCAGTCAGGCAGTTAAAAAAAAAAAAAAAAAGTAAATCACCTTTTTTTGTTTTGTTTTTCTTTTTCCTGTCTGAAGCAGCAGCTTTGCTCTCAAATCAAGCAAATGGTCTTTGGCAATTTATGCTCTTTAGTCACATGTATGAGCAGGAAAAGGGAGAAATAAGTAAAAGAGACCAATGAAACATTTATGGAAAGGCTGGCACCATCAAGGACATCCATCTGAAAATCAGAGTAAATAACACTTCCCACAAGAACTTCAAGTTTCTCATGCATGAGACTATTTGTAGCAATTTGGCCACAAACATATCAAAAGCTTTCCAACTCCTAGAAATTACAGCCATATCAAGATACTGGATATGACTCGTAACCAATGTCATGGTTGAGTATTTTTCTTACGTCTAAGAAAGCAACTGTACTACTTCTACATTCTTCCTTATTACAGTGTTTCAAATAATTAATCAAGAGCTTCAAAATAATTTTATACTTGATATTAATCACTAAACAGAGACACACACAATAGAAACTAATCTCTGTTTTCAGGGCAGCAATCATCAGGTTTCACACAAACCTAGGGTATCTTCTGTGTTTTAACTAAGTAGCCATGAGTGAAAGTAAGAGTTACTAAAAAGCATAATCTTTACCCATACTATGTTTTTCCTGTCCAGTATTTGCAACAGTCTCAGGTTTTTATTAAGTATTCTCCTACCTCTCAAACAGTCCAAAGGAGGTAAGATCAGATGATACGTTGCTAAAAACATTTTACCATTCACAGTCTTTGAAATTAAAGCCTCAGTCTACGGCAGCTCATATGGATCAGGCTTCAGCATTCAGATCCCAATGATTTCTAAACAGAAAGCCAACATGCTTAACTGTAAGTACATGACATACTGCTGTTGTGTGGGACCAAGGTCCTGGAGGATCATCAGTAAACACCACTGCAGTTTTATTTAAGTGCTGCTATAAACACAGTCGTGAGTGATGTAAGAACAGTTACTAGGTCTGGCTCTTTGCTGTGACACTAAGGAAACAGTGGATTAACAGCTAGGCATGACTGAAGCTTTTAATTTCAGACTCTGAACTGACAACTTTTTAACCTTGACAGCTGTCCCTTCTCAAATTTTTTTATATTTTTTTAATCATAGAATCATAGACTCACAGACTGGTTTGGGTTGGAAGGGAGCTTAAAGCTCATCCAGTACCAACCCCGCTGCCGTGGGCAGGAACACCTTAAGGAAAGCAGTCAAAAAACAAGGAACTACAGCAGCTTACAAAATGTCAACCTGGTGCTGGTATTTCATAGAAAGCGCCCTTCCATTCTATCTACTTCCATATAAAATACCCCATTTAACACCATATTTGCTCTTTAAATTAAACTAGTGAACTCTAGATCTAAAGTTAGTCTTCAGCATTAATTAACTCCGCATACATTACTTGCTGTCAGGATACACACAGGATTCCTGCTAATTTAATATACTTCCATATGGGCCATTTGCTGTGGGAAGAATTCCTTTCACCTTAAAGGCATCCATAGTGAAGTCAGAATTAACAGGACAAGGTCCTCTCTGGAAAAGTACTTTGGTCCAACAAAGTCACTTTCCCTTTTACTGATTACAGCTGTACCTTTCCACCAGTTACCTGAAGGATACAGGCAGCTACAGCCTTTGACAAGTGAACAAAGCTAAGGATTTTTCTTCTTTGAGTCCACACATTTTCATCTAGTACTTGTAAGTCTTTCATGTAGAAATACATAAACTTACAAATGATAATTCATATAAATAATGTAAATACATACATTAAAAAATAAATTATGTAATTAATTTACCCATAACTCCTCACTCATCTAGCACAGCAGATCTTCAATCATCACTGCAATGAATATGGGGCCCGAACTACACAACATCAGTGCTGCTTGTGCACGGGGTTAGTAAATAGCACATGGGAAATGGTGAAGAGTATTGAAGAGGGAGGAAGGAACCAGACAGAGATCCAAGTATTTCCAAGAACTCTAGAAGCTACACATCCCTTATTCCTCACCTGGTCACCTTTGATCACCAAGAGCCCCCTGAATCCAGAATCACCTGGATTCTTTTACTTGCTGGCACAAAGATGATTATTTAACATTGCCACTTAAAAATATACTGATTTTGTTTACCGAAGCATAGTGAGTGAGAATTCCTGTTTAAACTCATGCAGACTTACATACCTTGCTGTCTAGGTACATTAAATAGATATCACATATCAAATAAAAGTTAGCTTGCAAGACAGGATAACTGAGAAAATAACAATAAAAATAGGCTTGGAAAATCAATTACTCTTTGGAAGTGCAATGGAATAAGTTAGGCAATCAGACTGTTTGAATATTTGGCTTGGCACCTAAGAACAGCCGTATTTTTCTTTTTGGGTCTATGTCTTGGCTGTTATTTCTTGCCACATAATATTTAAGCTCAAACATATGTTCAGCTACAGGTCTTGAGAAAAATACCCTGGGAAAACGCAAACTGAAAAAAAGGCTATGTTTCTTTTTCAGAGCTAAAAACTCCACATTTATCACCACCATATCCATTTAAGCATTTAAGTCAAATTAATATTTACCCATGAGCAGGATCCAAAGCTATTGCTCTGGGCTGATCTAAGTCTTGCCAGAAGAGGACTTTTCTAGATGTTCCATTCAGATTAGCTACTTCTATCCTATTGGTTTCTGAATCCGTCCAGTAAAGCTTTTTCCCAATCCAATCACAAGCCAGGCCATCCGGGGAAACCAGACCAGAAATGATGACATTCTGCACCACATTCCCAGTTTGGTTAATGTGAGTTTGCTTGATGGCTTCTTCACTCACATCTGTCCAGAAAACAATGCCTTGCGAATACTGGAAGTCAACCGCAGCAGCATCCTCTAAACCACTGACCACAACAGTGGACTCCAGCTTTGTGCCTCCAGCATCCACAAGTCGAACATCCCGCCGGTTGGCGAAAAGCAGAAAGGGAGATGCTACAGGAAAAAAAAAAGAAGCCATGTTAGTATTATTGGCATTTATAGATGTTGAAGTACTGAGTAGGAATAGGGCAGAGAAGGATTTCTTTTCACAGGTAAGCGGGACAGGCAGTACAGCAGAAGGGATGTGATAAGTTTCAGGAGAGAAAAATGAGCACTACCCAAAAAATTCTTCCTTCCACATGTCAGACACAGGAGTAAAAGACAGAAGGAAGAGCAAGCCCAATTCTACAGCTGCAGGATATGGATAGCATCTTCAACACAATTAAGAGTTCAAACTGAGGCCCTTCAACAATACCTTCTGTCAGTCATAAACCCAGACTTAGATCAAATTAAATCTTCATGGTTTAAAAGCTTGATTCAACCAGTTGAAGTAGTAATCATACACAGAAGGCAAGTTCTGATGACTTTTAGAAGTAGGCTGAAAGCTAACATTACTAGATACAGTACCCTGAACACTCCTACCAAGTGCCCTCCTAGATGGCAAACACTGTGACAGAGGTTCA
Organism: Pezoporus flaviventris; assembly: GCF_033815535.1. Taxonomy (NCBI): domain Eukaryota; kingdom Metazoa; phylum Chordata; class Aves; order Psittaciformes; family Psittacidae; genus Pezoporus; species Pezoporus flaviventris. The sequence goes on along the minus strand of NW_026892584.1, from coordinate 3,167,674 downwards.
GAATTACTTTCTTCTCCCCTGCACCACAAGAAAGAAAATACAGGAAGAGTTTGAAGAAAGATGAAGATGTGGGTTGTGGAAGTTTGTGGGGACTGCCCACAAACAGAGGCAGACAGAGCAAAAGGACAAAAGTTCTTGCTGTTAGAAGCTTTAAGTGGGTGGTGGAAGCTAGAGTCCTAGTACTGAATGACAGGGAAGGCTCTGAAAGTGAAGCTAACTTATGACTGATGCAAAAGGGATGGGAATCTTCAAGATAGGTCAAAATGACAGCCACAGAGATATTCCAGCAGTACCTGCACAGGTTATAGATCTCTTGTCTGCATGATTCAGTTGGATAATGACATGACCTGAGCAGATAACACTGGCATTCACAGGCAGAAAAGAAGGAGATGTGGAAAGAGACTCATGATAGGCAAGAAAGTTAACCTCGCTGATTTGGATCTGACAGTAAGACAGAAGCAGTGGTAACACTAGCAAAGATTTTAGCAAGACAAGATGACTTTACTGTTACACCAGATCTCATCTGCCATTATACCCAAAGACAGAAATAAATCTCTGCTTGAAACGGAGGCTGTTCCTCCACACACTGAGGAGGAAAGTTGTGAAGGTCTGAGTCCTACAAGTCCTCCCTCCACTTGCCATGCAGAATATTACAAAACTCTAGAAGAGGGAGATTGTAAAGATCCTCTGAAGGATCTGCTATGGGGGGAGAAGGAATGATTCAGAGACAAAAGAATGATTTGGCCCAACTGTTTCTTCCAGAAGTGGATATTAAGTAGACATACATTGCTCCCCAACCATACCAGCCACACCGATGGCCAAGTTTACCACTTCATTTTTCTCCTAAAAGTGGAGGCTTGCTTCTTCATCTAGCAGTAAACAAGAAAAATGGTTACCTGCAGATATGGCTGGGAAGGCAGCAGCCATACGTGCAAGCTCATATCACAACGACTGCAAGCTCACACTGCCAGATCGTGAGGAGCTTCTCACCAACCAGCACCCCCAATACAGCTCCAAGTTCCAGCTCTGCTATGCCAGCAGCCTCACCACGTGCTATTGGCTTTTTCACAAACTCTGGCTCCAGCTACATGCTCACTAGAGTGTGTGTGCCACTGCATGGGCCAAAGTGAAATACATCTCTGACAATAGTGTATATATTTATGTGAAGGCCAAGGACCTCAGAATCTACACCTCAGCTTTAGATGAAAAACATGCATAAAAATTCAGCATCTCTATTCTGCATGGTCTTTTCCCCCTTCTTTACCCATCCCCTTCTCTTCCCACATCCACCCACCCGAGTCAGGAAGGAGGTAGCTTTGTTTTTCTTTTTGGAGGAAGTCTATGCTGATGAAAGTAATACAGAAAATTTAAATCAGCTGGTGGTTTTATTGAGGATCTTGGACAGCAAAGAACACAAACAATTGTTACCGTAAATGTTTCACTGAAAATGCAGTATCTTTGTTTTCTACAATATTTAACTCAAGAAAGTTTATACAGCTTGAGGAGAATTGTTTCCTAAGAAATGAAGTCTCAGTATCACTCCTCTCTCATTTCCTAACTTGCCAAGTCCTCCTCTCTGTCATCTTTGAAAACACTAGATAAAGCACCTGACAGGTTAGTTATTGAAAACAGAAGAAAAAACGTCTACAATGCAAAGTACTTGGTTTCTTCTCTGCAACTCATTGGTTCCCCATAACTATGTCAATTTTAAGTGGCACTGTACCAAATCATTTGAACACTTGGAAAGTTTGATGTTAGCAGGCTGCTGGGGCAGACTGCTTCTCAAGTTATGCACATTGCTTCAGAAAACCAGACCCATATCCAGCCAAATATCAAAGCCATAAAAATTCTATGTACAAATTAATAAAAAAAGGACCTGAAACATTGTCCCAAAAATGTGTTTTGAGGAATATGAATAGATGGATTTTCATCCAGACATTTCCATGCTGAAGCCATTATTAATGCTATTACAAAAGAAAAAGAAACCTGAAATATCAAGTCAAATCAACCTCAGAGGATCTCAACAGCTTCTTAACTTAATTAGCTTCTTAATGATCAGATACAAACAATGTCTAATCTAATCCTTTTCAAGAGATTTCTTTCCCACTGATGCATACATCTTCTGTGCTATAGAGTCATCCTGGCTGAAGTGCAGCCACATTGTGTTGGCTATGAACACCCAGTGGGGAAATCACACTCCCTGCTTGCAATAGTGTTAAAATTCTACTGCATTTATACACCAATGTAAACTGCTTCTTGAGAATGGCCTTTTAAGAATAAAACTCATATCCACTTCTCTGATCCTCCCCACTGGCCTTTTCATTAAGTCCAAATTTTATAAAAGTTGTTTATGAAGAAAAAAAAAGGGGAAACCTCCCCACCCAAGTGATCAAAACACGTAATTGGATCTCAACACTGACTCTTAGAGAGCTGCTGAAGAAGCACAGGGTCTCCCAGATTTAAAAATAATGCGTAGGTCGTAACAGCGATTAAATGCTCTGTTTCCACAGCCTTCCATTTATCACATCAGGATGTGATGGCTCACTAGCAGGCAAAGCTAGCTCAGGCAGTATTTAGTTGAAGCTGCAAAACAAGCTCCAAGATGTCCCAAGAAAAGTTCACAGAACTTCTAATTTCCAGCTTTCCCAGTTAGGAAGCAGTAAATCTGAAAAAGGCAATCAAGAAGGCAGATGATCTTCTAGATGCATAGCATTTAGCTTCATAGAATTACTAAACTCAACAGTTCAACAATTCAAAAGGCACATTGACACTCTATGTGATTTTAACCAACAGGTTTTTAAGGCATTAGAATGAGAGGGGGAAAAAAAAAACCTCAGAAGGCCACAAATATCAAACAGCCAATTGATGAAAAACTTGATTTGCTGTCCTATCAACAAACTATCCTAGATACAAGATCATTCCACCAACACACAGTGCAAGTTTCTTATTTTGAATCCCAAATATATGTAGAATCAAGAATTCTTTTCCAAGAAGGTGCACACCAATCTCATTTCAAATCATGCTGTTCTTCCTGAACAGGGCTTGAAGGTCCAGAGAACATTCTTATCCTTGGCGCATTTAATTCTTTACAGCACAACTCTTGCCAAAGTAAACTAGAAGGCCAATTAAGAGAGATGGTGGGATGACGGAGACCCAAAAAATCCTAGCAATAACTTTGATTACCACTGACCTTCAAATGAGCTTATCTGTTACACAAGAGGCAACATCCCTTGCTTAGGAAGTTATTCCACTGTTCAAAAGTTAGGAGACTTTTAAAGGAACACTTAGTGTTATGCTCTATTTTGATCAGCCATACTCCTGATAACTGCAACTTGCTCGAAAAGGGAAAGACCAGCTTCTATTTTGAAAGAAGAAGACAATAAACAGTAACAGGATAAATGATGAATGTGGCGGACAAATTGTTTATATCCAGTTTATTGCCACCAACTGAAAGGATAATATTTTAATATAGGTTTTTTTTTTAAAGTTCTGTATTCTTTTTTGGTAACATTAGAACAGTTTATATTTTTCTATAACAGGCAATATTTAAAACCTCCGGACATAGCTGGAGTTCACAATCCTTTGACAAAGCAAGAATGAAATCAAAAAAGAACCTGAAATCCCTGAACTCTAAACAGATTACAACCTAAACTGTAGAAAGTTATAAACTTTTTGCAGCAATTGCACATTCACATGTGGATCATGCAGTACTTGATCAACAATGCTTCATTCTATAAAGACATATTACTCCTATTAAAAAAAAACACCAATTTTCCAGTGGTTTTCTGCTAACTGGAAAATACCCCCTTGACTTGATAATGGAGCTATGTACACAGAGGTTCCTTGCACAGCAGCAGGACAACAGAGCTTCTCATCAGCCTATTAACTGGAGAAAAGGAAACACTCCTGATCAAGCTGGCTAAGAATCAAGTATAAGTTCAACTTTCAGTTTTGCTCTTTATATCCTGAATGGTCTTGGGCGAATATTCTGTTCCCTGCATGGGGAAAGCTGTTTTGTGCAGACGTAAGACTGGAGGATTTGTACATTCTACAATGTATAATTAATTTGGTTAACACTATAAACAATATCAGTTTTAATACGTCTACTACAGTTCTCTTACCACCATCTCTATCCCATTCATAAGTGATACAAAAAAGCATTTTTTTAAATGTCTGGTGGCTTAGACTCCTCTGCACTTCACCATACATAAAAAAGCAGCAATAACCTCTCTTCTTTTTTTTTTTTTAATGTTAAAAACATAAGCTCTGTTGAGTACAGAAGCCTAATGCTACCTGCCCAGCTGTAACTACCTTCTAACAGCATAGGCTAATGTGTTGCTTCTGAATTCAGCCATTAACATTTTCATTTTTTCCATCCACAGCACTTAGATTTTAAGTGCTTCAGAGGCACTCGTTAGCCTCAGCAAAGTGACATGGGACAAGCAACTAAAAACTGCACTATATGATCTTTGCTATTAGTTTCAGTAATAGTTCTAAAAACCAGTTTGACAGGGCTCAACTCATCTATATGTCAAGGCTAAGATGACACTGTCTGCCCCATACCTGGCAGTGTTCAAGGCCAGGCTGGATGGGGCTTGGAGCAGCCTGGTCTAGTGGAAGATGTCCCTGGCTGTAGCAGGGGGTTGGAACTGGATGAGCTCTAAGGTCCCTTCCAACACAAACCATTCTGTGATTCTATATTCATGAATTGTATCAACAGAGCATTTGTCATCAGTTGCTGGTGAGCTGCAAAGTTGCAACAGTTCTAAGACAAGCTGAGCCAGAGAGTTTTAAGTTATATTTATACTACTGCTTGATACTTGTTGACATGCCTACATTTTGCCTCCTTCCCATTAAAGCCACAATAGAATGACATGAGTATAAGGGGGCACGTGCATGATTCCTACTCTTGAAAGCACCAGAAGCACAGAATACACATGAATGCTATGTACAGCACAGGAGAAAAGCTTTCCTTAAGAACTGTTAAATCAGTTAACTAGGCTAAAGGTCATGGAAAGGTTTAACTGTGCTTTTAAGAGAAGTGACCAAGGATCTCAGGATCCTGGTACACAACATAAAACAAAGATCTCATTTTAATAAGCATACAAGCTAAAACAGCCATTCAAAATTACAGTATGTGCAACAACTTATATTTTAAATATTATTTCAATTCTTAACAGGGCAAATGCAGAGGCGACCTCTGTGGTTAAACCATCTGTACTGCTGGACAGAGAGAATAACATATAATTCTTGCAGCAGTCAATGTCCCAAACCGCAAAAACATTCATTACCAAGGAACAAAAACAACCTCCCCACACCCCTGCCGCAGGCACACAAGATGGTGAAAAACAAATGTGTCAAAACTTTTGCACCCAAGGGTGTACAGTCTTATGGAAACTCCAAGACAGGATATGGAGCAAGCATGCCTCAGCCTTCTATACTTAAAAATAGCTGCTACGCAGAAACAAGACCATGTAGGCAGGGTTCTAGCAGCTATAAATTAATCAGAGAAACTAGTTCTACAGAACAAAGTGATTCCTCTTGTCCAGCTCTAACTCTTCAGGAGCCTAAGAAGGCTTAGACCTTTGATGAGTAGCTTGCAAATCCTCATAAACATTTAGGGAAGAAAGTTATTCCACATGTTGTCGCCCTTTTGGGCATTACCCCCAGTTTTCATGGCTTAGCTCAAGGGGAGAGAGACGGCAGCTGGTGGCAGCAGGAAGCTCACATGCCAGGACACACAGCCACTACAGGAGCCATGAAGATACAGGAAAAAAGGTAAAAAGGAGAGAGATTCAGGCATGGAAGGGAAAGGAAGGTAATCAGGAGTTTTGCCAAACCTGACTCTTAAAATCAAGCACAACTAAAAGACTCAGTCTGAGACCTTGCTAGGCAAGAAGAGAATATGGCATATACAAATCCCACAGATACATGAAGTTCATTTTACTCTTAATGCAACTGCCCTGTAATAAGCAGGGAATTGGAACTAGATGATCTGGGGGTTGGAACTAGATGACTTACGGTCCTTTCCAACCCTAACCATTCTATGATTCTATCTTAAATACTGTGCATTCTCAAACCCAGTCCTTTTTATTGGCAGCTCTGCAGAGAAGCCGGAATCATCGACTTCAAAAAGTAGATTAAATGTTGATCTTCCTGTAGTAACTCTGCATACTCACCCCGAGTTTAAACTTGCCAGGTACAAGGACTCCAAAGAATAGAGGGCTATTGCTTTCATCCTCAAAACACATTACTGTAGATAAGGTGAATTCCCAGTGTAATTACTAAATTATAGCATATTCTTGCTGCAATACAGAGGTAGCTGGTAGCAGTTTGTAGAGCACAGGGCTCCTTGGTTTCACTCCCACATACACCCCTTTAGTGAACCCAAGTGATCTTCAGCCCAAAGATTTGTAAAAATCATTCCACCTACTACAAACATACCCTTCCTTCTGCTGTTAATTATCTCAAAGGGCTGCTGGGAAGCCTAGGCACCACTTGAAGGCACTTGAAGATCTTCAAGAAGAAGGCTCCATGACGCATTCAGCTTTTAACTCCTGACATGGCTAAGACTTCTCCCTGAATCAGGGAGTGAGTGTGGGTCAGTGCACTGTGAAGGAGCAGCTATTTAGTGACGGCAGGGTTATAGCACTATTTTAAAAGGAAAATATACTTCTTCCTCAAATCTCATTCCATTTCTGTAACCCTCCAGATCAATCCATTTGAATATAATTTCCCTCTCCAAATCATGAAAGCAAGCTTTCTGGTTATTAAGTAAGGCAGATTCATTTTCATTTTATCTGATTTTAGGTAGAATCAAGGTCTGAAATTCAAGAGGAAACAGGAATGTTATTTTAAACCACATTTATACACATTGTGTGCAACCGATGTCAATTAATTTTTGTAAATTTTACTCTTTACCAGCCTATATTTTAAATTGTTTAGATGGTCACACCAGGAGTAAACCGGCGCAAAATAATCCAGTATAGACTAGTATCCCATATTATAAAATGTATTCATGCCAGTTTTATATGTGCTAAGTATCACTGAGTATCACTGCCTAATACTAGAAGACAGCCAGGATCTCCGTGATCTATTTGCCATCAGACAATGGTAAAACAAAAGGGAGGCTGTTCGTCCATCAGTGTACCTACAGGAAGTGACACAGCTTTATCCACAAGCATAGGGGACGGAGGGGATGTGGGTGTGTGTGAAAAAAAAACAACGAAACACCACCAAAACAGTTCTAAGTGGGTTTAGAAAACATATGAAGGGTGTGTGTTCTTCTCATCCAGAAGAGGAGCTGGGAAGGCAATGAGATAAAATAAAAACAGTAAAACAGTCCAAGCAGTAAATGCTTTTATGAGAGGCTGAAGATCATTTATTCCTAGCCAGTGGAGAAAGAACACACTGAAGAAATTAGATGGGGTTAGGCTTTATGTTTTTCATTGCTGGGGACGGGAATGCAGAGATGATGCAGAGAGAAACATGCTCTGAAGATACTGGAGCACACTACAGAAGATGTAGAATTGCTTATAGCAGGTGATTGTTAACAGCAGTTGCATAACTATTCCTCATGTATGGCTTTTGTACCACTAATTCCTGTCTCAGTGAAGGAGTTTCATCAGAGCTCAGGCTTACACTAAACAGTTTTTATAACTCGCCCAGTAATATAATACTCACATCACTGTTCATATTGCCCTCCTGGAGCAGATGAATTTAGTAGCTTTATCAAATACTAACATTAAAATATTGTTAGATAAACTCCTAGGTACCTTTTAGGTTTGGTTTTGTTGTTTCTTGGGTTTTTTTTTAATAAAACAAGCAGTACATTTTTTGAAGATCTTGTTGTATTTTCTGGACTGTGCATGTTTGTCCCCCCTCCAGTAATGACAGGGTTTTAGGAAGACAAGAGATTGACTTCAGACTGTTGGTTTTGGTTGGCAGACTACAGTTTTTAAATTATAATGTTAACAGTAACAACAAAATATAGCACTGATTATATACCATTTCATCTCCATTGGCCTGAATTACTTCATTTCCATTGGTCAAGAGGACTTCTCTAAAGAGCATACTCTGAAAAAGTCCAGCAAAGGTGCTTTCTACAAATCATGAAATTTAAGATTTGTTCAGATTGTCTGGGATGGCAATAAAATGTTTCAAAATCTTCCAACAGCACACTCTGAACTTACTCGTTATTGTTTTATCCTGTTTCTCACTCTATTACCTACTTCAAGTAAAAATCTTCACATACCAGAAAAGCCAAATGACTGGATTCAGTGTGCATAATTTAGCGCACTCCCATCTCTGCAGAGTCTGGAAGCAAGTTACATGTTTTCAAGATCACGTTTCTATGGGTGCATTATTCTAAAGGAGGGTTCCTCAAACTCTTCTGTCCTTTCCCACAGACCACCCATTAAGCACGCCACATGAACTTCCCTCCTGGTGCACAAGGCAATGGCTCTCAGATTGTCCTTAATACCCCTGTAGCAAATACTGAAATTGGTTACATGGAACAGCATATTTCATCTTCTTTTAACACAGTTTAGCAGCTGGAAAGGAGGACAGCCAAGTCCATGCGAGCAGCCAACACTATACGGACCACCAAGCAGCATACAGAACATGTTTAGCAGAAAAACTAAACAAAACATAGAATATCAGCTGTGATTCGGGGACACACATCAAATTGCTGAGATACTCATTAGGTAAGACTCGCAAGCACTTTAACAATTTTATTTGGAGGAGGACACATTCACTAGAGCATAAGGCAATTTTCATCTTTTCTGTTTTGTTAAGAGGCAATTTCTAAACATTATTGCAAAACTGGCTCTTGGCAATCTCTCCCTGTGCGATGCACAACTGGTGTTCAGCCAAGTTCAGTTGTGAGGGCTGCAGCCTCATGCAATCCTGAGTAGCTAATGCTAAACAGATAATATCTCTGCAGTCTGAGCCCCCACCTCCTCCTGACCTCAGGTTCTCACCCGAGCATTTTACAGGGGTTAAAACACACATGGGACTTTCCCAAAAGCAGAATTACACTGTTCACAACAACTTGCTTATTCTTCTGAGGATTCTGCTGCAATTTGCTACTCAAGACCCACAATGCACATGACAGCTTAAACGCAAATATACCATCTACTGGGGATTATGGCATTTTGCTCTAGACATCAACAAGAAGCTTTGAAAACTAGCACTTTGAAAACAGCTGTTAAACTGAGCGTCCTCCAATATTAAAAGTCAACTCTTTTATTTGGTGCTGGTTGGAGATTATAACCTGCACTGAGCTCCACGGGAGGATAACTTCCATCAAACTTCAGTGATGATGGGCAAAGCTCCCAAGGCCCACTGAAAATCCCACTCTACATGTAGACAGTAAACCCTACAAGTAAAGTAAAAATTTTCCCACTCTTTAAAAACAGCTAGGCAACAGGACATCACAGGTCTGCACTGTGATGTTTGAGTCTAACCCTATGTTCATAAGGAGCAACTGCATAGCAGAGGGAGATCCATCACATACATAGGTGATCTACTGACCTGCACTACTGTCAGCTTTCATAGAATCACAGAATGGTTTGTGTTGGAAGGGACCTTAAAGCTCATCCAGTTCCAACCCCCTGCCACAGGCAGGGACACCTTCCACTGATCAAGTTGCTCCAGGCCCCGTCCAGCCTGGCCTTGAACACTACCAGGGATCGGGCAGCCACAGCTTCTCTGGGCAACCTGTGCCAGGGCCTCACCACCATCATTCTGTAATACCAAATATTTCCATTGTCTTGTCAGTAAGAAGGTTTCATATTTTGTTTAAGGATTCTTTAAATTACAAACTTGTATTTTGTCTAATACTACAGGACATTAGGTTCAATTCCATAACAGGGTTTACCATATTCAAACCACATTGGAGCTATCTGTTAGCTGGCTCATGACAGTTTTCTTTGTGAGAATTAATATGGCTCTCTGCTTGTATGCACAAAACTTGGAAACAGTCTGTCCATTTAGATTTCTGGTATTTTCTGATTTTAGAATAAGTAGAAGTGGCACTGGGCTTTGCCAAATGGCTAAGTGCAAAAGCAGTGCTTAAAAACAGGGACCAGGGATATGGCAGGAAAAAAAAACCAACACCTGGATGTTTCACATTCTGTGATGCAGAGTACATGGCAATAATTTTGCTGTTGTTATTTTAAATTCCCCTAACCCCCATGTCATGTTCAGTAAGAGTTTTAAAACTACAGAGGAAAATAAAGATTCATGCTACCTGTGCATGATCTGACATAGAGTAACGCAGACAAAGGTGTGACTTTCTTGGACATCTAAACACAGCTCTAGTTGCAAGTAACAGGTAAACCCAAGAATGGAAAAAAAGCCTATGGTGTCCCTTTTTCAGGCTCTGGATGCCAATGGGAGCAAGGTTCTTTTCTGGTTTTGGTTTGGGGGTGTTCTTTTTTTCATTTTTTGGGGGGGGGGGGGGGTTGGGGTTGTTGTTTTTTTTTTTTTTCAGTTTATTTTATTCCTCCTTGGTTTGGCAGACAGCTGTCTGGCCCATAATAGTAGATTATGCAGCAATGATGGTTCCAAACTTCTAATGGATAAAACAGTATTTATACATTTGGCTTGTAAATTTTCTGCAGGACTTGAACAAATATAGGCTTGACAAAGGTATGCTTGTTTCTGATCTGAATTGTTTCCAATTTCTAGTTCCAGATGTTACATTAACTCCAAAGGTGCAAATCTTAAACTGGAAAAAGACATTTTACTTCTACCTCCAACAAATGCATTTGTAAAACTCAGAAAACCACTAAGAAATAGCGTGTGCTGGATTCAACTGCTGGCAAGTGTTATTCGTTGGAACAGAAGTGAAGTCGAGTCAGATGTGGAAAACTCAAACATAGGTTCCACTATCTGATACGGTTTTCTTCTAACAGTTAAGAATCTTCCCAAATAAAACCATCATGTTATGGGAACCTGCCACATAAGGCTGGGCAGTGTGAAGCTTAAGTTTTCAGTGCCAATCTGTGGACAGGACTTCTGATATCTGTGAAGTCTCATTACTCTCTTCCAGTCAAATATTCAAGATTTCAGTTTTATGAGAGCTTATTAATAAGGAGAGCAAAAAAGAACATGAGGTGAAAAGGGCTACTTAAGATAATGAAAACTGTAAAATTGTGCTAGTATTTATATCACTGATAATACTTAATTTACCTCCTCTAACAGAGGATTCTAAAGTCAATGTTTGTCCAGCAAGTTACCTGGAGCATTTGTCCTTCTGTAACTACAAGAAGAAATATTTTCTGTTCTCTTATTATTACTACTCTACAGTGGTTTTCAATATTGTGGAGACAAAGACATGGCGCTTCTCATACTTTAGGTTTTTCTCAAACATCTGTTAAAAAAATAGTAGATTTGCTGGAAAAGAAAGTATGTTCAGATTTCACTGACATTTCTTCCTTTTTTTTTTTTTTTCAGAAGTCAGCCAAGGGTCAGCAAAAAAAAAAAAAATCTTTCTTTATTTTGGATCATTGTGTATTACAAACGGAGCTGAAGATTCAACTCTTCCAATATCTGAAAGGAAGTGTTAATTAAAAAGGTGTCATGATGCCATTGAACACAGCTGTTTTCATAAATTGGTTTCATGCATCTTTGGTGATCAGTGTATGACTCTTAAGGACACAATGGAATGGGATCCTATGCTCTTTGGGACATGCTTGCACTCTGTTATTAATGCAAATTACACAAACTTTATCTTCAGTGGTGTTGCAGTTCACATACTCACAAAGCACATGATTAGCTCAAACTATCTGAATATGATATGTAAGTAATATTGCTCATTAACTGATGGTATTCTTGCTTTAGAGGGTAGACCACATTCTATTATCATTTACCTGGCAGCTATCATCTGCAGCTGTGACACATTTTTATCCCTGGGTCCAAAAATTTTTGGTAAGCTTTCTACCAGTGACTGTATTTACTTCAACATTGCATCCTTAGTACCAAACTAAGATTTGGTAGTATGACACTTTTAGGCAGAAGAGTTTGAGTAATGTTTTCCCCATGAAACTGTTTACCTTTTAAATTAGAGGCACATGTGGCTCGCTCATAATTCTGCTGTATTGCAAAGTAGTGAAGATCATAATCTAGCAAAAATTGTTCCTTCCTTTATCCAGCTATATTAGTCTCCTCGTACCTATTTTGTAGGCTGGTCGTCTGTGTCTCCAAGAAGGAAAACATGTTCTGAAATTCAGCCTAGAATTTGCCTTCTCAGAAAAGGCTTCAAGTCTAAATAATTATTTAAAACTGAAGAAAATCTGAGAAAGAGTGGAAATTTGGAGCCTTAAAAGATGAGTTACATAGGAGCTGGACCAATTTCGCAGCTCTGTACAATCTGTACTGCTCTGTACAATCTCATGGTTATTAATTGGTCACTCTCTTCAGTGCCTATTGAATTCTGGCATTTGCAGAATTGTGTGATAGATATGTGTATGACATTGTGATATGTAATCAAGGATAAAGGTCCAAAAAGGAGACTAGAAACAATACTAAAGTGGTGATGCTCTGCACTGAGAGAAGGTTGTAAAACTGCAGAAGGCAAAGCAGCTGGAGGGGTTCCCCAAACTCCCAGGGCAGTGCAGGGTGTAGTGCATACTCCCCTGACAAACATGGTATTCCAGGCCAAACCACAAACTCTACAGAAATCAAGCTCCAGCTATGCTGTGCTAGAGGGGACGCTGATTTAAATATGCCCTTTGTATTGGGCTGGATCAGATGCGTTTTGTTCTGCCAGAAGCTGAGTCTGGTTGAATTCCCAATGCCCCTCTAGCCCTGTTCCAGCCCATCCTCAGATGCATGTTGCTCCCAAACTCCCATTCTCCTACTACCTCACAGATGTTTTAGTGCCCTGAAATCTGCCTGGGTGACTGCAGACATAGTTCCTTTCCTTGAGATGACCCTGTCAAAAGGATTGCAGTTTAAAATGGCAAATAGATTTTAAAAACTACTAAAGCAACTTCTTTGCCCAGCTTAGCTGCAGCCAGAGTATTGCCTGGTTGCAGACGCACAGAGCACTGGCTCTGTGTTGCTGTGTCTTGTACACACAATGCTCAGTGGAAGGAACTTTTATCAGTGGTTTTGCGCTTTCAAAAAATAATATGGTAAAGCAAACATGTTTGCTTTACCCGTATTTCTTAATATTTTAATAATAGGAGAAATCCTTCTCTTAGGAATAAACAATATTTATGACATGACTTTGAATAAATTACCATTCCATGTTTAAAAGTCATTCTAAATAAAGGTAATAAAACATACTCATGGCCACATATACAACAGATCTGACAACTGACATCATACACATCAATAACAGCCATCTCACCTTCCTGATGAAGGCCAAAGTTCTTAGATTGAACTCGGATAGTTTAAAAGCTAAATCTTCATTGAAAGAAATGTTGCCAAGCATGTAAAGCAAACACAACTTACTCAAACACTCACGGTAATCTGTTCCACGTGTCCTGCTGATACTTAAATAAGAAAATAACTTTGCAAAGTCCATTCCTTTTTATAAACAGTCAACATTCTTTCAGACTTTATAGTAAGAAACTGGTGCTAAATTTTCTTTTTCCAGTTTTAAGTGTGCGTGCATAATGCTTACACATCTCCTGCTCTGCACGACTGCTCTATTCTTGTATACAAACTCTTCAGTTAAAAAGTTATCAAAGCCTAGTTTTTGTAGAATTCAATATATGGTTTCTGCCTCACAATAATGTGTCAGAAAAGTTATACAGGAGAAAGTACTGCATGCAGCTGTAATTCAGAGCACAGCAGCTGACAAGTTATATTTTTATCCCTGCAACCTCTCCACGTGCCTGTTGATGCCCAAGCCTCCAGAAACTATGCAACAGCTTTTCATTAACACCGCTACATAGACTTTCAATTGCTATGAAGCTTTACTGAACCAATGATGAGTTCCTGTCAACACAGTGGTTTGCAACAGCAGTAACAGTCACGCAGCAGGGAAGTCAGACCTGAAGTCATCTTAGTTTCCAACACAGACCAACATTTTATTTATAAAAAGAAAATTAATTAAAAAAAAAAAATTATGAACTGCTGCTAGAGTCTAAAACTGACCATAGGAAAGAATGTGTAAAGCAGCTTCCTCCCAGTTAATGGCCGGGGAGCTAAACAGCTGGAGAATTTATTCGTAATAAAAGAAGAACGTCAGAATTTACAAGTAAAAGAACAAATTCCTACCCCATACTAATACTGATATGAGTGTACCTGTCCTGAAGTGTGGGCTCCTAAGCAAATGATTACTTTTCCTGTTGTCCATTCAAACAAGTCCTTCCACCTACCTCTGGCTCATTGCTAAGTAAGAGCCAAAAACACATCTGGAAGACCCTCTTGCCACAAGACCTGAAATGTTCTCATAGGCTCTTAGAAATATGCTAAGAGAAGGAATACCTAAGAGGCACCCTTGTCCATCACAAACTAGTATTTGTGGACCAGAAGATTCTAAGAGGCTATCAGCAAACATAAACAGGTGTCATGTTATAGACAACCATGATAACAAATCAGCAGATGATCAGATTCAGTAACAAAAGCCTGTTACATAGTCCCCTGGGGATGTAACTGTGGAATAGCTGTTAGGTTTTGTATTCATATTCCATCTTAAACAAAGCAAGTTTTGTTATGCTAAAAATGCCTTATAAACTGTACAAGGAAGGTGATACTAGCAGGTTCCAAGAACATTCCTCAAAGTTGGGCACTGACATACATCTCCTTTAAAAAGAAAACCCTTTGTGTCCTGCAACATTGATTCCACAGGATCACAGGAATCAGAAAAGCACAAAAAAAAAAAAGCATACCAGAATCTTTACCTGTACCTACCAAGTGCCATCTGGGTGGGCACAGTGGCTTTTACATGTGCATTTTTGCATTTTCCCAGTGTCAAGAAGCAAGTATAGCTTGGAGGACTGAGTCATTTGAATCAAGAACTTACAGTACTCCACATCCTCCCTCATTGCACACAGACTTCCTCAAGGGAACAAAAAACCCCAAAACAACAAAAACACAACCAGCAACTCAAAATAACCAGGCGAGAGGCCAGTGCTTACAAAGATCCCATAGCCATTGTTCAGAGAAAATAAGTCACTTGCATCATTCCCCACATGCAATAAGCTTTGGGCTGGCTGAATTCTGCCTCTGAGGACCAGCGCCAGATGTGCTGTATCTCCAGATGCCAGGAGTTCCACACCCTGGGGATCAGCAATCAGACTTATTTTCCATGAGCTGTAATTACTGTAGCAGGATGGAGGAAGGCTGGATGTGTCAAGGTGGTAATCCCCAAGGTAAATGAATCCTAGATCATTTAAATCTTTTGCAGATAACAATGAAGACCTTAATTTGGTCCAGGCAAGTTGAGAGATAATATGGAACAAAGGTCACAAGCGCAACGTACTTCTGGCTGCTCATCTTCTCTCCATTGTGCAGTAGGCTGAATGCCAAACAGCAATCCTCAAACACAGTCTAAGCTGTAGCTTCTTCAGTTTTACCAATTCCATCACACATAGACAATGTTACCAGAGCCACATGCCAAGGGGACAGCAGGCAGCCTCTTCAAACTGCCAGAATTAGGAGGGTGGTCTGGGGTGTTTTGTTTTGTTTTGGGGGTTTTGGTTGGGTATTGTTTTGTTGTTGGTGGTGGTTGGGTTTTATTTGTCGGGGTTTTTTTCCTTCCATTCAATGATGCTGCCTCATCATCCTACTTAAAGAAGTAACCCAACAAGTTTCCAAGAGCTCTCTTGACCACCGTTTTTAATTACCCACCTACAGACATTCCAGCCTTTAGCAATCTTGGTTCTTGGGAGAAGGGGGGAGGACAAGACACAACACAAAGCAAGCAGGTAAAAGGAGAAACAATATACAAGATCCCTGCCTAGAAGAGCTTTCAAGCTGAGAAGAAAAATTACCAACACAGGAGAATATAACATGCAGGAATTGTAAAACAAAAACTGCAAAAGGTATGGGAAGTTGTAATGCAAGATCCGAAGACTATGGGGCACAACTTTCATGAATAAAATATACATCGCCCTACCTTTTTGGGCATCCCTTACCTACCATTCTGGTAGTCTGCAGCTCCATTTCTCTCCAATGAAACACCAGTCATTAAGTAATATGATGGAGTCAAACAAAGGAGCTTTATTACTTGAAGGTTATTTAAACAGCATTATGCATAGAAATAGATTACTCTGAGGTGCTTCTTGTGTAAAACACTCTAAAATGCATTCAGAGAATCTTTTATATACCAGTGTCACCTTTTCTCAGCTGAAAAGCTGGAGTTCACAGACTTAGGGACATGCTACTGTAACAACACCAAACCCAAATCCAGGTACACTGAATCCCAGTCCCATACCTAGCAGTTGTGAAACTTTCCTCCTTAAAATTATGTATTGAGATTAAACATCAGGAGTTAAATTCTCCATAAACAAGGTGAGTTTTTTTCAGAAATGGAAAGTTATTTAATAACACATCCACTAGAATGTAAGGAGAAGGGGAAAAAAAAAAAAAAAAGGAAAAAAAATCAACCCCAAATAACAGAGCAGGAGAAACTGGTTAACCAAGTACTTAAGTACATAAGAGCATATATACATATTATATACACATATACATATACCTCTCTCACACACACACACACCCCCCACACGCCCCCCCCCCCCAGTATCTCACACACTTCCACATGCACATACTTCATCATAAACTAGCCAGGACCTTATAATACTTTCCTAGGTCAACACTTCTGCCAACTACGAGAAAACCTGTCCCTGCTCTGGGAAGCTGAGTGGTCTGGTAGCACATTTAAACTGAGTAACTAGTAGTCACAAAGTAAAATCCAGGCGTTTTCCAGGTCTCTGGCTCATGCTAAACAACTTCACTTTACACAAATGTCTTGAAGGCTCTTTAAAACACTAAGAATTGCAAACAGAATGACCTTGGCATTAACAGGTACTTACACGGGGATTTTGTCACAACCAGCCAGGACTACCCCAAGCATTACCACTCCCCAATCCTGAGAAACATGTTGTTTTCAGTGGCTTTGGAAGATGAAGGGAAGCTCAAAACTAGCCAGGATAATTCCTTGGCCAACTCTGCCCTTTAAAATTTTCACAGCTGAGCATTTAATTTTTCAGTTGCAGTCAGATGCGATGGTGACATCGAGTGGAATGACCCTAGCCATGAAAACATTTCAAAGAGAAAATTAATCACAACCTATATCACATTTTTGGCCACAAACTGACCGTGAACAGACAGCAACTCCTCTGAAAATATTAAAACGTGTTTGTCAAAAAGTTTATTAGGTAAGTAAGACCTAGCAACAGACTGTTAATATATCTACTGCCAAGCACGCCATTGGAAGTTCAAATGGTATGGATTAGTTCTGCACACAAGCTACAGAGCTCACTTCAGTTATGTGCCTGCAACTCTTGTAGAACACCTACAGTTTATCTGTTGGAGGGACAACACAGCAGGAGGTTCCAGGAATGCCTCGATGATTACTTCCTTCTCGAGAGGTGATAAGAGGACCCAAATGAGGAGAGGGGCTATGCTGGACCTTGTTTGCAACAAGGAGGGGCTGGTGGGGAATGCGAAGCTCAAGGGCTGCCTTGGCTGCAGCGACCATGAAATGTTGTAGCTCGTGATCCTGGGGGGTGGGGGGGGCGGTGCGCAGCAAGCTTACTACCCTGGACTTCAGGAGAGTTGACTTTTGCTTCTTGAGGGATCTGCTTGGTAAGATATAATAAGATAAAGTCCTGGAGGGAACAGCAGCTCGAGAAAGATCATTAATACTCAAGGATCACCTCCAAGCTCAGAACTGACACATCCTGACAAAGAGGAAGTCAGGCAAGAACTCTATTTGAAATAACTGGTTATGCAAATTAAAACTTCCAAAGCCCTTTTAAATGATATACACAATAAACATAGTGATTGATACACTGGTTATGATTCAGTGGTCAAAGTTGATACCTTGTATATAACAAAGGATTAGGTTTTTGGGTTTTAAATTCTGCTGCTTTGAGATGTTCAAGAAACAACATTCTGGCTTTTGTACTAAGCTACAAGTGCTAAGACAGAACAATAAGTATGTTATACAGATATCCCCTATAGTTAAACAGAGGATAAATCTCATAACCTTTCATTCCTTCTCCTTCTTGAATTATTCACTGTCATCAGCAGGGACAGCTTGTTATCCAAGAGCCAAACTCTTACTTTTTCTCTTCCTCCATAATGTAATGGAAAATGAATACAAATATACTTCTACTTTGGAATGTATTTTCGTGGCATCACCAAGATGCTGGTCTAAGTGATTAAAGTAAAACAGTATGTGAAAACAGACACACAGCAGCAACATTTCCTGGGTTACTCCAAATACCATAGCTTTGCGATTGTCCTTTTCACGCAGTATTTCTTTGCCCCAAACCCCTTCTTTTTCCACGATAACTTGTAGAAGCTGTCCTTTATCAACCATTTTGAAATGTTTCTTGAACAAAAATAATAAAGACATACGGCCTTTCACATTGCCTCAAATATCAAGTATGAACCACTTCTAAAACTTAAAGCTAAGGAATTCAACTTAAAAGAATTAATAAAGTTCAAGACAGACATTTAAACCCTCAAGAGCCTCTTCATGGTTAGATAGGAATATGCCACAATTCACAAAGTATCACAGAAATGACAGACTGATGGAAAAGGACATGACAAAGTAACCAAGCAACCCACAAGGTGCAACACAGACCAAAATCTCGTAACAATGAAATAGCTGGCAGACAACTCACTCAGTGTCACCAAAAAGTATCCTTCAGTCTTATCTGAAGAGCCAGACACAGAGTAAGTTATTTAGGAAGTCAGAGAAACAAGAAAAAAATAAAAACTCCACTCTACAAAGAAACAAAGCTTCAGGTGGCGTAAGGCGCCTACTCCAGAAAGGCCCCAGAGATGTGTCATGGTGGGAAACCTGAAAAACACTTTTCTACACCATGCACAACCCAGCTCTTTAGTTCAGGAACACATACAAGATAAAATAGGGTTCTTCTGGTCACCACTGTCACTGAGTCCACTGAAAAAGAATTTCACCTCTTACAGCAAGGCAAACCCAGATCGTGATTTAAGAATTACCAAGAGAAAAGACAATGGCACAAGCGTGGCATACCAACGTGCAGCTGTAGGTCAGGACATCCTACACACTAGACAACTGGAAGCAATATAAGTCTCACAAAAAAATATTGGTTTAGTTAATCCACAAGATACATATTCATTTCAGCATTCTGTGGCTGGTTTTTTTTTTTTTAGTTCATCTAAAGACAAGTAAACTGAGGCAGGCTTAGGGGTATGTCTCCCTCTCAATTTATACAGATACAAAAGGAAGCAATTTCACCTTCTTCATAGCCATGCTCTCTAGTGTGAAGGTTTAGACTAAAAATAATAATAAAATATATTGCCAAAAAAACCCAAACCAAACATTCTCTTTCTCTCCTCCTTGTGAAGTCCAGCTAGGATGATTTTTAATTTGGAAGAACAGAAAAGAATGTGTTTATGCAAAATGAATGAAAAAAAAGAAAAAAGTACAAGAACTGGACAAAGCATCCATGAATGTAGAATTCAAGTTAAACTGAAACTTCCACAGAAGGTGTGCTAAAGTTTTTGACATGGATTTAAGTGCATTATTGTTAGGCATAACCTGGATCTAATTCAAAATGTGGAGTATATGGCTTAAGCTTTAAGTACATACACTATTCTATAAAAGTTCTCAAATGACATATCAATAACCCATAGATTATAACAACACTGTACACTTTTTACATTTTCTCCTACCCTCCATTCTTTTCCCTTTTGATTTAATTAAAACCAGCACTGAACATCAGAAGAGAACATCCACAATATCACATTTTAGTAATTCTACTTGATTTCCAAACCCAACAGCCAAGAAATTCACTAAGCAGGTGCACTCCAACCACAGCTCCTCCTCATCTGGCAGCAGGTTTAGGAACACGAAGCAGGCAACACTTGCTCTCACTCTGGCTTTTTTTTTTTTTGACTGTTAAAACACCACAGAAACAAAAGGTCAAGCTTCTGTCTTCACCTGCTGCCACCTCTTACCTCCATTCTAATTCTTCTTGAGGATCAGCAGTCCCCCAGAGCTAATTTATCACTTTTACTACCATGTGCAACAAGCTACAAGTATTAACAAATGTTTAATGAATCACATTTAATGTAATAACACAGTGAAGTGAAAGTCAATATATACTCCAGCTAACCTAAAGAAAGGGCAACAGAGAACCTCTGGAATCATCATTGTCAAATCCCAAGCCAAATGAAGAGATGTCAAGGTAAGGAATTCAATCATTCATCTCCCTCTCAGACAAAAGTCCAGCCAACAAGGGTACTGTAAAAAGGACAGAATCATCAAACTAAGAGCACTGCACTTTGAAGGGACCTCATGTGCCCTCTAACAAGAATCCATGAGAAAAAACCTGCAAATCCAGCTACATCAAAAGACAGCAATATAATTTCAATCTTTCCACCTTTCACAGTGGATGGAAGAGGTACAACCTAGCACACTTGCCAATTCCTTTCTCCAGCCGCATCATTTTCCATCATAGTTCAGGAAAAGCATACTTCATAGTTTTATTGAACAATTACCTGGTTTACCTCCTTAGTCTCAACAGGAAGACCAGAGTTTAAAAACCTTAATTCTGCCTCCACAAAGACAACATTTATTACTGTTCAAAGGAAGTTACCTTTAACTGGGGAAGCTCAATTTCCTTACGTATATAAGATAAATAATAGATGCTGTGTTAGCAGAATATTCACGATTAGCCAATACTCATACAGCACTTCAGAAAGCCAAAGTGCCAAACAGTATTCAACAGCTATTATAAGTGGGGACATTTTTAAATACATATGCCAACATTTGAGCTTCTCACACCATTGACAATCATAGTAGGAACTTACTACTGCATCTGCTGTCAGTGCTGTTTACTGCAATAGCAATAAACATTCATACTGTGAAATGAAGACAATTTGGTAGCTTATTCACAGTTGAGAAATTTCTTTCCCAGTAGACTGTCCCCATTAAGCTAATCTAACAAATCACACTCATATAAAGTATATATTGGTCTAAAAGCAGTTTCAGTTGCTTTAACCTTTTTA
Source organism: Pezoporus flaviventris (assembly GCF_033815535.1). NCBI lineage: Eukaryota > Metazoa > Chordata > Aves > Psittaciformes > Psittacidae > Pezoporus > Pezoporus flaviventris. The sequence goes on along the minus strand of NW_026892584.1, from coordinate 3,146,485 downwards.
TCATCCAGAGCAAACAAACCAGTTTAAATCAAGTATGTTTCAATTTACCAACATCCTTGCAAAAGTCCCCCATAGATTTAGCACTAATACAAAATGACACCTGACATCTCCCTATGCTGGCAGGCAAAGTGTAAGTCAAATGAGAGTAAAGGAAACAGCGAAACTGAAAATCCCATTTATTACAGGGATAATTTATTACACCCATTCTTTACACTCTTTGGAGCTTTTCAGCAGAATTTTGCAGTTTAACAGATACTTTCAATCTTTACTGAACAGAAACCACAAAGATGAGATGCTGGTGATCTCCACGTTCTGATTTTTCTGAGAGAGAAGGAGTGGAAAGAACTGTTGGCCCAAAAACTCCTAATAAACCACTGCACCAAGCAATACTTTGTGGGACATACTTCCCAGTTTCTCTCCTCCTCTCACCACAACTGTTTCATCACCCAAAATCTCAAGACATACTCAAAATATCCTTTGACTCTATCATGAGACTTTCCATAGCCTAATTTAATAGCAATAAGACTCTCCAGAAGTAATTCCTGCAGTTAGAGGTCCCAGCTGTGGGCTGTCAGGAGATGGCACATCTTTGACTTCTTCAGAAAGTTTCAAGCATCCAAACAGCACATGGCTTTGGCCAGCCAGTGTCCCCAGCCAATAACCTAATTATTTGCTTCTACCCTAAGTGAACCTGCAGTGTTGTTGGATACATCCGGATGGAAAGCAATTTAGCAGAAAAGGAAAATAATCCACATGCCTCAAAATCTCCAAACTAAATGCTGACTCCATTATGCGTAGTAGAATTGCATCACTGCTGGCCTGTGCCGTAAACTGGGGGGATATTTGCTCTACCTCGAGGCTCAGGTTGACAGCTATTTGAGTTCTGCACAAAGGTCTTGAGCAGAAAATAACAACTACTTCCTTCAAGTGGTTTCAGTGCTGTGTTTTTTCCAGCCATATCAACTCCCATGAGAAATTCCAAACTTACAAAAGCCAAACATTTTGAATGTTTAATAGCTCTTGGGTTAAAGACATAACAAAAAAAAAAAAAAAAAAATTAGAGGATTTCTTACAATGACAAGAAATAAAGTTACCCACCATAACTTCTTTCTAACAAAGAATTTAAGCATAGTAATTGTGCTCAACCTCATGATGGCATATTGTTTTCATAAAATACAGCATGTTCACAAAAAATACTGATCTAACACGTACTAAACCTTGTCATTAAAGCTATTTCTGAGCATTACAAATAGAGAAATCTCTTTATTTGTGCTTTAATAAAAAGAGAGAGAACTACTTCTAACTGTATTGCTGGCTAAACTTTAACTAGAAGCAAGGTTACATTAGACACCCTTTGTAAGTCACGTGTGTCTATATTCAGAGAGATTTTGTAACCTTTACTTGTTGTTATGCTGCCAGTGCTTACCATAACAATAAAGGGTAACAAGTTCCTAGAAACAACCTCTCTGTTTGTTAAAAAAGTTACCTTGGCTTGCATTAGTCAAGAAATATGCCTGAGAAAATTCATAGCTGGAACAAAACCACATTATAAACCAGTAAAAAACAAACCCAAAAACATTCTTAAGATAAAAGTTAAACCACCTATTGTTTAAAAAAAAAAAGAAAAAAGAAAAAAAAAAGTGCAAAAATACAAGAGGCAATGGTGGAATTTACACCAGGCTATTGATGAAATGCATTCATGCTCTTCTGAAGTACAGACTTTGTGTGTCACGCTCATTTATGTATTACAGACACATCTACAGTATGAGTAATCTTAAAGAATGTGTGGATGCTTTAAAATCAATTTAAAATGAAACTGATTTAATTTAAAATGAAATAGTAACAAATAAATTCACACTCCATACCTAAGACTGTTAAAGCCATCATATTTTGTCTGGAGATTGAAGATTCCATGCTTCTAAAGGATCAACTTAAACTTCAGAGTCAGACTGGAGTTGCAGTATTTCCTCACTATTTCAAGAGGATTTATGACCATAATTTGTGACAGACCCTCATATTATGCTAGTGGTATTTACTAGGAAAGTAGCCCCCTAAATCAATGACAGACCAACTGAAATGGCACTGAAATGCAGTTAAGGACTCCTACATATCACATTTCCCCATAATAAAATTAAAATGCACTTTTTATTCCACCTCCATCTCTAGTTTCAAACTTTTGTAACCACCCTGTCACATTTCTCTGCTCACCTCTGTCTTGCATTTTTCTTAGTATCAGGCAAATAGAATCATAGAATCATGGAATAGTTAGGGTTGGAAAGGACCTTAAGATCATCTAGTTCCAACCCCCCTGTCATGGGCAGGGACACTTCACACAGAAATAGTCTTTCCATTGAAGAAATCTAAGATACAGTCCCACAGTTTTGGGAAATGTTTTAGTGCACAGCAAGCAACAGCTAACCACGCTTTTGAGGGTTTAAGTAAAAATAATTCTTGCTTGAGACAATTCTTCCTTGAGAAGAATTATCTCAATTACTTTCACATTTTAAGAGCCCCACATAAAACACCTACTGTGCAAGATTAAACATCTAGAACTTTCACATGAAAACATGCTGCTGTCATAACTATCTTGCTCCTTAATATTTTGCACAGGTAAGAAATTCCTCCCTTCAAAGAAGTACTGAATGTAATGATCATTTTGTCTTATCTCAGTAAAAAAAGTGTCAAGTATAACCCATATCTGAAAGAGGTTCATCATTATTTCAAGCCACATAAATAACACCACTCCTGACACCACCATGTATACAGCAAGGACACAGCTCTGCAGCAAAATTATTTCATAGCCAAAATATTCAGGATCCATTGCAACATGCCAAACTTTGCAGACACTTTAAAACTGCAGACGTTCCAGGATATCCCCACTCTTGCAGAGATGGATTTAAATATTTGTAAGATAAGCACACAAAAATAAGAGTTGAAAGTCCCTTGAAGTCAGGCATCTGTGTAAGCAGAGTGGAGGTTCTCTGAAATTGAACTATAACCGTGGAAAGCCTCTCATAAGTACATCCATGCTCCTTCTGAAAGGACAGATGAGCTGCCCTTAAAAGTACCATCCAGACCAACTTAACAAGAGTCCCATACCTTCCTACTAAATAGGCAGAACAAAAGCAATGTCATTAAGATTTATAACCATGATTCTTTAGCTAATTAGTAAAAAAAAAAAAAAAAAAAAAAAAGGCACATTTGTAGAAGAGCTTTTCCATGCACATTAAGGAAGGTGACTCTTGATACAGAACACGGACTATGTTAAAAGAATCACCATCTCTAAAACATGGCGAAGGAAAACCAAGCTCCAAGTTATAACTTGAGTTTTCTTGTGAACTTTTATTTTCCTCAGAGTTCCAAATCAAAAGTTATCCCTTTTTTAATATTCCCATTAGAGTCTGTTAAGTAAGTGTAAATGGTTAAATCTGTTAAGTGATGTAAAGAAAATCCTCAAGAACACTATCAGCCTGTTCTCTCTTCATCTGAGACTCCTGTATGTTGATTCCCCCACCTCCAAAGCTACATAGCTTCATTCAGTCAAGTAGGAACATGAACATCTTTACACAAACGTAAGCATTCAGAAGAGGACAAAGCCAAGCTTCAGGTTTTCTGAAACATCTAAAAAAAAAAAACCTAAGGCAACATGCACAGAGAAGGTGCATCCAGAGCTGTGAAGGGCATCTTTTCACATAACCCTAACAGAAGAAGCAACACATAACACACACCTGCACAGAGCTCCAACTAAAAATACAGAACGATGATGCCAGCAGAAAATGCTGTTCTCTGGCTCTAACTGACAGTTCTAATAGTTACAGACAGTTTGAAAAGGTGGGTGGCCTAATAAAGGAGGCCCCGAGGTGATGTTCTGACAGCCTTGGCCACACTGCCGAATTTTCTACATAGGAAATCACAACTAGGCTTCAGCTTGCTGAACCTCGGGGGTAACGTATTCGGGCAGACCAGACACAGCAGCAAAACAATCCCAAAAGTCTCACACATGCAGCCCTAACTCCCCATCTTCGGGGATGCCAAGTAGGGACCGAAGCAGGGATGAGCAGAAAGGATGGGGAACAGACCTCAGCCTCTCCCCACGGGTGCTACAGGCAGAGCACTGCCTCAATTCGTGCTTTTAAAAGATTAACGCGTTCGCTTAAAAACGGAAAGCAAAGGGCACACTCCGCGCCCGGGACCGGCAGCGGGTGACCGCGGGGCCCGGCGCTCCGGCGGCACAGGACAGACGGGACACAGCTCCGGCAGCCACCGCGGCACTGGGCCCGGGCCCGGGCCGGACACCGCCCGCCGCCGCTTCCAGCTGGGCCGGCCGGTTCCTCCTGCCGCAGTCCCCCCTGTCCCACAGCCTTAAAACGGAGCTGGGGGGCCCGGAAGGGACCCACACGCACACATTCTCTTTCCACTCTCTTTTCCCCCCACCCCCTCCCCAGCCCTGCCAAGAGTTTGATGAGCGACACCCGACACCCTAGCGAAATCCCTGCTCGGAACCGCGGAAGGACGGGAACGGAACGAGAAGAAAACGGGGAGGGGGGCGACTTTTGTCTTTCTTGTGGCAACTGTACCCGTTTACCTGAGCCACCCGCGGGGGGGGGAAACCGGGTTCAACCCGCAGGAGGGATGGGAAGCAGAGGCCTCCTCCTCCTGCGTCCCCCTTTGCACGAACGTGGGTGACGAGGAATAGTTTCGGGGGGAAGATTCACCCAGTCTCCCGCCCTCCTCCTCCTACCGTCCCGTCCATGTGCGCGTCCTTCCTCCGCCGCCGGAGCCCGGGCCGGGCCACCCCCCCAACCCCGGCGAAGCGCGAGGGAAAGTTTGCTCAAGTCCGACAACAAAAGGGACACCGGCTCCTGCCTCCCGCCGCCCCGAGCCCCCGAGAGCTTACCCGCAGCCGAGCCCGGCCCGCACCGCAGCACCGAGGCGGCCAAGAGCCGCAGCAGCAGCAGCGGGAGCGGCGGGGCCACAGCCTCCATGTTGTGCCGCCGCCGCCGCCGCAGCTGCCGGAGCCCACGGAGCGTCTCAGGCAGGCTCCATGCTCGGGGCGCTGCGCTCGGCGAGGAGGAGGAGGAGGAGGTGGAGGAGGAAGGGAGAGGGCGGGGAATGGGGAAGGCGCTGGAAACGACCCTCCTTCTCCTTCTCCTCCTCCTCCTCCATCATCCATTTCGGAACCGCCCCTGGGAAAGCGACCTTGGCCATGGCTGCTTAAGCTTCTAGAAGGAGACTTCGTGAGCACTGAACCGATAATTTGGTGAACTGGAAGATATTTCCACTGCTGTCAGGTGACTTGTCTTAATAAAGATAAATACGTGTGTTTATCTGCCCTGTTAGAGGGAGTCCAGAGGAGGCCATGAAGGTGTTTTGAAGGCTGGAGTCACTCGTCTATAGAGACAGGCTGAGGGAGCTGGGCTTGTTCAGCCTGGAAAAGAGAGGGCCCTGAGGAGACCTTAGAGCAGCTTCCAGTGACTAAAAGGACCGACAAGAAATCTGGAGAGGGGCTTTTGACAAGGGCCTGTAGTGACAGGACAAGGGGGGATGGCTTTAACCTGACAGAGGGCAGATTGAGATGAGATATTAGGAAGAAGTTCTTCTCTGTGAGGGTGATGAGGCACTAGGAAAAGGGTAGAAACCCTGCTTCTCAACATGAGGCCTTTGCAATGCTGGGGACGGGTGGCAGAGAGCTGACCAGCACCTACCTCATCCTGAAGCATGTCAGGTACTGCCCCCACCTTCCTAACAGGGATAAAATGAAACAGCAGAAGTTAGGAATTTCCATCTGAGTCTCCTTTTCCCCTTGACACCAATTCTACAATAGGAAAAGAAGTTGCTCAATGGCCTTGTATAGAGATGGAAACAATAAGGGTGTGCCTGGCATCCCCTGACACTGTTTTTGCAAGGCTAAGAGTTGAAAATCACAAGCAAGTACTTAACAGATGGATGATACACTTTATAGTTTTGTTTCATTTAAGAGACAAGGAATTCCAGGTTTCCTAGTTGCCATGTACTAATTTATCTACCTTGCTGTAGGTGCTACAGCAGCAGCTGAGATTTCTTCCTGGTGCCCCATGGATCCCTGCCCACCTCAAACTCCAGGATCAAATACTCAGGAATTAGGTCTTGTTGCTTACTCCATTGCAGATTCCCCCCCCCCAACTTCCTTTCCTCAGAAGGGGAAAAGGTGCAGTGGTTTGTTTTAGTTCTAAAGGCAGTGGTATTCAATTTAACTAAGAAAGCAGTTTAAAATTTCAAGGAGTTACAAAAGGCTTATAGTCCTGACCTTGAAGTTGACCTGCAAAGAAAAATAAAGTTTTCTTCTCTATCTTGCTGCTGCTTTAATGTATAAAGAACATGTATTTTAAAGAGGCCTTTTTTTAGGTGGCATTTAAACCCTAGAAAAAATCCTCAGCTTTCTTGTAGACAGGAAAACCTGAAGTTGACCTTTCTTGATGAAAGTCTGTAATAAACTGGAGCCCAACTCTGAGCAAATATAAATCATTAATGGCAAAACTTTGCGTGAACACCAACTGAAAAACAGTTTTGTTTTCAATCTGTTTAAAAAAAAAACAAACTGCCCCGCACCAGACAAATAACTGGAAGAAAGATTTCTTTGTTGAGGACAGTGAATGGACTTTACTTTCAATGGGTCTAACCTCCTGAATCATGGAACTTAGCCAGCTGCTCCCAGCCCTTGGTATCTTGGAGCTGAAGGTCCTGTAGTAGAGTGCAGTGTGGCTGCTGCTGTTCCTGCTGTATCTGAGTATTGCTTCTTTACTTCCCTACCTGACCCTGTCAACCTGCACAGGCAATTTAGGACTGGCAGCATTTTATAGAGAAATAGCAGCATCTGAGTGCACATGAGAACGCAGCAGTATTTTATACAAGAGGCTAAAACAGATAAAGACAATGCTGACTGACAAAGGACTTTGGACTGAGAGATATCAAAACAGAAATATACCCACTGTAGAAAGAGATATTAAACCAGGTAGGTCCACTTGTGGCTGATCCAAGCCACACACCAACCTTGCTGTGATGGGTGACTACTCACAGTTCTGGGGAGACCTTATAGTAGCCTTCAAGTATCTAAAGGGCTTCCCTTCCCTTCTTTTCCCTTCCCTTTCCCTCCCCTCCCCTCATTCTGTTATGTTCCATGCTATTTACTTTAAGGTTGCAAACTTTCCTGCATAGACAGGATTTACAAGTGCCACATCTGGAATTGCAGTCCCAGCATTTCCAGCGCAGTGGTTTCCAGTGTTAAGATCCCAGTGAGACTGGTAATGGCAACCACAAACAGGACTGGGAGCTCACAAAAAAAAAAAAATAATGTGGTAATGGGACTACAGAAGGAAAAAGGCAGAGAATGGCAATCCTTTAGCATTTGCCAGTGCTTGAGATTTCCTGCAATACCCAGAGTCCGTCTGCCAAGACCTTCTGCTCCAACAGGGACAAACAGGACACATATGCCAGTAACTCATACAGGGAGATCTGGAGACATACAAGCCAAAGGATTAGAGTGTTATGGGACAGAGACTTCCTGGCAGAAAGGAGTTTAAAGAGAGAGATGGCTCACAAAGGTTTGTAAGAGAGAAACTAATATTTAAAAAAAAGCATGAAAAATGTCCCCCTGCTATCATTTGAATCAACATTTAAGGGGTTTCTGTGTGGGTGAGACAGCAAGAGTAAAGAGCCTGTTCCCAAAGCCTCCTGCTGGCTAGCAACCTCGGGAACAGAGGGGCTGACACTGCTTGAGAAACATGTCACCAAAAAAAGTTCTGAAAACATAAAAATAGTTCAGTGGGTTTTCTTGGTGGTGATTCTTGGACTCTGAATGCTTTTCTGGTTACAACTACACTCCCTGCTACAGCTACAAGAACAGCAGTCATCACATTTCCCTGCACTGTACGAGCAAGAGTTTCTCTTTAAAACCTCCATGACAGCCACCTTTGAAAATTGCTTGTAAAATTAATTCTTCCTGGCACTGGAGCTGCACCTTATGTCTATTTATTGGCTATCAAAGTTCTGTATCATAGAGAGAAAATATTCTGAAGGGAAGGAAAATTCCATTGTAGAGGAGGGAGAAGATTACCATCCAGTGTCTCAGAGTAGGAGTCCTCTCATCAGCTCTTTTGCCCTGTGTTCCTTCTGAAAGACCATCTTCTATTTCAAGCAATGCCTATTGCCACTGTGGCAATCTAAAGCAATAGCAAAAATTAAGGAAGTCAGCACAGAGATAAGTATTGAAGTAACACTAAAAAATATCCCTAGAGTGAATCATAGATTCACAGAATGGTTTGGGTTGGAAGGGACCTTCAAAGGTCATCTATTCCAGCCCCCCTGCAATGAACAAGGACATCTTCATGTAGATCAAGTTGCTCAGAGCCCTGTCCAACCTGACCTTGAACGTTTCCAGAGATAGGGTACGTACCACCTCTCTGGGAAACATGTTCACTGCTTTACCACCCTCTTCATAAAAATCTTCTTCCTTATATCTAGTCAGAATCTACCCTCTTTTAGTTTAAAACCATTCCCCCTTGTCCTATCGCTACAGGCCCTGTCCCCATCTTTGTTATAACCCCTTTAAGTATTGAAAGGCCACAATAAGGTCTTCCTAGAGCCTTTTCTTCTGAACAACCACAACTCCCTCAGCATTTCCTCATAGAAGAATGTTCCATCCCTCTGATCATTTTTATGTCCTCCTCTGGATCCTCTCCAGCAGGTCCATGTCTTTCCTGTACTAAGGACCCCAGAGTTGGACTCACGACTGCAGGTGGGGTGTCAGCAGAGCAGAGTAGAGGGGGAGAATCCCCTCCCTTGACCTGCTGGTCAGGCTGCTGGTGATGCAGCCAAGGACATGGTTGGCTTTCTGGGCTGCAAGTGTACGTTGTCAGCTCATGACCAGTTTTTCATCTAACCCTAATCCTACTGCTCAGGGGTACTCTCAATCTCTTCATCCCTCAGCCTGTATTGATAGCAGGGGTTGCCCCAACCCAGGACCTTGCACTTGGCCTTGTTGAACCTTATGAGGTTCATATATGGCCCAGTTCTTGATCTTGTCCAGGTCCCTCTGAATAGCATCCTGTCCCTCAGAGGCATCAACTGCACCGCTCAGCTTAGTGTTCTCGGCAAACTTGCTGAAAGCGCACTCGATTCTACTGTCTATGTCATTGACGAAGGTATTCAGCAGTACTGGTCCCAGTACAGACCCCCAAGAGACACCATTTAGGGGTGATCTCCATATGGACATTGAGCCACTGACCACTGCTCTCTGGATGTGATCATCCAACCAATTCCTCATCCCCTGAACAGTCCATCCGTCAAATCCATGTATCTCCAATTTAGAAAGATGTTGTGAAATAAAAGAAATTAAAATAAAAAGCTGAACACAACAAGAAAATATGTTCTGACTCCTCCTTCTCTTTTTTTTTTTTTCCCAGACTGCAAGGTTGTTGTCTAGCCTGAGCTGCGTCCGTGTAAAAAACAAAGCAGGCCTGTTTGTAAAGCAAGGCACTTCCTTTTCTCTGTAGCATCTAGGGAAATAAATTACACAGGAAAAAGGGTAACAGAAGCCTTCTCCAAATCATAGAATCACAGAATGGTTTGGGTTGGAAGGGACTTTAAAAGCTCATCTAGTTTCAACCCCCTGCCATGGGACAAGGACACCTTCTACTTGACCAGGTTGCTCAAAGCCTCATATCAACTGGGGCAGTATTAATTTGACAGAGCTTCCCTACAGATAGGTAGGATACAAGAACAGATGTTCAACAGTTCATGAGAAATTATGTGATTTAGTGTACCATCTTTACATGCCCCTACACTGCTCCAAGCATCTCTGCACTTCATTGGTGTCTACGTACTGAGTAGAGCAAGAAAAGATTCTTTTGAAGGAAGAGTAAACACAATGTTTATTCATATAACAGCCAAGTCCTGTCTCACTTTACACCCCAACCAACTGTGGTTGATGGGCACATGTAAAATAATAGCAACCTGTTACATTCTGGGTGGCAGGCCATGGAGTGTGTAACCTCTGTAGTATTATTACCCTTTCAGCAAGCATTTTGGTGTGCAGAAGAAACATTGCAAAACACTGTGATCTGTTAACAGTTGTTCATTCTTGTCATAGTCACACCTTAAATGAAAAAAATCACTTCCACCATTAAAAGCATCACCAAGTGAAGTACATGAGGATTGGAAGATGTAGAAATAGTATCATGACAACCTGGTGGTAAGGTGCTCACTTAAGTGAATTACAGGCAATGTCACAGGCTGAGGTAATTTCTTTGACGTTTTCAGTGTCAAAAAAAAAAAAAAGTTTCTTTTACCTTTGAAAGCTGCTCAAGATAAAGAATGTTGTAAGCAGGGGTGAAGCCATGCTCGACTAGTTATCATCTGACTAATTTTTGTGGGTGTTTAAAGATACCAGGCAAGACTTGCTGTGTCTCAGCAAGATGGGAATCTTTCTCGTATGCTATGGAAAAGGCCTCATGATATGGCTCAGTGCCATGACTACTTAGATATTAAAATGGTGGATGTTGAAACTGATCCTGAGCACAATCTGTTACATGAACTCTTCCTGCCATCTGCTTGCTGACAGCACTGGGAGTGGTTATTGCTGGGATTACACTGTGTGTTCCAGTTGGCTGCCAAAGAAAGTAGAAGGAATCATAGAATCACAGAATGATTTGGGTTGGAAGGGACCTTAAAACTCATCCAGTTTGAACCCCTGGCCACGGGCAGGGACACCTTCCACTAGACCAGGTTGCTTCAAGCCCTGTCCAACCTGGCCTTGAACACTGCCAGGGATGGGGCAGCCACAGCTTCTCTGGACAACCTCTGCCAGGGCCTCACCACCCTCACAAGGAAGAACTTTTTCCTAATATCTCATCTGTGTCGTCCGTCTGTCAGTGTAAAGCCATTCCTCCTTGTCCTGTCACCCAGGCCCTTGCCAAAAGTCCCTCTCCAGATTTATTGTTGGCCCCTTTAGGCACTGGAAGGCTGCTATATGGAAGTTAATGGAAGAAAAAAGCAAGATGACCTGTGGGGGAAAGTTACAGACAGGTGTAACTGGGGAAAAGGATGCCCTGATAAAGTTTACTGCAAGATTCATGCATTACTAGACATCAACACACATACATGTATTTCATTAAACATTCACTCGAACAGTATCTAGCCAGCATTTTGTGGTACATAGGAATATATACAGGAATACGCCTGCACTGAATTCATTACGTGGCAAATCAGTTGACTGAAACTCTGCCTGTACAGACAAATGAAGGTATTTCTATGGTGGCGCAAATGGGTGAAGTGCGTGTGAAAGTCTGGAACAGAGAATAACAACCATAACAGTGCTGTAGATGGCAGCATTGGTGAGCGTCACTAGAGACGGCAGCTTCCGAGTAGCTGAGCTAACACCTACGATTTTATAGGAAAGTTTTGTAGCACCTTTCATGGTTTAAACAGGGTGGGATTTTTCCACCATTAATGTACTTTTCAGTATTTGTGCTTTCTAAATAATTAGTGTTTCCTCTCTCATCCCTGTTGGACAAAGTACCTTGGCCTGTTGGCAATAGCTCTCTGAACAAAATCAGAACTATTTCAACAGCTCATGGGAACCCTGGCCAGTGATAAGGGACTCACTGCAGTGAGCACTATAAGGTCTGATGCTGTTCCTGGAAGATAAATAGTCACAGTAAGTCGCTATAATTCACAGTAAGTCAGGAATCTACTGAGGGCAAATCCGGAGGTCCTACTGGTCTGTCAACACTATCTAAAGAGCCTCCATTTTCTTTTCCAGGGAGTCCAAGATTAATTAAGAAGTAAACAAACCTTTAGTCACACAGAACAGCAAAACCTGCTCTCACTTTAGAGTCAGTTTGAGTTTCAGACTCCCTCATGCCAGAAGATGGCTGTTGAATTTGTGTGGCAAACAGGATGGGGAAACTGATCAGGTTGGACTGTATTCACAGTGATAAGCAAGCACAATGCTGTTTCTGTGAGCTTCTCTATCCACTAACCATTAATTCTTACAAACTGGTTTTGGGGCTGGAGTTTTTGCTCCTAGCATCTGTTCAGTTCTTCATACCCTATAAACTGCTGGTGTCCAGAAGAGAAGATGAACATTTGATCAGGACTCTCATCCTGCTGGAGCACTTCAGCCACTTGAAAAGTAACACGGTGAGCTGTAGGCAATCCAGGAGACTCCTGGGGAGCACTGAGTATAACTTAAGTCCTACCAGAGGGGATGTGGTACTGGGCCTTTTACTCACCAGCACAAGTGAATTTTAGGAAAGCAAACTTCCAGCTGTTCAAGGAGCTGGGCAATAGGACCCCCTGGGGAACTGCCGTCAGGGATAAGGGAGCAGAACAGAGCTGGCACTTCCTTAAGGATGCTTTCCATAAGAGCACATGAACTCTTAATCCCCATGTGTAAAAAAATCAAGAAAGGACTGCAAGAGACCAGCATATTTAGGCAAGAGACCCACCTGTCAGACTGAAAGACAAGAAGGAAATGCACAGGCAGGGGAAGCAGGGACAGGTCTCCTGGGATGGAGTATAGGGATGTAGCCCGGTTTTGTACAGATGGGATCAGGAAGGCGAATGTGTGGCTGGGGGGATGCAAAGAATAATAAGAAGGGCTTCTACAGGTATGTCAGCCAGAAAAAGAAGGTCAAAGGAAGTGAACCTCCCAGATGAGCAAGACTGACAAACTGCTAACAAGAGATGAGGAGAAGGCTGAGGTACTCAACAAAATTTTTTGCCTCAGTCTTTGCTGGAAACCTCTCTTCCCACACCTCTCAAGTGGATGGACTGCAAGATGGAGACTGGGGGAGCAAAGTTACTCCCACAGTAAGAGAAGATCAGGGTAGTAACCACCTGAGGAACCTGAACATCTATAAGTCTCTGGGACCTGACAGGGTGCATTCCAGAGTCCTGAGGGAATTGGCTGATGTAGTTGCCAAGCCACTGTCCATGATATGTGAAAAGCCACAGCAGTCAGGTGAAGTCCCTGGTGACTGGAAAAAGGGAAACATTGCAGCCCTTTTTAGAAAAGGGGGAAAGGAGGACTCTGGGAACTACTGACCTGTCAGCCTCACCTCTGTGCCTGGGAAGATCATGGAACAGATCCTCCTAGGAACAATGCTGTAGTACATGGAGGACAGGGAGGTGATTTGAGACAGCCAGTATGGCTTCACCAAGGGCAAGCCCTGCCTGACCAGCCTAGTGGCTTTTCTATGATGGAGTGACTATGTCAGTGGAAAAGGGAAAAACTATGGATGCCATCTATTAGAATCATAGAATCATAGAATCGTTAGGGTTGGAAAGGACCTTAAGATCATCAAGTTCCAACCCCCTGCCGTGGGCAGGGGCACCCTACGCTGAATCATATCACCCAAGGCCTCGTCCAACCTGGCCTTGAACACTGCCAGGGATGGAGCATTCACAGCCTCCCTGGGCAACCTATTCCAGTGCCTCACCACCCTAACAGGAAAGAATTTCCTTCTTATATCCAACCTAAACTTCCCCTGTTTAAGTTTTAACCCATTACCCCTTGTCCTGTCACTACAGTCTCTAATGAAGAGTCCCTCTCCAGCATTGCTATAGGCCCCCTTCAGATACTGGAAGGCTGCTATGAGGTCCCCACGCAGCCTTCTCTTCTCCAGGCTGAACAGCCCCAACTTTCTCAGCCTGTCTTCATATGGGAGGTGCTCCAGTCCCCTGATCATCCTCGTGGCCCTTCTCTGGACTTGTTCCAACAGTTTCATGTCCTTTTTATGTTGAGGACACCAGAACTGTACACAATACTCCAGGTGAGGTCTCACGAGAGCAGAGTAGAGGGGCAGGATCACCTCCTCCAGCCTGCTGGTCACGCTCCTTTTAATGTAGCCCAGGATACGGTTGGCTTTCTGGGCTGCAAGCGCACACTGAAGCCGGCTCATGTTCATTTTCTCATCGACCAGCACCCCCAAGTCCTTCTCCACAGGGCTGCTCTGAATCTCTTCTCTGCCCAACCTGTATCTGTGCCTGGGATTGCTCTGACCCAGGTGCAGGACCTTGCACTTGGCATGGTTAAACCTCATGAGGCTGGCATCAGCCCAACTCACAAGTGTGTCAAGGTCCCTCTGGATGGCATTCCTTCCCTCCAGCGTTATCAACCAAACCACACAGCTTGGTGTCATCAGCAAACTTGCTGAGGGCGCACTCAATCCCACTGTCCATGTCAGCGACGAAGATGTTAAACAAGACCGGTCCCAACACCGATCCCTGAGGGACACCACTCATTACTGGTCTCCAGCTGGACATTGAGCCATTGACCACAACTCTTTGCGTGCGGCCATCCAGCCAGTTCTTTATCCACTGAGTGGTCCATCGATCAAATTGATGTTGGTCTAATTTAGAGACAAGGATGTCATGTGGGACAGTGTTGAAGGCTTTGCACAAGTCCAGGTAGATGACATCAACTGCTCTACCCCTGTCCATCAGTTCTGTAGCCCCATCATAGAAGGCCACCAAATTGGTCAGGCAGGATTTCCCCTTAGTGAAGCCATGCTGGCTGTCACCAAGCACCTTGTTGATTTTCATGTGCCTTAGCATGCCTTCCAGGGGAATCTGCTCCAAGATTTTGCCAGGCACAGAGGTGAGACTGACTGGTCTGTAATTCCCCAGGTCATCCATTTCCCCTTCTTGAAAATGGGGTTATATTTCTCTTTTTCCAGTCATTGGGAACTTCACCTGACTGCCATGATTTCTCAAATATGATGGCCAGCGGCTTAGCAACTTCATTCACCAGCTCCTTCAGGACCTGCGGATGGATCTCATCAGGACCCATGGACTTGTGCACGTTCAGATTTTTAAGATGGTCTGGAACCAGTTCCTCTCCTACAGTGGGCGCAAGGTCTTCATTCTCACAGTCCCTGCATCTGCCTTCCAAGACTTGGGTGGTGCAGTCAGAGCCTTTGGCAGTGAAGACCGAAGCAAAGAAGTCATTCAGAACCTCAGCCTTCTCCAAATCCTGTGTAGCCAGTTCTCCTGACAGCTTCCTGAGGGGGCCTACATTCTCCCTAGTCTGTTTTTTATTTGCTATGTACCTATAGAATCCCTTCCTGTTATCTTTAATACCTCTAGCTAAGTTTAATTCTAACTGAGCCTTAGCTTTCCTAACCTGGTCCCTAGCTTCCCGGACAACATCCCTGTACTCTTCCCAGGCCACCTGTCCTTGCTTCCACTTATTATAAGCCTCTTTTTTCAATTGAATTTTCCTCAGGAGCTCCTTATCCATCCAAGGAGGTCTCCTGGCCCTCCTGCTGCACTTCCTTCTGGTTGGGATGCAACACTCCTGAGCTTGCAGCAGGTGATCCTTGAATATCAACCAACAGTCTTGGGCCCCTCTGCCCTCTAGGGCTGTATCCCATGGAACCTTACTAAGCAGGTTCCTGAAGAGGTCAAAGTCTGCTCTTTTGAAGTCCAGGGCAGTGAGCTTGCTGCATGCTCTTCTCACTGTCCTGAGGATCTCAAATTCGAGCATCTCATGATCTCTGCAACCAAGGCTGCCCTGGAGCATCACGTTTCCAACAAGCCCTTCCCTGTTGGTGAGCACGAGGTCAAGCATGGCACCTCTCCTTGTCGGCTCCTCTATTATTTGCAGAAGGAAGTTGTCTTCCACACAATCGAGGAACCTCCTGTATTGCTTGTGCCGGGCCATACCGTCCTTCCAACAGATGTCAGGGTGGTTGAAGTCACCCATGAGAACAAGAGCCTGCGAGCGTGAGGCTTTTCCTATCTGTCTATGGAGTGCTTCATCCGCAGGTTCTCCTTGATCAGGCGGTCTGTAACAGATGCCCACAGTAATGTCTCCCATAGCTGTATTCCCTTTAACCCTGATCCACAAACTCTGTGTGGACTGCTCACCTGTCCCCAGACAGAGTTGCATACTCTCCATCCTATCCCTAACATAAAGGGCAACTCCCCCTCCCCGCCTGCCAGGCCTGTCTTTTCTAAAGAGCCTGTAACCTTCCATTCCGACACTCCAGTCATAGGAGCCATCCCACCATGTTTCTGTGATCCCTGTTATATCATACCCCTGTAGATGTGCACACATCTCTAATTCCTCTTGTTTGTTCCCCATGCTACGGGCATTTGTATAGAGGCATCTGAGCCGAGCTCCAATTGAAGCTGTCTCATTGGCTCATTAGAATTTCTATAAGGCCTTTGGAGTGGTCCCCCACAACTTCCTTCTCTCTAAATTTGAGATGTATAGATTTGATGGATGGATTTTTCAGAGGGTGAGGAACTGGTTGGATGCATTTAAACTCCTCAGTGTGGCTGGTGCAGAGATGGCTGGGACAAATTCACGCTGCAAGAAAACAGTTTGGAAATCAAATTGCAAAACTTTAGCCAAACTGAAACATTTCAATGGTTATCTGGAATTGCTTAGGTACGTAAGAACCTAGAGAGACAGGAATGCCACAGAACACAGACTGCTTGGCCAGTTGTTTAGCTTGTATGTGAGGAGAAATGCTGCAGATGCAGCATTCTGAGAAATCACACAGAGGAGTGAAGTCCTCCCTGTTTGGGCATTCGTCAGCATGTGGTAAGCAATTACATTGTGCATCACTGTTGTGTACTGGAATTTTTCTTTGGTTTAGCTCTGTTATTTCCCTTTTTCATTATTATTATTATTAGTAGCAGTATTATATGATAAAGTCTCAGAGTCTTAGAAGAAGAGAAAAAGTGAGAACAGCAAAATACGCTGCTGTAAAGAGCATGGAATTAAATGAACACAACTGAGATCCCCTAGGAAAGAAGTTCATAGGAGTCTTCAGTCCTTATCAAAGCATACCTAAGACACAAACTGTCCTAATGTAGAAGCGGCAGGGAGAAAGAAACTGAATCATGAGGCTCTTTGGCAACCATACCCATAGAGAGCAAGCATGTAGATTGTGGGAAAAGAGATAAAAATTAAAAGCAATGATAGTACAGGTGCATAAAGATCAGAGAGGCCAGGGCAAAAAGTAAAATACAAAATACAGAGAACAAGAGATTATAAAGCTTGCATTGCTACAATATTAGTAAAAGTGAAACAAGTGAGGAATGCATCTATTAAGAGGCAGTGAAAGCTCCTACCAAGCAGGCAGTCAATGAATGAATGTTTTTCTTCGGTGTCTATTAAAAAGTCACTGCAGATCAGGTAGGCAGCAGAATTAACATCAGCAATATCAGGTATAACTTCAGGCTAGAATCAGAAAGGACAGACTAGGCAAACTCTATGGGCTTTAGTTGGATGAAATTAATCCAGGGAAATTTAGAACAACCCTCAAAGCTGTCAATACAGCAGTATCTGACAGTTTGTACAGGACTAGCATGTTCCAGAACAGTTGTAAAGATAGTGTCTATCTTTGAAAAGGGGAAGGGAATGAGTCAGAATTATGGCTTGCTTCATTTAACTTCAATTCCAAGAGAAAAACAGAACTAATAAACCATTTGGGAACACCTACCAGGTAATTGGGAGGTAGGTAACATCCAACCCACATCTGTCACAAACATCCAATGAAGCCTGTTTAAATTTTTTTTATGACAAAGACCTTGTGGAGATACGAGGTAAGCAAAAGAAACTACATATGCTGGTTCCACTGAGGGCTTTAATGCTGTTTCATGTGACCTTGGCAAAAGCAAACAAGGAAAGATATCATCTGGATGAAAATATTACAGAATAATTGCAATATTTGTCATAAAACTGTATCAGTAGCTCAATACTCATTGGAACCGGCAGTCTAAAGGAAGGAGGTAAGAACAGTATTAGTTTCTGTAAAGAGAAAAGGAGCAACCTACCTTCCACACCCTTGGTAAACGGCACAAGAAATACAGGGATAAAATTACAGCAAGAAGGGTGTCCAGCTTAGATAGGAGGAAAAATATTACGATGACATGCATGGCTAAAGGAGATTGAGGAATCAGCCCTACCAGAGGTTTTAGGAGGTCAGGTGAGACAAACATCTCTCAGATTGATTGTACACAGTCAGCTCTGCCCTGAGGCTGTGGGGATGGGGCAGCTGACCTCCCGAGGTCACTTTTCTCCCTTGTTTACCTTAATCTTAGCACTTCTTTGCAAAAGAATTCCATTAGTTTTCTAGGATGTACAGTTAGTATAGAGAGGTAAACCAGTGCGAACAAGCAGAAGTACAAATTGGCCAGCTACTCTTTATAACCCAGGATGAAAATATTCAAGTATTCACCAAGAAAAAAAGCAAACACCAAAGATAAAAGAAGTAGACAAGGCTGTTGAACTGCCTGACTTTTGTAGTATCAGATATCCCTAAAAAAATCCAACCCTCAAACATTTTTAAAGAGGGCAATACGAACACCTAACACAATCTCTTAAAAAGTCCTGTAAGAAAAAAGAGAAATTTTCAGGTTTTCAGAGACTTCAGAAACTCTCATTTAGAGGGCAATGGAAATTCAGGGGAGGATGGGAAGTGGTGAGGATAAGACTCGCCAGCCTTTCCTTTCCACCATTTCTTTCTGCCATTTCTGTGAATGATCTGGAAGTCCAACACATAGAATCATACAATCACAGAATGGTCTTGGTTGGAAGGGACCTTAAAGCTCATCTCGTTCCACCTCCCTGCCATGGGCAGGGACACCCTCCACTAGACCAGGTTGCTCCAAGCCCTGTCTAACCTGGCCTTGAACACTGCCAGGGATGGGGCAGACACAGCTTCTCTGGGCAACCTCTGCCAGCGCCTCACTAGCCTCATAGGGAAGAACTTCTTCCGAATATCTCATATCAATCTCCCCTCTGTCAGGTTAAAGCCATTCCCCTTGTCCTGTCACTACACGCCCTTGTCAAAAGCCCCTCCCCAGATTTTTTTTGGCCTCTTTAGGGGCTGGAAGCTGCTCTAAGGTCTCCCTGGAGTCTTCTCTTCTCCAGGCTGAACAAGCCCAGCTCTC
Source organism: Pezoporus flaviventris (assembly GCF_033815535.1). Taxonomy (NCBI): domain Eukaryota; kingdom Metazoa; phylum Chordata; class Aves; order Psittaciformes; family Psittacidae; genus Pezoporus; species Pezoporus flaviventris. The sequence goes on along the minus strand of NW_026892584.1, from coordinate 3,127,537 downwards.
TCAGCCTGTCTCCAGAGCAAAGCTGCTCCAGCCCTTGGAGTATGTCCATGGCTTCCTCTGGACTTGCTCCAACAGCTCCACATCCCTCTTGTGTTGTTGCCCCCAGAGCTGGACATAGCACTGCAGGGGTTGTCTTATGAGAGGAGAGTAGGATGAACAGATGGCCAGGACAGCTTAGCCAGAGAATTGTAGAGTCGAACGGGAAGGAATGAGGAATGGCTGCACCTCTTGTGCTTTGACAGCAGCCTATTGTTTGGCCCTGGACATGCTATTTCATCTTTCTGCCTCCTGTGGACTGCAGGTGATAGTGTATGCCTGCGTGCCAACACATTTCCAGATTGGACCTGCAGAGCAATTCTGTACTTCCCTCACTTCCCCTTCTACCCTCCACTTCCCCTGGCAGAAATCTTTGCAGAAACTCAGAACAGCAGGCATAAATGCTAACACTTTTTCCACAGTACAAGTCCAAGCTGGCCTGAGAGCAGAATTTAAAATATAATACATAAAGCAAGTAACAGATTCTTAAATAGAGATGATAGAGACAAGTGGCTGGCCCATGGCACAGTTGGGAACTGCACTGCAGGTACTGCCAGGTGAGGTCCGCAACTTGTTATTTCAGCGGAGCTGGGGAGGAAAGGGCAACCCTATGCCAAATTCATTCAGGTATCACCTGAATGATTTGCAGTGTCCTCCAGACTCCATCCCCTCTCCCTCCACACTCATCCCTGCCTGCCTTCCTGTATCTTTTACATGATCTCTATCATAGCATACAAGTGTTCCTTGTCACCAAGTCCTCCTCTTGCTCTCTTATAATGAAAAACATCTGTGCCAGGCATGTCCCAAACAAAGCCTTACACATTCCTGGTGGGACTGCCTCCTCACCACCAAAACCCCCAGACTTTATATTTACTACAGAAAATTCAAAACACAACCACTCTTCCTCCTTCAAGCTGTAATTTCCTCCCTGGCAGGCCCATCAAATTTAAGATTCCACATACTATTCTTATCTCGAGTCCTTGCTTTCCCCCTGCCCACCACTTAGCAAGGCTGAGAGCCCTCCAGCACCATGAGCATTACTATAAGTAGCTTTTGTGGAGCAGAAAGGCACGTTTTTTCTTCTCTGAAGAAGACCACAGAGGGTGGTTTGAAGTAGACATAGGAAAATCACTGTGGTGCAACAAGAACCTGCCTGAACTGTACTAGACCTTCTCACCAGGTGGACCTCTGTTTAAAATCAGGCAGGTGGTGAACACCTCTCCTCTGTCACTTGTGTTTTACTTTGCAACCTATTTTCTGGCAGTTTTGCCCAGAAAATGCTATGGTAAAATTCAGAGGGAAAGCCTGGTCTTAGGATACTGCAAGTCAGTTCTGCAAACTAAGGATGTCTGAGTGATTTCAGTTTAAGTTTCAATACAAAGAAAAGTGATAGGTGCCTACTGTGAACAGAAGATCAATAAGTATTTTACCCTTTCAGTCTGGCTGTGAAAGCCACATCTTGAGCTGGGCCTGTGCTTCCACAAAAGCAATTAAAATCATTTTTGTAGTTTGCACTCTGAAAAACCTGGGGACAACATGCATTGATCTGCACTACTCCATGAACCATGGCAAGTTATCACCTGTAATTGTTGCTACTAATAAGTGGGGGGGAAATAACCATATGCAAGCCACAGCCATATGCATTGACAACCGTATGCATTGACATAGCCAAGACATAATGGATGAGTTCAGGCATCAGTAGTATATGTCATTGTCCTGGGTTCAGCAGTAGCAGTCATGTTTCTCCTTCTTGGTAGCTGGTGCAGTGCTGTGTTTTGACTTTCGGCCTGGGAACAGAGCTGATAGCGATGTTTTGGTTTGGCCAAGGACTTTGTGAGCCTCATGCTCTGCCAAGGAGGAGGGGGAAGCCAGGAGGAGGCGGAGACAGGACACCTGACCCGGACTGACCAGGGAGGTATTCCAGACCACAGCACGTCATGCCCAGGATGTAACTGGGAGTTAGCCGGAAGGGCTGGGAGACTGCAGGGTTGGAGGAGGTATCGGTCGGGGCTTGGTCGGGCTGAGGGGAGCAAGTTATCGGTCGGCTGGTGCTGAGGTGTTGTACTCTCTTCCCTTGTTATTTCCTTTATCATTATTATCATTGGTGGTACCAGTAGTGATTTGTGTTATACCTTAGTTACTAAACTGTTCTTATCTCAACCCGTGGGAGTTGCATTCTTTTCGATTCTCCTCTCTGTCCCTCCGGGAGCAGGGGGAGGGCAAGAAAGAGGGGGAAGTGAGCGAACGAATTACCTGACTGGGTTTAAACCACGACAGTCATAGAACCACAGAATAGTTTAGATTGGAAGGGACCTTAAAGCTCATCTAGTTGCAACCCCCTGCCACAGGCAGGGACACCTCCCACTAGGCCAGGTTACTTCAAGCCCAATCCAACCTGTCCTTGAACACTGCCAGGGATGGGGCAGCCACAGCTTCTCTGGGCAACCTGTGCCAGGGCCTCACCACCTTCACAGGGAAGAACCTCCCTGTGCTCAAGGTCAGGTTGAAGAGGTCTTGGAGCAACCTGGTCTAGTGGAAGGTGTCCCTGCCCATGGAAGGGGTTTGGAACTGGATGAGTTTTAAGGTCCCTTTCAACCCAAGCCATTCTGTGATTCTGTGATGTGAACACATGGTGGATACAGAACACAGGTGCAGCCATACTCCTCAGCCCTCCTAAGTTCCCAGCAGCAGGCATATGTGCAAAGCATGTTTCTACTATACACAGTAGGGGAGAAGCAAAATCCTTTCTCAAATTACATGCTATCCCTTCCCACAAGCAATTACTTTAGCAGCTGAAATGTCTGCAGTTAATTTGTGCAGGAAACTGCATCTCGCCTCCTATTTCGGCAGGAGATTTGTGGGGTTGCAGAAGGGTAGGAGCGGCTGCACTCTCTTTTGAGAGGAAAGTGTACAGGACACTCCTCTGGAGGCAAGACATTGTAGAATGGGTCAAGGAATAGTCAAGGTAAAAGGATGAATGACAAAGTTTTGGTAGCTTCAAATGGTAATTGTAGTAGGAGAGGGGCTTTTGACCAGGGCCTGTAGTGACAGGACAAGGGGGAATGGCTTTAAACTGACAAAGGGGAGATTTAGATGAGATCTTAGGAAGAAGTTCTTCCCTGTGAGGGTGATGAGGCCCTGGCACAGGTTGCCCAGACAAGCTGTGGCTGCCCCATCCCTGGCAGTGTTCAAGGCCAGGTTGGATGGGGCTTTGAGCAACCTGGTCTAGTGGAAGGTGTCCCTGCCCATGGCAGGGGGTTGGAACTGGATGAGCTTTAAGGTCCCTTCCACAAAATATTCTGTGATTCTATGAAAGAACACGAAGTGCAGACCAAGAAATAGACAAGGAGAGTCAGAGTTGCCCCTAGAAAATGATAAAATTGACCAAGTCAGTATTTCTAAAGCCTTGTGAGAGCGTTCAAAACAATTGTTGTAGCCCATTTGAGGAAGACTTAGCAGCAAGAGAGGAGGGAAAGCTACAGTTTATGACAAGAAGTTGCTGAGGAAAAAGCAGAAATGATACAACTCTCTTTTCAGCAATGTATGTCCTGTGTTCACTGAGAGACGTCCACAAATAAAAACCCTGCAGCTCTCCTGTTTCATGCCCACCAGGCAAAGAATAATGCTTTGCTGATGGTTAAAAGCTATGCATAGGCTGATCAGCTGCAATGCACATGTATGAGCTGGGCAACCCACATCATGTCGGTTTGGCATAACAGATACTGTGACAGTGTCACAGCTGAGTTCTGCTGATCTTTTCCTCAGCTAGGGCACCAATCTGTGCTTCTCTCTTCTGCCTACCCAGGGTGTTCATTGAATTTTTAGGTACCTAATAAATATTGTAATGTCAAGCCCTCCACCTAATTTTGTCATCAGCGAGGATCATAGGCATTACAGGAACCATTCCAGGAAATAAATGATTCAAGTAGTGACTGGTTCACCTACTGGTTTCAGTAGGTGACAGTGTTTGGCACTGCTTGAGGCCACAGCAAGTGACAGCCCCCCAAAACTGCAGGCATGACAGGCAAAGTACAAGGATAAAACAGACAAGCAAGCAAGCAAGAAACCTTGTTGTGTCTCCTCTTTCTGTAAAGTTTGTCTACTCAGCTTGAGACTGAGCTCCACACAGATTCCTAATCATTCAGAAAAGATCTCATAAATTGCCAGCATATCTTCTGGGCAATAATGCTGCAGTCTCTTAAAACAAAGCCAAGTGATAGGCAGCTTTAGTCACCAGCGACTGCAAATACAGCCCCTCTCACCACTGCTCTGCTTGCTTCAAAACTGTATCATCCTCTGCCTCCTCACTGAGCGCAGGAAGGATGTGGTTCACCAAGAATCATTTTCCAAATTCGTCCCAATTGCTCAATTAATTATCCTTTAGCTTTGACATGAGGAACCAGTTTCTACCTTCTGTAGCATGTCTATTTTTAGTGAAGCATCCATTTTCTCTGTTTTGTTATCCCGTACTCATTGCTAGTCCTGCCTACACAACAAATCTGGTATTGATCACTTGTGGTAGACAAATATTTTTGGCTTAGGCTATGAAAAAGGCAAGAGGAAGATTGTAGAGAAAAGGAGCTCTTAATAACCAGAAAGAGCACGACACTGTAGCAGAATTCACATGGAGGAAGCAAACCTAGCAGAAATAAAAGAAGGGCAAAAAAGTGTTGTTAGTATGTAGAAATGAATGGACGCTTGTGAATATAAATCTACATAACTGACAAGTATCCCTCAGCTTCTACCAGTGCAAATTCAGATCATCAAATTCAAGTCCGTAATAAGGGAGGCTTCAGTTTTGGCTGGTATTCCTGGTGTGCCAAAGATGGCCCTGCCTACTGCCCAAGAAATCCCTTCTTACAAAACCATGGACCTAGATCAACACAGGAGGCAAGACTGATAGATTCTTTTGTGAGTCCAGAGGAGGCCACAAAGATGCTCTAAGGGCTGGAGCAGCTCTGCTCTGGAGACAGGCTGAGAGAGCTGGGCTTGTTCAGGCTGGAGAAGATTCTGGGGAGACCTTAGAGCAACTTCCAGCCCCTAAAGGGGCTGGCAAGAAAGCTGAAGAGGGGCTTTTGGCAAGGGCCAAAAGGGGACAAGGGGAATGGCTTTAAACTGACAGGAAGAAGATTTAGATGAGATCTTAGGCAGAAATTCTTCCCTGTGAGGGTGGTGAGGCCCTGGCACAGATTGCCCAGAGAAGCTGTGTCTGCCCCATCCCTGGCAGTATTCAAGGCCAGGTTGGACAGGACTCGGAGCAACCTGGTCTAGTGGAAGGTGTCCCTGCCCATGGCAGGGGTGTTGGAACTGGATGAGCTTTAAGGTCCCTTCCAATACAAACCATCCTGTGATTGTATGATTCTATGATCCTCGTAACAATTCCAGGCCCTGAACAGCTGTCAGACAAGGGATTAGTCCTTAGGTCTCATCCCTGTGTTAATTACTTTCCTGCCTGGATGAAATGAAAATAGGTAATAGGGATACTAATGTGACCCACATACTGCAGAAATACAGAAAGTACTGTTCTGACTGATGGTCCTGCTACTTTCAATGGGAAAAAGGGAGAAGACAAAAGGAAACATTCTCCTTGTCTATATTCATCCACCTTGTAACGATGCTAACACCTGAAATTATTTGAAGTGATTGGCTTCCAGGCACGGTTTAGCCCTGTGTGTTACACGCAAATTCTGTCACCCTGAACTGGTGACACTCAGCACCACATGGCTCCAGCTGCAGCTGTCCCCCAACAAAAGTCTTTCAGAAACTGTTATGAATAGTCTCAGCCTCTAATTTCTAGTCCTGCACCTCACACAGCTAACCTGACCTGCCCTGCTTTCCTTAAAGAAGGTCTGAAGGTGTATCCAGAGCTGAATTAGATGTAAGAGATGGAGCAGCATAAACTACTCCTCACCACAGTGCTTCTACTCCATCATCAGAATTTAATTATAGAATTATTTAGGTTGGAAAGGACCTTTAAGATCATTGTTATCTTCACAACTGTTATCTTCACAACTCACCTCATAACGTAGGTATTCACTGACACTGCCTGAGCTGAACAAGGTAAAACAAAACAGGATGACCAGCCCCCTTAGACTTGCATGCTTTACAGTGGTGAAGAGATGCTGAAAATTATAAAACCAGCTGGACATTTGGTGTAAAGTCCTATTCTACTCAGCTTCAGCCTGCTTTATGCAAACCCATACACACCACTAGGTCTCTTTTGCGAGCTGTGTTAAAAGTATAAGAGCCTTGGAGTGACTTGAGCTTACTGCTATACCCTTAAACCCTAGCCTGTGAGAAGCAAGGGGGCCTCTGCAAGAAAAAGAAAGCCTGAAACTTGATGACAGTAGTTTATGGGATTCAGGTCAGCAAGAAACAGACTCAACTCTAGGTGAAAAAGACATTAATGCTATAGATTCTGATATAGACTGAGGAACCCATAGCAGGATGGGAGGCGAAGATCAGGAAAGGCTGAGGGGCAAAAAAAAGGAGTGCAAACTGTTCATAAACTGCTTATCACTGTGCACATACATAGAATCACAGACTGGTTTGGGTTGGAAGGGACCTTTAAGCTTATCTAGTTCCAAACCCCTCCCATGGGCAGGGACACCTTCCACTAGACCAGGTTGCTCCAAGCCTCATCCAACCCGGCCTTGCCTACCACTTTTATCCCTCAGTCACAGTTTTGATCCATTCTAGCCGGGATGTGATCTCCAGCCACAGTGTGTGCATGGAGGGAAAATAATCCTCATTTGATCTGGAAATCTCATATTACTGACTCCAGCTGCTGCTCTGGGACTGCTGAAAGAAACAGCTCCTCCCAGCCAGGCCAGGTGTTTAAGTAGCTTGGACTGGAATTCACTGCCCTGAGCCACAGTTCAGCAGTTGCTAAACCTCTACATCAGCCAGTGCCCCAGACTATTTAACCAATAACTCCATCAGCATTTTTGGACCAGACAAACCATAGAAACAAAATATCAGAGATGCCTACAATCAGTCCAAATTCACATGCTGTCTACAGCTATGAATATCTCCATCCCTTCCGAAACAAAGGAGAGAGGGAAGATAAGCCCTGTAGCAAGACATTTATCTTAGCAATATGCTCTGAAAGAGTTTTCAGGAAAAGAGCAGAGTTTGGGTGGCAAATTAGCAACCCAGCACAGCTTCCATGGCTGCTGTTGGTAGCTAAGAGGAGCAGGAAAGGAAGATTATCAGGCTCCACCTAGAAGTCTGCCCCAGAGCCCCAGGCCAAATGCTGCTGCCTACCATCCACTCCTCTAGGTGTGGCCAAACCCGCCGGTATCGCTGTGCCCTTGCCAGCTCTGTACAGGGTTCATGGGCACTGGTGGAGCCTGTGGCAGGTACACCCGCCCTGACAAACCCTGACAAAAGCCTGTGAAAGCCTCCGCCAGAGACAAAATCCTGGGTAAAGTCCCTGCGCAGCTCTTGTCCCACCCAGGTGGTGGAGGTCAGCAGATACAAAGGCAAAGAAGGGGTACTGAGCCCATGGGGGGGGGCTACATGACCATGTCTGACCACAGACCAGATTTGACCAGGGTATAAAAGGAGCTCCACCGGAGAGCTGTTTGGAGTTGGTACTCCTTGGAGCAGTGGGCCTGCAGTCAGGGACTCCCCCCTTGGGTTGGGACAACTCCTTGAGGTTGAGAGCCCTCCCTTTATTAGATGAGTGACTGCACATTTTGGATCATTGGCCATAAACGGTAAGAATCAGCAGAGTAGTGACAAATCCATGTGACATCCCAAATCTGTAGTTGGTGGAGCTTTAACTGAGTTTGAACAATAAATTTTGTTTAGCCTCTATTGGTTCCGTGACATTTAACTTGGTGCAATCGGCAGGATGTCAGCAGAGGAACTGTTATGGAGGCATGGATGTGCCCCTTCTCCCCAGCTGTACACTGGATGACAGAGAAGTGGTTCGACCGGAGCGGTGGCAGAGCCTGAAACAGCGCTGTGTGTATGGTGGAGGTGGTAAAGAGAGCGTGTGCGCCACCTTGGGCATGTGCTTGGTGGCGGCACAGGACTACTATGATTGCTTTGGATGATTAAGAAGGGATGATTTGGAGAAGCAGTTGGAGATGGACTGTTTAAAAGAAGAATTGCAAAGAGAAAGAGAGAGAACATGTTTACTGCACAAAGAACTGAAATTATACTGCTACATTCAGAAGTTGATTGTGGGTACAGACCTGAACGATTGGGAAGGGGGTATCTGGGGAGACTGTGATGAGAGTAGTTCTGAAGATGCAGAGCTCTTATTAAACCACAAAAGCAGATGGGTCTGCAAGGCAGCAACCCCTGAACCATGGTCCATATGGCTCCCTGGATGGGACCTCAGCTCAGGGAATTGCACAATGCTTTTATGCAAGCTGGGTGACATGGAAATAGAGTATTTCTGGAGTGTTTCTCTGATGGGAGATCAAATGTTCTTAACTGATGATGAAGCGGCTGAGTTTTGGGGTCCAGAGTGTGTTTGAGCAATGGACTAGCAGGCAGGCCATCTATTGATAACCTCCCAAGTGGTTTATTGGACTGGGGTCATAGAGCTGGGGGAAAGAGGAAAGCCTGTCACTGTTCTAGTGGAAGGACTATCTGGAGGGCTCACAGATGTTAGATACACTAGACATTAGGAGTTCTTCCCTGTGAGGGTGGTGAGGCCCTGGCACAGGCTGCCCAGAGAAGCTGTGGCTGCCCCATCCCTGGCAGTGTTCAAGGTCAGGTTGGATGTGGCTTGGAGCAAGCTGATCCAGTGGAAGTTTCTCTTCTGAGCCGATTTGCTTCCAGCTCTGCGGCTGCAGCAGCCAGCCTGAGGGAAAGCTGGGTTGTTCTCTGAGGCGTAACTCCATACCCTCCACAGACGGCCACGATGGATGGGCCGGATGGTGTCAGATCGAGTGAAAGCCGCTCCCTATCTGTAGCTTCGCCTAGGCACAAAGCCCTTTACCGTTACCAGGTCCCCCGCAGCCGGCTATCCCTGGTGTTCCTCCAAAGCCCGGGGCTGCTGGAACAGAGAGCCAGGAGCTGGCGAGGCGGCCCGTGGGCCCTTCCCGCCGCAGAGAATCCCGGGAACCCCATCCCCACCACCTCTCTGGGCCGACTTCGATGGTGCTGCCCGGTGGGGCGGTGCCGGGGGCGGGTTTGGGCCAGGTCAGGGCGGGGCCAAGGGCTCGCTGTAGCGGCCGAAGCGATTCCGTCCCTTCCGTACGGCCCTGCAAGACTTTCGGGTCAAGGAGCGGGCGGGTGGGGGCGGACGGGGGCCGGCGGGCGTGCCGGGGTACCTCCGTGGCGCGGCGGCGGGCTGCGGGGGCCTTGCGGGCCGGGCGTGGGCGGTGGCTCGGGGCGGGGCGGGGCTGAGGGCGGTGCTTGTCTCCCCGTAGTGGCGGGGGTCAGCGGTTCTGTTCCCTCGTTGCCTTTCTGTTGGGAGCTGCTGCGCTACGGCAGCACGGAGGTGAGTAGCGGCAGGGAGGTGGCCCCGCCGCCCCGCCTTGTTCTCTTTGTTTTTTAAATGCCTGTGAAGGTCTATGCAATGAAATCCCTCTGGGCACGTGTTTGGAGAATGACGGGAACTGTTGTGGCTTTGGAATGCCTTTGGAAGCTGTGCTTTGTGGCTGTTAATAACACGCAGAGTTGGCTGTCTAGTTTGTCTGTGTGCCTGTTTAAGGACAGTGCAAATTGCTCTGCCTCTGCAGTAGCACAAAGTTTGTACCTCAGCAAGAGGAATCCTTTTGGGGGTTATTTGGTGTCCAGGGGGACCCGTGTGAATTATGATACCATTACATGAACTGCCTTGGAATAAAACTAAGTTATGGCTTTGCCTTCTCACCTCTGCTGCAGGGTTTGCATCCTTGCGCGACCAAAGACCAGACATCCATCACTCCCACAAACAACAGTTGTCATTTGGTGTTTCTCATTTATCCTACCTGCAAATTCCGGTAAGAATGGATCCTTAATAGGTTCTGGACTATCCTTTGCTATTACTGTCTCTGTAATAGCATAGTTTCACCCACCTATCAAGTTATGTCTTTCCCCAGAGATGTCTCCATCTTGAGGGATTTGTGATCACAGATTTAGGATTTGTGAACCTGGAACTTTTTCTTTGGTCCCTCAAAACCTGGAATCAATAATGAAAACTGTTGGTTTTTTTTGTTTGTTTGGTTGGTTGGTTGGTGTTTTCCTGGTGACCGATATATTATTCAGAGGTAGAAAAGTAATGAAACAGAATTGAAAAGGCACAGTTGGGGCATTCCTCTCCTTTTCTAGCTTTAGGTTTTTCTCAGGACTGTAATGTAACAACCCCTTGGCTCAGCAGGTGCTTGTGAAGGGGTTCAGCCTGTAGAGTCAGGAAAGATAAGGAATGCCATTAACCCTCCCTCCAATGTTGTCAGTCTTGCACGACAAAGAGAGGAAAGGAGGAATAGAAACAGACAGATGCTTTCTTTTCGCATGGGGAAGTTCCAAACTGCTCAAAGCTGTGGTATGCTGATGATGTTTTTGTAGTAAACTTCTTTGCCAGGAGTGACTTCTCTGTTTCAGTGGACAGGCAAAGCCATCTTCAAATTCAAGCACTGAATTAAATCAGCTTGTATCCTTATGCTCAAGTCTCAAAAAGTACATTGAGATGCTCAAGCTCCTTCTGGAGCATTGGGCTTTCAAGGTCCGGTCCCTAATGTTTCCTTTATTGCTTTGTTGAAGAAGGATATGCCAAGGATTCAGGTCCTGAGCTGGAGCATCTCTTTATAGTCATAAAGATGGTAAGATGAGTCTTGTGCTTTTGCAGGTGTTGTAGTACTTGTGACGATGTCAGAAAAGCCTACAGGTGGCAAGGTTTGGCCCCCAAGAACCCAGAGGGCAGAGAGCAGTGCAAGAGGGAAGGGTTCAGCCAGAAAATGCAAGACTAGAAGAATGAGGGCTGCCGAGTGTCTGGTTTCCTAGAGGTCAACAAGGTGAGAGATGGGGTTTGCTGTGAATATGCTGCATGATGGTGATGGCTGTGAAAAGGCACATTCGGGCATTCCTCTCCTTTTCCAGCTTTAGGTTTTTCACAAGACTCTAATGTAACAACCCCTGGGCTCAGCAGATACTTGTGCTTGTGAAGGGGTTCATCCTGGAAAGGAGAGTCAGGAAAAGCAGTGGGAAGGGGCTAATTCTGTTTGGCTGCGTGGGCTGCTGGGAAGCATGCTGGCTGGAGAAGCTGAGCTTTTGCTACTGTCTAGCTAGCAAGTCTTTTTGCTAAGGCTCCTGGAGGAGGAGAGGCAGCTTCTTTGAGGTTAGATTCTCCCACCTGCCCTACTAGTATTAAAACAGGCTACCAGTGGATGGTGGTTGCTGTAGGTAACAGTAGCAGTCATCTCCTGCTTTAGCTGTGGCAGTTGGCAGCAAGTTCCCAGGATGCAGGAGAGTCCTTAGTGGTAGATTCCTTAAGAGACAAAGAATTATCCTGTCACTTCCTTCTAAGGTATTTCTTCTGTCAAGGGAAAGCTGCGGCTTCTCATTCACCCTTTAGATTATCTTTGGACCATTTAGTTGCTGAGGAGCCGTCATCACTATTTTTAGGGAAAAGCTTGACCATCATGCTTTCTTGAAAGCTTTTCAGGATTCCTGAAGATGTATTATTAGATTCCTTCAGTTCCCTAGGAAAGAAACTGATGCCGATGACAACATTCAGGACATTCTCTGTCCTAAAGATATGGTCTCAAGGACCGTAATGATTTCTGTGAGTGAAGCAGTTCTGTATGTAGTCCAAGTTTTGTGGTTTTCTTACACCCTACATAGTCAACTGGAGGAACAAAGTTATCTTTGAAGATGCTATTTTTGTGATTACCATTTGTTTTCCTCGTCCTTTGTGGTGATGATTGTGGAAGGAAAAAACCTAAGGAAGCTGCTTTTTGAGATGAGTTTTTGGAAAAGGAGCTGCTGCTACTCAGAGCAGGCAAGCTTTGCTGAGAAATGTGTGCAGCTTTGCCAGCTCTCTAAGAGTACAAATTCACTGGTCAGTTGTACATCTTTATTAATGTTCTGGCTATCTACTTAAGGGATTGTTTATTCCCTTATTACAGAGATGTAACCTATTTGAAGGCGTCCTCGGACACAATGGATGACCCCCTAGCAGCCTCTCTTATTTTATGTACTTTTTAGTGTTTTGAACACTGAGTGTAAAAGGGACATATAGTTTGGCTAGGTAGGGAGCCAGCAATGTATGCTGTTGAGGGTAAATGTTGCTCTTCCTCTTCTCGCTCCCCTCGCCAACCGTTTCCTGCAAAACTGACACAATTTCTATTATTTGCTGTGCCCATAGATTTCCTCTAGGAGGAGCTGTTGATTTAGGCTGGGATTTGAGCCTGAAAAATGTCCTGAAAGCTAAAAGGAGAGCCATCGCAGGCCATTCATTCTGCTATGGTAGGCAGGGTCACCAGGTGGAAATTTTAGGTCCTTTGGCATCTTCTCACTGGCAACCAAGAGGAAGTAACACTAATTCTTTTTTTTTCTGCAGGTACTGCAGCCTCTTTTCTCTGTTCTTTTCCTGGAGCCCTCTTGGTTGTGGGGCTGCTACTGTTGCTCAGGCCTCCTACAGATAACACTTCCTCATCTGAGCTCTGCTGTCTATCAACATTCTTGAAAAAAAATAGTGTGGGACTCAGTCTTCATCAGTGAAGGACACCACTTCAGTGTGGAGGAGATGCAGATCTTCTGTACTCATTCCACAGAAGGTGTTTGTGTGAGCTCATTCTAAATTCTGTCCAAAGTAGTGTGTGCCTTTTTCATCCCCAAACTGGATTACTGAAGGCTGAGATTCTTTTTTCATCCTCAGCATTGTTAAAGACTTTTCTTTGTACCTGGTAAGCTCCTTTCAGCATTTGTTTGTCTTGGTGCTGAAAGATGAAAGGTCTCACCCATTTCTGTGCAGGTGGACAGACTGTTTTCAAGTTACATCAAGTTTGTTTTGGAGAACACAAATGTGAGATTTCCATTTGTCGCTGCACTATAATCTGTCAGAGCTCAAGTTGTACCAGTTGTTGGGAATGTCTAGCCCTTGTCAAGCAGCCGTCTTGGAGGCCCTCCATACCTTCTTCAAACCAAAAAGCATGCTGTTGTAGAAGCACCACCAAGAATGTAGCATGTAGCAAAGGGGGTTGAAATTGCTGTGTGAAGGATTTGGAGGCTTATCTCCAAATGAGGGGGTATAAGTCTGTGAGAGTTATTTGGTTAGTTATGCAGTGTTGAATATATGTGAAGAGCCTTCCAAAACAACAAAACAGGAGTTCACTTCTTTGAGATGTGCTGTCCAAACATGTCCAGCACTTTTGGATAACTTTGGTGGCTCCTAAAATGACCTTTCTGTAACCTTATGACTGAAAAATAATCTAAAGATAACCAGCATTGTGATATGGCAGGCTCCTTTAGAGGAATATATTTCCTTATGGTGATTAATTTCTGCATTTTTATTTCTCTGTTAGCCTCTAAATGATTTCTTGTTCATAGATCAGTTCTTTTGCTAGCTAGGGAGTCAGCAGTGTATGCTGTTGAGGGTAAGTGTTGCTGTGTCTTTCTCCCCCAACCCCAATTTTTTCCTAGAGAGCTAACACAATTTCTGTTGTTTGCTATGCCCATAAATTTCCTCTGGGAGGAGCTGTTGATTTAGGCTGGGATTTGAGCCAAAAAATTTCCTGAAAGCTAAAAGAAGAGCCATCGCAGGTCATTCATTCATTATTCTATGGTGGGCAAGATCACCAGATGCAAAAGGCTGAGAATCTTTGTCTTAATCGATTTTAATATATCAGTGTATTTAATATGTTCATAATTATGGAGTGTGTTGGTAGTTGCAAGAGATACTGGAGGAATCACAGCTTCAGAGGGATCTGCTGAAATAAAAGAATCATGAGCATACAAAGGCACTGGGAAAGGTACGGTCATCTTATCCCAAGGCAGTACTTGTGGGAGAGGGAGTTGTGATAGAAAGACCATCACAGATGCTGTTTCTGGCAATAGAAGAGAGGGACAATATCATTCTTCTCCTTGGAGCCACACAGGCTCTTTGGTGTAGCTCGTCCCCATGTGCTGACTGGGAGCACTGAACTGGCTGCTGGACTCAGTGAAGCTGTATCTGTGGGATTCTGGAGTGTTTTTATCAAGGAGACACTTTCAGTTTGTTCAAGCCTAGAGAGCAGGACAAAGCTGCACATTTATGTCTACTGTCTTGTACTGCTAAGAGTGGGAGTGACATCTTGAAATTGTTCAAATATTATTTTAAGATATACACGTGGCTTTGAATTGCTTATGGTAAGGTTGTATGGAGCAGTTGAGGGCACTTACTGCACATAAATTTTTATTGGCATTCGTACAACCGTATGTCATAGTCTGCTTTGAAGAATTAAACTTATGTAGGTACAGAGGTGAGCAAAAGCCCTAGGAAACTCACCACAAAGTCACTTACATTTTAAAATGAATCTACTTCAGCAAATTCTTGTAGCTTTTCCAGAACTGCTTCTCCCAACGCAAAAGTGACTTCAATTTACCTTCGTGAAGGTTCATAGAAGGAAAATCAAACTTCCATGCATGGTAATTTATAGAAAGTGAACTTGGATTTCACAAGGGTGGATATTTTCCCTTAAAAATCCTTTATAATAAAAACTATATTAATTCTGGCAAATAACAGAATTGATATGACTGGATTAATTGCCAGTACAGCACAAGGAACAGTGATAAATGATTGCAATGAACTCTTTTTAGCTTAAAAAACAAACAAACCCAGTAGACTACAGATGTACTAATGTATTGCATGGATGGAGTTAATAGGCAAAAGAGGTAGCTGCTTGATAAATAATTCAGAATACAATGGCTTTCAGAAAAATACAGCTTTAAGAAAATGGAAAATGAAATATGGAAAGAAAGGGAAATATGGCTTTAAGAAAAATATCATTATGAATAGAACATGTGAAAAAAACTATTAATCATTTTAGTCAATATAGTCAAAAAGTCTGTTCTCTATGCGTTTCTGCCAAAGGATTTAGTGTAGAGTGCCTCATACATGTATATGTGTGTAATTGTACTTTTGGATAAACATCATATACTTAGTGAAAAATACAGAGATTTATGGAATCCGTAGAAAGTGATCCATATGAATCTACAAGGTCCTGTCTGAGAAATAAAAGGACTACCAGAATTTAAGTTTTATGATGGTCCCAGTCTGATTTATTCCTCTGACTGAGTGGCCTACACAATGAAGGGTTCCCAGTGTGGTTATCTATTTAGAAACAATTTTGACAGTGTAAACAGTGCCATTTTTATTAGTTCTTAGTTGCTGCAGAGTGTAATCCAAAGTTAAGTAAGTACAAAATGCATATTTTTTTTTAATCTGTGGTTGCTTTAATGCTTAATTCCAATACTTTGATGAGATTATATTGGTTTACTATGCACAGAATTCTGAAGTTCACAGAGCCGGATAGAAAAAGGTCAACCATTTACTACAAAGCGAGTATATTGAGCCAAGTATCTCTGAAAAACAACAAAATATTTATTCATGCTTACTATCTACGTAAAAGAGAATAATTGCTTACCACAAAGGAAAAACAATTCTGTCCCTCTTGAAATCAATAGGAATTCTTTCAATTTCAGTGCTCTTTAATCACCAAGGGGTGGCAGGAAAGAGACGTGCAGAAGAGGTGGCTTGAAAGTCACAAAAGGAATAGGGACAACTACGAGTCACTGACAACTCGTGTTGTCTGACAGAACGATGCTGCTAGACCTGTATCTCCATGTGTGCAGTAGATGATCCCAGAGAGAATTTTCCCATCAAAGTCATGAAGGACAGAATTTCACGGTTTATTTCTACTGGCTATCAGCAGAAAATAATTTCTACCTGACAGTTTCACTAGTTTAATCTCTACTTGAACTAGTTTAAGAGTTTACTTTTTTTAGTAAAAAAGCAAATGAAAGAAACGGTGAGAGTAAGGTGAGTTCATATTCTCTTTACAGTACAGAATAACTTTTTAGGCTTTTAGTGGAGGAAAAAAGTCATTTGCAATTACAGCTTAGATAAAAGAATATGTACCTTGCATCAGGGTAAGATTTAGCTAGAAAAGTAAGAAGTTAATATCTGCTTCAATGTTATCTGAATGGTAATGACAGATAAGTGCCTTGCTTGTGAAATTTCGTATTTTGAATGCAGAAAATATTTGCTCAATGCAAAGTGGTACCTGGGAAGACAGATGAATTGTTACAAGCAAAGAGGGGTGTGAAATAAAGCCAAAATCATTGGATTTGGAAAGATTTGGAACTAGATATGTGCTTGATTTTGTAGTTTATTGTGAGGAAAGCTTATTTCCCCACATGGGAAACTAATTTTGTGAAGTAGAATGACAGCCTCAGCCCCTGCTGCAGACTAGACCTGGGCTTGCAGGTGTGGGAAAAGCTGCCAGCTTCAAATCCTATAAAAAGGCTTGATCACATGCTGTGACAGTCAGCAAAAGCCATTTGGGAAGGAAAAATGCTGTTCAACCCATATGCAGCTTATGTTGCTCCCATATAGAGCTATGGGTGTTCTAGAAAATAATGTTAATTATTAATATCAGAAAAGTTAATATATCTTGAAATATTTTATTCAGATAGGATATGGGTTTGGGTCACATTGAATAGTATTTCAGTATTAGCTGATGCTGCTTGTGTACAATGCATACATATCTGCTTAAATACACTTTGGGGATGTGGGACAAGGCAGGCAGGTTTTTTTAAACAAAAGGAGAGCTTTACAGCTCTTAGTTTTATTCCACCTGGTGCTGGATTTGAAGAAGCTATTTGTTAGCGATGACATTACAAACTGTCTCTTTTGATTTAATGAGACAGGCCTAGATTATTAATTTATTAAAAAAGTATTTGTTGAGGCTCATGCTTGTCTCTGCCATTAATTTATTAAACCAAAGTTAATTGTTTATCACTGAGAAAACCGGTGATGCACAAATGAGAATGGCAGGCACTGTATCATCTGCGTGCTTGATAAAATCATCACAGCAAAACCACTTTTACAACCTACAGCTCTTTTAAAAGTGATGACATCAATAAGAAAATGGCTCTTACTTGTAGGGAGTTGATTACTCCTGATGTAGAGGTTAAGTCCCGAAGTAGGTCTTGGGAGCAATGGGGATGGGGAGGCTTTAACAGCAGCACAGCCTGGCACATTGGAAATAAAGCCGTCTGCAGGATGGTGATATATGGAACACCTTACAGACAGGTTGGTTTGGTTTTTCAAGTTCTTATACACACCCCGTTTGATTACAGTGATAATATATAGTATAACACAGCCCAGGGATGGGGGAGAAACATTCTTAAGTGTGAAGGGTTTACCTGTATTCCATATTGTTTTTTCCTCTTTCTCTAAAAAAAAAAAAAGTTGATTTACATAAGTGTGACTCTTGGACCATGTTGAGCAAACCTGGCATATTTAAGCACCTGAATTAAGGAGACTTTTACCCTTTCTTTCCCTCCAGTGTGTTGACCACACCACACAGCTTGGTGTCATCAGCAAACTTGCTGAGGGTGCACTCCATCCCACTGTCCATGTTGCTGACAAAGATGTTGAACAGCACTTGTTTCAACACCGACCCCTGAGGAACACCACTCAATACTGGTCTCCACCTGGACACTGAGCCACTGATCGTAACTCATTGAGTGTGACCATCCAGCCAATTCCTTATCCACCAAGTGGTCCATCTGTCAAATCCATGCCTCTCCAGTCAGTTTGTGCAGTAGTTAGTCAGTTCTTCCAAAGGAACAGTCTGCTTTCCTGCAGTTTGGCTTTTGCATTGATAAAGCAGCATGCAGACTGTGGGATCACCCAAACAGGAAATTCTTGGTAAAATCTCAAATATCAATAACTCTTAAAATAAGGAGTAGCAGTTACTGTACAGGAAGGCTATGGAAGGCTGTGTAAACACAATGTGAGATGTGTAGTCCTAAGAAATGAGACACAAAAAATATTTCCTCTCTTTGCTTCTCAGTGAAGATTTTTATTTTCTCAGATCTCAAGGATATCAAAAGAGGTCTCTTTTGATGCAGTCTTGTGATCATGCTGCTGCACTCGTGAATTCACAAAGCAGCACCAGTCTGTGCTGTACTTTGTCTTGCACAGTAGTACCTGAGCCTTGGTGCTTAGCTCATGAGCAAAGATTTGCAGGTTTAAATAAAATTGACTGAGCTCTCAAAGTAGCATGATTATTATTATATTATTAAGTAGCAGGTTATTATTGGATTAGGCCATGACACCATTTTTCACAGTCTTTAATAAAAGTGCCAATCACCGTGCTTTGCAAACTAGTTGGAAAAGTATTGCTGATGAGTGCAAATGGACACTAAAGGATTCCATAGTGAGGTGTTTCTGATTCAAACACATTTCAGATTTTGACTGCTAAAATGAACTTTGTTCGCAATCTGTTAAACTGATTTGATCTGATACTTCCTCAGTTTGTGGCCTGTTACTATTTTTCATCTCACAATCATTGGAGTGACTCCAGAGAGACTTTGACTTACATGTGCTGGAAAGTGGTGATGATACTTCGATCCGTTCTTTTGTCTTTCACCTACAGAAGCAGAGAAACCCGATTAACAATGTTTCCTCCATTCACAAGTGACCAACACCAAAAAACCTCAAGGTTAACTCTCCTATTGTAACAGAAGATGTGATGAACACTCTATATCACTTCTTCATTCCCACACATGTGGATCCTTTAAAGAAGAATTATGCCACTTTCCCCAGAATAGCAGAACTTTCTGGGAGATTTATTTGGAAAAATTCGTATTAGAAAAAGTAATATTATTTAAAGAAATTGTGGACTGACTGAATTAATGAACCCTTTCTCTTCCACTAAGATGTCCCCTACAAATCCTAACATACTTAAGAGCTGTGTGAGAAACAAAAATCTCCCATAAATTTTGTCAGTCTCCTGAAAAGGTACATAGCTTTTTCTGTGTAGTCCTACATAGAGGCAGTGCTACTGACTAGAAACAGAAGAGTCCATAAATGATAACACAATTAGTAACATGTTTGAACAAGGCTGCAGCATACCCAGTTCCCAGCATCTCCTCTAACATATCATTTCCCTGTATGCTAGAGATCATCTCAACCAGACTGGGTGGGGTTGGAGATTGATGGAAGCACTGACATCCCACTTGGCATTATGCAGGATGATCGCTGTATGTTAATGATTCACATGCTGCACGTTTTCAGCTCTAAAATTTTTGTGAGAAGCCATTCTTGAATCTTTTTCAGTATTAGAGTTAAACCTGGTGGCAGAAAGAAATACTGAGAAAAAAACAAAGCCTGACTAGAGCTTTGGTGGTGGAAGATTAGGCAGCATGCAACCTTTTTGAGTTTTATCTGGCAACAGCTGCTTGCATTTGTAGCTGGAGATGGGTCAAAAAGGTTGGTTCTCCAGCCAGCCCAGCAGCATGGCTTTGACTTCTCTCTAGAAAAGGCAGCTTTGCTGGATTCAAGTGACTGCAGACAAAGCCTTTGTGCACTTTTTAACTTGTAATGTGGGATTTACTATGTTACAGGGTAAATTGTTGCTTTCTGTCTTTGCCTTCTGTTTTAGAAAGGAAGCAGAGCCATAGGCTTCCTATAGGCATTGGTCTCTTAGCCTCCAATGCTGTTGTTCAGGATGATGAAACACTTATACTTTTAATCCCCACAGTTTTTCTAACTACATTAACTGTCCCCAATTTTAGATGCTGTGAATGGGCAGCTGGTTCAACACACAGCAGTACATGGACGTATCACTGCTAAGGAATGTCAGGTGAAGTGAGAGCCATTTTTCTCATATTACCAGAAGTGAGGGTCAAACTGCTTCTGCAGCTTCCCTGGTTTTGAAAGGGAAGAAAAACCAAGGGTGTGGGAATTCCCCTTCAAACAATGCATAGAAGGGTTAGGAAATGGTAGACGAATCAACATCCAATCAATAACACAGCACAGTCAACTCCACCACTAAACCATAGAATCAACTAGGTTGGAAAAGACCTTCAAGATTATTAGATCCAACCAATACCCCAGAACTGCACAGTCCACCGCCAAACCATGTCACTAAGGGCCTCATCTACACTGTTTTTTAACACTTCCAGGGTCAGTGACTTCACCGCTTCCCTGGGCAGCCTGTTCCAATGTCTGACCACCCTTTCAGGGAAGAGTTTTTTCCTAACATCCAATCTAAACCTCCCCTGGTGTAACTTGAGCCATTTCTTTTTGTCCTATCACTTGTTACCTGTGAGAAGAGACCAGCCACCTTCTCACTCCATCCTCCTTTCAGGTAGTTGTACAGAGCAGTAAAGACCCCCCTGAGCCTTCTCCAGACTAAACACCCCAGTTCCTTCAGCCATTCTTCATCAGACCTGCGCTCCAGATCCTTCACCAGCTTTGTTGCTCTCTTCTAGCGAGCTTCCCAGAACTGAACACAGGACTTGAGGTGCAGCCTCACCAGTGCCCAGTACAGGGGGATGATCCCTGCCCTGACCCTGCTGGCCACGCTATTTCTCATACAAGCCAGGATGCCCTTGGCTGCCTTGGCTGCCTGGGCACAAGCTGGATCATGTTCAGCTCTGTCAATCAGCACCCCCAGGTCCTTCTCCATGAGCACCTTTCCAGTCACTCTTCCCCAAGCCTGGAGCATTGCAAGGGGTTGTTGTGACCCAAGTGCAGGACCCAGCACTTCGCCTTGTAGAACCTCATACCACTGGCCACAGCCCATGGATCCAGCCTGTGCAGATCCCTCTGCAGAGCCTTCTTACCCTCCAGCAGATCAACACTGCCACCTAACTTGGTGTTGTCTGCAAACCTACCGAGGGTGCACTCGATCCTCTCATCCAGATCATCAAGATACTAAACAAGACTGTCCCCAGTATCGAGCCCTGGGGGACACCACTAGTGACCGTGTCCCTAAGCTCCACATCTACGCATCTCTTAAACACCTTCAGGGATGTTGACTCCACCATTTCCCTGGGCAGCCTGTTCCAATGCTTAACATCCCTTTCAGTGAAGAGATTTTTCCTAAATCAACCTGTACATGCCCTGGAGCAACTTGAGGTAATTTTCTCTTGTCCTATCTCTTGTTAACTGGGGGAGGAGACTGACGCTTATCTCACTACAACCTCTACCTGAAAGTAAGCCTCTCAGGTAAAATCAAGGTAAAGCAAGGATCTGAAGGTAAATGACCTCAAAATTATTCCAACCTGGGAACCATCATTTGTATGCATTTGGTACTATTCATTATTTGATGCCCTCTGAAATCTTTTTCACCTTTCTGTTTCAAAACTGTGGGACAGCAAGGAAGGCTGATTCAAAGACATGCATACACACACAGTAGGTTTTTTTGGTTTAATAGATCTCTCTGTGTCTTAGGACATTTACTAGTTTTTAAGTTGAAGCCCATTTTCTTTTGCTACTTACAGAAGCGTAGACAGGCTTTATTAATGAAAATGGTGCTTTGGGTAAGTCTGGTTAAAGCCATACCTTTCTTCACACCTTGTAGATTCTGTAGCTTATTTAGCCTGAGTCCCCCTTTTTTAAGGTCAGTGTTCTAACCATAGAGCTGTAAAAGCAATCCTCAGTATAATTTAGTTCAGCGAATTATTTAATCTTAATGAATTAGCCCATGCAGTGTGAAATCCCCTTAATCAGACTAATTAAAAGAATATCAGCCTACAGTATGGCTGTCTCATAAACAGTAAAGGACATGGAGTCTTTAGGTGGAGGGAGGATTTGAATGCCAAATCCTGTATCCAGCATCCGGGACTGAAAGAAAGTTTGCCTTGTGGCAGACTTGGCTGAAGCCCTCTCTGCCAGACAAGTTTTAGAGACATTGGTGGGTTTGGATGCTTCTAGCATGGTGGGTTAGGAAGGGTGACTCTGTGGGTCCTAGTGAGGCCAGGTACTGTGCCTGAAACCTGGCCTTTTGGTGGCTGGGAAATATAACCTGCAGAAATTAGTATTTTGGATATCTTTTGTGTAAAAGCTGAGTTTGATTTTTTTATTTTGAGCAGCATGGCAATTACGTGAATTTTATGGTAGCTAGTCTGTGAAATTTCTGAATGGAAGGTGCTATGTGATCAAGTAATTATCAGGTTTTGCAGGCAAATACAGGAAAAGATATTTTATGCTATCTACTTTGGCACATAGCAGAGCCTGGTGCCCATCACATATCCTGAATCTGCTAAGCCAGAACAAAGCAAAGGGAAGGGCAGTAAGTATATAGTGGGAAGGCGAGGCCCCACAAAAAACATGCAGCCAATTTTGAAAGCTGCAGAAAAAAATTTCCCCTCTTGATTCTCAAGTGACCAGCTGATGCCATGAGCCATGAGGTTCAAAAATGTTTGCTGCAGTCTTTCTTTGCATGCTGCAGTGGATGATGATGCTGCTGCTGGGGTTGCTGAAGCCCAACTGCCCCATTTGCCTCGGTGATAACCACCTGCAGCACGGAGTTCCACAGACACTCCTGCTGCAGAAAACATGTCTTTTTAGGGATCACTGTTGATCCATCATCATTCTTAAGACAAATCTTTAAGACTGCCATTTCCTATTAATGCAGCAGCAAGGAAATGGAACTTTTTCCCCCTCCTCTGTTTTCAGCCTAGTTTTGCATGACTCCTTGCTGAAGTCAACTGTAAGAGACCTTGTGTGGGTCGAGCCCTAACCTGCCATTATTGCCTAAGAACACAGAAATTCAAACCACAGCTGCACTCCTTCTTCAACTTGCTTTTGCAGAAGAACCTCCTTTGTGACCAACCTCACACAGTATTCACGTGCATCCTCCCTGCCCCCCGAAATCATGAGAAGCAGCTGGAAAATCTGTAACAAAACTCCCAGCTGCAGCATCACTCACAGCTTCAGGTTTAAACAAAAGGTCAGTGTAGTTCTCAAGTGAGAAACTTCAGATTAAAGTATAAACAAATGAGTGAGAAATGGTGCCAGGCTTGGAGGGATTAAGGGATTCAATGAAAGATGAAACTTCAAAAAGTGTTTGAACGTGTTTCTTAATCCTTGAAACTCCAAGGCACAGAAAAGTAACCTCTTAATTGCTACACACCTGTGCATGCCTTAGCCACTGCTCGCATGTTTTAGTGACCAGAAAGGTGGACATCTCTCAACCACAGAGCTGTACATGGTTCCAGTTAAACAAGCTTTTCCCTCTGTATTCATGTGTGAGAAACACAAATTCTCTTTTACAAGCACAAAGTCTCTGTTAAGCTTTTCTCTTAGTACTAATACTAATCTAACCTCATAAGGAAATGTTTGTGACCTGAAGGACAAGAATTGGAGAGTGGTAATACTCATTACTATCTTAGTTGGAAAATTTGATTATGAGAATCATTGAGTCCTGCAAAACCTCATGCTCTCCTGGAGAGTTTCAAAGGAATGGAACTAACCAAGTAACTAGTTGGAAATTTGCTAGGAAAAGAACAATGGTTCTCTGCCCAAATTGGGCTTTCTGGATAGTGGGCTGAATCGGTAGACCTCTTTCCATGGGAAGGCTTGCTTCTTTCTAAAGCAGAATAATATTAATGAAGCATGCTAATTTCTTGGCAGAAAGTGTTGCTTCAAAACCATGGTTGGGAAGCTCACTGGATTTTGAGCAACCTGGTCTAGTGGAGGGTGTCCCTGCCCCTGGCAAGGGGGTTGGAACTGGGTTAGCTTTAAGGTTCCTTTCAAGCCAAACCATTCTGTGATTCTATTCTATGATTCTATGATCCTATGTATGTCCTTTGGGACACACTGAAGAGCAGCAGCTTGAAGAACAGCCCAGGGACCACAGAATGCTGCTAGCAACAACAACACCCGCGCTTGACTTCTTGTCTTACTATGTGTTTCTTTGGAGAAGTGCACACATTTGACCTTTTGCTTCAGTTTAATCCTGAAAAATAGCAATAGCAGTAATTTGTGCTGTGCAGAAGTGCAGTGGGTGTGCATCACTATTCAGAAAGACAACTTAAGCCTGTTTTAGTGTTTAACTATGTTGAAATTCTCCTCCAAATGACCTTGTGAGCTATCAGCGCAGCAGCCAGGTGAAGCTAACCCTGAGCTATACAGCTTCCAGAAAAAAATGAAAATTTCTGTGTCTGCTCTTTCTCAGGAATGTTGGACAGAACACAAAGCTTAATGCTGCCAGTGCTGTTGGCTCAAACAATACTTTTGACGTTTCAGAAATTAAGCATGAAGGATTAGCAGATAAAGGGCACATTGTTGTGCATGAAGAACAATCCTTAACCCTTCACACATCCGCAAAGAATATGTGCATATTCTGGACGGACAGTGAAGAGGCACTGGGGAAAGGGCATTTGGCTTTCCTTTTGTCGTTACACAGTGTTCAACATTTGAACTAAGTATCCCAGGGAACTTGGTGGAAAGACTGTAAATGTTAGGACAGATGAGTCATGCAGGAATGACTGGGAATGGGCGTGCTGCAAAGTCTTGTGCGCACGACAGGAAGTGGATCGGAGGAAGTGTTAACGTGCTGAGTTTACATGCTCCCGTTTACAATGGGGAGGTGAGAAAGTGGCTTTTAAGCTATTAACTGCAAACAGGGAAATGTCTTCGAAAGATTGTCATTGTGGTGCTGCTCAGGATTTGAAAAAAGAAACAATGGAGCCAGTCCTTCCTCAGGAGTTCCTCATTAAAAAGTCTCATCAGCAGCGTAGGTGCAGCCTGGGAGTTATGTTTCTGGTCAGAGAGGAGAGTAAGAGGACAAGCAAAGGAGCAGGGTCTGTGGAGGATAGGTACAGAAGCATTTAAGTGTGGAAATGAGACAGAGGAAAAAAGTGATAGCACACACAGCAAGACTTACCTAGAAATCCTGGAAATCACTGATCCCATCCAGTCTTCTGTTTTGAGGCAGAATCAGCATCTAGGTAATACCTAAGAACTTTTTGTCCCACCTCTTCTTCAAAACCACCAGTGGAGAAGGTGCCTCAGCTTTCTGAAATAGTCCATAACCATACTGTTTCAGACACCATGTACCCAGGCTGGAAGGTGACCAGAATACCAGGAACACCTTCAGTCCTGTGAAGACTGTTGTTCAAACTTTAACTATTACAAACAATGCAAGTTTTTTATTCACACAAAATATGACAGCAATGAGAATCCTCTGTTGTCATACTTTGTTACACTTGCTGGGCCAATGCCTGCTAACAGCAATCACACCTTTGGCTTTCTCATATCTACTTAGTCATCATATTTGACCTGGCCTTGTATAAATGCTCTGAAAGGATCAGGATACAAGACTATATGTCTACAGCTCTGAAAACAAATTGATGAAAAATAGATTAAAAGCAAGGCTAGGATAAATTAACCTTGCTAAAATGAAAGTTAAATATCATCATCTTATTCTTGAGAATTAAGCTATAGTGATTTAAGGCTACATGAGAACACTGAATTTGAGGTTTAACGTGCTTTAGCATATACATATCAACTTCATGTCCACTTTCATGAACAGGTGAATGACAGTCAAAAGTCAGCTAGGAGCCAGGGAGCTGAACTGTGAACTAACAAATATAATGTTAGTTTCTGCAACCATTGCTATGCTGTGTTTTGTTTGTTTTTTTCTTTTTTTTTATATGGACCTTGGCTGGGATTACAACGTGTTATACAGCTCCTATTACCACTCATTAATTTTCCATTATGCTGGCATAAAGATCTCTCCTAAGCCAATTTAAAGCAACTTTTAGCGAAGGAGTTTGGAAGGTGTGTCTTTACTGCACATCCAATTCCTTTTACAGCATTAAAATACTGTCAGGTCTCAACATGCTCAGGCTGTTCTAAGGCCAAGTCAGGTAGGAATCAGTTGTCATGCTTTGAGAACATTTGCTTGTAATATGTCTCTGTACATTTCTGCAAGGAAAGAGTTGCAAGTGAGGTGCCCTGGGAGGGCAGAGGCAGGGAGTAACGGGGAATTGCTGTCCCGCACCTAGAAAAGGAAGAAAGTGTCTTTCAACAGCTCTTATTCTTAGGGACTGCAATGGTGTTTTCAAAGCTTCAGTTTTTCCTTTCGGTTTTGCAATGGCTAACAATGTAAGCTTTACAACCACAAGGACCGCTCATCATTGCTTCATTGTTCAGTCAGTAGTTAATATTATTCTTTGTGCTGTCTTTTTTTTTTTGGGGGGGGGGGGTGGGGTGGGGTGGGGGTGGGTGGGTGGATGTTTTGGTTTGTTTTGGTTTAGTTTTTTCTTTATGTAAAGCTGTGAACATTACCATTTTGGAAGAAATCTCTAGCATCTTACAGATTTTTAGTTTTCAAATAGGAACAGTCCCTTTATTTTTATGTTGTTCCTGAAAGAAGTATTTAGTACTTAAGCTGGCTGCAGTCCTCATTCACCTAGACACCTGCTGAGGTAAATTTTAGAGTGTGATTTCCAGTAAGAGAAATCAAATCATTTAAGATACAAGAATGATTGAGCATAGCAAGGTAGGTAGCATCTAAATGGCTCATCTGTCATTGAAATCCTATTCTTGAAATGAATATAATAACCATCCATAACCTATAATTTTCAGAGGGTAATATGTTGAAAAACGTCAGCAGAAAGCAGTGTTGGATAGTACAATTTGCTCGAGTCCTGTTTAGAATCACCTTTAAAACAAGGATAAAATATGGAGAAGCATTATCAGTGGCAAAAGCTTGTATCTGTTCATTCAGGATATTATTAAGTCATCTAGAGCTCCAAGAGTTTGAATACACGTCTATTAAAATTCTGTCCACAATTTTCATATATATATATGCCAATGCTTGTAATTACTTGACAAAATGGAGCTCTGACCAGAAACTTGTTATGCATCTTAATCAATTAGCTGCAAATGGCAACAATTGACTGCAGTAGCCTTACACAAGATCTGTAGACTCATTCTGCAACTATCGCTCTTATTAGCTCGTTAGAAAAAAGTAACAAAACCACAACAAAACAATAAAACCCCAGAAGAATAACAGAGTGATCAAGGCAGGAATTACATATCTTGTGGCCCTGAGAAACCTCAAACTCACAATAAAACACAACTGTAATAAAGTGTGTCATTAGAAAGCAATCTCTAGATCATAACAATGTTATATACAAATCTCACAGTCTTTGTAGTTTAAAACCAAAGTGAAGTTGTCTTTAACTTATAAAGTGTTTTTGTTTGCAGGGTGGAAAAAGTCGGTTCCTTGTTTAAAGTATGCTTCCATAAATAACCAAAACCACACACACACACACACACACAAAAAGGAGAAATACTGGAAGGATACAGGCATGTCTGGAATCCACAGTGATACATGTAAAAGACCAAGGCAGTCACGAGTCCCAGGCTGAAACAAGGAGCAGGTTGGACTGATAAAATAGATTCAGCCAGAGTCAAATCCTTCTCTTAGCATTGGCTTCAGGTCTGAGTTTATTACTCCTGGAAATTTCTTCCTGGAATATGCAGTTGCTGCTCCTGCAGATGTAGTGGAAGCTATGTGGTCAAGTATAGGGGGCATGGTTACTGTCTTCCCAGTTGGGTTGGAGGTGTCACTGAGGCATGTAACTCATGGGTTCACTGCTCTCTTTATGGCTTCTTGTTGTGCAAGTACTTAGGTAGAGAGGTTAGGAGGGTTTTTTAGATACTAGTAATTGCATTTTCTGATAAGTACTTGTATGCAATGCTGGTGAGGAATCTGATGGGGCAGCATTATTTTTAGAAGAAAATTCCCTTTTATTAAAAAAAAAATAATTCCGAAAATAGATTAGCTTCAAGAGAATTTTACTTGAAATGGCATTCTCAGTCAAATCAAACAGTGAGGAACTCTACTTGGCTCAAGTAGGTGAAGCTATGTGGCAATAGCAGGGTGGATACAGTTTCTTAGAGCAAAAGATGTCCAAGATTATACTTAAGTTAAGAAAATACTCCATACCTTGAATGCTGATTTGACAGAGAAAAAGCAGAGGTCTTAGTGAAGAAATACATCAATGCGAAAGAAACATCCCTACAACGAATTAGAGGACAGGTTTTAAGGGAATGCAGATGGCTGTTGCCAGAACTGTGAAAACACACATGGATGCTTGTTTCCTTGTGTAATTGTTCCTATTGTGCAAGTGGTTCCCAGCATGGTAAACAGCAAAGGTGAAACAGTAAGATAGACAAATATGTATTTATTTGTCAATGCTATTTTGGTGGCTGTAACTAAAAATAGATTTGATATTGTATATCCAGTGTTGGATATCATTAATATTTACCAGCAAATTCAGTAGTGACTAACAGCAGTCCTTTTATCAAAGACAAGCATCACACTCACATGGAGGGTGTCCCTGCCTGTAGCAGGGGGTTGGAACTAAATGAGCTTTAAGGTCGCTTCCAACCCAAGCCATCCTGTGATTCTATGAACAGTGACCCCATTTGAGGGAACAAAAGACTCAGCACAGTTTGCCACTAATGTAAATTCTCACAGCTGCTGATTTTGGAGTTTCTTTTCAGGTGTTCCTCAGATCTTCACTACTGTAGAAACATTAAATGATGGTTGCTGCAGCAATATTAAACTCTGAAACTGTTGCTAGGTGTTTTATCTTTTTCAAGTTACAGATTCATTGCAATTGACCTGCATTATAACTCATCAGCTTAATTCTGTTGAATGCTGCACTTAATTCTTCTGAATTCTGATGAATTACTTGTATACCAAACAGGCTCAAATGCTTGGCGTCTTTCTGTTGCTATCTTGAAAATACTCTGCAATCACTAGACTGAGATCCATGCATTGCAAAACAATCAGATGAGCTAATGGCTCACATCTCGCTTCTTGTCTTTGCAGTGTTGTTTCTGAAGTACGCTTCTGAGTGTGTAAGTTCATGTGCACATTTCCCATCTTCCTCCTTGTATCTTTTGAAGTTATTGGTCAGTTTTAACTGTATTTGACACATAAGCAGCTGTCCCAAGGACACCACAGTTTCAATGGAAATAATAAAGTGAGGGCAAAAAGGAAACCCTTAAGTTCCTTCCATAAAGTGAAGCATCTAGGAAGTGCTGCAACACCTACCAGACAGGAGGGAATCCAGACGAGACACACCTATAGTTGAGTCCTGGTGTGGGAAACTTTCAGGCACAGGCTACATGGGTTTTGACAACTGTGCCAAAAGACCCAAATCCATAGGCAACCAGGAATTTTTGATCTCACTGCCTGTAGTGCTGCTCATTCTGAGGTCCCCCTTTTCAGGAAATTCAGTGCTTTAGTAAATGAAGATGGAGAACTCTGGCTGGAGCTAGGAGGAATGCTTAAAAATATATGAAGACAAACTAGCAAGGATACATTTTTTTCAGAGGAAAAACTGAGTGTGTATGGGCTGGTACAGAGTTGCAGCAGTTTGAAGCTAGGTAATTTCTATAATTCTATGATGAATTTTGATTTTTAGAATTAAAGTAAGCCCTTGACTTTTTGTCATATCTGAGTTTGATTCTGCTCAGGAATATAAATCAAAATCATCCTTAAACTCCAATTTTCCCCAGATTCACAGGCCTGTTATCATAGAGTCATATAATCACAGAATGGTCTGGGTTGGAAGAGACCTTAAAGCTCGTCTACTTCCAACCTCCAACACCTTCCACTAGACCAGGTTGCTCCAAGCCCAATCCAGCCTGGCCTTGAACATTGCCAGAGATGGGGTACTTTTATCTTATGTGATGAGTTGCACAGCTTGCATACATCAAGTAAGACAGATCTGATCTTCTGTGAAGAGTAAATTAGGGGTTCCCAGAGTTGTGCAAAATGACTTAAAGGCAATAGGAACTCGTTCGTTCTCAGCAACGTGACTAAAAAAAAACAGATCAAGAGAATCACTGCTTTTAATTCTGGCTTGCTCTCCACCAGATGGTGCTCTTGTCTCTGAGGTGGTGCTTGTTTCATCTGAATCAATCAATACCTAAATGTATTGACCCCTCTGCATCTCTTGATCTGTCTCTACCCACACTGTGTACCACGATGCATTGCACTGTGTGACCTCCTTTGCCCGGACCTACTTTTGCAGGTCTGACCTGCAGCTGTGCATGACTCTTTTGTAGGATGTTTGTTTGGAGTCTCTGGGTCTTCAAAACCTTATGCTTATGCTTCCTTGTGAAACTGTGATATTGCAACTGAGCCCAATCACATTGCGTCAGTACATCCCAATGCTTTGTTGCCACCATGTGTATTAACCTTTATGGCACTGAGACAAGCAAACCAAGAAATGAGGTATCCTCTGTGCAACTCCAGACACCAGCATGACTGTCAGAGGTCATTATATATTAATCAAGCATGGGATTATGACCTGCGATGGAATGTGTTAGCTCTTTGGAAATCATGTATTGGTTTCTCCAGACTAGGTCTGTATCACTGTAAACAAGTAGATGACATGCCAAATTAAAAACAAAGGCTGAGCCAAGCAGGAAATAAATCTGATTTTACAGCATCTACATCCTGTGACTTCCAGAGCCCTTGCTGCACTTGCCTTGTCACTGGGCTGAGGGCAAGCATTGATCTTGCATCGGCCAGGGCTCACCCAGAACAGATCATCAAAAAGCTCTTCTAACTTCCACTTTTATCTAGTACCAGGAAGAGAGCTGGCAAGGGGTGTTGTAAAGGCTCTGTTATCTCTACTAAAAGCTCTGAAAAGTATAAAAGGTTAACACAGTGTCCTGTAGTGCGATCTCTAGCATTTCAGGTGTATGAAGTGACACCGCTGAGAATAGTAAAGGCAGTGACCCACAAATAGTGTTCCTTGGACCTGAGAAGCCTCCAGCCAACAGCTGCTTAATGGGGCTACAGAACCAGCTGTAGCCTTGTCCTTCAGTTGTCAGCCTGCTCACAGCTTTCCATAGCCCCTACTTCTGCTTTTCCATGGATCTCCTTTTAAGAAAACTCCTGAAAAAACTGACTGTATATTTTACAGTAAGTTCTTTCCTTTCTTTCTCCCTCTCCATATACTTCATTTACTGGCAGTCCCCATCCTACCTCCTCCTCCTCCCCCTCAGACACTGTATTATTGGTGCTGTTGAGGAGATACACCTGCTAAACAGCTCAATGATTAACCTAGTGTCGGGAAGGGATGGA
This sequence comes from Pezoporus flaviventris, assembly GCF_033815535.1. NCBI lineage: Eukaryota > Metazoa > Chordata > Aves > Psittaciformes > Psittacidae > Pezoporus > Pezoporus flaviventris. The sequence continues at coordinate 3,096,431 of NW_026892584.1, read as the reverse complement.
TGAGGCTTCCAACAGCTGGTATAAATTGATGGTGGACAATTGGAGCTGCTTTTCTATAGGGCTTTTGTGTTTTGCTCTGATGATGTTACTGGGCCAGGAAGGAGGCAGATAAGAGACTGTAGTTACAGGCCTAAGCCTTTTCATAGGAAGTTCTTAAAGTATTTTATGAGACTGAGAATCATCACTGCCCTGTTCACCTCCTCATGAAATGACAGACACTTGCCCAAGGCACACAGTGAGTCACTCTTGAATAGTTACGCCTGGGCTTCAGCTTGCAACTTTATAATGAGTTCTGGGGGTTCTGTAACAACAGCAGATTCAAAGAGGGAAAAAAGGATTAAAGAAAAACTTGGTGAGACCAGCTGACCCTAACAAACTGCAGATTTGTAACTATTGTGTCATATCCCTTCCTATCAGAGGAATAATTCACACAGGTCCTTTCATCTGTAGATCAAGTGCCGTCTTAAAAACAGGACTTTTGCTTTAATGCTGAACTAAAATTCTATTGTGCTTCTTCCTTTTTTTTCCCTTATGTTTAAGTGGGGAAAAAAAGTTTTTAACTGGGAATAATTTTAATTTCAATTTTCATTTTTTCTTCAGATTACATTTTTTTTAATGCGCTGTTTGTCTTATTTGTGTGCCATTCTGTATGTTTAATTTAGTTAAACAGCAGAAAGCATTGTATTTTCCTCACTGACAAGCAGCTGAGTCCTACAAATAGCTTATTTACTGACAATCCATGTGCAGGAATGGTGACCAGTTGCATGGGCCTTTAGACCTGTCCTGAGGTCTACTTTCTTTGATGTTTTAGTGATGCAACGGGTCATGCTATCTGTTGTGAGATCTTTGCATCCTCCTTTTACAAATGCCTAGCTGCTGTAACTTCATGGACAGTTCAGCTCTTAAGGGGCAAAAATATACTCCCACAGTCGTGTTTATAGTGGTATAGTCCTTGCATGTTTTGTGCTGAGGATTGATGGCAGCAAATCCTCTGGCTCAAGATCTGCTTGTTAGTATGGACTAGAAAGTCTATTTCGGCTTGATCTTTTACCTCCTAGAAATTTACCCTCAGTTTAGAACCAAATCATAGGGATAGGCTTCTCATCATCTCTCTTCAGCTACCTTAATAGTAGGATGCATTTATAGGAGAAGGAAAATTATTGGAAGAATTTAAGCTCTCATTTGATCCACTGCTAAAGAGAAAAAGCTTCAGAATATTTGTGACTAAATGGATTTCTCTTTCCCATTCACAGCTGTTTCTGTCTCTGGGAATGATTTTTTGCCAGGTGACCCAACACTGTGGTCAGTGTGAAAATTGATTGGGAAGCAGTCAAAATTATGATGAGGATGGGACAATAGGGCTGTAGGAAACACTTGCAGGGGGGGTGGAATCAGATGATCTTTAAGGTCCCTTCCAAGCCAAACCATTCTATGATGCAGAAATGCAGATTGTACAGTATGCATGCAGAAGGTTAATCCAACAAAACCTTTTTTTATCTCAAGACAGGCACACAGGTTGAAACTGTGCTCCCTTAAGACATTTTAAGTACAGGTGGAGAGAGCAATAAGCTAGCACTCAAAACATCAAGCTACAGGAATTAATAGCTTTCTCATTACCAGTCTTTGGTAGGGGAAAGCAAAAGAAAAGGTAATGTTAAGATCTGGGACAGGTCTAGAGAACCTGCTTCCTCCCTACACTAGCCAACCAGGACACTGGAAGCATATCTCCATTGCTAGGCCTTAGAGATCATCTAGTTCCAACCAGCCTTCCTCTAGACCAGGTTGCTGAAGCCATGTCCAACCTGGCCTTGAACACTGCCGGGCACAAGGCAGCCACAGCTTCTCTGGGCAACCTGTGCCAGTGCCTCACCACCCTCACAGGGAAGAACTTCTGTCTAGCATCTAATCTCAATCTCCCCTCTGTCAGTTTAAAGCCATTCGCCCTTGTCCTGTCACTGCAAGTGCTTGTAAAATAGTATCTCTCAAGATTTCTTGCCAGTCCCTTTATATATTGGTATAATATAATGGAGAAGATAGTCTTGCACTGACAAAAAGAATGGTGAGTTGATTTAATCCTAGCTCAGCTCTGAAACTGAGAGGCTACAGGCTACAAAAGGTAGTGCTTGGAGTAGGTGAAGCCAGACTCTCTGAGGAAGGAGTGGACTCTGCCTCCCAAAGGTTACCAGGGAACTGCTGTGATTCAGAGCTTATCAGCACAGAAGTGACAAAAAAAAGAATGTGTCTTCCAGAAAGTCTCCAGCTGTGCAGCTGAGATAGGCACTGCTCCTGTCACGGAGCCATGCTATTGATTCCTCGGCTAGTGCTCTCTGGTGTCCCTGAAGTTGGTAGCACATGTCGGCTGACTTTGCCCTCTGCATTTAGGTTTGGGAGCTGGGTGTTCAAGGGATCTCTTCTTTCTTTCTTTCCCCCCCCCCCCCCCTCCCCATAGACACTGTGGTAAATGTATTTCATTACTAAAAAGAACTCAATGTATAGGCCATCCACCACTGAAGTCCTTAGGGAAGATTCTCAAGGTTGGAGTGAGGGGTATTAGGCACTCTGCAGCACTGGCAATGAGGCGCCATGGCTTCTGTGGCTGATGCACCCTTCTCGGTAGCTGTGAACAATTCCTGGGGAAATGTACCTAGTTGAAGGTCTCTCAGCCACATCCCTTTTTCTCTCTAAGGCATAGGAAACACCAACAAAACTGTGCTGTGCAGGATCTGCATATTAGTGAAGCAATGATGAGTTTCTGTCCGTGTGTCTTTCTCAAGGGAACCTTGAAGCCAAAGAGCTTTGGGAATGTATGTTTTAATAACAACCCTGGACTGTTATTGCTGGTCTTTGCATTTGACTTGACATTTTGTTTACTGTAGTATTTGTGAAATAACGACAAGCCATAAACATCCATCTAGCTGCACCTCTGCAATGACATGCTCTGACATGCATGAATATTTTCAGTGGAAGTTGTTCCTGCAGCCATCTTAGATCTTTGTGGGTTTTTCAAGTCATTCAGTTAGAGAGAAAAACAACCATAGCATGTTACTGAGGTCACAGGATGAATAAGACATTATGAATAGTCATGCTGGAAACAAAAGCTTTGGTGTATACTTGGTGAGAACTGTGGGGGTTGACAAAAGTTTGCAGAGCAGTTCAAAATAATGAAGCACATGGAAAAATGTTAGCTTGTGGATAATTTCCAAGCAGAAAGAGTTTCTGAATAAACTGTTCGATGTGGGGGCTTCTCTCACCCTTATTTTCATCTGAGCTGTGAATTATCTGGTCATTGTCTGGAAAGTAAATCATTAAGTAAAAAATATAGGGGGAAGGATGGAAATCAATGTGTCAGGTTTATCCTAAGTCCCAGAGCAGTAATTGCTTTCTGTTGCTGTAGCAACTGATGGCTTAATCCCCTAAGATTAAGCTTCTCACCAGCAATGTCAAATCTTCTGAGTGGGTCATAAATAAATGTGAATACACCTTCTTTGCATCAGAATTTTTGCCAGCAGGTAAAATACCTTTCTTTCCTATGCCCTTTAAAAGATGCATTATAGTAACATGCCCGCATAATAACTTGTCCATTTGTGACAAAGCTTTGCTTTTTATTATGTCTTACTGTGGATTCACAACTTCCTTCATGAACTGCTGGGATTTTATCTGGAAGTTTCAATCAGATGTGTGTGTATAAGCTTTTCTTAACTCTGGATTGTGAATACTTATACATTTATTCTCTCAGCATCTGTATAAAAGGATATAATGTTTTCCAAGTCTGGACCTGAAAAGTAGATATCATATAGCCTGCTTATAGTCTTGCAGGAAGAATATGTTAAAAAAATGAGAAATATATCCCAGATTTCCTAAAATCCTCCCCACAACTATCCAAGCTAAACATCAAATCTATGGTCATGAGTCCAGGCATATCTGTCCCTAATATGATAAATACACTTTCACAAAATGATGGGGTGAGGTGGAATGTTAGAATATTTACTTTTCTCAGTCTTATGGAATCGTAGCATGATTTGTATTTACTCCCTCTGAGATAGATTTTTCTTACATGACCCATCTCTTTTCAAGTTCACTTTTGTTTTTCAGTCACTTATTTTCCCTTTTTCCACAAAACATGAAGAGGTTTGCTACTTGTCAGGAAATTTCCAAGGAAAGAACAGGGTTAGTAGCAGCAATCAGCTGGAGGGATGAACGTGCTTATTACACGAAAGTGCATGCTTAGCAATTAAAATATTCTAAAATAACATTGTAGTTGTTTTTGTGCTTTATGTACAGTATTAAAAATATAGTCTACCACAGGTAATTTATGAAAGCACCTAATAATGAGTTCATTATTGCATAGCAAGCCAATGTTGCAGTCGTGGTTATAGGCCAAGCCAAGGTCTTTGATCTTCTGGTTCATTAATGTATAAATGAAAAGACTTTAGCTTTCATCTCGCATTCATCGGCTAATTATCTCAGTAACTGGTCTCACTCAGGTCTCAGTCAGTTCTTATTCAAGGACTTACTCTTTCATTTTCCATCCTCTACACAGAGAGTGAGTCAGCAGAGTCATGATTTATTATCCTTTCGTATAAGAGATTTGTTATTTTCATGGCTCTGTTCAAGGGACTCACCTGTCTGTAAAATTTGCAGTTGAAACAATTTGAGAAATACCAGGTGATGTAGCTATTTGCAGTGACACCATTGGGTATTAGTTAGGAGGAGCTGATTTTAAATAGGAAAATGCAGCACTTGAGAGTTCTGCCAACCGCAGGGTTGAACTTGAGTCTCATCAGGGCATTGCTGTACTCTCTGGACTTCTTTTTCTGCTCCCAGTGGATCAGGACATGAAACCCTTGAATAAGATTCAATGTTAAGAGGGCATTTAAACTTAAAAAAAAAGTGGTCCTGGATAGTAGAGAGAGCACTCTGTCAGAAGTGAACAGCAAATAATTTCCTCTTGGACAACTTTCTATCAGTTTAAAGATTCCTATCAGCTCTAGGATCTCTACACAAGAACATGGTTTAGTTTAAAGTTCTCATTCACTTCCAAGTATTGCAAATGGCCAGTTCCATTCAGATAAATTTAAGTCAAAATTGTATATATGTATGATATTCATATATATTAATCTTAATTATAAATTCTAAATTAATGAAATCTGGTCTGGATGGTGATTTTAAAATGTGGGCTTTGTTTTGTACACAGGTTGCAGTTTTCACCTTGCATCTCAAAGAATACAGTTACCAAATGGTGCTTAATAGATGATTGCCAGTCTCTCTCTCCCCCCATTTTCTTCACAGTTTTAATAATAAGAACTCAATGTCAGCAAATAGGAAGATTAAGTTCCTGACTTAACATCTGCATAACAAATACTTTGTAGGATGCTAAGACATATATCCTGTCTTATTATCATAGAATTGTAAAATGGTTTGGGTTGGAAGGGACCTTAAAGCTCATTCAGTTCCAACTCCCTGTCATGGGCAGGATACACCTTCCACTAGACCAGGTTGCTCCAAGTTTCATCCAGCCTGGCCTTGAACACTGCTAGGGGTAGGGCAGCCATAACTTCCTTGGGTAGCCTGTTACACTGTCTCACCACCCTCATAGTAAAGAATTTCTTCCTCATATCTAATCAAATCTCCTGTTTCAGTTTGAACCCATTCCCCTTGTCCTATCACTGCAGTCCCTGATGAAGACAAAACACATTTCTTGAAGAATTATAGCATTAGAAACTCAGACTAAATTTGTGTGTTATGATACTAAGATGATGGATGCTTCGAATGGCAAGACTGCTGATATATCTTCAAGTTCCCATATCATCTCTTTTTATATGTTTCAATGGTTGATGAATCCATGTATGAATATATCATGGCTTACTTGCCTTGCCTGACGTTGATTTTCCAGGGATTAGAGCTGGTGGTGGGAATAAAACTTATTCTGTGCAACCAGACTATATGGAGAAAAATGGCAAAGGTGATATTTACTGTTGGACTTAAACATTTAATTAACCATAATTTTCAGGGAAATTTTCTTCTGTTAATTCCTTTACTGTACACAATTGCACATGAACAGATGGCTGCTTTCTTCTAACTTGTACCCTTACGGGCACTGGATTTCATGGTGCCTCTACATATAGCGTTATTGGAGATGTGAAAAGGGATGTGATGTGCAGTTTAGAAGATGACATGAGAAGGGGAATGTCACAGTGGGTTATAACTGGACTTTATGGCTGAATATGAGCCAGATGACTAGGACAAGCTTCTTGCCAAAATGTAATAAATCATTGAGTAGTCTCGTGAAGGAAGAGGTACATATTCCATTCTCAGGAGCACTTAAAACTAATCCAGATGATCGAGCAGTTAGAGTGGTAGTTATGATAGTAGCTTCAATTCATGGAATACAGCTGATTGATGAAGAACTGATTTAAAGGGACAAATAAAGCCCTAAAGCCTTATAGCAACTTGGTTTGATCACTTACCTGACTGTGGTTTGAGCAGGAGTTTAAACTACAGACCTCCCTTCCAATCTGAGTTATCCTATGAAATAAATACATCCAAGCACAGAGTGAATAAAAGAAATATAGGAAGTGGCTGTACCATTTTCTATACAGTCCATAATCTGAAACAACTCCTTTCCCCTGTTTTCCCTGTTTTTTTAATCTTTCCTTTTTTTCTCCTCTCCTTTTCTTCTTTTGTAAGTCCTGGGCATTTTAGCATTCTTTCCTGTGTTGTGATCTGAGAAAATGCTTTTTGTGTACTTTCTGTCCATACCAAAGAATGCTCAGATGTAAGCAAGCCAGTCACCATTTAGACTGTATCATTAAGTCTAGTAAGGAGATTATGTAACTGGGAGCAGTGCTGGAATAGCAGATTCATTTTAGTAGCAATGGTGCAATGTCCAACTACAGATATTGACTTAAAGTTTGTGTCCATTGTCTGCTCCAGATGTTGCACCTCCAAAGGTGTTTCTTTTGAGTATGCTCTTGAGAGATATTTCTGCAATGTGTGTATGTGTGTGGAGGTGCATGGTAAAGCCACCTGTCTGCTTAATGAGCAGTTCACTTTACTCTTTTAGGTGTGTTGACTCCCACTACTGGGGTAATGGCAGCAGGCATTACTGTCTGTTAATATGTCCTGGCACTTAACTGGCATTACTTTCACACAAAAGCTTGTAGGGCTCTTCTGTGGAAACTGCATGCAAGTAGAAGGGTTGCCTGCAGGGCATGAGACCAACGGTGGAGTTTCCTGAAGATCACAACTCCAGCTCCGAGGCTTTTGATGGCTTACTGGAAGAATAGGGAGCAGCTCAAGGAGAGACTCACCCCTTTGAAATTCAGGGCTGTGTTGCTGTGGGTCACTGAGTCTAGTTTGCAAGCCACAGAATGAGTCCTAGTAAAGTCACTACAATTTTTCTCATTCTTTCCTCCCACAGATGCACCATGCCAGCTGCTAAAAGCCATTTCAGAAGGGCATGGGAGAAACCTGGGAGAAGGTTTTTCTTTCTAAATAAATCAAGTAATTAATTCTGAGTAATGCAGTGTTGCATAGTAACCCTGTACAGGGGTGATGAGGTACCAGCCTCATGCCAGTGTGTCTCACTGCAGTAGCTGCAATGCTGCTTCCCATGGTCGCTTCCCACGATTGAACACCCTGGTTGGGAAAAGGAGAAGGCAGCTCCTCAGTGCCCACTGGTCAAACAATTGCATAGCTGAATAAAATTGGACCTTTCTCCTGGCAAAAAAAGTTGTACAAGTACGTTCAGCTGCAAGCAATGTGCCAAATATAAGGATTAGGAAAATGAAATCTTTGCAGAGTAAAAGGCATCTGGATAGTATTAATAGCTATCAGACACACAGCCCACCTCAAAGACTAATGCAGCAGAACTCTATAGACAAATGATGAACTCTTGACCCTCAAGTTTAATGAGTATTATAAGTACTAATTCAGTGGTCTGGTATATGCAAGACTTGTCTTTGTGGGGTCCCTAGTTAACTCTGTAGTGTCTTTATATCTGGACATACCCACTGAAACTTGGAAAGTCTCGCCAGCAGGAATGCATTCACCCATATAGAACTCAAGGCGAGTTACCTCATTAGCATCCTAGACCAGATGGACCTTGAGAATCAAATTGCTGAAAGGCTGTGTCAGAATCCAGAGGAATAACCCAGGCCTCTGAAGTCCTATTTATGTCCTGCTTAGCAAAAGTATCTGCTCCATAGTGCAAGTTTTGTAGTGGGAAACAGCTGACTTTACACTGAGGTCAGTGTAAAATATTTGCTTAGCTATCCTCCATCTCCAGTAGAACAATATTTACCCTGGTCACGCATGCACTGAACATGCATATTCCCTGGCAGCTAGTGCACTGGTATATCCAGCTAAGGGATGTGAAGGAAACTCTTGGAACGTGTATGTGCTATATGCTTATATCTACTGAAAGATTTCCTTTTAAATGCTAGCAAAGTGAAAATACAGTGAGGAAAGGGTGCTTTGTTTCAATTTCATTATACAAACAAATAAAAGCACTTGCATTTCTATGGAATTTTAACACAGTTAATCATAAACCTGATATTTGCATCTCATGGGCACTGAGCATTGTGTAGATACTGGAGTTGGGATAAACTGGTTTGGAAAGGTTTGCCTTCTATAGCTGTGCTCAAGGGTTAACCCTCACTCTCCCACTCAGATGCTGGCAAAGGAAATCCTCTCAATCACAAAGACTGGAAGTTAGCCTATGAATTGTTCACACCTCATGCTGTGTTGCAGGTAGCTGTTTGTTTTGAGATGTCCCCAGAAGATCTGTTCAGGTATAATTCCTACGGCTAACGTGAACCGTGAAGGGCTGGACTTTTAATGTCGTTTGTACCTATGGAGTTCTTAGGCCCCCTTTGTTAATTTCTGTTAAGCTATTATTCCAACTTTGCCTTATGGCAGATATGTCCATTCCCTAACTCTAAATGCTGAAATCTTTGAGGCTTCTTTAATAACCTTTCCCAAAAACAGAAATGCACCCATTTGAATGCACTCAGCTCACACTTATGCACCAAGACAGACATGCATAATGAGTTTCTTTACCCTCTTCTCAGCCATTCAGTCATGTACTGCTCACCCACATGCAAGCAGACATGCATTAAAATGCACTCATACAGAATCTCATTACTCTTCAATGTCATGAAGTAAGAAGCTCACATTGAACATACCGGGCACTTACATATTCATGCTGCCATGGGTCTCTGTTTGGTGTATTCCTAGTTGAGTAATCCAGGGGAGCAGTACTGGTGCCAGAGATTCCTCATAACTAATAAAATCCATAATCTCCCAGACAGATACTCTGTGTCCCAACTCGTCTGTCTTGGTATTCTCAGTTAGGACCTGTGTTTTCTGTCCTGTCCTGGAACTGCTCTTGATTTAAGTCGGGACATGGGTATTATGTCCAGGGATGCCATTGTCCCCTCATCCCTCTTTCATTTTGCAATGCCATATGGATTACAGGGGTGACTGCCTTGAAAAGTGGCTGATTACACTGTAAACAATTTCCATTTTCACATTACTGGCCCTGTCATCCATGAAAAGGGATTTTTTCCCTTTTTATTGGCTGCTTGATCTGTCCTCATGACGAGTAACTGGCCTTTGGCAGCTTGTTGTCCTTACTTTTTACTTTTCTGCTTTCCCAGCATGTAAAAGAAATTATGCATGCTCCTTGTAGGTCTCTGCTGGAGATTAGCTCAAATCAAATCCTCTCCTCTGACCAGCTTTTAATTTTGGGAATGTTCAAACCATTTAGATTTACAAAGACCGTAGTGGGGCCATAGGGAATCCAACACTCTTAAACTAGCAAAAGTTTAATTTGGTAAGAAAACCTTAGAATCAGCATTTTGCAGCTGGGAGCAGCATTCCCATTTGTTTTCCTAAAAGGTTTGATATTATATGCTGTATATAAAATGCCATAGCAAAATACAGGTACATTCTCACTGATGAGGACATAAGTGCAGGAATGAACTTGAACTCTTGTCCAGCCAATCTACAGTGCTTATCCCCACTTTTCTTGTATTTATAGCTTAGTAAGAAGGTATACACATGACACAAGACCTCTTCTAAGCTGTGCAGCTGTGCTCCAGTTCCTATCTCTGTGAATCAGTGGCACCTAGGGGATCAATGAGTGGTTTGTAGTTGCAAATGATCCCAGCACAAACATACTTCTATATCCACCAGATTCTGAGAGTGAGAGATGCAACACCCATACGAATGGTTATGCCTCTCCTGCTCCCTGTGTTTTTTGTCTTGTCCTGTTTCACAAATGCAACAAGAAAAGTATTTAAGCCCTGCTAGAAGTGTATCTCACCATGTTTGTGCTCCTTTCTTTATCTTTGTGCATTAGTTTGTGATTGCATTCAGTGAAAGATAATTTTATGTTCTCAAAAATCAGAGGTTTTGTTTTGTTTCAGTCCTGGCAGCGTTAAGGTGTTTGCTAAGAGATTCAAACCACAACAGATAGAAAAGACCCATTAGGTCACTTTGCCCTGCCTGTTGTTTAACACCTATAATTGCATAGTTGTGAAGCTTTTTCTCTGAGAGATCGTTGCACAGTCAGTATTGCCTCATAATAATTTTTTGACTCCTGAATGGTTATATATACAGCCATATTAAAAAATGCTTTTAGTTATGCATTGCCAAAATGTCACAGAAATCCATGGAACTGCATCAGTTCATACAGGCAGAAAATATTCTTATAAATAGTTTCTCACCAATTGGTCCTGTTGAGCCCTTATGGTTTTTTTCACATTTTTCCTTCAAATGAGAAGCAAAGCATAGCTGATGCTGCGCTGGATTTAGTGGTCTCCTCAGTGCTACATATCTTTCTGTTTGCCAAAGTCATTATTTATTAATATTACTCTCTCTCTCTCCATTTCTCTCATGAGTTTATTCCCAACAGTTTGAGCAACAAAGGACTGGCTGGATGCCAATGCCGTGTAACATTGAGATGATTTGACCTGCTCACTGAGAAGACTGAAACAAACACATAATTAATAATAAGACTATATTCTCTCTAGGATTTCCATTTTTTTCTTTCAGTGTTTGTGTAAGCAGCTCATGTATGCCTTGCTAGTTCCTTCTAGCCCTTTGTTACCCTTATCTTCTGTATGAAAAACTAAACTTGGTATTGCTAATTTTATTTGGTTTCTACCCTATCCTCATTCTGTTTGCCAGTGGAGGTGTCTGTAGTTTTCTTCTGTGAATCACTCTGTTAAATTGTGGGCAGTTTTGCAGTGATCCTGCAAAGATTTTCACCTTTTTTATCCCTTTGTTCACCAGGTTGTCCACTACCTCTTTTGAGGCATATCTGGATTTGCAGGACAGATTACAGAACAAAAGGGCTTTGTTACTCGACTGCTTCCAGTTCATTGTTTCAAGTTTATAGCAAGTTAGGGTCTGTCTGGTGACTGGGATGTGTGTGAGGAAGCTAAAGAAATATTAACATGCCCTCTATTGGTTTAGAAATTGAACCTTCATAGAATTGTATGCCAAACTGATAGTCTGTTGTGACCATTGCCTACCTCCTCATCGCAACTACCTTTACTTATAATTTATTCAGATGGTGACCAGCAAAGCCATATTTTGCTTGAGATTGGATATGTTTGGAAAAACCCAGACGAAATGCTTAGTTTGTTCTTATAGACTGATGCCATCATTTGTTCATATCTTAAAAAAAAACCTAGAAAATCTATTTTTTTCCTTTTTTTCTTGGAGAAAGGAGTCTGATTTACAGAACTGTTTAAGTGCTAAGATCTGAAGTGGAAGTGAATGGGGGCTGTGCTTTCAGTACGTTACATAACTATAGAATACTACCTGCTCTAAATACATGGTGCTTAGGCATCTTAGAATGGGTACCTTGAGTTATTAAACACCTTTATCTTGATCTTTTGAGGATTCCCCATGTAAAATAGGGATAATGCATTATTACTTTCTCACTTCACTAGGGAAGCATAAAGATAAATAAAAGTGTTGGTGCTAATACTTTAATATTAGTGCTAATGCATTAATATAATGTAATACACCGATATACATATAATAAATGTTTATTTACATGATAAATGTGTTACTATAATGCCTCAAATACCTTGAAGATGAATCCTATACAAAAATTCATGAGGAAATGGATAGAAGTTTTCAGAGCAAGTTTGATTCATGTGCAGCACATAGAGTTCAGGGCCACTCCCTGGATGCATAGTATTCCTCCAGCTTCTCTTCGACTGTGTGACATCTTGCCTGTGTGCTAAGTACAGCATCTCCTAACTTGTCATGATGTTAATAACGTCCTTCTGGTTCTCTCTTGGGTATGGTTTCTAGTTGCACAGAGAGTAGCTGCTTGGCCAAATGTGGGACTTGCTGGAAAATTTGCCTTTTCAGGAGGTTAGACGTACAGAAATAGCCTATGTTAGGTGTTGGGAACGCCCTTTGAAGCCAGGAAGTGCAGAAAAAAGCTGCAGGGAATGCAGCTCTTCCTTGTGGTATCCAGTACTGGACAATGGTTTGTCAATGAGCTTTAAACTGGCTAATTTTGGTTGGATTTTATTGGGAATGATAAATAGCACACCTTTGTAATCAGTCCTTGCTTCAAACGCAAATGTTCCTGAGCTTTTCAAGGAAAAGGCATGAACATTTTTTACTACTAATAGAACAGTGCTTTCCGCTCCTCCCCCCCATCTTTAATTTGTTGGAAAAACTTACACTATTGTGGATGACAGTTATTCAAAATTTTGTTGCAAAGCGAATGCCCTTGATGGAAGATTTCAATTTAGCCCAACAGCTAAGGGCTCGATTTTGTCAAACTGTAAAGAAAAAATTACAAGGCCATGCAGGCCTGTGTAATGGGTAACCTTAGCAGTATGTGGTACTTGCCTACAACTTCGAGCACAGCTTGGAAGTAGCATCTGTCCTGCTCCTTCTAGCTTCTCTAATGATGGCTTTACAGAAAGTACATTATTTTACAACAAGCTCTATGAATCACTTCTGATTTTGCTGCAGCAGAATGAAAACAGGTACATCATACCCTGAATTCTCTGGGTGCTTCACATGTCTAACTTACATATCAGCTTCTTACACTCCCCTTTTGATATTCCACTGGAATTTAACAAACGAAACAGAGATTAATATTAATGGAGAAGTCGAAATTACCATACATTTGTTCTCTGTTTTCATCAGGTGTCAGACACCACAGTAACAGACGCCAATTTAAGAATCTAGACAGATTTAGATAATTTCCTCAATGCTTGATGGCTATAATTAAATTAATTCTGGGAATCTGCACTGACACTTCTGCCATACTGTGAATGTGGCCTCCTAGCTCCTAATTATAGAGGTTTTCATGTTTTCTCTGCCACCTAAAATTGTGTGGGGACCAAAATCATGTTAATTTTGTGGCTGCAGTGCTAGAAAAGGGTATGCAGGAGGAAAGGTCTGCCTGTCTCTGAAAGCCAGCTGTAATCCTTTCGGTGCTGAACCACATGTAAGCGTCAATAAGCATACTTGGGAGCATGGGGGCAGCATAGCTGGGCAGTCAGGGCAGTAAATTTAAGGAGCCACCACCCTGTGTGGCACCCTGCCTTTGAAAATAGCACACTTCTAAATAATGCATGCTGGCGTGCCGACTAAGTTAGCCTCACCTTGCCCGGACCTGTTGGTACAATGTACTTTTTTGTCTGTCTGGAAGTATTCTGGGCCTTAGCAACCAGAGCTGTCTCTGCCCTTGGGACCTGAGACAGAAAATGTTCACAGCCACACCAACAGAAAGTGACACACCAGTCTAAGTACCACATTTGAACCAAATTCCTGCTGCTTTTGTTCGTGTCTTGTCCAGCAGTAGGAAAAGTCTGATTTCCCTAGCTATGTTGAGATCCAGCGGTCACATCCTCCTGCAGTGCAAGAATGAGATGTACTTCAGTGTGACTCTTTAATCACCCATGTTTAGCTCAGCTGAATGATGTAACAGGTGGGTTCCTTGTTAAAGATGTCTTTCCTGGGAAAGGAAGTGTCCTTTATTGCTTTCTCATTCTTTGCTTACTTCTTAGCTTTTTCCTGTTCTCCTGCTCTGGATTGATCATTCATGCTGATATGATGCTAAAACATTATTTTGATTATGAAAGCTTTAGTATAAATACTCACCAAGTCATGGACTGGTATGCAAATACTTAGACTGGGTGACATGAATGCTTGGAGAAATCTTACAGGTACTAGATCTACTTATGAAAACTCCAAACAATTGCATGGCTGTTTTCTGTGAGATCCTTAACCCTTGGTGTTGTAACTATGAGACTATACTGCTTTCCAAGACAGACAAGTACAGCTTGTCTTCTTTCTCAAGAACAACTTTCTTTGGTAGGTGAGAAAGTGTGGAATTTGACTATAACTTGAGTGAAAATCAGTGAGATCTTCCCAAGCAACACTTGGGCACAGATGCTCCTTATCTATGTGAACAACAGAAACTCGGGTTTTAATGTAATTGGTGTTAGGGTGGATACTAGGAGCAAAGGTGACATTCCTTGAGTCTGAGATCCACTATTTATCTTGAAATCGGGTTCAGTATAAATAACATGTATGAAATGTTTGCCCTACATTGACAATGGGCCTTGATTAATAATTAATAGTATTTCTGGATGTCGAAGGAACATTCATTCCCTGTGCTTGGTAAATCCAGCAGAGGAATGCTTGTCAGCATCCACTGGGAGGGAGATTCATGATGAGACCTGGAACCAAAAGTGATCAAATACTGGAAAATTAACTTCACACAGACCGCAGAACAGTCACTGTATAATAATATTCATTACTTCTTGTGTTTTATGCATATGACTTAGTGATACCCCTGAACCTTATTGCATCTTTAGCTGTGTTCATGTTAGGTGCCTTTTCTGACTAGCGAAATAATGAGAGACAGATGAGGATTCATATTTTGATTTAGACATCTTGTTTGCTACTCAGGTTCATGGTTGCTAGCTGGAGGGTAACTCACGCATGGTCAGGGAAAACTTTGGATTCAAAACTCTTAGGACTGTCCTGCAAGCAGAGATATTCTGTGATGAAACAGCCTTTCCTTGCTATTCACCCTACTTGATAATTGAACTGACAACTGAATTAGCGAAAGGCCTCTAATGCAGTGCTCAGAGGACCAAGGGAAAATACTTTGCCTGACTTCCATGGGCTGTGGAGCAGCTGCCTTAAAAGTTTTAGTTTTCCCCTGCTGATCTTAACTTTCAGAATTAGAAAGGTTAGAAATAGAGAAATGTAAGACTGAGCACGCATCTGCCTGACATTTTTCTGTCTGGCTAACCTGCATGTAGCCAAGCCTTCATACTCAACCCCAGGTACACATACAGGGGTCATTTTTTTTTTCCTCATTATGTTTTCACTTTCTGTCAGATACCCAGAGAAGGTGGAAGAGCACAAGACTCCCCCTCCCGCAGAGATGCATTTTGCAGGATGCTCAGGGTATGAAAGGGAAGAAAGAATTGAGCCCATGATATTGGCTCACTCAGTCCATCTCCCTGCCAGTAGAAGGTTATTCCATACAGTGCATCTCCTAATGTTATTTCCAGAGTAATTGTAATTTAGGACATTCCTGCTTTTCACTTCTCATTCTAATTATAATCTCCCTATCTACCTGAAATAACCTCCATTAAAAAAAAAAAAAAAGAAAAAAAGGGATGGTCTTAAAAAAACAACTACAAAGAAATCAATCCCTCATCCATTACCAGGTTTTTCTTTTGTTCTGGAGCCACGCGTGTAACCCGGTTAGACCTGTTCTCTTTGAATACTGAGGACTGAGCTGGCCTTATGCAAATGCTCCCAACCTCATCTTCGTTGTTGTCGTTCAGATCCAATCAAACGAACAGGAAGTGACCTAAGGAATTTCCCTATTGGCTGCCTGAGTGTTCAGCAAAATGTTTTAAAATTAATATCACATCCATTTATCTTCACTCCTGGGAGTCTTTAGGAGACATAACCTTGTACCTCTGAGTTTTCCCAACCTACTGTTCTTTAGACCAGTTCCCTATTGCCTCAGTTAAGGATTTCCACTCCAGAATCTGCAGCTAAATGAGGTAAGGTGTGTGGGCTATTTTTTTTTTTTAATATACTTCCTTTAAATCAATACCAGTGAAAATGAAAAAAAAAAATAAAACAAACAAACAAACAAAAAAAAAACTGGGGGGAAAAAAAAGAGAAGTTATCTACTGGACTCATGGGCACCCTGCTGAGCCCTTCTCTTCCCTCTTTGAGCAGCTAAGCTCATTTGATCAAAGGCTTTTTAACATTACAATAAAGACTTCTATTTCCCATTTTGAACTTGTATTTTACTTCTGTTTATATATTTCTATTGTGTTTATGTTTGACTGGGGCCAGATCTGCTGCCTTTACTTACCCAGGATGTCACTGAGACTGAATTGAGCCTGTGGCTTTGTCAGGATTACTTACAGTTTACGGAGGATCCTTTCTATTATGACGTATCTAATAATATTCTGGGTCCTAAATCTGCTGCTTTTGTCCACAGAGTGGTCATCTGTTTAGTAAGGCAAGGGGTGAGAAAGTGGACCTCCTCAATACCATTGGATGTGCTGGTGTCAGAAAACTGGGAGACACTTTACAGTGATATGTTTCTGTTGCTTTTAGTGATAAGGATGTTGATGATAATTGTGTCGATTGAAAATTAAAAAAGATAATCCTACAGTGCATTTATAACTTAGATCAGTTTTATCCTCAAGGCAATTTCTTGGCAGTTCCTGTGGTGAGGGGGGTTCTCCCCATTTTAGTCCTTTCTAAGCTAAAGCACTGCACAGAACCCAGCTCAAGCATTAGGTAGGTAAATACAGTGTGAGTAGAGGCCTGCAGTGTCTTTGCCTGTTTAATTTGTTTCTCTTCCAATGGTAATTTTATTTTAATAGAACCAGAACTGGTCCCTTAAGGTATAGACACAGCTGTTTAAAGTAATTGTAGAAGTGAATGTAAAGAAAAAGTTTCTCAAAATCTGTGTTGATTTTGTAAAATGTGTGTAATGTGGCTTAGTGATAGATGTTTGCGTTTCACCACATGAGGCATTTTAGGCAAATACTCTTGTGTATATGTTTATAAAGTTATTGAATTTTATCAGTAATGTGCTTTTGGATTACTTCACCTGAAAATATCATGTCACCTTTTCTTCTAGAGTACATCCAATTACCCTTTTTTCCCTATTCTTTAGACAATGAAACCAGTTTATAATGACAGAAATGAGCCTTGAGGTACAAGTTTTATTTAGGGAATTTATTTGTACTTGTGTTAAATAGGACTGTATTAAATATATCTATCTTGCATGGGTATTTCCTGTAATTGGTGAAAACCTTGTTGTAGTAAAAAATGCACTCACCTAAGTTTTGTTTTGATGGCAAATTTGCAGGTAGATATTTAAATCCATTTTCTGGTATCTGTTTTGCACTGTAGAAAATACCAGGGCCAGAAAATACAGCAGTTTTATATTTAATGCAAAGGCAGAAACCAAGGAAAAGAGCCACAATTAAAACTAGAAAAACAACAGGATTAAGGCGTTTCACTGACAAGTATCACAATGACAGTTTAATTTGTGGTGCTTAAAGTTTTCAAAACCAGAAGTGATTGCTGCGATAACAATGTAGGACTTCTCAGAATTTTTCAGAGTTTAATTTGGTGGCTTCAAGTAGAGCTTACCTTCTAGAAAACTTTGATCTTTAAAAGCAGACAAAATGTCCGCAAGTCACTGGGAAATTCACCCGATCTTTCTGTGCTTGAGCAATTAAATACCATTCCTCTAAAAATATTTTACTTCATTTTCAGTCTGATGTGGTCTAACTTCAGCGTTCAGCCACCTGATTTTTTTTTTGTCTTTGGATGTGTACAGTTCCCCTGGGTGGCAAGTTTCTGTTCCCTGTGTAGGCAGCTGGGGACAAGTCCTTCCTTAGCCTAGTCTTGGATAATTGTGGTAGTCCAAGTTCCATAGTCTAGTTCCTGTCATGGAAAAGCTTGCACACCAGTGAAAACCTTTGGGACCTCAACCTGTTCCACTGTAAGCTTTTCCATCCTTTAATCACTTCACTGGTCTCCTCTAGTTTTTCAACACATGCTGTGAAATTTGGACGTTGGGACTGGACATAGGCTGTAGGAACAGCAGGGCCAAACACAAAGGTAATGTGGGTCAATATAGTGGGAGTTCAGGGTCAGGCTTAATAAAGTGTGCCCAAAGCTTTCATTGTCCTCCAGACACCCTTCTCACCTTTGAGCATTGGTCCTACCTGCGGAGACAAGGTTATGGTTAATACAGTTGATGTTGTTTGCTTATATTTATTTTTAACTTTTTTCTAGTCCTAGTGTGATTTGTAAAGCCTATAAGGATGGTAATAAAATATGTTTTTCCCAAGTTATAGTAGTAAAGGCTCTCATATCTGACCAGAATAATGCTTTGTTTGCCCTGGCACAAATTAGGTAGCCCTTCACAGCAATTTATATGTGACAACACATATTACCCCAGTCATGGTGAGATCAGGTAATAGAATGTGGTCTATTTAAGTTGTAATATTATGACCCTCTTGTCACCTGAAAGAACATGCTATAGTATTGCCAAAGTAATTTCGTATTACTACAGATATTCTCAGGGTGTTGTGAGTTTTCAGCATTGGTGGGAACAGACAATAAGATGTCGGAGAAAGACAAAATTAAATCATTTGGCTCCCACAGAACTACCTTAATTTTTTCCATTCCCAATGAATTTTATTGTTAACATCAGTGCTTGTTCTGTCTGGGAGGTGCAAGGTAACAAACTGGAATGAAGAAAGATCAAACTAAAAAAGAAAAATCATCCAGAGACACAGATGAAGAGAGATTAGAGAAGGAAAAGGAGGATTTCTTTAAGTGCGTCTGTGTCCAGACAGGACTGACGTTAACCTGTTGCCTGTCTCACAGCAGTTTGCACAAAAAAAAAAAACCTTGTGAGGATGAAATTCTACACCTGCTGAAGAAGAGAATATTTATGTACAGTTCTCACAGAAGAGGATTAATGATTTTATTGCCTCAGTGAACTCAGAGAATTGTCCATGAGCCTTGACATCTTTCCAGAATCAGTGCTTACCTTCCCTCCCTTGTTCACCCCTTCTGCACTCTTTATACACGTCTTAGTCTTAGGTACAAAACATTCAGTCTTCTCCCAGGCAAACTTTTCACTGACTGCAGTGTAGTCTGGATCTATTCTGTGGAATCTACAGTTATGTCGTCCATCTATTGCTGTTTACTTGTTTAAATTCATTTCCCAGACAAGTGTCCAAGCTTTTTCTGCAAGGCAATGAATACCATCTCTGTGAACTGGAGTAATGACCTACTGTACAGAGAGACAGGTTGGAAAGTGGGTGCTACAGGACAGACCTGTCTGGCTTAAAAATTGGTCAGTGTGCCAAGACCAAGCTATGGATAGGGATGAATGACCCCTTCTTATTCTGATGGTTAATATGACCACCCTTCACAGGATTTTCTGTGGTCTTGCAGTGTTCTCTTTCTCATCCGCCTTCCTATGGTGGTAAAGAAGGTATTCTTGTTGAGGACTAGGCGTTCCTGCAGCAAGCAACACATAAAAAGAAAAGGGTCACAAACTTAATTGTCAGTTGTCATTGCTAATGACACACAATGTTAGGATGTGGTAGAACCAAATATAAAGGCTTTGCTGTACATGAGGAAATGAACAGAAATGCTAATAATTTTTGTAGCTTGCATAGTTTGTGATGTTAATGAAGCAAAGGCTCTGCCCAGTCTCTCAGCTTTTGTTACTATTGAACTTTAAACTGTAAACTCATGGAGTTTTCTTTCTAATAATGTGTCCTGTGAGCACTGGTGAAGTACAACACCATCTTCAGCAAAGCACACTGGCTTCAGCTGCTGAGCCAGCTTAAGGATGCTTCAAGATGTCTAACCAGAAATGTCTGCTTCCCTTTCTCCTTGTCCCTGCCTTCAGCACACTTTGCGGCTTACATGTATTTTGGCTCCTGATGAACCAAGGATTTATTTCAGTAAGTTTTCAAGGAAACTTGGCAAGGGTGGAATTTGTAACACTGGTGAAAGAAAGGGTAAGCAGGAAAGGAATTGTTCACATAGCTGGCATATGGAAAAATAATGATAAATTTTGTTCCTGTAGAAGACATCATGAGTCTTTCTTAGTGTGTGAGCTCCTTTGAGCTCTACTGGGGTTGCAGCTTGCACCAGTTTGCTCACTGAATGCCTAAAATACTTGGGACATTTGTCTTTGGTCTATAGACAGGTGAGAATGAGTAAACATGGAGTCATGTAGCCAGTGGAGCAATCAACTGGCATTTGGCATTTTGTGTGTCTCCCTCTGAGGAAGAGCCCTCAAAGGCTCCCTTTCCGAAAACTGACATTGCACATGGGTATTGTTACCTATTCTTCTGCTGATCTTGTGAAATATGCTCCACAGGAAAGAGTGTGAGAATTAGTAGAAAAAACAGCTATCTGGGGCTGGATAATCACTAGTCATAGATCAATAAGATGGGGCAATAAAAGAGAATTGCTTTGCGGTGGTGAAAAGAAAGTCATTCTTCTTGAAGGATACGAAAACACGTAGAATAAAAGTTCTTTTATGGAAAAAGTATTACGGAGGGAGGTTATGAACATAAACACTTGAGAAGTTTCGTCAGCTCACAACAGTAGCCAGAATAGTCTCCTGAGCCCCTACAAGTTGTTAAGGATTAAGAAACTATGTGTAAAAATATGCTCTATTGTCTAAATTGCTAGTGCCATAATCAGAAGAATTTTTTTTTATTTTTTTTTTAATACTGCTCTTAGTCTTCTTTCATCTAGCAGTGAGCCGGTAACCAATTTATATTGCTATATAATTAACAACCCGTTTAAAACTGCCCAAGATGCTATGGTCAGGAATCAGACTATGTCCATGAAATAATGATTACCCCAAAACTTTCTTAATGATTTTTACTGAAACATATAATTATTATTATGCAACAGTTTAGAAGCTTGCATCTTGATGATGCACTTTCAAAGTATGCTTGGTTAACCAATTGTCTCATAGATTGGCATGGCTATGGAGGGGCTTTATCAGGGAGTTGAATTCTGACACATTAAAGGGTGCTGTTCTCCTCGCTTGCAGTGGGATCTAACACACTGCTCACATAAAACAGACTTGTAATATTCCCAGGCAGCTGCCATGAGAGAGGAAGATGAAAAAGCTTTAGAAAGGTGAATTAATAAGTGATTAGATGAGTGAGGTCTCCTTACAGACTTATCAAAAGCAGGTTGTACAAAATGAAATTATTCTTTCTTCATTTCATGACTTATAAGTTACCCTCCCGAAGACTTTTTGTTTTGCTGGAGCTGTAACGCTTTGTAGGAATAGGTAGAAACTTCTCTTCCTTTTTAAAAATCTCAAATGATTGCATGTTTTTCGATTATAGTCAAATTGTAGTTAAACCGGTAAAATTTTCTTAGTCTGCCTGTAGCCTCTCCTGATAAGCATACACTCACACATACATGCTTCACTAAGCACATGCCCATTCTTTAGCTCCTGCATGGGCTTTTTTGCTTTGCTTTTAAAAAGAAGAATTCAAATATTTTCCCCAGTTTCAACCAATTTTGCTCATCTGAATAACTCCTCCTTAATCCTTAAATTTAATCCTTTAAAATGTAAAGCTGTATTTGGTATGTATGTGTGTTTTGTTGGTATGTATAAATGAGTGATCAACCTTGTCCTGCAGTGATTAAGAAAGAATTAAAAAAAAGAAAAAAAGAAAAACAAGAAGAAAGAAATAAAAGGAAAAGAGCCCTGGTTTTGTTCTGTGTCGTGGTAGTTTTTCTTGCAGGAACATGTGCTACTATACATCGCAAAAGCTAGCAGGGCTTTGGGTCATGAAGAACAAAGGTATCAGACTATTGTATGCTATGACACATCTTCAATATTAAAAATCCTATGAAGATTTAATCATTAAAGATAAAAAGAAGAAAAAACCACCTCCTTGGCGTCTTAAAATAGCTGATATGGCACTGCTAGCACTCCCTTCCTAAAACAGTGTTAAAGATGGTATAATTCACATGGTAATAAATCTCCTTTTGATGAAAAATATTGTTTGAAATAGTCCGGAAATATTTTTATTGGTTTTGTTGGTGGAACCTATTCCAGTTACCTTGAGGACTAAGTGAGATGTATAGCTGTACAGAGGAATAAAAAGAGCTGAGGGGAAGCAAGCTTTTTGCCCTGTTTCTGACTCCTCTAGTCTCCATCCTAGAGACCAGTCACAAACTGTCAACTTGCTGTAAGACCTGGCAGTATTGTGCCACAGATACATAATTGAAGATGATATTTTTGTCTGGTTTACTGGTTACAGGCTTATGGTGGTGGTAAAAAGGGCTTCCTTGACAAGGTCAGTAAGTCTAAGTAGAAGGCAAAAACTGAAAGAGATTAAAAAAATGAAACAGAAATTAGAAAAAGAGAAGAAATAAGGAGGAAGAGAAGGAATAGCAGCAACCAGTGAAAGAGAAGGAACAGGACTGCAGAATTCAGATCCTAGGTAGCATTTGAGATGGTCAAATCTGGTAGCCCGCAGAGGCTGCATTTCAGGATTACTGTGGTGAGGATCTGGAGAAGGTTCCCCGGTGACGACGCGCACAACGGCCATTTTAGGCTGGTTCAGTTTATTGCTTCCAGCGTGGCTGCTCTGTGGTGACAGTACAGGCTGTTTTCAGTGATACCTTAGCTTGGTATTCAGTGCTTTCTGTCTTTTACAAACAATGCTACAAAACAGGCTGAGTTGTACTTTTGTTACTGGGACAACTTGAATATAGGTTTTTACATGTCTGTTGATTGGGACTGTGATCCTCCCTCTCTGTTGCCTAGAAACATGCTTTTCAAAATTCCTTTCTTTCATTGTGATTACAAGAAAACCCCAAACAAAACAAACCCCAAGAAAGTATAGAAGTAAAACCAACAAACCCAAACCCTCATTTTGAAATAACCATAGTTCCACGGAACAGAAATTCTGAATTTCAGCCAGCTCTACTTAGGAATTTCTAGCTCTTTTTCAGGATCATACATTGGTCAAGAACAACTTCTTTTTATTTAATGCTTCAATATTATTGAATATGTATTGAATTAATAGATTATTTTTTTTTTTGGCTAACAACATTCAGGTGCATAATAGCCATGATGCATAGAAGAATCTTGGTTTCAGTCTAAACAGGCCTCTTTCTTATAGAAAATTCTTCCCCTATTTAATACCTTTTTTATGGCCTCAAAACCTCCATGATCTTCCCAACTCATCTGCATGTTGAAATTTTTGCTGGAGATGTGATATAATGGATAGCAATGGAGCCTGAGCTTGAAGATACGAGTTGGACTGACTTAATACATTCACTTGTTATATGACTATATATCACTTAAGCAAATCATTTCAGCTTTGTGTCTCAATTTTTCTATTTGTAATAAGGAGCTGATGCTCGTTCCTTCCTTCATTTCTGTGCCTTGTGTCTTTGCTGTCTCTGTGGACTCTTCTGCTTGACGGTTGTCAGTGATTCAGGAGTTCTTCCATCACTACAGATGCTTTTATAGTAGATGAGCCCTGCAGGCTGAATTTTCAGAAGAATTTAAAAGCAGCTCAGTTCCCAGCTGAGTTCCCACTTCCCATGGACTGCACTATTTGGTTATTTTTTATAATAGTAGATTAAGAGTTGGAGTGTGTGGAGGTTCATATGGGAAAACAAACCCTCCCAGTACTTTAGGTTTTCTTTACCTCTCAGTAAAGTTCCTTTACTTCTTACACTTAATTTGTTGCCTTTTTCTGCTAATTCTAGAACCAGTGTTTCAGCTGATTTTTCTTTATGCATTTTGTATGACACTTTGTCTGCCCTAAGTCTTGGAACAGCGTGTTACTGTAACCAGGTGAGGACTCAGTTGATGGAAAAGTACAGTATTGTGCTCTTCTCCGACACCAGGCTGTTCTGTAGCAACGGTCTATTTATGAAGCAGGAGAGAGTTCACGTAAGAATCAAAAGAGTACATTTGTACAAAACCGAATGGGAAAAGCTCTATCGTCAAACCGGCCCAGGCTGTTGATGCAGATGCCTGGCTTTGCTCTTTTGTTTATATTCCAACAAATCAAAGCTGACCTGTGTTGTTATCGGAGTAGAGCAGCAGGTGCAAAAAAATAACTCTGCTGCCAACTCAAACGAAAGGGTAAGACTAATACCTTCTGGGAGGTATTGAGAAGATAACAGAGAGCCATGCCAGCAACTGAATTAACGG
This sequence comes from Pezoporus flaviventris, assembly GCF_033815535.1. Lineage (NCBI taxonomy): Eukaryota > Metazoa > Chordata > Aves > Psittaciformes > Psittacidae > Pezoporus > Pezoporus flaviventris. The sequence continues at coordinate 3,072,139 of NW_026892584.1, read as the reverse complement.
TTCTATTTACGGTGGGTTTTACTTAATAACCTGCTCCTAACACTGACACATAAATACTCCATTGTATTGTTCAACGCAACCACTGGAGAAATCAATGGAAACAGGATGGGCAGCTCTCTCTGTGCCAGGTGAGAAGGAGCAATGCCACGGAAGTGTTGCTCCTCTAACCACAGGCAGGAGAGAGAGGAGGAAGCTGAACATGGCTTTTACAAAGTGGGGAGGCATTGTTTCCCACAGCTTTTTGCCTTACCTATAGCAAGGGGCTGCAGAGCAAAGAAACTTCATTCCCCCCTTTTTTGATTGCTTTTAATGAATGCAGGGATCATAAAGGAGCCACAGCATATATACCAGCTACTGTCCCAGTGCCATGTGGCTCTGGGAGGCTCAGGGCTTCCTCGAAGTCCTGGGTGTGTGGGGCAAGTGAGCCTGCTGCTACACCCAGGGGTGAAGCAGACAGCTCTTGTGCAGCCAGTGGAGTGAGATGCCACAGTGGTCTTGCACTCTCCTATTCTTCACACAACAAATACAATGTGAAGAATATATGCATATATATGACTGGGCTCCAAACAAATGCTTACTAAATGCACATTAACTTGCGAGGCTGAACGCTACTCAAAGTAGTGGTCTGAGAGCAGGTTTCTGAAACAGGGTCAGCGAGCTCCATTGAACTGTTTTCAGTGACAGCTGCCCACCTGGGGACACTGTCTCCCTTGGGATACTTGGTATGATCTAGAGACGAATGCAGGAGCAGCAGGCATCCTGAATGCAGCTGTCATGCAGGTGCGATCGGTGAGTCCCAGCTTGGTACTATAGATCATGGCTGGCCCAGGCAGAGGAGTTAATAATCAGCCATATGAACCTTCCCCACTGGCTGCACTGAATAATCCTTCCCACCATGACCCCTGTGCTGCTTCTGTTTTCTACTTCTTGAAATATCCTTTTGCTATCATGCCAGCAAAAGGGTGTGATCAGATTGTGGTTAGTCAGGCACTGGGTTGCAATAAGTATAAACACTGTTATCTGCTGGATTAGTTCTCCAGCAAGCTACCTAATTTATGATAAAACACTTTTCACTCAACTTCCAGCTTTCCCATCCTAGCTAATTTGTGCTGTTTCCGTCATGCATTTAATGAAGAAACACAATTAGTTTGTTGATTGAAGGAATCAATTCATGTAAAAAATAGTAGTCCCAAGGGGAAAATTTGCATTTTGCCCAAGACACTTTCCTGGTTTAGGTCTCCATCCCATGTTACTTATTCAGTTTAGTTCTCACTCAGAAACCAACCCCAAAGAGGAAACCTGCAATTTCAAAGCAGATGCCCTTTATAAAAGCAAAATGTATAAAACAATTTACAAAAATGAAAAGAGAAAACCAGGATCTTTTTATTTGGGAAATAGGCAAATTAGTGGTTGTTACTGTTGAAAACCAGACTAGTCCTGTAACAAAAGAGAAGTGGTGCTGGTGATTGATAGTGGTTAAAATAAACTTAATGAAATACTGGCCTCTGCAGCAGCATGTATCTGAGTGGTTGTTATGTCAGAAACACCTCAACACCTAATAAGAGCCAAACATGAACACAAACACAACTATCATTGTTATTATTGTCATTATTGTCATTATTCACTAATAACTGAACAGTCACACAGGCTACATGAGCAGTATGGGAAGCAGTTCCCTCAATATGCTGTTAGCCTTTAATGTAATGCAAAGAGAAGCTGTCATGGAAGGTAGAGAGAAGTGGTTGGGGAGCCAGAGCCAAGGGAAAAGGAGAAGGTGTTAGAACATGATGGTAATATTTTGTTAGCTGATGAGACTCTTGCCTAATTATAGACATGTGGCTTGTCAAGTTATAGGGCCATCTGGAGTGCTTTTTGGCCATTTGTATATTTAGTGTATTGTAAGCAAAATAAAGGTGCTTAGCAAAATGAGATTAGGGAGATGAGCTGGCTCCTGGTTAGAGGAAGGATGTACCAGAGAGATAGTAAGGACATGAAAGGAGGTATGGAGTTGTTCCATGAGGTGTGGTATTAAGTGATGAAGAAAGAATAAAGAGCAAAGGCAGTTTTTCCCATTATAGTGTTTCCAAGACTCTGCATCCCTGAGGCTAGACTGATGAATCTATGGCAAATAACTTCTAAATATTCAGGAAAAATGGCTGACCCAAATTATCATGAACTTGCTGAGGTGGTGCATGCTGTAATGAAAGGAGTGCCATACGCTGGTCAAAGCCATTTTTTGCAGGACCAAATCTGAAAAATAAAAGTCTGCCTTTTGCTATATTTTAGCAAATACAACCACTTTTCTCAGACATTCTGAGGATACATTAATGCAAAAGTTACACCAACATAGAAATAAAGAAATAAATCCTTTTCTTGAATTGCTTTAGTCTTAGCTCTGTGACTAACAATTCCACTAATAATATACAGATCTGTGCACAGATCTTCTGCAATATAGAATGAGCTTTCTGACAGTAAAATAAGTGATGGATGATATTCTCTTTTTCGTATTCGCAAGCTAGTGGCATGGCAAGAAGAGGTACATCTAGCCTGTGATGTGGCAAGGAACATGGATCTGAAACACTGGATCCTTGTTAAGTGACAGGTTCCTGTTCACTGTTTCCTCTGCTAAGGTAACATAACTATAGGTAAAATTTGCAGAAGTACCAACCTTTGGCAGTTAGGACTGTCAGACACATCTATGCCTTGGGGACTCTGCTCACAGTTGACCTTTTGTTTGCTTCTCATTTAGAAAAACAAACAAACAAACAAACAAAACCTCTTTTAAAATTCTCCCTTTTATTTTCATTATACTAATGACTGCCTTGAAAATTGAAGTTAGTTCATATGAAGATTGTTGATTATGAAAAAAGGGGTCATAGAAAAAACAACCTATGAGACTTTGAATATCATCAAGTAATTTTTTTTTCATTCATAAAGTGAACTTTGTTCTCTCTCAAAAAGGAAACCGAACTATGGTTTTGTCTTTAAATTACATCATTAAAAGAGAGATAAGAACCAATCCCAAACCCTGGAGCAGAGGTATAGCTTAGATACAGATCTAGATCCTAACTTTTCAACCTAAGCTCCTCTTTAGTTAAAATATATATGCAAGATTCTGAAGCATCCATATGAACATGTTAAAACAACTACCACATATCTCTTACAAAAGTTGCCTTGTAGTGCATCATGAAAATCAGGAATTTAGGAATAAAAGATTCTAATCAAGCTTTATTTGATTTTGTTTATCATGATCCTATCTGTAATGTAGGTAAATGTTAAATCCTCCTTTTCTATTCATCTTCCTTTTTCTGGTCTTTCAGTCTACTTTCATGTATACATTTAATATACAAGGTTCAAAGAAAACAAAAGAATAAACCCAACTCTTCCGTTCCAAAAGCCCACAACATTAAATGATCAAGGTCTGAATGTAGTCTCTGAAAGCTCACCAAAAGTCAATTTTGCACATGCAAAGGTGGGGTTTATGCATATGAACCACAGCTGTATAAACCAAAAATACAGAAGCATAGGAATGTGCAGTTCAGATAGGTGTATAATGGAAGAAGATTGGCCCCAGAGGCCCAACCCAGAATCCTGAATACAAAGAGCTTTGGAGATTATTTAGAATTTTTTTTTATAAAAATAATTCCTTGGACTCGCAGCGTGATTCAGTGAGCACATTTTGTCACTGTGGCCCAAAGGTGCACGTGATGGACTAAAAATGAAGTACATCAAACACTCTGTATGTTATGCAACGAATATTGAGTGTTACCACAGTGCTTCTTGATACAAACTTTCTTCAAAGCTTTCAAGAAGTTTGGAAACTAGTATTTATGGTGTATGTTTGCAGTGACAGTAATGGTGAGTCGAGATTATCATCAGTCAGGCCAGGCTGTGTAGGCTGTCATCTAAATGGTACATCGCGTGTCATAGCAAAGTGGCCCAAAATTGAGCTTTAAGTGGACCCCTGCTGGGAACTGGACTGCAGATGAGTTGTTTCTTTTGAGGCTTCTCTCTGCTTTTGAGGCACTAAAACAAAACGCTAGAACCAAGGAACTGTGGGATGGCTCTATGTAGAACTACATGGCCAGAGGAGATTCTAGCATAATGCAGGGAAGGTCATATCTGAAAGTAAGCTGTGGCAGGGATGGTATCTTATCTGGAGGTCTGGCACAGCCACCAAGGATGAGCCTGAGACCTTTGCAAATTAGACAGGTAGAGATCATAGGGCAGTCCTAGGGTCAGCCATAACTGTATGTATAGGAACACTGCTTAGAATAAGACCCTGGAGCCCTGGTAGCAATACACACTAAATGAGAATTACAAAAAAAAACCCAAACAAAACTCAGAAGACCCAAAACACATGCTAACATGCAAACAGGCTCTCAGCATTCATATATTCAGTTTGTGCCTGCCCTTACAGTCACTGAAGATGTAAAATAGGTGGTTAGAATGCAAAGCAGCTAATTGATCATATACATTGCAAGTACAATGCATTTATGTTTCTGAAGTACCCATATGTGTAAAGCAGGTCCGCCTGCTTTGTTGTACATGTCCCTTGTTTCTGGTGTCTTGAAAACTTGGTTGTCTTCTGATTTTTTAAAGAAAAGATTAAAATCCAGAATTTGTTCCTCTGCGGCTGCAGTTATTACACAGTATCATTTATTTTAGATTGATGTTTAAGTGCTTGACTGTAATCCAAGATGCAGTAATGATCTAAAATATTTAACATACTCTGTAGATACTTGTTCCATAAACTCCAAGCCCTGAAAAGCAGGGATTGTGTCTTCACTGTGTACATAACATACTTCAAAGAAAATAGGTCCAGGTGAAATCTACATTTGAAGTTCATCCATGATGGTAAAAGGGGAAAAATGGGGAAGGATCCCATAGGTAAATATGCCAAAAGAGATCCACCCTTTTGGACACGCCAGGAGGAGCTGCATTGAGCTTGTCTCAGCTAGAAGTCACTCTTAGACTTTGCATAGCTTAAGGGTGGAGTCATAGCTTAATAGTTTCAGTCAGTTCTGCCTTAGACATCTTTTGTTGTGTTTTGCATAAAGTACATATCTCTACAAACCTGAAGGCCTTAGGCCTCTTCCCCTATGGGCTACACACCCTCTCATATCTGTAGTTAATGAGACCCTTAGTTCAGTTCAGTGTTGTAACATAAGCAACTGTACAAATCAATGTCAGAACAATCACTTTGGTTGTAGTACTTTAGGATTCACTTGTTTTCTCTGCGCTGTTTAATTGCCTTTCATACTGTGTTTGGCATTTTCTTGTCACTTAGTATGAGCTGTTCTTGAAAGATTCCGGTTCAAAGAAAGGAGAAACTCATTATCTGGATGTTAAGACTCATTGGGTTGAATGTGAAAATGGGGATCAGAGTAATTTATTTTCAGAGCGCACCTGTAGTGCAATAAAATAATTTGCATAGAGTGCACTGTACAGTGTTCAAGGTTCAAGGATTTGTAAATATGTTTTTCTGCAACACTGGATTTGCTCCATGGGCAGGCCATGGCTCCTTGCTCTTTCCATTACTGCTGTTTGCTCAGAGTGGTCAGGCGGTCAAGGAAAACAAAAAGAACAGAGCAAATGACCTCCTGTGACTGCCAAGTTGCTGGGTTATGGCTCAGTCAAAGCTATTCCTGACTCCAGTGAGAGCTTTCAGCAGGAGAGGCCTTCAGGTTTTGGTCTTTGAATACCACCTTTTGACAACCATTCCTATGAATGGGGGCAAAAGATATTTTTTTTGATGCATTTGTCCCTTCTCATAAGTTTCTCTGTCGAAAGAATATTGCTGAACACCAGTGAACAACTGTACTTAGCCTTGCTGAGTAAAGTGTTGTTTGCTTCCTCTCATAACTGTGCAATGTTCCTAGTCAGATAATAAGATTATAATAATAATAAGATTATACTCCAGAGATAGTTCCTCTTCAGTGGAAAACAATGGAAATATGTGTGCAGATACCTGCAATGCACACACAGAGAGGCATATGTGTATGTAAATGCATGTGTGTATATACATGTATGATATTCATGTGTGCTTTCATTTATGATGTACCATGTCTTAGTAAAGAGACAGATTACAATATATTTATATTGTTTTCTGAAGTCTCAGCTCAGCTAGAATCCCTTTTTAACACGGTTTCCTGAGGAAATGAGGCTTTTGTGGTTATTCTGTCTGTGCGTTGGCTTTTGCTTTTGGCCTCTGACAATCTTTAGGTCCCATCGCTAATTTTAATTAAATTTGATATGGGGGTAGGAGTCTCAAAGATATGAAGTTCTTACAGGATTAATGAAAACTGGCTGCCAAGTATGGCAGGAAGATCTATTAATACTCCATCTGAAAGAAAGAGTGAAGCTTGAGCTCATTCCTTTGAGACAATGAGATATTATGAATGCCCCAACCGTGGGAAAAACTTCAATCACCGCTCACATCTTACTAGACACTAGAGAATCCAACCGCAAGATACACATTCATAGGAAACCAGGCTTCATTAGTTCCACCATTCGCTTTGATACATGGCATATGATTAAAAGAAAATTGAACATATTATGTGTCCTTCCCCTTGAGGCTTCACACCCTTTAACCAGGTTTGCCTGCACACAAGGGAGATTTGAGGATTTGGCCCTAAAGTAATTGAGACCACGCCCCTTCCAATATCCTGACTTAAAATCTTTCCAAGTATGGAATGAGACATAAATATAAACATAAATCTTCCATGAACTTGTATCAAAGAAAGGCATATACACGATGAAATGGAGAAAATCACAGTTTAGTTTTCATAGGGAAGACATTCTTGAGCATGATGCTGTAATCTTCTAAGCAAAGGCGTGGAAGTTATGTTAGTAGGACTTTATACTCCCCCTGAACAAAGAACTAGAATGATTTCCAAATAAGGAACGCCCTTGCATTAAGATAAAGGAGGTGACATGACAATTTTCAAGTTGCCAAAAAACCAGTACCTTGGATAATACACACAACTTTGGGAAAGTTTGGATTCATCATAGAGTCACAGACTGGTTTGGGTTGGAAGGTACCTTAAAGCTTACCCCATTCCAACCGCCTGATATGGGCTGGGACACCTTCCACTAGACCAGGCTACTTAAAGCTAAATCCAGTCTTGTTACTGTGATTAATGTCCTATTACTAGTTTTATCTTTCATGCACAATTGTTCCCATAGGTGATACTAGAAATTAATTAAGTTATTCTGGTTGAGATAGATAACTTATATAGCTTTCAAAATCAGGATGTACTGACTGATTAATTTATAAAGCAAGTTTCATGCACATTATCTGAAAATGCTGTTAATGTTGTTTAGGAATACTGTAGGGAGCAACTATCTGCTAGACCATAACAGGGAAAAAGATTTTAAAGGAAAAAAATGAAATCCAAATTTAAGGAAAAGCTGTCAGAATGCTTCTTTTCCGATTTCTACCTTTTATTGGTTTTGGTTACTGCTAAGGTGGAAAAACTGCTCAAAACACACGATTTGGTTTATTTACCTATCCATAGCTTCAGTTGCTGAATCAGTGTCATAGGACATTTTGGTTTGGGAATTCACCCAATTAATTATAAGGAATGAAAAATGAGAGTTTACCTGAACTGAATTTTCAGGGCGAAATTACATAGGAGCTTTAACACAGAAATCATTTCAGTTCATATGCACACATTTTCCCAGATGCATTTTTATTTGCACAAGTATCAGGCATTAAAATTATGTAGAATTCCAGAAACTGAAGAAGCTGCAGAAGACAAAACTACATAACACAGTACCTGAGATTCTGAGGTGGCTTCTGAACTTCTGATTGACTTCAGATCAGTAAGTTGAAATTCAATATTTAGTACTTATTTTAATTTTTAAAAAGAAGTAAATTTAACAAACTAAATTCCTAAGGGTGTTTTGTTAATCCTCCAGTTTTATAATTTTCCCGAAATATCTGGTATTCTATCTCACCTCTGTCTGGTACTGTAATAATGTCTTTATCATAAATTCTTCATTCATTCATAAATACCTATTTGTTTTAATGATTAAAACCCAACTAAAATAAATAACTTAATATGTCATCAGCAATCTCAGAAGTGTGTGTATTAATTGTCAAACATGCATTATTGCTTAAAATTTATTATATATCAAGTGTGTGAGATAAATTATATTCATGTTATATTCTGAACACCTTTATAATCAGTATTATGAATTTAAATGCTTCCTTATACCTTCTCCCTTACAATACTAAGTCACGTGGCACTAATATGGGACTAAAAAATGTCTTCTCTTCTAATTTGCAAAAGATTTACCCACTGATAGTCATCTTTTACTTGGCTAAAGTGGAACAATAAGTATCTCTCTTAACTGTCAATATTTTATACCCCCACATAACTGCTATGAAAAATTAAAATCTCCTTGCTGGTAGTCACTGAGTCACAGATTCGCTTGAATCAAGAGTGGAAAGCAACTGTTAAGACATCTATGGTTTGATTTTGCCATTCTGCATAGCTACAAAATCCCTGAATTAGGTTATACTCCAAAGTACTATTGCTAGTGCTTTACAAGGAATGTAAATTAGCAAAACACTTTTAGGAACTTCGTTTTGTAAATTCACTTCTTTTTTAGAAATTACAATATGCACTTAATATCGAATTTAAATTTATTGATCTTAAGTCGCTGATAAACTTCCTAAGACGTTTTAAGAGATTCTCAGTAACACATCTCTCCCCCTATCCCTCTCTAAACATATACATAGGGGGAAGGGAAGAGAGAGAAAGACTTGTAACTTTTAAAAGCTACATAATTTAGTTTAATTGACAGAGGAAGATACCAAATCAGGTAACTTTCAGGCTGTTCTTTAAAACCAAGGCTGTGAGTATTACAATTGAGTTCTTTTCTTCTACCAAAAAAAGGTTGCCAGTCTGAGCTTGCAGGGGCTAAGGCTGTGCCCTCAATGGAAGTTTTTCATTGTCTCAGTACGTAAACAGCCAAGACCAGTGACTTTAACTTTCACACGTCTGTTTTGTATTTCATTCTCTTTATAATTCAAAGCTGAAGTCTTGGCTGCATGCAGATGCCACCCCGACAGCTAACATTTTTTTTTTTACAGGTGTTTTGGCTTTCAATTTAGAATATTTTTAAACAGCATTTGGGTTTTTTGTGTTGTTTTGGAGTTTTTTGTTTTGTTTTGGGCATTTTTGTTTTGGCTTGGTTTGTTTTTTCCCCTGTGTATTAATATAAGAATAGCAATCTGAAGCCTTTCTAATATTTAACAAATACCTTTAACAAAGACCTGAAGAATGTCTATGGTTATAATGTATATTTTTAAATTTTGCAACTTCAAACCACTGAAAGATAATGTAGAATATCAAGAATACCTGTAATTGGGGAATTTTGTGAACCTTCACTGGAATGATTAAGCATGTGATAAATATGTGACATTTTTCTAAAATATCATATAAGGATTTTGTTGGGTTTTTTAAAGTATAAATAAAATAAAACCAGTTTTACTCGTGGTGCTAATGCTAAGATTTAAGTAGAAAGGAAATTTTATGTCACTTATATAAGTGAATGCTATCTTGGAGGTGGTGTCACTCCAAAATACTGTTTCTGTTACAATGGCTGTCCCATAAGATCTTTGACCATCTGTTTTTCGATGGTTTGAAATGTATGATCTGTGATATTTGCTACTGAGAAGTGTTATAGACACTGCTGACACAGATCAGATAAGAAACTGGGTCAGCTGACAAGATATTTCCTGTAACATTAACTCCCTGCAGCATTAGCATGTGCATCCTTCTGTGTGAGGGAGTTTCTGGACATGGGTTCTTGACAACTATATAGTTTCATTTGCAATTATTGAAAAGTATATTTCCTTTCCTAAAAAAAAAACCAACAAAACAAACCCCCAAAACCTCCCCAAAACCAACAAAAAACCCCACAAAAAAACAGAAAAAAAAGAAAAATATTTAAACCACATTTCTCTTTAAATTAGAAAAAAAAAATTAGTATTTAATTTCTCAATGCTTGGCAGTTTTCCTGTATTGCTCTGTCAGGAGCCTTGTCTTTTTATTCGTCTTCATTTCGGTTTAGAGATTATTCATTTATGGATGGGCAGCTGTAGAAACTTGCTTCCTGCATATGCAAATCAATCATGGTAATGTTTATCATAAGGAGATTTTGTGGCAGTGGAAAAGGGGTTGTGGCAACATGCTCCTGATTTCAATTGTATCTTCTACAAATGGAATTGGCTTCCTCACTTCGTCTTCAGTGGATTTTTTTTTGTTGTTTGCCATTTACCTCTTGGACTAGATACCACTCACTAAGCAAGCTGTTTGATTCACTTACAGATCATGATTTTGGAAGGAGCTGGCAGAATGAGTATCAATTCCAGCAGCAATCTACTTCACCAGCAACCTTCCTGGACAGATGGATATTCCACATGCAATGGTAGGAGGAATTTGAATGTTCTAAGCCATCTTTTTGGGGGGGGAGGTAGGGAAGGGGTTTCTACACCTTCAAGCATTCACAAGTATTATTTTTCAGCAATGCTAGTTTACTGGGGTTTCAGTTCTGATAAGAAAAATTTCCATTTGTTTCTTTATTTGTGAAAAGCTGAACTCGCAACACTGTTTCTGAAAGTGACCATTTTATGGTTTATTTCTTTACTGGTTCTTTTTCTTAAAATTAATTTAGTGGTGCTGAAAGTGCCAAAATTTCTCCTCCGTCCAGAATTCTTTCTCTCTTACCTTTACTCCTCAAACCTTCTCTGAACCAACATTAGTTTTCAATGCTAATCACCCCTCTGGCTTTCCAGGGGAATAGCCCTCTTACTCCTTTACTGTATTTGTTTTTTCAGCTCAAGTGGCAAGATAGCTTTCTAATTAGACTGGCATTAGAGCACTAGATAGCTTGTGATCTGAGAACTTCTTTTTTCCTTAGCTTTTTTCTGATTATATGGCTATATAAAAAAATGTGTTCATATATATTCTCTTCCTCAGTATAAAAAATATAGATATAGACATATATCTATATATGTACGGTTTAATATAATATTAAAATTCTTTTAATCACTCAGTCGATAGGTAGACTTAAAATCTAGGCAGACAAACATACACTGCAGTTGTCCTTCTAAGCCAAATAATGCTGCAACAAAACTTACCATGGAAGTTCCTACTGAATGAAACTCCTGTACTTTTTTGTGTGTAATTTCTAAATACACAGGAATACATAAGTATGCACTTAACAAATGTGCCAACCTGTCTCTAACAGATTAGTGGGGAAAAGAAGTCCTGACAGAGTGTCCCTTTGCGCATGATTTCATGAAGGGTAATGGAGGGGGGCTCTATTTTCAGGTTTCCAGTGTGAAAATTCTTAAGATTCACTTGTGTTTTAGAGGGACAAGAAGCCTAAAGGTCAGATCAGCCTCTGCATCGTTCACCACTTTTATCATACTACCCTTTCCTTTCACTTAAAGGCTCTCCTTTACATTAGGAATCTAGCGGCCTCTGAAGTTCCTTTACCCTTCTGAAGTGATGGGAATAAATATCAGCCTCCTTTTCAGGGAATACTTGATGGCTCCATCAAATCTTTATTCTCTGATGTACTGCACTCAATCTTTTCCACACTCATTCCCCAAATCCTTCAACAGGAGAATGAGACACAGTCCTGCAAACTCCCGAAGTTACTGACATTGACTTTCTCGGCAAGTAATGATAAACCTAAGTAACTGTAGGGCTTTTTTTTGTATTTAACTGGAAACTAGCACTGCACCCTGTATCTCAACAGAAGAGACATGAGGTCTAGTGCGGCTTGATGGGAGGTGGTTTCCTAAAACATGCCAACTCTGTTTCCTGTGGTCCTTTAGCAATATCCACTGCTACCATCATTTCTCACAGCTGTGTATGTAGTCCTTTTCTTGTGGAGAGTGAACTAATGCAATATCCTGGAGTGGGGCTACTGTAGAGCTAGGCCATGGCAGTCTTTCCTCCTCCTGTAAATAACTCAACCACCTCTTCAATCTCCCTTTCCCTCATCATTAAACCTTCATGCACTTGCTAGCATTTTATCATGCTGCTGTCTCTGCCTGGCATACTACATTTTCCTCCTTTCCCAAAGAATAAGTTGTACTGAACTCCTCCTGTGAGGGCAGACTAAAGCAGTCCTGTTTTTACCCTTATATAATTATCGTATCCCCCACATACAATTTCTTTCATTTGCACACAGAAATTATTGTCATGCAATGACATACAAGTAACTAAGAGCAGTTTCAAAGATTGCCAAGAGAAGATTCAGGCATCCTAACAAGAGCATTACACAGCTTCTGTAACTAAAAATTACTTTTACAACTGCATTCAGCAATTACCTTACCTGACTACAGAGATAACATACATTCATGAGAATGCAAGCTCTATCATAAAGCTTCCGACCATACTGATAGGCTTTTACTGGCAAGCAATATGGGAGTGCCTTGGCTTTTACCCTTCCTTGGTTGAATCTCACAATTCGTATCTAGTCCTTATTCAAAGAAAATTTCCATGTCACATTATGAGAATTTTGCAAGGCTTTTCCATCATTTTTCTGAGACACTAAAATTATTTTCCCCCATAAGGATCAATATCCCTTTTCAACAGTGCTTCTGTAACATATCTTCCATCAATTTTAGTGTATTCAGCCAACATTAATAAATAAATCCCTACGTAATCTGCCGAGAGGTATAATATAACAATTCTCAGGTTTCAATAAGAAAACAGGCAAAGAAAACCCCACAACCCAAGCTCAAACAACCCAATACCTTCTCCAGCAATAGCTACTGAGCTAGTGTTAATGACTGAGAAAACAATATAGATCCGTGGGCTTCCAGGGCATACAATTCAGCCATAGACCTTTCTTCTTGTTGACATAATCCCATGGTGTTAACAGAGGCAGTAAATACTTCTTTTATTTTCCAGTGTCCAGCAGCTTCTATGGGACACAGTGGCATGAAATACACCCGCAGTACTGGACAAAGTTTCAAGTCTGGGAATGGCTGCAGCATCTCCTTGATACCAACCAACTGGATGCCAACTGCATACCTTTCCAGGAGTTTGATATCAATGGGGAACATCTGTGCAGTATGAGCCTGCAAGAATTCACTCAGGCAGCCGGGACAGCAGGGCAACTGCTTTACAGCAACCTTCAGCACCTAAAATGGAATGGTAAATAGATAGTAGGCAGAGATGCACAGATGGTGATCTGAATTCTGGGATCTTCAGAGTTGCTTAAGTTCCCCAGGCACCTACCTGGGATATCTCATTTGCTGTGTTTGGTATGCTGCTTATAACTCATTCACTGTACTGGGAAATTGTTTAATATGAGAGAAGGCAGAAGTCTGAAGGACCAGGGGAAACGGATGTTTCCCACTCCAGAATTAGCCCTCTGGATCAGCTGTATCATTTGCTGCTTGGAGATAATACTTTTGATCCTTCTGTGCTCTTTGTCATACTGCCTATCTGCCATATGCTTTCTTGCAGGCCAGTGTGGAAGTGACATGTACCAACCTCATAATGTTATTGTGAAGACAGAGCAAACAGGTGAGTAACAATTGGGTAACTTGTCTTTTGATGATGAGAAAAATGGGAAACTCTCCACTACAAGAGAGACATATCAAAATGGTGTGAAATAAAATGGAAGGTGTATCATGCAGAATAAAAGAAGTAACACAAATATCAGTCAGCGCCTACTTTTTTCAGTTTTGGGTAGTACCACCATATCTTAGTTTGCATGTGGCCACTTCTGGGAGACCTCTGCAGTATCAGCAGCCTATACTGATGTTCAGGATTGGAAAATAGTTTGCAGTGCTCAGCAAGTGCAGCTTTGGAGAGGACTTCAATCTATACCTCATTCAGCAGATTTCAGAACAAATGCTTTCACAGTATTCTCAGTTTAAAAAAAAAAGAAAATAAAAATATTTTGTTGTGAAGTGCTGTTAATGTTTGAAACATGAGGAAATTTCCAAACAAAGCAACTTTGAGAGAAAAAAAAAGTTATTTTAATTTCTTCACATTTCAGTGAGACTGAAACCTAGGCAGTATTTTGCTTTGACTGAATCGTCATTTCTCCTGTTACAGTCTTTTTTCCCCAAGTGTGCTCATAGCTAAATCCCTCTCCTCCCAGGACTTTGTTTCACTGAGAAAAGGAGCTTCAGCTTGTTTCAATCCTCCAGTCACAATTATTTTTCTGGTTTATCTGCCAGAGCACCTCTGTCCGTATTCAGACGTTCTCTACCCCACTAGTCCCAGTCTCTTTATATGTGGGTGTATTCATGAGCCACGTTTTAGTACCTGCCGTCAGAAAGAATACAGATTTGTAGTGTGCAACGTCTCTGACAAGTCCTGCCAGTGTATGTATTCATCTAATGCAGAGGAGCTGAGCCTTCCTGGACAGGACACTGTTAGTCTTCCCCCTGCAGTGGGCAAGCACTGCAGTCTGCAATCCACTCCTTGCTTGTGCCATGTAGTATGGGTGATGTGCCTACACCAGCCTTGGTGCTTGCCATATTGAAAACTAAAGTAATCCTTTAAGTCCTGACTTACAAGATCTTGGTATTATATTAGTTCCTCCTCCCACTAGAGATACACAATGCAGTGCACAGCCCAGAAAGGTCAGAGCCCAGGATTAAAGGACGGTTCTTCAAGCTGCACTGATCAGGAGTGGCGTGGTGGGGCTCTGGCAATGCCAGTCACAGGCAGTGGGAGTGGATTTAGTTCCTGCATGGGGAGGATTAGGGCTGCTGGGTAAGGGACTCCTTGTGGAGCAGCAGGGATAGGGACGAAGGTTTAGAGGGGAAGCTGGTCTCATTCAAGTAGACTGTTGCAGTTACAGAGACATGGGTACTGAAAACGGACAAATGGGACCACAAGCTGTCTGCCCATGTTATGGCTAGGTTAGGCCTGTCTTCAGAGGCAACATTAGGCAGATCAGGTGTCAAAGCAAGCAAAGGGTGTGTGCTATTATAGGAACGCAAGCTCTGGGTGCCCAAACATGCAGCTATTCGCATGCCTGCTAAATTCCTATGTCATAAGAGTTAACTCAGCCAAACATGATGATTTAGCTATAACTCATTTTTGTTTTTTTCTTTCATTTGTATGGACATGAAAAAAAAATTAAGTAAAACCTAATTTTGAACCTTCTATCTCATCCTTTCTGACTTGGATTCAAATGAAAAAGAGATTTTTAAGGCTTCCAATCTCAAAAATGCACTGCAAAGAGAATAGTTTCCCAACTAATGTAGGGGTCATGAAGACAATACTTCAGTTCTGCTTACATTGATCCATCTGACTAGAAGGTCACTAAAAATTTTTCTTCTTTAATCATGAAGGTAGTTTTTATGTTAAGGATGGGGATATGACGTGCCTGGAGTAAAATGGCCCTTCATCTAGTATAAGGCTTTGATGTTTCTCACTGTGTGCTTATACATGAAGCTCTGTTTCACAGGGGACTTTTGAATTCTACCATTATGGAAATAAATACTCATGTTAAGCATCCTCCTGTTTACTAGATATTTGAGAGCACTTTCATCTCTAGGGGACCAAAGCACTGTCATAATCAGCAGGGGCTGAATTGGGTAGAATTAGAGTTGACCTGGCATTAGACACCCCCTTCAAGGGCAGGTATAAATGACATGGCAAGGGGGTTGGAACTAGATGACCTTAACGTCCTTTCCAACCCAAACCATTCTATGATTCTATGATTAAAAGGAAGATCCTACTACATTATTTCAAAAAGTCAGTGCTTTGTGTAAGTAAATTTGCCTGAATATGCAAAAACCCGTTCATAATTTGAGTGAAAGGAAATAATTTCTTGCACAGCCCCTTCACTTCTTTCTTCCCTTCACAGCTTTGTTTTTGAACATTTGTTGTTTTCTCAGTGCTCACTATTCACCTCTGTGCTAAAAAAATGTTCTTCTAGTGATTTTCCTTTTGGTCCTTTACCTTCAGATCCATCTTTAATGGTGTCCTGGAAAGAAGAGAATTACCTCTATGACAGTGGCTATGGTAGCACAGTAGGTAACTAACTTCACAATACCTCATGTATTTCTGAGATGGTTTTATTGTTGTCTGAGGCTATTACTTTAAATGTCTTCTCTTTAATTCCCAGAACTACTGGACAGTAAAACATTCTGTCGTTCTCAGATTTCTATGACGACACCTAGTCACCAGCCTCCTGGTAAGGAACTTGTAATTATATTGTTAATTGTTTTGTCACTTGTCCCAGAGCTACCAACATGTAATAGTTTGTGTTGTCTTCTGCTGTAGGATTGAATCTGAGCCTCCAGTAATTCTAAATTAAGCAATGCCCCATCCCTGGCAGTGTTCAAGGCCAGGCTGGACAGGGCTTTGATCAACCTGGTCTAGTGGAAGGTGTCCCTGCCTGTGGCAAGGGGGTGGAACTGGATGAGCTTTAAGGTCCCTTCCAACCCAAACCATTCTGTGATTCTGTGAATACTGATTCTGATAGTTATTTTAACTATCATTGGTGCAATAGCTTGCTTTAAAGAAATGCTTCTCTGTCAAAAAAAGGAAGATCAAATAATCTGCAATCTCCACGTGTCTTTTAAAGTGACTGAGGCAAAGGGGAAGGTATTAGAGTCAGAGAGACGAGACGTTCCAGCTCACCACACTTTTCTGTGGTGTAGCTGAGTATGGGTAAATGAGTGCCCTGTTCCTCCCCAGAACTGGCTGTGTTTCCCTGGAGAGCAAGTGGTTCATGCTTAGTAGATTGCTAGGTTTGGGGCTGGGTTTGGGGAGCCATAGGGCTGGCAGCAATCCCTCTGCCCAGCTGCACCACCAGAAGGGATTCCTGCTGGTGCCTGTCTCAGTGGAGAGCAGGGCAGGCACTCCATGCCCTTTCACCCATGCACTGTGCTTCCATGAGGCAGTGATACAATCTGCCTGCCAAAGGGCAAGAGAAAGAGCAATCCTGTTTGCCATAGTGCCCAGCGGAAGGCAGGTCCTCCTTAGAAGGCTGAATGAACAGACCTGAGAGAGAAAGCAGTGGGGATCATGGGAGGATGGGAAAGGCAAGCACACTGCAGTAGATACAGCTTCACAAGTGCTACCTTTATGTTGGGGGCAGACCTATGCTGCTGCAGCACAGCCTCTGTGCCTGCCCGTTTGTTGCACCCACTGGCCTCCCAGCAACAGCCAGACTTGCCAAGTGACCTACTGTTTAAACCAGTGCACTCAGCCGTGGATTGAAAAATAAATGAAATAAGAGAAAACCAGATCAGAAGATGAAAACCACCAAACCTTAAAATACCTCAAGCACTCTGTTTGCTTTCCCTGCCACCTCCACCCACTCTCACAAGTTGGCTACGAGGATTTTGGAGCCCTCCGACAGGACTGGGGACCTGTCAAGATCTTAGCACCGTGTGTTTACCTGCTGACTGCTTAAGCCTAGAGCTAGGGTGGCACGCCAAGGGCACAGCCTCCTGTAAAAACTGAATTTGTATATCCTGTAAAAAAAAAAAAAAAAAAAAAAGGCTCATTCCTGAATCATATGCAAATACTGTGCAACCTTTTGTCAAAAGTTTTGCAAGACTGCTTTGTTGAAACTGCATCGTAACTCTTTTCATCTGTCAGGCCCCAGCCTCCTAACATGGCATGTTTGAAACCGGTCTCCATGTAGGAGCAGAGGCAGAGCGGGAGGCTATTTACACAGCTGAAATCCAGAATAAATCACCAACTAGGCAGAAGGCAACTGAACTTCCAAGAATAAATCTCCAGCTAAGTGGAGCATAACAAACATTTGCAAGCAAATTGTAAGATTTTAAAATGAGACAGATTTATATAAGAGGGCAAATAAAGGACTGGTCCTGCTTGGGGATTCCACAGATTTTGATAACATCAGAGGAATTATAATCTGAGGAAAGGCAATAAAATAAACCTCATTTTGCTTTCCCCCTCCAAGCTGAGTGAGGTTCGGGCTATTCCCTGCTCTTTGAGAGCGGGCAGGCAAAATGACTCAGAGTGTGTTTGCCGCTTGGGTGTCAAGGACAATAATTATGTTAGGCTCAGAACAGTGGAGATTAGGCTTATCCTCACTGACCTGTTCAGTTTATGTTTCCAGTTATGTATGAATAAAGTGAGTGTGTGAATAGCTTTGCGTCTACCTTTTCACATGCAGTCTTTGCAGTTGCTTGTGCAAATCCAACAAGTTTCTATGCAAATGAATGTTTCCTGTGAGTCATTTTCCCATGCAAATTCCCAGTTTCCATGAAAAGTATGATAATCATGCATTCATAGAAGCTGGGAAAACATGCGTGGGACCTTAAGCTTCACTTCACGGAATTCAGGCACAAAGTATGCTGAAAAGCAAACACAGAACGGGCTCCCTCTCAGGGCTATCCCACAGATTTTGTGAGACGTGGAGCGATCAGATGAAAGCTATTCATTAATGACAAGAGCAGAGCCAGGCTGTGGTGGTTTGAGGGCAGGAGGGTTGAACGTGCAGACTGTGAGGTAGGTTACAGTCATGAACAGGCGGAACTTTTTTTTCCCCTTCATTTCTGTAGAAGTGCTTGTGCCAGAAACCCTACTCCTCTGTCTGGCTGCAGGTGATAAAGTACTATTGATGAGAAATGGCTTGTTCCTATGGCTCCGAGCCATGGAACAGTATATGCATGTCCAGCTGCCAAAAACTCCCACTAGTGCAGCCCTGTTCCCCCATCCTGCCTCCACCCCCAAACAACAATGCTTTGCCAGTTCATTACATTTTAGTCAGGTAGGTGTTCTGTGCATTGGTACCAGTGCATGCATGCATTTTACATTAGATCACCACTTCAAAAACAAATAAGCCCCCAAAGATACATGCTTCTGCAAAGACTAAGACATAATGGGACAATTCAGGATTCCTTTTATAGACGTGATCATCTTATTTTTCTCTCTCACACACATAACATAAGGTGAGATATTTGTTAATCAAATTTAGGTTTCAAAAGCCAAATGTTTACCTCTGGATTCATTCTTTATTCATCAACGGTCTCTTTATGAAATGTGATGATTAACATATAGTACAGAAAACAAAACTCTCCCCCTTCCTTTTCACTTAGATTACCTTCTGAAAAGTGATTATCTTTAAGAGAGATATTTGTTCTTTTTTTGTGGTTATATTTCTTTCAACCTGCTAGTCAACAGAAAGCCTTTAATCAAACTTACAAATAGGTTTCATTTTCCTTCTCTGCAGAGTCTTCAGATGTGAAAAAATCGCAAGATCATATACAAAAGTCCCACACCAAGAAACACAGTAAGTCGACATCTGTGTTTATAGTGGTTGATTGGCTGAAGGAAAAGAAACACACTGAAAGCAAATCCCCTTCAGGAGGGAAAAAGGTGCATTTCAAAAGCAAAAGTGGTTAGATTGTTGCTGTAACTGAATTGTCCAACGATCTGACTGTTTCTAGTACTGTTTGCTTATCATGATTTTTGCATCAGTATTGTTATGCTTTTCAAATTTTTATCAGTAAGGGTTTATGGGGAAGCAACCAGAAACCAGTTGCCTCTGCCCTATGTTGAGCTGGGCTAGTGGACTGGAGTAAAAAAATGATGAAGGAGACCCAGGACTAAATCAGGAAGGTCTGTGTGTGCATGGCCATGCTCGTGTCTATGCCTGCCAGGTGCAGTGTGTCCCAGAGACCCTGCTTAGAATCTTCTTGCAGAACTTCTCATGCATGTCATAACAAGCAAGCACCTGCCCCTCAATCCTGCCATTTTCTTCCCCTCTGATCTGACAGTTCCACTCCCCTCATCTGCTAGTTTTGATTCAACCTGATTCTGAAGATGTGTTACTGTAACTGTGATTTCTGGGCATAGTTCTATTATGTACTTTGCTGAGATTTTAATGCTGAAAATATCTTGTGTATGTCTTTTGCATCCTGCAGCATTTATCTGTGTCAGAAAATGTTAATATTGGACCTTTGCTGCATTTTGTACTAATTGATTTCATCCTGTTTCAGTCTGGTCTCCAGATTATGTGTCTCTTCCTGACTCCTCTTCTTACTCTGCTCTGTGACTTTGCCCAGCCAGAACTCCCAAACTTTTTCTCTGCAGACAGATATCTTGCTTCGTTTTTGTGTGTGTGTTTGTATGTCAGGGTTGCTAATGAAAGGATTAGGTAGGACTTATCTGAAGACAGATCTGAGAAGATCTGAGGTCACTTGGTTTGTGCAGCATAGAGAAGAGAAGACCAAGAGGTGACCTCATTGTAGTCTACAACTTCTTCAGGGAGATCAGAGGAAGGGCAGGTGCTGATCTCTCTCTGCTGACCAGTAGTAGGACACAAGGAAATAGAATGAAGCTGCATCAGGGGAAGTTCAGATTGGACATTAGGAAAAGTCTTTTCACTGAGAGGGTGGACAGCCACTGGAACAATCTCCCCAAGGAAATAGTCACAGCACCAAGCCTCTCAGAGTTCAAGGAGTGTTTGGACGAAGCTCTTAGTCATATGGTTTAGTTTTAGGTAGTCCTGTGTGGAGTGGGAAGTTGGACTCTATAATCGTTATGAGTCCCTTCCGATTTAAGGTAGTCTATGATTCCAAGAACTCAATCACAGCCTTGTCACATGGAAAAGCTCACCTTGCCATGATGGCCTAATAATTTCCAGTTTCATCATTACTGCTCTCTATCATGATCTATTGATTATGTTACATGTGTCCAGATAGAGTAGGTCCACCACAAGTTGTTGGTTCTAGAAAACAATTTTAACAAAGAAAAATAATGATTTAATTGATGTTGCACTGTATACCATTTTCTATTTACCTTCATGTCTTTGACTAGCTGGTTTCTTTCTTAGTTTGGTCTAAATACCCTTGCATATGTTTGAAGTCAGACCAAACAACTGCTATCTTTCTGGCCCACCTCATCACTATGTTTGTTATTCTTCCTTCATAAACTACTACATCTGACTTGTTTGATTTATTTAGTATTTTTCTTTTTGACCTGGGCTTTCTGGTGCCATCTCTACTGAAACTGTGGGAGAAATTTGCACTTAAACTGGGAGGTCTACTTGCTGAATTTAGAGATCTGTTTTTGCCTTTTCTAATATCATGGTCAAACTTTTTTAAACCCGTTTCGCATGCAATATTGGCTGGCCAGTTTTGTCATTATCCCTCTATCTATTCTACACCTTCTTACTTCTTTAAGCCTATCTAAGAGATGTGGGACCAATACTCATTGATGTCAAGCAACATTTCACCTCCTTTGCCTTCTGTCTGTCTTCTAAAAGCTTATCTTGGCTCTTTCACATACCACATGATAATATCAGGTTACATGACATGCTGTAGAAGAATATCAGGAAAAATGGGCAAATGAGATGAAGGGGAGACTTAAACGTGTTATCTCCAGGGCAGAAACAGTGCCAAAGGCAGAAGGAAGCAGGAGGTGGTTTAAATGCTGCTTCTCCTGGTTGTTGGGGCTCCTATCTGCCACCACGGGGCTCAGATTGCCGAAGGCTGACACTTACCTCCAACCTCAGTGTAAAGGCTGCCAGTGTTTTTTGGCTTTCTATCTCTGAGGTAGGAGTCCTGCGCTCCAAGACTATGGCCTGTCCCTACCAAGCGGTGACCATCTGTAAGTTACACACTGTAAGAACATGACATAAAAATGGCAAGCATATGCTGGAAGCCTCTTTATATACTTCTTCCTCTTGCCCCCTTTCCTCTTTCAGACCCTCGAGGAACTCACCTTTGGGAATTTATTCGAGATATTCTTCTCAATCCTGAGAAAAACCCAGGATTAATCAAGTGGGAAGATCGGTCAGAAGGTGTCTTCAGATTTTTAAAATCTGAAGCTGTGGCTCAGCTCTGGGGAAAGAAGAAAAACAACAGCAGCATGACTTATGAGAAACTCAGCCGGGCTATGAGGTGAGCAGAGATATTGCTGCAGAAGACTGGGGCATGTAAAGGCACTACCTGAATGGAGAATTTGGTTGACTTATTTTAAAAAATGAATTTTCAGCAGCACCAATTGCTTTCTTTGACAACTGAGTGTTTCACAATAATTTTGAGATTGTAACGTAATGTTCTTCCGTGTCTTTTCTTTCCCCTCATGTTTCTGTATGCTATAATATATATAACATACATATGTATTATGTATATAATATATAATCTGTTGCTCTCCACCCAAACAACCAGCGTAGGAAAGAAACAGGGACGTAGAAAGGTGAAAGTTCACATGCTGCTAAACTGGGAAGGCTTAAATGGCCTAGTAATGGCTGGAGACCTTGTTATTTCCATCAGTGTTCAGAAACTAGACATTCCACCGTCCATTACTTTAAAATAGTTTTACAAGATCTGTGTGAGGATTTTCTTTGCTTTTTGCTTTAACATTTTGAGCATTTTCCCACATTCCATAAAAGTTCAAAATGTATTTTTAAGTGGAAGCTGACATTTTCTCCTGGTCAGATTTCAGGTCCTGACTTGTCTGGAGAAAAACCCCATGAAATCTCATAAGAATGTGTAATAAATAATAGCTATATGCTATTGTGCTGTGTTCAGCAGTAGCAGTAATTTTTTCTCCTTCTTAGTAGCTGGTGCAGTGCTGTGTTTCTGACTTTCAGCCTGGGAACAGCACTGATAATACCGATGTTTCTAGTTACTGCTCAAATGTTTAGTCTGACCAAGGACTTTCTGATTCTCATGCTCTGCCAGGGAGGAGGGGAAGCCGGGAGGAAGAGACAGGACACCTGGCCCAAACTAGCCAAAGAGTTATTCCATACCACAGCACGCCATGCCCAGGACGTAAACTGAGAGTTACCTGGAAGGGCTAGTTCACTGCTTGGTCGGGCTGGGTATTGGCGGGTGGTGAGCAGGTGTATTCTCTTCCCTTGTTATTTCCCTTATCATTATTATTATTGGTGGCAGCAGTGGTTTTGTGTTATACCTTAGTTACTGGAATGTTCTTATCTCAACCCATGGGAGTTACATTTTTTCTATTCTCCTCCCCATCCCTCTTGGACTGAGGGGGGAGGAAGTGGGGGAGTGAGCGAGTGGGCTCTGTGGGCCTGAGTTACTGACTGCGCTTAAACCATGACAGCTATGACGTGAAATATAGTGAAATTCCAACTCAGAAGATAACTAATATAAAGTAAAAAGAAAACATCAACTTTTTCTTCTCTTTCTGTTATAATAATCTTACATGTTATATGTATCAATAGAAAATAAAGACTTTTCAGCTAGCTGAGGGATTGCCTAGTTGGAAATGGCCTTTTAGGACCATAGGTGAATGTAATGTTGAATCTTTCTCTATGTTTTTATTTCGACAGATACTATTATAAAAGAGAAATCCTGGAGCGTGTGGATGGTCGGAGATTAGTGTATAAATTTGGAAAGAATGCCCGTGGCTGGAGAGAAAATGAGAATTAAATATGTTAAGAAATAGCATTTAAAACACCTGGATGTAAATATTCAAAGACTATTTTCTTATATTTATGTACCAAACTAGGGTGAAAAACCAATTCTACTTCTGTCGGGAAGAAGGAACATTATCATTATTGGTGTTAAATTTATTTTATTTGAAGTATGTCCTGTATGGGGAAAAAATGTACACAGTTTTCTGTGATATAAGTTAACATTATAGAATTATGATTATTTTTCCCTTCTTGTGAAGTTTTCCTCTTTTTTTTTCTTTTTTTTTTTTAATCATACAGGCTTAATGTGATTTACAACTCGCGCAAAGAAAGGGAAGGAGCTAAATACTAGGGCATTTAGGGAGTATGATAACCTACTTTGGAAGGCAACTGTAAGTGGAGGAAACAGTACAGCATCTCTGAGCCAAGTAGTCTTCTTCCATAGTCAGCTGGTAGATAGCTTCCATTGGCCGATATTACTTGTTCCTCCCTTCTGATTTCTGAGTGTTTTGCTGGCTTCTAGTTGCTTTTGTTGAATCAGATGGTGGGTTCCTCTTCAGATAGCTTATCCTAGCCACTGAGAGCAGTGGTGCTGCAATGTGGCTGTCAGCATTTATTTTGAGAACCCATCCTACTTCCTCCACTGGGACCTTCTTTTGTAGGCAGAAGTTTAGGACCTGAGCTTACCTGGTACTGAGTATCCTCCCTAACCTCCAAAGGGCATTCAGCTCATCCCAGGGAAAGGGTTATTTGTTTTTAACTAACATCTTTGAGGTGAACTGCAGGAAAAGAGTCAATCTCAGGACCAGAAGCTATTGAAGGAAGATGACTTTTTTCCAACTGGGCAAACTTGCTAAAATACACCAGTTTCCCAGCAGAAATGTTAATACTCCTTCCACCTTCTTATATGCCTAATTAAAGCA
Source organism: Pezoporus flaviventris (assembly GCF_033815535.1). Taxonomy (NCBI): domain Eukaryota; kingdom Metazoa; phylum Chordata; class Aves; order Psittaciformes; family Psittacidae; genus Pezoporus; species Pezoporus flaviventris. The sequence continues at coordinate 3,047,840 of NW_026892584.1, read as the reverse complement.
TTCACATCCATGCAACATGAAACAGTGAGGAGGTGGGCAAGCAGAATTTATATTAATCCCATGGCATGAGAGAGAGTCTCCCAGTTCCTTTAAGTCATATGGTCCTCCCGGCAGGTCAAGTCTCACTTGGACAGATAGTTTCAAAAAACCTTTGATAAATGCATAGCTCTATTGCATGTAAAATATTAGTTTCCCCTACTTTTCTCAAGTCTAACTGTATATTGTATTTGTATTTGTCAACTGTGCTTGGGATTCTTAGTTTGAGGAAAACCCAACATAAAGACACTGAGATTTTGGGGACATTCAGATCTGGGTCAGTATTTTGGGCTCTCTCTAGCAGTCCCATGTGGAGACTGAATGTTCACTGGAAGCTTTTTTTTTTAATCCAAGTCACAAATGCTTCCTGCTGGTGCAAAGCACATGTAGAACATGGGAAAATGAGGCAGCACTTCACTAGGTCACTGAGGACATGAGAGGTGGGAGTTGAGAAACAGAATTTTCTTGGTGATTTTAACAGGGGTGAAACCAAGATCAATTCCAACCCACTTTTTCAGGGATGGGGAATTTGGAAAACAGAACAGAGGCTGAGAAGTCCGGGAAAAAAAAACACAAAACAAACCCCCCCCCCCAAAAAAAAAAAAAAAGAAGAATATTAAGTCCATCCAATATCCATTTCCACAGTTGTCCCCTGGATTTGAATCCATATTATCTTGAAATACTGCAAGGTGCAGTTGGAGGTTGTAGGATATTCCATTTTTTGTTTGTATTAGGAGGAAAGAGATGAAACCAAGAGACAACAGAATTATCAATATAAAGGGTATCAAATGTGCTTATAGACAATTTATAGGCAAACGTGAGAGCCTAACTTGTTATCTACGCATGTAGGGCATGTCAAACAATAACACCACCTCCTACACCATGTTTGCCAGATCTGTCACCATCAATTACCTATACACGACAATTTTTACTTTTCATAACCTGGGTGGAGAGAGGTTCATCTTATTTACAAATCAAATAATGAGCCTCTGTACTTCAAAGCATTTCTTCTCTCAGTATATCTCTCGTTTTTTTTTTTTTTTCTGGACTGACTGTGCTTGCTTTTGCGCAACTCAAGAATTTCCTTTTTTTTAGATTGATTAGCTACATTCCACTTCCTTTACCATCATTTTGTAGTGCGTATAACAAGAACCAGGACACCAGACAAGGAGAGCACCTTCTCTCTGCTTTAAAGACTGTTCCTTCCCCCCACCCCATGGTTATTTGTAGCCCTTTGCTCCATGCTCTTCACACCCCACCAACCCCCTCCACACCTTGGGTGAAATCTGAAATCATTGGTACCATCAAAAATCCACAATACTGTTGTACCTTATCTCAGGAACATACATCTTACAGCAACTGACTGTAATATCTTCATAAAGCTGCTTTCTACCAGACCTCTCATCAGGCTTCTGGGGAGAAAAAATGAACTTGTGATAGACACGTGTCACTGCTTGGTTACAGAGCAGCAGCTAAACCTGGTTTATAAAGCTTTATTTAGAAGCATAGTGTATAAATCTAGAGGGTGATTTACTTTGGGCTCAGTATAAATGTTAGTCTTCCACTGTCACATCGTTCAGCACATGGAAATTGTGCAAGTTTCTATGCCCATTCTGCAGAACTTTTCAGATCAGGTATTTGTCATTCAGCATTACAATAGCACAAAGTTGGAATAGAAGCCAGCCAACATTTACTCTGTTTTACAAACATATTAACCTTTGCCGAAGACGAAAACAAAGGACTTTTCAAGACTACAGTTCTTGCCAAGGACAGATCCAAACAGCCAAAGGGAGGTTTTTTGTTTTTTTTTTTACCAGACCTAAGCAAATGGAGAAAATGAAGAGATGAATGTTTATGTAAACTACTATTTAAACAAAAAGCATTTCTGATTGCTCTTTTATATTTCAGAAGCTGAGCAATCATATTTTTAGATGTATCCTTTGAGTTAGCAGCTGCTGAACTGGTAGCACCATGTGTATAGATTTTTATTGTACCATAATTTTTCATATGTATAAAGCTCTAGATTGGAAAGTATATTATATTTATATAGTTACATGCAAATCACAATGTTAAACGTGTTGGCATGAGCACTCTCAAACTTATATTTTCTGCACAAAAATAGAGCAACTAACTCTGAAAACATCCTGAGAAACTGTATGTAGGCTGGTGAACCACCCAGACATTAAAATGTTCAGTTACATTTTCATCTTCCTTTCTGCAGCACATTGCATAATTCCTGCTTGCTTCTCACAACATCATCTTCAATGCATGCATGTGGAAACAAATCCAAGTTAGATATTTCACTATTGCCACTGTAAATCTCAGCTCGGAGACTATGTATCACAAAATGGTTCTAAAGAATGTTTCTATTTTTGTGGATGTGATATAAATTCAAATAAAACATGAAAGAAATTTTCTGATTCATATTTATCTTCACCTATTTATGCCTTGAGATGGGAACTGACTAATACAAATTCTTTTTATACTGGAAAACATTTTAATATTGTTGAAACAACTGATGTAACTACCACAAAATCCAAAAGCTTAAATTTACTAACATGGCTGCATAGCCCATTCATTGTGAAGATACTGGATTTCCAAACCTGTTTTATGTCTCACAGGCCTTGCTGGAATACTCAATTATGTCGACACAGCTAGATTGCATTTCTTGTTTGGCTGCTAACTTTACAAAGGTCTTACTTCAGCACTGATTTAACTTTAAGGTGTTTTGAAGTGTGTGCAAGGGCTAGGCTGATTAAGGATGCCATTACTCACCCTGAGCATTTCCTTTACTGAATCAAAGCAGCTAAAACTATGAAATCCTGTCCTTCATTTTATTTTTCCATCTAAGCGGTTGCTACAAGAACACTCAGAAAGGTCAAGGGAAAGGATTCTCCCCTTCTACTCCACTCTGGTAAGATCCTCACTGCAGTCCTGTGTCCAGCTATGGTGCCCCCAAAACAAGAGGGACGTGGAGCTGTTGAAGTGAGTCCACGGGAGGCCATGGAGATGATCCGAGGGCTGGAGCACTTCTGCTGTGGAGACAGGCTGAGAGAGTTGGGCTTTTGCAGCCTGGAGAAGAGAAGGCTCCAAGGAGACCTTAGAGCAGCTTCCAGGGCCTGAAGGGGCTGACAAGAAATCTGGAGAAGGGCTTTTGACAAGGGTCTGTAGGGACAGGACAAGGGGGAATGGCTTTAACCTGACAGAGGAGAGACTGAGATGGGATATTAGGAAGAAGTGAGGGTGGTGAGGCCCTGGCACAGGTTGCCCAGAGAAGCTGTGGCTGCCCCATCCCTGGCAGTGTTCAAGGTCAGGTTTGACGGGGCTTGGAGCACCCTTGTCAGTGCAAGGTGCCTCTGCCCATGGCAGGGGGTTGGAACTGGATGAGCTTTAATGTCCCCTCCAACCGAAACCATTCTATGACTCTATGAACATCTCTCCTGATTTGGTCTGCAGCTTGAGGAAAAAAATGAAAACCCCTATCCTTAATAGAAATTCAGTGAACCCTCATGGTATTTACACTAGGGTGGGGGCTGTGGCTGCATTAGTACAGTGCAAGAGCGCAGTGAATGGGCCTGCAATGATCCAAGCTGTAGCCCTGCCTCTCTGGATATCCCAAGCTGATTGGTAGTGTGGGGCAGTGTGGTGTGCCTGCTGTGACAACAGTGTCTGTTGCTCTGCCAACACATCTGAAGTTGGGCTTGAATTGCAAACCATGAACTTCATTGCAGTGGGACAAATCACATTGTCATGCTCTATAATCTGCAAATGTGCTCTAATTTTAAGCAAGTGATTCCACTGCATTTGAAATTGTGTGTGGGGATGTCAATAAGGATGGTGGCTCTAAAGTGTTAGGACTATATTGAATCATTCTGTATTTGGACCCAGAGATACTCCAGCGTTTTGTCTACCTAAACAGGAGAACTTGTTTCAATTGTAAGCACAGGTGCAAACCCCACATTTAGCATGCAAAACCAGGCCTGTGCCCTGAAAGAGTGGTCATAGTATGAAAATCTGAGAGGCCCAAGGAAGTTTTCAAAAGGAATTGAAACCAGATTTCAAGCAAGTTCAGGCTGAATTTTAAACAAGCACACCTCTGGTTTCCCAGTAAATAACCAGCCAGGCCTTTTGTTTGAAGCAAGCTGAGGCCAGTATTTGAGAAAATGAGAAATAAGAATATTTTTTGGAAACATGCAAATAAACACATGCTTAAAAACCTCCAAACTCTTCTTTTGTTGTGACTCAAAATGAAGGAAAACTTCAGCTTTCAGTTGCATTCTAAAGCCATATGAAATGAAAATTCAAGGCCAAATTCAGAGCTTGCAAATCATATGTAAACTGAGAATAAGTAAGAGGAATACTGTAAATGGTCTACCAAGCTACATTTAAACCTGATTCATAGAAATTTGAGGGCATGTCTGCATCAAGGACAAGTGTGAATTGCTTCAAGTGAGTGAAGTCTGGCATTGCAGAATGAAGAGCAATTTAAAGTTACCAATACTGATAGCTTCCAAGAAGTTTAAGTGGTATAATTAGAATAATTGGAAAGATAGATTATCTGTCAGGGTTTTCAGCATTTGCTCCCTTGCACAATGTAGTCCTGAGCTTTGTGCCAGCCAAGAATTTCTTGTGACAATTGCTTTGACTGCTTTTCTCCAGAAGTTTAGCATGTTCACACAACATTTTCATGTGGAAATGTCGAAGAAAATAATAGAGAATAAAACCCCAGCAACATCAGGAGAAAGAGAACGAGTAGATGGCCGCGTCTTACTGCACCAAACAGCAATGGAAATGCAAAGGCTGTATGCACCAAAAAACTTGATGCCATCCAAGTCAGTCTATTTATAGTATTTCCATCAGAGGCTGGTTGCAAAAATTATACATAAAGTAGTGTTTACAAGTCTAATTATAACTGTAAGGAGAACAAGAAATTAAGAGCAATATGCCTATGTGCATTGCATAATCTTGTGAGCTTAAAAAATATTTAATTATGAAAGTAAAATGACTGCAGCACTATTTCTGCTGAAGAATTTCTCCCCTCTGTCTTCAGAATGGTGTGACATCCTCCTCTGCTTTCATCTAGTTTTGAATTTTCAACAGTAAGATTCAGTCTCAACACAGGGAATGAAGAAGGGGATGGATGCTCTAATATTGTAGTAGGTATTGCAAAACAAATAGGCAAACTACAGCTTCTTCTTCCTATGTTTTTTAATTCCTTATTCAGCATTTATACTGCTCCTGGGAACAAGGTGCATTTTATGAGGTTGGGGATAAATTTAGTCTGTGTGATGTCACTAAAATGAAAAGGAAAAATAAAATTATTTTTAAGATTGCAAATATTTCTTTTTCTACAGCTGAGTTTCTGGTGCATCTGCCCCAGTCAGTTAGCGTACTGTGCGGTATTATTTCTCTTGAGATGAGGCAGTTGAATAGCTAAATGTGGTTTAAAAGGGCTGATTATTTCTGTGAGAGATTTGAAACAGGCTCAAGTACTTACATTTACATTTTAATTTCAGTAACCCTGTATTATTTCTGCAGGAAAACCCTAATGCCAAGGTTTATTTCGCGAGAGTATTTTCATGTTCAAAAGCTCTCATTGGCAAATTTTGTTAATGAAAACCAGGCCGATTTCCAACATAGCAGGAAAATAAACAACACAAAATAAATCAGGATATTTTTTTTCTTTTACCATTTTATTTTTAACTTTTGAGAAAAGGTTGTGTAGTAATCTTCCTTTTATAATTGTATTACTGCCTTTTGAATTAGAGTCATTGCATTAGCAGTGATTCTAATTTAATAGATGGAGTCACCCTCTAAAAAGTATTTTCTGTATCATATCGAGCAGATGGAGACACAGGGAAATTTTAATTACTGACAGCAGCTGTTGAGTATATTTCTGTGTAAAGTAGACACATATGTTTGGAGCATATGCAGGTAGACATACCCTGCTGAATGGGATGTTCCCACAGGAACTGGCTTGACTAAATCTCTTTCAGAAACTGTTACATTAATAAGATTTGACTGAAGATCAGTTAAGCAAACCGTTCAGCAACGGTAATGTAAATTCAAACCTGGTGGAAAGTGCCAAAAGCCGACAAACTGTCCAAGGAAGCTCCAAGACGAATGCCTGTGACACTTCAGTACTTCTCCAGTGACTTACCTGGTTTTAGGAGTTACAAAGATAAACGTGGAGTTGTGAGAAACTTTAAGCACAAAGCACAATAATCTACGAAAACCCCACACTAACTATATTGGCACCAGTAGCTTAGCATTCAGCTGCTCGTCACTGGAAAGTTTGTTTGGGTTTGAGGTTTTTCTAGGAGAACCTTATAAACAAAAATTTCTGGGTAAAAATCACCTGCATCTGGCAATTGGAATTATATTTTACTTTAATTGTTACTGTTCACAGTAGATCTGACATAAGCTATTTTATTATTTCATTAAAATTAAACTAATTAAGGATCTGCGCCATGAATTTTACATCCTGATGTCCTGATGGATCATTGCTGCTACCTTGCTTACCTTCCTTTCTGTCACAGGACCTACATCACATTACACTGTCATCCCTGATGCATGCCCTTCATATCTGTTTGATGCAGAGCATTTGATCTAACATGTTCCATTAAATCACACAATCTCCAAAAATCTCAGCACTGCCCCTCAAATCTTATCAAGGAACAGGGAGACAGCCTGTGCCGGAAGTACATTTTCTGTTCCTAGAGATGCCCTGCAAGGCCAGCGCAAGAGCAACACATTGGGTTTTGCCCTGTGCTTTTACAAACAAGGTTTATGCATATGCAGTAATTTTTGGTCCTGAAGAAGTAGGAATGCTTCATAGCTATTTGTCAACTGGTGTTAAATATTCTGTTTCTGTCTTGTATTTGTTTCTGTCTGTATTTGTGTCTTTATTTGTATCTGAGCCTGCAGTTTTGTGCCAGTCTAGAAGCTGAGATAGGTTCTTCTTCCAGTGATGTAAATCAAGTGATTTATTAAGTCAATCAGACCACAAAATGAGATTAGCAGGCAGACTATTTATTGCAAATATCACTCATCATGAAAATCACTTTATTTCCATTGGCAGGTGCTTCTTGACTGATCCCAGATTTTTACCCAAGTATAGATATACACTAGGATTTCCTCATTTCAGTCGTCTATTTCAGTGAGGAGCAAATGCCTTTTTAAGATGCTTTTTTAATCTCCTTTCTGAATCTTGAAAACTTTGGGCAGTAAGTGACCTGCAGTTTTGTGTGACAAGGATATCCTCGTGCTTCACAGCTCTCTATAGAAGCTTTCGGGACAGCTCCATAGTAATCAATGGGTAAGGAGAAGGGCTTTACCACTCTCAGAGTAAAGAATTTCTTCGTAATATCTCATCTCAGTCTCTCCTCTCAGTTTAAAACTATTCCCCCTTGTCCTGACACTACATACCCTCTCCAGGCTGAACAAGCCCAGCTCTCTCAGGATGATGAGACACAGCTCATGAAGTGAGATCATGAAGTGCTTTGGGAAAGTGAACTGCATCTTCTTCAAGTTTTGCCAGCTTTGCTCACTATTTCTCAGTTCCTGCCTTCAACCTTTTCTCCCATTCCCTTTTCACAAATGGGGCAGTTATAGCATTGCTGGCTGTACCAACAGAAACTGCTCTTTCCCTGAAGGGAATGTAAAGTGTTTGTCCATCAGCCCCTTGATCTTCTGAGTCTGCTTTCATAAGCTGAGACCAACCTATCCCTTTGGCTCTAGCTCACATGGCTATAGGCTGTGAATTTGCAAGTCAGGGAAATGTAAAAGTGCAACCCAAATCTTAGATAAGGGGCTTTTACTGAGCCATTTCAGTTTGGAGAGAACAGAGGACCACACCACAGGTGTGATGTTGCCCTGTTTCCCGTGGACTACAGAACTTCTCCTCAACACAGTCGTCCCACTAAGCCTGTGCACAAACGCTGGCAGGAGGAGAAACAACATTTGCCACCACAGACTCACAGACTGCAGTCTTATGCTGTCCAAGATCCCTGTATTTTCAAAGAAAGCTTAAACAGACAGACAATTAATTAGAAAAAAGAAAGGGGGGGGAGGGGAGGAAACGCCTTGAATTTCATCCTTCTCATGGCAGATACAATCATAACGTCTTAGGTAATTAGCCATGCCTGAAATGATGATCACTCATTTTAGGAGTATATAAAATCTATGAGTTGCGATGTGAGGCAACCTGCAAGTCTCCATGCATCCTTCCAGAGTTCCCTCTGTACTCTTGTATCTCTCTCTAAATCATACCTCCTCTCCTGGGGGAAGGCTCACCAGAGCTTATCAGATTCAATTACTGCTGTTTCATATCAATGTTCTCATGTGAAACCAGAATACAAATAAGCCAAGACTACCTCCATACCCCCAAACAATTACAAATGCGGATGATTCACCAGTTATTCATGCCAAACCAATATTTTTCAGTATTTTATAGTTCATGACTGACACATTTCAGCATGTTCAGGCTGAAATCATTGGCATGCCAGGAGGCATCCAACGGAGAAGGGCATCCTGTACAGGGGTGTATGGCATATTCAGCAGCTGTCATGCGATCACATATGGCTTATAGACACTCTTTGCTTTTTCAGTAGGTTTCGGGGTGAGGGGATAATAGAAGTCATATTTGCTTTCAAGGAAATTCAGGGTTAGATGATAAAGCTAATCTAATCTATTACCTTGCTGCCACTGGCAGAGGGACACACTTTGCCACTCCATGTCCCCAGATTTAGCCCAGGCACAGCTTAGCTCTTGCCCACTGCTATGCCCCCAGCCAACCATGGCAGTGCCCATGGCTCAGGGGGTGCCTGATGGCCCTGCGAGCTGATGCAGCTCTGTAGAGCTCTGACCAAGCTGGAGTCGGTGAGGAAGTAAACCTCCTATTGTGTCAGCCCAACTCATACCCACCACTGCTGGCAGCTGGCAGCATGTCAGATGGAGCATTTAGTTTATTTTACTATGAAAACAGAGATCAGGGTGGGCAGTACATTAAAAGTGAAAGATTGGAGGACACCAATAAATTTTGAGGGTGACAATCACCCTTTGGATCCTTAAAACCTGAACTCACTATGTCAGTGAAGGAAAGCAATTCACACACTGGGTCCATGTGCTCATACTGCTGAGGAGCAACCCAGTGCTATCAAATTTAAGGGGGCAGAATACAAAGAGCCATTGTCAGTGTCACAGGATCTGAGCAAGCACCGTCTCATCCCAAGTATGTTCTGGTGCTATGAAGTTTGGTCTCTGTGAATAGTTGTAATGAGACCTGCCTTTTATCTTGGTTTCCATCAGGTGCAATTTTTCAATACACATACAATGAAAAGTTATGTGCTGGAGCTTAAACCCTTTTTTTTTTCTGGTGTGTAGAAAGAATTTAATTCACTATGCATGGATAACCCATTTGTTTATACTCAAGTTAAGAACAAAGCCAGCTAATAAGCTTTGCCGTCACCTTTAATAAATGGTTTCACAAGATAATAACTTCATGTGGCTACGCCCAAGGGCCATCAGCGTTTTTAAAGCCTGCTCACGTTTCAAGCAAAAGTCACACTGTAACAGCCAGCAACACTGTGGGAGAAATAGTACATGTTGGTATTTTGGCTCAATGTTAAGGCGACAAGTTACAGGGGATCTGTGAGAAGAGAAGCTTTAAGCAGAACCCCCGCCTCAAAAAGTACATACACCATCAAGCCTTTCCTCAGCTTGGAAGACGGCAAGGCTGGAAGCGGAGTCTTATGAGGAACATATGTCCCAGCTTAGCTGCCATGTGAAATACCTTAAGGTTGATTGCAGCTTAATTTGGTCATAGCCTATTTTAGCATATGAGGTGCTCCCTGAAAAGACAGTTCTGGCTTCCTTTTCTTGTTGCTGTGCGCCTTTTGTGTTGGTCTCAATGCTGGTGCATACACTCGCTCTGCTGACTGATCAATTCCAAAAGAAGTCTGAAATGAGAAAGGTTAAGGTTTTTTGTTCATCTACACATCCTGGGGTCACAGAATTATCAGTTTCAACTCAAGGGAGAAGGTAGTAACCTGCAGTAGTCAGAGCAGGAGAGAGAGATGACCTCCTGTCTCTCCAGCAGCTATCTCCAGTTAGAAGGGCATAAGTCAATATGTGAAACACCAAGTGACCACCTGCTTCACGGAGAGGATTGGTAGATAAATATAGCAACACCTTTCCTTAAATTTTGTAGCATAAGTTTTGTGTTTTGCTTTTGCCACAATGTTTCCCTGGCCTGAAGAGTGTTTTTGTGTGCCCATTAAAGCACAGGTCTCTAGGGACCAGTGAGTTTGGCAGTGTGAAACTGGGGAATTGTCCCCTCTGCCCCATCTCTTAACACAAAGCATGGGAATCGGGGATGACTGCAAGCTTTCTTCTCTAAGTGGCAAGGGTGAGTGTTGAGGAGCTAGTAACACAAGGTGCTAGTTTGGGAAAAATACCTGCCACTGGTGAGTGCTCTCAGAATGGTGAAGAGGTCATATGAGTCACAGGGATCTCTGCAACTCCGACATCCATGCTGCCCGGGGGTATGTGTGGTCTGGGAGTAAGGGAAAAAAGAGGATCAAACCTACTGACATATAGGTTTGGGTGGCGGAGTGTGATAGGGGTGTATATCACCAAGCAGAAGAGATCTGTTAAAAGTGGTGGAACATAATGAATAAAAGGAGAAACCATGAAGATGAGTTTTGAGAAGGACTTGGCTGTGCAGTTTGTCCTTCTGAGGGGCTGGTTGTGTAGTTGGAGGTGCTTGGGCTGCAAAGCTGTGCTGTGCTCACCCTGCTGCAGTGCACGATCAGAATTAGAAACCATTATGTCTAATGACTGAAATTGCAGAGTGATGCATCTAGTCCTTTTGAACTCTGGATGCTGCATTTGCATATTAATATCTGAGAACAATTACCTCATGTCTCCTGAGGGAAGTGGTTGAGGCCCAATCACCAAGCACCAGTAGGGCCTGATTTTCAGAGGCAGTGAGCAATCGCCTAACCCATGAAAAAACGAGATGCAAAATAAACTGCAGATAACAATCTGGTACCGGCAGAGGGATAGGGTAGGTGTGACCTAAGATGTTTTTTTCCATCTCAAATTTTTATGATTTGGCTGTATGTGTTCAGCTGATATGCTAGCTATTATTATAAAATAAAATAATGTGTGCTCAACCCACACAGCTTCATTCCTCAGTCAGTTCCCACACCTTCATTCCCCAGTCCATTCAAAGGGCTTGGTTGAAAGAAAACCCAAAGAAACCACAAGCGGCGTGGATCATCACAACACTGCAAAGGCTCGATTGCAGACAATTAATTTCTTTGGGTTAGATTATTCCTTGGGTTTACAAATCTGTCCAAAGGAGCAGGGCAGAATGACACACCTTTCACCTAATGGTGAGCAGCAACTATATGTCTACATTCAGGTGTGATGCCTGGGTCAGGATTTTGTTCTGCATACATGCCTTCCCAAAAGCAAGGGCACAGGTGTCAAGTGGAGTCATAGCAATGCTTCTCTGACTCAGGTGGTAAAAAAGGGGAGATGGAAACTGCTCTGTGAGGAGTAGAAGATGTTACTTGCTTTCAGGAATAGTCAGGAAATAAAATATGACTCTTGTTGAGTGAATTTTGCAGGGGTGGTTTAAGCAAGATAGCTACAATTATCCTTTCAGTCCCACATAAGAAGGCCAAGTTGTAAGAGACCTGTGGTCCAAATATTTGGTTAACAGAAAGTGGACTTCTTATAGCTAGAGAGTCTGAAGTACTGTAGTAGCTGTCTCCATCCTTACGTATCTGTCATGCTCCACTGAAAAAGCAGACAAGTGCACTGAGGGTGTCTTGAAGTGGAAAGGGATAGAGCTGAAAGAATTAAACTTTTAGTATTTGGAGATGCTCTTGAGTATCATCTTTTCTCAGTATGTTTTCTATCTGCCAAAGGGAATAAAGCATAAATCGTAAATATGACCTGGATCATTACCTGCATGTGAAAATGTACCCATGTGATCATATACAAGTTGTTTCCCAGAGAAAGCCTGTTATCTTAATTCTGAAGTCCAAAAGTGTTAATCACTCCAGAATGTGACCTCCCATTTTCTCATTGGCAATGCCCGATTTTTATTTTTTGTTTTTCCAGTTGTTACCATAGAATCCCAGACTGGTTTGGGTTGGAAGGGACCTTAAAGCTCATCTAGTTCCAACCTCCCTTCACAGGCATGGACACCTTCCACTAGACCAGTTTGCTCAAAGCCCTGTCCAACCCGAGTGCCAGTGCCTTGCCACCCTCACAGTGAAGAAATTCTTCCTAATATCTAATCTAATTCTCCCTCTTCCACCTTAAATCATTACCTCTTCTCCTATCACTACATCATAGTGAAGCTGTAGCAGAAGCTCACTCTAATATCCCCTGTTCCTAACCTCCCTTTAATCCTGACCCATGAGCTTTGAGTTGGCTCCTCATTCATCCCCTGGTGGAGCACTGTGCACTGCAGCTAGTCATTGACGTAGAGAGCAACACCCCTTCCTCATCTCCCCTGCTTTTCCTTCCTGAAACATCTGTCTTTCCATTCTAACACTCCAGTCATAGGAGGTGTCCCACCACATCTCTGTGATGCCAATGAGGTTGTAGCCCTTCAGGCGTCCACAAGCCTCTAACTCCACTTGTTTGTTCCCCATGCTATGTGCATTAAGATAATGTAACTGTTGCCTTAAGATAATGGAACTGGAAGCTTTATTCTTTTTTCCTTTAGTGCAATTGTAAATGCATTTCTTCTAAATAGATCCTGCTTTTGATAAACAGAGCAGTACGGTCATACTTCTGTGGAGTGCTGTGTAGTTACTTAAGAAGAGACTTGCGTGGGAACGTAAAATGTGCCGTGTTGGTTTTCATCACTTGCAGGGATCTTGCAGTGGTTGCTATCACCCATTTCAGACAGAGGCTCTCCTTATTTATCACTATGCCATGCTGTATTCCAGACACAAATCTTTCTTAATGCCTCAAGTAATTACAGCTGAAATTACAGTATGCGGAAAGCTGACTTATGACAAATGTATATGTGTCGGAGATCTAGCTGAAACACCTCGTCTCAGTAATTTCTTGAGTGTGATAGGTTTGAAAACATTTCTGCCTTGAAAATAATATAGATTAATGCTTTTCTGGTTTATTATGCAGATTTATTTTCTTCACTAATACAGAGAAAGCAATAGTTTGCCAAAGGAATACAGTATAATTCACAGATGAGACAGCTCAGGTAGTGGTGTTTGGAGTTGTTTGTTCATAAACCTTTAACTCTACTTTGGGACTGTCAGTTTTATTTCACCTAGGTGTCCCTGCCTATGGCAAGGGGGTTATAATATCAATTTACTGAGTTTGCAGGTCATGCCAGACATCAAAAAGATGATGATACTTTACAGATAAAATAAGTGAAAGGCCATTCCAGACGGACAAAAGCATGATCAATGGCTCAATACGCTGCAGAAACAGTTACACAAATATGTGGTGGTGAATGACTTACTGGGTGCTTGTTTGTAGAAAAAAGGAACATAGCATTACCGGTTAAACATGAGTTGGCAGTGCCATGCTATTGTGAAAAAATAGACGAGAATATAAATAGGTGTGACAACTGTGAGATAACAGTACTGACCTTCCAGCCTACTCAGCAGCAGTGAAACTGGCTTAGCTATAGTATCATGTCCAGCTTTGGGCACTGAACTTTAAAAAACCCGAAACCCAAAACCACACACAATAAAACCAGGAACCTGGAAGTGTAACAAGAAAGGCCAGAGATCTAGTAACGTGTTTCCTGAGGAAAGATTAGAAAATTGGGGTTATTTTACAGAAAGATGCTAACAGTCTTCAAATACGTAAAAAGTTGCAAGAAAGGAGATAAACTTTTCCCCATTTCCAGTTAGACAAAATGAGAAATAACAAGCCTAAACTATAGCAAATGAAATCCGGGTTAGATGTACACAAGAGATTTGTGATGGTAAGGATAGGAATCCCAACAGTAGACATCCTTAAGAACAAGTTAGACCAATGTCTTTGGGGGAATTACGTAAGTGCAGCTGAGCTGATCTTTCCTTTGGGTGAGGGATGCACTAACATGATCTTAGATCTCTTCTTTGTTTTGGGTTTTTCTTAAAAAAACCAAACCAAACCAAACCAAAACAACAACAACAACAACAAAAAAAAAAAAAAGGAAAAACCTCATGGAAACTCGCTGCTCTGTGTAAAATGGACTGTGGTAAATGAATAGTGCAAGATATTAGCAAAATAATAGTCATTAAAAAAATAATGACAAACCTGTAAAATACAAAGTGATTTAGGCATTTTTAGTTTGACACATAATCCAGTCAATCAACTGCCAAGTTGCCTTTTCTTTTCCTCCCCATGGAAAATTAAAACTTCACCAGTCCCATTCTAGTTGTTGACCAGTGGGAGACAAAGGAGTCTCATATGAAGGTGGATATGTGGAAGAAACCATTTCAAAAGAAATGGAACAAGTTAAAGGAATTTATGCTATTTCTTTTTCCTTTCACATATCATGAATAGATCATCTCTTTTGCAACATGCTTCCATTCTCTAGTTTCAGTCTTCAGCTGTGTTCTTAAAAAGTAGATAAAGAGAAAAGAAGAAATCTTACCCACCACAGAATGTCCATATCACTATCAACAAAGCAACAAGAGAAGGAGACATAGCCACTCTGATGATTGCTGAGACAAAGAAAATACATTGGCATCAAAGTTCTAAGCGTTGGTATTTAGGGAGGTAGTAACAAAAGGCTGGCTGCAGCCTACTAAGACTCATCATCTGAAGATCTTCTATAGTCAATGAAAGCTTTTTGTTTGACATTAGGTTTGGGATAAGCAGAATATGTGATGCCTATTTTGGGAGGGTCAGCAGACAAACTGTTCATGGCTAAGCAGCACACTCTGCACAGTACTCCAGGAGGAGTAAAAGACCTATGCAAAACATGCTGGCTCTGGTGTTAGACCAGATATGTTTGTAGCAACTACAGATAAATTCTAATGACTAATTTACTTAGTACTTACTAAGTTGGTCCTACCACCTAGAACAAACCTTTCCTTACCTTGGTGTTTGGAGAATTTCAGCTCAAAATCAAAAGAGAGAAGATGACCCAAGAGTTAACAAGATGGAAATGCCTTACTGAGCTTGCTAGACCACAGCAAAAAGGATTTTGGATACCTAGAATGACTTGGCACCTGCTACTGTCATCCTCAGGCACATGAAATTATGTGGGATTTGGATGTGTCAGGAAGCAAGCACTGAACCTCACTGCTATCTTCTAAGGATAACTTGCTCTCTTCCTGATGCCTAATAGGAACCAGGATATGCCTAATCAGACCAACAAAAAGATGTGGAGATTAAACTGCAGTAATGAGATGACTAGAGAGTATCTCTCACATGCAACAGCTTCATCTCCATGCTTAAATGATTTACTTCTTTATGAAGTCCACTTGAATCAGCATTTCATCCAGGCAAATTAAATGTATGTGGAAGAACAGTTGGCATCTTGACCACAAGTTAATCTATGGATGTGGATTTAAATATACGAGGCTGCAGAGTTAGACATTACTAATTAATGAAATAGAGCAGAAAAAAAAAATTTTGCATATGCTTACTCTTGCCAAAAACATTACAGAAACCCTCAAAGGTACATGAAGAGTATTTAAAAGATGTAGGAAAGAAAAATCACCAAACATAATTTCTCACAGCACTGCTGTTTCACTTCACAAATATCCTACTGACTTCAGCAATGTGGGTCCTGCAACTGGAAGCATACACCAGAATGCAAACCATGAAGATGTGGGACTCTCAGGAATGTAACCTCAACCCAGTGGTTTCCACTGAAGGGAAGCACATAGCCTGACAGGCTGTTGTGTTATGCAGTGCAGTAAGGCCCTTCCACAGCATGCATCACACACATCTCCCCCAAAATGAACAGAAAATGTGAGGAACCTGGTGATGCCAGTAAAAGTGTTTTTAGAAAAGCATTGTGATGTGCCAAGGTTGCCCTGTGTCAGAGCCAGCAGGTTCAGCTTGGCTGCAGCTGAGGGCAGGGTGCAGTGCTGGGGTGCCCTGGGTCATCATGAGCAGCCAGGCTGGGTGCTGGAAGCAGGCTAGACACAAAACTGGCACAACCTCTTTGCAGAACTGTCTGTGTGTGGTGCCCAGTACAGCAAAAACATCTCACAGGTGGTTTTACGCTTGCTGCCCAAGGTTGCTGTAGCTCCTTAATTATCAGGGTTCATCTCTTACACCGTTAGATGGATCGCTGCTCTAAGAGTGATGTTCTGAGAGCAGCCCTGAGGAGAAGGACTTGGGGGTGTTCAGTGACAAGAAGCTCCCCCAGCAGTGTGTGCTTGCAGTCCAGAAACCACCCATGTGCAGGGTTACATCACCAGCAGAGTGAGCTGCAGGTCAAGGGAGGGGATTCTCCCCCTCTGCTCTGGTGAGACCCCTCACTGCAGTCCTATATCCAGCACTGGGAGCAACAACACCAGAGGGACATGGAGCTGTTGGAGGGAGTCCAGTGGAGGCCATGGAGATGCTCCGAGGCTTGGAGCAGCTCTGCTCTGGAGACAGGCTGAGAGAGCTGGGCTTGTTCAGCCTGGAGAAGAGAAGGCTCCGGGGAGACCTTAAAGCAGCTTCCAGTGCCTAAAGGAGCCATCAGGAAATCTGGAGAGGGGCTTTTGACAAAGTCCCCTCTCCAGTGACAGGACAAGGGGGAATGGCTTTAACCTGACAAAGGGGAGATTGAGATGAGACATTTGGAAGAAGTTCTTCCTTGTGAGGGTGGTGAGGCCCTGGCAGAGGTTGCCCAAAGAAGCTGTGGCTGCCCCATCCCTGGCAGTGTTTAAGGCCAGGTTGGATGGGGCTTGGGGCAACCTGGTCTAGTGGAAGGTGCCCCTGCCCATGGCAGGGGTTTGAGACTAGATGTGCTTTAGGTCCCTTGCAACCCAAATTCTATGTTATTTCTGGTGTTTGGACTGGCTTGCACTCTGATCAGGTCCTTTGTCCCTGTAATGCGACAATGAAAGGTACATGGACTCCACTAACTTGTCAGTGTAGACACCCCATATCATAACAGAATATGTCATCTGGGCATGCAGATGGACCAGAGGTAGCCTTCATTTAGCCTGCTCAGGTACAGGTGGCATTTGAGCTGGCAGTGTGTGGCCAACAGCCAAACCTGCCTAGGAAGTGGGTCAATTAGTCCATGTAGTGCTCTGTACAACCACAGCCAGACCTGCCAGCCCTGGTGAAAGCAGCTGGGGTCCATCTACACTGTGCTGCCTGATCTCATCCTTGGGGTGCATACAGTGTCTGTGGTGCTCCTGGTGTTGACACCCATGCAGGAAGATGAGGGATGGCTGCAGCACTGGTGAGCTGTCTCCGTTCAGCACTGATGGCCAAACCTCTACAGCACCCCACATTCTTTAATGCATTTCTTCCTCATTGGAAGGGACACATTAAACCATGCTAAGCCATGTGGTGGATGTTAGGCCTCTGATGGCTGCTACTCCGTGTGTGTGTGCCTCTCTCTCAGCTGCCAGCAGAGCTGGGTACAAGTCAGTCCCATGCTGAAGGTGTCCCGGGAGGCACTCCCAAAAAACCAAGATGCTGTGTGGTCCTTCTGCCTGGAGGAGAAGTTGGGTAAGTCCTTTTTATGGCATTTCTGAGGGTGAAAGGAGCACAGGTCTTCAAACTAATGATATTTCAGTCCAAGAGGCTGGTCCCAAAGTCTGTTGGGTTAAGAGCAGTGCTGCAGAGGGAGAATGGAACTGCTGGGCCTATTTCTCAGTTAATGAGGACAGACTGTACCCTGTATTTCTTCCCTGTATTGACTTTATCAGATTGAAATCTGATGGGTCTGGTATATTTGCAAGAGCCTTGTGTGCATTGTTCTGCTGTTTGATTTTGATAAAATGCGGTATTGTACTTGATGTTCTTTAGCTACGTCAAACCTTGCTTCATGGTTAATGCGTGGCATTAGTCCATACCACAAGTTGTGCAACAATTTGCAGCAAAAATATTGATGCTTCTTGGGGATTAAGAATGTTATTTCATTGTGATTTTAATGAAAGAAGGTAGAATTGGAGGAAGAATAATTTCACTGCAAAACGTATTTTAGCAAGTATTTTATAAGGAAAAAAAGTCCTTCTCAGCTGTTCAAGCATTATGCATTCATTTGTTTCTAGAAGAAAATCCTTTTTCTTTTTTTTTTTTTTCCTTTTTTGTAACTTTTCAGATTTAATTTCAAGTTGAAAAGAAACAGTAATAATGAAAATGCAATTGGGGATGCCAATGAGGCAGAGTATCTGCTTCCAGCACTCTCATTGGCTGATATATGCACACAAATTGGTCTTTCGCTTTTGGTTTGTGTTACTCTGCCTTGAAACTTGGCAGTGTGTGGTGGTGATTCATGACCCCCTCAGCTGCCACTAAATACAATTCCAAATTATAGATTTTAGATTTTATGTCTAGTGTGAATTCTTTTAGACTGATTGTGGCTTTTGATTTTTTTTTCCACAAAGCTCAGTCCCTGCTGAAATTGGCAGCTGCTACTCTGGATATTAGCACTACTACTATTAACCACAACAACAATAGCAGTGAATGCCTATGTGAACCAGACAATGAGTTTAGTAGATGCCAAAAACGCTTTTTATGGTGCTGCACAAGTGTTTGCATCATACAGCCTGAATGCTGTGACTACAGTTAAAAACTGGACCATTTGGTTGTTTCCAGAGTGTTTCTCAGAATTCGCAGAATAGCTTCAGGGTCAGTGTTGCATGTCAGCCCATAAACCTGCTGTCCAAATCCAGCAGGTCAAAGAGGAATGTTCCACGCTTAGGCAATAATTTATGCCAATGAGATCACTCCATCTTGCTCTAAAACCAACACTCATACATATTAGAGGAATCTCTCTACCCACCAGAGTTTGCATGTGGTCTTTTTGCTTATTAAATTCCCTAAGTCCTCCAGTCATCATTTGCATTGTTTATCTTCCTCTCTTGAGCTGACAATGTTGCAGTATGAAAAGACTGAGGCTAATTGTTCTGCTATTACAAAGGCCTCTTGAAACAAAGCCGGTTTGGAGGATAATTCAGAGCAGGTGCTCAGTACATGGGAAGTTCAGTTGTCCAAATAACAGATGCCACATGAGTTTAGTGGCTCTGGAATTGGTTATATTAGTCTCTAGATGCTTCACAGACAGGCACCTTAGACAACTTCCACAAGTTTATTCCATATCTAATGCTATGAGCATACCATTAATTTGTTCTGCATAACTATGAATGTTTTTCTGGAAGTAGGTCTGCCTTTAATTTGCTGACACTGTTTTACAGCTGTTTGTATCTTTAGGGATTCAAAACTGTATTTAAGCATTGTGGATAAGTTGCGCTGAAAAGATGAAGGGATGAAATCCTGCAAAGTCCAGTAGAAAACTTTTCGAGTTGTGCATAAGTACTTTTGCATGTTGTAATCCATCCTACTGAATTTAAAAGAATAATGTTGCTGTAGCAGAGCTCATAGGTTTTTTTAAGTTGTTACAGAGCAGTTAGCCATGATATTCTACAGAATTTCTGGGAGGAAAATGAGAATATATACCTTCATTATGACTACTTATAACCAGGCTGTAGTAAGAGAAACAAAAACTTTAGCCAGTGAAAGGAGAGAAAGCTGAACTTGCCACAGAAGAGTCCTTACAAAATCCATCCTCTTCCTGTAGCTGCAGCTGTTAATTGATGACAAAGAAAAGTAAGCAAGACTGCAGTGGAGTTAGATATAGCAGCAACCATATAGAGGACCACTGTATCTTTAGAAGTAACTTCTATATCCATGTGACATAAAGGATTTTTAAATATAAACTCCTATTTGTTTCTGGGAACTTTGTAGTTGCAATCAGTTGCAAATCTAGGAATGTCAGAAATAGTGCTGTAGATTATTCATAAAATACTGGAGCAAAAAAAGATGGAAAATAATTGCAGAAGTCAATGAGAAGGTGTTTTAGACTGTTGGGGCTTGGTTTCATTTAGTTAGTTGGTCGGGTTTTGGATTTTTTTTTTTGTCTTTTTTTTTTTTTTGTGCTTGTAAACTTTAAAAATATCTCTTCCTTCTGCAATAAAATGCGAGCAACGTAGGATGAAGGAATGCCTAAATATGATGGGACAATTCCGAAACAGATCCTGCAGAAGTTGTGCTGTGATTTTATCCTGAAAGAAAAACTGCAATATCCATGTTTAAGCTAGTCTGTGAAATTTAGTGTTTGATTCATCTGGAAATTCCAGGAAAATTACTTCCACATAACACCTGAATAGTTCAACTGCAAATAACTTGGCAACTGTAGCAATATTCATGAGAGCATTTGATAGTCAAGCAACATTATTACAAAGACTTTGATAGCAATTCCTTGGTGTTTGTTTTATGTTACTTTAAAGCTTATAATAAAGCATGCTTAGAATGGCATGACTTTTTATAATTACATGTATTTTCATACTGTACCTCTTCAATGCAAAACAACCAGCAAACCAAGATAAATAATCATGCTTAGAATGGATAGAGGAAATAAAAGAAAAAAAAAGAAAAATAAAAGAGTTAACAAAAACCCCAAATCACATGGAAATGAACACTTACCTCCCTTCCTGCTGTGATGCCCAGTTGAATAAAGGATTATTTTCTGGGTTTTTTTGTTAACACATTGTTCTGCAGGATTATATCTGTTTGGTTCATTATTGAATCCTGAGCTTTAATAAGGGATTTCCAAGATGTTACGCAATGACTTGGTAGTTCATAGTGTAGTTAAGCCCCCTCAAGTTAAACCCCCACTTATATCCACTTACAGTGCAGTATTAGCAGCTAACTGATGGAGTAAATGAGCTGCAATTACTGCATGTGGAGAGTTAATGAAGAGTTGCTAATACACTCTACAGTCATCACTTCCTGAAGAGGAGCTTTCAGCCTAATCAGAGAATAATTTTGTCCATAATTTCTCCTTTTTAAAGATCTGCTAATTTAATATTACTTAGTTGATAGAGTTGATCTGCATAAATATACATGGTAAGAATTTGGTAGAAATTTTAGCTAATTGCGAAATACATTTGGAATATGTGTTTAGATTTCATACATCAGTGTCTGTTTTCTAACCACTAGTTAGGAAATATAGGTATGTATATATATGTTCACTATGTGGATGGGTTTATTCATTTTGAAGAATATTTTAAGAATGGCATTCAAATATTTACACTAGTTTTAGGAGCACCATAAATTTAGGTTTCTTAATAAATAGCTTGTTTTCTTTCTAGAGGTTACTAATCACATTTTATGTTTCTTAACTACCTAGGAGTAGTTCATGAATAATCAGTCATGCAAAGCTATCACACTTGGTTGAATAGCTCAGTCGTGTTTTTACTGCTTCAGTCCTTTATATCTTTAATTAGCTTTATTTAGCTGATATCAATCACCCTAGAACACATGCTCTTTAAAGTAGCCCTATTTCTGCATTAATTCTGCAAAATGCAGCAGTTGCGTCTTTTTTTCTTTGGTTATGGAAATCTTTTCCGTACTTCTTAATCCTTTCATCTAGAAAGAACTCGTAGTTCCCCCTTTCCTTTCTTTCTTAGTCATATTTCACTGCATTTTTATTCTTGCTCAGTTGCCTTCTCATATAGGTACACATATTTCATGTTTTATGCAAAGTCTCTTGTAAGAATATGTCATCTTTTCTATTACCTTCACTAGTGGAACAAATTTCCTTGGATACTGCAACCCAAAATGCTCTAATGAATTCTCCCATTTGCAACTGGATCTGTACTCCTCCCTGCCTAAAGAGCTTTGAATCCAAAACTACCCCACGCAGCCTGTCTTGATTTAACAGCAAGATACTCTGTATTTAAGAAAGCAGTTCTCTCAGAAGGGGCTTGATAACTTCAAACATAAACAACATTACTGTCATAATAAATGCCTGGAAAAGCCACTTGGCAGCCTAACCCACTCAACTACTTGGGTATTTGTAATGAAAAAGTGATGATGAGTTAAAGTCATAGTAACTAGAAAAGCCAGTCAATTGCTGCCAAACACTCTCAGGCTAACGTGAATGTCACTTCCCATTTATTTTCTCATAATCTATTTGTCACGATGGGCAGGCAGATTTGCTATAATGGCTAGTGTCTGCAGATTAAATGTGATTAATTCTCCAAAATGAAAGGAGTGCATCTTCATGTAAAATGTTAATTAGGCTCTAAAAATTGTCTTGTCTCCAAAGGAAAGACAGGCAAAAAAACCCAAACAAAACCAACCAAAACAAAGAAGATAAACTAGTCAGATTATTTCAGGGTATAATTTAGTTAGATCTATTACCTCAAATTCTCCCCTTTTTCTTTGAATATGTTTCAACTTCTGTTCAAGGGCTTTGTCTGATTATATATATATGTATACATGAATATAAACAAATGACTGTAGGTGAGAAGATGAAGGCAGGTGTCCTATATTTCTGATTCTGTAACAAGCTTGTGACCAGGGACAAGGTACTTTTTGTTTCTGTGTATTTGACTAAGTATACGTGAGGATTCAGACAAGATTTCCCTTGAAACTTCCAGCTTGTGAGTAATACAACATTTATAAAAACAATACCTACCGTGAAAATACCTGCTAAGGGATAGCTGCATAATGTCAAACGCATCAACAAGTCGTTAGCACCTTAAGCTCCTGATGCATCATCTGACATCAGCAATGCCTGCAATCAGACTGGCAGAGGCTGCTGTTCTGGCTGGTCTTGCTTTTTGAAATTCCTCTTTGCATGTTCACTGCCAGCTGTACAAAATTGATACACCTTTTTGATGAAACAAAGGAAATGTTATTGGACAAGCTGCTGATAACAATGTGTTGGTATTTGCATATCTAAATGCTGGCTTGTGAGTAAGAGCTGTAGGCCTGGGAATGGGTGGGTTTCTGTTAAGGTGACTCACTCTGTACCTTTGCCTTGTACCGGAGCTTTAGTGAATAATAATCACTAAGTATCCTCCCATTGTATGTACACAGAAAGGCAGGAGCCACTCTTTCGAGTCCAGGGAAACCTTCATTATTAGGTATATATAGGAAAAAGTAAGCTTCTGCTCTACAGTGATTTTTTTCTTAGTGTTCCATGGAACCATCAATGATTGTCATCACAAAAAGTTCCATGAAATTTTCACAGAAGTTTTTAACCGAGTTTGGTGTTTCTGATATCCAAAATTGTATGACAGTGCATGAGTCTGTTCCTTCAATTTTTCTAATGGAAAAGTGTCATCTTTTCCAGGTCTCAGACAGTGCGTCTGACAAGATCATTTATGCCCCAATGATGAATATATTACCCCTTTAATTGGGCTTTAGCTCCAATGTTTCCCCCTTCTTTCTCTTCCCTACCTTCCTATTTATCTTACCTGCCTTTTAGAGCATTGTCCTTCCACCTTCTTAGCGATAAGTATCTATGTCCCCTCCAGCTCTACTCCTACAGTTCCTGCTGTGCTTCCAACATTTGATCTATTTTGCTAACTAGATGATGAAGCTGCTCTGGCACATTATAGTGGGTACACAGTGCTAATAGTACAGGGTAGGGGTGCTATACGTCTCTGCTTATTTAGTCCCTCCAAACTAAAGCACATACTTGGGAGTCAGCCTGAATAGGACAGCTCTAGGTACCTACCCTTTGAAGGGAAAACCCCAGGTAAAAATCAAAATGCCACAAACTCTTTATGACCTGTAGACCTGTTCCGGTATAACAGGTGTTTCCAACACTGGAACTTCAGGTGCTTTTTTGACTGCTCCAGGCTTTGGAGATGGTCCAAAGCTGCTCTTGGAAGACCCTGGTGAGACATAAGTATATCTTGTATGCAATGAGCCATCATGTCATTTGTCCATAGACTCTATGAACTCCATTATTTCCTGAAAAAAGGGGTGCTTCCTTCCACGTCCTCTGAGGGATGAAGACTTTTCTCAAGGCATTACTCCTCTTCACCCACTGAAAAAACTGATTCCAAAAATGTAGGCAGTGCGACATGAGAGGAAACTCTCCTGTAATCAGATTCAAGGGCTCAGAAGCTCCCAGTTTGTGTGTACACATTTTACCTCTAGCAAAGCTGTCCAAGTAGTGATGTTATTAAGCAATCCTGTTGTGCTCATGGTGATGAATACGAAGCCATGGAGATGACCCACCTGGGACTTTCTAGGAAGCACGAGAAGCAAGAGAGAATGGGATAAAAAATACGAGTAAAGCAGCTGTGTGCAGCCCAGTCAGTGGCTGGCCTTCTCCCTTCTGTTTAGTTCATGGAAGGCTCATACCTTTCCACTGTCATGCTTGCTGTACGAGTGTTAGTGTATAAATGAGACCTATGTTACTGTACAAGTGTTGCACAGTAGACACATTTATGATGAATCTGTGGGAGATTATTCTTGCCCTCAGTCTAGCAAATCATCTTGTGCTCTATCCAACATTCATGTTCTCAAATTGCCTGGCAATTTTGAAAAGTCACTATGTGACCTTTTTTACAGACAACCCTACAAAGAAGTAAGAGTGTCAAGCAGTTGATGGACATATCTGTTTAGTAGTGCCATTTTTGAAGATAGTTTAGAGGGAGCTGCTGTGCAGGGGTGATTACAAAGAAGATGACAGCTCTAACCATGGGAGTACTCCAGGCTCCTCTGTTGCGTGTGTTAAATGTTAAAGGGTGCTGAGAGCCAAATACTCTTGTATCCTCCCTGCTGTGATCCAGCATAGTTCGTTTCCTTGGTGTCTTGCAGGTTCCCCTCTGCTGGGGCTGTGGAGCAACTGGAAAGATGAGTTTTCAGTGCTCGCCACATGGCAATCCTACAGGCAACAGCATAGGTGTACCCATCCTGTTCACTGGCAAGCTTTTGGAGGGTAGGGCACGAAAGCTCTGACCTGGTCTGCAGGGAAGATTGAGTAGGTGATGATGCCCTCTAGTGACTTCCCAAAGAGAAAATAGTATGGTGCAACTAAAAAGGGAGTGGTTTTGATCTAGTCGAAGACCTATGATAATAAATAATTCAGGTCCTTGGTCTTAATTTTGTTCTGTCTGACTGAATGCAAAGATTTTATTTATTGCTAGCAGCATGTTAAGTTGTTTCAACATAACAAGAGCTCTGTGAAATATTTGGCTTGGTACCGTTCGAGTTTTATCTCTCAAGCCTTTCTGTTAAAGAGTTCTGCTCTAGTAGAGTAAGGTTTGCATAAAAGCAAATACACAGCTAAACTAGTCCTCTTTAAATAAAGTTTAAATAAAGACTTCTTTATAATATGAGGGCTATGTTTTCATACAGATCTGCTTAATCATACTATAGCTGTTTCCTTGCCATGGAAATAATCAAAATTCAGGTTAAAGTACAGTAACTGGATTTATTTCCTACATTCACTTAGCGGACCTTACTTAACTTTTGGGAATGCATTCACAATTTATTTGCTCCAGGTGAGTTAGGTGGAATTTGGATCCTCACATGCAATGTGAGAAGCAGGTACTATTGAAGGTGGGAGAAGTGACGCAAAAGGTGAAGGGACATAGGAGAACAGAGGCAATAAATTGAAAAATGTAGGGAAAAGAGAGAGATACACTGACTGGGCTTCCAATTCAACCAGGTTCTTTGTATCTTGATACTCCTTCCAAATACTTACTTCTTAATATGTTGCTTCCAAGGAAGCAGAGGCACCCTGTTTGCAAGGGGTGAACAACAAGGAGGAAGATAAAGGAGGAAAGAAACAAAAGAAAGTGTGTAGGAGATGGGTCAGACAAAACGCAGGTACACCCAAGATACTCAAGCATTTTCTCTTTTCTGTCATTAGCCAAGTGACCATCTGAAAAAACCCAGAGGGTATTAATTAGATTAGCAACAGGAATTCAGTGGGTGGAAAAGTGGGACAATCTGCTTACATTACACATGTCAGCAAGGATGACTGCTGTGTTAATTCAAGGCGTCTGTTTTGCCAGTCCTGGGTGTTCCTTCAAGCTGACAGAAAAGTGCTCTGCATGGAAACAGATGTACTTAATTAGGAGCAACACCAATCTGTGTTTTACTACTTGCAGATCTCAATTAGAAGAGGGTTGAAATTGTGCTAGACCCGGTACTTACAGGTCCTATATGAACAGGGCACCATGCCTGCAGAACCTCTCCTCTTGGGAGGAAAAAGTGAGGAGTGAACAGGGAGGTGTCTTTATTCATTTGGTGTCTGCAAGTAAGACTGTCAATTATCAAAGTTGTCTTAGGCTTTGATCGTACTTTGTTTTTTGATGTAGTGGCTGTCTCTGTTATGTACACATATCCTTTAAAACCTAAGGTCCTGCCTTGTTGGTACTACTGTAATTCTTTCATTTTTTTTATTGGTAGCTTTTTTGTGCACGGGTTATTTTTATATATACATAAAATGTTTCTGAAAAATAGAGTGAGTTCATGCCATAGAATCATAGAATTATTAGGGTTGGAAAGGAGCTTAAGATCATCTAGTTCCACCCCCCCTGCCGTGGGCAGGGACACCTTACGCTGAATCATATCACCCAAGGCCTCGTCCAACCTGGTCTTGAACACTGCCAGGGATGGAGCATTCACAACCTCCCTGGGCAACCTATTCCAGTGCCTCACCACCCTCACAGGAAAGAATTTCCTTCTTATATCCAACCTAAACTTCCCCTGTTTAAGTTTTAACCTGTTACCCCTTGTCCTATCACTACAGTCTCTAATGAAGAGTCCCTCTCCAGCATCCCTATAGCCCCCCTTCAGATACTGGAAGGCTGCTATGAGGTCTCCACGCAGCCTTCTCTTCTCCAGGCTGAACAGCCCCAACTTTCTCAGCCTGTCTTCATACAGGAGGTGCTCCAGTCCCCTGATCATCCTTGTGGCCCTCCTCTGGACTTGTTCCAACAGTTCCATGTCCTTTTTATGTTGAGGACACCAGAACTGCACACAATACTCCAGGTGAGGTCTCACAAGAGCAGAGTAGAGGGGCAGGATCACCTCCTTCGACCTGTTGGTCACGCTCCTTTTGATGCAGCCCAGGATACAGTTGGCTTTCTGGGCTGCAAGTGCACACTGAAGCCAGCGCATGTTAAGTTTCTCGTCAGCCAACACCCCCAAGTCCTTCTCCACAGGGCTGCTCAGAATCTCTTCTCTGCCCAACCTGTAGCTGTGCCTGGGATTGCTCCGACCCAGGTGCAGGACCTTGCACTTGTCATGGTTAAACCTCATGAGGTTGGCATCAGCCCACCTCACAAGTGTGTCAAGGTCCCTCTGGATGGCATTCCTTCCCTCCAGCGTTATCAACCGAACTGCACAGCTTGGTGTCATCGGCAAACTTGCTGAGGGCGCGCTCAATCCCACTGTCCATGTCAGCAACGAAGATGTTAAACAAGACCGGTCCCAACACCGATCCCTGAGGGACACCACTCATTACTGGTCTCTAGACAGACATTGAGCCATTGGCCACAACTCTCCGTGTGCAGCCATCCAGCCAGTTCTTTATCCACCGAGTGGTCCATCCATCGAATTGATGTCTCTCCAATTTAGAGACAAGGATGTCGTGTGGGACAGTGTCGAACGCTTTGCACAAGTCCAGGTAGATGACATCAACTGCTCTACCCCTGTCCATCAGTTCTGTAACCCCATCATAGAATGCCACCAAATTGGTCAGGCAGGATTTCCCCTTAGTGAAGACATGCTGGCTGTCACCAAGCACCTTGTTGATTTTCATGTGCCTTAGCATGCCTTCCAGGAGAATCTGCTTCAAGATTTTGCCGGGCACAGAGGTGAGACTGACTGGTCTGTAATTCCCCGGGTCATCCATTTTCCCCTTCTTGAAAATGGGGGTTATATTTCCCTTTTTCCATTCATTGGGAACTTCACCTGACTGCCATGATTTCTCAAATATGATGACCAGCGGCTTTGCAACTTCATTCGCCAGCTCCTTCAGGACCCGCGGATGGATCTCATCAGAACCCATGGACTTGTGCAAGTTCAGATTTTTAAGATGGTCTCGAAGCAGATCCTGTCCTACAGTGGGCGCAAGGTCTTCATTCTCACAGTCCCTGCATCTGCCTTCCAAGACTTGGGTGGTGCAGTCAGAGCCTTTGGCAGTGAAGACCGAAGCAAAGAAGTCATTCAGAACCTCAGCCTTCTCCAAATCCTGTGTAGCCAGTTCTCCTGACAGCTTCCTGAGGGGGCCTACATTCTCCCTAGTCTGTTTTTTATTTGCTATGTACCGGTAGAATCCCTTCCTGTTATCTTTAGTACCTCTAGCTAAGTTTAATTCTAACTGAGCCTTAGCTTTCATAACCTGATCCCTAGATTCCCGGACATGCCATGCTCGAGGAGGAGCAAGCAAGCCTCTACTGATGAGTTTGAATGAGCAGCTCTCTTTAGGATATGCATTGCACAAGCTTTGAGTTGTATTATACAGCCTTACTGGCCTTTCTGTCTGCACTTGTGGACATCCCTTCAGCAATCACTGTGCCTGATTCTCCTCTATGGAAAATCAGTCCTTAAGGGTGTGCCTTACCTCCTTGTTTCGATACATTTGTTGGTTTAACACATACACAGTAATTACAGAGGGTACAGGTGCAGGACCCTACACTAGTATGCCCACATGGGGCAAAGAAGAGCAAAGGTTTTTCTCCCTGTCAGACAGAGTGATGCATAAGAAGAACGACTTTCTTAGATACAGGCTAAATATTGGAGCAGGGATGAAGAATGGAACTGGGGAATACCTTACTATTACATCCTTTTTGTCTGGGGGGGGGGATGTTAAATTGATTAGTAATTGACTTCCATTAGAAATTGTTGGTATTATGTGTTTATTTTATCCCAGTATAAGGGTTTACTGTGGACTTTGAAAATTGTATTTCTGAGCACTCACAGTCTTTGTGTGTTGATGTGGTGGGGTTCTTGTTTGTTTGGGATGCTTTAGTATCAAAGGGCCATCTCTGAAAATCAGGTCTTTAAAGTATCTCAGTGCATGTATTCAAATCACAGGGTTTCCAAGTCCACAGTTTTTCCCTTGGTTTTCCTTGGTTCCTGGATGCTGTGGTTTGATGGATCAGAATCAACCTTCAAGTTTTCTTAAAGGCCATCCTACACTGCCTCAGTTAAGTTTTAACCAAAATGCTGTTTACTGCTGTTCTAGTCACCAGCTACGAACCTCTCCCAGACCTCAGTTAGGAATTACTGTTCTAAAATATCCAACAAAAATACTGTAAGCTTCCCCAGATACTTCAAAACAGAAATACAGTTGTTGTTCTTGGCTTTGGGTTTATCAGAAGTTCAGTCCCTGAGCTAC
The DNA here is from genome assembly GCF_033815535.1 of Pezoporus flaviventris. Taxonomy (NCBI): domain Eukaryota; kingdom Metazoa; phylum Chordata; class Aves; order Psittaciformes; family Psittacidae; genus Pezoporus; species Pezoporus flaviventris. Next base: position 3,018,472 of record NW_026892584.1, on the reverse strand, counting down.
CAGCACAGAACCAGGTCAGCTTCTCTTTTACGGACCTTTGTTTTTTACTTTTTGTTTCCTTTGATCCTTTGAATGTCAGGAAAGTAACTCTTTTTTGCATTACAGTGATTAATTAATTACCAGTTCTTCACAATTACATCTTTTCCCCTATTGTCTGTATTGTGAGTATTTTGATTTGCTTACTTTTTTGGGTCTTTGCTACTTCCTGCCCAGGGTAACTCTGACATCAGTTTTAATCTTTAGCATTTTATGCTTTTGGATCTGCAGTTACTTTTACTGGTTAAAGCTACTTTGATTATTTCAGCTAAGTGCTACACTCTGCCAACGTAAAATAATATAGGAAATACATAAACTCAAAATGTTTGAAGTTAAGAGATGTCCAGCTGTCCATGTTGATTTTATAATACTGTACTTTTTCAGGATACACTTTAAATACCAATTAGTCTTCCACATACTTCTGGTTTGTTGTTGTTTTCTTTTTTTTAAGTGATTTCTTACTGTTCTTGCTTTGGTTATAATGATGGACGAATACAAAACGATATGACGGCGCTTGCATTAGAGAGTTTATATTCTAAGCCTGAGATAAAAAATGCCAAAAGGAATAAAAATCACAAGATGCCAGCAATATAAACATTATTTTCTTCAGTAGGCATTGCAGCTAAGGAAGATAAATGAAACTTTTGTGAATAGATGAATGAATGAATTCTTTTTTATTTATGCATTTTCTTCATGTTTTATCTGGAAAAGCAGAATAGATAAGAGGCGTTTATCACCTTTCCAAGAGAATCAACACTTGGGAATGGATGGCTTCTACATTTAAGCAAGTTTTTCTTTGTCTATTGTTGATATATCACAGAAAGATTGAAAGGAATAGGTCTGTGCAGGTAGAACAGGGAGTAGAGTTTGGCTGCAAAGCCTGATGAGTGGTGAGGATACACAGAAGGGCATGGACCCGTGTTGTATTTGCATAACTGACAGTTGAAAAAAGCAACACTTTTCATTATAAACTAAAAAGCTCACAAGAAACACTTGATAGTGATTCCTTTAATCCTGCACTTTCAGTCACATGATGGGACAGGACCACACTTTGAGGTAATCTGATTTTCTTCCCGTAGATTTAGGATTCTGCCAGGATTCCCTAATTGCTGTGGAATGTTGGTAATAAGCAGGGCATTATCACTTCATCTGGATTGTACAGTACTAGAATAGTTTGCATTTCTTTAGTCTCATTTACCATGGGGAATTTAGACATAACCTGACTGGTGAACCTACATAATCTTTTTTTAGGAGCACAGAAATTAAGACAAATGGTGCTGGCATTTTTTTTTTCCCCCTCCATGATGTACAGATCAGGAAAACCTGAGATCAGAACATAGTATTCAAATCCTTAAAGGGTTAATTGTTTTAACTCCTAAACTGTAAGTATAGCTTGCACAAAAATCTTCATTGTCATCTTCAGTGTCTTGGGTTTACTCTGAAGAAATTCGTAGTAGAAATTTTTTAATGGTGTAATGTTGAAAGTTCAGGTTTTCTCAGGCTTCCAAAATATATTGGATTTTTAAGAAATAGGTAAGAATTCATATGAATACTGAAAACACACATAATCTCTGATTTCTGAGATCTGCTTTGTGAATACTCTTATGGCTAGCATGGGTATTTGAGTGGTCAGATCATAGTTCTACCATTCCTTCCAGGGTCTATTTCTGTAACACACAGAATTCACATGCTGCTTAGCTGGTGGTTTTGACAGCTTATTCAAACCTAGTCAAACTTTTAATGCTGTGAAATCTATACAGATTATTTCTAAATACTGCTTGTTTTCTGAGCAAAATATAAGATCTTTAAAGCAAAATGCAGGATTCAGTTTCTCAGAGCTAAGATTTAAGAATGGTGTCGGCTTTTCCACTCTTTTGACAGGTGGGATTTACAATTTAAGTGAAAGCGTGTCATGCTAACTACTTTTAAATGCTTCATTACTCATAGCTCTTTTTTTTTCACCACTCACTATGGAGAAAACCATGTAATACAACAGAGTGGTCTGTATGGTGGTTACTGGATAGTGGCAGAGAAGGACCTGAATATACAAGAGGACCGTGTGTGCGTGTGCTGATTTTGGCTGGGGTAATTTTCTTCATAGTAGTTGCTATAGGTCTGTGTTTTGGATTTATGCTGCTTATACAGAGCCAAGACTTTTTCTGCTTGTCACCCCACCTCACCAGTGAGCAGGCTGGGGATGCACAAGGAGTTGGGAGGGGGCACAGCCAGAACAGCTGACCCCAGCTGACCCGAGGGTTAACCCAGACCATATGGTGTCATGCTCAGCATAAAAATCTGGGGAAGTAGAAGAAAGGTGAAGGAAGTTCAGAGCGAAGCCTTTTGTCTTACATGTGATGGAGCCCTGCTGTCCTGGAGATGGCTGATGGGAAGTAGTGAATGGGTTCTTTATTTTGCTTTGCTTGTGTTCACAACTTTTGCTTTACCTGTTAAGATGTCTTTATCTCAAGGCAGGAGTTTTCTCACTTTTGCTTTGCCACTCTCTACCCCAACCCACTGGGAGAGAGGGGAAATGAGTGAGCTGATGCATGTGGCTTAGCTGCTGTCTGGGGTTAAACCATGACAATGTGGCTTGAACACTCTCTGTGTAATGCTCTTACTGTGTCAAGGTGCAAGGCACGAGAAGCGAAATGAGTCTCTCCCTTGCATGCAAGCGTGCAACCAACCACATACCCTGTGTTTAGGAGCAAGTGAAATTTCGTAATTATATGGGTATTCTGTTTCCCAGGAGCACAGTTACCAGAACTTCTAATAGAACATTATACATTATGACCCTAAAAGTGTAAAATCAGACTCACAAAGCAGCAGCTTTTTGTCTGAATTAGCTGGTGAGAGCCCAGGATCCTGGAGGTGCCTACATTTTGTACCCCCTCCTCCCTTCCTTGTTATTCTGAAGGATGTGTACCGAAGTGACCAGCTCATTTCCCGCAGTCTATCAGCCATCTGATGACTGCTACTGACCTTGACTAGACTGAAATGATTATTTAGCCATTTAACTGGGGGAGATAACGTGAGTCCAAGTTCTTTGCCATAATTTATCAGTTTCCAGGCTAGTGCACGTAGGCATGATGAACCTATCACAGCTGTGGTTTAATGGATATAAATAGTTAAGTAATTATAAATCAATGAGCTCTGTAACTTTGGTATTATAATAATTACATTTTAAAAGGCACTACTTAGTTACAACTCAGGGATTATTTACAGGCAATAATTAAGGTCAAACTGACTTCCTTCTGAGTATTTGTATGAGCAGCATGTCAAACAGTAATTAATTTAAGGCAAACCTAATTGCCTACTGTACTGAAGTGTGTCATTACCCTAGATAATATGCTCTTGTGTCTATCACCGGTTATATTTTAAAGAGAAAATATGGATTTTTTTTAAATAAAAATGCAAATTATCTTAAGTTACTTTCCAATTAGGATGGTATAATTTCCTTCAGGGTTTTTTTACTCAGCCCACAGGAAAGGGAATAAAGTAATAGGAAAAAGAGTATGGCACATTCCACATATGAAGCAATCCTATGAAGAAACTACAGATGGGAAAAATTAGTGCAATCATTTTACAGGATTGTTCCCCACAGTATATTTCCCAGTGCTTTGTCTGGTCTAGTTTGCAAAGATGCAAATGATGTAGGTTTTATTGCTTCCCTTAGGGGAGATTATTCCAGCCTAATAACACTCACAGTTAGGAAATTTTACTGATGTTCAAGCTGTTTTTCTTTACCTGACTTTACCCCATTGCTCCCAGTTGTCAACTCCCGCAGGCAATTCAGAATAGTTCCTCTCCTTCCTGGGTGTTCCGAGCCAAGCAATACTCAACTATTTCTCTTAATCTTTCATCAAAATGGACATTTGGGCCTTGGAAAGCCTCCAAGTTTGAACACAGTCTCTGACTGCTGCCATGTGTCCATGTGTATCTGTGCATGCATACACTCATGTGTAGAGACATGTGTCCTCATGAAATGCATACCTCAGACAATGTCCCCATGGTATCCACTGAACAGTGAAGCATTCTCTCGCAAATGGATTTCTTCTCCCACTAGAAGAAAAGTCACCTCCAAGGCTGGTAGCCTTGAGGAAAGGTGAATTCACAGGGTCAGCACAGAGTCATAAAGGTGGGAAAGGGACCCCAGGAGGTCTCTGCTCTGACCCCCATTGCAGAGAAGGATGAACTATGAATGCAGACCATGTTGTACAGGACTTTGTCCAATTGAGGCTCAAAAGCCCTGAAGGACCCATGTTCTCCAACCTTTTTTTGGTGACCTGTTTGAGTGCTTCATTTTCTCATTGAAATATTTTTTCCTTTCTACTCAGTCAGAAACTAATCTTGTACTTGATAGTCTTCTGGGACTCATTTTAGGTCTGATGTACACTCTTCAGCAGAAACAGCAAATGTAAGAGACGGCAAAATGAAAAGTGTCTCTTGAGCTTTGAAAGGCAGCACAAACTTCTCCTGTTTTGGGTCAGATGAATGTTCTGTTACCTTCCCTCTTTGGGTTTTGCTTCCCAGTCCATTGTTAATTTGTTTAACTGATAAACCTGAAAACAATAATCTTTGGAGTAACAACTTAAATTGGCTTCTATTAAACCACTAGAATTTAGTCATATTATGATAGCTATTCTAAAAAAAATGTTGAAAAGTTTCTGCTGTTTGATGAAATGCTTAACATTACATGACCATTTGTAGTCACACTGGGCAGTCTTTCTGCATTATCCCTATGAAACAAGGATTTTCACAGGAAATTACCTTTCCAGTGATGATGCCTAAACATCTGTGTAAGTGTAGCATCTTCAACTTGACTTTTATTAAACTGTATTCTATTTCTCTTCCAGTTTCTTGAGTTTTCTTACAGGTAACTACAGCAGTCAACACCCTTTTCTGAGGCTGTTCTCCATATTTTATTCAGTAGAAAGGGTTTAGTAAGATGTAGTTGCAGCACTCCAAAAAAACAACAGAACATTTTGATTAACACATGTCAGATGTAATTCTGTTTTGTAAAAGTCGCAGAACTTGTAGTGGAGAAAATAGGCATTAGTTTAGGAAGATACATATGTGTAAAGGGAACAAAATAGAATGCTTTTATAGCGCCTTTTCCATTGCTTTATAAATAAATGCAATAGATGGAAAAATGACATGCCCTTATGATATAAAGTTTCCAGAAAACAAGGATGAAGTATTTCATACAAAGGCTGCCTACGAAGCCGTTTCAAAAACAACAGGCATTGCTCCAAAGTGACTGCGTTTGCTTTTCATCTAGCAAAAAAATTGGGTTTACAATAAGATTATTTTCTAGAGATCTACAGATACGTATCGAACCCAAAATAATAACTTAGGGATACTGTAATATCCTTTAGCAGAAATATTTCGAAGTGGACAGGCTGTTCAAAAAGTTTGGCTTCTTTTATGAACCAAAACAAGTAGCAGCATTCTTAGACACTTTTAGCATGCATGGCTTTGAGCACTTCTGAAAATTTGCCTATAGAGGTGAATGCTGAACTTGAAAAAATTATCCTTGAGCTCTTTGGAATATCTGGCTGCATTTTAGACAAATGCCTGTTCTATGATCTCTTGCCCTTTGATATACCAAAGCTTCACACTGCTATTTGATGAACTGCGTGTTGACAGATATTTATCAGGTTTTAGCTCACTTAAATAAAATAAAATAAAAAAAAAATGGTGTGGAGAGGAATCTTGGATTTTGTAGAGCTGTAGCTAAACTTTATATTTAGAGAAGTTGAACAGCCACCCAAGCAATCAGTCAGATTTTTTAGTCCCTTGAAAGGACCTGGAGCATACGGTCCAACTGCAGGCCTGGAGAGTTTTTCTTGCACTCCAATCCTTAGTTATATCAAGGCTTCATGGTTTTACTAATGTTACTGAGAAAGGTTTGCCCATGTTTTTCTATCACCAAATGGAGAAAATGCAGCAACTTTTCATGCTAATGCAGGGAATGTTTAGCTGATTTAGAAAGTATGTTACGGTTAAATACTGTAACTAATCCTACTGCAGAATAAATTGTTCCTAATAAAATACATGATAAGAGTATGTATAGCTTGGATGTATCGAATATTTCACAAGGAGCTGATTTTTAAATATCACAGATAGTTCCTGTACTATTCTAAGTTTAGGGTAGTACCCATTTACTAAGATGTCTGGATTGCATTCATGTTTTTCAGGTATACATTTTGACACAACACAACAATCCTGCTTTCAGTCCTGCTAGTGCTAGTGTTTACTTAGGAGTTCTTTCCCAGCCTCCCACCATCTGAAGAGCCTCTAAAGTAAATGTACAGAATACTCATTCCTGTAAAACTACTTGTGCATTTAATTGACAATTAAAATCTTGCCATGGCTTTCCTTCATTTCTGAATGTGTAACTGCCAAAATGCAACCTGATGCAAATCCATATTGGATCAGCAGGAATGTCCTGGCTGGCCCAAAAATGTCCGAGGTAGACCTGTAAGGCTACCTGTTGACTTATACCTCCACTGTTAAGTGGGCAGTAGCCAGTGCCTGACAGATTGCCTGGAAGAGCAGTGTTGCATCCTTTTTCATCCATCTATATAAAAATGGCCCAGGTTTTGAACATATGCCTCTCTTTCTGTACTGATGAATGTTAAATTTACTAGAGGAGTAATTATTTACAGCACCAGGCTGTTAACTTGCTCTTGTATGAACTACCAGTTCTATCCTGATTTATCAGTATTTAATTCTGCATTCCACATCTCCATTGACCTTTAAAAATATGTTTTGCTACCTATCAAAAAATTGTATAGAGTAGGAATTATTTTAGATCTTATTAGGATGATTAATTCTTTGGTTTTCACTTTGGTGCGAAGGATGGACTTGTTCAATGTACTTCTCAAAGTTACATGAAAGTAGTTTCTAAGCAATAGAAGTTGCAGAACTATGCCATGGGTGCGGTAATCAGGGCTACACGCTAGAAGAAGACATTAATATTTCTTCTGTAGAAGTTATTTGTTTACTTATTCCCCATAGCCTCTTTCCAAAGTTTGTGTAAGAGATGCTTAGCTATAGCAGCAAAGTAAAGACATGATTGCATAATAGATATGGGTTAGGATGACTTTTAATCTTTGCTGAATCTTCTCACTAAAGAGTGAATGATATGTAGCTGATGGAAGAGATACAGAAGAGAAAGAGCAGCTGGTGTTTTGACTGATTCTGTGATACTGTAATTATGTTTCTAAACCTGTGCCAGGTGCTTTAACAGCTCTAGCTAGGTTTTATTTTATGTGGATGTAAATAAATATAGTGGTTAATTTTCCCATTTCCTGAAAGAAGACTTTATAGGTGTCAGTGAAAACAATGTAATTGAGGCCGAGAAAAAGTAGGAGACTTAATTATTGGAACTGTGCAGCTGAAGTAATAGGGTGTTTGAGAGGTTGATTGGGTAGCTAGGGAGAAGTTGATGCAGCAGGCTATTTATAGTCCATCAGAAGTCTTTATTTGTCTTTTAATAAGGACTGAAAGCCAGGAAACGACCCAATATATGCTTTGAATACTTAGTAGCAAGAACACATGGTGCAGACAATGACTGGAGCTTGCACGGGTGCATATTGTATGGATAAGTCATTCATCAGTTAAAAAAGATTGATGACAGAAGTTAAGCAGTAGGAAATACATGGCAAAACGTAAAAGGAATGGATTAGATGTAAATAAAGGGGAAGGGGAGAAGAGATCTGCATACATTTTTAGACTCAGCTGCTGAAAAGCTTGACCAGCATCATGCTTTGTTACTTACTTTGCTACATTAGTAAAGGGAACCTGAGCCAAAAATTTGGTCTTGAACTAAATGTGTGGTTAAAGGTGAATGGGTCAGTGAAAGTATCTGACTGGCGGGAGAGGGAGGCTTCCATCAGGGCTAACGGATGGACAGTCAGCCTGGAATAGCATCCAGGGACCCTGGAGAGTCAGTGGGAATGGAGAATGGAGGGGAAGAAAGGATTTCTAGTTGCCAGTGGCACACAGATAAACTCTATGAAAGCTTAATTATCATATTCGTGAGGATTTAACTTGATTTAAATTTAGACGGTTTAGTGCAACATGAATCAGATAACATCAATAATAATAATATCATACTATCATCTCCCAAGCAACTGTATTTAACACAGACTGCAATTGTCTCCACTGGAAATATAAAACTAACTGGATAAGAAACAATGTTCAACACATAATGGAAAAAACTTGAGATATTTGTGAAATGCAGACATATTTTCTATTTCAAAAAATAATTTTTGTATTAGCTGCTTTAAAATGTCCTGTAAAGCCATACAAGATTATAACAAATCCCATAATTTTCCCTTTAAATCTCTATAATGGTGATTATTGTGCAATTTGCATTTCGACATGCAGTTATACTTTCTGGACTCCAGCCCTTCTGGAGCATGATCAACTTCAGGATAAACAACAAAAAAAGGATGTAATTATGTGTACTCACAGGAGATGAAAATTAAAACTGTTTTCCAGTTTATAGATGTTAAATAGGCTTGAGTCAATTAGCGAAATCGTCTTTCACCATAAGTTACGGCAATTAATTTATTAAAGTGAGGGGTGGTCACCTAGTGCAACTTCTTAAGCAGTTGCGTTTCTGTCAGTGACAGACAGAAGTCTTAAATCTTTTCTTTGCTGCAGTACCTAGCAGCGGAAACTGGTCCTTGCCAAAATCCGTAAAGCTGATGTCTTATCCTCCTCTAAATCCCTCCTCAAATCCTTTTTCTGCTGTGATGCTCGTGAAACATGCCCATCGGTTAGGCAAGTAGGGAGCTGTAGTGAAGTCTGTTTTCTTTACAGTTACTCAGTCTTTCCCATCCACTCCCACCTTGTGGTTTTTCTGTTCTATCCATTGCTTTTATCCTGGCCGATAATGCTGTTAGATGTCTGATGTAGGAACTCTTTCTTATTATTGTTTGCAAAACACCTAATTGAAATTAAATCCTTTCAGTTGGGGTTTCTAGGTGCAACTATAATATAAATAGTAAATAATGACTTTGTAAGATTAGAATTATCTCTAACCCAAAAATCCCCAAATAAGACTTCAGTAGTAGGTGGTTTGCAGTGCACTGTGGGGAACTAAGCAATGGGGAAGGCACTGGGATGCTTCAACAGAATCTCATCACCAGTCAAATGCTGCCTAGTAATATAAAGGAGTGCTAATAGATCTGGGGAACTGTATATGTACAACTCTACATGGCTTGTTCTCAAAACACCATCTGGACGAGGAGCTTAGAACAAAAGGTATTTCCATTGTAAGATTTTTCTTAGTACATAACAAAGTGATTTATCCATACTTAGGTCTGATTTATTAGTTGTTACTAACTTCTGGTTGGCCACTTGTGCAGAAAAAAGAGCTTCCCACATTAAGAGACCTTGGGAACAAAATGTAATCTGTGAGTCCTCATGTTGGAGCTACAGTAACTTACTTTGTCCTGCAGTGAAAAGTGTTTCATCTCAGAAGAGAGGAGATCCTTAGTTAAACCTTGCAGGAGAGGTGAAAGTCCAGGGTGACTCATAACGTCGGTGTGACTTGGATCTCTTAACATGTCACCTTGGCTGTGAGATTGATAATTGGGTCAAAACCAGCAATAAAAATGAATACACAGTGCATCACTAAGCCAGGAGGAGAGCACTGTGTCTTTTGAGACCTCTGTGTAACTGGTCATACCTGTTCTAAAACGAGTACATTCTTTGAGAGGCATTACTGACCTTACCTTAGTGTCTAATCGTAATAAATGACAGACTGAGTTAATTATTACTTGGTAATTCTTTATTTAAACTTTGTGCTAAGATTCATTTGCAGTATATTCTTTCATGCAGAACATAAAAGATGTAATTGTGTGCAGAGTGGGAGTGGTGTTTCCCTAGGTCAAATAAGGAATAATTTGTTTATATACTTGCTCTTTATGAAAAATCCATGCATGCTGTACACGAATATCCTGGTTTAGAGTTTCTATTAGTTGTTCGCACAAACTGAGCACAGTCGCTTTCTTAATGCTTGGGGGTCACTTTTCTTCCTACCCTGATATAGTAAAGCAAGGTATAGGTGTGTTTACACAGTGCAGCAGTAACTTGGTAAATCCTCCCAGGCCCAGTCTAAACTGCCATCCTTTCCCACTCCATACAGCAGTAATTTTAAACAAGCTGATCTGATTATTCCTTCTTGTGGGTCTTGTTAAAAAGCCAGGGCCCAGACTTTGCTTCCAGGCTGTTGATGAGCCATCCCCAGGGAAGAAACAAAATAATTTGTACTGAACCTTTTTAAACTCATCTGACTGAAACTGGTGTTCTGCCTTCAAGAAATCTGTTACAGACAGTACCCTGCTGGATCACTTTTTTGAACCAAAACAAATGTGTAGCTTTTGTATGTGCTTCACATGCATAGTCGTTGCACCATGGAATTTGTGTGAATTAGCAGAGGCACTGGATGTGTGGAATGAGATATGGGCAGATAAAAGTAGACACAATTTTGGGAAGTGTTAATGTAATTACAAAATAATGCAGTATCTCGGCAAAGAAGGAATGCGGGCTAATCCTCATGGGGTTTCCTTATCCATCTCCAAAATAAGATTCTTTTTGTTTAATTGCCTTCCTAAAAAAAAACAAACAAAAACAAAAAAGAACCCCCCCAAAAAAAAATAAAAATAAAAATAATCAAAACCAAAATAAATAAAAATAAAAGGAAAAAAAGAAAAAACAACAACAAAAAAAAACAAAACAAAGCAAAAAACCCCAAACACAAACCCAAAGTCTCAGTCCTCTGAAAGGTTCTGAACCTGACTTGCTTGGATTGCTGTCAAGTTTCTACCAAAATCAACAGGATCCTGTTGAGATTGAGATAATTCAATGTCAAAATTGTAGATAATTCCCAGCCAGGTATGAAAGACATTGTCCAGGAGACTGCAGCTCACAGCTGCTGCCCTTTCTCCCAAAGGTGGCTCTTCTCTTTTTTTTGTATCTCTTCATACAGGTCTCACTGATTTTTTTTTTGTGCTGGAAGCTCCTGGCCATTCCCTACCTCAAGAGCTGGTGTCACACTGGTACCATCTCTCTCTGCTTATTCTGGATTTTTTAGAATAGCATGAGGGAGGATGAATGAGCTGAGTCAGCATCAACACAAAGGTTAAGAAAGAAAGTCAAAACCAGTCACTTCAATCATTGCTGGCTGATGTTTGTTCCTAGTATCTAGGCCATGATAGGTGAATACGGGAAGACCAACAAAATCCTAAAGTCCATTGAATACCGGTTCAATCTCAGAAGTTTCCATAGAGAAGGAAAAGAAAAAAAAGTAATCACCTTTGCTCCAGGGAACAGGGAATGATGTGCTAAATACACCACATACACTGAAACAATCTGTAAAAGCAATCTCTGACAGTCCTGTGGAAGACTAGAACCACACTTCTCAAAGATGCTGATCAGCCACTTTAATTAGTGCTAAATTTACTGGCTCTCAAGGCACCTTTCTTTATGAGTAACAGTTCTCTGCGAGTATTTTGGGTTCACAGGCATCTGCTCTGCTTCTTAGGGATTCCTGTGCTGCGGAGCTCTCATTATCTCAGAGTCCAGAGAGTTGGGCTATACCACAGGGAAATGCAAGCAATTACAGAGGAAAGAAAATTGTTCTTCCAGCATAGGAAAAGGGATGGTCTGCACAGGGTACTAATTGTTTCATGATGCAACCACTGTTTTATCTACCAGCCATATTTAGAAAGCAAATGTTCTTCTGAGCTCTGCTATTTTTCTGTCCTTTGGATACCCTTGTTCTAAATTGTTTGCCCTATAATTTTTCTGAATGTTTTCTTTTTTGTGTCTGTATGTCTTAATATCCTCTTGATATCTTTGTCTTTGTCATGTTTGACTTTTTCAATAGGCTTGCTTTTTCCTTTATAATTTCCTTTCTCTATTTTTTCCTGCATATTCCTCTCCCTTTACCCCAGTATTGCATTTATTTATTAACTTCATTTAAGCAGTCTCAATAGAGCATGAGGACCTATTCTGTTGGTCACAATCTACAGAGCATAGCAGAAAGGAATTTTATCCTCCTTTCACAGATAAGGAAAACATGGCTCTGCCCAGTCAGTGTCTTGACCTAACTCGTGTAAGGAAGCCAGATACTTTGAGGCTTGAAACAGAATAGAATAACCCAGCACATCGTAACCCTACCCACATCAGAGCTGGACTTGTCCAGAAGGATGCTGTGAGGCACAGTATCAAAAGCCTTAGTAAAATCCAGAAAACCTGGAGTTTCCGTGAGTTTCACTGACACAAGGCTATAAGCCATCCCTCTGTTTTTTTAACACTCCTTTTCACTCTGTGCTCTCACTTTTCTCTTTTCTTCTGTACTTTTCCAGAGAGAACAGTTTATTCTCTACGGTTACTCACCCTTGGCCACTTTGCTAAGTGGGTATCTTTCCACCCAAATCAGTGGCAATGATCTCAGGTTACAGGATGTTTCATCAACTGCAGAACACCTGTATTGCATAACTCAAGTAAGCTGAACAGTACACCTATCTTGAAATAACACTATGCACACAATTTAATTGCATAGTTACTGTGGAAAAAAAAAAAAGCCAATGAAAATTAATTATTTGGTGGTAACTATTCAGTGACTATCAGCAATGGCAGTAACTTGCTTCTTTAACTTAAGATAACACTTTCAGTGCTTGCCATTTTACAGTAATCATGCAGATTAATCTATTAATCTACTGGTGTGCAAACAAAGTGATATTGTGGAAAAATGCTTGCACATAACATCCCAAGCTAACACAGCAAGAAAAGGTTACTCCTGCTGCCTCCATAAATATTACTGACAACCGTATTCAATAAACAGGGAAAAACAGAGTGTCTTCATTAAATTATACCCATGTTCTGCTGCAGGGCAACAGGGAAAGATCCACAACTGGGGAAAAAGGAGGAAAAAAGGTACATGTTTGACATATGTAAATGAAAAGGTTTGACATGTACAAATGAAGATCAAATAGTCTCTTTGGTTTTGCTGTCCTTGTCTGTGGCAAATTATTTGGGTAAGGGAAGATTAGTTAAATTACATGATGAAACATATGCTCTATGTCATTATCTAAGCAAAATGACTACTGTTCTGTTTCTTTGAGTTATTACTACCTCCAGCTCTCCAAACCTAAACTTCAAATTCTGAGAGCAAGATAGAATCAGCTTCTCTTAATGGGGGGTGGAAATTAAATAATCTATGTATCTAATAATTAGGTTGTAAATTTTTAACATGGAAATGAATAGTTGGTTGAAAAAAGAGAAAGCTGAACTTCAGACTTTCTAAACATTAAAAAAAGAACCATATTTCGGTAACTTTTCTGAAAACAGTTTTGAATCAATAGGTTTTCTCAACGGATTTTAGCATCCATTCTTGCATGTGGACGTAAAGAACCACAGTTCATCTACATAAAGATCAACAACAGAATAAAATAAGGCACGAATAAGAGACTGTTTATTCAAGACCAAAAGTGGATACTCCTATTCCAAGATAAAAGCTTATCAGCGCTAAGTCACTTCTTTAGGCTAGACAGCTCCACCAGTTACAATGATGCTGCTACACAGTACAACAAACTTACTTCCTCTGATTCAACATGATCAAAGGGGCTTTTTCCGCTTTTACTTCAGTTGAGCTTAACCACTTTCTGGTCAGACCAATGTAGTATTTAATGCAGTAACAACACCATATTTACAAAGGCACAGTATATCTGTGTTATCGTACTGTTGAAACCCCATTTACTCATTTGAACATGTCAGCATTTGAATTGGTCCTGTTTCTGTTTTGCCTGGGTGTCTGGAAGATTGGGATGCAGTGTCTTGAGCGCTAATGTAATAGAGACCTTGAAGAAACAGTATCTACTAGAAGTTCACAGCAGCTGTTGTTCTGTATGTATTTCGTTAAGGTGCTTCATTATTAATGAAAATTTTAAGGGAGTTGTTATCCTATATTAACGCATGACAAGAGATTTGAATCTATTATTGAGTCATAATAGCTACTGGCATGGTGCTTTTTTCACTAGTAACTGGTTGGAGGGCAACCTTTGGACATGTTCCTTCAGCAACACCCACTCTTCTAGGGAAAAGGATTATCAATGCAAATTACAGGGGTGTGTTTATTAAAGGTTACTAATTTGAAAAAAAAAAAAAATTTGCTGAGATGAATGACTGGTAAAAGCATCTGTCATCCATTTTGAGACCGAAAGATTATGAGAAACACGGAAAGTAAAAGGAGTTTTTGATAAAAGGGAGGCCTGGAAGCTGTAATTGCTTATTTCTTTAGATTTGTCCTAAATTTCCTATTCAAACCTCCAGTTCAAGCATCAATAACTATTCTCAGCCTCTTAAATATTTCTATTAGAGGTATCTAGTCCATAGATTTTCCCCTTGTTATCTAAATTTCTCCTAGAATTGTGCATAGTCCCCAAAAGCCTTGAGTAGCCAAGATCCTACATCAAACCTACGCCCTTTCAGGAAGCAGTGTCTTGATAATCTTGATAACCTGACATCTGGGTCAGGCTGTGAATAAAATATTTCTCAGAACTAAATGATTTTTTATATCCTATGTTATCTAAATGACACTCATTCAAAAATCCTCAATACCCTTTAATTCCTTCTGCTGGAAAGTCCTCATATCTCCCATGACAAAAGCTTTGCTGATTGACAGTACTTTAACTTCCTTCTGCTGACTCATCTTTCTCTAGCTCAAGCTAAAAAAAAATGGAACACAGATTCAAGTATCTATAAATTAAACACAGATTAAAATTCAGGGCTCCCCTTTCCCATGTAAATGATCTTTTGGCTGCTCGAGGATTCATAGTTGCCCACCGCTATCTCTTTCTGAGCCAGTGAAACTCTTCACAGTGTCTTCAGTAAGAAGGAATGAGAGTACTCCCTCCAAATTTAGAATAACTGAAGTTTTAGCTCTCTTCATGGAGATGGGAGAAACCTGGTTGCACCTCCTCATTATGAAAAGGTACTAGGTTTTCATTGTTCTGAATGAGACCATTAACAGCTTGGGCACAGTCTGAAGGAGCTGGTACTTCCTCCTTTCCTCCTCCGCAGGAATGAATTGATAATCCCTGGTTACTTTTTTTTTTCAAAGATAGTGCTTAGGCATCCATCTTTAAGAATGCATTCTAGGCTGAGATTTCTCAAATAGGAGGAGACTGCTCTCTGCTGTGTTCAGTCTAACATGCAGATATTGCTTTAAGATTAAAGACCTAGTTTTGCTCATGTTGTTTGCTACTGGTTGCTTATTCTACTTCACATACAGCTTGTATTTTACATCTGTAAATATTCTTATACCCTTGAATACAAAAGCTTTTACAAGGAAGCCCATTACAATATCAGAAACCTACTTTCTCTTTTTGGATAGCACTTTCAAGCTCTAAGTGCTTGAAAGATGCTTAAGGGAGACCAATACCTTTACAGAGCTTAGGTTGATCGTAGATGAGTCAAAGACATGATATTACTTCTTTGAACAGGACCTGATTTTTACCCAACTGGGAAATCCCACCTTTATCCTCTAAGGACTCAAGCGTGGAAGTCATAGTTTGGGAGAGGGTGTTGTGACTTTAAACAGCTGTTGTGTTCACTTGTAGCTGAAATGACCAAATAAAATAGTTTAGATGATAGACCCAAGAGACTGTTTGGGTGATAGAAGCTAATTCCCAAGGACATCTATAAATCCATATGAAATGTTACACCCTCTGCTCCTGAAATCACTGTCTTATGCTCAGCCCCTAATAGAAAGCTTGCAAGAGTTCTGCAAGAAAGGATTCAGTTTCGATGTTATTCTCCATCATGGTGAAGTGATCTTTGGCCTGATCATAACCTTTTTGACATTTTAGTCCTTCTGCTGAATTGAAGACAGTGAGAATTTCCTCTACAGACATTATTAACATTAAAAAGTGCAGTTTCATTGCAGAACTGACAAAGTGTGAACATACAACTCATGAGACTATCTTGACTTCAACAACTCCAGGCTAACAGCATTTCAGTGATCCCTGCTGCACTTCAGCCTCTGTCTTTTATTTATTCGAAAACAAGTTTATTCTCTTATTTGCAGAATCTGAGCTCTGTCATTTCCACTGGACTGATACTTCAGGATGAAGCAGGATGAAAACATTCTCTGAGAAAAAACCCCAAGCCCTACAGAAAAATGTCAACTGTAATTCAAAATAGCAGCTTAAGGATTTAAACAAAATACGCAAATGAGAAATATCCTGAAACAATTATTAGTCTCTTTTTTTTTTAAAGGGAGGATAATTATGACTGTAACTAAGTTGATGTTACTAGAAAGGACCATAAAGTTCTTGCTCTCTCTATCAGCTTCCAAGCACACTGAATTTGCATCTACGTTTTACAGCTCTTTGTGTGATAAACTTAATCCTGTAATGGGAAATCTTCTTCTGACCTAGCTGATACCTGTAGCACAAGGCTAAGTCTGGCCACTTAGCTATAAAACTTTGTCAGCTTTATGACACTTCTCCCGAGCAATTCATGGCTGCTTTTATCTAATGTGCGTTTTCTTTCTTTTTTTTTTCCCTTGCGCAAGTTAATTTTTATGTTACATTCCCTGCCACGGTACTTTGAATTTTCTCAGATTTTAACACCAGTTCCTTGCGGCTTTTAGCTTTCTCCTTCTTGTTCATCTGCTCCCTATTCCTCTGTTCAGGAATCCTGTGCTCATTTCTTGTGCTCATGATGGAGACTTCTTACTGCATATGAACATTTTGTATTCCTTCTTTCAACCTGAAGTGTTTCTCATGTGTGGACACTTCTTCCATGGAAAAATATTTGTAAAACTATCCTCAGTGTTGTTAGGATCAATTTTGACGATGGTATGAGGAAAGAAAAAATCAGAGACCTATAGAGATAGGTAAGGTAGGTAGGAGCATTGCAGAGATGTATAGAGCTTTGGAAGATTTGTGGAAGTGAAGCTGTGAATGGACTATCGTTAATAGTAGAGGAAGTAAGCAAAGCAGTTTTGGGATTTCTTTTCCCCAGAGGTTAAACCTTCTGGTAAACTTCTTCATCTAGATTTCTGCATGGATTTCACATAGAGAAGCATGACTAGGGAAAGCTCATGACTTGTGTAATGTTGGTTTATGGCATAATGCCCCAGTTTTGGTCTCAGTGTTGCAGCCTGGAAACCTTTATCAA
Organism: Pezoporus flaviventris; assembly: GCF_033815535.1. Lineage (NCBI taxonomy): Eukaryota > Metazoa > Chordata > Aves > Psittaciformes > Psittacidae > Pezoporus > Pezoporus flaviventris. Next base: position 3,001,231 of record NW_026892584.1, on the reverse strand, counting down.
GGTAGAGTTCAACTCTTATGGAGAGACATTAAACTTAAATATAGCTTGGATGACTGGGTCACATCCTTTGTCTCCCTATGGGAACAGGTTGCAATGTATTGTCATTTCACTGTATTTGGTAATTAATTTTGTGCAATGTGAGTTTCGGGTTACACTAAGTTATTGAGTATTTACTGCTTGATTGGTCATTAGAATTAGTTCCACATTTTCAGTATGTGACAATTTTACTTTTAACATTTCTGAAATTTAGAAGGAATCTGTATTGTATTAACTACTTAAAATGTCTAGACCTTCCCTTTCAAGTATAGGAGTCTTCCTTACTAGAAATTTCAAACAGCACAATACACCTTAATGTAGGTTCATATAGAACTTTTTTATTAATAATATTGGACTAACTATTCAGACTACTAGGACTCTGTTGTTTAAAACATAGTTAAAGTATAGCAAAACATGATACTATTTCCTAGTACAATGAAGGTGTTTTATTAGTGCATCAATTGCAGTAGACAGTAGTCGTCCTTTTCATGTAACTGTGCTCATCTACTAATGTTGCTACCATTGCTACTAAACGTTGTTTTATTTAGGTGTCTGAGACTTTAATTATATTCTCTCTTATTGCCTTTATTACAATTAAATAATTTGTTATCATAATGTTCACCCTTCCCTCACTTGAAACATTATTCCCCTCTTGGGCTATGGCTTGAGGCTTGATAGACTGATCTGTCACTAAAATGTTATTGAACGGGTTCTCCTCCCTCTATTGCTTGTCAGAAACAGCAGCTGCCCTCTCCTTACTCTTACACATCTCTTTGCATCCTCATTTGCTTTAACCATGGCAAGCAAACATGACAGTAACCTTGAGGTTTTTTGGCTTGGTTGTTGGTGTTTTTTGTTTGGTTGGTTGTTTTTTTTTTCTGGCAACTGGACTTCCAGTTCAAACAACTCAGCCAAGTTGAGTAACAAATAAATAACCTTTCAGATATCTCTACAGCACCTCAGCATCTAAGCAGGTTTACATGGAGGAAGTATCAGGTGACGAATGTGACAAATTCTGTACTTTGGCAGTGGGATTATCCAAAAAAAATCTAAAGCGTGCAACTGGATTTAAAACGCAAGTTAGGAACAGGGACTTCCAGCCTTGACTAAGTATTAATGTGTTCAGAAACATTTAAGTGCCTTGATTTTTAATTTCTAATGTACTTTCTCTTTAGCCCTTCTGCTAAACTCCTGTATAGACACTCCTTTATTTACGCATAGGTTGAAAAACCTACCTGCATTATGAAATCCCATTGGTTTCGGCTATGTTTTTCATAGGTGTCACCCTGAACCCTTGTTTTTGTGGTGCATGCGCTATATCAGAAGTTACTGTAACCTGAAGGCGAGGGCATTAAATGAAATGATGACCCAAGAAGATGTGGTAGCTTGATTTTGAACACATGACACAGGTCATAAAAGGAATAATTTTTTCATTGTATGAATTAAGTTGCAGGGCTACTGTTAAGTTAAACTTAAAATAACCCTTTTAAAAGTTGTCGAGGATAATGAATTAGCCAGGAGGAGCTGGAGTCTGCTGCTGCCAACTAAAGTGCTTGGGGACTTGAGATAGAAGTGAACGATAAGAAGTAACTTTCATGCATTCAAATAAATTACATGTTGGGCTTGGCTTAATCCTGGCATCAGAATGATCTCTGGGGTTTTCCCTACATTATCTTAGTCTATGATTATGCAAATATCCTTTTAATGTAGCGACTCCTTAACAGGAAATTAGTCTCATACTTGCTCATAGGCTCTTGCAACCAACAGACATTTGCTTGCAAAATCCTAGTCTGTCTGAGGTACAAAAGGCACATTAACCCTTGAAGTGCCAAAACTTTGCAAACATGCAAATAACAGGGCATGCTTGGATACGTTGGGGATGTAGCAGATGAATCACCGAAGAGATAAGTTTCCTAACACAAAAATATTGCTGGGTTTGAAAGTTCACCCTGCATACAAATGGTATTAAGTTTCCATTTTGCTTTGTAAGGAAAACAGGGGAGGGAGAAAAACCTTACAGAAAAGCAGGATTAAAACTGCGTAAGACACGGAAATGAGACAAAGCATAAAGACAAGAGAAATGTGATCATTAGTATTAAATGCACAGCAACCTGCTGAGCCCAGGTAGTCTACATCCTCATCCATGGATAGAGACGCGCTCTGATTTATTGCAGTGATGTTTTCAGGAACTGCACAAAAATGGGGACTGTGAGGGTAACTTGCTTTTTTTTGGATAACAGGAACTTAGGAATGGGGATCAGATGCTTCATCTGGAAAGACAGCTGGTATCCTTTGGGAGGAGTGGAATTGAATTCACAAAAATTGCATTGTGTTACTTGCCATAGTATTCATGTATATCTCTGAATAAGCAGGAAAGCTTGTTTTTTTTTATTTCTTCTTTTTGTAAATCTCTGCCAGGTGAATTTATATTTTTCTTAAACTAAGGGTTTCTAGTATAAGAGGTCATATTTCTTTTTACGACAAAAAACAAAAAATACCAGTTAAGCGCTTGATGTCAGTCTTGGATAAACTAGCGTCAAATTGGCAGGTAGTACTTGAGGTGCACCCCCCCCCCGCCCCCAGCCCCCTTTTCTTTCTTTACCCCTGATTGAACACAGACAGCTAAATCCTCAGAGTTACAGGGGAACCTAATGAAATTAAGCATCTAACTTTCCATCGGGATTTAAGGTAGTACCTGATTCATTCAAGCTATTTTGAAACTCCCATCAAAGTGAACTGTTCAAGGCATGACCTTCAGGTAACACTTGAATCAGCCACAAGATCTAGACTTCCAGCTCTGTGCTTTAAATGTAAGATCTATCCTTTCTTCTATATCCAGTGTATTCTGCTTGTAATTACCAGAAATTACCATTAGAGAATTCAGAGTTAATCTGAGGCTCATTAAAGAGCAAGAAGTTATGCTTAACTATTTAAATAAATTGTTGTTGATCTGGTTTCTGGAGATTAAACTCTGTAACTTTATCTGCTACAGATGGGAGAAATTCGCTAATACAATAGCATGGTATCTTAGGGTAAAAAAAACCTAACAAGCATATGTAAGTACACCAAGAGTGAGGTTTGAAAATGCTATATAGGCAGTATTTCCATGACTCTCCATTAAATCCCATCTGGTGAAACACAGCCCATTTTCACTTTTTCTGACTGCTGTAGCAGATTCTAGTGAATCCCAGATTAAGTCTGAAGACACACAGAAAAAAATGAAAAATTTGCTATTTGGAATTGATTTTGTTTTCAGTGGATTAAAATCCTAAGAAACAGCCAACTGCTGAGGTTCCGCTAGCGGTTTCACCTCCAAAATGACTCTGCAGTGCTACACGCAGCATGCTGAACCACTAGCATTCAAATTCAGCAGAAACGGGTCCCTGTGCTAATTATGCCATCCAGAGAATTGTGAGATTTTATTTACCATCTGATCTATGTAGTGACCTCTTGGGTAGGCCAGTGGCCTCAAAACCAAAACATTCTCCTGATTTCTTTATTGCTTATGAATCTCTACACAGCTGATTATCCCCTTCAGTAGGAATACAGTAACTAGCATCAGCTCGCAGTTTTTATAGCAATTTTGAAATTAAGGTGCATGAATATCAAATTGTATATTTGCTTCTGTTCCTTGATACAGCCACATAAAATGATTCAGGGGTTGGTGGTTTTGCCAATTTGCTATCTTCTGTGAAATGGCAAAAAAAAATGTTACAAACCTGACAAAAATGAATTTAGAGGAAGGTTACTGGTTTATTTGTATTGTTCCACTAGCCACTGGGCTATTTTAAATGTTAGTTTTTAAATGATGATTTCAGAGTTAAAGGAAATAATGCCAGTTGTTCAGGTATTACAGCATTCACTGGAGGACCTATATTGGCATCATAATTGCTTACTGTAAGTTAGAGCTCTCTCTCTTCATGTTTCAAGACGTTGTATTCTGCAGTTCTATTTCCTTCTTGGAAACCAAGCAAGACGTTCATTAGGAAAATACTTTTATTGGGAAATATTAGAACTTTTTTAATTTTTTGGATGACCTACATGAAATGGGAATTATGTCATTTTTACCTAAGCCTATCTGGTGATACTAAACACAGATAATCAGCTTTGAAGACCAAGTCTTTGTTGCAAACATATAAAAATACCTACCTGCCTTATTTAGCCTACAATTCACATCAGAAAACGGTCCAGTATTAACAATGCCATGAGTTTAGAAGCTTTAAATCCTATGAGAAATTTTCATATTTTTGTTCTACATAATTTGAGCTAAACTGTAGGGGTTTTCTGAACACTTTGGGAAGCACTAATCATGCCACAGGTTTATTGAAGCCACCAAAGCTGTGAGAGCATTGATTTCTTTGTTGAGAATTCACATGCAACCAGATGTGTGAAGAGTGTATTTAGCTGAATGGGACTGTGAGCATCTCGGAATCCTATATGAAAGAACTTACCAATTACTACAGAAATTTGGTATTTCACACAGATTTTAGAAAGCTTACAGAGTGGCAAATTATAGTTGGATGAGGAAGTGGCTATTTGCAATTAACATGGCTGCAGAAGAATATATCTAGCAAAAAGTACCCTTCCTTCGAGTATTTTGTAGTTTGTCATTGCACATGCAGAATAAAGTACCACCAAATGTAAAATCATCTTTATTCTTACAAAATGTCAGTATTATGGAATGACATAATTACATCCTATTCTGTCAGCATCATCAGATGTTGATGAATAAATGGGAATTTACTTTTTACAGAAATACAGCAGTTTAAATGAAGAATTAAAGATCACAGTCACTTGCTGGCAACTAGATTTCAAGACAAAGTGGATTGTCACATCAAGAAGTATTGCTGTTAGCATGCCCAAAGAGAAAAAAAGCTGAGAGAAATGCAATCTACTTTCCCTTCATGGCAGTTGCACTTCTGAAATCTTGAAAATAATTAGAGATGCATTTTGTGCTTAAGTGGAGCACAGGAGTATGCAGCCTGTCCAAAGTCACTCTGATGTAAAAAGTAACATTTTTCATTCACGTTCTTACTACTGTTTACATCCACTCACAAGATGTGGAATCACTGCGAAAAATTTGCCACTGACAAATAAGTGTCTAAAAATGCCAAAATGGATCACAGATTAACAGAATGGTTTGCGTTAGAAGGGATCTTTGCTGTCAGACTTCACACCTGCGACTAGAGTCTCAATACTCCATCAGAAAGTTGGGCAATTGATGCTTAGACTGATGTCACTGGGAGCAAGTCTCCAGCCCAGGATATTTTGAAAGAAGACACTAAGACACAGAAATTTGGGAGAATGTATTTTAATAAGCAGTTTGATTAAATCTATCTTAGGCTGGCTAATCATAGGTCATAAAAATGCTGTTTTAAAGTTGTAATAAACAAAATCCTTCTTACTGAAAGGGAATGAACTTGAAGAAGTAAAAATCAGACAAGACCCAGAGCAGTCAGTCAATAACAACTTCCAAATGCACGCTATAAAACTGTTTCCTACTCATTATAATGACAATTGAGAGAATTAAAAAATACACATGATACAGGCTTAATTTTAGAAAAAGCTCCTATTAATATGGCAACAAATCACCAGTTCAAACAATGCTTTCAACTTCTAATTAAGGGGTTGTCCTCACTTTCTTCTCAAGAATGAAGGCTACTATAACCTTCAGAAATGGAGACTTAGAGCAAGTTCAGTGGTGCTGCAGTATAGCAGGATCAACAAATGCAGGTTGTTGAAATATGAATTTCTAAAGCCAACAAAATGTCCCATTAGTTCTCAGTCTTTTTTCAAAATCATTTCTTGCATCTGAATTTTCATTCCTCCCACTGTAGCATTTGCCAGGATAAATAGCAATAATTGTTCAGCTTTGTTTGTTTCTTTGCTTGTTTTAACTCTCCTTTTCTTCTTGGATGTGTTTACAATAAAAACTGATCGCTAAGATCTGTCAGCCACCTGAGAGTAACAGCACCCCCTTCTGGTTTTAACAGTGCGAGGTCAAATCTGGAACTCCCATCATGTAAGAAACCTGTGTAGGAGAAACAAGTCAAAATATTCTCAAACTAGACATTGGGTCATAAGAAATAGGCAAAGGAATATTAGTGCCACTATATTAGCCCGATCTATTCAATTGCAGGGGCAGAGGAGCAATTTTAGGATGGTTCTCGTGGGCCGAGAAGTAGCTCTGTGCAGGTGTGGTAACCAGCATGTCTTCATCACTGTATGCAGTGGCAGCACTCCAAATACCTGTTCATGCAGAGACTCACTTGACAGCAAGGCTCCTGTCCCACTGCTTCCTCCTGTAGTGTGGGCATACATACTTGCGATTCAAGTACCTGTCTGTTCTGGGCTCACGCTGCCTGAGCAGCCATTTTTCATCTCTTCTGATGCAACCACAGTGGGTGGAGAGGATTATCTGATGGGCCAACTGTGCAACAAGTGGCCCATCCTGTTTAATTAGACCACCACTCTGGCCTAACAACTCCTTTATAATCTCAGCACTGGTATCTTTAAACTTGCTTAGATTTTCAGGAAGAAGTGTCTAAGACTTTGAAATGTTATGCTACTGTTGTGTTTTGCCATACCAAGCAGTATACTGTTTATGTGAGAATTATTTCAGGGATCCTTCATGTAGAGAGCTGCCTGATATGTAATCTGTATGCATTACGCCTGATCAGTACTTCAAACTTCACAGAATCACAGAATGGTTTGAGCTGGAAGGGACCTTAAAGATCATGCAGTTCCAACCACCTGCCATGGGAGAGGTCAAGGGCAGGGACACCTTCCCCTAGACCAAGTTACTCCAAGCCCCATCCAACCTGGCCTTGAACACTGCCAGGGAGACTGGGCAGCCATAGGTTTTCTGGGCAACCTGTGCCAGTGCCTCAACACCCTCAAAGGGGAGAACTTCTTCTGATGTCTCATCTAAATCTCCCCTCTAAGTTTAAAGCTATTCCCCGTTGTCCTGTCACTACAGGCCCTTGTCAAAGCCCCTCTTCAGATTTCCTGATGGCCCCTTTAGGCACTGGAAGCTGCTCTAAGGTCTCCATGGAGCCTTCTCTTCTCCAGACTGAACAAGCTCAGCTCTCTCAGCCTGTCTCCATAGGAATGCTTGATACAGTTATGTTTTAAAAAGCAATTGCACTTCATGCAGTACATAGATGCTAAAATACACACAGCACACACTTAACTATTAATACATATCTTCTTGGTGCATTTGTGATAAATAAGCATTATTTCAGGCACAAATACAATTGCAGCAGAAATGGAGCAGAGGGGGGAGATGTGCAACACTGAAGCTTCCTAAGTGGGAAAGCAAGCTGAAGTAATGGTGTCATGTATAGTCTCTCCCTCCAAAGAGATCATTTCTATAGATAAATTCACACCTGAATATAAATGTTGGGGTCATTTATAAGATTCCGTTTTCTCCTGTTGGATGTTTTGAAGGATCTAGCCCATGCTGCTTCATCTGCACTGCGATATCAAACAAGTAATCATAACATTCGCACCTAGAATTAAAATGAAAATAGAAGGAAAATGTAAAGTAAGGCCCAAGTCTTGCCATGTTTTTCAAAAAGTAGTGATTTACTTCCTTGAGCTTTACATCACCAATGTAAATGTCTGAATGCACAGCCCCATTACCATTTATTTCCATTACTGCTGTAAGTGAAGCGCTCATCATTTTTGCTACATGATCCTGATTTGCTGCATTTCCATCAGCAAATGAGGAAGTAAATTCCAAAAATGGGACTAGGGAAGACTAATCAAACAGTATTGGCTGGTGTCATATAAAAGCACAGATTGCCTGCAGGTATCATATGAGGAAGGACTTGTCCCTGTGAAAGGAAAATGTTGGCAACCCTATCAGCCAGCATTGATATGAAAGGAAAATTATGTGGTGGTATCGTGAATGAACCCATGGCTAAAGCTCCTTATACATTCAGTGAGGCCAGAACTTAATGTTCTGAATCATTGTCCATGGTTGACATTAAGGTCATTATTAAGATTTTGAGGTATAATGGCAAAAGATACCTAAAAGATATTCCTAAATTCTACTCACATCGTTTTGGCTTTTTCCCATGTTTCTCCCCATACGTAAACTCCGTGACGTCTGACCAATACAGCACAAGAGTCTGGGTATTTTTCCATTGCACGTGCCATTCTTTCCTTGAGATCCTTCTCTTCTGGTGTGTTCTCAATGATGGGAACCACTAGTGTATCATCATACCTAAAAGAAAAAATAATGATCATGTGTTTAAATAAAATGCTGTGTCTGGGTGCACGACGCTTTTCCTTAAGAAACAGATTCTCTGCGCAAAGATGTTAAATTCTCAGCACTAGTGACTTTATGCTCTTCTCTTCTGAGTCATCCTGTAACCTAAGAACTCTCAGGAACACCTTTCACTCCCAAACCCACATTATTCTGGCAATATCTAAGCTATACTTGAGGCACAAAAAGAGAAAACCACTTTAATGTATAAGGTGCAGCTATTCAGATATAACACTTCGTAGTTGAGCCCCTTTACAACTTTTTCAGACTCTTCATCCTATATTGGCATCACCTACAAGTTTTATCTCAGATTAAATTATTTAAAGGAATCACATCATGAAGAAGGAAATTAAACTGTTTGCTGGAGAGCAGAAAAAAATTAATTTTGGTAGTCCAAAAAGCCCCTGGAAATAAGACTGTCCTGCTAAGGCATATAAATAGAAAGTAGAGTCAACACATGAAAAATAAATTCTCCCTGATGGAGTCATTGGTGGGCTACATGTGAACTTAAGAGAGCCTGAGAACCCTAGTTCCAAAGACAAGATGATGCATGTTACTCAGTGGAACTTGCCTAAGAGTTTCTTCTGAAGGAGGACTATGATATTTGGCATTGCTTGAATCTTAATTAACACTGGCAGAAACTTGTTTAAATAGTTTTAATAAGTCCCCAGCTCAAGTTCAGATTTATCATTGAGATCACACAGATATTTCATGAGTGGATGCTAGTAGTAGTTACTTTATAAAACAGAGAGGAAGCAATAGTAAAAATAATACAGCTTGTACTTCAATTCAGATATTCAGAAAATTAAGAAGTTTTATCTGTTACAATTTTCAATGCTGATGCTTTCCCAAGGAAGTCTACACAAACAGTGAATGAAGAAAATTAAGTGGCTCTTGTAGGTTTACTTGGACTCTTACATATTCTGATCATTAAAATTGGATTTGGAGTATTTGCTACTAGAGAGGCCAAATGAGCTAAGATACTGGTCTCCTAGGTTCTGTTTTCTACACAAATGTGAGTCTGGAAGCAGATATAAATACCATAACTGATTATTAATCATAACATAAGCTTTTTATCACAAACCATTATCTGTAAACCCCCATGGAGACCCTGAATGACTAAAATACTTGGTATCTCTTTAGTTTTATTGAAATATAAGCAGCCTACATTTAGCCAAATCTTCATATAAAATACTGTGGACAGCCTGAGACTTTCAAAGCTATTTACTTCAGATAGAGTTCTCTTTCTACTGAAGTCAAAGGTATAATTATTCTGGCATCGCTAGGATCATATTTAGGCTAATATACACTTCTGATTATCCTACCTGCAGCATTTTCCTGGATAGCTTCCAGAAAAGGTTAATGTAATTTGAAACAATATATTGTCAATCCCTTTTTTGAAAGATCCTATTCTGTACTACCAAATTTCTTCTGAATTCAATGGGGAGCCATGTGAAGCAAGACAGTGCAGTCAGTCTAGTATACACATATATATCCTTAGGAACCATGTAATCTGGAACTCTATTTCTTTAGTTTTTCTGGTAAATTAACAGCATGACTCAGGATAACTCAGAGATACGGAATCTAATAAATACAATGTCTCCTGACTAACATTTAGGAATTTTTGAGAATTCAAAATGCACATCCAAAGAAGAAAATTGTTGTGGATGTTTTTTAAAAACAGTGTTGTTAGACAGTTTGCTATCAGGGGTCTATTTTGCCACATTAAAAATACAAATGCTAATGCCGACAAAGAAGTATAGCTGGCAAGTCAACTAAAACTGAGTAAAATGTGCCCAGGTATAAAATCACATGCCAGACAAATGGCTTGCTCCCTTGCCAAAGGGCAATAGATAGTTACAAAAATTAACATAAAAAAGGGGAAAGAATTTAGCATTTCAATTTTTCACCTAATTGTTACATATTATATACCTCATAGCAGCCTTCCAATACCTGAAGGGGGGCTAAAGGGATGCTGGGGATGGACTATTCATTAGGGACTGTAGTGATAGGACAAGGGGTAATGGGTTAAAACTTAAACAGGGGAAGTTTAGACTGGATATAAGGAAGAATTTCTTTCCTGTTAGGGTGGTGAGGCACTGGATTGGGCTGCCCAGAGAAGTTGTGAATGCTCCATCCCTGGCGGTGTAGAAGGCCCGGTCGGACAGAGCCTTGAGTAGCATGGTTTAGTGGGAGGTGTCCCTGCCCATGGCAGGAGTGTTCGAACTAGATGATCTTAAGGTCCTTTCCAACCCTAACTACTCTATGATTCTATGAAATGTTGTTTGCAGATCCCAATTCAACACTGTGGGTGGAGTCCTCAAAACAAGCCATCACACATAATGTGAGTTTGGAATAACTCTGCACTTACCTCAGAGCTCATCCTTGAAAAGTAGTAACATTATCTTTAATGAGCTGTTTATTCTGAATTTTCTTTCAAAGTCTGTCAAGTAAAATTTCAAATCCTCCACTCAACATACTCTCAATTAGCAGAGGCAGTGATATGTGAAGCCCACCCAAATGCAGTTTGCACGTTATCAATCCAGCCTAACATTGGTTGGCTCCAGTTTCAGTTTAACACCGTACAGATGTGTTCACATCTCTGTTCTTGAGATATTTGTCAGGACACAGCTCTTTATTTGGTTTGTTTCTGTAGCTCAACAGACAGCTGTAGCCTTGACATTACAAGATTATATCTCAGATCCCTTTCATAAGCTTGGGACCTTCTTATGGAAAGCCAGTGACTGATTTATTCCAGACATGTTTTTACTTCTTATTCCTAATACTTCATATTACATACTCTTAACACATGTAACTCAAATGACTTGTCATCTACTTATATTTCTGAAAACGCATGATCAAACAGCATGCCTCTTTTCTTAAATATAGAGAAGTACCGGTAATAGCCTCCTGAAATACACTTCTGGATTCCTTTTATCATCTCCTGATGGGTAACAGTGAACTCACTCCCTGGGTAAAGAAGGGTAGCCATAACAGCAGCTTTGGAATGAGTATGGATCACTGCCCCTGCCCCTAAGAACAGAAAAAGAAGACAAAAATATATTTTTAGAATTAATTATAAAACATGTCTATTAACAAAATCTTTTTCACATACTTGATTAATTTCAAGTATTTACCATTATTCTGATAACGATAAATATTTGAAGTGAATGGAAATGATGGAAGACAGGTAGACAATAATTATCATTTACTTACAAAGGTGCAATGTTGCCAAAAATACAAAATGAGTTTTCCTTGGGTACACATGTAAGTTTCTTGTGTGGGATGGTTAGAAGAGACTCTCTAAATCCTTTCTAAAGTAACAGAAGTAAATTTGAGCCAACAGCAAAAGCTGTCTATTACTGTCTGCTTGCAGAAAAAGTTTTGTAGTTTTTTCACCTTTTTTCGTAATCCAGAACATTTGATCCCAGCCAAGTGTTGTAGAAGGATCTAAAACATAGTTGCTGAATTGGCAGAACTACTGGTATAAAATTGCTGTAAATCCTCCAACTGCTTGCCCAACCTACCAATATACTGCACTAAAAATTAGTGCCAAAAAGACAATCACAGGTATAGCTACATGAGAAGATTAAAATGTAAATTACACTCACAGGATGTTACCATGGATTACTTTCCACTGTACATACTCCTTTGCAAATCAATTTACTTTAGAGTTTTGTGTTTATTTCATTGTAACTTCCATGTGTAAAGAATATAATGAATATCGATTTTGTGGATCTGTAGATATAGTGTTTCAGTCATCAGTGAACTAAAAGCATTTGCTACACACCTCTCATAGTGTAAGCATTCATAAAAAGAGGTGTGCACTGGCTCTTCTTCAGTTTCCTGTGCGGTGGGGGACCACTGATGTCCTGTTCGTTCATGTCACAAACAAACATATCTTCTGGCTGTATGAAAGAAGAAATCATTTTGAGCTGTGATGAGCCCTTCTACAGAGATAAAACATATACACCATGTATTTAATACAGAATGTGATTTTAACTTTGTAAAAGTGCTGTAACACACCACATTTATCTTAGCTTCTAATACTACTTACTCATAGCATGAAATGTGAATTAATATTAGGTCTTTTTATTCAGACTGCTGCTAAGCAAATATTCGTAAACCTAAAATTTTGTCAAGAAAGTCTGTTTTTAAATAACAGACAGATAAAAAGGAAAAGTAGTAACTGATAAAGGAAATGTAGATGTACTTTTCCTTTCCCCCTTAAAGAACCAACAAAGGACAAGATTTAAACCTACATATAATATATTTAACTTGATAAATTATTTTTTAAAGTCTTACTTTTAGTAATTGTACATGAATATAACCCTTGCCTCAATCAGCTACTCATAAGAGCACAAAGAATTGTTCAGGGCAGCAATAAAACTTTCTTGTTTAATGTTATTTTAAGTATCAGCAGGAAATACAATTGCAAGAGATTTCCTTAGTGTGCTGAATTCACTGCTACTACTAGCAAAAAACAGACCACCACAATCTTGCCATATCATCTTACGTGCCTTCATCTGCCTTACTTGCTAACATCCCCAATGAGGACTGCTGTGAAGCTTCAAGTTTCTATCAGTGAAGAGACTCCTTTAACTTCTCACTGTATTTACCCTCAGATCTATAAAGCAACAAAGTCCTTTCACATATTGTTGTATTCTGGGGGAGTTCCTGCTGTCACAAAATAGTTACCATTTACCATTGTCCCCTCTACTTATACTTAGGGTTTTTTTTTGGACAGGAGGCAGACAGACAAGGTCACCTTTTCATGGGCAGAGCCTATATATTTACTGGGAATATTAAGACAAAGATTTGTAATCACTTAAATGAAAATAAATAGATATGAGGTGCTAATGCTTAATTATGTATGTGCCACTGTAACTTGACACTGCAGCCAGACATCTGGACAGCTTTTCAAGCTTGACGAAGAATAAAGATGGACTTTAATGATGTTCAAACCTCACAGTCTTCTGCATTAATTTAAAGCAAAGAGACCATCAAGACTAATCTACACTTGCCACTGAATACATGTTGGCTTGCTATGCTAGTGGAGTACTGGGTGAAACCCTCAGTTGCTTCAATAAGGCAGTCAATAGTATAACAAGTTTCTAACTTTACATAAGGAAAAAATGAAACTCTGAACAAAGGTACTTTCATCTATTTCAAGATGAACTCTGTGTTAAAAATACAGTTGAACATACCTGTATTCTTTCCTTTTGGACTCCTGAAGGAGCGATGTAGATTTCATTCCTATGAAGAGTTACAGACAGGGAAAAATGATCAAGACAGTGTTGCTCAACTGCATGGGCACTGGAGCTCTCAATCCACTGAAAAGTAAACAGAAAATCTGGCTCCTCATATCGTAATAACCTTCTTGCTCTTTCTATAGGTTGACATGTAGATGGTTTTCAAAACAGTACCAAATCATACAAGGGCATATGAAATCTCTAACTTGAAGGAGTACAAAACTGCTTTCAACAAGATGAGATCCAAAATGCACACAGGAACAGCAGCTTTGTTTTTCCTATGAACACCTAGCCTCCACCTGCAATAATTCCAAACTCATACCCCTAGAATTCAGAATAAAAAAGGAACTAGAGAAATCGCAAGCAGACAGTGATTGACAAAACAGGTGACAAAACTACTACTTAAAAATCCACAGGCTACCTATAAACAATATTATCTGTAGCATTCTACAACATAAATACTTTACATTTTTGTTATAACTGTATAGTTTTTTTAATGCATCTATATTAGCTGTATTGATAAAAAGACAACACTAACTCAACACAATTAAATGACTGAAATTTAATTCCAATTGCATCAGTTCTTGCTAAGACTTTAAATTACTTATTTAAATGAGGATGATTTTAAGATGCAATCTGAAATTATTTTGATATTAGCAACCTTCCCCTTCCTAGTCATGTCCCGTTCCCCCCCCCTTGCACCCTTATCTCTCTTGATTGTAATCGCTGTTTGGTTTCAGCAGTAACATACTAAATTCAGGAGCACAGAGACATCTAGTGAATAATTAGTCAAGTTACAGACACACTTTCTAAGGAACATGAGATGTTTATATTTCTGGACAAGAGAAATTTCTGGACACTTGCAGAGCAACAAAGCTGGTGAAGGGTCTGGAGCACAAGTCTTATGAGGGGAGCTGCTGAGAGAAATGGGATTGTTCAGCCTGGAGAAAAGGAAGCTGAGGGAAGACCTTATCACTCTTTACAACTACCTTACAAGAGGCTGTAGTGAGGTGGGGCCAGTCTCTTTTCCCAAATATGAAGTAATAGACCAAGAGGAAATGGTCTCAAGCTGTGCCAGGGAAGGTTTAGACTGGATATTAGAAAAAAAAATCTTCACTGAAAAGGTTGCCAAGCATAGGAACAGGCTGTCCACAGAACTGGTGGCCAACATCCCTGAAGGTATTTAAAAAACATGTAGACATGCTTAGGGACATGATTTACTGGTGGACTTGGCAGTGTTAGGTTTATGTCTGGACTCAATAATCTTATGGGCCTTTTTTGCTATTTAATTGATTCTATGATTCTAAATCTTCAAAAAATACAGCTCTTTAGGATGATTTACTCTTCACAGTGGTAAAATGGCTCAGAATCACATAAAAACATGGCTTTATATTTGTAGTTATTAACATTCATGAATTAACACTGCCAACATTGCATATAGTCGTAAATTTTTTGCATGAGCAAAATGAATGAAAGTGCAACATACCGAGAATTCAAATGGTAATTTGGTTTCTAACGAAAGCCATGCATTTTCTTCTTAAAATTATGTTTTCCTTTTTAGAAATCAAAAAATTTAGAAATTAAATCATAAATGGAAAATCTGATGATGAAATATAGCTTTCAAAATACATGATACCTTTGAAATACAGAACACCTGACACAGAATTCTAGATCCATTTTTAATATATTATCCCATGTCTGAATTGTCATTTTTGCTCTGGGTAGTTGATACAAACTACACAGTGAGTAAAGCTGATTAGAATTAGCTGAGAAGAACAGTTGTTACAATTTCAATCAAATTTCAATCATTCTTTCATTATTTCCAATGCAACAATTCTAAGCCAGTCTGATCTCTGCCTTATAGCTATTAATTTTGAAACACTTATGTTATTGTAGGTATAGAACAGTACAGCCACATGGATTCCAAGACCATGTACAGTATTGAAACCAACTCAAATACGTATTCTGGTGTAGTCTGCGCAACCAAGTTATAGAACTGCTGGGGGAAACTGTACTATGTCAGTGTGCTCTCCGTTGACACCATTTGTCTTGCCACAACCAACATCAATCACACTGAAATTACAAAGAATATAGACTACACTTAGCTACTGATGAGAAATTAGTGCTAGAAATATATTTCCATAGACAAAGAACTTTAAAAACAAGAAAAAAAATCCTTATTCCTGTCAACTACTGCTGTTGCTATGCTTGCAAGATCAAGCAGGGAAGTGAAATGACCTGCACAAAGCCATCAGAATAGCACAAATATTAGCATTTAGAGCCTTTCCTTCATATGTATCTCCCTAATATATTTGAATAGCAATGGCTGTATGTGTCTGTATGCAAGTGTATGTCAGAAAAATGAGAGGTCGGTCGCTTTCAAGTTAGATTGTCACTACACCCTGTGACTGGGGAGAACTGCAGGCACTGTGCAAGGTGTTTTGAAGAATGAGGACTTCACCTTTTTCAATGGCCACTGAGAGACGCTCTGTCTCCATTGAAAGCCTGGAAAGTATGAACATGGGGAGACTAGCAACTTAAAAAGCAAACTGGTGCTTCTCAGTAGTGGATACAGACCAAAAAATATTCTGCTGTTACCTGTTCTGCTTTAGTAATATTTTAAGAATATCTCCTTAGAAATTAACTCAGCCAAACAGTAATTTCCTCCTTAAAGGAAATGTCCTGCCTGCAAAATGTCTAGGGTGGGATCCACCTCATCTAACTGCAGGCATTTGAAAGCTGTGTGCCAGGTGTAACCCACCCTAAATTCCATAGTCAATGAAATTAAAAAGGCGGAATACAATTTCCCTTAAAGACAATTCATCTACCTTAAACTAAGATAGGAAAAAGACAGAAAAAAAAGACACTCTGTGAAGATTATCTCTATTTGAAGGGACTGCAGTGACTAATTCAGACTGGCTACCACCCTTCTATATGGTAAAATTTGTCATACTGTTCATTTCTCCTCTACCTTCTTGCTCACTCTTGACATTCAAACATTTTTCATGCTACTGAAATGCCCTCACCAATTACTAAACACAGCCACCCCCACCCCCCCTCTAACCATCACATTCTTTTTCTTCTATCTTTACTCACCCGTGTTTCAAGCTAATTCCTCCACCAGTTCCTGTTACCCAGCCTAAACCATAAAACAGTCTGCAAAGATCTGGGATAAGATTTCTTGGATGTAACTTCTCCTAAAAGTAAAGAAATAATTAAAACTCATCAGAAACATCATAAATCTAAGCATTTCAAAGCTGAAATTAAGTTTAAGGGGACAGTACTTTTATAGTGCAGTATGACAGTCTGATTTATGCTTATGAACTTCAGTTACAACATGACTGCGTGTTTGTACAATGCCCTTTATGCTTTGCAGGAGCCATTAACACCTTGAAAGGAACAAACAAAAGCCCCCCCCCCCCCCCCAAATGCATGTCTGACTATCCTTCACAGAAAAGATTTCATCTCAAATTTAAGTGCAGTGGCCCACAGGTCTTATCCCAGCAAGGTTAGGTTGTAGACTATTGCTATTAAAAAAAGAAAAATAAATGCATCTAACATTACCATTTTGAAAAGTTCAACTATTTTTTTTTCCAATTGAATCAGTTTTCTGTAGGTTTATTTTGCTTAATTTACAAATTTCAGTAGAAGAGACTTTATTTGTTCTGTTCTGTATTTTTACATAGCAGTCAAAAATACCATAGAAAACACAAGCAAATTATTTGATGAAGTTCACATTCCTATATTTTTACAATGTGAGGTTACCTCACATGCATTTTAGCCAGAAAGCAAATAGCATTTTTTAATATTTCTTTCAGAAGAAAAAAAAAGCTCTTATTTTTTTCAATATTCCACTGTTCAGTACATCAATAAATATCTATTAACCAAAGTATCTGCAGTGTCACAGATTAATCACATAGTTCATCTAAACCAGAGTGGGTTTACAGTACAAGACAAAACAATTTAATGGAAATTCTAAACGCTACTCTGTACTGATGATACAAAACAAAAAAGCTGTACCTAACAGGCAGTGGTCTTTGATTAAGTGAGTGCTACATTACAAAATTAAACATTTTTCATGTTGGATTCATTCACGTAAGAAATATAACCAGTATACACAGAGAAAACCATGAGAAGTTATTTTAATTCATGCTGTGCACTTGAATAAATGCATTTGCATGTTGTTTGAAGTATTTCTTTCAGGTTATTTGAGAAAACAAAAAGTGAGATTCTCCCTCGCCCCCCCCCGTACCAGTATAAAGATAAAAATCATATGTTCTTTCACAAAGATCCTGATACGACGGAACCCATGAGGTAAGGAAGTAAACAGCGAAACAAAGCAGCAATTTTATTTATGACATTTTATCTCCCTGGGATAGAATAAGATTTCCACCCCATTATCAAAGCAATACAGATGGGTTTGTATCTTATATGGGTGTGTGAGAGAAATCAGAAATTAAGCACATCAGATGGGCTTCTTGCTTTGCTTTCAACAGAAAAATGTAATAGTTTTAGGCAGACTAAACCCTTAGGTCACCAAATACAGTCCCCTCCTACTGCAGGCAACTCTCACAGAATTCTTTTTTTATATGCATTACACCTGATCAATACTTCAAACTTCACAGAATCACAGAACGGTTTAAGCTGGAAGGGACCTTAAGGCTCAGTTAGTTCCAAACCCTGCCACAGGCATTAATGCACATGTTGTATGTTTACAAACACAAAACAAGCACAGCTATGTGTAAATTATGGGTCGCTCTTTCATTGTTCTGATTTATTGATACAGAATTAATAGCTGTACCTAATTCCCCTGTCACAAAACTGAGTCCCATAGTATCTTGCTTTATTATTCTTCAAAATAACATTGCTGTCTATTCCTAACCTAGGTATTACAACCACTATTTTTTATTTCAAAGAAAAATGATGTCTCTTCTACTTTTGATGGAATAAGTTTATACTAAATAGGTTTATATTGTTATTATTTATTGAATGTACACAGCCATGGAAAAAAAAATTATAACATTCCCACAGTTATGTTTTCCCTGTTGGATGAATCTAGGCATTTACTGCAAGATTTATATTAATGGGATAACACGGGCGCTTTTCACCACTTTTATAAATCATCTAAAATAATTCTACGAAGTACAAAACCAGAAGCTACTTTAGCAAAAACATATGAAATATAATCAAGGAATTTTGACTGTTTTGCTGAAGAATTCCAGGATTATAAATCAATCCTCAGAGTTTAACAGTATTTTTCCAGGATCAGTAGATACTAATCATAAACATAAACTAGCAGAACAAAAATCTGACTATTTCATGTTTAAAATTGCTGATGATAAAAATGACACCTCTTTCCATAATTAAGAGTGTGTAATTGCTATAATAAGCCTGGGAGTAAACATGTGTGAAAGCAGAAGGCAAGTCAACAGGATTACTCTTTGTCAAATCTCAATTAGCAGTATTTTAAGTTTGATTTTACAGTTGAAGTACAGATCCCATTGGCTGTCTCTTTTTTCATATCTCCAACTCAGGAACTGGCCCACCAGTTTCTACATCTTGTTATGTATCAATGAAAACTCCACAGATTTTCATGAACTAAAGGAAGTGACTGATTTTTCAACCCATTATTCTTTTGAAAAGAAATTTGCTGGTACATCTCTAACCAGAAACTGACCGGAAGTATTCACAGAAAAATTAGAATCTATTTCCAGCAGTCAAGTCTATTTTAAAAAATATATTATCGCATTCTGGAAGATGGTGGTTGCTCAAGGAAAATGAGCTTTTTCCTATTTTATTTAAATTACTTTACCTGATACGATTTAAAACACCAAACAAACCCACCCTCCTGACCCAAAACCTCAGAACAGAGTGTGTATCCAATATAACAAAAATCAAGGTGGACCCAGTCTACTTGTAGAACAAACACAATTTGTAAAGGTTTGAGGATAATTTTCAAAAGGCGTAAAGCTGAACTACAGTGTGGATATTTTAAGATATTACAGTAAATATAAAGTGCCTGAAATATGTACTTGCCTTTCCTAAATTGCTTAGAAATCATAGATTTTTGTCAGAAGTAAGCACAGGCTGCACAGATGAAATCATACTGTTGATATTTCATACTAACAGGTAGTAAATAATGATGAGGTTTCTCTGAATAGCCATGTAGCGATACGTTTGATGTAGTAGACCAGATTTGTGCTACACTGTATACATGAAGTGAGAAAAGTACCAATAATAAACTGGTAGATTTCTGTTTAAAATCTGTCTTTAGCATAGAAATGCATCAACTAAACCAAAATTGCAAAAATAATGTCATGATCCTTTAAAACAGTTTATTTTTTATGACACCTTCAGCACCATACAAGGATTCTATAATGCAAAAAAGAGTTTTTTAAGTGAGGAAAAGGAATAATTGTAAGGAAGAGACAGGAAAGCAGGGCGGTGTGGATTCTTACTCCGCTTAAGACACAGACTGTCAATTCTTAAAGCAACTACAGACCTCCAAATGAAACAGATCATTTATGGTTTGCCTTTTTTAGGTTTGTGTTTTGTTTGTTTTTTTTTTTTCTTTTACTGCAGCAATTAGAAACTTTAATAGGATTTTATTTTATTTTAAATAAGCGACTAGCTGCTCTAGTGCTCAGTTTAGTCATTTACGCCCATAAAAGGCTATTTCCAAGAGGAATGCTTGTTTAGCAGGGGGAAGGTACATTACAGGGATTAAACAACCACAGAATAAATATAACAAAGGCAAAAAAACAAAAACAAAAGGCAAAAAAACCAGCACACGCCAAAACTGGGAGACAGGTAGTTAACTTTGTAAAATTCTTTTGCTTGAAACATTAAGAAAAAAATGCTGTTGTCTCTGTTCCCTCTCCCCACCCCAATACCACAGTGTCTCTTAACACTGAAGACAGTGATCCTTGATGGTCTGAAGTGAGACCATAAGACTACAGCAAAATGGAACTGGGATTTTGTGAGGAGCTCGAGATTGTTCCCTGTCCCTTAGAATCACAGGGAGCAGAGGTTTTGTTTAACGCAGCCCCTCTGAACAGACGGCCCACAGAGAGACCATTTCCATCTTAGCGATGCTGCTACAGGGGGCTGCATGCCACGGGAAAGTGCTTACACTTTCCATCAACAGCTGGGAAGGTGAAGGGATGGAAATGGCAGCCTGGGGTGAGTTTGACAAGGTTTGGAAGCTCCTACTTTAACCTCACCTTTAAAACCTCATGAGTCACAAACTCCACAGGCAATTTGTTTAGCTGCCCCAGGTTAGAAATATTTTCGTAAGGTCCAAAGTAAGCACTGCTTGCTAAAACTTAACCTTGTTGTCTCTTATCAGACAGTTACAGGCATGAAGATGAGGTTCTTTCATCTCTGTGACAAGATTTTATATATTTACAGGCTGCCCAGAGAAGCTGTGGCTGCCCCATCCCTGGCAGTGTTCAAGGCCAGGCTGGACAGGGCTTGGAGCAACCTGGTCTAGTGGAAGGTGTCCCTGCCTGTGGCAGGGGACTGGAACCGGATGAACTTTAAAGTCCCTTCCAACACAAACCGTTGATTCTGTAAAAAAAAAAAACAACAAAAAAAAACAAACAAAAAAAAACAAACAAACAAAAAACCCAACAACCCAAACAATCAGAGAGAAAGGCCAAACTAAACCAAACTTAACTCCCCAGAGTTACCACAAATAGAAGGGCCACGAGCCCTGTAACTGCAGGTGGACTGCCAGCCGGCAGCACTTCGGGAAGTGTAATACTTAACACCTCTGTGCTCTCTGGCATGTAACAACAAGGAGTGCGGCTGACGGAGAGAGCGAGAAGCCCTTAGCAGTGCCCAAGCGCCACGGCGGGGCCCGGACACGCCGGTTAAGGCTTATGCCGGTTCACTATCGCATGTCAGGCCGCCAGCAGTCCCTCCCACCCGGCGAGAGGACCGTGAGCTGCTGGCGGGGGGCAGGGGGCGGCCCTGCGTTACCTGGGCGGGAGGGGTAAGGGGCAGCCCCGCGTTACCTGCACGGCGTCCCGGTCATTGGCGCCAATGCCGTTGGCTGCCATGGCGCCCGTGTGGGCGGGAGGGCGGGCGGGCGGGCGGAGGTGGGGGGGGGGGGGGGGGGTGTCCCTTTCCCGGGGCCTGCCCGCTGAGCGCCTGTCTACTGCGGGTGTGTACCACCGAGCCGTGCGATACCCTAGGGCTGGACGTGATGGGATGTGCAGACTAGTCCCCCCTCGGGTCTGCTGTGCGGGAAAGGGGCAGTACCGGGTGAGGGGCGGGCCGATCTTTTTTCTGCTCAGGCAGTGCGAGAGACAGCCCCGGCACGGGGAGGGCAGGGACGAGAGGAGAAACAAGATGGCGGCTTCCTTGTGGGTGAGCTGTGGTGGCAAAGTGGCGCGGCTGCTGCTGGGGCGGCCGCCAGCTCTGGGCGCTGGCTTGGCGTTCGCTCGAGGGGGCTGGAGGTGTCTGCACGGGTCCCGGGAGCTGCTGGGTGAGTGATGGGTGCATCCTGCACCCGTCGTTGTTAGTCGAGTGCCCGTGCCGACGGCCTCTTGCAGGGGTGTGTGTGTAAGAGTTAAGTGAGGGGTGAAGATAGGTGGTGGTGGTGGTGGTGGTGAGAAGTAAAGGCTGTGTGCAAGGGAACAGAGAGATGGGAGTGCCTGGTGCTACCAGATAGGTAGCTTTCTGGGCTTTGAGTACACATTGCTGGCTGATGTCCAGCTCTTCAGCCACCACTATCCCTAAGTCCCTGTCCTCAAGTTTGCTCTCAGTCCCTTCACTCCCAGCCTGTGTTGATACCAGGGATTGTCCCAGTACACCTACGTGCGGGACACCTTGCACTTGGCGTTGTTGAACCTCTTGAGGTTAACATCGGTGCATCTCTCCAGCCTGTCCAGGCCCCTCTGAATGGTATTCTGTCCCTCAGTTGCATGTCAGTTGCACCACTCAGCTTAGTTTTGTTTGCAGACTTTGAAATTGCACTCGATCCCACAGTGTGTATCATTGATGAAGGTATTAAGCAGTATTGGTCCCAGTATGGATCCTTGAGGGACACCACTCATCACCGATCTCCATCTGGACACTGAGCTATTTATCACTGCCCTCTGGATGTGACCATAACTGATTCCTCATCTACTGAATAGTCCTCCTGTATACTCCATCTCTCTCCAATTTATAGAGAAGAATGTTATGGGGGACCATGTCAAAGGCCATACAGAAGTCCAGATAGATGGCATCCATAGCTCTTCCTCTTTCTATGATGTAGTCACTCCATCACAGAAAGGCCACTAGGCTGGTCAGGCCGGACTTGCCCTTGGTGAAGCCATGCTGGCTGTCTCAGATCA
Organism: Pezoporus flaviventris; assembly: GCF_033815535.1. NCBI lineage: Eukaryota > Metazoa > Chordata > Aves > Psittaciformes > Psittacidae > Pezoporus > Pezoporus flaviventris. The sequence continues at coordinate 2,978,327 of NW_026892584.1, read as the reverse complement.
CCTCCTTGTCCTCCATGTGCTATAGCATTGTTCCTAGGAGGATCTGTTCCATGATCTTCCCAGGCACAGAGGTGAAGCTGCCAGGTCAGTAGTTCCCAGGGTCCTCCTTTCCCTTTCTAAAAAGGGCTGCAGTGTTTCCCTTTTTCCAGTCACCAGGGACTTCACCTGACTGCCATGGCTTTTCACGTATCATGGACAGTGGCTTGGCAGCTATGTCAGCCAATACCCTCAGGACTCTGGGATATCTTGTCAGGTCTCATAGACTTCAGGTTCCTCGGGTAGTCACTATCCTGATCTCTTACAGTGGGAGGGGCATTGCACCAAGGATGGGCCTTGAGGTCCATCCACTTGAGAGGTGGGGGAAGAGAGATTAAATAACAATGGAAGTAATGGGAAAAATGTGTGTAATGTCTTTACCTTATCTCTGAAATATGGTTGAATACTTGTAGTCTTCTACAAATGTAATGATTTATTCCTTCATAATCCTGTGGCAATGTGACAGACAAGGTCAGTTTTATTGTATGTATTAACATTAGTGAATTACAGAACATGGGTGGACAATTAATTCCCTTAAAGCATTGTGCATTAGTTGAAGTTTCAGTACTGTGTTCTCTGAGTTCTTCACCATGGTGACTTTTAGGACTTGGAAGTAAGGATGAGAAGCACTTTCACTCAAGATGATGTGCTTTTCAGCTCAGAATTCTTCTAGGTTCTTTCCTTACCCTTTTTCTTCTGGATAATGGGGAGAGAGGGAAGGGGTTAATTTTTTCGTTTTCAGTGCTACTTTCTGTAAGCAATACGGCAACTGGTAGAAGTGTGGTGGTGTTTCCCATGGAATTACAATAAGCCTTAATGCTGGCAGAATCCTGCTGTTCTATACAATGTACTTTCTACGTGTCTACTTCTGTTCTCTAACTGAATAGAGATTAAGATATGCTAGTTAAAGAAAGAACCTCAAAAATCTGTCAGGTTCTGGGAAACTACTCATACAGAACAGTCTAGAAAGATATATTTATTTGGCCTCAGAACTACCCTTAAAAGCTCAGAAAGGTAATATGTCTTGTATTACAAGCTGTATGACAGAATGCTGCTGGGGTATACTGGATCAAATGACAAGAGATACAGTGTGCTTGGCCAAGGCATGGGCTGTATCATGAGCCCTGTCCTTGGAAGAACCCCCTGCCATGGGATGGGTCTTGCTGCTGTGTAGTGCCACTTTTCCAGGTCTGGGTTTACTAAATAGAGTCAGTCAGCTAGCAGATTGACGTGATCTGCTGCATGGCTGTGCCTAGTATTTGGTGCTGCAGGGCCTGAGAGGTTGTGGTGGTGTGTTGCTTACCTACACTGAACTTCTCAGATCTTTTTATTTTTTTTTTGTCAAAGGAAAGAAAAGGCTAAGAATTGACCTTGTTTCCGTATATAGACGGTCACAAGGAGGGGCTCTGTAACAAGAAATCTTCCAAGCTTTGCAACAAAGACATAAGATGTAACTGCGGAAACTTGAAATTGCTCAATTTCAACCTTGTCGTGGTTTAAGCCCAGCCTGTAACTCAGTACCATGCAGCTGTTCGCTCACTCCCCCCTAATTCCTCCGCCTGCTCCTGGAGGGATGGGGAGGAGAATCAAAAGAATGTAACTCACACGGGTTGAGATAAGAACAGTCTAGTAACAAAGGTATAACACAAACCACTACTCCTACCACCAATAATAATAATCATAAGGGAAATAACAAGGGAAGAGAATACAACTGCTCACCACCCACTGATCGATACCCAGCCTGACCGAGCAGTGATCTAGCCCTTCCGGGTAACTGCCCCCAGTTTACATAGCGGGCATGATGTGCTGTGGTATGGAATACCTCTTTGGTCAGTTTGGGTCAGGTGTTCTGTCTCTGCTTCCTCCCAGCTTCCCCTCCTCCCTGGCAGAGCATGAGACTCAGGAAGTCCTTGGTCAGAGTAAACATTACTGAGCAGCAACTAAAAACATCGGTATTATCAGTGCTGTTCCCAGGCTGAAAGTCAAAAGCACAGCACTTGCATAGGCTACTAACAAGGAAAAAATGTCTACCACTGCTAAACCCAGGACAAACCTGAAATGTAAATATGGTTTCCCAACAGAAAAAATATAGTATAAATATATACAATAATATATTCAGAATAATATATATAGAATATATATATTATTTATTATATATAATATATATAACCCTAAGCCCAACCCTAACCACCTTACCCTAACCCTACCCCTAACCTTAACCGTAACCCTGACCCTCACCCCTAACCCCTAGCCCTAACCCCTAACCCTATATATATATTTATATATATATTTTATATATAGAATATATATAGAATAATATATAGAATAAATTATACATGGGAAAAGTTCATCAGTGAAAGAGGTGGATCATCAGTTTAGAGTTTAGTATCATGGGGGCTTTAGAGTGCTAGTTTAGAGTGCTAGTATCATGGGGGCTTTATTAATTTCTAAGATATGCTTTAATTCTGAAAATAATTCCACAGCCTGTGGCCAAGAGGATGAGAGAAGAGTATGTAGTGTCTGTGCTGGATTTTAATAAGACCAACAAAGTTTATGGTCTAGGAATTCAATACTCTGAATTCTCATTTCTTTTTTTAGTATTTGAATTTTGGGGAAATGGGATTACATACTTTGCCTTGGTGTTCTTAATGTTGCAGTTCAGCATTGAGACAGAGGTCACAATCAGGACGTGAGTATCTAGCCCTTCGTAAAGAGTCAGAAAGGTTCTAACAAGTGGCTAGATATGTTCTGCACATTTGCACCCCATTCGGTCTTCATGCTTGCAAGCCCATGACTAGAAGCCTGAGGTTGGAGAAGTCCTCTGAGACAGAAGGTGCTTGCCTGTCTGCTACATACGTAGTTGCACTGCTGGCATACTGTATAACTAGGAAGAAGAACTATGGTAGATACCACAGAGGAATTTGTGAGTGGAGTTACTTACACTGTCCTCTAGCACATCATGGTTCATCAGCAGGGAACATACCAATACCTCTAATGCGATTTCTTTTGAGTACAGCAGTTTTGGCCTCTCTTGAGGACTGAGGTATGTGTGTGTGTGTGTGTGTTCTCTCCTCTGGGCTTACTTATGTCTGACATCTCTTATGTTCAGCCTTTGTTTCCTGACAAGCAGGAAATGAGAAGACAAGTCGTAGAATCATACACTATGAAGTAATGCTTCAAATAGCTGCTGGTTTATTTGTTTGTTTTATTTTCTAGTGTTTGTTTTTTATAGCTGCTTTTTCATTTTACACACAGTAGGGCTCCCACCACACACAAGCTAAGCTGTTTTTTTTCTGTTTACATCTCTGTTGACCGAGTCATGTAACCCTGTTTCACTTCCATCTGCAGAAGGATAGTTCAGTAGGTCAGGCTGAACTGAGGGATACTTGAAAACACTGGTTTGTATATTTTTAATAATGTACAAAATCTTGGTCATGGACAGAGTTTCCATTAAAAATTGAATCAAAGCTTAAGCAGGTAAGTATCTGAAGTCATCTTCAGCAGAGCCAAAGTTTATATATCATATTTTTATGTAAGAGAGATTTTAATTTGCTTAATATTTTGTATTATTTAAGACTGCATACTGAAGTTGGCCTTGTTCTCTGTGTAACATGCAGGTTCTATACTGAGTACCATGTTTTCTTTGGTGCTCTTTAGAGTGCATGCTCATATGCAAGCCTAAAAGAGCATCATAGTGAATCTTGTTCAAGTGTCTTTCAGATTCATGCACTTTTAGTTTCGTTTGTATTAAGCAGTTAACTGAGAACATAGTTATACTGAAAAAGTATTTAGTCTAGATAATCATGTGATTGTTTTACAGGTATACCTGGTATTAAAGTCCTCATGCCTGCACTGTCTCCTACCATGGAAGAAGGAAACATTGTGAAATGGTTAAAAAAGGAAGGTAACATAGTATTTTCCATGGCCACATTTGTTGTAACACTTCAGCTATATAAATCTGTTCTGTAAGAATAAGATCATTCTTTCTGGGTGGATCGTAGTAACTTGAAGCATTATGTTTGGTACTTGGATGCTGTCTTTTTGAACAACGCCCACTTTGAAATTCTTAGTTAATGACACGTTTTTCCCTTTCATTTTCTTTCAAAACGTTGCATTTGGGCATAGTTTTGAAACATTTCATTAGGTTGTTCCCGGGTGTGAGATTGTGTGTGTTGTTTTAATTGTCGGTGCTGTCAGGCTGAACTTTGGAAGTTCGAGAGCCTTTGACTTTGCAGAGGGTCTCTGTTTCATTATGCTTCTGCATTAGAAAATAGCATGAAAGATGTGGTATTCCTATAGTTGCTATTCAGGGCTTACTTTTTCTTCTCTGAATTATAGTCTACAATTAAAGCTGATAAAATTGCTTTAATAATTCAGATTCCAAATGAGTAAATCTCTTTCCAGAAAGAAAAAAACCCAACCCCAAATCAAAACCCAAGCTACTCTTCCACAAAAAGTCCTACCAGCCATGGTTCTCCTGAGTTCTCTGTGCTCTGACAACTGAAAAGTAATGTTAAAATATGTTGGAGCAGCTAGATAAGTAGTCTGAGTGTATGTTTTGTCTTCACATCAGTTGTATGTAAGTCAAAAATGATCTGCAGAAGAGTTGGTAGTCCCTGTTATGTCAGGAGACCTTTTCCCCTACCATTCCACCTCTCCAATTACAGTTAAAACTGGATTTTGGTTGTACTTTTGGATTCCATGTAGCCGTTGTCCATTGGTATATATCTTATTCTTGGACAGTTTTAGATGTCTAAGATGCTGAACACTTTCAGAAAAGAGAAAAATCCCTTAAAGCAAATTATTTTTAACAGACACAATTGGTGAGCTAAGCCTATGTTTTGACTGTTCTGCCTTTATAAGCCATTTCCTCTAAGTGTTGATCCAGCCTCCATCATTGTATTACTAGGAGTACTTTGCTTTTACACATTTTTTTAATACATTTTGAGAGATGTCTGGAAGACAACTTGTCACTCCAGGAGTGGACACGACCTTTTGCTCGTAAAACTTCTAGTAAGAATTTCTGCAGAATTTACTAGAAACAGTATAGCAGTCTGTCTGCATGGAGGGGCCTTAGCAGAGGGAGCGTCTCACCAGAGTGGGGTAGAAGGGATCATAAAAAGATGTTAGGATGCAGCAGCTATGCAATGTCTTTTTCCACTCTACTTTCCACTACTTCTACCCCAACACAAAAGGAAAAAAAGAAAAAAGCTCCACACTTATTTTAATTAAATTAAAATAAAATCTTAATTGATGGTTGGACTTTGAGAGAAAATGACTTCAGAATTTTATTGCTCTACTTCCTATTTAGAAACAAGCTTAAAATTGACTAGTATATTCTCTTATTTGGACCATTGGTGGCCTTAATTAGTTCCTATGGATATTTTTTTTTCCCCTCTGTCTGGAGAATAAACATGATTTTGAAAGAAATGAAGCTAAATTTTGAAGAAAAAGGAAAGTGATTTAATGCTTATACTCCTGTCTGTAAGGGATGTTCATAACTACAGAATCTTCCAGTGAGTTTGCCATGTAATTGTAGTGGCATTACTGAATATAACTATTTATTTTTTTTTGGATATGAGATTATCAGGTATTTTAGAGTAATTGATAGAAGCAAGCTGTTGATTGCATAGGAATTGGTTTTCGCACTGTTTAACCAGCAGGGGTCAGAAGAATACCGTTTTGATAATTTTTCTGCTCTTTGTGTAGGTATAAAATGTTTTCATTTCTATGCTTTCACAGGATGGACAGTACTGCAGAAGGAAAAATTAATTTAATTGACAGTTTGACTCTTCCGTCTCTCTGTTAATGCAGTGTCATATTGATTCCCTCGGGTGATAAAGTCCTCATAAAAATAAAACTGTATTTCTGAAAACTTGTTTTCGTTATGTATGAATTCAGTGTTCATGAAAGATGTTTGACTGACAGCTCAGGAGACTGAAATCCTTTTGTTATTGTGAGCAGGAAACAGAATAGGCAACAGTGCTAGCAGCTTCCTGCACTGTAACTCCTGCAGAGTAACTCTGCAGTGCAGTGTGACTCTTCTGCCTTCTGAGACACCCCTTCCAGGGACTTCAAGTCTCTCTGCTTAGTGAATTTTGATTTGATTTCCAGAGTACAGCAAAGAACAAAGTTTATATCATGTGATTTGGATACTGGTCTGTCAGTAATTAAACAGAAAATCACAGACTGGTTTGGGTTGGAAGGCATCTTAAAGCTCATCTAGTTGCAACCCCCAGCCATGGGCAAGGATACCTTTCACTAGACAGGGTTGCTTCAAGCCCAGTCCAACCTGGCCTTCAGCACTTCCAGGGCAGCTGCAGGTAGGGCAGCTGTAGCTTCAGCAGAGATCCTAATCATTCAGCCTAGCTATAAGAACGAAATAATTTAAAAGAAAGAAAACCAAACCAACCAACCAACCAACAAAACAACAAACCCACAACATAAAACACCACAAAAACAAATAACCTCCCTCCCCCAAACCCAAACCCCACAAAACCCAGCACTGTTTTTCAAGTGCATTATATATAATCTTGGAGAGTTGCATTCAGGTCAGGCAACTTCTGTTGCAAATACTGCTCTCTTATTACAAAGCAGAAGATCAAAAATATGGTCTGCCAAAGTGTTCTTTCCACTCCTATCTATTGGAAAACCTACTGTGAACAGCAGTATTTGGAACATGTTAATGTTCTACTGCAGTGTGAATCTTGGTGTTTTTATTTGGAAGTGAAAGATACAATATGATAAATAATTATGGGTCATAAACTAGCTATAGAATATGTTAAAGAATGTAAAATGGCTGTCTTTTATGGAGAAGTATCTATCTTCCATGGTTAAATATATCTGAAAGGAAGTTTAGGCTAAGTATTCATTAGTTCTGTTATGTTTTGCAGGTGAAACAGTGAGTACTGGAGATGCCTTGTGTGAAATCGAAACGGACAAAGCAGTGGTCACCATGGAGTCAAGTGAAGATGGCATATTGGCTAAAATACTGGTAGGGGTTCTTCCTGTCTGATAAGGATAGTATCGCTTCTCTTCAGACTGTCATTCAGTGCATTGCCTCAAAACTTAGTTTCGATAGCTAGCTCAGTTTCCTGCTGCTCAGCTTTCAGAGTTATGTATTTATTTGCATTCTTAATGAGAAATAATTGCTGTATTTATTTCGTACATGTACCAAACTACTGGTACATGGTAATGATTCTATATATATTGATTGGCTTTTCAACTGACCCAATTTGAATTATGTTGCTTTTTATATTTTACACCTTATTAATTATGTCTGGAAATATTGCATTTTATGACATCTTTCTCAGAGTTATGAAAAAATGAGTTGCAATCAGGTAGGAATACAGAATTTTGGGTGGTACTTCACCCAGGCTGTGTGATCTCTGTGTTACATTATCTTGTGTTGGCTATTCATGATGAAACTTTACACAAGGTGGGCTGACCCAGAGGACAATTCTTAGAATTATTAATTTCCTTTATTCTTGAAATTATATTGACTAGGCTTAACTAAAACAAGGAGAGGTGGTATGAATGTTCTCTGAACATCATTTTGGAGTATCTGTATGTATGTGTGTATACAATAGAGATAATGATCAGCTTTTGTTTTTTTTTTTTTGTATATGTTTGGCTTTAAATCCTTTTCTGTACTAAGGTGGAAGAAATAACAACCAGAATATAGGGATCAGGATGAAGGGCATAGTTCTAACCCTGCATTGCTTAAGGTCTGCTTGCAAGTCCTCTGCTATGCTTTATATACTGTATTCTGAAAACACAAGTAAAATTCTATGTCTTGTCCTTTCTCTTCCTTCTCTTTTGTAATATTTTTAAAAGATGTTTCTTATTTCAAAATGACCCAATGTTAATTCTCATTAGAATTTAGAAGGGGGAAGCTAAAACTCTGTGGCCTTCTGTTGCTGCTTCTGTGTAAAAGTAAATATTACATTTTCTGCAAGCTCATGTTTGACGCTTAAGAATTAAGCAAGACTATATTTTTCGTGTCCATTAAATATCTATAATGGGAAATGTATTTTAGAGTATATTTTCTTTAAGGAGGTATGAAAAGTTGTTACTAATTGTGTGTAAGGACAGAGAAAGTATTTTCCCTTCCTTTCAGTATTCTTTTTTGCCCCCTAAGATTTTCCCTAAGCACTGTTCAAATTTGTGGAGTTCCCTAATGTATCCTGTGAAGGCTCTCACTAGCCTCCAGCACTTCCAGCAATACTGGGGTTTTTGATTGTTTTTTTTTTCCTTTTAGAAATCGGGTAGATAAACCTGGATAACCTTAAATAGGATTTTGCACTGTAAGTAGCATTAGTATTTCAGAAGCTGTGTTTTTTCTGTTTCCTGCCATGTATTGCAAATGCATTCCAAATTCCAAAATGTCTTTGTGTGGATTGCTGTCATAGCACGGTTTTTGATAGATGAAAACCAGACTCTCCAGCAATTACATGGTATCAGTGTCATGGAGCAGTAACACTCAGATGTCTACATCATCCAATAACAACCATATGCCAAGAGCTGAGTCTGAGTTGATGCCAGGATGTGGAAAATAACTACAGTGTCTTTTCAGATTAAGGAAAGAGGGGCAGCTTTAATGGATTAACATTAACAGATTATTGTGCAATCCCCATCTTTAATGGATTCTATGATTCTAGTAATGCCCTTTTTTTTGAATCTATAAATGGTGGGCTCAAGTATTACAGTATAGAATAGATTCCCAAATAGGCTTTTATTACAGTCTCCTAAAAAGTACAGAAGAAACCTGATGGTTTGGAAATAATAGGAAATGGTTTGAAATAATAGGAGAGCAGTAAGATCAGATATTTTCTGCTTGTTTGTTTTTTTTTTTCTTCCTAGCTCAGTTGTGATCCTTAGTGTTTCTACAGTATCCTGTGGCTATTTCTGCACTGTGTTGGGTGTTCAGTGGATGGTTGTGTCAGGTTTTAACATGAGGCTGCCTCAGCTTTGTGGGAGATGGGGAGATGATTTCTGATTGAGAAGGCTGTCCTTCAAGATTGATGGGAAATTAAGAATGTTTGATCTGAGTTACCAGCATCTGTTTGAAGGTCACTCCCTTGCTAAAAGAAACGAGGCAAAAATTTTATGTTCTTTGATGCCAACTACAATTCTGTACCATCTTGACTGAGTTCTGCATGGAAAAGTGAGTCAAGTTAAATACAGTCTGCCTAATACTTTGGTTTTTACCTCTAAAGATATAAGGTTTAGTAGATGAAATTAATTCAACTTCTGTAACCTTTCATGTATTTTCTTGACTGTATAATGTAAGTATATATGGTGTAAGAGCAAGCTAAAAGTAAAGTAGATACTTGTGCATATATTTCTTTTCTGTCTGAATAGGTGTTTTAATGATCACTTCTAATTCAGTGTAAAATGCAATCAAAAATTAAATGGCTAAGAGTATCAAAAGGGTGATCATTCTTTCAGTAGAGCTGCTTCTTAAATTAACACTGTCTTTTTTCCTTAAAATACTTATTCCTTTTATTTGGACCAAAACCAGATATGAATACTTGTTGAAGATCTGGAGTTAATATCCATTTTATCATTCATGACCTAAATGAGAATTTGGATGAGCTGAAACTGTTTTGTATAAAACTTCCACTGCAGAGTGAGCTTTTCAGGGTACTAACAGAGAAGAGTGCATCAAGAGATTAGTAGTGTACATATCAACCCTAAGCGCTATCACTTTCGTAGTGGACAGACTTGTTAATTGGCCCCAGTTATGTTAAAATAGACAATCTTGGAGGTGAAAGTTGGTGGAAAAGGAATGTTACAGTCTTAAAAAAACAGTAATGGGGCACTGCTGTTGTGGGGTTTTGGTCTCTTTGTTTCATTAGTATCTAAATTTACAGGATTCTATGTACTTTAAGAAGTAACACTCACTGCTGGATACAGGGGAGATATGTTGAAGTACATCTGCTCAATGTGTTCAGCAAAATTTACAGGCTCTGTTTGCAAAGATTAGACACCCCCATTTTTTTTCAGTAGCTAATGTGACTTCATTCTTGGAGGTACTCAGTTGTCTGTAACTTACTTTGATTTCTGATTACTAGCTTTCCATGTATAGGATTCTGGGGCATAAATTAATATTCCTCACCTTATAATAGCAACTGTAATTCATTTCAGTCATGAGTCATTAATAGTAGGAATAAAATGTGTTCTATTTCCTTGATGAAGTGTCATTAATACGCCTGAAATTTTCCCATCTACCATTTTTAGTCATATTAGTCTAGACAGCACAATATGTAACAGTATTCTCATTGCCTTAAATTTAGGTGCAAGAAGGAAGCAAAAATGTACGCTTGGGCTCAGTAATCGGTCTGCTGGTAGAGGAAGGGCAGGACTGGAAGCAAGTTGAAATACCAGCTGATGGTGGTGCTCTATCTTCTCTGGCTCCACCAGCACCTGCACTTACCTCAAGTCCTGCAGGTCCTTCAGTTTCAGCCCCTCCTAAACTAGAGCATCAACCTGGAAAATTTCCGTAAGTTTTTATGTTTGTTGTAAAATGTAACTGTTATCTAGATCAGTGGAGCTGAACCAAGAAGAGTCTTTGCCCCTTTCTACTTACTATTAAACTTTTAGTTTAAGAGACTGTTTCAGTATGTGTGAGGTAAAAACACTTGCCTGCCCAGAATATTTCTCTGCTTGGAAGCCCGGTAAGACAATTTGAACAATGTTGTTTTATTAGAGCACCTTCTGTGGATGTGTCTTTATTTTGACATACAATTGCTTTGTGAAGGATTTTAAGCTTAAACTAGGAAGAAGTTGTCTAGAAACAAGTGACACACTCCAAAACCCTTCCAAGTTCTTGTACTTTTGATACTAGAAAAATTTTCTTCTTCTTTTCATAGCAGTGGAATGCAAAAAACTTAAACCTGTGAATTTTTGTGCTCTGTGTTAGTTTTGTTTTGATTAGTTATGGTACTCTGAAGCATTACAAACACTCAAATGGGAGAGTAAATTAACCCCAAAGTGTTAGTCAGGTAATAGTAATCTATCACAGGTTTAGGTTGCAGGATGCACTTCATTTGAAGGTGTTGCTCCTTGTTTGGAGTCAGTTGTGTAAAACCAAAGCTGTAAAGTTACAATCTATGAAAGAAAAGAATAGGAAACTAATTTTGGTAGCATGTGCTATGCGAACTCTTTGGTTTTCTTTATTTGGGGTTGGGTTTTTTTAATCTTCATTTGTGGGTGGGTTTTTTTGGTTTCGTTTTTAATTCCAACCCTCACTACCTTTTCTATCTGGTTTGCTATGTTTGGTTTTGTTGCCATCATTTAGGCTCTTCTCATGCAAGTGGAAGACAACTAATTGAGGTTATCATTGCCAAAATGTTACCTGTAGTAGGTGGATCATTCACAGAAAGGATCCTTTAAAGGACTGTGTTTTGCATTTTAGTGCGAAAGAACATCGGATGGGCCTCTGTTTCACTGCAGCTGTTAATTAGAAATGTATCAGAATCTTTGGAATCAGTTGATGATTTAAGACTTTTTTTTCTGGCATCTGCTTATGGACAGTTCTTGAAACTCCGTGTGGTGCAAATATGCTGTCCTTTAGGAAATAATGAGTTTGAGATTTTGTGGAAAGTCTTGAAGCTACGTATTAATACTTTTATGGAAATGTTGCTGTGTTTGTATTTAAGAATTCTGAAATCTCTTTTTGAAATGTTGTTTTTTTCCCCTCATTTCAGAGAGCAAATCACACTGAGGGGTACAGTGCACTCTGTAGCGATGTCCTGTTCTTTGTAGTTGATCCCTGTTTCTGTTTCCAGTCAGAAGTTTAATTGTTGACTGGTCTAGGTCAAGGTGGCAGATAGAGGTTTACTAGTACTGTAGCATAATTTGAGTATATGCTGATTAAAATATATGCGTGTGGGAAGGCTTTATATTTAGTCTTCTAAAGCAGACACTGAATTATGCAACTACATCTGTATGGCTTTTGCTTTCCAAAAGAAGTAGCCATTTCATCAATGCTACAAAATAAAATTAAATCTAGGGCAAAGGTAATGTTATAATTAGAACTAAGCTGCATTAATGATGCAATTACAGCTAGCCAAACAAATAAGAGGTGAGCAACACTCTTGTCTGAGAACCTAAACACCCATGCATTTTTTAATATTACTAAAGCAAGTTTGTCTTAAAATATATTTGGTTCTTCACTGATGACCGTTTTCCGGAAGAATCCACCAGGATATTGCATCACTGCTGTAAGAGGAAAGTTTGCAGCCTCGGTACAGAGCTCCTTCCCTGGCTGTTCCTTCTGAAATACAGGGCATATTTTGTAGTTTCTCCTGATACACGTTGAATTAATTAAATTAATCTTATTGTTTAAATAGTGTATTTTTTCTCCTCGTTTCCTTAGGGTACGCCTAAGTCCTGCAGCTCGCTTCATTTTGGAGACACATGGACTAGATACAACCAATCTTACACCTACTGGGCCTCGAGGAATCTTCACTAAAGAGTATGTAGATATTTCAGTAATGTTTCAACCTCATATTCCCTTATTTCTTCCTTTGAACCTAGAGCAATCTCCATGAACTGGAAATGTCCATTTATTGAAAAAGCCAACATTTTGTTCCATTTTTTTCTAAAGGGAAATGGCTTATTTACATTTGAAAGGCCTGTTGAGAATGTGGAGAATAGGTTAGGAACTATTGTCCAAAGTCTTTGATTAAAAATAAAAAAAACCCATCTCTTTTTGTTTTTATATCCTGTCTGAGCTGCATGGTACTGCTGTTATTATTTCTTGCAGCTCAGGCTAGTGATGGTTATCAGCTCCTAGGTATCGTTAGCTGCTGTTGTGGATCTCACAAATTTTGCTACTCAGAGATGTATTCAGAGCTAAAATAAAATGCTGGTGTCATATTTTCTTTGCCTCCTTTTCTTTGGGGAGTTCAGATCTTCTTTCACTGTAGTTCAGTTATGAAGTCTGTAAGGTTTTAACTTGTTCCCTTTTTTATTAGTCTGGGGAGAGCATTGAAGTGTGATGGTAAGAAATCCTGAGCTGTTTTTTCTCCTATCTTTGTTTTTTTTTTCCCATCTTTGATTTAAAGGGCTTCTGTATACAAACCTGTGGTTTGTTATGATCAGGCTTCTAGTAGTTTAGTACACTTTTTGACTATTCTGATGTAAATATTGGCACACAGCCCTTGGAGTGCCGAACTCGTGTATAAAAACATGTTGTGGTAGGTCTGGACCCCTTAGTATCAAAATGGTGCATTACCTTCACATTATGCTATTGGAGGTGACAATTTTGGCATATTTTGAATATTATTTTTGTTCTCAGTAAAATTATTCCTTTTGACAAATATCATCATTAGCCTACACAGACCTTGTTAGCTACTGTAATTTTAGTTCTGTTCAAAGACAACCAGGTCAGCGTAACTTGGAATTGAATCCAGGGAAGCAGAAAGTAGATGTCTGCTTTTTTTAGAGAAAAGCAGACTTTTTTTTTTACCATTTTCTATGGTCTTTGGCTGAGTTGAGGTAAAATGAGAAGTTGAATAGATAAAATATCCTATGTAACGTCGAATTATAAGAATTTTACTCTTAATTATGTAAGTATAGTGGTAATTCATGGTGTGTTACTAGGCTATGGCAGGTGGAAACCCTCTAGGACTTTGAGCTACCTAATTACCATTCCCTAGTTGTCATAGAGATGTAGCAAAGATTTTTCAGTAGCTATAGAATTATCTAACAAAATCTTTTTGCAAAACTGCTTTCTTCCATGCAAAAGATAGGACTTTGAAATGTCATTTTCCTCACCAGCCTGAGAAGAATTTCTTCCTAATATCTAACCTAAATCTCCCCTCTGTCAGTTTAAAGCCATTTCCCCTTGTCCTGTCACTACCTGCCCTTGTCAAAAGCCTCTCTCCAGATTTTTTTTTTGACTCCTTTAAGAACTGGAATATGCTCCTAGGTGTCCCTGGAGCCTTCTCTTCTCCAGGCTGAACAAGCCCAGCTCTCTCAGCCTGCCTCCACTGCAGAGGTGCTCCAGCCCTTGGAGCATCTTTGAGGTCTCCTCTGGACTTGCTCCAGCAGCTCCATGTACTCTCTTGTGTTGGGGGTTCCAGAGCTGAATGTGGTAGTTCAGGTGAGGTCTCACCAGAGCAGAGGAGAAACCTCAACCTGCTGGTCACACTGCTGGTGATGCAGTGCAGGACACGGTTTCTGGGTGGCAAGCACACACTGCAGGGTCGTGGTGAGCTTCTCTTTATCTTGGGTGTATGATATAGACTTGTTATGAGAACTAGAGTAGAGAGGTGATCTGACTGATACAGCTCTCCTAACAAATCGCTAGTATAGATGCAGTTAAAACTGAAAAACTGAGATTTTACTATAGCTTATTTCCCTTAAAATCTGGTTGTCCTGGGTTCAGCAGTAGCAGTCATGTTTTTTTTTTCCTTTGTGGTAGCTGGTGCAGTGCTGTGTTTTGACTTCCAGCCTGAGAACAGTGTTGGTGAAGTCGATGTTTTCAGTTGTTGCTAAGTGATGTTTACCCTGACCAAGGACTTTGTGAGGCTCATGCTCTGCCAGGGAGGAGGGGAAGCCGGGAGGAAGCAGAGACGGGGCGCCTGACCCGGGCTAGCCGGGGAGGTATTCCATACCACAGCACGTCATGGCCGGGGTGGGGGGTGACTGGGAGTTACCCAGAAGGACACGGGCTTCCGGGTGGAACTCGTTTTCTTGGCCGGTGGTATCGTATTCTCTTCCCTTGTTACTTTCCCTTATCATTGTTGTAGTTGATAGTAGCGGTGGTGATTTGTGTTGTACATTGATTGCTGGACTGTTCTTGTCTCAACCCATGGGAGTTGCACTTTTTCGATCCTCCGGGAGTGGGGAAGGGGAGAACCCCGGTCGGGGGGAGGACATGGACCTCAATTGTTGTCAGCTCGGCACCACTCACTGGGAGTGAGTGAACAAGTTACCTGACTGGGTTTAAACCACAACACTGGTGAAGGGAGTGTAATTGCAGTCTTCTCTTTAGCCTTGTAGGTGCTAATCTTTAGCAAATTGTCCTGTAAATACCATGCACCTGGGCTGGATGTAGTGTTACAGCTTAAAGATGGGAGTTTACTGATGTCTGTTATACTGTGCCCACAAGAGGGAAGTCTTGTGGTGGTAGCTATATCAGTATAAAGACCCTGAGAGGGGGCTAGGTTAGACAAGGTTCAGTCACACCAGGTCTGTTAGATGTTACTCAGTTTTTGGTTTATTATGGTGGTGCTTTCTTTCAAATTGCTTATGAAGTATGGACGTGTATGCTATTTACACCTTTTGTACATTTTTGTCAGAAGGGTACAGAGAAAGACTCTTCTCTGTAAGGGTAATGAGACAGTGACACATGTTGCCCAGAGAAGCTGTGGCTGCCCCATCCCTGGCAGTGTTCAAGGCCAGGTTGGACATGGCTTTGAGCAACCTGGTCTAGTGGCAGGTGTCCCTGCCAGGGGCAGGGGACTGGGACAGGATGAGCTTTAAGGTCCTTTCCAACCCAAACCATTCTAGGATTCTGTGGTAACAGATGAAATAGCCATTATTTGAGACCTTATAGCCTGAGTAAGGGTACTCTGGTATCTTTAGAAGAATCATTAGTGCAATTAATGATGATGAATGTTACACTTCTCCAACACAAATGTTTTCAGTTACTGCATATTCAAGCCCTTTTATTCACAAAAGTCATTGAGATTTACTGAAAAGACATCACAGAAAACAAGGTTAACATTGATTAATGATCATATTCTTAATGTTTTGTTTGACTACAGAAATTTAAATGCACATAACTGGCATTGGTTAAAAATTGGTTAAATTGGTTAAAAAAAGCCAGACGGAAGTGTCTAACTAATTAAAATAAGTGGTGGTTTAGTAATACTTTGAGAATTTTTTGAAATAGTTTCTCTGTTGTCAGTATTTCACTCTGTTTAATCACCAGGGATGCTCTCAAACTTCTGCAAGAGAAGCAGAAGGGCAAACCCACTGAATTGAAACCTCTGGTGTCTCCAGCTCCTCCCCAGCCTACTGCAGTGCCTTCACAAGTAACAGCTGTGCCTCCAGCTTACCCAAGGCCAGCAGTTCCACCACTTTCAACACCAGGACAACCTGCTGCACCGGTAAGGGTTCTGTTAGGTCCTTAACATTGTTATTACTATGTATTGCCATGACTACTTCAGTAGCTTTATGAGATTTCCAGAACTGGAAAGACTAGGGAAACTAAGGCCACCCAGATGCCAAGCCCAGATGTGTGTGGTTTGACTATGTTTGATTGAATCTAAAGCAGTATAATTCAAACTGCAGAGCTCTCAGAATTTTGGTCTGCACACCACTGTGTAATTTGCAAAATCAAAGCCATGAAAAACTTACATTGGAGGCCTGGGAAAGGGAGAAGTCAGAGGAGCAACACTTTTATTTCAGTCCCCAGACAAAGATGCCACTAGATAGGAAATCAACAATACATCCTTTCCCTGCAGGATCAGTATATCAGTATGTATTTCCAAACTCACAGTAAAAATAAATCAGCCTTTGAGTTTCTTTACTTCATTTCCTTTCCTTTCCTGCAATGTAAGTATAGGTAAATGTCCACAGAGTTGTCTGGAAGAGAGGAGGGAAAGGTCCTAATGGTTGCTTTGAAGAGTAATTTTGCAAACTCTAGCACCTAAATACAGTTTCTGTGTTAATTTGAAATGTTAGAGAGTAATTGCCTGTGCTTAAATCCACATTAGGAGCAATTGAAAAATTGAAAAGCTTTTGTGAAAAATGGAGGGAAAAACATTTCTGGGTCTAGAGCTAAATTTGAAGTATCTTTACAGGTTGAAGTTTTCAATCTAGCTATACTTCATAATATTCAAAAAATGCTGCTTTTTTTTTTTGTTTTTTTTTCGGTTGTTTTTTTTTTTGCCTGGTACAGAGATCTGAACAAAGTATGGAAAGCTCAAACTTAGATATTTTTCCATTACAGAAAAAAATGGTTCTGTGATTGCACCAGAATATCCATATTGTAATTTATTGTGTTTACTACTACTCAGATTGTAGCATACATGCAATAGATGAGGTGTACAAAATAATGTTTTGCAAAATCATGTATTTTCTTCCTTTCTATAGTCACTTGTATTTGAAGAGATTCTTTAAAAGTTGACTTGCTTCTGTGAACATATTGAGAGATCTTCTGCATTGAAATGCTACTGTATATGTATCTGGAAGGAGAGAGGGGAATAACAAAAAAGATAAGCAGTAAAGCCTGTCCTAAGGAACCACTGAAAAAGCAGTAGCTTACTGAGAAAACACTCTGTTGAAGTTTAGATGGAGCAGAACATATTGTGAGCAATATGACAGGTTGGGCAGACGGAGCAGTGCAGTGTAGTAGTCTAGAACACTCAGTGGTCTTAATCATATTAATTTCAGTAGTTGGAATGTATTGCTTTTTGGTACCTCGGGGATTTTTAAAGTGAGTAGTAGTCACTGATGATAATGCATCAGTGTTGAGGCCTGTTTCAGCAAAGGGGATGCATGCTTGCTCTCTCAATATTTAATACACAACATATAATTTCTTTCAGGGCACATTCACAGAAATCCCTGCTAGCAACATTCGAAGAGTTATTGCTAAGAGATTAACAGAGTCTAAGACTACAATACCTCATGCCTATGCTGCTGCCGACTGTGACATTGATGCTATTTTGAGATTAAGAAGAGAATTGGCCAAAGGTTAGTGATTAAACTGATTTACTATAACATGTGGTACTAACACATAGTTTGCCTTGTATCTTTAATCTTGCTCAGGAGGTGTGGAGTTTTGTATAGGCAGAACACTATGCATTCAAAGAATCCTTTTAAATTTTCTATACATTGGACTCAAGCTGTACTTCCCTGTGATTATTGAGTTGTACAACTTAGCAAGATACAGGAAGACAGAGGTGGAATGGAAAACTGTCCCACAGAAAAGTGAATAATTTTAACATATACATTGAGAATTGCTTTGAAAGCTTTAGATCTCAATATTCATGTGTAAATATCAACATTTATATGTAAATCCCAATTTTTCTGTCTGCAATGTCTTATTTATACAGAAATGTTTATGTATAAGACTAAGAAATTAGATTTTGCCATTTTGTCTCAACTTGTATTCACAGAATTGACTTATTTAGAAAAAGTTCTTGAAGTTTAAGGTCATAATCAAAGATTATTTTTGCTAAAACTGTTTTTGATTTTGCCAAAATCAGCTCAGTGTATTTTGCAATAGGATGCTTAATAATTTAAAAATAACTCTGCAGGTTAGAATCTTCTTTCCAGACTCTCGATTCAACAAAGTGTATATGACATGCATTTAAAAAAAAAAGTGGGATTTTTTAATGGAACATTTTTCAGACAGATACTTCCATTTTCATGCAAAATATCACAGAAGTGTTGTTTGCTTAGTGTCCTTTTTCTTTTTTTAAGGACTTTCACTTAGTTGGGTAAAGAACCTGAGTGAAAGCTTTTATTACTTTAACATTATAATCTTCTTAATTTATATTTTATTATATTTAGAAATATTTGGTCAATTCACTTGATAAATTAGTCGAGATCATGTAGTATGATTGACTGTAATATCTGTAAGTGATTATTCCAGTCTTAAATTTCTCAAAAATGTAGAATATCCTTCAAAAAGAATAATAATTATCTTTAGTGTCTGAGGTTAGTGATATTTTTTCTGATAAAATTGATGGTATTTTCTACTGTGTGATGAGAAGTAATGTGGAAGTTTTAATGCAGCATTCCCTACTGTAAGCTGCTTTATTTTGGGGGTAAAATATAGCCATTTTCATTACTGTAAACCTCAATGAGGGTAAAATATTATCAGAAATATTTCATTTAACTGTACTCCTGTATTTGCATTATATTGCTGCCCCCTTAGTGGAACGTGACATTTTTGCCAAGGGTGAGAAATGTAATACAGAAATCATATGAAAAACCAAGATATATTTGATGACCAAGATGCAGGTTTGTCTGATGTGAAATTCTGTCAGTGCAACATAGTGCTTGCAAGTTCCATTATGTTATATTTGAATTCTGGTGCTCTCGGGTATAGATTGCAGGTCAGTTATGTGGTAAGTGGGTACTTGGTTCATTCCTCCAAATTGATGGTCACTTAAGATGATTTCACTTAATGATCTCTAAATTTCCCTCTACAAAAGCATTTTGAAAGGTATGGGTATTACATGTCATAAATCAGACTCAAAAGTATCTGTAGTACTTTGTCTGTTCAGCTGACAGTAGTGATGATGGTAGCAGAGTAATGTAGCACTTTTATTGTGAGATGATACATTTGATATCGTGCAAATATCATGCATCTTCAGGATAATCTTATAGCAACCGTGGCATATTCTATGTTGTATCTACAGTCTTCACTTCTGCTGATGGTCTGATTTTAGTTAGTGCTGTGGGTTTCCCAAAACTTGGAATAAAATAATGCAAAGCAAATATAGCCGTTGTTTCTGTACTTCCTCTCTCACAATCTTTTGGAGAAGGAAAGCAGGTGTCTGAAGTATTACGCAGTATTTCTTAGGGTCACATAAAAAAAAAAATCCAGTCCTCTCAAGGTTACTTTATCTGTTTCTGGCTGTTGCTGCCTTTTTAGTGTGTAGCTCTGCTTGTAATTTCACAAATTTACCACTTGTATTGTTTTGCAGCCTGCTCTAGAATATATTGTTAACCCATTTTAAGGACTGACAGATACCTTCACCTTGCTAATTCTTATGTTATAAGGCTGCAGGTGTCACTGGACAATAACATTCTTCTGACTTGCAGCTGAATAAAAGCTGATCTCTGCAATTATTCCAGTTAATGCATCACACTACATAAAGAATAGTAGTCTCCAGTATTGTCTCTGTATATTTAGATCCTACAATAGATTTCTATATAGGCAGTAAAAAAACGTAAAGCATAAAACATGTATGGACTGCTACTTATAAGAATGAGTAATAATACTCAAGTTTGCAGCTCTTTTGACCTTCTAATTACAGCTAGTCTCTGCTCAGGAGACTTCCTTGGTGATACTCCTTTTGCCCCAAAGGAGAGAAAAGTTTTCTTGCTTTTATGGTTGTAGTTTGTCTTTTCTTCACACAAGTGATCATTGTATTTTTTCTTTTTTCTTTTTGCAGATGACATTAGAGTATCTGTAAATGATTTTATTATCAAAGCAACTGCAGTTACTCTGAAGGTAAGTGAATAATTGACTTAAAAAAATATATTTTATAGCAAACTGACAAGGAGGCAAGAAGTATTTTGTGAGCCAACATGGAGATATGAATATGATCATAACAAAGCTTGTACTTCTTAATCAGTTATTGTCACGTTTTTTTAAGCTCTCCAGATAAAATTTTCTACACTGTCTATGCCGTAAAAATGAGAACTTCTTAGTAAAGATCCACTTACTACAGATAATGGCAAATGCTTTGTCAGCAGACTAAAGCAGTTGGCAGGATGAGTCTTCTGTTCTTTGCTGTTGCATTTTATTTTCTCTTACAGTTATGAACAATTTTTTATTCAAGTCTTACAGCAGTCTTGTGTATTACCTCAGATGTGTACTGATGGCACATTCAGTAAGTTCTTTGAATTAAAACTTCTTCAGGCAACCCATCTTCTGCTCATTCAGGATTGCCATTGTTCCATTTGTCAGTATGAAAGTTAAATGATTGCAATGCATCCTGAAGTTAAGACCTTAAATTTCATAAGGGTCTACTTACTCCATCCCAAACTATAGAGGTTTTACTGTCTATTTGCATGTTCTCTGGGTAGAGCTGGTTACATTACTTCCCAGTTTATGTTGATGGCTCTGCGTGGAATACACTCTCAGTGTTGCTTAATTTTTTAAAACTTAAAGGCTTCAGAAATCCTTCTTTAAGAGTACTCCCATGGTTTGGAAATGTCTCCTCTTAGTCCAGAGTGTCTCAAATATAATCACTTGGAAAACATAATGTGAAATTAATTTTATTTTCAAACTTCTTAAAAGAAAGAACTGTGGTGGTTTTGGTTTAGATGTGGAGTGGCTTTGATTTAAATTCAGTTTGCACTTAATTTTTGAATAAGCCATAGGTGGGAGCTCTGAGCAGCCTGAAGGCCGGTTATTTTTAAAATTCAGGAGGAAATAAGTGTCTTAGAGTGATCACTAACAGCTGCAAAAGATCTTTGTCGTGTAGAAAGATAATTAAAGGGGACACAGCCTTGACTGTTAAAATATCCTATGGAGTTTCCCTTGTCATCACTTCTGTGTGAATGAATGCAGATTTTGAAGCAGTTTGGTAGTGCCATGGATTTATTGCCTATGCCTTCTTGATTGCACAGTGATTACACTTTCTAGCTCTATGGAAAATGCTAAACTTTTTCTGTTACTATTGCATTGTTTGAGTGGCAGCTACAAACAGGCAAGATAACGCAGAACAAAGATCCAGACTAGTTGCATGACATCACAATATAAAACCATCAGAAAGGGAGGGAGGCCCTTTTTTCTGATTTGAGAAGATTATTTTAAATATTCAAAAACTGAAGGAGGAAGTTACATTTCAGTTGGGGTATTATTTTCATGGATGTATGGAATTAATTAAACATTGCACTGGAACGGACCCAAAAAATTTCTAGCCAACATGATCTAAATATTAATATGTAATTGCTAGAAGTACAGATTTTGATAGAAAATAGACAGGATTCTTGGCAGTTCCATAGCAAATGTTTGAGAGAAATTCTGAGCTTTGTAGAGACTGGAAAAAACTTAACAAGTTATTCTCTACCAGAAACAGGAGGAGCTAAACTGGCTATGCATTTGTTAGATGTGAACACAGCAAGAAACTTTTTTATGGCCTAATGAGACCTTACGTGAGGAAATGGTGACAACCAAAAATTCCTGTGAACTGCTAACTGTGAGGATGGGATCACAAATCTCTGCACCACAAAGCAGGTGGAAGGAACGTGAGACAGAGGGAAATAGGAATGAAAGATTAGGTTTTGTGGTTTTTCTGTTATACCTAAATAAAGCCAGGTAAAGGAAGATAATGGGATGTAATCCAGTTTACAGGATGCAAGCTTTCAATGTACTTGTTATTACTTCTGCTTATATAATTAAAGGTTTTTTTGTTGTTATTTGTGGTTTTGTTTAATTTACTATCTGAAAAAAAAAAGATGAGTAGCTTCCAGTCCATTTAACTGTAAGGCTGCGTTACTGTACTTTGAGCATACATGGGGATTATGCATGTTGAACACTGCCAGTGTTTAAAACAAGATTTCCTTATCTGCCATCACAAAATGACCTACCCAGTGAATTCTGTAAATATGTCTTCTCTTTCTGATATAGAAATAAAAATATTTAGCCTGTGATTAGATTTGTATCCTTTTTCCTAGTATTTTCCATTGACATAGTACAGAATTTGAATCTTGAATTTAAGGATTATCTAGTTCTATGCTGAAAACTTTTTAAAAAGTCATCTATACCATGACAGTTTTAAAGGAAATCCAGTAGACAAACCTAGTAAATTTTAGTGCGTACAGCTTTGTAAAATCAGTGCATCTTTGGTTATATATGAATTGATGCCCAAGTCAGATTTTGAGAAGCTGGAGTTCTTGTTTGTTGAGTTAGAAGAAATTTAGGTGGTTTGCTTTCAGGGATTTTTGTTTGGGTGGGTTTTTTTATGGAACACAAATACTGTGTTTGTATGGAAGTAATCATTAAGCTACTCTGTCCTATCGTATTGCTTTTGTTACAAATCTATGCTAGCATATGTTTGACTTTTAAAATAATGAAAGAACCCCAAACCAAATGACAAACAAACAAATAACCCAGATTTAACTCAGTATACCAGGAAATAAGTTAATGATCAAGCTGATGTCTCAACTACTTCCTGTCAGTGTTTCAGGAAAATATGTGGCCTACTAGTTTAAAAAAGAAAATCTACCTCCACCTGCTCCTCCCCTCCCAAAATTTGGTGGTATGAATACATTTGAAAATTTAAATCCAAGGCAGTTTTATTGACTCTTTTCTGGGCACTGTTCAAAGCTTATGTTGTTTTCTTCCTAAACAATGCAAGACATGTTCTTTTAGGTTTAATGAGGTGGTAGTGAATGCTTTGACAGTTTGTGATCGGTTGGCAAACACCTCAAGATGCTGTTTGTATTGGTTCTTTAACACAAAAAATTTCTCCTCCACAATTCTTAGGACCACTAGTCCAATTATGTATTCTACTTTGCAGCTTGGTCTCGCTGTTTGATAGCCAGGGGTTTGTGGATGTGCCAGTGGGCTCATCAGGTGATAGCCTATTAGAACAGTTCTGGCTTTCTAGAACAAGAGGGGAGGAAGGAATGAAAGATTTCAGGCTTACGGCCATGAGTGGTTGGGCTTAGTAATGACAGCCACTACAGCAGCTGTCCTTTAAAAATAAACAGTCTTTCATTGCTGAAATGATGGGAGAAATAATACTGTCTGATTTACATCAAAATTGAGATTATTTGAATGAAACTGATAGGAAAAATTCCTTGTCCTTACCATCTCTTTTGGATGACTTATAGAGAGAGTCAGACTTGCACAACACCCACTTGAAGGCATGTTACAACTGTGTGTACTGTGAGGCTTTCCTAAAGTTTATATTTAACTTTCAAAGAGGAGTACTGCCCATTCTTTTTTGCTTTTTTTTTTTTGGGGGGGGTGTGTGTGTGTGTTTTTTTTTCTCAGAATATATATTCTGGTATTGAAGAATAGTTATAAGGCTGGGTTGGGCAAAGACTTGGGCAATATGGTCTAGGTTGAGGTGTCCATGCCCATGGGAGGGGATTGGAACTAGATGAGCTTTGAAGTCCTTTCCAAACCGTTCTATGATTCTGTAATAGGAACCGAGAGTACCATTACACTGCTGCTTCTAGGAACTGAGTTAGTTTAGATAGATAGATAAATTGTAGATTCATGGGACTGGGAAGAAAGCCTTTAGTTCCAACCCTCCTGTCATGGGCAGGCAGGGACACCTTCCACTAGACCAGGTTGTTCCAAACCCTGTTCAACCTGTCCTTGAACACTGCCAGGGATGGGACAGCTACAGCTTCTCTGGGCAACCTGTGCCAGTGCCTCACTGTCCTCACAGGGAAGAACTTCTTCCTAGTATCTAATCTAAATGTCCCCTCTAAAAGTCAGGTTAAAGCCATTCTCCCTTGTCCTGTCACTATGTGTCCTTGTTTGTGTCCACACACACACACAAAAATGCGATGCTTTTTAACATTATCTGAATAACAGTGAGTGTACCTGCAGCATATCCTATTTGTAGCTTCCTTTGTTAAGAGTCCTGTTTGAGACACGAGTGGAAATAAAAACATGTGAGTGTGTAGTAGGGTGTCTGTTTCCATGCTTTTTAAGTCAATATCCTGTGATTTATTTTGTGGGGGGAGAAATGGCACTGCTTTGTAACTTTGTATGCTGGGCATCTGTGAGGTGGTATCGGTGACTCCTGAAGGATTTTGTAGGCTTTTGTTATTTTTTTTTCCAGCGGCACCAAAAAACCTTCTGTCTGCCCTGCTGTTTTCAGTTTCTGGAGCATACATTCATGCTTTTTGACAGAATAAGTTTAAATATTATCAGTGCAAGCTAATCATGTACAGCTACTCTTAGACCCTCACAGGGATTTATTTTCTGTCTTCCTTGTAGCAGTCCTGATGACAGATGTGACCTCTTCTTTTGCCTTCATTTACAGACAATAGTCCGTGATGCACTAAGTAATTTGATAAATGCCTGTATGTAACTCTCTGTCTTAAAGGATTTTCCTTTTTCTTGATAATTGATTGCACTACAATTTTTTTAACAGCTGTCTTTTTTTATTGTCTCTCTTCCAGCAAATGCCAGATGTGAACGCAACCTGGGATGGAGAAGTCTGCAGGCAGCTGCATTCCATTGACATATCTATTGCTGTAGCAACAGACCGAGGTCTCATTACACCAATCATAAAAGATGCTGCTGCCAAAGGAATAAAGGAAATTGCTGCCTCTGCAAAGGTAGGTCTTAAATGTACTGTATGCTGAAGAATATAGTAGCTGTAGAGTTTTCTGTGGCAGAAAATGTAGCATGACCTAGATACACTTCAGTAAGAACAAAGGCAGAGTGCATGTAAAGCAGTTTCAACATTCCTTACACTTCAAAATGATTATTAATTTTGCAAGTCTTTTCATTTTTAATGAACAATAACTTAGCCATCATGTTATTTATTTGGATGCTGACTAAACTGAAAAATAAACCTGTACAGACTTCTGCAAATTAATATAATTGTATTTCTTTTCTCCTCATGGGAAAACTAGATAATGTAATTTCTTTAGTATTACTGGTATTTGGGTTTGGGATTTGGTTTATTTGGGAGGGTTTTTTTTCCCCGCCTTTCCCAGAAATTTGCTTGTAGCTGCTTATGTTACCCTCTGTGCAGTTACATTATGGCACTTATTTCTATCTGCACTTTTTCAATATGCAGTTCAGTTGAGAACGTCACCTGATAAATAACATTAAACTCCTCAGACTAATGGGCAGCATTTTGCATCATCCAGGTGCCAGTTAGAGTGACTTGGATCTGTGGCAGTTGTTGCCAGCCACAGATGTATCCTGTGCAGGCAAATGATGAAATGCCCCAGCACCAGCTTTTTTTTTCTTTTTGTGATTTAATGAGTGCTAATCAAAGGCCTGCAGTATCTGAGGAATGCAGTGGAAGTAGATGCTAGGGTATAAAAGTGTTCCAAAACTGGGCACTGACTGCACTTTCCAAATTTTTACCAAAAACTACAGAAATCATGATAGTCTGTGTTGGCAGAGGGGAACAACCAACAAAGTTGTAGCAGAAGGTGTATCATGCCGCAGAGCATTTGTAATTTTATGTTTTTAAGATCTTTCCAGTCCATATCGCTTGCTTCATGTTGAATGTGTTGTGAAAGCAAATCCTTTAGCTAATATAACAGCCAGACAAAGAAGGTGGTTAGCTGAGATTGTTACATTATTCAGTGATTAGTCATAGAATGACAAAAAGAAAAATATTATGGGAAGTGAAGTATATCACATATGGGAAGTTCATTATCATCTCCAGTAGCTGTGATACTGGGATGCAGTATTACAGACCTTTCTTTACCATAAATTACAGCATTCTGCCATTCCCGTGATAGGAATGTACGCTTGCATTATGTTTAATAGGGCCTCAATAAAGTAAGCATTCCCCTTTTATTTAAATGGAATGTGTGTGACAGGGTACGCTGCTCAATATGAAAGTCATTGGGTCAGATTGTAGGTGTCCATACCAGCATAAGTTTGCTTTTCAGCTTGTTCATTGAATTACCGAAATAAATATGTACCTGATGTGCGCATGTGAAAGGCACAAATTGAAAGTGCAGCTGCTTTTCTACCAGTCTCTCTGTAGTTTGGCAGGCACTTTCTTTGTGTAGACTGCTTATATGTCTCCTTCTACTACATGTTAGTTTTAACTTCTTTCCAGGTCATGTGCATCCTAGCACCATATTTTCATCATTCAAATAATGCAATTGCACATATGCATTATGTTCATATTGACCCTCTTGTGTGAATGTTGTTCCCATGGCTATAGTCTTCTAGTTCACTACTTACTCGGAGATGGATAAAAGCCTGAAATAAAATTCAGTGTATGCTTTTAACTTTTAAATTCATCACCATAATTTAAGTTCACAGGTTTTGTAAAGTTTGGTATAAGCTTATTGTTTAGTTGGCAATTAATTAGAATGAGATTCTCTTAAATTTCTTGGTGTTTATTTCCAAGCTGGTCACTGCAGTCATTCAGCTGCTGTGGTCTTTCAGAACTCTTGCCTGAAAGCAGTTTAGAAATGTATACTGGGAAGACAGTTATTTACCATGACCAAGAGAGGTATACTACAACATGAAAGGGGATTAATCCATGTCACAACTATAGCTAATGAGCCACTGTTATTGTCTGTGAGGAAGTTTATCTTGTAATGACTCTACCTCCACCCACATGCAGACAAAAAGAAGTCAATTCAGTCATAGTTTCCACTTAGTGACTCTGGTCCTTAAAGGCAGGGGTGAGGTTTCATAGCAATTGCCTCTTGGTAGATTGAATTGACTGGTAGATGGGATATTTATAGAACACATGTAG
This sequence comes from Pezoporus flaviventris, assembly GCF_033815535.1. NCBI lineage: Eukaryota > Metazoa > Chordata > Aves > Psittaciformes > Psittacidae > Pezoporus > Pezoporus flaviventris. The sequence goes on along the minus strand of NW_026892584.1, from coordinate 2,951,157 downwards.
AAAATCACTGGGAAGCAGAATGGGCAACTGCTGGAAAGCAATCTAGGAATTAAAACACAAAAAAAGTGATGGGGAAAAAAGGCCCCCATCAATTCTTAGAAAGAACCTGGGAAAATCCTAGAAAACAGTGGTAGAATTCCTAAAAAGGGAGTGGAAAATTCGTAGGGGGATTCATAGAATAATTATCTCCAAGAAAGTTTCACAAATGTGATATATCACTTTTTTCATGTTGTAATAAAGTAGATCTTTTGAGGTTTTGTTCGCTTCCACCAGCATTGCCCTAACATAAGTAAATTATTGGAAATTTATTAGTTTTACTTTTTTTTACCAGAAGAATGAAAATGTAAACAAACTGTGTTGCTTCTATCATTTTTCCCAGAGCAAATCTGAGTCTTATTTCCCCAAGTATGCTTTTGGAAACAGTTATTTTTATCTTAAAATGTCATAATGTTGCAATTGTCACAACGTGACATTTTCCGTGTGCTTTTCCACCTGCCGAATAAATACGAGACAAGCCAAAACCACTGAATATGTTCTGTATGAACAGGGCAGTTCACCTCTCCTGCATATATTCCCATTTCAGTGTCTGCTGTCAGTTGAAGAGCTCCTGATTTTGAAAAGGTTGCTACTAATAGAGAAGTCATCTGACGCATTGCCAGTCACTACCTTTTCAGTTGGGTACTCATGGTTGGGTGTGATGAGCGGATTGGTGGCTGAATAATTGGCTCTTGATCCACCAAGGAATGTCATTCCTCTTGAGGTCCACACAGTCCTTTCTTCCTACTGTAAGAATTATTCATCCTGAATCCCACTGCTTCCATCTAAGGCGATCTCTGAGCTAGAAAGGTCCTAGATGGGAATAAGACTCTTTTTCTCTGTGATCTTGGCTTGGAATATAGCTTGAACTTCTTGGGCTGTATTTTGAACGAAACATTCGTGGACAGTTTCATCTGTTATATTTAGAAGTAGAAAAGCATCACAAATAAAATGGAGGTTACAGGGTGGTCTGTAAGGTAGTTGAATGCTTAGCTGGACAAAATGCATTCTCTCAATCTGCTAGAAAGTTCTGAAGTGGTACATGACAGTTTGTTTAAACAGACATTTAAACTATGTTTAGAATACTCTGAATTTGTCTCATCAGTATTTTGCTAAATATTTTTGTCATCTAAAAACACCAGGGAGAATGGTGGTTCCATAGTAAAAACTGGAACAAGGTTTTCAAGGTGAGAGAACAGCATTTATTAAACAGCCAATATTGTTCGGAAAATGAAACTTTCGCTTTGCTAAGTCATTGCAGTACAACAGCGTTGCTAAGGTACTTCCCTGACTCCGAAAGCAGATGACTTTTTAACGGCTGTATGGCCATAACAACGTGTTACTGAAGTAAAAAGAAATAGTCTGTTACAACACTTTAATTTTTTTCCTCTCTCCTGTTCTTTTACTTCTTTCATTTTTCTTAGGCTTTAGCAAAGAAAGCAAGAGATGGAAAACTGTTACCAGAAGAATACCAGGGAGGATCTTTCAGGTAAAACTCTCTAGTAGCATTTAATACATGCACTGTGGATTCAGAACTGTTTTATCCTCAGGTATTCCTCTGTGTTAATGTGTTGCTTTTTAAAATCTTCCATGTGATGATTCTGAGAGCCAAACCTAGGCCAAGTGTCCTGTATCTGGGGGAAACAAGTATCTTGATACTGGTTTATTTAATCTGAGCCTGGTGTGAAATTAATATTTTTCATATTGAGACTAATCTGCCTCTTATTTTTGTACCTAATTTTTCCCGATTGCAGAAGAATATTGGTTTTGTTGTGGTTTGTTTTAGGGGAGCGGTTGTTGTATGTTTGGGTTTTGGGTTTGTTTTTTTTTTTCCCCCCTTTTGAGGGGAACAGAGGGTCCAATATGCCAGACAGACCCTCTGCTTTGGTAAGTTTGCTGCCTCCATGGGCCCTGGTTTAAGGACGTCACTAGGAAACTTTCTAGCCTGTATGGCTCTTGAGCTATTACCCATTTGTGCTCTTACATGTTGGTGGTGATAAAGCTGCAATGCATAGTCCAGGGGCAATTGAATGAGACCTCAGGGCCTTAGGATAATCGGGAAGGGAATCTAGAGCACAGGTTATTTTTTCTTCTATCCTTTCAGTTGTGGGCAGTGACATTGGAAGAAACAAGCACAAAGTTCCTCCCACTGTAAGAGAAGATCAGGGTAGTAACCACCTGAGTAACCTGAACATCCGTAACTCTGTGGGACTGATGAGATGCATCCCAAGAGTCCTGAGAGAATTGGCTGATGTAGTTGCCAAGCCACTGTCCATGATATGTGAAAAACCATGGCAGTCAGGTGAAGTCCCTGGTGACTGGAACAAGGGAAACATTGCAGCATTTTTTAGAGAAGGTGGAAAGGAGCACCCTGGGAACTACTGACCTGTCAACAGCCATTGAAACTTCAAAGTTGTGAGGTTCAATCTAAAAGGCCTTTGGCTTGGAACATAGATAGGCTGAGTTTCTTTGGAGATACTGATTTCCTGTCCTACTTTCTGCTTTATTACATGCAATTCAAACATATATTACTGTAAAGAAATTGGACTTTTAAAAAGGTGCATTGGTTGTAATTGCAAAAATTACAAACCCTTGAGAGTGTAAATGTGCCCAACTGAAATCCAGTTTAAATATATTCTAAAGTTAATGGGTTTGGCTGTGGGAGAGAATTAGGTCATAGTAGTCACTGAATATAGATAATTTCTTCTAGGCGTTACATAATTTCTGACATTACTGGTAACCATTTTCTCTTTCATTTAGCATCTCTAATCTGGGCATGTTTGGCATCAGTGATTTCACTGCAGTCATAAACCCTCCCCAGGCCTGCATCCTCGCTGTGGGCCGAGCAAGAGTAGAGCTCAAGCTTGTGAAAGATGAAGAAGGAAATGAGAAACTCGAGCAGCACCAACTCATGACAGTGACTCTTTCAAGTGATGGTCGGGTGGTAGATGATGAACTGGCTTCAAAGTTTCTGGAGACTTTGAAAGCCAACATAGAGAATCCAATACGACTTGCCTTGTGTTAAACTCAGTGGAGATTTCTTCTTGTTTTGACAACACAGAAAACTGTTGCGTACTTGGGTTTTCCTTTATCGAGGAGTAAATAGTTACTGTGAGATGGACAATTAAAATACTTAATTTATTGAATTACTGTGAAAAACTATTAATGTTCATGCTTTTAGTCTTTTGAAATGAACAGGCTTTATACTGTAAAGCTAAAAGACTTTAAAGTCGAGCATACTACTTTTCTTTAAACAGTTAGTACTAATGTCACATGTTTGTATAGAAAAGTCAGTCTTGTCTGCGCAGGAAAATTCAATAAAACTGTATGAAATTTAAAAAGGGAACCATAGAATAGTGTGGATTATAAGTAACCTTTAAAGGTCACCTAGTCCAACCCCCCTGCAATGAGTAGGGCCATCTTCAAGTAGATCAGGTTGCTAGAGCAAGCCTGTCTAAACCTGACCTTGAATGTTTCCAGAGATGGGACATCTATCATCTCTCTGGGCAACCTGTTCCAGTGCCTCACTGTCCTCATTTTAAGAAACTCCTTCCTGATACGTAGTCTGAATCTACCCTCTTGTAGTTTGAAAGCCCTTGTCCTATTGCTATAGGCCTCGTTAAAAGTTTGTTCCCATCTTATTACCCCCCTTGAAGTATTGGAAGACCATAATAAAGTCTCGCTGAAGCCTTCTCTTTTCCAGGATGAACAACCCAAACTCCTTCAGAGATTCTTCATAGGAGAGGTGTTCTAACTGCCTGATCATTTTTGTGGCAGCCTTCTGGACCCACTCCAACAAGACCATGTCTGTCTTGTACTGAGGGCTCCAGAGCTGGATGCAGGACTGCAGGTGGAGTCTTTCCTGTACTGAGATGGGATGATTTTTTCTTTAAGGGCAAAACATCTAGCTTTTAGAATGAGGCAAGAAAGAATCATAATTGAGCAAAGTGCTGCTATAAGTCATGGTCAATACTGAGATAGAAATGAATAGCTAAATTATATTGCTGCAGTAGAAAGCTTGTCAGTCTTCAGAAGACTTTTCTGGCATATTGTGCCATAGAAATTAGACTGAAATAAGGTTTATAAGATTTCTGTCAGATATTTCAATGGCTTCCTGCATAACAAGAAAGACATTACAAACCAAAAAAGTTTTAATTTAATTTCATTTAGATTTAACTATTCTTTATCTTCTCCTTCACTATAAAGCTACATTGAAGAAAGCAAGATGACTGTGGAGATGAATGGGGAAAAGAACAGGAAATTCTGAGAAAGGTGAAATTAGATCACAGATAAAAAAATAATTCTCAAAATAGTGAGTAATCTAGTGACATCTACAACTTCATATAATTAGAACTCATTAAAACTCATTTGTACTGTAGGAGCATATATTTTTCCCGGTATTTTAATATAACTGCATAATCTAATGCCTTGCAAAGGTGTGGAGTAGAGAACAAACTTGTCTGAATAAACACGTTCTACAGAAAGGATCGAATTTCTGCATTGTTGATTTTCAGTTTTTGATGGAGCCATCATTTAGTAAAAACATTGTGTAAAAAAAAAAAAAAGTTTTATTTGACTTAATCTGGAGTCAATGACATTTTTTTAAGTTTAGAATTTACCCCAATTCGGATCTTCTTCAGTACCACAAAATATGTCAAATATAATTTATAAGGTGCTCTCCTTAACTTGAAACCCAAGTTAATTGTGCCAGCAGTATTGTGATGAAAAACTATCTGTGATCCCTTAATCTCATAGGGGTTCCAGAAAGGTAAGGTTTTGCACCCTGGATATTGCTGATTAATGCTGTTCTTTGCACAGATAGAATAAAGATGTAAGTAGAAAGTGTTTCATCATCAGTATATATTGAATTGTAACTCAGAGACTTAAGTGCAGTGACCACAAGTTTAAATTAACAGAAGTAGATTGGTTTCTTTTTTTGTAAATAAATATGGAACTACATATTCTATGTGTCTGTAATGAAGTAGCTGCATTTACAGAATGTGGTGAGAATGTAAATTGTGAGTAGAAATCTAGCGGTTGTCTTCTGGTTTGTGCAAGTACTTTTGTTTTTAAGATTTGGAGGACTTGTTTGTTTAGCTGCTGCCTTAATTAAAAAGCAAACTGCAAGACAAAAACTGTTAATACTGAGTTGAAAGTTTTTACTGAGATCTTTCTTTGGCTTGTCTTGCTATAATAAATTTCATAAACTACTAACAGTAGGGAGAGATTTTGGTTACCAAATCTAGCTTACTGTGCAATAATGGACATACCCATTCTGTATTTCCAGGAGATCGTCACTGATAAATTATATTCAGGATTGGCTTGAGGATCAATTTGTAATTGTAAATGGTTAACCATGAATTTTTCCAAAGTTGTTTGTTGATCCCATATTACTTTGAAGGAAAAAACAAAAAAAGAACAAAACCATACCAATTTATATGCTGTCCTTAATGATGTACAAGAAGCTCTCATTGTTTTCATAGCTAAATCTGCTCTCCCCAAGAGAATTTGTAGGATAATTTAAAATCTGATATACTCTTCTTTATTTTTTTACTTGATGCTCTAGTGTTGTTTTGTGCTCCCCAGCATTTGTATTTTCTATTCTTTAGCTGGCTAAAGAGCTGCATGACTGATGTGTGTGACTAAAGATTTCTGAGCATGCATGTTCATGTAGTGCGAGTCAGTAATTTTTACTTTTGATTTTGGACCCACTAGAAGGTGCTTTGGTATGTAAGTATAAAATATTTATTGTGTTTCTTTGCTCTAGGTACTAATACATCCACTCTTTGTTCAACACAGTCAGGTGAAAGCAGTGTATTCAAGGATATGAAAAACTGTAGCATAGAATTAAAAACTTAGCATAGGAAAAGAAACTGGTGGCTGAAAAGCTGACAGGTGCCTCAGTGTTGTCTTTGCAGAAGGAAGCCATATTGCATTACATTGTCGTCCTCTTACCAAGCAGGCATTTTTCCCATAAGCAAGCAGGTTATATGACACTGACAGATGTATAGTTACTCAACTGGTAGCTCATACTATAATTTGTTTTTTAATTCGACTGTTTTTGTTTAAAATTATGTCTGCGGGGTCTCTGTTGTTGGTGATGGTTCCCCCACCCACCCTCTTCCCTAAAATATAAAAGTATTGTCTTAAGAATTCATAAGAATGCATGTCATTGACTTGCTTATCAAGGAATGTACTGTCTGTGCTCAAAATCCTCTTTTGCCAGTTTCCAGACCCCATGCACTACATAGAAATGCAGGTGCTAGGAAAAAATACAGGAAATGGGTTGAGAGAGGTGCTCTTCTGTTGTTCAGCTGAGCTGCCCCTTTCTGTAACCCACACAACCGTTTCTTGTGGTACTGCTAGATCAAGAGCAAGCATTTTTTGAAATGTAGAGTAGTGTTGGTGATGTCATTTGCAGACTAATACATGCAGTGGCCCTCTCTCACACACAGCTGGATAATCCTAGATGAATTGAATGCAGGATTGAAAACTGACATTCAATGTTACTGCAAGTTAAGTGCTTTTTTTTTTTTTAAAAAGAAAACTATTAGGACTCAAACCATAGGAGGAATTTGAACAGAACTGCTGTGACTGTACGTGAGTGATTTCCAAGAACATCGCAAGAGACTGTCCTTCACAGGGTTAGGACACCTTATTTATCTGGACTTCTATAAGGCCTTTGTCATGGATTCCCACAGCATCCTTCTCTCTAAATTACAGAAAAGTGGATTTGATGGGTGGACTGCTCAGTGGGTGAGGAGTTTATTGGGTGGACGCTTCCAGATGGCAGTGGTCAACAGCTCCATATCCAGATGGATATTGCTGATGAGTGGTGTCCCACAGGGGTCCATACTGGAACCAGTACTGCTTAATACTTTCATCAATGACAAACAGTGGGATTGAGTACACTCTCAGTGAGTCTGTAAACACCAAGCTGAGTGGTGCAGTTGACATGGCCGAGGGACAGGATGCCATTGAGGGGGACCTGGGCAAGAACAGTAACTTCTGCCTTTTATGTAGGTAATATTTCAACTGATGTTCTATATGGCTTTCGTGTTGTGGTAGGGCTGTTCTTCAGCCTCTTGTTTGTGGCTGATTTGCCTTAACTACTCCAATTCCTGCTATTTCTTTATTGAAATTAGAGAATAGTTTTTTATTTTTCAAGGCATTGAAATAAATAATTCCTTATCTTCTTACAAAGTACTGCAGCACAAATAATAAAATTTAATTAGTCATCTACCTGCTCTTACTATTTATCTGAGTTTTCCAGAATGGGAGAGATTCTTATCTAGCACTATAGTGCATCATATAGCAGAAATAAATATTATTTCCCTCGCCCTGAAGGTTGCTATCGAGCTTAGATAAGAACTGTCCTAGCACCACCAACTTCCTGTTTCCCAGTGCCTGTATGTAGACTGCTGTTTGCATTTCCTTTTTGGTTTTGTTTAAAGGGGTATTGGATTATACATGAATAATCATATAGTGCTTTGCAAGTAAGATGGAAACAGTATGGTTGTTCAGTATATGTTCTTGTTTGTATGCTTATGATGATGATGGTATTTAATTTTCCTTATTTTTACCAAGTATTAGCTAAGTGATAGTCCAGTAAGATAAGATTAATGTTCTGATAACCCTTCCCAAGTAATTTAAACATTCTGTTCCTTCTCTTTTAGTCTTTGTATACTAGGTTAAATTTCAGAAACTTCTAATTTATGACTGTTTTCTTATTTAAATTCAGCCAAATAGCAGAGTCGAATAGAGCTTTCATTGTTAGTTTTAAGAGGCAAGGCCAAACACTTTGAGAATGTGTCATTTAAATTACAGTCCTACCAATCATTTAAAAAATATGCCAGCTAGGTATTGTTCTTGCAAAAGTGGCCTAAAGTGAGCATGACATTGATCTCACAATGCAAGGAAGATGAGCATTGCTGCAGTAGTAATATTAGTAGTATGATTTTAGCATACCAGAGAGGTATCTTCAGTTTGTCTCCTATCAGTTTCCTTTCTGACTATAGTAATGTAGCCTGAAAAGCAAAACATCCTACAGGCAGATACATGAAGTGTGCTTTTTCCTGTTGCTGTATTTTGTAAATCAGCAGAAATACATGCGTACTTATTCAAAATTTGCTTCCAAGAAAGTATATTGATCAATCTTTTAATCTCTGCACATAGAGCTGTGCAGTGAATCATTCTTCAGAAAGAAGAATCAAGGTACTGATGTACTCCTCACTGGTAAATTTGCTTGGTATAAGCCTTGATGGTGACACAGTTTTCAGTCATTTCACTGAAAGACTTGTTTTAAAGTGGAAACAAATACCGAAGAGCCAGCAGAGGGCACACCTGGATTTCTGACTCTCTGGATCCCTTTAAGTGTCACCAAACTATTTGAGTATGTAGCTAGTCTTTAATGCTTGGTGATTTGGCGTTTGGTTTTGAAGTGTTTCAGAAAGCACTTGAGAAGAATAAATAAGGAGTAGTAAACACTAACTTGCCTTGATCTGTTGGAATTAGGATCAGACAGAAATCTTGGTCATTGTAAGGCACTTACTACAGGAATTGTGGAAACATAAAATATCTCAAGTCGGAAGGATCATTGAGTCCAATTCCCCTCTTCTTGCAGCACCACCTAAACCTAAACCATATGACTAAGAAGCATCATCCAGCTGCTTGTTGAGCTATGACAAGCTTAGTGCTTCCGAGGGGAGCCTCTTCCAGTGATTGTCCAGCTTCTCAGCAAAGAAGGGAGATCAGCACCTGCCCCTCTCCTGCCCCTCTTGAAGCTGGGCAATAACAGCACCCCTCAGCCTTCTCTGAGCTGAAAATGCCTAGTGACTTGAGCTGCTTCTCATAAGTCTTGCCTTCAAGAACTTTTACTGTGCCCTCCTCTGGACATACATTGTTATCCTCCTTATATTGAGGCACCCAAAAATGCACATAGTACTTGAGGTGGGGCTGCACCACTTCACACAGCTATGCTGTGTTGATGCACCCAGACACAGATGCCCCTTTTGGCTGCCACGGCACACTGCAGACTCGTATTCAATGGTTTTATTCCATTTGTCCCTAAAATGTTGTAGGCATAGAGAGCAGACCCCTCTAAGTCAGTGTGGCAATTACATCGTAATAGGTTAATAGAAAACAACTGATGAGTTGACAGGGCCTTTCAATATGTTCTTAGTTAAGCATACATACTTACAACTTCTGATTTCTTTCATTGTGATCATGCTTGAGTAAAGCAGGCGAATGTTCATGATTGCTGCTGGAGATTTGTAGAAGCATGCTAGCCAGTAAATGTTCTAAGAAACAGAGAAACGTAGGATTTATGTGAAGAACCATGTGTTGATTTGGGGTCCAATTCATTTACTGGCTACTTTGCGTAGTCACTTTACAAAATCTGCCTAGCCTGTACCAGGGAAAAGCTGTCTGTTTGCTTGAATTCAGTTTGTGCTCCTTCCCTTTGATGTCAGTTTTGCTTTAACTTATAGGTATCATGGAGGACAATTATTCAGATACAATAACTATATTGTTCTTCCCTCTCTCCGCAGTAATTGTTCTACCTGGCAAGTTGAACATTTATGTCATTGTGAGAAATAACTGGCTGGAAATTGACAGACTTTTCTGTTTGTTCCTTACCTGTTCTAAGGGAAATGATTCATGCTATGTTAATGAGTACTGTTATTTATCTCCTTAAAGGTTAGAGATCAAGAGAAGATTTTCTCTTATACCTGAAAAGTTCTTCTCGTATGGCCTAGACCTAGGGAGGAAGAAAGGGCAGTTGTGAACGTTTTTATTTATACTCACTGTAGTATGAGGAATGTACTGAATTTTACTAGTTCAGCAGATCTCTCTCCTACAGTTTCATGATTTTGGCATCATCACTGTAATGTTCATTACAGTGTGCTGTTCACTTCCTTTTCCAGGGATCCAAGCAATTGAACCTTGTAGGATTCTGTTGCCCTAGACAGCAACCAATTCCTGTTTCAGCTGCCTATCTTAAGAGAATATGTGTTATTGTGTTTCATTTTGCATCTTTGATGCATTTTTAATTTGTTCCATGCCAAACAAATTATAAGCTTAAGTATCCATGGAGGCTGTTTGCTTGTGCAGATGCTTATACTTGCTGTGTCATTCCCAGTCTGCCTTAGCAGCATAGCTTTCTCTGGGTTTCAGCAGACATAATCACAGTGTTTCCTCTTCCTTGCATGGAAAATATGAACTATAACAGATCCCTTGGTTGATCAAGAAAGAAGTGTTCCTTATACTTTTCTGAAGTGTGAGACTTCTGGCTTAGAGTGTAAATTTCAAGAGCATATTCTCAGTGAATTGTGTTGCTTACCCACTTGTTCATTTTGGCAAGGATTCTAGAGCACCAAAACCATGCACTTTATAGTACAAGAAATACACAGATTCAAAGGAAAATAATATTCACAGACACCTCCCAAGAGTATTTAGGAAAACAATTTATGTACAGAATTATTTTGGAGTCAGTTCATGAACAAATTGGTTGTGTCTACAGAAATTTCTCAGTTACAGTATCTTGCATTTCCCTGTTGACAAGTATAGAAGAGTCACATCTTTTTCAGTCAGGTTAGGAGTCCTTCCTCTGCCCATTTCTGTTTTGAACCTAATCTAGCTATTATACTCTACAAAGCAGGTGATGTCTTACATAAGCTTGTAACAGGGGCTAATGATTTCAAGTGACTTCCAGCCTAGACCAGGAGAGATATTTTTGAGATGTGATAAATTATCCAAAGTAATGCTCTAAGACACCTTCCTATATCTTTGTATAGGAAGATACACTTCCTATACATATATATATCTTATCATATATATAAGATACATATATATTTGTCTCTTTGGGTGCTCTTCCTATACCTTTGTATGCTATCTGTTAGGCTTCAACCACTCTGACAGCTTCAGCCCACAGGCAGAGCATCTAGGCCCTTTTATTGAAGTGGCTAATAGTAATAAAGGAGAAGAAATCTGGTTATTGAAATGGACCGATTAGGGACATCTTAAATATTATTCACATGGCTTAAATATGAAGTGAGATCTGAGCTGTGAGGGAGGTGTTTTGGCCAAAAACTTCATTTCAGCAATTGCAGGAAGACAACTTTATTTTGGAAGACAGTCCCTGTTGTACATGGTAGAAAATATGAAAGAAAGTCAAAACAAAGTTGTGGTTTTTTTTTTTCCACCTATACTTGAACATCTTTCTATAGCATAATATCTATTTTATTGACAATCAAGGAATTACTGCATTGTTTTTAAGCCATAAAGTATAAACAGATGATCTCTATGTAATTGTGTTAAGTAAACACTAAAGGAAATAATACTTCAAAACTTTAATATTCCACAATACATTTAAGAAAGTGAATTTTACTTCTTGCACCTCCTTTTACAGCGTGTGTGCATACTTGGCCTATGTGCCTGTGCATATGTGTGTCACTGTATGTCCTGCAATGGACTGGCAAAGAGGGCCAGCTGCTATTTCAACCAAATTTTTTAAAGGCTTTCAGATTTGGGCTACAGGATAAATGGAGAGGCAAGCTTCTGAATTCTCCTTCAGCGTTTCTGCTTGAATGTGTGTGTGTCAATCTATGTGTGTATAGGTGCAACACTGGGGGAGGCCTAAGGGAAACCTGCCCTGATTATATCTGAAGAAAATAATTGCAGCGTTGCATCTGTTGCTCAAACATATGACAGTTGAAATGATAGCTAAGAGAAAATGCTCTTGGCTCAGAGAGATACCATGAAGAATCTATGAAGCAATCTTTGTGTGAGAAGGCAGCTTTCCCTTATACATAACTCATCACAGTAGCTTTGGGGGGTTGTGGCAGTCAAGAGAGTTGTCTTGTGTGAGAATAATGTGTACAGTGCTCTTGGAGATGTTTTAAATAATAGTTTTGTTAATAAAAAGGCAATCAACTAACCAAAGCCTGCAACTGTTGCAGAGAACTGATATAGTTTGTTGATAAATCTGTGAATCCAGAAAGGGGTATTCTAGAAATCATGTAGAATTAGGACTGACGAAGGCACAGCCTAAATCACTATTTTCTCTGCACTTTTCTAAACCTAGGTACTATTTAATTTTTAAACCGTTTATTGTGGTGGTTGTCTGCTTGTGGATGTGCACTATATCCAGCTCGGTAGTGTGTGTGTATACCATTTATATCAAAGTAAATAGTCATGGATGGTAATTACCAATTTACTTTTAATTTCAGAATTTACTAGATAGGCATCACTGCCACAGAAAATGCCATCTTTAAAACCAGAACCCCAAATAAATACTGAATAGCCATATCCATAGGTACTGATGCCCCACTGGGACAGCAGTTTGCCTAACTAGTGACAAAGCAAGACAGATCAGGACAGGAAAACAGTAACTGTAGAGAGCACGGTGACAAAAGAACTCTGGATTCTTGCATACCTAAACACTGGGGGTTGGTGTTGTTTGTTTTTTGTTTGGGGTTTTTTTCTTCTTTTTTTTTTTTTTCCCTCTCCCATTTTCAGATTAATTACGCACAGAAAAGTTTAACTTTGTCTCGTTAAGTTCTTTGCCATACGAACCATGAGTTCTAATTAAAAACTCTAAGAATGTTTTTCTGACTCTCGATGTTTTTATGACATTAAAAACATGTTTTCATGTGGTTTGTTCTTATTCTGGAGTTTCATATGCGAACAGCGGGTTAAAGAATTGGGTTTTTTTGCTTAAGATACACGGCTGCTAGGTAAGTTTTCTGGAGTGGGTCTGCATGTCGCCAACGGCAGGAAATGTAAAGATGGCCTTTTTAGGCTCTCAACCAGGTGAGAACAACATCTAATTTTCTTTTACTCAAGTTTTGGTTGCTTGGTGTTGGATTGTTTTATTTTGTTTTGGTTGTTTTTTTGTTTTTGTTTTTGAGAATTAGTGGCCTAGTTTACAAAATCATTTGTAAATACACTGATGTTTTCACAAAACCGTGAATCTATATAGTTAAAAATGTGTTCGTTAGAACCACTATGAACATTTCAAAGATGTTCTTTTACAGAAGTTTTTATTTAGATATGGATTTATATAAATGATAAAACTGTGCATAACGATTATTTTAATACTGCCCACCACTTTTTAAAATAAGTTATTTATGTGTTGGTTCTTTAAATCATTTGAAGAATTTATCTGGTAATGCTTGAACAGTTTTTCCAGTAATCCCAAGTAGCCTTGGCTCACCTTACCGTGGGGTAAGTTTCTTTTCCTAAGTTGCAAGTGATAGAACAAAAGTAAATGGCCTCCAGTTGCGCCAGGGGAGGTTGGATTGGGTATTAGGAAAAAGTTCTTCATTGGAAAGATTTGTCAAGCACTGGAACAGGCTCTCCAGGGTAGTAATGGAGTCACCATTCCTGGGGGTATTTAAAAACTGCATAGATGTGGTGCGTAGGGACATGGTTTAGTGGTAGATTTGGCAGTGTTAGGTTTACGGCTGGACTTGACGATTTTAAGGGTCTTTTCCAATCTAAACGATTCTGTACTCTATAAACCTGTGATTTAGTTTAGTACTTGGAGACATTATAAAGATTTGAGAAATTAGAGGTGAAAGAAATTTCAACAGAGATAGAGATTTAGATTTACTTTTCTCTTGTGATGATTTCAGCAGTGTTCCTCCACATTTAAGATAACACTTTCTCCACCACCATAAATGTGAATGCTGGGTATTCCTGGTGTGGAGCTTATTCTGACTGTGGTAGAGATATTCTAGAGGCACTTTGTTCTTGTTTGTTAGAAGTTAAGTCTTGAAATCTCAACCAGTTTGTGAGTCATATGCTTAAAACACCCAGAGCCCTGCTACCTACTTTTCTGTCAGCTTGGGTTGCCATACTTTCTCGGGTGTTAGCTCATCTTCCCGCTGGCCTTAATAATCCCTGCTAGTGCTGCTTCTCCTTGAAGCTGTCTTCTTTGCTTACCAGCCCTATGTCAGAAACTTGTTGGTCTTTATCTTCACAGATTCTGCGAATAGAGAAAAGCAGAGGCTTTAAGTAACATTTTGTGACTATTATATACATATATGTATACACACAAACATATATATACACACATATATATGTATATGTATTTGTGAATGTTGTATTCATCTGCCTATCCAGAAAACTCTGGATGGTTTCTTTTGAAGCAACTATTGAAAGCCTACAAAACGAGGAAGTATTTAATTAAGATTGCTTTATTTCCTCCTTGGTAAACTTTTCTCTACCCACTGTAATCCAGCAGGGTTTGCCACCCATTCAGAAGGATTCCTTTACCCACCTGTAAAGTGGTTTAATTCTTCAAGATTCCCTAAAGCAGGTCCCTTTAATGTATAGCATATGCTTTGTTTTATACTTTAGAGCAGGGTACCTGTAACTGTTGCAAAATCATTTTGATAGAAGCTGTTTACTGGGAGTTGTGTAAAATGCACCACTGTTAAAGATAGCATAGAATCACAGAGTGATTTGAGTTGGAAAGGACCTTAAAGCTCATCTAGTTCCAACCCCCTGCCATGGGCAGGAACACCTTCCACTAGACCAGATTGTTCAAAGCCCTATCCAACCTGGCCTTAGATGACCGTGATTTATAATTTGCATTTACTGATGAATTTTTTTTTACCACCTCAGGTTCTGTGATGGAATTGTAGTGGCCCTTTACACCTGGTTTGAAAAAGAAAAAACTAAAATAGAAGGGGACAATACCTGCTCTTCTGGAGCAACAGCTGGCGACCAGGTGAGATATCCAAAGGAATCTAATGAGGCTTGTGGGTAAATAGTGAACTCTCATTTTAAGTTACATCACTGAATAAGTATGGAGAGAAACCACTGCTAGGTTTTGACTTGCTGTTTCTTGTTTCCCTAGAAAAAGAACTCGAATGTGGTAGTGGTTTTGTTTTGTTGGTTTGTTGTTTGTTTTTTTTTAACTGAATATTTGTGTTTTGTCAGGATCTTTTGTACTTTCACGGTGATGTATGATATAAAAAGAATTTTTTTTTTCCTTAGACTTGGAGACAAAACTTGATGTTTCTAACAACATTAGTAGCTGTGCATGTTCTGAAGATCAAGACACATGCTACAAGTGACTTCAGTGTTTCTGACAGAGCCACCTCATACATAGGTAAAAATCAACTTGCAAGCTACTCTCAAAATGAGAAGCAAAGGACCTACTGGAGAACAGCTTGATGTGATTATCTTTCTGATAGATTTCAGATCATTTATAGCAGTGAATTGAGTTCAATGAAATGGAAACAGGAGGAAAGAGACACTTTAATCTTCACTTTTGACTAACTCTGATCCAGTTTCCAGCATTAACTATTGTTATCTGGAATTTGAAGATTTAGATCATGAATCAAAGAGGAGGAAAGTTCTGTTTGTAACTCTTGGCACAAAGCTAAATATTTACAGATGATCCTTCAGATTTGAGTGTAGGTGCCTAGGAAGTTCCAATGTGCAAACACAATCTCACCCCAGATTTCCAGACGGCCTGCTTACCAGATGCCTACCAAGTGATTTACTGAGGCATATGAAAGAAAACATGGAAACTTTTTAAAATCAGAAACAGAAAACCATGTAGCTGCTACTGAAACTGTGTAAGATGTATGTAAACAATAAATTACAAGTGTGCTTTAGTTTCATATCAGACACATCCAGCTAAGGGAACAACTGGACTACTTTATTATTTAGAGTGGAAATAAAAATTAAAGAGTTCTCCTCAGGATAACTGCATTACATGCATACATAAATCAATATAAAATATAGCTACTTCTTCTCAGTACATTCTTTGATTTATTTTTTAAATGAAATAATAACCTAGACATAGAGAAGAAAATTCTACTAGAAGTATATGAACTTTTCCCAGCATACATGACTTTCCAAAACCTAGGGATAATTACGTACGCATCTTCCAAATACTTTGCACATTCACAGTAAAATATTTTTTTAGTGAATATTAGGCTGAAACTGCACCAGGAAAAAAGTAGGGAAAAAGGCAAAAGATGATGTTACATGTGGATGCTTATTACAACACAGGACATTTGTTGTCTTAAACCAAAAGCATGACATAATCAAACCAATGCATTTGTTCCTATATTCAAAGGCAAATGAATAAAAGGATTTTTTTTTCCCAGTACTGTTCCAACTGATTACTTGGAATAAGAAGTAACAATTAATTAATATGATTGTAATTTGTACAAATAGTCATGTAATTTAGTCTGCAATTAGGCCTGATTTTTAGAATAAATGAGCATGTGATTCCTATTATATTCTAAGGGAGATGAATTATCTGGAGGAAGAGTATGTGCCAGCAGGCGAGAGAGAAGGTTACAGAAGGAGACCATGCTGAAGAGGGTTATGGAGTTTCCAAGAAGAGGAACATATGTCAGAAATTAAAGATGGGTATGGGAAATGGAGATGCAAGTCAACTGGCTGGCACTGTAAGAAGCAGAGCAGGTCTGGTGGATGGAGGAAGAAGTGAATTGTCCAGTGACTCACAGCCAACCCTTCTGTGTTTCCGGAACTGCTCAATCATCTCCAGAACGGAGCACTTACATTCTATGCCTCTTTCTCATCACAGGTTTTTGTCCACGATAAAAGTTAACATTTATACAGCCATTGTGAGTATATAGTGCAACAAGTACTTGAGATTTCTTATGTGGACTCTCTTGAGTGCATGTGTGATCAGCAGGACAGAAATGGATTTATTGAATGGCACGTCTGGCCTAGTTGAAGCATTGAGCAAGGACAATTTGTGCCTGGGATGCCAGCCAGGTGCTTTTTCAGTTTGTGATGTTGGAAAACAATGCCTCCTTGACTACAATGTAGTTAGTAAAAATAAAACCATTTCAGTTCTGAAGAAAATAGCTCTAATTTACCACATCTTTTCTGCTCCATGAAGTGGTGTCGCTGTGTGAGTGCTGTGGCTCTCTGTTGTCACATTGTAGAGCATCATGAGAGGTTACTCTGACATGGCTCAGAGGAATATGGTGAGTTATTAAATGCATATACTCAGTCTAGACTGAATGGTTATTTTGCAGTTTTCCTTTTTTTTTTTTCGCTGCTGTTGCTGCACTTCAGCTGTTTTGTTGCTTTGTGTGTAATGCATGAGGCGTAAGTATTGTATTGTGTAAAAGGTAACTTCCACCAGTAATCAGTGGAGGACTTCCTAAGATGCCTTGTCCTCTGAACACTGCTATGAGCATATGCTATCCGTTCCAGATGTTATGGGCCTGTTTCTTTGGGGAAATCAACAGATATACAAATACAAATTCCAAAGCATTTTGATTAAAGTCCCAGAAGAATCAGGCCACAACTTTGTGCCTCAAACATACTCCAGAGATACAAGCACTTTGCCTGTATCATTTGGATGAAATGTTTTTAGCAGATTCTCCTGGATGACATGCTAAGCCACATGAAAATCAACAAGGTGCTTGGTGACAGCCAGCATGGCTTCACTAAGGGCAAATCCTGCCTGTCCAATTTGGTGGCCTTCCATGATGGGGCTACAGAACTGATGGACAGGGGTAGAGCAGTTGATGTCATCTACCTGGACTTGTGCAAAGCGTTCGACACTGTCCCACATGACATCCTTGTCTCTAAATTGGAGAGACATCAATTTGATGGATGGAACACTTGGTGGATAAAGAACTGGCTGGATGGCTGCACACAAAGAGTTGTGGTCAATGGCTCAATGTCCAGCTGGAGACCAGTAACGAGTGGTGTCCCTCAGGGATCGGTGTTGGGACCGGTCTTCTTCAACATCTTCGTCACTGACATGGACAGTGGGATTGAGTGCGCCCTCAGCAAGTTTGCCGATGACACCAAGCTGTGTGGTTCGGTTGATACGCTGGAGGGAAGGAATGCCATCCAGAGGGACCTTGACACGCTTGTGAGGTGGGCTGATGCCAACCTCATGAGGTTTAACCATGCCAAGTGCAAGGTCCTACACCTGGGTCGGAGCAATCCCAGGCACAGCTACAGGTTGGGCAGAGAAGAGATTCAGAGCAGCCCTGCAGAGAAGGACTTGGGGGTGTTGGTTGATGAGAAAATGAACATGAGCTGGTTTCAGTGTGCGCTTGCAGCCCAGAAAGCCAACTGTATCCTGGGCTGCATCAAAAGGAGCGTGACCAGCAGGTCGAAGGAGGTGATCCTGCCCCTCTACTCTGCTCTCGTGAGACCTCACCTGGAGTATTGTGTGCAGTTCTGGTGTCCTCAACATAAAAAGGACATGGAACTGTTGGAACAAGTCCAGAGGAGGGCCACGAGGATGATCGGGGACTGGAGCACCTCCTGTATGAAGACAGGCTGAGAAAGTTGGGGCTGTTCAGCCTGGAGAAGAGAAGGCTGCGTGGAGACCTCATAGCAGCCTTCCAGTATCTGAAGGGGGCCTATAGGGATGCTGGGGAGGGACTCTTCATTAGGGACTGTAGTGATAGGACAAGGGGTAACAGGTTAAAACTTAAACAGGGGAAGTTTAGGTCGGATATAAGAAGGAAATTCTTTCCTGTGAGGGTGGTGAGGCACTGGAATGGATTGCCCAGGGAGGTTGTGAATGCTCCATCCCTGGCAGTGTTCAAGACTAGGTTGGACGAGGCCTTGGGTGATATGATTTAGCGTAAGGTGTCCCTGCCCATGGCAGGGGGGTTGGAACTAGATGATCTTAAGGTCCTTTCCAACCCTAACTATTCTATGATTCTATGATTCTAAAATTATGAGCAGTAAGGGTCTATTAAGCCTATGTACATGTGTGATGTGGTAAGCTTCCTCAGTTTCTCTCAGTCTAAAGGAGTATAATTTTGTCTTCCACGTCACTCTGAGGTGTCTACGGTATGGGACATCACCTCCACATGTGGAAGACAAACCTGCAATGGCAGATACACTGCTTTCTCTAATACAAAATTGTGCATGGTTTAAGAAGCCAAGATTCTCCCAGGTGAGCAGTTCTTGCACTTCTTTTAAATGAGCTATAGACAGCAAAGCCATGGTCATAGAATTACAGAATGGTTTGTGTTGGAAGAGAGCTTAAAACTCATCCGGGTCCAACCCACTGCCGTGGGCAGGGACATCTTTCACTAGACCAGGTTGTTTTTCCAAGTGCTGTTCAACCTGGCCTTGAACATTTCCGTCATTCATCATTCCCTTCCCATTTTTAACAACTAGTGAACCTAAATGAGTTTCTGCTCACAGTGTCACACGTTGATGCCACTACTAAATGTTAGCAACCATCTAACCTGGCTTTCCTTTAACAGAAAAGACATCTGCTCCAGTGGTCTTGATGAAAAGTTGTTTGCTATAGGGTATTTTGCGGTACATTCACCATGAGAACACTGTACTGATTCTCTGCCTTTACTTTCTCTAACAGTTTTATTCAATTCTGACATTTCACAGAGTCAAATCTGTCATACAGACATCGACCCCTTATATGGCAGATTATTTTATAAATTTGCTATTGCTCTTTAACTGGAGGGGGGAAAAAATCTGGATTTTACACAGAAGATAATATTTTCTTTTTAGCAGTAGGGTGAGTACCTGAGAAGGAAAGATTTTACTCTATAATAACTAAATATATGTTATTTTACATCATCCCTAAGCATGATAAAACCCCAGAGTATCAGGCATTCTTTTCAGAGCTTTGGAAACAGTTGTAACTTTCCAGGCTGCATTTCCACCATGTTTGGTTTATCATGAATCTTCCAGGGTTTTAAGGATGTGTACCCTAGCATTCTGATGTTAAAATATTCTATAGCACCTACTTCACCAAGCAAGTTCAGTTCAATATACTGTAAAGTAAGCTTTATTTTCAAGAATGCATCAAAGAATGTGGAAAACTGTCTAAATTTGTCTGCACTAGAGATAGAAGGCAGAATGCCATAGGAGGAAGAGAATTCCAAAGACTGATTTAAAAAAAATGCACACATTAACTTACTGTGTTTCCTTATTAACAGCTGGAGTGATGCAGAGCAGGATGGTTGGAAAATGAGAGCCATTTACAACTAAGTATGGGGAGAGAGGTATCAGACACATCACTTACAAGTTCAAGTTCCAGTATGGGGATAAAAGGAAACAGGAGTCAAAACTTGTAACACAACTGTCTCCTATATTTAAAAGAAATTTTCTTATTGTGTGACCTGCATTTTCCACAGGCATTTTTTTTTACTCTTCAGTATGTAATAGAATAAGGCATTTATTATCCTTAAACTTTAAGAAAGTCAGGATTTCCATCCCTGACATTTAGATCAACTGCCAGATCACAACAGCAACTGTTATCTTTACAGCAGCACATTCATTTCTATGGCAGTGAATAAACTAAAGAAAAATGATCAGTGTATTAGAGAGAGGGTAAACACTGCTATTTCTTATCGAGAAAAGTTCTGCTTCATAACTAATAGACATCTCTGCTGTTTACTACAGTGTTACTACATCTCACTGAGTCATTAGTTACAGTTTGTTTTAAGAAAGGAAAACGATGTCATTGCTCTTTGGCACTTGGCAGCATGCTAGCAATTCCCGATTTCTAAGAATGCTATGACCTACAAACAGGGTCGTTGTAGTTTACATAGACTCCAGAAGGATCAGAAGTTTGGTTTGCTGTGCCTGCTGGGTAAACACGTAGTGGTCCACCACAGCACTGTGACTGTTGACTACAGTGAAAATAAGGCAAGAGCCATCAACTTGGTCTTCTACCCAGGGGTCATCAAGTTTAGGGGTAGAAAGCTGGAACAAGGGGCACATTTCTGCTGAAAGCAGAAAATAATTCTGTTGGGTGTGTTACTTGAAGCAAAGTCCTTACCTGGAGAAATAGCTCCATAATTATGCAAATTGTATAACTGTTCCTCATGAAGCTTCTCAGACTGTAGAAAGCCATTTATTAAGAAAAGTGAATTACAGCTATCAGACCATGGGTGCAGGCTACATGTCTCCTGGAACAGACTGTTTGGAAGTAGGTTATGGCCTTGTTTCTGGCCCTGTCTTCTGCTCCTGACTGGACTCCCTGGATGGACACTGTACCTGGTTTATCACTTGCCTTGTCTGGGAGTGTTGATAAATCCTTATTAGCAGCATCTGGCTCTGCCCTCCATTTTTGGTTCCTGTGGGGGTGCTCTGGCCCTTACTCCTTCCATAAATGAGTCACTTTTTTGGTGCAGCTTTTGAAGACCTCAATGCACTATGGCTTCCACATGCAACCTCCCTTGCTGCACCTTTACCAAGATGAAAATGTGTTCTCATTTCAAGATCAGCCTCTTTCAGTTCCAGTCTTTTCTTAATCTCAGTATTTGTCTTTGTTTATTTAAGTTTATCTCAACTTGTATTCAAGATTAATCTTTGTATTTTCATAAAAACATTTTCCCAGCAGAATGTCAGCCTTCTAGCGCATCTTTTACAGAGACTTCTTTTGCTTTTCAAAATTACTGTTGTATTCATTTCTTACATTCTGCTTTGCTAGATGGGAAGTATAGTTTCAGAGATCCATTTATAACATGCCCATCTTTTCACTTGACAAATGAGTTGTCATTTTTGCCCTAATTGCCTGTGTGTACTTAGTGTTCTAGAGCCAGTTTAATTTCATCTCAGCATTAGAACTCTGTTCTAGAAGCCAGAGGTATAGTAAATTCAGGATGCTGTTACTTTCTGCCTTGCTAGGTTTTATGTTCAAAACTTTGTTTGAGAAATATTAGGCCTAAATAAGAAGGAATAAACTGAGTTGCCAAGTGCACTATGCCTGGAAAAAGGCAAAATAAATCTGAAGTAATTTTAGGGCATTACAGCAGGAGTTCATCCTTAGTGACCAGTTTCCAGCCTTTATCAGATTCTACGAACTTCTGACTTATTGGTTGACATGGCACAGGGCGCATCTGCATCTCCACTGAAGTGGGGGGTTGAGACTCCTGAATCTGTGGGATCTCTGCAAATATCCTATCTCTCTCTTGCTCACCTTCATGAATGCTATGCTGCCTCCTTACTTCCTCATGTAATTTCTTGACCTGTGGATGTAGTTCATCATCAACACCACACCTGCAGAAGAGTCAGCCCCAGCTTCATGAAGAGACACAAGGCACTCCCTGCAACCCGAGACCTGCAGAGCTACTTCTATTGTCAGAAGGTCTGTCTGCGTGGACAATGAACAATATGCAATATACATTTACATTAATTTAGTTGGTAGACCACACAGCTTCACTGTAGTAGAGATTAATATGCTTTATGGTGACCGCAGTTTTATAATGTCAGATTCACTTGGTAGTCAGCCAGCTAAATTATTAAGCTGGGAAAATAATACATAGAAGGTTTAATAGGAGCTTTTGCACTTTCAGTAGAACAATTGTACCTATTAGTGTTCACAAAACTTGCAGGTGACCCATTAGGAAGACCAGGGTCTTCCAGGTGATGTTTGCTTTGTCTTATGCAACCCCAGTGCCTTATCTTGTGCTTCCCTTTTGCCATGGTCTTGGTTTGTTTTCTTGATCTCTCTTTTCCTTCCTCTTCCCCTTAGTGCGTCTCATTTTTCTTCTTCTCTTTCCCTGTTCTTCAATTTTACCTCCCTGCACACTCACATCCACTGGTTCTCCCATCCTTCTGGAAAATCTCACAATTTTCCATT
The DNA here is from genome assembly GCF_033815535.1 of Pezoporus flaviventris. Classification (NCBI taxonomy): domain Eukaryota; kingdom Metazoa; phylum Chordata; class Aves; order Psittaciformes; family Psittacidae; genus Pezoporus; species Pezoporus flaviventris. Next base: position 2,928,530 of record NW_026892584.1, on the reverse strand, counting down.
CTCATATTCTTCTGTTTTCATTTTTTAAGTCTCTTTTCTCACTCTTATTTTAGACATCTTTGCCAATAGTCATGTGCTGCCTAGTCAGATTTTTGGTATGAAATATGAGAGGATTTGAATGGAACCAAGTGATCTTTCACTGATTTCAACAATAAGCATAGTTATCCTTGGCTTTTCTGCCGTTTTAATGATGGTATTTTTTTGTCCAGTTGTTTTCATGGCTTATTAGGTTTTTCATACTCGAAGGTTAATTTTAAATCTCTTCCAAGTTGAACATCTGACCTGGATTTTAAGTGTACTGTCCTATGTAAAAGGAAAGGACAAGTTCCCTCTCTCTGCGGAGTGCAAACAATAGCGTTGAATAGTTTTCAAACCTGTATAATATACTATATTGGCTGGCTTTTCAGATTGTGCTGGAAAGTCAGCAAAGATAGTCACAGCAGAATAGTGGACTAAGCAGAGGACTGGGAAGGGGCTGCATAGTGGACTGTGTTGTGAGAAATGTTCAAGGTTGACTAATTGTCCCCAGCCTCCCGAGGAAGCTCTTTGTACAGCTTCAAGTTGGATTGTTTCAGACTCATTGTGCTGTGTTCCTGCATGCTGTTGTGCAGCTGCTGAGATCCATCTTGGAGTCTACTGCACTTGAAAAAAAACCAAACCAAAGCAACTATTCTTCTTCTTCAAACAGATATTTGCTTGCATGCTGTTTACTGGCATAAAAATGTACTTTCAGGGGCTTCTTTGTGAAGCACTGAGTGTAGACTGCAACATAGAAACTATGCATTTTGAAAACACCCATTACTATAACAATCCGATAATAGTATCTAGGCAGTGCTGTGATTTCATTATATAGAATCATATTATGATCTCTTTCTTACATTCATTATTTTTACCTTTTTTTTAGACTTGTTCAAGTAAATAATAGATTTTCTACACTAAGTTAAGAGTCATTCCATGAGCTGTTGTGTATAACTCCCTTTTTACAGTCTGACAAGGGGTTGGTCCTCCACTAGTCTCAGCCTGTGTAGCAACATTGTCTTCACATGGAGCTTTCAGCCTAAATTCTTGTTCTAATTACATATTCGGCAATACGTAGTAGAAAGACTCTGATGAACAGTCAATTTAAGCACATCGGCAGCGTTCAAGGCCAGATTGGATGGGGCTTTAAGCAATCTGGTCTAGTGGAAGGTGTTCCTGCCCATGGCAGGGAGATGGAACTAGATGAGCTTTAAGCTCCCTTCCAACCCAAACCATTCTGTAATTATTATTTTGCAGGTTCATGAAGGGTTTGCCCTAGCCATGTTTTCTAGAATGCTCTGAATTAAAAAGGACTTTTAGCTCATTATGAACATACAAAGTGGTATTATAAAAAGGGAAATATTTTAGGTATTTTACTTTTTTTTTTTAATGCATCAGCTGGTCCATCACAAGACTGTCTGGTTTGTCACCCCAGATGCAGTTTCGAGCTACATTTTTTTCTTTTTGTGATATTCTTTGGGCTTGCTAATTTTTGAAAGGAAGCAACATGTTATATACTTGGTGTCTTTGAATCACTGAAATTCAAGGCATTGGGAAAGACATTCTCCCTAACTGCTTTTTCCTGATGACTCAGTGGTAGCTGCCATCAGAAAAAGTACCCCAGGCAGGATGTTCCTTTATTGGGCTCTTCTGTGCTGCTTGAAAGCCTGAGCTTCTTTTATGAAAAAACATGTCTGAATTGACTTTGCTACAACTCACAAAGTCTATTAAATCTGGGGATGTGCTATAGATGCTGGTACAGAAAGGCATAAGGAACATGCTTATTGCAATATAAATCAATTAAAGCTGTAAGATTTACCAGAAATTTAGTGTAATATTGATTTAAATAACAGAAATTTTATTAAATGTTATTTAAGGCTATCATGTCAAGGATGCTTACTTTTGCATTGTGAGTTTACTTAGAAATTAAATGAAGTTAGTAATGAAATCTGATAAAAATCAAGGGAGTGTATCTTTGGCTCTGAGTTTCTCAGCTATCAAGCTGTAGAATTTCTAGCCTGTTTTTTTCCTGATCTGTTTCAACAAAAACACTTTTGCAAAGTTACTAATGCTGAGAAAATATTGGGTTTGGTTAGAGAACAGGTGAGAATTGCTCATATTGTTCTTTTTGTTCTTTTTTCCCTTTGTGGGGACTGATGCCACATTTGACTTTTTTATTTCTTTTTGAAATCTGCCGGTAGTGATCTAATATCACAACTGTAGTTTGGAAAAAGTATTTCTAATACTGCATTTACTTTACAGTCCTAATCCTTTACAGTCCTTATTGATTTTTTTTTTTTTATTCCGTATTCATTTGTCAGGGTAGATTTAGGCCAGAGTCGGATGTCTTTTTAAATGCATTATTATCCAACACTCCAAGTCAGAACAAGGTTTTTCCTTCATTGATTTTTCTGTTGTTAGGACGTATTTTTCTAAAGCCAAGTGTTTCAAGATCTCTTTTTTAACTATGGATTTTGAAACAGAAATGTGAACATGGCAAAGTCCTGAAGTTCTGGCTGATGTTCTCTTTTACTTGAGCTCATTAGCTGGTGAAAGATGAACAAGTTTTTTAAGCTTGCTGCAGATGCAGCTGCCCTACAACATCTTTGGGTATTTCCCTATCTAGTCAGTCATGCAAGTCTGTGGTTATTGTTTTATGCTCTCTCCATTACCTTCTTTTCTTACACCTGTCTTTGCAACTTTGCAACTGGGTCTGTTTCCAGAACTGTTGTAATTCAAAGCACTATTTTTCTAATTCTGATCCACAGGAAATGGTCAGCAACCTTCCACTGTGTTGCAACTCACCCATGGTCTCAGTTAAGAGCCTGATGCAATGACCTGCCTGCTGGTCTGCAGCAGGTCTACACACTGACCAAAACCTGTGGTGGCTTTTGTCTACATGGCACTAGAACTGTACTCTGGTTTCTTCTGTGGCTCCCAGCCTCTGAGTATTAAGTTAAATTAAGTTGTCTTTGCAGAGTCTTTTCAGGGTACAAAAATCTTCAGGTACAGAGAGCAGAAATTCACTGGGACAGAAGCTGCAGTGTCTCATTTATAGTCTAACAATTTAACCTGGGAGACAACAATTCACCTCTGCCTCCTGTTTTCAGTAGTGTTGCATGATAGATGAGCTAAAGTAAAACAGGAATAAGACACATGAGGAATCTATTCAAAGTTGTACACAGAGGTGGGGAGAGGGTGGGAACTTTACAGTGATTACACCCTGGACCATGAGACTTAATTAACCCAAACAGTCTGATAACTAATGAAATTTGTTTGCATAGCTAACTCTCCTGATTAGTTCCGGGGAGGTGTGTGGCTTTCTTTCCACTTCAGGGAGTTGCTTTATAATTTTCTTCCAAAGGTGAATAATGTCATGTTCACCTCAATGCAGATGGCTTTGAGAATCAAACTCCATGTTCAGCAGCTGAATTTTCAACCTCAAATGATTTGATGGTTGCATCTGCTACAGGAGTTTCTTTCTCCATTTCAATATGTACCTTGTACAAGTTGCTAGCTCACACTTCAGCCTATGCCATAGCATCTTTAAATTATACCTTTTTCAGAGTAAACCCATTCAAATGTCGCACCTGATTCTATAATTTATCCATGTAAGTGTCTGGCAATGTGTAAGAAAATACAGAATTATCACAACCACTAGTTTAAATGCAAAACTCCCGTGAAAACCAGTGGTTCCAGAAAAATTTCTGAATGTCTAAATTTGGGTTTGTTTTTTTAGAGTTTCAGCAAACCATAGTGTTCATGAATGGTGATCTAACTTATAAGTTCTTCTGTACACAGAGTAGGTCATCATTTGACAGCACCAAATTCCACAGATCAGTTAGTGTGAAATCTCTTTGATCAAGTAATTTTCAGTACCTTCTTTCTTGGTGTTTGTTCTGATCATCTGGACACATCTATAAAGACATAAGAGTATTGCATGGGAGCTGGCAAAGCTCAGAAACTTTTTTTTCCTCCTCAAAGGCATGAAAAGGAAGAACCCTGTCCTCATGAGGAGAATAGGAAGTGAGGCTTCCCAATCTCTGTGATCAGAGGTGCATGCAAGGAGGTTTCTAATTCCAAAGAAATTAGAGAGGAGTAAATGTAAGCTGCGTATGACGGAAGACTACAGGTTTTCATCAGATTCTTATTACGATTGTAATGGTCTTGCCTGATGAACTTTGAATTCAGAAGCAATTTTTTTCTTGGCAGCCAGCATGTGAGCATTATAAAGAGACAAATGAGACATCTCTTGACTTGCACTACTCTGCCTTAAAGATTGCAAGAGAATATGCCATTACAAACAGGGCAATCTAATTCACTGTTTCTTTCAGAAGGGAGAGACTGAGAGACTATGGTGCATGTTTTTATGAGAGATTTTCCCACATATCTTTTGCACACAGCTGCCCCAGTACCAGCATTTATATTTCTAATCACACCCAGGGACTTCTGAAAAAAAGAACTTATGGATGTTAAGCATCTTGCAATGCATGGAGAACTGGGCTAGAAGCCAGCCTGGTTGTTCAAGGCAGACCGATGGGGGCCAGTAGAGCTGTAATTCTTAAATCTGGCCTTTTTCCTGGGTTTGGAATTCTACTTTAGCCAAACCTGAAATTCCCGGTAAGAAACCCCCTTCTAGAGTTCAGAGGCACAATTTGTCCTTTCAGTCAGGATGCTGGCTCAGTGGTGGTGGTGTTTTTAGCATGAATTCCTCTGAAAGGAAGTCTGACAGACTTGCTCAGAAAGTAAAAGACCCTGATTCAGTGCTTTCCTCTGACAAGGACTCACCCTTCCAGGAAAAAAAGCCATAGAGAGATGAGAGGGTAAACTGGCACCTGGCTGTCTTTACCTGTATCATGAGAATGAGCCGCTATGTAACAAAGAACACAACATTAAAAAGCAAAGACAGACAGAGGGGCTAACTTGGAACGGTGTCCTGGAGTCATGATTCTTAGAAGTATACCAGTGCCCTATTAATAATTACTTCCAATAAATAATTACCTTACTGTTCAGGGTTAGGTGAACAGTAATCAGTATTTCCTTCAATGATAAGAAGCCTGATCACACTTTTTAGCTCTTGTGATCTCAGTGCATTTTGCATTTTGGGCTTTCTGAGCATATTCCGTAGCAGCAATAAAAAGAATTTTACTGACACAAACCGTACATCTACATAGAATCAAAATCATAGAATCACAGAATCATACAATGGTTTGGGTTGGAAGGGACCTTTAAGCTCCTCCAGTTCCAACCCCCTACCACAGGCAGGGACACCTTCCATTAGACCAGGTTGCTCCAAGCCCCGTCCAACCTGGCCTTGAGCACTGCCAGGGATGGGGCAGCCACAGCTTCTCTGAGCAACCTGTGCCAGCGCCTCACCACCCTCACAGGGAAGAACTTCTGCCTAAGACCTCATCTCAATCTCTCCTCTGTCAGTCCAAAGTCATTCTCCCTTGTCCTGTCACTACAGGCCCTTGTCAAAAGCCTCTCTCCAAATTTCTTGTTGGCCTCCTTAGGCACTGGAAGCTGCTCTAAAGTCTCCTCAGAGTCTTCTATTCTCCAGGCTGAACAAGCCCAACTCTCTCAGCCTGTCTCAAGAGCATCTTTGTGTTGAGATAAGATTGTTAATGGTCACAGCCTTGAGCTGGGACCCCCCTGAATCTTTTTGGTTTGTCCTTGAAGTATGTATGAGTCTATGTTTGGTCTAGTTCTTTGTAGGCATCCATTTCTCTTGCTGTCTCACAATGAATCAGTGCTCTACCTTTTCAGGTGTCAGAGAAGGGAAATGCCAAATATTTATCAGTGAAGGTAGACTTAACCTCCTGCCTGCAGCGTGTTTTGCAGAGGAAAGTGATGTCTCCTGCAAATGACAGGTGTAAATATCTTATTTTCTTCTTTTCAGGCTACTTTCTGGGAGAGGATGAAAATGCTGTCTTCTAAAAAATTGATGCCGCTTTCTGCAGGTTTTCCCTTTTTAAGTGTAGCAATGGAGAAGTTGACAATTGAAAGTGCCAGAGGAATTCCACTGCATGGTGGCTTCACTGTCTGTCTTTCTGGGTGGAATACTCAAGACCAGAGACGTGATATGTGCCAGAAGACTTCAAGGGAATTCTTGAATTGTGTACAGCTAGACTGAGATAATAGCAAAGCCCGTAAGCATAAGCTACACGAGCGTGATTATTCCCTTCTCACAGTTTTCCATGGTTATACTACTTAGCTACGATTCACGCAAACATTGTCCTGCTATAGCAACATGACTCATTTGTTCTTTTTAAGATACTTTTATTACATCAGGGGGATCGTTTTTGGAAATTGGATAATTTTCACTGAGTCAGTTAACTGTCGTTCCATATGTGCCTGGTTATCTTCTGAGTAAGCTCGGAGAATATGAGGCTGAATGACTGTTGGTGGGGTCTGTCTGTCTAGAGGCAAGAAATACCCTGCATGGCTTCTGTGTCATGCCAGTATTACTCACACACATGCTATCTCTAAGAAAGAGCAATTTAGCTAACCAGTAGGGTTTTTTAAGATAGTAAACTGAAGAATGTGCTCTAAGGGAGAGAGAACTCCTGTTTCTCAGAGGACTTCCCCAGTTGTTTTGTCTTGCAAAAATAAATCTGAAGTTGTTACAGAATAGCCCCATAAACAAAACCGAAATCCTTCTTTGCATTATACAAACTACAGTTTTATGAAAAAGCAGCTTTGTAACACAGTTAATAAATCACAAGTAGTAAGATTTTAAAGGACTTTTAATGTTGCTGTAATAAAAATATTGTGTTGTCTATTGTCATGTTTTCTATTTCAAAATTATTTTTATTTAGACTATATGGTCCAAAGTATTTTCACTGAATTTCAGGAAGCTTCTTAACTGCAGACTTTCATCTAAAGTGATAAAAAGAAATCGGGATTATACCCCCTTCTCTTTATGTATAATTTTATTGGACAAGCTTATAATAGAAAGGTGTGTCTGTATAAGAGCGTATTGATGTTTATGCTGCTTAATAAAAGAATTTCTTGCTTATGAAGACATTGAGTCTGCAGTATTCATTTGATATAAACTAAAAGGAAGAAAAACCCTGCTGGGTAAGTTGAAAACATCCCGCCTGCATACCGTCCATATGATTTGTGTGTAAATGGACAATGATATACCCTTGTCTGCTGAAAATATGAAAATTAAAGTGAGGCAGAGCTAGGTTTATAAAACCATAAAACTTTTCTTGAAATGGCTGTAAGGAGAACATTGTAATTACTTTTTAAATCCTGACATGTTTTTGCTGTTTTATTGACATGACTATGCTGAAAAAACAAATCTGTCTGTTTACTACAGACTTAGTGTGCTCAAGAAGAATACAGACAGTGCATGTTCTGTCTCTCAGATTTGGGTAGATCTCAGCCTAAGTACTTGTGAAATGGCTCAAGTGTATTGAAGCTAGTGAGTTACTGGATGGAAACCGAACAGCAGGGATTCCCCAGGCTTGGTGCTTGTTAACTTAGAAACACTGAATTCCTTCATTTAATTTGCTTAAAAAACACCTCCCCCATCTCTGCAAAACTGAGTTGCGCAAACTGGAAGGCTGGCAGACCACTACTGCCTTTACATGTAGTCTGATCTGCTGCCAGCCCTGGGAGCATTCCTGTGACATGAGTGGAGAGGTACACACCAGGAGTTATGCTCAGCATCACAGCAGGCAGAGGCAGCCCAATTAGCAACTTCTTGATTATTAATTCTACTCTTACAGGATCACCATAACCAACTTGTAAGAAATAACAAGCCTCAGCTCGATGGGTTGCCTTTAGTTTTACTTTCCTGCTTGTACAGGCAGCTCTTCCTGCAGACAACGGGAGCATTCTGGGCTTTTGATTCATCATAAAGTACTCATAAATTTTGTAATGAAATGATTCAGGAGGCATCAACATAGAGACTTTCAGTCTTTGCAGCACTTACTCTATTCTAGGGCACTTTTGTATTTTTATTAACCCCATACTTTGCTTGGTTTTAGGCAAAATGAGACAAACCGAACACCTGTGCAAACTCAAACAGAAATTGCAACAGGACACAGTTATATGATATGTACCTGGCATTGCACTGCAGGTATGTCAAGAGGTCCTAATTAACACATGTGCACTGTTTTGGCAACCAGCAGCTTTTGTAATACAAATTCACTTGATCACTTTCAAATCTTGTCTCCGCTGTACTCCAACTGTATATGAAACGCATTTGCAATTTGTTTTCTGCATTTATTCACTTTGTTTTAACATGTAATATATCTGTTCTCTCCAGAGAAGTTTGCATGCAAGTCATAATCTAAGATTCTGTTTTTCTAGGCACTGATCGATTACTTTTGGCTGGTGTCTGAACAAAGAGCAATTGAAAGAGCAAAGCAAGAGTTACATCACCCTGGGTTTTATTCCGAGCAGCGTACCACATGCTTTAACCCTGCTGATGCAAGCCAAAAAACGATGTACAAGCCTACAAGAGAATACAGAAACAGCCTTGAAAAAAATAGAATGGGAGCTCCAGGCACAAAAAGTCTATGTATATAAAGGGGGTTTGGGTTTGTATTTCTGCAAAGCAAACTTGACTTTAAGTTTCCTGCAGCAGGAAAAGACCAGTTATGTTCTTCAGCACTTGAGGAAATAACCACTTTCTTCCTACATACTTTCTCTGTTTTACCCCCTCAATGCATCATAAACTTGTTTTGGAAAAAAAGACTAACTGGAAAATTACGGGAACAGCCAGAAATTAGCAATAATGATAGTAATGCATTACAAAATAAGGTAATGTTGGAACGAGAAAAGCAATGAAGCAACCTGCTTGTTGCTTGTTTCCTGGGTGAGAGAAACAGCTCAGGGTGTGACTGGGAAGAGGAGGTTTATGCCATGGAAATGTAGTAATTACCACCCATGAATTGGTTGGCTAACGAGCAGTAAATTTTTGGGATGCAGTTGACTAACCGGGGACCTACTTTCATTCTCTGAATCCTGTCATGACTCTGAGAAAGGCTCTCCATCTTTATGGCCCACCTGGCTGTGCATTTGTCTTTAGTCAGTATTAAATCAACTGCATACAGGTAGAGTGCTGACTACCTTGCTGTAACTATGACTATGAGCATTCCTTTGCATTTAGAACAGGACCCAGAATTCTGGATAGATACCAAGTCATTCCAAGGGTTCTTCCTCCTTAAATTCCTGCATATATTCATTTGAAAGAAACAACTGTCAACACAATATGCTCTCAATCAATTGCTGTATTGCAGTGACAGAGAGTTTTATCATTAAATGTAGCCAGCAGTTGGAGTCAAGGATGATGACGGATTGCTAAATAAACAGTGATTGTTGCCCAGTATAAGTACCCATACAATAACCATCAACTAGATATTGCTGGAGATGGTGGATTGGTAGTTGGACAAAATGAAATTGATGGGTTTTATGTTTTACTTGGTAGTTTTAAAGTTGAGATGTGAATTATACAGTATATCTGATTCAAAAGCCAGACAGCATCATACGATCATTGGTTCCGTACCAGTCAAAAGATAACAGCAAAATCATGTGAATCAGATACAAAGGGTACTAAAATAAAGTTCTTGTCTCTTAAAAAGACAAAACTGTCAGTGCTGGGAACATCACGATCAGGAAATAAAAAGTAAAATGTTGTGAGAATGGGAAGTACACTTACCAGAGAAGTGAACTTCACTATTAGAGGCTACTATGTTAATTAAGTTTCTGTTGAATAATGCTGGATTGGCAGCTTGGAATGTGAAGTGCTTTTAAATAAAAACAATAATAAAAAAACCACACTCACTTGAAAACTATTTTAGAAATGTCATTAGCTGAGTCTTGTGTTCTTTAAGTAGAACAGTTAATTAGCTTAATTCCTGGTATTTGAAAGATGTGGCTATACATGTGGCCAGGATTTTGTCTTTTGACTCTTGAAGTGTCACAACTTGCTCACTCGAGGAAAAGATATTACACTGGATGGTCCTCTAGCCTAATTCCTTAATTCCTTTACAGCTTCCAATTTCTATATCCCCTTCAGGATTTTATTTGAAAGCCCATGTATGTCTGAATCATAGGAAATTTTACTAGTTCATGTTTTGTGTGGGTTATATATAACATGATTGCTCTGCCTTTAGTGGATGCTAATTAAGGGAAAAAACATTTAAAGCACCTTCAGAAGCTAAGATTTTCCTAGTCGGGTGTAATTTCCCATTCTCACCTTAAGAGAATGCTGGTTATGATCTGGTATGGTTTAGCAAATATTGGCTGGATCTGCACTCAGATGAAATTGTTGTAACAGTCTGCAGAGCCTGCTTTAGTTTCTCTCTTTCTCTCTTAACCCATGTGATCTGCTGCTTCAGAAGTTGTGACTTCCCACTAATTGTTTCAGGGCATTACCCAGCTGATATGGGAACTGAAAATGTTCTCTGTGGGACAGGAGTGGAAAATCTCCCAGTGAGTTCCAGGAGATTTAAAGCACAGGTGTTTTTCTTTGGCAAGGATTTCATCATACCAAACATTACAGGAGGAATATTTTTACTGGATTTACATTTTAAAGAGCCCAGATATTGTCTAAAGAAAAGCTGTAGCTGAGATATTAAAGTTGCATTTTAATTTGAAAGGGTCCTTGTTGCTCTGCCCATCAGTGGTGCCTTAGAATGAAATTGGTCTTTGGAGGAGAAAATTGCAGCAGAATTTCCTAAGATTGCTTGGAGATGGGTGAGTGCAGGCAGAACAGTTTTAGCCCTTTAACTAGAGGCCATACTGTACTCAGGAGGGGGAAGATAAGAGGTTTGTTGGTGAGAGATGCTCCAAAGAATGAAAGTAGTGCCTGTTCAGAGGTTCTAGAGGTCAGCCACTGTGGCTGGTATGGATTGTTTTGCTCAAATGCGAAGTTGGTAAATAATCAGGAAATTCCTGGGGAAATGGGGTCAAATTGGGAAGTTTGCTTTCTCTTTCCTTACCCTAGGTCATCTGTGAATATGGTCATCTCTGAATGTGCCCATCTCAGTAGCTTAAGACTCAGTGCTCTGGTCTCCCTGCTGCTTATTTGCTGGCTTCCCCACAGAGCCACTGCCTTTAACCTGGTGATAGATATCCATAGTTGCTCCACTAAGTATCATAAGAAACAATTTTATCAAACTATTTGAAATTAACTAAGAAAGGAAAAAACATAATAATGACATAGATATGCAGTTTGAAGAGAACAGTCTGACAGTCCTGAAGTCCTACTTTCAAAAGGTACAAAATAGCAAAAGCAGATGTCTCTGCATTTCCTGTTTTGTCTTCTTTATATATCTGATTGCAACGCTTTCTTCAATTCATGGTCACATGCTTCCTCCCCTCCTCACCCTCCCAGGACCTCAGCCTCACGTAGTGCATGACACAGTGCTCACTTAAGAAGCATCTACACAGTTTTTTGTTTATGCCTTATTGGCATTTACAGCCTGTCTGATGACCGAGAAGCCACATGCTTTGAGATCACTCGCGCTTTGCTATAGTGCTTGAATGCTTTAAAAGCATTTGTTTGTCTTTACAAAGGCCCCTGAGACAAGCAAATCTTGTCAACTCCAGGAGGTTTTGTAATAAAAAGAAACAATTAGCTTGATTTGTGACAGTACAGTCCTATTTATTAATGCCATGTGCAGTTCTGACAAAACTGAGACATGCAGTAAATCATATCCTAGAGTAGGTAGGAGCAAACTGAACTTCCTAACTTCAAAGTGCAGGTCTCTCTAGCTTCGCTTACAGCTATGAATCAATGACATTTCTTTTACTGGAGCTGGAGCTGAATCTTCAGTTCAGACACCCAGAAGCTAACATGCATCCTTCATTTGATTAAAAAAAAAATTGTATTAGTCCAAGTGACCTCTCCAGTTTCAGGTAGAAAATATGTGGCAGAGACAGGAATTCAGTTTAGCCTTTAACCTCAGCCCTGACCACACCTTTTTCTCCTGCAGTCTCTTATTCTAACTGCTATACATCTGCCAGTCTCTATGAGGATTGTGGGTGCTAGCAACCACTTTAACTTCAGAGCATTGCTGCCTTCTCAGCGTTTCATAGCATGCATGCTGAATAAGGTATTGCAAAGGAGGAAAATAGATGATTGTGAAATTGTGAAGTTGTCTTCCTTGTGCATCTAGCAGGACAGAATTGATTATGCACTGATGAATGCTGATATTCCTCATTTTGGAATCTTAACCTTGCAACCAAAGAAAAGAGATGTTCTATGCAACCTGCTTGTTTTCAAGAAGCAGAATCAAAAAAAGGCTCTGGAAGTGCTGCCTTGTGGAGAACTATTTTGAGCTGTTATCACAGTCTTTGCATCAGTTAACAGTGATGTTTATCTTGTAGGTTGATGCTTACAACTGGACCATCACTGGAGAAAAAGTGAGGGAGTGGTAGAAGACAGCTCCCACATAGAGTGACCGTATTTCTGGGACTGTATTTACTGTACATCTAGTTGGACAATGCTTCTGGTAGGAGAAAGGGATATGTCTTGAGAGAAACAGTATGAGTGTGAACACAGCTGCCATTTTTATTTCTTTCAACACAAAGCTGAGCTTTTCTATTGCTTCTATTCTACGCTGCAATATCTTTCTTGCTTTCTGGCCTGTATACTTGCTGAGTCAGCCCAGGTCTTCTCTCCCTGCCAGGCCTTTCAACAGTCATCTTTCTGCAGTCCACTAGTATATAGGTCAAGTCTTGTCCTTTCCTCGATTCTGACAGCTTCTTTATTTCTCTGGGTTTGTGTGGCTACATGGAATTTGGCAGTTTCAGCTTAGCCCCTTGCTTGGGCATGCCCTGTGGAGGTGGAATATTTGATAATCATAGCTGCAAAGAGCCACTGGGTGTACTGAGAAGCAGTTAGAATGTTAGCAGCACTCATGGGATTGGGATATGGCATGCTCTTGATGCAGCAACCACTCCCATTCAAAACTGTAAAATATGTGGGTGTTAGAAGGGTTGAAAGAAAAAAAGTGTCAGAAGAATGGATATTTAAACAAAGCAATATATCATTAACTTTATGTTTTGAGAAGATCAAACTATTCTGTTTGAAATTTTCAAAAAAACTAGATTTACCTTAGCAGAGTAGACACACAGAAAAATTTTGTTTCAAATTTAGCAGACCTTTAAAATATATTTTTTTAAACAGATATCTTTACATAGCTTTAATAAGTAAAGGAGCCAGTAATAGTACTAAGCCACCATCAAGTGGAAATATTTTTCTATCTATCTGTATAAGACTGACCTGGAACCCAAGCAACAATCTAAAATTATAGGACTTTGTGTTTTATATCCAATCTCAGAGCCTTAAACTTATTCATTGAAGGATTTTCTTTCCTCACTAGAAGGCTTTTCTCTGCATAGTCTCTTGCTCCTTTTTTTCTCCTTTTCTTGCATGTAATAAAATGTTTTTCTTGATTTAAAATATTGAAATGAAATGGAGCCCCATCTGTCATCCTTTCAAAAAGAGAAGTAGGGAGAATATTTGAGCTATTAGCTAAACCTTGTATATAAAATTTTCCATTCTCTTTTAATAATGCTTTGGCATTCTCTCACTGCTTTTCATTCTTAATAAAAAACATGACCTAAAAATACTTCATGAAAACCTGAACTAGATCCTTGAATGGAGGAAGAAAAAGGAAAGATTCTTGCAGGGCTCTGGAACAGACAGGAAGGGAAATGTGCCAATATCACTCCCCTTCAGTAGATTTTGTTTGAAAATGGCAGGCAAAGACAAAAAAAAAAAAAAGTTTAAAATCCTGTGATTTCTGTGAGTAGCCAGTGTTTCACTTGAATTGCCTGAAGTAATGTCAAGGGGGAGCTGTACACTCTTGCAACAAAAAAAAGTCAATTTTACCACGGTGCTCAAAGTGTTAGTGCTCTGGTATCTCTTGCACAGTTATTTGTGAATACATGTACTCGAGTATCAGAACTAACCAAGAAGACCCACTCTTTCTCCCCTTCATTTTCTCCCTCCCCCCAGCCTTGTTTTATGTTTATCCTTTTTAATTTTCTCTCTCTCTTTCCCAGAACTCTTCAGTTCCTCTCTACAACTCATTTTTATTACTCATATTGAAGCACAGGCCAGGTTGTTAATTTTCTATGTCATTATTTGCAAGGCAAAAGATGGCTTCTTTGTTAAAAAGAAAAAGAAAAAAGAAGAGGGGAGGAGCCCCCAACTCTCCACCCGATAAAAATTCCATGTAGAGCTCTTGAAGGATTTATATTCTTCCATCACATTCACATAGAAGCACATGCCAAATCTGTTTTCATGTCCATGGAGAAAAAGTTGGACTTATTTGGAAGAAAAATAGTAACAATGCTACATTTGTATTTCCACAGCTGATGACCACACATGTCATGGTGAATATGTTAGGTTCTCCCTTTCCAGGTCTGGGTGCATGGTAATAAAACTCCAAAGAAATTCATAACATCAAATGCTTTGTGAGAAAAGGACTGAGACCCTTTCTAATACTCTTCCTCTTTCCACGCTTCAGCTAAGGAAAATTAACTGCAATTTGTAGTCTGCTTTCTGAGACTAAGAAACTTTGAATGTTTTCTCTGTAAATCAACACTGCAATTGGACGTTAATGCAAGCCCATAGGACCTATTTTTCTAAGCCAAATGGTCTTCGTCAAACACTGCTGAAAGCAATTTTCTCACACAGTGGTGACTTTTCATTCAGATAGATACCTAGTATTTGTGCTTGAGCCTTCATGCTGATAATTATTCAGATCTTCATGATAAGAACAAGTTTAGGGTGAAGTTTCTTTGCTTCAGAATGCACATTTATGCAGTTGTAGTTAATCTCTGATTTGAAGGGCAAATTCAGAAACTTCGGATAATTGCACAGTAACAAACCGTTCAAGATTCATTGTACTTTCTTGGTTTCTGCAGATACCTTTGCTACCTTTTTCCATATCAGAGAGTTGAAAAGAAATAAAAAACAAACCCAGGAACAAAATAGAATATTTGATTTTCTACTTTCACACAAGATGACGGTCATTATATGTTCTTTTGTGGTTAATGCTTGTGATCTACATCATGTAGCAAGGCATCAGTTTATGATGTGCTGCAGAGACATCATAGAAAAAAATGTTTCCTCATCCTCGAAAAGGTGTACTATGCAATGAAAGAAAAAGTAAGACTAAAGCCAGAGAAACAATCAATGTGGTTAAGTTAGTTGTCAGCATGAAAAGTATTATAATATTATGACTTCATTCAATAATGAGGTTGTAAATCAGAGATATGACAGTGGAAAAAAAAATCAGTTCTATTTTTAGATAGTGCCTGTTAGGTAAGGCAGAATGAATATTATGTGTAAGTTGAGGGCTCATGTAAAAAAGCTGCTGATAAACTGCAAAACTTCTAGAGCAAGGCATAGCAACAAAATGGTTATGGTCTGGATAGGCTGACTTGGGACGAAAATGTGAAATGATAACTCAGAGGGAATCATGATAACAGTCTGCAAAAGCAGAAGTGTGTGAATGCCAAAGAAGGAGAGGAATTTACTGTTGTGCAAAGGAAGTACTACAAGAATTAATGAGTGCAAAAATTTTGAGGAAGTATAAGACTGAAAAATGCCTTAAAGAAGACTTAAAAAATAACACTGGACAAATATCTAAAAAATATTGTGCAGGAACCAGCTCAAATGTTGGAACTGGGTAACCTACTGTTATATCTGAGCCTTACAGGCTTCCCTCTAACACAATGTTTTTCTGCCAGTAACCTCAACACTTCTGTGGAGTGATATGTTGCACCTCTGGCTGTTATATTACTGATTATGAACTGTGCTCTAACAGACCATGTAAAAAAAAGGTAAAGACCTACTTCAAATAATCTTCTAACCAATTACCTGGAGAAATCTCTGCAATGATTATGAGATATATGGATTTTAAATTTAAGAATAAGCGAAGAAGGTAGAGAGAGACTTCTATGATTTCAAGGCTTAGTATTTGCTGCCATGAGAATAAATCAGTTAAATAAATATACAACAAAACACAAAGGAATAGGATGAGTGGACAGAAAGTCAGCAAAGGGAATCACGTAGATTAAAAGAGGGAACAGTAGAGACAACTGAAGGAGCTACACTTCATCTCAGAGACTGGGTGTGGCCAATGGGAAACCAAATATTTATATACTAATATGCAGCCTGGTAACACAATGGAGGAAGTTAAGTTGGTAGGGGAAATGAAACTAGACAGGGTGGGGATAAGAGGAATGAGGTGGAATAAAAATTGTGACTGGGCTGTAGGTGCTGAAAGGTATGCCATATACAAAACCACTATTGATACATCTAGCTGGTATTAAGGAAGATGGATAATGCAACACACTCTAGACATAAACAAACAAGCAAACAAAATCCAAACAAGAAAGAGGTAGGATAGCTTACTGAGTATAGGTTAGGAAATCTAGTTAAGAATAATAAAATAGGTTATGGTAGGACAATCCTGAAACCTGTATAGATGTTTTCAGATTCCTAATGGTGTTTAGAAATACTTGCAGGAATCATCATCATCATAGAATGGTTTGGGTTGGAAGGGCCCTTAAAGCTCATCCAGTTTCAACCCCATGCCATGGGCAGGGAGACCTCCCCCTAGACCAGGTTGCTCCAAGTTCCATTCAACCTGGTCTTAAACACTGCCAGGGATGAGGCACCAACATCTCCACTGGGCAACCTGTGCCAGTGCCTCACCACCACAAAACTCTTCCATTTTTAAATTCAGAGTTGCATGATTGTGAGATTTCTAGCTTTCTTGATAAGAGTTAGAAAATAAATGCCATTTACAGTGATGAGCCTTAGATAATTAATATGTTCATTACCCAATTTGGTAATTAACATATTTCTTCATGGATTGTTCCCTAAACTAGAAAAGGATGATGTTATTTAGCTTGGTTTGTGTGTGTAATAATACATGCTACAAAGATGGTATGGAAGAGTTAGCCACAGAAAATAGTTATGTCTTGAATGGTGCCGGTTCGATCCACTATAAATTAAGGGAAGGATAATCAAAAGCCAATATGTCAATAAGGCCTTCAGTTTTGAGAGGGAAAACCAAATAATTATCTCATATAAAGGACGGGGTTTAATTAGTGAAGTCACTTGAGCAGGAAAGCAAAGAAGCTTGCATGTAGACAGTACTCATACTTGCTTAATCAGAATGTCGTAGAACTATCAGGAATTTCATGGAAGGGAAAACTTATTCAAGGCACTCTGTGCCTAAATAGATCATAGGTACCTCCAAAGTGCTATTACCATAAGTAGAGAGCTGGGAATGAATGTAAAATGGTCTGCTTACCAAAAATACCCCATGTCTTGGACATGAAATACATGGCTACAGTAAGAATTGACAGAAACGTAGTTCAGACAGACCTTGTTAAGGACATAAAAAGCAGATTTCAAGAGGTCCATTATCTGTATAAACTGAAATGTTTATGAGGAAAAATGTTCAGTGCAGTAAGGATGTGATTTGGAGTAAAGATATTTATTTATTATGATTCAGAGCCTGAATCAGTGTCAACCTCTTTCCCAGGTTTCCAAGTTAGCTGGCATGCAAAAATTTGCAGGGACAAGTTTTGTCTATTTATTATACAAATTTCTTTATTATACAATGCTCAGATTAACA
Source organism: Pezoporus flaviventris (assembly GCF_033815535.1). Classification (NCBI taxonomy): domain Eukaryota; kingdom Metazoa; phylum Chordata; class Aves; order Psittaciformes; family Psittacidae; genus Pezoporus; species Pezoporus flaviventris. The sequence continues at coordinate 2,910,885 of NW_026892584.1, read as the reverse complement.
TTGAAGCAAAGCAAATATTATATCAACACTTACAGAGGAAGGGATGCATTTGCACACCTGTAGGTGCATTAGTTCAACCTGAAGAAGAAAGAAGCCTTCAGAAAAAATTGGAAGGACAGGATTACCTAAAGATTGAAACAGGGATGCATTCAAGCAATGATTTTGCAGACAGAAGGTTGTGCCACTCAAATCTTTTATCTCTTTTTCTAGAAAATCAGGGAATTATCTGGCAGTGGGGGAGAATCTTATGAATTTGAATGACATGCATCATCAATATATATCACATTAGAAATTATTGTGTAAAAATGGAATGAGTGCAAGAATTGTGGAGTGGAGCAGAAGTTCGTAAAAGAGAAGAGAGGTAAAGAAGCTCCTTGGGAGTGGAGTGTTGGATTGGTGATGACAAAGATGATGATTCATTGTCATTGCATGGTAGAACTGGATCATCACACAGGAAGGTTTAAATGTATAGAGGACTGGAATAGTAGAAATGAGATGAAATTTAGCAGTACAGTAGAGAAATCACTTAATGGAGAGACTAACCACAAAATTTTGGACTGGGACTACCAGAGGGGAAGGCAGCTTGGAAAGGACGTGAATTTGGGTGACAGAATGGACAACTATCAATTGCAAACAAGATATATATCCATGCGAAAAGGCAAAGAAGGGCAAGTAGGATAGGAGACACTCAGGAGAAATTTGTGTTCTTGGCTTAGAAAAGCAAATGGAATAAATGATATTACTCTGCTCATGAACAAGGAGGAGAACCACTAGCAAGAGATATTAAACCAGAGAATAGAAAATCGAAGAGATAGATGTGTTTTGACTATATAGAGTCTGAAAATGACAGCAAGAAGGCTCTGGAGGAGCCCTCCATTAGAAACAGTCCATAATACGCATGGGACTTTAAAGATAGAGATCAGAATAACACAAAAAGTCACTTTTGTGACTAGGTGGTTATTTGAACAGGGAATTGCTTTGGGTGATCTTGGGAAATATCTCTAAACTTACAGTCTAAATGTAATAATTTCAGTCTTCATGAACCGTTAGTCCCTGGTTTCTCCCCATTTCCTTTGGTCTACAGTGCAGGAACTATTTAGCTCTTCCATATAAACACACTTCTAGTAAACGTTTCCCAAGACTCATCTGTCTGAACACAACAATGAACTTAATCACAAGCCGAGTAGGTTAAGTCACATTTCCAGTAGCAGCCAAGGAGAAAAACTACTCTTTTTTCATCTCTATCACTTCTATTGAAAAGCCTGCAAGTAAAATAAACCTTTAATTTACTTTCTTTAGAAGGTAAGATTAAAATGCCCTGTCACCATTTTACATGGTATAAACCATCAAAATACTGGCTATACAGAGAACTGCTGGCCAGCTATATCTGAGGAACTGTACAGATGGAAGTTTGAGAAAGGGAAGGTAACATGAAAATGTCATACTGTTGAGCTTATTTAAATTGTAAGCAGAAAATGTCCACCCTCAGACTAAGTATTTAATTTTACAGCACTCTATTGTTGATCTCCTCCTCCCTCCATCTCCCAACTGGAAATACTGTTTTATAGAATCATAGAATAGTTAAGGTTGGAAAGGGCCTTGCAATCATGTAGTTCCAACCCCCCTGCCATGTCACCCAAGGCTCTGTCTGACCTGGCCTTGAACACTGTCAGGGATGGAGCATTTGTCACTTTCTTCGGACAATCTGTTCCAGTGCTTTACCACCCTCGCAGTAAAGAACTTTACTCCTACAAAAAGTCACTACGTGGCACAAGAAGACACCACGGGGCACAAGAAGACACCACGTGGCACCCAAGCAGAAATTGCACAGATGATGAAATAGCTGAGTTTTCTACACCAGCATATCTGTTCTGAGTGCCTGAAGTATGCAGAAATTCTACTCTAAACACTTCCCTCCAGAAGCCAAACTCTCTGTCACCTCTTTGATGTACTTATCTTGCCTAGTGTAGGTATTTACATTATCACTTGGAGACAGTTTGCCAGTCTTGGCGTCTGAGTTAATGGCTTCTTTGGAGTGGCTAAGTCTGCCTGGAATTTTGATACATCATACAGATAGCCACAGTTGAATTTTGCTTTGGGAATGTTGAATAGGGAAGAGAATTGTGTGTGAGGATGCAGAATTAAGTGTGACATAAAATGAGAAAGTGGTAGAATTGCATGGTACTGTGTAATCCCTTCAATGTAGGAAAAAATAATCAAAGGGAAACCATCTAGGGTGGTTGTGAAAAGGCTTGAAATAAACCTGTATAAGTTCTGTAATCTCCCTATACACTGCACTCTGCCTCACCTGCTCTGAATTTTCCCTTAATGTATCCTAGTACGTTGAGAGATTGTTCTAACTCACTGCTGATGTTTTCAGCTGAGTTCAAATTCCAGGTTAGTAAAATAAAAAAGAGGAAGCAGCTTCATTGTCATAAGGCATTGTACTTCTGCAAGTGTTAACAACAGAATATGTCTTGCAAGAAGTTTTGCAGTTTCACTTTCCAACCATTTCATAAAGGTTATGAATTGTCACAAAACTTGCTTTTTCTCCATGAAAGTGAAACCCCTGAGATCTATCAGGTTTCAATGTAAAAAATTTCATACAGGAAAATTCTATTTTATGTTTGAAAAGAGAAAAGCTATGTTGAAAATCCAGTTATCTATTCATGTAGCTACTGAAAATTTTTGGGAAAATGCTGGAGACCATTCAGAAAATGTGAGCATTTGAGATGCTTGGAAATCTAAGCAATCAACTTTCTGCCCATGGGAAACTTTTCCATAGGAAGCATACATAATACCAGCTAAATAATACAATTCTTGTCTGGAAGGAACATATCCAGATCAGTATGAAATCCCAGAAAGCACTTTTTTGCATGCAGCTTTGCATTGGTAGATATGAAGAATGATGCAAGGGTATTCATAGGGGACAGATGATAAATAAACTTAAGTGGAAGAAGAAAAAGTAACAGTTCAGGCAGTGGCAAAACCCAGTGTTTCCTTATTTTTTGTCTCTGATTACCATTCCAGTAAGTAGTCTAGTGGTAGGACCAGATGGTGATTCTATGTAGGTGTGGCAACAAATTAAGGAATGGAAAATGAAGTACTTGCAGATATATGCATCTGATGCTCTCAGATTTTCTAAGTGGAGAGGGTTTGATGTAGTAAGAAAAATTTCCAGTCTGTTCTTTTTATATTACTCTTCATTAGAAGTTTCAGCTCATTTTCTGGAAAACCTCCTGAAATCTGTTGCTTTTAGTACTTAACGCAAGTTGGTTTCATTGAGAGCAAGAAGTTGGACTGTATTTGGTAAGAGGAATGCAAAAATAAATGAAATGTTCTTTGCGTGACTTGCTACAATGGACATTTCAGTGGGTTTACATTTATAAATAGTGCTTAAATTCTTTTCGTGAATCTGCATAGCAGGAGGGTTTGATCATACTTACAGCTGCTGCATTCAGACCAGAAAATGTTTATTGGTTTCATTTTGAAAGCAATTGCTTTAGTTCTCCAAAGTACAAATAAAAAGTAGTTTTTTAAGTCTGACATTCAGTCACTTTCTTAGGTGAGTTGATAGATTTTCTTTTTGTATTATTATATATTTTTGACAGAATTTGCCCGTATTCTTTCTGGCCATGTTATGTCACATGAACTTGTTTCTAAATCCAGGCTTAAACTTGCCTTGGTTGCATGCTATCTGATCAAGGAAGGGGATTCTTCCCCTCTATGCTGCATTCGTGAGAACCCCCCTGCAGTCCTGTGTCCAGCTCTGGGGGCAACAACACAAGAGGGACATGGTTCTGTTGGAGCAAGGCCAGAGGAGTTCACAAAGATGCCCTGAGGGCTGGAGCAGCTCTGCCCTGGAGACAGGCTGAGAGAGCTGGGCTTGTTCAGCCTGGAGAAGGCTCTGGGGAGACCTTAGAGCAGCTTCCAGTGCCTAAAGGGGCTGACAAGAAATGTGGAGAGGGGCTTTTGACAAGGGCCAAAAAGGGACAGGACAAGGGGGAATGGCTTTAACCTGACAGAGGGGAGATTGAGATGAGATATCAGGAAGTTCTTCCCTGTGAGGGTGGTGAGGCCCTGGCACAGGTTGCCCAGAGAAGCTGTGGCTGCCCCATCCCTGGCAGTGCTCAAGGCCAGGTTGGATGGGGCTTGGAGCAACCTGGTCTAGTGGAAGGTGTCCCTGCCTGTGGCAGGGGGTTGGAACTGGATGAGCTTTAGGGTCCCTTCCAACCCAAGCCAGTCTAGGATTCTAGGATCAATGATCATATCTGTGTACCTTTGGACTGCTCTTTGCACAGTGCCTGTTCTCCATAAAGACATCGCAGAAGTGATGAAACATAAATGCAATGTGGAAGACAAAGGCAGCAGGATCCTTGAAAGAAACTGTCAGTATAGATATCCCCAAAATACAACAAAAGAGACTGAGTAAAATGTTAAAGCTAGTGCTACCTTCTGCTGCTTACCACTGAGAGCAGCCAGAATTTAAGCCAGAAGTGAAGTTTCTGGTTTCCAGACTATGGTACTGCGTAGCTGTTAAAGAAGAGTTTTCAGACAACATCTAGTCTTGATCCCTACCCAATTTTTAATGCAATTTATTTGAAGGAGTTTTACATTCAAACGTTCTTTTGGTAGCTGCTATAGTTTTTAAAAGAACATTTGGGATGCTATTTAATGCTATTTGGAATACTATTAATTGGAGTTCAAAGCGTATTTAATTTTGGGAAATTTCCCCACTTTTCTAACAGATTTGGTAAACAATTATTACATGCTAACAATTCTGCACTTAACCCTCTGCTGCTTTTGGGGTGGGTGTATTACTTGGTTTTAATGTGACTGTGGCAAAGAACTTCTGATCTGTTGTCAGAATATTACAGTGTGTTTCTCTTTGGGATAGTAATTCTTTAGTTTATGTAGCTGGTTATATTTTTGGATAAACAATTCATCATTGCAGAAGTGCACAAGTGTAGACATTAAAATCTGGCTAATATAGGGCAATTTAACTGTGAGGCTAAACCAGCTTGTGGTTACATAGATTGTACTGTAGAAATGAAAATGCAGCATAAAGCTTTATTTTTCCTTTGTCAGCTTTTTAGTACCCTAATCCCATTTAATGAGACTGAATAGAGACAGTAACACTTTTCACTAGCTATTTCTAACTAAGAACAACTTTTATAGTATACATAAGCATTATGGTCCCATACCACTGAAGGTCGAAGACATATATTACTTTCTTCCTTGGCACAGCACTTGATACAATGAACAGCTCTTTCATGCATTTGCAGGGTGAAAACTGCAGGTAGAAAGACTACTGAGAGAATGGTGAAATATGGTCTGCCTTTCTTTGGATCATTGGCTGACATAATTTAAATCTCAGCTGCATCTTTGTACCCCAACTACTGCTTCATGCAAAAAGGACTTTGTTCTCAGAATGGGAAAGACTGCAGTGACATAGTCCTGCCTACTACATATCTACTGCATTGCTACATGGAAATCTGGCAGAAAGTTGCCATTCAGGTGTGTCAGTACTGTTCTGCCTGCTTCAAGCATTTGTAAGTTTCTGCTAAGCATTTAAATCAAATAGAAATATGAATTCTAGACGTGCGTTGGTGTACAGGCATGAGACGGGTGAGAGGAACTAACCCCCAAATTTTCAACAGCCAGGGATTATTGACCTTTTCATTGGTTAGCTCTAAAGAGCCTTTGGCTAGTATGGCAAGGTAGATTCTTTGAGGAAACCTCTTGTGTTTTTTTTTTCCCCTCCCTTTCTTTATAGTGGAAGCAAATGGCCTTTACGTAATTTAACTTCCTTTTTCTTGGTACTTTCTGTCAAACCTTCCAAACCACAGAAGTCTTCAGCTGAACAAATGGGAAGTCCAAAATCTAAAAGCTCTTTGTTCAAGATAAGAGGGTTCTTTGTGAGATCGTATTAAACATTGTAAATAACACACATTGTAAAGCAAACCATCTGAATTACCTCCTCAAATGCATAACATTAAGTTTCTTGAGAGAAATTTTCAGTAGATTGAACAATTTAAGAGAACAAATAAAAAAAAGGAAGGAAAGGGTGGGGAACTGAAACATAAAAATCAGTCAAAGGGGAAAAGGTTTAGTTAAATTATCTTTGTTGTAATTTAATAGATAAATTGCATGAATGAAGCAGCTTGCTTTAATAGTGGGAGGGAAAAAGTTGGTCTGCATCACTTTCACATAAACAGTATTTAAGGACAATTTAATTGAGAAGTTGCTGAAGGTCTAGAAGCATAAAAAAAGTCAAAAATATTTTGAAAATTTTTTTATACTATCACAAAGTTTTAATAAAATGCCATTGTCAATGTTCAGATTGATTTCTTAATTCCTTTGATTAAGTTTAAATACAATCTTTGCTAACCTTTTTCCATTGACTTTTAGAGTGAAAGAATCTGCTACATCTTCCATGGATATTTACTGAGTTTTCTGGAAGAGAGCTGGGTCTGTGCCGTTCTTATGTTAGCAGCTGGTAACGAGTCTTGAAAATAACAAAACCAGCATAAAAGCATATAAAGTTGACAATCTGTAGGAATCACTTCAGCAAAAGTTGGAAACACAAAGGAGAAAATGAATAGAAGGGATTTAGCATTTAGGTGCAGCTCATGCATGTTTACTGTATACATGTGTATTCTAACTGAAATTGTGCATATTCAGTCAGTGTTACATCAGAAAATGAAACAAAATCTGACTGAGAGATTAGAAAAAAGTAATAGTAATAAGGGAATCATTTGGAACATGGAAAAGTTTCTAGAGGAGCCTCTTTTCTTGGCTTGTTATTTAACGTGTAGGAGAATATAAAGTCATTTCCAATAATGTTTATGTAAAACATGATGCAGTAAAAAAGTGGTCAGTTATGCACAGCAGCATAGTTCACATGGTTGGCCTGCATCGTGTATTTTAGTACAGCTGCCTGTAATATTTCACAACTGTGAACAGTTCATTAAGCAGGAAACTGAATCCCGCAAAGAGCAAATGGCATGTGCATTTCTTTTTTTATGATTGATAACTAACTGAAATGAGATTGTGGTAGACACATGGTATTATTTATGTCTTAGACACATCTATATATGAACTATTTTTTTTGGGTTTTTTTTCTCCCTGTTTCTTTGATAATAGGATCTTCCAAACTAAAAAACTTTTGTGTTCTGCTTCTTCATTCCAAATGTAAATATTCTCATTTTTCTCATCCTATTTCAACCAATACATTGATCCAGACTGATTCAGCTGTTTTATTTGCTCAATGTCTTGCTCAGTTAAGGATTAGTTTTGCTTGCAAGGCAAAATCAGCACTTTGTTAGAAGTGAGTCCCAAACTTTTCATTAGAGTTGAACCATTAAATTTTTTTTCCTTGATCACTTGCATAGAAGCAAAACCAAAAATCTTGGTATCTTTTAAAGACCCTCTGGTATAAATTCTTGTAGGTGCTTGATGCACTGTTTGACAATCTAGGTGGGATTAAGCCAATCTTTGTATTTTGTAGTGTTTTCTCTGGTAATCACAACAGAAAGACTGAAAATGCTGAGTGGACTAGGTCAGTGAGAGGATCCCTCTATCCTAACTTCAAAATAGGAAAAACATTATTTTCAGAGACATATTCAGGGCTAAATTCAAGACTCCTGGAAAGCTTCTTGGAATCTCCATTTGAAAGTTATTTTGTTTACTGGAAGGTATTGTCAAGCTTACACTCACCAGCTGCTCCACTTTATAACTACAGTAGTGAAATATGATCAGGCTGAGTACATCAGACACTGAGTTAGGCATTCTGAACCTCCAGTGCAAGGAGTCTACATGTCTTCATTGCTGCTAAGTTACCAGTTTTCTTCCAAAATTGTGCAATAACTATGTAGTGCAATGGAAAAGCCCATGATTATGCTATTATAAAATTAACAGCTAAAAAGGCTGTGCAGATATTCCAAAGTTAGATGTAATACGTTTATATGCTGTGGGCCACCCAACTGGAAAGCAGCTTGGCAGAAAAGGACCTGGAGGGGCCTGGTGGACACCCAGTTGAGCATGAGCCACTAACGTGCCTTTGCTCCACAAAAGGCTACTGGTATCCTAGGCTGCAAAGTATTGCCAGCAAGTCAATGGAGGTGATCCTTCCCCTCTGCTCAGCATAAGAAAACAGTGTAACACTATGTGGGTGACCAAGCGCTGGCACAGGTTGCCCACAGGAGTTCTGGAGTCTTCGGGGATATTTAAAAGCTTTCTGGACGTATTCCTGCACAACTGGCTTTAGATGGCCCTACTTGGACAGGGAGTTTGGACCAGATCCCTCCAGAGGTCCCTTCCAGCCTCAGCCATTCTGCGATTCTGTGATTGAGTTTGGGGAATGATGGCAGTTCAGTCATGACAGAGTAGTTTGAAAGAAACGGCTAAACAAACACACGTGAACCTTTACCCAGCCTGCTGGTATTACTGTCATGGCCAAGCTATTTCAATAGGTGTAGAACTATTGAACCCTGGGGATCATGTACCATACATCCTAATAAGGCTCATGTAGGTGGATCTCTCACAATGCATCTTTATTTCTTTATTTGCTTTCTTTGTTTTCTTCTTCAGGTCAAGTGGTCTTCAGCAAACTCTTCACCGCTTTCGATTTCCCACTTTATTCACTCAAGCTGGTTAACCAGAGGCTTCGGTTATGTGTTTATTTCCTCATGTAGCTCGCTGAAAGTAACTAACAGTGTTGATGTGTGCTTTTTTCACCCTGTGTTCCCAGAACCAATGGACTGATCTTTTGTTCATCAATTAAACTGACTGATCTTGCAGTAAGGCTCAGTAATATAAAATATTCCTGTGTGATGTACTCTATAATAAGAGTATATATATAATAAGAAAAAATTCTTATTCCTGTGTGATGTACTCTAGGTTACCCTGCTCTTGCAGGGGGGTAGGACTAGATGATCTTTTGAGGTCCCTTCCAACCCTTGGGATTCTGTGATTCGGTGCTTATTTTCAATGGCTTTTCTCCTCAGGCTCATCTGAGAGGCCACCATGCCTGGCTTGCCTCCATCCTCACTGCTGTTGGTGATATCATCAGTGTGAATTCCAGTTAAGTTCATAATGAGTACTGCACTCGGTGTGTGCATTAAACATGTATCACATCCCTAGCAGAGCCTGTCCATTTCGTATTTAATATGAAGAATTTGTAACCGTGGCAGATAACAACTTCTAAATATTGGACATCAGAAGGTGTTCTGGGAGAAAACAAAACAAAACAACTTTTCTTTTCATGGTTGCTTCTGGTTATTTGCTTTTTTGCATTTGACTTAGTGAAGAATGAAAATACCCTGGATTCATTTTTGCATTTACTGTGATTAAGCCAATTTAATTTTCAGTTGTTTCTACAACATATTCTTTGTAAACATCAGAAGAGGCTCTTTAAGAGCTTTTACAAAAAAGTTTTCTTCTTGTCATGTGAAAAGGCAATTAGAGCAACTCCCGGTAATGTCCTTGCTTTTATGAAAAATTATTCCTTGCCCCAGTATTTAATTCAGTGTCAATTAAAGCTGACAAATTTTGCAAGGTCATATGTTTTCTCAGACAGATACAATTAATGAGTTTCAGAAAATCAACATCTATATATCAAAACCAAGGAGCAGTACATTATGCATTCAGTTTGTAGCAGTTGATACGAAAATAAATAAACTGGCATAAATTAATCTAAAGAAGAAATACAGAAACCCTGAAATCAAGCATGTAAGTAGAGATCATTTTCATCCATACTATTTTTAATTTCAAGTAGATAGATCCTAATAGTCCTTTGAGATCTGCTACTAGAATGACCAAATAAAACTTTATGAATTATCTCTTGGTTTATTGTGATAATATGTTCTTTGAAATTACTTTACTGAAAGCAAGGATGGTGCAATTACTGCAGTTGATTAAACCTGTAACTTCAATAATTTCCTGGGAAAATGAATGCATCAATATCATGCACAAGTATTATTTAGCCAAATACAAGAGTGCTAAATAAACATAATCAAAAAGGAAAAATGTAGCCTTATAGGTTATGAGAGCTACTTTGAGGCAGTAATTCTGCTGCTCCTGCCCTTCTGGATGACTTAGCATCTTTTTACTAAAATCAAAAGCTTTGATTCTGGAATTCAAGAGGCCAGATGGATGTATACTAAAAAAGACTTGTTCTGGACGGCAACAACCTTACTTCTGAGATCAGAAAAGTGCGATGGAATTGATGCAAGCATCAGATTTCCCTGTGAAACCTGCTTGTTCTGGACTTACGCAAATTTTTATGAAGTTATTTGCTCTTTTTCATGAAATTAACATAAGAAAGGTTATCAAGGGCATTAGTGCACAACATACTGAAGGTGTGAATCATTACTGACTGTTATTTAGAAAAAATACCAGCTAACTCCAAAGACATCTTACGGTGGAAGTACCAGTTTTGCTCCTGAGACTTTCTTTCTAAATAATGGCTGCATTCTTGGTCACTAAAAAACTTTAGGGCTTTACTTACTGTAGGCTGGCAGAAAAAGTGCATGAAGATTTTCAAAGTGGTCTTGCATTAGTATTTATGTAGACAGTATTGTCTGTTTATAACCCCCTGATCTTCTCTGTCCCTGTAGAAGTATTTTTTGTTATTGCCATGAAGGTAATTATGCACAAACCATGCCAAATTCCTACGAGCACTCCAATGCATCTTCAAGTCCTCCCAGCACAGTACTGTATCTCATCACAGTACTGTAAGCTCATTTCTGAATTTAGTGAGTCTGTGTGCATTCAAGGCGATGTCGCTTAAATATACAAATTAGCCTGTTGGTCCTGGCAAAAAAAAACATTTTTGGTATTCTGTGTTACCCACTGCTTTGTTGTGTTGTTGTCATTCCCTTTAGGAGTGATTGCATAGGAAAACAAGCCTCATTTCTCACAGGCTGTAAAATTCTGATCACTGCGCACACTCCCTTCTCAAGCCGCTGGGACCACATATATTAGTATAGAGCACTGAGTTATCTAGTTATATGTAATTGCAGTAGAACATAAATTAGATTCTCTGGGCAACATAGTAAATGTGAAAGGATGAATGAATATTTTAATTTCATTTCATCAAATGAGAATATACATTTTTAAGGAATTGTTTTGTTTGAATTACACAGATGGATATCCATTCCAAAGCTTTGAAGGAGAAACTATTAGGCTCAACAGAAACATTTCTGCTGTGATTAGCACAGCTTCACTTTCTTGCTTATCTAATAATTTCTTCATTAAGATCTGAATATGCTTAAATGAGAACATAAATGTAAACACATATTCTTATAAACATGCAATCAATTAAGTTTCTCAGTCAGAATTGCAAAGTTCTTTAAAATAGAGTTCTAATCTGAGAGCTGGGCAGATGATAACCACTTAGCTTGAAACGCTGAGGGAAATAGATAGTTTATGATCAGGTTTTGTGTTTTAGGCCAGAAGGATGGGGGGGGGAAAGACAATAAAAGGAGGAACATCATATGCAATGGAGGAGAAAATTCTTTAATTCTAGTTGTGATCTCATTGAAGGTGGAAAAACTGCAGTCATTGCTGCTTTGGGAGCACATGCCTTGCAATCTGCTAAGCATGTGGGGAAAAAAATGTCACCAGCATCAGTAACTCTCTCTGCCGGTGTATTCTACACAAATACAGTGAATATGTATGCTTTGAAGTCATGTGGGGAAAAAAATGTCTAAAAATTTATTCTGAACATGGTGGTAAAGTAGGGATCCAGTCGCATACTCTGCAGTGCATAAATAAATACAGTAAATACAGGAGTCAGGAGTCATAAAGACATACTCTTATGTATATCTTTAAAGAAAAGTGGTAGCATTTAAGAGCATTCTTCATTTTAATTTTTATTTACCAAAAAAATAAAAGGGCAACAGACTAGGCAGAAATTTTCCCTGAACTGACATGTTCATTCACCTCTTTTTTGTTCTCTTTTGGCATAATTCTCATTAGTCAAATGAGTAGAACAGAATAAAAAGAAAATGTTCCTTTGTTTAATGAGTGGATGGACAGGTGAACACATCTTGTACTAAGTGTTGTTATGAAAGATGGTAGAGTTGTGTTTCAGAGATTCGGCAGCAGGTAAACATTTTTCTTTCTCTTTGGGAATGTCTTTTTGTTTTGGGCACTCTTAGTTAAACAAAATGAGCAGTCAGTGACAGTTTCTGAGCAGCAGTTAGGAACAATTGAAGCAGCCTGGAGTATGAAATAGACACTTGATGAGCCAGTGGCATGAGCCACTGATGACTGTACAGTGACAGGGGAACTTACCTTTAAGGGGGAATGTGATAGAACATGTCTCTGTATCCAGTATCTTCAACCATGTGCTGTCAGCCAATACAGATTTTCTGAAATTACCACAAGCTTCTTACTGTGTGAATACAGCAGAGAATATGGATAACCCACTCTCAAACACACCTTCCATTTAATGTTTTAAAGAATCTTTCAAAAAGAACTTATAGGGACTCATTTTTTTACTTAATATCCTTCCAGATAAAATCTGGTTTAACAACAGTTTTGTAAAATTTAATTAAAGACTGAGAAAATATGGAATACCTACTTCTTAAAACTAGGTAAGAGTTTTGGGAAATAATTGTGATTGAAGAGGTGAAATTACTCATAGCAGGGGGAAACAGGGCCTTTTGATGACTGTAGAGAGTTCAAATATTAAAATGCTGAGATGTCAGAAGTTTCTTCAGGGAGTTTTTAAGAGGAGACACTGCACAAAGTTGCAGGTTTTAGATCTTACACAGAAGGAAAAAAACAACCCAACAAACATGTGTTAATATTGTTACTGTGGCATTATAGATTCTAGTGAGACAGATATAAAATCTTGAGATACCTGAATCACTGTCAGAAATTCAACTCTCTTACTTCCTGGTAAGTGGGCAGGTAAATCTATCTTTTGAAATGTTCACCTGGAATCACATTTTAAGTTTACATTCCTTATTTACAGTTTCTTTTCCTGTTTCATTTAATTGCCAGTTTATTTTGCTCCCTCCAAGCTCAGCTCCCCATCTCTTTGTTCTTACAGTCTATCTGATATTTCCTAAGCAAAACAGGGTGTACTCCATGCCTCCCACAGTGCTAAACACTTTCTTTCTGACGGCAGGGAAATGCAATAATGTGGTGTTATAGAGGAAAACTTATTTTACTGTATTCGAGGCGTTGGCAGAAATAAAGACTTTGTTGTTTGTTCTGGTTTCAGCTGGGATATAGTTAGTTTTCTTGCTATTAGCTGGTGAAGTGCTGTGTTTTGGCTTCAGTTCTGAGAACAATGCTGATAACACACGAATGTTTTAGTTGTTGCTCAGTAACATTCTAATCAAGGACTTTTCAGTCTCTCACGCTCTGCCAGTGAGGAGGGGCATGAGAAGCTGGGAGGGAGCTGGGACAGGATACCTGTCCCAAACTAGTCAAAGGGGTATTCCATACCACGGCACATCATGGCCAGTATATAAACTGGGGGGAGTTACCCGGAATGGACTGATCATTGCTCGGGTCTGGATATTGGTCAGCAGGTGGTGAGCAACTGTATTGTGCATCCCTTGTTTATTCCTTCCTCTCTCTATTTCTAATAATAATCATCATCATCATCATAACAAAAAATTGACTTTTGTTTCAATTATTAAAAATGTTCTTATCTCAACCCATGGGTTTTTACATGTTTTCCCAGTTTTCCTCCCCATTCCACTGTGGAGTGGGTTGTGGAGAAAGAGCAAGTGGCTGTGTGGTGCTTAGTTGCTCACTGGGATTAAATCACAGCACAGTTATAAATACTTATCTATACTTTTGAGCTATACATATCTGAACTAAGCTGAAAGCATGAACTTTTCATTCCATTTACAAAGTGTGAGTAGTCAAAAAATATTTATCTGCTTTGGTCAAGTCAGTCTGCATTTCAAATCATACTCCTGGTCCCCTAAGAATAATTTAGAATTATATAAATCAATTGCAATACATATTGTAATTTCATTTTTTCATGCCTTAAACATGTAGGATCAATGCCTTTTTGCTTGTTCTTCCTTGCAACAAACATTCATGTTTTTCTTAGAGTTGTTTGGGAAAAGAATTGAAGCTGATCCTGCAAAACATCAAAGAAATCGTCTCTTAATTCATAATTTCCTATCTTACATACCAGTCTTCTGTATATTATTAGTTAAAAGTGTGATTTGCCTGGGCAGAATTTAGATTACAAAGTTCAGGGAAAAAACACAGAAAACTCGTTTTGCCATTGCCTCATATCCTAAGTAGGTTAATTTGTGGGATTTAAAGCAGTGTACAGTAAACAGCAAATACAGTGGCAGCAGTTCAAATTAATTTTGCCCAGTTACAAGTAACAAAACCAGAAGAAACTTGGTGTATGATAATGTCTCTGTGTTAATCAGGGATCGGTTAGTGACATGAGCTCTCATTCATCATAAGTCCCATTGAAACCAGTCAGAATCACTGACATAATTTCCAAGGAATGTACTTTTTTAGATTAAATCCAGTGAAGCATTTGAATACCTAATAATTAGGTGTGTCAGCCCTGTGGCTGCCCAAATAGAAGCCAGAACCTCACCCAGAATTCCCTATAGAGTGGACAAGCCAAGTCAAGTATCTCTAAATGGGATCTATAAAGGGCATTTCCTATAGCTATGGCAGGAAATATTGAGAGGAATGAGACTGTTTCTAAAATCTCACATTCATCTGTTCTCAGTTTTCTAAGGAAATATTTCCATTCACACAGCATCAGAGCTCTGAACAACTGCTTGAATGTAGGTAACTAACATCCAAACTATACAGGTAGCTGCCTATGTAAAGCAGTACCTAAAAGAATAAGTTCCTACTCTCCCACACCAAACTGGGACATTCAGGACAAGAGAGCAAACCGGGTAGTTCTCTTTTAAAATACGCTCAGTAGTAGCAGTAGTGACCTTGCACTGGAATTTCCTTTCTCTCTAAAGAGCTGATCAGTTTTAGTACCTACCTTATTTAAACCTGATCAGGATTAAGAATCTCAAGGAAATCACAAAAAATCAGAACCAAATTATTGTGGAGAGATACTGAGAAGTGGTTCCTTGATTTGAGTTAATGCCAGACTTGAATTCTACTGAAGTCCTTCAGGAACTCCCTTTTCATGTAGTCTTGTTGTTTTGTTAAGTCTATGATGTGTGATTCATAAAGTTTCTTGTGTTACTCACATGCACACATATAATATTATAAGTACATACATATGTATATTCACACACACAAGTGTCTTTGGTTGACTACATGCTACTGTGGAGATTTCAGCCTTCATTTTTATGTCAAAATAAAAAGAGATACAAAGAAGTCTGATATCACAACTGTATTTGTTTCCTTCTTTTTGAAAGCATACTCAAGAGAACCGAATGTGCTGGACATTTACAACTAAATCAGAAATTATATTTCTGCTACAGTTCCTCTCCTTAAAAAAAAGAAAAGAAAGTATTTCCATAAAAGCCAACACCATTATTAGTTGCATGGGAATCCAAACAGCAGGGCAACTGTGCAGAAATACAGAGGAATATTTAAACCAAGCAATCCTTGAAGACCGGTTTGGTATTTTCTATAATCTACTTGCATAGCTGAGACCTTTATTTCCCTTAAGAGGATGTTTAGGATTTCTCTAAGTTTAAAATAAATTGTAACTAAAAAAAAAGCCAACCAAAAAAAACCCAAAACCCCAAACAAAACCAAAACCACCAAACACACACACACATACACACACAAACCCACTGTAACAAACTCTGTAACTGTGTTTCCTTTTAATTAAGTTCTGCAGCTTTTCATCTGATGTGCAATTTCTTGACTATTATAGAGAGGCCATTGCCAAATACTTGACACGGTTATTTATGTCTTCGCTCCTCATGTAGCCACATGCAGAGGAAAGAAATGACTGGGCTAAGGTGGATGTTGAGAAATACGTGTTTGTTCATTTGGAAAGTGGAGTTTATTTATAAACCCCCACAGGTGACTTCTGATTCCATTTCAAAAGCTCTTGAAATTAATTAAACAAATGTGTTTGATGCTGAATTAAAAAAGGAATTTAAGAAGTGAATTTCTGTTTATTCAGACTGTGTGTGAGTGGGTGGTGATTACGTGCAAATGATTACTGATTGAGACAACATGGTCTTAATTGCTGGATGGAAATGAGTTCTCTGTATCATGGCTCATGCATCCTTTCTCAAGCTTGTATCTGGTTTGAGATTACAGCTTAAAGTAGGTTTCTGAATTCTCTCCAGGCTCACTTTTTCTATGCTATTTACACCTCTTTTCACCTCAAGCAATCACCAGAGATGCAAATTCTGGTGTGGTTTTGATTCACTAGAGAAGGCAAGCTGGGGTTTATAAAAATTCTTGAGACTTCGATGTTTTCTTTCCCCTCTAAAATCTATTGGGTTTTAGGGTATGCATGGGGAGAGAAGTCAAAATAGTATTTGGCCTAGTGAGGCATATTGGTTTCCTGGAAATAGTCCTACATCTGTAAGCGTTCAGACTTAGAGACAGGTTTTGATTCCTAACCAAAGCTAAACTTTATAACCAAAGTGGGGAAATCAAAGCTTCTTGTATTTTAATTCTTCAAGCATGGAACAGACCAGATTTCTAAGACTTTCTTTATTATTTTCCCATTCTTGTACTGTTAAGTTTGAGGTCACTGAGATACATACCCGAGTGCTATTTGGGTTGTCCATTAATTCTTCTGCAGATGGGCTGAACATCTGAATGCACACTTCTTTCCACACAAACTTGCAGACTGGCTGATAGATAGTATTTAGACCTCAAACTGTCAATTGTGCTTGTGTTGGGAAAAGGTATTTTTACGCTTATATGGAAAAGGAATTTCTACTCAGATCAAGAAATCATTCTACGTCTTAAAAGATAACTCCATCTTAGATTTTCTACATTCAGGACAAGGGGTCAAAAGCTGTGTATCAAATCGTGGCTCATGATTCTTGCAGAGCTTCATTCTGGGACTACTTATCAATGGGGAAGACTCTGCTTCGACCAAAGCTTCTGGTGAATTTGAATTGCTGCTTGTAGGAAGGGATGGCTGAGGTCAGTGTTGCTGGATTGACCTGTGTGTCCATCTCAGCTCTTCTCCAGACACGAAAAGGAGCCATCATCTTGTGAACCTCTCCTAGAACTCCTCTCTGCTCTCCCAGCTTTCTATAACTTGTCTTGTGTCTCTCACAATTATAAAGATTTTTTAGTGTTGCTTGTATGGCCAGTGTTGCATGACTGAAACCTTGCACAAGAATTACTCTACTACCATATTTATAGGAAAGAGGGCATTATATATTTCATGTTTCTGAGCTGCAGCATAAAAATGATTAATCGACTGCATTAAAATAATGCCAACCAGAAAAGAAAGTGTACTTGCGAAAAGAAAGTGTAAAAGAGAGTGTACTTGACCTAGAAGAACACTGTATGTCTCTTTAGGGGAGCTCTTTAGGTATCAAACCATATGTTTTCTTTTGTTCAATTAAAGCAATTACTGAACCTATGAGGCAGTAGAAATGATTTTAAGATCTTGATCCTGTGAGGCTCTAATTGCATTGCACAATCCCGAACGTGGTGCCATCTATCCATGACAAAAGAACTGAGTGGAGGAAAGTATAAGTTGGTGTTTCTTTTGGACACAAAGTAAAAGACTATTAAGAATGAATCTCATAAATTCATTCTTGGACTCTTCCCCATTTTTCACATAGTAATTGTCTATCTACTGATAATCTTTAATCTGTCAGGGATGGTAAAATGGTCTCTTGAGGAATGTAAAATCCAGGACATCTGTGAGATGGCCATAACATGAGCAGAGATGAAACAGGTTAAATCACAAAAGTTCTTTCCCTTAAAATAATTAACCTGGTTCAAAGAAACAGAGGAAGTTACAAGCTGAGTTTCAGCCTGAAAGCTGTGTGACTGAAAGTATCCCTGGTCTGCAGTAAAGCCTCTGAAGAGTGGAAAATCCCACCATGATGTGATTACTTTCTAAT
This sequence comes from Pezoporus flaviventris, assembly GCF_033815535.1. Lineage (NCBI taxonomy): Eukaryota > Metazoa > Chordata > Aves > Psittaciformes > Psittacidae > Pezoporus > Pezoporus flaviventris. The sequence goes on along the minus strand of NW_026892584.1, from coordinate 2,892,856 downwards.
GCTTGTTTCGTTGAGTGTTCAGACATTTCAAGCATAGTACTTGAAACGTGGAATCCTCTTAAGTGAATCACAGACTTTCAGTTAAAAAAGTCTAGTCATCTTACTCATCATTCAGCAAGGATGAGCACGTTCTCAGAAGCTATTCCACTATGTAGCTGCTATCATAGCAGAACCTTCCTAACATTGAGCTTACTGTTTTTCCTGTCTGAATTTTATTGCTTACTCCAGTTCAGTCTCAGGAGGAATTTTTCCTAGTCTTACTTGGCCAGACTTCCTGCTTGGCAAAGAACTTCTTATTTGGCAAGACTAAAATCTGTTACTGAATAGGCTATTGCTTCAGCCTAAATTCATACCAGCAAAATCTGAAATTCTGCAGAGCCTTGCTGAATAAAGAAGGGAGGTGAGGAAAGGACAGGCTGTCCCAGCCTTCAGTAGGAAGATATCCCTTTTCTTATCTGAAAGGCCACAGTGTTACTGGTGACTTATAACTAAATCCCATGATGTGCTATGTTTTATAGGTAAGCATACCTCAAGGGACTAGGGACATGATGTCAGCATACAGAAGGTAGGAGTGGACGAAGAGATGTATCCAGCTGGTTATTTCCACATGATGTAATGCCAAGCTATGAACAGGCATAGAACCACAGAACAGAAGAGACCTTAAAGGTCAGGCAGTTCCAACCCTCTGCCACAGGTAGGGACACCTTCCACTAGACCAGACTGTTCAAAGCCCCATCCAACCTGGCCTTGAACACTGCCAGGGATGGGGCAGCCACAGCTTCTCTGGGCAACCTGTGCCAGGGCCTCACCACCCTCACAGGGAAGAACTTCCTCCTAATGTCTCATCTCAATCTCCCCTCTGTCAGGTTAAAGCCATTCCCCCTTGTCCTGTCACTACAGGCCCTTGTCAAAAGCCTCTCTCCAGATTTCTTGTAGGCCCCCTTAAAATATTGAAAGGTAAAGTACTAGGGCATGAGTTCCTGACAGCCCTAGATCACTATCAGAATGCAGATGGTCCTAGCTGGTTAGGTTTATCTGCAATGCTAATTAGCTCAATGAATGCAATGCCACCCAACTGTGGCTGCAGTGTTTTCAGCTCTGAAGCCAGCTCAGCTGACAGCAGGCTAGATTTCTTTTTTTTTAGCTATGCAGGTGTGCGAATACATGCTAAACTGCCTCCTCCCTGAGGAAATAAAAGGACCTTGATTCACCCAAAGGACTGTCAAGCAAAGCTATTGAGGCATAGGTTCAGCTTCTCTCTTGGGCCTAGTATTTCAATAGCTGACTAAGCACAATGAAGCAACTTCAACAGGAATGCTTGAGATGCACCCGTATCAAGAGGACCAAAATGTCTAGTAGCTAGTGCACGCTCTTGGGAGAGCAGCTGTGTTTGAAATGGTTATATCAGGTAAAGGACAGAAATCTGTCTTCCACATCTCAAGCAAAGAGCCAGTGCAATCTAATACTCTGGTGTTACTCTCTCATAGATGTGTGTTTAGTGTTACAGCCTTGGCTGCATTCTAATTTAAATAATCTTAATATCAATCATCAAGGCTGTAAATTATATTTGCAGTTAGAGAAAAAAATTATTTCTATTCTCTGCATTATATTTATGTGATCATATAGATGAAGTTATCACACTTAACAACACTGTGCAAAAGATCTGCTGTACCTTGTACAAAATGAACCTACTTTTTGGACAAAAATGAGTAATCCCTTGAGAGATGCAATCTGAACCAACTCAGACGTTCAGTAAGAGTTTCTGGCTACATGTGTCTAGCAGCATATGGTGTATTTTTACCTTTTTATTTCTTAGTTTTCTATGAGTGCTTCAATTCTCTAATGGGCTAAGCTAGAAAAAGTGCAAAGTATTCTGGAACTGTAAAGTTCATCAAGGACTGGGCCATGTGAACTGGGTTTCAGATATCTGTGGAGTAATTTGTGATTAAGAAGAGAGGAAAAACTAGCTAGGCTGGGATTGAATAACTGAATTTAAATATGGGAGGCAGAAGTTAAAAAGGAATCTTTAAATAGTTGAGATAAGCTTTAGTATCCTTATATCTTTATTTGAACTACACTGTTGAACATTCATAGCCTGTCTATCTCACATCTATGCCCCTTAAGATATGCCTTGTATAATATATCACTTGGGGAGTAATGCATTTATAAGAGTTGACGCTGATGTAGCTCTACCCTTCCTGGGATAGCTAATACCAAACAGTGACTTTTCTCCTGTATAAGAGAAAGAAGGTTTACAGAAGTGCACTCAACACGTTCCATTTTGTCCCAAGGCACTCAAAAACCTGTTTAGTATGATACTCTTTTTATGGTATTGGCTTGCTAGATAGTGTTGTGCAGAGTCTATTAGACTAACAGGACAGCTTTTTCTTCCTTCTTTTATCTCTGTCTCTCCTACCCGTTCCCCTAGGGAAATCTTTCGTTACCTTCTTGTAGCAATTAAAGAAGGTTTGGTTATAGAAAGCAAACTGGGTGGAGTATGAATCCCAGCTAAATCTTTATGTGTATAAACATCTTTATCTTAATGTGTCTTGCAAAAGATAGGAAGGAAGGGCTTTTTACTGACAGGACTTCCAGGCACAATGGACAGCAGATAACTGCAGACTCTCTTGCTAGTTCTGATATCCATTTGTATAACACTGAGTTTGATCTTGTATCATATCTTTGAAATCTCAGATGACTCAGACATAGAACATTTCTTGCAAATTTAGTGCAAGTTGGCTGAAACGTTAACATCTCAAGGAGTCTTAATAGCTTTCCAGATCTGACTTGTTCAAAGTGCTGTTCAGACATGACCTGCTTGATCCTTCCAACATTTCAATAAAATGTTTATTGTACACAAGTAATGTCTTAGAGGTGAAAAAATAACTCCTAATACTTTATTTACTGCAAGTTGTATATTTCTGCTAACTAAAAGTTTGTGAACAAATTGCAAATATTGTAGACATGCATTATTCAGAAGAATCTGGTAAGTTCCTGAACAAATATTTTCTTCACCAATGAATCACAAATGACTGAAAAAATAGTAGGCCAGCGCCAAAAAAAATGATATGGGGTTGATTAGCAGTGATGATCATGGAGTACTGTGTCATTCACAGCACACAAATCACCAGCATACTGCAAATTTAGTAATTTACAATTGCACGAACTGCTGAATTCCTTTTTTTTCTGTGTAGAATTTCTGTCCACATAATATCTCTTGCTGGTAAATCCTGTCACCTCAAGCATCCCTTAGAAGGCAACCTGAAAGGAGTGCAACTGAATGCAAGCATATTTTCAAAATCAGAACTAAAATAACATTTTTGTCCTTAACTTCAATATGTTATTGCCTCTCAATATTTCTAAACAAAAGACAAAGCAAATAAATGACAAGTAATATCAGCTGTGTCTCAAACACAGCTGTGTTATCCTATGTAATTAAAGAAACTTCAATGCACAGTTGAACTCTTACCAACTATGTAATAATATCCCAAATGAGTGTTTATCTTTCATTTCTAAAATATTGGCTTTCATTGTTACTGTTTCAGTTTTACATTGTTACTTCCAAGTTATTGAATAGGCAATGGATGTGTTGTCTGGTGTGACAGTTTCCAGTTCTAAGACAAGCTTGCTGTGTTGCAATAGCTTTCCCATCCTCTTATCTATTTCTCTACCAGAAATTTAGGAACATGGAAATGTGCAAAACCAGAGCCTCTGTCTCACTAATTTTATGAAATCTATTTCTTTGCCTCTTTTCAAGCCTCCTGCACAGTCACCCAGATTTACCTTCTTTTGCTTACTTACATAGAAAAAGCAATTTCCCTCAGAAGTCGTAGTTAATCTTAATGAGGTTGGTGAGGACCTGGCACAGGTTGCCCAGAGAAGCTGTGGTTGCCCTATCCCTGGCAGTGTTTAAGGCCAGGTTGGACAGGACTTGGAGCAACCTGGTCTAGCAGAAGGTGTCCCTGCCCATGGGATGGGGGTTGGAACTGGATGAGTTTAAGATCCAGTTCAACCCAAACTGTTCCTTGATTTTATGATTCCTGACTATGTTTAACCTGCAGAAGTAACAGGGTTTAAAAATATCTGGGGAGGTACTGGTAGTGGGAAATGATATTGGCTGCTAATGTTTGCACACCCAATAAGGCAAAAGGACTGCCCATTTGAAGAAGATGCTACTGCTGTAGCAATGTGTTGCCCAAAGCCATGTAAGAGGGGCGACCTGCTTGGTGTGTAATTTACCCAGTAAGTTTAGCAGTCCAAAACCTAGCCTTTCAGCCTCCTCATCCTCTTTGTTGCATGATGTGCACACATCTGCACCTTCCCTCCAAACTGGAACCAGCTATTATCTTTGTCTCTGAAAACAAGCATGCTTATTATGGTCCAAATTTAGGATACTTTTCCTTCCACCTTTCACAGGGTTCATAAACTGACTAACAGGGAGACTGCTGAAATTCTGTAAGTTTCTCTTTATATACAGACCAGGTCTGGTTTTAGTGCTCTTTTAAATGGAAAAAACAGGCTTAACAATTCATTCCCACACAGCTATGTTTAGGGCACAGCCTAAATGTAGTTATGTTATATATGGCTATGGCAAGACTGGCACAAACAGACTTGGAGTGAACAGAAGTTGTTTCATGAACGAATTCAACCAAAATTTGGTTTTCACTTTCTTTAGATAGGAAAATACTTTTTCAGTGGCTATAAATGTGATATAATACCTCTGTCCTCTCAGATTATATACATATATATCTATATGTATATACACATGGGTAAAAATGTAATGCAGTAGGCAGTGTTATCATAACACAGACACTGGGACTAAACCAAATACTGGTCACAGCTGGATTGACTCAAAATTCCTCAAAATTAATAGAAAACATCCCTTGACTCTGAACAGCTCTGGTCAGGCCCATAATAGGCATAAGAGCCCCTAAGTATTTATCTATAGGTACAGTTAACAGTTTGCTTATGCAAATATCAAGTGTTTCCTGAGTATGAACTTGCATTTTATAAAGTTCTCTTCTCTTCTGGGAATTTAAATGTTTAATTATTCCAACCTGCTGCATAATCAGGAAAGTGTATAAGAAAGGAGGGGGACTAAGAAAGAAGAAATGAGTGGAGATGAGAGAAGAAGTTGAGGTAGAAGTCAAGAAGCAAAATCAAAAAGACAAGAATGGAAATGGTTCTGTGGTTGAATGGAAAGACTGTGGGAAGGAGACTGAGGGAGACAAGAGAGCCCATCTTGGAGATAGCCTGCTGCAAGCTTGATTTACCTATTTGTTAGCTGCAAATGAAAGAAAGAAAAGTGTGAATACAGAATGCTTCGCATGAAGATGAAGCATTCATTATGCTCTGGTAGATCAGTTCCCAGGTTCTTGTTGTGTGGGCTGTGCTGGGAGGACCAGCAAGGGGCAGGAATGGGCTGAAAACTCCCACAGAACAAATATCTCACTTTCTCTCCTCAGTTCCCCCTGTACTCCCCCCACCCTTCAGCTCTCTCTGCACAGCTGCTTGTGCTGCAATTAGTCACTAATGTGTTCAGTATGTCTGTGCTGCATGCTTGGACATCTGGTGGCAGCTGCCGTGTGCAGGTTTCCTGCCCCATTTCTGACAGCCATGTAATAACTGACTGGGTACAGTGGTGTGAAAGTTGTCAGTGGGGACTGGTACTGATTTCCTGCCTGTGCTCTGGTGGAAGCCCCAGGAGTCAGCTGGGGATTGAGTACTTTGGGAAGGTGTGAGGAATAAGAAAGTTTGATGGGGCCACATGGTCTGCTGCAGGAGAAACTGCGAAGGGTTTCTTGTGGTCTACTTGAGTGATTCTGGCTGTTAAGATTCTTGCCTGTATCGGATTAGTGAGTTGTTTAGGGATCTGGGGCAAACCAGTAAAACAGGCTGATGAATCCACATGGTAGGTGCCAATCTGGGTTGCTGCTTTTTTCAGAAGTAAACAACTAAGAGCCATTGTTCATCTTCCTAACTCTCTGCAGGACGCAGGCTGTAAATTACATCTAGGAACAAAAGGTTGATGGGAGAAGAACCGGGTGCCCAACTTCCCAAGGGAGTGCTTTGCCCTCCGGCCAAAAGAGTAGCTTTTCTGGCTTAAACCAGCACGGGCTCTTCTTATGCCTTCCGACCAGCACTCAGTGCCCAAGAAAAGTGTGTAGCACAGGATTTGCTACGCTGATTTACTATGGCTGTTTCCATGACATAACCTGGTTTCAGGGTTAATCATGGAAACTAAATCTGGTCTGAAATGCAGGAAACAAGATTGCAGTCTAGGGACACAGGAGGAAATCTTATTAAAAATACTATATCTTAGTGAGATTACAGTTAAATGGCTATAAAATCCTCCCTCCTCCCCCAAATCTGACTTCCAGCCAGTCTCACAGACCAGCTGTAGAACATGCAGAATGCATGCTGCCCTGGCCAGCATTACCTGATGAGATTTGTGCTTTTTATATTAACCAAGACTATTTTCTTCAACTCCCCATAACAAGCTTGAAATTTTCACCAAAATATGTTCAGAAAAGGGTTTTTATATATATATATGGCTTTCTGCTGATAATAGGGGGGGCAAACTTTTCAAATTAAGAGCTTGTTTTTTAAAGTTTCTGTGGTTTGCTTTTTGTTTGTTTGTTTATTTGGGTTTGTTTTTTTTTCTTACAATGGAAATGACAGCTAATTTGGCAGAAACAAAATTTCATTCTTCCACCCTTTCAGTTGTTCCCAATTGATAGTGAAACCAACCTCAATTGGTGTCATTTTTTTCATCACAAGTTCAGGTATGCTCACCTTCTGGTCTGTCCACATAACAAATCCAAATACATAAACATTATAGGGAGAGGCAGTCGCAGTGAATTTAGTTACATTTTGGCCTTTAACTTCATCTAGGCCAGATTTTCATCCTCTATGAGGATTCCCCCCAAAACATCTCTTTATATTGCTGTAAGCCATGCATGTTCTTTTTCTAGGGCTCCAACATGTGTACTCCCTAATAGGATTTTTATCAAAATTAATTGGTGCTGGTTACAGTTCATATATGTGATAAAATCACAAGTGAATTATTTTGGTGTTCCTGTATTATGTTACACCATCATAGTTTCAGTATCCGCTATATCAAAGGCTTCACAGAAATTTAAGTGCTGGAGGTTTATCATTTTTAGTTGTCTTTTGAAAATTTAATATATTTGGTACCATTAATTATTTTACAAATTTCTAGTGCCAGTAATGTAACTGCTTGTTGCCAAGGGAGTGAGCAAATTACAAACTCTCGAACATTTAACTGTGTGATTTGTGTTGTTAACAATCATGTCATGGAAACAAATCCATAATGGGAATAAATGGATAGGCACATTTTAAAGTGTTGCTCTGCTGCATTTTCTCAGCTGAAGATTTGCTTTAGGATTTTTCTGTTCCTACAGACTAAGATTATCCCAAATTAAAGGAAAAGTTATGTATTTCTCACAAGGAAACCTCCAAAACAAACAAACAAATCTTTCTTCAGAGCTGCACATTTCCTTTGACTAGTTTCCTGGGTAGAATCAGGTCTTGCACCCAGACTAAATTTTGACTGCTCTCTACCGCAGGCCAGCATCTTTTAGGGGAGAAATTCCATGTTTGGGTGGGAAAGAAGGAAATACTTTTGTCAGCTTTTTTTATTTATTAATGCCAGCTCTTTGAAGTATTCAGTGTGTTGGAATGCAAGTGTGCATCTGTCCTTGTTTCGGCTGGGATATAGTTAATTTTCTCCCTAGTAGCTGCTTCAGTGCTGTGTTTTGGCTTTAGAATAATGCTGATAACACACCCATGCTTTAATTGTTGCTCAGTAGCACTTACCCTAATCAAGGACTTTCCAGTCTCTCATGCTCTGCCAATGAGGAGGGGCATAAGAAGCTGGGAGGGAGCAGAGACAGGACACCTGACCCAAACTAGCCAAAGGGGTATTCCATACCGCAGCACGTCATGCCCAGTATATGAACTGGGGGGAGTTGGCTGGGGGAGCAGATTGCTGCTCGGGGATGAGCTGGGCACGGTCAGTGGGTAGTGAGCAATTGTACTGTGCATCACTGGTTTCTTGAGGTTTATTCCTCTCTCTTCCCCCCTCCCCCCCTCTCTTTCACTCCTGTTGTTATAGTTTATTTCAAATATTAAACTGTTCTTATCTCAACCCATGTGTTTTACCTTTTTCCAGTTCTCCTCCCATCCTACTGCTGATGGCAACCGAGCTGCTGCATAGTATTTGGTTGCTTGCTGGGGTTAAGCCATGACAAAATCCTAGGCTGGTGTGTAAGCAGGCAGGTGGTATGTGAAATGGACAAACTTACATGTTATATGCATACATTTCACTAATTACTTCCATATTTTATCCCAGGAAATGACCTACCGTAATGAACAATTTTTCTTGTATACATCTGTCTTCCTTTTACATTAGGTACTAGCAATTCCATGCACCTAGTCTAAACATACCTAATCTTAACCCATGTTTATAGGGCAACAAGCAAGAGAGTCTTTCCAAAGTGGAATACCACCCACCCCCACCAAGCATATGCAGAACTACTGAGAAGAAGTATATCAAATAATATTCAGTATTGAGAAAACAGCCTGCTCATAAGCTGGTGTCAGAAGGGCTAGAATTAGAAACTTCAGACCATGAAAAGATTAGGACTTTCCACTCCTGGTAAAATCAAACTTTTGCCTCTGTCATACTTGCCCACACCGCAGAAATGGACATTATCCTTCATTTGCCTGTGCCAAAGAAAACGTATTTGCATTCCATATAATTCAGAACGCAGGACATTCATAGAGAGGGATTTTATGTTCATCGAGGAAATAAGACTCAAATTTTAATGGAATATTCCATTCTTTTGTTTCATCCATAGAGGTGAATTTCATAAGTAATTTAGCAATTGAAGAAAAGGTTATGTTTCTTGAACTTAAAATATGCATTAACTGTGCACCAGCACTTCAAATCTCACTAAATTTCATTCATATATTTCAATGGCAAAATATCTATAGCTATAAGCATACAGGTACTGGCAGAACTATTTCATTTCCACTACTACTAATGTCAAGATGTATAGGAGATGTTTTTTTCCTTTCTTTTAAAGCCATATGTTTCAAAAGAAAAACCAGCATATTCACTAAATAAAACATATTTTATCTGTAACTTCAAAGCTGCTAGCTTCTTAATAAAAAGGAAATATTTTCACTTTAACCATGTCCCATCAGATATCGTAGACTGTAGGAAAAGCCTGTTGGAACCTGTTGGTAAAAATTTGGCTGGTTGAGGAAAGGATAGCCAGCCATCTGTAAGTCAAGAGTCAAAGAAAAGGCAAAGTCCTGAAAACCTCTTTGTGTAAAGTTCTTGTGCCGGTGACTGGAAAGACCTGTCTGTATTTTTCCATTGTTTGTGTTAACAGAGATTAAAAATTAATGAGAAAATTCTTTCAAGTGGGAGGATCAACAAAATGGTAATCTGATATAGAACTACTCATTTCAAATTTGCTGAGGGAAACTGAAATCGGGGCATTACTGGCTGCCAGTCATCACCACATGCTGGTTGTTAAAGGTGAGATGTGCTGGCTTTGGTGATCCTTAACCATTTCGGGGCACACAAACCACTGTCACAACTCTGCAGCTCCGTCGAGAGGCCTGAGTGTGGAGACACCGCGAGAAATGGCTAAGGTACGGAACAGACGTGACTTTTGCTTGCCTAAACAGGTTTTGAGGTTTTCACCACGGATTTCATGTGGCATCTAGAGTCACACAAAACCCCGCACCGCAATGAATGTATGTCCCTTGGGAACTGACACGTTGTTTGAATGTCAGACTGCTGTACGTTCTCATCCTGTTTCTCTGCTTTGTGAATTGTGAATAGGAGGAGTAATTCCTTCTGCACCTTATACCATCAATACAATAAAATACCAAGCTTAGTCCTCATTGTCCCTGCTGACACTGGCATTTGTTGGAGCACCCTGTGCAGAGAAGCCAAGGGCGGAATGGGCTGTGGGAGACTGAACTGCCTTGATTTACCTTCTGCAGTTTATCCTCCAGGAAAGGAAGATATACATTTTAAAAAGGTTCATTGCAGAGCAAGCATTTTGCTTGCTCTAAATTAAACAGCAAAAAAGAGAAAACAGTGAGATGGGACAAAATAACCAATATTTTGGGGAAACATCCAGTCAGTTTTAGATGCTTTGTTGGGCTTTAGAAACTCTAGTGCTTTATATTCACCTAGTTTGCAACAATGAGGAGATTGTAAGATGCAAGAGGGGAAGCTTATAAGAAGCAGTGCCTTTCTGAGCTAAGTCACAAGAGATTACACAAACTTTCCTGCAAGTGCAGTAAGTATAACCTCTGACTCTACTTGTGTAAGACGAGGAGGCATAGTGCCTCTTTAAAACTCCAGTGTGGCTGCTTAGTCAGTACTGGCTCCCCTCCTACACCCCCTTCTTCCACTGCTGGATTGAAGTCACACCCATTTTTTTTTTTTTGCAATATGGGTGTAACTTTTGATGGAGCTCCCCCTCCCAGTTATGTCATTACTTCAGTTCCTTTGAATCAGAATAAAAAGTGCAGCAAACTTCAGACTCATTGACTGCAGGCTCAGTGAGCGTCGAGGCTTTTCCTTTTTGTGCAGCTTCCAAGGATCTCTGGTTTTTGCAAAACAGCTCTGAGAAAACAATGGCCAGTTTCTCCTTATGGGCAATTTTTGGATTGTGTTTGCTGAAGCTTTGTCTGACAGAAACACGTAAGTTTTTTATGAATTAAAACACTTATGGTTGCTAACAAGTTTATGTTTCTGACAGCAAGAGTTCTGCTAGGTAGCTAACAGCTTTCTTGCTCCTGTATAAAGTTTTATTATTTGTAAGAGTTACAAGAGATGTTTGAGAACTGTAAGCTCAGCTGTGCTGGTCTGTAACAACCTTAGACAGTTATGTATTGCTTGTAAAGGGCAATCCCAGATCTATAAAAAATGAATTTTAGATCGTTAAGTTTAAGGTAAGCACAAAAGTACATCAGTTGATTTTGACCAGTGCTGGTAAACCTCTGTTTGACAGCGTAACTGCTGTTACACACTTAGTTTGCTCCCACAGCCCCATCTCAGGCAGTAGAGAAAAGCGGGGGGGTGGGGGGGTGGAGGGTGGGGGGGGGATTGTGATGAATGGGGATGGACACACAGCCTCTGCTTCTCCCCCCTGGCATACAAGAAGTTCATTCTTTAGTTTACATGGACTGAAACAACAGTTAATCTGTACTGCATTTGGGCATAACCTTGCTGAACAGAAGCAAAACTGCAGTGATCTGTGATCGAAATTTGGAGAACTTTTATACCAAGGCTGCTTGCTTCTGACTTCCTACCGTTTTGTTGGGGTTGACTGATGAGATTTTGGAACAAAGAGGGTTAGTAGTGACTGAAAAATTCAGTTGTTTGTCAATTAACTCTCTGTGGCTTGGTTATTTGCTTCAAACACTTGTATTTGAAAATGAAATATTAATGGGGGGGTGGGGGGAGAAGGGGATATATGTCCAAAATGACAAAATGCTTTTGAAATTTCACATGGTGCAGTCTCAACCATGCTTGAGGGAAATGGCCATGCTTTTAACAGACTCTCCCTGCGACAGCAACTGCCTTGAGGCATTTTGTGGTTAGGGATAACAATTATCCTTCTACATAATTTTTCTACTCATCGGTGCCAGAAGTCTAACAAAATACATTTTTCATGGCCATTGTCACCCAAGGGCTCTGTGTGCATGTGTACAGTAAATATATTTGAACAGCATTTGTTTGAGCAGCAGTGGATACTTCTGGAATGGTTGCGGCACTGACGGGCTGTGAATGGGTGTGTTGAGCAGTTCCCAGCGCATCAGTGGTAGCTGAAGCATTCTCATTGCTTTTCTTTCTAAAATTGTCTGTCTGTTGTACCAAAATATTCTTGCTAAAATCAGGTATATGCATAAAGCCTTAGAGAAAGGGCAGGGGTAGTGTGGGCTAATAAAGTAAGTCTGAGATGTGTTTAAAACCTTGGCTTGGTCCAAGTCTGTATGCTGTATGAGTATTATAATTATTTGGTTACCGCCTGCTCAACTGATTTCTCCTTTCATGAGCTGCCAGGAACGTCCTAAAGAAGCAGGGTCTACCCTGACTCTGGGAGTAGTGCATTTTTACAGTAAGGCGTAGCAGAAAACCCCATCATCTACTCTTCAGCATAGTTACAAAAAGTATGTCAAACTTCACATATGCCCCACAGGGAAGTTTCTTTAGTGGCTTAGCAAGGTATTAGACTATAGCTACAATATGTTTTGGTTGGTATGCGGTACATTCCAGCATGACTTTGTAGTCAGTAATGACTTCAGAAGAGCATTTTATAGTGGTTTTATTTTCTTTCTTAAGCCAGTGACTTTGCTGTGGAGTAGTGGCTATTGCTGTTGGGAGACAGCTGCCTTGAAGACAAAATTCAGATCTAGTCCTGAATTGGAATTTTGATTCTTTTAGTACAGAATGTTGTAAAATTAGAAAGGACCTGGATTTACTGTTAATGTTATTATTAAAGAAAAGATGAGATATAGACAGCAGTAGAAAAACTTGTTCATTGTGAGTTCTGTACTGTTGTGACCATACCGTCACTGACACACGAGTGAGGTCTACTCATGCTGTTGCTGCGACTTTTGTTGTCTAGGGAGTGAAGATCCAGGAGGACATAAGTACTGACATCTTGGTTAATGATGATTCTGAGGGAGATTTTCTCCTGTGACCATTATGAGTTGTAAAAATATTTCTCTCAAAGTTTTACTTGATTGACTAAAAGTGAATCATAGAATTCTGACCCCCAAACTGGAGAAGCTGGAATAGAAATAGTAGTAAAGATGAAATGAAAAGAGGGAGAATGAGTCCACCAGCAGGAGGGAGGAGCTTAGATATTAGCACTGGAAAGGTTGCCAGAGTCTTGGCACGAGGTAAGACTTTTAAGACAGAGCTACTATAGCTATCAGTAAGTCACAAAGGAAGGGACCTGTCTGCCCCTTGGCTTGTATATTCATCATGAAAACTTGTAAATAAAGCAGTTTGAAGGAGTTTTTTGTTAATTTATTTTCACTTAGTCTTTACAGTGTGTATCTTAGCTGTTTTCCCAAAGCTGCAAAGTAACTAGACTTTATTAAAGTTCACCTGAACTTCCATCATTGTTTAATGGAAAGGTTATGTGCCTGCCCTAGAAATACCTTGAATACACAAAGAACCAACAAACCATGGTAGAGGGTTATCTTACAATCTTTGGAGAAATGTGTGTTGATTCTTCAGTTACTGGTGCTCACCACAGTGTAGAACCATTACCTTAAAAACTGGAAGTCAGAGAAAGGCTTAGATACCATCATACAATTGAGAAAGAACTTTAAAAATTAAATGCTTTTGAAACCACTGGTAGCTCTAGCCAAGGTTAAATGAAATGTTCCCTCACATTTGGTGTGTCTCTCTTTCCAGAACATGGAAAGAAAGACAAATGACTTTAATAGGCTAGGACTTGAAGTATTAATTTTGCAGTTATTCGCTCAAGACCTAGCCATGCATGAGGTTCTACTGTAGCCAGAATGTTCCTGCAAGATGAAATGTCCTGAGATGCTCGTAGGCAGGTATGAACAGCAAAGAGAATCATGAGCTAAGTACTGCTAAAATAGTTGTAGAAAAAATTGGTTCTCAAGAATTTCATGAAGGGCTAATAAAATGCTTTCAGTGAAGGACAACAGACATTTCAAATTAAAGAACTTACAGAAGAGAACAGGAAAATATAGTGAGGAAAAATACAGATCTCAAAGGGATGTTCGGTGTACGGCAAGGAGCATGGTGAATTGCAAGAAGCAGTTAAAGTGAGTTATATAGACAGCATGAAGTCTTGAAGAATTTAAGTTAGAGAAGAAATCTGAAATGTATCCAAGCAAGAAACTAGTGTAAACCTCTGCAGACATTTCCACTAATATGGATAGCAACTGTCAGGAATGGGGAAAATAAATAAGGAATAAATAAAATTTAAAAAGATAGTAACAATCAAATCGATGTATAACAATAGTGGAGCCTACAAATGTGTGAAAAATTAGAAAACTTAAAAACTGCATTGCTGACATGACAGAGAAAGAAGCTCTGGTGAGCTCTGTGGGATACGGGTTAATTAAAAAGCACAGGGCAAACAATGCAAGGTGGCAATGTTCTTGCCAGAGAAGAGATGGCATTCAGAGGGAGTGGCTAGACAGCAGCAGTAATTAGGTTTGAAAATAGGTTGCTAACAGACACTGTTTTTTAAGGACAGATTAGATAAGGACAGACTAGATGAACATCTTTAAAGGACAGTTTGGGTATTAGTGATTATGCTACAATCAGGTTGTCAGACAGAGTAGAAGGCCTTTGCTAACTCTACTTTTTCTTTGATAAAAGGATAATTTCAGTTCTGATTCTACTAGTAGAGAAGAAGGAAAAAAATATGTAGAACTTCTCATATAAGAAGAAAAGGATAAGTTAGCCCAAGATTTTTTTTCAGAACTCTAGAGATGCTATAAGAAAGTGTCTCCATTTGTCTGACCATCTCTGGTCGTCTTGCCTTGCATTTCTGTTCCTGCATTAATGGATAAGTGTTTGAAAATACAGACAACATAGATGATAATTCTCACCATCACATGACATGTATTCCATTATTTACAAAACACTGATAATTTTTTTGAAAGAGAACTCTATGTGAGAGCGAGGGAGAATGTTCTGCCAAACTGTGCCCTTAAATTGCTTTTTGCAGGACTAAGATTAAACGTATGTAGTTACCTGTGAACTGAAACCTCACAGGATAATTGTGAAACAAACATGACCCACCACAGAAATCCTGTCTGCTTTGAAAACAATCCAACACTGTACTGGAACAATTCATAGTGTTCAAAGTACATGATATTTTAGCATCAGCTTGTAACTGAGAGCATGTCTTATCAAATTTCATTTTTTTCACCACTAAATTGAATTCTTAGACTAGAGAAGTTCAGACTTCCAACTGAAGGCCAGTAGAGTGAGAGGAGCAATACAGAGGCTGAGTTTCATAGAATAACAGAATGGTTTGAGTTGGAAGGGACCTTAAAGCTCATCCTGTTCCAACTGCTTGCCAAGGGAAGGGATACTTTCCAGTAGACCAGGTTGCTCTAAGCCCCATCCACCCTGGCCTTGAGCACTGCCAGGCATGGGGCAGTCACAGCTTCTGTGGGCAACCTGTTCCAATGTCATGTCTCTGATATGTATGGTTACTACCATGCTAAACCCAGATCCACAGTCTATTTTGTTCTTTGCCTTTACCTGTAAAGGTTTCATTGTGCTATGTCTGGTGGTTTGGACTGTTCTCCAGTGGGTTGTCAAAAACTGTTGGTGTGAAGCCAGTTTGGAGCAGCTGCTAGTCATTCTCCAGACTAGACCAGAAGCTCATCAGCTGTTAACATGCAGTTGTTTCTCACTCCCTGGGAGGTAATAATCATTTTGAAGCCATCAGGCACTGTAATTATCAGTGACCATTATGGATGCTGCTAATAGTGGCGGCAGAGAAGATTGTGTCAGTTCTGAATGTTTATCAGTTTCCTCCCTGCCAAATCACAGGCCTCCCTACAGTTGCATCAGCAGCAATATCAGTAGCAGCTGACTGTGATTTTCCTCTCTTGCTCAGAGCTCATCCAGCCCAAGAGACGACAGAGTAGCTTGTCATATGAATGAGTTTGCAGGCAGCAATGTGAATGGCAGCTGAAAGAGGGGTTTTCCTTGGAGAATCTTTTCAGCCAGCCTGAAAGTTCATCTAATTGAGATTTAAAGCTCAAACCTCCGTGACTGTTTCCTGCCTAACGAAACCTGCAGTCATATTTGGAGTCTGTGCCTCCAATTAAGAACATAATTGAATTCTCTTTTGTACATTCTGGCTTTGGGACTTTCCAGTTCCTCTGCATGACAGCACTGGCTGCATTATATAATGCAGCAATCTTGTTTCAGTACAATAACCTTCAACCCTCATACTGTGAAACATTAAAAAAAGGAAAAAAAAAAAACAAACCCAAAACAACAGAAAGGAGTTGAAGAATAATTCACAATTTTTGCAGTTGCTAACATGGAAAATCAAGCAACCATGTCAATTCAAAGTAAAAATCACAGAGGAGACTTGAATTTTACTTACATTTACAGTCTGAAAAATACATGGCTTCACTTTTCTTTTTTGTTCTGTCAATGACTGAGCCGGGTTCAGTAGCTGGAAGCCCCAAGAGACTCTGTTGTGTCTTTGCAAAGAAAAAGAGAAAAAAAAAGAGGGAAAAAATCAGACACGCAGCAGCTGTGTGTAAAACTTCTGTCTCTGTTTCTACTAATGAATTTGTTCCAAAAGCAATGTGAGATTGTTATAAAAGAGGTTGCCAGGGTACAGGCTGACAGCTGCCTAGGAATACAGCATTAGCCAGCAATCATGTACTGCACAGTTAATGTCTGTTTTATTAAATACCTGCTTTTGTAAATAAGAAGGTGCCTTAGACAGAACATATAATAGTAAAAGAAATTCTGTTGTGACATAGCCCTTGTTGATTACATATGTCTCACAGCGGCAGCGTGTCAGCAAAACAGGTTCTCAGAAGCGTATTTCCCTAGGGGGCTTTTTTATTGTTATTTTTGTTAATGGATAGGTGTCTGTAAAGAAGCAGGGTGTGGTATGTGTGGGTAGATGTAAAGAATAGTTTCTAGCAGTGTTCCCATACAAAAGTGAAAGGCTAACTAGAACTCAGCATACGGTCTATGGCCACCCAGGGCAGATGTAAATGAGCTCTGTCCAGGCAGCAAACAAGCTGCTGTCCAAATCTGGGTCTAAAATTCAACCACCAGTCTTAACTGGCAGCGTCTCTGAGGAAAAGTATCTTGCCATCTTATCAGGGAGGCTTATCAGCAAGGGATTGCTATCACACTTTCTAGAGCAGCATGACTGCAGCCCCCATGCCCACTTAAAACAGACTAAGCAAGCTGGCAGCTGCTCTTTCTATCACATGGAAATGCAATAGTCTGGTGATTGTGATGGTAGTGATTAGTTGTTTATCTGCCTACTCTTTGCCATCAGCCAACTCACATCTTATAGATAAGATGGAGTATCCCTATCACAGAATGAGAAGAGTAAAGCACTGACAGATACAGTACAGTGCTGATAGGGAGAGCCAGGTCTTCCTAACTCCATTCACGGTGCTCTGGTGATGCTTCTACATGAGGAATAGTTAACTGAGCAGGTTCAAGGGAAAGTAATATTGCCAATTATAAAGATGCATGATTCATTAATAATGAAGACACTGAGGGTGAGGCCTGAACTCATCTTAATGTTTTGCTTTCACTCACTTCCTTATTCTTCCTCCTACTGCTTGATTAGGTGTCCTCCATTTATTTACATGTCCTTTCCCTTTTCCATCATTCACTCAGGCATGCAAATGTAGAAAAAACCCACTCGGGCTAACGAGCCTTTATGTTCACAAATGTTTTGTTCTCCTTTCCTATGTATTGCTTACCTGTAAGTTAGACATATAGGAACATTTAGAAGATGTAAGTGAAATAATATGTATTCCGTGCAAATCAATTTCTCCAGTAACTGGAGAAATTTATCTGATAAAAATCAGATAAAACTTTTCTCATTTGCTCTGACCATTTTATCCTGTTTCCTTGTGTGTGTGTTATTTATACACACACTGAAGACTGTCATCTACATTCAGTTCAATAGTGCATGGCTCCTGTTAAACAATAGCGAATATGAAGTAAAGCTTTCTTAAAAAGTTCTTATTCAAGACTTAGCTTTTTATGATGTTTGAAGCTGTTTGGCAAATGAGAACTGACTTAAATCTTTTGTTCTACTTTCAGACTTCAAGAACTTAAAAATTAATGTAATTATAAACTGAAGAATAATGTCTTATGTTTAGTCAAGTTTCTCCTCTGTTTGAAGCAGTACTTTCTAGTGATAATTATCAGCTATCTTCTTGAGATCTTGGAGGTATTTGTAGATAAAGGCTTTATACTCTGAGAAAGCAGAGTGCTGAGAGACATATATTGACCAAGCAAGTCAGAGGAGGAGCTATCGTCTCTATCCTAAAGGTGGTCCACCTGGTCATGATGCCAGAAGGCCAATGGCCAGAACATTGCAAGTCCAGACAAGTTTGAGTGTCGAACCAACTATCTGTAACAAGGTGGTACCCAGCAATATCTTTTAAAAACCCATGCCTTCTTTTGAACAACTTTGTTTCTCACACTTACTCATTGTTTTTGTAGAACCACAGAATGGATTGGGCTGGAAGGGGCACTGAATCTCATCCCGGTGCCCCCCCCCGTCACAGGCAGGGACACCTTCCACTAGACCAGGTTGCTCCAAGCCCCATCCAACCTGGCCTTGAGCACTGCCAGGGATGGGGCAACCACAACTTTTCTGGGCAACCTCTGCCAGCGCCTCACCACCCTCACAGGGAATGAGCGTCTGCCTAATATCTCATCTCAATCTCCCCTCTGTCAGGCTAAAGCCATTCCCCCTTGTCCTGTCACTACAGGTCTTTGTCAAAAGCCCCTCTTCAAGTATCTTATCAGCCCCTTCAGGCACTGGAAGCTGCTCCAGGGTCTCCCTGGAGCCTTCTCTTCTCCAGGCTGAACAAGCCCAGCTCTCTCAGCCTGTCTCCAGAGCAGAGCTGTTCCAGCACTCACAGCATCTCCATGGCCTCCACTGGACTTGTTCCAACAGCTCCACGTCCCTCTTGTGTTGGGGGCTCCAGAGCTGGATGCAGCACTGCAGGGAGAGGTCTCTCTGGGACATCTGGCCAAAGCTGTCAAATAAATCTGATAGACTCTTGTCAGCCTTTACCTGATAGAAGGTTATATTTTACCCAGTAAAACTTCTGCTCACCAGCCTAGTCATTCTTAGATTAAATGAAATGTAGAGACCAAGTTCTTCCAAGAGACAGGCCTCAGAAGATTCTAATGACAAGAAAATTCTCATTAATATTTGTAACGATTTGGTTTTGATTTCAGCCTACTGCGTTGGCAGCTGGCTTATTGTCACTGTGTTCAGCATCGGGTGAATAGGGCAGGAGGATCCAGTGATTTCAGAAGATTGGTATTAAAAGAGTACCATTCTTATATTGCACTCACAAGAGTCACTTTGTGTTCTTGGGAGGAGCAAAAACTCTTAGCACAGAAAGTAAAAATACTTTTCTTGAAATCTCATTCTGAGGTTTAAACTTTCAAACTCTTCTTTTCCACAGTGTAATAAAATCATTCCATAGCCTTCCACCAAAGTGGATACTTGGTGGTTTGAGTTCATCACTGAATGGGCGCAGTACGTTTTAGACATGCAGCTCTCCAATTAGTAATACTTG
Organism: Pezoporus flaviventris; assembly: GCF_033815535.1. Lineage (NCBI taxonomy): Eukaryota > Metazoa > Chordata > Aves > Psittaciformes > Psittacidae > Pezoporus > Pezoporus flaviventris. The sequence goes on along the minus strand of NW_026892584.1, from coordinate 2,873,473 downwards.
TATTAAGAAGTAATAACAAGCAGACATTGTGACCATGTGAAACAGCTTCCTACAGTGACTGCCTAGAGAGAGTCTCTTTCCTCTTTTTACGGCTTGCCTCAGAAAACATTTAAAGATGTTTGAAGATATAAAAATGATTCCAGCTAGTGAGAAAGAAGTGAACTGTCAAATATGCTCATAGCAGGTTTTTTTTTTGTAGTCCTTTGGAATTCAGTGTTGTTTAGCCCCACTTCACAGGTAGGGAAACGCAGAGAAAGCAAAAAAAGTCACCCAACAACAGACCTGTAAAAAGAACATGTTCTCCTGAGCCCTAGCCTGGTCTAATCAACAGGATTAGCGCCTCTTTCGGTTCAGTTTCAGAAAGCAGCTGTGATATTACACACAGGGCTATTTCAACTGAAATAAGCATTATTATTATTATTTTTCATGAGAAAAAAAGAAATTCTTGTGCCAGGACTGGTGCAGAAGTGAACAAGAGTGTAGAGGACTGGGAAGTGACAGAAAACTCAGGAAACTCTCTTCAGTTGCTAAATGTTTGGTAATCCATCAGAGACCCAGGCTGTGCAGTCTTTCAGCTGCATAATGCATACAAGAAAATCCACGTAAGAAAAGTTTCCTAATTTTTTTAACACCCTTACAAACCATTGTTCGCAGACCTGCACTGTATTTAGTAACAGTGTTGGTCAAATACCTTATCTGACTATTACTCATAGTGCTCAGGTCATTTCCCATTATCAACACCAGTCACAGTCATATTACTGCTGACTCACAGCAATTGTTAGGCAACTTATTAACACCTTTTTTCCACCCTTGATGTGGTACAAATATATATCCATAATGTTAGCCATAGCAACATGTCGGAATCCTAATACAAGTCTTTCTTTTGCTTTTTAACTCTACTGGTTTGGTCAACAGATTGCTATACTAGGAGATATCCCAGTACCTCCCACCCTTCCAAAGCAAACAGTTTTAAGAGTCAGATGAATTATCAGTGTTTTGGGAATTGATATAGTAATGACTGGTAGCAGATCATCTGGAAAAGTGATTCCACTCTGTGTAAGCTACTTCTGCTGTTCCTAAGAGAAATCTCTGATTTCTTTAAAGAACTTCCCACTTTTATTTTTTTGCAAGCATGTTATGAGATCTTACTTCTGATTTCAGAGTCCTTTACTATCTTGCTTTCTTTTTCAGCTCTGATACAAGCTCACTGATCTCAATTGGTGCTGTGTATACATGGTAATAATGGGACACACAAGACCAGTTTTTGCTTTGTTTGGTGTACTTGACAAGACAACTCAATGAGTTTTGCTTCAAAAATGTAAATAATTTCTTTGGGGGGTGTTTGGGGGGGAATCCTGTGGTGCCTTATTAATGATAAATTATCACCTGTTTAGGATTTTCTTTTTGTTAAGATGACTGAGTCCTATTTGCTATTTGAATTGACCCTCTCAGAGTGAATCTGACATCATGATTCTTTCCAATGTCATGAAACTCACCTTCATTGAGGTCTGTCACTGTGTGATCTGCCAAACACCAATTTAGTTCTGTATCCTTTTATAAATACAGTTTTATCTCATTAAAATAGAAGATTACTAGAACCAATGATCATCACAGCAAAAACACTGATTTCACAATGATTCCAGCACTTTTGGGAAACAATGATGCTTCCCTAATTGAGGATGATTATATGCAGACAGTAATGCGTTGCTCTTATGTACCTCCAACACCTAAATATATGTAGGATTTAATACAGTATTTAAATTCACAGACTATTAAGGCACGCTGTCAATGCCTCTTACCCATTCTTCCCTCATGCAAATGTATCTTCACTTCCTCTTGGGAGCTGTTCACTTTAAATAAACTTTTTTTTTTTTTTTATAGGAAAAAATATAATAAACCCAAGACATGTAATTAGTCTCACTACAGTTGAGATAGCAACAGTATTGTGTACTTACTAATGTTAACTGCAAACTCTAGCTATTAAGCATGTCTTTATACTAAGCCAAATAGAAAATATTTGAAACTAAGACTGTAAGAATTATTCAAGAAATTTAACTGAGCATCTAGCTTGGGATGCAGCAAATAAAAAAGAAATGTTCATTTCATGAGTTTAATTTTTTTCAGTAGCGTGTAGTATGATTCCCAATTGCTCCTAAGACCACAATGGTTACCAATCCCTCTATTGAAAATATACTTGTGTCTGAGTACCTCTTTAATTTTTTATGGAGAGGAGCACATTGAGATTAACCCATTTTCCATATCTCAAACTGCAGTAGTTTCTACACACAGCTGAATAAACAACTTTCATCTTTCGTTATTGCCTGTGAATTAGTCCCTTCAGACACCTTCCATGAGCTGTTCTTCAGAGAATTCTTTCTTCCAAGATTTTTTCCTTACTTTCTCTATCATATCCAGCATTTCTGGTCTCTTCAAAACACACTATTTGTAAGGTGTTGTGGATAACAATGACCAGACAGCACTGCTAGCAGAAGTTGCTTAAAATTCGTTACTCAAAAGCAGGATTTCAGTGTAACATCACAGGAAGAGTCAGATGCTTTTTGCTTAACCATTGATTCCAGTAAGTAACTTTCTCCAGTTTTTGTTTTTGGTTTGATTATTCATTGAGCAATTTTTAGGGCTTAGAACTCTTCCATATAACTCTTCATAATGCAGACGATACTATACCTTGTTCTGCTTTTCTGTGAAAAACACAAATCACAAATATTCAAAAGTAATGTTTTATCCATGTTTAAAGCTGCAAAATTACGTAAAAAGGTTACAGCTATTTTCTTAATCTAAGAAATGTGAATTTAGTTTAAGCCATTGCGACTTGCATTACATTGGAGGTTTCAGCTCACCAATCTGATTTGTAGCAGGCCAAATTCAATAGATTATTGGATAATATTTTGATCAATATTCAATTAACAATGATGATCCCTAATTTAAGTGTGAATATTGTGCTACATTCTACATTTCTGTAACGTACCTCTGTGTGAATTCGTACATATAACTTCTACAAGAAGCTTGGGTTTCATCTCAATTTTTGCAAACAATGGAGAGAGGTTGTGAAAGAAACTGGAAATGAGTTCATCCACATTCTGGGGGAAGCTAAGTTTGGAATAAGTACTGATATGTCTCCTGTTTGGGCAGTCTTCTCCTGCCATTATTTGTTACTAGGAAGTCCACAGGGGTCATTTGTCCTTTGACATGTCTTGCATTGTGAGGCTTGTTCTAAGCAGCCTTCTTTTTAGTCTGTCTGCCATACTAATGTTATCTTTGTTTTAACTGGCTGGGGTTTAGCACTCTTAAAAAGATTCTTGGGGTTCCTTTCTCTGTCGTTTTCTTGTGAAGTGGACTCTTTAAAGTCAATAGATGTTCTACTTATTCAGCATCTTTTTTTTTCTCTTTTTCACTTTTGATCCTTGCTTACTTTTCCTTAATGAATTTATTATACAAAATGAGTTTTAAATCAAAATACCTTAAAAAAGGCTTAAAATTTAAAAACCTTATTAGAGATTTTCCTGTATAACTCAGAGGAAAAGAAGCAATACTAAAAGCATATGTTTTAGTCTAGAAATTGTTTACAAAAAAAAAAAATCAATATCATGTGAAAAACACAGTCAAATCAGAGCTGGTATTATTATTGAGTAGCAAATTAAAATTAAAAAGCTGTCATTTAATTGGACTTAATCATAGGTCTGATTTTGTGTTAATTTCTTATCTAAATAGCCATAGCACTTAAATCAGACTTCACATGACTTGTCAAACTCAGGTGGAAGCTGAATATATAATCTGTAAGAACACAATAAAATAACAAAGAAATAGTTCTTTGCTCTTACAGCATTCTTTATCAGTAAATCTAAAATTGCTTTATTAAGGAAGGTAGCTGCAGACTAAGGAGATAGAGAGAGATGACTTGGCTTATCCAGGTTACATCAGTGGGTAACTGACAGAGGAAGGAATACGCATAAGGCCCTTGGAGCTTCAGGCTGGGGTCTGCCTGCTTAGCAGCACTGTGTCTCACCTGATTTTATCCCAAGTGACTAAACGATTCGATTTCAGTGAATGAAAATCAGCTTCCAACTATTATTCACTAGCTTTGTTTCATGTGTGTTTCTTCACCTGGATTGCATGGAACTGATCCCAACTGATTTGCTTCATAGTCCCTGTTACTCAGCCTTTGGGGTTAGACTACTCATTGTACAGTCTGAAGCTTTCCTGGTATCGACAATGATGATATGTTTTCATCATCTTGAGGAGTACATATCTGATAACTGTCTAATTCCACATCTATGATTTCACTGCCTGCAGTTTTTCTGCTGAGATGCTACACAGCTGTACCATGTTCTAGTGCAGCCTGAAAACTGTCAGCTCATTTATGGATGAAACTATTACAAAAAGAATAATATTAATGTCAGCAGCAAGGAAGTTTATCGTATGTGATGACACTGTATGGGCTCCCTCAGGATGTTTACCAGAGCAACAGTTGCCAAGCAGATAAACTAGGTTTGGAAGATGCATTAGCAGACTTTTTTTTTTCCTTGCTGCAGCAGCTGCTGAGGAATAAAACATGTTTCTTGTACTTACTTGCATTTCAAGTGACTCTGTGAATGCTTGATTCATTAATGGTGCCACACTCTCTCTTCCCCCCCCCCCCTACTTTTTAAAATTAGCAGCTAGTAAAGCTACCAGATTAAGAGACTGAACTTTTTGCCCATTGTTAGACACAGAGACAATGGCTTCCATGACCAGTAGCCAGATTTGTTAAGAAGAAAAATTTAGAAGGGAGTCAACAGCTTGAGCTTTGTCTTGCATCCCATTTCCAATGTGCACTTACTGAAATAACACAGAAATGTGAGGAATACTTGTTAACATTTGGTGGAGGAAGGACATCCTACTATAGTGTATCCCTCTCTGGCTGCTGTATATCCCCATCCTACTGCTGTGTATCCTGTTTCCTTTTCATTTCAGAGACTCATTTGAGCCCACTTGAATCACAGGGATAGCATGGCTATGTCACAACTTTTTTTGTAATTAAGAGCATACAGGAGGGTGAGGAAGCTACTATCTTACTTGCCTTTTCAGCCCAAATTACTAGGTACACAAATATAACTGGGTAGTCGGAATGGGTTTGGCACAACTTCAAAGGAAGGTCTGATTTTGTACCTTTAGATCTTTGGAAAGACATCAGTTTTCTTGTCACCACACCCAACTCCTGAGAATATGTTGTCTCTGTTTATAGCAGGCACTCCTTGCAGCAAGCAGGTAAATTCCTTTTAAATTGTTTTTGTATATTTTAAAAAGCTAGGTGTGCAGAGATTTCCCCTATTGCCCTCCTCCTACCCTCCCGCTACCCTGAATATCAGTAATCTAATATGGATATAACTATTGGGCTTTTTCTCTCCCAGGAAAATTTTCAAGACTTAGAACATCTTCCTACGCCAAACTGAAATGAAAATATGAAAACAAAAATAATCTACAGTGAAATTCTGGACTGCGTTCTTATACAGCCCAATTGTATTGCAACCATGTAAACACACTTAACTTTCTGAAACTGATTTATTTTACTTTGTACAAACTAAGTTTCAAAATGAAAGACAGTTACAAATTGACAAAACCCTTATTTTACTTAAGTATCCACAGGGGATACTTTGAAAGCCAAAAATATACACTTTATTCCCACTAAATCTGGAAATGTATTTCCTAACAATAATTTTGGGTTTCACAACTCGGCAATATCCCAAGCTTGATTCTTGATGCTTTTTTGTTGTGATGGTAGAGGACTGCAGCCTCATAGGCACATGCTTGCTTAACTCATGTGGATCCTGCAAAGTCTAACTTCTAAATTTTGATCAGTGTGCAGTCATCCCTGTTTAAAGTCCAATTTTCCCAACACAATTTTCCTTTCCCCATCAAGCCCTGAGGGATTCAGTACAGGTGTGTTTTAATGATGTTGACACGTGTCTATTAGTGACTGTGGCCGGGATTAGTGAATCATTTTACATAACCTAGAAAACGGCTACCCAGTGGTTTTTCATCATGGCTGACCTGGGCTTTAGTCCAACAACTGACATAAAGGTGGAAGCCTTTGTATCCTATTACAGTTGTCTAAGCTGTAAATTGCTTTAGTGAATGGTTCTACTAATAGCCTCTAAAGAAACGGTGCTCAGCAAATAGTAATGCCATCCAGTCCCCTGTGTGCTGTAGGTTATCTGCTAATTACTGGATGATATTTTTGTACATTTGAGTTCTCCCACATGTCAAAATAGTGGAAATTGGGCCATCTTACTACATCTGTTGACAAAAAATATCTTGGATCCTGAAATGTTTCATGAATCCATCCCATATGAAATTTTGTATTCAGAAGGCATTTCCTCTAGTCAGCAGTAAAATATGCACTCTTATTTAGCCGTGAAGTTGTTTTCCTGAGAAACATTTAAAAAAACACCTATATCAACTGGATATAGGCCTGAACTGAGAGTTGTGATCTGACCTGTCCAGACTTCCTCAGACCTTAGGGCTCATATGGCCCAAATTCTAGATTTGCCTGGAGAGGAACCATAGTTACTAGGAGTCTCTTTAAATGGGTGATAATCTGTTTCAATATACAGCTTTTCTCTACTCCATTACTAGCATGCTGTAAAGCAGATGCTAATATTAACAATGTAGATATGACTGCTCCGGTAATGGTTACTCCTGTTTAGAAGTGTCAGTACAAGATATTTTATCTGTGATTACAAAGAAACATTTACCTATGTGTATTTGCCTAGAGCTTGAGATCTGTTTAATAAATTTAGAACAAAGTTCTTCCAATAAATGTAATAACTATATTCTATTAAAACAAACAGAGAACAAAAAACTTTCTGCACTGTCAAACCCCTAGTTCTGTTCCTGTTTCAGCCCCAGTTTATCACATCCTGGTGGCCTATCAATCATCTTGAACCACAAACCGAAAAGGAAAATCCCCATGTTAACAGCACACCAACATTTCCTGTTGCCATGCTGCGGTTTTACCAAGAAGTCTGTTAGCAGCCTTGTGTCTAAGTATTCTTCTACAGTTTTCTTGTTTAAGGAGGCAGGATTTTGTAAATCTTTCACTTCCTTTGATGTGTCTCTGCAGTTTTTAGACTAACAGGTTGTTTTTTTTAACATAAGACAGCATCCATCTTGAGAATAAAACCACCAGGTATTGTCTCGAAAGCAATGAAAAGTAGGGAACAGTGCATGAAACATCCATATATTGGATCAAATATCTTTCTGGAAAATCGACTCCGATGGGAAGAGTTAGCATGAGTCATTATGCGTAAGGGCTGCAGAACCAGGGTGGAAATAGAGATTGCACCTGGTTTCTCACTGTGACAGCTTCTAACAAGCCTCTAGTATTAATAATCAGGGTGTAACTCACACTTTCATGAAAGGACAATGCTCTATAGTCTGTTTCAGCTGATTCTATTACACCAGTATGCTCTAGTGTGCAAACTGCTGTGGCACTGGAGTTTGTGATTTTGACTGAAAAGTATTAATAGAGCCTGTTTCAGATCCATGAATAGCAATAGCAGGGAAAGGCTTACATGCAGTTGGTTCAGACAGAGCACCAGAAATCCCAGGGCAGAGAGGGAGGAATGTCCAGTGCAAATGTTAACGTTCTCCATGCTTGTAAAACTCAGCGCAGGCTTAGGGGCATTCCACAGCTGTGGGTTGAGTCACCCAAATCTCATGGTCTGGATGAGAATAATGATGACAGCGCAGGCATGTCTGGTGCTTCTTGCCTTCTTTGAGAGCTATTATTAAACAAGTTTGTCTTTCAGCTCCAGTGAACGATGTGGGTGTCCGGGAAAAATCACAGCTTGTCAGCCCCCCTAAAGCCTAACTAAAGCTGTAAGAGGGGGGAGAAGGAAAGGTTTCAGTGCTGTTTGTGAGTTCACTCTGAATCAGCTCCTCTGAAACTTCAGGAGGGTTGAAGGGATCTGTACACATGGTGTGAGTTTTGCATTGCCTTGTCTCTTGAAACAAACTAAAAAATCCATCTTTTGCATAACTATGTTAAAGCCGGCTAAATAACATCAACATCAAATTAATGGATTTGACCTTCCCGTACGAAGGGAAACGGTGGAATATGTATTTAGATTTGGATTTGGCAATCATGCTTATTCCTTAACTTAAAATTAGTCTAGAAACCTCAGCATAGAAAAAAAAAGAATTTAAGGTGTTAATTTAGACTTCATCTTCTATTTTTATAAGCTTTGTATTGATATGACTGGAAATATCTTAATTCAGTTAAAGGTCCTCATTTTCTGGATGTTAAAATATGAGACCATAAAGTAAAAACTCCTGGTTCTCTGGCAGATCTGTGCAGTAGGCTCTGCATCTGTATTTTGCCATTTTTAAAATGTGTTAATTGGTTGTCTTCACAGAGGCAATGCTGGGTTTATGCAATTTGCTTAGACTGTGAAATATCATGTGAGTTTTACGTACTGCTGTAGTTCTTTTTCACACTCACTGCTTCACGACCAGCATGTCTATACTGCAGCAATGTTACAAGCATTTTTAGTAGTAGAAGATATAATCAAAGTAAAAACAAAGCATGCAGTCTCAGCTTTAATTTAGGGCAAAGGGCCAACTAATTGGATGGCCTCAAACCCAGTGTTAAGAATTGAATTGCCACATTTTTGCCCAGGTTTTCCTGGACACACATGTGCATGAGCAAAGCTTCCTGTGTATGCACACAGTGAAGTTGATCAGCATATGTGCAATAAGCCTGATACGTCCCAATTCACCCCTGTCCTGGTGTACAGTATGTATGCTGTACAGCCAGGCTGAGCATTTCCATAGAAAATATACGTGCGTGTAACTGTAGCCCACAAGTAGTTCCATGAAGTCTATTTGTATAAATAAGCTTATTTATTTTCAACAATTGGAGTGTAAAGAATTAGGTGCCCAACAGGTGGGATTTGGACTATGACTGGATCTCTGGATGGTCATGTAGAAATGTTGTAGCTTTTAAAACCATGAGTAGGCTGAGGCTTGATGACAGCTGCATCAAATTCACTCAAAAAAGTTAACTTCACTTAATACTTCAGTGTATCTGGAATGAGCTGTGAGATTTGGCTGCAACCCAAAACAAGTGGATGTTGCATTTTCTTCAGAAATTAGCCTAAATTTATTGAAAGTTATGTTGATGTGCCAAACAAATCTAGTCCCAAAAGTCACTGAGCTTGTTACTTTTCATTTATCAAATAGATCTTTGTGCTCTGATCCCAAACTTAATATGAAGTCTTGGGCTTCATGGGGTATGTTTAATTACTAACAAATTGAGGTCTGCCTAGTTCTACAGGGAAGAGAGAATCAAGAAGGGAAAACAGAAGAGAAGCCTTTTTCCTGTCTAGGTCATTTATGTTTAATATAGCTACTGACTGGACACCTTCCAAATAATGTCAGGCTTTGAATATGGAACATTTGGAGCCAAAGTAGAAGTCACTCACATGGCAACTTTAAGAGCAGCTCTATCCCACAGCACTAGTTGCGGGCCATATCCTTCTACGCAGAGTAGCTATTTGTTGTGTTGTCTCAAGAAAACATCTATTGGGATCTTCAACCTCAATGTCTGTTGACTGTACTTGTGACACTGTGTACACGTGGCAATGTTTTTTGGGTATGTGGTGTTGTTCAGTGAGGAGTGTGGCTGCAGAAGGTCTCTAGTCCTTCAGCTGGACCCAAGACCAGTGCTGTGCACGTCTGTACCTGACACTTGCGGAAACAGCATGACTATTACAGAATTGTGTGTGGGAACTTGCTGAGACTGTCAGTTTGTGTTAATCCACCAGCTTCTCCTCAGACTGTGAAACTCAGACCTGTTGCAAGACATTAAGTCTTTCAGGAAAGAAAAATGTATTTGTTAGCGTCCTCTTGCATATGGGGATGCTAACAAATGAGGTTCCTCATTCTTGCCTTCAAAGCCTCTCATGACATTTCAGAGAAATTTTAATAGAATTATTTTTCCCTGGAAGAGAAGAGCTTTTTCAAATAAAGGCATTTTGAGAAAACATGTTAGTCTTGCATAAATTTTATAAAGCTAAAATTTATGTCCTCTTGACATTTTTTCATACCATGATAATAAAAATGCTAAGAACCGTAATCAAGATGGTTAACCAGCTATGAGATGTATATCAATTTTGTCTACATTAAATGTTTTTGTCAGCCTAAATAATTGGGGAGCAGGTGGGAGAAGAAGTATTTTTTTGGCTTCTTTTTGTAGAAAGGCAATCCAAGTAACCATAATGATCAATTCTGTTGCCCATGATAGAAGTATTTAAGATTGGATGCACAGCTTTTGAGCTCCTTTGGATAAGCAGTCATCAATATTATCAGACTTCTTGTTATGCTGCAAATAATGGTTGTCTTCTCACACACCATACAGTCTGGTATTTTCTGTCCTTGATCGTTTCCTGTTACCTGTAGAAAGGCATGTTCCTTGCAGTTTACACTGAGCAGATATGCTGTAGACTGTATAACCTCAGTTTATCAAAGAACAAAGACAACTGAAGGAAGAGCGTACAACTTGATTGCTGTTACGTGCTTTTATATCTATACTGTAGAAGAAAGTAGGCCATCAAGCAAAAATGGCATTAGGAGAGTTGCTGGTTATTTATATAGAATGTGTCAATGCAGATGTGCATGAATTGCATTTCAAATATTTTAGGAAAACAATTATTATATGGTACCTTTTATTTCAAATAGATGATATAGACACCCCTTTTTAATATTTGGAGAAGACTGGTCTATTTTTTTCCTTTTTTTGCACTTGGAACTTCCATGAAAATTAAGATAAAAATGAGTCATGTTCCTCTTCACTGGGTATAACAGGCTACTGCAATTAAGTGTGCTTTGCACTTGTAATTCTAGTCTGGAGCTGCAACCACTTATTTCTCTTGAGGGAAAGGTGGGGCAGGAGCAAAATTAATTCACATTACTTTGAAGAATCCTGATCTTTCCCTGTTTTCTCCACACGATTGCTAATTTTATTATTATTCACTCTTTCTTAGCTGTTCTTGTTAAAAAAAAATATAAACAAATGTTTACATTTTTTTTCTCTTATTTTACTTAGTCACAGGCGTTCCTTGCATTATATTGTTTTCTCACAGTTGCATTCTGCAGGCAGTATCTTTCCAACTTAAAGATTAATGGAGTGTGATCTCTTCAGAGCTTCTAGCCCTTATGCCTTTCAGTCAGTGTCCATAGTGAATCATATGAGGTACTTCCCTCCTGTAGGCATTGCAGGTACTGCTTGTTAAGGGTTCCCAGGCCGAAGGCCAGAAAACAAATTGCACATTGTAACTATGGAACCTAAAACTTTTCTTTATTCAATAATTTTATCCTTATCCTGCTTACTATTGAAAGTTACTTCTATGTGCAAACCTTTAGAGTATTACTAAATTAAAATTCATCTACTTCAGAATATCTTTGCAACTTGCTTAGTTTTTGTCTCAGGTAGATCATACAACATCAAACCAATGCAAGCTGTCTCCTTTTGTCTAGCTAGCAATGTTACATGAACTGGTTCTGAAACTGGGGATTGACATATGTATTTATTTAAAAGGATTCATTGTGAAGGGATCATAATAAGATAATTAAAGAACCTTATGAACATAAAGGCTCTGATTATACAACATTTAATCTTTAAAAAATTCTGTAATGAATAAAATATTTTGTTTTCAAATACATTTGAATATTCAGTTAGTTTTACAGTAATGTGGCTGCCAAGACTTTCACGTGTCATTGCATCTTCTGCACTTTATTGTTACTGATATGTTAAAAGTGCTAGATACCTAGCAAAAACATGTTGTGTTGCTAGTTTTGGAAAGGCCTGAAGATTTGGCTTGTATCTCAGCCCAAAGAAGGGGAGCATGAGGAAGGTTGAAGGTGCTAGTGCTCTCTCTGAACAAATCAGTAGCTGCTACTTGTTGCTGGTCTGCATTGAAAGCACTATACTTGAAAATAAATAATTTCCAGGTATTTAGTGAAGTATTGAGTCCAACAATTTGTAATTACTTTTTTCCTTTTCTTTTGATAACAGAGTTCAACGTTAGTTGCAGATATGGAGGAGTTTTTCATGTCGAGAAAAACAGTCGTTACAGTCTCACACGATCTGAAGCAGTTGAACTCTGCAGAGCTCTCAACAGTACCTTATCAACACTAGAGCAGTTGAAGAAAGCTCATGAACTTGGATTTGAAACTTGCAGGTAAAGAAATTCTTGAAAAAGTAGTATGTCATCTCAAGTCCCTCCATCCGTGCTATTGTGTTATAGTTACAGTCGTCTTTATATAGATGTTAGTAATGGCTGCACCAGTCCTCAAGTAAATTATATTCTGCGATGAGCAAAACATCTTTGTGCATGTGTATGTTTGCTCTGGGTCCAGTAATAAGTACATCCTTGATTGCATATACATTTTAACAGTTGTTTTTAAAAACTCATTTAGATTTTTTTCTGTAAGAGGTTAATATATTAATATTAATATATTAATATATTAATATATTAATAACAAAAGATTGACAATATAAAACCAGTTAGGAAATGTTCAGATCACGCTGTATTGCTGAATAATTGATAAGATAAGCATAAATAAAGCATTTATGTTTTTAATGATCCAAAGTAAGGTCAAAGACTGAAGGTGGCATATACAGCATAGGGAAATCTGTCAAGGAACAGTAAAAAGCATTAAGTGGCAATGCGAGGGGTAAGCTGTGGACATCACAGTGAAAAAATGGTCACAGTACTAGTGCATTCTTACAATCCGTGAATGGAGAAGTTTCAGAAGACAGCAATAAAAAACCCAAAACCATATTATGAAGTGACTTGCCCTCTGTAATTAATGATGTATAGGCCAAAAAATATGCATAATACAGACTCTTCAGTTTAGCAAAAAATAACTCCAAGAGACTGGAAGCTACAGAAAATGTTGTGTTACAAAAATTGAGTATGAATACAACAAAATATGTAAGGCTAATAATTATTGGCTGAAACCATTTAAAAGGGCTGTAGCAGAATTCTTTGTCACACCAGATTTCATCAAAATGAAATATTTTCCTCAAGGATGCTCTCTGTTCAAGCATTAATCAGGTCAGGACAGTCCTATAGTTTGTAAATATGTCAAAATAGATAATTATGTGGTCTTGCTTTGCAAAATACGTAGCACATTTATCATGCAAGTCATCTTAAGGGTTCATATGCAACAATGAGATTGATCTCAGCTGCAAATTTGAAGTTTTGTTTGTTATTTGTGGTTTGGTCTTCTGTTGTTTGGGGATTTTTTGTTGTTTTTTTAATCAATAATGAAGATTCATGTTGGCAAACCATTAGACTTGAAAGAAATTTCAGTAGATTTGCAACTTTATTACAGTCCAAAATAAACAGCAAATATAGAGAAATGGAATTTATCTTCTGACTGGAGTGGAAAATTTCAGTGGACATTTCTCCAAGACCTCAAGGCTTCCATCCTAGTACCATAAGAAATAGGGCTAGCTTAATACAACTTGTAACTATTTCCCATGAATCATTTCATTCCAGTTCTTTCACATGAATTTTCTCTCTCACTGGCTTACAAGCCCTTGAGAATAGAAAAAAGCTCCTTTCAGATTAATAGTATCTATACAAAGTAATTTTAATCATGGAAAAAATGCATGTGCAGTGCCTTGAAATAATTTTAACACATTTAAATATCATACACATAGCACATTCATTTTCACAAGCATTATGCCCTGCACAGTAGTGAAAGAGGCAGACAAAAATGCCAAGGAAGAATGGACAGAAAATTATCTGAAGAGTCTCCCATGAGAAGTGGGAATGATATTTAAAATAGCACTACATACGAACTAGAGATGATTCTTTACTCTGAGGGAAAACTGCTGCCTAACACAGCAAGCATGTTCTTTCTCTAACATTAACATATGAACATACTGAATTGTTCAGTGTTACAAAACATGTATAGAATCATAGAATGGTTTGGGTTAGAAGGGACCTTAAAGCTCATCCAGTTCCAACCCACTGGCACAAGGCAGGGACACCTTCCACCCAGTTGCAGACCAGGTTACTCAAAGCCCCATCCAGCCTGGCCTTGAACACTGCCAGGGATGGGGCAGCCACAGCTTCTCTGGGCAACCTCTGCCAGTGTCACACCACCCTCACAGGGAAGAACTTCCTCCTAATGTCTTATCTCAATCTCCCCTCTGTCAGGTTAAAGCCATTCCCCCTTGTCCTGTCACTACAGGCACTTGTCAAAAGCCCCTCTCCGGATTTCCTGATGGCCCCTTTAGGCACTGGAAGCTGCTCTAAGGTCTCCCGGGAGCCATCTCTTCTCCAGACTGAAGAAGCCCAGCTCTCTCAGGCTGTCTCCACAGCAGAGCTGCTCCAGCCCTCGTAGCATCTCCATGGCCTCCACTGGACTCGCTTCAGCAGCTCCACATCCCTCTTGTGTTGCTGCCCTGGAGCGGGATACAGGACTGCAGGGAGGGGGTGTTTCACTAGAGCAGAGTGGAGGGAGAAAATCCCCTCCCTTGATCTGCTGGTCATGCTCCTTCCAATGAAGAGACTATGGATCAAATCCTTACTAGCCTAGGGGTAGAGATTTCTAGTGCTAGCAGTTATAAGTACTCTGCAATGTGGAAAGTCTTTTCTGAAGTTAAAATATAAAGACACTTGAAAGAAGGAGTACAGGGAACTGTTTGGGTTTTTTTTTTCAGTGAGGAACTGCAGTTTTTGTTAATATTGCAATTCTCCCTAATTCACAGTTTAGCAGAGGACAGATTTAGACACGTAAGACATGGAGATAGGATTTCTTCCTCCCTTCCTTCTGGCCAGCCCTCCCACGCTCTTACTTTCATTTGCTGATCCTGTGCTAGAAGTCCTTGTCAGTAAGGCTAGGCTCATATCAAGCTTGAGTAGATGAGAAAAAATATACTGCATGTAATCATCAAAAGACATGTGGAATGGTGAGTGAATAAGATGAATCAACTGACTATAGCACAAATAAGCAATTAATGGATTATGAAGTGCCAACATCATAGTCTTCCTTGGAAATGTAAAGCAGTTTATAATTCCACCCAGAAGAGTTTCAGAGTTGCATGTTTTTAGACATGTCACTGGAACGGGGCTCACAGATAGAAAACCTGCAAAGCTATGAAGTTTGCTCCTCCCTGATAAATTATGACACTCAAGAAGTCAAACTAAACCCAAAGCAAACTCCAGTTCTTGTTACCATTCTATCACACCTCCCAGCTAAATACATTGGAATTAATCAGGTATTACAGGATTGCGAAATAGTAATAACGCATTGTGCATTATGTAGCTGGGTTAACCGCAGTCTTCACTGAAATATATCAGTTCTGTACACAATAGCTGCATTGTTTGACTGAAAGAAACAGTGGCTAAATGAGTGTTGTATCTGAATATTTTACTAAGCTGTCAGCTTTTGCAGAAAGTGATGTGTCTTTCAAACAATTTCTAAATTTGCTCAGGTAGAATAAATCAAGCCCCCAGCATTTCTGTGTGACATGTCACTGAGCAGTATGTTATGCTCAAAACAATGAAAATGCGACTCCCTGAAAAAAGCACAAAGCCAGTCTTTAGTGTCAGGTAATACAGTTTCAAGTTGTGTAAAAAGTGTACTTGCTTTCCAGTCCTCACTTTCAGTGCCTTGCTCTGGAACTGATCATCCTAGCTAATAAAATGCTCACTCAGTTAAAGTGGGTTTAGCTCTAGAAATAGCATGCAAAATGGTGTTGAGTGATTGTAGTTGTACAACTACATGTATAACTACATGTGAGAAAGGAACACCCTTCATATATAAAAAGTATGCATAAATGCATGCACTTCTAAGAAAAATAATGTAAGATAAAATAACGGCTTCTTCTTCATGTTTGAGATATGTAGAGCACTTCTGCCACCTATTATAATATGTAATATGGTGTATATTCCTCTGCTCTTCACAGGTATGGTTTTGTAGTGGGGTATGTTGTTATCCCACGAATCAATCCCTATCATCTTTGTGCAGCAAATCACACTGGCATTTACAAACTTTCAGCAAACACAAGTGATCGGTATGATGCATACTGTTACAATGCAACAGGTGTGTATATGTTTTTTATGACATATTAGCTAAAACATATAATCTCCTACTTAAGGTCCTGGAATGAGATCTTCTGGGTTAAATATCATCTGGTTTTCAGCTGAGAAGAAATACATTTTGTCTGCCTCTAGAAGAGTGTATCTATAATGCCAGCAGTGCATTTGACCAGTTTTGTCATTAGAGTGTTTTGAACTAAACTATTTTCTACCCCTAGGACTTAACTTAGTAGCTTCAGAATGGTTCATCATAATGGCTTAGTGCAGTGAACCTCTGCAACAGAGAGTCTTAAAGACAAAACTGTTGTAGGCAATGGTGCTCAGCTCTTATGTTCATCCACACTTGAGCTTCTATAGCAACCAAGTTATTTGTGGTAAGGGGTGCTAGGAGTGACTGCCACCTGCAGTAGGTTCATTCAATATTTTCTTTCAGGCAAATATACGTTCAGACATTAGGCAGTTAGATAGCGATGTGAGTCAGAAGCAGATCACTTTCATCTAAGGTTTTGAACTTTTAATAGTTGGGAATATTTCACTATACTATTATGAAAATATAGCTAACCTTGTGACAGCTCCTAGACACTTCAAATATGTGCTCATATTTGAAGACAAAATATGGACTAATTTAAAATGTCTTGAATTTTAGTAGATGATTACATTCACAGTGGAAACATCTTACAGAAAGCTGTAAGCAGATTTCGTTGATGATTTGGATGGCAGTGACATTTTTTTTATTTTGATCTTGGTGGTCGTATAATTAAAAATAAATTTTTCATTGGCATAACATCAGGTGGGCTGCATCCTCTGTCACCCATGGATGACGCTTTCGCTGCAGCAATGTCCATGCCCACCAAAGCTTTATAACTTTGTCTTAGAGACCTTCATAGAAGGCTTTTAGCCCTCTGGCTAAAATGGATTAGATTAGAGCTGCCACTGATGCCAAGACAGTGGAGCTGTCTGTGTAGAAACTGGGTAATAAGGTTATTTTATGTTGATGGCAATAATTTTCTGGAATGGTTATGGAAATGGAAAACCTTGTTAGCTGACAAAACTATCTTAAAGTGCTCCACCTGGGAAGGGACAAAAAGGGAATGTAGGTAGATCAGTGAATAACGTTTGATTTGGAAAATTGTTTTCAATTTTCCATAGCTGAAGATGATGTTTTGTAATTCCGTACAATTAATATGGGTATACACGACTTTTTTCTCAAATTTCTCAAATTAATATTTTCTATTTTCCTTCCTTTACAGAAACAAGGGAGAAAACATGTGAACCAATTGAAGGACTAGATACTTCTGTCCTTGAGAATCAGGGTGAAATAGGTACTGTATCGATTAGAAAGACTTACCGTATGTTTCATTTTTAGGATCTGTTTATCTTTTTCTACATGAACAATTGAAACTATTAAAAATCAAGCCAAACATAAGAAAAAGAGGTCGAGAGATGTTCAAAGCAATTAGTCATTTGTCTTCCCCTAAATCCTATGGAGCTTGGTTTGTCTTTACACGCTACCAAACATTTTTTACATAGGTATTTGACATTAATTGACACCTCAGAGCTGCTAGTATTTCTTTGACATATAAGATTTTGCTTAAGAAGCAACCTTTCTACATCTCATGTGAGCTGCTGGTTAGAAAAGCAGCTGGAAGAAAACTCTCATAACAAATTATTCCTCCCAATTCTAAACTCTGATTGGCATTGCAGAGGACAAGATTTTATGTTTAAAATCAACTCTCAGATCAATACATTTGACGCAGAATAGGCCCTATATGTTGGACAAATATGTATGTTAGCATATATACAGTAGACATAATTTAACAATGTATGATCTAGACAGATAAGATAGGATGGCAAAAATGGATGAACTGATATTAATCCACAACTGTTTCTTTTTATTTTGTTTTGTTATAGGACTTAAACTGTTTAGCATTACTGAAATACAGCTTTGTAACTCCTTGATATTATTAGCTGCTTCATTTCTTCTTTCCAACAGTGATTGACAATGCAGATGGCTCACGTTATAATGCAGATGGCACACGTCTTAGTGGAGAGTCCTCAACCTCAGGTGCAGATGATGAAAATGTAGGTAGTGGATCAACACATGACACAACTCCCATGGATACCTCCATCAAGAGATCCAGCCCCTCATATTATGGAAGTGCTACTTCAGTCTCACATCTGCCAGATCATTCCTCTGGAGGGGGTGAAAAAGAAAGCCCTAAGAAGGATTCTGGTAAGGATAGTATGTTGCCACTCTTATCTTCTTTAGAATAACTGTGTGAAAGATTACGTTGCTAGTTAAGGGATTTACTGAGGGAATGAGAAGCACTGTCCTAATTTGTATCCTGAAGAAGCAAAAAGAGAATGTGCATCTTTGAAAGAAAACAGAAGCATTCTGATTTCCTAGGACTTTTTTTTTATTTTTTTTTTATTTTTTTATTGCATGGGAATACGAAGCAGCCACACATCAACATATTTTCACATAAACTTTCCCAGGATGTTGAGAATAGATGGCCCTAAGAATCTGGTCTTGTTCTTACTAAAAGTATTTGCTTTGTAAAGTCTCAAAACCATTTCTTGAAGTGAACACAGAGGTTTGTGAGGCTGAGGTTAGGGGTATATAGAGCTAAGGATAACATTCTTATCTCTTCTCTGAAAGGAATTGACTTTTCAACCCTAGCTGTTCTATGACAAGAAGGAGTTTGGAGTACAAGTGATTTCTCTTCATACAATATGGGTTGGGGGGTTAGGACATCTTCTAAGTATTACAGAATGCACAGAGAGTTAAAAATGTCAAATTAAAATGTTATTAATATCTTCCTTTTGGTGGTAAAACCAAATTCTATTTTTACGGAGCCCTACCAGATATAAATGCCATAGGGTGTCCTGCAGAGTAACAAATTAATGAATTAGAGTGACTTTCCTTTATCTTGATTTCTTGTGAGAGGAGCATGTATTTTATTTTATTTCATTTCATTTCATTTCATTTCATTTCATTTCATTTCATTTCATTTCATTTCATCTTTCAGAGGTCTAAAAGATTACCTCTAATTACAGGCTTTTTATTAAATAGCCAGTAATTTACCAGTGAAGGATACCAGTAGTTTGCATCATTATTTTCAATAAATACTGGAATTTAAAACAAACAAAAAAAATGATCAGAAGCATTAGGATTGTAAAACCACTTTTCACTGGTGGGTATGCGCTTGACATGTTATGCTTGTTTTTCCATATAGTTAGTGTAGAATCACAGAATGGTTTGGGTTGGAAAG
Organism: Pezoporus flaviventris; assembly: GCF_033815535.1. Taxonomy (NCBI): domain Eukaryota; kingdom Metazoa; phylum Chordata; class Aves; order Psittaciformes; family Psittacidae; genus Pezoporus; species Pezoporus flaviventris. The sequence goes on along the minus strand of NW_026892584.1, from coordinate 2,854,083 downwards.
GACCTTTATGTCCATCTAGTTCCAATTGCTGTCATGGGCAGAGACACCTTCCACTAGACCAGGTTGCATCATTAAAAGTAAATTCTATCATCCTCTTCCTAATGAACCAGAATTAGAGCCGTTCCCTATGGTATATGCCATGTATTTCAATTGCTTGCCATGACAACTGTTGTCAATTCTGCTTGCATGCAGAGCTAAGGGTTTTGAACTAAATCTCAGAATATACCTGAGTAAAGAGTGGAATAGAAATAACTTCACTTCTTGCTCTAGGATCCCTGTCCCTGGTATTCAAGCACTGTCCGAGCTTGTATCACATGAACAGATCATTGTCTGCATATTTGTTATCACTCTAATACACGTTCATCTTGAAATAATCTGTTTTGTTGATATTCTTACTATGGGATTGAATTATATGAAGAACCTAGTTTATATCTTCTCGCTTGGACCAATAAATGAAGGGATGAAGCTTGCAGTAGAGAATAATTGAAGTAGTTGTGAGTTGCAACTTAGCTAAGGAAATAGTAATGATTCATCCGTCACCATACAGATAATGAAGTTTCTTCGGTATCACCTGACATCTCTTTGGTGACAACAGCTGATGATTTCCCTGAAAAAGGTGGTGGACACTATCCTGCAAGTACTAGTAAGATTTATACATTATAATAAAGACATCAAATATAGATTGCATTAAAACTGCTTTCTTTTTCCAGCATGGCATTCTGGTAAGTGGTGAAGTATACATCATCTCCAGTTTTGGAAAGACATTGAAAGACAGTATTTTCCAGACTGGTTAAATCAGAAACAAACTTCACTCTTTGTAACAAGGGGAGCAAAAATATTTACTGTATGTTTACGTCAATGCTTATACATGAGGTCAGAATGATTGTTGTGTGTTTCCTACTTTTTTTTTTTATCATGTGTTTAATCTCTGAGGCACAAATTAGTGTAACTGGTTATTACTTGAAGTCAATTTATTTCTGAGGTAGAAAAAGACATTTTTGTCAATTTGTGATGAAAATGTCTGTATATTATTTTAATATGCTTATGGTTGTGAATGTGGGTAATCCATGTCAAAATCATGGCCTTGCTTGTCAAAGTAGTGCTTTAACTGGCAGTTCCAATTGCCAAACCACTTGTGCGCTGCAAAAACTAGTTTTGTCCTTGTTGGCAATATGCATGAGAAAAAAATAGCTCCACAGGCTCTGAGGGCTCAAAAGAACAGGAGCCATTTTCTCTGCTTTGTCCCTAAGTAGCTGTGCTCAGTTGGAAAAAGTTTCTTCCTGCTGACATTTTTTTTCCCTAACATTGAAGCCTGTGATAGTGAGGAATTTGCTTAATTGTTTGTTGGTTGCTGATAGATGGTCAAATGGTCTATGTGACTTAAAGGAACTGTGCCCTCATTACTCTATTTAGAAATCCCAGAATGAAGTGAGAATGATTATACGTCTTTCACAGTTAGGAAAAGCTTTATTGAAAGACAGAAATCATTCAGCCAATCATCTTTTCTTAGGGGACGTGGAGACTAACACCTTATAAATATGTGCCCATGGCAGGGGGTTTGGAACTAGATGATCTTAAGGTACTTTCCAACCCTAGTTATTCTGTGATTCTATGTGGATGGAAAAAAAGAAGGATCAGGTTGATTTTCTCCCAGACCTTGAAAGCAAGTAGCGAATTTTCTAGTGCTTGTTCCAGGTGAAAGGCTTTGCTACAAAGCATTGTCTCTAAGGGATGGAATCATAGGATTGAATCCTAGAACAGTTAGGGTTGGAAAGGACTTTAAGATCATCTAGTTCCAACCCACCTGCCATGGGCAGGGACACCTCACACTAAACCATGCCACCCAAGGCTCTGTCCAACCCAGCCTTGAATGCCGCCAGGGATGGAGCATTCACAGCTTCCTTGGACAACCCATTCCAGTGCCTCACCACCCTCACAGTAAAAAATTTCTTCATTATGTCCAATCTAAACTTCTCCAGTTTAAGTTTTAACCCGTTACCCCTTGTCCTATCACTACAGTCTCTAATGAAGAGTCCCTCCCCAGCATCGCTATAGCCCCCCTTCAGATACTGGAAGGCTGCTATGAGATCTAAACGCAACCTTCTCTTCTCCAGGCTGAACCGCCCCAACTTCCTCAGCCTGTCTTCATACAGGAGGTGCTCCAGTCCTCTGATCATCCTCATGGCCCTCCTCTGGACTTGTTCCAACAGTTCCATGTCCTTATTATGTTGAGGACACCAGAACTGCACACAATACTCCAGGTGAGGTCTCACAAGAGCAGAGTAGAGGGGCAGGATCACCTCCTTTGACCTGTTGGTCACGCTCCTTTTGATGCAGCCCAGGATACATTTGGCTTTCTGGGCTGTGAACGCACACTGAAGCCGGCTCATGTTCATTTTCTCATCAACCAACACCCCTAAGCTGTTCTCTGCAGGGCTGCTCTGAATCTCTTCTCTGCCCAACCTGTAGCTGTGCCTGGGATTGCTCCAACCCAGGTGTAGGACCTTGCACTTGTCATGGTTAAACTTCATAAGGTTGGCATCAGCCCCCCTCACAAGCGTGTCAAGGTCCCTCTGGATGGCATTCCTTCCCTCCAGCGTATCAGCTGAACCACACAGCTTGGGGTAATCGGCAAACTTGCTGAGGGCGCACTCAATCCCACTGTCCATGTCACTGACAAAGATGTTGAACAAGACCAGTCCCACCACTGATCCCTGAGGGACACCACTCGTTACTGGTCTCCAGACAGACATTGAGCCATTGACCACAAGACTTTGCGTGCAGCCATCCAGCCAGGTCTTTATCCACTAAATGGTCCACCTATCAAGTTGATGTCTCTCCAATTTAGAGACAAGGATGTCATGTGGGACAGTGTCGAACGCTTTACACAAGTCCAGGTAGATGACATCAACTGCTCTACCCCTGTCCATCAGTTCTGTAGCCCCATCATAGAAGGCCACCAAATAGGTCAGGCAGGATTTCCCCTTAGTGAAGCCATGCTGGCTGTCACCAAGCACCTTGTTGATTTTCATGTGCCTTAGCATGCCTTCCAGGAGAATCTGCTCCAAGATTTTGCCAGGCACAGAGGTGAGACTGACTGGTCTGTAATCCCCCGGTCATCCATTTTTCCCCTTCTTCAAAATGGGGGTTATATTTCTCTTTTTGCAGTCATCAGGAACTTCATCTGACTGACATAATTTTTCAAATATGATGGACAGTGGCTTAGCAGCTTCACTCACCAGCTCCTTCAGGACCCATGGATGGATTTCATCGGGTCCCATGCGTTCAGGTTCTTACAATGGTCTGGAACCAGTTCCTCTCCTACAGTGGTCCCAAGGTCTTCATTCTCACAGTCCCTGCATCTGCCTTCCAAGACTTGGGTGGTGTGGTCAGAGCCTTTGCCAGTGAAGACTGAGGCAAAGAAGTCATCGAGAACCTCAGCTTTCTCCAAGTCCAGGTAGTCAGTTCTCATGATTGCTTCCAGAGAGGGCCCACATTGTCCCTAGTCTGTTTTTTATTTGCAATGTGCCTATAGAATCCCTTACTGTTATCTTTCACATCCCTAGCCAAGTTTAATTCTAACTGGGCCTTAGCTTTCCTAAGCTGGTCCCTAGCTTCCAAGACAACGTCCCTGTGTTCTTCCCAGGCCACCTATCCTTGCTTCCACCTTTTATAAGCCTCTTTTTTCCTTCAAATTTTCCTCAGTAGCTCCTTATCCATCCAAGGAGGTCTCCTGGCCCTCCTGCTGCAGTTTCTTCTAGTTGGGATGCAACACTCCTGAGCTTGCAGCAGGTGATCCTTGAATATCAACCAACAGTCTTGGGCCCCCCTGCCCTCTAGGGCTATATCCCATGGAACCTTACTAAGCAGGTTCCTGAAGAGGATAGGGGGGAAATCCCACTCAGTAACAGTGAGAACTTTGGTTGAGTCTGGTAATGATTTTTCCTTCATATTTATTTACTTTTGTATTCATGTGTGACTCAGTGCTTCTATGTACAGATGTTTCTGTTCCCATTGCAAAAAAACTGTGAGTTGTTTCTAGGCAGGAAAGCTTTGAGGTTTTATTTTGCTACTTGATTAACAAATGCATTGAAACTCAATTGGTATGTTCCTTCCTATTGTTAACAATTCTTTCTCATGGGCATGACTATTTTGCAGAGGGAAATCTATAGGTATTTAAGATTTTCAAAGATCAAAATAACTATAAAGTTATGTAATAAAAGAAGTCAATACTGATAGATGTATATCACAGAAGTGATAGCATTGATGATTGCTTGTTGGCTTAGGGTTCATAAATTGATTCTCTGGAAAAAAGGATTATGAAGGTACTGCACCTGTGCTTTTCTCAAAGCTTTAGTTATTACTCAGCAACATCACTTTAAAGCCAGTCAGACCCACTTCATTTGATTTTACTTCATTAGAAATAAATCAGTAATTTAGCACTCCTATCAGAAGTTAAATATAAGATACAAATCTCCATGAGAAGCAATCAAACATTCACTAGCATAGGAGAAAGTTGCATGGAGAACAAACAAAAAAGAAGGTAAAGCCATGCTCCAGTGTCTGCTATTTACATTGAGCAACAGTGCAAGCTCATGGGAATATCCTGGTCACAATCTAATTTGCCACAAAAAAGTCACAGACAGGAACATAGAAAATTCAGAATTAAGTAAGGAAAACTATTAGATACATTTCTAGATAGGTGGCTAAAAATGTATCTATCTAATTCTATACTGTGTGAAGGTGAGAGACAAAACCAGTGGCTATGCTACACACCATTTGTAAATTTAAATTTGGTGAAAAGTTCTCTAGCTTGGTCAAATTTCTTCTTTGCTATGGGTTTGAAGCGGGCAATTACTACAGCTCCTTGTTCTACAGATGATCCCCTTTCATTATTAGTCTGGCTTTGGATGTTATTGTTGATGTTCTCCACCAAGTTCACGGTCCAGATTACTACATTGCCATCACTTTACCACTGACTTTCTCCCCTGGCTGTAACAAGTTTTTCTTTTTGTTATTAGGAAGTTATGATTCCTCTGTAGATGTGCCATAGATCAAATGTCATAAAATTCTGTTGCTGATCAATGAGATACTTTCCTAAGTTATTAAGTAGTTACTCAAACATTAACTGTGACTGTGATGAATTGTGTTCATCCATATGTATATACACATTTTGATATTCCAAAAGGATTTTCCTTTTACTTGGTCCAGAACATTCCCTGAAAAATGTCTCATCAATGAAAAATGTCTTATTTCCATACTTTGGCTGTTCTGACAGGAAAGCATCTGCATTGGTATTTTTAACATGCAAGGAAGTCATGAATGCATGTTGATCACTTAAGAAAATGAGCTCCTAAGGCTTGTTGTGGAAAGCAGAAAGAGGTGATAATTTTGCTGTGATTACAGCAAGTCAGGTGTCAATTATTTACTTATTCAGTTGTTTTCTTATTAATAATTTTTTTAGGCATTATCATTTTGTTCATAGTCCCATCCCAAAGCCCCAAATCTGAGACCACCTGGGTTTTGATATCACTCAGATCAGATTTTGAATGTCCAGATTTCTCATTTTCTGACACCAGTGACAAATAGTACAAGTTGTATTAAGTTTAGGAGCAATTAGTGACTATGAGAAAAGACAGTATTTATTCAGTTAAGGACAGCTTTTCAGAAAGACTAAATCTGTTAGGTTTCGCTGAAAAAAATAGCTATACCTTAAAGTTCAGTTCTGATTTCAATTCCATACACCTTGTACACTTTGCACAATTTGCACACTTTGCACACTTTGCGGTTTACAGATAAGTGGAACATGAGTACTGAAGAACATGAGTTTATCCTCTGATCATTAGAACTTTGGTTCCTAAGTCTTGCATTTTCCAGTGCTTTCATATATTTCATGAAAATTGGTCAAAACTAGTGTCCTTCATGTGAGTCAAGGAATATTTCAAAATTAATTATTTAAAGGCTCTATTTGGAATTAAAAGAGTATATTATATCTTTTCTTCCTCTTCAAGTATAGAGGTATGATAGTCTAAATGCTATTTGAAAATATTGCTTGTGAGGAATTGCATAAAAAAAAAATCCAGAGGAACATTTTTAAGTAAATTATGTTTACAATTGGTGAATATCTGTATGACTTGAAGGCCAGTTCTTCTTCCAAACTCTGCTTCTCAGTCTACTGATGAATAACTTAGCAGAGAGAAAGTTTAAAATATCATCTGGCTTGCCTGAGGGATTTCTAAGGTGTGCATGCTTCTATTAGAATAGAATGCATTTTGTCAAATTACTGGAGTGTATTTCACAGACAGTATATATTTTGAGTGTAACTGAAAAATGCTTTGCAGAATTTATTCACTTTGCTGGACTTTCTAACTTCCCTTATGATAAAACATTGGATATACTTGCTGGTGGATGAATAAATTGATACCACGGGTTCATACATTCACCTTACACTCAGTCTCAGTGGGATGAGCATGCTTAAGGTGCTGGTGGACTTGACTTTTCTGGATGAAAAGTGCTTCTCAAGAAGTAATAACAAGATCATGATTGCATGACCCGTGTCCTAACAGCTCCAGAACCTCATCATGACAACCTGGAGAAAGCCACCACCCAAGCTCAGTGGAATCCACTCTCAAACCACTGGTGGTGGTGGTCAAATCATGGAGAGAAGACACAGGAACCCACACAAGCAACCAAGGGTAAAGAGCATTGTGCTAAGAGAGTGCTTTGAGTAGGGCCTGAATAACCAGAGCACAAGAGCAGCAAGCTCTGGAGGAGTTAAGTGGAGGGGTGTTGAATGTGTGCTCTATGTCACTGCTTTTCATTATCACATGTTTGAAGTGGGAAAGGCCAAGTACTAGGATTTGTATCACTGGTTTTACTTTTGGTGGTGAGCAAGCAGTTGTCCACATTGTTCGGTACTGTGGAGGTACTTCTGCATGTCTGAAAGGGATGAGTGTGTGAGTCATTTTACAAGGGATACAGATGGGTTTTCTCTTTTCCTGATTGGAAGCAATTTAGAAGTTGACTCTTCCAATGAGAAGGACGTGTGGGAGAAAGGAAGGAAATATTTTCAAGCCAATGCATTATGCTGTCTCTGCTAGCAGAAGGCAGGGTTTGGTTAGTGCTGCGACCATGCAAAAAATACTTATGAGCTACTTTGGGGCAGGCTTGGTGGGAGAATTGAGAGGAGATGTGCACCAATGGAAATATGGTGCTGGTCACTCTCCTCTGTGATTGTAAGGACTGCATGTAGGAGGCAGAAGGGAAAGTGCAGCTGTGCCCATCATAAGACCCTGTGGGTTCGGGCTTCATGGCAGATTTAACATATCACAGCAGATGTGACCTCAAGTGGCAATGGTTCAGATGACGAAGACTCTTCAGAGATGATTTACCCAACAGTGTTTCCAGGCTGGGACGGAAGTGTGGCCACCGACGAGTATGCTCCAAGTACTAGTAAGGAAATAGCTTTCACTTGGGATGCCCGCTTTCTTTTTTTCTGTTCTCTACATGATATTTCTCCTCCTTTTCCACAAATATATTATGTGGAAATTGGATGCTTTCCCCGTCAGCTCTTGTTTCAACAACCTCTCCCATGTCTCATGAAAAACTTTCTAGATCTTATGGGGTTGGTACCCTTAGAAGTACCTTCTTCCAGTGGTTCTAGAAGTAATGTGCCATATTGATTCATATTGGATCTGTGGGTTTCCCTCGTGGCATTTTTTGTCTAAAGGGATAGTTCCTCTTTGGAGAGTTTCCAGCCGCTATGTGAGTGTCACAATTAATACTGTTTTTGTGCCAGTAATTATTTGGCTTGCCTGGCACTGCATACAGAAAGGCTGTAAATTCCTGTAACTTTTCTATAATGAAAAAAAAATCTCCCTGTCCATCATTATATGGCTCTCACAAACTCATAGGAACTTTACTGTTTGAGATGCAATGTTTCTAGTAGATATTTTGTGTTTGTATTAGGATAGGGGTAAACTTCCATCTCCCTCTGTGTGTACGCTGACACCTAACTGGGAAGTGTTTCTGGTGCAGGCTTTGTTGACAGCATCAAGGCAAAGGGAGTGTGTGTGTCTTTTGCATGGAATGGCCCTAGTTCTGAGCCCCAGGTCCTTGGCAGCATTAACTTCCTGGGGTTGTCACTAATGGGTGTGCTTACCTCTGGGTGTCCTTTTGACCTGTCACGGATACTTCTTTCACCTTTTTTACATCATGGTATGCCATCTTGGTGGATGTTCCTTACTCTGGAATCTATCTCATTCTATCCGCTCTCTGCTGTTGGCAACGCCTGTGAGGAACATATTAACCTTGTACCATATGAAGCACAAGCAAAGACCCACAGGGCTCTCTACTGTTTCTTCTCAAGGAACTAGGTTCTTTCTTGGGACTGCCACTAGTGCTTGCATGTGGCTAGGTGTCTGAGGAATGTAATGATACCACGGGTTCATACATTCTCCTTGCACTCACGTCAGTCTCAGTGGGATGAGCATGCTCAAGGTGCTGGTGGACTTGACTTTTCTGGCTGAAAAGTGCTTCTCAAGAAGTAATAACAAGATCCTGATTGCATGACCCGTGTCCTAACAGCTCCAGGACCTCATCATGACAACCTGGAGAAAGCCACCACCCAAGCTCAGTGGAATCCACTCTCAAACCACTGGTGGTGGTGGTCAAGTCCTGGAGAGAAGACACAGGAACCCACACAAGCAACCAAGGGTAAAGAGCATTGTGCTAAGAGAGTGCTTTGAGTAGGGCCTGAATAACCAGAGCACAAGGGCAGCAAGCTCTGGAGGAGTTAAGTGGAGGGGTGTTGAATGTGTGCTCTATGTCACTGCTTTTCATTATCACATGTTTGAAGTGGGAAAGGCCAAGTACTAGGATTTGTATCACTGGTTTTACTTTTGGTGGTGAGCAAGCAGTTGTCCACATTGTTCGGTACTGTGGAGGTACTTCTGCATGTCTGAAAGGGATGAGTGTGTGAGTCATTTTACAAGGGATACAGATGGGTTTTCTCTTTTCCTTATTGGAAGCAATTTAGAAGTTGACTCTTCCAATGAGAAGGACGTGTGGGAGAAAGGAAGGAAATATTTTCAAGCCAGTGCACTATGCTCATTCTGCTAGTACAGTGACCTTCGGGTGTGAGCATGCACAGAGCACCAAACACAGCCCACAACTACACTGGGGTAGCTTCAGCAGGGAGATGGCAGAGTGATGATTCATTTCTTCGGGGAAGAACAAGGGCGAGGTATGGACTGTGGGAAACATGGTGCTGGCCACTGTCCTCTGTGATTGTAAGGACTGCATGTAGGGGGCAGATGGAAAAGTGTAGCTGTCGTCATCATAAGACCTTGTGGGTTCGGGCTTCATGGCAGATTTAACATCATCACAGCAGATGTGACCTCAAGTGGCAAAGGTTCAGATGATGAAGACTCTTCAGAGGTGATTTACCCAACAGTGTTTCCAGGCTGGGACGGAAGTGTGGCCACCGACGAGTACGCTCCAAGTGCTAGTAAGGAAATAGCTTTCACCTGGGATGCTTGCTTTCTTCTTTTCTATTCCCTACATGATGTTTCTCCTCCTTTTCCACACATATATTTTGTGAAATTTGTTGCCCTCTCCATCAGCTCTTGTTTCAAATACCTCTCCCATGCCTCACAAAAAAACATTTAGATGTTGTGGGGTTGGTATTCTTAGAAGTGCGTTCTTCCAGTGCCTCTGGAATTGGTCTCTTCTATTGTTTAATGTCTGATTTTGAGTTTCCCTCGGCTATTGTGTCTCAATGGACAGGTTCTCATTGGAGAATTTCCAGCGTCTTTGTACATGTCACAATTAATACTTGTTTTCATGCCAATACCTGTTTTGCTCACCTGGCACAGCAGACAAAAAACCTGAAAATTCCTGTAATTTTTCTATAAAGAAAAATGTCTCTCTTTTTCTATCCATGAATTCCTGACACACACCTATAGGAACATTACTGTTTGAAGTGAGATGTTAGTAATATTGTGCATTGGTATTAGGATAGGGGAAAAGCTGCTCCTCGCTCTCTGTGTATGCTGACACCTAACCAGGAAGTGTTTCTGGTGCAGGCTTTGCTGATAGCATAAGGCCAACGGGAGTGTGTGTGTCTTATATCAGGGTGTCCTTTTGACCTGTCACGGATACTTCTTTCACCTTTTTTACATCATGGTATGCCATCTTGGTGGATGTTCCTTACTCTGGAATCTATCTCATTCTATCTGCTCTCTGCTGTTGGCAACGCCTGTGAGGAACATATTAACCTTGTACCATATGAAGCACAAGCAAAGACCCACAGGGCTCTCTACTGTTTCTTCTCAAGGAACTAGGTTCTTTCTTGGGACTGCCACTAGTGCTTGCATGTGGCTAGGTGTCTGAGGAATGTAATGATACCACGGGTTCATACATTCTCCTTGCACTCACGTCAGTCTCAGTGGGATGAGCATGCTTAAGGTGCTGGTGGACTTGACTTTTCTGGATGAAAAGTGCTTCTCAAGAAGTAATAACAAGATCCTGATTGCATGACCCGTGTCCTAACAGCTCCAGGACCTCATCATGACAACCTGGAGAAAGCCACCACCCAAGCTCAGTGGAATCCACTCTCAAACCACTGGTGGTGGTGGTCAAGTCCTGGAGAGAAGACACAGGAACCCACACAGGCAACCAAGGGTAAAGAGCATTGTGCTAAGAGAGTGCTTTGAGTAGGGCCTGAATAACCAGAGCACAAGGGCAGCAAGCTCTGGAGGAGTTAAGTGGAGGGGTGTTGAATGTGTGCTCTATGTCACTGCTTTTCATTATCACATGTTTGAAGTGGGAAAGGCCAAGTACTAGGATTTGTATCACTGGTTTTGCTTTTGGTGGTGAGCAAGCAGTTGTCCACATTGTTCGGTACTGTGGAGGTACTTCTGCATGTCTGAAAGGGATGAGTGTGTGAGTCATTTTACAAGGGATACAGATGGGTTTTCTCTTTTCCTGATTGGAAGCAATTTAGAAGTTGACTCTTCCAATGAGAAGGACGTGTGGGAGAAAGGAAGGAAATATTTTCAAGCCAATGCATTATGCTGTCTCTGCTAGCAGAAGGCAGGGTTTGGTTAGTGCTGTGACCATGCAAAAAATACTTATGAGCTACTTTGGGGCAGGCTTGGTGGGAGAAATGAGAGGAGATGTGCACCAATGGAAATATGGTGCTGGTCACTCTTCTCTGTGATTGTAAGGACTGCATGTAGGAGGCAGATGGGAAAGTGCAGCTGTGCTCATCATAAGACCCTGTGGGTTCGGGCTTCATGGCAGATTTAACATATCACAGCAGATGTGACCTCAAGTGGCAATGGTTCAGATGACGAAGACTCTTCAGAGATGATTTACCCAACAGTGTTTCCAGGCTGGGACGGAAGTGTGGCCACCGGCGAGTACGCTCCAAGTACTAGTAAGGAAATAGCTTTCACTTGGGATGCCCGCTTTCTTTTCTTTTTCTTCTTTTTTCATGGTGTTCCTCCTCTTTTTCCACACATGTATTGTGTCGAATATTGGATGCTCTTCTCATTTCCTTTAGAAATGTCTTTGTAATTGCAAGAGTTTGATTTTCCAACAAAGGAATATTTGTTTCCCCAATTTTTTTTTTTTTGATATAAAGTTTTAAAACAAATCCAGTTCGTTTTATAATCTACGTCTATGCGCTTGTAACTTCCTGTCTGTGGAAGATGATGTTCAGGCATGCTCTCAGGTGGCTGAACCCCAAGTGTCCTTTTCTTTGGGGAATGTCAACAAAATGGTCTCACAGCTGTTACCTTCCATTTTTACCATGCACTGTTCTAACACAGTGTCATGTTTTGTGACCTCAGATGTTTAGGCACAATTCAATAATAGAAGTCCGATATTTTAATACTTAGTCTGATTTTCTTTATATGAATAATTGCACTGTCATCATCCAATAGCTCTTTTTAACCAGAAACCTATCCATATCTTAAATGATTTTATCTTGAAACCTGAAAACCACCATGTATGAGGATCAAATCCAAATGCTGTGTTTCATTGAAGCACACAGTCTGCTACTTGGCCTTATGACCAGGGAATGGCATCCAGCCGTGGGTTGGTTTTATTTTCAGTAAAGGTGCTGCCATTACTGACTATACTCTAACGCTCTTATTTGTAGAAAGATAACAATCTATTCCCTTTTTGTAATGCAGTTTAACATAATTTGAGCATGGTTTTGTGTCTTTTGCCTGTGCACTTATTTACTCAGTAATGTTTATAAATCAGTGTTCATAAGCTTTTTTTTTTTTTTTTTTAAATTTCCCTGAATATTGTAGAGTATTTCTGGGGCTGTTTTCAGCAGTGGTCTTTGTTTTTAGAAGAAAATAGAAAATGAGCAAGTCATCTCACTTTGGGATTTTTTATTCTTTTCCCTAATTTGGGGGCATTTCTGGTGTTTGTTTATTTTGGGGATTCTGCACTGGTGACTTGCTCCTCACGGCATATTGCAATCCAACTACCTTCTATGACTTTGTGGTTTCTGCATGCTCCATGGGTGAAAACGTATAGAGTCTCTGTTCATAGGCTCTTACGGAAGTTTTATTTTATCTGTTTAAGTGTATTGCAACTTTCTTGACTAAAATTGGCTTCCTGGTGGCTGTGCTTTGGGGTTTTTTGCTGACCATAGCTTTTGAGCTTAGTGGTGAGTATTCTAACGTGAATTTGAGCGCTTCTTGAGTGCTCAGTATCTATTCAGATATCTATCGTATCTGTAGGTGTAGCGTTATTCTTCAAACTTGAGTTTGAAAGTTTGCATTACTTCTGGCATACGTTTTTCTTCTACTGCTTATTTTCCCCATTCTTCTTGAGAAACTTTGCATCTGTCCAATGCAAAGAGAAGAACAACTGGTTTGATGTAAAGGGATTTGATAAAAAAATACTATAGTTAAGCTGTGCATGAATTTCTGTTCTCCATCATCTTTATGGCACACACTAACAGTAGAGTAATAGAGGTAGATGTGGACCATGATTAGTATTGAATACCTCACTGTCCTAACAGCTACAGACTCACAACATGAAACACTTCTGGAAATCTCCACACAAGATCACTGGAACCCTGCTCATACAGATGAAGAAGAGCAATATCCTCGCTCTGCTGGCAGGGGTAAAGCAATTAAGCATTTCAAATAATATTTAGATTTGTGAAATAATTCAGTGAAGTATAACATTGTTGTGATGCAGCTGGTTGCAATTTCCATGCCATTAACCTCAGTTAGTATATTTATACTTCCTAGTTATTTATACTAGAACCCTGAGAGGTAGCATCCATAACATTTATCTGTCATTCCAAGCCTATCTTTGCTCTACCTCTCTATAAAACCAAACATTTTCTGTGGATTTAGACATTCTTTGGATTTCTACAATTTGCCTTCAGCCACTAGATACCTGTCCTTCTGTTTTGAACAGTGAAAGTTTACACAATTGGCATCAGAACAGGTGATACAGTCACTTATCAGCCAGAAATAATTTTTGTGATAACTTTCATTTACTTCTGAAGTATTGTTAATCAGTGGTATTTATATATTAGTTAAAATTAACTTTGCTTTTTTTACAAGAAAATCTGCAAGTAATTGATTTAATTGCAAAAATGATGAGTAATATTTGCATGAGTGCCCTCTTTATGAACATTTCATTGCCTGAATGTGAACAAAGCCTTCAGTTTTGTTCTCTTTGGGAAACAAAAGTTTCTCTAGCTGGTGACATGTCATATGTACTAGGTCCAGCTTATTCTTTGTTCTTTGTATGCTCTGCTTAAAGACCTTTGCTTTGTCGTTAATATATTGCTCATGAAAACATCTGATACCTCAGGAAAATGTAATTCAAACTGAGTTCTAATGCTCATTTTAATGTTATAGGTATCTTTTTTTTTTTCTTTTTACTGCATCTTTTATAAGTCTTTTCATATTTATTAGAAAATCTCTTATGGTGGTGGTACTTCAGGTGATTTCTGACTGCGCCTTCTGCTATGTAAACATTGATAAATCTATCAGTAAGAGCTTTAGTTATTACTGAGTTCAAAACAAGTATGCTTTTCAATTTTGAATAGATAAACATACTTATTTCACTCATCCAGTCCCAGAAGAAATAACAATTTCACTGGAGCCAGCCTTGTGACTCAAAAGAGAAAGTGCATCATCTTTTTTACTTTTAAAAACACAGAATACACAGACTCAACAGTTAAGTTAGTATTAATAATTACAAACTAGAGGTGCAAGTTCTTCTTTATTTGTATTCTTCCACTGCTTCTCCTATAGCTTTTCTCTGCCACTGGTCATTGGGATAATTTCTAGCACACTTCAGTCTTCTTCTTATCCTGGTGATGCTTTTGTGTGATAGGGTTTATGAAGGACTTCCCTTTTCTTTCATCTTTTATTTCACATTGAATGTAGCACTGGAAGGAAAAAGACAAAATACAAAATCCAAGCGTCCTTCCTGTATAGATGATGAAAGTGACAATAATAGGACTGGTGTTGGCTATTTTGATCATTACTGATTTAATCGTCATCTTATCAACACTAGTTACAAGTGAAAATGAAAATCATCAAGGACCAACCCAACATCCACTATTGCACAGTGCTCGTTCTGGATGGATCAGTCAAGAACAAAATCCTGCAAATATCACTGGGAGTATTAAACAATATGAAATTACTGTTACAGTTGAAAATTATGTTGAAAAGGAATCTTCACATACAGGTAATATTACAGGTCACATTTTAGTAAACTATGAGGGTTTATTAAAGGTTAGGCTTAGGATTTTATTTTTTACTAACAATTTTGCATTCTGAGGCCATATGGAGGTTCTGTGAATAAACCTGAGCAATTCTGATGTTTGGGATTTTTGTTTAATTATTCTACAGACCCTTTCCTGAGGTTTGCTTTCTCTTCTACTTGGATTGTGTGTCAAGACCTATCGTAAATTAATTCTGTAACTGTCTCTTATGTTTTGCATTGTGTTATGCAGGCACAATGTTTTAATAGGCTATCTACCGGGATTGTATCTGTAGGAAACAGTGAATGTTTAAACAGAGAAAGAATAATGTCTGCTCTATTTTCACTTATTTGGGAGATGTGTTAACTCCCTTCTTGCAAGTTATTATTGGACCTGTGGGGGTTTTTGCTCAGTTTTTGTTAATACAGCAATTATATCTATAACTTATCTAAAATGAGATAAGTTATTTAGCTGAGTTATTTCAATTTAATCTTATCTTACCTATAACATCTACTCACTCTGCTTTTGAGCTATGACAAGATGATACTGGTGATGAAGAGAAAACAAAGCATAGTGTAAAATAAAAGAGAGGCTTCTCTCTTCTACTGATTGAAGCAATTGAAATGTAAAAGATCAAATTATACTATAAAGATAGTAACTTAAAATTGGTGTGTATCAGTTTCTGTTCCTGCGAGCGTACTAAGATTACTAGTTAATGACTGATGTGACTAAGTACTGCCAACAGTGAATTTAACACAGTCAGCATCAGCTCTTGCACATCATCAAACATGGGTCACTGAAAACAAGCATAACATAAATATTATTTGAGATGATGTATAACATGGATTTATTCCTTCAACTGAACGTAACCTTGTTAGCAAAAGTTTTGCGTAGACCACTGCATTAATTGACCCTAAGTCCACATTCCTCTAAGATATCAACCCCAGTTGTTTCATCAACATCCTTTAAAAATCTGGTGATGCAGTACAGTGTAATACTCATATATGAAAATACTATACCGTATTACTATAGCAATATAATTTGACATATATGCAATTAAAATTTTGACATACTGAGGCAATTTTCTTGGGTTTTTGAGTTGGGGGGGTAAGGAAAGTAATGCTCCTTATACAATTTGGATACTCTTTTGCTGTGACTGTCTAATAAAAGCTATAGAGTGGTTGATAAGGATATCATAATATTTTTCAAAATAACTGCAATATCAACTATTCTCTGGTTGAATGCTGTCTTGTTATGTGCAGCATTTGCAAATTTGCAGCATGTGCTAGCTTTACCCTCTGTCAGACTCCTTTGTCTATTTTCCTAGAGATAATGAAGCTAATAAAATATGAAATTCTGAGGGGAAAAAATTGTATATAATCAATACACTCAAATTCTGTGATTAAAATCTTACTGATGGGTCAAATTCTTCCAGTTATTTCTGCCTTTGCTGCTCTTAATTCTGCATCAGTTTATTCTGGTTTGATATTCAACAACACAAAGCCATCAGCATGATTTGGGGAAATACTTTTGAAAAACAATGAGATATCTTCTTTCTGAAAAGCGTATGTTCAAGGAGTCAGTCTTATTGGTGACAGCAAGCAGCTTTTCTAAACATAAACTAGAATGAGAAGCAAATCTGCTTTACTTCTCTTTGCCATTAAATGTAGTAGAAATGTGAGCAAGGCCTGTCATAGAGACAAGAACCGAAGAGGAGAATAATATGAGAAATGGATCTTTATATACTCGGTTCATAATTGCTTCACCATCATCATAACAGCTATGCCCTCAAACCATGGGGCCAAACAGAACAACTCAGTGGAAGACCCAATGGTGTATCCAGGCTGGGACAAGGGAGAGAATTACACCACACAAGCTGCTGTAATGGATAGAATTATTCCTTCCAGAAAGAATAGTAATGAAAAAGACTCACCCTCTACAGGTACTAGTCAATCAGGTATATTTCATAACTTCTGACTTTCAGATGGTCTGTCTTGGAAAGATACTGGACAAACTTGTAGTGAGGAGTAACTTAAGACAGTGTTATAAATTATAGAGTTATTAATTTTCTCTGTGCTCTGCTTGGGTGGTGATGAGATAGAAGCTTTCAATTTTAGCTCTATATACAATGTTTATTATTTTTAGTTACGGAGACCATTTTCAGTACTTCCTGTTCCTTAGCAAAGCCTGACTGTATTGAATTTGGAATTGCGTGTATCTCATTACATACGTTACGTTATTTGGTGTAACGCAACCTTCTTTACTATACATATTTATGCATATTTGTACATCTACAGGTTAATGCTTTTAATTTGTGAATATTAATCCAGGGAAAGAATGTTCTTTTCATGCATTTTGTTGAAACATTTGTCCCTCTGGTGCATAGGATTATGCAAGTAATTTATAAAACTGGCATGACACAATATCATGATGCAGTCTTATATAACGCATGCCATCTAGGACATCAAAATAATGTTCTAAAAACATGATATGAGAAACACGACTTACTCCTGAAATAAGAGGAAAGGTAATTTAATTATTTCAGTAGATGAGAATAGCAAATAAAAATGTCTGATAGATAAACTGGGAGAGAAGCAGTAATGTATGGGAGGACAGAAGGTCTCCCTTGCTTTGTGGTGAGGAAAGGGTAGCTGTGGTTTAAAGTGAACAGGAGACTAGGACTTGATGGGAATGGGAGGGCACAGAAGTACACATATGTAATTCACAGCTGACAAAATTACCCTGATCACAGCTGTTGTCTATCCTGATGATGCCCACCACGAAGACCAAACTCATTCACCTCTGCCCTCAGATAATGAACCAGAACAGGGCACCGAAGGCATCACACATCCCACAGATGTCCCTGGGGATAAGGTCCTCCACAGGACCACAGCTAGTATGAACAAAGCTGGTGATGACGCTCCTCTGACTGGTACCAGTAAGAATAATGGATCATACTCATTTCTCATGCCTGGTGTGAAATGAGGCATTATTTCTTCTGAAATTGGCTTCTTTCCCTATCTTTCTCATCCTGGGCTTCTACATTCTTGCTGTGGACTTACAGTGCAAAAATCATTTTTATGATTTTGTTGCATGTGAACATCTCAACAAGAATTTCTACTTGCTTAAGGATTTTCTTTATTCCCCTGGGTGTCCTGTTTCTTATGTCCCCCAGCTATTCTCACGTTTATTTTTAGTAGAACATGATACTGAGAAAGCAATTGCTTTGTGGCAATGGCTGGTGCTGTAAGTGATTCATAGACATAAAAACAGTTTTTCATGTCTAATTTTTCCTGATCTTGGTGTTGCCACAGATTCTCTTATTACTTTGAACTCTGGCATAACTTACAGCAGTTTGTGCATGTAGTTCAGCATGGTTCTAACCCTGATTCCCAAGCTTTGCATGTTATCCAATTAAAATTTTCCCAAATCAAAATATTGCTTTTTTATTCTAATACTTTTATTATTTAATAATGAATTTTAATGACATTTTAGTACTTTGGAACTTTTTGCATCTTTCTTGCATTTTCTAAAAAAAAAAAAAAGAATCTAAAGGAAAATTAGTATTTATGCTTTCCCTTTTCTTCTTCAAAATCCAGTTTTATCAGGATTATTTAATTTGCAACATTTAGGGTTTGCTGAAGAGCTATAAAAACCAAAAGCTGTGTGGTTTGAAATATAGCTCTTTACTCCCTACTCCTGTTTTCTAAGTGTGGAAGAGATCCTGCAAAGCTTCGCACTTAATTTTCCTCAGTCCTGCAAGTTTTATGTCACTTGACAGACCAATTGTAAATATGAAAACCCAGCTACAATTTTGCAATTAATTCAAATATTTTCCATCAATTTGAATCTTATTCCTATGTAATGATGGGAATCCTTATACTCATTTTATTCTGAAAATCATATTATTTTTTTCTCTCTCATCTAAATAGTGATTAGTAGGTATTTTCAACTAACACTTTAGGCCACTGTTTGGAAACGCATCTTTTGGTTTGCTTATTAATGTTAACTTTTGGTGGCGTAATTTTAAATAAATATTAACCTTTATTATTCAGTTAATATTTTTGAACACTTGGAAATTCTGACAATGCATTTAGTTAAGTTATTCCAACTTCTTAGCCTGCTTTTGTGACATGCTTACTTTTTTGCATTGGTAGCAGTCTTAGCACTGCCAGAATGATGTGTGAAAGATGTCCATTAAATAATTCCAGGTCCTAATTTTCTATTTGAATAAGTTTTCAGTTCTTCTCCTGGGAGACCAGCACATATTTTTATGATCATCTCATGGGAAAAGAGAGATGCTTAACTAAACTTAAAATATCCCATTTTTTAACATGGCAGTATTTTCAAGGTCAAATAGTTGAAGTTGCTGCTATCTCTTTTTGCTTTATATGCTTAATCCACACTGAAACTTAAGAAATGAATAAGCAACTATTATACTAATGTGACCAGTAGGGTATTAATGAAGGAAGAGACACCCAAAAATAATGTGACATATATAGATGATCTCGTTTACTTGTGGCTTTTTTGTTGTTTGCTGTTTGGTTTTGGGGTGGTTTTTGGTTGGTTGGTTTGGAGTATTTTTTATGTATATTTTACATTGGCTAACAAATTAAAAGTAGAGTTTGCTAGATAAAATAGAGAGGGAAAAGTACATAAGGTGAGGTTTTATAAATGTCTTTGAAGTTAACTTAGCCATCATTGCAACAGTCACAGCCTCCATGGGTGTTCTGAAACCGGAAGATATAACCCAAGAAGTCTGGGCACCTCACATTGTGGTAACAGCTACTGCCTCTCCTGATGGTGCCCATCACGAAGACCAAACTCATTCACCTCTGCCCTCAGATAATGAACCAGAACAGGGCACCGAAGGCATCACACATCCCACAGACGTCCCTGGGGATGAGGTCCTCCACAGGACCACAGCTAGTACGAACAAAGCTGGTGATGACGCTCCTCTGACTGGTACCAGTAAGAATAATGGATCATACTCATTTCTCATGCCTGGCATGAAATGAGTCATTATTTCTTCTGAAATTGGTTCCTTTCCCTGTCTTTCTTATCCTGGGGGTCTGCATTCTTGCTGTGGACTTACAGTGCAAAAATCAGTGGTGGGATCTATGCTGTTGATAGAATGATCTTCTTGCTGGTACACTTGGTGGTTTATGTCTTTTGCTGAAGCATGTTTCACTTTGTGCTTTGGTGGTCTGAATCCCCAGTCCCATCTTTCTTTTTTGCACATCAGTGGGTTCAGGCTTGATATGCTTTGGCACCATCTTTGGTGTGGTGGAGGTGCTATGGTGGGTTAAGCAGATGCCTTGCTCCTGTGGCTCAGCAGCAGTACCATCACTGAGGAGTCCCGGTGGTGAGGGCAAGGCAATCACAGAAGAATTATGTCCCATAAATTCTGCCATCAATTCTTTACTCCTCCTCACCAGTAGATTGCCAGGCAAGATGACCACACATCTGGCTACAGTATGGCTGCTCACTCCTGAGTCACAGGGTCAGGTTTTGCTGCTGGTCACTTCTTCTGAAGGTCTTCCCTCTCTGTCTGTCACTGGAATCTGTATGTGTAGTCAACATCTCCCTCCAATGTGGTGAGCATGTATATGGTGTTTGAGGGTCTTTCAGAAGCCAGTGACTGTTGAAGAAGGGGAGGTCTTCATGTCTTCTCTCCTTCGGTGCTTTGAATAAGGAGGATGGACATGCTTTCTGGCTCACTGTGGTACAGGAAAGGGAAATAACATGGGTGGTGGTTTTGTGAGTGCTCACTTTTAAAGCTGATCATGCCATCATCATGGCAGTCACACAGTCCATGGATGATGTTCAACAAGAAAAAACAACCAAGGAGCCACTGGTACCTGGGTCTCCACCTGGAAGTGACAATGAACAAGCAAACACCACACATGGTTCCCATGTCAGTTGGATACCTGGAGTTTTCCCAGACATTGAAGATCATCTTAATGAATTACAGACCCCTCTTCCTACTAGTAAGAACTATAAATTACAAGTATTTTCATTTATCAGTCATTTAGTTGTTATTTTGGACAGTGGCAATTGTCGAAAAAAATGTGTACTAACTATAATTGTGAATTGTTATAATATTATTTCCTTTTTTGGTGCCTTGTTTTTTTTGTTTGTTTTCATTTTTCACTACAGCCATATTGTAAGATGGCTTTAAAGGGAATCTCTTTCTTTACAAAGCAGAGGTTATTTACTAACCCCTTTAAAATAGTGGTTTGCATACAACTTTTTCTTATTCAGTTCTCTGTATGTGTTAACGTAACTATTATAGCGAGAAAGTGTAAATTTTCTCCTCATTCCCATACCTGTGTGATTGCAGTTTGTCTTTCTTTTCTGACGAGCACAAATGGTAACTATGTTAAAATTAAATTAACTGTCTGTCACTTTTTCCCCATTTGTATTCCCTCTGCATTAACTGAACATGTATCCAAAAAAAAAAAAAAAAGTAATTATCTGTGAAACCTTTTCTTTTTTTCTTTTTTCTTTTTTTTTCTCCTAGGTGCATTTGCTGTTGGTATCTTGCCAGTGATTATAATTATAGTGGTGTTACTGGGCTGTAACTGACGTTTTATTTGGGAACAACTCCTTTTTCTTTAAAGGGTTATTTTCTTCAGGTAGTTAGTGTTGTCAACAGTAACAGTGTTTACTGATTCTACTACATACAATATTTCTTTCTTTGTGTGTGTTGTCACATGTTAATAAGTACAGAAAATGAAGGGACTTATTCCCAAATGCAGCTTCCACCCAAATAATCATCTTCAGATAGCTTTTTTCAAAATGCTACTTCTCATGCACAATAATCTAAATACTATTCTCATGCACGTTCAAGAAAGTCAGTGGAAGGATCTCAGGGTAGATTTTGGCCAATGGTCTGTGCACATTCTTTGCCCATAAGCAAGGTTAGGTACTTATATTTTTTCAAGATAATTCTTTTATTAATTAATTAACGTTAATTCATAGTCAGAATTTGACTTTTTTTTCAGAATCTTATATAAACCCAGTAAAACCAACCCTATCAAAATTGCCTGTGTTACAGTACTTTGACGTAGGTACAGCAATATAAACGCAAAGCATGTATTTGATAGAATTTTATTGGAAAGATGAATGTAATTTTGGTTTCCCATTACAACAAACTCAGTTCTTGTGTTTTGCATCCCTGTTCACTTAATGAATAAAAGGTACCTCAATTTTATTTGCTGACATTATATGCTATAAAAAAAATATTTCTAGCTTTCTGTTCTGAGCACTTAAAACCTGTAAGAATACTTTGGAAGATAATTTTCTAAGTCCATGTCTGTGTGAAATCTTTACACTATCAGTGTCCTGGCAAAGGCTCATAAGGCCATATTGCTTTTCATTTATCATCTACTGTTGCTTTCAAAAGCACAATACAGGGGAATTACTTGGACACTACCGTCCTCAGAAAAGAGTTTATTTACTGAAGGGCTCACTCATTTGTAATGCTGTCCCATATATCTGTAATGGAACGGAAAAGATTCATGAATGTATCAGCAGATGTATTGTTAAAGGCCTTCTCTGAACAAATGAATGGCTTGAAGTGCTATGATACTTTCTTTCACTTGCTTTTTCTCTACAGCAAAGTTTAAGCTGTGGTCTGACATCACACTAATGACTGATATGTTGTCCAAGTGTCCATGGAATAACAAATCAACCCACTGAAGAAAACAAAAAGAATTACTGTTAAAAAGAAAAAAATCTAGTATGTCATCAGAATGAAATGCAGAAAGCCTTTGAGGATCCCTCCCTTCCACTTGCAAGCACCTCCCTGAAGCCAGAACAGCAGGAGACATGACTGAATCCTGCTTCTTTTCAGTGCTCAGGGGAGGGGTGAAGTAGCAGGTTTCTATTAATAAATAGCTGAGTGCTTTTCTAAGGGGCTTTATGGTAGAAAAGCTCTGTCATTTCTCAAAGTTGATATAAAGTACCTTAAAACAAAATCTGCTGAGGTGTGGCATAGACAAGTACGTTCTTCTTGGTCGGCTTTCCTGGGGGCTAGATCCGGACCCTTAGTTGCTGAATTTGTGCTCTGTCCTTTGTGGTGAGATTGCACAAAACAACTCACCAGTCAAGAAGTTTTTTGTTAATAAAAATAATGAGAACATCTGGAAGATTCATGAACTGGCTAAACTTCACAGGGAAAAAAAAATGTACTTTTCAGTTTTGTGTTTGCCAACTGCTATTAGGAAATGAGATCAGAAATGTATTGCAATATGTGTTACAGAAAAAGAACTTTACAGCTGATTAGAATAACTGCATAATTTGCTCTGTTACAGTCTGGAAGAAATCAGAGAGGTGGAGATCTGTAATATCTTTTTTTGTAGCAATAATGAAGTAGTTGTCCCAGATGAAATCCCAATATCTGTAACTGCTCATAGTTTTAGACTTGGGATAGCCATACAGTAACGGCATGGGCCAGAAATGCAATTGCATAGCAAATGCTTGAAACTGGAAATACACATTTTGATTCAAATGTCTTAGAAGCAAATTACACAACTTATTAGAAAGGATAAGGGGATCCACCTCCAACTTTCAAGAGAGCATTTTTTTTTCTATCAGAAAAAATAGTTTAAATTTTTAAGGTCCCACTCTCTATGTATCTATCAAATTTAAACCCATTCAGAAAACTAACCTTCTGTTTTATGAAATTGTTTTATCCTGTGTAGGAATAAAATCCAAAGTTTAAAAATTTCTCAATAGTGGTCATTTTAGGTTTAAATAAAAAAGTAAAGTTCTTTTCCGGTCTCTCTTCGTTCTCATTCTTTTTTTTTTTCCATAGAACAAGCAAGATATTTGACTTATATGACAAAAGCCTCTTCAAAAAGTTGCCAACATTCACATCTTTACATTTTCTTAAGAACATTTCCAGGCAATTCTAATTACATTTTGGCTCACAAAATGGCATAACCAAAACGGATACGTATGAGAGAGACAAAAGGGAAAACCCATGAGTTTTGTTATTCAAAATACTGAAACTAGCCTTATTTCAGATGATTACAATGTATGTAACAGTTTTCGGTATAAATACTTTTTAATTACCTCATCATGAACTTTCTAGAATATCTATTTTTAATTGTGAAAGTCATAGTCTTTGTGCCTCGCTGTTAGATATACCCTAAGCATATTTGGCCTAATGGGTGGTCTCATTCTTTAGGTTCTACCCCTAGTATATATGGTAATCAAGGACCACACAAGGGACATTATGAATCCACTACTTTCCCTGCAGAGATCACAACAACAAAAATATCTCCACAGCCAAGGTCGGCCCAGGTACCAGGTGGGTTTTTGAAGTCACACGTTTTAATAGTTTACAGAATTATATTAATATGAACTGAAGTAGGAGATGAATATGTAGGTCAATTACAGTTGTTCAGGCTTTATTCTCAACCAGGTGACATTCAGCATTCTCACTAGTAGTCTAAAAAATGGAGCTTATTGTAATTCGTATAATTTTCCAGCAATACAAGATGAGAGGAATCAAGCATTTGGAGAATGGGATTAATATCCAAATAAACTTTATAAATTGATATAAAATCAGGCAAAATTCAGTAAAGATATAAGCAAAGAAGCCAAAACCATGATACAACTGCAAAAGAATGCAAATATGTTCTGGAACATTAACAATTTTTAAAACAGAGAAAGTAATTATCCCACTCTACTTAGGCCTAAAATATCCAGAGCTGAAGCTCTGTGTTCAGTTCAAGGCATTACATTAATCACATATTAAAAAAAAGAACCCAAAACCTGAAGAAGATCACAAAGAAAATTTTGAAAAGGGAACCCTTGAAGCACCTTTGGAAGAACTCATTATTTTCAGTGAAAGTCGAAGGAAGATTTGAGAATAGTATGCTGCACAAAGAATGGTTATTAGTTTTTCCCTGTGGAGTAATCATACTTAGCTACCTAGAAGTAGTAATTTGCTTCAAATGAAATGTAGGAGACTTGTTAAACAATAGAGATTTATTTCAATCAAACAGAACAGCTCTTAGGAGACGATCTTTATAACCATAGTACAGCAAAAAGAACAGGCTACAGCAGAGGTGGTGAAATCCCCTTTACTAAAAAGGAAATCTACTTTACTTCTTACTGACCCAGTTTCACTGCAGTTAAATGTAGCTGATACGCTCTCTTAGGTTCCCTCCTAATTTTGTATTTAGAAATATTTTTATATATAATAATAATATTTTCTTCTAGAATTTACCTCATAGTTACCCCTTAAAGTAAGATTTTATTTGGGGGGGGGGGGGGAGGGGGGTGGGTGAGGAGGAGGTAAGAGAAATGAACATTTCACTCTACACAAAAGCCATCCTGCTTTTGTGCCTGGGATTGAAGGTGTATCATTGCTAAGCCTTTTCTTTTGCTCTTGGAGTAAATCTGTGATACGGCTTATCTTCACCTATGCTCACTGAAGTACAGTGCTTGTAGGTGTTAATAGTGAAGGGGTATATCATCTGAGTTGGCATCATAGATGAATGATGAAAATATATTGGATTTGCACAGAAGCAGTTTGTCAAATGAACAAATGTTCATGCAAGCTAGGGGAAAAAGGCTGAAGTTTAAAGAACATAACAAAAGCTTGTGTTACAGATCCACAGAATGGTTTGGGTCAGAAGGGACCTTAAAGATTATATATATCAAACCCTGTGCCATGAGCAGTTCTTGCCATGGGTGGTTCTTGCAGTTCTGCAAAATGGCAAAACGGCAAAACTACATGAGATACTAACACGCTCTCCTTCTCTCCCTCAACTCTGCCCACAGAATGGCTGATTGTAGTTGCTTCCCTTGTGGCACTTGCATTGATTCTTGCAGTGTGTATTGCTGTCAACAGTCGGAGAAGGTAAGGTAGCCCCTTTACTTTTTCAGAACACACTGCCTTCCTGTTTTCTTCATTGAGAGGCTTCAAACCTTCACAAAAGAGCCAAGTAGCATAAAGCAGGAAATAGCTTCTTCTGCAAAGCTCTGTGACTTAGGGTGTGAGGGCCCAGGCCACTGTGTATCTCACAGGTCACACATCATCCTTCACACTTAGGTGGAACCACACAAAGTCAGTACCTGTGTAAAACACTTGGTCTTTACTTGTAGATGGAAACTAACTGTATATAGATCACAGAGAATTAATTATTCTCTAGTCATTACTTCTTAATAGGAAAATCCCATCCACTGAGAGTGAAAACTGTGAGACAGACACAGCAGCAACCACAGGATAAGCAGAGTATAATCCTCCACCATTAGCAGTGTTGTCTATGTACAAAGCGAAGGGCTGCATTAGACAATAGCTGTCACAGGATTAAATTGTTCCTTCCAAACAAAAGGCAGTATCACAGCTGGCAGTCACAGAGACATAAAGCAGAGCACTCGATAGCTTTACAGATTTATTTCACTTTACAGGTGAAAAAACTGAGGAATAGAAAGTTACAATGACCTGTGCAAAGTTAGCCATGAAGTTTGAAAATACTCGGAAGGATAAGCTCTAATGTTTGTCACTCACTCTTCTCTGGGGGCTGTTCTGAGGTTACTTCTCAATTATCCTGAACAGGTTTTTTTGCATCTTGAATGTTAAAGTTGAACCCTTTAACAGAGTATCTGTTTTCTATTTGAATGCAGAATTTGAACTAATGAATAGTATGTATATTATGTACTGCATAATATGTGGAGGTATTTGCTCAGGAAGCAGTGAGCAAATTTATTCCTAGTCTGCTCGTTGCAGGAAAGCACATGTTCATGCTTCTGTAACAGTGTCAAGGTCCTCCAAAGCGTGACATGGGAGCTCGAATAAATCACTGCCATTGTGGTGAGGGAGCAACCCAGGCAGTCCCTGCTCATAATGCAGAAGGCTTCTATGAGACAAAATATTGCAAACAAAATGCCAAATTGTCAGACAGAGAAAACTGATTATAGTTTTGCTGAAGCCAGTACTGAGATGCCACCTGCTATGTTTGGCACATGACTGTTATCTATGATATCAGTGCTTCTCTGACAGTATTATTAAAGACCTGTTGAAATGAGAAAGCTGTCAAGCATATAGGGAGACAGAAAACTCTACAACTTTCTTTCAGTGAAGTGATTTTGGAGTTACATGGACTGAACTGCATGGCTTATTGATTTATATGTTACTCTGTTGTGCCTTTAAAAGTGGAGACTGCCATTGTTTTCTGCCTTTTAACCCAGAATCACCATAGGAGCAAACAGGGCCACTATAGCTAATTACAGATTGCATCTGACAAGAAATTAAACAATCTCAGCGCTGTAAATTATGCCCTATGCACTGTTAATGGAAAACATATCTTTTACTTAGAGCTTCCATGCAGCTGACAATGAGTTGCAAAGAGAAAAAGTGGAGTGGATGTGTTCACATGTATGCATATGAATGCATGAATTAGACCCTAGTAATAGGTATTAATCAGTGTGAGGAAATATTTGAAGCTAGAGTGTAATCTGGTATGAAAAAAGGGTTTTGTTTTGTTTGTTTTTTTTTTTTTCTTCCCAATTCTAGTAGGATCCAAATGCTAACATGAACAAGTCAAGAATCCTTTCCATACGCTCTCTGGTAATGCATTTCAAATTCATAGACGAGTAGTTACTGCGCCATCAGTGTACTGCACATGAATGCCAGCTAATCCGAAACACATGAGTGCGTGTGTGTGTGTTTATTCAAAGCGACATACCAAGTTTATTGGGCAGCTCTGTAGCAAGTGTAACTTTAAAAGTGCAGTAGTTATTTCTTACCTTAATTTCATAAAGAACTACGCTGTTGATAGCAGTAAGAGTGGTAATCTCTATTTCCTTGCTGTTGACAAGCTTCCAGGCCTGACATGTTAATACAAAGAAGGGAAAAGTTACCTTGTATAGTGAGAGCTTAATCCAAATTTATG
The DNA here is from genome assembly GCF_033815535.1 of Pezoporus flaviventris. Taxonomy (NCBI): domain Eukaryota; kingdom Metazoa; phylum Chordata; class Aves; order Psittaciformes; family Psittacidae; genus Pezoporus; species Pezoporus flaviventris. The sequence continues at coordinate 2,826,414 of NW_026892584.1, read as the reverse complement.
GCTATCTCAAGAACTTGAGCATTTTCAAAGGTGTGGTCTGAAGTCTAGATTTAGAATGACCCCGTGGGTCATTCTTATAGTGGGGTATATACGAAGTTCATAAATGTGGATATGTCTAAAGGATAGAAAATCTTTTCTAATTGCCAGTAATGAATGTTATTCCTATCTGTAGTAATGGTAGATACAAATCAAATAAGTTAGCTCCTGCCAAATTTTTTGCATATCATGGTGGATGCTTTCAAAAATGAAATATGCAATATGGAGGAACTTTACACTTAGTATTGTGTTCAGTCCACACTGACAGACACAGGTTTCATTTCCAAACATCTTCTCATAAATACTGACTTTCATTTTTTAACTTATTTCTGTTAATCTCCATTAAGAGTACTTCTTTTTATTTCTTTCTAGATGTGGGCAGAAGAAAAAGCTGGTGATTAACAATGGCAAAGGGGCAGTGGAGGACAGGAAGACAAGTGGATTAAATGGAGATGCCAGCAAATTACAAGAAATGGTGCACTTGGTTCATAAAGAACAGTCAAATGACCAAACAGGAGCATGTGATGAATTCCTGACGGTTAATGAAACACAAAATCACCAGGAGCTTGACATGAACAGTGGTGTGTAATGGTACCAAGTTGCTGAGTAGATCAGAGCTGGGGAAATTACAATTGATCACATGGAACTTGGACATGAATTCAGAGATGCACTGTGCTACTGATTGATGTGTTTTGAACATAATTAAGTTTTATTCATTTTTAATCAGTTTAAAATTGTCTGAGTTAAAAAAATTACATTTGCTTCCTGAAAAAAGCCCCCAAGATTTTTCAGTTCCCAGTTCCTGCACAGAGTTTATGTCATTGTTCCCCAGATGGAGGGTCTTCACTGTGCAGAGGTACACAAGTGTCCAGTCCCTCCATCTTACAGGCATTTAAAGTTACTAAACTTGCCATGGTACAAGAGTAAGTAAAGAACAAATGTTAACAGCAAATATCAAGTTTTATACCAAAAAGTCCTTCTATACAATGTCTAAACCATAGGAATCCTTCAGAAATGCCTTCCAGCCAGGAAGAGCAGTGGGCGCATTCAGAACATAAACAAAAAGTGACATTTTATGATGATTTATGGCTGGGTCTGCAATGAGGAAAACCCAGAAGGACAGAATCTATTTATCTCTCTTCTAAATGTCTATGGCCATAGAGCAAGTGCTCTCAGGAGGTGGAATACGCAGATGAAAACATGAGAGAATACATAATAAACTTTTGTATTTTATTATCCTAACAATCTGTACAGTTATCCTTGAGTTTTTCAAGGATTCATTGATCTTCTTCCTCCCTTCTTCATTGGTCACAGTTTGTGCATGTTTTCAATGAGTCTGTTAGGACAATGAATAAAACAGAATGACCCCAGCTCTATCACACATGCACAAATCAAGCTATTGAAGATCGTTAGGGAAGATGACAGTATTTATTCCTGAAGAATAGGTCTACATCTTCTTCTGCTGTTTTACTTAGGAGATGCTGAGCCTTGTAAAACTTGTTTCCCCTGTAACTATTATGTTACACTAGTTTGCTGGGATTTTAAAAGTTGCCTTTTTATGATCTTGCTCAGTTTGTCTGAATTCTATTTCATCCATGGTTTTCCCTCTGCTTTTTAAAGATACCAAAAGAAACATTACTTGCTTATTGGTACCAGAAGTTCAAATTCAACAGAAAACATCAAAGAAAATAAAAGGAAACTCTCCTAGCCATGTAATATAGTTAAGTAACTGCAGCTGCATTGTTATATGCTTTTGTTTGTCCTTATGTGTCTGTTATGTAAAGTATTTGTATTAAGCTATGATGCTGTGCATTATATTTGTATGAGTTGTCAGAAAGAAAATTATTTACTGCCAGTAAATAAGAATAAAACAAGTACCATTTTTAAGAAAGTGTATTGGAACAGAGGGAGAATGATAACTTCTAATAGGGCTGCCTCTAGAAAATGCAAGTAAAAACCGTCCACGGTAATTGCAACCAGCGGTCTGTGTCGGTTTTAGCAGGGCTGGTCAGATGTTCCTGTTCCCTGACCACAGTATCCGTCTTCGAAAATGTTCTGCTAAGGCATGTTATTTTATGTTCTCTGTCTAAAGCAATTTAGAAGGCAAGCATTCAGCTGGCTAAATACTAGCGTTAGCTAGCAATTATCTTTACTAGAATATAAAGCACAAGACTGTTGATCATATTCCTCACTCACATCTCTCCAGCATTTTCCCATGCGTTTCATTGAGTTGCTCAGTGCCTTAGTATCTGCAGGCAGATCTCAGGGGCAGTTTATGCCTGAGCAAACATCCCAAGACAACGTGTGACTTTAAAGTACACATAGGATGGTTTTGGACTTTATGTAGGTCAACATATTTCACCTACGTACAGTCACACAGCTCATGGTCCAAGCTAATGGGGTCAATGTGATTTTACATCAGTACTTGTGGTCCACTGTAAAACTTCTCAGTTCTTTCACATGTTTTCATACTGAATTGTGTAGTGGGAAGTTTGTTGACTCTGTGCATTGATTTTTTTTTATTTCCTGAAATGTTTTTAAGCAAGCTTTTCTATTTGTCATTATAAGTCAAAATGATCTTTCGAAGGCTGTGTTTAAACTGGTGTTAGGTACTCATTTCACTAAGTATGGAGATCCAGAATAAGAATTATTCCTTTCTTTAAATCCTAATTGAATATAGGTCTCAATCAAAAGGAGAGATTTCATTGTCTTGAAGGCTATCTTTTTCTTTATAAAAGAGAAAAGAAAGATGTGGCATGTATTTTGTCTCCCTGTTCAGATGTTTAATGGTGAAATCCACAAACTCCTTTCTAATTTATCTAACGTTCATTGGCTATAAATACATGGACAACACTGGTTGGCTTCTTTTTATATTTTTAAATAGGAGATGCTCAAGTTGTCTTTACAGAGGCAATGCCGTTATTCTATATATGCTGATTCTTTTTAGATTATCATCTGATTCATGTGTAAATCTTTCATTATAGTTTCAAAACTAGATGTGTAAAATAGTACCTATTTTTATTAATCTTGGTTTTATTATTTGAGGGGTTGTTTGTTGTGTGTATGTGTTTTTTTTTATAGAGAGCACTTGATATGTTTGCATATTTATTTAATAGATTAATCAGAATGAAAGAAATATCTTCTCTAAATTGTAACTAGAAATAGTATTGCTAAAACCACATTGAACTGTAAAATAAGCTTCCAAAAATAAACTTGATTCCACATTGAGGGTAAAAGGTAAGACTGGAGTTATTAGTGGGAGAGACCAGGCTGCACCCAGAACGGACACTGTGATCAACTTGTGTTACTCCTTTGTCTTGAACAGTTTTGAACAAATATAATCCAGACCACCCTTCACTGAAATACTGTCTAAAGCAGTAAGCAGAATAAAAAGTGGGATTGTATCTATCATGAGAATGTAATATTTTCATCTAACAACACAGGGTGTGTTTTTCACCTGCATTTTGTTGATGATCTTACAAGGAATGTTTGATTAAAGCAAAGAAAGGACATGCAGCTGTCATGTCTACCTGTGTGGTTGTTTTAAACCCTTTCCACAACATCAGTTCCACAACTTATATTTCTGCACAATGTTTTACATGGGATAGGAATGGATAGGAAGGATGACTTTATGTGTCCTTTGGCAACTACAGCAACATCTTCTGTTTTACGTAGTTTGAAGCAAGTTGCCTGGAATATTATTAGGAGTCAATTGCCAAGCGTCTCTTTAGAACACAGAAACAACGCTCGGCAGGTACAGAGGTCAGTAAATCATTCTGGTTAGGGCTGGTCCTAATTACTTTTTCCATGGAATTCAAGAAAAAATTAAATCCTCGGACAACTGTGTTCTGCCTCAGCATACACAGACACCAGAATATTTTGTAAGCAGATAGTTAATCTGTTTATTTTATATACTATATTAGGCCACTAGCCAATAGTTATTTCTTAGCCTTATTAAACAGTCCAAGGTTCTGAGTTCCCTGGTTGCAAGAGATTTCATTAGCCAAATACAAACCCTTTCGATAAACACAGGTGCTGACTAGTTTTCCTCCACAGAGCAGAAAAGGACAAAAAGGTGGGCAGGAAAAGCACAGTGCTGGGCTGTTACTTTGGGTGCAGTTTCAGCTGTGTGGGAGTGGTTACAAAGGGGAGATTTAGATTATATATAGGAAGAAATTGTTCCCCGTGTGGGTGGTGAGGGCCTGGCAGAGGTTGCCCAAAGAAGCTGTGGCTGCCCCATCCCTGGCAGTGTTCAAGGCCAGGTTGGACGGGGCTTGGAGCAACCTGGTCTGGTGGATGGTGTCTTTGCCCATGGAAGAACTGGATGAGCTTAAAGGTGCCTTTCAACTCAAGCTGTTCTGTGATCCTGTGATTCTGTGAAAACTCTTGTTCCTTATGGGGGAGCAAGAATTGTGCAAAGGTGTTTTGGAGGTGGGAGCTCCAGAGGACTGGGGGCAGAGGGAGGACAGAGATGCTGAGAGAACAAGTAAAGGGAAAGTGAAATTTCTGTGCTATTACTGGGAAAGTCCCTTCAACACCCCCAGGACTTTGGTACTTGAAAGTTTCACAGCTCTGAGAAGGAAAAAAGAATTGGCCTTTTCCTGTGAACTCCCCCACCTCCAAGTCTACATTCCCCCGCCTCTACATTGCCCACCTCATTTTGAACCATTTTCCCATGGTAGCTTATTTCTCATTATTACTATGCTGTGCTGCATGTGGCATCCACCAACACCACGCTGAGGGCAAGTAGCTGTGACGATGAGAAATGGGAGGCAAAGAGCAAATCTAGCAAAGATGAGTAACAGTGTCTTTTGTACAGCACACTGTACTTTTTGTCTTCCCCATCTCACCCATTTGGAGTAAGGTTAGCAGCGTCAAGGTTTCAAGAATATTTATCTTCTTGCTCATCTTCCTGTTTTTAAAGGACCAGACTGACATGGATCTTCACATAGGTCAAACATGTGGCTGCACAGTGTTTTTGCAAAGTTTGAATTGAAGAAATGAACCCATCATCAAGGAACCTTTCCTGACCTCAAAGGACCTGATTTTTGTTAGAGTGCAAGTAAAGCAGAGGCAGTGGAAGCTTTATGTATGCCTTACACACATCCTTCTTTCAATTTTGTCTGCATGCTTCCAGCAAGCGTTACAAAGGTTTTGCCAGACTGACAGCTTCAAGAAGCATCAAACATTTTATTAAACCTGCTTACTCGACAGAAAGAGGGATTTGGATGAACAAGTGGATGGATAAAATCCATTTTCATATATTCTCTACCAGACAAATTTGTGCATTGAACGCTGATGAGAATGTCACTAGTTTGGTGTTTTCCTTGAGGAGAAAAAAAGAAAAATAATGATCTTTGGATCAAAACAAGTCCACAAATGAGAAGATGGCCATTTATGTTTTCAGAAATAGGCATAGTTTAAGCTAGTTTTAATATCCCAAACAGGAGATCTAACCATGTAAAACTACTTTTTGGTGGGGGGGGGGAAGATTCACCATGCACAGTTCATGTTATAACCTGCCCTTTATACTAAAATGAAATACTTAAAAAAATTTATTTCCCATTGGCAAAAAATGTCTGTAAATTTACAGTAAAACAGGATTTGTCAAGTCAAATAGAACCTGGCATAAATTTAAGTGCATCTATTGGAAAACCCCCAAGCATTTTTTAGAATATTAGGGAAAAGTCTCAGTTGGCTGCCTTGTAAGTGATGCCAAAGGCACAGCTGAAGTTAAGGCTGTGTAGGCTGGCAGTGGGAAATCAGCATATGGCTCATAGGCAGTGGAGGCTCTGTACATCAAACAGGTTCCAGGTCTGCTAAGTTTGGGCCTGAAGTCCTTCAGACTCTCAGAGCAACCCAGGACAGAGGAGGATGCAACAAGTCATATTCCACCTCTTTCCCAGAGCCTGTAAGTTTTGTAACTGAAAGCCTTGCCTCAGGCAATTGTGTTAGGGTGAGGACAGCTTTAGTGCCCATATGCTAGTTCTGTGTTGCAGCGTATAAATGGTGTGGTTACAGCAGAATTTTAGCTTTAAATCTAAATTTACTTGCAGTCAGCGGCTTTTGGCACCATGTACTGAAAAGGCTTTTTTTTTATGTTTGGTGTTTTTTATTTCCCCTGGGTTAATCTGGTGGAAAAAAAGTTTAGATCATTTTCAGTGACCACATTTCATCACACGAATCAGGACCCCACGCTTTCATTTTACCCAGAGCAGACAGTAACAAACTGGGTATGTTCTGCAGTGATTGGGTGTTAAGTGTGAGTTTCTATTCATCACTTTTTATCAACTTACTTTTTTTATAATAAGCATCTGTTTCGGGGCTGCTGCTGCTGCAGATTGCTGGCAGCACCCTCACCGGAGCCAGCTCAGAGAGACTGCTTTCAGCATCTTTCAGCCTGAGCCTGTAAGATCAATTTTCTAGGCTGAGCTGAGCCCTGCATCCAAGGCAGAATGATCTCAGCTGACAACAGCACAGCAAGGGAGAGAAAAGTCTTCAGGTGGGTTCTCTGGACTACAGCTGTCAATGATACAAGCCTCACAGCAAAAAGTATGTTGGGTTCATTTCACTTTTTGGATCTACAAATGATTCACTGTTTTGGCTTTGTTTAGGCACTGTCAATGTATGTCTAAATGCTGCCTGTCTAGCTGTACCCTAGTGTGCCAGTACGTGGGGTTTGTTTTACTGTAAAACTGTCTTATAGTCATCCAGCCAATTAAGGATGTTTTGTTTTGCAGCAGTAGGTCATTAGACTCACCAGTGGATACAAGTTTATAGTTACTGGGTACTTCCCTGAAGCTCCCTTGTGGTTCATTTTCTAGTTAATGTTTCTTTCATTCATCAAAAGAAAGTCTGAAATGAACTCTAAGTAAGGATGCTTGCTTGTTCAGCAAGGGACTTAGAAACCAAACTTAACTTTCGTTCAAAAGGGTGACTCACCTGTGTGCAGAGGGCAGGTCTAAAGCCTACATCCCAGTAAAAAATGGGAGAAGCCAGGTGCAGAGATGGGCCAGAGGGTCAGCCTGCTGCTGATTAACTGCAAAGGTATGGATCCTCCTCAGGGAGCCTTTTTTAAAGCAATCTTCACTCGTATGGAGTACTGCCTTCAAAAAACATTGTTGAAAAGTAAGCTAATAAAGCCTACCTCATCCTCACTTGAATTTAGATAATACTGGTGAGTTGGGTGAAAGTGGGATAACTTTAGAATGAATTTCCTACCCCAGTTCCTCTTCTTTCCCCTTCACAGAGTTGGGAGTCACTTGTCTTTCTCACTTGCATGTCTCCACATCAGTATTTCACAAGACACCTCTTGTGATGGAATCATGATGCACCTTTGGGCACCCCCGTAAAGCGCCACCTAAACAGAGGTAGATCAGTCTGACGAATCAGTATGGCAAACATATTTTTTGTTCAGTCACAAGTGACGGTGAATAGCATTACACTGTGAAAGACAGACCCTAGGTTGCTTTTCTAAATACTAGTCCTTGTATTACAGAGGCACCACAGACAGCGTGTAGGCTCATTCCTCTGGATCCCATCACTGTGAGATGCAGTGGGTTTGTAATTTATCTGTCTACGCAGACACATTCTGCTTATTGCCACAGAACCTGCCTGCCTTTCTAACTGCCACAACCGCAAGAACTGATCTTGCATGCAATCTTGTTTCCTTCCTGGCCTGCTGCAGCAGAACAGCACTTCTGTTGCGTGCTACCCATGTGAGACAGCAGACAGCGTAAGGATTTGCTGCAAATTACTGGGTGTCATTTTTAATGTTTTCCTTCTAAAGCAGTGTAAGTTGGGGCCACCTGTTTCTTTCATGTCCTTGTCCTGTTTACATTTACTATCTAATACAAAGGAGAAGACTGTTTAAGGTTTAGCAGCCCTGAAGTGTCCTCTTAGGTTTTTTTTTCATGCCTGAGAAGGGCTATAGAAATATCTTTTAAGATGGGTCAGTGATTCATGACTCAGTGTCATTTATAGAACCTTCTAGCAGGTGCTATAAGATTGCCAGGTTGGACGGGGCTTAGAGCAACGTGGTATAGTAAAGGGTGTCCCTGCCTGTGGCAGGGGGTTGGAACTGGGTGAGCCTTAAGGTCCCTTCCAACCCAAACCATTTGTGATTCTATGCTTTCCTGTAGGGAGGGATGCACTCCATATACGAAGACACTCCTGAAATCATCTTTTTTCCTAAGGCTGAGGACATGATAAAACAGGGACATATGAGGGACTTGCAAGAGTTTAGAGAATCAGTCTTTGGTGTGTGTATTTCCAAACGGGACAACGTGATATAATTGCAGAATTGGCTTCTGCATGGATTGGGGGTTTTCTTAGGTCACTGCAGAAATATTGATTAAAAAAAGAAATAAACATAAGTCACAGCGTTGAGCCTTTCATTTCAAAGTTTTTGACATGATGTGTGGCAAAAGAATAGCCACCTTTTAAGGAGGGAATTTGAATGTAAAACACGAGTGATGTGGAATCCTAAGCGCAACCAACTTCATCAGGGAATTTTACGTCAGCAGTGTGCATTTATCAGCAATACTTGTTGATGAGGCCAGATGAGGATGTTTCCGGGGTCTCAGGTTTATCTTTAGCCCAAAGATCTTCCTAGGACTTGGTCTGTTACTGACTCAGAGGGCAGATCGCCAGCTGAAGCGCTGCCAAAGCCACTTCCTGCCGCGCCTGCATTTTCTTTGGAAACTACTGAAGCAGTGCTGGCTTTGGTTAGATTAGTAAGAACTAAGCCCAGGGCTGTGCAGACTGTTAAACCTCACAGCCCGGGTTTCAGTTATGTGTCTTGATCACACAACGGTAGATATGCTATTTCCATCTGAGCATAAATGTCAGAGCTTCCTCTCCATACTTACCAACTGCCAGTGCTGTGGACCATGGTTCACTCCATGAGCATCTCTAAATGCATGTATTAAATAAGAGTTGAATTCTCTACAAAGTGCTCCAGGGGTTCAGCTACAGGTTTTATTTTTAATTTTTTTTTTTTTTGAAAGGCTATGAGATTTATTTTTTTAGCATCCAGGGTAGGGAAGTAAGTTTCTAAAGCAACAGCAGCCATGGCATTGTATCATCCTACTCTTCTAACATCTCTTCCCACTTCTCTAGACTTCATCGCCAAGAACTGTAGTTAGTGCATCCTGGCCTTTGTGGTAAATGATCTCAGTTGCAGCCAGCACCCTGGACTATTTAGAGGATACAGTGGTGAGGGGTGAGATTTCTAACACTTTGGCAGTCAGACACATCCTCCACCCTGCCTGTAGCTTTCAGAACTAGCAGCCTCTCACATTGGACTGCTTTATCTAAACCCAAAGCACACCCATACTGAGGCCAGGCTGACACTAAAACTCACAGATATAAAAGCCATGAAAATTATGAATCGACATTTATTGATATGTACAGAAGAGGTACAACACTTAGTGAAATATTATATTCATGACTATTTCCAGTATAGAAAGAATGTCTAGTTTGTTTTATACATGTAAGTTACAGAAATCAGTTCACACCATAAGAAAGCATTAAAAGCAAATGACTACCAATTGTTGAACTAAAAAAATCAGACTCAGTCTATGAGGCATTCGAGCTACAATTTACAAGAACAGAGCCCAGAGTTGGGAGAAATTTTATCATCTGTGTTCAAGATTCTGTGATTCAATACAGATTTCATCCTTCGGTGACAAGTTTCAGTTTCTGGTTGTTCAAAGAATGGCAAATACAGAGTTTCTGGAAGAGCAGGAACGAAAATCAAGTGCTATATTTCTGTCGCTATATTAATTATCAGAATGATAGAGTTCCTGCAGAAAAGACTGTTTTTAGAAAATAGTGTACTTCTGTAGTGGTGAGAGGAAAGAAAAGCTGATAAAAACCATGTAACTGCTTTCAAGATCTTCTAGTATTAGTTGCAAATGATTACTGGTAGTGGCTTTATCTCCAATTGTCTTCCACTACTTAAACACTATAATAATACTACTATCAAAATGAAATTCATATGCGTAGGTATGTGGGCATCTTACAGTAAGTTTTCAAAATTTCAGTACTTTTTCCACCTTTTTCTTTGTGAAAATGTCCTTGATAAAAGCTGCTTATAGCAGCTAGTCAAAACTATGGTATCTTACCAAATCAAATAACTTACACTCAAAAGAAGGATGATTTTGTTTTTCCTCTTACACTGACAGAAAATGTAAGGGGTTTCATTGTTGTAAATAGAGAATATCAATGCAAATGAGAACATAACTGGTACTAAAACATCTGAATGATTTGTATGGATGCTAAATACAATCAAGACAATTTTTGTGCTGCGTAATAGCTTAGGAAAAGATATTATGCTGAAATTATCTTTGTTCATTTTTTCTAAATTCAGTGTTTTCTTTGTAATAACAACATCATCTTGTTATTAACAGCTAGCAAAATAGCAATTTTCCCCTACAGTAAAAGAATTGAAACATAGGCTTTAACTATTATCACCTTACTCATACTCCCTGTGCCTTTTATTTCCTGTGATGTAAAGAAGTTGTGCAATGGTTGGACTTGATGATCTTAAGGGTCTTTTCCAACCTAAATAACTCTTATGATAATTTTAAAATAAACTCCACTGTAGATAGTGTACAGCATGCAATTTCAATGGGGAACTTTTTGAGTGTAAGGAAAAGACCAACCTTACTGTTTTTCCTTTTCATTCTTTTGACATGAAACACCAGAAAACATTCCAGCTCATAACTGGTCACTTTTAAGAGGGGACAAGGGATAATGAATAGGCAGTACATAGTATGGCAGTGTATTATTCATACTGAAGCACCATAATGTGATGGTTCATCAAGCGGGATGCTTCAACAAGCAGGATGCTTCCTGTGCTTTGGGGCCTAATTTTATCTCTTTCCACTCACAGAGGATGATTATGAGATTGAGGCCCAGGATATCTAGGGATGAACCAGCTTCTTCTTGCTGTCCCAAGCTCTTTCAGAACCACCAGAAAAGTCTTGTTTTTTCTCACATATCTGAACTGTAGCCCTGATTTCAGAAATTTTTTGCCACAGACTATATCCTTCATATGTCTGTTTTATGATCAGACATACTTTTTGTGACTAGCAAACAGGCCTGTACAACAATCACAGTAACTTGAGAAGCATTTAACTTTGCATTTCATTTCCAAATAATTATTAATACACTTTTTATCAATGAGAGAAACAGTGCACTTTTTGTCTACAAGTGTATCCATCTTTCACAGAGGGTGCTCCTGCCAAGGGAATGAAGCAGAGGTTCCTACTCTGACCCCTCAGGCACTCTGGAGAGAACAGGCAGCCCCATGCAGCCTTTTCCTGTCCCAGCCAGGTGACTGCACTTGATTTCCTGGCATGTGTAGGCAAGGAGGACCTGGAAGCGACTCAGAGGGATCCTGTGATGCCATGATGTGACTAAGGGCTGAACAGCGCACAGAGTCAAAAGCAGCCAGGGCATCCTGCAGGAATGTAGTTAATTTGATTTCCCCTTATTCACTGTGCCAATTTAAACAGTGACTTACTTAACTTATGGTGATAAAGAGTCCCTACATTTCAAGCAAACAAGAATAAAACAAAACAAAAACTAATCATTCTAGGTAAACACTAATTCTTACTGATGTCATAACAACTACATTCACAAGGCAGTAAATCTATGCTGCGAACACTTTCACTCACTGCCAGGGAACTACACGCATGCAGATACTAACACGTACCACACTGGTTAGATAGCTGAAAACTAAAAATAACATTTTTACCGTAAGTTGGCTGCATACATGATTCTGAATGTTATCAGAACAGGATACTCCATAATAGACAGATAAAGCAGTCACTAAGCAGTGGAAACTAATCAACTGAATGGCCAAAAGGAAACAAACACAGATATAAATGCCAAACAGAAAGTAGAACAGGATTTTAAAAGACAGTCTAATTTTCTACTATGACTCAACACACAGAAACCAATTACATGAAATTAGAGCACTGCTATACATACTGTATACACCATTTCACTGAAATTACATGTCGATAGCTACATTATCTACACTAAGTGCAGAGAGGCACTGGACATCATGCTTCAACAAAATGTCAAAACTGGTATTAATAAAGTTTTACAACTATTAGTAACTCAGAACTATTCTACCTGCAGTTCCTATTAAGATAATACCTGGTACATCTGATTCAAAGTACAAGAAAGAGAGTAAAACACAAGGATATATCAACACACTTCCTACATATATATCTACTATGAATTTAGACTCCAAAACCTCAGCAGAATAACATGGCCCCAGGGATTTCTGAATAGTTGAAGACATACCCAGTATAAGTCACACTGGGGCAGCAGTAATTTCTATTCGATGTTTGCTTTGTTTTAAATGACAGTCAAGGAGCTAGTAGGCCATAAAAGATTTTTAGTGATATAATTGTTATGAATATTTATATTAATTTATTTTATTCATCTAAACCCAGTTCTTTTTTAATTAATTAGAAATTATTATAGACACAGCCTTAATGTCAGCAGGTATTTGCCTAATGGGAACAGGTGACCATAATAGAGAAGCAACTGCCACTTGCCCTGGCCAAAAGATATAGTGGTTGTTCTCTTTAAAATACATGAGAAAGCAGGAGGTATTTGCTCAGATGCTACCCAGTTAAACTGGTCCCAAAGTGGTGATGTTGGTCCTTTTCAAGAAGGCAAAGGTTGGTGGCCAAATCATGAGCTCTTTCCACAGGCTGAACTCATATACAATGTACTGTAGCAAGATAGACTGGGTACCTGATAACATATTTTTTGTTTATGCAGATCTCCAGTTTTCTTTAGCTGTATTCTGAGTCAGCCAATTATATGTGATCACCTCCTAAGAAGGAATTGCAAGATTTGGCAAAGGTAACACCAGGAAAAATGACAAAAATGAGGGATGATTGCCCAAAACAGTTAATCTAGAAGATTGTTCAGATTACTACAACATTGTTCTGTAATGAACTGCAGCATTAAAGGACATCTTAGGCTGACAGCTGGGCTTGCTCAGCCTGGAAAAGAGAAGGCTCTGGGGAGACCTTAGCGCAGCTCCCAGTGCCTAAGAGAATCAGGAAAGCTGGAGGGGCGCTTTTTACAGGGGCCTGTAGTGACAGGACAAGGGGGAATGGCTTTAACCTGACATTTAAAGGAGACATTTAGATGAGATCTTAGGCAGCTGTTCTTCCCTGTGAGGGTGGTGAGGCCCTGGCACAGGTTGCCCAGAGCAGCTGTGGCTGCCCCACCCCTGGCAGTGTTCAAGGCCAGGTTGGACGGGGCTTGGAGCAACCTGGTCTAGTGGAAGGTGTCCCTGCCCGTGGCAGGGGGTTGGAACTGGATGAGCTTTAAAGTCCCTTCCAACCCAAACCAGTCTGTGATTGTATGATTCTATGATCTTGAAATTCCTATTTGCTTTTTGCATTTTGTGCTTTGTTTATAATTCATTACTAAACATAACACAAAAACATTTCACCCATCCTAAATGTTATAAGAAAACTGTTTTTTCTCCTAAAGTACAAATTGCCTATAAAGGATTATCCCTTACCTTATATGGGTATATAGAAAATCTTCTAAGAAAATATTAGTGTGTCTGTAAAGTACAGATACTAAGTAATTTAGTTCAGTCTACACTGTAGTTTCCAGAGAACAAGTACAAACTCCTAAAACCTGTATTAATAACTAGATCAATATTGAGCATATCATATTTAACAATATAAATATATACGCAGCTTTTTCCGATGCATTCTACAAGTGAGAGTTCACACCAGATCCTAGGAATTGTGACATATTTAAGAAAGAAGCAAGATATGTTGGATGGAAGTGTATGCAATTGTCTTTAAGAAGGAAGGTCAACCTGTAGTCCTCATGAACTCACAAGCCCATACAAACATCAAAATGGAAATGCTACAATCTACAGTACTGACTGCAAAATCAATTTGTAAACACAGTTTGCATCCAGTCTTTGAAAAACTGTAGGACAAAAAAAAATATAAAAGAATGATATAAAAATCCCTGTGAAATATCCTATTTATGTACAAAGCAATATACAGGCACCTGACAATCCAGGTTGTGTGATGCTGCCTATAATGGTTTCCCTTCATGTAATGCTGTGTGCCACAGAGCATCATTAATAACAATTTAAGGACTCCCAAATTTTGGTGATTCATACTAGAGGGATTGGACACTCTGGCATTGATTGGCATCAGCTCCACAGCAGATGCAGTTGGATGTGAAAGGGGATCAAATTTGAGTGAAATGAGAAATCTCGCAAGTCTTTTTGCCTCCCCAAATCCTGCACTTACTTAGCCTGTTGGTTATCTCCATCCTGAACTAGTAGAGACTGAACTAGTAGTTCAGTGGCTCAATCACGTGTTCTCGTTTTTTCAGTGTTTGAAGCCTGGGTTTTCCACAAAACTCATAATTGCAAGTGCACAAACACCTTCTCCATTAAGATTTGTGTCAATCCCACATTGAAGTCACTAGATCTCACCCAGGCAGGTGAAAATGTCTCTGGAAAGGTGGGCACATGCAAGGGATGTTTCCTCAGAGCCTTGTGCCAGGGAGCTCGCTCAAACAAGATGTAAAAGAATTATCATCACCTGGGCATCAGCAGTGGTTTGACTCATTCATAGCAGCAGATTTCAATTTAACTTCCAACATGATCAGGAGGAAAAAATGAGGGAGACACCCATTGTACAGACAGTACTCAGTCTGGGGGACCACAGAGAGACAAGCCCTAGTGCCTATGTGGGGAGAAAGGTCATCAATATGATTGGAGGGAAGAAAATAACTCATCTTCCCAAGAGTGCAGGAAAAGGAGTTTCTACATAGTCATATATGGTGAATTATTGCCAAGGCGAATTGTCCCAGTGGACTATACACCTATCATAATAACTACTATGAAAAATACCTTAAACGTGGCCTTTGAAGTAACAGTAAAAAAATCAAGGATAGTCCTCTGGCTCATAACAGGATAATATTACAGTACAGTTTTATAAAGTGCCCTTCCTTATCCTTCTGTAAATTAATTCAAATGCATCAATAAAAATAGATAATGGAACTTCATGAAATGAGAGATAGTTACATCTTTATATTTCCACAAAAGGATTTTTTTGAGCCCAGTACTAAAGATAAAGCCGATTGCAGAAGTGTATGTCAGAGGTGAGGTTTAATACTGCCTATGGTTTGGGGGATTTGTGCGATTGCTGCTTTGTTGCCACAACGGGGCTGCAACAACACAAGCAAAAGCAAGGAAACAAGAAAATCCAGGCAGTTGTCAGAATAAATCTGTTCAAACACTGTCACTGCAGTTTCTCGACAAGCAGTCTGCTCTTCTGAGTATCTATTGCTGGGAGACTTGAGTCTAGGAGTGATGGAAAACAAATCAGAAATCTATACTATATTCTTTAAAGTGGCACAAAGTTTGGAATTCCATGTGCTTTGAGAAAGAAACGGAGATCCACTGTATCTCCCGGAAGAAATGCAAAAACCCTTTATTTTTGTGCTGAGTTTTAAACTCATTGCTGGACTTGTAGCATAGAAACAATCAGACAAAAAAGCAGCATCTTGACAGAAATCTTTTGGATGTGATAATCAACGTGATTATAAATAGCAGACAAAGACTATTCCCTGGGATGGGATTGTGAAATGTCTTATAACTTAACGGAGCCAGGAAGTGACTTGACCTTTCCTGGAAGCCCATGACTCCCATAGATTTCAGTGGGGTTTTCATGTAGTAAGAGCATTGAAGACACAGGTTTTACTTCAACAAACACAGTTTTTCAAAGACATACCGAGTTTCTACGCCAATTCAGACGGAAAGAGCACGTCCCATAATATGGTTCAAATGGCTTATCTTTAACTATTTGAAGCGTCTTCATCTTTCTTACAATGCTGGTGCAGCCTTTGTCTTTTAAGGGAAGCAATGGAGAAATAAATTCACGAACAAAGTGCTCCATCACTTTCATAGTTTCAATGTTCAGTGTGCTTTAGTTTCAGCGGACAGATGCCAACTTAGCTCCCGCAGTAAATGCAGACAGCAAATGCATAAGCATGTACTTAATTAAGCATGCAATTAACTGAGTCTTTGCCTAGTCTAGACTTATCCATACGCCAGTGTGCTGTCAGCAAGCCAAAGGGCAAAGGATATTGCAGTTGCACAGACAACAGGGGAGGGGAGGAAAGGGGGCAGAGCAGCAAACGAGACGAATGTGCGAAGAAATGTATATCTGTTTAGGAACTACACAGAAAACAGGTCACTATCCATCCACTGTGCTTTTCCTTTAACTTTGCTAGCACTGTGAACAAATGCAAAAGGTTTTCCAGATCCAAATTAGTGCATCCACACTCCTAGCGAAGGTAAAAAGAGACTGGCCAGTAACCAGCATGGTCTGCTGGAATGTGAGCCTTGTATTAGCTGAGGTGGCCAGCCCCTGTGTTATTTTCTGTTTGTTTAGTTAAGTAGCAACCCGGCCCCTTGTGGAATGAGCAAATCAAGAAATGCAAGCCAAGAGTGAGTTACATTTTCCCAGAGAAATGGATAGCTTTTTGATGGTTAAATACAGTGCTGAACCAGAGTAACACTATATTAATCATTCCATCAGGCTAAAAGCAGAAGAGTATACCAAAACCAACATTTCTTATTCTCCCACATCCACATTTAAATAGAGAAATACCATCACAATTATCTTTTGAAACATCCCTGAGTTCCTGTATCTACAGAGTTACTATTTTAAAATCACAGTCAGCTATTCTAGTCCTATCAAAAGACCCAGATTTATTCTCCCTTATGTGGGTGGGGTCTCTCTAATATCGTGACTTCCTCCCCTAGTCTCCATCCAAAGAAGCGTTCTTCAAAGGACAATCTGTCCCAAGTGGATAAGTGTAAGCATATTCTAAGTCTTTCTTCATATGCAATTTTGTGGAGCTGCCGAGTCACATGTTGCTGGCATTCCTGTTTGTTTCCAACTGCTAAACAGTTTCAAATGACAGCTAAAAGTATATGGGCCAGTTTTCTAAAGCTACTTGCAAGGCAAGAAATCAGAGTCACTGCTCCTAAGAAACTGCTTCAGTGAAGAGGATGGAAACTCATCTCTTAATGGGAAGCCGTGCTGTGAAACCTCTCAAGAATACTGGATATAAACCGGAGTAAACACTGTGTGTTATTCTTGAATATAACTATGACTCAAGCCACAGCAAATTTCACTTGATGTGAGCCAGCACCCTCAGAGTAGGTAACATTTTAGAGCACCTACGCACCATCCCAGGCACATTTCTGGCACATAACACAATAGTAAAAATGTCTTTTAATGCAAATTGTGAGAAGCAGCAGCATCCAGCTCTATAGGTTAACTCTGGATATGCCAATACTAAGGAGTGCAGAAATGAGAAGGCAACCTGCCTACCAGTTCTCTGAATATCCTACAATTTTATCCCTCACAAAAAAAAAAAAAAAGAAAAAGCTTAAGATGCTTCAGGAGGCCCCTGGAAAAGGTCTCCACATCTAATGCGTGTTGAAGACCTAGAGAATTCACAGTGGTTCAATATTTGTGAAATTATATAGGCCATTTTGCTTAGGATTGTACCTCTGCCATGCAGATGAGGACAAAATACAATGGCAAGAAAAATACTTCACAACAACAAGTGCTTAAATGAGGGATACTCTGGAAATGGACTTGATCTTGCACATCATTAATCAATCATACGAGTAGCCTGGGCTGGCTAAGGTCTGTGTGCATTTTTGGGGATACTTATATGAATGCAGATGAGCAAAAAGCATATTATGTTTATATTTTAATAGCTTCTACATAGCCAAATACCGCTCTACAGTTAAAGATATTATTCCTGTTTAAACCCATGACAGGTCTGAGCATAGACACTGAATGGCCTATTTCCGTAAACGTTTCAACTGTGTTTTCTACCATTTTTAAGTTCACGCTCATGTTTTGATTCTTTTTGAGAACCTCTGAGAGCTTTCCCCAAAACTGCACAAAAACTTGTTCTGTGGGTGGAGCCCCCCAAGGCCACATGGCTCAGCTTTGCTATAGAACATAGTGTAATGGCATTCATCAGTGTCTAAAAATTGCTGAGTATTAACAAGCACCTTTAAAAACATTTCACAGGGTGATTATTGTGACTGTAATTTCTTCTGACCAGATGAATCAGCTATACTATGCTGACAAACACCACCTCGTTAATTCAAATGCCGTGTGCTCTAAAAACATTTCTCTGACATTAGAGAGTTACATGAACTGTTACTCTGAAAAAGAGAGAGATGTCTATTCAGTGTACTGGACTAATCCTGAAATTCTGCTTTATTCTTCATTCAGTCCTAACTCTGGCCAAATTCTATTAAACACATATGGAATTTGCCTTAGCAATGAATTCAGGATTTAGCCATTCTCTGAAATACGACATATATTTGAAAGATGGCTTTCAATTCATCCTAGATGTCACTGATGATCACATTCAAAACCTCCCAGTTTCTTAGAGTAATGGATCCAGAATTTGCTTATAGCTCATTATCAAGCACCCAATCATGACATCCACGAGCAGTCTTAGTAGTACCTTACTTGACTAGTCCTGTCCACATGAGGAATCCCTCTGACATCAGTGGAGTAGGCTGAATAGTAAGGTGCTACCTGCTTTGATTAAAAATGGAATAACTGAGCCCATGGTATTCTGGATTTTGTACATCAGGCATAGATTTAGTAAAGGAACTACTACCCCTCCAATAATACTGCCTTGTATTGCATGATGCATTGTGGTCAAAAGGCAGCACAGCCCCATCATAAAATAAAGGCTGCACCTGCCCTGGGACAGCTGATAAAAAAAAACCATCACGTGCACATACAAATCTAAGGTCTTGTCTTGATGCTAAGTATTAGCTATACAGATCTAACAAAATGTCTGTGATACTTTACTGACTTCTATACACTAATCTTGCCCCTGGATCTAGGTTCAGTTTAAAGTACAACTAGACATAAAAATACAGTGCTTGTTGTTATTAAAACAAACAGAAATCTTTATGAAGATTTTCAAAAGATATTTTATCCATACTGTGCTAAATAGATCAGGTATGCCACAAGAGTCACCAAAACACTTGAAGGCTTATGTGGTGTTATGTTTCTCCTGTATGTGTGACCCTGAGTCCCTATAGTGAACTGTACTGGCACTTTGATCTTCCCATTTTGCAGCATTGACATTCTCCGTGTCTTGAATGAAAGGGGAGGCGGGTGAGAGCACATTGCATTGCATGGAGTGTTCTCCAGCTGCATCATCCAAACAGTAACCCAAGGGAGACAGATGGTTATGGATCATTGCTTGGCAAAGACACTACAATGACCTGATGAGATCTTTCCTAAGTTTCAGTTAAGAAATTAAGTAAGCTGAAACTGTAGATGTTAAATAGAAAAAAAAAAAGAGAAATCTTCTTGGTTCATGGTATCTTTTGTCAGAAGACAGCTTCAGGGCTTATTAAAGATGGAGCTAGAAATCTCTTCCTTCAGTTTTCACGCTTCCAAGGCTCTTCTTCGACAATACTGAAGTCTGCAGATTTGCCATTGGTTGCCAGTGTTACCTGCAAGTAATTATCATCAACAACTGACTTAAAAGCCAAGGCACTTTGACAAGTCATGAGTTTTACATGGAAGATCACGATATTTACAGTAATTACATACACCATGACTTATTAGATATGTAAAATGTATTTATTCAGAATTCACAATACTCCCAAAGAGTGAAACTCCTGTTCATTTATCACACTGACTAGAAAACATTAGTAGTAGGAAAGAAGTTCCACATTTTCTTAGCCTTTGCTGTAAGAATTTGTTTGGTTTTTGGTTTTGGTGTGGTTTTTTTGTTTGTTTTGCTTTTTTTTTTTTTCAATAAGTGCTTCAGATTCTACACCTTGCTATCTCCTTTAGTTTTCTCTAGATTATTTCAAAAACAGATCAATTTTTTCCTTTTTTTTTTTTAAGGTAGAAATCCATATTTTTTTCAGTGGAATTTGTTAGCAAAGCAGAATAGCTGATGCAGGGACATGAAAAATACTCAAGGCCAGAATAATCATAGAAACTCACCTATAATTATGTCACCTTTAAAGAAATTCAGGAAAAGATATGTTGTAAAAGCACTGTTCATCATACCATTCTTTCTAACAATGTAATGAAAGATTTTACATGTAGTCAGGCCACAAATTCAGAGTAATGCTATGCTTGTCTCACCCAAAATACAGCAAAACATCACTCTTGCTGTGAAGATATCCGCCATTTTTTTTAGGTTTTAAGTATGGTAGAAAACCTATAGTGATCTACCAACTTACAGTATACACTGGCCAATATGTCCCAGAAATGACTACAAATAAATCCATGCTTCAAGAAAGACAGATCCAGCCAAATGGCTTTAAAAATTCTAATAAGCTAAAACGTCAATTTAGTTTTACAAAAGTGATCTAGATCTTTATAACTGTGAAAGAACCTTTCATTTAATTCCAAATGGATGGCTCACTCTTTCCTAACTTACCTTTGTAAGTTAACATCCTCAGCTTCAAATGAAAACTTAAAGACAGAGCTGAAATTCCCTATGCTGGATAAACTGGATGCATGGAAGCATGGGGACATGGAAACATGACAAAATGCACTGATTTTTGAAGCAAAGTCAAGCTTTTCTTATATAATTGAAAGGGGGGGAGCATGCAAATACAGGAATGAACAGCTTATTCAGAAATGAAAATCACATAGAGTCATGTGAAATATGGTAATAAAAAAATACAAAAATATCGTGCAATAACAACCACTCTACCCCCATATAAACTACTTATTAATAATATACATTGACCATGCAAAATTATAAACTACTAGAGTTATACGTGGAATATATTACAGAAAGTAAATAGAAACGGCATGCTAGTAGATTAGCTTTCCCAAATTCTGACCAGAGTTGCAGTAAGCTTTTCAACCCACCAGTGCATTTGACAGGATGAAGAGATGTCCCTTCAGATTTAACAGCTGGCTGTTTTGAAGCACCAAATCCTACACTCTGTTGCCTTTGCTCCTTTAACCCTTGGGAGCTGTGACCTCTCCAACATGATCCAAATGCTTTGCAAATGCCAGCATATATTCTACTCATAGCTTATAAAGTAGACCATAACATCACATGCTTTTGGCAGTTTGCAGACAGACACACAGACAAGACTAATGATCTCCTGAAAGTCAGTCTTGTGCCCAATCCAGTAAACCCTGGCTCTTTTCATGAGTTTTAAAGTGCAAAAGATACCACACTCAGAGCAAATCTAAAACAATGAAAAAGGACAAATACCTTCAGGTAATAAATCACTGGTCCTAAATTTTAATTAAAGGGTGTGCTTAGGAGGATGACCTACCACACCATTAATTCAAGTTTTTGAGGTAAGCTACTACCTCAACTGATGGAAATGATGGAAATGAGAAACTGAAGGAGGAAAGAAAGTGCAGCAAGTATTGCATCAACAGGCTACTACTTTCTAGCTTACTTTTATCTCTGTGCAAATCTGAGTGGAAGGAGATAAAATTATCTGTATTCAGTTCCATGAACCTGATTCAGGTAGAATAGCTCAATTTGTATTAAACTCACTGAAGTTAGCATAGTCTATTTCACCAAAAAACAGTTTTCCAAAAGTTCCAAAAGACATTATCCAAAAAGTGTGTGTATGCATGCTTATTTTAATGAAAAAAATCTTTAATCAAATGAGATCTTTCTTTTCAGTGAGTTTCTTTTTTCCTTCAAATTTTTCTCTTTTGTGCCCTTTTCTCTTTTGTGGACATTATTTTTTAAGTTTTTGTATCATGTATTCTCTTTCCATTTCAAAATTCTTTTTCTTCGTTTTATTTTTCTCATGGAAAAAGAGTGGGTGACGAGGAAGGGAGAGCCATATCAGATCAAAATGTTTGTTTTAATTTTAAAAACTAATTTTATTAAAAACTCAGAAGATTCAGGGGAAAAAATAAGGATAAGATGAAAGGGATTTATGTCCTGAATTCAGTATTAAATTTCCCCATGAATATTCAGGTTTGGCCTGATATTATCTCAAAGTAAGCATTAGGAAAAAATATTCTGAAAAATATTTCCATCCAGGTTGGAGACAGGTCAAAGTGATAGAACAGGAATTACGTTTCCAATACCTATGGTGATCTTCTAATGGACTTAGTGTAGGCATTTATAGTTAGATACTGGCTCAGTTGTGGCAATTGGAAGACACAAGAGAATCTGTCTGAATAAATGGCTGAGGTAGGTTCACTGGCAAATTCACCACATTGAAGACAGTGTACAGGACCAGATCAAGGTATCAATAAATAATAGGAAAAAAAAAAACCTATGAAGTCAGAATTTCCACTTTTTTCTACTCTCTTTCTCCCCCTTTTCAAAAACTCTCTTGATTTTAAACTGTCCTGTCCTAATGGTGGGTGCTTCGTAAATTTTAAACCACTAACCTCCCCAGTTGTTTTCTCATTCAACTGGTGGGGTTTCTCAAGCTCACTTTCCTCTGATCAAGATGTTATTATTACTACTAGTAATCCATGTTAGTTACAGCAAGGATTAGAGAGAGAATACAACATTTGTGACTTAATGACTCAGGAATGATGATGAAAGCAAAGTGTAAGCATGCTGTAGGAGTGCAGGAGCATTCTGACGCTAAAGTGCATTCAACATGTCCATCTCTGAATAGCATATCATCAAGGCAGTCAGCAAATGCAAACACCTGTATCTGAATTGCAGCTATCCTTCATTTGGGTTGGCAATTAAGTTCTCTGTTGCCATAGAAAATTAAGTAAATGTCCATAGAAGGTGATGCCATATTCTCTGTGTGTTGGCATATTCCATAATACGTTGCATCTTGCCTTTTGATATGTAAACAATGTACATGATTTTTTCCCCTCAAACAACAACTTTTAAGAAGAGTGCAAAAACCATCTTTTAAACTGCTCAAATTCATTCAAAATGTCGAGTTCATGGACCTTGTTGTCACATTGTTATTTGCAGAACAATTTGAAAAATACATGCAGGTTAAAAAAATAAGATAAAGCATGCAGTGCTATATACATGTCTCAATATCCATAAATGTGAAAGGTACCTTGCACTCATCTACTATGACTGAGTTGTGAGCTGCAAAAACACATTGGTTTGAGTTGTTTTCCCTATGATTTTTCATGTCGTCATAGATTGACTGAGTCTTGGTCATTTCAATGTCTTCATGACCTTTATGGTGGGAATCAATGTTGTCAAGTTCTGCCTTGGAAAGGTGGTAGACAATGCCAGCACCAAAAGAATCCCCCACTACATTGACTGACGTTCTCATCCGGTCCCTACAAAAGAAGCAAAAGGCAGAGACTGAATAGCATGAAAGGAAGAAAAACTAGGGCATGGCAGCCCTGTTCATGTTACAGTTACTGTATTTATTCCAGGAAGTTCAAGGCATCTTTAGAAGAGAAAGATGGGAGTTTTTGAAGCCTGTTTTCTCAGGGGACTTTTTCAGATGGAGGATGTGCAAACTCCCATGTCCCAGCTGCTCATACTCATGGATTTTGGCAAAGAACTTGTGCTAGGGACACAGCCAAACTGCAGAGTTGTGCTTGACAAATTTCTCCAGCTTCTGGAGCTGAAGTTTTCAATGTCAGGCTGCCAGGCTCACATCACTGCCCTCGGTTTAATGAGAACTTATCAGAGCACTGAAATTAATGTAGACAAGGGGAAAGGATTTTGGACCCTGAAGACTTCATCAAAGTGTTCTCATTTCTGGGACAGATTAACAAATGGCCTCTCCCTTTATTCTCAGTGAACCAACTACAGGTTAAAAAATGCCTGAAATATCTCCATGAAGCTCAGGCCATCAAAGCTCCTCTCCCGGCACCATCTTTGCAGATGGTCATCTGGTAGCGTGGCACCATGCCCACTCACACTACCATATGCCAGACCTTGGCATATGAGATGACCAAAGTGGCCTACAAAATGATGAGCCTGTGACAAGTAACTAGTCCCCTTTGTTGTAGGAGGATGACAACAGAGGTTCCCAAGCTTCATTACAAAGAGATATATTTGTTGGCACTTCCTATACAGGATGCCATTGGACAGACATACCATCTTTCTCCTGTCTTCTTTTTAGAGTGCGGCTCAATCTGTCAGCAGTGAACCCATTGCTGTGGATTCTCCCTGATCTCACAATTCTGCCCCAAACCTGCCCCAAATTCTGCAAAAAATGAAGATCCTACGGAGCACTGCAGGACTATGGGCTCCTGCTATCTTTCCTACTGACCATGTATTGCACATATTGAAATCATTTACAATCTAATTTGCCTCTTCATATCTGAACTAAACAAGACTCCTAAAAACCTTCTGACTGAATTTTGAGCTACTGCAACTACTAAAACTACTCCAACAACTATGTCTAGCTTTTTCAAATAGGTCAGGGAAGTGATTACACTGATTAATTCTCACAAGTATATCCACGAAGACTCATTTACACAAATGGCAGGTTGAACAGTGTGGACATTTGCCAAGTGTCAGAAAACCCAGAATTTAGGACCTCATTTCCCAAGAGAGTGACTAATTAGTAAACACCCTTTCTAATATTTTTGGTATTAGATTTGTGTGACATCTCATTTTCCTGTAGAACACCAAGGGAAAAGACCAAAATATATAACACCCAAACTGAAAAACATTAGTTACACATGCCTGTTTATGGCCATACAAGATTTTGAGCCCTTTTTAACATTCTTTTTCTCAGTATCTGTAAAACTGCTTTTGCCAGCTGTGGAACTGCATTTCTTTTTAAGTTTCTCCTTTCCCTCTCTACATTATCATGCTTATGTGTTTGAAGTTCATGGTATAATATCTTAGTTGAAACAGCTCTTTTATATGTTTTTGTCATCAAAAGAATACCTCGGAGGAAAAAACTCCTCCAATAACTCTCCCCAAAACCAAACAAACCAACAACCCATAGGAGGAAATCATCCTTCTAGTTTGGCTTCACACAGATGAAATGTGTGAACCACTTCTGTTCCATGCCTGTGAAGGATGCTTTAAACCTGGTCAGAGCGGCAGAAGAGGAGAAGATGAATTTTTGAGTGTAATTTTGAGTTAAGACAATCAACACCGGAGCGGGAGAGAGATCAGCGTCCAGGAGCCTCAGCTCTGAGAGACAAGAGCCACCGAGGGAGCCTCAAGTCCTCGACAGGACCTGCCCAGGAGCCGGCAGCTCAGCTGACGCGAGCGAGCAGCTGACTCACACGCGGCGGAGCCTGAAGCAGCGGCACCAGCGCTGACTGGGAGAAAACCTGCCCCAGGGAGCGCGGGCGAGCAGGAGTGCGGTGAGGCAGTTTGTGCGGGCAGGAGGGCGGGGTGGTGAGCACTCGTCGTGTGACCAGGGCCCGGTCCGGGAGCTCTGCTCTGGCTGTCCCGGCGGTGGCAGCGTAGGCACCCAGACAGAGCCGGTGAGAGGGGAGGCTGCAGGGCAGAGCTCGGGGTGCAGAGAGTGCCTGCACTGGTCTGGTGAGGGGAGGGTGCACAATGGGCAGGGCTGCACTCGGTGCTCCCTGGTGGAGGTCCTCCTGCAGCAGGGGCTGAGCTGCGGGATGCTGTTAATAGACTGCGAGATGTCAGGGAAGCTGAGAGGAAGCAGGAATGCTTGCTCCCGGCCCAAACTGTGCAGGGGCCTCGAGCTTCACCTCTACCTCATGAAGGAAAGAAGGAGGCCGTTAACCTGGGAAGCTGGGAATTAGTGACAAAAAAAAACAACAAAAGAAAAAAGAAGGAAAAGGACAACCAAAAGCGAGGGGCTTCCCCCTAAATCCCCTGTCCCCACGCAGAACCGCTTTGCTGTCCTGCAGGGGGCTAATGAGGAAGCGCACTCGAGCCAGAAACAGCCGGCTGATGCACTGCTAAAGATCTCTACTGGTGCTGCTAGGAAAACGCGGCGGGTCGTAGTAGTAGGGGACTCTACACTGAAAGGGACAGAAGCACTCGTCTGCCGGCCAGACCCCGTCTCAAGGGAGGTGTGTTGCCTACCGGGGGCACGGATCAGGGATGTGGCAGAGAGGCTGCCTGCTCTAGTAAGTCCCACGGGCTATTACCCACTCCTGGTGATACATGTGGGTGCTAGGGATATAGATAGCAGTAGCCTGGGGAACATAAAGAAGGACTACAGAGCCCTGGGGGAGGTGGTTAGGGGCTCTGGAGCTCAGGTGGTCTTTTCATCAATTCTCCAGGGTACAGGGGAGGACCTAAAAAAAGCTAGGAGGATTGGCCAGGTTAATAACTGGTTAAAAGGGTGGTGTCATAGTCAGGGATTTGGGTGTCCTGAACACAGGACCCAAGCTTGTAGGCCAGGTCTACTGGGGGCTGATGGAGCTGCTCTAAAGAGCAGTTTTGGTAGGAGGCTTGCCAGACTGGTCAAGGAGGCTTTAAACTAGCTGTGTTGGGGGAGGGGGGCATCATTCCATTCCAACACACCCAGTCAGTTGCCAGAACCTATAATAAATGCTTGGAGCAATGTAGAGATACCCAGCTGCTCCAGCCAATGAGCCGGCTTCATTTGGAGCTCGGCTCAGATGCCTCTATACAAATGCCTGTAGCATGGGGAACAAACAAGAGGAATTAGAGATGTGGGCACATCTATGGGGGTATGATATAATAGGGATCACAGAAACATGGTGGGATGGCTCCTACAACTGGAGTGTTGGAATGGAAGGTTTCAGGCTCTTTAGAAAAGACAGGCCAGGCAGGCGGGGAGGGGGAGTTGCCCTTTACGTTAGGGATAGGCTGGAGAGCATGGAACTCTGTCTGGGGATAGGTGAGCAGTCCACAGAGAGTTTGTGGGTCAGGGTTAAAGGGAATATAGCTATGGGAGACATTACTGTGGGCATCTGTTACAGACCGCCTGATCAAGGAGAACCTGCGGATGAAGCACTCCATAGACAGATAGGAAAAGCCTCACGCTCGCAGGCCCTTGTCCTCATGGGGGACTTCAACCACTCAGACATCTGTTGGAAGGACAGTACGGCCCGGCACAAGCAATCCAGGAGGTTCCTCGATTGTGTAGAAGACAACTTCCTTCTGCAAATAATAGAGGAGCCGACAAGGAGAGGTGCCATGCTTGACCTCGTGCTCACCAACAGGGAAAGGCTCGTTAGAAATGTGACTCTCCAGGGCAGCCTTGGATGCAGCGATCACGAGATGCTCGAATTTGAGATCCTCATGACAGTGAGAAGAGCATGCAGCAAGCTCACTGCCCTGGACTTCAAAAGAGCAGACTTTGGCCTCTTCAGGAACCTGCTTCGGAAGGTTCCATGGGATACAGCCCTAGAGGGCAGAGGGGCCCAAGAATGTTGGTTGATATTCAAGGATCACCTGCTGCAAGCTCAGGAGTGTTGCATCCCAACCAGAAGGAAGTGCAGCAGGAGGGCCAGGAGACCTCCTTGGATGGATAAGGAGCTCCTGAGGAAAATTTGAAGGAAAAAAGAGGCTTATAAAAGGTGGAAGCAAGGACAGGTGGCATGGGAAGAGTACAGGGATATTGTCCGAGAAGCTAGGGACCAGGTTAGGAAAGCTAAGGCTCAGTTAGAATTAAACTTAGCTAGAGGTATTAAAGATAACAGGAAGGGATTCTACGTACGTAGCAAATCAAAAACAGACTAGGGAGAATGTAGGCCCCCTCAGGAAGCTCTCAGGAGAACTGACTACACAGGATTTGGAGAAGGCTGAGGTTCTGAATGACTTCTTTGCCTCAGTCTTCACTGGCAAAGGCTCTGACTGCACCACCCAAGTCTTGGAAGGCAGACGCAGGGACTGTGAGAATGAAGACCTTGTGCCCACTGTAGGAGAGGAACTGGTTTGAGAACATCTTAAAAATCTGAACGTGCACAAGTCCATGGGTCCTGATGAGATCCACCCGCGGGTCCTGAAGGAGCTGGTGAATGAAGCTGCTAAGCCACTGTCCGTCATATTTGAAAAATCATGGCAGTCAGGTGAAGTTCCCAATGACTGGAAAAAGGGAAATATAACCCCCATTTTCAAGAAGGGGAAAATGGATGACATGGGGAATTACAGACCAGTCAGTCTCACCTCTGTGCCTGGTGAAATCTTGGAGCAGATTCTCCTGGAAGGCATGCTAAGGCACATGAAAATCAACAAGGTGCTTGGTGACAGCCAGCATGGCTTCACTAAGGGGAAATCCTGCCTGACCAATTTGGTGGCCTTCTCTGAGGGGGCTACAGAACTGATGGACAGGGGTAGAGCAGTTGATGTCATCTACCTGGACTTGTGTAAAGCATCTGACACTGTCCCACACGACATCCTTGTCTCTAAATTGGAGCGACATCAATTTGATGGATGGACCACTCGGTGGATAAAGACCTGGCTGGATGGCTGCACACAGAGAGTTGTGGTCAATGGCTCAATGTCCAGCTGGAGACCAGTAACGAGTGGTGTCCCTCAGGGATCGGTGTTGGGACCGGTCTTGTTTAACATCTTCGTCGCTGACATGGACAGTGGGATTGAGTGCGCCCTCAGCAAGTTTGCTGAAGACCCCAAGCTGTGTGGTTCGGTTGATACGCTGGAGGGAAGGAATGCCATCCAGAGGGACCTTGACACGCTTGTGAGGTGGGCTGATGCCAACCTTATGAGGTTTAACCATGACAAGTGCAAGGTCCTACACCTGGGTTGGAGCAATCCCAGGCACAGCTCCAGGTTGGGCAGAGAAGAGATTCAGAGCAGCCCTGTGGAGAAGGACTTGGGGGTGTTGGTTGATGAGAAAATGAACATGAGCTGGCTTCAGTGTGCGCCTGCAGCCCAGAAAGCCAACGGTATCCTGGGCTGCATCAAAAGGAGCGTGACCAGCAGGTCGAAGGAGGTGATCCTGCCCCTCTACTCTGCTCTTGTGAGACCTCACCTGGAGTATTGTGTGCAGTTCTGGTGTCCTCAACATAATAAGGACATGGAACTGTTGGAACAAGTCCAGAGGAGGGCCACGAGGATGATCAGGGGACTGGAGCACCTCCCATACGAAGACAGGCTGAGGAAGTTGGGGCTGTTCAGCCTGGAGAAGAGAAGGCTGCGTGGAGACCTCATAGCAGCCTTCCAGTATCTGAAGGGGGGCTATAGGGATGCTGGAGAGGGACTCTTCATTAGAGACTGTAGTGACAGGACAAGGGGTAATGGGTTCAAACTTAAACAGGGGAAGTCTAGATTGGATATAAGGAGGAAATTCTTTCCTGTTAGGGTGGTGAGGCACTGGAATGGGTTGCCCAGGGAGGTTGTGAATGCTCCATCCCTGGCAGTGTTCAAGACCAGGTTGGACGAGGCCTTGGGTGATATGATTTTGCATAAGGTGTCCCTGCCCATGTCAGGTGGGTTGGAACTAGATGATCTTAAGGTCCTTTCCAACCCTAACTATTCTATGATTCTAAATATACTGAACCTAGCAATACAGTTCCACAAAAAGAAAACTTGCTTAATATTTGGTTTTGTATGCATGGCGTTAAATGTTGAAAGGACTCACAGATGCCACATGATTGAGGGATAGTACAGGATGTCAAAAAAACTAAGGTGAACAGAATATATAACTGAAGCATGATACAAATTCTAAAAGGGTCATTTGAGGAGATGCTCCAGCCCCTATGCATGTACTACTAGCCAAGTGGTTCAGTGCTACAAGCTGCCCACTCTACAGAACATGCCATACTTTGTGAAGGAAAGCACATAAGTTCCTTACAGAACAGAAAGGACAAAGTCCTGGCTGTCAGGCATCAATAGCAAAGTGTCATAGACCTCTTTAGGGGCCAAAGAACACCCTAAGAAGAACAAAGAAGATTGTATGTACTCTTCTGTTAAAAAAGCCCAACCAGCTAATTCCAGTTATGCTGGAACACTGTAAACAAAGTCAATATAGGAAAGTTGTAGTCTAGTAAATGACTTGCTTCAACATAGCTACATCTGCATTGTCCATAGTAGCTTCTGAGAGAAAGAATGGGACTGAAAGTCAAAGTTCTCTCTCAAAAGCCAACTCAGTATCTGGTAAGAATGTGTTTTGGAATAATGTTTAAATCTCGGTAAGATTTAATACCCAATTTCCTTAAACTGGCATAAATCAGAAGAACTGGAAGCTTAACAACGTAGAAGAAAGAGATAAAAATGAGAACTGAATCAAGCTACCTTGTTACTAATGTTATAGTGCCTATACAGCATGCTAGTATGCAAAAAAGTTACTCCTGTTCCTGAAAAGCTTGAAAACCCAGTAAATTAACCTTACTAGATTTTAGCAAAAAGATAAAATCTCAGCTAATTCAAAGACCAGGTGGCATGTTTAACTTGCCTTACTTCTGATTGTAGGAAAGAGCTCCTGTTTTCTATAGTTTAATTCAATTCATACAAGGCCCTGTCTATAACATCCACATGTCAACTGTTTCTGAATATTCTGAATTTAGATCTAAGCTAAGGAACAGTCAGAAGTCAAGCAGTCTATTTCTGAGATACCGAATGAAGGTTTAAACAGTGGATCAGCCATTCAAGCCCATTTTCTCTAATTCCTCTCCTCACTGCAAAATCCCACTGTATCTGAGTTTGTGCTATGATGTTTTCTGAGCTTGTCAGTCTTACAGCTGGAAAGTAGCCAACTTCTGGCTAGAGCAAAAGAAGCTGGTTTTATTCCAGCTTTTGGCATGTCTTTACAGCCCTATCAAAAGTCACTGCTGTGTGATGCTTAGTTTTAAACTGAGAAACTATGAGAATTGTGAAATCTTGGGAAACTTGCCTGGTGAAAGAGCTCACACTGTGCATGTATGCATGGGAAGGGGAAAGGTTGAGCAACTTAACCCCCAGATATTGGAGTGACTTGAGAGAAATTGATACGAAAACTTTTTGGCTCAAATTTGAAGGACAGAATGCCAAGTTTAAGGACAATCAATAGTCAGCTTTGTGTTACACCATGACCAAATCATGCAAAATTGGTTTTGGTAAGACCACAGTTTCAGGTGATGGTAGCACTGTAAAATCACTTGATGTTCTGACGTTTTCTTTCATCAGGAATATTGAAAAAACTCATAGAATAGGACATTTTTTAAAAGCTTTCATTATCTGGAACTCAAATGTTATATAAGATTTCTACGTGGCTGTTTGCATTTGCACACTAGTTCCAGAAAAGTGGCTGAAATTGGTAAGTTTCTCTTCTACATTCTGTTAGAAATACTGCTGTAATGTTATCTGATATCTACAGAACTGAAAGAAGACAATGTTTGTAAGTATAGAAAATATCTTTTTATACCCTTTCACTTCAGATTATTTTAGGTCTGGTTTATGTGCCCAAAAGCTTGCTCAAAAGTTGGCTTGCCTTTTCTTAACATAGGGAAGTCAGTAACATTGTTTTCCGTATCTCATTAGATTATTGTGGCTACCACACAATCATTAGAAGATGGAAAATAAAACTATTAGCTGTTGAACATATGCTAATTGGCACAACACATTCACCAACAAACTCTGTCTTGACTTCGGAGCACTAGTGGCATGACACAGAACCTGTGATCTCCTTTTTCATATCTTTTCCTTTTTCCCTACACCTTTCAGTTATAAATCATGCTGCAATTGCACTGCCAATCATTAGGTCAGAAGGACCAACCATTTGTGCTGAAAGATTCTTCCTATACTTAAGATTCATCACTGCTGCAGCTCCACAGCCTTGTCCTGGGCTGTATCACCAGCAGCGTGATCAGCAGCACGAGGGAGTGGATTCTCCCCCTCTACTCCAATTTGGTGGGACCTGCACTGCAGTCCTGCATCCAGCTGTGGAGCAACAACACAAGAGGGAGGTGGAGCTGTTGGAGCAAGTCCAGAGGAGACCATGAAGATGCTCTAAGGGCTGGAGCAGCTCTGCTCTGGAGACAGGCTGAGAGAGCTGGGCTTGTTCATCCTGGAGAAGAGAAGGCTCTTTAAGGGGAGACCTTAGAGCAGCTTCCAGTGCCTAAAGGGGTTGACAAGAAATCTGGAGAGGGGCTTTGACAAGGGCCTGTAGTGACAAGACAAGGGGGAATGGCTTTGAACTTTCAGAGGGGAGACTGAGATGAGATATCCAGAGGAAGCTCTTTACTGTGAGAGTGGTGAGGTGCTGGCACAGGTTGCCCAGAGAAGCTGTGGCTGCCCCATCCCTGGAAGTGCTCAAGACCAGGTTGGACAGGGCTTGGAGCAACCTGGTCTAGCGGAAGGTGCCCCTGCCCGTGGCAGGGGGGTTGCAACTGGATGAGCTTTAAGGTCCCTTCCAACCCAGACCATTCTATAATTCTATGAGGGTTAGATGAGTCAGTGGTAACAATGCTGCTGAAGCTGAGCCTGAAATGCAACACCTACTAGTGGATCAGGACTGCTGGTAAACTTACATCTCTGAGGTTTGCTAGTGTGGGCAGAGCTTCTCAGTCTCCAGAAATATTTTTAAATGACATTTCCCTAAAAAAACCAAACAAGTCACATGCTCCTTTTGCACATCCTCCTACCAGCTGCAGAAACCTACCTATTTATCCTTAACTTTGAGAGCCCGTGAAACATATATTTAAAGTGAGTGTGCACCTCCTACTCCCAGCTGCAGATACCTATGCCACTTTCCCATTTTCAACTATGACCTCATAAATATAGTCACAGAATATCACATTTTTCCCTATGCCAGCTGTACTCTGACTGCTGAACCCTTCCTCATTTCACCATTCTGAGTCATGATATCTTGATATTCAGTTATATATAAAATATGTAAGTCATCTTTTCCCTCTCTCTTCCCAAGCAGTAAACTCCTCTTTCATTTTTCCCTGAAGCAGAATTGGAGCTTTGTGCTATTCTTAACTCTTAGTGACAAATAGGTAATAACAGAGTACAGAAGTAGCTCCAAAAACCAAGTCAGAGAATTGATCAGGATCTTAAATTCTTCTTGCTACATCGAAGAGATGACAGAAAATTAATTTTCTATTTTACCTTCACATTCTCAACTCTGCTATTCCTTCTTGCATAATTTTAGTAGTGTATCTTGGACTGGAAGCTATCACAGGTTGGCAGCTGAGGCTACTGGTGCAGGAGGAAATGCACAAATAGTACATAGTACTTACATCTCCCCTTCCAGGCACCACAGCTGGCACAACAGAAACATCTGTCTTTACTGCATAAAAGAGTATTAGGGCAAGATGGCTGTTGACCAGAATATACTGTGCTGCAGCAGTACAGAACAATATAAAAGCCTCTAGAGGCTGATACAACTTGAAGGACTACTATGTCCTGTCAGCTCTGCACAGATGACAGAAAGACATCCAGGTTGCCAAATGACAACGTGGGAAATCTTGTGGCTTGGCGTATGCTCTACATTTACTGCTTCTGTATTGAACTATGGAAGAACAAAAGCCTTGGGAAACTCTCAGAGGACCTGGAATGACACTGAAGGACTTCAGCCTCACATCTCTGAAAATGAAAGTCAGTCTTTCCAGTTTGAGGGATGTGTCAGTAAAATCAAATTAGGAAACGACCTCTCTCTTTCAGTTTTCTTTCTTACTTGTCTTTGGTTTATATCCTGCTCGAGAACAGTTTCTTTTTAAAAGTATTTAACCTCTTATGTAAAAAAAAATAAAAAAATTCCTACGGAAATATTTGATTCTACAAATGCCCTAATCACCCTGTAACTTCCTGACAACATCCTGATGGAACCTGCATTTTCAGCATTCGTCCGTGTTTTTAGACCACAGCTATAAGAAACAGAAATATGAAAGCAAAGTTTGGAAAACTGCTCTTGAGCTATGTCTGTGATGGAGAGGCATCATTAGGAAGAAGAAAATACGTAAGCATGAGCCCAAGGGTCTTACAAGAAGATCCTTGTCTCATAGAAACTGACTTTGGTAGCAATCTGAAACAATTTGCACCAGCTGAGAAGCTGCTTTTCATGTCATCAAATAGCCTATTTTCTCCTTTGCTTTAACTGTAGAGAAGAATCTTATTGTTTTATAAGAATTACAGCTGAAAAGTGCTATGGATAAGCATTACTTCACTACTTTTTCTGCTTCAAGCAGTAGAGTCATCATAACTTACAAAAGCCAGTCAACAGCAACAAGCAAACTGATGTCCTGGGTAGGGAGACCCACTGCAGTAAGGATCAGCAGCATAGTGACAAGTCCCGCGCTGGGAATACTGGCAGCTCCAACACTTGCAAGGGTGGCAGTCAAACTGCAAAAACAAAAATCAAATGTGGGTAGCAGGAAGAGGAATATAAACTTTCATTGCATGCTTATGTGATCATTAGGAAGCTCTTATTTTTAATGAGTTCCCCCAAAAACTAATGACTATATGAGAGACCATGGTAATGTCAGGCCCCAGTTTTCATGCTTCTATTTCTCAGAAAATATTTATTTGGGAAGGCCAGATCTATGGGGTTTATTCTGAGACTTGTAAGAGAGTTGTCTGAGGTTGAACTCTGTAAGTTGGTTATGATATTCAAATCTTTTGCCTGACAGAAGGCTGGGGCTGACCCAGACAATCCAGGTTGTGGTGTGTTTCTCAGGTGTCTGGGTTAGAGTACAGCCTGGCCTACTGAACACCTGGGTAGGTCCAGCAGATATACAGGCAGGATAGTTTGCTCGGTGGTCAGGCTTCACAGATGGTGCCAGCTCCTCCGGCACTTCCAGCTTGAACTGGTAAGGGATTGCTTTTGCTGTCCCACAGCAGCACTTAAAGACCTGCAGTGGAATGAAGGCCTTTAGACCTCTGTTAAGGTCTAACCATGCTGGCTTAGCTACCATTTCCAGTGTCATCCTCTCCCAAAGGAGAGGAAATCAGAGGATCTACATGACAAATATGAAGTACCTAGGACTAGTTTAAAGGCTAGTTAAGTCTTTGTGAGTCTGTGTCTGGGTGATGTGAATATCCTCAGTACCACAGACTGGATTTGACAGAAAAAACATAACAACCTTTCATTCATTTGTATTTCCACCTCAAGAGACAGCTATTGTGATACTGTTGTAGCAAAAACGGTATAGAGCATAAAGAGGAGAACCAATTGTTTTCTTACAGTTAGCCCAAAGTTGCCACCTGCTCAGTAAATATGAGTCCCAAAGCTGGCTACACCAGCCTTGAAATGGTTGATCAGGAAGAGCTAACAGGTCAGTCCCTCAGAGGAGGGTGTTGAGGCCCTGGCACAGGTTGCCCAGAGAAGCTGTGGCTGCCCCATCCCTGGCAGTGTTCAAGGCAAGGTTGGACAGGGCTTTGAGCAACCTGGTCTAGTGGAAAGTGTCCCTGCCCATGGCATGGGATTGGAACTGGATGAGCTCTAAGGTCCCTTCCAACCCAAACCATTCCAGGATTCTATGAAGAGAAGTAACTTGGGCTCAAGCCTACCAAATTTCCTGGACAACAGCCGATTCCTGACTTGAATTTCTATAGTCTAATTTAGCTTGATATGTGGCAACTCTGAAATGACTGTTTTCAGTCTTAGCAACAAATACATAACACACAGGCCTCACATCTGCCTTCATTAGAAGAAGCCCAGAACCCTTCACAAACCTTGGCTTTACTATTTCAGGGGTTGGGGTAAGAAGTGAAAAAAAAAGGAAAATGTGGAACTAATACAGCTGTGCAAGAAACATGGAATTATACCTTTGTAGGAGTTTCTTTAGTGTTAAATAGTTTCTTTAGTGTTCTTTAATAAAAGAAAGGTGGGTGGGTGAAAACTGCAGGAAGAAGACAAACTTGGCAGCTTTTACTTGTGGTTTCCCTTGTAACTATTCAAAACGTTAGGCCTGGTGTCTTCATCAAGTTTTCCACAGTAAATTAACTTTAGCTGTAGCAGTCATAACTTTGCCATTGTTTTTTATTAGTCACTCTACCTAATAGGTCTTAAAATTGCATTACAGTAAACAGTCTTCAAGAAATTCTTTCCTGTTAGGGTGGTGAGGCACTGGAATGGGTTGCCCAGGGAGGTTGTGAATGCTCCATCCCTGGCAGTGTTCAAGACCAGGTTGGAAGAGGCCTTGGGTGATATGATTTAGCGTAAGGTGTTCCTGCCCACGGCAGGGGGGGTTGGAACTAGATGATCTTAAGGTCCTTTCCAACCCTAACGATTCTATGATTCTATGATTTATCCATTTTCAATGGTTACATTCCTTTGTCCTTTCAGATATTCAGCTGACTTAGATATGACAATTCGATACAAAAAAGACTAGAACTAGCACTTGCTGGGAGTATCCAGACCACACTGCAGACATTCTCAACCTCAGACTGGGCTATTCTCAGCCAGTTTGTTTGCTGTTCACCAAAGTCACAGTAAAAGTACAGGCAAACATAAATATATGGGTACATTTTTAGGTATACTTTTTCCTTTGACTGTATATAAACAGATACAGTCTAGAATGTTAATGCCCCATTTATCACTTGTAGCATTCCTCTGCACTAAAAAAGGCACTGCACTGGAGAGAGAATTAAGTATTTCCCATTGTATCGTCAACTGCAAGACTCTCTAGAACACCACCAGCATGGACTAAGCTTGCAGATGATAGAAGAAGCGTGTCACCAGAGAGCCAGGACCTATGTATATGACATTCCTTTGCATATATTATTAGAAATCCATGGATTTCAAAGTGAATATCACAGCTACTGAGAAGACGTCCAGCCCAAAGCTTCACATTTTACAGTCTGTGGAGACAAAGCCTACGAGTATTTTGAACTGACCTCACAGTAACTATCTGGCCTCCATCCAGCTCAATTCCATTCATCTGTGCTATGAAGATTGCAGCCACAGCTTCATAAAGGGCAGTTCCATCCATGTTAATAGTTGCTCCAACCGGAAGAACAAACCTTGTTACACGCTTATCAATGCCTAGATTTTCTTCAAGGCACCGGAATGTGACAGGTAATGTTCCAGCACTGAAGGACAGAAAGCAAGAGTAGAGAAGGCATAATTACAGTATAACATAAGGGAGGAAAGTCAGATATTCTGCTATCATTGTCTACACTTTCTACTTCCACTTTCTGCTGTGATTCAAGTGATTTTTAGCCAATTTTTAAATTAAGCCTTCATTTAGCTGGAGGTGGGCCAACACATGAACATGACTTGAAGTAGGGATGAGAGCTTGAGAGAGTGTAGATGAACTTTTCATACACATTTATGGATTATTCCTTGTATTTTGTTCAAAAGGACAAGTTCCAGATGTTTTCTGATGGACAGAACTATAAGCATAGGGACAAATACTAAATTTCTTTGAATGTGAATTTGCTCTGACTGGAGAAAACAGTGTTGCATTAAGGAATGAAAAAGCTAGGCAAAAAGATACAACCCATCAAGTTCCCAGACCCTGGAGGACAGGAAGGATATAAAACACAGCTGGAGGACAGGAAAAGATGTGAAAGACGGCTGGAAGACAGGAACAGCTCCTTGTACAGATCCACAGTGCCTTGCTGGATTTAAAATGAAAGAGGGAAGATTAAGGTTCAACATAAGAAAGAAGTTCTTCACTATGAGGGTAGTGAGCTACTGGCACAGGTTGCCCAGAGAAGCTGTGGCTGCCTCATCCCTGGCAGTGCTCAAGGCCAGGCTGGACAGGCCTTGGAGCAGCCTGATCTAGTGGAAGGTGTCCCTGCCTGTGACAGGGGGTTGGAACTGGATAAGCTTTCAGGTCCCTTCCAACCCAAACCAGTATGTCATTCAATGAACAGTTCAGGCTATTAAATGCACTTCCTCAAAAATTCACTTTCATCAAAAATTACTGCTGAAAACAAACATATTCTTTTTTCCTGTAGATTCAAATATCTCCTACTTTCTTCACTATCAGGTCTGCCTGTCTCAGGCAAAGGACTTGCTGCAACAAGCATGAAACTCAACACAGGAACATGTTTTGGTTTCTTACTTTTTTGTATTCTCTCTCCACTTGGTGGAGCAAATCTATTGTGGTTGATTTGCTTCAGTGGGCAGAATTTCTCAAAGGTCTTCACTACTGTATCCCACTCATTCTGGTGCCATTGCCCCTATAAAAATACTAATTTGCTCATAGAAGAGTAAAGGACTAGACTCACCATATTTTCTCACATAAATACTTACAACATATTCTTGCTAGTGCCTTGCAACTTCAGGGTCTTTCCAACTCATTCATTCATCCACTACAATAGAGATGCTAATTGGGTACAAAAAAATGCAATCTTTCCATTTTACAGATAATTAAACCATGGAAAAGGGAGATTAAGGAATGATTGAGATACCTAACTATATATAACTTTATAGTGTTATATTAAACGTCCTAGGTTATCAGGTAGAATCACATGAGGCTGACCTATCTCACATGGGACCTATGGAAAACTCAAACTGTTCTGGACTGGCAGATGCCCAAATCACTCCTCTTGTCCCACATCTATGGAAACATGAGTTAGAAGATATAAACTTCTAGATCCCCGTCTTGTGCTCAAATGATTGGACCATTCTCTGTTCACAGACGTGATTTTTTTAACAGACTTCGATAAGCCAGATACACGGTACCAAACACTTGCGTTTTAGCATTTTTACAAATATATTTGTATTTCTTTACTGTGGATTTAATCATAGATAATCCATGTTTAATATTCTGTGCATTTAGCTAAATCAGAGAGAATTCATACTTTCTAAAACCACGTAATATATTCTCTCATGAGATACTCTAGCACCTATATTTGTAGCAGATAGCAGAAAATACCTAGTGAGTCATTAATCAATAATTAGTAGGCAGTTTTCAAGTCAGTTCCAGGATCACCTTGCCTCCTACAGAAAAGATATTCTGATATTTTACCAACAGAAAAATAGAATAGGAAATGTAGTTCACGGACACACACTGAAACTCAGCCAGATACAGTTCTTTTTCTTCGGAAGTGTAAGTTCTGTCTTACATTTACTGTCACAAATCAGATCATCAGTACAAAATGCGTACCAGCCATGGCCTACTGTTGTTGCAATGAACCCCAGCTGGCTCAGGAAAGCAGGGACTATACAAATATCTTTCCCCTTCAGTTCTGCCACCATAAGCAAGGACAGGTGAGCAGGCCATGGAGACAAGGTTTCTTTATTGGAAGAGCAAATTGTAGATGCCTTCCACAACTCCTCAGCCTGGCCAAAGAGCTTTAACAGGTTGCTGAAAAGGAACTATCTGCAACTTCCAGAGGTGCCAGGTTAGACCATATGATGGTTATAATTGTCCTGTGATCACATGTCTGTGGTGCTATGTCCACATCTGTTTAGCCAGTAATTCAGATCTGGATAGCAGTCAGGTGGTAAAGGTAGTGTCCAGGAAAATCCATATGCTGGAAACACTTAGAATCTCTTATATCTTTCCACTTTGGTGCTCCAGCAGGAAAACATTACTTCATGCTAATAAACCCCCATGAATGTTGTGTATGGACACTGTAAATCTGGTAATGAAAATCTAAGTGGAAACTCAAACACTTCAATGAACAAAAGCCTTAGGGAAATTGTGGTTTAGCGAAACTCCTGGCCAGACTATATCTCCTATAATCTGCATTGTTTATCACAGAGCCACAGAATTATTGAAGTTGGAAGGCACCTCTGGAGGTCACCTATTCCAACCACTTTACTTAAGGCAGGGGTAGCTAGGACAGGTTACAGAAGGCCATGACCAGACAGGTTTTGTGTATCTCCAGGGACAAAGACTCCATGACTGCTGTGGGCAACCTGTGCCAGCATTCAACCAGTCACAGTAAATCACAGTAAAGAGATTATTCTTGTATTCAGATGGAATTTTTGTATGTTTCAATTTGTGCCTACTGCCTCTCGTCCTGTTGCTGTGCATCACTGAAGAGTCTTGCTTCATCTTCTCTACACTGTCCCATCGGATATTTACGCACGTAAGATCCCCTCAGAGCCTCTTGTTCATCAGGGCAGAAGTCTTGCAGTAGAGCGATTTGGGTTGGCCAAAAGAGGCAGATGAATTATAATTCTTTCAAGGCATTCCTGAAATCATAATGCTACTTTTCTGATGGTCAGTTTTGAACTAGGCTTTTTTGTCTTCAACTTTTTGATTAAAATCGAAGATTATATTTTCTTCACAAATAAAACATTTATTGAAGAAAAACACTTTAAAACATGGTATTTAACTGAAAAAATATTTTTAACACAAATTTACTGACTGCTTCAGTGCAAAATATCAACATATTACTGACAGGTAAGTTGCCTACATACTTTGTTGAGTCTGTTCTGTTCATTAGCAATGAGTCTAAAAGTGCTCATCTCTAAAGTCCCCTTACTCTGCTAAAACAGATAAAAGAATGAGGGTTTTTTTTTATTTCTTCTTGAAACCTAGCACTGTTTATATTTTTCCCCCAATGCAATGAGACTGGTATTAACATGCTTTCAAAACAAATAGAATTATCACTGTTTCCTAGGCGAGGTACAAGTACAGGGTAAAACAATTTGCACAAGTCATTTGGTCAATGCCAGAATGGAAAATAAAAAGTGTGTCTCTCAACTGTCTGCAGATGGCTGTACAACCTCTCTATAAAATCCTGACGCTGTGTGGTTATTTTTGTTTATTTCAACATGCTGGATTAAAAACAGTTTTTATTCAACAGCATAAGATGATTTTGCAGCAAAGACCAGAACAGCATATGTACTACCTCTAAACAGCAGCTAAGAATCTGCTAAAAAATAAAGCAAGACATTATTTCCCAGTTGTACCTGGAAGCTGTGCCTAGCGCTGTGATCCATGCCTGGAAAATCCCAGCAAGGAAGGAAAATGGGCTTTTCCTTGTTATCACAAAGTAGAGCAGAGGCAGGAAGATCCCTCCATGAATGAGAAGACCCACAATCACAGTGACCATGTACATGCCAAGTTGTCTAGCAACTACTTCTAAGTCCTTGATTGCAATGATTTTTCCACAAATGAGGCAAGCAATGCCCAAAGGGGAGTACCT
Source organism: Pezoporus flaviventris (assembly GCF_033815535.1). NCBI lineage: Eukaryota > Metazoa > Chordata > Aves > Psittaciformes > Psittacidae > Pezoporus > Pezoporus flaviventris. The sequence continues at coordinate 2,785,434 of NW_026892584.1, read as the reverse complement.
GGAGAAAGAGAACAAGCATAAACAAGAACCAGTCTTTGCCTTGTAGTCATAAAAATTGTCCTCAACAGAATAGACTGGAGGAAGGGTAGGAGGCTCTCAGGCTCAACACTGAGATGCAGTTCAGGAATTGATGGAAATTCAATGGATAGCTTTCACATCTTTTAAAAAATAATGGCTATCTCCAGCAAATGCCCCATCTACTCCATTTTATTCCATCCCATTGAGTGGAATATGCATTTCCTGAAAAGTCTTCGTTCCTGGAATAACACTGTACAAAAATACTATAATGTTACGCAGGCTTGGATCATTATGAAGATTGGTTTAGTACTTGTTTTAAATACATAACTTTTACAACCCATTGCTTATCTGGTTTCAGAGAGTTGCATTATTTTCTTCAGTTAAATTATTTGTTGAAATGAATCACTTATCCTGAAGGCTGCAACTGTTTCTGTTATGTTCTTTAAATAATTTGGACAAATGTTTCTTAGTTCATGGATTCTTCATTAATTATGTGCTTTCCTTACTTAGGGCAGGGTTTTTGTCACCTCAGTCATGTTACTCCCCAACGGCATAAACAGAACTTTTAAACAGGGTGATAATAGTAGCATAGATTGATAGTAAAAAGATTTGAAATTAATGGATATTCTTTAAAAAATTTAATAGTGAGAAATGCCTGAAAGTGCATGGATAGACCATTTATACATACACTGATAAAGATTACTACCTTATATAATTTTAAATGACATTCCCTGTATCTGTTTCATAAAATGTAAGCGGAAAGTAAAGTGTGTAACAGTGGAGAAACTTTACGGTTTGGTTCTCTGAAAATAAATGGTAATGCATCTTTTCAAAAGGAATTAGTGATTTGGATGCTTAATTAAAAACCATAGAAAGGAAACTGACTTTCAAAATAAAGGTGCTTCATGTTTTATGTAAGAAACATCTGAAGAAACATCTCATGGTCTCTCAAGCAATGTGCCCCAAACCTTGAAAGCACACTTGAAATGCAAGGCCAGCTGTTACAGCAGTTATCATAAAAGCCACGTTTCAATGAACTTGACAAAACATATATCTTATAAAGAATTACATGGTATCAGAGCCAGATGTCTGCTTTATGTTCATGTAGCAATGCCACGCTCCTGAGAGTCTGGAGTTGCCACAGGGGTTACAGTTCTCTGTGCAGAGAAATCATAAATGAAACAGAACATAACCCTGCATAAAGAAGTGCATTTGTCTTTATAAACACACATTTAAAAAACTGCTTTTGGTCACAACAGTTCTTTAAAAATTCTAGACACAGATGAACAAGTGGAATTCTCAACATCGGCCTCCTTTCTCAAGAGGAGTAAAAAGCACATCAGTAAAAAAACCAGTGAATATCTTGAATCTTGCATGATTTCCTGCTATTGCAACACTACTAGAGACAATTTATACTGTAGGCAAGGTATTGTGTCTTGGGTGTACCAATTGGTGCTAAGTAAGAATAAATTCTAGCCCTTGAAGTGTTACGAGAGTATAGTCACTGTCTCTCTACAGACTTGAGAACAGCAAAGTTTTGTAAATAAAACCAGCTGCATTTTTATGCAGCAAGATTGCTTACAGAAAAGCAGAAACACAAGAAGAATAAAAGTAATTGCTTCATGTTCTTTCTTTTGTTCTAGACATTTCCACATCACTGTCACTATCTGCATCACTCTTGCAAAACAGTGTCCCTTTGAAACACTGATGATGCTGGATACTTGGACCTTAGGCACCCTGCTTCCTTTTCTACCGTGTCCATCTGGAGCCTCAGAGAAGAGGCATACTGCAGGCCTGTAACTCAGGAAACACCTTCCAGGGCCACCAGGGAATCATGGGGAGCAACGAGCCATGATACACATGTTGTAATAGAGTACCTATTTCTGCTCTCAAAGACCTGGGAGATACGAAACACAGTGGTATAATGCTTTTTTATGTTCTGAAAAACTGGATTTGTGCGATATGGCCACACTTGGCACGGTGCACAAAGAGCTCTGGGGAAGCCCTTGGAAGAAAAACCTCAAGAAAAGGAAAAAAAAAAAATAGAGAATCCCCTTCCAGAAATGTGAACAAGGGCTCAGTCCTAATTGGGTAAAATCACCCCCCTGAAGGCAAGCAAAGCCCCATTATTACAAACGGGTGTACTTCCAGTGACCCCATTGTGGCAAGGCTGTAAGACACAGATTCTGCAGAAACCATGGGTGGAGGGACTACGCGTCACTGAAAATTGCTGGAATTTTATTTGGTGGTAAAGTATTTTTACTACAGAAGGTAGTGAATAAAGGGTGTCTCCAGGCTTCTTTGTAATCGTACCTCCTAGCTAATAGCCTGCTAGCCTCCCAGGAAGATTTGGATATTCCGATGTGGGGTGTTCTTGCTTGCTTATGTGTCTTTCTGTGTAATGAACTTCCACAATCAATGTGGTATTTGAAGGCCTTTGATGGTACCTGCATGCCTTGGATTTAATTAATAATAATTCAGAAATTTTTCAAATCGAGTCCTAAATAATCCTCACCCACTAGAAATAATGCTGCTATGGTTCTAACACACCTGTTAAGGCTTTAAAAAATGAACTACTTAATTACATTGTTTACTAACAAATTGTGGTCACTATATGCTATATCAAGGGTTAATAAAGTTGTTTCAAATATTTTTTTGTTCTAGAAGTTAAAACTTCAAACTTACCACATGATCATAGTTACCAACTTCATTACAATCTCATTCAGGATGTTGAAGAAATCCACCATCATCTTAGCCTGTTCTCCCATTTTCCCCATAGCAATGCCAAAAGCAATAAAGAATCCTATCAAACCTATTGGAAAAAAAAACACAGGACAAAAAAAAAGCACAAATAAATCCATAGATTTTAGGAAGGTTTTGAACCTGGTCAATGCCTTGATACTACTTGCTAATACAGTTTTCAGAACTATAAAGTATTACACACCTCTTGGGAGTTTTTACAATGAAGTCACTCTCCCCTTGCATGATCATAATCAAAATATCTTTTATTCTTCAATATTTTACTAACTTCCAATTTCACAGGCCAACTATGCGGTGTTCTTTTTTTCTTTTTTCCTGAACTGATCCGATCACCAAAGATATACCTATACCCTAATCTTCTCAGTGCCATGCAACTGTTAGAAACCTCATAGCCCCTGGCAGATGGGAGAGGCAATACAGTGCTGTACCGTGGCTCTTCATTGTTGTTAAAACAGTCACTAGAGACCAAGAGTGTTTTCCTCAACCTTTACAAAAGCTTCTTGACAGTATCAACCTACAGACTAGATAATCAGTCTTAGAGTACAGGGAAAGGCAAAAGCAGCCCTGGAACATAAATTTCACAGGCCAGGAGCATTCCAGTTAAATGAAGAAAGTGGCTGTGGGAGGAGAAGGTGGGAGAACGGACAGCAACTTTTGACAAGAGCATGAAGTGACAGGACAAGGGGAAATGGCTTTAAACTGACAGAGGGGAGACTGAGATTAGTTAGTAGGAAGAAGTTCTTCCGACTGATTCAGAGAAATCTCCAGGAATGCGCCAACAAAGTTTTGACAAGCAGGTATTCTTTATTGCGGCACCAGGACCTTGGCTTGTTCAGCCTGGAGAAGAGAAGGCTCCTTAAGAGGAGACCTTAGAGAGGCTTCCTGTGCCTAAAGGGGCTGACAAGAAATCTGGAGTGGGGCTCTTGACAAGGGCCTGTAGTGACAGGACAAGGGGGAATGGCTTTAACCTGACATTTAAAGGAGACATTTAGATTAGATATTAGGCAGGAGTTCTTTCCTGTGAGGGTGGTGAGGCGCTGCCTCTGGTTGCCCAGAGAAGCTGTGGCTGCCCCATCCCTGGAAGTGCTCAAGGCCAGGTTGGATGGCGCTTGGAGCAACCTGGTCTAGTGGAAGGTGCCCCTGCCTGTGGCAGGGGGTTGGAACTGGATGAGCTTTAAGGTCCTTTCCAACCCAAACTGTTCCAGGATTCTAAGATTCTTTGATTTTACTTTAAGCTAAACCACAGAACTCCCATTAAGCAGATTAATCTCACTGAAACCAGCTATCAGGGGATACATGATCACAGAATTCAGTAAGAGCAACATTTGGCTCCTAAATTTAAATGCTTAGGTGTGAAAGTCTGGAGCATTGGATTATCAGTGTGAAAAACCGAGTGCATCTGTCATGTATTACTTTGGAGCTGTATCTCCAATGCTAACCTTTAACATCCAGCAATTTTCAGTGGGATTAGTAACTGATACTGAAACAGTTTGAATCTTCAGCCACCCTTTGAGGCTAGTCTGTCATAATATGATTTCAGCATTTAAAATATGTGTGAACTCAACTGGGAAATTCCTAAGGAAAAACCCATCAGGACACAAAAGTATTCAAGAGAAGGGAATTTCAGCTACTGGCACTCTGGGAAAAGACAAGCTGTCCCATATCCTCACATTGGGTTTAGCAACCAGATTTTTTTCTTCTTCTCTTTTAATCCAATCTCCTGGATATGAAGTAATTTCTTAGCACTAAGCTATCTTTGTTGAGTCACTTGAATTAAGGAAGTGAAGTGTATGCTTGTGTGCTGTGGAGCGCAGAGAAATTATTAAAAGCTTTTCAGTCAAAGACCAAGTAACTTCCTGGAATTCAGACACTGCACCAGAATATGTTAGTAGGTGGTTTTGTTCGTTAATTCCAAATGAGCTGCTGTATTAGTCATGAGAGTCAAGTTGGTTCATATTTGCAGGAATTTGCCTGGCTTGTACAGTTTATGCAAGCTGGCTGGCAATTCCCCAATTTTCACTTCTTCATTCAAAACCAAACAAAACTCTGGAACATTTGAGTCATTGGTCAAAATACTACAGCAAATCCCACACCTAAACTGTGTATTTCCTTTATGTGGGAATTGTATTCAGCCTTCTATCTCTTTTCTTATCCATAACAGTTCCTGCACAGAAAAGTCCAGCACTAAATGCAATGCATCTCTCACATGAGAAATACTGTCTCATTTTAATGCATAAGCTCTGGAAAATTAAAAAAGCAGGTGAGGATAACAGCATGAGTAATGATCTGTTGCCTCATGCAGGGTGCAATTTGCAGCTTTGAAAAAAAGCAGCTCCTCTGCCCACAGACACTGAATGGAAGGAGGAGCTGCGGAGGTGGCTGAAACAGTGGCTCTTGTAAAGCCAGCTTCTTCACAGAGAAACAAGTAATCTCTGATCAGCCCTTGACAAGGGCCTGTAGTGACAGGACAAGGGGGAATGGCTTTAACCTGACAGAGGGAAGACTGAGAATAGATATTGGGCAGCTGTTCTTCCCTGTGAGGGTGGTGAGGCCCTGGCAGAGGTTGCCCAGAGAAGCTGTGGCTGCCCCATCCCTGGGAGTGTTCAAGGCCAGGTTGGACGGGGCTTGGAGCAACCTGGTCTAGTGGAAGGTGTCCCTGCTCGTGGCAGGGGGTTGGAAGTGGATGAGCTTTGAGGTCACTTCCAATCCAAACCATCCTATGGTTCTATGAGCTTGTTGGTGCTGTTTCTCCTGTGACAAAACAAAGCAGCTGCTGTCAACTGTCTCGCCAACACCTGGAGAAGCTCTGCAGGCACAGCAGCCACAGTGTCAGCAGGAGCAGCACATCAGCTGCAAGGAATCTGTAAGGGGCCATTTATTTGCCCCTAAAAAGTGATGGCCCAGCAGTGAGATTAAGCAGTGGCTGAGATACTGCCACACACTGTTCCACTTTGAGGATGACTCTATAAACACAGGTGTCAGCCTGTGGGCATGCTGCCACGGAGCTTGTGTATCTTTAAGTGTAGACATGCCAATGAGGCTACAAACTGGGGGGTAATTTGTGTCTGAGATCACCCACATCCATAAGGTAAGAAGGGGAATGAGGAGCACTCCTTTCTGGGCTGACAAAACAGGGAGTCTACACACAGGAGAAAACAGAAATGGTGTGGTGGCTCTTCGTTCCTGTGTGCCCCTTCCCCAGCTCAAACAGATACCTCGGGAAGGGATGGGAAATGGCAAAGCCTTCATATCACCCCACTTGCTGGCTCGTCTAGCCAAGATGGCACAATGTCAGTTGCTCATCATTTGCAGCTGGTAAAGGTCAGCAGGCAAGATGAAAGGAGGGAGCTGTGACTCAGAGACATATCAAGCCTCCCTGGATTTTTTGGGGTGGTGTGGTTCACACCCCACCTCTCATTGCAGGCTTTGCCTCAAGCCAAGTTCTAGCTCAGTGTGCCAGAGACACCTACTGGAAACAGCTGAGCTCAAATTCAGCGGGTGGATAGAGGTGGCTCTGGAACCTCTCTCCCATACTGTTCAGCCAGTAAGTCTTAGTTTTAGTCTAGGTAGGCTACTTCTAGGATGAAAGGATACCTCCTGCATACTTCTCCACTGTACTCCAGTTAACACCTGCAAAGCTATGGGATAATTCACTTGCTTGTTTCTGTAACACAGTCATATTTCTCAGAAGACCGTTAGATTTTCATCTCCGAGATCAGTGAGCAGCCCAGTAGGTGGTAATATTTGCTGATTAGTTGGGGAGATTAAACTTGCACTGAAGAGGAAATCAGAAAACACTGGTTACCCAGTCACAGCCAAAAGCTGTGTCATACAATATGATGTACATATTTGACAGGCAAGAAGTTTTCCTACCCAGGACATTCATGCCATCCTTAAATTCAAGGCCCTTCTTAATGACCATCTGGGCTTCTGGTGGTGCTTCACGCACTGTCTCATTCATCAGAGCAAAAGCAGAGTCAGTGACATTAGGTGTTTCTTCTATGGGTGGTGGCACCAGCACCTTCTTGGTGACAGTTTGGATCTGAAGACAATAAAAAGGGAGGATGAGAATGGAAACAGACTGAATGCAATCCATATGGGAGATAGGGAAAAAATAATCAAACCAGTCTTCACTTGAAATTCCAATGAACTATATTTTTTAAGGATTAGACATGCATTCCACAACCTCTTACCCCTCTTCCAAAAATAAGTTTGTTTTTCAATCGTTCCAAGTGTCACAAAGTCCTGGGAGTCTTCCTCATGACTTTAGTGTGAAAAGTATGGCAAATACTTGTTCCTTACCCCTACATTGTAATCTTTTACAGCTAGTTAGCCCCTTTGTCCCAATGGCTCACAAATGGTGCTTCACAGATTGTATGTTACACATTGATACCATTTATTTAGAACCAAAAGACAGGCTCCTCTAAGATCAGTCACAGGAGCAACTCTGCAGCAAGGCTTGTTATTCAGTTTGGTCTGCCCAGCTAAAGTTATCATAGTTTGATTGTTAAGTCAAAACAAAAACTTAGGCCATTTCCAGCGCTTGACTTGGTGATTGCAGGAGCTCAGAATGGAATATACAGTCCCCTTAGCTCTCAAATTAAAATACTGTGAGTGACAGATAAAAGACAAATTATCAAAGCTGCCAGATACCTATTAAATCAAATCTGACCACCTCAAAGAGAGATGACATCAGCATCTGAATGGATCTGCAACCTTCCAGGCACATGAAAGACAGAGTCAAGGGAAAGCTACAAAGGAATGGTAGGGGAGAAATGGGCTTGAGTTTACAGCTAGGAAAAAAGGTAGAAGAAGTGGAAAAAAAGAGAGATCTGTGACTTGCTGTTTTTAGAAGGGTTATTTTCCTCCTGCTTCACACCTTGAGCCTTTCCTGTCACTTCATGGCTTTGGGACCAGCAAAATGGCTAGAAAGCTATGACCGGTTTGCCATGGTTTCCCATCTGCTCCCTACTTCCCTTGTTCCTAGAAACACGTTTGAGCAAGGCATCAGAAATGGTACATTAGCTTTTCAAAGAACATGTGCACCTCTTTCCTCTTGAGTTCGACATTTTAGTTCTAAGGATGATGATCCAGATTTAATCCATGTATTTTAAAACCTTACGGTTGTTTGGTTTTTTGCTTTTTTGTATTCCTTTAGTTTTTGTTATTAAAAAAAAAAGTTTTTAAAAACCTTGTGGTTTAAAAACCTGATAGTTTTTAAAATACCTTACATCCCTCCTTTCAAACCCTGCTGTCTAAATCTAGAAAGACGGATATAGACAGAAATTCTACACAGCTTTGTATGAGAAACTCTACAGTTGTCTTGAAACAACCCAACATTCCTGCATGCTTATGATTTTTCAGAGTTAAATTTTATCTGAGGGATGTTGTCAACATATTTTTTTTTATGTGAGGTATCCAGAATGTAAGAATAGAGTCCCAGAAATTAAACTTAAAACATCAAGCTCTACACACTCACAAATTCCACAACAGTCAAAGGTCTTCAGCCCTTCTTTGAACAAGGCCAGTCACTAAAAATGCTGAGCTAAACATGAAATATGGATTCTGACAACAACGTCTGATGCCAGAAAACCATTTAAATGCCACAGTCATATTTATAGATGATAGTCCCATTCTCTTTCATGGCACATAAGATCTTAAGTCTTTGATGGAACAGCCCTTTGCATTATAATTAAGATTTTCTTGTGGATCAGACAAAAATTCAAGAGATATTGAAAAGCCATGATGTCCAGAGTGCAGTTTGCAAATGAATGGTCTCAAAATTGCAAGCGAATCCCTTCATTGCTTTCTACCTGGCTGCAAGGAAAGGCGTCTAAAACTCTCCCACAAACAACAGATACATAGTACTATTGCTGTGCACTCCTCAAGATCATTTTTCACAGGATTTCTGCAACAAATGGCTTCCTCCTAAGGCAACCTGGTAACACTGGGTGCTCATGGAGATACACTGTATACGTGTAGATAGAGAACACATATGCTGACACCATTAAAAGCAGTTAATTATCCTCCTAAATAAAGAGAGAGAGAAGTAGAGCCTAATGCCTTAAGAAGAAGTTAAGGCTAATAGAAGGCACAAGTTCCATGTGGAAAAGAGTGTGACTTTGCAAACTAAATGTGGCTTTGCGGCAGAGGCTTTCACTGGCAATTAGACTGGAATAAGATAAAATTAAAGACTGGAAAGCCAAAAAAGTTCAGCAGCTTTTTGACTAAGTTTGAAAACCTGAAATGGACTTGGTGATCCATAACCGGTGAAATGACCTGGACATTGGCATTACACACCCTGAAAAAGCAATAGTAAGGATCCAAGGAAACTATCGGACACAGGTAGCTTAGTTGTTCTTTCTCCTGCTTTTAGTCGCTTTGTTGAGATAATTGACCACTTTCAACTGACCAGAAATATAATTCTCCTCTCTTCCACAGTTCAAAAGAGGAAAAGGAAGAAAAAAACCCATAAACACCCTGCTCTCCCCTCACTTAATTTTTCAAAAATATATTTGACGTTACATGTGATGTTTAGCCACCGACAGTTTGACCACATAACTGACATTCCAATTATGATTTGGAAATATTGAGAATGTTCTGTCTTTAAACCCCCAAGGACTATGTGTTTTTATGTGGAAGCCCAAAGAAGTGAAGCAATCCAAGCCCTTTTGGCAGCTTAGGTTGCCCTCAATTCTTCCATCCCCCAAGGCCTGTTCTCCCATCCCCTCTTCACTTTATTCTTCGGCCATAACCACAGCTCCAGCTATCATGCCATTTCACATAGGAACACTTAAGAGCAGGTTTGGCAACAAACCCTGTTCCACCAAAAAAAAAAAAAAAAGAAAAAGAAAATAAGTCTGCATTATTGCGAAACAAATTAGTTGTAGGAAAAAACAGCTTACATAGAAGAAATATGCATAAGCAGAAATTAGGAATCAGGCATTGATCATTTATTTTACCCCTTGAATTGAAGCTGTTCTGATTAAGTATTGGTGAAAACCTTTTTGACAAAATTATCCACCCTCAGAGCAAGCAGTACATGCTGCAAGCATCCTTCTTCTGAGGCATCCCAGATGGCTCAAACCTGGCCTGATGGAGCCACCTGTAGGTGGGTCAAACACTTCACTGGACGATCCCCCCCGGTCTGTACTCTAATACAGCAGTAGAAGTTATGAGAGGTTGAGGTTTGGGGTACATTTCCACTGGCAATGAGCTGAAATAAGGATCATTCATATATTAAAAATAGGGCATTGCAAAACCATCAGCTCTGTAACTAACAACCAAGATCAAATCAACCTGGGTTAAAGATCTCATAATGCATCAGCTGTTCATTAAGCCAGAATTCATGATCATATATATTGTAAAAAGTGAGGGGAAAAAAATTAAGTTTACTTAATAACAAACTTAAAATCATCTTCTTAAAAAAAATCTATGAATTTAAATAAAAAACAAAGCAGCTATAAATAACATTCTTTCATTTACCTGCTCAAGAATTAAGACCTGTATATCTGTTTGCTTCACCGTTTCTGTCATTTACCTAAACAATAACATAGACAACCCTGGTGAGTAAAAGGTGTAAAAAAACATTACCAAGGATTAGAAAGATTTACCTGCTGAAAGCATGCTTGGACTAAATTTTCAGGGAACAGGTTTCGGATCAGATCCAAGAAAGCATCCAGACTAGACACTTCATCGTTCTTCTTCCCTTGACCAAGCTGCTTCCTGAGTTTTGGATTCCCTGGATGGATGGCTAAAACCAAAATCACACCCAGCACAGCAGCAATAATAGTGGTGGACATGTAGTAGACCATGGCTCTTGTACCCAATCGGCCACTCGCTTTAGCATCTAAACCAGACAGTCCTGCAGGTGTTTTATTTTAAGAAACAAACAAATATATTGAGGCTCAATATCCAACTCAATAATCATCAAATAAAATCTGTTATACTTTGCAAAGTTTAATGACAGCCTACAGGTGCCTACTTTTGTCATTGTAGAATTCTCACCACTAGATAGATTCTCCCTCCAGTTCTTCTGTGAATGTCTGCTGCTACTAATTTGAAGAAAACCATTTAAGAGGAGACATTGATAAATAAAGAAGATATCCTACTATCTTTGCCCTTGATTGCCCTTGATGGCTGCAAAATTAAAGCTGACACCACACCTTTAAGAAGGCTAGGCTTGTTAGTGTCATGACATCTTCTTTGTAAGATCCAACCCAGGTATTAGGTGAAACAGCATATTAAGAAATTTCTGATGTTCAAGAAGGTAGTGTACGTGTACATGTGCTCAAAAAATAAATTCACTGGAGCGTCTATGCATTAAGGCAAATGAAGTTAATTAGAAAGTAACTCTGAAATAACACACTTCAACTGTAAAATCCCTGACAGGATCACACTATTACTCTTCTTACACTGGAAAAAGCAAACCAGGTGGTATCTGTAGCAAGCATCTTAAAGTATTTATGGCTAATAGATCTTACCTGTGATTAAACTGGAGATAATTAAAGGGAGGATCAGCATTTTTAGCATCCTCATAAGTATATCTCCTGGGAAGGCTATTAACATGATGATGTCAGGGTCAATAGGAGTTGCTAGACGAAGAAGACCCCCACAGACTGCACCCAGGATAACACCTAGAAGAAGAGTAAAAGAGAGCAGCTAGGTAACATAAATATACCTGAACATACATAAATTACTTTTAAGAATAGCCTGGAAGAAAAAAGGCTACATGAGGCAGTAATGAGGAAGATTTTTGGTACAGACACAGATTTTGGAAGGCTTATCCCCCTGATTAATACGAAGTTGTAACACGCTTATCATGTATCTTATGATTAAAGAGAAGTTGTTTTGATGTAGAATCTTCTGCCAGCTGAGCTTACACCTGATGCACTATCCTGCAATACAAATTTGCTGCAAGCCACAGTGTTAACTGAGGTTTATTAATACTGTGTAGGCCTTGCAATATATTGAGGGATAGTCACAGATAATTCATATCATTGTTCTACAGGCACCAAGATGTGATTTCTGTAAGGCTATAGAGAATTGATAAGAAAGCAGGCTTAGGACCCAGCTCTTCAGAGTATGACATCTAGCTTTCAATATAAGAATAGTACCACCTGAAAACAAGGTCAGTGTGAGTAGTTATTTTACAGACTAAGAAAAACCCTGCAGGAAAGATTGTCTTGTGCAGGAAATAGTCCTGTGAGGGAAACAGATTCAAGTTTCACTTGGGTGGTTTTAGAAGGGAGTGCCTGATCTGGAATAACTTGAAGAAAACTTATCATAGTATCACAGAATGGTTTTGGTTGGAAGGGACTTTTGAAGGTCATCTAGTCCAATCCCCCTGCAAGGAGGAGAGACATCTTCAGTTAGATCTGGTTGTACAGAACCACATCCAGCCTTGCACTGAATGTCTTCAGGGCTGGGGCATCCATCACCTCTCTGGGAATCCTGTACCAGTATTTTACCCTTGTAAAAAATTTCTTCCTCTTGATTCTTAGTGCTCATTTATTACTTCTTCCCTTTAATGGTCTGCATCCTTTTCCTTGTGCTCACATTCTCAAAACACAAACAATCCCTTCATCACTTAGGTGTTATCACTGAAGATCTAAAGCCCTCTCTCCAGATTGAGAATGTTGAAGAATAGCCTATAGGAACAAAAAGGCCATGTTCACGTCTGTAACATGGTCTTTGTGAATAGATATTTTATGTTTACATCCAGAATGCCTTTATTTTCCTGGTCCCAAGCCAAATTCTCAAGTGTAATAAAACTTGACAGCAAAGCCTGAATTATGATTTGCAGCAACTATGACTCTTTGAAGAATCAGTTTGATACAGTGGAAAATATATGCGTATTTGAAATATTTTCTCGAACCGCATCAGGCACCTTCTAAAAATGATTCAATGCAAATACAGTCTAAACATTTCAGTGGTATGAGTTTCAAAGGCTAAAAATTATGGATGTGAAATTTGCAGCTCAAGACCAGCTGCAGCTGGTCTTTAAAACAATAACAAAATAGCCTATGTGTATGAATTTGCTGCATTTGGCTGTTAGTCTTTCAGTGAAAAAGAAACAGGCAAAGAGCCAGTAAACCACAGTAAAATGTCACACTGTTCCATATTTGGAAGCTGCTAAAGCCAGAGGCAACATTCAGGATGAGATCATGGAGCGCTGACTTACAAATATGAGGAGGGGACAAACCTTAAAAGCAGCAGAGGATGAACTGTGAGATAAAAGATGACGGGAAGAAAATTTGAAGAGTTTTGTCTTCCCCCCCAAACTCCCCAAATAGCTTAGAAAAAAAAAATGTGTAGTGCATTTAGTTCTACTGAACGACATTGATCTGACCAGCCTTGGGACTTAGATCACACTCCATTCAATACCAGATGCAGAAGGTATTGCAGTGGCATGGGTTTGCTCCATGTTGTGTCAGTAACACTCTGCACACCTGAATTAAAGGGGCAGTGGAGAATCCTTGAGGGAGAAGGCTGCAGGGAGGCTTTAGAGCAACTACCAGTGCCTAAAGGGGCCAACAAAAACTCTGGAGAGGGGCTTTTGACAAGGGCCTGTAGGGACAGAACAAGAGGGAATGGCTTTAACCTGACATTTAGAGGAAACATTTAGATTAGATCTTAGGCAGAAGTTCTTCCCTGTGAGCTTGCTGAGGCCCTGGCACAGGTTGCCCAGGGAAGCTGTGGCTGCCCCATTCCTGGCAGTGGTCAAGGCTGGGTTGGATGGGGCTTGGAGCAACCTGGTCTGTTGGAAGGTGTCCCTGCCCGTGAGAGGGGGCTGGAACTGGATGAGCTTTAAAGTCCCTTCTAACTCAAACCAGTCGGTGATTCTACGATAATGCTTGTGGGCATCCTATCCACTCTCTGGCTGTTCAGCTGTTCCAGCTGGGGCTGTGGGACTACATAGACAAATACAGATGCATACTGCATATTCAGACCAGCAGAAGTAGCTTACCAAAGACAGTTAGAGTCAGGAGCAGATTCCTATGGAGTGACTGGCAGAACTGAACACATATGTTCCTGGATCTGTGCTCCACGGGACTTAAATGACTTTCATGCATCCGCACTTCTACTTGCTTAGGCATATTGTTGGCACTAGAATAAAAAACGGAAGTTAAGCAAAAGTTATAGCACAAGATGACAGAAGTGAGAGGAAAGTCTGGATTACTTCCACCACATATAACTGAGGAACCTGACGCATGTTCCATTGCTTTCCACATTTCACAAACACTATATATTAACTGCTATGGAGAAGTCTTTGAAATGGCAACGGCTTGTCCCTCTAAAGGTGTAGCTTTTAATGTCTTTTTTTGTCGTTGTCTCTGAAAGGGTGGGGATGTAAACAGAACTAATTCAGTGGACACATCATTCCAAGTCTTTCATGGACTCAACTATTGGTTTTGAGCTGGAAAATTCACTTTCTCCCAAAATAATGGCTGTCTACTTAAAGTAGGAGAGATGGCTGGAGAACAAAGTTTCTATTAGCAGGAAAATGCAGATTTTAATACATTGTGTAATCCTAATGCAGGAAAAGAGTTTTAAAATGAGGATTTATTTGTAAAATAATGCATTCCATAATTTTGCTTCATCTTCCCAAAATGTTCCATTTCAGTATTAACATTTTATTGTACTATAATCAGAATGATCTCGAAGGAATCTTTTTCAACTTGTTCTAATCTTTTTTCAACTTGTTCAACTTTTTCAACCCCTACTGAATATTAGTCAAAAAACAACACATTTCCCAAGAAATCCTTTGGTTTTTTTAATTGTAAGGGCGAGAGAAAAAGGTTTTTGACTAACACCGGTATATGTTTGAGTAAGTGATATGGACATGAGTGCATGACTTCAAAAGCCATGCCTCTAACTTTCTCAACACCTGAGAAATCATTAGCAAGACTCCCCTTTTATATACAAGATATTAAAATGCACTACTACAAATAAAACATAGAGTTTCCCTACAAGTTAAGACTGTCTCCGTCAATATGAGAAGTTGGTAAAGAACAAATTCTTTCATTATCAAGTAAATATACATTTTACACTCTTATATTATGCCAGATTAGGATGAGATTTTAGAAAAAAAGAAACCAAATCTTTCTCTACAACAGTAGAATGAGGTCTACAGACCTAAACCAGACCTAAACAGGTCTGAAAGTTACATAAAGTTTCAAATAAAACCACTTTCACGAATCAAAACATTTTTTGTTATATATAGTTGTCCTCATAAAGTTTCTCAACAGAAAGTTTTTAGTAGACCTGTAATAAGAATTCAGCCATTCTGATGCAGATAGTTTCATGATTTCCCTTTCAAAGTGAAAGAGCATTTCTTTCCAATATTAAAAAAGTAGCACCAGCAGAAAATGCATTAGAGATTATGTTTTGGTTTCAGGGGGTTTGTTTGGGGTTTTTTTTTAGGGCAAAAAATTCCTCTAAGTCTTGTAATTTTTATTTTGTGCCTTTTAAAATATTTTACAGTGGTGGTTGCAATGAAATGTCCTCCTTTTGGTGGAATAACAAGCAAGAATATCAGCGCGCCTTCTGACAACTTAAATGTGAGGCATGTCTGCTTCTTGAAGACTTATGAATGCAAGTGGAAGAGATACATGAGGATTAGCCAGGGGATAATATGCATAGCAGTTATCCGAGGAATTATGAGAAAGATGAGGCAAAGTCCACAGTATTCCTACTACGCAGGCTACAAAGCCGTGAAATCACCTGTGGAAGTGTGCCACAAAATCAAGGAACTTGGGAACCCAACTTTGCAACTAGGGAATACATCTAGTTTCTCTTGCACTGTGAACACAAATGTATAACTTCTTTAGACCTACAGGTTTATTCTATATGCTACTGAAACTCTGAAATATGGACAGCTGAAAGTAATTGAGAAGTAAACCTTAGAGGCTCCTCCGTTAGCAATTAATCAGACTAATTAATTAATGGAATGGATCAGTAAACAGAAGCAGCTGATGATGTTATATGTCTTTCGAGGCTGTTGCTTTGTGCTAGGTTTAGTCTGGTTTCCTGGACCCTTTCCCACCTGACACCATGCCAAATGAAAGCCACCTCACATGTATCTGCTTTCTAAGCAGTGGGTCTTTTCTATAACTCACAGACAACAGAAGCATATCGTTCCCCTGGCACCACTGCTGAAATAAGTCCTTCCATGCATAAGCAAGCCTCTGGTCCTGCTCTTGTACTCAAGCCTTATTTCTATTCCCAACCATTTCTATGTGACAGCATAGTTTGCTGGCCACATACCCCTTCCACTCCGAGTCTGGTCAGCATACAAACCCGGGTTCATGAAGGGAGGAGATGGTGCACCTATTTGTACAGCTGCAGGGACTACTTCAGGATTATACCCCAAAGTGTAGACGGTGGTCAAACAACACAGACCTTCTATATGATAGCAACAATCTTCTTCAAAAGTTCAGCCATGTAACCTCTGAGAAGATAAGGAAATAACACAAAGCTCTTCAAGGACATTCCTAAATTTCCAGGAACTTAATACTGTATTGTGTGCTTCCCTCAAGTGCAAAATAAGGGCTTTACACTCTCCAGCTCTTTTGTAAATGAACCTTCAGCATGGACTGACATTCTGATTAGCATGAGGTTTTTAAAGAAAAAAAGACCCATAACTAAAACATGACAACCATGCGGATCTGTTACAAAAAGCGTTGACATATGAATATCATCACATTAAAAAATGGTACCACAAAGGATAATAATTCAGTTAACACTGCTCTTCAAAATGAGATTTTTATCACCACACCAGAGACAAAGTATTGTTCCAGCCTTTTGAGTAAATTGCAGAGGGAGGGGAGGGGAAATAACAGAGAAATAAAAACCTTCTTCAAAGGATAATAGAAGCTTCTTGTATAGCGCTTGATAAATCCAGATTTTCCCCCAGAAATTATCCATCCAATGACTAGAAGATGAAAATCTGTTTGACCTCTGAATCATGCAAATGAACTGTTGTCTTATGGACATGGTATGCACAAGGTACAAGAAAAAAACAAAAATCTGTCCATCAGCATTTGATTTTAGTTTATCTAAATATTTACAGCTAGTTTTGCATGTAAGATATACAGTGCTATATGAAACAATATTAAACTGCAAATTTCAAGCTGTAGTTTCTTTCTCTCGTTGGCTGCTACGCATAATGGTGTCAAAACGCAGGAATACACTTTCTTAAAACACCAAGTTCTCTGAGATTCTTTGTTCCTATTTCCTCCAAGCATTTCTCTTAGGTTTTATTTTACCTCCCCCTGCGACACTCTGCTGTTCTATTGCTTTTCAACTGCTTCTTTCTCATTTTCCCACTGACATTTCTAGGTCTAAAATGTCAGAAAAAACATTTGCTTCTTTTCCTTGACTATCAAATATAGAGACCGTGTTTAATCTGTATAAGGTATCTTAGATGTGTCAACCAAGCAGGTAATTCTCAGTATAAAATTCTGCTTTTCATAATACTGCTGGGAGGTTAATTTGTCTCGTCAGGTTTGGGAGTTAGCAAGCTGTTTAGAGGAGGAGCAGTTGTTAGCAAACCAAATGGCTATTTTGGAGTAGGACAACAGAATGAGGATAATGGTATTTTTGGGACCTGGCAAAATAGCTCTTAGGTGTTTATTAAGGGTTATTTAGTAGAGACTCAGGGTTTCAGCAAAATAGGAAGGATTTTGGGAAATAGAATTTTCTTCCTTGAATAAAGTGCCAGTTTATGTTATGAAGCAATTACTTCAATCTAGGCAGCAAAAGTTATTCTTGAGAAAACAAACTCAAACTGGCTTAAGTTCCAGTTAAGGGTCTAAACCATCTCTTGAGCTAGATGTTTGCTGTCAAACCAAACACTGTTCTCTTCCAAAGCAATAAGTAAACAGCAAGTGTAAATGCCAGTACTTCATAGAATCACGGAGTGATTTGGGTTGGAAGGGACCTGAAAGCTCATCCAGTTCCAACCCCCTGCCACTGGCAGAGACACCTTCCACTAGACCGGGTTGCTCCAAGCCGCGTCCAACCTGGCCTTGAGCACTGGCAGGGATGGGGCAGCCACAGCTTTGCTGGGCAACCTCTGCCAGTGCCTCACTACCCTCACAGGGAAAAAATTCTGCCCAATGTCTAATCTCAGTCTACCCACTTTCAATTTAAAGCCCATTACAACTTGCGCAGTTTTTCCTAGGAAGTCTGGCCTTCTTAAGGAGAAGGGAAAAATAAACCAAGATGGGGTATCATGAAGTTTGGTGCATAGTAATCTTGGACAGAGCTTGTCCTAGCAATCAGTGCAATTGCATGGGAGTAAATGAGAGTTTAACCTGCCCTTAAGAATATCTGTTAAGCAGCTAGGCTTGGAGCGGGGTTGTATCTCTTCCCCTTTCCCTGGAGAGACAGTGTAACACTGATGATTTTGGATCACATGCTGTGTTCGTGACATGGAGAGGGAGTCTGGCTCTCCTCCACCCCACATGATCAGCTTATTCCTATCTCATATGAAAGGGATAGGGTCTATTCTGGTTGCTAGATAAAAGATGAGCAATGGGAAAGAACATATGGAACACCACCAGGACAAAAGGGAATTCACAAGCAGGATGTGAGGACTCCAGACTGTCACAACTCTTGTGGAACTAGCGCTCAAGCAAGCATCAGCTTACCAAGAAACTTCCAGTTTGAGCTGGAATAACTGGCTGCTGCTTAAGTTAGTTACATCAAGACAAGAATTAATTACACCAAGACAACATCTGTTCAGCTTCTTCTGGGAGACCGTCTGGGACTATATTGTTTCACTGTGCCATGGCATGCACTGTAGTGTGTGGGGGGTATTTTCCTGGATTAGATGTATTTTTCAAACCACAGTGGAGCTGATAAAGTTCACCACAAACAGCGACAACATAACAGGCCATGCAAGGGAAACAGCTAAAATACATAGAGCACTCCTGCTCTATGATGTCCCGTTCTTAAATGTTGCATTTTATATCAATAAAACATTCTGGTCAGGTCTCATCCTCTTTAAATAAATAACCTCTTCAGACAGTTTGCAATGTGTAGATCAAGCTTCTTCCTGGGCTAAATTTTTCCTATAAACTTGCAACTTAGATTTTATATTGCATTTTATGGCATACTATATGGAAAAGAAAATGAGTTCCTATGGAGAGCTTGTGAACAAAACTTCAGTTTTAATGGAATCCTGCACAATAAACTCCATAAAGCCAACAGGTCACACTGAATCACGCTGGTTCTGTTAGAAAAAAGATTGTATTGTAATTGTATTTTGTATTGTATTGTATTTTACAAAAGGCCTAGAAATGCCTCAGGAGTGTCAGATAGGCAGGGGAGAAGCAATTGGGACAACTCCTACGTGTTTGAAAGGGAGACATAGGAATTTCTGCAGTGAGTTGCAAAAATGAGATCTGTAACAACTGTCCGCCCACCAGCGGGTGCATTTGATGGTAGGGTAGCTACAGGAAGACTTACAGGTATCCTTCCACCAGGCAGCCACAGACCCACCAGCTGCCAGACCCCAAAAACAGTGCCTTCAGGCACCTCTTACCTAGTCATACGAAAACCTGATTTTAACACCTCAAAGAGATTATGTGTCGGAGTGTCTGTGTGGGCATGTTAGTGAGTTAACTAACTCTCTAATTCTGTGGCATGACGAAGCCTGACAGAAGGAGATTAAGTTACAGTTCCTAAGAACAAAGCCAAGGTAGTTATCCAAACCTCACGCAAGACAGGTGTCGCATGAACTTCCATGGTCCTTGGTGATGAAGATCCCCAAGACTTTACTGGGACAAAAGTTTTAGTGACTGGAAATCCACTCCTGGCAGAAACATCTGAAAAACCCAAAGGTGCTTCTTGTGTCTGCATGTGCTGACCAGTCTACAAAGTGGAGTGAGTGGCCAAAGACTTGTGTTATGCTCCTCTCCTCGTGAGCATCTCCAGGGTGAAATAACCCTGTCTTGGAAGAGATTAGCTGTTGTTTGTAGGAAGATAGAGTTTGTAATGTAGCTCACATTTTAGCAAACAAAGAAAAACCTTCTGTAATTCTTCCTATTTGCCAAGTTCTCTGATTCACACCAGCTGAGGACCTGGACATGAACTTTTTTTTTTAAGAAGCCTAAATTTGGCACTGCCATGTTTATGTGGAGCTCTGGCTCTGTATCTTTATACATGTATATCCTGAATTTCAAGTCTCATCAACCTAAATCCTACTACGCCATATTAAAGATTCAGATTTACTCTAAATTCCAGAACTTTTTTGTGGAGGAGGGCTGCTGGTTTATTTTGTGCTTGGAACCAACAAGGTGCATTTCTATCTACAGGGATTGTATTCTATCCGTCATTCTGAGTCTAAAGTAAAAAAGTGTGTTTTAAACCATACAGTATAATGCCTATCATAAAGTTTATAATTTGTTTATGTAATGATGTACATGCCGAATATCAT
Source organism: Pezoporus flaviventris (assembly GCF_033815535.1). Taxonomy (NCBI): domain Eukaryota; kingdom Metazoa; phylum Chordata; class Aves; order Psittaciformes; family Psittacidae; genus Pezoporus; species Pezoporus flaviventris. Next base: position 2,765,210 of record NW_026892584.1, on the reverse strand, counting down.
TTTTTAGCTGTCAGATTTCTGATAGGGCTTTATAGTGGTGTAATAATCTGGGAACTGTCATGCTTCGTTACCCCAGAATTATGTACTGAGGCTAAAAGATGAAAAGTAATAGAATTAAGGATGAATCACATTATTATGGCAAAGGATATAATAATGGTGTGCTTTGTGCAAAAAAATTCTCCACATACATGCTCAGAAACTCAGAGACAAGTAAAATCATGATCTTGTGTTTCCTTCTATTCTGCGTGCGCCAGGTAGCACACAGAAAAAGGCTATGAAATGATTGGGGATTAACGTAGTTTCCAAGGGCACTGAGCAAAGATTAAGCCAGTGAGAATGTGAGAAGATCAGAAATGCAGCAGATCCTAGACATGCTGGCTAGGGACAAAAAGGAGTAGAAATGTGTGGGTGGTGTTCTTTATATAATTCAGAGCAGTTCACAGAAAGGCACACTGAACAAGTCTGTGATTGAGATAGTAAGAACGAATCTTATCATGGCAACGGGAAACAAAATGCAAGTTCTCCTGTGAATGTACTTCTTGAATGATGGCTCCTGAAATGCTTTTTTGTTGGTAAATTCTCAATGGTTTGTCACTGAAAGCAGCTGTACAGTGATTTTAGACCACATCACCTGTACAGAAGAAATTTCTAGTGGCTATGGCTGAATTGGTGCATCAGAGATCTACAGCTGAGTCTTAATTAAATATGAACACAATTATTAGCATAATCTAGGCACTTTTAGGCATAAAAAGACCCAAACTTATTTGATTAATAATTTCTTACCAAATCTGTATATTAAACATTCATTAACAAATGTATGATATGTGACAGTGAGCTAAAAGAATACAAAAGTGATGAAAACTTACCTGTCCTTTAATGACTACTGCTCTTGGTATCCACTTTGAAAATTCCCTATAGCTTTGATAGAGGCATGGAAGTACCCATCAAACATATTAGGAGTCTTACTAATGATGTGCTGTAATGATGTGCTGAAAACTTCTAGGTGATTTCAAGAAATACAGTTTCAAAGTGTCTTTCAACCAAAACCAGTCACTACAGATGATACCGCTTTAACCTGCAAACAGAAGTGTCCTCTCATCTTTGTTTTTGAGTATACTCTAGAAACTATATATCCAACCAGTTGCTTCTCCAAGGACTGAGAAAAAAACTTTAGTTTGTAAACATTTTTGGAGAAGTGGCTGGATCACAGAATCACAGAATGGTTTGGGTTGGGAAGGCACCTTAAAGCTCATCCAGTTTCAACCCCCTGCCACGGGCAGGAACACCTTCCACTAAACCAGGTTTCTCCAAGCCCCATCCAGCCTGGCCTTGAACACTGCCAGGGATGGGGCAGCCACAGCTTCTCTGGACAGCCTGTGCCAGGGCCTCACCACCCTCACAGAGAAGAACTTCTGCCCAATATCTATTCTCAGCCTCCCCTCTGTCAGGTGAAAGCCATTCCCCCTTCTCCTGTCACTACAGGCCCTTGTCAAAAGCCCCTCTCCAGATTTCTTGTCAACCCCTTTAGGCACTGGAAGCTGCTCTAAGGTCTCCCTGGAGCCTTCTCTTCTCCAGGCTGAACAAGCCCAGCTCTCTCAGCCTGTCTCCATAGCAGAGGTGCTCCAGCCGTCAAAGCATCTTCATGGCCTCCTTTGGACTTGCTCCAACAGCTCCACACCCCTCTTGTGTTGAGGGCCCCAGAGCTGGACACAGCACTGCTGGGGGGGTCTCACCAGAGCAGAGCAGAGTGTGAGAATCCCCTCCCTTGACCTGCTGGTCACACTGCTGGTGATGCAGCCCAGGACACGGGTTGTTCCTGGACTGCAAGCACACACTGCTGGGTCATGGGGAGCTTCTCGTCACCCAACAGTGCTAGACAGTGCTGGATAGTGCCAGGTTTGCTGTACACATTCAGCCACAAACTAGAAAACTGAAGAAGTAAAAAAAAAAAAAAAAAAATTAAAAATCAGAGCTGCTCTCTGACTTCTATTGGCTAAAGTGTGAGACAGCTGATTCTTCACATTTTCAATATTTCCCTCTAAACCCTGCAAAGGGCACAGAGAGATCCAAGTTTGGTTAGACTTCACATAATCTTAATAAAAAGCAACCAGTTCACTAAAAAATGCATTCATTTCCATGGGATGTGTGGCAATGAGCCAGCACACAGCACTGATCCAGACCTAATTTTGTTCTAAAACTTATCTCAGTGCTTCCTGTGGGGGAAATCTCTCTTCCAGGAAGTATTGTGGGTAGAGTCAGAAACCATTTCCACAAAGAGCAACTATTAAGGAGCCTACAAGAAAACAGTTGAATTCCTATGCAGAAAATGTCAGAATTTGGATTAGTGTATGGAAACTGCAAGCCCCAATTCACTCCTATGTATCCTAAGAGATGTTAACTCTGCTTCGATTATAGATAATCATATTTTCCAGCTGTTTGCCAAAATCTGAATTACAAGGACATTTTAAACAACTGGAAAGCTAATTTACCACTGCAGTCTCTGACTGAAAAACCTCTATGAAAGTGCAGAGGTATCATAGCATAACATTATAAATTGACTATACTTGTTCATCAGTACAATGTTATCTGACAAGCTGAAAACCAAAAAAGACATTTTAAGCTTTTTTCCTCTCACCATATGTCATATTCTATATATCTTAAAATGCATCCTGTTCAAGAAACTTCTAGTCATTCTTTTCTCTTACTCATTTTGTTGTTGTCTATTTTCTGCTTCTCTTTTTATGCCAATACACTTTTATTATGCTAGACATTCAGATTGCTTTATTTGCAACTACAGATCCAACAAAATTGCTCTGTTCAAACTTTGCTTATCTTCCTTGAAAACAGTCTCAAAAAAAAAAAATTACTTGGGCTGGGCCCTGAAAAAGCAAAGAAACTTTGTTTTGAAGACATGCTAACTTCCTGTAGCATGTTAAAGAGATTATAGAAATCAAGCATAGCATAATAGAATCACTTGTGATAACATTCACTCAGCTGTACAGTTCAGTGTGCTCTTTGGAGAAGTATTTATGGTCACACAGAGCAAGCTTTGAGGAGTGCATGCCATCTGCTGGAACCAAATAGTCTTCTTACAGGGGGAAATCCTAAGAGGCAGCAACAATTTTGACCCAGTGTAAAGCATCTTCTTCAATGTCTCGTGTGCTTTTGTAATTAGGGTTTGGAGCCTTTTTTCATATTGTGCTTTGAAAACAAATGAAAAATGGTAGCAAAGACACTGCAACCACCTTACTGGGGAAGTAGCCTATTCATATGGTCTAGGAATTTATTCAAGTAGCTGTATGAAATGGAATGCACGTTCAGCTAAAAAAGTTGCTCAGGCGATCTGTTTATATTATTCCCTCTTTACCAACATATCTGTCTGCTGGGAAATTACACCCAGAAAACAACAGTATTAAGATGGAGCTCATAAATACAAAATAACTTTCACAAAGAAGTGTATATTTAGGATTACGGGCCTGAAGATGGATAATTGGGTTGGTTCCTACCTTCTATATTCTACATATGGCACGTGTCACTCTGCCAAAGGATCTGCCTCTGCCTCCCCCAAGTCTGCTTACACTGGATGCAAAAGAACTAAGAGAATTTCAGTGCTGGCAGGAACAAGGTTATTTTTGGCATTCCTTAAGCCTCTATCTGAGCAAGGCATTTTCTTGAACATTTTATTTGGGCTGCTTATTTAGTATTGTCCGCTTGACTGTAGTATAACACCTTAGGTAGCCTTGGCTGAACTACTTCAGTTCAGCCTTGTGGTTCCTCCCTCAGGAGACGCTTCAAGACCGAGCAGCACAGTTACTAGACAACTGTTGAAGACAAATCTTTATATCTGAAAGTTGTGAGGCTCAACAGCATGATGCATTACCCTGAGATGCAGCAGTTGTTTTTCTGTATGGTACACTGCATTGGGACACAATAGCTTCTGTGAAAACTAGGATGGATTTTCTAACCTTGGCCAAATTCAACCACGAAAACTTAACTTTTTCAAAGTTAGTGGAAAAATGAAAAGGTTAATTTTCCAAATTATTCTGTGCTCCTCATCCTAGTGAATTTCACATGAAGACAAAAGCAGGTCAAACTAAAAGGCTCATTTAGCCCAGTTTGAAATCTGTGACAGTTACCAGCTCTAGATACCCAGGACATGACTGTAAGATGAGCATGTAGCACGGTATTTACCAAAGAATCGTCATGGCATTCATCAGCCTGTGGACCGTGGATTTCAAGAGTTACCTGCACATAAACTGTAAGACTCTTTCAAGACAAAGTTAGAAAAAGAAAGCACAAGCACACGCTACAAGCAATTTTTTCCATTCTTCCTTGTGAGACTTGTAATCCAGATTGCTTAAGTAGAGCCCAAGCCCCAGCTGGCATTGGGAACCTTTGTAAAACATGCTGTACAAGTAGAAAGCTTGCAGAGTCTTAATATTTTGTATACAGATTTAAGTGGGAAATTTTGAAACTTTCTTTTGCTTAACAAACCCAATTGAAGAAGCATCCTCTTCAAATGCTCTTTAAAAGTCTGCTGCCTTTTCCATGTATCATGCTGTATGTTAAACACCAAAGGACAAAGTTTGTACCACAGACATACTTGAAAAGCCTAGGAATGAAAAATCTGTGACCATGCATTTGTGGCTTTCCTCAGGCATCACAGAGTCACTGACTTGAACTTACCATGGTTTTTTGTTCAGTTTTCTTCCCCACTCTCTTTCTGCCCAGCTCAAGTCTCATACACTAACCTTGCTACTTTCTAATTACTTAAAACTAGTTTTTCATGTAACACAATTAAACAGGCCAGTCTTGCCACTCTTGAAAGACTTAGTCAGTTTCTTCTGCTATTAATGCTTCTTTAGGCTGTTTCTGCAGCTCAAGTATCACCTCTTTGCTCTGAGAGTGGCCAGATGTTCTTACCCAAGCCAGTATCTGTGACCATATGCTTGTCAGTCACACAGGTAAAAGTCACTCTCTAGGAGTGCTTGAGGGCAACATTCGGTAAATTACAAGCCAGAACCAATGCATCACTCCTTTCACAATAATTATTACATCTGTTATATTTCTTGATGGGTTCACTTGACCTTTCCATTGGCAACAATACTGTCTTCAGCTCTCCTGGCATATGAAGTTTTACTACTAGCAGTCTTAGAAGGGTTTTGCCTGGCAATGATGGCACCACCTACAAAGAGAAAGATCTCTTCTCCCTCTGGCTACACAGTAGAAATCTGTTGCAGATGAATGGGTACACCTTTTGCTGGCAGAAAATTATGGGCTTTCCTAAAACAAGTATCTCCTTTATTTATATACAGTGCCAGAAAGCAAACTGGGCTAAACCAAAGCCTAGTTTCTTAAGGACTGCATGGAACTCAAATTTTGGCTCAGAATAATGTGAATTCAGTGACACTCAGGATTTCCTCATTTTTTTTTTTTTTTTTAAATCTTTTTTCCAGTTCTGGGCTTTAATTGCCATGTGACAATTAAATCATTTTGTAATTGGATTTATTCCTATTCTGCCTCCTTCTTCCTTCTTCTGCTTTAAACTCTCCAGCCTTCACAAAACAGGCAGCTAGTGAGAAGAATAATGAACCACCTCTGCATTTTTGCCTCCAGCTCTCAGTTTCAGCAATTTGATCGTTTTCATACCAAAGACTAAAGCAAAGGATTTTTATACGCTCAACATTTTCCATGCATTTCAATACTGCCTTGCTTGAAAATTTATTAGTAGCACAAATAATGACTCACAGGTGTTTTGCAAGTGATTATTTATAACAGGAAGCATAGGCGGTAGGCCAGAAAATGTGAACGTTCTTCATCTACACTTAAATAAGAGGAAAGGTGAACAATACGGATGAACACACATGCTATAGGCAAATAATTGGGAAAGTATACAACAGCATAGAAAAGTTAGAAAACAGGGCCTTAAGCTGCTGTATTTATAGATGAAATCCCATCTTTGAATGACAACGTAGGACCTTTGCAATTTAACTGTATATTTTTATTAAATAAAATGCTTCTCAGCTTTCCCTTCTTTCAGCTGTTCATCTCTAGAAACATGGAGCTTGACTATCTACTGTACCAGAACAGTTTAGCACTAATGATGGAAAAGTCAAAGGCCACAGGATGGTTACCCACAACCCACTCTATTAAACAAGATCACTGGAGTACCTCAGGCTCCTCTTTAGCCCTGACGTATCTGGGGCAATTCCCCAGGCTCTCCCTGATCTCTCTTTGGGCTTCAGACTGAGAACCACTAAGGTCTTTCCAGGGCACAAAATGTTATGTTGGGAGCACAAGCCAGCCCTATGCCAGATGAGGATAGACCATGCCCTATGATGGGACCACAGTGTTGGTGGATAAGGAAAGAGTAACTGACATCATCTATCTGTACCTTTGCAAAGCATCTGACACTGTCCCACACAACAACCTTGTCTCTAAACTGAAGAGGCATGGATCTGATGGATGGATCACTCGATGGATAAGGAATTGGCTGGATGGTCGCACTGAAATAGTTATGGTCAATGGCTTGATGTCCAGGTGGAGAACAGTGACGAGTGGTGTTCCTCAGGGGTTGGTGTTAGGACTGGCACTGTTCAACATACTTGGTGGTAACATGAACAATGGGATCAAGCACAGCCTCAGAAATTTCACTGATGACACCAAGCTGTATGGTGCAATTGACACACCAGAGGGAAGGAATGGGATCCAGAGGGACCTGGACAGGCTGGAGAGGTGGGGCCATGTGAGTCTCAGGGATTTCAACAAGACCAGGTGCAAGGTCCTGCACCTGGTTTGGGGCAGTCCCAAGCACAAATACAGGCTGGGTGGAGAATGGATGGAGAGCAGCCCGGAGGAGGACTTGGGGGTGTTGGATGACAAGAAGCTCACTATGATACTGCAGCATGTGCTTGCAGCTCAGCTCTGCCAGGAGACTGCTCAGAGATTTCATAAAGGTGGCTTATCCTCACCTTGTTGAAAGTCTGGCCATGCTTCCTCAGAAGTACTTTGTACTGCTACTTACCAGGAAACAAAGGAAAGGAGAGGAAACTATGGCAACCTAAGCCCCTGCCAGCTATCTTTGATGCCAACAGGTTCTGCCCTGATTTTACACTAATTTCTATTAAAATCTTTACCGAAGTTTGGGCAGGAAGTAGATCCCAGAATCTGCTTTTTATTCAACCTGCTTTATCAAGTTCTGCTAAACAGCAGAACCAGACAGCATTAGAGAGACACCTCACAGAAGTACAAAAGTTTTAATGGTAATTCTTACACTTGATGTTGCTAGGTCTTTCACCTCTGACCTTCCTAACAGACAACATTTTCTAATATTATTTTCCATGTTTTACATGTTCCAGACCCCTCTTGTCACAATACTAGGGGTCCAGATTTCAGTATTGGGTTTACTAAGTGCCACTGCAGCAATCAGCAAGACAAATCAGCAATCAGCAAAACAAAAGCAAAAACAAAGCAATCAGCAATCAGCAAAATCTGCCTGAAGCAGGAGCTGCTGTTTTGAACAAACTAGGCATGGGCAGACCATGTAGTATTTTTCTTGTGAAGGTTACCTGGGCTTCTTCCCCGATAAGCATTTGTACAACACAGGGTCCATTAGGCACCAAAAGAGTTGAGCTGAATTCCAGTATTTCATGGGATCAGAATGTGCCCTAATACAATTTTAAGTACTCCAGTCTCAGAGAATCTCCTTAGTGTTAAGTACAATTGAAACTGTCTTTGGCCATTTTCTAAATCCTTTCTTTCCTCTCTATTATGTGTGATAGGGCTACATGTAATTTTGTAATGAACCAGAAGGCTCTTCATTGAAAGCACAAAGGATTCTCAAAAGATAACAGAGATGAAGGATTTCTTACATAAAAGGAAGTATCTGTCCTACCTGGAAAACAAAATGCTGACTACAGAGAGCCCCCTTTTGTTTAATTTGTAAATGGCTGTTGTGTCTAGTTCAATTACTTGCAATACACTGGTATTGGAAGAGATTTTGTACACTCATATTAGTACTAGTGAACTGAGTTTATCAACAGTAAAAATAAGAAAAGCATCTGTTAAATAGCAGAAGCTGATGTATGCGTAGAAAGATTGTAAGTCCAGCACACACTTGTCTTCAACAGTAATCCAATAGATTTCATTTTTTCCAAAGGCCAATTCCCACACGCTCTGTGGCCTGAGCACTTGTTCCCTAGGCAGTTTCCCTACATGATTGATAAGATCTACTACAAGTTGTTTACACTGCATCAGTTGAAGATGAAAGGCACTGGAAATCAAAGGTCTTCATCTAGGCACAAGATAACTGTGTAACCAAAAAGCCACTGCAAGTCATCTTAAACAAAATGCTTCAAGTATCTTCCAGACTGCATGTAGCCAATACAAATTAGTCATGATCACCCATTCTTCTATATATCAGCTACCAACAAACCCACCAAAGAGGGTAGGTTGTTACACCTCTCTGCTGGTACTACAATTGGGTCACTGCCTCAAAGACTGAAAATCCCTCTACAACAGCAAATTCTTCACAATGGATTTTATAGCTTGTGGCATAACCTCATTCTCTCAGTATAAACCAGTCCTCTACCACACATTTCAATGCCCCTGGTAACATCTATTTGGTTATTTCTTCTTGTTTCCAGTTCTACATATAACAGAAATAAGTGTTACTGTCATGAAGATTTTGTAAGATGGACAGTGTCTAATTAAAAGAAGTCCTTTACTTCATCCATGTCTATGTCAAAGATCCCTTTGCTCTTACCTTGGAATATATAAAAGGTTGCTCTTCCACACTTCCCAAAGAGAAGCTTTTCTGCTTAGGAGTCTAAGAACAAAATTATTCACAGGTTTTCCACAAAGTCACTGGACTGGAAGTCTGCAGTCTAGACCCACTTATTTCTACTAGAAATTATACATTCTGTATAGTAATGTCCCTGACTGTTAATAGGCATCACCTAAAAGAAAGCCCACCTTCAAGCTGAATCCTGAACCATGTTTTTCCCCCTTTATTAATTAGCTTTTCCAAGTTAACCAAGGTCAGTACATCTCTTTTTTGTCTCTCACTTGCCTGCCTCTTTAATCTCCTTATGTTTAATTTCTTTTCTGAGCTGCCATCTCTCACACACTGAGACATATAGTTTATACAATTATTTTTTTGTTTTAAGTCATCATCCCACTAATGAATTGTCTTGTTTTTTTCTTTGTTGGATTTTTTTCATGTCACTTCTACAGAGGAAGAGATTCTTCTCTTGGTTGTATAGATGTGTATGGGAAGGAAAGACCTGGCTCTATGACTGACCAAAATTAGGAGTACATAAAGCTCAGCAATTATCTTTTTCCCCAAATGCAAAGGAATTTATCAGATGGGACTTTACCATGTCTCTCAATTGAGTCCCTAATTACTCCTAATTCAGGGCTTAGCCAAAATTCAGGGCTTGAGAAAAAAACAGTGAGAGAAAATTCAGAACATATTCCCAGCACAAAATACTTCAGATATGCTAAAATGAAGGCCTCTCCTTACCTCATGTACGTATATTTTTATCTGTGTAAGGGACATTAACATGATTCACTCTTCCCATCCAAACACATAAGATGACCTTTAGCCCATTAGCTTCCTATTATGAAGAATCGGAAACCATCTGGGTACCCAAATTACAATTGCCATGGGAAGACAACAGCAGACCACATTGTGAGTTTGAAAATTCACCCAATGTAATTCTGACCCAAGTTTAGTTTGAAGTGGTTAGATTTCCATAGTAGGAAAAGAAAGCATGCCTCAAGATCTCTGTCTACACATTCCACCCTCACACAGACTCTCCAGGCAGTTTAAACGTCTGCTATAAAATCAGATTCACAAAATTACCCTGATTTTCTAAAACACCCTTAATTCCTGGGCCGTATCTCTCTGACAAAAGAGATGAAAAAGCCTAGAATTCTGCAAACCCTATGCTTTAGTTTACTTGTGACTTACAACATTATTGATGCAATATCATGCTTTTCTCTTAGAATCGTAACCACGTCAGTTGTCTAATACTGATAAAGAAAGATATGCCCTTCATGTGCTCTTTGCATAAAATATAAGCAAGAAAAATTCTGGGAGGTATACCAAAATGCAAACATGCAAAACCTAAACGAACATATGACCATCACCACTTGCCAGGAGACACATTCGTAATACCACACCTCAGCGAACATCCTCAGTAAGAAGTTAAATTAACAGTTGATTTACAATTTCTACTCTTCAAATTCCTGACTAGGAGTCACATGAATTATAGTGGTGGTCAAAGTGTAGTGAATCTTCATAATGAAGCAAAAATACCCCGAAAAAAAACAGCTGCTGTCTCTTTCTTAATATATATATAATATATATATGGTTTATATATATAAAAAATACATAATATGTATTATGTGCAACCATCGGTATGGTGGCACATCCAATCTAGGAAAATCTCTTTCTCCTCAAAAGCAAAATATACAAGCAATTAAGAATAAAGTTAACAGCCTTAAGAGTTACTGTCACGATTGGTCAGGATTAATATTAGCATTCAAAACAAGAGGGATGTGGAGCTGCTGGAGAAAGGCCAGAGGAGGCCACAAAGATGCTCTGAGGGCTGGAGCAGCTCTGCTATGGAGACAGGCTGAGAGAGCTGGGCTTGCTCATCCTGGAGAAGAGAAGGCCGTAGAGCAGCTTCCAGTGCCTAAAGGGGCTGACAAGAAATGTGGAGAGGGGCTTTTGACAAGGGCCTGTAGTGACAGGACAAGGGGGAACGGCTTTAACCTGACAGAGGGGAGACTGAGAATAGATATTAGGCAGAAGTTCTTCCCTGTGAGGGTGGTGAGGCCCTGGCACAGGTTGCCCAGAGAAGCTGTGGCTGTCCCATCCCTGGCAGTGCACAAGGCCAGGTTGGATGGGGCTTGGAGCAACCTGGTTTAGTGGAAGGTGTCCCTGTCCATGGAAGGGTGTTGGAACTGGATGAGTTTTAAGGTCCCTTCCAACACAAACCAGTCTGTGACGATTCTGTGAATAGATTCAGATTATGCCATCCTGGGCTCGTATTAAACTCCTCCCCTCTAAGGCGTATCATGCTGCTGCTGCATGACCCAGTCAGTGGTTTTCTCTTCTGTCAGCTGCATGACAACTATTATATTACAGTTTAGTGAAAAATACAAAGCTCAAGTTACACAAGGCGAGTTCTTTGCAAGCAGTAACTTCTCCAAAGGAAGCAGAAATGGACTTGAGTGAAGGCCCCCAGTATTCCATGCCAACCAACCGAGATGACCAGATGCAGAAGGCAGCACACCATGCACTCCTTCATGTGTCAAGCAGAGCACATTTCCCTTGGGTGCAGTTCTCCAGAACTGCACAATCACCTAGAGCCGCAGGGCTCTAACATGAGTGACTTGCTGAAGATTAGACAATTTGAGACAGAACCTTGATCTCTCTTCTTCTAAGATTCCACACTTCTGAACCTGAACCAAACCATACTAAAGTTAATGGAGGATACCTATTTCTTTTTGTGATTTTCAGAGGAAGTACTGAAACCTCAGGGATACCTTATGGAAGAGGATGTGAGCTCCTTGCTCTCTGAAAAAAATTGAGCTGTATGCCAGGAAAGAGATTTACCTGAGTAGGAAGGAGCTATCCCATTCTTACTTTTGTAGATACAAACCTCACTCACTCATTGCTGAGTGTATGCATAATGTTTCCTCATTTGCTCAAGCAAAACAATGCAGCCAGCAATATATGTTGGTTTATATCTTGCTTGGAAAATAAAAACAACCTGGATGCAAGCACATCTGGAGAGCATGCCATCCTCCCTCTGGACATAAAAGAATGACAGTGATGGGGGGAAAACTGCTCAGAGGTTTGGCTGTGCCCCACTGGGCATTTTGTTATACACAGTGATTGGGTTGTTTTGGAGAAAGCTATATAGGACAGTAAATGTAGTATCTTAGCATTTGAAATGAAAAACATGACACCTAGAGCTGAGTGTACACAGGACAAAGAAGCCTCCACCTCATTTCTTGCACTCACCTTAAATACCGTGTAACAATTGCATTTAGTGTACATCTGTGCCTTAACACTCCCTTACACACAATGAGGAATATGAATGTGGAAAAAAAAACAATTTCTTCATCCCCTTCACATGTTACTGGCTTCAATACATAAAGCTCTGTCCAAAAAGTCAGACTAGTGAAATTAAGAGCAGTGATTCTGTTTCTGTTCAGTGTGGAAGTGGTTCCCTATAATCTCACCCATACTAATCCATTCTTCCCCTCTGTGCAAAACCTCTTCCAAAGAATTACTCCCAACTCAGTTTTCTCTCGCTCAGTTACGAAGCTTTCAAGTAGCAATAAGAACAATATAAATATTCTCTGTTGATAGACTGTACAGGGGAGCTTTGAACCTTTCTGTCACCAATTAGGGCCTGCAATGCCATCAAAGAATACTCCCATCTCCAAGCTTTTGTTACTGGAGCATGGAAGTAATTGGCCATACAAGCTCCTTCTAGGGGTACTGAGGACAGATGTGTAATATCTTGGGGAAAAAAAGGTTCCATACAACAGCGTCAAATACATACTTAATTGCTTCCTTAAGCAGAGCACCTTCTGACTTTTGGGGAGTGTATAGATTAATGCAAGTAAAAGAAGATATTTAGTCTTAAAGCATGCGCTATTATTAGCATGAGACAGTCCCCTTGTTTCAGGGAACAAGAGGTGCCCACATGATTTACTACCAGGCCAGATGTGCTGAGAGGATCTTACTCAGTTTTACACATGCAGTGTGCAGGTTATTCAAAACATTTGCCTTTAGAAACATTTCTCATCACAGCTTTTTGCTGATATGTTCCTTCTTTCTAGACTTCCCAGTCTGGATTTGAAACCAATCAGGATCTCTGCATCTGTTTACTTCTTTTTCATTGAAAAAAAATACAAAGTTCATGAGAATCTGACAAAAAAAAAATAAAATATTCAAAATAGGTATAGCTGTCAGTTTGAAAGAAACATTAAAACAATCACTCCAAGAAAAAGCTAAATTCCGTGTCCTACGCGGACATATTTTAAATGCAGAACTACAATGGCTATAGGAAAACACATTCCTGATCATATCCTTTTTCCTCGAAGGTTAGTGGAAGCTTTGCCCATAGGCCTAGCATTTAAAAATCAGGGCAAGAAAAAAAAAAAAAGACAACCCAAAACCCCACAACTGATGAACGCTGGAAAAAAAGAGTCAACCAGCCAGAAAGATGATGTGTGGCAGATCTGACAGAATGATCCAGGACCAGAAACTTAGGCAGGAATTTTATGATACCTGGCAACTATTTCAAAGGCTTAACTCTAGACAATTCATTGCAGCCATCACCAAATGCTTTTGAGGAAACAAGACAGCTGCTGAAAGATGATGATACACACTCCAGTTCTTTCATCAGTGCTTTTTTTCTACTGTGAATTTGAATCAGGCTATGAAATATAATGGCAACCATTAGGACAATTTGGCATTTCTAAGGGAAAACTTAGGAGTGGAATAAGCCATCTCAGGTTTATTGACACTAGCAGAGATAAGGTAGTTAATGACGAATTCGTTCACTAGCATTTTTTGGAGTTATAATTCTTTTAGATTTGTCCATGGAACTGTCATGGGTTCACTGTTACTTTGGTGATCTGCCAAAATTCTCCATGCCCCTCTTCACCTGCCAGCAGAGTAAATGTAATGCTGCCTACAAAAGCCTTGTTAAAATGCAGAAACATGTTTGAAGACCACTACAGAAATACAGTAGGTTTATTGCCGGTTTATTTCAGCTTCAATAAGGACATCTGATTGAAGAGGTGCAGGGGAAGTTGCTCCCAGGCAGAGGAGGCCAGCAGAGGGGAAAGCACGCCTCAAGGCTTCTGCCACTACAATCTTATAGCCAATCTCCTGTGCCTGGAAATCACACAAATAACTGCCTCAGAACAGAGACCCAGGAGAAAGCCTCACAGCTCAGCAGCACAGTGTTTATCTTGGGCTGGTGGTAATAGCCAAGGTACCTGTTTCGGAGTCCAGAGCTCTCTGCAGATTGGCTTCCAATGAAAGCAAACACTGGCCATTACTGTATTCAAGGTCCTTGCATAGCATCCCTGAATGATTCTACACGTATAAACTAAAAGCCAGTGTGTTCACTTGTTTACCCTCAACTTCCTTCTGTGAGTCTTCTAGAGACCAAATCAGTTTGTAGTGCACCTTGCTCATTTCAGTCACAGATATGAGCCCTGCAACCTTGCATTGAAGGTTGCTATCCACCTTTTACTTTGGGAAGAAAAACAGATTGTAAAGGCCTGTATGGAAAATGCTAAGACATCATTATGAGCTGTTGAGAATTTCTGATGTTTCTCAATAATGTCTCTGTGTTTCATGACCTTCTTCTGGCTCAACCTACTCCCTTGACATTAACATCACTTCTAGACAGCATTTATTTTACAAAGTTAAAATTAGGACTCACATTCCTCATATCTCAAAGATCATCAACACGGGAAGGTCATGCAAGGTAAGTGAGTATGCGATGTCAATACGCCCTTTGTATAACTGCCTGTGTAGATGTAAGCTACTCTAGATACTGTCTTACCAAGCAGGGTCCTGTACATTACACAGAGAAGCTACTGCAAATCTCAGTGCACTTCTTAGTAACTTTATTTCATAACTGCCCATCCTGTGATTCCTGTTTCAGAATGCTAGATCCCAGTGACCCCAATGAAAATCGGAAACGGTTCCCAGGAACTCTGTTACAATGATAATAATAAAGAAAGTTGCTAACTAAAAAACTAAAACTGACCTACACTTTCCTGTCTGCTCAATTAGTTTACTTAACTGCCAACAGAAAATCATCTAAACATTTTCCTCTCATGCTTTACTGCTGACCTAATACACCATTGCACTTTTATTCCCAGATTCTAGGACAAATTTTATCACAAAACACGGTGCTTTAATCAAGACGACATCCTAAACTCTTATTTTCTTCTAATTACACTTCCCAAATGGTGTCTTTAGAGAGGTAAAACAAAGAGGAAGCTAAGATAGCCTAACAAATTATACCCCATTTGTGGCTAAGCATAATAACAACAATTAAATGAGTTATTAGAAAAGCAACTATGCCACCTAAATCTGTAACAAGCTTATATTGAGCTGTCACCCTTATTCCCAATGAGGATTATCAGGTTTCAACCCAAGACTCTACTCAAAATGCAGCCAGTAATACAACGTAGAAGAAGAAATAAAAGAAAACAAATGTGGAAAAATAAGATAAGACAGCACTGCCATTCCTGTCCTAATGACAATACTCCCATAGGTGAACACTGCAGTATGATGATTGATTCCAGCTTGCAAAATTCTTCACTTTTCATTTTTCTATATCCAGAAGACAGTCTGTGATTTTGAGAACATTTTGCACTGAGGTGTAAAGGACAGACTGTCACTGTATTTAGACTAAAGTGCCAGACACATAAACACCATAATACGGCAAAACGAGGCTCGTTGCCAAAGATGTCTTCCTGATATTAGAATCAAAGAATCCCAGACTGGTTTGGGTTGGAAGGGACCTTAAACATCATCCAGTTCTAACCCCCTACCATGGGCAGGGACACCTTCCACTAGATCAGTTTGCGCCAAGCCCCGTTCAACCTGACCTTGAACACTGCCAGGGATGGGGCAGCCACAGCTTCTCTGGGCAACCTGTGCCAGGGCCTCACCACCCTCACAGGGAAGAATTTCATAGTGAAGACATCCGTCACTGAAGAATGAAGACGTGGTTGGTTGATTGCATTTAACCTCTCACTCATTAGCAGTCTGCCTCAGCCAGTGAACGTGTTTTTACAGTTTGTGCTGGGCAGAGGAGTCGCGCTGCTCTCTGTGAACCAGGTTTGATGTGCTAAATCGATTTTCCAAATACCAAGGCATTTTTAGGCACCAAGGATTTCAGTGATGCTCATTAGTGGGAAGATTCCCACTGACATGTCTGCATGTATGCTTGTTTAATAACATGATGTCATTTAACCATCAAAAATAACAGAATTTCTGTTTCCTTCAAAAACACAAGGCACCACCACACTCCATCTAGTACTAAAATTCATATTTTACACATCCTAAAACAAAAGAGGTGCTTACCCATTCCTGCATTGTGATTCCATGCTGTTCTAAGCCCTGGTGTCTATTTGTAGTTCTTGCACCTATTCGTGGCTAAAGGCATGACAGTTTATTTTTAGTGGACTTTTTTTCCAAAGAGTTTTATTTTAAAGCCTGACTAATCTTTGCTGCACCACCGACTAGGCTGACCTCTTGACAAATCTTAGCTTAGGTTGGTGGTGTGCTGTGAAAAGACACCAAAAGCTTTTTCAATTAATCCTCTTTTATATCTATCCTTACAAGAGGGTAAGGAAGGCACAGAACAGAGCCAGAAGGCATGCAGCATTTCCCTTGGATCCGAGGGTAGCCTGGAATAGGTGGGGGAGCCACAGACATTGAGATGTGTTTCTTCCCATGGTATTTTTAGCAGCTCTACTACGCATGAATTTATCTGAAATTCAGCGCACCTCAAAGGGACAGGAAACCGTGCATTAGATTTACTTGCTCAGATTGTCTTGCTTTTATCTTAGACTCTCTAATTAGGATGTTGAAATAAAAAAGGGATGAGGGAGAAACATATTTCAATTTACAGAGCGGTGCAATTTTCACAGAATCACAGAATGGTTTGAGTTGGAAGGGACCCTAAAGCTCATCCAGTTCCAACCTCTTGCCACAGGGGGGACAGCTTCCACATGACCAGGCTGCTCCAAGCCCTGTCCAATTTGACCTTAGATACCTATTACTATTAAATTTTAATACATAACGAAAACAGTCCCAAAACCATCAAGAGTCTTTGAACCCTGTGCTTGGTAATTCCACAGCCTGAACCTATGAGACAGAGACAGAGGGAGACAGACAGACAGCCTTTTCTGTTCACAGCCTTGCAGTTGCTAATCCTGAGTGCCCTCTTCCCTTGTACAAGGAAACACAGTGGTATGATTATTGCAGGTAGCATAAAGGCAAAGGGCACTTGGCCATCATGCAATAATCCTGAGGGATTTTTCCACTGGGAGGAATGTTACAGAGGCAGAAATCCACACATGTGCACAGTAGGCATACAGGAACAGGAAAGGCCGTTCCACACACAGTAGAGTTGTGAGGAGGACAAATAGCTGACCCCATCTGCTCTGAATGACAGCCTAGACCTTGGATTACTCCCAGCTGGATATTTTCCTAATCTGCACTGGAGTCGTGGCCACGTGGGAAATGGGGAGCTCTGGCAAGCACCACACCATTTCACCACATCTCAGGCACAGACCTTAGTCTGATTTTCTTCAGTAAGAAAAAAAACCCTTGGCTTTAGCTTCCTGATGTGCTCTGCAGACAGGAAGAATGCAGCCTTTATTCTTCCAAGTAACCTCACAGCGACTGCTTATGAGAGCAGGCATTGCAAAACCAGCTTGAACTCTTCCGCCCCATGCTTAAGTAATCCTCCTTTCCTCCTCTCCATTTCAGGGAGGGAACTAAGAAGGTACAAGTACAAATAATTTACATATTTGGTGAAATGACACCTAGATGCACTATTCAGCTTGAGATATTTATTGAATTTGGGGCAATGGAATGCCTGAGAAGTGCAAGTAAATGTCTTTAATAAGATTTTCCTAGATCTTATGAATGAGACTAACTGTAGCATTTTGCCCTGGAGGCTGAATGGCAATCACAGAGCAGGCAAGCAACACATATGATCCCCAAGCCTTGTGGGATTTTATGAACACTTATTGATCTTTATTTTTTTCGTTTTCTTTGGCTTTACCTTGTTCTTTCTTTTTCTTTCCCTCCTTTCTTTTTCTTTACTTTTTCTTCTTATTTTCTTTGCTTTTTGCCATCTGAATTGTAATGTTTCCTTTTTCAGCCACAAGCCAGAGGGAGTTGCCTTCAATGTTCCTGAATCATGATTCTCTCTGGATTTACTGAACAACTAAAATATCTGCTAAGACAACCCCACTGCTAATGCTATGGCCCTGCACATTCCCCACAGGCATATCTCTTCTTCCCTGATGTCTAGTTTTCTGTAGATTACGTATCAGGAGCACTCCTTCGCTTAAGTATATAGATCATTTTCTACTATGGACTGCACACTACATAGTGAAGGAATATTTTCTGTCCTGCTAAAAGACAGCTTTTGGACTGTAGTGCAGATGCTGCAGTGATAAAGAAGTGTTCCATTAGTGCTTTTGGACCTTTCTCCTCTCAAATAAAGATCTAAATCAGATATTTAGTAGGTCATCTGGGTACTTTCTAGACAATTTAGGTGGTGTGCCCTGTGATATATTAGGGTGATTTGTCCAGCCTGCTAATTAAAGTTTTAATGAGCTTATCTTCCACTATTTCCCCTGAGAGACTCCCAAACTGTCTAATGAATCTCGTAATGAACACATAAATAGAATCATAGAATCACAAACTGGTTTGTATTGGAAGGGACCTTAAAGCTCATCCAGTTCCAGCTGCCTGCCATGGACAGGGGACACTTTCCACTAGACCAGGTTACTCCAAGCCCCATTCAACCTGACCTTGAGCACTGCCAGGGATGGGGCAGCCACAGCTTCTCTGGGCAACCTGTGCCAGGGCCTCATCACCCTCATAGTGAAGAGCTTCTTCCTAAGATCTTATCTCAATATCCCCTCTGTCCATTCCCCCTTCTCCTGTCACTATGTTCCTTTGTAAAAAGTCCCTCTCCAGATTCCTTGTGTACATTTGGGTTAGGGTTTGGGTTTTTTTTTCAGTAAATTCAAGCTCATTTTTCCCTTGTTCTTTTCCATCTGAATATCCACAATTATCTCATGAGGACCAAGCAAATTAATTTTATTCCTTTCTTGCTGGTACAAATGCTTGTCTCAACCTCAAGCACTACATCTCAGTTTAGAGGCTCAGCAGGAAAATGTCCTCAGGCAAGCACCAGCAATTTAAAACTTCCACTAAAATCTCTGTTTCTCCTTTCCATGGCAATAACAGTAAAGGCCAGCTCTGCTTCTGCCTTGAATTTCGGCAGCCTACCACAGAAAAACTACTTCTAACAAAAACCTGACAAAAAGCAAGAGTCTGCGCTTTGAACTCTGAGTCTCTCCAAGAAGCCTGCTGTGCTGCCACTCATCTGAGGTCAGCTGCTTGGCCTGGTCTGCTCCCAGCTTCACTGTATTGCTGGTGTCTCCCTTTTCCTCTGAAATGGGATCACACATTTACCTCTATAAAGCTGCAGTGAAGCATGATCTGGCTTAAACAGTTGGCAAAGAAAAAGCTGCCTGCTCTTCAGCTTATTGTTTTTCCTAGAAATGATCAATGCCACCTGCCAGGTGTCTCAGCAAAGTGATTTCCTGGTTTTAGTTTTTTTCCAAAAGAAATTTACAGCTCTGATTTCCTCGTTTTAGCTTTTTTTTCCAAAGGACTCATTAAGGGCCTATGATGTACAGCCAGGCCAATACAGCTCTTGTCTGTTTGACTGATGAGGTTATACTATCTGTCCTAAACCACTAGCTTTGTATTCCAAACCCTGCACACAAAACCAGTCTTTGGTCTCATTGCTGCACATCAAAACCTAGCTGGAAGGGGAAGAGAGGAAGAGAACAGCTGGGAAAAAATCTGCACTAATGAAGGTTGCAACAATAATTACCACCCTACAGTGACACAGGAAAGATGCAGAAAAAAAGTCTATAATGATGTAGGAAATAAAGTCAAGAAATCTGGAAAGGGACTTTTTACAAGGGCATGTAGAGGCCTCATCAGCTGCCCATTTGGGAAGGAAGCGGCACCCTAGGGAAAGACCTACATACAACCCATCCAGAACTAACATGAAAACTTACCTGTCTAGTACAGACTATTTGGGAAGCATATTAGTCTTAGGTGGAAAAAATATGTGATTGATATTTACTCAATTATCTTGTTGTTTCAACAAATAATTTTAGGATCATAACAACAATTTTTAGGCATAACTACATCAACCAAATTTCCTCCTTAGCGCATCTGTTAAACTTGTGTATTTTCCTAGAACCCATTCAGATTGGAGGCTAATACCTATGTGTTTCTTAAATTGCATTTTAAAGACTTTCTACCTTTTTTGTAACAAATACTCAACATCACCAGAAATGTAATTCTTATCTCGAATCATCTATCAAAACCCTTAATGAGAAAAGACTAAGAATAAAGACAATCTGAATAACCACAGACAATTGATTATACATACATGAGAAAAATTGATAGGCAGGATCTCATCTTTAAGTAGTTTTAAAGCTGTAATGTAAAGTCCAACAACACAAAGCACTGACCTTAGTATTATAGATGGAAAAAATTCTGCTCTCAATGGCATGTTTCATTTCATGCCCTCTTATCCCCATGATGCTTTTCATATTAAGCCCTAAAAAGATTTTCCAGAAAATTTTATAAAATAAAATAAAACGTTTGAAATATGCTGGGGAGGCAGATCTGAGCAAGGAAAACGCATCACAAACATTGTTAATAAACAGTGCAAAACCAGAACTTCAGAGCTCATCAATTTAGTTTCCATTTTCTTAAAAGTTAGAATACTACAGCCCTACTTTACATATGCATGGTCAGAGAAAAAGCTTGTGGATTACTGAATGTATTGAAAAACCCTTAAAATCTTCTGCAATACATTTACAACCATGCTATTCCTGCATAGAAAAGCTGTATCAAAACCAAACAGGTATAAGACACATTTTCCCCCTAAATTTTGATTTTTATAGTTATTCTATTTTAAATTTAAATTCTAATTTAAAATAGTAACTTATGAAATGTCAGGAGTTGTCATTTTCTTTACAAAAATTAAAACAAGTGAGTTTTGCATTGGAATTTTGAAGCATGGAGAAAGAGATTCCCTTTTAAACGTAACCCATTGTGCCTGTCTGTTAACAGTTAGAGAAATGGCTTAAAGCGTGAGAGCAGATGACAAAGCTCCAGGAAAAAAATACAAAGAAAGAATAAAGATCTCATAGCTCACATAATGTACTTTGAAATAACAGTGCTACAAAAGTCTGGTGCTATTTTCTCAATAAAACACATACCACCACAGTCACAGCCATCAGACACAGGATTTAACATTTTCTGCTGCTGAACACTATTAATAATTTACTCCTGGCTTTAGGTTGCCATAGTAATGCCTGAGCTCTCTATTCATAAAAACAGATTTAGGCTGCTTTGAACATGAGCAGTGCAAGTCATGATAAAGGGTGGATGTGTATACGCTAGAGCTGAAGTTGCCCCATCAAACACACATTCTACAACTGACTGAATGATGGGTGTCTGTATAAATTTCAGATGAGCAGAAGGTCACCTCCCTGCTGATGTAAACTGACAGAACTGGGTTGAAGTCAGCAGGGTGATGACCAATGAACAGAAAATAAATCTCACTGCCTCTGAGGTCCCCTTGCTGAGGGGAAGTAACAATAAATACTCTTAGTTTCCATTATTTTTCTCACTGCACTTTCTGGAAAATATTTGCTGGGTTTCATGTTCATATTATAATAGAACAATAGAATCATGGAATCACAGAATGGTTTGGGTTGGAAGGGACCTTAAAGATCATAAAATTCCACCCCCCTGCAGGGACACCTTCCACTAGACAAGGTTACTCCAAGCCCCATCCAACCTGGCCTTGAACACTGCCAGGGACGGGGCAGCCACAGCTTCTCTGGGCAACCTGTGCCAGTGCCCCACCACCCTCACAGGGAAGAGCTTCTTCCTAATATTTAATCTAGGATCTATTTCTCCTAATGGAGCACAAGTTGCATGGGGGCATACACACACACATACAACCTCCCTCAGCGTGGAGTGAGAACAGCTCAAGTTGGTGTCCTTTGGCCATAAAAGTCTGTCTCCCGTTTTTGCACAGCTCCCTAGAGCATGAAGATATGTTAGGAAGAGTACTGGCGAATGCACAGGATGCTTTGTGGTGCTGCCCATGATTCCAGAAGGACGGTCTTGTAACTATTAGCCATTTTTACCAGCTCAATGTAATTATTAACAACATATAATTCAGTACTGCATGAGGTGCACACATGCAGTCAGTCTTGCTTCTCTATAGTAGGGCTACCTTTCTGTAACAGCTGTAGCAACAGCAAGGTGTAATATCATAAGGACTTTTATTCTGGGAGAGGCAGAGTGAGTTTTATGTAGGGTGTTGCTGTTGCAAGTGAGTGGAACTGGATGCCTAAGGGAGGGGAGCTGGGTTCATATCTGGACCGAGTCCAGCCTGGCTTGGCCGTGAACAAAACGCACAACCACAAATGACAGTTTTGTGATACATGATAAATGAGTGATTTCAGTTCCTAGGGAGTCCTCCCACAAACCACAAAAACATTATTTGTGGTAGACACAGCAAGGAGAAGCCAAAGGATAAATGGTCTGTTGGGATGAGATTCACTCCCTGCAAGAGACAGTATGAGATTTTTTCAAACATACACAGATCAGATGGTTGAAGGCTTCTCGGGAAACAGCCTGAAACAGCACTGAGACCTTACTACCCATGGACAAAGACCCACTGAAATCTATTCTACCGGGTGGCTCATTTAGCATCGTTCATAAAAAATGAATTCAGAGCACAGGCGGAACAACCTCAGTGCAGCAAGGGTTTGGAAGATCTGCACCTTCAGACAGAGAGTATGAGGAAGCACTACAAAAAGTACAGCTTTCTAAGTCCATTTCTGACCAAGCCTAGCTCTGTCTGTACCTCAAGCATTCACCCGCCTGTTCCGGTCTTTTACCAGCATGTTACTCTATGTTACTCCTTATAGTAGCCTTCCAGTACCCTTATATCAGCCTTCCAGTGCCTAGAGGGCCTACAGGATACTTCAAAAGGTTCTTTTGACAAGGACAAGTAGTGACAGGACAAGGGGGAGTGGGTTTATGTTGACAGAGGGGCGACTGAGATACAAGGAAGTTCTTCCCTGTGAGGGTGGTGAGGCCCTGGCACAGGTTGCCCAGAGAAGCTGTGGCTGCCCCATCCCTGGCAGTGTTCAAGACCAGGTTGGACGGGGCTTGGAGCAACCTGGTCTAGTGGAAGGTGTCCCTGCCCATGGCAGGGGGTTGGAATTGGATGAGCTTTAAGGTTCCTTCCAACCCAAACAGTTCTATGGTTCTATGATTCTAGGAAATCCAGATACAGCAGCATTAAGCAAATAGGGAGGAGCAGAGACTGATCTTTCTTCACTTCTTAAAAATTGGTGTTTAGCTGGGTTTGAATGGTATGAACCACCATTTCCTTTCTTTTCTGCTTTGGGGCACACCCAAAGAAAATCAGATGTAGTTTTCAAAACACATCATATTGTGCATTATAAAGCAAATCTGAGTATTATGAATTCTGTGTTTCTATACACTGAATCTTTGCTGTCCATCTGCTAGCAGAATTGAATTTCAGGTCTGTATTTTTCTAAGACAGGAAAAAAGTCACTCCACAACTCCAAGTTGGAAATGGTGTAGTCAGTGTATCCCTAAACACAGCTTCATTAGCCTATTTATGGTAATTTTTCATTAAAAAAAAAAAAAAGTCCACTTGCCATCTGTGAGTGCTTTCCCTACAGCCTCATTAGGGAAGCAGCTACTTCGTTTGCTTTGGTTCGGTCAGGTCATGTGTTTTTAGTGCTAATTACAGCCTCCCATAAAGTCTGTGTCCTTGTGGTTATACATTACTGCATAGCAGAATTTACTGTTAACAAATGCCCCGTGAAGGCAGAACTGAGAAAGTTAGCTCTTTACCCCCATTTCTGTATATCACATAAGTTTTTCCGAGCATTACCTGTCGGGCTTTTTTCCAAAGAGCCACAAGTAATTGCACGCTATTTGTTTGCACAAGTGTCCTGCTCCTTTTACTCCCACAGCACAAGGGAACAAGGCAAAGGTTGCAGCAAGCAAAGGCCTGTTCTGACACAGCTGCATTGTATTTCTAAGACAAGCAAGTATGAGTCAAATTCATGTTGTGCATAAAATCCAGCGGTTTCATTAGCAGCCAGGCTCCAACTTGCCCAGCGGCTCACGCAGTGCTAGCTGGTAGTCAGAAAGGAGCAGAGTCAAAACCAATTCTTTAACCCCATCTTCTGGCCTTACCTGGGCAGTCACATTCAGAACCCAGCTAAAGAAAACGAAGCTCCTGAAACTCACAGTGGATTGAAAGAAGATGGGATTTTTTTCGAGGATGACAAACCCTTTGCAACTCTGAGGCTTGTTCGCACCGGGAATCTAAGGCAGAACAGGCAAAGGTACCGTGCTGGCTATCCTACACCTTCAAGGTACAGCCAGCTACTCCACTTTTGATTTGGCTAAGTACATGAGGAATTAGTGCAGAGTAGCTGCACAGCTAAGAAAAACTAAGCAAAGAGCTTGCTTCCCGGTAGGCGACTCAATACATTTCCACAGGGAGCACTAGCATGTCTGTGAGTAGCTGTGGAGGACTTCTGAAGAGACTTTCAGATTAGCAGGTAACCCAGCACAGCAGCAGAATTCGCACGACATGTATCATGTATTCTATCACAGTCTGGCCTTCAGCAGAAAGTCCAGCATATTCCACTGACACTGATTTCTTCTTGCCAGCCACACGGGCAATAGCCTCACTGAAGGAAGAGTAAACCCAGAAAAATTTTCCTCTAACTGATGAGAAGTTAACACAGCAGTCTGTACTGGCAAACCCAAATAAACTATGCACAGTTGGCATAATCACATTCGTTTGTGATTAATTTTTATTCATTCTTGGAATGAGTAAAGATTTTAAAAATAACAAATGGGAGAATACCTACTTTTCACTTATTAAAAGTAGTATTTGGGTAGCACTGTGAAAATCCTACAGTGCTCTTTTTTCCTCACTTCCTTTTCAGTAAAACCCTGACATCTGCATCATGAATTAGTTCTAGCAATTACCAAGCCTGATTCTAGTTCAGGTGGCAAACAATTGCCAATAGTCTGAGGAAAAAATATGATACAGAGGCTTTTAGTGTAAACAGAACAGAGCAGGTAGCCAGAACTATTTCAGTTTTTGGCAGGGGGCCACTATTTGTTCAGAGAACTGAGAGTAAAAAATTTTCAGATCTAAGGCATGCTAGAACATATTGGCAAACTTGTGGGACACTGCACGTGAACACTGGTGTCAACATGAACGTGTTTGTACTCATGGTCATCATGAATACACACTCGCACAAGACAGTACTTGCAGGAACCATCAAGGAGTGCAGAGCACACATGGTTTTCAGTACAAGCTCTATTCATAGAGGCATGAAACAAGTGTAGGAAATTCCCACTACATATGTGGATGACTGAACAGGGAAAAAAAGAAACAAACATGTCTAAGCTATAGCTGAGAGAGCTGGGCTGCTTCAGCCTGGAGAAGGCTCCGGGGAGATCTTAGAGCAGCTCCTGGTGTTTAAAAGGGGCTAAAAAACAAATCTGTAGAGGGGCTTTTGACAAGGGCCTGTAGTGACAGGACAAGGGGGAATGGCTGTAACCTGACAGAGGGGAGACTGAGAACAGATATTAGGCAGAAGTTCTTCCCTGTGATGGTGGTGAGGTACTAGCACAGGTTGCCCAGAGAAGCTGTGGCTGCCCCATCCCTGGCAGTGTTCAAGGTCAGGTTGGATGGGGCTTGGAGCAACCTGGTCCAGTGGAAGGTGTCCTTGCCTGTGGCAGGAATTTGGAACTGGATGAACATTAAAGTCTCTTCCAATCCAAACCAGTTGGTGATTCTATGATTCTGTGATGTATGGTCACCTTATAATCCAGTGTAATAAGATGCATTAACACACGGGTACAAGACAGTGACTAATTTGTCCACCATTTTCAGTCCTCAGTCTTGAGGCCAAGTCTGACCTCCAGGCACCACCCACTGTTTCTTCAGCTCTCATTCAATGTGTATATCCAACCCATGCCCCATTCTGGCAGGTTTCTCTCATCAGCTCTGACCATTTGAAAGTGATGACTTCCAGTGCTTCTGCATATGTAGAGCCAGCAGCTTTAATGTGAGAGCCCCTTTCTTATCACCGCCACCTCAGTGGCTGTCAGGAGCAGCCTTGTGATCTCAGACATGTACTGACTCTTGAGATCCTCCTGTATTTGTACAAAGAGAAGGGATACGATGGCTGCTATGCTCATTGAGGTATCACAATAATGTACTATCTTCAACAGAGAGACTGAAAATATTATGAAATGTAACCACCCAGTAGAATTAAACTGTCACTTAACACTTTTTCAAGTCAATTACATCAATCCCACTCTGTCTTACATGACTTTGTTAAGGAGTCTAAGCAATGAAAAAGTTTCATGTGCATGTTGAACAGCATAACACACAGTAGAAAATTCTTGTACTTACCAAAGCAAATGGCAAATCTAGATTGAGTGATTTCAACTTCACTGGTGAAATATTATTATTCTTCATTATTTTATTGTTAAGGGCTACATATGTGGGCTCCACAGGATATTTTGGGGGCAGCCCAATGTTCAAAACAAACACAAATAAAGATACTGGTATTTGAGCCTTTCTATAACTACATCGCTACAGTTCCCTCAATATAGGAAAATACATTCTTTTCTCCTGATTTGGACAATACACCCAGAAGAACTAACGTCATTGCTATGTTGAATTAGAAGTGTTTCTCTGTAGGTTAGTGAATAAATAAAACCTACAAATCGAGCTGGTTTTGGACTCCACCTTACTCCTGCTCTTGCATGGAGGCCATAACAACCAATGGTGTCTTTTTTGTTAGCTAGAGAAATGCAGAAGTTGTGGTAGTAAGACCAAAGCAGGCAACTGTCTGTCTGTCCACTCTGAACGTATGTAACAGCTAATGTACATCTGGGCTCCAATCCCCAGCCCAGGCTTTTGGACACCGCCACCAGAATGATGAATAGCAAGATCTCAAGCAGATTGATCTCTGGAGCTGCAGAGGCTTCCAAAGCATGCACAAATGCAAAACTGAGGTACCTACAACCAACAGCCTATCTCGTCGTGGGAAGGCAAAACAGCAGAACTATTTAAGAACCCTGGGTAACACAATACCCCCGTCTAAGTCAGGAACCTGGCGAGAATCCAAGTGGCCAGAACGGGATTCCTTCAGTCTGAATTTAGCCACATATATTCTTGCTCTGTGTTTTGCAAGCGTTACTGATAGTAACATCCCATTGCTAAATATTACCAAGGGGAAGAAAGTATCTTTAATGGCAAAAATAGCCAGCTGTGATAAATACCAACCAACATAATGGGATTTTACTCTGCACTATGATTTTGCCAGGTTACCTGAAAAACATGGGGCTTACACAACCACAACACCCTTTTGGATTATATGTTTCCCACTGCCCAGTAAGTCTTTCCACCTAGTCACTGATTTCAAGCCAGATACAACCAGGGGAACAGCCTCTGAAAGACATTCAAGTTACTGGGTGAGGGTGAAGACCTCCCTGAGAAAGCTGCAGCTGGAGTTTGGGCTTTATTTGGTTTGCAAGGGTGCCACCATGTGACACAAACCCATTCCCAGAAAATCGAGACAGGAATGTCCTCCTGAAAGCCCTCAAGCAATTTGCTTGAGGAGACGGTGACTGCTATGGGGCCATTCTGCCCTAAACTTTGAGCTCAGTGCCATGCCTTTCAGGGGGTCCTCCAGGTCCCCCACAGAAATGGCTGTTGAGAACTCCCTTCAACACACCACCAGGGAACATATGCTTGCAAATGGGAAAGATGTATGTCTAAGGAAAGAAAGCAAGAAGGAAGGCAACAGCTAATCCTGGAAGCAGCGGGAGGCTTCCTACTGAGGTGCTTTGGTATTACAGTGAGACAGGTTTTGTAATGCTCTTGGCCTACATAACTGTGAAGCTTCCTGGGGCACTTTTTGTATTAATAGGGATAGTATTTCCTACCAGTTTCCAGAATGGGACATTGCCTTATGCCTAGTCCCCCTAAACTGTTCGGTGAGGGATTCTGATCTGTTTTTCACTTCGTGCCCTAGATTGCTGTGATATAAATAGCAACCAGGTGTTAATTAATTCCCATATGCGTGCATGTGTGGGGATGACATGTGTTTAGATACATGTATGCTTTTAAGGGCAATCTCTTACCAGTTACTATAGCAAGAGTAGTTCTTACACAAATAAGAACCAGACGCTCAATTAATGAGACAGCTTTCTGCCTCAGAGGAAGTGTCCTACAAACGTAGATAGATTTACAGAATCACAGCCTAGTTTGAGTTGGAAGGGACCTTAAAGCTCATCTAGTTCTGAAGCCCTGCCACAGGCAGGGACATCTTCTACTAGACCAGGTTGCTCCAAGCCCCATCCAACCTGATTTTGAACACTGCCAGGGATGGGGCAGCCACAGCTTCTCTGGGCAACCTGTGCTGGTATCTCATCACCCTCACAGGGAAGAACTTCTGCCTAGTGTCTATTCACAATCTCCCCTTTGTCAGGTTAAAGCCATTCCCCCTTGTCCTGTCACTACAGGCCCTTGTCAAAAGCCCCTCTCCAGATTTCTTGTCAACCCCTCTAGGCACTGGAAGCTGCTCTAAGGTCTCCCCAGGGCCTTCTCTTCTCCAGGCTGAACCAACCCAGCTCTCTCAGCCTGTCAAGGGTACATATAGATATACTCAATATGCTACTCCTGCCACTGTATGGGGCCAAGAGCTGCACATTTGGCATGAATTTGCAACAGAAGCCTCCACATGCTGTATGACTGGAGACTATGTTTTACCTCCAGTCATGCTTTGCCCTATCTGTGCTTCTCAGGACAAGCAGGCCATGTACCGTTCACTAGCAAAAGTCTCAGCAGGCCAAGGCAGCATCTCAGCTTGTGGCTGCACTGCTGCTATGCACATGAGTATCCAGAAGACGACAAGAATCTTCCAGGAACCTGCCCAGTGGAGATCACTTACCTGAGGGTGAACTTGTATTAGCAATTTAGTCTGAATAAGGAGCAAGCTTCTGGAGTGAACTTCCTGATGAAGCCCATCTGCTACACTACCTTGCACAGCTGTGTTGGGGCAGATGCACTGAATGACTTTTGGGTTCAGCTACACCAGGAAATGCACTCTATGAGCATACCCAAGGCTCTTCACATACTAACCAGTGTTGTGCGGACTTAACAGGACAACTGTTCCTTTAGGGCTGGACTACTATTCATGTATACAAAGCCTGATGCCAATCTCATGAAAAATAAGTACCATGGACATGGTGTAGTATAGAATGATGTGTCAGCTACGCATAGCATCGCAGCAATACCCAAGAACTAAGATGGAAGACACTGCACTGGGACAGCTACACACTGTGTATTTGTGGTATACAGAATCTCAGAACATTTAAGGTTGCAAGTGACCTCTGGAGAGCTTCTAGTCCATTCTCATATTCCCAGTTACATGTTACATATAGAAAGGTTTGAGTTGGAAGGAACCTTGGAGATCATCTAGCTCCAGCACCCTGACGGAACTAGAGTGGTGCCTAAAATTATGCAAACACTTCACTTAGAGAATGACAGGACAAGGGGGGGATGGCTTTAACCTGACAGAGGGTAGACTGAGATGAGATCTTAGGAAGAGGTTCTTCCCTGTGGAGGAGGTTGCCCAGAGAAGCTGTGGCTGCCCAATCTCTGGCAGTGTTCAAGGCCAGGTTGGACAGGGCTTGGAGCAACCTGGTCTAGTGGAAGGTGTCCCCACCCATGGCAGGGGGTTGGAACTGGATGAGCTTTAAGGTCCCTTCCAACCCAAAACAATTTGTAATTCTGCGATTATATTTAATGCTACAGGAATAGCCCAGAGTTTAAGTCATGTTGAGAGAATAGTAAAAACGGCTACAGATCTGAAAGCAGCCTGGAAAAAAATACTAATTTTTAAATTGGTGGTTTGTTGTTTTTTTTTTAAGACAAGAAATAGATCAGTAGCTGTCCCACTAAAAAAGATATGTTCTAAGTTTGTCAGCAAAACTTAAAACAAAACACAAAAAAAGGCAAATATTTTTTTAGTCAACCAAAATGTGTCCTGAATACACAGTGTTTTCCTTTGTATCGGAGCACCTACTTCATTTTAGTATTCCTTTTTTCATTAGCCTTTTTTCAGTTGTAAATAAAATAGGCTTGAAATAAAAATGTTTGGGCTGAAACTAAGCATTTTTTTTAGAAGTATAAATTATATATTTCTCCTTTTTTTAATTCTCCCTCTGCCTTCTTTTCTTTAAAACACTTCAATTAATTTGATTTCTCAGACATGTCAGTGACCGTTAAATACTGTATTAGTGTGAATTTCATACCATCCTTACAAAGATGCCTATAATTAGCTGGGGTGTGCCTTAATTCTTTTATGCCTTGGTTGTTTTCTTCCTGGTAAGGATCCCCAGCTTGGAATTGCCTACACAGGATCAAATATGTTCTGGATAAAAGTTAGAAAATACAATCACTTTTGAACCTAGTCTGTTATCTCACCCAAGCACCAAGACCTATGTTGCAGCAAATTGTCTTAAAACTTTATATACACTGAGAGGCTTTGACATTAAATAGAAGTAGGATTAAATATATAAAATCACACTTACTTTTATTGCTTGCCTGCCTCTGGAAACAGCATTTTAAACTAATAAGCCAGAGGCTAAAAGCGTGAAATATTGTACTGACTTGGCAAGAAAGGAGATTTCATTAGCAGATAGACAATAACCGAGACAATGGATTTGACAGATCTAGTCAGTGTTTTCAAGAACTCATGCAATTAATTGCTCTAAATAGCAGGCATTGCAACAGATTGGGCTGGGGAAAGGAAGCCTGTAGATCAAGGGGAAACAGGAAGATCAAGGAGAAAAATTACACACAGTAATTTGCTAGTACAGTACTGCTTTGTACGCTGCGCTCTATGCGCACTTGTACATGCATATCTGCATGTACGCCCATGCAGGAGAGTGTACATATGTGCTTATCTGGGCAACGTGCTCTAGTGGAAGGCGTCCCTGCCCATGGCAGGGGGTTGGAACTAGATGAAACTAGATGATCTTAAGGTCCTTTTCAAACTAAACCAGTCTGTGATTCTCTGATTTATCTCACAGTAAAGCAAGACTTTTGAAAACATTAGCCATTTTTTAAGGAAGCACTATCCTCTTTCAGACTTTATCTATCAGCAGCAGTTGCTCTGGAAGGTCAGACTTAAAAAAAAATTCAATTAGTTTCAGATAGACTTCACCAAACCTCATACAAAAAAAAAGAAGAAACAAGTCCTAGGAAACTGGTATATTGGAGTCCAGAGGTCTATGAGCCAAGGAAATTCAGCATTGCCAAGACAATGCTAATAATTCTGAGTAGAGAAATATCAGCAACATGAGAAAAACATTGGCCAACAAAGAGATTTAGAATATGTGAAGTATATTAACTGGACACAGAAAGAAACTAATGCTGTAAGAATTAAAAGCACCATTACATATGCACCTGCTGGCCAGCTGTAGTGTTAAATGGGGGCAATTACTTTGCTGGGATGATCTGCAGGACCTCACTAAAATGACAATGCTTATTAGAGACCCACAGTATTGCTGTGAGACACCACAATGCCACTGTGGTCAAAGAACGACCACAGTACAGGACAAGCAGTGTGCAAACAAAATGAAAAATGTACTTCTCATCAGGACCATTCTGAGCCAGACACTTCAGCTTTCAACCTCAGGAGTTGTGTTGCTGCAGTCTGCATTAGAGAAGGGGATAACTGTATTTTCAGAGTTAGAACACTCAATGATATATTTCCTAATCTCTCTTATTAGGCTCTATAGTTTCTCCTCTGATTTTATATTGGTGTTCATTCACTGTTTATAATGCTTTGACAGGGTGGGGAGAAAGAACCTCTCCTCCAAGAAAAAGGATGGAGGTTAGAAAGAGAAGAGGAGACTCCAGGGAGACCTTAGAGCAGCTTCCAGTGCCTAAAGGGGCCAACAAGAAATCTGGAGAGGGACTTCTGACAAGGGCCTGTAGTGACAGGACAAGGGGGAATGGCTTTAACCTGACAGAGGGGAGATTGAGATGAGATTTTAGGAAGAAGCACAAACCATTCTGTGATTCTAATCCAATATGCTTTTTCCAGAAAGTTCAGAATTACCAAACCCCTATAGACTTTCTAAGGAGTATTTTATTCCTTGTGCATCTACATAAGAATCTGGATATGTAGAAAAATCAAGTTAATGCACTTTCCTTTTGAAAGTGCAAAGTTTTCAAGGCCAAACTGAAGTTTGGGGCTGTGAGAACTATTATGTCACCAGATGCATTCTAAGGAACATAAATTATCTTCTGTAGAGCTTAAATTCTATTTTATTGAAATCAGAGAGGGATTTGCAATGGACAACAATGAAATGAGGTCACAGCCCCAGCTGATATGTCTAATTAATAGGCTACATCCACTCCATCTGTCCCACAAAACGCTGAAGAAAGAGCATAGAATAAAACATCTCCATCCCGAGTCGGTGCTGCATAAAAGTAACAAATCCTGCATAAAAGTAACAGCAATTAGAGGATTTCATCCTCTGAAGTATCTAAACATTTGCACCAGCATATTTCATCAGATTTCTATTTAGGGGAATTTTGTGAGTAAATTACAGAGTAAGAACTCAGATTACAAGAAATCTGTGCTTATTGTACATATTGTGGCAGATCCTGAAAGCCCACTCTCCTATGTAGGTGCCTGAACCCTCCCATGAAATGCTAAGCTAGCCTTTCTGATTCACCTAGGTGTGTCCTGCTGTCTCTGGGCTAGGCATATAATACATGCTGCCAATCTCCCTTCCAGGATTTGTTTTGACGATGCAGCTTTTGGCTTGGCAAATGGCTTTAGGACTCCTGCTCCAAGATCTAAACCCACCACAGCCACATGACTAAAACACTAATCCTGTATAATAAATTAATTCTTAAGGTTCAACTTTGTTAAAGAAATGTTGACAGGTCAACTTCACATCCACAGGGCTGGATGCCAAGTAAAGTATGTATTATTTGTGCCTCCTGCATAAACTTTAAGTTTAATTGACTGATAATCATCTTTCCACAGCCAGTATAAAACCTGTGCACATTCCACACCACATGCTCTGTCTAATTTTAGAGAAATCAAATCATAGGCTCCCTGATGTGGACAAAACTCGTTTGCTGATTAGGTAGTACAGACAAACCATACCCATGATATATAGCGTCAGAGACAGTGAAACTTAGGATGAAGAGAGAGAGTACCTACAGAATGTAGGAACAATCGAGTTTGGAAAGGAGGAATGGACCACAGCATTGTTTGTTTGTTTCTTGTTAATGAGATACTGATAAAGTCAAATATGCAGACAGGAATCTCTGTAGCTTCCTAACAATGCCTGTGAACTGGAAGAAGGCTACCTGGCCAAAGCCATGGTGGGACTGCTCCAGGCTCACCTGCAGGCAGAGGGTTGAGCTCCTGGCTCAGACACACCTGCTCTGCCTGTGTTTAATTTACTGCTAAAAATGCAGTGATAGTGTCTCCTAGTGGCTATATTCTTTAAGGAACAGACCCAAACCCAAACATCACACCTGAAATTCCCACTCTTCAATAGTATACAAAATATAAACACCACCTGTAGACTTTTAGAGCACCTCAATCAGCATCACTCAAACAGGTAAAATCACATAAATAATTTAAATACTCAAGGTTTTAATATCTGAGTTACAAAGTCACATTCTGTTTTCACATGTAAAACCTATCTCTAGGTTATACAAAAATGGGTTGTTTGGTAGGTTTTTAACAGTAGCAAGGTGTTTCATCCTTTCTCTTTTGGAACAGTGACATTAAAGAGAGATGAGTGCCATAACAAACCATGTGAAGCAAGGTGTTCAGGACTTAACTCAAAGCCTGAAGCCAAGCATGGGCATAGATTGGATCAGAGTCCACCTCATTTAACCTTTAGGTCCTCTCAGACCCCATAAAAGCAAAGGAAATGTTAAAATGCTCCGCTATGGTAAGTCTCCACAGGTTGAACCTACCGCATACTGAGAACTACACCAGCACCACAATCCGTGATTATGAACTGATGTCACTGCATGTTAGAACCAAGTTAAGGACTCAGGAAAAGCAATGCTAGCATAGATCAGAAGGCCACTTCTCCTAGCAGCACCACAGTGCCTGCAGTCATGGCCAGCAGAGGACGTTTAAACAGAGTACATAAAACCAAGCAACCCTCAACAGTGTCAATACCCAGCTCTAGTCCTTCCTCCTTGAACCAGCTGTTTTCTGTTTCCAGCACCAGTTAACCACCAAAAATCCATCTTGGTAATGAGATCTGTATCCAGGGATTTTGATAAGGGAAGACTTAACAGTCAAGATACAATGTATTCAACAGTAAGCCAAAGCCCCACTAGCTGGAACTATGGCAAGGTAGACCCAGAAGACACATGGGTCTGATTTTGCCATGTTGGGGACATTTCTTTTCTAATTATCAACCAATTGAAGCTTCCTGTTGTCCACCATCCTCTTGGAACAGAAAGATTTGGGCAGCAAATTTCCATACATGGATAAGCTTCACCAAACAAGACACTGAAATTTAAAAAAAAAAAAAAAACAACACTGCAGAGGTGCAGACAAGGAAATCTTTCCTAGCAAATTCTGGCTCTAAGTGACCACTGCTTCTTTACCATGGCATATGGATTTGCCTCCCTCTATGTACACATCAGGGCCTTCTGCTGTTTGCCAGGTATCCTGTCACATCCCAACATCCCCACTTTAGGGATTTTATGTAAGCTCCCCTGTTAGAAGAGAAATAACACACTTCAAAAGTGGCTGGAGTAGTTCTATCACAACAAAATAAAGCCTCTATATACTCTGGATCTCTGCTAACGGGGAGTAACCTTGAACAGCCTAACAGCCACTAGAGATAAACCTGGAGTGAGACCGCTGTGTTCCCACCTCCAGCAGGTCTTTCTCCATGTACCTGTGTCTGTCTGAGATATACTGCCCTGCTTGCAGCAGCGGGCACTTTCTGCTACCTCTTTTCCATTGTGCCAGTGCTGGTGGAAAGCCTTTCTGGAACAGGTCTGGTCAGTATCACTTTCCCTGAGGATCCATATAGTGCCTGAGTTTGCTGACCTTTAGGACAGAGTGTGAAGCTTATCTCCATCCTCAGCATTTTACCTGAGGGGAAGGAAAGATAACAGTTCAGTTTTGGAAGAGGCTGTCACTGGCAAAAAGGGACTGGCAAGTGAAAAGCTTCCCACTCAACTTCTCCACACCTCCTTCAGCTATCGCTGAGCACTAGTTGAATCATACCAAATAAATAGTTTCAGCTTGTCTTAGACTCCATAAGTTTCCTAAAAAGTTTGAAAGCAAAGCCTAAACTTATTGTTTCTTTTCTCATCCTGACAATTTAGCTCTGTCCATTAAGGAAAGGAAAGGTGTACATCTGCGGAAGCCCTTGTTTTTTAGCCCACCTGTTCAGCCTGTTTCATTTACAACAACCTCTCTTTCTACAACCATTTAAAACTTCTTTTCATCCAAAGCTGACAATCCCACAAACACAGCCACCTCTTGTCATATCTCCTCTTATTAAACCCCTGCACAACAGGTGCCACATTTCCCCACTGGTCTGAAACAAGCAGAGACATCTACAGCCACCTTCTGTGACCAGAGCACCAGTGGGGAGTGAAAATCAGGGTAGCCCAAGGATACAGCAGGGACAGAGAAGACTGAGCTGCAATCCTATGGATGCAGGCCGGTTCCTCCATCTCCGAGCTTCTTCTTTGTGGCTGTCAGTATTTGTTGACTGTACCTAGTTAAGTGATTTTTGCTGTGAGAGGAAATGCTACAGGGCAGATTAAACTGCTAGGCTGCTATTAAACAAGGGTGTACAGACTTGGAGCAGAAATTCCCACAAAGACAAAGCAGCAGCAGCAAACAATAAGCTGGTTCCCTTTATCCCAGCCCTCTGAAGAGCCAGAAGGGCCCCACAGATCTGCCCTCTGCCACACCTGGGCATTGTCCTTCTCCTTAGCAGCCAGAGCTTACACTTCACAGCCTTCCACTCCTGCCAAGCCAACTGCTCAACAGCCTCTCCGCAGAGAGCCAGCTCCTTCCTTAGTCCAGGTAATGGGACACTTGCGCACACCCTCACAGACACATGCCAGGTTCTTTAAATCAGCTCAGCAAGTCTTTCAGCGCAAGAGACAGAGAAGCAACATAAACAGAGCTTCCTTCTGCCCTCTGCCCTCAGAGAGTCCTATCCAGAGCAGATCATGCTGATACAACCTGACAACATCCAGGGATAAGGCGGAGGCTCACACCAAACGCACTCTAATACTAGCAAGTATTATAAGAGGGCAGCCAGAGATCAAAGAAACATTTCCTTTTCTTTCTTACTCCCAGTAAACTGAAAAAGCCCCCAGCCCCATCAAAGTGACCAAGTGACTGATCTTGTCATGGGTAGGGAGAAGGGTTTCCTTCTCAGGGACGTTACCAGGGCTTGAACTGTGTTTGCTTTTCTTTAAAGCCTCTTGTATAACCCTTCACCCTTCACAGCAGTTCTCTTGCTAGCACTGTAATGCATTTGGCACAAAACTGCAAAATTGCAAAACTCCTTGAGAAGTTGGATTTGTTTGTTGCCGGCTTGAGGGGCGGGTGGGGGAACAGCTCCCCAGTTCTTCCTGAACTATGTATTATTATTATTATTATACTTAGGAGGCTACTTCCGCCTCCACCTGAGTTAACCATTCACTTGTCTTCTTCTTCCAGGCAGGTGGTATAAGCTTGATCTGCCCTCCAGGGGTTAAATAAAGAAGTGGTGCGAGGAAAAACAGAACCTTTCGAGTTGCTCATATTTGAAATTCTTTTTTTTCCCTCTCTTTCTCCCTCTCCTGAATGGGGTTAGTTCGCTTCTCTTTCCCTCTCGCTCCTTGAATTATTCCGTTAGGGAATGACGAGGACTAACAATGAAGCAGATGCCTGGAAACTGTTATCCAAAGCACAATGCCGGACCACCCTCCACCCTCGCGTTACCTCCCTCCCCGCAGACAGTCGCCCTCACCCTTCCGTCGATGCCATGGTCCAGAAAGCCCCCCTGTCTTCTCGGGAGTCCGAGGGGTTATTTTCGGCAGGAGGAGGTTGGCTCTCTGGGATAACCTTAGCTCGCGGCTGCGAAGGAGCACGCAATTCCTTGTAATCCTTGGGGGCTCCGCAGGGCGAGGATCCGGCAGCTCCGCTCCCCGCCGCTCCCCCGCCCCGCAGCGGGCTCGCCGTGCCCCGGAGACCAGCAGTGCCCGCCGGCCAGAGGAGGAGGAGGAGGAAGAGGAGGAAAAGGAGGAGGAGCGGGCACCTGGGCTGCGGTCCCCGGCGCCCTCCCCTCGCCGCGGGGTGTGTGTCTGTCCGTGTGTCTGTGTGTGCGAGCGGTGGGGGCGTCTTCACACCGGCGCGGCGCTGGCGGAGGCAGGATTGGAAGGTTTTAGCCCTCGAGCCGTGGATTTGCAGTCAATCCCTCTCTATTTTAGGCGCGGGCTGACATCACGAGCGCTGTTACTCCTATACATGCCCCCAGCCGCTCCTTGCCAGCAGCGGGCAGGGGGTGGAGCGGAGGGACCCCCTCGCAGGGGGAGGGTCGGGTGCTGCCCACCGCGACCTGCCCCACTCGCTGCCGACCGCCACCGCCTCCCCGGGGCAGGCCCGGCCCCCCGCGATGGGACTCGGGGCAGCCGGCCGAGAGCGGCGGGGAGGAGCGTGTCCAATACACACACACCCCCGGGGGGGTCCGGTTGCGGCCGCATTTCCTCTGCCGAGTGCGCGGGTCGGCACTCCGCGATCCCGCAGCCGAGGCACCTGCCCCGTCACGCCGCGGCGGCAGCAGCCTCCCGAGGCCGGTTCAGCCCTTCGCGAGAGCCATGCTGTCTCGACGGCCCGGTGCTGTGTGCTGACCGCGGCAGCAGCACCCGGGGGCCGTGGCGAGGGGAGAGCGGGACTACACCGAGAGCTATGGGCCCCTGCCCTGCCCGGCCCGGCCCGGCGCGGCCCTGCGTCTCCGGGCGGTGCTGCCCCCTGCCGGGAAGGCGCCTCCGCGGTGGCCCCACCTGCTGGGTCCAGGCCGGAGCAGCGAGGCCCCGAGGAGACTCGGCTGTGATTGCAGCGTGGGGTGGAACGTCGTCGTTTCAGTAGCTGCGCTCCGGTGCTGTGGCACGGGTCGCTCGTGGCGTGTCAGGACACTGCCGTGAACCTCGGCTTCAGTTTCCCGCAGCTGAGGCTCCTCTTGACAACCTCGGTGCTGTCTATCTGGGGACAACACAAGAGGGACATGGATCTATTGGAGAAAGGCCAGAGGAGACCACAAAGATGCTCAAAGCCCTCAAAGGGCTGGAGCAGTTCTGCCGTGGAGACAGGCTGAGAGAGCTGGGCTTGTTCAGCCTGGAGAAGAGAGGCTCCGGGATGACCTTAGAGCAACTTCCAGTGCCTAAAGGGGCTGACAAGAAATGTGGAGAGGGGCTTTTGACAAGGGCCTGTAGTGACAGGACAAGGGGGAATGGCTTTAACCTGACAGAGGGGAGATTGAGATGAGATATTAGACAGAAGTGTTTCCCTGTGAGGGTGCTGAGGCACTGGCACAGGTTGCCAAGAGAAGCTGTGGCTGCCCCATCCCCAGCAGTGTTCAAGGTCAGGTTGGATAGGGCTCGGAGCAACCTGGTCTAGTGGAAAGTGTCCCTGCCCGTGTCAGGTTGAGCTTTAAAGTCCCTTCCAACCCAAAGCAGACTATGATTCTCTGAACCTGATGTCCTGTTTCACAGGGAGCCAACATTTCTGCCATAGCCTGTTCTCTCTGTCCCAAGGATGCAGCACAAAGCCAACAGCCATGCAGGAATCCCTCTTTCACAATACCGAGCCACAAGGCTGCAGGAGATGCACCATGGAGCAAAGGCTGCCTGACCCTGCCCACTGCTCCCACTCCCCTAGGATGCCTTTCCTGCAACCATGCTGATCCTGTCCTTACAAATGGCAGGATGCAGCTTAGCATGCATTCCCTCATCCTAATCAAATACATTTTTTTTCCTGTGATCTTACCATGGACTTAGGTTTTCAAGGGAAACAAGTTTCCTGGGCAATTCCATTAGAGGCACGGAGGTATGCGTGGTAAGAGCATGTATTCAGTATGTCTGTTGCCTTACAGTCTTATTTTTCAGCTAAGCACCCTGGCTTTTGGAAGGAATTTAATGCACCCCCAGCCCCAAATACATACAAAGAGAGAAGTATAGATCCATTTGAGAGGGTAAGAATGCAGAAAGTGGTTTGGCTGTCTTTTGGTTTTCTTTCATAGCAACATCTTTAGTGCCTTTCCAGAATGCACAGCTCTTCCTCAGAGGGAAGATGTGTTGCTATCCAAGTTGTGCTGTTTCACACCCTTCTCCCAACAGATGGCCTAGATCCTCACCTGTTTAGAAAGAGATGTTTGAAATAGCTTTGCATTTCAAAAGCAGACCCTAGCTATCAAAGGGATTAGTGATTCCTTCTCACAGATTGGGTTTTTCCAAACATTCATCCCTATTTTGAGCAACCTGGTCTAGTGGAAGGTGTTCCTGCCCATGGCAGGGGTGTGGAATTGGATGAACTTTAAGGTCCCTTCCAACCCAAGCCATTCTATGATTCTATGATAGGTCATACAACAACAGAGATAAAACCATTGTTTGAATTTAGAGATTAGCCAGAATTGAATCTAGCATTCCAATGTCATTGAGGCTCAGAAGTAGAACCAAATGCTACAGGTAATTCATCTTTCTATAAAAGACTATACTGAAATCTGAATCCCAGGGTTGAAGATAGCCTGACCACTTCTTGCTTCTGTTTTCTTGAAGAGTATCATGACTGTAAAAAGAAGAGCACACACAGCTGTCACAAGCTCCTGTGATTTTCACTCCCTTAATTCCTGCAAGTTTCTCTTCAAGAGCATACTTTCATTTTATACACAATCAGTGATCAGCTGTATTGTTGCCCAGAAACTTTCAGCTATTCCTTGCCAGATCTGTGAGTGGTTTGAAGCCAAATGGGGATGTGATTCAATACCAAGGAGGAGTTAAGAGGATCAATAACCCTAGGCATGGCTGATTTTTAGTGAAAGGAAAAGAGTGAGGGCTAAAGCTAGAATTAAGACAGACTTTTGCAGATTGGTGTGGACTGCCAAGTTCTCTGATGGGTAAATCTGAGAGAAAACAAAAAAACAAACCCACATCTAGGGCTTCTTCTCTCAGTTGTAGCAGTGAAGAGTAATGTTATGGAGAGCAGTGCACTCATGGAGTCAAGACTGAGAGAAGAACCAGCCCACAGATCTTTATGATTTCTGTTTTAGAAGATAATTTCTCTTACTATTAGAGTGTGGAGACTCTGATTTAATGTCATCACAGAAGATCTCTGACTGGGCAAGCCAGACTCCAGCAAACAATTCTATTCCTTTCTCAATCTATTCATTGATACTGTTGGAGGAAATGCATGTTGACTTTCTGCAAATCTGCTCTTGCCAAAACTGTCACCTAATTTCCTTTAACCCCTTCTGTCAGCAGGGGAGTACCACACGTTCACTGGCACATGTTCCTCTCAGCAGAGGAATGAAACATGTCTTATTTTTCACATTTAATTATGAATTTTTGGTGCTCTTGTTGCCACGCAGTTTGACAGCCAAGCATAATCTCCTGGCAGGAGGAGGCTGGGAAACAAGATAAAGATAAACAATATACTTTAGTTGTAGCCTTTACATTTTTGGATTCAAGCAACATCATCCCGGGTCCTGTTGCCAGTGAAAATAAGAAAAGTGCAAAACCATAATGCATTAAATCTTTCTGCCCAGGAAAGCAAAAAAATAAATTACATGGAGTGACATCGAGTAGTAATTGTCCTTTTAGCAGCAATTTTCAGGTTCAAAAGTAGGTGGAAACTACTGAATGCTGAGAAACTCTTCACAAGATTTCACAGCATCAGAGAATTGCAGCTGAAATCAGAGTTGTTATCTTACAATTGCCATAGCAGTGCAGTAGGCTACAACACATCTTCAGGGGCTGAGTCCTTCTTAGTGAGAGTACTAAATACTTTCATCAGAGCCCCAACCGTGACATGCAACTATTGCTGTGAGCTGTTTTGGGCACTGTAATAATTTGGAGGTGTTACGAACACCATGGTGTCAGAGATGCCTTATCCAGGAGTCATTACTTATGGAAGATATTCCCCGTCCCTACTCCCCAACTTTTACTAGGGCTCATCTCTAATCTTTAGCTACAACTGAATGGAGAACGATTTAATGAAAAGGAGAAGTGATTAAGGACCACGAGGACACCAAAATCTCTCTACTGCACTACACGCCCAATGGGAGAATCTTATACTTTAATGTCAAACAGTCTGGTAAAGAAAAGCCTCTGCTAAATGTGAGGAAGGACATTGTTCTTCACCCTGAAGAGCTACAGAAGAGCTGTTTTGCCACAACAGTATATGAATCAGAAGTTCTTCTGAGCTTTTCATAGGTCTTCCTTTGAAATAATCTACATGGAAAAATGTTTTTAAAAGTATGTTTTAGGATTTCATCCATTCAAGATACAAGTGGGAGAGAACTCCCCTGTATATTTCATTGCAATGGATCATGTACAACAATAGTAGCACTGGATGTATTAGGGTTAAAAAAAAAAAAAAATATTGAAAAAAAAGTTGTTATTCACGTAGTAATTGAATTTTGTGCTAATTCTGCATTTCAGTGTGCCTGAAGAGTCCCAGGTGAGAGTCACGTGCAAACAGACAAGGGCAGTAGAGCGTCTCTCGAGTGTGACACAGATAAAGCAACAAGGAATCTGCATAATGTCAGACATAGATATGTAGGTTAAAAAAAAACAAACAATGGTTTATTTAAATGTGTAAAGTACTTGGGAGGGAAAAAGATTACATTGTATTATGGCAATACAGAGAGCACACCCCATAACAAGCTCATCTATCGAATGAATTCAGGCTACTCTTTTCCAGCTTCTCAATCCGTTCACATGGATCCTTGGGAGAGGCTTGCTGTTGCTTTCTCTAGGGGACTCCACACTACAGATGAGTTTCAGTCAGAATTTGCTGTCCTGTTTCTGTGTGTCAGACTTTTCTGTGTGTCAGACTAAGGAGCAGAGCATCATCCTCCCACCAGGGGAGACAGGCAAAATACGGCAAAAACTTCTCATGCACTAAGACCCTTTGTCATGGGTTGAATAAAAGTAACCTGATGGAACATCTGATCCTAGGACAAATTACCAGGCTGTCTGCCTTAACCTTATCCCACATGTGATTCATGACTGGGATAAGAAGCCTAATGCAGCAGAGACTGAGAGAGATATTACGATAGCTGTAAAATGCCATTTCCAGGCATGGCTTTTTATTTCAGATTCTTCTCAATCCAGTCTTTGAAAGGAAGAGCTTTGGTATAGCCACTGTAGAGTTCTAGGCTGCAAGATTTATCATAACCCCAGCTCACTAATCCCATCAGGTGCCACCTTAGCTCAGAAGATGCTTTTCCGGGCAAAGTTATAGCTGCAATCCCACCAGTCTCTGCAGGGCAGATATTAGAAAAGGTGGTGTGGTCTCGTTTGGCACAGAACATGCTGTCGGTGATGCTGACTTGTATCCCATTATCCTCATACTGTTGCTCACACAACAGTGAATCCACCATCCGAACAGCTCCCATGCGGATTGTGTCATTCTTGTATCCAGGATCTTTAATATCGGCCAATACTCTCCAGCCAGTAACCGTTATTTTTAAATCCTCTGTGGATGAAGTCAAGTCATGAGAAGATGACAAGCAAATGGGTTGAACACGACTGCTGATTCTGGCTTTGTCCAAGAGTTTTATGATAGCTATGTCAGAGTCAAGTAATATAGGGTCATAATTGGGATGCACTATAATGGCAGAAATCTGGGGAGCAGGAAAAATCATAAAGTTAACAGCAGTGGCAAGGCAACAGCACTCTTTCCACAGTACTATAATACATGTTAGTTCATTTTGCATACTTCTCCTTGACCCTCCAATCCCAATCTGTTTTTTCACCATAGTGTTCACTCAAATGAGAAGCATAAAAAGAGATGAAGCATCTTCTATTTTATTTTTTTTTATCTTGGGTTTCAATACAGTTTTTATGGCCTGAAACTCTTCCTAATGATGAGAAGTCAAGTTATTCTCATCAAAATAGGGAGTTAATGTTCAGTTCAAGTTTTTCCAGTTTGCTAAAAATATTTAAACTGCCATGTTCTCTTCAGCCTGGAGAATTTGAAGCGGGGGGGGGGGGGGGGGGGGGGGCAGTGTTTTTGAATTGAAATGTTATTTTCTAATTGAAATTCAACCATCTTCCCACTAGGGAAGAATACATTTTATGTACTGGGGCTGAAGCTTTACTGCTATTATGTTGGGGCTAAAGCTTTACTGCTAGTTACCTCGATGAAAACACTACAAGAACAGATAGTATTCCTATAAGGAAATATTGTAAATAATATGCATTTCTCAAAAGGAAAAGTCTGAAAAAGCTGGAATTAGAGAAAGAAACTAAAAATGGGGGAGAGGGGGAAAGAATCAAATTAACTCTGATTTCTTGGATAAAATCCACTAACTCACTCAATACCCCGCCACTCCAGAAAAAGACACACACAGCCAAAGTTGCTGTATTTCTCCTCATTTTGACTCCAGCCTTTCAGTTCTACTTGAAAAACACAGTTGGTGAGCCTGAGGTACTATTTTTGGAGCTAGAGTCAGACATGAACTTCTTCTGAGTTTAGAGCTGTACAGCCTTGGGGCTGAGATGTGAAATGTGCTCATGGTATCAAACCAGGATCTATAGCACAAGTGTTTCCCTCATAAATAATGGTGATCACTTTTGACAGTAGCTGGCATCTTTTCTACTTTTTTTTTTTCTGGCAATATCACTCAAGACTTTATGACCCATGGAACCTGAGCTATTTTCTTAGTGATCTGTGTTAGGGGGTGAACATAGGAGTTGAACAGTGTCAGGGGAATTTAATGAAATGCAGCATATGCCCTCCTTGTGCCTTGTTCTGTCCTCTGAGTCTCTAGGTATACATTTGAAATAACCATGTGTAAACCAATATATTGCTCTAAGGACAACCTTCTTCTCCCTCTGTAAGACATATGGGATCAGCATCTGCTTGTACTTATCATTTTCCACTCCCAGCAGACTTACCCGCAGGTTCTGGATAGTCTTTTCATCCCTGTCATCATCTCTATAGAATTTCCCCAGAACCACCTTAAGCTCTGCTGCCTTGAGCACAATGGTCTTGCCCAGGTCAGTGACACAGTGAGCTGCCACCACCACAGTGCGCTCGTTCACCAGAGCCCCACTGCAGATGAGGATCCAGGCCCCTTTCCGGAGACTGTTCTCCTTCATGCCGTTGGCTGTCCGATAGATTGCTGCTTGCCAGGGCCACCTCATAGAGGTCACTGTCTTCTGAAGGGTGATGTTTTCTGCTTTTCCACAGACTGAGGAAACATGAACCAAGAATGAGGTAACACCTTTTCCCCACCACAAAATCTGAATGTCACTCTTGATTTCTGCTTGGGATGTGCCAAAAGAAACCAAATTGCAATGGTTAGCATGAGGGATAGCTCTCTAATTAACCTTTGTCTCCAACCTGTGAAATTATAATATAAGAGTATTTTATATAGTTTAAAAAAAATAAACTTACAATTTTCCCCTTATTGTCTGAAT
Organism: Pezoporus flaviventris; assembly: GCF_033815535.1. Taxonomy (NCBI): domain Eukaryota; kingdom Metazoa; phylum Chordata; class Aves; order Psittaciformes; family Psittacidae; genus Pezoporus; species Pezoporus flaviventris. The sequence continues at coordinate 2,720,493 of NW_026892584.1, read as the reverse complement.
TCCTGGATGAAGTAGGAATGTGGACTTAGCTCAGGTGAATTTTCATGACAACCTTATCAAGCTGCACTATAATGAGACAACTGCATAAAGAAATGGAAAGAGTATCCCTGATTGACATATCCTCCAAGCTTTGCTGCTCCTATCTCCCCATCTGGAAGCAGAGGCAACCTGCACAGCTGAGACTCCCTTATTTTCTAAGATGAATATACATCCTGTTCTCCCATCCCTACAGAGATGTGTGCATTCTTTCTGTCTTGGAGACTCACTTGGAATACACACAGGGGCTCTCCCACTCCATTTTCCTGTCTTCAGACAAGTCCTCCTGCTGCTGCCCAGGCGGCGGTAGAAAGGAGAAATGCACTCATACTGAAGCTGGGTGTGCAGATGCTGGTACCCTGGGGGTAGATCTCCAAACGGTGGTGCTGGCTTTTTGGTGGGATAGATGTCAAGCTTTTGCTTGCTGAATGCAGATGAGTAAAGTTGATGTAAAGGTGTTTCCCTGTTTCAAGGCACAAAGAACACAAGGTAATAATAATGATGATAATGATTATGATGATATAATAATAATTATGATTATGATAATAATGATGATGAGAAGAAGAAGAAGAAGAATAGTGATCATTACCATATCTTTATGACCAGCTGTGTTAAGTATCATTTAAAAGCATATCAAGTTTGCTTGTAAAAGAACAAGACAAAAATACCAATCCAACATGGATTAGCAGTACTCCCATTTACATCCCAGCTATTTTATTTACATATAAATATGTATATAAATATCCATTTGAATTTAAAAAGCACATATGTTGATAAATTTTCTACTTGTGTCCTTTTTTCTTTTTTTTAAATTTTACAGTTTCTCTATTGCAACCAGTTGCCTCTGAATGTGGAACAGCTTTTGCCATTCGCAACAGAACTGAGAGACCACATTTTTAGACAAAGAAATTACACTGGAGTTGGCATTGCCATAATTAGCTCTAACTAGAGAAGAGATGGGCACATCTTTTCTCTAGTGAACATTTTAATAGGCAGCATTAGGAATTGATTCAGATTAAATCATGTTGATAAAGTTGCTTGATTTACCAGTTAGCAGAGATAATTGTCTCACCACAGAGATTTCATGACTGCAGTAGTTACTAAGCTTCTATTTAGAAATTGTACTGATTAGCTGAAACATGACACATAATTAAAAAAAATAGATATATGCACCAGCCTAGATATAGACCATAAGCTTGACTACAGTCAAATGTTCATCACTTAGAATGTGTCCCTTACTCTAATGCTTAAAAGTACATTTCTACAGAAAAAAACCAAACCACCCCACTCCCCCAAAAAAAAAAAAAAAAATTTATGACTGAAAATTTCAGCAAGAAATTAACTTCCCTTGAGAATTCTGGTACTGTTGCATCCAGAAAAGCCATAAGAATGTGGTTTTTTCAAGTGGCAATTCCATTTTTTATCACAGAGAGACACAGCCTGCTTCTATCAGATAGAATCTGTGAGGCAGTACAAGACAGCACTCAAGTAAAGAAAGAACAAGCAGAATGACAATTTTCTTATATTTTGGACAAAGGATGAGAGCTGCTGTGGTCATGCTTAGACTGCCAGGGTCCCATTCCCTACTTGCATGTGACCTTGCAGTAGTGTTTAGTCAACACTTCTCCTCACTATTAAGCTATGAAATGGAGATCCTACTTCAAGGGGTAAGAGTCAATACACATGAGGTGCTGCGATGATGCTATGGAGGTGGGGGCATGTATGCCGTTTCATACAGCTCTTGTTAATATCTGAAACATTTAGCAGAGAAAGACCTGTGTTGAAAAGTCAATTAAGAAATTTAAGTAAGAAGAATCCCCTGATGACTAGTAAAGCCTCCTGATGGCTTCTCAGGGCCACCTCTACAATCATGCATCACACAGCTGGAGAGTGGGAGAGTATTTGGGAGGTATGTGCTTGCCTCGTTCCTAAAGTCTCTAGGCAACTGCTACTAGTCATTGCCAGCAGCAGGATATGGCTTGAGCTGGACCTTTATTCTGACCTGGTATGGTCATTCCTAAAACCAAAGATGAGGCCAGTTCTTGGTTCTTGCACTGCATCTAAAAATAAATGAATCGTGTACTGGGAAAAAAAGAAAAAAAATCTTGAAATGAGAAATCACTACTTAGACAAAAATGAACCTGGACATTGCAGCATCACTAATTCAGATTGGTCCTATTTCCGGAAATCAGCAAAAGGATAAGCTCAGACAGGGTATGATATTTCATTCTTTACTCCCTCCTGTCCTACTTCCTCTTCTCTCCCCCATGCCCACCTCAAACACAATTTTATATCAATTGTGCTGTTCTGCTTTGGGTGGTGAAGCTTGATGGGAGCAGATTACATTGCTATACCCCCTTCTCTTCTTGTGTTCTCCCCACTCATTTCTTCATTAAGACAGCACATGTTCATGTTTTAAGTCACCTCATTAGCTTCAAGGAACTGCTCTCAGACTGTTCTCATAGCCAGCCACAAGTTTGCAATCCTAATTCCAGCATCATCCAGTAGTTTGCACATCTCTAACCATGCATTTCTTCCTGGCTGCCTCCAGCAGCTTCTAAACCTGCACTTAACCAGCCATCCCCTCCCAGCAGCTCTCATTGCTCCATTGTCAGTGGAGGCTAAACACACAGGGTGGAAAGGAGTCACATTTGCTCTTTAAACTGTAGTTGAGATATTGCATTCTCACCTTGACTGGACCTGCATTGGAAGCACTTTCTGTCTCACCAGGTCAGAGATCTTTGGCTCTCTGCAGGCTAGAAAAAATATAATGTTGCACAGTACTTTTCCACATTCACAGCTCAAGAGTTACGGTTCATGCACATTTCCATTCTTTCCTCTTACTAGCTATAGTGGACTGGGTTAAGAAAAGAGGCAGTAAGTTACATGTATTAAAATGAAGATAGGCCCTAAAAACTAAAGCATTGGAAAAAATACTTCCCCACACATCGCCATATCTATCCCATTTACAACAGTGGAAGCAACTGAGCGCCTTCTGCACTGGCACTTCCAGCCATGAAGGAAGATTTGCCCATCAATGTGTCTGAATGCCAGGTTTATACCACTAAGGCTGATGATTTGGAATCTGAGTAAACTTTCACAATAATGGAATTAGACAAAAAAATATTTAATTTCCATCGTGTAGCCACACAAAGTTTATCCCAGTGACTCAGCATACAGAGAAAGTCTGTGAAATGTCACAAAGTGTCTGTTTGCTTGTGTACCAGAAGGAGCTGGAGACTGTGATTCAAAGGAACTCCTCAGTTACCTGACTATGCCCAAAATAACAGAAGGGATATCTAGGATTTCTGATTTTGTTTCTTTGCTTTAAAAGCCGGATAAAATATTCAGGTTTATCAGTTCAAATAACTGCCAGGATCATCTTCCTGCTGCTCACAGTGGAAGGAAAGGAATCTTGCAGGATTGATTTTATCTGTATGAGATTTAACTCTGTGAGATTTAACAATGCCCAGGTCTTTATGATTCCTGTATATGTTAACCTTTATGTCACTGTCAAAGTTCCTATCAATAAGGATATTTTCCATAAATGGTCATCATCCATAAAGATGCTTTCTACAAATGATTATATGTTACAGGGAGAGAGTATTTCCATCTAAAATAACAGAATAAAGCAAATTCCCCAGTGGACAGACATATTTCCTTATTTATCATTATTACCGATTAAAAAAAAATCCATTAAAATGTGTCAAACAATTGCTTTGGGAAAATTAATCTGGCAGCTCCTTAGCTAAATTCACTCATCCATTCAGGGTTTCCGACACACTTAGAGTAGCTCCAGGTGAACAGCATCATTCCTTTTCTAGCAAAGGATTTAAAGATGTGGTTTGTTGTTTTGATAAGCACATATAGTTTAAGCATGTCCTCAGGTGGTTTTCTAAAACAAACCTACAAGGGTGCAATCTACAGGCTTGTTTGTCCCATGACTGGGACTGAAAAGGATTGTGAGAGGAGAATTGGGCCCTATGAGAGCAATTATTTCCTTCTATTTCCATTTGCTCCTGATCTTTTATTTTGGTCTTACACAGGTCTGATTCTAGGAGGGGGGTAATAAAGGTCTCAGGGAACATTCCTTTACATGTTTAAAGATGGAAACCTCTTTTGGAATCGCTGGCATCTTATCTGGCTGAGTTTAGCGGCCAGTGAAGCTGGCAAACTACCAAACTCAGTATGAGGTGTCAGTGAGATGGGTTATTCTTAGCAAAAATGACTGTTCAGTAAGTGTAAATTATATAAAACAAACTCCAGTAAAAACATAGCAGCTTTTGTGAATTGTGGTAAGAAAAGATTGTAAACTACCTTTTATGCAGATTGGCTGCTTCCCTGACCATTCTCCGTCCTCTTGGCAGGTCCTCTGTTCATTCCCACTAAGAACATACGAGTTGTTACAAAAGAAAGCAATGACTGTGCCAATTTTTGCATAGCGTCCATTCAAGGCCCCAGTGTCTTCTACTACTCTTCTGTAGCCATTGAGAGGGCCACCAGGATCTGAGCAGTTTTTTTCATCTAGAACTAATGATAGGGGGAAAAAAATAGTAACCATTTTATCAGGTTCACTACATTACTTTTACCTATGAGATTGCTTGGCATTTCATTCAGGTTACACTTCAGTCTACACTTTAGCAAAGCTGCCTTTTCAAGACCCATCTGGGATCTGTCTTCTGAAAGATCAAAGAGTAAAGAAGAAATTATAATATACAGATGTCTGCTTATATACACACCTTAGCGTCTTTAGTGTAAATGTAAGATTCTTTTACACTTTAGTGTAAGATGCTCAAATTGTTAAAGGCCTTAAAACATAGTTGACCATCCTGAAAAAGAACCTGGATTGTGTATGAAGTTAATTTCCCATCAACAGGGCTACTTCAAGGTCATCAAAAGATGGACTATTTGCAGAAAACAGGTCCTTGGCATTCTTTTCCCTTTCCTGTATTTTCAGTACTGCACTGGACTTGGATAATAAAACTAAACTACTTATTTTTTACTTTTATGCTTGGTTGCATTTTGGTTTCTTGGCACAGAAAGAGAGATCTCAGGAACTCAGGGAAATATGGGAATTGAAAGAGAACATATATATATACATATATATATACAGATACTAAAAATTTAATATGGAAAGCTTAAGCATGCTAGGTTCTACCTATAAAATCACTTTTACTTCCTCCTTCCCAAGATTTTCCCCTTTCTTGTTGAGTTTTGTTTTGTTTTTTTTTTTCATCTAAGTAAACTTTTACTTTTCCCTAATTCTGGATGACAGTATTCCCTACGTGATGCTAATAAATGCTTTCATCTATATTTTAACTTCTCCACTTTTTCTATTTAGCTGCTAAAAAGGTATTTCTGTTTTTAGCTTCAGATTTCACCTCAGTTTGCTTGTCAGGTTGACAGTAACATGCAACTGTTTAATTCCCCTGTCTGATGTCTCAGTGCATGATAACCAGTGAACATCTAGGCTAGACAGCTAGTGTTGGTACAGCTCTGTTTATGGAGGGCTGAGAAGAGAAGGCTCCAGCAAGATCTTAGAGCAGTTTCCAGTGGCTAAATGGGGCCGACAAGAAATCTGGAGAGGGGTTTTTGACAAGGGTCTGTAGTGACAGGACAAGAGGGAATGGCTTTAAACTTACAGAGGGGAGATTTTGATGAGATATTAGGCAGAAGTTCTTCCCCCCTGTTGAGGGTGGTGAGGCACTGGCACAGGTTGCCCAGAGAAGCTGTGACTGCCCCATCCCTGGCAGTGCTCAAGGCCAGGTTGGATGGGGCTTGAAGCAACCTGGTCTAGTAGAAGGTTTCCCTGGCTATGGCAGGGGGTTACAACTATGAACTTTGAGGTCCCTTCCAATTCAAACCAGTCTGTGATTCTATGATTCTATGATATCAATTGACCAGAAATGACTTCTTCATGTCCTTGCTTCAGACTCAGCTGCCTGCTGAGCCTCATTTCACAACAGAACCAACTTATAACAAAGCACTTAAGCTTTATTTAAATCCCCGTGAATCAGCACAGTAACAGCATGCAGGTATGGCCCTGTCCTATTCCTTTATCCTCATGTCACCAGCTCAGCAATGCATGGAACCACATAGCTAACCAAAGTAGTACAAGCTCAATGAAGAGCCTATGCTCTTAGCATTGAGTATGTAATTCAAGCTAAGCATATATTTTGGTGCTTTCTTTAACAACACTGGATTTTAACATATGCTGATGGTTATATGTGTACTTAAATATTTTTCACATGAGTCATATTCAGCAAAGAAAGAAAACATCTCAACCTCTTCTTAAGCAGGAGGAAGGGAGAAGGAAAGCCCTGTCTCCTTTCAGTTTGGCTCCTCTGTACTTCACAGGCTCTCTCACCTGTGAACCACAACTGATTGATAACTTGAGAGCAGCTAAAGACTACAGGGAATCATCCACAATATAATGCTTTATTTGCAAACTGCTCCCTGTCCAGAGGCATCATCTGTTGAGTGGAGTGCATGTTCTAAAGTGTACCTAAACTTGACCAAGTAAGTCAATGAAGGCCTTGTCTTATTTCATCCTATGTCTATCAGTAACTTGAACTTCCCTAAACTCAGGGTTATCACATTTTTTATGAGTTAAATACAAAGAGAAAACATCTGGGAAGGAGAGACCGAAATTTCATCTTCTAGCATTGCAACAGCCAAGTTCAGAGATAAATCTTTCAATAGGTCTTTAGCCAGGGACATCATGAAGCAGGAACTTAAGCAGCTAACTGCAACTGGAGATGTTCTCTCTAGATAGTAGAATGACCATAGGTTGCTCTTTCAGATGAACTTATATACAGCCATTTCACAACACTCCCCCCAGATTTACACTGTTTGCCACAACACACTTGTAAAAGCACTTTTCCAATTGATACAATATTGGAATATGGAAATAAAATTATGCAAAACAAAGGAAAATTAAAAGTCCCTTTGGATGAGAAGAAGGGGCTTTGAATTTCACAGCTGAATGATAGGAATGTTGGCTTGCCCAGTCAGGATGAATGGAGGTTTCTCTTTTATCAGTTTTTATCTAGGGTGGGAATTCTGTTAAAAAAATGATCTAGTCTTCAAGCAGTAGCCCCTGATCACCTCCACAGAGTGCACAGGACTTGTGCAGAGAAGGTTTCACAGGTACATAGTAATGGGAGTAGATATTAATTGTTGTACAATGTCCCTCACTAGGTTTTAGTCTAAGAGATTTTCAGACTGTGTGTAAGAAGGGCATGTGCCTAAAGTCTTTGAGGAAATTATTTTTCAGTCATTTGATGTTTCAGTCAGACCTTTATATAAGCAAGTCTTGCAGGCTTGGGCTCCATCAGAGTGAAAAAGAATCACTACTGCTTGTTAAAGGTAGACATACATAAGAACATGTTAAGCCACAGTTCTACCAAATTTCAAGCAAAATTTGGATATTCAAGTTTCATGAGAATACATTGGCCAAAACATTTTATAAGAATGTTAAAGTGACCTTACCACATTCAGGATGATGTGTTGACCAAATCCCATCAAGCTGACAGTAGGCAACACGGCTGCCTTTTAAGCTGTAACCTGCGTTGCATATGAAGTAAATCTGGGCCCCGTATTTAAAGTCATCTCCTTCCACAATACCATGAGCAGGAGCACCTGGAGTCCTACACATCACCACTGACAGTTCAGATATTTCAAAAAAATCCACTTTATTACAAAAACAGGACTGTGTTAGGATTCTTTATTTAGCACATTGAAAAATCAATTAAAAAAGGCACACGAGTCAAAATTACAAGACAGGTATATGATGATCTTTAGAAAGTTGTTCAGATGTCAGTTCTACACACACTTACATATACGCCACTTTTAAAAACATATCTGGATCCATTCAGTTCAGTGAGGTTATTCAGAGTGTGATCATGTGCAGAAGTGTTTGTATCATTAGGGCTAATTTGCTCAAAATGCTCATCTTAACAGGGCTTTTGAACAAACTACCATGCTTGACCAAGAAAAGATTTAGATCTTTAAAAGTCTTATATTGAAATTCTTTCAAATTCCTATTTCCATTTTTATATAGTTTTTCAGATAACCTCACTGAAATATTGAAGCATATTTCTGTGGATCAATTATCAGAATGACACTAAAAAACCTTGATATTTACCAAACTGTGATATTTACCCTTTCCACAGGGTTTGCTCTATTGGGAAAATACTTACAGACAATGGTCTGTTTAACTACTGCAAGGAGTAAATATCAGATTAAATAGTGCAAGCAAGATTTCTCTGAGAGCATCAAAGCAGTCATACTAAATCAGAACAGAGGTCTGCCTGGCACAGAAACCTGTCTTCAATAGTGGTAAATAGTAGATTTGCTGGAAGAATATAAAAACAGAGCAAGCATATAGAATACTTTCCTAGCAGATTCTGTCAGCAGTCAGCAATCTGGGGCTGAAGGACTACCTGAACTACAATGGCATTTTTGCTATAACATACCCTGGTGATATTTCTCTTTTAACATTAATTTGTCTGAGTATTTTTTAAACTCACCTACACACTTGGTGAGAACAATGTGCTGTCGCAATGAGTTCTACAGCTAAGTGTGGTGTGAAACATATACTGCCTTCCTTGGTTTGGTTTCTAGCCTGCCATCTGATAATTTCATTTAATTCTCTACTTTTCTGTCATGAAAGACAGAGAATGTCCATACCCTTATTCACCTTCTCCAAGGTGATTCTGAAAAACGATTTTCTGTATGTAGAAATTCTATGTATTCTGTATTTAGAAATTACAACAAAGTGGAAAACACAGGTTTTAGTACCTACGTAGTTATCCATCTCTCTGTGTGTCTCTGGCTTTGCCTGGCCATTCATTGTGGAAAATTGCACAGGAAAGGACCCAGTGCAAGATTTAAATAAGCCTATGGATTTTTTACCAGGGACCTGGGGTGCTCCACTGAAGATGAGTACTAAAGAGATCATCCATACTTTATGCTTTGTAGAATTTGACTTCTTCTGTCTTGCCTCATAGCTAGTTGCTTACTAACCTATAGACAAATTTTGATCCTTATGTTTCCAGATGAAAAACTTTTCTAAGGCCTCAGCCTTGTAATCCTTACATAGAAGATACATGAGCACATCTATTTACATGGATTGTGGACCATCCAATTATTCCTATAAGAAAGAGATTATTGAGTAACAGTTCTAAAGCAGCAACATTTTCAAGAACAGAAATTTCCCTTAGTTTACAGATTACTACAACCATCAAACAGTGAGTTGGCAGAATCCTTTGTGCACTAGCAAGCACAATTCTTGGAAGGAAAAACTAACATTGAAGCATTAGAGAAGGACCCAGACTCACTGCTCCAAATCAAAACACATCAAGTTAGGGGAGCTCGACATTTCCTCTTGGTTGCAAGTATTCTGCATCAGTGCCATCTTTAGCAAAAGAATAATGGTAAAAATGCAACAAAATTAATTCCTAGCCCTTGATGTTTCTCGTGTGAAATATAGGCACATATACATATACATGCATATATAGATGCAGATGTGTATACACAAGCACAAGCATAAAGGAAATTGAAATAAGGACAGCATAGATTTTCTACATGTTTTAAATTCTCAGAGCACTTGTCTTTGCAGTCATGATCTATTCCCAGTCGCTCCCTCCAAATCTTCCTCAGAACTGAAATTTTGGGAGAAATTTTTGTAGAAATTCTTTTCACTACATTCATATTTCTGTCTTTCAATGTAAAGTCACACTCAGCTTGTCAAATGAGAAAATAAGATGATTAGAAACATCTGGGCACCACTCAGACTTCTCCCTTTTATCATAAATACAGGTTTTCTGGTGTGCCTGTGATCTAGTCCAGCTCTGCAGAGCAAATGTTTTAGTGCTTTTTTGTTCTAGGTTCACCCTGGAAAAAAAGTCACCAGGCTACACATCTTTCTTTTTTTCCACAAACTGTAAGTATTTGTTCTTGGTCAGTCTCCTGTGTGATTAAGATATTTCATTTCTAGTCTTTTTGATTTGGTCTGGTTGGCAGACTTCCTTGAGATTCTATGACAGTGTGACCCAGCTGGAACAACTCTGGGTTTATTTATAATTTAGTTGCGTGCAGTGTTTTGGACACAGATTCATTTAGGACTGGAAGTATGGCCTAGAGTAGAGGAGATGGAAGCAGAAGGTCATGAGATACAATCATAGCTATAAAACTGTGGCCATGGATAAGTTGCTTCGTCTGCTGTATCTAGCAAATGAGAGCACCCCTTTCCTCACAGGGATGTTACAAGCTTAAGCTCATACTCACTTGTGTCACAGGGTCACTGTGGGGCTTCTCTGATGGTGAAACAGCTAAGTATTATTAATAGACATGTCCTTTTTGTTACCCATGCCTTTATCTCCTGGCTGTCTGTTCTCCTGTAACACAGGATCTTCCTTCATGGTTTGTGACGTTCTTTGAACTTTGCCCCTGGAGGCACAGCCATTCATTGTACTCTTTTCTTTGGATCATTTTGTAAGTCCATTCTCTCTATAAATTAAATATGGGTTTGAATCTTGAGATGTTCCGTGCATCTCAGTACCACAGCTGAACTCTGGTTTTAGCTGTATTATCTAGCCTGAAAGTCACATAGTTACTCCAGTACTGGCCTCTAGTTCTTTGGTTTGAGGTCTGTAGCATTTTCCCCTCTTCAGTTTGACTTTCATTTCATCCCTTACACCTGATATGTTTCAGGCAGCTCTTGTACACCTTTTCCCTTTACTCATGAACTCTTCAGTCAATGGAGTTTTAAACAATTATTGTGAAGGGAATCCTAGCCCCCATGTGCTTCATCCAGTTCTCTTATCTTCTTTTTTTGTAGACAGCTTCCCATCAAGAGTGTGAATTTGATTCATTCTTACATCTTTCATAATGTGCAGTATATTCCACTGAATTTTAGGGCAGCCTCCTTTGTTTGAGATATTTTACTGAAGTCTTTCAACATTGTCTTCTGGTCTAAAACTACATCAAACTCCCCAACAGATCTTTCTCATAAGTCAGAAAGAATATAAAAGAACATTTTGTAAATATGATTCACACCTAGCTCTGACGTTACCCTCTGGGTACACATACTAGACATAAAATCCAACCACCTGAGCTGACCCCATTCTCTTCAGTCTTTAAGCTAAGACTTTTGATATGATTTCAGGTTGGCTTGCCTAGGCAGGATGGGCCTGATCCTGCCATAGAATCATGGAATCGTGGAATGGTTTGGATTGGAAGGGACTGTGAAGCACGCCCAGTTCCAACCCCCTGCAACAGGCAGGGACACCCTCCACTAGACCAGGTAGCTCCAAGCCCCATGCAACCTGGCTGCAAACACTGCCCAGCTTCTCTGGGCAACCTGTGCCAGCGTCTCACCACCCTCACAGGGAAAAACTTCTGCCTGAGATCTCATCTCAATCTCCCTTCTGTCACTTTAAAGCCATTTCCCTTTGTCCTGTCACTCCATAGGTCTTATCATACTTAAGAGGCCTTATCAACATTTCCCTAGTGCTGGTGCAACGCCCTCTGCAATTCCCAGTTTTCACAAGGTTAATACCTTACCTTTTCTCTAAAAGTGCACTTTGCAAAGCAGACAGAAGTAGAAGCAAAAAACAAAGAAAGCTTCAGAATTATCTTTGAAATGTACTGTGAAGTCTACAATACTCACCCCAAACTGTAGGGTTTGAGAGAACCCTGCCAACATGGAACTAAGAATGTCAGGATTTCAGGTTGCAGCACTCAGTCTCTGCACCTCTCTCTGTCCACAAACAGAAGACAAAAGCCACGAGGAACCCAGAAAATGAACTAGGTGGCTGCAAAATTCTACTATGAGATGGCAATAGACAGCCAAATATAAAAAGCATTCATTCAAGGTCTGCCAAAGAAAGGCTGGGTATCTCAGCTACTCCAAGAGGGTCAAGCTAATCCTATTCTTCATGCCATGGTGTCATCAGACCTATAAAGATTGTGGTGAATTTATACCTAGAAAACAATAGGAAAACTGGAGAGGTTTCAGGGAAAGGTGAAACTAATGTCACAGAAATACAATTTTGAGAGTGACTAAGAGCTAAAAATGACTACCCTGGTCATGCAAAAGTTAAAAAATACAACAATCTGAAAGCTAAAACCAGAAAGGATACAGTAAAATGATCTAAGGAAGACAAAAATGCATATTCAGGCAGGATAAAGTTAAGAACAGGAGAATTCTTACTCTAGGAAAATGCTAGATATAGTCTCATTGACAAATGTTTGAAAGGCATAGCAGGATAGAAGTCTAATCTGAAAATTGAAACCCCACCTAAAAAAAAGCCTGGAATGGACTTTGGAGGGAACAGGGCTGCACTAGCAACTCATTATGAGCTGGAGAAATATTTTTGTTTCAATTTTTCTGTATGTTGCTACACAAAATTTTTCCTGGGACATACCACAATTAATCTTTCAAGGCATATATGGTCCGAGTTAGTTTTGGCCTGATACACCTCTGTAGAGATCATAAGAAAGCAAAGTAGGAATGTATAAGACAAGGTGGCAACAGGCACCTCTGACAGGAATGCTCAACTGTGACAGCCCAGTTGTTAGAATAAACCCCAGAGATGCCTCAAGTCTCTAAATAACAAACTCACAGAGTCCTGATAAAACTTACTACCCTTCTGGCCTCTTACTTTGTTGCCTGGAAAAAAGAAACCAATATTTCTGTCTCATATGAAATATTAAAATAGCTCCACATTTCATAGACAACTTTCCAGAACTACAGGAACATGAAGTTCGTGAAATTTTAAGTAAAATGTTCCATTATTAATAATAACACTATGAATTTCTCTCTCTTTTAAATTATGTGTCATTCCTCAGATCCAAATTAGCTGCCATTTAGAAATAGTTTTCATGCTCATTTTATCACTACTGATATAAATTAGATGATCTTTTCAGCTACACTTTTCAATGTTCTTTGAATCCTGTCTTGATGGAGTTAGCATTTGCTTTTGTCCCAGGGTCCCTTCACTAAATGAACATCATTTTTTCCTTCTGCCTTCCTCTCATCCATTTCCTCATTAAATAATATATACCCCCTCACACATAATATATATTATCTCTAAATTCTGCACAACCTTTCAATAATACATCAGGTGTCTGAAATAAATCTCATTTCTCATTGCTGGTACTAATAAAAGGTTTACATTTCAGTTTTTGTCCCCGCTGAAATACTAGGTGCAAGAACTTGTAATTGTATGGAGCTTTGTTCTTAATTTGCTTACAGCATTTTTTAATACTGCTGCTGCTAAAGAAATTTATCTTGTTGCATATTCCCAAGTCAGAGTTTGGCTTTCAGGCTGACCCATGCTAATGTATATAGCACATTTTTGACTATTTTAACAGGTTGTTTAGCCTGGAGAAGAGAAGGCTCAGGGAGACCTTGGAGCAGCTTCCAGTGCCTAAAGAGGCCAACAAGAAACCTGGAGAGGGGCTTTTGACAAGGGCTGTAATGACAGGACAAGAGGGAATGGCTTTAAACTGAGCTTTAAGGTCCCTTCCAACCCAAACCATTCTGTTATTCTATGATTTTGGATCCTAAACTTTGGGGTTTCCCGGCTCCATGGCAGTGGCTGGAGCCAGAGAACCTAGAAGCCCTAGAAATCACAGCTCCAAGATGCTGTAGCTGGAAGGAGTATAACATGCAGAGTATGTGGAAGTGATCTTACTTTTTTCTCTTTCTGGTTAAGAAAATAATAATAATTTTTAAAATGCAGCAGTATATATCTATTTTTTAAAAAAAATTACTGCTATGAAACTGTTCTGACAGAAAACTCCCAGCCAGCTCTACCTACATGCACTTCAGGCAGCTCAATGGTATTCGCAGTTGCTGCCCATGGCCAAGCCAGCTTAAGTCAATCTTGGTATATCCCATCAGGTTTGACTTTTTACTCACAAGTCTCCATTCTTATCAAATTCTCTTTCTTGGTTTAACTTTCATTTTGAGGGAAAGTCTGATTCCATGACTACCTGAGTACCATTATGTAAATATATCAGACAAGGGAACAGCTCTTAAAGGTTATAATCTCTGTATTTCACTTTTTTTTTCTTTCTAAATTCAGTGTCTGTCTGAATTTTACTGCTGGGAAAGCTATAGCATGGAGATATCAAGTATTTTACCTGAAGGCAAACAGTGAGTGAGTGCAGCAGAGCTAGAAACAGTTCTATTACCTCCTGCTATTCTTAATATGTTTACATTTAAACTGACCCAGCTTTGTGCAGAAATCAACATTAAATAAATCAGAAAATAAATCAGAATTATGAAATCCATGCAGTATTCTCAGCAGCAGTTTTACACAAAGGTGATGGAGCCATATGGGAGCAGATGGTCCAGTGTATCTGAACGCAAAGCACAGGAGTTAAAGAGAGAACAGCCACAAACAGTTACTGCTGTGTACTGTGATGCCCTTTGCAAATGAGTAAAGAGTTTTTCTGAATTCAGACTTACAGAATTTGTTGTCTTCACTCATAACAGAGCTTATTTTCTAACCTCGGCCCATGAGCTCTGTCAGTCCATGTAAATCTCTGGTATCATTTATTCCTATGCTTATCCCTTCTCTCCCCAGCCTGTGTCCACAAAGTGAAGATGCCTCAGGCTCTCACAGGGTTTGTTGGCAGAAAAGAGCTGACACGGGGGAGGACTCAGATGGCTGTCCTGAGACATCATCCCTTTGCAGCTTGGTGCAGCAGCCCAGAGACAGTTAATGGCTGACACATAAGCCCACAGAGGCTAACTTTAGCCAAAAGCATAAGGACATTGGCTGTCAAAATGTTTTTGGAAGAATTGTGTCCACAACAAGGGAATGAAGTGAGGGATTTCTGGAGGCCATGGCTCAGAGAACTCAGGAGAACTGCTTTTGTATTCCTTCTTATAAGCAGTGAGAAGGGCTGTCAATAAGGTATGAGTATGGCAACAGATTAAGTGATCTCTACAGCATTAGGAGGCATGAGTCCATCCTGCCATCCTGAGGCACTTGCCTCTGTGTAGGGCTGCCAGACCTGGATGTATCAGCTCATACACACTATGAGGCAGGAGCTCTGACTCCAGACTTATGCTCTGGGAGTCCCAGTGTTCTTGTCTGGCTCCTGTCTGCCTTCAGGGATCTCCACATGCAGGGATCATGGGCATATCATAAGTCTGCTGATAGCAACACTGGATTCATGGGGTCCTGCAGTGCCTCACAGAGCAAGCTGTGGTGGGAATGTCCTTCTGTCTGTGACACCACTTACACTTTCCCTGAGCCTGCCATCATTTCAGCACGGGCTTTGTTCCTACTAGGAACTCAATTCATTTACACTCAGGAAAGAGCCTGGCATCTTCTGATATTGTCCTCAAGCTCTCCTGAATAAATGGCAGGAAATACTGTGGGATCCACCATAAGGACATTGACCTTCTCGCCACCACCTCCCTGAACCTCCTACCTCTCCTACACTGGAGAGCACTCCTGACTAGGAAGCCACATGCTGACAAGCAGCTCAGCTGCTCTCCTCCAGAACCTGGCAAGAGCTGGATGTGGCTCGAAGGCTTAGCTTTGTGATGTGATCATCATTCATCCCCACTTCAGGAATAGACTGATGGGAGCTGAACTGCTTTGGAGTATGAGTGGTCTTGATCAGGATTCTCCGAAGCAAATGCATGGACCGTATCTGAGGGAGATGATGATGTTTAGCATGCTTGCTTGTCTTCTTTGTTACCCCTCAGAACCTTTGCTTCCTGGAGCTGGCTGGTTTTAGGTGAAAAAGAATGTGGTTGCAATTTCTACAACCAGAAATCAGAATCAGGTGAACAAGGAAAGCCAGGCATACTAGGGTTTGGGTTTTAAACTACTCTTTTTAAAAGCAAGGCTTTCAAGGCAAAGAATACATGCAAACAATGCAGCAGATCTTGTACAGGAAAGGGCAAGAAAACCTCTGGTAGGAAGGTGGTCACAGTGATGGTAGTGTTTTATGGAATAAGGAAGCTCTTGGACTGCGAAGAACAAGGACGCTCTGAACAGCTACAGCCACACACCCAAGCAGCGCTGCTCTGCTCGGTTATGCCTGTCACCACAGATGCAGCAACAAGTGCATGAGGTTTTACGAGAGGATCTCAGAAGTACCTTCAACCTCCTGTTATCATTAGCCAACAAGGCTAAGATGCTAACAGCCAGCTCCACAAAGGTGCCCATGTCACAGTGATTTCAGTAGCTAAAGGAGAAAACAGGTACCTAAATGTCACTTGGGAACTTGCCTTCAGTATAAAAGTCCTGGTAGAGTAACAAGGGTTATTCCTCAAAAGTGCCCCGCTGCATTGCAGTAGCTCCCAATCAGGTTGATAGTAAGAGAGGATTTTGGATGAAGTATCTCTGACCTCACTCACTGGTGTTTCAAAAGAGAGGAAAGTCTCTACCCTGTTTCATGCCACTTGTGATGCCCCAGGACACATTCTCCCAGCTCCATGCCCAACTCCAACCACAGCTCATGCAAAAATGCCAGGACAGACAATTCACCACAAAGATTTTTTGCCTTAATTTATCCCCCGTGAAAGAGTCCTGGAAGTTCAAATCTTCTCTCATGTTTGCATTTTGCCAGTCCTCACATTAATCCTGGAAATGTCAAAGGAGGTCATAACAAGAGCAGCCAGCCCCAAGTACCAGTGATAGCAGATTTCCAGTCCTGCTCTCTGGGCCTCTTCGCTTTTGCAGTGGTTCCACCAGCTAGAAATAATTACACAAAACTATGACATAATCCCTACTGAAATCCAAATCTTTTCATTCCCTTCCAGCCAATTGAAACTCACCCCTGATGTTTTCCAGCTCTCTGCTCCTGTGAATGAGACCGTATCCATGTGAAAATATGCTTGGATCACCCACTGTGATTTATTCATCCGGAGGCAATTTGGAGGTTGTTGCTTACAATTAGCCACTTGATCTTTATCAGCATTGTTCTCAGCCCTTAAAAGGCTGTGTCTCTGGATGCAACCTTTCCGGTACTTGGATGGCCTATTTAATTATACAACTGGACTTGTACTTGCATGGGATACCGGAGGGAGTGACATCCTAATGATGCGCAACATTCATGTTCTCTATCAGTGGCAAGAACTAATATTTAGAGTAAGTCCCACAATGTGTCCCTTAGAAAACATCACAATATAGCACTGGAGGAGAGCACAGTCTGCTCAGGTGGAAGATTTTAGGGCTTCTCTTTTTAAGAGAAGCTGATGCGCTCATTATTCTACCAAATTACAAAGGTGAGTAAATCATATTGAGGTACTTCATTTTGGAGATGTCAGCTTTCCAGCTAAACAGGGAAAAGTCCAGGCAATTCTGGGTGAGAAAAACAGCCTAAAGAAATGCATATTTCTTTGACACAATGTTTGTGAAAGTGCATTAACTGTAAAGGGAAAGCACCATTTAATAACAGACTCCCTCTAGCCTGGCTGACAGAGTAGTTTATTCATCCTTTTGCAGGTATGTGAGCTGGACTTCAGACAGAAAGGAAGATCTGGCATTGCCTGGAAAATTACCAAGTGCTGAGATGAGAGTGTAGGGAAAAAGGAATGGAACTAAAAGGCAGGGGAGTACTCAGGAAGTAGCAGGGCAATTTGGTTGGCTGTGAAATGCAGTTCCTGAGCTCTGGAAGCAACCAAGGAGTATGGGAGCCATAAGAAAGAGCAAGTGGGATATTGCCTCATTGTGTCAGCATTCCCACTGCCTGGGGCCATTCTTTTTGGCAGTGCTCGTATCAGCTGCAAACAGCGAGTAAGAAACTGTCAGCTTTTAAGGTTGCTGGTTATTCCAGCAAACTTTCAAAGTAGTTTAAAGTTACCCCAAAGTACTGCAAGAGCATGCAGTCTTCATGCTCGTACCCCAGAAGCTACTAACGGTGTATCAGTATTCTTCAGAGTGGACAAGGAGTGGTTACTCCTTGTTACTCCTCTACTGCACTCTGGTGAGATCAATCCTGCAGTCCCGTGTCCAGCTGGGGGGGGGGGGGGGGGGGGCAACAACACAAGAGGGACGTGGAGCTGTTGGAGCAAGGCCAGAGGAGGCCACAAAGATGCTCCAAGGGGTGGAGCAGCTCTGCTATGAAGACAGGCTGAGAGAGCTGGGCTTTCTCAGCCTGGAGAAGAGAAGGCTCTGGGGAGACCTTAGAGCAGCTTCGAGTGCCTGAAGGGGCCAACAAGAAATGTGGAGAGGGGCTTTTGACAAGGGCCTGTAGGGACAGGACAAGGGGGAATGGCTTTAACCTGACAGAGGGGAGACTGAAATGAGACATTAGGAAGAAGTTCTCCCGTGAGGGTGGTGAGGCCCTGGCACAGGCTACCCAGAGAAGCTGTGGCTGCCCCATCCCCGGCAGTGTTCAAGGCCAGGTGGGACAGGGCTTGGAGCAACCTGGTCTAGTGGAAGGTGTCCCTGCCTGTGGCAGGGGGTTGAAACTGCATAACCTTTAGTCTCTTCCAATCCAAACCATTCTGTTATTCTATGATGATTCTACGATTCTATGATTTTCAGAGGCCTGCTGGAACATATTACCCTAGCAAAATCAAAGGCAACAGCAAGGAGTTCATTTATTCAGCTTAGTCAGTTGGATTAGACCCTTCATTAGGATGCAGAACAAACCTCTTCTTCTTGGCAGACAGGAACGAGAAACAGAATAAAAATGGAAATCGGATCTCAGCCCTGAATTCCCCATTCAGCACAAGTTCCTCTTATTTGCATAGGAACTCTAGTTCGCCTGGCTTTGTTTGAAATAAAGGTAACAGGAAATTTCAGAGCAGGAAGAGGTCAAGGTCACTTGCTTTGGGGCAGCAAGCCCTGGGAGGACTCTTGAGCCAGAACACCCCGTCCTAGGAGGAGGACAAGCAGAGAGGGAGAGCATTTGCCATGGGGTACCAGCAGTGCCATCTCTCCACAGCTGCATCTTCAGCAGGCAAACTCAACACTGAGACTTTGGAAAAAACCTTTCTTAGTCGGAGTTGAAAAAGGAGTTGTCACACTGTACAGTTATTGACAGTCTGATACTTGAGTGGATGTTTTTTAGCATGCAGAGCACCATGATGATGCCACTAGGTACTTTTTCCCTAATGTGCATCTTCTGAGGAAGTTGCTACTCTCTTTCAGGGCATCTCAGGCCAAGGAACAAGATTTTGGTTTAGGTTTAAATTAGTTTGATTGTAGGATTATTTCCACTAAAATCCAAAAAGCTCAAACAGAAAAGCCTGAGTTTGACCTCCAACACGTTAGCATGGCTAAGGGGTCACTGTGATGGGTAACCAGGTATACTGCAAATTCAGTTTAAGATCAGAAAGAAGCCTAAGATCTCATTCTTTTGGTTAGCATTTGTTTTACAATTTCACATAGGTTTGCTGTTGTCTTTTTTTTTTTAAATACAGTCTCTGAAGTGAAATCAGACATATTTAAATAGAATATTTTTTGCCCTGAAACAGGACTGATTGAAATATTAACAGCTGTTAGAAAGATACATGCCTGCATTTCACTTCATGCTGATGAAACCTTTAAATCACTACTATATAGTAAACTAAAAGATCATTTCCTGGATGCCATAGTAGAAGAGAAAAGAGACTGCTAGTTATAAGTAGTCTGTGCCTTTAATTATTTTATTAATATTGCAAATTGTAACTGACAGAGCAATTAGGGTTGAATACTGCTCCAGGAAAGCAGCTTGACCAGTGTTGATTATCCTGTTAAACAGGTGGAATGTAGTTTAACAGAGGGAAAACCTTGTGCTTTATCTCATTAAGGTGATTTCTGTAATTCCAATAGTGATTCCCACATCTTTAAAACTAAACTTGGTAATGGACAAAAAGACACAGCTGCACTGGGATGGTGAGGGACTTGGAAAATGTCTGATTCTGTCATCAAATATCCATTGCTGAATTTGTTTAATTTGTCCTGAACGTATTCCTCAGTGAGAAAATCCCACAGTCTCCCTTCCTCTGAAGTATGGCCCTCAGATGTCTTCACAACCCTTGTATCTCTTCGGGCAACTTCTGTCACACCACTTCAAATCTCCTATATGAACTTAACATTAAGGGGCTCTAATTTTCTTCTCTCTTACACTTATATTTCATCAACATAAATCTAATGACTTTTATGGGATTGCACCTGACTTGCTCCAAGAAAACCAGACTGAAAGAATCAGCCTTACAGTGTCTGAAGTCAGAATTGCAAAAGTGACCATTTTATGATTGTTTTCAGCAAAAATATATTTATTTCCCTTGGCTCCACTTCACAAGACAGTACTGTTGCTGCAAGACCCGACAGACAGATTCTGAGCATGACAGGATCTCCCTTTAGCATTTAAACTGCAGTGCTGTTCAGGAAACCACATGACTAATTTTTAAAGAATTATAGCCACGGTTATTTTTTTTCAGTTCTTCCTTTTGCTCTTAAAAAACAAATCAAACTTGAATTTTCTGCCTTTTTCCCCCCATATGCTGGAAAATACTTCAGATACATTTTGGCAAAACTGAAGGAAATATCTTAAGAAAAAAACTGTGAAGCCAGAAAGAACAGAGATTTGCCGTGATGTTTTCCCACTGTGAGGTTTGCTACCCACATATAAGAAAAAAGCCACTGAACCCTTATCTATACGCTATGGAAGGCTGTTATATAGGTGCTGGAAAAAATATTTCCTAATGTAAGCAAAAGACAAGAATACAGCCACAAACATCATAAAGTAACAGTGTTTTATCCATCTGAACTGTTCTTTCACAAATCAAACTACAGGATTCCTGTCAAGTTAAAAATATCACTGTATGTATTTTTAAGTGTCTCCTCCCTTTTATTGTTATTACCTATACCCTCATGAAGTCTCAGACTATTGTTTTTCAACTACCTCCTCTGTTGTTTGCTGCCTGTGATGCATGGGTGAAGTTTCTATTCTGGAATTACAAAAGAAAACTAGTAAAAGAATATGAGCTTCATTTCTTGCCTTGACTGTGGTGCAGAGCCTGCCAAAACTAGGGTTGAGGTTTGCTGGGAATTTAATTAATTTTAAATTTAGTTGGTTCTGAACCAGAAAGGAGAGTTTTCATTTTTTTAACTCTCTCCTAAAGACAGGAATTAATCTCACTGAGCAGTTGCAAAGAGCTGGGGAGTTTCCAGTCCCTAAATGACCTGCTAAACAACTTCTCACAGAGAAGAGGCTGTTAGCAGAAACACCTGCATCAGCCCCTCCATTTTCAGCAGCTCCTTCCCTAGAAAGCACATGAGGAATCTGCAATCTGGCAACGTGGCATGGCTGTTCAGAACCAGAACTTTTTCAGGCTTGTAGAATATGTGAAACTACCTCTCCTCTGGTTTGCTGGGAGAAAAGTCAAGTCTTATGAGCTACTCTGGATCTGTAGAAAGCAAAAGGTCTTTTATCTCAAAATGCCCCATACAAGGAGGTATCATATCACTATGATTTAACGCCCGACAACATGAAAGGAATTACAGGAGAGAAATCCATGCCTGACAATGGCATGTGTGGATAAAATATTTTGAAGCAGTGAGGTTTGGTGCATACTGGCTGCTCAGACATGGAATTGAAAACTCTGCAAGCTGTCAAGGTATTGTGTGACTTACAGCCAGAGTAATGCCACAGCAGGGTACAGTAAGCCATGCTTTCTGTCTTGGGCCAGATATGATCCCAAGTGGATTTCACTAGCATCACAGAAATCCTCCAGAGTCAGCTGGAGGATTTATATATATGACTTTATATATGGCACAAGGCTCCTTTCAGCTAGTTGAGATGGCATAGCCTTTATCATGGCATATATTGCACAATTCTTACTCCTTGCTCTTTCAAACCCTGTTAGATGAAGACATTTGCTTAAGCATGAGGAATTAAATCACTAGAACAGACAATTGATTTGAACTCATTTGCATGCAGTTATTTTACAACATGCTTGGCAGGACGAAACGAAGTTTACGACTGTACAGACAGTGAGAACCACCAATGCAGAGATAATCTACCCTTTTTCATTTATTTTGGTCCCAAATCTGTTATTCATGGTGCCCGAATTCTACCTCTCAGGTGACTGTGAGGGAAGCTGAACTCCCTAGGATTGGCTCTGGCTAGAGCATTCAGCACAGGGCTCAACCAGGGTCAACAGCTGATCCACACAGTGGAAATTAGCATGCAGATATATCTGTCTGATAATGCTAGTCCATTACAAGATTTCTTGTGTGTTGTTTCCCAGTTCCAATTCTGGTTTACCTTTTTACACAGCTATAAAGCTCCAAAACTATTCAGTGGAAACCTTCATGAATTACAAGCAAAATGTCTCAAAAAATGCCACAAGCAGCTCAGTGCATTCTCTGGTACTGTGACTGACCTAATCTACACATTAGTGAAACTCCTAACAACGAATAGCCTGCATCAGTAACAACTGTGGATACTGGTCATACGCATAGAGCCTGTACTCACAGTTTTCACAGCGAGACCCCGTATAGCCTGCCAGACAGGCACATTTGTAGGTACCACTTTTGTCTAGAATGCATGTTCCATCATGAAGACAAGGAGAGGAAGAGCAGGCTATAAAAGAAAAAGCAAGAACATTCATGGTCTCTCATACGATGTGGGCCCTACCTATTTTTTCTCATGATGGTTATGTCTTGGAGTAAATGACACATTCTCACTAAAAGCTACAAAGACACAGTAAAGGGTGTTCATGAATATCAAAAAAACTCTGCTTTTTCTGGATATCAGAGCCAGCAGGTTTGCTTGCAAAGACTTCACTTGAAGAACAGTCTTTCAGTCTGTTATATCCAGATGCTAAGAGACAAAAAATATATAGATGCCACATATGGGTGGTGATAGAACAGAAATTTGTACCTGAGTGGGCAATGAATTCCTTCCAGGGCTCATTGAAGACTAAGCTCTGACTAAGGACAGTAATTCATTCCTTAAAAGGAATATATATGTGGCAGTTGTACTGTATCCAACTAACCTAAAATATCCCTGAGAAAGGGAAGGAGAAGCAGAAGAGCCTGTACAGACTGATATTTTGTAGTTACTGTTCTGAAGCCAGTGAACTTTCAGCTTTGTCCTTCTCCCAGCTTCATCTCGTAATTCAGTAAAAGTAGACACGTTACTTTTGACATGTCACCCTTGTCAGCTGCTGTCAGATACTGTCCTTCAAAATGCCCGATACTCAAGAGCACTTAATATTTTTCTTTTTTAAAGGAGTCTTGATTTCCTGGCAAACAGCATGGGATATTACTACAAAAGGTTAGAGCCCCTGTGTTGTGTCAGAGATCACTAGTTGAGGGTATAGAAGGGAAAGCGTTACTGACATTCAATAACAGGCTTTTATCTAACTAGACCCACCATATGTCTAATCCCCAAGAGATCCTGATGACTCCCCATCTGGTCTCCCATCCTCATTTGAAGTCTGTTGGATGAATTTTAGTCACTCATGCCAATTACTGGTTCCCATTTGACACTTGGCATGGGATGGGACCTAACCCCTGCTTCCAGACCAGGCAGTGCAGCAGGTTGTGTGGGTTTATCCTTTAGCAACTACAAATGCAGTGACCTTTCCTGAAGGCGATTTAGGCTTTTCAGCTTATTCTATCAATCAATACCTTTCTGGCAGTTGAACCAGTGACCTCTGTGCTGCCAGTGCCACTGCTTCAGAAAGCTGTTACTTACTAGCCAGCACAGAGGAAGGGAAGACAGAAAGGGAAGAAATTCAGTTCTGACAGCAAAAGGTGCTTTTTCAGTCCTCTTTGTCACATCACTAAGGTGCTGGGAACATCAGATAACCTCCACAGCCTCGTCCTCATCTCATAAGCACATATGCTGCTGCTGCTTTCACCTGCAGCACAGGAATTGCTCTAGCAAGCTCTTTGCAACCTGTTTCAGGGACCTTGGTTTTTCCACAATGAGAAATTTAATGGGAAAGGTTTCGATTTGCAGTGTGCTGCCAGAGCTTTCAATTCTGTCCTGTCCCTGCTTTCAACTCCCCACTGCCCTGTGCACACTGTATTCTTCCCCTAAACTGTCCTGCTGGCCAGGTTAATACTTCACATAAAAAGATACTGGGAGTGTTTCAAAAACCTTTCATGGCAGCTACACATTAGGCCAGAAGAGCCTTATAATAAAGTGCACAGCAAGACCTCCTCACGAACTCTAAGCCACCCTTTGCAACGTGCCTTGTGTGGATTACCACACTTGCAGCAACCCAGCCTCAGAATAATTACCACTAAAAATGGGGCGGAAATAAAGTGCTCAACAGTATTGGAATACCAAGTGTTCCCTGCTGTGCAGAGAAAACAGAATCCATTCAGCTCGCACCATATGGATAATGGTAGCTCCTTGAGTGTAGGCAGCCCTTATGCAGGAGCCCACACAACATTCATTTGTTCTGTATCACCTCTCTTGTTGTACTATTGAGCTATGAGTAGCTAACTGCTCCTGCTACGTTCCTGACAGGTAATAACAGTAACACTAGAAGAACAGGGCAGGCTAAGAAATGGCACATTCTGGATTGCTTGTCACATACCCCTGATCATTGCTATATGCTGATCCACTCTAGGTTTGTGTATTTATATCGAGATTATATAAACTAACTAAACCTCTCAAGGCAGATATAACCTGCATGGATGACCTCATGAAGCATGGGGCACCAGGTTGTGTGGAAAGCAAGTTATGGTGAGTCATGGATCCTGCAGGGTTTATCTGTGTGGAAGCAGCATGCTCTGATTAGCCTTCTGTGCCAGGAGTGTTGTGGACAGATTTGACCAAAATTCCCTATGCAGCTGAATAAGGAAGATGCAGGAAGTGCACAGAGGCTGCTTCACTGGCTACGCTTCCAATGTTATTTTGCAGCCAGAAAGAAATGATGGAAAGGAGTGTGGGGGATGCAAGCACTGAGCTCTAACAAAACCACAGTAATTCTGGAGCCCTGCTTCTGTCATTCTTAATACTAAATTCATCACACTACAGAAAATGCCTCTGTTTTCTTTTCCTTCAAGAAAATAATCTGTCCTTTGTACACAGTTTTTTTTTAAGCTCTAATGGCATGACACATGAGCCAACACAAGTCATGTTAGGGTATTTTTGCTGAGCTAATTATGAGGCTTTGCATCAGGTTTTTGCTAATTGAGACAGTGACTCCACTCCTGTCCACAGCATTGAGCAATTCTGCAATTGCAGATGCATATGCCCCTTTCTCCATTTCCTTCTGTGCTCTTAAAGCTCAGATTCAAACAGAAAAGTTTCACAAAACAGCAGCTTTTCTATGCTGGCTGATGTGTTTGTTCTTCTCACAGGTAGAAGGAATTTAGTCTTTGTTAGAAAAGCCTCACATTCATATGCCATCTAATGGCTTTCAAACCTTCCCTGCACTGACTTTGTATAAGTTACTGTTGGCAACACAGCATGAAAGTTTTTAATGAAGCAAAACAGGGAGATTAGTGCAGTTGAATTAATAAGAAAGAGTGGCATGTTCCACTTTTGGATTACTTTACCTGTAATTTCCTCAAAGACAGCATGAAATCCATCAAAGTTCTTGGATCCATCAGACTGGAAGAGGACATGGAGTGAAGACCCAGTGCTTCGGATGGGAGGTGGCCTCTCATTTCCACAGAATTTCTTAATTATTTGGCTGTCCAAATTGTCCCCATCACGGACCTCCACATAGTCGTACTGGCACATATAGTCAAACTCCACGCTCAGCATGGAAAATCTTGGGGTACAAGGATGCACAGTCAGACTGCATACTCTCACCTGTGCACCCTGGCTCTGATTTATTTGGATATTCAGTTATGTTTGTGCTACCCCCCTTCAATGTATAAACAAGTCTCTAATCACATGAAGTCCCCCTTCATCTCAATTTTTGCATCAGGATCCTTGGAAGCCAATTGCTCCATGAGAATATTTAAGTGCAAAACAGTGAAATCTAAATTGAAGCCATACAGTCTGTTTACACGTATCTGGTCCCTAAACATGTTACAATGGTAGAAATTTCATCTAGGGTCAGACACTGCAGGAGGGCATATTTCTATATGGCTATTTGCTAAAAATTGTTCTATTTCCCCTAAACAAGGATCTAAGTATCAAAAGTGACAGTATCAAAGACCAAGGCTCAAAAGCTATTTACACTGTGATGTTCAGAAGTCAGCAATTAGGGACACAAGGAAAGCTTGGGGATGTGACAGGAGCAGAAACAGGCAGAGAAAGGGAATCCGAAACACTACAGCATGTTTTGCATCAGAAAGCAAAATGGTAGTAAATTCCCAATATCTGGCACTTGCCCTTCTTCTGAGGGCAGAAATAAGGGACAGGAGTTAGTGAAAAAGGGAAATATTTAAAGACCTTTCCCACAATGTGTGTCTTTCCTAGCTTTAATCCAGCCACTGCACAAGACTCCTGTTCATTAACAGCAGTGTCATATACTGCCATTTGGATTTGGTGGGGCACAGAGCCAAAGCATCCCACTGGAATATGAATGAGAAAGAGCGGGAGAAACACCAAGTGCCTCTGGAGAATAAGCAATGGCCAGAGGTGTGGGGCCCTGCCTTGGTACAGCAGATAGGAATGCAAAGATGTGGGCCTGGAGAGGCCATGCTGCTGACTGTTCAGCAGAATACAGAATAAATTAAACTTGTTGTGTGTTTAGTTTTCCTGGGAACTCCTAATGCTGCAGACAAATGTGTTTAGGATTAGGTAAAGTCTCTCACACTGCCTATTCCAATGTGGGCCTAGTGATTTGCAAAGAGCTCGTTTTCACACCAATGAGGTGAGACAAATTTTGGACGTGCTGCTGGATCACAGAGTCTTAAAGAGGCAAGAGAGTACTGGACCCTATTTCCTGCTATTCTCTCCTTGGGACTCAGGCCCTATGCAAAGGAGGCCCCCATATTATGTTAAATGACCTTTCTTTGACAACCCAAGAGCTGACTTAAGAGGTTTCTTCATTCAGTCACCCTTGTTAAGGTCATATGGCTGGTTTTAGAGCATCAGGAGTACACTACATGCAGAGAAATGAATGAGCAGTTGCAGGAAGCTACATCAATGGAGCAGAGCCCCAGCAATGGAGGAGAGCACCTCATCTGGTGGAATGTAGAGTAAAAATAAAAATGGCATCTGCTTTATAGATGCATTAGAGAGACATTAATTCAATTTAGCTTTGCATAAAATGCATTCGTTGAATTCTAGTTCTGTCAGGTTTGCCAGAGGCATCCTCACAGGCATCAGGTTATACACTACACCTTAAAAACATTCTTTCAATGGCAGATCATACCCCAGGTATCTACCCTTATGGAAACTACAGGGATATACAAATTAACCTGTTCATCCTTGTCACACTTAGGTTACAGTTTATCCTAACTCAATCCTAAAAATATTTACTGGTTCCGCAAACTGGTACATTTCTGCTTAAAATTAAGTATTATGTGTGGGAAGGCCACCCTGTGATGGGAGCAGCATTATCTATAGATGTAAAGGTAAAACTGCCCAGCAGTGAGTTCCTGACCAAAGAATATCAAGAGATTCTCACACAGAGTGAAAGCAGAGAATGAAGGAACCATACACAAAATACTGCTTTAATTGTTTGCTTTCTCTGCTTAAAAATTTATGAAGACAAAGTGGAAGGTGTGAAAATCATAGGGGGTCTGATTTGTGTTCTATTTAGCTTAGCATAGAAGCAGATACACTGTACCAATAGAATCTCAGACTCATAACTGTTAGGTCAAGAAACCTGCCAAAGCTTTTCAAAACCTCTTGGCTACAGCTCAGTTGATGGGATCCTTTACAGACCACGAGGTCTATTGCTGTTTAAATCACAGGTACAGGCAATGTTATTAACCTCAGTTCCTTCACCTGTGAAACTGTAGCTATAGTATAATTCTCTTGGATATTATGAAACTAATTTAGTGCTACAGTTCATCAGATACAAAATGAAATGCAAAGTATTGTCTTGGTTTCATGTTTGTTGTGGTTTCTGCAGTGTGAGTACATTCACCAACCCCTCTGAGGAAAGCTTCTAGCAAATGGAAAATATGTAAAACTGCATCTCTGCTGAGGCATTAAAGAAAATGATTGAAAGTTGTGAGCTAATGCTACTGTGGTATGACATACCTGAGATGGCTCGGGCTGAGGGAGCGTATACATCATAACCCACAGAAAAACAAGGCTGGAAAAAAAAGGAGAGAACACAAACCCCCACCACAATCTGGGCACCATTTATCAAACCAGCTCTGCTTAGCCAACCCCCAAAGGACCTTGTGGCACAGCTTGAAACAAGGGAAGATTTATCTGTGCTCCTGAGAGTTTTGCTCTCCCTGCCCTGTATGAAGAGACAAACCACTTTGTTACTCTTCTGTATCTTGCTGTCCTCACCCCTGCCTTTGCGAGCCATCAGAGTGGCAGCAAACAGGATTTGTACACAGAGAGAATGAAGAAAGGAGTTCCTTTGTTAGCAGTTGTGCTTACTCAGCACAACGCTGGCGGTGCACTAACAGAGTTAGCAACCACAGAGGGAACCAACACCTTTATATGAACATGCAGTGAAGGGAATAATTCAGCACGGATGGCAGACCCAGGAGAAAGACTAGTAGCATGCTTAGTTGTGTGCAGTGGAAGGTGTCCCTGTCCATGGCAGGGGACTGGAACCAGATGAGCTTTAAGATCCCTTCCAATCCAAACGAGTCTGCAACTCTGTGATTCTATAATTGCAGCTACTCATAACTCCATAAAAGGCTTGCATTTTTAATCTGAAAAAAGCTGTTAGTGTGGGAATGCTACAAGCTCTTCTATTAAATTGATTTCCTCTAATTAAATATTGTCTCTCTTTAAACATATAGAAAGAAAGCATCATTCTTTTGCCTGGGGCCCAAAGCTGGTGAGATATTGATGTGAAGGCTTTAGCTACTGTTTTTATTGTATTAGTTAGTGGGTTTTGAATACAATCCGCTGCCAAGGTTCCTTCTGCGTGTGTGAGCTCCCTGCTACACACACA
Organism: Pezoporus flaviventris; assembly: GCF_033815535.1. Classification (NCBI taxonomy): domain Eukaryota; kingdom Metazoa; phylum Chordata; class Aves; order Psittaciformes; family Psittacidae; genus Pezoporus; species Pezoporus flaviventris. The sequence goes on along the minus strand of NW_026892584.1, from coordinate 2,691,470 downwards.
TAAAACCAGTATTAATTACCCCAAATAGAGAGTGTCCTGCACTAGGCAGGATACCCCACCAAGAAGTGTGAGATTGAGTCAGCAGCAGTGGGCTAACAGGTCAGAGAACCAATCATATACTCCATAGGAATGGTAAGAGGAGTAACTGAGGGTGATAGAGGACAGGGCTGGTAAAATGAGTGAAAGAAATAAGAGTGAAAATGTAGGCTAAATGTAAGGCAGGTCCCATGGACAACTCTCCTAGCATGAGACATCATATCAAACTGTTCCTATAGGTTTTCTTCAAAGAATGTCTTAGTTCAGCCTGGTACACTCTTCAGAAAACACTGGGTGTCTTGGTGTCAAGGTCTTGAACAGACCTCGAGAGATACATTGTGCGCAGTATCTAAGAAACTTTCCTCAGCATCCAGCTGTCCTAATCGGAATTGAAGGCACAGCAATGTTGATTCACACAGTGGATGATTTGTGCCCATCACAAGCTAGACCAGGAAAAAGAGCTGAGGTACCAAATGCAAAGTGGTGGCGGTATCTTCATTGCCCCAAGGCTCCCAGCTGTTGGCCACCATTGACTTTTGGTGCTCCACATGTCCCAAGGTCCAACTGAAACCAGTGCTGGCTGTAAGTCAGTATGACCTACCTTAATTCAATGTTAAATCCAGCTTGAACATGAATAGTCCATTCACATCGTGCATTCAGTGGGTAACCCTCCAGCAAAATCTGACCTCTAGAAGCTCGAAGAACCTGCCCACACCCTGGGGAGCAAAGGAATAAAAAAAAATATCTGTGTAAAGGACCTTTAAGAGGCATTTGAAGAAAATATGTGTAGAAACAACACCGGAATGAGAAGAGAGGGTGGTTTAGCCAGATAAATGCTTTCTTACCAGGCAGTATATAAAATAAAGGCACAGCCATAAAATGGCTATAAAGACTTCTGACTCTAATTAGAGTATTGCCTAGGCTAAGAGTACCCCTAGAAAAGTTTTAGTTGATGCTTCTTCCTGGTTTGCAATGCAGCCCCATGAAGCCATTCCTTACAGCTTTTGCCCCACTCTTGATTAGCCCACCCACCCAGCAGGTTGACCCTCCAGCTCAGAAGAGTTGTAACGGATCTCATGTTGAGCTGCGTAAAACCTGAAGCTGAGGAAGTTGGTGGAAAAATGCCAAAGGACAATGAACACTTGAATTAGCTCAAGTGAGAGAAACAGTGAGAGGAGAAGCTGTTGCACGCAACATCATAGTTTCAAATCCTTCATAAGGAGACCTTTGGAAGAAAACCAGCTGATCTATTCCTAGAGGATATGTCTGTTTGTCCTCAGGATTCACCACACCTTCCTTATGTGTTAATGCCACCATGCCAGTGGAGACACATAACCACCACAGCTCCTCCGCCAGTGACTCAGTGTAACACATACATGTTATACAGCCCTTACCCCTTCTCTCAGGTACATTCCTACACTTCTGCTCCTGTCCCATCCTGCCTTTGTCACTCTCAGCTTTTCACAGTACTATAAAATGCACTTCAGTCCCCAGCATGAACAGGATAAGATGAACAACTCCGGTGGCCACCCTGAGAAAACCACTAGAGGACAAGGACCTGAACAAGCAGCAGACAAGGTCGCACACTGAGGAAGCAATCTTTCCACAGCTACCCTGCAGCTGTCCCTAGGCAGCTGTCCAGGGATAGCTGTCCTATTTCCTCATCTTGGATGCTGAACATTTTTAGCCCAGAGTTCTCTCACCTTCGGTAACCTCTGCCTTTACCCAAGCAATAAAATATGGCTAATGGTATTTTTACTGTGGAAGGATAGTTGTTTAGTGACTTTTATAGAGTCTTCTGTGATCTAGAAATGCAAGTGTCAGCAAAACGTAGTTATAACATTACACACCAAACAGAGCTAATTTCTCAGTTTCTACTTTTCTGACTACATCTTTCCAGATGGAGTCTTGCACATGGCTATATTCCCTGGTAAGCCTTCTGGTACTTTGCTGGGGGATGAGGCTCTATCCATAAGTCATAAATTCCAATTGAGTCTAACAGCATCGCCAAACCAGGGAACTCTGATAGGCTGCATAACATGAATAACGAGGATAAGTGAAAAGACAAGTAACACAAAAGACCTCCACAGCAACTCTCTCACTTCATTTTACCTCTTTAGTCCAACAGAAATCCCTGCTGCTTCCATTTGTTTCCCAAGGGGAACCCTAAACTTTTAACCAGTAACACAGGGTGAATGCTTCCTACTGAAATGAGTTTTAAAAATTGCCTCAGGACCCTTCTTTCCTTTGGGAAAAGAGGGTGACAGTGACCTGTTTTGGTAAAGAACCAAGCCTCTGCGGTTCCAATTGATCTTAGTGGCTGGAAATCAGTCTTGCTGCTGGTCTATGGGGAAAAGTGAAAACTGCAGGTCAATTACTCCTCTTTCTTCTTAAGAAAGTGTTGCTCAAATGAAATACCCTTTGTTCATTTACCCTTGGTTACCCTTAATTAAGCAGGACCCAAGGAAACAGAAATGCTGCTCAGAAGAGTTCCTCAGAAGTGCTTCATCCTTCTCTGGGGCTCACTTAGTTCCCTCTGTAAAAGACAAGGCTAATGACTGTGCTCAGCAACCACATTAGGATTCAGTAAGTACAGAAAGATCTGCTGTGGTTCACATGATAATGCTCCTTCCCACAGCAAGAAACAGGATCTTGTGCTGCTGTTGGCTCCTGCCTCAAAAACAACCTGAGACAAAGCTGCTAGAAATCTTCAGATGGTTTGACAAAGGGCTTGGACCACCTCAAAGAAAGTTTCTCTTTCATCCTGAAGGGCTTTTGAGTTGCTGATGCCTTTAAGAAAGAAAAGCCAAAGAACTGGTGCAGAAATACTTGTACGCACAGCATACTAAATACACTTCTCTGTTTGCAGTGGTACAGCCTGAACTCTCTGAACACTGGTGCCAAGGAAGTAGGTTTGGCCAGCAAAGCAGGTGGTCCAGAGGCTAAAGAGGAGCCATTCAGTGACCGTCTCCAAAAGAATGTCCTCAGATTTGCTACCGCCCTTCTCTGCATGAAGCACCTCTGCGATCACATCAGATCTGTGCTCTTGTATCTCCAGCCTTTCTAGCAGAAGTTAGGCTGACTCCCTATTCAATCATCTGTTGATCAAAAGGAGTCTTTTCTCTTCCCATTCAGAATCTGCGGGAGACCTGGAAAGTTCTGAAAAATAATTTACATCCTAAACACAAATGCTGGCAAATTCTGCCTCATTTACAAAAAAAAATCCACTTTGGCAGTGTCAACATCCTTGTTCCTTTCCTGTTTCTGAATAAAAGGCAGCTTTCGGGACCGCAGTAAGATTTCCTCTAAGGCTTGTTACTAATAGAAAACAAAACAATTCAGAAGACCTCTACATTGTAGCCCACGGAGACCCATGGGTCAGCAGAGGGAGAGGTCCTCAGGAGACCTCCGGTAAGAACTCATTATCTGCTGTTCAAGTGCTACAGCATTGATGTGGGGCTCCTTCACAGGTCAACAGGACTGAATCGAGGAGAATGAGAGTAGAAGAGTTACTGGTATTCATAAATGGGATGATATGGGAAAGGAGATGTCCCTCATCATGCCTTGTTGCTACCTGTCGCTTGTTAGTCACCAATATTATGTGAAACATCGATGCTTGCAAAGTCTCTAAAACTACCAGCACTGTTGTTCATCACAAGGACCACATCCAGACAAGAAGGCTGAGGACAGCTGTTAGATAACACCACCTTGTCTCCTGCTTTGATGTGTTCTCAAGTGACTTGATAATTGGAGATTGACAAAGGCAGCTGAAATGCAAGGTACAGAAGCAAGGGTCCTGCAGGTTCTTCTGGGTTTAGATTCTGATGTGCATTTTAGAGCATGATAATCCTATCCAATAAACAGTGCTATTAGGAAATGTCCCAGTAGGAAACTATTATAGAATCACAGAACAGTTTGTGTTGGAAGGGACCTTAAAGCTTACCCAGTTCCAACCCCCTGCCATGGACAGGGACACCTTCCACTAGACCAGGTTGCTCCAAGCCCGTGTCCAGCCTGGCCTTGAACACTGCCAGGGATGGGGCAGCCACAGCTTCTCTGGGCAACCTGTGCCAGGGCCTCACTACCCTCACAGGGAAGAACTTCTTCCTCAGATCTCATCTCAATCTCCCCTCTGTCAGGTTACAGCCCTTCCCCCTTGTCCTGCCACTACAGGCCCTTGTCAAAAGCCCCTCTCCAGATTTCTTGTCAGCCCCTTTAGGCACTGAAAGCTCTCTAATATTCTCCCTGGAACCTTCTAGCATTCTTCCAATGTACTCTATTTGGTGCAGGTGTTTTTTCTGTACTAACATTCCCTTGGACTACCCTATACAATTTCTTTTTACCAAATGATCTGCCATCCTTTGGCTGTTATTCAGCCAAGTCCATGTATTCAGCTCTGCCAGCAGACAGTACAAACCAGACTGCTTCACAGGCCAGCCCATGCTGCTTCTTCCTGGTCTAGTGGAAGGTGTCCCTGCACATAGCAGGGAGTTAGAACTACATGAGCTGTAAGGTCCCTTCCAACTCAAACCAGTCTGTGATTCCCCACCACAGCCCTCCAAGCGTATGACCACTTTTGCTGTCAGTGTCCAGAAACCTCACCCTGCCCTACGCCATTGCGCACAGCCCCTTGGCTGCTGCCCTGCGGCTGAGGCAGTGCCACCAGCCCATGGAGCTGGATGTGGCACCCCAGGGCCATACGGCTGCTCCCCTTGTGCTAACCAGCCCCTGCCCCACAGCTGCCTCACACACACACCAGTGCGGTGTTAAATAGGCATTAATCCTGCCCACAGTCTACACTGTTGCTGGCACTGAATCCCACTCATCCCCTTACCCCTTGAAGTGCGGACACCGCCACTTCCACCTGACCGGAACCGGCCTGGGGCCTTCTCGTCCTCCTCCAGGGCCCCCGGCTGACACCTAGCGGCGGCGGTGCCGTGGCACCGGGAGCCCGAGGGAAATGGTGCAGCGGGAGGGGAGGCGCTGCGGAGGCTGAGCCCGGGAGCGGGGAGTCCCAGACGGGCTGGGCAGGACCGGGGCGGGCCGTACCCTGCGCGGCTTCCAAGGACGGTCCGGTAGTGAAAGGGTGGAGCCGGAGGGGTACTGCTCGGTTACAGCGGAGCCCGCCCGAGCAGCTCGCTATCTTTGCCGGCCCGGGGAGCAAGAGTCCGGGGCTGGGAGCGGTGTTCCGAGGCAACGCCTCCCTCGGCTCGCGAGAGGGAGACAAACCCCAGCGGTCTCCGGGCAGCGGCGGCGGGTTCACCCGGAGCCCCGTCGGGTGCCCGGGACGTGCTTATCCGTCCCTCCGGCTCGTACCTCCTCCCCGGTTGTCCCTCAGTGCCAGGGGCAAGGTAGAGGCGGGCGTCGCTTGGCAAGGGGTGGTAACGTTCAGGGAAGAAGGTTCAGCTGGGGAAGCCCTGTCAAGAGGAGCAATCCCTGTTTGCCATAGGTGCCGAGCTGGTGCGGGGCAAAGCTTTGTGTGTGGACTGTAGATTGACCGGCTGGGCAGGGGGTTGGAACTGGATGAGCTTTAAGGTGCCTTCCAACCCATACTAGTCTGTGACTTACAAAGGTGCCCAGGGCAGGCTGCAAAATTCCAGATGTGATCCTATGTGCAGGTACCAAAGAGAAATACCTCCTCCTTTGCTCTCCAAAATGTGATGTTAGCAGATCCACTGCTCCAGCAGCTCGTGCACGCTGCCCTTCAGCGGGTACTTGCTGGCCAGCCTCCAGACCAAAAGCCACATAGCCTGCAGGCCTGCACCCAGCATGGTCACAGACTGCTTTCTGGACAAGCAATCTCTGCATGCCTGAGCCTACCACCAGGGCTAAAAGTGAGACAGACGTAAGAGGCAGAACAGGGGACCTCAGAAGTGTGCTGAGGTCACAAGTGCCCCCTGTGCTCCTCTTTTAAGAGTGGAAAAGTTCTGCCCATCCTAACCTGCCTCTGAAGTACCACAGACCCGCACAAAACAGACCATGTCCTCAGTGTCACACTGCTTCCCTCAAAAGAGCAAGTAGGAAGGAAAGCACTATAGAGCAAAGCTCTTCAAATATCAGTATTGCAAAAGTGCCCAGACAGGCTGCAGTGAGGAGGTATGTTTGCTTTAAAACACAAGTAGGCAGAACAGGCTGAAATATACTGTGGGCAGCTGACCTACTGAGACAGGGAGAGGAAGGGTTAGTTGAGCTAATGATTCTTTCTCAGCTCTGCTCTTGTAAAAAGTGCCAGGGGAGCATTGACCCAGAGCAAACAGGACTTTAAAGTGCTATCAGAAATCACACCATCAACAGCAAGGGACTCAGTTTATCAACTCCAGAAGCACCAAGGTTGGGTTAGTCCTGTTGCTGAAACATGTTGATTCCCCATATTCTGCTGTTTGAAGCAATGATTTTATTTTGTTTGCTTTCACCTCCTGAATGGCCGTGGGCTGTGCTGGGAAAGGAGGCTCAGTTATTGCTTTAAAATCAGTGACTAAAAGGAGGTTAAGTTAAGATACGAAAAAAAAATGGACAGAGCAGAGCAGGAAAAGGAGGCTCTGCTTTCATCTTTCAGTGAAAGGTGAACAGAGAGACAATCTATACAAATGGTGGAAAACTGGTAAAAGAAATACTAAAACTGTATCAAGTTAGTTTATGGAATTCACTACTGAAAGACAGCATTGGAATCAACAGCTTAGCAAAATCCAAAGCAGGAGTTCTTGTATGCTGTTGTGAACAAAACCTTCAGGTATTGCTACCAGAGCCTGCAACACTCCTGGTCCATCATAGCACTGTTAGCAGTTGCAAGATACTGTTTTCCAGAGCTTCCTTAGAGTGTGGAGCTGTTCGAAGGACGGAGGGAGCACTGAGTCTTGCCTGGGGCTGGTTCTGCAGCCCAGGGGTTGAAGGAGGACAGAGGAGAAGTTCTTTGATCTAGCTGATGCCCTTGTAAATGTTTAAGCTTTGCTGAAGGCCACTGGGGAATCAGTTATACTGAAGAATGTCAAAGAAAAGCAGACAACAGAAGATTTCCAGAGTCACAGTAGTTAAAGTTTTAAAATAAACCTAAACAAACCAGAAGTTTAGTAGGGTTGCAGCCTCCTGTGGTTTGGGGCCAAGGCCAATTCTGTGAGCACTGGGAGAAAAGTTCTCCCCTCTGTAGTTCTGCTCACTGCCTGCTTGTGCTTGCCCTCTCCTGTCTGTGCCCGTTAAAAAGTCACCATTCAGGGATAACTGGAAAGGCACAGCATGGCTCTGGCCCCATCCCACCCCTCCCTGGCCCTGCCATGCCTCCCTGCCCATGTAGGACACTTACTCATGCAGTCCCCTCCGTACCAGCCAGCTCTGCATGCTGCACAGTAGATCCCTTTGATATAGAAGTCATCGAGCGTCCCTCCCCAGGAGCCATTGCGGCAGGACTTGCAGTTCTCAAAAATGGTGCAGCCTGAAAGGAGAGCCGCAGTGTTAGATGACGGCCGAGGTAGATTGTGCTGCAGGAAGAGGAGCAGTCTTTCCTTCTTGTCTGCAGAGAATGCTGGTTATGTTAATGACTGCTGTGGTGCTGACAGCTTCCCTGCTGTGAACTGCACCCAGCCTCCACCTCCAAACGCTAAGCAGCTCAGACTCTGAGATTTGGAACCAAACTCCCAGTCTGACTTGTCCAAACATCTAAATCTCATTGCTCTGACTGTAAATGTCTCTCTCAGAAGTCTCAATGTGGCTGCTGGTGCCACTTGGGCCCAGCCCAAGTGATTTTGATGTCTTCTAACCTGGTCCTGTCTCCTCCTGCCCTCACCTTTCACTTCACCCTTTCTACTTTGGTAGCCAGACTTCCAAGTCATAGAGCTATAGACTGGTTTGGACCTTAAAGATCATCTAATTCCAACCTCCTGCCATGGGCAGACTGTTATAAAGTGTCCCCTGAGCTTTCTCTTCTTCAGGCTGAACAAGACCACTCTCTAGTCATCTCTCCCTTCTTGCTCTGGGCACACAAACCATCCCAGAGCACCTACATAAAGCTCCTGCTGTGAAGCCAGCTGCAGCATTGCCCTTTGGCAGCTCCCCAGCTTGCCCAGGATGCCCAGAGGATAACACTGCCAGTGGAAAGTGTGGTGGGTTTTTTTCTAGCAACAACACTACCTGCTCCGCAGGACCTTGCCATGTGTCCTGCTGCTGTCAGCGGAGTAGCTGAAGAAGCTCCTGAGGAGATCTGGGGCAATCCCACGCCCCAGTGAGATTTGCCTTCCCTTACTACTCCCCTCCCAAGCAGCTACTCTTATGTGCTGGTGCTTTGGCCAAAGTTCCAGTGCAAATGCAGTGTGGCCCAAAACATACCTGGATGGATTAAGCAGGAGTCACACTCGTTGTCCTCATTCCTGCAACAGGGAATGGTGTAGCCCACTCTTTCCTTCTGTCCTGGGCAGATGCACTCAATTTGGTCATATTCACAGCACTCCCGACACATGATATTCCACTCAGCGCCTGGGCAGTTTTCATTGATCACTGTGTACTCTGCTAGAGGGGAACAGAGAAGTGAACACAAGGATATAATCTATTATCTGCCATGGATTGGCAGGATCAGAAGTGGACTGCCACAGTAACTGCAGATCCCATTTCTCCACCGGCACACTAAGTTCTATAATGAGTGCATGGTGCTGTCAGCATGTCTCCTCACCAGCTGACAGGCCTGATGACTATTTTCATGGAGTTTGGTGGTAAAAAGAGAGAGAGCAGACTAGAAAGATGAGACTTGAAGGAAACGTAATGAGGCTATCTCTTTCTTCTGTTTCCCTCTCTCCTCCCCTTTTTTATTTTTTCTTTTTTTTTAATTCATTGTGGTTAGGTAACATCCTTTTTTCTATTGTTTTAAATTCTGAGTAATGGGGCTCCCTTGTTATTGCGACAAGCCATACATATCTAAGGTATAGCATATCTAGCCATGCCTGTACACGGCTCACTGCTCACACAGATGTTTTGATCCTCTGAGGCCTGGAGCACCCCTGCTATGGAGACAGGCTGAGAGAGCTGGGCTTGTTCAGCCTGGAGAAGAGAAGGCTCCGGGGAGACCTTAGAGCAGCTTCCAGTGCCTAAAGGGGTTGACAAGAAATCTGGAGTAGGTTGGTTTTTTTTAGAAGGGCCTGTAGGGACAGGACAAGGGGAATGTCTTTCACCTGACAGAAGGGAGATTGAGATGAGATCTGAGGAAGTTCTTCCCTGTGAGGGTGGTGAGGCACTGGCACAGGTTGCCCAGAGAAGCTGTGGCTGCCCCATCCCTGGCAGTGTTCAAGGCCAGGTTGGATGGGGCTTGGAGAAACCTGGTCTAGTGGAAGGTGTCCTGTCCATGGCAGGGGGTTGGAACTGGATGAGCTTTAAGGTCCCTTCCAACCCAAACCATTCTGTGATACTATGATATGCATATATATTTTCATATGTAGAGCTTGTGCATTCAATAGGGTCAAAAAGCAGATGTTACTTGGTGAAACAAATGTGTGTATTTATAGTGTAGGGGAGTTGAATTAACTTGGCCCTTAAAGAATTGTAAAAATAAATCTACTGCCACCTAGAAATGCTGTTTGATCACTTCTTGCCCTTATCTCAACTGAAACAATAAAAATAGTCTGTCTTTGATTTACTGACAATTTTGGGGTAACATATGTAGCCTTGACAAGGAAATTGGTGGATTTGAGGGTTTTTTGAAGTGATGCTCTGGAGGATTTTCTTCACATATATCATTAAATCTTCTGAAGTTTTGTAGAAGCTATTTTTTAAAGACATTAGTGTGAAGACTCTGCACCTTTTTTATAATGGCAGGATCCCTTTTGTTTGCATAAATAACTCTAGACTACTGAGCAAAAAGCAAAGGAAGCCTTTCCCTCTGAAATTTAAGAGGGAGATGCACAGAGCCACTCATGTGTGTAATAAATGTTTGTTTCAGTTGCTGTGCTCATCCTGGGCTCCAGGGAGGAAGAGGCACAACCCTGCTCCCCATGCCCACACTTGGCCAGTATTACCCTAAACCAGAAGAGAATGAGGCAGGGAAGTGTGAGGGGAGATTTATTGACAGAGTAGAATTCTGGAAGGCAGGCCTTGGCCAAATGGGGCAGAGATAATTGTGGGGTGCTTTGTGGCCCTGACTTTGATAATCTTCCAAAGCAGGCAGCCTGACTCGCAGGCAGTGGCTGTGTCTCCTAGCATCAAACACAATCCAGAAAGTGGCTTGACCTTTCTTTGGGAGAAGCAGGAAGAAGCTGCTTGACAACCCATGCAAAATATTTAGCTGAAAAGAACAAACAAGTCTCTGGACAGGCAAATAAACAGTGGATTAATTTATGGGATTTTAAGGACAGAAGAAAAGCTCAGTAAATCCAGGCATAAACAGCACACATGGAAGCAGCTCAAGACCACAGAAACTAAGCAAAAAATGGCTGTGTTGGGAAAGCACATGAACCTCCAGGGCAGGTGTCAGAGGGAAGACCTGCTTGTCTTCAGCACAAAAACAATTTTTCAGCCAACACTTTGAGCCCACTCTGAGGGGCAAGTGAGATGGCAGATAAGCACTGAGGCATATGCAGGGTGGCTGGTCATTTTCATGTGTTTCCAGGTTCAGATGGCAACACACTCATGCTTTTCACTGACGCCTGCGTCTAGTGAGACCAACTGAGACCACCTAGTCCCTATAGCACATTTCAGAGGCTAAGGCTGTCAGCAATGGATTTTGTAAAGCAGTAGGAGGGGACTGGATTTGATGGATGGACCACTTAGTGGATAGATGAGGAGCTGGCTGGAAGGTAACACTCAGAGAATTTCCATCAGTGACTCTGTGTCCAAGTGGAGACCAGTGACAGTGGTGTCCTCAGGGATCACCCGTCAGTGACAAAGATGTTGAGCAGCCTGGAAAAACTAACTGTGAAAGCCCAGAAACATGTGACAGAACAAGGGGGAATGGCTTTAACCTGTCAGAGGGGAGATTTAGATGAGGTATGAAGAAGAAGTTCTTCATCTCCTGTGAGGGTGGTGAGGCCCTGGCACAGGTTGCCCAGAGAAGCTGTGGCTACCCCATCCCTGGCAGTGCTCAAGGCCAGGTTGGACGGGGCTTGGATCAACCTGGTCTAGTGGAAGGTGTCCCTGCCCATGGCAGGGTTGGAGTTGAAGGACCTTTACGCTCCCTTCCAACCCAATTCTGTGATTCTCTGATGTTCCCAGTCAGTGTCTGAGGGCTGAGCTACAGTGATGGCAATTCTTCACAGTGATGATGCCACCTCCCTTTGTCCCTGGTGCTGAGCTAAGGCTTTGTAGGAGCCAAAGGCTCCTCACTTTGGGGAACCCTCCCTGCTAACAGCTGGGACCTGAACTTCCTCTGTGCAAAGCTGAGAGTGGGTGATGAACTACAGCCTCTGTACCATGAACCCACAGAATCCAGTGAAGGGAAGGAGTGGAAGGAGGTCACTCCTGGTGCTGCAGTAGATTGAAGGGTGAATAGTTTTAACCTGCTGGACTACTGAGCTACCGGAAATTCAGCTCTAATCTGACTTGCCAGGTTCACACACATTCCTCACTTTCTCTGGTCCAGAATTCCTTTTTTTCACTTCTTATTTTTGCTTCACCTTTTCAAAACATGCCAGCTTCCTAGGCCAAGATGTGCTTGGGCAGGCTGGTGTGCCACAGAGGAGCTTGAGCAGTCAGCAATGTAGTCATTGTCTCCCTGACACAAGTGTGTCTGTTTTTCCTATCACCCTCATGGCTGGGCACACGTAAGACTCAGCCATCTCTGTCCTCTTTAAACCTGAAATACTATCTTGTTCCAAACTGCAGGACTTCAGAAGAGGTTGTAACAACTACACAAGAAATTCTTTTATTAGTACTTGGAAGGGTTGTGGTGGAGGTTTGACAAAAATATTGTTTGAAACTGAGTGAAAATGCAGCCTTCCAAATGGGCAGTTTTTACTGCACCATTCTGAAAAGCCCAAAAGTCTCCTTGCAGGGTAAGTGAAGGCTCCATTAGTACTCACCCTGAAGTCTGAAGATATATTACTTACTCTTATGCCAATGAGTTCAAAGAGGTTGCCCCAATAATAAACAATAAAAAATAGCTGCAAGAATAAGACCGTCTTAAACACTGCTTCTATTCAATACAAGGACTGCTGCATACAATAATGACAAATCCTGTGGGATATACAGTAAGTCCAGTCAAATCTCTCATTCGGGTATGGAAAAAAGTCTGACCATCAAAACAAGCTATTTCTTAGAGCTCAGCTTAAAAGCCAAGCTGAATTTGACCTTGCAAAGGAAATTAAAATAATAGCAAAAGGTTCTTCAGGCATTTAAAAAACAAAGAAATAAGGAAAGAGGAAGAGAAACTTGTGGGATGGTGGTGTGGATGAAATATAAGTCCATGGGTGGAGAATGTAGTGAGTTATTAGCTTTCATCTTCAGGGAGGTTGTTTATGGGGAGCAAGGGTTTCAGGCTGTGGAAAAGAACAGTATGATGCATGTATTAGTAAGCTTATAACCAACTGCAGTTTGCACCTTGGGATATTCAAGTAAATCAGTTTTGGTTTATCTTACTAGGTCAGGCTTAACACTTTAGTGATTGCTGCTTGAGAAGTGGGTCAGGCAGCTCATCAGAGTAAAATTGCAACTTCAGCAAACTTGTCTTTTGCCATGGCAGATTTGTCAGACATGGTCACCTTGCTCAATAGAAAGGGAATTTCTCTTCCAGAAGACTGAGAGCTGGCAAAATTATATGCCTAAGAACTGAGGTGATTTGAAGCAAGCCAAATTACACCAATTAACTCTTGGGTCTTCCACTTCCTTGGAGAAAGACTTTTTTAGGCTGCAGTGACTTTAAGCTGATATAAGCCCATGCTGCTGCTGAGATGGGATGCTTTCCTCCCTTCTCTTCCTGACTTTCCATCTTCTCATTCCCACTCCCTATCTTTGTGCTTGTATTAGCTGCTATGAGGAGGGATCAGCTGACCAAGCCAGCAGAAAAACAGTTTGCCATCTCCATCCATCCTTGGCGGGAAGGGGGAAGAAAAGTTTACAACCTAAATGTGCTCTACACTCCTCCAAAAGAGAGAGCACCTTAGGACCCTGCCAGATATATATATTTGTCAGAACTCCTGAAAGATGGAAGAAAGTACTCGATGCAGATATCCATATCTTGGTCTGAACTAATGGAACTTCCCATCCTACTAGTCCATTCTTTTATCCTGAAAAGATGAATTCTCATTTTATGCCTCAATTTATCCATGAGCATATTGGTAAAATGCTACTTAGGCTCAAAGAAATACTATTTTAAATTGCTTTGAAAAGTGCCATATGAATTAAGAGCACATTGTAGATACAAATGGATATATCTCTAAAATTGGAAGTCATCTGTAGAGGATGACTTTTGCAAAGTGTTTGTTCAACCAGTTCATGTTCCATGAGGGAACAGGCCCCTTTTTATTTGATTATATTTTAATTTTTCAACATGATGCTCAAAGCCAATTACTGCCTTCTGCAGAAGAAATGAAGTTTGCAGGAGCAATTTCCTAAGGCTTTTATTAGGGAATGCTTGGCCATGAAATAATTGTGAAATGAAGCTCTCTCATTTAAAAGAAAAAATAGCTCCAACAGAGGTGAAACCTAGGTGAAACAGGTATCCTTTTTTTTTTCATTTTTTTTTTTCACATGTCTCAGTTTTATTCTTGTTTTATAGAATCACAGAATCACAGACTGGTTCGGGTTGGAAGGGACCTTCAAGCTTATCCAGCCCCACTACACACCTTCCACTAGACCACGTTGCTCCAAGGCCCATACAACCTGGTCTGAACACTGTCAGGGATGGGGCAGCCACAGCTTCTCTGGGCATCCTGTGCCAGGGCCTCACCACCCTCATCTCTACTGTCATTGCACAGATGGGCAAGCTGGGCCCAACCCCGTAAGTATGATGCCTGCAGACAATAACAACAAGAAGAGCTCTGAGCGCACAGGAGGTAGAGAACTTGTCAGCTGGAAATGAGAAACATATTGGGTGAAACCCTGCCTCCACTGTGATGAATAGCAAAACTCTCCATTTGATCTAAGTTAAGGCCAAGACCTTGGAAGGGAAGAGAGATGTTCCCTTTAAGAGGCTTTTATTGGGTCTTTTTGAAAACAGTGTACCCCAAATCATTAATAATGAAGGAAAGTGCAGGTCTTTATTCTTAATCTCTTTTTTCCTCAGATAACCTATTGTGCAAAACGATGCTTGGTTTCCTAATAGATGTATTAAAAGGATGAAAGAGATAATGCTGTCACTAAAAACCCTTGTTTCTCTTTAGAAATTATATACCTGTTACTCTTTTTAGCAGCTGGGATAATAAAAAGAGGAGATAAAATACATTCCTGTTTTAGTTTTACTCACTGTGTTTAGCTTACGGGTCACAGACCTTTGTTGAAAAATTAGACTGCATCTCCTGTAGAGCCAGTGAGGATCATGTATTGGGCATTGGCGTGTGCTTTCACACAGCAGTGAGAGTAGGGAGGGGGGAAAAGAAAGGATTTCTATTTGAAAAAATCAAAGCCAGTGGGTGAACACAGAAGGAAATCATAGAATTATAGAATGGTTAGGGTTGGAAGGGAGCTTAAAGATCATCTAGTAAATTTAGTATGCTAAGCTGAATTTGTCCTCTTAATAAATGTGCATTAACTTGACAGTCTTTTTAAGTCCCAAATGCACAATTGTGTTCAAAGCAGACTAAACTACTAATGCATATTCTCTCTTAAGAAAAGCACTGAAAACCTGTCTAGTGCATGTACAAATGTGTTCTGCTGGATGAGACTACTTGTCTTAAACTCGGCCTTTTTAACAATTCAGATCATGTTTCACATAGAAAATAAAGGAGAATGTACATTCTGTTTTGGTTCAGGAATTGGGGTCTGCCTAATATTTTCAAATAGGAGGGTCTCTATTCCAGGTTTTCTGTTGTCATATAGTGTTTAGTAGATATAAATTCAGATATAAATAGTCCTGAGGGTGTTCCTGATAGGCCATAGGTTTACTTCATTGTGCTCCTGCAGTTGTGCCCTTTCTACATTTGTAAGCTTCTATTCTTAACTAGGCTATAACAAACAAACTGTAAACTCCCAACACTTCTCCTCCAAGGAGAATTTTTAGTTCAATTAAAAAAAAATTATATTTGAGGTCTCTATCAGGTCCTTAACAGGATTCCCCATGTGACTTCTAAAGCTTGTATCTCTCTCCACACTGCCTTATTTTGCTTTGTCGAAAAGGAAAGCCAAATAAAATTGTTCCTATTTGTGAGATCCATACTTTGCCCATCTAAGCAATGTAATGGTGGGTTAATGCAAAAACCGCATTAACACAAATAGCTCTTGGGTTTTCTGTTTCCAGTCTTAACTGAAAACAGGACTGTTAATTCAGTGTTTCTACATGTTAAAGCCTTCTTAATCCCACTACCCCTCAGCCAACATCACCTCAGGTGTGATTCCCACCATTTTTCTCTTTCAATAAACCTCCATGTCCTGCAGCCCCTCCTGTTGCCTGGTCTAACCACTGCTGCAGAGATGATTGACGGCTCTTGAATAAGATGCTCGTTCCTATAGGAAATTTCCTGTTCCCTTTCTTTCTACATTTCAGCAGCCCTTGTTCCCAGAAGCTAAGCTGTAATATGCAAAATAAAGCCATACTCCACACCTCCTGAGTCAAAACTTTGCTGTTTTCCCCATTTTCTTGTACCATACCCTCATATCCTCTCCTTTCTATTTAGAATCATAGACTCGTTTGGATTGGAAGGAACCTTAATACTCATCTAGTTCCAATGCCCTGATATGGGCAGGGACACCTTTACTCTATCTTTTTTGTCATAGTTGGATTTAAATCACCAGCCACCTATGCCACTAGCCAGGATGGTTTTAGCATCTAAAGCAACCTGAAGTCTGCCGTAAACCTCCTCCTCCTTCAGTTTTGTCTCTGTAATTGTCAGCTGGCATTTGTAATTTTATTACAGGTGCTGGCTTCATCCAAGAAGGGCCATGACAGGCTAAAATAGCCAGGGTAAAGGCTAAAACACAGAGGCTGCCTCATTACCCTTCAGACCTTGATTTTCTTCTGGGATAAAGGAGCTTATTCTGGCCACAAAAGTTATACTACTGGGATCAGGAAGAGATTTTGTGCTGCAAGACAAGGAACGGGAACAGGTAACAAATGAGTTAGTGACAGCATTGATGAAATTAGAGAGCCCAGCCTCTAATATATGTGTGTTTGTATATGGGGTCTGGGGGACAAAGCCAGGATTCTGCAATAGGGGAGAATATTTGGGAATCTGTGGAGAAGAAGCAGCTGCCATATTGAAATTCATTACTACATTACATGAGAATGTGCTTGTGTTATAAACATGGAGGAGTGGTGCTGGACCTGTCTTGAGCTCTTGCTTGCTGTAGTGCTGTGAGACCTGGAGCATGCTGGCAGTTTACTTGAAGTTAATGTTACCCAGATAGAAATAATCCACACAGACAGCAGCAAACCCCCTCCATCTCAAATTTTACTCCTTACAGGGGCGTGTAGTCGAGCCCTAACCAAGGACTGCAGATGTCCCCATCTATTCCCAGTGACAGATTGCCTCCCTGCCCTATGGCCTCCCTCCCCATTTGCACCACATCTCTGGTCTTGCAGGACAGAGAGGGGCATCCACATTCCCAAGGGAGCACGTGCTGCTGGAAGCACCCGCGGGGCTCTGTGGTAGTGAGGATTCCTGGTGGGCCAATGGAGACCCAAATGCTGGCCAGCAGCAGCCTTGCAGGGACCCCTGGGAGCCCCTTGCAATGGCCTTGGGTACGAGAGTAAGTAACCCCAGCTTTTCTCCAAAACAAAAAGCAAGTCACTTTGTCCATGCTAGAAACCTAAACATGTGAACTGAAGTAACCCATCTGCTAAGATTGAATGCATCTGGATGCATCTGAGTGCATCTGGCCTCCACTTCTCTAGACAGAGGCTGGAGGGGGAGGGGAAGAGAGGTTGAGAAGGGTTTAGATAGGCAGAAACAAACACACATATATTTTTAAGGAAATATGAGTCACTTGCACTTCAAGTTTATTCCAAAAATCAATTCCCAGACCTCGCCGGCTCCTGCCCATAGCTCCTGAGGCAGGCCCTGTGCAACTGGGTGTGATAGATAGGGATAAAAATTGGATACATCTGTGGGGAGGAGGCAAAATGCTCTTTTCCAACCTGCCCTGACATGCTAAGGCCACCACTGCACTCTTGAATTGCTCCCCTGTCTCTGAGTGCCTCTCGCACTGCTGCCGGAGGGGAGCTCCTGGCCCCCTCCTCTTGTCAGTAGCTGTGGGCATGTGCCCACTCCACCAGCAGCAGGGCAGGGGAGGCACAGCCAGGAAGGAGATGGGGCAAGAGGGACAGCTGGCTCTCCTCCATGTGCCCAACAGGACCTTCTTGCACTGCTCCTGGAGTGTGAGGAGCCGGTGTCAGGGAGCCAGCACCCGCCCTCCCAAGCTTGAAGTCTGACAGCCCTCATCTCCTTACCCTTCATTGTCCTGTCTCCCCTTGTTACCAGCAGCACAGTGCCTGCCCCCTCAGCAAGCCAACTTCACACCATGACTGAGACATACTGCTCTGGCAGGAGGAGAGATCTGTCACCCACCTTGCTGCTTTGACAGCTGTAGCCCATGCCTAGGGCTGCTCTGCCGCTATTTCTGTGCCACTCCAGCGTGTGCCACGGAGCTACCTCTCCTGGTCAGTGTGCAAGGTGGCATGGGGCAGAGGGTGGCAGCATCAAGTCAGTGCATGTGGAATGGAGGTGTGGAGAAGCTCTCTGTGCTTATGCCACAGGAGAACTTTGGCAGGAGGTCATGCTGCAGGCACCAGTGGGCAGACATCGCTGACCACTGCCTGTCACCTTCATCCTAGCCTCAGAGGCAATGGCAGAGTGTGGCAGAGGCAGACCCTTTTCTGCAGCCCCAGGTCAGGTGGGCTCTGAAGCACCATCCTTGACACAGATGATTGATAGCCACCCCAGTCGCAGTGCCTGCATACCTGACAGCTCCCCCAATAACAGGCAGTTACCCTACCAGGTTCACCACGGTCTGCAGCAGCTTGAAGGGTGGGTGACGTGAGGGCACATCAACTCCCAGTCCTTAGGGCAGCAGCTCCTGAGGAGCAGCCAGCAGTGCTAACAGCAAGATGCTGCCAGCAGCTCCTGCCACCTCCACGTGTAAATAACAACAGCAAATCTGCACTCAGCAGTAACTGCTTTTCGCTTAACCTTATCAAGAAGAAACCATACATGCTGGTTCAGCAGAAACTGGGGTGAGGCTTGAATATAAAAAAGATCATTCTGCTTTAACGAGGCTTCCTCTTCGAAAGAATAATATTGGCAGAACTAAAGCCCAGATCGGAAACAATGTGTGGCTTTTGTTTTCTTTTATTCTTTCACTTTTTTCCTCCCTTGCCTTCATTCTCAGTGTTGGGGCTGGAGAGGGAAGTCTTCGTCTTGCCAAACTAAACAAATTACGCTTTACAATTCAGAGACTTAAATGCCTCTTTTTATCATAATTTCCTTTGCTCAGTGTTGAGAAAATAAAGCAGTAGTAAGCAGAGTGATTGCATACCCTTTTCCTTATGGCCATTGGCAAACAAATACAGACAGTTGTTTCTCTTTAAGTCCATTAAGTTTGCCTGGAAATCATCCCTGGACAAACCTCCCCCCACACCCACTCCATGCTGGAAAGAAAAAAAAATAAATAAAGCCGAGCCCCTTCTTTCTGTTATTACCATCCCTGCAGATGTCCCTACTTCCCATGACAGCACATGAGATCAAACCTCTCTGAAGGAAAGGGACTCATTCGGCTGTGCCGGGAACGTACACGCTCACTTACGGTACCTCTTGGCAAGCAGGAGATGAGCAGGAGCTGGAGCAGAGTGAGTCCTACATGTGTCCAGGGGGCTTGCTCCATAGTGCCCGGGCCAGTGCAGCGGTGTGACTGCTCAGGAAGGGAAAGCAGGCAAACAGCTTTTACTGGGACCTCACCAGCTCCGGGCTGCGAGGGATCTCGGATTTCAGACCTCCGCTCTCTCCCATCCTCACCAGAGGGGAACTACCTTCAAGAGACTTCTCAGGCATCCAGAAGCACGACGTCACCCCAAACCTCTCCAACTGCTGCCTTAACCCTTTCTGGACTCTGGCAGCCGATCCCTTTTGTGATGGGTTTATTGACACAGCTCTCAGCTCTGAGGTAGCAATTTTCGTTTTGGAAAGAAAGATATTGCAAAAGGGGAGGAAACAGAAATGTGAATATCTATTTGTGTGAGTCATCCCAGTTGCTGTGGGTGAGCTGAAATTATGGACGTCTCCAGAGGGAGGCACTTTGGATATCCCCCTCCTTGGGATTCCAGGCATTGATGCACCCCAGGGTGCTGCCCCTGATATTGGGTGGGTGCAGATTGGGGTTCCTGGCCCATGCTCCAGTGACCAGGCAGCCTGGCCAAATGACATGTTCCACTTTACAATGTGCTTAAAATAGCCATGTATTTTTATGGTGGGGCAGATGAATGAATGAGGCTCACTAAAAGTTCACTCCACAGCGGATGAAAACCACAGAACATGAAAGGAATCACTTGGCATATGAGGGCTTGAGCTAGTCAAAACCTTTTTACAGAGTACATTTCTGCCAGGAAATGCAATTTTGGCAAAATTGAGATGTTTGGCCAGAACATGTTGATATTGGGGAAATGTTCAATCCAAACAAAGGATGCTGTTTAATTTGGATTTTATCTTTGGCCATATTTTTTTCTGCCTTTTCTATTAACACGATACTGATTTTATCTGGTCTTCAGTCTGTAGTTCATAGCAGTATACTTTATTTTATCTAATATATTTCCTGCACAGTTTTTTAATACCATCCAAAGGACGTATTTCATAGCTCTAAATCTGACTTTTTCAATTTTATTTCAGTTGCAAGGGGTTTTATTTACATATATTATGAGAGGGAAAATTTGAAACACTGGCGTTTGCTTTGGAGTAGAAACTCTAGTATCTCAAAAAAGTCTAACAAATACCTACCGCTGTTTGTAAAGCTCTAGGCATGTTGAGCAACCTCAAAAATTTGAGAGCAGTAGCCAGTGGAAACCTTGAGTAGTTTACTGTGGTGGAAAATCCATTATAGCTTCAGGTGGTCTGTCATGGGGTGAATTCCTCTATCCAGACCTTTGTCTAGGTTATACATGACTAGTGTTTGTTCACCTTCGAAATAAAACAGTACCAATGTATTCATGATTGGTTTTTTTTTTCTCCAAATCTCGTAATACTGATGTAAACCCACCATTAAAAATACTAATATAAGAAGACCTGAGATAGATGCCAAGTTTGTAACCATTTAGCACATAGTGCTGCTCAGAACATGTCAACGTGACATGGCACTTGTAGGACATTTTGCACTTAGCTGCCATTTGACTTTCTACATGGCTCCCAACAATGGAACACATGTTCTTTCCTAATTCCAAGTTTGGGTTCCTTTAGCAAGCCTTTTAGTGGCAGGAATAAAAAAAAAATAAGGAACAAACTGAAGCCCCACCAAACCAGATGAAAACAGTGAAAATGAGGAGCTCTTACCTCTTCACAAAGAAACACAAAACTATTTCAAGGCCAGGTTGGACGGGGCTTTGAGCAACCTGGTCTAGTGAAAGCTGTCCCTGCCTGTGGCAGGGGGTTGGAATTGGATGATTTTTAAGGTCCCTTCCAACCCAAACCATTCTGTGATTCTGTGATTCTAATGTCTGTGGAATCATGATTAGTTTATTTCGTAGCCCTCATTTCTAGTAAGCAATTAAATTACTTAATCTAGTAAGTCCTTTTAGTTGCTTACAGATATCTGAGGCTTAGATGTCTCTGAGGAGGAGTCTTATGAGGATGTAAGACAAAATCTGGTTTTGGTGTGTGATGTGAAGGGAAATCCCAGAGCACTGAATGAGGCTGAACACAGGGAAAGAGAGTGTTAAGGCCAGACACAGAGGACCTAACACTTGGTTTCCTCATAAAGGCCAGAACCACTTGGGAACACATGCCTGCAAGGGCCACAGCTGTTTGTTTCTTTGGGCCAGTTCCTGTGGCAAGATGTTCAACACAGTAGAAAAAGAGCAGGTGAAGCTGTGTCTTGGACCTGCAGATGGAGCAGAGCTGCAGGGACACCTTCAGTTTTAGGGTGGAAAAGTGGCCTTTCTGCTTGATGGATGAATGGGCTAAAGGGGAAAGCTGGTAGATCTGTGGCATCTTTTTGGTTTTCTTTTCTCTGAGGGAAGGTAATTATGCTACCAGGAAATCTAGTTGCACTCAGCATTACTCTACAGTGCTTAACTTAGCTTAGCACCATGCGGTGGATCCACTGCCTCCTCAGAGAATGGCTCAGCAGCCAAATAAGTGAACTCAGCCATGATCACATGATCACACAGATTTGCACATGGCCTGTTTGCATGGGTTGTCTAGTAGGATGTCACTACAGCACCAGGAATGACTCTGGGCAACTTACACAGTGCTCCTGAATGCACTTTTTGCATTCCTATTAAGAGGCAGAGACCAAACCAGGCACATCGCCCTGGCCAAATATTTCTGGCTATATGTAATGCTCCCTGAAAGAAAGCTAAAAGCTCTTAACCATGTGTCTGTACTGCTGAGGAATCTTGCTGTAGCATTTGGCTGCAATGTTTGTATCTGCCCTGTTGCTGAACATACTTAGAGTACAGGTTTGAAAATTATGTTCCACTGAAACTGGATTGTAAAAATGGATAGAGATACCGTACTTTAATAGCCATTTCAAAGCAGCTAGCAATCCCTCTCAACCTAGAATAAAAAAAGCCCTTTGATAATTATAATTGACCACTGAGTGAATAATTAATGTGTAATTAATACCACTAACTTGTACTTCTAATAATCTGCCAGCAAATCTGAGACATGAAAACACTGTGTGGTCCAGTCTGCAAGAACAGAAAGAATGCCACTGTTTTATCTTGGTGAAAAACTGACATGCAGGGAGATGGCCTAAGGTTCATATCCTGCAGTGGCAGGTCATGAAAGGTACACAGTAACTTCACCCCAGTTCTGTACTCGAAGCTCTGGACTGTCCTGCTTGAGAGGAATCAGTGCAGAATAATTAGGGATGAATGTACAGTTGTGGATAAAAATAACTTGGACTTTAAATAAAACCACTGTCTCAGAGCCAGACAGACTTTTTGCAGTGTTTGAAAATTTAGTGAGCTTGCCCCCTTCCGCACCCCCCCAAGCCTATTTTCACAAACTACTGAAATCTCTTGTTTCTGTTACTGGAACATTGCCAGAAAACTTTCTTCTTTTGTGACTTCTGCTTGGATGATTCAATCCCAAATGGCCCTGATTATGTTCCAAATCTCCAGAGCTTCTGCTGAAGGAAATCTGTGATTTTCAATGTTATTCATTTACACTACTACAGATTGGATGTCTTCACAGGACATCCTTCTTACAAGAACATTTGGACCCCATTTCTCTCCTCACAGACAAAATTCCCACTGAAATTAGTGTAGTCTTCTGCCAAAGAAAGAGTTTGAATCATCTGAGCTCAAACATGCTCCCAGCAGGGCTGGTGGAGTTATGTCTTGAACTTTAGTGACTGGCCAGTAATACCC
This sequence comes from Pezoporus flaviventris, assembly GCF_033815535.1. Classification (NCBI taxonomy): domain Eukaryota; kingdom Metazoa; phylum Chordata; class Aves; order Psittaciformes; family Psittacidae; genus Pezoporus; species Pezoporus flaviventris. The sequence continues at coordinate 2,668,798 of NW_026892584.1, read as the reverse complement.
ACCCCACTCAAACAAAACCTGAAAAAACTATTTGAAAGACATTGTAAAAGAAAATGGGCCCACTTAGAGGCTGGAAAGGGCTTGTATCTCAGAGGGAAAATAAAGTTCAAATGAAAATCAGTTCTGGAGCTTTAAGAGTAGCAGAAAAAGCAGTTAATGAATGATTTGCACTAATGTTTTATTCCTTCCCTCAGAGCATTATTTTTGGATAATCTCCTTTTAGAGGAGAGATTGCAAAGTGTTTGCCTTTAAAACGCATCTTTTAGAAGAACTCCCAGACCTCACTGTAACATCTGAGGAACATTTTATCAGTTTCTAGCAGTACTGAGAGTAAGTATACTTTGCCCTTTGGGCTTCAAGTTTGCCAAACGTGTGCAATGCAATATCTAGCGTTTATGAACCACAGTAGAATTGTGTCAGCCTACCTACACAGGCGTCCATAGGCAAGGGCACTTTGCGCAGCTTTTCGTGACCTGAGCTCCATAAACTTTGCATCACTATGTGGGATGTTAATCTTCAGTGACTGAGGCATCACAGTCCAAGAAAGCTAAATGGGTGAGAACGGGAGAAGCCAAAAAGAGCTGGGAGCTGTAGTGCCAGCACACATTACAGACCCCAATCCAATAGGACTGGTAATGATGATGGTAATGATTGTCTTTCTTAAAAAGATTTTTTTTACAGGAAAATGGAGGTAGTTTAAAAAGTATGATCCAAATACATTTCTGGGCAAGTGATCAGGAAAATATGGCCAGAAGAACATGACTGCTTAATGTCACCTGACCAGCAATATGCTTTTTCTTTTTTTTCAGTTATTATTTCATCTTTTAATTTGTTTGGATGGTTTTTACAGTGATCCTTCTGTGTTTGACTTCTGCGTACAGTCTGTGATGATCTTCACCATAGCACTGTGTAAGAAAAGAAACAGGTGAAAGATTTGGTTTGAAATTAAAACTAGCCCATAGACAAGCCTAGTAATCACTCAGTAAGCTATTATAGTCTACGTCTGCTAGTCTGATATTATAGTCTATTATAGTCTGATATTATAGTCTAAGGGGATAGCAACACATTATGTATTTCGTTACATGGAAATGAATAACCTGCAGATTCAGTCATTCTTGTGGTATACATTCTTGCTTTGTAGTTTAATAAATAAGATTTCCTAGGTTAATGAATAAAACTTTTAGTCTGTATAGCAACTTCAAACTGATCACCAAAACAGTAGACATAGAAATTTAGCAACTGTTTTGGGTTTTATTTAAGTTGGGTTTATGTCTTATGGTCATGAGTACATATGAGTCAGTGTGGAAGCCAAGAAGAGAATATGATTTTGAGACAGAAACTTAACCATGCTTCACCTTGAAGGCTAGCCTAGCACTGCAGCATGAAGTCCAGACAGATGAACATGTGCATGAAATAAGGGTCAGAAAAATGTGTGTTGCAAGTAATTTGTGGAAGGTCTGCTTTTCAGAAGTGACGAATGTCTGATTTTCCAAACTGGAAATGTAGAAGTATAGTGCTTCTGGAAGTAGGATTCACACAATCTGATACTGCATTGCAGTTAGATAATGGAGTGATATAAGACTTGAGCAGTGCTGTCTAACAAAAAGAGCTTAGTTTGAAGTACAGTTTTTTTGGTGATCTCCTTTTGTCCTTTCATTGATGCCCATAAAAACTGAAATTAAGGCTTACTTTCTCTGTCCCTCTAGGTCAAATTTACCAGTGTCCTTATGAATGAACTGTGAAAAAGCCTAGTTAGGAACAACTGTGAAATTCTAACTACAAGAAGTAATGAAATCATTCACTTTTTATACAGTTGTCTTGCATGTCATACAAGTAAATAATCAGGAAATGTACAATAACACACCATGTATCTTTCCAATGCATCTTTGGGAGTTCTGACATCCATCATTTAACATCCAGTTAAATAATTTCCCAGTTTTTCTGTCCGTCTCCCTTGATTGACTTGACTGACCTTGACCAAAAGCGGGGGAGGGGGGGGGAATAATTAGACAAAGACAGTAAAAATATAATGATTCAGAGAGAGAAAAAAAAACCTAATAGATGAAGCGGATGAGATCTTTCAGAACAGTAGTCCATTCTGAGAACAATTGGACAAGGTCACCAGGGCATTGCAAAATTTGATCTCATCATATAAAGAGATACACTGATCAAAATCTCACACCAATATGCAGCCATCTCTTCAATTTTATTAAAAATAAACAACCAAAAAAAAAACCAAATAACAAAAAAAAAAAATCCCCAAACTCCATCAGCATCTTCAGCTAGTGCGAAACTAGGTGCTGAAAAACAAGCTGCTCAAAAGTAACATCTTGTCTTCCATCCCTGTCAGACACTGGTGTGGTAGTTGACAGTCCCAATGATCCTGCTTCCACATATTTATTCTCTATGTCATCCTTGTCATCTTCAAACTCTGGCATGCCAGACCACTACTGATGTTTCACTTAAAACCTTGGGAAAAATGAATGAAAATGTTTCACAATGATTTTTCTTTTATTGTTTTTTAGGCAGTGATGTCATGATCTGTTTGCACCAGGAAATCACCTGTGTATCTAATGCTACAAAAAAAATGCCTCTTGGTATAAATCTGTTATTTACAGCTACATATGCTGGGGAGATTTAGAAGATTTATAAACTCTTAATCAAGCAAAAAGACTATATACAAAAAAAAAAAACAAACCACAAACTAAAAGGTTCATTCAGGTTAAAGGAAGACCTTGTATAGCTCATCAGATCTCTGTTTAAAATATCCGCAAAGATACTACACTGTAATGATTGCAATGGATTTTCAGCTCTGACCTAGCAAATACTTAGGCATCTACTTAACTTTGTTTAAGCCAGTAATCCAACTGAATTCAGTGGGTCTAAATGTCACTTTTTAAAGTTTTTGAAGCCTAGAGGTATAAGTGCATAGTCATAACTAAAACTCTGAAAAGTGGCAACATCAGAAGTCACACAGAAAGTTTCTAACCTGAGTCCTGGGCTGGCTGGTCTTTCCACACTTCCAGAGATGTGGAGCACTGCTATCATTCCTGCAGTTGCTGCCCTCAGCAGCAAAGAGGAATGAGGTTCTCATTTTTCAGTGTGCTGCCTGCTTTGTACAAGAAATAAAAAGAAATAGATTCCATCAGACCAGATTTCCCACTGGGATTACCAACAAACCAGCACTAGACCAGTGCTTCAGAGATACTGAAAGAGTGACAGGAGTTTCTACTTAAGACAGCCTTCAACATTCATTGTTAATTGGTGTATCAGAGTTTTAAATAAATGTTTATGTAGCAGCCTCCAGGATTGGAAATCAAGACTGCTGCTTCCCTTTAAAGATTGGGAAAAACTCAGCTGAAGCAAAGTAAAAGCTTTTACCATGCTGTTGTTGCTTCCCTTGACTGTTAGCAGTCAGTGGCGTGCAAGCTGACAGAGAGGGTATTGATTTTTGCTACTTTTAACATTTCTTTGTAGAAGAGGAGCAGCAAAAAGGAATAGAAAAGAAGTAATAGCAATTCTTGTTTTCTCCAGCAGGGCTTCAATGTTACAAGTTTAAGCAGCAAAAGAAAGGAATAATCTATTCCATTGCACTCTCTCCTGCTAGAAAATCCACATTTGTCCATCCTTGTTATTATTTCTCGATCTTGAAACTACAGTGAGAGCATGTACCTCATGACAGCATAGCTTTAAGCTTCTGCTATCTATTCATGGCACCTTGAAACCTTCCCAACTTCCATTGCACTATAACACACAAAATCATGCAAGGAAAGTCTATGCAGAGAAGTCTACTTCAAGTAGTCTAAACTGATTCAGAAAGAACCTCAGAAGAGCCAGTCTTGGATCCAGTAGAGAATTTTTAGTTTGTGCTGAAAGAGTACTGAATATTGTGGGGTTTTTCCCTATATATTTGGTTCTGTTCATAATTCCATTGCTTGTGTTCAGTCATTGTCTGATATGTGAAGAAACTCTTGGCCCTTAACATTATTTTAGATTTCTCTTCATGCATTTGATCCAAAGCCACTGAGGTGAACGGAAAGACTGAGTTCAGTGGCCTTCAGAGCAAGCCCGTAAGGAGCGCGGCGAGCAGAGCGGGCGAACAGAGCGCGGCGAACAGAGCGGGTCGAGGCAGTTTGCGCTGCGGTTCGCGCGGGCAGGGGAGCGGGATGGTGAGCACTCGTCGTATGATCAGGGCCCGGTCCGGGGGCTCTGCTCTGGCTGCCCCGGCGGTGGCCAGCGTAGTCACCCAGACAGAGCCGGTGAGAGGGGAGGCTGCAGGGCAGAGCTCGGGGTGCAGAGAGTGCCTGCACTGGTCTGGTGAGGGGAGGGTGCACAATGGGCAGGGCTGCACTCGGTGCTCCCTGGTGGAGGTCCTCCTGCAGCAGGGGCTGAGCTGCGGGATGCTGTTAATAGACTGCGAGATGTCAGGGAAGCTGAGAGGAAGCAGGAATGCTTGCTCCCGGCCCAAACTGTGCAGGGGCCTCGAGCTTCACCTCTACCTCATGAAGGAAAGAAGGAGGCCGTTAACCTGGGAAGCTGGGAATTAGTGACAAAAAAAAAAAAACAACAAAAAAAAGAAGGAAAAGGACAACCAAAAGCGAGGGGCTTCCCCCTAAATCCCCTGTCCCCACGCAGAACCGCTTTGCTGTCCTGCAGGGGGCTAATGAGGAAGCGCACTCGAGCCAGAAACAGCCGGCTGATGCACTGCTAAAGAAGATCTCTGCTGGTGCTGCTAGGAAAACGCGGCGGGTCGTAGTAGTAGGGGACTCTACACTGAAAGGGACAGAAGCACTCGTCTGCCGGCCAGACCCCGTCTCAAGGGAGGTGTGTTGCCTACGGGGGGCACGGATCAGGGATGTGGCAGAGAGGCTGCCTGCTCTAGTAAGTCCCACGGGCTATTACCCACTCCTGGTGATACATGTGGGTGCTAGGGATATAGATAGCAGTAGCCTGGGGAACATAAAGAAGGACTACAGAGCCCTGGGGGAGGTGGTTAGGGGCTCTGGAGCTCAGGTGGTCTTTTCATCAATTCTCCAGGGTACAGGGGAGGACCCAAAAAAAGCTAGGAGGATTGGCCAGGTTAATAACTGGTTAAAAGGGTGGTGTCATAGTCAGGGGGTTGGGCGTCTTGAAGACGGGACCCAAGCTTGTAGGCCAGGTCTACTGGGGACTGGTGGAGCTGGTCTGAGCGCAGTTTTGGTAGGAGGCTTGCCAGACTGGTCAAGGAGGCTTTAAACTAGATGTGTTGGGGGAGGGGGGCATCATTCCATTCCAACACACCCAGTCAGTTGCCAGAACCTATAATAAATGCCTGGAGCAATGTAGCAATATCCCAGCTGCTCCAGCCAATGAGCCGGCTTCATTTGGAGCTCGGCTCAGATGCCTCTATACAAATGCCTGTAGCATGGGGAACAAACAAGAGGAATTAGAGATGTGGGCACATCTATGGGTGTATGATATAACAGGCATCACAGAAACATGATGGGATGGCTCCTATGACTGGAGTGTTGGAATGGAAGGTTACAGGCTCTTTAGGAAGGACAGGCCTGGCAGGCGGGGAGGGGGAGTTGCCCTTTATGTTAGGGATAGGCTGGAGAGTATGGAACTCTGTCTGGGGACAGGTGAGCAGTCCACAGAGAGTTTGTGGATCAGGGTTAAAGGGAATATAGCTGTGGGAGACATTAAAGGGAATATAGCTATGGGTCCAGATGGGATGCACCCGCGGGTGCTGAGGGAACTGGCGGAAGTCATTGCTAGACCACTCTCCATCATCTTTACCAAGTCTTGGGAAACGGGAGAGGTGCCTGAGGACTGGAGGAAAGCAAATGTCACTCCAGTCTTCAAAAAGGGCAAGAAGGAGGACCCGGGTAACTACAGACCGGTCAGCCTCACCTCCATCCCTGGGAAAGTGATGGAACACCTTATCCTTGGTACCATCTTAAGGCATATCAAGGATAAGAAGGTTATGAGGGGCAGTCAACATGGCTTCACCAAGGGGAAATCATGTTTGACCAATCTCTTAGCCTTTTATGAGGAAATAACACGGTGGATGGATGATGGCAGAGCGGTGGATGTGGTCTACCTTGACCTCAGCAAAGCATTTGACACAGTCTCCCACAGCATCCTCACGGCTAAAATGAGGAAGCGTGGACTGGATGATCAGGTAGTGAGGTGGACTGCGAACTGGCTGAAGGAGAGAAGCCAGAGAGTTGTAGTCTATGGGCCTGAGTCTAGTTGGAGGCCTGTAACTAGTGGAGTGCCTCAAGGGTCAGTACTGGGACCGGTATTATTTAATATATTCATCAATGATTTGGATGAGGGAATTGAGTGTACTATCAGCAAGTTTGCTGATGACACTAAGCTGGGAGGAGTGGCTGACACGCCAGAAGGCTGTGCTGCCATCCAGCGAGACCTGGATAGGCTGGAGAGTTGGGCAGGGAGTAACTTGATGAAATATAACAAGGGAAAGTGTAGAGTCCTGCATCTGGGCAGGAACAACCCCAGGTTCCAGTATAGGTTGGGGAACGACCTGTTAGAGAGCAGTGTAGGGGAGAGGGACCTGGGGGTCCTAGTGGACAACAGGATGACCATGAGCCAACACTGTGCCCTTGTGGCTAAGAAGGCCAATGGCATCCTGGGGTGTATTAGAAGGGCGGTGGTTAGTAGGTCGAGAGAGGTCCTCCTTCCCCTCTACTCTGCCCTGGTGAGACCGCATCTGGAGTATTGTGTCCAGTTCTGGGCCCCTCAGTTCAAGAAGGACAGGGAGCTGCTGGAGAGAGTCCAGCACAGGGCAACGAAGACGATTAAGGGAGTGGAACATCTCCCTTATGAGGAAAGACTGAGGGAGCTGGGTCTCTATAGTTTGGAGAAGAGGAGACTGAGGGGTGACCTTATCAGTGTCTATAAATATATAAAGGGGGAGTGTCACGAGGACGGAGCCAGGCTCTACTCAGTGGCAAACAATGATAGGACAAGGGGTAATGGGTACAAACTGGAACACAAGAGGTTCCACTTAAACTTGAGAAGAAACTTCTTCTCAGTGAGGGTGACGGAACACTGGAACAGGCTGCCCAGGGAGGTTGTGGAGTCTCCTTCCCTGGAGACATTCAAAACCCGCCTGGACACGTTCCTGTGTAACATTATCTAGGTGTTCCTGCTCCGGCAGGGGGATTGGACTAGATGATCTTTCGAGGTCCCTTCCAATCTCTAACATACTGTGATACTGTGATACTGTGATACTGTGGGCATCTGTTACAGACCGCCTGATCAAGGAGAACTTGTGGATGAAGCACTCCATAGACAGATAGGAAAAGCCTCACGCTCGCAGGCCCTTGTTCTCATGGGTGACTTCAACCACCCTGACATCTGTTGGAAGGACGGTACGGCCCAGCACAAGCAATCCAGGAGGTTCCTCGATTGTGTAGAAGACAACTTCCTTCTGCAAGTAATAGAGGAGCCGACAAGGAGAGGTGCCATGCTTGACCTCGTGCTCACCAACAGGGAAGGGCTCGTTGGAAATGTGATGCTCCAGGGCAGCCTTGGATGCAGCAATCATGAGATGCTCGAATTTGAGATCCTCAGGACAGTGAGAAGAGCATGCAGCAAGCTCACTGCCCTGGACTTCAAAAGAGCAGACTTCAGGAACCTGCTTAGTAAGGTTCCATGGGATACAGCCCTAGAGGGCAGAGGGGCCCAAGACTGTTGGTTGATATTCAAGGATCACCTGCTGCAAGCTCAGGAGTGTTGCATCCCAACCAGAAGGAAGTGCAGCAGAAGGGCCAGGAGACCTCCTTGGATGGATAAGGAGCTCCTGAGGAAAATTTGAAGGAAAAAAGAGGCTTATAATAAGTGGAGGCAAGGACAGGTGGCATGGGAAGAGTACAGGGATGTTGTCCGGGAAGCTAGGGACCAGGTTAGGAAAGCTAAGGCTCAGTTAGAATTAAACTTGCCTAGAGGTATTAAAGATAACAGGAAGGGATTCTACAGGTACATAGCAAATAAAAGACAGACTAGGGAGAATGCAGGCCCCCTCAGGAAGCTCTCAGGAGAACTGGCTACCCTGGATTTGGAGAAGGCTGAGGTTCAGAATGACTTCTTTGCCTCAGTCTTCACTGGCAAAGGCTCTGACTGCACCACCCAAGTCTTGGAAGGCAGATGCAGGGACTGTGAGAATGAAGACCTTGCGCCCACTGTAGGAGAGGAACTGGTTCGAGACCATCTTAAAAATCTGAACGTGCACAAGTCCATGGATCCTGATGAGATCCATCCGCTGGTCCTCAAGGAGCTGCTAATGTTGCTAATGAATGAAGTTGCTAAGCCACTGTCCATCATATTTGAGAAATCGTGGCAGTCAGGGGAAGTTCTCGATGACTGGAAAAAGGGAAATATAACCCCCATTTTCAAGAAGGGGAAAATGGATGACCCAGGGAATTACAGGCCAGTCAGTCTCACCTCTGTGCCTGGCAAAATCTTGGAGCAGATTCCCCTGGAAGGCATGCTAAGGCACATGAAAATAAACAAGGTGCTTGGTGACAGCCAGCATGGCTTCACTAAGGGGAAATCCTACCTGACCAATTTGGTGGCCTTCTATGATGGGGCTACAGAACTGATGGACAGGGGTAGAGCATCTACCCTGGTTGATGTCATCTACCTGGACTTGTGCAAAGCGTTCAACACTGTCCCACACGACATCCTTGTCTCTAAATTGGAGCGACATCAATTTGATGGATGGACCACTTGGTGGATGAAGACCTGGCTGGATGGCCGCACACAAAGAGTTCTGGTCAATGGCTCAATGTCCAGCTGGAGACCAGTAACGAGTGGTGTCCCTCAGGGATTGGTGTTGGGACCGAACTTGTTTAACATCTTTGTCGCTGACATGGGCAGTGGGATTGAGTGCGCCCTCAGCAAGTTTGCCGATGACACCAAGCTGTGTGGTTTGGTTGATACCCTGGAGGGAAGGAATGCCATCCAGAGGGACCTTGACACGTTTGTGAGGTGGGCTGATGCCAACCTCATGAGGTTTAACCATGCCAAGTGCAAGGTCCTACACCTGGGTCGGAGCAATCCCAGGCACAGCTACAGGTTGGGCAGAGAAGAGATTCAGAGCAGCCCTGCAGAGAAGGACTTGGGGGTGTTGGTTGATGACAAAATGAACATGAGCCGGCTTCAGTGTGCGCTTGCAGCCCAGAAAGCCAACTGTATCCTGGGCTGCATCAAAAGAAGCGTGACCAGCAGGTCGAAGGAGGTGATCCTGCCCTTCTACTCTGCTCTCGTGAGACCTCACCTGGAGTATTGTGTGCAGTTCTGGTGTCCTCAACATAAAAAGGACATGGAACTGTTGGAACAAGTCCAGAGGAGGGCCACGAGGATGATCAGGGAACTGGAGCACCTCCTGTATGAAGACAGGCTGAGGAAGTTGGGGCTGTTCAGCCTGGAGAAGAGAAGGCTGCATGGAGACCTCATAGCAGCCTTCCAGTATCTGAAGGGGGCCTATAGCAATGCTGGAGAGGGACTCTTCATTAGGGACTGTAGTGACAGGACAAGGGGTAATGGGTTAAAACTTAGGGGAAGTTTAGGTTGGCTATAAGAAGGAAATTCTTTCCTGTTAGGGTGGTGAGGCACTGGAATGGGTTGCCCAGGGAGACTGTGAATGCTCCATCCCTGGCAGTGTTCAAGGCCAGGTTGGACGAGGCCTTGGGTGAGATGATTTAGCGGTAGGTGTCCCTGCCGACGGCAGAGGGGTTGGAACTAGATGATCTTAAGGTCCTTTCCAACCCTAACGATTCTATGATTCTATGATCCTGAAGATTAGCCAGTAGAGATTTTTCTGAAATTAAAGGCTGTGCCTCTGGCTCATCCTATGGCAGATAGGCAATTCATCTCCTGGGGCAGTCATGGGACCACCTTTTCCAGGCACTGTAGGCATAGTTAATGTACACCACTTCAAATAACTTCATCATGTAGATCTATGTGACTACATGCAAAACTGTAAATTAAATATAATATTTCTTCCTGCATTAAATGTGCTCATGAAGAAGAATTTTCCCAAACACTGTCCAAACAAACATTAAGAAGGAATTTCTTGTACAGCCTATTTATGTCATAACTAACTAAAGCTTTTCTGTGCCTTCAGAAGTTGCTACTGTCAAAGACAGAAGCACAACTGAGTTCATCCATTTATTTGACCTCTGAGGGAAATTCTTTTCTTGTTGATGTCCTCAGCTGTATTTCCCAAATGTTTTGGCATGTTGAAATCCATAAACTCTGCATCTTTCCTTAGTCACATAGTAAACATTGCCTTTTAGACAATTAGCTGGTAACAGTAGAATCTCCAGGCTGAAGCCAATACTAACACTTTGAAATGTTTAATTAGTTTTCACATGCAGGCCTTATCTCTCTGCTTTAAAGATACAACTGTCCTAGAGGTGATTATGAGTAAGAGATCTTAGGCAGAAGACTACAATAGCAACTCAATGACCAACTTAATGGAACTGTTATGTATGGTGGAATATTACACTGCATAACTGAAGCATACAGTAGTCACTTTCCTTTTCATAGTACATGGCATTTTTGCTCTTACAACAGGAGTCAGTCAGTGAAGATTCGTTCTCCTACCTCATCTTCTATTCCTGATCTAAGGTCTAATGCAACTGACATGTCCCGTCCTGGCCTCGAGCCTTTTGTACTCTTCCATGAGTCTTTCATTTCAGACATGAAAATAGCATCCATCTCATCAAATGTTAGATGATAACAGACAGATATCTGAGTTAGTGTTTTAGGTGCTCTTCATTATAAATGCAGAGATCTAGAAAACTCTGGTACGTGATTTATTGGCTCTCTTTTAAAAATCAGCATCAGGATGAGTATTCTGTTCTTCTCCATGCACTAGACAGGGGTTTTAGCTGACTGCTTTGATGTAAACACTGACATTTGGACGTCTGATGTAAGATAAAGTGAACCCAAAAGCAGTCCAGTGAACTGCTGAAGACTGCATGCCATATAAAAAAATATAATAATATTGATTTAATCTGCAAATCTGCATTTCATGGGACAGATTGCCTGGGTCTGGGTTGCCATTCATCATGAAGCAAAATATTTTCTGCTTCTGTAGAGTACATCTGCCAGAAGGGTGGCAGATAAGTACCACATGAAGAACTGCCTTTCAGTGCCAGCTCTTCTCTGCTTTTTAGCAGGGTAAAGCCCTACTGACCAGAGCTGCTTTAAATGTTTAATGATTTTCTCAAGCAGAAGAAGCCACGTGGGCCACAATGTAAACAAATGGGAACAAAAAGATGCAGATGACAGAGGTCTCCCTATTCCTGGTTATGTGGAGTGTATTTCATAGAATCATAGAATGGTTTGGGTTGGAAGGGACCTTGAAGATCACCTGCCATGGGCAGGGACACCTTTCACTAGATCAGGTTGCCCCAAGCCCCATCCAATCTGGCCTTGAACACTGACAGGAATGGGGCAGCCACAGCTTCTCTGGGCAACCTCTGCCAGTGCCTCACCACCCTCACAGGGAACAACTTCTTCCTAAGATCTCATCTCAGTCTCCCCTCTGTCAGGTTAAAGCCATTCCCCCTTGTCCTGTCACTACAGGCCCTATCAAAAGCCCCTCTCCATGTTTCTTGTCAGTCCCTTTATGCCCTGGAAGCTGGTCTAAGATCTCCCCAGAGCCTTCTCTTATCCAGTCTCAACAAGCCCAGCTCTCTCAGCCTGTCTCCATAGCAGAGGTGCTCCAGCCTTTGGAGCATCTTAGTATTTACTGTTATATCATCCCCTTCTTCCATGTGACCACAACTAAGATGGAAGCACTGCTTTCTCTTGCAGCCTTTTCCTTTGAAGTATGACATACCAACTGCAAGAAGAGGATAGATACAAACATGAATCAGGATGCCTTAATACATGGTACTTAAAAATAAGTTGGTGAGACCTTTTTTTTTCCCTCAGTACATAGGCACAGAGTAAACACGTTAATCAGTATAAGAATCTTTCATAAGGTCACAGTGCTCAGTATGATTAACTGGAGATGAAGTTTGGCAGGCAATACATTCATAATATGATCTAATCGTGTTTGGTAGTGTGAGGAGGGAAATAAAGAAGTTGGCTGCGAGGATTGCTTAAAAATTGGCAACCTTGCAAGTACTGTGACTTCTTTAGAGAAATCTCATCGGACTGATGAGCCAGCCAGCTTTGCTGAGCCTGTCCAGAATCTTTCCTTTCAAAATATTTGTGCCTGAGTGATAATGGATGGCTTCTATTATTGAATGACTCTTACAGTTCACTTCAGGGCTGACCTGAAGTATCCCCTGCTATTTCACTATTGGACTAAAAACTGCTCTACCCAAAAGCCTCACTCCTCAATCCCTCCTTTTCTTTCAGGCATAGGGTTCATAGATCTGTTGGGATGTTGTCACACAAGCACAGTCAGGTCAGACAAGATTGAGTTTCCTCCTTGTATAGGGTTCTGCCTGCAGAAACGAGCAGGACTATATATTTCAACAGTTACAGACTTACTGGCATTATCTGTTCCAGCTCAGTTTTATCCTGTTCTCCACTAACAAAGACTAATTCAACTTCTAAAGTGTTTATAATTTAGCAATTATACTCCTTAGCTCTTGCTATCTATACGTATGTTTAATTCACCTTTCAAACTTGCTAAGGTTTTGCTCCCAGAGGTATGCTGTGGAAACGATCAACTATCTAACTCCGTGTTGTACCAGGAATCATTTCTCTTCCCATTATTTACAATGTGTATCTCACTGACAAATGTACATGCAGCCCTATTTGGTATGAGCAATCTATGTGAGCATTGACTAGTTTTTCCACAGGAATGATTTTTTTTATACTACTTCATGCACTTTTTTCTTGTATGCTCAAATATGCAGGCATTGGGCCCCATTGCAATATCTCTATGAGGTGCCTGAAAAATTTGGACCAAAAAAAAAAGCTTATGTTACAAGTGAGAAATAATAGCACTATTGTCACTATAGAATGATTTATCATTCTGTAAACCTTTGGCAATGTGACAAAGGGCAAATGTTCAGGAAAAGAGAATATTTTCCCAGTGTTAGTAAAATGTTCAACAAAATAAACATGAACTCCCTGGAGTTCATAAGCAATGAACTTCTAATTTCAGCCTCCACAGAAAATTATTTCTTTTATTCTTTGCAGTTCCCCAGAATAAGAAATATATTTATGGAAGATTAATTTCTATTAGACAGTGGGTTTCCCATGAAAGTCATTTACTTTTTTTGTACTATTTTTTTGACTCTTCAGAGGCTAACACATAGGTGCTCTGAGAATTAATTGCCAAGCAGTTATTTGGTCTGGGCTGCAGCCTTGGGCACACTATTGGAGAGATTCTTTAAGCATCCCCAAATGCTTTTGCTTTACTCAACTGTTGTATAAAATAACTCCTCATTTATTAACACAGAACTAAATAATCACTGGGCCAATTTGACAGCCAACTCCATAGCACATTCTGTGAGTACCTTTACTCAAGGCAGAAACCTTGCTTTGGAGCAGGTGCTTCAGTCCCAAGCACAAACACTGGTCAACCTGCGCCAGTGCCTCACCGCTCTCACAGGGGATGAAGAACTTCTTCCTGATATCTCATCTCAGTCTCCCCTCTGTCAGGTTAAAGCCATTCCCCCTTGTTCTGTCACTACAGCCTTTTGTCAAAAGCCCCTCTCCAGATTTCTTGTCAGCCCCTTTAGGCACTGGAAGCTGCTCTAATATTCTCCCCGGAGCCTTCTCTTCTCCAGGCTGAACAAGGCCAGCTGTCTCAGCCTGTCTCCAGAGCAGAGCTGCTCCAGACTTTGGAGCATCTTTGTGGCCTCCTCTGGCCTTGCTCAAGTAGCTCCACACCCCTCTTATGGTGTGGGCTCCTGAGCTGTACTCCTGGTGGGGTCTCATTTGTTACAATAAAAATTATTATGATATATAGGGTTAAGTGTAAGATCACAAATGCAGAGTCACACATGCACAGCAGTGGGAGGAGGTGGAAGGAAGAGTAATGCATAGGCAAGAGATCAGAAAAGAATGAAAAATAATACCTGGTCCTTTACAGAGATGTTTAAGTCCCCAAGGAAGACAAGCAACCAATATTTTAATGAAGAATGATCAAGCTCCTACCTGGATAGAAAAGAAACTCGTTTTGGGGAGAGGGATGATACCTGCATCCCTGGAAGGCTTCAAAGAGAGACCAGTCTTGAGAGCCATCATGATGTGACCGGCTGAGTCCTCCTGCAGGTTAAGGCTCAAATGAAAGGCATGTAGATAGAGACTACCTCAGCCAGGTGAGTGTGGGGAAAGGCTGCAATGAACTGCTGGGAGAAGGGCAAGAGGGAGTCTCTCTCTGTTGAATCCTGAATGTTTTTTCCCTTCCATTGCTTCCCCTTTACCTTTTAGAAATTTTGTGACAACGTTCTCTAATTTGGATCTCATGAGTAAGTACTTTTATTAGTAGCTGATCTTATCCTGGATTGAATTCAGAGCAATATCAAGGCACTTTTCACCCAAGGATATGCCAATTCATAAAGTGGGATGCTAGGGACACTTCAGTGGTCTCCCTTGCTCCCAGTGCATTCTCCACACTGTACACCCAGAGGATCCATACAAGCCAGTTCATAGAAAGAAGAAATAGCTGCTGTTACACTTAATGATATGGCTGGAAAAAACTGACAAGATTCTGGGCTTGCTCATGCTTGTGTGCTTGAAAGCTTGTCTGTTTTTTCCAGCTATATCTCTTGGCCTAATCAATAATTTTCCTCCTCCTGCAAGCGGTGCCATATTATTATCCATATGATTTTAATCATGCCTTTTCCCTGTGTGACACAAGGATAAAGAGGCTGAGTTAGGACAGAAAAAGCAAAGGATAAGAAAAAAACAGTGGCTAATCCCTTGTGCCAGGAATATAAGGTAATTACACTTCTGGAGACATCTGTAAATTTTGTAACCCTAACATTTGATAGGTCAATTTAAACATGATTATGATCTTGATATAAAAGTCCTTCCCCTGAGGACAGTGCAACTACTGTGGCTGGTGAAGGCATTTTAGTGCATCCCCAGTCAAGAAAGCATTAAAGGACTCAGAGAAGCTGTGGCTGCCCCATCCCTGGCAGTGTTCAAGGCCAGGTTGGACGGGGCTTGGAGCAACCTGGTCTAGTGGAAGGTGTCCCTGCCCATGGCAGGGGTTTGGAACTGGATGAGCTTTAAGGTCCCTTCCAGTCCAAACCAATCTGTGGATCTTTGAGTCTACGATACCAAAATCTCAGTGGAATAACTGTATGCATCTCCTGACTGTTTTGTCACTGAAATCAGGCATGAGGTGATTAACCTCTTTATGGCAATGGTGGATTTAGGGTTGTTGACATGAATATCTTTCTTCTAAACATACTTGTCTCATGCCTCATAACAATTAATGAATGCTGTCTCACAGTTCTGAGCAAGGAGGTGATGACGTATCTAATTTTTCACTTGAGGGGCTGAGACAGATGGGCTGACAGATTAAGCTCCCTAGTGTATTTGTTTCTGTGGCTGAAAATGAGTTGCTTAGACAGGGAGGTGTTTTTGTTTCTTTGTTTGTTTGCTTATAAATTCAATTGTTTCTTCAAACAGCATCAGAGCAGACTCCTATTGGCTTTGTTACTGCTGCCAGTGCCCACTCTCCTGCTGATCAAATCTTGGTGTGGGAAGTGAGGAACCTGGAAAAATCAAATGGAAATAACTGAAAAGCTTATCTTAAGGAATGAGGTGTTCAGGTCTTCTATGCCACTCTGTAACACAACTGTGGATAAAATCTGCAGGATTATGCTTCTTTTAGCAGAAGGCACCCTCTTTTTCTTGTATTCACTGATTTAATTTTCCACAACACAGCTAATTTCTGCAGGATGCAAGGAGAGGTGGGACTACTTCCCACCCCTGGTAAAACACCATAAGGCAACACCTGGCAGAGTTTTCCCTTTGCGCCATTTTGTACAAGATATGCAAAGCAATGGGTAGAAATGGCTGTTTGGATGATGCTCAGGACTTTCAGTGCTCCAAGAAAATCTTGCCATCTGAGCAACCACTGTCATGTTTTTGTTTCATTACTTTCAACATTCTGGGATATTTCAAGTCCAGAATCAGTTGCAAGGTCAGCTTCTCAAGGCTGAAGGAGAGACACACAGCTGGGCTACTTGCTACTTGGTGACTCCCCAGCCAGAAACTTCTGCCTTGACCACAGCTCTTTTCTGATATTTCCCAAGCTATAAGGAGAAGCAGGAAGGTGAAATGGCAAAAGGAAGTGCAAGAGGAGTCTGTGTTGTTCCTTTTTGAGACATAAAAAAAGTCCTGAAAAGTGGGACCTTTTCTCCCTCTAGAGAAGTCTCCATTCTCATCTTGGTTTTAACCTTTGAAGCATCAAAAAGGTCAAAACTCATCTTCACTACTTTTTCTCATGAAACCACATGGATATCTGTGATACCAGCTATACAGAGCAGACTGAGATCAATCTTTAGCAGACTGTTATTTTTTCTCCAGATATCTACAGAGGGGATGCATTAAACATGTACTAACAAACCCCTGCATTTCAAACAAATACCCTAATTAAAATCTACTTTCTTTCTCAGGTATTTGTGCTATACCTTTATCATAGTTATCATAATCCTGTCAGTTCTCCAGCTGTTCAGAGAGTTTATCAGGAAAAACAGTAAAGACATGATCCAATTTTTTTCATATATAAAGTATCTGCTGAAACACTCCCTCAAAATATCTATAAAATAAAAGCGCTTTCAAGCTTTCTTTACAACTAGAAAAGGAAAGAAAAGACATGGACCCATTTGTCCCTCTCCTGAGATCATCTCCAAAAGCTGGGAAAAGATCTGAATTTAATACAAATTAACTCAACTTAGCTCTTACCAGGATGCCATGGCTCAGTCTGGCCTGACAGTCCATGGCCACCAGTTTCAAATTCTGACACCAATGATAGCTCACTCAGAGCAGCTCAAGAGTACCAGCAAGGCAAAGTTCTGGGTCCTGCACTTCTGCCGCAACAACCCCACACAATGCACCAGGCTTAGGGAAGAGTGGCTGGAAAGCTGCTTGGTGGAAAAGGACCTGGGGGTGCCCAGGTGCCCAACCTGACTGATGGCTGCTGAACATGATCCAGCTTGTGTCCAGGCAGCCAAGAAGGCCAACAGCATCTTGGCCTGTATCAGAAATAGCGTGGCCAGCAGGGCCAGAGCAGTTATCATCCCCCTGTACTGGGAACTAGTGAGGCTGCACTTCGAGTCCTGTGTTCAGTTCTGGGCCCCTCACTACAACAGGGACATTGAGGTGCTGGAGCGGGTTCAAAAAAGGGCAGTGGAGCTGGTGAAGGATCTGGAGCACAAGTCTGATGAGGAACGGCTGAGGGAACTGAGGTGTTTAGTCTGGAGAAGAGAAGGCTCAGGGGGACCGTACAACTCTCTACAACTACCTGAAAGGAGGATGGAGTGAGGAGGTGGCTGGTCTCCTCTCACAGGTAACAAGTGATAGGACAAAAGGAAACAGCCTGAAGTAGAGCCAAAGAGGTACAGGTTGTATACTAGGAAAAATTTCTTCATCAAAAGGGTGGTCAGGCATTGGAACAGGATGTCCTGGAAAGTGGTGGAGTCACCGTCCCTGGAGGTACTTAAAAGACATGTAGACATGGAGCTCAGGGACATAATTTAGTGGTGGAGTTGGCAGTGTTAGGTTTACAGTTGGACTCAATGACCTCAAGGGTCTTTTTCACCCTGAACAATTCTATGATTCTAAGAGTTTGCTGATTTCTCCTGCTCTTTGTCTGTAGGCTGCTTTCCAGATACAAGAGGCACACAGCTGACGCAGCGAAAAACGAAAGCCTTTCAGCGCCTTAAAAAATGCTTATCTGAACAGTAAGACTTCTGATCCCACTGCCTAGTATTTCAAAAATGTTGGGTTCTGCTTCCACCCAAAATGTATCAGCATTGCAACAGGAAAGAGTGTCACAGAGATTCCCATTGCATCTTCAACAGTACTGCACCAGTGCTGAATAGAGACAGAAGCTGTTCAGGTGTGTGCAGTCAAGGCAGGAGAGTGAGCCTGAAAGCACTGGCACTGTGTTGTCACCTAGGAGCTAGCTTAAAATCAGAGCCATAGTCCTGAAAAGAGCTCTGTGAGCTGTGCTCAGCTGAAATGCAATATCGCATGGAATGAATGTAACGCACTTGACACCGAGCTGTATGGTCAGAAATGATCCCTTCGTCTGGAATGTACCTGGCCCCAATTCTGAGGAAACTTGGATGAAATCATGAAAACCATAAACTTTTTTTTTTTTTAATTGCTGAAACTTGTGGCACACAAATCCACTGAGACAGCAGCCACAGAAAAAAGTTATCACTATTCTCATTATTATTCTTATTCACCCTTGTACCTACTTCTTCACGTTGCCTTGCCAGGACACACACCGGGAAGTTTAACAAGTATTTGAATGAAGGAACACAAATGTCTTTCTTGCTGTACAATGAAAGCAGATATATTTCAGTGTGGCACCAGGGAGAGTTGTTCAACAGTTATGTTCTTTGTGCAAATCAGACTTTATCCAAGAGGAATATGGTTGTGACACTGATAAAACTTTTTATCTATAACTTCTAAATGACATTTTTCCTCCTTGGATATCAAAGGATTCCACAAAGGAGGGCATTCTTATCCTGACATTTAAGAAAAGGGAATTTATACAAGAAATGAAGGAATTAATCCAAGAACAAATGGTAGACTGGGGGGAGAGAGAAATTATCACTGTCCTGTGCCTGTCTGCTATGATCAACCTACTCTGTGAAGCATGCTGAAGGTGAGAATGGCTTCATTCAGACTCAGAGAAGCAGCAGCTGCCCTATCCCTGGCAGTGTTCAAGACCAGGCTGGAAGGGGCTTGGAGCAACCTGGTCTAGTGGAAGGTGTCCCTGCCTGTGCCAGGGGGTTGGAAGTGGATGAGCTTTAAGGTCCCTTCCAACCCAAGCCATTCTGTGACTTCATGAAATCCAGGTACTGAGCTTTGCAACATGATGTGCCCTGCAGGAGCAGCTTGCACCCACATTCACCCAGCGGTTATATATGGAAGCAGCTTCACAAAGTCTTAGCTTGGGCTGAAGCATCGTTATGGTGGATGCTGTACATGCACACGGGAGAGATTCCTTACCCAGGTAGATTGTGGTCTCTGTAACACAGACACTTCAGAGCTTGAAGGGGTAGTGAAAGGAGATTCCTTTCAATCAAGGATCTCAAAGGCAGTTTGTGGCAGAAGTGCAAACACGGTAAATTTGTGTCTGCTGAGCTAAAGCCCACGTCGTGAATTCAAAAGCCCCTGCCTTCCACTGAGCACTCTCAGACTACTTTTTACCAGCCAGTCCTCCAGGTGTTAACTGGAAACTACTGTGCCGTGATGGTTAGAGATTTAGAAACACAAAGGAAATAAAGGACACAAGAAAAGCTTCTTTGGGCTACTCTTCATAGAAGTCAGCAGGTTTACATATGGCAATTCTGTTTACAAGGGATTCAGGGGTTGAAGGGAGACCTGTGAAGTGTTCAGGATAAACTGAGACAAAACCCAGCATAGCCTGAACACATACATCATTTTCAACAGAGAGCTGTCAATTAGCACAAGGCAAGTCAGATGTCACCGGAGAAAAATCTCTGCTCTTGGGGAAGGGAGGAATGTCTCCGTGACTCAAGAGTGGATGGTTTGGCAGCAGCAGCTCAGCCAACTCCTATCACTGGATTGACAAATTACACAGATATGCTGCCTCCTTTTTATTTACAGCACCTGACTGGAAAGGAGGCTCAGGAAAAGGGATAATGTGAGAAGAGCTCAGTTTCCACATGTAAGGTCAGCTGAGTGGCCAGAAGGGATTCTGATGAAAGCCAGCAGCCTGCATCAGGACACTGCCTGTCTGTCTGCCTCTGGCACATCTACCTTGCTGTTTAAGGGCATAGGATCCCATCCCCTCATCCCAGATAAAACACAGCATTATAAACTAGTGATTTCCCTCTCTCTAATTCCCAGTGCTTAAATTAATGCTGAGCCTGTGTATTTAAGCCCTGTTTGTTGCTCCTCTTGTTGCCATAGCATTTAGTGTTTCCACGTTGGAGATTTCCTTTCCTTTTTTTTTTTCCAGACATTACCCCATCACCACAGTTCCAGACCTGGGATTCCAGCCACTTCTGGCTACAGGGGAACTCATTTTTGTTGCTGTATCAAGCCATGTAAATGCCTGTGGCTCAGATCTAGGTCCGTGTATCTAGGAAGAGCAGCACAGCTGAGAGTGAATGAGAGGAGAGGAAGAAGCAAACAGCTCTCTCTGCATCTTGTCTCATTCCTCTGAGTTAAACTGTCATCTCAATGGCAGGGAGAAGAAAGGCCTTTGCCATCATCTGGTTCAGTAGCGATCTCTACAGCTTCTTTGGTATGAAGGATGCTTGCCTTCAGGTTGCACCTGTAAGAGGGGTAGCCAAGGCCAGCATGACCCATCTCAGGTGGTGACCCATAGATAATGGCCTGGTCTGAGCCATAGCTGAGAGAAGGTGACACTCACTCAAGAATATAATGACTCAAAGAGAAAAGAAATTGCTCAGTTTGGGCCTGATCCCAAGTGCAAGGCAGTAGAAACTCAGCCAGCCCTTTAAGAAGTGCTGGTCCATGGTTAAACCCAGCTTGTCCCTAAGGTCTTTGACGGCATGCAATGGATGTGGGGGGTAGGATGACACCAGAGGCACCACCTTTGCTACATGCTACCTTGGCAGCCTGCATAAAATGAGTCATCTGCTCACTGCATTCAGGGATGAGCAAGACTAAGGGTCCCTCAAAAGAGTAGAAGTGGCCAGTGTAAAAGGAGAGATAAGCTGAGCCCTCTGAAGTGAACTGTTTGATACTGAATATCAGAGTGTTCAGAGGGAAATTTTGTCTGGGTAGAGCATAAGTGCTGTCTTGCTTCTTGTTATGGACTCCAGCAACATCTGCAAATCCCTAGAAAACAACAGTTTGGAAAAGACACAGCAGTACCCACAAAATGCAGATCCCAGATATTAACGCTGCCCTGAAATCATGGAATCCAAGCCTGGTTTGGGTTGGAAGGGACTTTAAAGCTCATCTAGTTCCAACCCCTCCTGCCACAGGCAGGGACACCTTCCACTAGACCAGGTTGCTCCAAGCCCCTGTTCAGCCTGGCTTTGAACACTGCCAGGGATGGGGCAGCCACAGCTTCTCTGGGCAACCTGTGCCAGGGCCTCACCACCCTCACAGGGAAGAACTTCTGCCTAGTGTCTAACCTAAATTTCCCCTCTGTCATCCAGTCTTCACCAGCCTGTATCTGTGCTTGGGGTTGCACTGGTCCGTGCCTCTGGTTGCCTATCTGGAGAAAAGAAGTAATGAGTGGATATTTAATTATCTTAGTATCTTATTATCCTAGTGTCTGCTGATATAGGCATGGAAAACTTAAGTGCAAAGTACCACTAATATTAAGCTATTTTTTTACGGCATTGTTAACACTGCTTTCTGCAAATCATTGCAGTTGACTCATCCCAGCACTCAAATTATTTATGCTGCACATGAAGTATCAATCTGTTACAGTGCAGCACAGATTCAAAGAATAAAATACTCTAGGGAATATGGCATGAAGTTTTAACTAGCTCTAAGTAACAGCTATTGCTGATTATTAACATTACACATTTCAGTAAATTACATTAAAATAATAAAACATTTCAGCAACTGTATTATGTCACATTGTAATATACCAGAAGCAACAGTGCATGCTAGTAATGCACCCAGAAACTACTTTTAAAAATGCAAATAATTTTAAAAGTGGGCCAAATGGAATTAAATTTGAAGGAAAATTATGATGCAAACCCAAGTATTTCCTGCGATGCTTTTTTTAAAAATTGGAACACTTTTTTTTCATTCAAATTCTATTTGTGAACCTCATGGATTTTAAGGAGAAGCAAATCCAAGATCATTCCTGGAACTTTTCAGGAGACTAGAATAGGAAGTGTGGTGCCAAATTCAAACAGTTTTTCCTGCCCACTTGTGTTTTCTTGTGGTTTTGGATGAATACTTCCTGCCTGATACTCCTGGATTATGTTGCTGTACAGGGAAAACTCCTGAAAGGAAGGAAATTCAATAAAAAGCTTGTTGGCCATACTGCTGTGATTTATTTTTATTGCCATTAGATGTAGTAATTCTTTTTTTCTCTTTTTTTTTTTTTTTTTTACTTTGCACATAAAAGATAAAATGTGTTTCTGGCAAAGGGGAAACCAATAAAATCCTTTCTTTAAAGCCCAGGAGAAAAGAGGGCTAATGGCAGCAGCAAGACTGAGGGAGCTGGATAAATCATGGTTAAAGAATTAGAAAATGCTGATCAACCGCTGCATTCCTAGCAAGTGGGAAGCCCCAAGCCTTGCTACCAGAGCACTGTGTAACCATGCAGAAACTTGCTGCTGCAGCAGCAGTGAAGAGCCTCCGCTCCAAAAAAGCAAAGGCAAGTGTTCTGTCTTCCCTTTGGAAACTCTTCAGTTGAGGCTGATGAGCTCTGGCATAGCACAGAGCAGGTCTCCTCTGCAGCAGTGCAAGGATTACAGGTACATTTGTTGAGCAGCACAGAGAAATGACAAAATGAAATGACACACCTGTGTCCTAGGTTGCATCACCAGCAGTGTGAGCAGCAGGTCAAGGGAGGGGTTTCTCCTCCTCTGCTCTGGTGAGATCTCCCTGCAGATCTGGGGCAACAACACAAGAGAGACGTGGAGCAAGGCCAGAGGAGGCCACAAAGATGCTCCAAGGGCTGGTGCTGCTCTGCGGTGGAGACAGGCTGAGAGAGCTGGGCTTGTTCAGCCTGGAGAAGTGAAGGCTCTGGGGAGACCTCAGAGCAGCTTCCAGTGCCTAAAGGGGCTGACAAGGAATCTGGAGAGGGGTTTCTGACAAGGGCCTGTAGTGACAGGACAAGGGGGAATGGCTTTAACCTGACAGAGGGCAGATTGAGATGGGATATTAGGAAGAAGTGAGGGTGGTGAAGCCCTGGCACAGGCTGCCCAGAGAAGCTGTGGCTGCCCCATCCCTGGCAGTGTTCAAGGCCAGGTTAGATGGGACTTGGAGCAACCTGGTCTAGTGGAAGGTGTCCCCTGCCTGTGGTAGGGGGTTGGAACTGGATGAGCTTTGAGATCCTTTCTAACCCAAACCAGTCTGGGATTCTCTGATTCTGCAACGGGGATCCAAAGAAGGGTGCTGGTGGGTCCTAGTGATCTGAGCAGGAGGGCTGACCGAGCACACATGCCCATGCAGCTGCTTTCCCAGACTGGAGATATTCAGGACCAGCTCAGCTCCTCCACATTACTACTTGCCATTTCTTGCAGGTCAGATTACATTAAGCTGCATCTATAGTGCCACTATGTATTTGAGGAAGTTCTGTTCAAATCGATCTCAAAGCTTAAAAAAATATAAATGCATATTTTCTTCTCAATGTCTTTGTTTGTGTTGTCTCCTGTTATCTCCCTGGGTTGCTCTTCTGTGACTCAGTGGAAAACCAGCTCCTGTGATGGCTAACAAAGAGGAGGAGGAAGAGCGAGCTCACTTCAGTAACTCATGACTGTGTTTATTTTTCTCTTCTTTGGGGGATGTATTTTATGACTCTCACTAAACTGTTTACAGAAATTCCAACAGCTAGGCATAAAGTCACTTGTAAGGAAACTGGGCTAAATTAAAACAAAAATGTTGGTCATTTTCCAGAGGAAAAATAGCTCTTTTCTGTGATGTCTGTGCTGCTCTACCCCTCCACCCACATACGGGGGAAGTCAAAATGTGATAATGAGGAGTTGGGTAGGGACAAAGACTGGAAGAACTGTAGCTGTTCTGGAAGATAGGGAAGCTCATTTATCAGTCCATTATTATCAGTCATTTATCCAGAATCATTCTTGAATCACAGAATGGTTTGGGTTGGAGCTGGAAACTGCTTTAAGGTATCCTTGGAGGCTTCCCTCCTCCAGACCAAACAACTCCAGTTTTCTCAGCCTGTCTCCATAGATCCAACATAGAACACATGTACCTGTAATCCTCACTCTGCTTTTTTTCTGGTCTTTAGTTTGAGATCACTGAGGACACAGTCCTACACAAATCAGGATTTACATGAAATGACAGTGTACAGCAACAACAAAACCAATAAAATTCTACTGTGTTGGCTTTCCTGAGTGTCCAGCAGCTCCTCCCAGCTCTCAAGAACTCAAAGACATCTTTAGACATCATCAAATAACTTATTTTCACAGCTTCTTGTTCTTCAAGTGGAGAAACTGAGGCACAGGCAAGCCAAGTGGCTCACTCGATATCACAGAGGGGAAATGGAGTAGGGCCAGCTGTAGAAACTAAAACACCTGTATTACCTGTCTTGCCAAATCACTGGATCCAAGAAAGGCTGATGGAGAGACTCACTCTGAGGCTTTTGTATTTCATCATTCCTACAAGACACTCTTTGTGCAGCATGTGGTAATCACAACATGAAGCCTGTTAAACTGCTCTTTAATCAGCTGTTTATGGTGCTTAGAGAGGGGGCAGACTCAGTTCCCCACTGCAGGCCTTCACCTCTGAAGGGTACTTTGCCATTTCCTTTTACATCACATGCAGGAACTATCGCTTGTTTATGAGTCTTTATTCATTCTTTCAGGGAATGCTAGTTAAACACCAGGTAAGTAAATACATTATCAATGAGATTATTAAATGTTAATGCTGTGTTTCCTAAGGCTTACAAATTTAAATGGGTCACATTACAATGTAGAGGGTGCAGCAAGGAAACTTCTCAATACCACCAACCCAATAATAATAAAAAGTCATGACTTTCAAACGTGGGACTCCTTTGTGAGTCATATGGGAGTGTCTTTTGTTTTCTGCTTCTCACCCCATCAGCGAGAGGGCTCCTGACAGGGAACATCTCCGCTGCAGGATGGATAGTGGTGTGGGAATCACTGCAGTTGCACAGACACAAACTGGTATGTCCACGAGTCTTCATTTATCTAGTCATGGAAGTATAGAAGTATTTCTGGACTAATAACCTGAACCCAAGCTCCAGAGCTCAGATGGGGAGTTGGCTAATGCAGTTAGATCCCATCCAGGCCCAGCTGGTTTACCTTCAGACAATTTGGCTGTCCTTACATGCATCAGGGTAGACCCCATTTATTTTCTTTAGTGAAGACTGAGAGTGTTAGTCAATATCTTGATTTCAACAGCTGGAATGTGTAGAAAAATTATGACAATTGGAACTGTAGCCACAGACAATGCTCTCAGCGGAGATGTCTGCTGGATAAAGCTAGGATGGGTGGAAAACTCATCATTTGAGTCACAACTGGACAACATGAAACCCTAGAGAATGCAGAGGAGGAAGAGTCTCCCACAAACGAGGAGAGAGCCTCAGTGTGGCCTGATGCAAAAGACTATACTTTCACCTGGGGACCATACAGGTCCTCAGCAGTAGACTTGTTCCCCATATGTGGCTGAAGGTCACATCCCAGAGCCTGCAGGATGCTGTGGGTCCTGATGTGTACACTGCTGGTTGGGCATGCTATTGCACACCTCTAACATGACTGAATGTCAGACAAGGGATGCCCCTATGGGCAAGTTACAGGCTTCCAGGAGTACCTGATGTGGGTAAGAGAAGGACAGAGCTGAGAAACCATTTTACTAAATGTACCTAAAAGGCATACAAAACCTCTGGAAAGGGGCTTTTTACAAAGGCATGAAGTTACAGGACAAGGGGGAATGGATTTAACCTGACAGAAGGGAGATTGAGATGAGCTCTTAGGCAGAAGTTCTTCCCTGTGAGGGTGCTGAGGCGCTGGCAGAGGTTGCCCAGAGAAGCTGTGGCTGCCCCATCCCTGGCAGTGTTCAAGGTCAGGTTGGACGGGGCTTGGAGCAACCTGGTCTAGCGGGAAGGTGTCCCTGGCCACGGTAGGGGGTTAGAACTGGATGAGCTTTGAGGTCCTTCCAACCCAAACCAGTCTGGGATTCTATGATAACTGAGCACTATGCAGGCACATTGTTGAGGGGACCTCCTCTGGCAGGACACATGCTTCAAAGGAGAAGACTGGGACATTGCTCCCCATTTCTCACCACCTCATCTCACAGCTTCATGCAGGGGCAGAGGGTGCCTTCAAGCAGGGGAGAGGCTGGGGTAAGAAAAGCAAAGGTCCAGGGAATTCATATGTTTCTTTCTTTTGTGTCTTCCCCCTACAGCACTCTTGGCAGCCAGAGGGGCTCCTCTGTCCTTGGAAAGAATCCAGCTGCCTCTCTAGGCAACGCAACAGAGAGGAGATATTAGAGACCTGGAAACTGGTTTCACTATTTAAGCTGGTCCTTTTCTCTGCTTTGCTCAGAGAGAACTGCACAGCTGGCTTTCCACTGGTGCAGCCAGGGGTTTTACCTTAAGTCTAATTAGAACAATTTCCCTGGCAGTGCAAAAGCTGCACTTTTTTAGGACTTGCTGAAAAGTTTAAGATGTCTCGTGGATATTTGTTTTTAGTAGAAGATAAATTTCACTTTTTTTTTTTTTTCCTTCCGGTAACAATAGTAACCCTACCTTTAGCCTGGCCTTATTTTCCTAGTCAAGCCTGATCCATCCCACTTTTTAACTGGGCCCATCCCAGCACTAAGTGCCTGGAGAACACATTAAAGTGAGGATATTTTTAACAGTGAAGGTATTGAACCCATGGCCCAGATTACCAGAAGGTGATGAAGACTCTCTACCTAAGGGCAGTATCTTTCCAAATCATACATACTTCAAGTACAATTTCATGGCCTGGCAGGATGGCTCAGAAGGAAAGAAAGTCTATGGGAGAAGAGGAGGTGATTTGTCCTTCTCTCTTCTGGAG
This sequence comes from Pezoporus flaviventris, assembly GCF_033815535.1. Taxonomy (NCBI): domain Eukaryota; kingdom Metazoa; phylum Chordata; class Aves; order Psittaciformes; family Psittacidae; genus Pezoporus; species Pezoporus flaviventris. The sequence continues at coordinate 2,641,910 of NW_026892584.1, read as the reverse complement.
AGACACCGAGTTTGGGTTTCCACTCTCTTCTGTTGTGGTACACCAGGGCAGGTTCCTGGAGTTACTGTGAATGGAATTGAACAATATTATTCACTCACCAGAGTGAAGAATATTTTGGCAGCCAGAAGATGGAGAGTTATCAGTATATACGACATGAATATTGTAGGCCATGGGATGTGGCCCTTCAGAAAACCCTACCTGAAAGCAGAGGCACCATTTATCCTTTCATGTGGTAATTGCATTTTGTCTCCCTAAATCACCTCGGCAGTTTCACTTGAAGAGTTTTCTTGAACCTATTTAACTTCTGCCTGAAAAAATGTGTACTTTTTTGTAATGAACACAAATGCTACCCAGATTCCCTCAGGAACAGGCTGCATTCAGGGTGAGCAGGGAGCAGTGGTCTCCCAGAACTGTTCTAATGTGGATGCTATAAGTAGCAGCAACCTGCTCACCACCAGGCAGCTTTGCCAGTTAGAATCAGCCAAGGATCTCACCCCAAGACATGAAAAGCATAGAATCATAGAATCATAGAATAGTTAGGGCTGGAAAGGACCTTAAGATCATCTAGTTCCAACCCACCTGCCATGGGCAGGGACACCTCACACTAAACCATGCCACCCAAGACTTTGTCCAACCTGGTCTTGAACACTGCCAGGGATGGAGTGTTCACAACCTCCCTGGGCAACCCATTCCAGTGCCTCACCACCCTCACAGTAAAGAACTTCTTCCTTATAGCCAATCTAAACTTCCCCTGTTTAAGTTTGAACCCGTTACCCCTTGTCCTGTCACGACAGTCCCTAATGAAGAGTCCCTCCCCAGCAGCCTTATAGCCCCCCTTCAGGTACTGGAAGGCTGCTATGAGGTCTCCATGCAGCCTTCTCTTCTCCAGGCTGAACAGCCCCAACTTCCTCAGCCTGCCTTTATACAGGAGGTGCTCCAGTCCCCTGATCATCCTCGTGGCCCTCCTCTGGACTTGTTCCAACAGTTCCATGTCCTTTTTATGTTGAGGACACCAGAACTGCACACAATACTCCAGGTGAGGTCTCACGAGAGCAGAGTAGAAGGGCAGGACCACCTCCTTCAACCTGCTGGTCACACTCCTTTTGATGCAGCCCAGGATACGGTTGGCTTTCTGGGCTGCAAGCGCACACTGAAGCCGGCTCATGTTCATTTTGTCATCAACCAACACCCCCAAGTCCTTCTCTGCAGGGCTGCTCTGAATCTCTTCTCTGCCCAACCTGGAGCTGTGCCTGGGATTGCTCCGACCCAGGTGTAGGACCTTGCACTTGGCATGGTTAAACTTCATGAGGTTGGCATCAGCTCACCTCATAAGTGTGTTGAGGTCCCTCTGGATGGCATTCCTTCCCTCCAGCGTATCAACCAAACCACACAGCTTGGGGTCATCGGCAAACTTGCTGAGGGCGCGCTCAATCCCACTGTCCATGTCAGCGACAGAGATGTTAAACAAGATCGGTCCCAACACCGATCCCTGAGGGACACCACTCGTTACTGGTCTCCAGCTGGACATTGAGCCATTGACCACAACTCTTTGTGTGCAGCCATCCAGCCAGGTCTTTATCCACCGAGTGGTCCACCTACCGAATTGATGTCTCTCCAATTTAGAGACAAGGATGTCGTGTGGGACAGTGTTGAACACTTCGCATATCCTGCCAGCTGAATTATCAGAACCCACCAGAGGCTGGGTTGTATTTGTATAACTGGTGCTGCTGACCTATCAGTTTTCTTTTATGCCTGTCTGCAGAGCCAGCTTGTCAGGGGCCCTGAGAACATCAGTCTCAGCATAACACAGATTCCTTCCCGTCTTTGCAGTTTACTTTTCATAGGGATGAAAACAAATCCCTAAACTGACTGAGCATTGCCAGGCACCTGACCAGTCTTCTGAATACTTTCAAGAGCCAGGCACAAAATCTGAAATGCTTATTAATGTATTGCTTTGATATTAAAAGCAGAGAGTCACAGATATTAAAAACAGAAAGTCACAGAGTACAGGGGAGATAGGATCCATTCTGTGTGTGGAAATTGCCCAGCTTCATGTTCTACATTGCACTCCAGATTACAAAAACAAAATCCCTGTAGAGTCCCACCAGCCTGGGATCCTTTTTGTGAAACCAACTGTGGTATCAAAGCAATAGGAGAGCTTCCAGATTTCTCTGTTCCAGGCTGAGACAGAAAATTGCCAACATGCCTGCAAGGCAAGGCCCCTGATGTTCCCCTCCCTGCTATGAAATGCAGAGCACCTTAACTTCTTCAGCCCTCCCGCAGACACAGCCAGCTATAAATCCTGCTCTTGGTTGCTGGACTATATCTCATCATGATGGATGCTTTTTTTTTTTTGGTTGAGGAATACAAATCCAACTTGACAGAGCCATAGTCAGTCACACACATGGGCTGTGTCACTGATATATGCATACAAAGCATTCCTAGTGTGGAAATAAAGTGACATGGGCAGGGACACAGGAACAGGGTGTTGCTGCCCCACAGCTGGATGCAGCACTGCAGTGGGGGTCTCACCAGAGCAGAGCAGAGGGAAAGAATCCCCTCCCTTGACCTGCTGCTCACTCTGCTGGTGATGCAGCCCACGACACAGGTGGTTTCTGCAAAGCCAGGATGGTGACTATTTCTCACTATTATGTCAGCAAGTCTGTATGTGCTTGAGGCACCCAACAGCACTGATGCTCCCAGTTAGAACAGTTGCAATCAGATGTCTTGTTAGAAAAGACATTGGCCACAACTGACACATGCCGGCTGTCCCATTTCTTGTGCAGAGACACCGGCCCCCTAGGCCCTCAAAGGGCTTCCTACAATCTGGTGTCCGCGGCCTGGACCCCACTTGGATGCGAGGGTGAGGACGGCAGATTAAGGCTCTGTTTCCCACCACCGATCCAGTCAGGGGCGGCTGCAGAGCAGCGGCGAGGCCGGCGGGAGGAGCTGGTGCGACACGGCCATGGGCTCCCGACGGGGTTTGTGAAGGTGAATGAGGCGAGTTTGAACGTTTTTAACAAAATCCTGGGAGAAAAAAAAAAAAAAAGAGATAATTCCTTTTTCCTTATATTAGTAGAAAATAAACTGCATTCCATCCAACCTGGAAGACTGTGGAGTGGCTGGAAAACTGGGAGTTGTGGTGATACCACAAAAGAGCAGGAAGGGTTGAGGAGATGAGATGGAGAAAAAGGGATTTTTGCTTTTGCAGTGCTGAACATTCTGCATGAGGTGGGTTTCCTTCGCTAAGCCAATTCCAATAACCACTTTGGAGGATAGATTGAAGCAAGAAGTGTTTAATCTGATTTCTCACAAACATGTTTTTCCCAAGAGAGGTCTCCAGTAAAAGGTACAAGAAGAAACAGCCTCAAGCTGTACCAGGGGAGGTTTAGTGGGTATTAGGAAAGATTTCTTCCCCCAAAGGGTGCTCAGGCATTGGAAGAGGGAATCACCATCCCTGGAAGTGCTGAGAGACCGTGTAGATGAGGCTTTTAGTGACATGGCTTAGTGGTGGACTTGGCAATGCTGGGATGAACCTTGGACTTGATGATCTTTGAAGGTCTTTTCCAACCTGGTTCATTCTATGATTCTAAAATACAGGAAGAGCAGAGCGAAGCTTCCTTGCCTTGGGAAGGCAGGAAACTGGGAAAGGGGAATGGGGTGACACAGAGAAGTAGATGGTCTTCGGATTTGCCACTGTACACCCTAAACACCTCAACAGGACAAAATTTGAACAGGAGGGCTGGCTGCCGTTTCCTCGGGTGAGAAATCCCGCGCCCTGCATCGACTCTGCAGGCTTCAAACTTCCTGCCTGGGGAGTTCAAACGCCCGGAAAAGCTGGTCCCACACCGGGGACCTGCGACACTCGTGATGGGCGAGCACGCCGCTCACACCGCTGTGTAAGGACTGTGAACTGTGCTCCCCCGCGTGCAGACACCGGCTGTTCCCTGCCGCCGCCAAGGCGGGAGGAGGCGGAGGAGGAGGCGATGATGCTCTGTGGGGGTATCACGACCGCGGCCACCGGGCTGCCCCTTTGTGCAACCACCTGCCAGCTCCCGGTACCCGGCCCCCCAGCGCCAATCCGCCGGTGACCGCGACGCGACCCCGCCGTGCACCAGCGCGGGGGGCGGCCCCACGAGCGGGCGCGCCGCCTTCCCCCTCCTTTCTTCCTTCCTTCCCTCCCTCCCTCCCTCCCTGTGTCTGCGAGCTCCTTTGTGCTGTGCAGCGGCGAGGAGGAAGCGGCGGTCCGGACTCTCCCGTCCCGCTGGTGGGGGTCTGGCTGGGCCACCCCCGCCTTCAAAATTCGCCTCCGCCCCTTCGACGGGGCATCGCCGCTTTAAGCGGAGGCCCCACGCCGGTAGACGGGGCGGTCCGGGCGCACCCCCCGCTCCCCCCACGTGGTGCGGTGCCCGTGTCTCCGGGCCGCGGCGGGGCTGGGCGCACATAGCGCTGGGCTGACGGCGGGGCTCTGCTGCTCCCCGGGCGGCTGGTGCAGCACGCCCCGGCCGGCCCACGGCCATGCGGCAGTGGCGTGAAGCGACGGGAGTATGAAGCGGGCGAGGCCGAGCCCGCTGCCCGCGCTGGGGCTGCTCCTGCTGGGCACCCTGCCGGCGCTCTGGACGGTGCTGCTGCGGCGGGAAGCGGCAGCGGAGACTGAGGCACCGGAGCCGCGGGACTGGGGCCGCTCCCCGGAGGCGCGGGGCGAGCCCGGCGGCGGGAGGCAGAAAACTTTCCGGGCGCTGCTGGCGGCGAGCCGGGAGGAGCGGGACGAGCCGGCCGCGGGGTCGCCGGTGGAGCGGGGCATCTTCTGGAGCCGTGAGCTGGAGGAGCAGGTGCCACGGGGCTTCGCGGCGGAGGAGGCGGCGGCGTGGCTGTCTGCCGCCCGCACCGCACGCGTGTCCTCGCTGGAGCGGGGCGGCTGCGGGCGTAGCTCCAACCGGCTGGCGCGGCTGTCGGACGGGAGCCGCGCCTGCGTCCGGTACGGCATCAACCCGGAGCAGATCCAGGGCGAGGCGCTGTCCTACCACCTGGCCGGGGTCCTGGGCATGCAGGAGAGACTGCCGCCCATGGCCCTCGCCCTGGTGGAGGCCCGCGGGCGGCGCTGGGAGCCGGTGCGGGAGGAGCTGCGCGGGTCGCCCTGGGCCGAGGGGGCCGTGGTCAGCCTGACGCGCTGGGTGGACAACCTGACCGCTGTGGTGGCCCCAGCGCCCTGGGGTTCCGAGGCGAGCGCCGGGCGGCGGCTGCAGCCGCTGTCGGCGGGGGAGCTGGGCGGGCTGCCGCGGTCGCAGCTGGTGGAGCTGGTGCAGTGGAGCGACCTGATCCTCTTTGACTACCTAACGGCCAACTTCGACCGCCTGGTCAGCAACCTCTTCAGCCTGCAGTGGGACCCAAGGGTCATGCGTCGCGCCACCAGCAACCTGCTCCGCGCCCCCGACGGCGGGCTCGTCTTCATGGACAACGAGGCGGGGCTGGTGCACGGCTACCGCCTCCTCTCCATGTGGGACCCCTACAACGAGCCGCTGCTCCGCTCCGTCTGCGTCTTCCGCGAAGGCACGGCGCGGCGGGTGGCCGAGCTGCATCGCCGCCGGAGCGCCGCCGCCGAGCTGCGCCGCCGGTATCGGGCGCGGGAACCGCTCTGGGCGCGCCTCGGCTTCCTCTCGGAGCGGCAGGCCGAGCTGCTGCAGGCACGGGTCGACTTCGTGCACCGGCACATTTCCCACTGCCGCGCGCAGGCAGCTGTGCTCTAACCGGCCCGGGGCCGGCTGCCCGCACCGCCCGCTTCCGGCCCTCTCCGAGGGAACGGGACGCTCGCCACGGGTGGATGCTACTCCGGGCTCGGTGCCCCGTAACCGCCGGGACGACCGGGTGTGACACTGCCGGGGTGGGGCTGGGGGGAGCGGGTGCTCGCGCTCGGGTGCCTATAGTAACGGGATCCCTGTCTGCTGGGGCAATTCATCCGTGTTTGTCAAGCCCTCTGAGGGTGCACGGTGCTATCGGTATGAGTGTAGCGGAGTAAAGCTTCGGGGCTCTGCTCACAGAGCCTGAAACAGAGGGTTAGCGTCCTTCACGCTTTCGGTGCATTCGCCTTCTTAAGAGACCCTGACGGAAAGCTGTCTTCTTTGGATCGGAGTCAACTACCTGTTTCTTCCAAAGGAGGCAGGCGGAAACGTCTTTTTTATATGTTATCCCTTTTGCAACAGCATATTTAAGTATGAATGTTGATATTCATAGACCAAGATTGCACAATAGAGGAGTCCCTAACTAGCAAAACTGCCCTATTTATGAAGCTTGTTTCTTACCGATTTTCTTTAATGAGAGTTAAATCTAGTTGAGAAGTGTATAGAAAGTCCATATTCCATTAGTTCTTAGTCTTTGTTGTGGATGCATCTGGTTGAACTTCATAGAATCATACAGTCACAGACTGGTTTGGGTTGGAAGGAACCTTAAAGCTCATCCAGTTCCAACCCCCTGCCACGGGCAGAAACACTTTCCACTAGACCAGGTTGCACCAAGCCCCATCCAGCCTGGCCCTAAACTGTTAAACTGTGTCGATTCTTAAACACTCCTTTGTTGTCATCATCATCATCGTTTCATCTGAACAGTGAAGTAACTGACCCATGGGTGACCCAAGAGGATCTCCCAGGTTTTATAAACATTGCTGTGTGATAAGACTTTGATGCAATAGTTAAAATGGAGGAAAACCTGTTTCATGCACTTTACTTTGGCTTTTTAATTTTTTTTATAAAAGAAGACCCTTTTATTTTACAAAGTCTGCCTTTTATGTACATTCTATACGTTCATAAGCTTTTCTGTAACATACTAAAGAAACTGATATTTCAGTAAAGTGTGCTAATGTTTTGCCTTCCTTGTCCTGAATGCTTGCCCAGGCTTTGCCTGGGAAGCGTGCACCTCCTTGGTCTGCCCTGATGTGACTGTTGTGTACTTCAGCTGAATAGACTTCTGTTTGTTTCTTAAAGCCTGAAATGAACCACCTTGACTAGCACTGAGGTAACCAGAGCAAATACTTTCAGCAAACTGATAGAGATGGTGTGAGCTTAGCCATGATCAGCGTCTTTGGTGCTGGGATGGGTACCAACCTCCTAATACAGGTCACATAAACTGTTACTATACCAGAAACAACTCTGGAGGTGGCAAATGCTATCAGTGGGTGTTTATACATGTTCTCAGTCATAGAATCATGGAATGGTTTGGGTTGGAAGGAACATTAAAGCCCATCCAATTCCAGCCCCTGCCATGGGCAGGAATACCTCCCGCTAGACCAGGTTGCTCCAAGCCCTGTCCAACCTGGCCTTGAACACTGCCAGGAATGGGGCAACCACAGCTTCTCTGGGCAGCCTGTGCCAGGGCCTCACCACCCTCACAGGGAGGAACTTCTTCCTAAGGTCTCATCTCAATCTCCCCTGTCAGTTTAAAGCCATTCCCCCTTGTCCTGTCACTACAGGCCCTTGTCAAAAGTCCTCTCAGTGGGTGTTAGAGCAGTTCTCAGTCCTCTCCTCCCACTGTTAGCTTTGTGATGGGGGTTGAGGCAGAACTGAAGAGTAGGAAAGCTTTTCAATCTTGCTGAAATGGTGGTGGGGTTTTTTCCTTACAAAAGTTTTACTCTAGGTGGGGTGAAGAGGTAATAGTGGGTGTAGAAAATGAGTTCATCTCTTGTTTGCTTTTTTACATATACCAGTGTTCACAGAAGAGGCCATTGTATGGCTCAAAATACAGCCAGAATAATAATAAAGGATAAACCCCAAATACTAGTGTATGTCCTGCTATAATCAAACAGAAGCATAATCTCTTCTGCATGTGGAGAGATGCCTCTTAATGAGGGCAGCACCCCACTCAGTGGTTGCTGTGCAAGTAGGGGCTGTCTTCAGTACGTCAAGTGCTAACATTCCCCGGAACTCAGAGAGGGCTGTGCATTGATACCTGCAAGAGGTCTTTGGTCTGTTAATAATCATTTAAACTTCACTTAACAATTTGCTTTGGCCATTAAACTGTTTTCCTTTTATATTTCTTTTTTTCAATAGGACAACAGTTTTACAAACAACTCAAAAGTTAATGGTTACTGAGCTGTATGAGATACTGCAACTGAATGTGTGAGTATTTATTTTAAAACATACCAGCAGCCTCCAAGAGTAGCTTCCATTCAATTGCTTAACTGACATGGGGCTCTATTGAACTCATCTTTATAGTTCACTGCATTTATCTCTCTGAACAATACACAGAATCCCATGTGACATTCCTTTGTCATTTACATGACAATACACAACTTAACTGTAATTCTTAATTCTTCCTTAGTGTTGCTGTGCAACTTGAATGCAGCAGCTCTGTCGCATTCACCTAATGAAAATCCATTTAAATAATGAAGTGCTGGCATAAATTTTAAACCACTGTGAAGAGCAAACCGCTGTGTCACAAACATCTCAGCTGTCATTACAGCACAACTGTAGGTTTTGATGGCTAATAGAAAATAAATCTCCTTTGCAGTGTCTTTAGAGCCACAGCCTAGATAATTACACCTTTTGAGAAGGAACATGGGTTTCTCTTTGGTGTTTGGTGACTACCTCAAGTTGTATGTAGGTTGCATGTTCAGAAATGGAGTTATAGATAGGTTGCATGTTCAAAAATGGCATATTTGTAGGTTGGTGTGAAACCAGAGATGCTATGCTAGGGAAGCTGTGCCCTCCTGGAAAATGGGTTTATTAAAAGAGGATGGAGAAAACTAGCATGGATGGGTGACGATACTTCACTTAGTTGATGCATTTTACTCTTCTGGTGCAGATCATCAGCTTTTATGCCAGAGACATCTTTGAATTACCGTCACATTAAGGAAAACTTACTTTCTCCCGTGCAATTTCTTTAAGGCAAACTGCCTTGTAAATCAGTGTTCTGGTACATTTTTTGCGTGCCATTTTCGCTGTATATGCTGCCTGATACGTGATTATCTTCCTTTGGAACCAAGGGATGAAACTCTGTAATACTAAGTAATACTTAGTATAATTCCAGCGGTGCTTACTTAAGTCGCCTTTCTTCCAGTGGAGTGTCCTTTGAGTTACAGTAATCAGAAAGGCAAGGAAGAACATTGCTTATTTGAGAAAAACTGGAGACCGTTGTTGAGTGGTGTTCCTCAGGGGCTGGTGCTGGGACTGGCACTATTCAGCATCTTTGTCAGCAACATGGACAATGGGATAAAGTGCACCCACAACAAGTTTGCTGATGACACCAAACTGTGTGATGTGGTCAGCATACTGAAGGGAAGGGATGGGATCCAGAGGCACCTGGACAGGCTGGGAAGGTGGGACTGTGCAAACCTCATAGACTTCAACAAGACCGAGTGCAAGGTCCTGCACCTGGGTTGGGGTGTCCCAAGCACAACTGCAAGTTGAGTGAGATTGGATTGAGAGCAACCATGAGAAGGGCTTGGGGGTGCTTGGTGATGAGAAGCTCCCCATGACCCAGCAGTGTGCTCTCGCAGCCCAGAAACCACCCATGTGCGGGGCTGTGTCACCAGCAGCGTGTTCAGCAGGTCAAGGGAGGGGATTCTCCCCCTCTGCTCTGCTCTGGTGAGACCCCCCCAAGCAGTATTGAGTCCAGCTCTGGGACCCCCAACATAAGAGGGATGAGGAGCTGTTGGAGTGAGTCCACAGGAGACCACAAAGATGCTGCGAGGCCGGAGCAGCTCTGCTCTGGAGACAGGCTGAGAGCTGGGCTTGTTCAGCCTGGAGAAGGCTCCAGGGAGACCTCGCAGCAGCTTCCAGTGCCTAAAGGGGTTGACAAGAATTCTGGAGAGGGGCTTTTGACAAAAGCCTGTAGTGACAGGACAAGGGGGAATGGCTTTAACCTGACAGAGGGCAGATTGAGATATCAGGAAGAAGTTCTTCCCTGTGAGGGTGGTGAGGCCCTGGCACAGGTTGCCCAGAGAAGCTGTGGCTGCCCCATCCCTGGCAGTGTTCAAGGTCAGGTTGGACGGGGCTTGGAGCAACCTGGTCTAGTGGAAGGTGTCCCTGCCTGTGACAGGGGGCTGGAACTGGATGAGTTTTAACGTCCTTTCCAACCCAAACCATTTGGTGATTCTGTGATGACTTTAGGACCTGGAAGTTGTGATTACAATGTTGTTCTTGATAGCAGGATCAGCTGTTTCTGGCTGTGCATTGCAGGCAGCTCAGCACTGCCTTACCTGAGGCTCAGGGAATCAGTTGCACAACTTGTATCAGGAAGGGGCTGTAGGGTTCTAGGCCTCACTGAGCAGATAACTTAAGGTTGCACTTAACTCCCCACCTCGTTTCACAGGCTTCCAGTGAAGTATGTGCTTACAGCTTGACTGCACTGGTTCCTTAGTCAGATGTGGGCTGTTGCACAGACCTGAGAAGAGTCCTGACAAGGTTGTGGGGAAGGAGGGGCGTTGGCAGCATGCTGTGCTGTCTCTCCTAGGTGTGAGACAGGTCTGGTTTTCAGCTCTGTGGAGTCTCACGTACTTAACTGATAACGTTAGCTTCAGAAGAAAGGGAATAAAAAAGGAAGAAATACCTGGAGGATGTTGTAATTTGAATGCACTTAATTCAGCCCCATATTCCTTCATGCTTCCCTGGTTACACTCAGAATGCCTCCCACAAATTTTTTCTTTCACTGGAATCTAAGGAGGCGTGCAGGATAAGGGTTTATTGCTGCTCCCAGCTTGAGTTCGTAGTCCCTGGGATGACTATGACCTCCAAACCCTACTAGTGTGAAGGAAGAACTGAGTTCACTGTTTCTGAGAACTACCTAAGGGGCATCAAAATGGTGCCTGCAGTGGCTAAAATGCATAAAACATCTCATCCCTGCACCCCCAGGAAGCCCTGGAGAGCAGGGTCTGTGTATTCAGTGGGTTTTCCGCTTACTGAGAAAAGCAAGTCTGGCCTTTGCAGCATAATTCTCCTTTGCTTTTGTTTGCTTGTATCTGAAGTAATTTGCAATCCGAATTTATTTTCCTTGTGTGTTTCCCTTTCGGAATTTCCCTCGCTGCTTGGGAGGTTCTTCCCAGGCACAGAGTCCGTTTGCCTCTCACACAAAAGCAGCTGCCATGGGGTTGGAGCTGGCTCCACACTTCCCTCCTGGCTGAGGCCATGTCACCCAGTCAAAGACGTGAAATACTCTGGCCCAGTGCAAGGCAGTGAAAATAGTTAGTTACATTTGACTTACCGGGCATACAGCATGCTTTCCACATCACCAGCATAGTTTTTGTTGTTTGCTTTCCCCTTTGAAGTTGGGTACATTTTTTAATGGTAATAATACTTCGAATTATCTCACTGACATAACTAAGTGGTCCTGGCTTGGATATGAGCTCCTATTAACACTTGATCCCATTCTGCATGTTATTCCTACTTTGCTACCACAGCATAAAATTTAATCAGTGCTCCAGAGCTGTGCTCCCTGGGTTTAACATGGCGAAGGTCCCATGAGGATAGGAAGCGGCACGGTAAGAACTGTCTGATGGAGCCTACACCCCCTGCGACTCCCAGTGACCTAGAAAACCTTTTATCTTGCTGTCTCAGGTCTAATGTAGCTGTCGCCACTGAAGTAGTAGCAGAAGTTACTTCCCAGCACAGTGACTTATGTCCACAAAGAGTAATTTGTTGTGAATCATCCGGTGGTGTAACAAACATTACCAGTCCCTGTTTAACTCAGTGTACTTTGCATATGAGGCAGGAACAAGGTGTTATACCTGTAGCACCTTAACCCTCTCTCGTACTGTGGCTGTACTAGTTCAAGGCACAGGATGAGCTTATGGAAAAGAAGCACTCACACTGGCCCACATGAACTGGGAGTGCTGCTATGTGCAGGCCAGAAAGGGGCTGTGCAGATGAAGGAGAGTAATCCCATCTGAAAGCAAGCCAGTGCTGCACTCAAGGAAACGAGCTCTGGCCGCGTTATTGGGGAATGTATGACAACAGTAAGACAACAAAGAGGGTCTGATGCTGCAATTGGACTGACTGTTTTTGACTGATCCTGCTATTCATAGAATCACAGAACCACAGAGTGGTTTGGGTTGGAAGGGACTTTAAAGCTCATCAACTTCCAACCCCTTGCTGTGAGCAGGGACACCTTCCACTAGACCAGGTTGCTCCAAGCCCCATCCATCCTGGTCTTGAACACTGCCAGGGATGGGGCAGCCACAGCTTCCCTGGGCAACCTCTGCCAGGGCCTCACCACCCTCACAGGAAAGAGTTTTTTTCAAATAATATCTGTATGTACATTTTTTCCTAATTCACAGAGGGTTTGGGGTCGGTGTGTTTCTGGGTGAGGAGCATGGCTGGGAAGGACCCCCTCTCTGCTCCCACTCACTGCTACCTGTGTTCCCCAAGAGCACATGTGAAAGTTAATAGTACTGTCTGTCTGAACTTAGCCAAAGCTGATTTTCCTCTTTTAACTGAGAAGTAGCTGAAGGGCTTTTTTCCTGAAGGTATCTCACAGAAAGCCAAAGGCAGCTGTTAAAGAGTGCATATCTGTTCAACCACCCCTCTCCTCAACCTCATCTTCTGCCAAAGCCTTCTCCCCTCATGGCTGGGATCTTAAATAATGCCTTCCCAAAAGGACAGACAGGAATTTACCTCAAGTGATCCTAGAACACAATTGTAACCCAATAGGGAGGTGAGGAACAACCACTTTTTATACCAGCATCTCCCACTCCAGCACAGAAGAGGGGTATTTCTGCACATCATATGTTTCAGTCACAGGAGTCATAATTTTTTAATGTTCCTGCCTTGCCGGTTTCCTTTTTGTGTCCTGCTGTGGGGAAAAGGGCATTAATAAACTATGGTTTAAGGTTGTCACTGTGATTTTTTTCTATCCATAGATGATTTCTTCTAGACAAGCTATGAGTCTGCTTGCAGAATTTATTTGTTCAAGTGACTGCAGTTCGTTAATTGGCTTTGGTTTAGCTGGGTCCCCTTCATTATCCCCAAAGGTTTCCATATACTTTATTATGTTCAAGCTAAGGAAAAGTAATTGCTTCCTTTGTTTTGTTAAAGACATACAGGATTTGCTCATCTGACGAGTTATTTTCTATTTTTTAACGGTGCAGTGCAAAATCAGGTGGCATACATTATGGATGAACCTGGATGCAAGGATCTGGAGCATACAAATAGTATTATTTTCTTTCACACCAGCTACCCAGCAAGGCAACTGCTCAGTGGAGATATTCCTGGTTTGATAGCCACCAGAGGTCCAAACTAGCCCTCGGTATGCAATTTATTAAATGCAAGTAACAGGCTAAATTCTGGGCTTGTTACCTGCAGGGGTAAGAGCATGACTTTGCCTGCAATTTGGATGCAAAAGCTGGTAATGTGTACATCCGTGAGGAGTATTATGTAAGATACGCTTTGTCCTGCTTTTAGGGTGGGTGAAATTGGTGCTTCCTGTTCCTGTCTTTGCCAGCTGAGAGAGAGGACTGCTGGAAACCTGGCTAACCAGAGCCTGCTGCGAGGGTCAGGGTGGCAGGAGGTTTTATGAGCTCCTCTATCAAGGGATATTTGAAGTTGAGCCAGAAATAAGGCAGTCGTCTCCTGGCTCATAAAAACCATTACCTGTGTAGAGATTCATCAAAAGTAGCAGCAAAGAATTGAAAAAAATGTTCAAACTGGGAATGTCATACCAGGTCCAGCTGTGTTACTTTAGAGGCTCATGGAAGTGATTAGTAGGTGGCATTGAGCCCTTCCCTCCCCAACAGCCTGGCGCAGTGGAGAGGGAGACAGAAACATCCTGGAGACCAGCACAACGCACTGTAACATGCTATCATTGACAAATGCTAAGGCTCCTGAAACCCCAAACGACAGAGGCCAGTGCAGTTTTTTACACCTCCATCCAAGCCAAAGCAGAGGAGCTGCTAACCAGGCTCTTCAGGTGCCTGTCAGCTGTGAACAAAGGATCACAACCAATGGATGATTGACAGTTTTCTTACCAGTCAGTCATTTATTACAGAGCTGATGTGTGTCTGACTTTCTGAGGTTAAGTGGTTGGAGCTGATACAGGTCAGTTGAGTTCTCCTGTTTTTCTTTAAGAAGAAAACCAAGCCATTTCCCTTTCTTATGTTTTGATTAGTGCTTCAGATGATTAAACCTGTTAGAAATGTAATTTACTTGTCAGTGAATAGTCTAGGTGGTTATTTTGCTTGTATTTTGCTCCTCCTAGTCAAGGCATATAAATGAGGCGCTTTTTGTCAGTAATGAGCCTCCAGGCAGTTTCATTTTCTAGACCTCTCCTACATAATCAGGACACAGCAGTAACTGTACTGTAGACCCTACAATTGGCATTCCTTGTAATTAAGCTATTCCCATAAAAATCAGTAAAATTATTTCTTCATATATTTTGTAAAAGGGAATATTTAGGATTTTCTCCATGTGAATCTTAACAAACCGGGCTACAATTTTTTTCCTCAAAATGTCAGGTTTAGCTCCTTTATGCCAAGGGGAGAACAGACAAGTACTTCATGCAGCAGCAGCTATCTCCTACAACACAGCACAGCAATGCCATCTGTCTTAACAGTGCTCTTGGTGACATCAGGAAAGCTGTCTCTGATCAAAGAGGCATACCACAGGTAGGCTACACACTGAATTATGGATCTAAAGCTTGGTTGCTTCATGGGTGATGTACTTTCTCTCTGTTAAGGTATGGGCAGTTTGGGATAGTACGTAGATCGTGGATGCATATGCGGATGCAGCAATTGATGTGAATCAGGACACTGGTGAGTGCAAGTGCTAGAGAGGCTTTGTCTCTGGAAGAAGACAAATCTCAGGGGCCTTAGAGCAGCTTTGAGTACCTGGAGGGGCAGACAAGAAATCAGGAGGGGGGCTTTTGACAAGGGCCTGCAGTGACAGGAAAAGGGGAAATGGCTTTAACCTGACAGAGGGGAGACTGAGATGAGACATTAGGAAGAAGTTCTTCCCTGTGAGGGTGGTGAGGCCCTGGCAGAGGTTGCCCAGAGAAGCTGTGGCTGCCCCATCCCTGGCAGTGTTCAAGGCCAGGTTCGATGGGGCTGGGAGCAACCTGGTCTAGTGGAAGGTGTCCCTGCCTGTGACGGGGGTGGGAACCAGATGAGCTTTAAGGTCCCTTCCAACTCAAACCAGTCTGTGATTGTATGATTATCTCCAGCACAACCATCTCCCTTCTGCCTCCTTCTCCTCCCACCCCCTTCAGTTGAAAATAGATCTTAAAGCCACAGAGCAACCCAAAGCATCTTCAGGGAGGATCAAAACAGATGGTCTGGGAAGCTGTAAGGTCTGTGCTAACCCCACGTGTAACTCTCATCTGGCAGCTGGTGCAGGGGATGGAGCTCAGCTCCTCCACCATGTCTGCACCATGCCACAGCTCTGCGCTCTGGCTGCATGCATGGAGCATAGCTTCATGCTCACCGTGTTGCTGGCTGTGCTTGTGACCAGGAGCCAGGACAGCACAGCTCTTGTCTGACACAAGTGGGAAGCCCAATGCACAGTTTCTAGCAAGTACTGAGTGGCAAAAAACTTGTGTCTGTTTGCTAATGAAAGGTATTGCCTTGCTCCAGACTTGGTGCTTCCCCCTGCCAGGATCATCCTCAGCACTTCAGCAGCTAAAGTTGCTCTTGAGACAGTGTCATGGTTTAAACCCAGTCAGACAGCTTGTTCACTCACTACCCCCCCTTCTTTCCCTCCCCCTACTCCCAGAGGGACAGACAGGAGAATCGAAAAGAATGCAACTCCCACGGGTTGAGATAAGAACAGTTTAGTAACTAAGGTATAACACAGATCACTACTGCTACCACCAATAATAATAATGATAAAGGAAATAACAAGGGAAGAGAATACAACACGTCACCACCAGCCGACTGATAACTCGCCCCCCCCCCCCCCCCCCCTCAGCCCGACCAAGCTCTGACCGATACCTCCTCCAACCCCGCAGTCCCAGCCCTTCTGGGTAACTCTCCATTACATCCTGAGCATGACGTGCTGTGGTATGGAATAGCTCTTTGGTCAGTTTGGGTAAGGTGTCCTGTCTCTGCTTCCTCCCAGCTTCCCCTCCTCCCTGGCAGAGCATGAGGCTCACAAAGTCCTTGGCCAAACCAAAACATCCTTGTTATCAGCTCTGTTCCCGAGCTGAAAGTCAAAACACTGCACTGCACCAGCTACCAAGAAGGAGAAACATGACTGCTACTGCTGAACCCAGGACAGGCAGAGGGTTTCAGACTTCAGAGCTGGGGAGCGAAAGCAGAAGGATTCATCGGGAAGCAGGGAGAGGCTGCAGCTGTGTGCTGCTGCCCAGCCTTGGCTGCTTTGTTGTCCCTGCTGGTGGAAAGGCTGGGACAGAGGCACTGCCAAAACGTGTGGTGAGATGGCTGCTTCCACCAGGGACTCAGGAGAGTCCAGCCTGCAGGAAGGAACATGCTCCAGTGAGCTCATCTGTTCCAGTGGCACTTAAAATGCTTAAATCTTTATTTATGACAGCATGGCACGTTTGAGTGCCTTGCCACAGGCCATATGGTCACTAGCAAATACCACATCTGGAAAGAGAACGTGAGCATATTGACCCCTCGCCCTCTTCAAACTGTTCAGCTCCTTTTCTATGTCATCTAGACTATGTTTTCCTACCCTCCCCTTGCTGCAGGTTCTCAGACACCACAGATACTTGCACATGCTGGCACACATTATACCATACACAAGATAAGCATGAGGCACACCACCTCCTCTTTGCTACTCTGGGCGAGGAAGACCTAGCCATGCTTACACATAGAACCCCAGCAACACCAGATAGGCTGGTAAGGAACACATGACATGCTATTTTGTGATGAAATGCAAATAAGTGTTTTCTTCATTGTAATTTTTCAAACTGGTGTCAGTTTAATGATATCCATCCTTTCAACTATCGGTATGTTCACAGTCATCAAGAGAATTTCTTCTCAGAAAGAAAAGTGTACTCACTGAACAACTTTAAAAATTACCTGGCCTGATACGCATTACTCACAAAGCTCATTAACATTTCAGTTCTCAGTTTGCATAATAGCTGAAAAATATAGGTCTGCCAGATGGAGTCTTTTGTGCATTAGAAATGACAGGATTTTGACTTCTAACATTTCAGATGTGCATAAATCTTCCTGAAATTGTTGTTAAAGGGCAAATATAAGAAAAGCATTTATAACATCTCTGTACAACTGTCGAGGAGCTGAGATATAGCATGGGTAGATAATAAATTATAATCATAGAATCATGGACAGGTTTGGGTTGGAAGGGACCTTAAAGCTCATCAACTTCCAACCCCTTGCTGTGAGCAGGGACACCTTCCACTAGACCAGGTTGCTCCAAGCCCCATCCAACCTGGCCTTGAACACTGCCAGGGATGGGGCAGCCACAGCTTCTCTGGGCAGCCTGTGCCAGCGCCTCACCACCCTCACAGGGAAGAACTGCTGCCTAAGATCTCAATCTGCCCTCTGTCAGGTTACAGCCATTCCCCCTTGTCCTGTCACTACAGGACCTTGTCAAAAGCCCATCTTCAGCTTTCTTGTCCACTCCTTTAGGCACTAGAAGCTGCTCTAAGGTCTCCCAGGAGCCTTCTGTTCTCTAGGCTAAAGAAGCCCAGCCCTCTCAGCATCAATCTTTAGATCTCAGGATCCCAGAAGACAACAGATGTAGGCATGTGAGCTATTGATGCCATGTTTGTGAAGAACAGAATGATATAGTATAAATATGTGGAAAAGGATGTAATTCATCTGGACACTGAGGAGTGCCTGTAGTTGGGTTATTCCATTAAATCCACATTGCTGCTCTTTGAGGCATGTGGCACACCAGAACTGTGGGAGAAATATGAGATGCCCCACCCCTGGCACTGTTCAAGGCGAGGTTGGACAAGGCTTGGAGCAACCTGGTCTAGTGGAAGGTGTCCCTGCCCATGGCAAGGGGTTGGAACTGGATGAGCTTTAAGGTGCCTTCCAACCCAAACCGGTCCACCATTCTATGATGTACGATTCTACGCCAAATATGTCACATTAAAACGAAGTTATAATCATATCACAGCTTCCATTTTTTTCCAGTTATGCCCGAGTCTCACACTTCTAACCCCAGGACTGTGGTACCTTTACACTGAAGCCTGTCTGGCGCTGTTGGAAACCAAGGTGAGCTCTGCAGCATGGCTGTGCTGCTCCTGCATGCTCAGGAACCTGTCCCCAGGCAGAGGCACAGGGGAAGCCAGGCAGCAGGAGCGAGAAGCGCACAGGCAGTGTGAGCCGCCAGCTGCCAGCTCAGGGGAAGCTGGTCCCCTGGGGTCACAAACACGAGCCCTCCTGCCCATGGCAGATGGCTCCTGCCAGCCCAAAGCATCCAGAACACCTCTGAGGTGAAAGCACGCTGCTCCCTGCACAGCATGGCAAGCAGAGGAAAACCTGTGCCCATGTCTTGGCAGCTCTGGTGTAAGGTTCACCTCAGCTCACCTTCACCTTCTATGCAATATTTGCTAGGGATCACCCATCACTGGCCTTGCTTTCCTGCCAACTTAGGTGCACTGGCTCTGTCAATACTATGCAATGTGTCCTTGGCTTCTATGTTCTTTTTTTCCTTTCTGTAATATGAGGACAATAAAGGACTTGCTACAAGCCCATCAACTTGTCTGCAACACAAGGCCATATTCTCATCCTCTGCCATGGAGGAGCTGAAATGCCAAATTTATACTTTTGAGAGAAATGGAGGTGAGATTGCAGTCAAATTACCTGTTACTGCCGTCACACAGTGTGGGGGAGCAGCCACTCCCTCACTTTGGTGTATTTATTACCTGTAAATGAGAGTTAAAGAGAGTTTCGGTGAGGCACCCCATGGGCTGTGGGTCTTGTGCAAAGGCAGAACAGAACCGTGAAACATTCCCATCACTCCCTCTTCCACCCAGCTGAGGCAGCATTAGGGGCCACCAGGCCTCCACCTGCAGACCTAATCACCCCCATCAGCAGCCCATCATACCTACCAGTGTGTTGCAGCTAGCACACCTCTACCTTGTTAATCTCATCACTGTATATCTCAGCTTCATTTCTGCAGTGTCTTGCTGCCTTGGCTAGTCATCAGCTGCAGCATCTTTGGGTACATTATCACCAAGTAACCAGAAAGAAGCTCTGTGCTGCTGAAGCTTTTTAGGCCAAGCTCCTGCTCTTTAGGTACCATTTACTCAAGAGTGCCAGGCTTGCAATGTGCAGGTATCAGTCTGCACAGTAGTTACTCTGATGGGAAGCACCAGCCCTTCTTGGGTTGTCTCTGGACTTGTTCATAGCAAGTAGTGCCCCCTCCCACTCTGTGGCTGGCCTGACCCCTCATGTGGGCTCTCCTTCCCTTAGCAGGAGTACACACAGGCTCACAAAGTGCCTGGTTCAAAGTCCTCCCTGAAGAGCAGAGCTTTAAAATTGAAACTTGAAACTGCTGGAGTGAAGGAGTCAGTGCCTTGCTGTATATTAGCGTAGGTATGTGCGCTTGCTGGGGCCACAGTAATGAATTGGAAAGATTTGGGATTTCAGTGCTGGTTTTCATTGTGGATACACGTGCAGCTGGGAAATTATTTTTTCACTGCTTTGCTGCTGGGGTAGGAGCTGCGATTTTAAAAACATGGTTCATAATGATTGTAAAATTAAACCATGTGAGAGATGTTTTATGCATTTTACTCACTCTGTGATTGTGTAAATAAACCCCTGAGGACGCAGGAGAAGAAAATCAGGTCATTTTATGCTGTTAACTACCTAATTTAATTACTGTTCAACCCAACTCCAGAATAATTGGGTTTCAATAAAAGGAAATAAGTATACTTTTGTTAAAATAGAACTGAAATCTTTCTGCATAGGTGAGGTTTCTTAAGTGCATTGCATTAAGGATTCCATATGACAGATTTGCACCCGGAGGCAAAGCCAGTTTCCTCCCCTCCCCTCTTTCCCTGAAACCCCAAGTCTTTTCACATCAAGTATTTAATTTTCCTTTGTGCAGGATAATCTGATAGGTAAAGTATGTGTTGCCATGGATGCAAAACTGAAAGCCTATTGATCCTCCCCTTATCCAGGTAGATTTCAAGCAAGATATTTAACATCAGAGGGCACTATGGCATGTATGGCAAGACAGAGACAGATTGAGGCAGGGAGAAACAACTTCAAAATTGAAGTTCCTGTAGTTTGAAAACGTCTCATTGAAATAAAGCAAATCTTGTGCCCCCTGGGGAGTTGCTGGACTTGTTCTCCATGTGCTCAACAGCATTCCTCTGATAGCACTTAGTTTTCTTCTTCCCCTCCTCCATGTGCCTTCCACCATGCAAACAGAATGGAGCATTCCCATTTCCCACCCATCCCCACTCAGATTTGACCTATGGTCTGGATAAGTAATATTTTGAGAATGCCCCAGATTAAGGAGCAATGGCGTTTTAAATACCATAGGAGAGTGGTGTGAAAAATCAATGCCTAAGAGTGCTGCTGGAGGATCCCCTGCTGCTGAATGACCCAGCGGGGTCAAACTGCTCATCCATCTAGAGCAAGAAGGTAGGAAGAGACACACAGCTGCTCAAGGGTTGGGCATTTCTGGAGATGACACCTCTGCCTTCATGTTTTCCTCTTGCAGCAGGTGAGGCCACGCACCAAGTTTTCATGTACAGCACACAGGGTAGAGCCTAGAACTGCAGACCAGTAACAATCACAGAATCACAGAATGGTTTGGGTTGGAAGGGATCTCAAAGCTCATCCAGTTCCAGCCCCCTGCCATGTGCACGGACACCTCCCACTAGAGCAGGTTGCTCCAAGCCCTGTCCAACCTGGCCTTGAACACTGCCAGGGATGGGGCAGCCGCTGCTTCTCTGGGCAACCTGTGCCAGGGCCTCACTACCCAGTCATCTTGCAAGAGTGTGATAGTGCTGGAGAGGGACACAGGAGGTGTGTGTTACAAACAATATGCTTCAAAAGCAGCTTACAATGTTCTCCTGGCTTAATTTCAACCTTGGTTTTTAGTAAATATTTGCCATCATTTTGTATCCTTTCCTTTCAGCAGCAGTGTCTTTATATCAGAGCATCGATTTGCCACTGAATTAC
Organism: Pezoporus flaviventris; assembly: GCF_033815535.1. Taxonomy (NCBI): domain Eukaryota; kingdom Metazoa; phylum Chordata; class Aves; order Psittaciformes; family Psittacidae; genus Pezoporus; species Pezoporus flaviventris. The sequence continues at coordinate 2,620,861 of NW_026892584.1, read as the reverse complement.
ATTGGACAGTGGTCTCTACAGAACTATACTAGAATTCTTTCATTTAATTTTTTTCTAAGGAGTGTAGCATTGCCTCCATAGAGTTACAGCAGATTTGGCTCATTTTGCTTTGGGTTATCTTTTTCCACATAGGATTGCATTGTTATGTCCTGTGTTTGCTGCTCGCTGCCAAAGCCCATGCTTTAGTCTGAGTCATGAGTTAAATGCCTTTTTAGGGGTTTCTATGTTTTTCTTTGGGGTGAGCTCTGCATTGTGTTGGCTCCACCAGAGACCTGCTCCACGGTGCCTGCTGCAGGGCAATTCAGGGAGCACAAAGCTGAAACTAACTTACTGTTCAGGCAGCTCCTTACCTCTCTTACCGGGCTGCGGGGAAGGTGAGGGCATCTGCAAAAGTACTGGGGCCCTTTCCTTCCCTTGCTTCCAACAATCACCCCATTGTAAATTCCTTGCTGCTTTGTCTCTTACAAGAGCTACCACAGCAGAAAGGCACTGTCTCTTTATTCTAACTGAAATGGGCTTTAATAAAGCTATTGTATTTGATCACTGGCTAAGGAAACAATAATTTAGCATAATAGGAAATGATCATTAATGTTCAATGAACCTAACAGTCTGCTCCACTTTTTGCTGCCCTAGAGAGATGGAGTAAACTCTTCTTCCTTAATTGAAGACTAAATAGAGTAAATTTCATTTTTAATTCCCAACACTTTTTCCAATAGGCTTGTGATGTTCGCTAGTGCATGCTGAAAGGGGAGGGCTGCCTGTGGCAGGGTGAAAAATGGGTGGGAGGGTTTACAGCACATCAAAACTCACTTTTCATCAGACGGCTCTCCAGGGCCTTCAACTTCTTTCTTGATGAACGTCATTTCAAAAGCCCCCAAAGGCCATGCCAAGGAGATGTGGTGGTCTGTTACGTTACGAAAGAGAGAGGAGCAAATAACAACGCTCACCTCCTCTTTCCCCCAGCCACCCCTCCCCGGCGCACCTACAGCAGGGAGCTGCACTGCTAATTGCTCTACCAAGGGATTGCTTGGGCAAAGAGGGGTTTTCTGAGCTGCCAGATTGAGTGGCTTTACTCCTGCCATGGTCAGATGGAGGAGTAAGAGCTAAAATTGGTGTCTGGATGGCATTTTCACTGCAGCTGTAATGAAACAAAGCATCTCCAGAGAAAAGCTGGGACTCAGCTAATAGCATCACATTAGCCTCCATTTAGTGTGATAAAAAAGGGCACCATTAACGACCACTTTTCCCTGAGAGTTTTGCTTGATGGATTTTGCCATTGGAGAATACACTGTCCTCATCCCCTGCTGTGCAAGAATGAAACTATAGAGGACACAACAGCCAGGAATAGGAAATTAGAAGGAAATGGGTTGCAGTACTGCTGCAGGAACTTACCCCAAGTAAGTAATGAAAGACTTACCGCACACAGAGGGAGGCCATGGAGGTGCTCCAAGGGCTGGAGCAGTTCTGCTCTGGAGACAGGCTGAGAGAGCTGGGCTTGAGAGCAGCCTGGAGTAGAGGAGGCTTCAGAGAGACCTTAGAGCAGCTTCCAGTGCCGAAAGGGGCCAACAAGAAATCTGGAGAGGGGCTTTTGACAAGGGCCTGTAGTGACAGGACAAGGGGGAATGGCTTTAACCTGACAGAGGGGAGATCGAGATGAGATACCAGAAAGAAGTTCTTCTCTGTAAGGGTGGTGAGGCCCTGGCAGAGGTTGCCCAGAGAAGCTGTGGCTGCCCCATCCCTGGCACTGTTCAAGGCCAGGTTGGATGGGGCTTGAAGCAACCTGGTTCTTGGTAACTCACAAGCTGATTGCTCAAGAGATAATTGTGCTGTCCAAATAAAATGGATGAGCATTTGAGCATACTTCAAACTGTTGGCTTTACTCATACTGCAAAAGCTTTAATGGCCAACATTTTTATCACTGGGATAGATCTCATTGCCTGTGATGTGCATGTACAAGCCTAAAGGATTCATCTCCTGCCCCTGCAAAAATCCCCTGTGTGTTGCCAATGTGCCTGCTTATCAGTTTATTGCTTCCTTTGGAGAGAGCAACAATACAAACCAGTTGGGCAGTACTCTTATCCTGCACAAGAGCCATATAGCAAGGGAAACTGAAATTGCAGATACTGCCCAGCAGTGATCAGTGGTCAGAGCTGGGGAGCTGCCAAAGTGAAGCCAGGCTGAAGCTGGGGTCAAGTGGAACTTGAATATAAATCTCTCTGATTTCACGTTCAGTGTCTCTTAATAGAGGAATAAAAATGTTCTTGTGTTCTGTCTCTATCAGTCACTTCAGGGGGGTGTTATTGGGCTATTGGGATGCTTCGTGGCTCATTTAAGTCAATCTGCCTTCTGTCTTGACAATTACTAGTTCCTCAGGAGACTTGACACTGATGCTGCTTGGGAAAAGTGTCTCTTTGGAAGTAATCCTGCCCACACACTATATAGTACAAGCTTACATTTTCCTTGTTTAGCTACTTGGGGCACCTGTATGAAAATGTCATTACTTCTGATGAAAAGTCTTGAGGTAGTGGTGGTTGGTGGCATGGCAAGGCAGCGTTCACCTGCATCAGAAGGAATACCATTAGTATAAATCAAGGTGCAACCAAAAAACTGACATTGTTGGTACTGTTGTTGGAAGCCATCAGTGCCCCTGGGAGGTGACCTTCTTTCCTACCCCCTCTTGTCTCCAGTGGTTCAGTTAATTTAGCCTGGTCTTTGCCATGCTCGCTTTGGAAAGCTTCTGTACTAGCATTAACCACCCTTGTCAGTGCCATGGCATGTCCCAGGACTGGAACACTGGGGCCATGGCTAGGTAGGATATCTACAGCAATTCTTTCTTTCCAGTTGGGAGTGAAGGTCAGGGCTGAAGTGCCTGATAGCAGGTGGTGCTGGTTTGGTGTAGCTGTCTCTTGTCCCTGGTGGTCTGTGGTGGAGGGTGGTATCAAGATAAAGCAACTTGATGTCAAAATCCAGTAATCTCACTAGCATGTGGGGTGGATGGCTGAGCAGAAACACAAAGAGGACCTCTGGCATTCTTCCTACTCTTCAGTATGTGAACAAGAGGGAGTTTGTCAAGAGTGGTGTCTGTGAGGGGTCTAGATTTGAGAAAGAACCTTAGTCTGAGCATCACATCTCTCAGCCTTGAGAATCATCAGGCAACTACTGTAATGCCAAACACTTTTCTGATTTGGGGCTTAGTCTTCCCCTGTTATATGTGAGAACAGTTACTGCCTGAGAAGTTGATTTAGGAAAGCCAGAATGTGGATCTGTGAGGTCAACAGACAGAAATGCGTAGGAGAAATATATAACTTAAGCTTTATCCTTTGTCTTCCATGCCAAGGAGAGCACCTGTTTCATCTTGGGATATACAGGAATAAATCTTCCCCTTTTTCTGTATTCTGACTGATACCTGATTATTTATGCAGAGAGGAAGAGATACAGAGCTACTAAGTCCTGACCCAGAAGGGCCAGCAGACTTCGATCACTTTATTGAGAGGACCTGGTTTCATGTCTGTCAGACAGAGAGCGTCACTGAGCCTGATCTTTGATAGAAGAGTGCTGCTGTGCAAAGAGAGGTGATCATGACTGTGTTGCTTCACTTTGTCTTACATGGGGCCTGCCTGTGGCAAACGCAGAAGAATGGTTCAGTGGATGAATTAGGTAGGAAACAATGTGCAAGGCTGCTGCTGGGCTGTTTGGTCTTTGAAACTTATGTGGTCTACACACTTAGAGGAGGGGGAAAAGGATATCTAGAGTATTTTGTTGGCAGACACTCAAGTATCTCTGGGATTAGGTGGTAGGTTGAGGATTGATATTTTGTATGTCAGCATTTGAATTGGGAGTTAGTTATCTATGCCTCCCTCCAGCAAGGTGTCAGGACATTTTTCAGATTCTTTTCTGTTAAATGCTGTAGATAAAATCAGAATAAAGCCTCCATTAAACTCTGTCTCAACTCTTTCGTTTGTCAGCAAGCTACTGCCTCTCAAGCAAGAGCAACAATTTTTTGCAGGGAGTAGTTGAAGGAAACAAATATTTCAGGTATTCCTTAAGTGTCTCACACTTCACTTTTTCTCTCCTGAAGCATGCATCCTTGATTACTTCCTTAATCACTACTTTTTAAATCTCTCTCTATTCCCATTTATAAATAAATTAAAATAGAAATTCAGAGTATTAATTTATCAGGCACTCAATGTGCATTTGAAAGGGCAAATTTAACACCTGTACATACAAGGACTAAGTGACCCTCCAAGCTTTGGAGCCACTGAATTTGGGGGTGGCTGCGGAGGATCCAGGAACATCTCTCATAGCCCTACTTCATTAGCAAGGAGGCAAAAAAGCCATGAGAAATATGAATTGCCCATGCAATTGCATTTAATTTCCATTCTAGCAGGTTCCCCAGTTCACTTGGCAGCTATTCTTTCTTCTGGGCTTTTTGTGTTGGCTTTTTCTTTTTTTTGTTGTTTTCCCAATTCATGCTTTCTTCCTTTTTTTCCTTTTTTTTTCTTTTTTTTTTATTTTATTCTTTCTTGGTCCTTTTGACTGAACAAAAGCATCCCCACGAGGGCAGGCTAATGTATTCATAGTTTTACTGCAACTTGGCAGATAGAGTAAGCTGAAAAATTGCTGCCTCCCATTGTTTACTGAGAGTCTTTGTTGTGCTTTGTAGAGTTGAAATAAGTGCTGTCTACCGCCCTCTGCTCCCTGTCCTTACAGAACAGAGCCTGTTCCACTGGACCTGCTCAGGCTGGAGATGGTGGAAAGGCTAAAGTTCAAGTTCACAGACCCAAAAGTAAGTTACAGAAGTGATTGCTTGTTTGAGCATTTGCTCGCTTGCTCTTGCCTTTCATTCTCCTTGATCTAAGCGCAGTGTATTGTTAATGCCTGTCTGAACGTTGCATTAAGCTCTAATTAAGTCTGCCAATCAAAAAACAAATGTAGAAAGTAGGCTTCTAATGTTACTGCTTGCAAGTTGGATCTTCCCCCTCAGTTTTCTGACTGTGAACATAGAGCTGGTAAGTGGGGGTTTGTTGTTGGGCTTTATTTTTGTTTGTTTCTTTTTTGTTTGTTTGCTCTGAACTGCAGACAAGTGCTTCATGAACATGTGCCACAGTGTTAACCTTAAGGGCTAGCTTTAATTATAAAATGGCTTTCGACAAGAATCACATAAAAGATCCAGACTTTGCCAGGCTGTTGCTCAGGTCATACTGGAGAATCATAGAGAAGTCCAAGGTGTTCTCAGCTTTTCATGTAATGTAGAAAATGTGCTAGAAGTAATGTGATCAGGAGTTGTCCTGGGTTCAGCAGTAGCAGTCATTTTTCTCCTCCTTGGTAGCTGGTGCAGTGCAGTGTTTTGACTTTCAGCTCGGGAACAGAGCTGATAGCGATGTTTTGGTTTGGCCAAGGACTTTGTGAGCCTCATGCTCTGCCAGGGGGGAGGGGAAGCCAGGAGGAAGCAGAGACAGGACACCTGACCCAAACTGACCAAAGAGATATTCCATACCACAGCACGTCATGCCCGGGGTGTAACTGGGAGTTAGCCGGAAGGGCTGGGAGTCTGCAGGGTTGGAGGAGGTATCGGTCGGAGCTTGGTCGGGCTTGGGGGGCGAGTTATCGGTCAGCTGGTGCTGAGGTGTTGTATTCTGTTCCCTTGTTATTTCCTTTATCATTATTATCATTGGTGGTAGCAGTAGTGATCTGTGTTATACCTTAGTTACTAAACTGTTCTTATCTCAACCCGTGGGAGTTGCATTCTTTTCGATTCTCCTCTCCGTCCCTCCGAGAGCAGGGGGAGGGCAAGAAAGGGGGGGAAAGTGAGCGAACGAATTACCTGACTGGGTTTAAACCACGACAGGAGTGAATACGACAAAGCTGCCTGAAAGGTCTTTCTGGAAACAGGAGAGAAGCTGCAACATCTGGAGTACTGGATGTTTTATCTGACGCTGGAGCAAGAGCCACCTATGGTTACAGGTAGTGTGAATCTTGATTTGCTAACCAAAATCTGAAAATGGAAGTATCAAATAATGTGGCTTTGCAGCTTCCACTGAGGCATCAGGAGTGAGGAAGCCAGAGGGCAAAGCCACATCTGGTATTACCATTTTGTACACAGCCATAAAAGAGGAGAGGTGGCTTCTAATCCATGGCATATTTGTAAAACAAAGCATATTGGTAGGACTGAGGTTAGAGTGTTTTGTATAAGAAGCTTTTCATGACTGCAAGGATAAACAAGTTGGGATCACACATTACAAATAGTTCCAAACCTCAAAGTCAGTAATGGTCTTTGTTTCAGGAAGACACCAGAAATTTAGCTGCCTTATTTTGATGTAAATCGAACAGGATATAATAATAGCATAAACCAGAGAGTAGAGCAGCTAGCCAAGATACCCCAATAGATCTTTCCCATTTCTAACCTTCAGCAGCTATTTTCCTGTGGAACATGATGATGGTTTCTGCCCTTTTGAGCTGCTGAGTCACATACTTTAGTGTTTGTGAAGTTAGCATCAAGTATAGAAGTTGTATAGGTAGCAGTGGCAAGCCGATGCCAGATAAGTGAAAATCTGTGGAGAAAGCTGTGTCTGAAGGCATGCAGCTCCTAGATAGGCTGTCCTGGCTCGTGGACCTTAATAAAAGACTTCAGACTAAGTAAGCTCTAATACTGTGGGTAGGGAAAGCTGACTGCTCTGCTCTAGCCTGACCCATTTCTCAGTGTGCTTTTGTGCCTGCCTGATTTTTTAACCCTTCCTTATGGAGCGTCTGCCTCAGCCAGGAACAAACAGCAGTTTGTTCTCTGGATGCTGTGTCCCTGTTGGTACGCTCAGGTCCTGAGACCCTCCCACTCCCTGTTCCTCTGCTGCTTTCCCCCCCACCTTTAACACCACAAGACTCTATTATGATCCAAACACTGAAATCCTGCAGGTGCTGTAGTTATTTTTAGCTCTGCAAAGGGTGCATGAAGATTTCTGATCTTGTCTTTTACAAAACTTGTGGCCTTGCCTTTCTCTGCTACAACGTGGATGGATTCCAGCATCCCTCCCCCATGCCCAAAATTGCCTTTAGTTGTTTAATTAAAGAGCTGAGAGGGGCAGCAGTCTTGCCTCATGATCGATACAGAGTGGGTCCCGTGTCCCTTCTGGAGTTCAGTACATCTAGAATTTCTGCTCGCATTTGCAGTCGTTAAAACTTTGTAAATACCCTGGAAAGAGCATTTTTAGTGCTTTTTATTGCAAGCTGGGAGAAGAAAGGTTGCTTAAGCATGTGAGTGCCCAAACAGAACTGTCATGGTGGAAATTAGGGTTTTTTTCTATTTTAATGTTTTCATCCACTCTTGATTATTTATTCTATGACTATTTTTTCCCCCAAGTCATCTGTGTTGTACACCTTAGCTGTTTCGTGTTGTGACTAAGCCTAGTTTCCAGCACTCTAAAACCCTGCTTAAAATCAGTGCATCAGGGAATCAATTGTAATTACCATATACATTTCAGCACGTGCTTGGGCAATGCAAGTGTGCCTGCTCATGCCATTTGGGAGCTGCTCTTGTCTCCTTGTGTCCTCCTCCTGTTTGCAGTGTGTTCACCATACACTGGGAGGGCTGCGCTATAGGTCTGTGGTGGCACAGAATGGTCCTTGTCAACAGAATCAGGTGCTTAGGAAAAGTTATGAGCATTTAAATTATTCTGTTTTTCTGAAAATGAAAATTCTCTTTGGTGCAACATCTTCTAAAATCTGGATGAGTATCAGCAGTTCCTACAGAAGGTTTGGGGTTTTTTGCGGCTCTGGACATAGCACCATTGCTGTGTTAGATGATCCCACCTTTTTCTCCACAAAGCAGGGTTTCCAGCATGGCTATGCCATGGTACCAGCTGTTGGAGGGCTAAGCAGCTAGGATTGTCTCCAGCTCTACGCTTCCTCATACAAACATGAAATCAATATGCTGAAGCAATTAACTAGACTTCATAAACTTCTGCTGGCAAGCTTTCTTGAGTCTATTCAAAAAGGCGGGAGCAGTTTTCTGGTTGCCTGAGAGAGAAATAAGCTCAGGGCATTTCTTATGTTTAACTGGTGAGGAGAAAGGGGAGAAGATTAAATAACCTTGTTTTAACCTTAATAAATAAATAAATAAAAATTGAGACATCTCTGTATGTTCTTCTGTTACAGGTGGAGAAATCAATCTTTTCAACATCTGAATAGGATTTAAAAATTGCCTTTAATCCCTCCCATCCCCAGCACTCCTTCTTGGCAAGCATTACTGAGTAGATTCTGGTAACATGGTTATTCATTTGCCTGAAAAGCTGTATGAGGCAACTGCTATTTTGACAAGCAGAGCAAAGCTGTCAGGCTCCTTTTCCCTGTAGGCTACTATATTTCATGTTCCTGGTGCTAGATACTATTTGACATTTAATTTAAGACCCTCAGCGCCTGCATATGAAGCTTTACTGTGACAATAGTGATAAAGAGGCCAAGTGTTGTGTTTGACAGTCTTCCTCTCTTCTGGTTCATCCCCACACTTAGTTTGGGCTGAAGGATTTGACTTGAATTAAGGAGAGGAGAACATTTAATCCTGAATTTTTATGAATTGAGACCTGACTTGCAGATAGAGATCTAATCATGAATCTTATTGTGGCTGTGAGATCTTTCACTGTCTCACTCCTAAGATGCCAGGCAGAATTTATGCCGAGGAGAAAGAATGGATGAGGGATAGCGTCAGCAGAAAAGAAGGACCTTCTGTTCATAATTCATCCAATTACTCATCTTCTCACAAAGTAGCACATACTGCATTGTTCAGTAAAGCGTTTTGCACAGAAAAAAAAACAAAAGAACCCACTAATAATATCATAGGATCACAAATGGTTTGGGTTGGGAAGGGGCCTTAAAGCTCATCTAGTTCCAACCCCCTGCAACAGGCAGGAACATCTTCCACTAGAGCAGGTTGCTCAAAGCAAACTCTATCGACAAGGCTGTGTTTGTACTGAGGAGATGACTGGATTTTTCTGAAGTCACATTGAGCTGCATCAGCACTGATAGTACTCTAGTCTATCCTGCAGGCCAAAGCAGGTCAGGCTGGCGGCTCCCACAAGGAGAGGTCAGTGATGCCGTGGCAGCTTGTCCCCTTTGGGGAGCATGGGCTGTACTCCTGCAGGGTGTGATGGAGGAGAAATGACAGGGACAATATGTTTGTCTTTCATAAGCCATCAAACTTGGTAAGAGCCGAGATGACAATGCTGGGGGCCTGGCTGTATCAAGTCACTGGTGCTTTGGCCATGCAGTTCCCTCCCTGTTGTATTCCCACTGTGCCTCTCTGCAACAGCAGGAGTTGGACCTCATGGCATCAGTGCCCTGAGGATCTTAAATACATGTGTTACTTTCATGCCTAATGTACACATGGTAGCTGTTCTGCCCTCTGACTGCACCCTGAGTTCTGGAGGGGGCAGTCCTTTACCTGGCAGTCTTTTGATCTTAGACAAGATGTGTCCCTGGTCTAGTAGGTATAGGGACACAGTGGAAATTGAGCTGATCTTTTTTCTACTTTTGCTTTCCTGCATTTAAAATATACCTCATTACAGGGATCAACACCAGTGCTTTGTCACTTGTGTTAGCTGAGAGGGGAGAAATAAGCCCCAGTAAGTCACACTTTTCATAGAATCATAGAATGGTTTGGGATGGAAGGGACCTCAAAGATCATCTAGTTCCAAAATGGGTATGTATTTGAGGCATAGTACTTGTGCCACTCTTGGTAGAAGCAGCTAGGAGGGAAATTATTATGGGTAGAGAAAAATGTTTTACAGAGCCTCCTGGGTCTAACATGCTTCCCATGAAGAAGTTACGTACCCAGTCCTTTCCAGCAGAGACTGCAAAGAGTAGATGGATGGTGTTTAAAGTCTTTCAATTGAAACTGAGTGGGCATGGCACAGTATGGGGGAATGGATTTTCTCTGAGCAGAACAAACATTCCACATCAGGGTTTAAAAATAGTGCCTGCCTGCATGAAAGCCCCCAGCTCCTTGTGTTGCTGCCAACCACCCACTTCCTCTGTTATTGTCTGAAGCACACGTTTCTCTCCAGCTCTGAGCAGTTCATAAGATAATCATTTAAAACCCCCAAGAAAACAAAAAAAAAACCCCACCCAACCCCAAATAAACCCCAAATTGCCCTGTTAATCTTGGAGAGTCATGGGACTGCTTTAGGACATATGTGATGGAGAGGCTGAATAGTTGTTTATGATGTAACTACAGAATGGTGAAAAGACAGTTCACACAGAGGTGATAGAAAGCCCACTGATGAAACTCCAGTTTCTCCAGTGCATAGCCTATCTTTGTGATTGAGAAAAGCCAAGCCAAGTTGTGAAAAGACTAGTTGTGAGCCCCAGGTTGCACCAGTCGAAAAGGTGAACAGTCTGTTTACAGTGTGTAAATGTAAGCAGATGTAAACAACACCCATGTTGATGCTGCCTTTTTGTACATTTTTGGTGTTGAGACTGCTTAATCTGGATTCCAGGGATTTTCATATCTCAGCAGATGGGGTTGCCCTACGGATGGCTGGCAGGGCTTGCCAAGCCTTGCTGCAGTCTCACTCAGGAGTTGGTTTAGAGCTACCACCACCACCTTTTCACAGTGCTATGGAGGAGTAGCTCTTGATTGTGGCATAGGCTTTTACATATAGGAAGTCAGATTGGAGGAGGTGATCCTTGAGTATTAATGAGCTTTCTTGGGTTGCTCTTCCCTCCAGGACTTTATCTTATTGTACCCTACCAAACAGATCCCTCAAGAGGCCAAAATTAGCTATCCTGAAATCCAGGGCAGTGAGCTTGCTGTACACCCCTCCTTGCCACCCTAAGGATCACGGACGACAACATTCATGGTCACTTCAGCCAAGGCTGCCCTCCAGCATAACATCTGCTGTTTCCAACAGATATTTGTCTAACTTTCTAAAGCAAACCTTCAGTGATGGTATTCCACAGCCTCTTCAGGAAGTCAGCGCAAATTTGAACATTAGACGGCTTTGACTAAAGTATGTTTTAAATATTCCTTGCTGTAATTTAAACCAACTATTATTAGCTCTTGAGTACTCCTACCACTACTATTTTCCATATTTCATTAAGAATAACTATTGCAAGTACTTATTCCTTATTAATAAGTGGCTTGTTCAGTGTTCCCACTTACAAAAGTGCTTCACACCAGACACTCTGACATGAATTTCAGATTATTTCAGACTTCTACAAGGGCATGTGGTGACAGAACAAGGGGACAAGGGGGAATGGCTTTAAACTGACAGAGGGGAGGTTGAGATGAGATACGAGGAAGAAGTTCTTCCCTGTGAGGGTGGTGAGGCCCTGGCACAGGTTGCCCAGAGAAGCTGTGGCTGCCCCATACCTGGCAGTGTTCAAGGCCAGGCTAGACAGGACTTGGAGCAACCTGGTCTAGTGGAAGGTGTCCCTGCACATGGCAGAGGGTTGGAACTGGATGAGCTTTAAGGTCCCTTCTCATCTAAACCTGCGTGTGATTCTGTGATTAATTCATTAAGTAAAATGGATGAAGGGTTTTTGGGATATGGGTGAAGTGATCTAGAATAACCAGCTGTATTATAAGTCAGAAAATATGTCAGGCCTTAGAAGCACTGGATGTTAGTGCCATTTATGAAATAGCAAAGCAGAAAGAAGATGTTTGCCAGGTTTGGTGTACTTATGCAGACTGCTGTGAGATTTTTTTTATTCTCTGAACGGGGCAGCAAAAAGGAGGTGGAGGGGCTGATGAGTTGCAGGAAGAGAAAGTGTGGGGAGGGTTACCTGCTGGTCACTCTGAGTTTCCACTGCTAGTAAAGTCCTCCAGCACCACCTGTGAGCAGTGGGAATGCTGAGATGATGCTCAGCTCAGAGGCAGTGACTGCCAAGGGCAGATGATTCGTTTGTATCTTGCTTATTTGATGTTTAAGGTCCCTTCCAACCCTAACCATTCTGTGATTCTATGATTATTTCTGGCTCTGCAGCTGGATAGTGTGCCAAAAATTAGTGAAACCAAAGATCAAGTGAAGAGGTCTAGAAGATTATTTTTTTTTACCGCTTGATACAGCCACTGGGAGCTATGACTCATGCAGTTAGAGATGATACTTTAACATTTGCTCTAGATCTATGTGACTGAATTACTAACAGCAACATTTGCAGAGAGGTGCATTCAGCTGTCTTAACTTGCACCCCCACTCCCTTTTTCTTGACTGATATTTGCAATTATGATCATAAAATACATAGTTCTTAAATTCTAGTTATTTATGTTATTCCTTTTAAAATTATCTTGAACTCCCATTTAATGCGGAGAATAAGCAAGGAAGGAGCAAATGAAGAGGATGAGTGGTAGAGTTTATGTCCCCCCTTGGAGCTAGATCTGGTTAGCTTTAATGTATTCTGTGACAATCACTGAATATATTATAACATACAAATTCTCACTGCTTGCTACTGTTTCCACTGCACTAATAGGCAAAATGGTAGAAGATCCACTGTTCTGGTCCCATTGCCAGGCAGGATGGTTACGGTGACACCTGAAGCACTCACTAGCTTATTCACCTCCACTGCTAGATCCGAGTTTATGGCTTCATAAACTTTGTGAACTATGTCTCTGTCTTGTTGCACTGTAATCTCTTCTGCTGTCATCTCTAGATTTTTCACCTTGTTCTCTAGTCTGCAACAGCCAGTGTCAGTGCTCAGGATCTGCTTATTCTGAAAATAAATATCCTCATGGCCATGAAAAGCCATTATCCCAACCATCAAAAGTAAGGGAAGTCACCATACTGCTGGCTCTTTGAAAAGCTTGAGACGGCAGTGGATTGGCGTGTTTTTCTAGCTAATATTTCTCCTACATTAACCTGAAAAGTAAGTAGGAATCCATATGAGGTGGTAGTTGTCAAAGAGCAGGCCAGGGGGGAAAGCAGCTTGCTTTTTATTGGAGCTGAGGGTAAATGGTACAGGAAAATAAATTGGAATTTGGGGAACAAAGATCAAGTGTCACAGAAGGATAAATACATAGAAAGCATATCCAAGGAAGCAAGAGATAGGAAAGTAGTTGTAGGGAGCTGTTGAGAGCACTGAAGTATAGGGACTGTAAGAAAGATGCTGAATAGTTTCTCACTGCTAGCCCAGAAGCCCATGTTTTTTGCTGTATCTGCTGTACAGCAGAGAAAGAAGGATTAAATACAGCAAATCCCACACTGAACTCCAGACCGCTAAACTGCATGGGTTTGACATGTGCATTTCAATGTTTCAAGTGTTAATTATAAAATGGCTGGGCAGCATCACCCTGCAAGCCTGCTGGGCCATGTGTTTCTTTATAATTTCTTTATAGGGGTCTATTATTTCACAGCAGAGAAACTAACACCTGCTCCAGGATTTTAAATAAAGCAAAATGCTCTAGCAAGCCAGAAAGTGTTAGCTGAATCTGTGTAGAGAAAATTAAGTATTCTTCAGCTATGTTGAAAAGGATCATTGTTCATTAACCCTCCTTCATGCTGGCCAGTCTACATGGCACTCCAAGTAAGTGGCCATCAGAAGGTAAGTGCACATTGTTCTAATGAGTTGATACTGCTAGAGACATTATTTCTGAGGAAACTGAGCTGCACGTTAAACATATGAATATGGAGGTTTGTGAAGGAGTGGTCCTGAAATTGCTGAGAGGGGAAATGTGGTTTTAATTGCCTGCTCTTTACACTCATGTGTGTCTGAACTTGGAACAGAAAATTGCAGAATCGCAGACTGGTTTGGGTTGGAAGGGACCTTAAAGCTCATCCGGTTCCAACCCCCTGCCATGGGCAGGGACACCTCCCACTAGACCAGGTTGCTCCTAGCCCCATCCAACCTGGCCTTGAACACTGCCAGGGATGGGGCAGCCACAGCTTCTCTGGGCAGCCTGTGCTAGGGCCTCACCACCCTCACAGGGAAGAACTTCTACCTAATGCCTAAACTTGATCTGACCCTGGGTAAATCACTCATCCGGGGTGTCTGCATCCCCCTTAGCTACTCTGCACTGGGCACTTCACAGCATTGCTGCTGGAGGGAAGGCCTGTGGATGAATCATAGAATAGTTAGGGTTGAAAAGGACCTGAAGAAGACATGTCCTCTGTAGTAATGCAGTTGCTTATGCAGCTGCTCTGTGCTTCACTCCCTGTATTACATCTTATTCTCAAGTGAAAGCTTTCCTTTTTGTAAAGTACAGTGGTTGGAATCTACGAGTTGCATGTTAGAGGTGCACGGAATTGAGTACAAATCTCCCTTTGCACAGCCAGATATTTTTTTAAACCCAAAGAAATGTTAAAGCTATGTTCAAAGCAAAACAAGCTAAGTGCCCATCTGCACTTTTCCTGTTGAGCACCCAACAAGAGTACTGCAAAATTGCTTTGAGAGCAAAGTAGAATTTGATGTCCTGATTGCTTGTTGGTGCTGGTATGTTTTCAGTAAGGCTTACTCTGTTTTTGGGAGCTTTTGGGCAAAGGCTGAGATCTTTCTCACCTCATTAATTCGTGATCCACTGAGGGGCTAAGACCTTTTTGGGAATTTTACCTAGTGCGTGGAGACCATAGGTCAGGGTGGATGTGGCATTTGGTGTCACATGTGGATTAAAATACCTCCTGCCACCAGTGAATCTGACTGTCACCCAGGAGGCAGAAAAGGGACCCTTGGCTCCAAAGGGGAGCACTCTTTTTAAATCCTTCACGGCAGACTATTTTTTTTAATTTTATTTTTTATTTTTATCTTTATTTTATTTTTACATTCAGTTATTACTTGACAGGCTGCTGCTGTTTTCTGAGGAACATGTGGGAAAGGAAGTTGCAATTTTTTCTGCTGTTTTATAAAGCAATAAAACTTGGATTAGACTTCAAGAAGCAGGGAAAAGGCTCTTCACTAGCTTGGGGACTTTTCTCCATGGCATTAGAAGGATGGATCCCTTCCAGGGAGGCATCAGTGCCAGGCTTTTCCTAACAAAGACTGGGTTAATCTCTCATTCTGGAAAGTTCCATTTAGCCAGCATAAGGGGGGAGAATGCCTGCCTTCTTTCTATGAATTTTGCTGTAGGTGTCAGTACTCTCTAATTCCCCAAGGCAGTGCTGAATTTAACCAGGCAACAGTTTCTGTGGCAGCCAGAGTTGCAGTAGTTTGGCTGCAGTGTTGGAAGTAGATGGCTCTGAAGTGCAAGGCATGGTGCTGTCACATTGCTGCTGTTTCCCTGACTTCTTGGGAAGCTGCTTCACAGCAGCCTGACTGCATACACTGTCTCCTGCAGGAGAGATAGTAAATTTAAAGTCAGATTGGAAGTGCATTGTTATTCTGCAATCACCCCCATGCAAAGAAAATTTCCAGATATGTGCTGTGTGGGTATCAGAAACTTCAAGAGCAATTAGCTGATGACCAGATACGCAGTAAGTGCCACTGAGAAATACCGCCATCTGACTGGTCTCCCTTTTGTTTCTCATTCTCACGGTGGAAAGATGGACTGAAATAGTGTGAGGACTGCAAATTCTCTCAAGTCATGACCCTTGCTTACAGTAATCAGGTTTTTATTTTGGTAAGAACTCTGTGCAGAGGCTAATTTTGGCACTTGATTCAAGTTGCCTAATTAAACTTCTTGAAACAACAACAACAAAATGCATTGCCCCTGGAGCAGACCAGAGCTTTGGAAAGTAGCCAGATAAAGCTACTAAGAACAAATGGAGAAATCTCCATTCTAGGCTTTATAAACTTCAAAATCTGGATGGAGTAACACTCCAGTGACTGTTGCTGCTGTGCAGACAGGGCAGGAAGAGGCTATCCCCTTGCTCTTCTCTTTCACTTCTCTTCTCCTTCTTTTCAAAACAACAACCACTCAGATAAGCACCTGAGATGATGCTCCTTGCCTTGAATAATAAAAACGTAATAAAATATCTCCACTTCCAATTCCACCATCATTTGAATGCTTGCCTCATATCACCACAGAATGGTTTGGGTTGGAAAGGACATGAAGATCATCTAATTCCAGCCTCCTGCCATGGGCAGGGGTGCCTTTCACTAGACTATGTTGCTGAAAACAAACTGTATTGACAAAGTTTGTACTGAGGAGGAGATGACTGTATTTTTCTGAAATCACATTGAGCATCAGTACTAATGGTGCTCTGGTCTAACAGTATCTCATTCTGATTAATCTTAATTGAAGCAATTCCATTATTTAAACATCATAGTTCTCTTTTCACATTTCCAAACTGCTCAGCCTTTTCTGTAACTTCTTATCAGCTTACACCAAGATACTCCTTTAATTTGTGCCTCAGTTCTTCAGTTCAGAACAGGACCCTGTTGGGAGGTGATGTCCTTTTGTCCAGAACACTGAGTTGTAATATTATTACTCCTTTGTCCTTCTGAATAGAATGCTGAGCAGACAAGATTTTACTTCATGTGCTCTGCTTGGCTCAAGTGTATGTAGGTACAGGAGGCTATTAGATCAAAGCTTCTATTTTGCTAAGTCTATGTTCTTTGTGTGTACAAGACATAAAGACAGTGTCTGCCCTGAGGAGTACTGAAAACCCCTCTGATGAAAGGTTACCCTCCTTTTGTTTGTGAATTTTTCCCTGAGTTCAAATATCTTTGTAAAACACACAAACCACTGTAAGACTGCTGCAATTGGGGTAATCCATTAACATAACTCAATCTTCACTGGGCGAGAATGGTGGTACTTGCTTCCTTAGTGGTATTTCACATGGAATATATTGTACCAGGGCCTGGTAGCAACTGTTAGCTGAGTGGTTTTGGGATAAAAGAGTGGTGTTGGCTTGACAAAGCTGTCTGGGCCTGGATTCCTGGGTTCTGAGATGACTCTTCTGATGATGATGATGAAGAAATAAAAGAAGATGTCCATTTTGGTATTGTTGCACTGGAATTGCTGTAGTCATACTACTTTCCCTGAAAGTTGCTCAATTTTGATCAGTGAAATATAGTAGATACTGGCAAACCTGGTCCCACCACTTATCTGTGTGCAGATAACAGCTTCTCCAGATTTCAGCTCATTGGCAAGGACATCTGATGTGAGAATCTTTCGACAGAGAAGCTTGAATTCACAGGGTCAGAAGAAGTGCTGTTGCCTCTGCAAGCTCTTGCTTTTCTTACAGAAGAGAATCTGAGTCTGTGCACTTCTAGGACAGGTTGTAATGCCTGCGGAAGGAAAGGTGGGCTTGGTATACAGGCACTAGGGGGAAACTCCCCTTCATGGACTGAGATAAAGAAAAAAAGGTTTCAGGGTGCTCATCACGCTTTGTGCTGAGCAATTTTAGAACCTGTCTGTTGGAGTCTTTACAGAAACTCCTTGGTTAGAAACAATTTTGCAAATGGCTGCTAAGTCACTTACTCAAAGTCATCCTGATGTTTTGTTCTAAAATCTGAACTGTTCTTCAAATCAGCAAAATTGTTTACTTTCACTGTTGTAAGGCAATTATGAACTGTTGGCTTTTAATTAATGGTGTTAATTGTTAGTGGAATCTGGTCCCATTAAGCCTAGACAAAATTAAAAGCAGTGAGATTAGATATGAGGGGGAAAATAATTGCATTATTGTCTGTCAGTTGCCAGTGAAACTTCCCTTGGAGATCAGAAATGGCAAGCTACACTGAGATCAAGCTGCTTTGACGGACAAGTATATCTCTCAGAAAGGTACTTGGTGGAAAAGTCACCTTTTTGTGTGTTGTGGCAGCATCCCATAGATTGTCTGTGGCAATTACTATCCTGTAACTATTCCTGGTGATTCTGTTTTCAGTTCCAACCTTCAGTGACTGGTGTTTGGTGATCCTTCTCATCTGTCAGATTCTCCTTTTCAAAGACAAGAAGAATATTTTGTTGTTTAGCCCCATCCCTGGCAGTTGCCATCAAGGCCAGGCCGCATAGGGCTTTAAGCAAACTGGTCCAATGGAAGGTGTGCCTGCCTGTGGCAGCAGGTTGGAACTGGATGAGCTTTAAGGTCCCTTCCAACCCAAACAATCCTATGATGATTCTATGATCTTCTGGGTCATGGGAATATCTGTTTCTTCAGGCTTCCATGCTAACAGTGAAGACCCATGGGATTTTTGCTTTATTTCGGGAGCTACATCAGGGTATAGGGGCTGCATTGCCCTTAAATCCTAGGGGCTGGTCCTGGCTACCTGTGAAAAATGCTAATTATTTGCTTGTATTTCCCCTAGAATATGTGATTTGCCTTCAAGTGTAATCAATTATATCTCAAGGAAGTGTTTTATTGCATGAACAATCTGTGTTAAGGGGAGAAAAAGATTTTTTTTTCTCCATGTACTGCTGGTATGCATATGGCCTTAGTATTGAGGCCCAACCTTTGAGAACACGGTGGTTTTCTTTGCTATGTGCATACAGAATCATAATCATCTGCAGGTAATAATTAATTTAAATACAAAGGACAAGCTAAACTGGAGAAATGGGTTGAGGATCCAAAAGATGTCCTATTCAAGAGGTGTGAATTTATTCATTGCATTTCAGGCTCCTGATCAGAGGAGAGTGAATATTCATTAGGATTAGCAGCATCTTCTGAACAAGAGGTGTAAAAACGGCTGTCAGCATAATGAATGTGGTTTTGTTGTTCTCTGGTTTGAAACATATACTGCCAACCTAACGCACCTTTTAAAAGCTTCTTATTCCTCCTGATTTGCCTCTGTCAGGGCAAATTCCCCTCTGTCAGTCTAGGTCAAAAGAGGTTTAGTTTGGCATTGACCTTGTGCTTTCATTTCAACGAATGTCAGGGCCTAAACTTGTGTCTCAAAGACCTTTGTTTAAAGACAAAGGCAGTAAATTAAAAATATACTAGTCTTGCATACTCTGCCTTTCATGGGGAGGGGGGAGGTAATTAATTGATAAGGAAACAGTTTGTTTTTTCATATCAATCATTGTAGTGAAACCAGAAAATTAGTCATGAAGCTAAACTTCATGTCCCTGGGACTTTGTGACCCAGTATGGAATATACTCTTTCAAGAAAGAAAATCAGTTTAACAGGTTAAGCATTGGGTAGCTAAGGTTTGGGTTGTGCAAACTGCCATTCAACGTTCACTTGCAGCCAAATTTCATAGTTCATGTATCTGAAATAAGTTTCATATGACACCTCTGATTCAGTCATGGTCTGAACCCAAAACACAAAGATGTTTAGAGAAACCATGGTTGTGGGAAGAAGAGAGCCTACCCAAACATCAGAAAATGTACAGACTGTATTTTTCTTGCAAACTTTAAAAACCTGTGATGTGGTTTCTGCTTTTTCCCCAGACAGCTTTGACTTTTCCACATTAATAATTTTACTCATCCATTTGTTTTCCTTTATTCTTCAGTCACCAAAAGCTTCATAAAACCCTTCCTATTCATAATTTCAGTATTTGTTGCAAGGTGAAGAAAATGTTCTTCTCAGATCATGAAACAAGTGCTGGATATATGAGTACTAGTCAGGCCTTCAGGTTTCCAAGCCAGAGCTGCAGAGCCTGTTCTTCACATGGAGCTCCTAAATAGATGTTTAAATTAGTTGTAAACTCATCAAATGGCTGTTCACATGCTTCAGAAACTGTGGTCTCAGTATGGCCTTTAAAAAGATGATCATGTAGTCAATCAGAGCTCCATAGGCAAGGTGAGTACCTTGTGTGCTTAGTGTAAAGTACTTGGTTAGAGACCAAGAGAGTTTGCAGTTCAGTATCAGTATTTCCTGAAGACTTATATATTTCAATTAAAAGTTTATAATCTCAATATATACACTTTTAATTCACATAATTCTTTTAACTCAGTCCTCCAAAGCTCAGCCCTGCTGAAATTCAGTTCATTGGACATGCATTCCATTGGTGTTACAGCAGGGAGGAATTTTTAAGAAATTCAGGTTTGAAAGAGCCCAGCAAGTCTGCACTGAAACTATTACTTGGTTTTAATGCTTTAGGGAGAGACTAATGCTGCTCAATCAGTTCTGATTCACCTGCAGCATAAAGGGAACTGTAGACACTTTAATAGCTGAATTGAAAGGTTGTTGAGTCACCATTATATCTCTGTAGTCTTTGTTCACTTGCTATTTTTCAGCTGCTTTTACTGCTATTCACTGAGGTGCCACAGAAATCTCTAATAGGGGTACTATGAGATTTTATTTCCCTGGCAGTGCGAAAATCACAGTGCTAATCCAAATCATTACTGCTAGCACCAGGAGACTTTTCATTTAAAGGGCAGGTTGTGCAGTAGAATCTGTGGCATTAAGTGATTGTTTCCAAGTGCTAGGGAAGAGTATCCTGGGTTTTGTGTATGAAGGTCTCTACACTTTTGAAACAGACTTTAGAAGACATACATGAAATGTTCCTTGTCTGGAACTTAGGACCTTGGGTACTACCATTTTATGTCATTAATAACTCAATATGTACATTGTTGAATCTCTGTGTTTCAGCTATGTAAACTGAACTTGATTCTTATCTGCAGGCTGTAATTCATGAGCAGTATCAGATTAAGTTGCACTGTCCTGCTTGTTTCTCAGGAGTTATCACAGAATGCTTCGGGTTGGAAGGGACCTTAAAGCTCATTTAGTTCCAAAGCCCTGACAAAGGCAGGGACACCTTCTGCTAGACCAGGTTGCTGAAAGCCCAGTCCGAAAGTAATTCTGTAAGGAGATAAATAAGAGGCTGGAAATGTTAAAAAAAATAATATATATATAAAAGGAAGTAGCATGAAACATCCCATTTAATGTTTGTTTCTCACATTCCTGTGCTTATTAATTTCCACATTTTTAAGGGGAATTTTAGACTGAATACCAGTTATACATAGTACCGGTAACCAGTAGGTTACCAGATTATGGTTTATAACTGTAAAATTGAAAGTAATACTGTTAGCTGAAGAACCCATACCCCAAACCACCTAAGATTTCAATGACTTTAGATGCTAGATTTTGCTTTTGTACATGGCTATTTGAAACACTATGTGTCCACCAGTTCATTTTCTCCTCTGCCAGTTCTCTAATGGTGTAAAAGGAAAGAAAGCTGGGCTTAAAGAGGGTGTACATGTATTTTAATCGTTCATAAACTGCTGTGACCCTATATTTTGCAAGGGCCTGCACCTGGGTTGGGGCAGACCCAAGCACAACTGCAGCCTGGGGGCGACTGTATGGAGAGCAACGCTGAGGAGAAGGACTTGGGGTTGCTGGGAGATGAGAAGTTCCCCATGACCCAGCTGTGTGTGCTTGCAGCCCAGAAACCACCCGTGTGCATGTCTGCATCACCAGCAGAGTGAGCAGCAGGTCAAGGGAGGGATTCTCACACTTTACTTTGCTCTGGTGAGACCTCCTCCTCCTGCAGTGCTGCATCCAGCTGTGGGGCCTCCAACAAAAGAGGGACGTGGAGCTGTTGGAGTGAGTCCAGAGGAGGTCACAGAGATGCACCAAGGGCTGGAGCAGCTCTGCTATGGAGACAGGCTTGAGAGAGCTGGGCTTGCTCAGCCTGGAGAGGACAAGGCTCTGGGGAGACCTTAGAGCAGCTTCCAGTGCCTAAAGGGGTGACAAGAAATGTGGAGAGGGGCTTTTGATGAGGGCCTGTAGTGACAGGACAAGGGGAATGGCTTTAACCTGACAGAGGGGAGGTTGAGATGAGATATCAGGAAGAAATTCTTCCCTGTGAGGGTGGTGAGGCCCTGGCCCTGGTTGCCCAGAGAAGCATCTGGGGAAAAATAGGGTGGGTGTTCACCTGGAGAACATCTGATGTGACTGTTAGGAAGCATTCTTTCTTCTTGACTAATGTCAGCTAGTCAGCAATATTTCAGGTGTAAGCTGGTAAAGTGACATGCCTAATGGCTCTTTCTAGTTACTTTTTTTCCCAGATTCCTGCTGAACTTTTAGAACATCTGCACTGAAGCTGTCTAGTTTAATGATACACTGACACCCAATGTTCTTAGATCCCCTGAAGAAGCTGGTAGCATTTATAGACTGTCAGTCCAGCTGAGACTCAGGAGGGGTGCATGCCTTTCTGAGGACCCACCCTCATCTACCTGGATGAAATCTTTAAGATCTTTGATCTTTAGTGTGAGGGACACCTCACACTAAACCATGTCACCCAAGGCTCTGTCCAACCTGGCCTTGAACACCACCAGGGATGGAGCATTCACAGCTTCCCTGGGCAACCCATTCCAGTGCCTCACCACCCTAACAGGAAAGAATTTATTCCTTATACCCAATCTAAACTTCCCCTATTTAAGTTTGAACCCGTTACCCCTTGTCCTGTCACGACAGTCCCTAATGAAGAGTCCCTCTCCAGTATCCTTATAAGCCCCCTTCAGATACTGGAAGGCTCCTATGAGGTCTCCACGCAGCCGTCTCTTCTCCAGGCTGAACAGCCCAAACTTTCCCAGCCTGTCTTCATACAGGAGGTGCTCCAGTCCCCTGATCATCCTCATGGCCCTTCTCTGGACTTGTTCCAACAGTTCCGTGTCCTTTTTATGTTGAGGACACCAGAACTGCACACAATACTCCAGGTGAGGTCTCACAAGAGCAGAGTAGAGGGGCAGGATCACCTCCTTCAACCTGCTGGTCACGCTCCTTTTGATGCAGCCCAGGATACAGTTGGCTTTCTGGGCTGTGAATGCACCCTGAAGCCGGCTCATGTTCATTTTCTCATCAACCAACACCCCCAAGTCCTTCTCCGCAGGGCTGCTCTGAATCTCTTCTCTGCCCAACCTGTAGCTGTGCCTGGGATTGCTCCGGCCCAGGTGTAGGACCTTGCACTTGGCATGGTTAAACTTCATAAGGTTGGCATCAGCCCACCTCACAAGTGTGTCAAGGTCCCTCTGGATTTGTGGATAGACTGAATTGAATTCTGTGGTGAGAAAGAGTTGATGAAGGCATCCAGGCCAGGTTGGACAGTACTTTTGAGCAACCTGGTCTAGGAGAAAGTGTCCCTGACCATGGCAGAGGGGTGAGAAGTAGATGAACTTTAAGGTCCCTTCCAACAAAAAACATTCTGTGGTTTTATGAAGTTGGTGATGGAGAAAAGGCGTGTCTTCCTGCTATATGGCTGTGGGACTCTTGCTCTGGTGGCATATGTTTTAATGTAATTTTGAGATTAAAGCAGAGAAATAAGGAAAAGTGCTAACTTCTCAGAAGCCAGTGATGGAGTGCTGCCTCCGCAGAGCTGCCCTGCTACACTTGGTGCTAATTAGTTTGTGTCTGTTGAGTCTCTTTGTGACTCAGTCTTTTCTAATTAACACTTCCTTGTAGATTGCTGCTGAACTCCAGAAGTTTCCTTCATTTGTGACACACATTTCACCAACCCAGGGAGATAAATATATTTTGTTGACAAAGCTGCTGGTAACACCATCAGACTGCAGCTTAGTGTGTGTGTCTTGGAGATGGAGAGAGATGACAAGACAGCCTGAGTGGGAGAACAGAGTTTAAAATAACAACAACAACTGCAGCTGCAGTTTGCCTACCAGTTTGAATTGTTTGAACCCCAGACTGTATGACACTTTATCTGCTACATACAATTGTAAGAAGTGTTTATGCCATCTATCTTGGCCTTTTTATCCTATGTAGTAACATGAAAAGGTACAATTGTTAAAATGAGAAGCTTAGGAATTATATATACATACTGTGTATATATTTATACATAAAACCAGTATATACAGATGAAGTCTCTGTCTCTCTATGTAGTCTATATATATAGTTTGCTTTAAAAAAATAGAAAATCAGGAGCTATTCTATTAGTTATATATGTGCCTTGCAAATAGAATATACCTGAAACTACTGCAAAATTTGCATCAGAGGCTGCAGCACCTAGGGACCTTGCAACAAGCTTTAGAAATAATTTGCCATTGAGTACATGAGGCCTTTTTTACTTGAGCTGTGGCAGCTGTCAGCAAGTCTGGCTGCTGCAGCACAGGAAAGAGTAATTGCAAAAGGCAGTCTGACTCCATAGGTACCGATGACACAGTATTGTGTGGGGAGACTGATGCTATTTCCATCCCAGCAAAGAACTCTGGAAAATCTTCCCCTGCCACCATAACTCCTCCTGCACCCTCTCCACAGACACAGTGTATACTGAAGCCTATTTGAAAGTGGGAAGTGCTGGCCCAAGAGCACGGGCATTTGGTTCCTTCCGGTAGGAGGAGGCATCAAGTAGAAGGCACCATTTTTCTAGTTTGGGTGATCTACTCTATGTAAAAGTCCAGATCTTATAGTTAAAACCTTTGAAGTCAGGAGTTAGTATGGATGTTAACTTGTGCCCTCTCTGATATGGGCTTATCTTTGATGTTCTTGGGCTTTCCTCTGCATCTTATATCATTGCCTTCTGTGTGGGTTTTATGTTCTACTGCTGTTCTGTAACATGATGAAAGCTGCTCTGGAAAAGCAAAAGGCAATTTTTCTGCCTTAATGGCTAATTCAGAATGACTTTGCTTTTGCCGTTTATCTTCAATCCTCTCTGCAACATAACATCTCATATCATTGTTTCCTTTAGACATTTCTGTGTTGGCAGTGCTACTATGGCATGCCAGGAACTTTACTTTCTTTTCACATTGCTCACTTTCTGGGTCCAGTTAGTAGTTATTCTAAGCATCACTTACATCCTTAAGAAAGCTGAAGCCTGAAATTGACAAGGACAAAAAGAGCCTACAACTCTCTGGTAGAGCATGTGATACATGAAGCCTGCATGGAGAATTCTGAATTTTAGTCATATTGGACTCTACTTCAGTATTTTTTTACGGCCTTGGGTAGGTTTTGCAGCCTCACTTACAAAAAGCCTTCAGTTTTATGTACCAAGGATGACCTCTGTTGTTAAAATAACTCCCAAAAGTTATTTTGGGCACCCATTCAACCCAGGACTGCCTTTGGGGAATATAAGCCAAGCTAAAGCTGTCTCCATCACAGTAAAGAGATGTTAACAGGATCCCAGCAGAAGAATAAATTACAAACTGGAACAATCTGCTCACCTTACACAGACCAATGCTGAGCTAATAACTTAGCTTTCCCACCAGGGAGAAGTTGTCCCTTGTATTCCCATCTGCCTTTCTGTTTTAGCTTGATTAGAAATGGCTTGAGTGGGGGCATATTGATGTGCCTGGAAATGGAGATTTAACTAATGCCTTGTCATTTTAAAAGGGTTTTTGCAAAGAATAGGTTTGAAGGGTGGATGTTTAAACAGGAAGCTTCTTGTTATGAAGCAATATTTTTCTGTTCTCTTTCAGCTCTTCCTGAGTTTTCATTCTGTTCAGCTTGGCTTTACCTTTCTTCTGTTTAATCTGAAAGGGAATATGTTAAACTATGGCAAATGTCACAGAAAAGCCTACCAGACCAACCACAAAATCTTGCTGTGATGATGAAAAAGCCGAGTGGTTTGCTTGATTTGACAGGCAAGTATTTACCCTATTTTTTTCTATATAAAAAAGCAACATTACAGCTTACAGGCTCCATATAATGCTTGTGTCATTTTTCCTGTCCCCAGTGTACAGTGTAAGCCATACTTTGCTTTAGTATAGTAAGTTGTATACAATAAAAGGCACAAAATAATTGGAAACTCGAGAGGTAACATCCTCCCAGTTTGCAGTTGCTACAATACAGACCTTCAACATTTTGTGTGCCAGGACTCCTCACGGAAGGATAGCCTAGCTTTAGAAATACTGCTTTGCTCTTGTAGAGCTCAGCATTACTTCAGCCACTTCTTTTCTGTCTTCAGCCTGTTGTTCTTTTGTTACATTGTCTTAATTTCAGTGCACTTGTGAAGAAACAGAGGCATGTGTCATGAGGCTAGGGAACAGTGGGATGTGGGATCACACGGTCATCACTCAAAGAGATATCAAGGCACTTGTGGAGTGGCTCATGAAGTCCTCTAGCAGCGCAAATAAGCTGAGTCCCTTTCCTCTTCTTCTCCGATACAAGATGAAAGTGTTTTGCATAGATTTAGGCAGTTTTTCTTTTGGATTAATTTATAATATAATGAAGTAGTAATTCATTTTCAGAATAAACAGCTCTGTAATCATGGCTCTCACTCTGTAAGCTTCAGCATGCTTCTGACAGGCTTTCCTCCAAAACAGAACATGTGAAGTGGTCTGTTAATTGCTTGTTGTGCTGATTTAATGAAGCCATCCTAATTTATGATACTTTAGATTTAATACCAAATCTTCATAAATCCTCATATTTTCATTTTCTGTTAGCGTCCTCCTATCATCTTCGGTGGACTTGCCTACAGGTCACGTACTTTTTAAGCTTACTTTTTGCACATTAATTAAAAAAGGGAAAGAAGTGTTGGAACAGGCAGTAATAAAACCCCCAGTAACAGTGCTCTACTGTATGTTGCACATATGACTCAAGGCACTTCTGAGAAGACAAGTATCATCCATTCGACATATAGAGATAGGGAACTAGGAAGTTCTCCTAAATTTCTGGAGGTAACAGTGGCAGAATCCAAAGTAAGATTTGAGAGTCTTGGACAATTTCTCAGGCCAATAGCCCTTTTCTTACTCCTGTATGTTCTCGGTTATGTTTTTCAGTACTGTCTTTGAGGAGGAGAGATTTTGCAGAAGCTATAGCTGGTGAGTTGTCTTTCTCCAAAGTGAAGGATCCTGCTTGGCTGTGGTAGCATTCTTGCAGTGAGGAGGCAAGAGGGTTGTTCAGAGCACTAGGCAGACAGGCAGTTTATAATGCTGCTTTCTGGAGAACAGCAGAGCACAGAGGGAATGCAACCACTCAAAGGGCTTCAGTAAATGCCTCAGTGCAAGTCCCTCTGGTATTTGTAGGCTATCTTTCTTTGTTAATTATGTTAGTTATCTACATAATTAGATATTACATATCTATCTTATGTTAATTATGTTATGAACTGCAGATCAGGTGTTAGTACACAAATAGCTTCCAGTCTGTTCTGTTACAAAGCCCTTGGTAACTGTTTTCAGGCCATGCCTACATCATCTAGGCTTTGAAGAAACTTCTTCCATGTCTTTAAAGCACCCGAGGTAGTATGCAATAGGCAAACCTCAGGAGGGGTAGACCCATCCTTTTGTAGTATTTAGTTCCAGCCCAGGTTGCTCCAAGCCCCAGCCAACCTGGCTTTGAACACTTCCAGGAATGGGGCAGCCACAGCTTCTCTGGACAGCCTGTGCCAGGGCCTCACCACCCTCACGGGGAATAACTTCTTCCTAATGTCTCATCTAAATCTCCCCTCTCTCAGTTTAAAGTCATTTATTCCTGTCTTCCTAGCTGAGTTTCTGTTGCCAGCTGCCTCCCAGAGGTGGAGTGGCCAGGGACAAAGGAAAAGTGCCGTGGATGGAGGAGTCACTACACCAATAGTAGAGAAGCAGCAATATGTTTATTGATAAGAAACAAAGATTTAACAAAGTTCAATAGCAAATGTGACCGTGGTTTAACAAGATGCAGGAGAACTTGATTAATTACTGCATAGAGGACAGGGTCAGACAAAACTATCAGAGAGACTGTCCTGTTGAGTCCTGAGGCTCAGAAAGGACTCCCTGTGCATTTTAAACTCCCTCTGAGAGAGGAGTCCAGGTGCAGCTGGATCCAGACTTAGCCCCAGACTTGGTCAACCGTTTATGTCTAAAGGATTATAGGTGCACAGTCAATCCTTTCTTAGCTAAGATTTCAAAGCTTATTATGCTATCAATCACTTACCAAGGATCTATTGCAGCAAGGAACCTCTCAGCCTCCAGGAGTAACCTTGAGAGGTGCCCTTACTCAAGGGGAGATCGTGGTGTGCACTCTGCTGCTGTACAGGAGAGCTCAATGGGCCCTGGGTTGATCACTAGTTATGGAGTAAGATGACTGACCCGCAGTCATGCTTGCATCCTGGCTACAGAAACTAGGCTTGAGTCAGACCTTCAGAATTATGGTTGGGGGTGGTGGTCACATTGTTCAGATTAAGCCCTTAGCCCTTAGCTGTTTTGTTTCCCCAGAATTGAGTTGAATGGGTCATCATGACCCAGAGACATCCATTATCACCGACACTGATGGGTATAACTTGAGCAGAGCTGGGAAATAGAAGTCAGGCTGGGGAAAGGAGCACACCACCACAAAAGGTCATTTGTAATGCTGTTGAGGCAGGGGTTTTCTTCTCCTTAGCCCTCCCCTGGGCTTGTGTTTCATGTGTAGCATAGTAAAACGGGATGCTGTAGAAGTTAATGGGTGTGTCAGAAAGCTCTTTGATCAAAGGCTGCTGCTGAGAAACCTCTCAATTCTCACCCTTGCTAGCAACTCAATCAACACCTGGAAAAGGGGACTATAAAATGGGCTTGGTGGTGTGTTTTCCAAGAGGAAGTATTGTATATCTCTGCAACTACTTTAGTGAAAAGGAGTGATGTAGAGAAATCTAGCATCCTGCAATTGATGGGGTGTTATGTACCTTATTTGAAGTAGTTTATTTGCATAGAAGATGTATAAGGATCTTATGTGGTAACAAGACAGACATCAGGAAGTCTGCCTGCTGCTCAGCTGTAAGCACTAGCGGTAAGGTTGTTCAACCTCAACAACTAGTCAAGTGGACTGAAAATTTCTTGGCTCACTTGTTTGTCCCCACTCAGCATAAAGCTGTTCCTTGCTGTGACATTTCTTTCTTTTATTTTCCTTTTCTGTTTGTTTTTTTTGTTTTGTTTTTTTTTTTCCCTTTTCAAGCTTCTCTGTGGTTTAGGGATCCCTTTATACTTTTTCTCTTGGGCAGCTGTTGTAGCTGTTTTGACTTTCGGCCTGGGAACAGAGCTGATAACAAGGATGTTTTGGTTTGGCCAAGGACTTTGTGAGCCTCATGCTCTGCCAGGGAGGAGGGGAAGCCGGGAGGAAGCAGAGACAGGACACCTGACCCAAGCTAGCCAAAGAGATATTCCATACCACAGCACGTCATGCCCGGGGGGTAACTGGAGAGTTACCCGGAAGGGCTGGGAGTCTGCAGGGTTGGAGGAGGTATCGGTCGGTGCTTGGTCGGGCTGGGGGGGCGAGTTATTGGTTGGCTGGTGCTGAGGTGTTGTATTCTCTTCCCTTGTTATTCCCTTTATCATTATTATCATTGGTCGTAGCAGTAGTGATTTGTGTTATACCTTAGTTACTAAACTGTTCTTATCTCAACCAGTGAACGAGCTGCTTGACTGGGTTTAAACCACAAGAGGTTTTCTTGGTGCCCAACGTGGGGCAAGAGGGGTTGAGATAACAACAGATCTGACTGGATTAATAGTCTACTGGTCACAATGCTGATTTATTGGCTCTCAGAGCTGTTCCTCTTGATCTCACAGCTTCAGACCGTTGTAACTTACTTAGAGCCGGTATTTGCTGTGTTAGTGTTTATCAAGTGTGGGGCTTGGGCTAAGGTTCTTGTCTCACTGTGCTTTATGGCAACGGCTTGTAATACGGGTGGGCTCCAGCAGCAGGGCGGGGCGGACGTGGCCGTGGACTTGTACCTGGCCGTCCGGCTGCTCTTCACAGTCCTGGTCCTCGTCCTCGCCTCCATCTTCGTGAGGCCGCGGGGAGCCGAGGGGGAGCGGCCCCAGGAGCCGGCGGCTGCTGAAGCGGCGCGGGAGAGCGGCCCCGGGGAACAACCGGCGGCGGGAGCGGGGCCGGAGGCCGCGGGGGGACGGCTGCCGGTGGAGGAGATCGGGGAGGGCGAGGAGAGGAAGGAGGCGGCTGCCGGGCAGCGGGAGAAGGCGGCGGAGGAGCCGAGCCCCGCGGAGGAGCCGAGCCCCGCGGAGGAGCCCAGCCCCGCGACGGCCGCGAGCATTCCCCGGCAGCCGCCCGCCGAGCCCCAGGAGGATGCAGGAGACCACGCAGCATTTCCCAGCAAGGCAGAGGAGGAAGAGCTGGACTCAGGAAAAGAGAAGCCGGCGGTGGGAGAGCCGGCAAGCACAGCAGCAGCACCAGCCCCAGTGACAAGTACAGCAGCATCAACTGAGAGTTCTGAAGGTTGTGAATGGGCTTTGGGTATCCTTGGGATACCCAAATGCCTGCTGACTGTGATGGGGATCAGCATGTTGGCACACATACAGACCGTGTTCTACCCACAACCATTCTGTCTGATCTCAAAAGTTAAGCAGAGTCAGGTTTGGGTCTTGTCTTTGGTTAGACGAGCATATAGGAGGACCAGGAGATTTTCCCCAAGGCTGGACAGTCATGAGTGGCAGGGCGTGTGGGACAGCATGGGCAAGTATCTAGGCCACTGGGCCCCTCCAGTGCTTTGGAAGCGTCGGAGATGGAAGGCAGCTGTATGGAGTCCCCAGCAACAAGCTGCAGAAACTGCTGAAGGGGACGGTGAATTATTTTAAGCCAGGTGGGCCCATGGCACTTCAGGCCATCAGAGCAGAGATGCAACATAGAGATGGACTCATGATCGAGGGGTGGACTTAGCAATGGACACTATTGCCCAGGTTATTCACAAGTGTGAACACTGCACACAGTCTCTCCTGCTCTGAAAGACTGTTACAAGTGACGGAGCCTGGCATCATGGACCAGATGGACGCAGCAGCTTTATAGCTACTGGTCCATGCACTTAGATAAGAGTGATGGTATATTGAAAATGTGGGATCTGAGCATGACATGAATGGTATGGATTAAGGGGTGGATAATGTCCTGGGTTCAGCAGTAGCAGTCATTTTTCTCCTTGGTAGCTGGTGCAGTGCAGTGTTTTGACTTTCAGCTCGGGAACAGAGCTGATAACAAGGATGTTTTGGTTTGGCCAAGGACTTTGTGAGCCTCATGCTCTGCCAGGGATGAGGGGAAGCCAGGAGGAAGCAGAGACAGGACACCTGACCCAAACTGACCAAAGAGCTATTCCATACCACAGCACGTCATGCTCAGGATGTAATGGAGAGTTACCCAGAAGAGTTAGGAGTCTGCAGGGTTGGAGGAGGTATCAGTCAGTGTTTGGTTGGCTTGGGGGGGCGAGTTATTGGTTGGCTGGTGGTGAGGTGTTGTATTCTCTCCCCTTGTTATTTCCTTGATCATTATTATTATTGGTGGTAGCAGTAGTGATTTGTGTTATATGTTAGTTATTAAACTGTTCTTATCTCAACCTTGGGGAGTTGCATTCTTTTGATTCTCCCCTCTGTCCCTCTGGGAGTAGGGGGAGAGAAAGAAGGGGGAGAGTGAGCGAATGAGTTGCCTGACTGGGTTTAAACCGAGACAAGCCCCTACTTCACAGTCTTCCCTGCAGGCAAGGGTTTTGCTGCTGGGGAATTTTTTTTTTTTTTTTAATATTTTGCAACTGTTTCCTGTTTTCACCCTCAGTGAAAAGCAATCAAAAAAGGCAGAATTCAGATTTTTATTTCCTTCCTTCAAATACCTTCTTTCTCAGATAATTTTTTTCTTTTTTTCTTAGTTTTTCTGCTGCAGCCTTTGCTTGTCCATTAGCAAATATGTGTGCCTGAGAAGTATGTTCTTTCTTGTGTGCTGTTTTCCTGGGTTATTGGTGTGGGCATTAGGTTGCAGTAAGGCACCCAGTGCATG
Organism: Pezoporus flaviventris; assembly: GCF_033815535.1. Classification (NCBI taxonomy): domain Eukaryota; kingdom Metazoa; phylum Chordata; class Aves; order Psittaciformes; family Psittacidae; genus Pezoporus; species Pezoporus flaviventris. The sequence goes on along the minus strand of NW_026892584.1, from coordinate 2,589,455 downwards.
TGTAGTGTTGGAACTGTTCCTGCAATTACCCAGTCTGGGGACTTGGTGTGTGTCAGCTGGAGCCAAAATGCTTCTGAACTAAAAGCGATGCTCTGTCAGTTTACCCTCAAAACCACTGGGGTGGAGGAAAGGAGAATCTCTGCAGTTTGGCAGGGTTATACAGCAATAACCACCTGGTTTTCTCACTAAAAGCACCTGACAGGTGATTACTGACCCAAAGCTGTTAATGTTTTACTATGGCCCAAACTCTGACTTGCCTGTTTGCATAAATTTTTCTCATGTAAACCCTGTGTTCTGATAAAAGCTGTGGAAGACCAACACCTAAAGAGCCCAACAAGAAATCTGGAGAGGGGCTTTTGACAAGGGCCTGTGGTGACAGGACAAGGGGGAATGGCTTTAACATGACAGAGGGGAGATTGAGATACCAGGAAGAAGTCCTTCCCTGTGAGGGTGGTGAGGCCCTGGTACAGGTTGCCCAGAGAAGCTGTGGCTGCCCCATCCCTGTCAGTGCTCAAGGCCAGGTTGGACAGGGCTTGGAGCAACCTGGTCTAGTGGAAGGTGTCCCTGCCCATGGCAGGAGGGGTTGGAACTGGGTGAGCTTTAAGGTCCCTTCCAACCCAAACCATTCCTTGATTTTATTGTTTTACAATGTTCTCATTCTCAGAGAACATGTTATGCTTTTATTGCAGTTGAAAGTACAGGAAAGTTATGACCATATTTTTCACAAGCAAGGTGTCAGATTTAGCTTCCTCATTTACACTTACTTGTGTTCGTTTCTGAGAGAAATCCTCAGCTACCCTTTGGTACCAGATGGAAATACGGGAGCCCACCACCTTTGAAATTAATTTAAGACAAACTTGAAGCACCTTATATTTAAGAAGGGAGCTGGACATATGAGTGCAAGGAGTGCTGCCAGGTCACCCTGCTGTCATTGTGGCACAAATTCTCTTGCTGCAGCATCCTGCCTTGACCTCCCTGCACCTTTCCTGCTCCCCTGCCCTAAGTGGAGCACTCTCTAGGAAGGAGCTTCTCTTGGTCATGTCTCTGTTCTATCAAAAAGATAATGGTGTGTATCTCCCTCTGTGTTGTTGCCTTGGTACTTGACTTAGGGCTAAGCAGAGGGACATGGGTGTCACTCGAACTTACTAGACTCCCCTTTGTGGCACTGATTTCTCCTCAGCCAGCCCTCTCAAGGCATGACTGGGCTTGACCCTGTCTCTTCTATGAGACTTGACAGCCTGTTTGGCTTCACAGGCCACTGCTGGGGATGAGCTCTGCTGCATGACATTGTGGTGCCCCAAGGGCTGTGGCTGAGGTGATCCAGGCAGGAGACCTGGATCATGAGGAGATATGCCTGATGGAAGCATGCTAATGAATGACCTAATTCTGGCCAACCTGCCATGATTTCTGCAGCTCCTGCTGTTAAAACAACAGACTCCAGCCAGGCAGAAATCTCCCAAATGTTGATTTTACTTATGAACCACCTGAATTTCTTTCCCTGTCCTCTTCCTGGAGTTTTACTTCTTGACAAGAAGCTTTTGGAACATGGAGAAAAGCAATTAGTGATGGACTTGGGGGGTTTGACTGGCATAGTAATTACTCTGGAAAATGTAATTTCCCCTGCATATTAGAGATGGGATTATTTCAATCAGATCTCGTTAATATGCTGTTCACCAGCAAAGAGCCCAACAAACTGTCTCTTAATAAGATTAGTGTGTTGTGGGGTCATGATGCAGAAGGCTGCTAGGTGACATATTCAAGTTCTTGTTCTAAAGAAATAAATTATCTTCTGCTGTTTGGTAATGGCATACAGGAGTAGATTTCATTTTAAAAAGATGGAGACCTGACATTTATCTATTTCCTGACAGCTAGCAGATAACCTGTGCCCATCTTCTTTTGTCCAGACGCTGTACATCAGCAGCAAAACCCTAGGATTAGGAAGGGAGCCTGGAGCAGTGGTTGGAGCAGCTGAGGACAGACAGGCAGGTAGCATCCCTGTCATCTCTTGTTAGATCATCAGTGTCTTATCTCCTCTATGACTGTAAGTATGACCTTCTGATGTCTGCTTCTCTTTGTTTATCTATAACATGTGGATAATAATCGTCCAGATTTCATCTAAGATTAATGGCTGTTTCGGCAGTGCTCCAGCTCCTTTGGAGCAAGCTCTGACCCCCTCATCAGGGGCTGTCGTCATGTATGACCTGTTGTGCTCTGCGGGAGTGAAATTGTAATACAGAGGAATAGAAAGAGATGCTGTTGGTTTGGTTGTAGTTTGATCAACTGTGAAAATTCAGGCCTTTCTGGGACACCATGTACACAGATGCCTTTTATGGTTGTGCAAGACTTCCTTCACTCCTTGCTGATGCCTGTGGGGTGTTTTGGGGGAAGCCAGAGACTGACACTACTTAAAATGTTTCCAGGCAGCTGTCCCCTTCCTGACTCTGCTCACATCTGTCTGCCATCTGTTTCGATTTTGCCTCTGCTGTGCTGCATGTAAAAATCCTCTTGAAACATCCGGGGCACAGAAAGCTTGGGGTGTGAGGGGCCATCTGCTGTTGCTGCATAAAATGTGAGAGGCTCTGATCAGTGTCCGGGAGGAAAACCAGTTGGTACTTATTATTGGCTCTGCTGGTGCAGAGGAATCTCAGTTACGGGTCAGGAATCCTTGTCGTTGAGCTAAATATGCAAACAACAACAAGAACAGGATCCAGTCTGGTAGTGTCCTGTGCTAATCCTTCCATACCCCCTCCAACCCCTCTGCCACTGTCTAGGAATATTTTAAAAGTTAAAACCACAAGTCAACCCTACCCCGAAAAGGAAGATGTGCCAGATGGTAGAGTCTTGAATGTCACTATTGATTTTTACCTGAAAGGCACTGGCATATTGTAATGGAGTGCAGTGGTGTAAAAACCCCCAATACTTTACCAAGAGAATTCAGTCCTCTCTCATACAAGCAGTGTGTTTAACTGCTTTAGCATTAAAATAAGTAAAGAAAGCATTGCTTAGCCTCTTGGTTTCTTGATGTCTCATTCACCTTTTGGAAAACATGCAGAAAGAGGAGTAGGGAAAGCCACTTCACGTTTATGTAAGTTGAAAATCTTTTCCACACAGTGATATTAAGCTGCAGTTAGAAAGTGTATTTTGTTGCAATTTACTGATGAACTAGATAGATAGTGCCAAGTTGTAATGTTATGTTTAGTATTCTTATACGTCCATAGGTAGAAGTGGTGCAGTAAATTGCAGTGTCATGACACTTCTGCTGTGCATACTAGTAATATACTGAGCTATTTGTGCAAGATATTGTGTGTTAAATGTTATCAATGTATGGTTTGAGCCAGGGGAAGGGTGGCATGCCTGAGAACATTGCTTTGGTGGACTTAATGAAAACTTAGAGCACAAGACTTTCCCTATGCCCAATAAATGCTTTTTGAAGGATATATTATATGACTTAAATATCTTACAGTCTGAACAGATAAGAACATTAAAGACAGTGCAAAATAGCTCTGAGGTGAGCAGAGGAGAGCTTGCAGTCATCTTGTCAGTGCCACAGTTATATTTCTTGGGCAAAGGAGAGTAATGGTTTCTCTTTTTCCCCAAAATACCTTTCTTAAAGGCCACAATGAGTTATCAGTGGAAAGTGAAGCAGTTGTGTAGCTGAAAAATATCTTTTTTTCTTTTCTTTTTTTTTCTTTATACACTGCTTATAGTGCTGCTACATCTCAGTTGAGTTGCAAATATGATTTTCATACTTCCAAAAAGGGAAATCATGGAAAAACACTTTTGCCCTCAGAATGTTTGATTACCTTCTTTACCTTCTTTTATCTAGTTCCAGGTGTAGTAGAATCCTAGTTATGCTGTTGTAGCTGTTCATCCTCTCTTTGTTAAAACAGCACTAAATATTGAAGACCAATGGTTCCTTGGTGAGCATGGAAGCAATTGATAGCTAGTATAGTGTCTCACCACCCCAAAACCTCAATTCCAGATTTCAGAGGTTCTCAGTTTCTTCTCCCTAATGTGTTACTGTTATGTGTGATTTTAAAAAAGGCACTCTTGACAAAGAGTAAGTATTGCCAACAAGTAAGTAATGCAATTGCATTTTCAGCGTACATAAACCAGGTCAGAATCTGTGTCAGAAGAGATAGGGCTCCATTTTAGTAAGTAAAATATCCACTGAACATGTTTCTTTAGCCTGAAAGCTGTAAACATTACTTCATCATCTGCTTAAAGACCAGGGATGTTATTTATGGCTTAACCTATGATTTCAATGCTAAGGCAAATTAACTCTGTTGCTCTTTGTTAGGCAATGCTTCCTTAGAGTAAAGTCAGTGTAAAGTCTCCACTGGATTGCAATTGTAAGAAGTCAGTAAGGAGAATGGCATGACTTAGGTGAGTTGCTACATGTGAGTATTTGAAAGACTATTAGATCATCCTTGTTGGCATCTCCAGAACTCAATGTTGGGAATTTCATCTGGTGCTGCTGCACTGGACTCGTAACTTGTACTCAGCCAAAGCATATCAACACAGCAAGATCTCTGTTCAAATTAATTCTAGGCTAGTTGAAATCAGAAGCTGCTACATGAGGGTGGCTGGTTATTAATACAGGATGGGAGGTGGTGAAGTGTCTCGTAAGACAAGTTATATACCAAAATGCCTACCTGCCTTCTACTCTCAGAGTCCCGTGTGTTAAACTGGCATTCACACCACCCCAATCCCCTTTGGGTTCAACACTTCCTCTGGGTTTCATGGTATCACTTTTTTGCCTGCCAAGCTCTTTGGACACATTACCTTGTTTTAGCTGTGTAGATCTTGGCAGGGGGTTGGAACTGGATGAGCTTTAAGGTCCCAATCAAAACCATCCTGTGATTCTGTGATCTGAAAGCTGAGCACAGACAAGAAGAGAAATAAATCTCAGTGTGAAAGACCAACAGTTTGGGCTTAGCTGGGCACCCAGGTAGTTTCTTGGAGAGGTTTCCACCAGCCTCTGCCTAGGCGGAGCAGAAGGACCTGCTCAGGTTCTTCCCTCTCTTTAGGCTGCTCAGAAATGGAAAAGGGCAGCTTTACGGCTGTATTTGAAAACACGGTGTGAGAACTGTGTAACACATTATGTTCTCTTGCACTGGGTTTGGAATCCAGAAAAAAATCACAAAGCAGGATACCCTTCTTATGAAGTCACTGTAGCAGTAATTTTGTATATTATTGAGTAATAGCAGCCCTTTTGCAGCTTGCAAGTGAATTTCTTGGTTGCCTTCTGTTTCCCTATCCAAAAACACACAACAGTGCCTCTTTGGGCCTGGTGCATAGCTTGGGCATAGTGTGACATTTTTCACAAAAACACTGATGTTGAAGCGAAGTGAAAGGACATATGCAGAGCGGAGGAGCGAGAGTCTCTTGGGTGTTAGCACCCTGTAACAGATATGAGAGGGAGATGTTCTCAAGTCAGTTTTACTGAGTTCTTAGGAAATTGATTGTAGATGGAGTCACATTTTGAAATCTCATAAGAAAAAAGGCTTCCTAGTCACCTATTCCCAAGAGCAGCATAACTTCGTAGAATTTTAATGAGACTTGTACATAGAGATCGCTTTTGTGTGAGTGAGCTCAAACCTATTTGTTCCTAGAATCTGAGCTTTTAATTTTTTAAATAAAATCACCAAGGTTACAAATGCTTTTGCTGTCAAAGCATTCTTGGGAACATCATCTTAAGACAGCACCTACAAATGGCTCTTACCTTTTCAAGGATAAAAACCTAGAGATTCCAGCTCTTTTTCAGTGTATAGGACAATCTTAAAATGTAACTCCATCACCCCGCTGTGGCCTGTCTGTGTTAAAAACGGGGTTTTCCATCACAGGGAAGAGGTAAGGGTCACCATCAGAGGAGCAGGAAAAAGAGCTTTTTTATCGTGAACTGTATCTCACAAACCTGAGGAGGCTCACAGGAAGGCTGACTGCACATCCTCTGCAGGGGCAGCCACAGAGCTTTCAATTTCCACAATGTGCTGAAGGCATTGAGCCAGAATCAGCACCGGTGGTACAAAGCAATGCAACCACCTGATTTTCAGTGGCACTGCATTCATTTACACCAGTAATTTCACATGTCCTGCTTCCTGTTGAGTGTTTTTTCCCCAATCTGTTGTGATGAATAGCTATCTACCTGAGATGCTGTTGATCTTAAATCATAGGGATGAGGAAAAACGGAATTTCCAAATGCTGGCACACCTTCTGCTGGCGGTTTGATTTAGTTACAGCTATTGCTGAAAGCTTTGCCACCGAGTTCTTGTCTCCATTTCTACTTGAGGGTTGTCACACCACGCACTGCCTTTGTCAAAAGAGCTTGCTTGTTGGCACAGATGTAAGGCAACGCAGGAATGGGATAGTTCTTCACAGGCTTTCTTTTGTTGATTCTTTTGTTGTTCCTTGGTGAAAAGCCTGAAAAGGTCAGCATAAGCCTTGGCTGTCGAAGTGCCCATGAGAAACAAGTGCTTCTGCTGCATCTGAAAGAGAAGAGGAGGCAAAGATGAAGAAATTCTTCATCTTCCCTGCCTTTTGTTCTGAAGGCAACTGCCTGCTGCTGAAATAGGGTGGTGCAAGTGCTGTGCACTGTACGCCTTGCTGGGGTACCTTTCCTGGAGAGATACCTATTAATCATAGAATCATAGAACAGTTTGTGTTGGAAGGGACCTTAAAGCTCATCCAGTTCCAACCCCCTGCCATGGGCAGGGACACCTCCCACTAGACCAGGTTGTTCCAAGTCCCATCCAACCTGACCTTGAACACTGCCAGGGATGGGGCAGCCACAGCTTCTCTGGGCAACCTATGCCTGTGCCTCATCACCCTCACAGAGAGGAACTTCTGCCTAGTGTCTATTCTCAGTCTCCCCTTTGTCAGGTTAAAGCCATTCCCCCTTGTTCTGTCCCTACAGGCCCTTGTCAAAAGCCCCTCTCCACATTTCTTGTCAGCCCCTTTAGGCACTGGAAGCTGCTCTGAGGTCTCTCCAGAGCCTTCTCTTCTCCAGGCTGAGGAAGCCAGCTCTCTCAGCCTGTCTCCAGAGCAGAGCTGCTCCAGCCCTCGGAGCATCTTCATGCATTAAAGCAGGCTGTCAATAACAGTTTAAGGTTCTGGGGGTGTGAAGCTGAGATTGTGCCAGCTATGCCATTTGCAGGGGAGCTTTTGGATACCGTCCCAGGGAATGTTTCCTGTTTTACTACTCTGTACCTGCATGCTCGTACACAACTCTCACATTTTTTTGCACTTTGGTGAGCTTGATAGTAACCAGTGCTTTGCCTTGGGTGAGGTGACTTTGCTCTTTGCTAGCTGATTTGATGAAACACTGGAAATGAAACTTCTGGGCTTTATGTATCTTTCAGATCTAATCCTGACTGTAGATGAACAAATTAAGAATAGAGATTTGGATTCAGTTACGGGCATTTGTTCCAATCCTTAACCTTTCTGAGATCGTGTAAAATTTTCCTGGGGAAAGGTTGAAAGCCTCTCTTTGCAGATATCTGAAAATTAGATTGGATAAGGCAGTAGCAAGTATCCTATAGGGAATACTTCTGCACTGGAAAGTGGTGTAGAGGACTCAGATTCAGAGATGAAAAAAGATCCTTTACAGTACAGAGCAAAAATAATTTTGCAGCTGAGGTGCTAAGAATCACATGCACTTTTATTTCTCTTGAGCCTTTGAAGCAACAGCCTGTCAGTGCTTGAGTTCCCCTTAAATTTATGTGATGCACCCATTTCCTTATTATTTTCATAGACAAGACATCCAGCAAGGCGTTCATTTTGAAATGTCCTGCTATTATGAAGGCAGTTGCTGTTCATTGTAAGAGAAGCAATCACGATGAATTAATTTTGCATTCATGTAGATGTTATGAGCATTTTGGATTTGTTTTTTCTAATTTATATCAGTAAACGGACACTTAAAAGCATTATCTCTATGCCCATTGCTCTGCCAAGGGAGCAAGGGAAAATCGTGCCTGTAGATTTAGCCTTGCATAATTCCCAGTTTAGTTGGGAATTTCCTCCTGGCTAGAAATTAGCATCCAGCCCTTCAGGATTGATTGACTGTTTCTTGTGACAGCATGGACCTTAATCAATGTGTTGCATACACAACAGGCCCATCTGTTCATGCTGTAGGCGTTCCGCTGTCATTTAGCGGCTGGCTCAATTTAATGAACCACTTACTGTATCAGATACCTGCTTTGAGGCTGGGGGGATTTTTTTGAGCTGGAAGGGAAGGAGCTCTCAGCATTTATCAGAGGAACCATCCATTTTCTTTTTTTGCAGAGCGCTTTGGGTACTTCCCCTCACATAAGCGCAATTTAGCTGCAAAAGCTTGGCCTTGCCATGATAAGTCTGTTTTCAGGGGATAAACTCTGTAGTTCAGTGATGCAGAATTTGCTCAGTGAACTGGGAGCGAGAAATAATTTGGTGGCAGAGGCTTAGAGTTCAAACAGGACAGAACTTTCAGGTTCTGATGTGAACAGTGAAGTATGTGGGGAGGGTACAGAAGGGGAGAAGTGCAGGGGCACCAGAGGGCTTGTGCAGATCCAGGTACAGAGTGAAGAGTGCTGGGGAAAGGCATTTAGATCAAAGGATCATAGAATGGTTTGGGTTGGAAGGGACCTTAGAGCTCATCTAGTCCCAAACCGTGCCATGGGCAGGGTCACCTTCCACTAGACCAGGTTGCCCAAGTCCCATTCAACCTGGCCTTTGAACACTGCCAGCGATGGGGCAGCCACAGCTTCTCTGGGCAACCTCTGCCAGGGCCTCACCACCCTCACAGGGAAGAGCTTCTTTCTAATATCTCATCTCAATCTCCCTTCTGTCAGGTTAAAGCCATTCCCCCTTGTCCTGTCACTACAGGCCCTTGTCAAAAGCCCCTCTCCAGATTTCTTGTAGATGTCTGTGCAGCTCTCCAATTTGACCCAAGCTCCACTGGGTCTGCCACACCACCAAACAAAAACATGCAAATTTTTATATACCATGCATTCACAGTGTTTCTTTATGCTTTCCAAGTCTTTTGAAGACCTGAGTGCTCCTGATGATTCTGGAAACCCACCAGAGCTATTTTGTGTATCACTGGTAGGGTGCTCACATCTCCTAACACTCTTGTGAGCCAGCAGAGAAAACAGTAGCACTGAAGAACTATGTGATCAGCTGAGGGTCATTGATGAGGTAAGCCACAGGAAGAACTGGAATGTGGAAGTCCCAGTTCCCAGATTTCTAAGCACTCTTCAGTCTCCTCTGTTCTTTCCCAATGTCTCCATAGGCAAGTCTGAAAGCAGGAGTCGTTGGTGCGATTTTACCATAGCAGATCCAGCTGGTCCCAAAATATCTGTGATTTCACACCATAAGTATAAAGTTCACATCTATGTCATGATTACTGAGTCACTAAATCAAGCATACAGGTCTCACACTGGTGGACTTCATTTTCAAAGGCTGGAAGAGGGAAAGGCTGGAAAACCAAAGAAGTTAGGGAAAGTTGAGTTGAGACCCATAGGCTTTTTGATAATACAGTCACGATTTCATCATGAACAAAACAATGTGTTTCACTTGACCACTCTATTTAATAAGGATTCGCTTTCACTGGATTCTATCATTTCTGAAGTAATGAAATTCCTGCATCATCTTGAAAGAGATAATTTGACCCCTGTGTTTATATGCATGTACATGACAGCAATTTCTAGGGGGCACCCAGTAGGTACATTGATGCTTACGTTTTTGATGCAGGAGAAAGGTTTCTCCTCAGGTTTATTGGTTCAGACAGCTAGCTGAGAATCATGGTTTTGAAACAGCTATTCTGCCCCTACCGTGTTCAACTCTCTTATTCCACACTGGGAAGGCTGTCGTGTGGTTTAGGCATAATCAATTCAGATGCTAACCTGCAAAGAGGAATCCTTAATGCGAAAGGGGAGTGTGCAGATAGAGAGTGAAAACAAAATAGCAGTTGAGCCTCAGGTACAGAGTTAGTTATTTTTTAAATAGTTTTGAAATACTCCCTCATGGGTAAGGTCTTAGGGGTACTGCTATCCTTTATTGCCCTTTTTACATGGAAACGCATAATGGTTAATATCTGCTGCTTCATGTCTATGTTGGAAGAGGTTGGGGGGGCAGCTGCCATGGCCACTTGTTTATGTGGTCTTAACATATTCAGCCAAATCAATTCCTTGTGCAAAGACTTCCATGCATCATTCATAGCTGAATCTGAGACTTGTGATTTTGGGGGACTTTTCTCTTTGGTTTAGTAGAAGTGAAGAGAATAGATTTAGTCCGGTCCTCTCAGTATGAACCCCACCCCATGCCTTCCCCCTTATAATAGTGTTGTGTAAAACGTTAGAGTTGTGGAGCTTGATCATACAAGCTGCTGTAGCTTTCAGCCCTGGCTCATTTTTGAGCCATTTCTGAAAAATGCTAAATACTTCCCGCACCGGAGGTCTAGTGTCATTCTCATCCCATATTTCAGATAATCACTTCAAATGAAGGTCAGGTAAATTGTACCTTCAGACTAAGATCATATAAACCTTGGTGATTCTTTTCATGAATAGTTTTTGGTTTTTTGTTTTTTGTTTAAATGTCCAAGAATTGACTCCAAATTAGATTTAGGAACAGAGGAAAGCAGCACAATTGTATATGTATATGAAGTTAGAATGGAAAGCAGTTTGTTGTGAAAAGATCCTTTTGAATTTTCCACCTCCCGGACAGTCACATAGCAGTCATGCACATTGAACCTTGGGAGCTTCCTGTGAAGAAGAGTGTGATGCAGGTGCTCTTTGGTGATGATTTACTTGTGGGCTTGAACTCCTTTTTTTTGCAGTGCTACTCTGCAATGAAAACAAAAAAGAATACAATATACAAGCCAGTGTTTACCCCTTTGCCTCTTAATTTGTTCTTTGGTGTCAGCACTTACAGACATGGCGTTCAAGTGCCAATTGGAAACTCTTCTGGAGTTTAAAGATGGGAAATTACATTCTCTCTTAAGACAAGACCAGTCCTATGTGGATGAAGGACAATTTCTTCAGCACAGTGACAGCAGTGTGAGCATCAGTGCTGCTTCTGCCAGGAACCATGTGTTGCCTTACAGTCAAAACTGTTAACAGTGTTCAAGCCTTAAAACTACCTCTGTGACCTAATGCACCAGGCTGTGAGGTCTGTTTAGAGGAACGCTGATGGTAGTTCGTTCACTCTGTCCCCAGGCCACCAAGGTGGTGGGTTGTAGCATGTTTGTCCAGTTGCAATCAGAATTAGATTGTGCATGGAATGAAAAACAAGAACTGAGATTTGGTGTTGGATCATAGGCCTCCTGTATTCACTTTACAGGTCTCTTGTTTTCATTCCCACTCTGTCTGTGTTTAGATGAGCCAAACCAGAGTAAGAAGACTGCACGGTAAGAGACCTGGGGACTTGACACTTGGGATGGTTTGATTGACAGTCCCAAAAGAGGAGCAGCAGCATGGGAATTCTGAGCTGTCTATCCCTGGCTCTTCCAATGTGTGTGTAGTAGTAAAAAATATTCCTGGGCCTTGCCATGTTTTTCATTATGTGTGATCCCTGGGTGGCATCCCTGTCTTGAATGCGAGCCAATGTAATTCTTATCTAATAGATAATCACAGAGCTCATCCTCAGCCACTGAGAGAGAGTTGAAGAGCTAATTATGGAGACAATCCACTGTTCAGCGTCAGAAAGTAATACTTACTGAGGAGTGCAGCAACATGTTTGGGTTTGTTTTTTTTTTTTCTGGGACTTTTGCCTGTTCTTTTCAATCTTTGTGGCAATTAATTTGGAAAAATCTTAACTAAGGATAGATATTTAAACTGTGGTGAACATGACTGTTGGAGAATCTCAGCCTTAACATTTCTCTTAGCCCAGAGGGTGATTCCCACTTCTGACATTAAAAAGTTCTAAAAAGCAGAATTTTTCGGCCCCAGGTCTAAATTAATGGAGTAGCTTAAGTAAGCACGAAAGTTTAAAACCAAGAGGGAAATATCACATGGCTCCCTAGAGAGAAAGTAAAAACAGTCAAAAACCAGCTTGAGCTAGACTCAAAGCAAAAGGAAGCAAGGCAAATAGAAAAGAGATCTTGCAATCAAATAATGACAAAGTGAGGAAGCAGTGAATGGGTGTGTGGATATGTTCTATACAATAAGGATGGGTTACAGCTAAATGCAATGTAGGTGAAGCTCCAAAACTAAGAAAATGCTTTGCTTTTCTATTCAGGAAAGATGATTCAGTTGGACCTGAGCAAGCTGATACCTTCCCAGCCTTGCTGAGTACTTGGGGTGAACAAAAGGAAAGTGACTAGTAGCTGTGAGGTAGGAAGGAGAGGCAAACCATACTCAAGGTGAATGCAAAACTGAGAGCTTAGTGGACATGGCTGAGGGGATGGTTATATCTTTCCCAGAATTCTACTACAATTTGTACGTCAAGTCCTAGTGTGGAAATAAGGAACTTTTTAATTTTCATTTATTTATTTATTTAAAATTAATCTGTGAAGTCTGAATTTGCACCACTTGACTGAAGAAGAGGAAATCTCGGGGACAGGCATATGTGCTAATCTAACCTCAGTAATTATGCAGGACTATAGACCAATTTGGGAAGCAGAGAATGAAGATGAATAAATGCAAAGCAGGAAAAAGATGAACATGGGGTTTTCAGAGATTGTGCCAAATGTATACGATACCTTTAAATAATGAAATAATTGACCTCTTTGGCAAAGAAACGCAAGAAACAAATTTTTGATGCCATGATTCACAGGGAGTTAGGTAAACTGGAGAGGACAGGGATTAGAAAGTACTTGGATAACAGGGAGATGGCAGAATGTGATAGTGGAAAGGGAGAAAAGGTTGGAGGGAGGTTACTGAGACTTTATCAAGAGCAGTCTTGAGAGCAATCTTGCTTAATATATTTATTAGTGACTGGCTCAGAAAGTGGAGAGAGTTAATGAAATAGCTTTCTGGTACTGACACAAAGTTGTGAGACACATCAATAGGAGGAAGATCAGATACTGTGCAAGAAGAATTGGATGACTTTGAAGATTAAGCAGTAAAAATGTTATAAAATGGAATGGTACCAAGTACAAGGTTATTCACCTAAGGATTAAATGTAATCCGCTTTGCTGTAAACTCAGCTCATAACTTAAAGGAGCGAGGCAGAGAGCGATGCTAGTGGCTTGGTCCAGATAAGACTTGCTGCATTTGCTTTGTCTACAAATTCAGGACTGGGCTAACCTTGTGCAATAGCTTTTTGAAACCATGCAGCATGAGGTGCCAATGTGATGCCACTAGGGAAAAGGCAAGTTCAATCCCATCTGTACAGTCAATAGAGAGGGGCATCAAAACTGTTGTGTATTTGTAATCAAGAATGCAGTTCTGGCCAGTCATGTTCAAGAAAGATGAAGTTAGAAATATGTTCAGCGATGGTTTGCTTTAAAGAAAAGTTAATACAAAGGGAGAAGAAGATTTGTGTTGCATAGTAAAGCAATGGCAAAGAGGCAATATGACTGCAGTCTGTAAAACCAACAGGGGTTTGCCCTCTGTGTTAGAAAGAATAATTTAAGCTAACAGACAGCCTCAGCACAAGAACAGCAGGGCATAGACTGATGATGAACGCAGTTAAGCTAGAAATTAGAAGAAAGATTTTAACAGTGGAAAAAGGCAGGCTCTGAAGCAGACTTGCGCTTACAGAACTTGGAACAGAGCAACCTTGTTCCTGAGAAAAAGCAAAGGCAAAAATGTGACTAGCTCAAGATGGAGGCTAGTCTGGACAGAATGTATAATAAGAAAAGAGTGATTGTGCAGTTCAGGGGAAGCCTTTGCATCTTGGGTTCTGTATTTTATCCCAGGATGAGTGAAGAGTGAGTGAACTTGCCCTGTGCCCCTGAAGATTGCAGTTTTCCGTGTATAAAAGAGGAATAACTCCACATTTGTGCTAAAGAGTGTGATTTGGCTGACAGAGCTGGTCTTGTTCAGCCTGGAGAAGAGAAGGCTCTGGGGAGAACTTAGAGCAGCTTCCAGTGCCTAAAGGACCTGACAAGAAATGTGGAGAAGGGCTTTTGACAAGGGCCTGTAGGGACAGGACAAGGGGGAATGGCTTTAAACTGACAAAGGGGAGATTTAGATGAGCTCTTAGGCAGAAGTTCTTCCCTGTGAGGGTGCTGAGGCACTGGCACAGGTTGCCCAGAGAAGCCATGGCTGCCCCATCCCTGGCAGTGTTCAAGGCCAGGTTGGATGGGGCTTGAAGCAACCTGGTCTAGTGGAAGGTGTCCCTGCCCATGGCAAGGTTTGGAACTGGATGAGCTTTAAGATCCCTTCCAACTGAAATGGTTCTGTGGTTCCACGATTTGACCATACTTGGTGTTACACTGTGAGAGCTTGCAGGGAGAGGAAGCCATTTGGCTGGGGAGATGCTGGGTGAAGAAGACAGGTATCTACCTGGCAGCAATGAAACAACTGGATTTCCAGCAGTCTAATGAGAGAGAGACTTTGTGGAAGCACATAAATGGATGATAAATCACAACTTGGTTCTCTCTAGCAGTTCGTGGTGTGTTGCTGGGGAGGGATGGCTAGGAGTGCTAGACACTTCACTGTCCTAATTGTATGGATTTTTTAATCTTCCTTGTCCCTCCTACTGTAGTTTTCCATCTGTCTAGTTTTCAGGTCATATTATTATCATGAATCTTCACAGCTCCCCTTTTGCTAATGGGTATATTTATAATTGCTATAATACAATTTATGGGTGTTCAGTTTTATAAAAGGAAGCACCTGAGCATGAGCCAAGGGCAGCCTAAGTACTTTTTTAATCTGAGGAAGTCAGGTGGTAGTTCCTGGGATGATGACCAAATATTTGTGATGTAGCAAACAATTTATTTTCCAGGCAATGCACTTAAAAAAAAAAAAATCACATTTATTCCTGAACAATTTTGAGATAAACATGAACAACCTATAAAAACAATGATCACAAGTCATGGTTCTGTTGCTGGTTTGAGCAAGACCTTGCTGCACTGTCTTGGTCTACCATGAAGTGACTTCTAACTCACTGCAGGCATAGCATCCCCTCATACACTGTCAATTCTCCCATTTTGAGGAACCAAGTAGGCTGACATTTGATTCAGAAGCATAGTTTGGTCATGTCTATGTACTGGAAATCTGTCCTGAATATTGCAGAAACAACAGTATCAGTCAGTCAGTTGGTTGAGTGCCAGTATCTTTCCCTCAAACTGTAGAAGTGGACAAAGACACTGTCTTTGTGTTAATAATTCATTTTTCTGCCAGCTCTGGCACCCTTGATCAGAGGCATTATTCCAAGACGCTGAGTGCAACATTTGGAACAGCACATTCTTGTTCTTGCAAAATATCAAGCTTGAATGCCACAGAATATGGTCTTCTTTCATGAAGCAAAGAAATGACTGCTTGTCAGCATCTTCTTATAGGTCGTTTCTGTCAGGCAGCAAGAATTAATTCAAACTTCTCCTTAATATGCTTCTAGTGCAAATGATTGTGACTGTTCCACTCTCTCCTCTACTTCTGGAGTTTTGTGTAAATCTCTGAAATAGACCAAAGGCTTTCATGCTTGTGCTGGACATTGGCTTGGTTTCAAGGAAGCTGCCCTTACAGGAACATACTGCTATTGTGAGTGGCACAAGATGTTTCACATCATTTAATGTGGCGGCTGTCCTTGTCCTACTGCAGTTCCAGTGCAAATGGCTAAAAATGCTCCTGCACACTGGAGAGTGATGGCTTTCACTGGCTTTGAAATCATGTTTCCTGTAAGGCACTGTCAATATGGAAATAATACAGGTAGCATAGATATGGCATTTTGTACATTTTGCATTACATTGCATGTAGTGGTTCACAGAACACAGGTAAGAAAGATTAAAGAGGTCATATTTTTAGTGATATTTTGTAAGTACTTTGAAGAGGTGGTAACAAACCTCTGTGCAAAAAGCTCTAGCACCCATAATCAGAAATAATAATAAGCTGCAGCAGTAGCAGCAGCAGCAGCAGTATTAAAACCAGAAATGTAGGCTGTTAATTACTTTTGTCCCCTCTGGTCCCCTTGACCAATGAACACCAGCAACGCAAGTCCAGGGAATCTATTTCGGATTACTTTCTCGCTCCCTTGCAATGTGTCTTCAACAAACTTTTATCCATGCCTTAGCAAGCCCACATAAAGCTTCTTTCTGTGTATGGAGCAGTCCTGTATGCACATCACATCCCTACTGTTAGTATTTGGACACTTTGTCATGTAATGATGCTCTGCAGTGCTGCAGGAAAGTCAAGATTCCCAGTCCTGTGGTGTTCAGAGGTTTTTCATAAGCCTGGTCCTGTGTTCCCTGGGGAAATTAATCACTTCCAGTTAACAGGCAATTTATTCCCAATAATAAATACATAATAATATGGATGCTCCATTCCTGGCAGTGTTCAAGGCCAGGCTAGACGGAGCTTGGAGCAACCTGGTCTAGTGGAAGGTGTCCCTGCCCATGGCAGGGGGCTGGAACTGGATGAGCTTTAAAGTCCCTTCCAACCCAAACCATTCTGTGATACTATGAATTTCTCCTGGTCCAGCCACAGTTTAGGGTTTTGTAATGCTTAGGAGTCCACTGAAGCTGGAGCTGGTTTTTGTAGCTTGCCTCAGGAGAGTGCATGAGTGTCCCTGTTGACAGCTCTCAGGCAGTGCCATGTCCATGTCCTTTTGCTGTGTACTGGGGTCTAGGTTCTTAGGTCTTGGCTTTTAAGAATCTCTTGTCATGACATTGACAGCAGTGCTGGAAATGTACTGAAATTATGGAAGTTAGAGTTGACTTAACAGGTTAATAAAAACAAGCATCCAGCTTGCTGCTTTCTGGCTGTGTATTAATCAAACTATAGAGCACACTTTCCACCCTGAGCTCTGTTTTGGAAGATATAGATTCAGTATGTTCAAGTTGCATTAAAAGGAGCAAAAATAGAATATAAATTGCTTTCTGTATATGTCTGTGGGTTTTTTGCTTGTAAGTAGTTTGAATATAATTTTTACTAGCCTTTTTATCCTTTTTCTGAGCAGAATGATTTTGTTTCTCATTGATGTTATTGTCATTTGCCTCCTATTTATGCTGCTTGCTGTGATGGAGTACTATTTGAATGTGTTCTCAATGCTGACTGCACTGGGAGGAGACCAGAAATCTCATTAAAGAATTGCAAAGGCTTCATGAGGCTGAAATGTCTCCTGTAAACTCATTAGTGTCCATATATAATTTGTTCTTTGTGTTTCTCTTTTGGAGCTGTCACATATCTTTGAAAGTATCCTCCTTTCTTTAAAAACTTAAATGTGATCCTATATAACTACTTAGTCTCAGAAGAGTGAAACCATTTGCTCTTTCATGAATTTATAAAATGTTTTTAATTATAAATCAAATTTTGAGAAGTTTCTTTTCCTCAGCAATCCAAGAGAAGAATCAGCCAATTGACCTCATGTGCTTGGCAAAGCAGGATACAAAGGAGAAGTGGTGTCCTTGGTTTAGACAACACCACTGTGCAAGCTTGCTGCTTGCATGTTTACTGAACCACCAGCCCTTTGGTCAAGGGCATGACTGAATTTCAGAAGTCATGGTGTTCACAAAGGTGTTGATCTCTATAGTTTGCTTTTCTACCTAAAACTTCTCTCAAAGGAAGTGTTTTATGTGACAGCAGCATGACAGTTTTGCTAGAGAACAGCTGCTGCTCTTGAATGGTGTATAGGGAAACCTGTCCAGCTGAGGTCTTAACAACTCTGTCTTCCTCTTTGTCCTTGTTCACTGGGCTGCTCCTCCTCCTCAGCAGCACATGAATGAAAGAACAAACCCACAACCCAAATGCAAGTAAGCAATCGGTCTGCACAGCTACAGGCTGGCCAGAGAAGAGATTCAGAGCAGCCCTGTGGAGAAGGACTTGGGGGTGTTGGTTGATGAGAAAATGAACATGAGCTGGCTTCAGTGTGCGCTCGCAGCCCAGAAAGCCAACTGTATCCTGGGCTGCATCAAAAGGAGCGTGACCAGCAGGTCGAAGGAGGTGATCCTGCCCCTCTACTCTGCTCTTGTGAGACCTCACCTGGAGTATTGTGTGCAGTTCTGGTGTCCTCAACATAAAAAGGACACGGAACAAGTGCAGAGGAGGGCCATGAGGATGATCAGGGACTGGAGCACCTCCTGTATGAAGACAGGCTGAGGAAGTTGGGGCTGTTCAGCCTGGAGAAGAGAAAGCTGTGTGGAGACCTCATAGCAGCCTTCCAGTATCTGAAGGGGACCTACAAGGGTGATGGGGAGGGACTCTTCATTAGGGACTGTAGTGATAGGACAAGGGGTAACGGGTTCAAACTTAAACAGGGGAAGTTTAGATTGGATATAAGGAGGAAATTCTTTCCTGTTAGGGTGGTGAGGCACTGGAATAGGTTGCCCAGGGAAGCGCTGTGAATGCTCCATCCCTGGTGGTGTTCAAGGTCAGGTTGGACTGAGCCTTGGGCGACATGGTTTAGTGTGAGGTGTCCATGCCCGTGGCCGGGGGGTTGGAACTAGATGATCTTAAGGTCCTTTCCAACTCTAACTATGCTATGATTCTGTGATTCTATGACTCCGTAATGCAAACAACGCAAGGTGCTAACCAGACCCTAAAGAAATGGGTCATTATAGATCTTTGTAAACCTTTGGACAAGGAACAACAGGCTGGTTGTGTAAAATGATGTCAACTTAAAATGAGAGATGAAGGTTCCCTCTGGGAGAGAGCCTGTAGCTGTGACTTCTTCCTGTGATTTGTGTGGAAGGAGTCTGTGGCATCCTTCTGGTTGACAGTGAGGTGTGAATGTAGATAAGAAGAAAGAAGTTCTAACAGACAAAGTGTGAGGCAAAGGGTAGATGCTCAGCATCGCAGAAAAATTCCTCCTGGCCATGTCAGAGGTGCATTACTGGGGGACTGCAAGCATGGTTGCTGAAATCATTAAATGAATCATGTGGGGACTTTGCCCTTTCTCCTTCCATCTTTTCTCACTGTCTAGTCAATTCATTTCATGGTATCTGCATGCACATCATAGTGTTATCCCAAGAGCTTGCTGTTCAGCTGTGGAGATCCTCTAATGTTGTCTCTGTGAGGAGATGGTAAAATTCTGTGTGTTCTCAGATGAGTGCTGCTGCATGTCACATTTGTGCTGCAGTAGCTTACAATGAGGTAGACCTTAGTCATCCATCCATCTTTCGCAGAGCATCTCTTCTCCTCTTTTCCAAAAGAAACTGCAGGCAATTGCAAGGCCAAGTTGGACAGGGCTTGGATCAACCTGGTCTAGTGGAGGGTGTCCCTGCCCGTGGCAGGGGGTTGGAACTGGATGAGCTTTAAGGTCCCTTCCAATCCAAACCATTCTGTGATTCTCTCTGGCCTCCAGTTAACAACTGCAGTCTGTTTTAGCTGCAGAGGTTGAAATGCTGCTGCCTTCACCCTCCTCCTGCCAGAGCTTCATGCTGAAACAGCTGTGGAGTGGGGCATATTTCTACTCCAGAATCTTCTTTTTCAGCACAGATAAAAGGAAACTGCACAAGCCAAAAAAAAGTCACAGCAGCCTAAGTGCCTATATACATCCCTCTCAGCCACCCCTGTTCCACTGGCAGCAGAGCCTCAGAGAGTGTGAGACGGACAGCTGAAATTAGAAACCACTTTAGCCAAGAGGCAATTCTGCCTTCAGCCACAAATGCTGTGAAATGGAAACGTCCCTTTTGTTTATTCCCCTTTCAGGTTACTTCTCTAGGCTGTTTGCTAGGAGTCAGGTCTCTGAGAGAGGGATTGCTGTGTACTGTGCTTTAACGCAGCAGAGCCCTGGTCTCCATAAGGGCCCTTCAGCACGACTGTTGAACCAGCTGTCCTATTATTCAAACATACTTGCAGCAGGCTCTCAGGTGAAAAAGCCCAGCATTTCTGTACTTTTACGTAAAGAGACTGTTTCCAGGGAGTGTGTTCATGTCTGCATTATCCATATTTACAAAGGTGTGTAAGTCACACATGAAATGAAGATTGCATTTCATCTACTGAGTGACAAGAAATCTTAGGTACTTGTGGGGTTTGGCTTTTTTTCCCTGATACTGGCTGGACACTAAAGTAAGAAGGCATACAGAAGAAATTTAGCTGGCTTCCTTGGTAAATCATGTCTAGGTCATGCTTTGCCTAGACATGGTTGGACCAAATGATCCTTGAGGTTTCTTCCAACCTGGGATTCTATGATTCTATGTTGTGATCAGGGAAGGTGACAGAATCTGAATTTTACTAAGCAAGTGAGAACCTTCTGGGAAACAAGGAGGCAGATAATAGTAACAATTCCAGGAGTGGAAGAGAGCGATTTTATTATTGGCCTGTCCCTGAAGATACCTCTCCCACTGACAGCCTGGTGAGTGGCACATGTGTTATCACCCCTAGCACTTTCCCACTTGTGCATGAGGTGTGGGATGTCTTTGAGAGCCCCTTGAAGTGTGAACATGCTGCTTGAACAGCTCCTCACCTGCTTTCAGACATCCGTGTTTCTGCTGCCTCCAACAGGATCATACTGAAAAATGTCTCAGATTATTTAACAGAAACAGGGAACTGCTGAACCTCAGGCTTCTCTCTTTCCAACTAGGCTATCAGTGCTGCTTGATTTCTCTGCACAATAAATGATACATTCTCTTGTTTGAATATTTCACCTCTTCTTTTTGCTATTTTTTTAATTGCTAGTCATGTGCTAAACATCATGGTGTTCAAGCCAAAGCTAGGAAACTGTGTTCAACAGTGCTGAAAAACTGAACAAGCATGGGGACAGACTCCTGTTAACCTTAATGTCTCCAGTCAAAGTTTTTTTCTGAATGGGTTGGAGAGAGACCAGGGGGGATCTTGTCTTGGACTGCCAGATGGAAAACAATACCACTGAAAGAAATTGTTCAAGCTTTTCCTTTGGCACTGTGCACACATCTACCTAAGAAAGGGCAGCGTGTCTGACAGAAATTATTAGTCCTGGATGAGATTTAGCATAAAGCACTTGTGTAGATTTATTAGGTGCAGTCTCTGATGTGAAACTGTCATGTGAGGTTCAGATGTGCGTGCTGGCATGGGAGATTTTGGTACTGTGTTTGTTACTTCTGCTTTGAGGTCAATTAGAATTGAACACAAGCTGATCGAAATAGAACTTGACACTAAACAAATGGGGGTAGAATTTCCACCCCAGCTGCCTTGGGAGTGGTGGCCCATGAGATGCTCTTCCCAGAATCGAGCTTGTGAAACAAAGGCTTCATTCATACATTGAAACTGACAGAGGGGAGATTGAGATGAGATACCAGGCAGAAGTTCTTCCCTGTAAGGCTGGTGAGGTACCAGCGCAGGTTGCCCAGAGAAGCTGTGGCTGCCCCATCCCTGACAGTGTTCAAGGCCAGGTTGGACGGGGCTTGGAGCAACCTGGTGACCCAGACGGATTCCTTCCTCTCCAGCTGTGTTCTCCCCGCCAGCACTGCACTATTCCCTTCTTCCTTTTGCTCCCCACCCCTGTACACCAGAGAAGATCCCTGCAGCTCTGTCTTTGCGTCCCCTGCCCTCACCCCCTTGTACAACACATAAAATGTGGGCTGAGTGTTTGGTATTGTACTCCCTGCTCCCCTCCCCATTTTGCTTCTCAGATGATGGATGGGCTGCAGAACAGACAGCGTGGAAGATAAACCAGTATGTGCCACAAAGTGCAGTTGACTTGCTGAGATTCCCTGGCAGAGCTTGGGAATCTTCAGGTCACAACAAACTTTCCCTCATGACTGCCTGTGATCCCCCTTCAGACTCACGTGCTGTCTTGGCACTCATTGATGCAGTCATTGATGCAGTCATTGTGTGAAGCTCTCGAGTGCCCTGTTTGCAGCACTGCCACCCCCATTAAAATATATGGCCAATAATAAAAACCACCCTATTTATGGAGCAAGAGTGACTATGACTGGTGAATGGAGAAGCAACTAGCACCCATTTAAATAGCACCCATTTAATAGATATGCCGTGGTGTTGAATGCAACAGCAGCTTTTTTCAACAGAAGCATGCTGCACAGAGATACTGGTCTGAAGGTACATACATGCACCCGGTGTTTCCTGTGCTCCATATAACAGTCCCTTACCCAGAATGTAGTGTGTTTTAGTCCCACATATTCACCCAAGTGGACTAAGACGTGTCTCGGTCTTGAGCTTTTCTGAGCTCTGTAGCTTACTGAGAAGGGGTGAACTGCTTGCAGGTCAGCAGAGCCTGAGCCGTGCCACTGACATGGTTTGTGACCTTAAGAGGTCAGCTGAGCTCCTGCCGCTCAGTCCCCTTTTGCTGCAAAGTGGAAATGAGGGTGCTCACCCTGTCTACAGTGTTGTGGTAGAACTTTGCTACCATGCTTGTGAATCTTCTGCTGAAAGGCTGAGCAAAATGGCAAAGGCAGAGCTGTTTGGCTTCCATGCCCAGTGTTCCTGTGTCCCCAGGCAGAATGGACAGGCTGGGTTGTGGAAACTGAGAGGGCAGGATAGCTGGATGCCTCAGTATCTCACCTGATGTTTGTAGAGGTCTGAACAGGCTTTCTTGTAGTGAGTGCTGGCTCACTACAAGAAACTGCTTGTAGGGTTTCATCATTGTGCAGGCACCTGGCTTGTTTTACCTGTAGATTGCATGGTTGGAAAGAACTAAAAGATGGACAACATAGGGCCTGTTTTGCAGAACTTTTTAGTTTCACTGTCAAAGTCCCTGGTGGATTATTAGGTGCATAGCCATCATACCAGCACTCTGAGTGACCCTCATCAGCTCTTGGTGGCTGCCCCAGGAGAGATGAAGGACTGAAAGATCCTGCATACCTCACCCAGCTCTCACTGACAGGACTTTCTGCATGGTGAGCTTCTTGTCATTCAACACCCCCAAGTCCTTCATTTCAAGGATACAAATTGCACATATAGATAGACTTACAGCATGAAACGTACAGGCCAGCTCTCTTCAGTCGTTAGCTGAGACTTACTAGAACCTTTCTTGCTCCTAGTTTCCATTTTCTTTCCCCTGCACATCTTACTCATGTTAATGTATGCAGATATACATGTGTGTAGGACCCAAGCCGGTACATGGGTTCACACAGGCTGCTGAAGCCAGGACATGTGCTCTAGGAGGTTCCTGCTGATGCATAGAGTGCATCCAAAGTGTGCCTACCTTTCTCCTTTTTTCTTTGCTGCTGAATATTTCCTAGCAGTAATGCAGTGTGCTTCATTATCAGCCTATCACCCACTTGCGTTACTAGTACTGCTTGTTTATGAAAACACGTTTCCGTGTCTAATCGCCTCCTTACTATAAAGGTCCAGTTGTTCTTTATTTCAGTGTTACTGACTACAGTGATTTGGTAGTCCCTGTTCAATGCCCCAATCTTAAGGTGTTTCCCAGAAGGAGGGGAGAGAAAGAGGAAGCCAGGCTCTAATTTTGCCTGTCTCTTGGAGAAATCTTTGGACAACTGAGGCTATGTCTGTGAAAGCAAAGGGACTTCTTAGGTTATGAAATTCTCAAACATTAGCTCAGCATGGCTGAGGCAGGGTACAAGATTATGTGTGAACCCATTAATCATCTTGGGGAAGCTGCCAGCTCCCTGACTTTAATTGGAGCCTTCTCATATTTACGCTGTTTGGAGGGGGTTTTGGTACTGCTGATGAAGGATTTCATTCCTCTCTTGTGAGGCCACACAGAGACATCAGAGGTGTGAGCTTAATTCAAGGTTGCTGAATGACTTGCAGCTACTGGGGGAAATTACGTTACTCAGCATTGTTTGCCTTCTGAAATTGCTGCCTCGGCAGCATCTTGAGGAGTTTTGCATATTTGTCTCTTTAAATTTCCTGTTCCTCAGACAGCTCTATCTTCCCAGTTTCCAGTCACTGCATTTTTATTAAAGGTCTCTGTGGAAGTAAACAGCCTCAGAGGGTGCATCCTTCCAATATCCCTGCCTCGAGAGGAGGAAGCTGGAGTGGAAGCATTTCTTAATAAGGGGAGGAGGCGAGAGATTTAAAAGTATGCTATTGCCAGTGTAATAGGTTGAAGAATCATTCATCTGAACTCGAATTATGTCTCAAATGATAGACTTTACAAGATTATAATGCTTAAAGGAGCTCCTTTCACTCGCCATGTATGTCTGCCTAGTAGGGGCATGCTTCAGTGCTCACTTGCAAACAAGCCACACACAGAACTGTGAATCTTTCATGCCCCCATTTGCCTCTTTTATCCCTTCCCAGCTGTCACTCACAGCCATCTTCCCAGCAGGAAAAAGCAGGGATGTTTGTAGGAGGAGAAAGTGCAAGAGAGGCTCATCCCCCAGTGCTTGCAAGGTGATGGTGGCCTACTTAAGCTCTTCCTTCCTGTGGGGTGAACTGGATTTTCCAGAGGGAGCTTTCTTCCAGCTTCACCCAGCAGCAAAATTGCAAACACAATGACAGAAATGTTCTGGAAACTGCCTTCTCCTTTTGCATTTAACATGTTGCAAACTCTATTACCAAGCCTATGCAAGGCAGTGGAGCTGAATCTGGGTGCCAGATTTATGCCAATATATGTGCTTTGATTTATGTGGCATTGATCATCTCTTTATAATAGAGTGAATGTGAGGTTATTCCACATAACATGGCTGGATGCTGCATTGCTTTTGCATGCAGTTACTTTATAAGCTCAGTGTGAAGCCCTTTGTCTACACTGAATATCCTTTGTAGGTCAGCTGCCATGCAGGGAGCCTACATGTGTGCAGTGCTTAATTGGTCTCTCAGCTCTTTCCTATTCTCTGCTTTGTTTGGCTTACAGAGCTCATCCTTTCCCTCTCATTTCTCCTTCCCAGGAGAAAGGCAAGACAATGATGACGATGCATCCTCTGCTAATGGACCCTGCTGAGGCAGTGATTTTAGCAGCAAGGGGGTCTTTACAGGTATCTTGCACTTCACCTACAAACCCTCCCCAGTGAAAAAAGGAAAAGAAGGATCCCACTCTTCCAGTGATTTTACCCTTTTCGTGGGACCTTTGCTGAAGCTCTTGCTGACCTGGTAATGTCTATGAATCACCCTGGACTTAGTTTTTTCCCTGCAACCCCACAGCATCTCCCACAGTGCATAAAGCAGTGCAATGGGTCTATGTGGACTTCTCAGAGTTTCAGAACAAAGAAAGTGACTGTGAAGGTGCTTAGCTGGGGGGTTTGCAAGGAGTTGCAATAGCTAAGCTTCCAAACCCTCCTGAGCTGGAGAGATTTTTGGAAAGGGCTTAATTCCTCCAAAATATCTCATCCTTACCTAATACATATTAGTTAGCAAACAATACTATAGGCTTGATACGACTTCATATGATGAATGAGCAGGGCTTATTGTTAGAGTCTAGGGATAATCTCACTGTGTTTAAGCACCTTACCCCCTCTTACTTTCTGTGGTACTCTTCTTGCTAGAATAATGCTTATAGATCTTTTAAAATTACAATAATGTGGATTCATACCCTGGGAATAGTGCAGCTCAGACCCAGTTGATTAGTCAGATATTTTTAAATCTGTTTGGATTTTCAGTAGTAAAAGGAAAGGCAAACAATAGGATCTCACTATAGGTTTAATACCACTGGAAGCTGTGGATGCGGTTCAAACTCTTCAAGGCTTCTGGTGGGAATGTTTCACAAAAGACACTTTGTCTCCTTTGGAATAAATGCCACTGAATAGAGTAATTTATTTCTTAATTATTTTTCCAGGGCCCCTCTGTTTCCAGCATGCTCACAAACACTTCACATAGAGATTTGCTTCCTTGGAATGGCATGAGGGAGGACCAGCAGTGGGGATTTGCTTTCTATGCATGGCATGGTGTGCCTCATCTGCATGAGCTCTTTCTTGTTCCTAGGATACACTTGCTTGACTTAATTTATGGGCTTGCTTTATTATTTTTTCCTTTTGGCAGAGACCTGTTTTGACTTTCCCACTAAGCTCCTTTCTGATCGGGGGCAAAACCAACAACACTGAATTTATTTAAGTGGAATTAAAGGGCAGTCCTGTGCTGGGGCTGCGGCTGGGCTGCTAAAGCATGCTCAGCCTCCTGAGGTGCTAAAGAGCCTCATGTTT
Organism: Pezoporus flaviventris; assembly: GCF_033815535.1. NCBI lineage: Eukaryota > Metazoa > Chordata > Aves > Psittaciformes > Psittacidae > Pezoporus > Pezoporus flaviventris. The sequence continues at coordinate 2,563,393 of NW_026892584.1, read as the reverse complement.
CATTCAAAAGCCAACTGCGTTGAATAGCAGAGAGCCACTTCTAAGGGTTGCAGTAGGGCTCAAACAGCAGCACAGAATGAAAGATAGGGCTTTAGGAGGCAATGCGATATAAATTAGAAAGAAAAGAGAATGGAGCACTCATGTTACATTAAAGGCCCACATAGCTTTATTGTCCCAGAAGCAAAGTCTGGAAGATGATGTTGTCCCTCTGCTCTTACATTAAAATAGTGACTAGTAAAAATGGGTGGGATAATTAATGCTTATGCACACATTAAGAGCCATTTTCAGTAATAAAAATGAAATTCACCTTCGTCAGTAGCATTATGAATTTTGTTCTATATTGAATCATCAACTGGTGGTCTTTGGAAGTCCAGCCGTACTTTGTGTCTTTGCAGATATTATTCTTGTTTGTATGTCTGCTGTGTTATGATTTTCCTTGTATCCTTTCAAATTGAGAAGAAAACAGAAGCTTTCCTCAGAACTATATAGAAATGCAGAGGCTGGACAAGAGGGTACAATATAAAAATGCTTGGCTTTAGTGAGAGTACCAAGGGTACCAGGTGTGTAAGAGGCACATCTACCCCAGCAAAAGAAGGTGTTTCTGATAGTGTTCAGAGCAGCTCTGGTAGCCGGCTCCTCAGTGTGACACACATGCTAATCCTCATGCAGCAGACTGAAAGCAGTTAGGTGGAAAATAGTCTTTCAGTGTAGTGCCCCTTGAATTAGATGGGTGGAGGGAACTCTCCACATATGTGGGACAGAGACTATTTCTTTTCTCCTTGTTTTTTCACAGAATCACAGAATGGTTTGGGTTGGAAGGGACCTAAAAACTCATCCAGTTCCAACCCCCTGCCACAGGCAGGGACACCTTCCACTAGACCAGGTTCCTCCAAGCCCTGTCCAACCTGGCCTTGAGCACTGCCAGGGATGGGGCAGCCACAGCTTCTCTGGGCAACCTGTGCCAGGGCCTCACCACCCTCACAGGGAAGAACTTCTGCCTAAGAGCTCATCTCAATCTCCCCTCTGTCAGGTTAAAGCCATTCCCCCTTGTCCTGTCACTACAGGCCCTTGTCAAAAGCCCCTTTCCACATTTCTTGTTGGCCCCTTTAGGCACTGGAAGCTGCTCTAAGGCGTCCACAGAGCCTTCTCTTCTCCAGGCTGAACAAGCGCAGCTCTTTCAGCCTGTCTCCAGAGCAGAGCTGCTCCAGCATGGAGCACCTTCATGGCCTCTGGACTTACATTCCTCTTGGGTTGGGGTCCCAGAGCTGAACAGCTCCCCCAGGTAAGCCAGAGCTGGAATTCAGGAACTTACCTTTTTTCCCCTTTAATTGATAGGCTCGAGTTACCCTGGGAAACGCTCTGAGGGAACATGATGATGTCTATTCATCAAAATTCAGTCTCCCTGCCTGATGCTAAATAAACAAGGTGACACATAAAAGGAACTAATGACTCTTCTAGCCCTACCCCTGAAGGGCACCAATGGCTGAGGCAAAGGTTTAGGATCCCTTCTCATACCTGCAGGAGGTACATCCTATACTACTCCTGCTCTTCAGATTGCAGTAGTGGTTCAGCCTCAGGGGTGGTTACTCTTGCATTTTCAGCTGACACTGGATTAGCTTTAAGAACTAACAGGCCCTTCATATAAATCATATCCAAAGTATCCTTCTGGTGGTAGAGGTCCCAGAAAACTACTTTTCATGGTGCCTTTAGTACAACTGCATATGCTGTAGGTTAAAAGTTTTTGACCCTGTCAGATGCTGGCTATGTGCAGCTGGGCTTGTGTTTCTCTCTTCTTATTAAAAAGGTTAGAAGGGGAATGAGAGGTATAGTGGTATACATTATTTGTCTTGTAAGGAAAGAAATTCAGTGTGGTCTCCAGGGTCTTCCCTGTGCTTTCTGCTTTATCTCTATTTGCTGAAGTCATTGTTGGTCCTGGGATTTTCCTAGCAAAATTGAAAGCACGCAAGTAAGAGAGAAACTAGTCATAAAAAGAATGACTTGTTCTATAAGGTGGAGGTGAATTTAAAAAGATGATGGCTCAATACATTGCTGCTCCCTCAGGAAGAAAGCCCATTACTGCATTTGACTTCAGGATACTGGGGGCAATTTACTGTCTCCTCACATGTGCTCCAGCTTTAATGCTGGGGATAATTATTCTTGATCATAAGCCGACAGGTATAACATTACAGAGCCTCAAGCCCGTTTTCCCATAATGGGTGGGAATAAGAAACCCATGAGGTGCTACAGCTGACATGCTGGTATGCCTTCACAACAAGGCAGAGGAGTGACTTTGACACAGGTGGCTGATCTGGGTAGCCAAAATGGAAATGTAACACAAGAGATGTGACCATGGGCTAACGACCAAGGTGAGGACACTGGTTTCCACACACCAGGGTTTTACTGGCCCCTCCATCAGTGTGTGCTATCTGTTTAAAGTGTCTCTGCTTGTTAGAGAAAAGCTAATGTAGCTGGCAATCCCTGGTCACAACCAATATTGGCTTTCTTAGGGAGACCATTCTCATGTCTGTGACCAGCTGGCAGGTCAGTAGGGTGCTCAGAAATGAGTTGGGTCACACAGATGACACTTCTATTATTCCTGAGCTAGTTATCATTCCTGCAGAGTGTGCAGAGAAGTTCGTATGGGGGGTCATCACAAGCTAGACCACTGACAGACCTTGGGGTTGAGATTTTCATGACAAAGCATCTGTTTTTTGAATCAGAAAAGGCAATGAACTGCAGTAGTTCCTTGTTAGGAGCCATTGGCCAGAAGAGGTTTACTTTGAGTTGGGATTGTTGTTGGGCATCTTTTGTGGTTTTGATTAGAAGTGACCTTGATCTCTTCATTTAGGAATTTTAGCTGGGAAGCCTTTGTTGTCCTCAAAGTCCACAAATTCTACCCTTTCTTACAAAAAGATTTCTTTTCTCTTCACAGAAAAAAGGTCTACTCAGTATCCTTCTGGTAATGAACATCAGAACAGTGTCTGAGCCATGCACACCTGCAGCAGGAGAAGCAGCTGATGTTTCCTCCTGTTACTTCACTTTGATATGTCTTTGGTTTGCCTTGATAATGTGATTTTTATTTACACACGCACACATACTTTTCCTTCAAGAATTCCCTGCTTGTCACACCTATGATTTATTCACTTGTCAACTTTTTTTTAGGTTGACAAATATCCTTTAAAGATAAGGCCTTTGAAAATATGGTGCCAGTAATTAAAATGAAGAATGTATTACAGTAAAAAGTAGAAATATGGGTCTAAAAGCTACACTGGTGTTTGTAGTGATTTGAGTAATTGAGGATTTCAGTTAATATTCAGTGCAGCTGAGATTAATAAATGGTATAAGGTAAAAGTGGTCTTGCAAGAAGAAGGATTTTAAGGGTATAGTTAACAATTTAATTTAGTATATCCTTAGAGATGCTGCTGGAATTACCATATAATAACTCGTCAGAGTCCTACAATTTCTGAGCCTGTTTTGTAAAAGGAGGAGCATGCATCCTGAGCAAGGATTATGCAAAATGCTGGGAATCGTTTGAGAAGAAGTCTGGAAATGGCAGCCCTGGTACTTGTTCCTGCCATAGCCTGCTGCAAGTCACTTTGCACCACTGTTGGCTTCTGCATGGGTGGCAGAGGCAGTAGGGAGGGCCTAAGACCTGCCCAAACACAAGCCGCCACCATGAAGTGTTTGTTCATCACACAAGCCCTCCAGGCTGGGCAAGAAGGAAATCCAGCCCTTGTTTCTCATGGGTGAGCTGCTACGAAGGGTGGGTGAGGAAGTCATCAATGTTTGGGTGAAATATGGCAGGGAGCAGTCCCACCTACTGTCCCACACAGCAGAAGGTTGATAGAGGGACCTCTCCCCACTTGCAGAGCTCTGGGTAGGTGCAGTGGTCATGATCACTTTTATCTTCCTTTCTCCATCTCCCAAAAGCATCCAGAAGAACCAGGCCAGCTTCCTCACTTATAGAACAGGTTTTAGCGCATAAGAACAGCCTCAAAAATAAAGGGCCATATGTACCCCTACAGTCTAATCCTGCAAGTCTTACTTGCAAACACTGTCAACAGCCAGCTTCCTAAATGCCGTCCCATGGGGTTCATGACCTTTCTGTCATTGCAAGTGCTGTGCCAGAGAGCATTTTCAGGTCACACCCCATAGTTCTCATCATGTCCTGCTCACACAGAACTCTCCTAGTGAGCTATGAGCTTCATCTGCCTATGTTCCTTGGCTCAGTAAAATTACTTGAACGGGGGTAGCTCTGTGAAGCCACCAGGACAGTTTGTTGTGTGTCACTTTCAGTATCACAGACACATTAGATGAGAATTCTTCTTTTTATTGTGAAAAGACTCTCCATTCAATGTGTGTGGCCTAGCAGCACTAAGCTGTGGCATGGAGGCAGGTTTATAATCATAGAATCATAGAATGGTTGCAGTCAGAAGGGACCTTAGAGCTCACCCAGTTCAAGCTCCCCTGCCACGGGCAGGGACACCTTCCACTAGACCAGGTTGCTCCAAGCCCCATCCAACCTGGCCTTGAACACTGACAGGGATGGGGAAGCCACAGCTTCTCTGGGCAACCTGTGCCAGGGCCTCACCACCTTCACAGGGAAGAACTTCTGCCTAAGAGCTCATCTCAATCTCCCCTCTGTCAGGTTCAAGCCCTTCCCCCTTGTCCTGTCACTACAGGCCCTTGTCAAAAGCCCCTCTCCTGATTTCTTGTTGGCCCCTTTAGGTACTGGAAGCTGCTCTAAGGTCTCCCTGGAGCATCATTGTAGCCTCTTTCTGGACTTGCTCAAGCAGATCCACACCCCTCTTGTGTTGAGGGCCCCAGAATTGAACTTCTGGCTACAGAATAGCTCTAGTTTGGCGTTGTCCTCTGAAAAATCTGGAAGATGCTACTACCCTGCTCCCCTGTAAGGACGTGCTCTTTCAGGATTATAAAGGGAACTGGAGATCCCAAGTTCTAGCTAAGGAACAATGACTCGGTAAATTTCCATCAATTTTGTTCATAACCTCCAGGAATGTGGTATGTCATGCCACATGTACAGCTGTTGGCATTCCCTTAGCATCATTCCTACAGAGATTTGTCCCTGTGCATGTAAACCCATGCTGCGGTTCCTGGTTCCCCTTGTCCGCCTAGGTGCCTGTACAGTGTGAGCTGCTTCCCTCTTCATGGCCAAACCGTGTCAGTGAATAATCTCAGATATAAACATTGTGTTTCTGCTTTCTGGGCTCAGTTTTTTGCTACTTCTTATTAGAATAGCCCCAACATAACTGCATGTGGTGTGCAGCAGCAGAACCCAGGCAGCTTCTCCATACCCTGAGCTGGCTGCAAATGGAGAGGCTGCTCCTGAGATACTCTCTGCTCCCATGTTGTGTCTTCCCTAGTAACAAGAAGGTTGTCATCCTGCGTGAAGAGTCTCTGAAGATAATAACCATGCCCTGGACAAGCCATTCTACTCCCCTGCCAAAAGTAAAGACACCCATCATCTAGATTCAGCTCAGAACCTGGTTCAGCAAGTGAAAAGCCCTCTGGGCTTCTTCCTGCTCCAGTGGTTGTGTTGATAGGGTTAAACTCAGTTGCTTTGTCTGGTCATACTCAGACACTGGAAACGGCCTTATTTCCTGTCTATATGTTAGGTGGGTGGGTTACATTGCAGATGTATATTACTGGTGGAATGCAGGAATGCATGCACTGTGTGAAATGTACTTCCCTGACTTTGCAGTGATGATTATACATATGGAAATTATTCAGGCTTTCTTCCATTTGCTTTATAAAATTCATTGTATACCTCGCTTATACCCCTAACTTTGTGTTGGCTGTGATGGATGAGTGGAGCCAAGCTTTCTGGGCACCTTCTGAAGTCACGGAGTGATTGTACACGAGTGGTCAATTGGTTTGCACATTATCTACAGTTTAACAACTTTCTAAAATTCTCTTTCTCATTTCAGTTTGTAGAATAACCTGAAATTATATGGGAAGGTTGAAGGGAGACAGTTAGAGCCACTGAGATAGTAAGATCAATGAAACCAGTGATGGGCAGGAGCGAAGAAAACTGGGTCCTGAATCTTTTATGGAGACTCTTTCACTGTTTCCTTACAGTGCCAGATTCAGTCACAGGCTGTCAGGTGCACTATAGCATTTGGTGGGTTTAGTTGGTTTTGATCATCTGCCTGATTGTGATTTTTTCTTATTTCTTTTTTTCCCTCAGTATCTTTGTGACATCATGATAGATTTTAAAGAAAATGATGTTTCAATCCAGGATTAAACATCTCAGCTGCCTCTAAATCAAAATCTGCATAACACTAAAGACACAGTCTAGAAACTCTCTGTAAAAAATCAGTAAAGAGGCGCCATAGTACTCTTGGGGGAAGTTTCCTAGCTTATTTATCATTTAATAGTGTCTAGGACACCTGATTAACTGTGGCAAGTACATTAAATACAGCACAATGGCTTATACAGAACAGGTCAGGGTTTCTGGTTTGCTCATTTTATCAGTTTGAAGCCCATGATATTTCTCCTGATTGCTACAGCAGGTACCCATAGACTGCATAGTGCATCTTAGCCCTTGAGCGTGAAAATCACACCTCTTCCATTTTGTTCCTAGACTGTGATGCTTAGGTGCTGGTGCATTATTCAGATTTGGACTGAATTATGTTTTGACTTGACCTACATTGCACTACTTGCCCAAATACTGAGTAAGCCTTTATTAAGAAGGCAGGTAACAGCTCCAAATGGTCCAATTTCCTGTTCTTAGGATCAATAACCAGGTTTTATCTTTAAGGTTATTGCTGTTTCATAAAAGGATGGAAACCTGCTCAATTACCCCAACTCTGGAGAGCTGGAGCTGTGCAAGCATGGGACAGAGCTGATCACTGACCCTAGCAGTCCTCAGCCTTAGTACAATGGTGATCTCTCAGTAGACCAGCTGCTGAACTCACCAGACTTTTTTGATGCTGCATTAGGCTCGTGGTATAGACAATAGCAGAGAGGAAACTCTGAAAGAAAAACAGTGATGCCACTTTTTAAATGAAACTATTTATATATTCCAATTCATGCTTGCCAAAAAGTGAGCTTGGCCATTGTTTGTGTGCAGTACTTCTAGCCCATAGATGATACCATCCAATTATACTGGCGCAGTCTTCCATGTAGATATCATAGAATCACAGAACGGTTGGGGTTAGAAGGACTACAGGGGGGGTTTCAGCAGAGCAGGGTAGAGGGGGCATATATTTTTGTCTCTGACAATAAGTTCATTTCTACTAAATCTTGCCACTAAAAAAGGCCTTAAACTTACATGGAACAGAAATGCTGTGATGGAGCTTTTCACCACCTCTGTGCAGATATTACAAGCCTCTCTGGTCATTTAGCTTCTGAGACTGTTGATTTGAACTCCAATTAACTTCTGTAAAGACCACAAATCAAGTCCTGTCATAACTAGAGAGCATGGTGTGATATCATTATTGCTTACCTCTGAATGAACCTGAAGAGCAAGGTGATCAATCCAGACATAATTGCCAGTGCCACTGATTAATTGTTCCTGAGCAACTGAGGGCCTCTTCACTGCCAGTGCGTCAGTCTCAGAAACAGCAATGAAATGCGGCAGCCCTCAGGTGGGATGAAAATACCCTCTCTAGCAAACATCAAGTGTTAGCAGTAGGCTGTTCTTTCAGTATTTGCTGCGCATTTCTAATTTCACTATGACCAGATGGACATGCCCTATCCAATCTGTGCTTTCCTGGGTATGGCCAGGATCAACCAGTCTTGGATAAGCCCTACGACTGCCATATGCTTAAGCAGGTACTTAGAGTAAAGCATGAGCTTAAATCCCACTGAATTCAAGATTAGTCAGATACTCAGGGGCTTGATTTAAAAATTACCCCAGTAAAACCCATCCTTGCTTAATTCTTAATCACACAAGTTGCACAGGAAAGCTGTCACACTGAAGCAGCATCTAGGCTTCTAGAAAATTAACACATGAAGAACACACTATATTATCTGTAGAAAGTTTTTACTGCTTTTTTAAATAAGGGCTGGCCTTAGTAACCATGGAGTTAATTCCAGCTAGTTGGAGTTAATTCCAGCATTGATCTCTGTGAGATCCCACTTCTCCAGCTGCACAATGGAACCAAGAGCAAAAGGGGCTTTTTAGGAAAGTGGTTTCACAGTAACCCATATTCTCTGTAATCTCTTGGGTTGATTTCACATTTAAGCTTTTTCCATCCTTCCATCTGTTGAACACAAATCATTCGTGCCCAAGGCTTATAAAGCGAAGGTCACTTTTTAATAACATGGCTGTTTTAAAAAGAAAACTCAGCTTATGTCATGTGGCTTCAGTTTAAATGTAGTTCCCAGCTAATTAGTCTGGTAAAGTATCTATATTTGCAAACAAAGAATAATTATAATCTTATCCCAGCAGAGATCAGCAAAAGAATTTGAAGAATGCAAATGTTGATAATTGTAGTTCCTGTGCTATAGTTAGTGGGAGCAGACAGACGGCTGCCCTTTAGCAGACCTCTCTTGGTGCCAAGAGTATTATACGTAGGACAAAAGGCAGCAGATCTGATTGCAGGATGAAAGGCCAAATTCTGAGGTCCCACCTCATTTTATTCAGTCCATTCTCAGTTACAGTTATCAGGGAGCATTTCCCAAACAAAGACTCCTAGGAAACTTATGTAGATGGAGAGCAGGATATTTAATTCCTTTCCTCAGAGAGGGCTGTAATTCTTCTTTCCTTCTTTTTAATTTCTTTTTTTTTTTTTTTTTTTTTTAAACCTGTGCTTGAGTTGCTGACTACACAGCATCAGTGAGGTAATTCTGCCTGACTGTACAGGTATTCCTGTGTGTGCATTTAGGTGCTTTTGGTATCTTGAAGAACAATGTGTTTTTAACACTTGCCATTTCTCTGGCTTGGAAAGTAAAGATAAGCTAGATTATCTTTGAAACACAAGCAAACACCACTACCACCACCTCCTCAACCATAATGATAGTTACTTGTTTGCATGGAACTTTTACTGATGTGAAGGACTGAAGTATTGGCAATACCAGCATTATTGCACTTACAGACTCTAAAGGGCAAAACAAGCTTTTTCATAAAGATGACTTCTGAAAACTGTGACTCCTGGAGCACTTTTGTGTGTTTATGCGTTCTCTGACTCTGCATTGGGAACTTGTGTGCTGCTGGTGGCTGCAGTCTGCTTGTCCAGATGTGCCAGCTTTCAGCTTACTTTGCTCTCTGAACTCAACAGGCACTTCCTCTGACACTAGTCCGAAGTCAAAGATTTATCTGCACAAGGAGAAAATGAATGAAGATATAATAGACCCAGTCACAAACTTTCAATGTGGTTTAAAACCTGCTGCTCTCACTTGTCTTTTGCTCTTGCGGTCTGAATGTAGATGAGAGTTTCTGCAAGAGTTCTTCTCAAGGTGATGCTCCTTAATCAAGTGTTTAATTGGATCACAGAATAAAAGCATGTTGTACATCAACTTCATACCATCTGTCCTATAGCAGAGAAAGAAGGGATCTCATTCACACCCCAGTGCAGCTGGAGCAAACCCACTGGTGTTGATAGCATAGGAGGAGCTTGCCTAGAGCACAGTGCCCTTGTGTGAAGCCCTGAATCCTGAACCTCTAAAATTGCACCACTCGAACCTGTACTTGCACTCTTAGGCACTTGTGTGCCTCCCCTCCCTCCACTCCTCACCAGACTTTGGGTAGAACCACCATAGGAACTGACATCCTCCTGATGGCCACATCAAATCTCTTTAAGGTACTGAAAGCTGGCCAAGAGGGGTCCCCTGTCTGACAGCCTTCACCCTCTCACTAAGCCTTAAACTTTTGCTAGAGAACAACTCCAGGCAGAGGAGTCACGCTTCTGTTACAGCCACGATGGAAGAGAAACATGCTCCTTCTCCTCAGGCAGGTGGAGAACAAAGAAACTACACAGGACCACGAGACCATCACAGGAGGACATGTGGATGCTGTGCACTGCCACTAGCAGTCCAGGACGCAAGCACATGAAAATAACCCTGTGTGGCAGCTGTGCATCAGCTGTTCTGTGGATTGCTGTGACACGAGAGGAACTGAATGGAAGCTGACACAATATCAGAGCCCACAGAAAAGCAAAAAACCATCCCCAGAACATCTCACAGACATGTCCCTTCCCACCCATCTCACATAGTGCTCTGCCTCTATCAGGGCAAGCAGGAGTCCTTGAAAACAAACTTCATGCACTTTCCTTGAAAACAAACTTCATGCACTTGAGGCAACTGGGTCTGTTAAGCAAAGCTTGCTTAAAAAGTGAGAGCCCAGCTGGGGAATGCTTTTCTTAGGCTATGATTTTTCAGGTGCTCAATTTCTCTTTGATGTCTTATTAAGAAACAAAGAAACAAACCAAACAAAAAGCAAACCCAGAGATAGGCTGAGAAAGTTGGGGCTGTTCAGCCTGGAGAAGAGAAGGCTGCGTGGAGACCTCATAGCAGCCAGTATCTGAAGGGGGCCTATAGGGATGCTCTTAATTAGGGACTGTAGTGACAGAACAAGGGGTAACGGGTTCAAACTTAAACAGGGCAAGTTTAGACTGGATATAAGGAGGAAATTCTTTCCTGTTAGGGTGGTGAGGCACTGGAATAGGTTGCCAAGGGAAGTTGTGAATGCTCCATCCCTGGCAGTGTTCAAGACCAGGTTGGACGAAGCCTTGGTTGACATGGTTTAGTGTGAGGTGTCCCTGCCCGTGGCAGGGGGATTGGAACTAGATGATCTTAAGGTCCTTTCCAACCCTTACCATTCTATGATTCTATGATTTTATTTCTCTTTAGAGCCTTCTTCAGCCTGATCCCAGCAAGAGGCAGGCCAAAGGAACACACTTTCCCAGCCTATACCTATTACAGGTATGCGATTGTTTCTCTTGGAGAGAACTAATCTTGGAGTAAACTAAACTTTGGGAAGGATTTTCTAAGGGCTGGTAGATCATGTATTTCTACAGCTTGCAAAACTGAGAAGGATAAGGCTGAGAGAGCTAGGCTTGTTCCGCCTGGAGAAGAGAAAGTTTCAGTGCCTAAAGGGGTAACAAGAAATGTGGAGAGAGGCTTTTGACAAGGGCCTGTAGTGACAGGACAAGGGGGAATGGCTTTAACCTGACAGAGGAGAGATTGAGATGAGATATCAGGAAGAAGTTCTTCCCTGTGAGGGTGGTGAGGCCCTGGCACAGGTTGCCCAGAGAAGCTGTGGCTGCCCCGTCCCTGGCAGTGTTCAAGGCCAGGTTGGATGAGGCTTGGAGCAACCTGGTTTAGTAGAAGGTGTCCCTGCCCATGGCAGGAGGGGTTGGAACTGGATGAGTTTTAAGGTCCCTTCCAACACAAACCATTCTGTGATGATTCTATGATAAAAGTCGGGATCACATATTATTTGGAAGGAGAAATATAGAACTAGTATAAACAAGTGCACCTTCTCAGATGTTTTTGCTTTTTGTTAGCCATAACTGCCCAAAAGGTAATACAGAAACCTGACCGCTTCTCTCCTAGCAGGCAGATTTCTACCAGCCAACACCAAGAAAATTAGCATAAACACCTGCTTCTAATAGCTGGCTCACAAGTACCTTAATTAGTCCTCCAGGCTTGTGCTCTTCTGCCTGAGTTTGTAGCCAGAGGAAGGGGCTCTTCTCCCAGCCACCTAATGAATAAACACTTCTGTGTTACAGGTATTTACTTCTGGATATAAGACTCTCTTGTAATCTGCAGCATTGTGCCTGTGTCAGAGCAGCTTCTCCTCACAGCTAACATAGCTTTGCTCTCAAATTCCTTGTTAGATGGAACTTTACCTGCTTTTGCAATACACCAAAGGGGCTAAATTGTAATACGGTCTAGTGACTGTACAATCAGTTGTGGAGAAAAGAGGCAGAGCCTGACTGGGCTCTTGCTTTTGCTTGGTATCTGCTTTCCAGAGCACTTTCCAACTGCACTCAAGGGATGCCAGGCACCTCTGGAAGCTCTCCAAAGGCAGGCAGCAGCCTGTGTCGCATGTATAATTCAGCGAAAGCCAAGGTGCGCAGCATGCTTGTCTCCTTGGTGAATAAATTCAGTGTTTCAGCTTTTCCCAGGACTAAACAGAAGTTTGATAATTGCTTCTCCAAAGCTGAAAAAGAGGAGGGCCTCTGAGAGGGGAGCAGCTTGAAGCAGTATTAAATAGCAGGTTGAAAAAGTTGAAATGAGATTTGGACCCACAACAAAAAAAAACGTGGTGATGCCAGAAGAGTCTGAAGGAAAACCTTTTGTCTTCAATATCTCTGCTCAGTGGCTGCCATACTCCTGGGTTACCTAATACAGGCTTTTACATTTCAGCTGGAAAGTTTTGTAAACAGCTAGTTGCTTGAAGACAGATGTACTTGAAACAGTGAAGTCTCAAGCTGAGCTCTCATGTGAGCCCCATGGTGCATGAGTAGATCTGCAGGTCCCACAGTGCAAATGTACGAAAAGCAGAAGAGCATGTGCTGGTGGTGCCCCTTTCTCTCTCTGTCTAATGCTCCTGTTACAGTCCCTTTCCTGGGGCAGGACTGAACTGAGACGAGCTTCCCAGGCTTTGAGCTTTCCCAGGGCTTGGAGCAACCTGGTCTAGTGGAAGGTGTCCCTGCCCATGGCAGGGGGTTAGAACTGAATGAGCTTTAAGGTCCCTTCCAACCCAAACCAGTCTGGGATTCTATGATTCCTCAACCACTTCAGAGGTCTGACCTGCCACCTGTAATACGAATGCTGCAAGCAGCAAATTGTGGGGCATTTCAGTACAGTTGCTAAAGCTTTGTCCTTCAACTTGTTGGACGTCTCTGGTTTAGGTCAGGCCACAGATTTCTGCAGGCACCCAGATGTTCGGAGCTGCTGCCCTTGTTCTTTTTGTGGTTTTAGTCCAAATGTGGTTCTGAGGTTAGTTTTGTTTCTTCGTTTTCTCCCTACAAAGCTGTCTACCCATGAATAGTTACCTCAAATTGGACCCATAGAGGAACTGACCTTGGGTTTAGGGAGGCAGTCCAGATGGATCGAGCAACATATTTTGGCTCTAGGACAGGAATTCAGGGTCTCAACAGCTGGTTGAGAGCCTAAACTAGGCAAAACACCCACTGAAGCTGGGGGAAGCAGGGTTGGGATCCTGCATGGGATTACATGCATTCCCTGCTCCTACTGTTCCCAGAGTTGCCAAGCATTTAATCCTCTGTGGGCTGAGACTTGAAAAGACTCTGTTTGACTTCCTCTGAATGGGAAATGCTCCTGACAAGGTACAGAAACAAAACCAAGTTCAAAGGAATACAGGAATGTGGCTTGCTGGACTTGGGATTAGACTGTGTTGATTTATAAGGATGTACCCCACCCTGCTGCTTGATCATTACCATGTTGCAGTGAGTGGTGAAAGCTCCTGGCTATGGTTACCTGTTCCTTCTGCAGTGCTGGGGGCTTCCCAACAGCATGTTGAAGGTTCTACAGACTACAGCAGAAGAGATTTCAGCCTTTTCAGCCTTGTCGTGGTTTAAACCCAGTCAGGTAACTCGTTCACTCACTCCCCCCCTTCTTTCCCTCCCCCTGCTCCCGGAGGGATGGAGAGGAGAATCGAAAAGAATGCGACTCCCACGGGTTGAGATAAGAACAGTTTAGTAACTAACGTATAACACAGATCACTACTGCTACCACCAATGATAATAATGATAAAGGAAATAACAAGGGAAGAGAATACAACACCTCAGCACCAGCCGACCGATAACTTGCCCCCCTCAGCCCGACCAAGCACCGACCCATACCTCCTCCAACCCTGCAGTTTCCCAGCCCTTCCGGCTCACTCCCAGTTACATCCCGGCCATGACGTGCTGTGGTATGGAATACCTCCCTGGTCAGTCCGGGTCAGGTGTCCTGTCTCTGCTTCCTCCTGGCTTCCCCTCCTCCCTGGCAGAGGGAGACTCACAAAGTCCTTGGCCAAACCAAAACATCGCTATCAGCTCTGTTCCCAGGCTGAAAGTCAAAACACAGCACTGCACCAGCTACCAAGAAGGAGAAAAATGACTGCTACTGCTGAACCCAGGACAAGCCTGGACCCACCAGGGTTTAAATGCAAATATTGCTGCTTAGAAACATTACATTCCCTTATACTTTGAGAAAGTCCAAATTCAAATGTTGTTCTTCAAGTGCCTGATGGTGCTCCAGTGGTCTGAGTGAGCTTAAACAAAAGAAAAGGATCAGGTTTGAAAGGGCAGCAGTACTGAGCAGACTTGACGGTGCTCCAGTGCCTGATGGTGCTCCAGAGGTCTGAGTGAGCTTAAACAAAAGAAAAGGATCAGGTTTGAAAGGGCAGCAGTACTGAGCAGACCTGGTATGCACAGTGGGTGTCTTAGCCTTTTCTGTACAGACAAATGTCAGAGCTGCAGGTAAAAATATTTACCTCTGTACAGTACATGAAAAGGCCCTGAGGAGTCATGGCTTCTCCTTGCTGCTTCTCTATTTAGCAGCTTTGGGGAGGGTAAACTCCCTCCATGTGCAGATGCTCCAGCTCAGGCCATTGAGAGACAGTCATCCCTCAGAGTATTATCTCCCTGCTGCAAAATTGCATTGTTAACTAATACCAGCTGAGATCTTTCCATAGGGAAGTAAATAAACAAGGGCCTCCCCAGCTCCTGACTTATTGCAGAAAAACCACCCATGATGTGTTTGAGAGGAAAAGAAAGAAACAAGCTCCCTGATGTGTGAATCCAAAGACTCAGAGAATTATGAATTTCTCCCTGTTGAGGTCTACTACGAACAAGGGCTTTGTCTTCCAGCTTTAGAAAAGTCAGTATCTTGCTTTAGAACCTGTCTGGCTCCCATGGCAGAGGGGTTACAGTAAGGAACAACAGGTGAAAGCGAAGCAGCCTGGGGCAGGAAGTCCCCAAGCCCATTCTCCGCTGTGATGGAGGGAGAGGAGAGGAGGGGGATGCTGCTGTGGTTCAGGCAGGGTTGGGGGCTGCCAGAGCTGCCTGCTCACATACCCATGGGGTGCTGTGCCCAGGAGGGCAAGGGAGAACCCCTGCAGCCACCACAACTCTCTCAGTCATGCACAGTCTTCAGTCTTGTCCTTTTGCTAACATGCTAATTGAGAGCAGCCCTGCAGAGAAGGACCTGGGGTGTTGATCAAGGAGAAGCTCACCATGACCCATGTCCTGGACTGCATCACCAGCAGGTTGAGGGAGGGGATTCTCCCCTTCTTCTCCTCTCTGCCGAACCCATTCTGTGACTATGATTCTACGTGAATTCATAGTGTGAACCAGCTCCAAAGCCCTATTTCATACGAGCAGCCAGGTCCTGAGGGGCATCTGTGGGAAGCCCTGGAGAGACATGCCAGCAGATGGCTCCTGTCCCCAAGAGCCATACAGCAGAGGTGGATCACCCCAGAGGAGGCAAAAGAAACCCAAATCCTCTGTATTTCTAACGATTCTCCCTGTATTTTTAAGTGGGGAAACTGAGGCACAAAGCAGGAGCCACTGCAAAAAAAAAAAGTCAGAAATAAATCCTCTTCCTCCGCTGGCAAGGAGAAGGGGAACGCAGCCACATACAGGGTCAGGCTATGGGGGAGAAGCAGCACCATTACCCTATGCCTGGGTGTTGCTGCGGTTGGTTTGGGTATGCAGCAGCCAAGAGAATTTGGGTTTAGTCCTCGTGCCTCAGGCCTAGATGTGGCCCCAGTGGGTCGCCACCATGGCAAGGGAGCCTAGACCTGATGCTAGAGCTTCGAGAGCCCACACCACCTATGAACCATAGAGGACATTCTTCTCCGTGTTACTCCCCACCATCGCGCTGGCATCCTCTCCATCAGTCTTGCCGGCAAAACCTGAGAAAAGAGTAAGGCAGAAAGTGTAGCTGAGCACTTACCCTCTCCAATAAAAAAACCCTAAACAATCCTTTGGACCCATCCAGGCCTGAATAAACATGTCATGTGAGGTGTTCTGACGCATCCTGATGGATCTTTAGGGAAGGTAGGAAAAGCAGCAAGACTTTTCCGGTCAAGGAGAGCCATCTGCCTGCTTGACTGAAAGCAGGGAATCACAGACTGGTTTGGGCTGGAAGGGAACTTAAAGCTCAACTAGTTCCAGCCCCCTGCCACGGCAGGAACACCTTTCATTAAGACATGAAGGGACGCCTTCAACTGGACACAAAGTGAAGTGATAAATGCTGCTGTTCCTGCTGAGGGAGGTATGGAAATGCAGGGGTACTAAAAGCACCTGGAAGAGCAGTGAGGTGGAACTGGCAAGATCAGGCTGTACCAGCATTCGGAGGGTGCTGCTCTGACCGATACCAGCTGCCTCTGGTACAGTAGGTCTCTTTTCATTTCTAAAGTTGGAGTCATTAGTCACCAAACCTGAGGGCATCTCATCTCTGTCACCGATTTCCTACCCTGGCTGCTGATCCAGGCCATGATAACTTCGGGTTTTTCTCCAGGCCAGAAGTAGACTGGAAATGAGTTGAGAGCTGGGGTCAAATGAGGAAGAATCATGATTCCCCAAGGAAAAACATTTCTCAGTTAATGAAGTGCAAACACAAATGTCAAGAGAGGGGGTGAGGACCAGCAAGCCTCCGACCAGTACTCATTAAACCTCTCAGTACTCTGAAATATTATGAGGACCACAGCCATGCTGTCCAGGAGCATCAGGGTAATGCATCTGCCCATTTCTTGTGTTCCTGTGCTCCTGCTAATTTCTCCCCCACTATAAGAAGAGGTGAGTCAGGAGAAGAGGTGGCAGAGATGCCTTTAGCTGTGCCATTCCAGTTTGTCATAGAGTCAAAGGGGATGAAATCCCAAAGCCATAAATCCCACTGGTGGGCAGCTTAGGAGGGGAGCTGGCAGGCAGCTCCTGCCCACCATCTTAGTCTTTTTGGAGACAGAGCAAACCATAAGATTAATTTCTTTTTTTTTTTTTTGGATACCCTTGTCAGCAGAAAAAGTATATTAAATACACTGCAAGCAGAAGCCTTCACTCATGCTACCCAAGAAAATATATTAATTTAGGAAGCCGCTCATGCTAGCAGATTTCAGCATCTGTGTTTACCTGTGGCTGGTTCTTCATAGGCATAGACAGGTCACGGCCACTGGCAAATCGTTTGAGATCCATGGAAAAGCTCTTTTCATGTGTGAACAGCATTTTCAGGTAATTGAAGTCAGCAGGAAATTACCGTCCTTCCTGAAACATGGGTATTGAGAGAGGGGCATCACTGGGGCCCCAGCAGAGCTGTTTAACTGGGGTATGTTTTTTTTACGTGACTCAATCACTGGGTACCAACCCCTAACTGGTACTTTTTGCTGTGTCCTGAGAAAGAGGTAGTGAGTCTTTCTGAATCTCGAGGGTGGACTTGGGTAATGATTTTGCAGTTGCCATAAGTGTCACGTAGGGTTAGACCCATGCCTGCATTTTGACTTCCCCACTAACATATTCAATCCAGTGAAATACCAGCCTGCTCTTATCTCCTATCTAGCCTCTCTACTGCTTCGATGGCTTTCCCAGCTTTTCTGGGAGAGTAGGGCTCAGTGTATCGTGGAGCAATACTGTGGAATTTTTCTGTCCCTGGGGTGGGAGAGCCATGGTGTTGCCACAGATTAAGGAGATTAGTAAAACAGTGATTCTCACCCTCTGCTTGGCTCTGGTGAGACCCCTTGCTGCAGTCCTGTGTTCAGCTCTGGGGACAACACCACAAGAGGGATGTGGAGCTGTTGGAGCGAGTCCAGAGGAGGCCACAAAAATGCTCCAAGGGCTGGAGCAGCTCTGCTCTGGAGACAGGCTGAGAGAGTTGGGCTTGTTCACCCTGGAGAAGTGAAGGCTCTGGGGAGACCTTAGAGCAGCTTCCAGTACCTAAAGGGGCCAACAAGAAATCGGGAGAGGGGCTTTTGACAAGGGCCTGTAGTGACAGGACAAGGGGGAATGGATTTGAACTGACAGAGGGGAGATTGAGATCATAGGCAGAAGTTCTTCCCTGTGAGGTTGGTGAGGCCCTGGCACAGGCTGCCCAGAGAAACTGTGGCTGCCCCATCCCTGGCAGTGTTCAAGGCCAGGTTGGACAGGGCTTGGAGCAACCTGATCTAGTGGAAGGTGTCCCTGCCCGTGGCAGAGGGTTGGAAATAGATGAGCTTTAAGGTCCCTTCCAACCCAAATCATTCTAGGAATATGGATACAACAAGATGGAAAAGTATCCATCCAGATTCACAAACTGAAAGCCAATCTAATATAATTCACCCTCTTCTGTCTCCTTTATTCACAGGACTGTGCTACAGCAGTAGCAGTGGTGTGGATCTAATACAGTCGCACAGCCCTCTTGCCAGAAATACCCCTTGCCATGTGGGAGCTGCAGCAGTGCTGAGCTGAATGAGGTTCACAGCTCTCACAGCTGAATTCCAGAAATGGACTACTTTGATTACTTTTTTCCCTTAAGACAGCAGGGATACAGTCTGCTCCAGATTTCTGATCATGCCACACACCTGAAGGACAAAAGCATCAGAGCAACAGAGCCTTAAGCGATATTAATGACAACTAATTTTCAGGCCTGATTAAAAATAGAAGGCAGAGGGTTTAATTAAAAGTTTGATGATGACACAGGTAGAAGTGGAGAGATTTATGACCTGCTTTCTGTTTTCCAGAGGAACTGAGCACCTGAAGCACCTGCTAAAGCTAGTGGATCTATGGGTGCCCAGCACCTGTGAAAACTAGGAAGATCTGTCTTGTCTACTCACCAGATAGGCAAGAAGCCATGGAAATACACATTTTACATGGGAATTCATTTTTTGCCTTTTTTCCTGGGAGCTGTCAGTTCCCTGATGTATTACTTCTCCCTCTGCTGGTATCCATACAGGATCCAGAACTGACAGGCATGGGAAATATTTACTCAGTGTCCTTTAGGGTTGCCAATGCCTTTTGCCCCCCCCCAAATGACAGGGTGTACAGCACAGCCCTTCTGCCTGCAGGAGGCAGGGTTTAGCTTGGCAGGAGCCCCCTTCCACCCCTGCTTCACTCCCACCCAGCAAGGATATGGTTTTTGCTGTATATATGCCTTGGTAGCTCCTTGGTATCCTCGGAACTCTCCATTGCTTACCCTCGTCTTGCAGAACCACATAATCATAAAATCACAGAATGGTTTGGGTTGGAAGTAACCAGACCAACTGGTTCTGTCTCCCCTGCCATGTGCAGGGACATCTTCTCTTCAGCACGGCTTCATATTTATCTCTTTTTCTCTCTCTTCTTCCTCTTGCTCTTTCTATATATGTATGTATGCAATCAACAGCTCCTTCTGCATTGCTTGGCTCCTTCATCTTTTCTTTGCCTGTCAACACGTCCCAGACTAAAGACTCTCCCCTGACTTCTTTCCCTCCATTGCTAAGTAACCATGAGTAAAACTCTGGCCATGGCTTGCTCTGTTCCCTGAGCTGTGTGTGGTCTATTTTGTATGTACCCTTTATAGTCCCCTGCATTTGCTCTAAAGCAGTTGCTGAGCAAAGAGCACAACAGCACACATGGGGCCACTGTGGCTGCGCCTCAGTTTCCTGCCTGCTTTTTTGCGTATCATGGGAGGATTTCTTATTTGCATGTTCTCTACTTCCAGGCACGCTACATATGTGTGCACAGACATACACATTCAAACGAAACACAGTCGTGTTTAATGCGTTTTCTGTGTCTTCATCTGAAACCCAGCAAAAAGAAGAATCTCAAGAGTAAATGCCCCCTCGGGATATAATGTGGCTTGTCCAGATACAGCTTTTCTTCTCACCTATTCCCTGTCGCTTTGTGCTGCCATTTTATATGACTGCTGTGCGCCCTTGAAAAGGGCAGTGCGTTAGGGATGGAGATACTGTTATTCATTAACATCTACTCTTTTTTTGACATTGGTAACACCTGCAGCATGGCAGGGGAAAATACATCAGATACACCAGACTTCAGCATGGAAAGGACAAAACCAATTTCCCTATAACTTTCCTGGCCTTCTTCACTGCCTGCAACACAATAAAAAAAAAATAGGCAAGGCTTCTTCTTCAGAGTCAGGCTCTGAACCACACGAATGCTGGATGGCGCAGATTACCAGAGAACACATTAGCATGTTCTCCACCTTCCAGGGTCAAGTCCAAATGTCACACTAAACTATATGGACTAGCGCGTGCAAGTCCAATGTGCCTAAGGCCAGGTTGAATGGGGCTTTGAGCAACCTGGTCTACTGGAAAGTGTTTAAGTGTTTAAACAGTGTCTCACTGTTTAAGTGAGAGATTCAAGTGAGGTTGAATGTGGGTATGTGTTGTTCAAAGGCGTCAGCTTGTCACAGTTCACACCTTCATCCTGCATAGTGAAGTGTCAACCCATGCACAGCTGGAATTCCTGTCAACAGAAGGGCAAGAGTTGGAAGGTGAAATCCACACAGTGCCTCTTTGGGTCTTTGAAATCAGCTTCTTGCAGGGCTCCAGTGTTGTGTGACCTTTTGCTAGGCTGTCAGACAGAGGTGATTTTTAATTTTGTAAGAAAACAAACAAACAAAAAGTCATCTGACTTCAGAGGATTCATTGTCAAAATGCCTTCCATCTGTGTAGTATTCCGCTTGTTATTTGCTTTTGTCCTCTGCTCCTGAGGGGTTAAGGCATATATTCTTCCTGGGCTGTTGTTTTACTACAGAGAGACTGAAAAGCCAGATTTGTTTTTATCTATGACAACATAGTCATATGTCCTGAATTGCCACCGGCAGACCTGAAAGCAGCTTAAGAAAGCAGCCAATATCTTCCTCCTGATGCAGAGCTCTTCCCTGAAGGGCAGTCCTTGTGTTTTAATAAATATGATATATAGGAGCTTTGATTACTTCCTTTGCCACTGCCCATTACTCATTTGATCACTAATACTGGAGTTATTTGGAAATCCTGGAGCTTTTGACTTGTTTATAGTTTTGGCAGTCCACAAAGGTCTAATTATAGTGGCAATTAATGCTTATTAAGACATACAAACATACAGATTTGTTTCACAGTTTGCTTTCAGACTCTGGAAAGGCTGGGTTGTTCTGCCACAGAAAGGCTGCTGATGAATGGAGGATTATATCCCGTGAGTTTTATCTCAGACAGTGAAGTTCAGCATTTCCTGATTCCATAGAAGCCAATATGCTATCTTGCAGCTTATGGAGATGATGAGTGAGCATCTAAATATCCCTGCCTCAAGGCCCTGGTTAGAGCAAGGGCTTGTGCAATGCATTGTATTCACTTAGAGCTCCCTCTTTAAAGAAATAAAAGTAAGAACAACAAAAACAGAAGTAAGGGGGAGGAAAAAGGGAGCAATGAAACATCTCCAGAAAGACCTGTGGGTCAGGAAGAGCAGAGATGGGTGAACTTACAGGCCTGATCCAGAAGACTGGAAAATTCAGGGGGTTTTGGCTCAATCACTATATGTAAAGCAAGCTGCGTGGCTTATGCTCCAGTGAGGAAATCAAGGCTTTTGCCTCCAGGCTAATTGGGCTACCATAATTTGCAACACATGTACAGATTTTGTGACAGAAAGTCCAAAGCAGGACCCTCCAGGTGATGCCACCTACAAGACCACAGAAGAGACCAGAGCCATACCCACTAGCAGCCAGCTCCAAGTCTGGAGATCTTCCAGAGGGGTGCCATGGGCGGCAGGTTGATACAGTGCTACTTGCTAATGGCCTCTTCCATGTGGCCCACAAGGGATTTCTTATTTTAAAAGAAGGGGCTGTACCAGGGCTACGTGTGGTCATAATTCCTTAAAAAGAGCAAAGGCAGGCTGTCATCAAGAGAGCCCAGTCCACATTGAAGTCTTAAAAAGAGCCAGAGGAAAGACAATGTCACTGTAAGGATTTCTGCAGCTCCATATCCAGCCTATGAAGACCATAGGCCCTACTTTCTGGCTCAATAAGCAACATGGAAGATAAGGGCATTTTATCTCCATTGAAGAGATTAATGTCAAGCGTGAGGATTAGTTCTCTGCAGCACAAGAGATTAAGTTTGGATTTTGCAAACTTCCCCATTATCGGCTTTCTCCCCACAGGCTAGTACCACCCTCCCTGGCCAACACTGAATCTCAGGGAGTGTCTCTCATCTAGCTGTATTTCCTTTTGCTCTGACTCCACATGAAAGAAACCACTGTACTGAGACTGTGCTTCACTGTGCAGATTTACGGTGCCTCTCCCATACACCTCCAGGGATAAAACTTGCTTCACTGGGAAAGAAGTGAGTTTTCTGCTGCTGGGCAGAGGGTCACAGCCACAGGTCCTACCCTGCGTCTGCCAAAGGCGGTACCACCTTCTCCAGCAATAGCCATCACTGTTCATCAGCTCTCCTGGCAAACTGGTTCATATGAGCACTTCTGTGTGGCAAAACCAACCAGAATGACTTACAGTATCTACTAACATTGCTTAAACTCATCCAGGTCATTTTGCCTGAAGTGGATTACGGGGTGCTCTGACTTGGAAGTCATCATAGAATCACAGACTGATTTGGGTTGGAAAGGACCTTTAAGCTCATTTAGTTCCAGCCCCCTGGGACTGGAACAGGGAGACACCTTGAGCAACTAGACCAGGTTGCTCCAAGTCCTGTCCAACCTTTCCTTGAACACTGCCAGGGATGTGGCAGCCTCTGCCAGGGCCTCACCACCCTCACAGAGAAGAACTTCTTCTTTATGTCTAATCTCAGTCTCTCCTCTGTCAGGTTAAAGCCATTCCCTCTTGTCCTGTCACTAGAGGCCTTGTCAAAAGCCCTTCTTCAGATTTCTTGTTGGCCCCTTTAGGCACTGGAAGCTGCTTTAAGGTCTCGCCGGGGCCTTCACTTCTCCGGGCTGAACAAGCCCAGCTCTCTCAGCCTGTCTTCATCCTCTCTGAAACAGCTGAAGGAAAGGCTTCTTCTGTATTCAGGCATCTGCACTGCCAAGAGCCAGGAGCAAGACACAGGTGTATGCCAGATGGAGAGCTGAGGGGATGTGACAGCGAAGGATGTGCTGACAGCCTTTAAATGCAAAGTGCCTATGGCCTGACTTCACCCAGGGCCCTGTGCTTCATCAGCTGTGTCTGTTTCAAATAACCCTGGGTTCAGGAGGTTCCTCAAGGCTGCTGCTCTTAAGATAATTTCTGGAAGTATTTTTTGCCTCACCAGTTTAACAGCCCCCAACTTGGGCAAGGCTGACATCAATCCTGCCACTTGCAAGCCGAGGGGTAGTGGGCAGAGCACATGCTGCAGGTATCTCCCAGCACACAATCATAGAATCCTAGAATAGTTTGTGTTGTAAAGGACCTTCAAAGCTCATTCTAATTCTAACCCCCTGCAGTGATCAGGGACATACTCAACTAGATCAGGTTGTTCAGAACCACATCCAGCCTGGCCTTGGATGTCTCCAGGGATGGCACATGTTGACATCCTGCTTAGCTTGGCTCTGTCCTTTCTTCTGGATCTGTAGCCCACCAGCCATGCAAAGTCCATAGAGGAATACTTCTTGCTGTTTGTGTTAAATGCTTTAATTTCATGAGGCAGAGACCCTAAACTAGGTCTGTGGGCAAAGCTGCAATTGAAGTAAAATCAATGCTTTGTTTCAGGAATCTTGGAGTTGCTTTGATTGTTTGCCCAGTAAGGCTTCTTATCATGATAGGATCAAATATGCTTTACAGGCAGTAAAACTGAGTCACAGAAGAGAAACAGATGTCTAACTTTACAGAGGAACACACACCAAGCTAGAGAACATGAATCATAGAAAGGTTTGGGTTGTAACCTGGGTCTAGTGGAAGGTGTCCCTGCCCGTGGCAGGGGTTGGAACTGGACAACTTTTAAGGTCCCTTCCAACCCAAACCATTCTACGATTTAGGCTGAAGCCAGCCAGCCAGGGATATTAGCATATGCTGACCTGTATCTCTTTTCAAACGCCATCACTTTCTCTGCGTACTGAGTCTGTAGGACACCACAGACTTGCAACCTGGCCTGGAGTGTCCAGTTTATGCTCTGTCCCCATAGAACTCATAATGAAGCAATGAAATCTAAGAGCTGTGAAAAATGCATTTCAAATTGAATAATGAAAGAAGTGTTGAAGGAAAGGTCCTGTTTAATTATGATTGATAAAATTCTAGGAAAAGGCCCCATTCATTTTCCCAAGTTTTATTAATTACTTAATTGGCTGCTGCTGAGGTAAATCTATGTGTGTATAAAGAGAGTTTAAAAATTATTGTGGCCATACTAATGGTGCCTCGCAATATTAAAAAACAGAGTGTGTGAAAATGCAAATCCCTCTATATCTTTCTTGTCAGTTTTTATTTTGCACCTTGTGGGAGCCCTATTTAATCTCTGGCAATAACTAATTTCCCCTGGGTTCTTAGCATTGTCCTTCCTGTCTCTAATACCAGATTGGCAAACCCAGTCACAATTAGTTAAAAGCAATATTGTCGGGTAAATATAATGTTGGCCAGTAACTGGGCAACTGCCTGCTTCATCTGATTATCAGCCTGTGACGCACTGTAACCTGTTAACCTTGATGTGACCAGCTTCCTGACACTTGTGGCACAAGTGAAGTGTGACATGATTAAAAGAGACTGATCAGTTTTGCTCACAAGGACAATACGTGGCAGCTGCTGTGCTTGGAATGTACAATGTAGTGCGAGCAATGGATCCTATAATTTAGCTGTTCTGATTGCTTCCCTGTGGCTGGAGATATGATCGTTCTCTCTAAACATGTGTAGATCTGTGTGTGGATGCAGTTACTTTCTTGTGATGGTTCCCTGTAGAACAGGATGGGGCTTTGAGCAACCTGGTCTAGTGGAAGGTGTCCCTGCCCATGGCAGGGGGTTGGAACGAATGAGCTTTAAGGTCCCTTCCAACCCAAACTGTTCTGTGATATGATTCTATGATACAATTGTCCTGATCTTCTGCATAAAATCTGGAGCCTTTCCCCGGGGTGCTGGGTTGCCTGCTGTTGGTGCTGTCGGTGTGGTGCTCTGAGCAGCTGCAGACATGTACATGTCTGGTAAATTAATCTGTTGATGTGCCCTTTGCAAAGTAAAAAAAAATAAAAAATCTCTGCTAACCTTGCAAGCACTCTATTGTTTACTGGAAAAGGCTAATAGGAAAAGGG
The DNA here is from genome assembly GCF_033815535.1 of Pezoporus flaviventris. NCBI lineage: Eukaryota > Metazoa > Chordata > Aves > Psittaciformes > Psittacidae > Pezoporus > Pezoporus flaviventris. Next base: position 2,538,314 of record NW_026892584.1, on the reverse strand, counting down.
AAGGAGATACAAAGAAACAAGAGCATTAAGATCAAAAGAAAATAATTACCTTGGATGGGATATGAAATCAAGGGCAATATTTTTCCTCCCTGCTATGGACATTTATTTTTACTAGTAGAGTACTGGGATAAGGAGACATTGTTCTCCTAATGTAGTCAAAACAAATGTAAAATCCTCAGTCTGACACTGAAAATGACTGATGCTTGTGCAGGAGGCTGGGCTCAGGCAATCCAGGTCACTATCACCCTGTCTTCTCATGTACAACTTTGCATGTTTCAGTTTCAATCCTAAATTCTTACTCAAGGATGAGGCCTTTCAAATAAACATACATCTGTGATTCAAAGCAAAATGCATGCAGAATAAAAATGCCTGAAATTAGCAGTATCACAGAACCATAGAATCATAGAGTGGTTTGGATTGGAAAGGACCTTAAAGATCCAACACCCTACTATGGGCAGGGACACCTTCCACTAAATCAGGTTGTTCAAAGCTGGCTATAAATCCTTTGTGCTGATCTTCAGATGCTCCTGTGCTGACCTGTGATCCCTCTCCAGCTCTTCTCATTGACTGGATTAATTAGTAGAGCTTTACAAGCTACACAAAAGGCTGCAGGATGGCATGGAAGAGAATCAAGACACTAGCCTCGGCGGTGGCAGGTTGGCGAAGATGCTCTCCTGCAACAGTATCTCAGTCTTCAGCTTCTGGCAATTTTGAGAATGATTTCATGGCTAAACACTTACACGTTAAGGATTACCTAGCAGAATATTATATAACTGTCAGCAAACCAAATCGTTTTGAATGAAGATGAACAAGCCACATAAGCCCAGTTAAAGAACTACAGTTAACTAATCACTTGTCTGACCTTAACTGCTCTCTAATTACAGTGTCTAGTCCTGGGTGCCTTAGGTAAGTGCTCATAATAATATAATGCCTGTTATAGGAGAACTGGCAGTGCTTTGCATGTAGACACATCAAGCTGAGAAGGGCATTAAGTCCTGTGAGACAAAGTGCAGGCAGGGCTGGTGCCGGCTGCCAGCTTCTCCTCCCTTCCCACTGCCAGGGATGATGTTGCCATAGGGCCCAGCAAGACATGAGGGGCCACCCCAGTCCCTGCTTCCCCTCCATCTGCTCTTCCCCTCTCCCCAGGGTATGCCTCCTGGGAAGATGAATCCTCAGATGGACCAGGTGTAGACAGGAGCTCTCCATTTCTCCAGTGACAGGTTATTAGGCAGTGCCAGCATCGCTGCGGGCAGGCAATGGGCCATGAGACTATTCTGCTTGGAAGCAGCCACCCCACGTTAATGGCATGTTTAATGTATAAGGGCAGTATTGCATCCTGCCAACATGTGCCAGGCTGCTCAGCACTGCCAACCACAGCATGGATGGGGCAGCCTGGGGGATTGGGATGGAGTCTGTAACCTGTGAAATCCAGGTCAAAGCAGAATAAATCCAATCTGATGCCCCCCCCCCCCCCCCAAGTGCGACATGAAGCCCTGGCAAACTACCACCAGGCATCAACCCAGGTTTTTTTGCTGGAAACCCCTTTGATTGTCCAGCTTTAGGGGATGAAGCCCTGAACAGGTACTAAAAGCAAGTACTTACGCTGGGCCAGCAAAACTAGAGCCTGGGTTCTTCCCAAGGCTTGTGCCTGTTAGTACTTCTTTTACCACAGGGAGCAACAAGTTTCTGCCACGTTTGTAGGCTTTGGCCATCTGAGACCTCACACTGAACATCACCTGGCTGCAGCAGTAAGGCAGCTGTCTGTCTCCCCCAAAGCAGAGAGGTCATCTCATCACCTAAGGCAAATAACCACTGCACCACACTTGCAAGAGTATTGGTGATAGAAGCATTGTGCAGAGGCCACAGTTGTGGGTGAGGTCTTTGGGCTGAGCACAGGGCTAGAATATTGGGAAATTATCACCAGGTGTAGAAATTATCAACAGGTGTAGAATAGAAGGGAAATGATTGCAAATAAATGATAGGATTAGCTGTTGGGTCACAAAAGGGAAGATGAATGGAAGAGGGTATCCTCTCGGTCAACTAATGTAATTCATACTGGTAATGAATGCCAGCACACCAGTACTCTGTCAAGCCAAAGACATTCTGGGCTATTCCTACAGTATGAAATTATTTTCCCATTCCTGGTATAAGTCCCCACTATTTCTTCTGGATGTAGGTTAAACTCAAGGATGTGTTCTCTATTTTTAATAGCTGCCTTGTTTTTTGGTTTGTTTTTTTTTTTTCAGGTGCCTGCTTTTGCATTTCTCTGATATTTCCTGTAGGGGTAGTTCTCAGTGACTCCCTACAATGACAGTCGTGAAGACAGAATGTTAAATATGAAACACAGGTGCCAAAAAGAATTCCCTGATATTGCTACCAAAAGGGAGATGGAGGAGGTAAGAGTTAAGGGTGAAAAGCAGTATTCTAAATAATTTCTTGGAAGCTCTTAAGTGCCTTTGGTAAGTCTTTGCATTAAGGCCATACATCTCTGGTACAGATGTATTTAAAACTAGCTTTATACAAAGGCATCAGTTTGAGACAGCCACCTCTAAGCGCTGATTTAACTCTTTATCTTTTATTTGGGACAGACTGATGCAAGGTAACAGTCTGTAATAACATACCGGACACAAGCTGTCTTGACCTGGTGATTTTAGATTGCCTGATGTTAATAGCTGCCTCTTAGCATTCCTGTTGCCAGGCTTCCTGTTTACTTATCATTTGTATCTTAATAGCCCTGATGTGGTATCAATTCATTAACTCCTTCTTCCTCTGTACGGAACAGAAAAAAATTGTGTCCTCCTGCCTTAGTCATGAAGACAGGAAATTTGTTGTGATGGACTAATGCTATTGCTAAGATCCCTCTCATTCCTGAAAAAGAGCTTCTACAACTTGTTTTGTTCTTAGAATCTCCAACTCTGCTTGCCACAGGATCTTCCCCATTTTATTGTTCTTTACTCATCCATTTTCTATGCTTTAGTCTTAACGAACTGTATAGGACAGAAACGTAGATTTAAATGTGTTCCTAAGATGAAGCTTTTGTTTCATGAAGAAATTAGAGTATTGGCAGATGTCTTTTAATTGACACCTCTCAGATGGATACAGGATAGCTTAATCTGACTTGCTACATCTCAGTGCTAGTCACAATTTAGTTATTAATGAGATCAAACTTGGAAAGAATTGACTGACTAAAAACAAAGCTTTGAAAAGAGGGTTAATAAGGATAGATCTCATTTTCATGCCCTCCCAGGAAATTCAGCCACCAGCATTTCAAACAGCTCTGCTAGGGCCTGACTTCTAATGTCTGCAAGATCAGGGGAGCGCTCGCTATTTATATCACTAAATTTTTACAAGCTAACCCAAAGGAATGCTTATACAGTGCTCTAGTCAAACTCAAGAGGCTTCTAACAACACACTGAATAAATAAACACTCAGCTGTTATCAAATAACCAAAATCAACCAAGCCAGTGGCCATGTAAGTGCAGAACAAGACCATGCCATGCCTTTGTGCAACATGTGGAGAGACCTGCAGTCTGTGCAACATGTTGGGGTCCCTGCAGTCCTGCATCCAGCTCTGGGAACAACAGCAGAAGAGGGATGTGGAGCTGTTGGAGCGAGTCCAGAGGAGGACATGAAGATGCCCTGAGGGCTGGAGCACCTCTGCTATGGAGACAGGCTGAGAGAGCTGGGCTTGTTCAGTCTGGAGAAGAGAAGGCTCTGGGGAGAACTTAAAGCAGCTTCCAGTGTCTAAAGAGGCTGACAAGAAATGTGGAGAGGGGCTTTTACCAAGGGCAGGTAGGGATAGGACAAAGGGAAATTTATATTAGACATTAGGAGGAAGTTCTTCCCTGTGAGGTTGGTGAGGCCCTGGCACAGGTTGCCCCCAGAAGCTGTGGCTGCCCCATCCCTGTCAGTATTCAAAGCCAGGTTGGACGGGGCTTGGAGCAACCTGGTCTAGTGGAAGGTGTCCCTGCCTATGGCAGGGATTGAAACTGCATGAGCTTTAAGGTCCCTTCCAACCCATACCAGTCTGGGAAGGTGGCTGATAGAACACTGTTATGGAGCTTGTAATGACTTATATAGCTTTCTAACTTACCTGTATTAACAAAAGTGTGCTAGAAGAGATGCAAGATTCTGGCTACAATCTGGAGTCTGGAAGGGGAGCGCAGGCATGCATGCAGAGGTGGAGAAGGGCTCTCTGACTTCACATGTGTAATCTAATCTAGGCCATAATAATTTCCTACTGGCTCAGCATCAGTCACATCGTTAGCCTAACACTGAAATTAGATCTTGCCTGTCAGTGACATTTGACTTCCTATCTGGACCATCTCTGTACTGCAGTACTTCCTGGCTCAATTCCTGAGGGACTAACAATCCCAGTTATGCCGACCCAGACGTAGCAGAAAGCTTTTACTGAGCACTCCCCACAGACCAGGAAAGCCATCAAAGTAAGTGTTTCAATATGGCATTGCTCTCTTGTGTAAAATAAGAATATCTGTGTGTTACTATTTGGGGTCTTATTCCCTTCCAACTCCCTGCACTGATCAGAAACAAATAAAACACCAAATACTAAAGAGACACGTGAAGTATATCCCTTATTGTGCTGCTGTCGGCTCATGCAGAGTCAATTTTCTTCATAGTAGTTGGTATCGGGCTGTGTTTTGGATTTGTGCTGGAAACAGTGTTGATGACGCAGGGATGTTTTTGTTACTGCTGAGCAGTGGCTACACAGAGCCAAGGCTTTTTCTGTGCCTTTACCCCACCACACCAGTGAGCAGGATGGGGGCCCACAGGAGCTGGGAGAGAGCCAGGACAACTGACCCCAACTGACCTAAGGGATGCTCTGTACCACATGACATCATGCATAGCATGTAAAGCTGGGGAAACAAGAGAGAAGGGGAGGACATTCAGAGTGATGGCATTTGTCTTCCCAAGTCACAATTACATGTGATGGGGCCCTGCTGTCCTGGAGGTGACTGAACAAACACCTGCCTGTCCATGAGAAGTGGTGAATTAATTCCTTGTTTTGCTTTGCTTCAGTGCATGTGGCTTTTGCTTTACCTGTTAAACTGTCTTTATCTCAAGCCACAAGTTTTCTCACTTTTACTCTTCCCATTCTTTCCCCCATCCCAGTGGAGGGCAGTGAGCAATAATAATGAACTATGTGGGGCCGAGTTGCCAGCTGGAGTTAAACCATGACAATACATCAGGGTGTTCTGGCTATCAGAGACACCAGCGCAAAGTGCCTCCCAAACCCATTCATTCTAGGCAGGCCTTCATTTGCCAGTAGGTAAGAGGTTGCTCATCATTCCTTGTAACATAAATTTCTGGGGATTTGGCTCATCCTGAAGCAGACATTTAAAAAGTCAGATCAATCCTAGAAGTACTTTTTAGAAGGACTTTATCCTGGAACAGCTTGAAGGATATTAGTCATTGAAAAGACTGAATCTTGGACACACTCCACATTCCAGATTACCATGTAAAAATATAACATTTTAAACAAATATTTTAATGTAAGCAAACATTCAATTCACCCTTGCTAGCAAGCACAAAATGACTTAATTTCTATTTTTTTTCAAATACCAGCTGAGTTCTAACTTAGGATCAGCAAACGTGATACAGATTATCTTCTCCTGAGATCTTGTTCCCTTGCATTTCAGGAGGACTTAGAAGAGATAATGCACCTCTTACCTAATCACAAAGTCATTCTGTGGTCAAGATAATTTTTAAAGGTGTCTGATTAAGGACCTCAGGGTTCAATCACAAAAGAATTAGTTTAAGATCTGTCACTCAAAAAATTCGGTTTTAGCTTAGGTCTTCTTTTCCTATCAAAGTTTTAGTATCCAGGCTACTCCTTTCCCTTCCGCCTTGTATTTTTAATGACTTGTCTGCTTCTTGTTACATTTCCTTTACTGTGTATACAAGGCATCAGGGTGAGATAACACCCAATGTTTTGTGAAAATATATTAAAAATAAATTCCCACATATTCCCATAAAAGGAGGCTTCCATGATGTGTTTTTGTCATGACATGGAGCAAAAGAGGGGCACCCTACTTTTAAAATAGGTGTTAAACCAGAGACATGGGTTAAACTCAGACCTTCGGGTGACACGGGCACCAGAGGTAGCGTAACATTTTATTTTAGCTGGGGATTTAAACGCATAATGTAGTTTTATGGCATTTTCTTGAATTACATCAGATTTTCATCATCAAGACATATAATTTTCACTTTTGTTATTTATTTGTTAGATCGTCTCTAAGAGATGTGTTTTAGCATGTTTTAAACTGCTGTGGTCCTGCTCGGGGATATGTATTGATTTGGGAATTCATTTATTGACTATCTACGTTACTGCCAAATAATCTGTTTGCTTGTCCTCATCTACTTTAGATTCTGGAAGCAGTGTGGAAATTTCACACACCGCTCATTACATTGATGGAAAATATTGTCCAGGAGGTGATCAGAAGACTAGGGAACAGCATAACCATCTTGCTGCTCTGCATGCTGCCTAGGATTACTTATTTTGAAATCTTTGGCTGAAAATGTTGACATGTTAGGTAATGAATAAAAGTCACATCATAGAATCATAGAATGGTTTGGGCTAGAAGGGACCTGAAAGATCATCATCAAAGAAACAATTTTTTTTTTAAAAAACTTTATGGATTACAAAAAAGAAAAACCCACAAAACCACCTGCAAATGCAGTGGATTTCCAGTAAGTCCCTCCAGAAAACAAAAGTGTTCAGAAGGTTAAGTATAATAAACCTGTGACCTGAATGGTGAGGGGTGTGGGGTGAAGGAGCTTGCAAATAAGAATGCTATTTGGCTTTGTAGCCAGAGAACTGTAACTACAGAGCTGCCTAATTTATAGGTATATTTATGAAGACTTAAAATGGAAAGGATGCCATTTTTTTTTGCAGGTGCTCCTACTTTGCAGTTGAATGTGCTTGTGTGTCTCCCTGCTGCCCCATGGAGTAGGATGAAAAGGTAAAACAGGAGTCAGAACTTTCTCCGATTTTTGAACTTTGTCCTTTGTAACAGAGTAGGTGGAATTGGAAATTTGCTTGGCTGGAGCAAGGAATCTGGGGATCCAGTCGCTAAAAGGGGCTGACAAGAAACCTGGAGAGGAGCATTTACCAAGGGCAAGTAGGGATAGGACAACGGGAAATTTAGGTGAGATCTTAGGCAGAAGTTTTTCATCCCCTGTGAGGGTGGTGAGGCACTGGCAGAGGTTGCCCAGCAAAGCTGTGGCTGCCCCATCCCTGCCAGTTTTCAAGGCCAGGTTGGATGGGGTTTGGAGCAACCTGGTCTAGTGGAAGGTGTCCCTGCCCAAGGCAGGGGGCTGGAACTGGATGATCTTTAAGGTGCCTTCCAACTCAAGCTGTTCTGTGATTCTGTGATTCCTGAAGCTACAGCCTGTCTGCAGGGGTGCAGCCCTGACCTTAACTCTTCTGGGGGCCACTCAAGGCCTCCTGCCTGCTACTGCACATCAAGCTCGTTGTGTGACATGCTGATGCCACCACAACCAGCCACCATCCTCAAAACTGGCTGTCCGTGCCTGATGGGCAAAAGATGTGACAAAGAGGAGGCAGCTCTCCGTGGCTTTTCCCTGTGCGTGTGCGGGCAGCGAGGCCTGCAGCCCCCGCAGGATCTCCGTGCAGGCTCCCGAGGCCTACCCCCGCGCTGACCATGCAGCTGGGTCCAGCCCCCCGCCTCGGGGAGAGCCGATCTGGCGCTGGGCCGGGGAGGTGGCAGCAGGCGCCCACGGCCGTGCTGCGGGGCGGGACGGGGCGGGACGGGGCGGTGGCGGGCACCGCCCTCGGTCCCTCCCCCGGCCTCCCACCACCCACCGGCCTCGCGCTCCGTCGGGACCGAGCTGCCGAAACGGAGGAGTTTCGAAGTTTGTGGAGCAGCCGGCGCGGGGGCCATGTGGCTGCTGTGGTTGTTGCTGGGCTCGGCGGGTGAGTGCGGGCGGTGGCGGCAGCCCGGCAGCGGCGGCGGGGCGTGCTCCGCTCGGCGGAGGAGGGCTCCGGGCCTCCCTCCCTGCTTTCTCCCGCCTCCCCTCGCCGGCTCGCTGCGAGCAGGGCCGGGGGCGCCGCCGACCTCCCCTCCCCTTCCCATGGCCGCTCTTCCCTCCCATGGCGGGCCGGACGCGGGGCTCGCTGGGTGGGCCGGGCCTGGCTGTGGCGGGCGGAGACCCTCCCCTCAGGGCGGTCTCGGGGCCCCCGCTATAGGGTGTGTGGGGCAAGCGTGTGGCGAGGCATCGGGTAGGAAGGTTTTGTTGCGTCTGGGCCAAGCTTGGGCATTAAGACAGCCGAGGGGCTGCGGCCCCGCTGGTACAACCCGGGCCGGCCGACGCGGGCCCCCTTCTCTTTGCCGAGGCCTTCCTGGGGTGGAGGAGGCCGGGGCGGGCTCGGACAGACGCACCGCCGGGGTCTGTGCACCGAAGGGAAGCGCTCGGGTCCTGCTTGGCTTTACTTGGCGTCTTCACGGGGCATTTCCTACTTTTTATTAATACTCATCTTGTAGAAACTATTCCCCCCTCCCCCGGCCCGCATGTCTGTCAAAGCCGGCGAGTTGATGATGTTTTGTGCAGCTTTGCTGCAGGTGTGAATTATTTCTTAGCGGGCGCCTTTCCAGGCAGTGTAGGTAGCCTGCCTGCATGCTGCTGGCTCTGCTTTGGAATCGCGCCGTGGCGATGGAGTGATGACATGCAATGGATACAACTGATTATCAAGTTCCATTTCTTTCTTTTTCGAAGAATGTTTGTTGTCATGATGAGCTGACAAGTTTCATAGCTTCAGTGGTAAAAGTTTGTTTCGAGTGTGTAGATGGATAGGAAGGAAGAGAAGCACAATAGGACTTGTGCTGTTTTGAAATTAACTGCAAACCAAAGCAGCAACGTTCGTATGTCTTATGTAGGTTTGTCTCTTTGCAACACTACCTCAGCAGTTCCTTTTTTTGGAAAGCTTCAGGCCCAGCTCAGGTTTGTTTATCTGGATTGTGTTGCCTTCTTCCTTATTAATTTGCATTTACTACTGCCAAAACTTTACCTAATTATTCATAGCAAGGTGTAGTTTCCATGCGTTGCATATATTTGCTTGTAATATCACCCTTAGATTCACATGGAGGGTTCTATGCTGCAAGATACTGATCTTCACATGGGAAGATTTCCCAGCCACCCACTGGTGTTCCTGCTCCGCCTTGGCCTGGGGGCAGTGACCAAGAAGACCTGTTTCTCATGTGGAAGTTAGTACTTCAGCTTTTTGACTGCAAGCTGCCCTTCTTGAACAAGAGTTACCCTGCAGTTATTTAATGAGAGGCTTTGGCTTATTTTGGGGTAGATTCAAAGAGCTTTTCAAGCCTGTTAGTTTGTTGGGGTTTTTGTGATTCTGTTTTTCTTGTGAAGAATAAAGTATGGGATCTTTGATTTCTTTTTTAAATGTTGCTTTCTTTGTATGTTTTGGCAGCCCTGCAAGCTTCCCGTAGGGCAAATTAGCTTGTCTCTGCCTGGCCTTCACTCTGTTTTGAATTTTAATTGTGATAACTCCTGAAAACATTTCTTTTCCTGTTGATCATTTTTTGGGTACAGATGGGAAACCTTGAAACCCTGGGGATTGATTTCAGCTAACAGAAAATAACCACTGTGTAGTGTCTCTGTGTCTACAGTTCTGCTAGGTGCAGAAGTCTTGTGTTGGTGAAGATACGGATGGCAAAGTATTGATCTTTTGTTTCCATCTTTATTCCTAACATTATTACTGGATCACTTCGTGCTTTTGATTCTGAAAGACTTTATCTGCATGGGAAAGGTTTTATCTTGTGTGATATGTAGTGTGAAATTATAGTTCAAGGCTAGGTTGGATGGGAGATGAGCCATAATGGGGATAAATTCTAATGGATACTGGGAATGGCTTTAAGCTGACAGAGGGGAGATTTAGATTAGATATTAGGAAAAAGTTCTTCCCTGTGAGAGTGATGAGGTCCTGGCACAGGTTGCCCAGAGAAGTTGTGGCTGCCCCATCCCTGGCAGTGTTCAAGCCCACTTTGGACCGGGCTTGGAGCAACCTGGTCTATTGCAAGGTGTCCCAGCCTGTGACAGGGTTGGAACAGGATAAGCTTTAAGGTCACCAACCCAGAACAGTCTTTGATTCTATAATTCTGGTTTGATTTCAATTTGTAATTGCAACTGATAATCAATCAGAAAGAGGCTATTGATCTGAAGCTTTATCTTGAGCTCCCTCATGCGATGGCTTTCCTTTTCCAGTTCCCTCTCCTCATTTCAGGTTTCCTCAAGATCTCGGTATGTGCACACCCAGTCTCTTTCACCAGCAAGTGCCCAGGCAGATGAAAGCAGGTTGTGCCCAGTGCTGATCCACTCCTGCTGCCCTGCCTATTTTATCCTCTGACCCAGCTCCCAGTGGTTCCCAGTTCACTTGACTCAGTGTCAGCCCAGGAGTTCCTGGACATGAGTTAGGTCCTGCAGGGATTCCAGTTACCAGCTTAGGCTGTGACAACATTATTGAGTAAGTTAATGTGGAAGAAGGTTTATAAGTTAGAAAACAGACATCTATGTTTATCATCTTCCACAGTTTGCATTACTTCAATAATAAAAGCTGATCTACACACAGTTATAGTGAGTCTAGGGAAGGATTGCTTCAGAGACCTTCCAGTATATTATAGCTGAATAAACCAATGAAATGTAAACAGTCCCTAAAAGAAAAATGGATTATCTGTAATTCTGACTATCACTGTGCTTTATCTCCTATTCAAGGAAACCTGAATCTACTGAATATATTTGAATACAGATTTATGTATTTTTTTTCTTCAACCTGCACAACCTCCATTCAGGAGTGAAATGATGGCAGGAGTCACAAATATTTAGCTAAATGAACTGTTTTTTAAAAGTATGATTGCAAAGTGAGTGGAAAAGGAAGACTACTTTTTTATGAGAAGTACAAAACTTCCTGTTTGAATTGTGGAATAGGTCTTAAAAATGGCAGCTTTCAACTGGCTGGAGAGTCAAAGTGCGGTCAGTGCAGCACTGGAATTCCTGGGTGTGGTCCCCAAGATGTCACAGCTCAGTGGAAGGACCTTTCTGAGCCAAATATGCAGTGCATATATTATACCTTTTAACTTGTTCTGTGTTCAGGGAAGACTTTTGTGCCTTGTTCTCTAGCCTTTTGGTCTAATATTGTTGGAATCACGACTGTCTTCCACAGGCAGCATAAACATGCAGGCCCACACATGTGATTTTGTCGCAATTTGTCAGTAAATCTCAAATACTGTCAAAAAAAAAAAAAAAGCAGCATCCCCAAAATCAAGCTGGGGTAGGAGCTGCTTGAAGAGTAATATTGCCATGTTCATCTGCATTGTGTAATGTCTGCTAGCTGAAAACTTCCACATGCTACTAATGAAGTAGTATTTCCTTGCATGGGACTTCATTTGTACTAACATTCAGAGATACTGCTTTTAGTGGAGGTTTTCAAGCAAAGACATTCTACATACTGCATGGAAGAGCACTGCTGAGCATTGCCCTGTTCTACTGTGCAAGCAGAGAACGAGAAAACCACTCACTACTTGGAGAGCTGCATCTGTCCTGCTTATACTCTAGGTGTGTTTTGTATTTTTGATGCAATCTTCGGAAAAACTTTTAAACTGGGTCTAGTGGTCTATAACCAGTGTTTATCTCTCTTGGCACACAAGCCAGCAGTGGGCTTGTGTAGCACGTCAGTGTGTTGGCAATGGATAAAGATTTTTGTAGTGCCTTTGGCAAGTCAAGAAACTTCCAGTGTGGCAAAGTAGTGGGAGAAATAGGTGATACACAGTCAGCCAGCTATGTCCTGGGCTGCATCACTAGCAGGTCGAGGGAGAAGATTCTCCCCCTCTGCTTTGGTGAGAACCTCCTTCAGTCCTGTGTCCAGCTCTGGGGCCCCCAACACAAGAGGGATGTGGAGCTGTTGGAGCGAGTCCAGAAGAGGCCACAAAGGTGCTTCAAGGGCTGGAGCACCTCTGCTATGGGACAGGCTGAGAGAGCTGGGCTTGTTCAGCCTGGAGAAGAGAAGGCTCTGGGGAGACCTCAGAGCAGCTTCCAGTGCCTGAATGGGTGGCAAGAAGTCTGGAGAGGGGCTTTTGACAAGGGTCTGTAGTGACAGGAAAAAGAGGGAATTACTTTAAACTGACTTAAAACTGATTAGATGTTAGGAAGAAGTTCTTCCCTGTGAGGGTGGTGTGACACTGGCACAGGTTGCCCAGAGAAGCTGTGGCTGCCCCATCCCTGGCAATGTTCAAGGCCAGGTTGGACAGGGCTTGGAGCAACCTGGGCTAGTGGAAAGTGTCCCTGCTCATGGCAGAGGGTTGGAACTGGATGAGCTTTAAGGTCCCTTCCACCCCAAACCAGTTTGATTCTGTGGTTTGCTGAAGATGTAGGTCTGCCAGCAGTCATAATGAGAACAGCTGGGAAGTACTAACCTTAGTGCAAAGCTCCACATCCATGTTGGAGAGAATGTCTGGGATTTCTCATGGGAGCCAGCACCTGCAGACAGGTTCTCTCAGGATGAATTTCTGGTTATCTGGTTTGATGTTTGATGCTGTTGTCAGACTTCCCTCTTGCAGGGTCCTTTTTGATGCAGGGACGGAAATAAGGATATGGTGATTTTGTGGGTATCATGTAAACTTAAGGGATTTTGAGTAGTGTCAGGGAAAGTGATGTCTCCTTGGCTAGGCTTCCATAGGTTTCTGTTGCTCCTTGGGTGTTTGAAGTTGCAGTGATTAGGAGCTTCCAGTTGTCCATCCCACTTGGGATAACTGCCACAACAGTAACCTGCAGTTGTTGAGGGCTGGGAGGGTGAAAGAGTGATTGCAGTGTTGCAGTCACATGTTGTGATAGGAGGTGGAGATGGCTAGCTATAAAACAGGTTGTAAAAATGCACCTTTCGTTCAAATGTGAAAAAAAGCATTACAAACTTACAGTCAGTTGGCATTGTCTGATGCAGTGGGAGACTAGCAAGCTCCATACTTCTTTGGATGCAAAAATGTCCTTGTGATAATATGTTTATCCTACTTCCATTCATATGCTGATTATCTACCAGGTGAGAAACAAAATGGCTCCCTTTGCTGTAAAGCTGTGAAATGTGCTGTGATGATTGTAGTGCTATTTTGCTATCTTGTCCATTTGGGCAGCTAATGATGAGTTTTAGGAAGCCCTGTAGACTGTTACTGTTCAGTTGTCCCACCTGCTGCAAACTGGAGCTGTGTATGCACTACCTTTGGTAGGAGGCACACTGCGATAAGTATTTAAACTGGCATTTTCAGGGCTTGAACTTGAAAACAGTTGTGAGCAGGTGGGAGAAAGATCTTATGTTTCAATAGTTATTTTTGGGTTTGGCCATTTTTGTCTTTCCAGATATTAAAGCAGAAGAGGTCTTGCAATCTTCTGCTCTGCAAGATCTCGTAACAGGATATGCCAAGATGCAGAATGGAATATTTCAAGTAAAACCAGTTTTAATGGCATATTTTAAGCTATCTCTAAAGTGAAACATTTAATGACAGGCTGCCTTTTGCCTGAAATGTAAGTAGATCATGGCTGGAGGTAGTTGTAGAGTCAGCCATTAGTATAATGAGTTTATCATTAATTTACTGACTGCTGGAGAATTTTTGAGGGGGAGCTCATATGTGTTAAAAAAACCACAACAACCCAAAACACAAACCAACAATGAAGATAAAAATTTAAACGAATAGCTTAAGAAAAAACAAATCAATAAACTTTGCCGACACCCCTGCAGAAAGCATTTAACTAAATTAGACTGTCTCATAATGAAACTGTTAATTTATATGATCGGTGGAAATTTACATTTGCTGTGGACTGAGTATGTATCCAGATACTTGTTTCTCTGACACGTACAGACTTGTTAAGCTGCAGGAACTTGATTGTGTGTTTGAGTGCCTTTTTTTATGCAGCCTCTTGTACTAGTAAAACTGCCATAGCATAAGGCAGTTTAAGCCAACTTTACGTTGCATGCAGGGTTGTCTAGTGGGACAGAAAAGCCTTATTAAGGGAGGGGATGGTGTAATGCTAATTGGTTTTCATGTGAGTTTTAATTTGCCTGTGAGAAATGTGGAGGCAGTGAGGAGGTTTCTAAATGGAGCCGCTTGTCACTCTGGTCATTCTTGTCCTCGGCTGCTTTTGCAGGTGTCCCCTTTTGGTTGATTGCAAAGGAGCTTGTGGAATTGGATACCAAATTTAGTTGCACTTCATAGAAATAAGTCCTCTGAAAAGTTGAGAGAAAAAATAGGTAGTTTCTGTTAGTGTTGAAGGGCTGGAGAATCTTGTGGCTGGATAATCAAAGAGGCCCAGATAAACAAAATCGAAGTGGAAGCAGTTTGTGGGAGGGTGGCTGATGAGAACTTTCTCCTCTGATCCTCAGGCCTTCTTCCTGCCATGGCCTGGACAGCTGTGAACTTGGGCACAATTAAAACATATCAAGCAAAGCTGTTTTTCAGATATGAGCAAATGGTTGTGTAAGTTGCTGTGCCACAGAGTGTGACATGTCACAGTGAACAGGTAGCTGAGGCAATGAGGGGAAGGTGATGTTGCCATGAAACTTGTCTAGAATGATCTCTGTACTATGAGTTTTTATCATGCTGTGTGATCCTTTATTTGGGGGTTACAGTCATCATTTTGGGGGTTGGAACCAGCTGATCTTTAAGGTCCTGTTCAACCCAAACATTCTGTGATTTAGGATTAGGGGCTAATGAACTTGTACCAGATCTGGGGAGGTTCTGATATTGTGTCCTTTTAGCCAGGAGGTTTCAGTTATTTTAAAACAGATTTAATGTCTCTCAGACAGCCTGTAAGCCTTAATTTATTAAAGGTCAGGAAGTGTGTAAGTGGAATATGGTTGAAGTGTGCTATTCTGTTATGAAACAGTTTTTTTAGTAGGACCAACAATATATTTTTTCAGTGCCGTATTTTGTGGACTTGTCTCTTAGCATTGATTTATCACTTCACTTGTGAAGGCGCCAAATGACACAGCTCCAGACAGAACACATCTGCCAGCCACATCTGTGTCAGCTCAATGCTTGTACTCTGATGGGCAAAGCTGGTCACGGTCTTCATGCGCTGCAGGATGTACTCCAGGTTGTGTTACTGATCAGCAGCATGACTTCGGGCAAGATCTCTTTCTTTCCTCGTTCTAGTCGTTTCCATTTTACCTGTTTAATCAGGGTTTTTTGGACATCAACTGTCTTTCTTTCTTTCATGCTATTAGCACTACCCTAATTTTAGTCAAGAGCTGTATGTTACAAATAACAGGCATATCTTTCTACAATTCGAAATAGCTCTTTACTTTGAAGAAATGTTTTTGATATGATGTTTTTTTCTCAAGCATTCCTGTTTTTTCTTGGTTTCGTTGGTATTGCAGTAAAGTCATTAAGATTCTTCAAACAGAGGAGTTTCAGTTTTAGAAAAATGTGAAATGTGATATAGACACACCAATGGATATAATTCTGACAATCTCCCCCCCTCTTTTGGCACCTCATAGTTGTGTTGCTTGTGCAGGGTGCTCTTCACAGGTAACACATGCTGTATTGAACCTGCTACCTAGTGGCTGCTTCCCACATATGGCCTTAGAAGGTGATACTTCAGCTGGTGTTTCTGAGTTTGGAGACTGCAAAGACAGTCTTGGGCTTTGTATTCTGCTACTGTTTTCCTGACGCAAGAGTAAGTTATGTCAAGGGCTATTAAATGTTTCTGCTGGACTTTCTATTAGTTTAGCTAAAATTCTGCAGCTAAAAATAGCACTATTTCTCATTGTGAATCCCTTTCTTGTCAAATTCAGACTTCTTTCCCTTCCTTTCTTTCCCTATATCTTTGTTCTTTTGTTCAGAAGCTGAATGCTAATGGCTTAGTCTTCACTAAATTGGTCAGCATGAAGAAGAGGAGGCTCTGGGGAGCCCTTAGAGCAGCTTCCAGAGCCTAAAGGTTTTGACAAGAAAGCTGGAGAGGGGCTTTTGGCAAGGACATGTAGTGACAGGACAAGGGGGAATGGCTTTAAACTTTCAGAGGGGAGATTTAGATATTAGGAAGAAGTGGAATGTGTTCTGTAGCTGAGTTTGGAAGGTGGTGGTTTGGTACAGCAGACTGCTAAGGACTTGGTCTCCCTAGGTTCTTGGTACAGTTTCACAAGTGAATTGTGCATCGTGAGTAAGTTACTCAGTTTCTGGGGGATCAGTTATGATGTATAGTCAATATTTTTGCTTGACACAAAATTGAAGGTGTGCATGTATGTCTACATAATTTGTGAATGTGGGCATTGTTAGTGAATGTTAAAAAATATGCTAGAGCAGTTCCTTGTGTTGTTTAATATGAAGACTAGCCCTGCTTTGCTTCACCTGCCAAAACATATCAGCTCTTCATGAACAGATAAATTGATAGAGTCAGCCCATAAGACCTCCAAAGGAAGCACATTTCAGTCAATGAACTCCAAAGGCAAAATAACTCTTCTAAGTTGCTAACCAGTGTCCTGTCAGTGGCATAAGGTGCTCTTGTGGCTGGGGGCAAAACTGTAGTCGCAAGAGCTGGGTAGAACTACACACTACTAAAACACTGGGCTGCATCACCAGAAGTGTGACCAGCAGGTTGAGCGAGGTGATCCTGCCCCTCTGCTTTGCTCTGGTGAGAGCCCCCCTGCAGTGCTGCATCCAGCTCTGGGGGCAACAGCAGAAGAGGGATGTGGAGCTGTTGGAGTGAGTCCATAGGAGGCCATGAAGATAAGATGCTCCAGGGGGTGGAGCATCTCTGCTATAGACAGGCTTAGAGAGTTAGGCTTGTTCAGCCTGGAGAAGGCACTGGGGAGAACTTAGAGCAGGTCTAAGGGAAGGTGTTTGGAACTAAATGAGCCTTAAGGTCCCTTCCAACCCAAACCATTCTAGACATACAGTCTAACTGGAACCTGAAGTGCATGTATTTTGTGCTGGGGAGAACTGTGGTTCTCCAGAAGAGTTAGGGGCTCTGATGCTGATCTTGGGGATGGGAGGACTAAATCTTCTATGTTCTGAGCCACAATAAGAAGCATGTCTTATCAAGGACTTGGCATGTGTAGAACAGTCTTCTGCTTTGCTTGCTAGAGAGTGGAAAGACAATCAGATGCCGAGATCAAGATCTGGCTGGCAAGAATGCCAACTGCCATGGTGAAATCCTGGAGTCTGAAAGAACTGTACTTGCTGCCCAATCAGTTTTTAAAAGACTAAGTCATTAAACTAATTATGCATAATTGAGATTGGCTAGGGAGCAGTAGCAGTGTGTTTGTGGGGACTGTTATCTATTCCAACTCAAAATAGACTTTTTTTCTTTTTTCTTCTTTTAACCAAGCTTTTGAAAGGTGGAAAGAATGAAGCTGGAGAGGTAAGAAATGATCCATGTGGCTGATGCTAGTCCTTTCTCTTAATAAAGTGCTGGATTAATACCTGATAAATCAGGTATTAATAAATACCTGATTGTGAGTGAAATGCCTACATTGAGTAAATTAGAATAGTAAAAAAATAAAAAATCATAAATCATGAGAAACCAAACAACCCAAAACAAACAGCAACAAAAAAAACTCAAATCCCCAGACAAACAAAAAACCCCAACCCATTGTGAACTTTTAAATTAACAGATCCTTCACTTTGCCATGTAATCAAGGTTCTGCATTTTAAACTTGCCCTTCATTAAATGGAGTACTGTTGAATTCTGATTTACAGTTTCAGACATTTCTGTTTGCTAGCCCTTTCTTAAAAGGTGAGGCATTTTTGATCTTGTGGATCTGTTGGCTTTGAGTATCAGCAAACATGAAGGTAAGAAAAAAGTGAAGCCATGTAATACTTCAGCCTATGAGCACTCAATCTACAAGCATTTGTTCTTGTACAGTTAGATGGAGGGCTTCCCCCTAGATCTGCACCCAGTATGAGTTTTGGGAACCAGGTTTTTTTTTTTCTCTCCTCCAAAAAAGGAGCCAACATGTGCAGTGAACAAATCAGGAGTGTACTTCTGACCAGAGATCAGAGTGATTGGACTAGAACTCTTAACAGTACCTGAATGATAAAAAGGGTGTTGATAGAGCTCCTAAGAACACTATGTTCAGTTCTGGGCCCCTCATTACAAGAAGGACACTGAGGTGCTGGAGCGAGTGTAGAGAAGGGCATTGGAGCTAGTGAAGGGTCTGGAGCATCCTTGGAGCATTCCATGAGGAATGGCTGAGGGAACTGGGGTGCTTAGTCTGGGGAAGATAAGGCTCAGGGGGGACCTTATCACTCTGCAACTACCTGAAAGGAGGATGGAGCGAGGTGGGGGTTGGTCTTCCAGGTAACAAGTAGTAGGACAAGAGTAAATGGCCTCAAGGTATGCCAGTGAAGGCTTAGACTGGATGTTAGGAAAAATTTCTTCTCCAAAAGGGTGGTCAGGCATTGGAACAGGCTGCCCAGGAAATACGGTAGAATCACTGTCTCTGGAAGCATTCAAAACCCGTGTAGACAAGGCCGTTAGTGACATGGCTTAGTGGTGGACTGGGTAGTCCTGGCATATTGATAGGGCTTGATGAACTTGAAGGTCTTTTTCAACATAGTTGATTCTGTGATTCTACATTAGTTACAGCAGAAATGCCCAGTGTCTCTTCCTGCAGCATCTTTGGTAACTCTCAGGTTCTCAAAGTTAAAGGCTCTCTTACTTATTACTGACTTCTATGTGAGTTAAACTTTGGTGTGTAATCAGATTAGGTATCCTTAAAATTTCTAATGGGATCCTTGAAAATCTGCCAATGGACTATTTAGGTTTTCTGATGAATTGTTTTAATGGAGCTCTGCCTTGCTATTTGTTTAAGTCTTCAGGGTAGCCTCAGGCTGCTTACTTTCCAATTTCCTTGCATTATCTATAGATAAATGTCTGCCTTACTGGAGCTTAATGGCCAGTCAGCTGAGTCAAATGAAATCTGAAAATACAAAAAAACAGTTCTTGTTGCTGACAGGATCTTCTTGTCCTAACTGAGGCTGAATTCAGAGCTGCTGGTCTGCTGACTGCCTTGTACGTGGTCTCAGTAGTCTCATGGGGACCCCGTGTTTGGCTTGTAAAGCCTAGTTTAGCTAATTTTCACTGCAGTGTTGGTGCTTCATTTGTTTGCTCATCAGTAGCTGCAAAATTAAGCAGCCCACTCTTGTGAACAGACTTTCCCATTTAAGAAACGATAAATATAACTTCCTTTGGGCCTGTATCAGAGACACCTTTGTAAGGCCTGTCGGATCCTGTTAAAATTAAACCAACAGAACTTAGACTTCGAAAATACCTGGTGGTTATCTCTCTTGAACAGGAATCTGATATGGGGTATCTCAAAGAGGCAGTTGCTTCTGGGAAATGAGGCACTCTTTCCACCTTCCCCAGTCTGGCCCTTGAAGGTGCCATGAGTTGATCATTTGCATACATAAGCCTTCCAAGCTGCTCCGCACATCTTGGTAAGAAAACACACCTGGCAAAGGCAGTGTTTACTTCAGTTTGGAAGTTGTTGGCCTGTTGAATAGCGTTGGCCTATTGTTTTGGAAAAAATTGTGTTATGGAAATGCTGTAGTAAATGTTTTGGTTAGAGAACAGTTTGAGTGAGCTCAACTGTCGAAACTAAACCCTGAGAGTAAGCAGCTCTACCAAGAGCTTGTCATTGCATGATTCCAGGGCACAATTGTTTCGGATAGCTTGAAATCTAGAGATTCATAATTGTTTTTTAAACAAGCTTCCCAAGTTGTTTCCTGGTCTTCCTGCAATGCTGCTCCTCCAGCATTAAACAGAGTAAGGGATAGGTACGTATGCATACAAGAGAGAAAAGTTGACACCATAACAGGGGTTCATATTGAGACCCTGTGAGTGTGAAGAAGAGGGCAGTTAATCACTATGTCTAAAATAACTTTAATTTTTTAGTTCCAGGGGATCAGTTACCTCTATAAAGTCACTGTGTGGTAGTCGAGCAGGCAGGAGTTTGGGAAGATGGAGTTTCATCAGCTAGAGGGAGGGCCTAGCTGTATTTTAATCTCTGGACTAGGTATTAGCTGCAATATATATGGGTATTAGACACCCCATTCCTGGCAGTGCTCAAGACCCAGGTTGGACAGGGCTTGGAGCAACCTGGTCTAGTGGAAGATGTCCATGCCTGTGGCAAGGGGTTGGAACTGGATGAACTTTAAGGTCCCTTCCAATCCAAACCATTATGTGATTCTATGATACCTGCTCAAAAACTTTTTGTTATGACTCTTCATGTTTACTACTGAGGAATAAATTATGCAAGATACACCTGTGGGCTTTAATATTAATACTTTGCATTTTTTTATTAGGAGTCTTAAAAAGCAGTTTATATATTTGGAAAACTATTGATTGGTTTGTATCTTCAGGTACCCATTTTCTTGGCATCTGGGAAGCAGGGAAATATAAATTATGCATGCTTGCAACATTCCCATGGGATAGGAGAGCATTAGTAATCATTAACAGATTAGGAAGACTGAAGTCAAGGAAAGCGGAGTAATATAATCATATAAGACATCTGTGGCAGGGATGAACCCTTGTCTCTGCTCTTCTCAAATTCCACCCAGGAAGCTGCCCTTTCCTGACAGGGATCCTGCCTGCAAGACTGGTCTGTGTCGCAAGTACTGACATTAATCTTCCCCATCCTGAAGCTTTTTGCCAGCATTCCTATTGGGAGCAGACTAGGAGTCGGCACACTGGCATTGAACCATTGCAGTGTTTAATGTGTCATTGTGGGGTTTCAACAGCAACTGGGTGATGTACAGCTGCCAGTTGGTAAAGCCTCAACTCTGGCAACTGCTGTTGAGGGTGGAAGTTCCAAGAGTGTGGAAACTTTCGTGTATGTGCATGTGGACAGCACATAGGGCTGTCCGTTTGGTAAGCCTGATGAAGAACTGGGAAGGGGCAGGATAGGTAACACAACATGCAATGAATGGTCATGTCCTCCTATGTCCGTTTGGTTTTTAGTAGTACAAATAGGTAGTGGCATCAGTGGAAAGCTCAGGTGGGAAGTACAGTAGGGGTAGACTGTATTCTTTTTCCTAAATTACTTATATGTGTTGGTGGTAGGAAATGTGCCTCTGTGGTACCTACCACTGACAGTCTTCAGTGGCTGGCAGGAGGGTTTTAAATCCAAGACTGAGTTCTGTGTCTTTCTGCTGAGCTTCTAGTTGAATTTATTTGCCTTGGCAGAAAAGTTGTCTGATTTGAAGACACGCTATGCACAGGCTTAAAATATCTTGAAATAGTAGGGTTTGAATACCACCTTTGCTTTTTCAGGAGCAAATACTGCCACTGAACATGCAGATCACATTTGAAAGTGCTTTTTCCGTAGCTGCCCTTTACTTCAAACACAGCCTTTTATTTATTTATTCCACACACACCTCCCCCCCCAGCCCCCAACAAGGTAGTAAGATGTAGTTACTGAAATTATTTGATTTTGTGCATGGAGCACTCACTGTGCTTCTCTGAAGTGGGAGTATTTCACACATGGGTAGAGTGGAACACAAATCAAGGTGATGTGTGATGATGTACAAGTAGAATCAAGATAATATCGTAGAGATAACGGTGCTCCTTGGCAGTACATAACACCAGGCCTATTTGCTGTCTACCTCGCTTTGTGCCTTATTGAAATGGAGGTACCACTTACCCACCTCAGGTTCTTGAGTTTTGTAAAGGCTGGTAAGTGCTCGGTATCTCAGAGTGATTGTCATCAATAATTCATTATTACTTAATTGCTGGAGCTGACTTCTGATTGATTTAGTAAGTAGGACACTAGGAAATGGCACTTCTCCCCAGTCAGTTCTGTTTTGCTGCTTTTGCCAGCCTCTCATGGGGGAGTTGTCCACATGCCTTCTCACTCTGTCATGGATGCTTTTTCCTAGGGCCACAATAAAACTAGAGGAGCTTGCAAAAAGAAGGGGATAGGCAGCATCAGATGGGGTTTGGGATTTCTTTTTGCATCAGTAGCATGTCCAAGAAAGGCTGGACCACAAAGACTGGAGTTGGAGGGTTCAGCTTGGCACTTGTGACACACCATCACTGTGTGTTGATGCATCTTTTGCTTGCTCAGATAGACGGTTTTCTCTTGGATGGCTGTCTTTCATTCCTGCTGCTCCTCAAAGTGCTTAGGGTTCTGCTTGTTCTGTCTATTGCTGTTGCCTATAAGCTAGTCTGAGAAGACTGTTTCACTTGTCCCTTTTAGCTCACACATAAAACACATGAACACCATGTAGGACACTTGTGGCCTGTGTTGTTTTCCAAGAACAAGTTGTTTGGTGCTAGAGTCCTGGGCAAGCTTTAGCATTGCATTTTATTCTCTATATCTTAGTTTTCCCTTGATGCTTTCAGCTATTTCACAACTATGGGTCAGTGTACTTATGTTTGTGTTAACTTCCTGAATGTAATTATTATGTTTGAGTTAACTTCCTGAATCAGAAATACCACCTACATAACTTGCAGCAAAACAATGAGTGTGTAAATCTGTCTTTTGCAGCGAAACAGTGAGTGTGTAAATCTATTTTCTGTGTTGGATATTGTGTTTAATTAAAGAATTAATTGCATAGGAGATTAGGAAAATGAGAAATCCATTACATTCAGCCTTTGAGTGATGGAAAAATTGCAGTTAAATGAATTGTATTTATTAATTGAGCTTCATACCTTTTTCCTTTTTAAAAGGGACTGACAGTTGAATAAGAGAAACCTTGTTGCTTAAGTAGAAGGCCAAGACAATAAAAGTGCTTTCAGTATAACAGGCAACTATATAGTTAATTTCTCCTGCAGCTGCTCCGGTTACATGGCCATTAACAGTTAAATTATTAATAAAGTAGTGCTGAAGGAAGCTGATGTTGGTTATCCTCTTTCCTCTGTGCTAGTCACCAGGGGCACAGGGGTCTCATTCCTCAAGCAAAGCGAGATGCAGACAGGCTTTCTTCCAGACTTGAACATGGCCAAGTTGTCAGTGTCTTTCACAAGGAATTTATGTTACAAGGAATGATGAGCAATCTCTTACCTACTGGCAAATGAAGGCCTGCCTAGAATGAATGGGTTTGGGAGGCACTTTGCACTGGTGTCTCTGATGGCCAGAACACCCTGATGTATTGTCATGGTTTAACTCCAGCTGGCAACTTGGCCCCACACAGTTCATTATTATTGCTCACTGCCCTCCATTGGGATGGGGGAAAGAATGGGAAGAGTAAAAGTGAGAAAACTTGTGGCTTGAGATAAAGACAGTTTAACAGGTAAAGCAAAAGCCACGTGCACTGAAGCAAAGCAAACCAAAGAATTCATTCACAGTCCTGGCTGTGCCCCCTTCCCAGCTCTTTGTGGGCCCCCATCCTGCTCAGTGGTGGGGTGGAGTACAGAGCAGAAAATGCCTTGGCTCCTCATAAGCACTGCTCAGCTGTAACAAAATACACCCCTGTGTGATCAGCACTGTTTCCAGCACAAATCCAAAACACAGCCCCATACCAGCTACTATGAGGAAAATTAACTCTGCCTCAGCCAAAGCCAGGCCAGTTGTGTTAATGTGAGTCACATGTTATCCAGTGACTTCACCTGTGTCTCATGATGGTGCTTGTCCTGTGTCCCAGGCAACATGGCTTGTTGTGTTCTGCTGATGTGGCATGTCTCCTGCTAAGAGGAGGGTAGAGCTGTCCTGTGAAATTGCTGTGACAGATTGTCACTAAGCATTAAAGTGCCTGGTTTTGGAAGGATCTTGAAGGATAGTGGCTTTTTTTTGTTTGTAATAAAAACAAGATTTTAAAAGGTCCTGATTTCATGGTGTGTATGATCTAAGTGCAGGATTCATTATCTTTGCCAAGTATATTTGTCTTTGTAACAGTGTTTTTTTTGGTGGTTTTGTTTTTTTTTTGGTGCTAATGTGCTCATCTCCATATACTGCAGTAATTTGCCACTACTTTGTAATATAAGTGCAGGAAAAATTTAGGGAAGATAATTGTGTTGAATTAAAACCCACTTCTACTTTTGTAGGAGGAAAGTCTTTGCTCTTTTTCATTATTTTTTTCCATTTGCTTTGCATCTTCTGTGAAGTATATGATCTCTTTCTGAACTATTTAACTAATTTTCTAAGGCTACAGCAGGGTCCATTACCTCAAGGAGCTTTGTACCTTACCTGTGAAGACTTGTTCCTCTGATCCCGATGAAGTGGATTCAGAGAAGAGAGAAAACCTCATTGTACGGATGACTGCAGTTAACTGGGCTTTCTGCCTGGGAAGGTGGGAGCTGTGACTCTGCAAGTCTTTGACAGAAAATCTGAGCAGAATGTGTCAGCTTGTCTTTTAAGAAAAGTAGAAGTTATTTTAGTGGCTTGGAATCAAACTTTAAGAAATGAGTGTAAGAAGAACCTTAGGTGCCTTTTTAAGGAAATAATTGCTTCCAAGTGTTTTCAGTTCAGGTTTCCCCAGGAGAAAAATGATTTTTGGATGTTCAGCACCTCTCTTATGAAGGTGGGCTGAGAGAGCTGGGCTTGTTCAGCCTGGAGAAGAGAGGGCTCCAGGGAGCCGTTAGAGTAGCTTCCAGTGCCTGAAGGGCCTGACAAGAAATGCAGAGAGGGGCTTTTGACAAGGGCCTGTAGTGACAGGACAAGGGGGAATGGCTTTAACCTGACAGAGGGGAGATTGAGATGAGATTTTAGGAAGAAGTTCTTCCCTGTGAGGGTGGTGAGGTGCTGGCACTGGTTGCCCAGAGAAGCTGTGGCTGCCTCATCCCTGGCAATGTTCAAGGCCAGGTTGGACAGGGCTTGGAGCAACCTGGTCTAGTGGGAGGTGTCCCTGCCTGTGGCAGAGCATTGGAACTGGATGATTTTTTTAGGTCTCTTCTAACCCAATCCACTCTATGATTTTGTGGTTCCCATTCTATTAAATATGGGCCAGCATGTTCAAGGTGAGATTATGTATTGCAGCACTTCTGGTCTGGTGTAAGTGTGCTTAGGTACTTCGTTAGAAAATCTAAATACAAATAAGCAGCAGCCAGTAAGGGCTACAAGTGGATTGTGGTGTTGTTCTGTCCGGTAGAGTGCTGTCATAGAGTAAGATGTATTGAAGAGTTATTGTAATAGCAGTGATGCACAGATACAACAGCTCATGGAAATGCAAAGGTTGGAGACTGCTTGCTTTGGTTGCTGCTTGTGTTGAGTGGAATAGGAGAAACCTTGGCTAGTGTTCAACTAGTGGTCTGTTTTGATAGCACTAGCTGTTAATTTAGTACTGTGTATTACCTACCAAAACATCCTTTGTTGTTTCTTCTGAACTTTGTGTGGTGTGGGAGAGGGACAGAAAGCAAGGTGCAAATGTGTATGTGAGTGGTAATGGAGAGCCACAGTTAGAACCAGCCAGTTGCTTATTTTTGGGGGCTATAAAAGAAATGTGAATATGGTTATTACAGAGAAAATATGTTCTGGTTTTCCTTGTATTCCAAAGACATGTCTTACTGCTTGCCTTATCTTACCCAGATGTGTTAGCTGCTTGGCAGAAGTCTTGGCATTGCATGCTGTTAACAATTCTCTGCTCATTGACCTGAAAGTAATAACTGTTGAAACTCAGAAATGCAGGGTTTTGAGCTGTGCTGCCTTATCCGGTCAGTTGTATTTTTCTTCTTTATTTCTTTCCAGAGATTAGGGGAAAAATTAGACAAACTACCATGAAGTGTGATATCTTTCTTTTATTTCTGATTAACCAAATACAGTCTCAACCAGTAAAAAACCACAGTGTGTGAGACCCACTACGCTAAATTTACACCCTGCAATTTTCAGACATTAGCTGCTGCTAAACTGGCAGAGAGGCTGGAGTCAAATATACCTGCTTTGCAATTATATCTGCTGCTTCAGTAATTACGGGAATGGACAACTAGGCCAATGAGACCGAAAATAAAAATTAGCCCTTAACAGCAGCATGCTGAAACTGCTGTTTCATTTGTGTATTTATTCATCAAGGCTCTCGAGAACCTTCATTGTGGCCAGTCTCAGATACTGCTGCAAATGATAGTGCTTGCTTCCCTAGATCCTTGCAAAAAAGATCGTCAAATCTATGAACATGTGCATCCTAAGGTTGAGGTTTGTGTGAATACAAATGTATCCTGCCTTGGAACCAAGTAGATACAAGAATGATAAATTTATCATGTAGAAGCCATGTCTTTTGTCTGAGCATCTTGAGTTCTCTGGGTTACTGAGATGTTATGGACTTCTCTTTCTGCTGAAAATTTCACACAGTTCCTGAGAATCTTGTCTTCTCCTCCTGGTTTCCATCTGTGTAACTCTGTAGGTGATGCCCTAGCTTTGCAGTTTGGCACCGTGCTCTGTCTGGACATGTCTGGGTAGGAAGCCTGCTTGGCTTCTTCAGAAAGTTCACTTTGTAGCATACATAAATGCAGGGGATGCCAGGAGGAATGTGGAGATTTTGGCATTTGTTTCATTAGCAAAATAATGCTTGGGGTTATAGTAAGGTTTTGGAGATCTCCTAAGTTTTAAGGGCCACAAAGGTGCTCTGCAAGCTGGAGCATCTATCTTGTGGAGACAGGTTGAGAGCTGGGCTTGTTCAGCCTGGAAAAGAGAAGGCTTCAGGGAGACCTCAGAGCACCTTCCAGTGCCTAAAGGGGCTGACAAGAAATGTGGAGAGGGGCTGTAGTGACAGGACAAGGGGGAATGGCTTTAAACTGACAGAGGGGAGATCGAGATGGGATATTAGGAAGAAGCTCTTCATCCCCTGTGAGGGTGGTGAGGCGCTGGCAGAGGTTGCCCAGAGAAGCTGTGGCTACCCCATCCCTGGCAGTGTTCAAGGCCAGGTTGGATGGGGCTTGGAGCAACCTGGTCTAGTGGGAGGTGTCCCTGCCTGTGACTGGCGGGTTGGAATTGGATGAGCTTTAAGGTCTCTTCCAACCCAAATCATTCTGACATTCTAGGATTATTGTCATGCATGCATCGTAAGTTTTTCTGCTTTTTGCTAAATCTTCCTCTGTCTTCATTCCTGTGTTCTTCACTGTACTCTTAAATGCAGCAACTGTTGAAAGAGCCAACGTCCAAGATTGCCTATATTGCAAACAGCCTCCTGATTTTACTGCTAGTTTGAAAGCAGTTTAGAAAACATGGTTTGCATGGATGGGATCTGGCTGTGTAATATTTACTGGAAAGAACTCATCACCAGTGTCTTGTGAAGGTTCCAGAGCCACACCACATACTGCACATTAGTTTCCTGCCTGTGTTGGGGGCACTGCATGTGTTCCTTTACAATGCAGAAAAGTTGTTGCTCTCAGCTCAGGCTTCTATGAGTAAGTGAAATAGACAAGGTGAAACTAAACTCTTTTGGAAAGAACAAGCCTCTCCAATATAATCCCTGCCCCGTATCTTCCTAATACTGTATTTCCTATTGACAAAATGCAAATTCCATTTATTTTTCTATTGTTGATTTGCTTACAGAAACCAGCAGAAATCTAATCCATGCAGCAGATACCAAGTCACTTTATCTTCTGTATAGTTTTTTATTATTACTGTATAAAGCATTTCAAAGAGCTCATTTTAAATGGGAGAAAAGCATGCTTCAGGTAGGTGGCTATAAAAGCTGTTATTTTTTCACTTGAAGTGATTATTTTCTAGGTCTCTGGTAGTGATTAGGAGAAATGTCTAACTTCAGGTAAATTACTAGTTGTTGTATACATCTGTCCTTCCTGAACCCCATCTTCTGCCCCCAGTTAACTCTCTTTTGAGGCCTACCTAGTGCATGACATGTCACCAGAGCTACAAGGAAAGGGCAAACGCCATGGTCTTTTATAAAAGAAACCTCTTAATTCTGAAGTAATGGGAAAATCTCTTTGAATAGACCTAGGGGAGAACATTTGAAGAGGCTCATGTCCTGTGAAGTCTCACTGTTGAATTAGACCAGTATATCAGCAGTGATATCCAAAGCATTGCAAGGGGGGTGTGAGGTCCTGGATAGTGTAAAGGATGTTGCTGAGGCTGCACCACAGCCTGTTTTGTTTTCAGTACAGAGTGCAAGAAAACTGGCTTATTCTAACCCAGCCTAGTGGTCCTCTGAAATCAAAGCTCTAGTATGGTGTGTGATCTTAAATTCATGTTTTTCTAAAATGATTTTTTTTCTTTTTTTTTTTAATCATCTATTTCCAGGCAATTCTCCTGTTTAGGAGCCCTGGCCATGTGCCATCATTGGCACCTGGCCCAGCCCCTCTCCTCTTAAACTGTTGTTTTTCCTGATTGTCTTCTGCTAATTCTTCTGATAATTTTAATGGTTGCTTCAGTGTATTGTTTGAAAAACACTGTTGTTCCTCTTCCCGATATTTTTAGGAAGCCTCAGGAGAGAGGTTTCTGGTCTCCTTGTTTTCTCTTCTTATGGCAAGACTTCAAAGCAGGAGCTGAGTTGCTTTCCCAGGGAGGGAAGTCTGCAGATCTCTCTCTGTCTAGATTAAAATCATGGTTATCTGTCATCAGTCTCCTCACACTTGGAAATTAGCTCAGTGTTGTTGAGTGAGAGCTTATGAGGATTTTTTCCTTATTGTTAAGGACACTGATGTTTTGTTTGTTACTCTGGCATGCATCCTGGCCTTTCTTGGCTTTGCCACCTCCGCAGAGCCTCGCATCCCAGCTGTGTCTAGCCGGCTCTTTCCGAGGTGTGGCCTTTTCATGTAGTCACACAGCCCCAGTTCTCTCCTCCTTACCAATATCCCAGCTTGCTTTCTTTTCCTGATGTGGAGTACTGATTCTAAATGCCTAAGTTACTCCTGCTGTCATCAGGAGTATAATATATAACATGTATGTTTAAAATAATAGTCCTGCATGTGTGTTGGGGCAGTCCCAAGCACAACTGCTTCTTGGGTGAGACTGGATTGAGAGCAACCATGTGTAGAGGGCTTGGGGGTGTTGGGTGATGAGAAGCTCCCCATGACCCAGCCGTGTGTGCTTGCAGCCCAGAAACCACCTGTGACCTGGACTGCATCAGCAGCAGCGTGACCAGCAGGTCAAGAGAGGGGATTCTCCCCTTCTGCTCTGCTCTGATGAGACCCCCCCAGCAGTGCTGTGTCCAGCTCTGGGGTCATCAACACAGGAGGGATGAGGAGCTGTTGAAGCTAGTCCAGAGGAGGCCATGAAGGTGCTCCAAGGGCTGGAGAAGCATTTGCTCTGGAGACAGGCTGAGAGCTGGGCTTGTTAAGCCTGGAGAAGAGAAGGCTCTGGGGAGACTTTAGGGCAGCTCTAGTGGAAGGTGTCCCTGCCCATGGCAGGGGTTGGAAATAGATGAGCTTTAAGGTCCCTTCCAGCACAAGCCATTTCATGTTTCTATGATTATCATAACTTATTCTTGCTTTGCTTATTCCAGAATGTTCACTCAGTGAGTTAGCTTTTAGAGCCCAACTCTGTCTCTGGCACACCTGTCATCAAACGCTTATTCACCAGTAAGGTCTCAGCATCTGATACCAGCCTTTACCACCTACGTGCTTGCTGGGGCACAGTACGGCATGTCTGGTTCTGATATGCAGCTTTCCTTACTGGGGAAGACTTTGAGGTGCAGCTGCCAAGACAATTGCTGCTTTTGAAAATTTGCCTTAATTGCTTAAAGAAGGAATTGTGGCATAGTTGTTAAGGACAAGCAACTTTATCAGCCCAAGTGTTACCTGTTGGAGTTGGAAATGGAAGTGTTTTTGTTTTAGAATATCTGGTTTAGGTAGATCCTGAGAAAAGATTACTGTCCTTGTCTTCCTCTAAACCTCTTAAAACGCATGCCACAGCATCAAGGTGTTTGGGCTGTGCCTACTTCAAGGGCATGTGTATTCCTCTCCAATGAACATTCTGGGATGGCAGATGCCCTTGAAACTGGCTGGTGGGTTGATGCACAGAGTGCTGAGAGTATATGGCTTTAAGGTTAACTTTTTTAAAGCTTGCAGCTCTCTTGTGTTTAAGTTTATGCAACTGGATAGTAAGAGGAAAACCACAAATTTACAGCCAGGGTTGAAGAAAGATGTGGCAGCTAATGCTGATTTGTATCATTAACCTTTTGAGGAGGTAACACCTTTAGCTAATCACAGCTGTGTACAAAAAGCAGATGTGGTTAGTTTGATGTAGTGCTTCTGAAGCTGACCAATAATCATAGAATCTCAGAACAATTTGGGTTGGGAGGGACCTTAAAGCTTCATCCAGTTCTAACCCCACCTACTACCAGACCAGGTTGCTCCAAGCCCTGTCCAACCTGGCCTTGAACACTGCCAGGGATGGGGCACACAGCTTCTTTGGGCAGCCTGTGCCAGCGCCTCACCACCCTCCCAAGGAAGAACTTCCTAACATCCCATCTCAGTCTCCCCTCTGTCGGTTTAAAGCCGTTCCCCTTTGTCCTGTCCCTACCTGCCCTTCTCAAAAGCTCCTCTCCACATTTATTGTATCTGTGTAGTGCCAAAAAAAAAAAAAAAAAAAATTAGTAAATTAGTCCTTGCAGAAACAAGTCTCAAAGAACATGTAAAAACTTCGATCTTTGAAAGTAAATGTTCAGATTCTGTGTTGGGGAAACTGAAAGTTAACTGTGCTAAGTAGGTTTTTATCGACATGGGGTATTGTGTGAGGAGGTTTAAACCTAGCCTCTTCCAGTTAGCAGAACGAATCAGTAGCTCTCCAAGATGCTTATTGTTAAATGGAGTTTCTGTTCATCACTTCTGTTCTAGGTTATTCCTTTAAATATGATTAAGTTTTGGACATTGGACCTTTGTTTTGGACCTGTTAGGTATTGGTAGGGCAAATATTTTTTTTTACCAGCTCAGCTCAGATCTGTGGATCTGAACAGTTAGGCTGCAAAATCCCAAATATAACTTCATTTCAGACATTGTTGTTCTTTATTTGTTTCTTGCCCTTCCTACCACTGTTGAATGGTACATTCTTCTTTCAACATGGTGTTGACTTTGTGCAAGAATTATTGTCCAGTTCCACTGTTTGTCTTCACTGGTTTACACAAGCTGATGATTTATGCTGGGCAATGATGTTGGGAGTATCCTGTTGCAAAGAAGATGTTAGGCAAACAGGGCTGTGTTTGAGAGAACAAGTAGCTAAAACCTTGTTATAACAGCAGAAAGTAACTACAACTAAAGGGGGCTGACAAGAAAACTGGAGAGGGGCATTTGAAAAGGGTGTATGTAGTGACAGGACAAGGGGGAATGGCTTTAAACTGACAGAGGGGAGATTGAGGTATTAGGCAGAAGCTCTTCCCTGTGAGGGTGGTGAGGCCCTGGCACAGGTTGCCCAGAGAAGCTGTGGCTGCCCCATCCCTGGGAGTGTTCAAGGCCAGGTTGGATGGGTCTAGTGGAAGGTGTCCCTGCCCATGGCAGGGTACTGGGTGAGCTTTAAGGTCCTTTCCAATGCAAACCATTCTGTGATACACAGATCTGTATGTAGTTTGGTTTCATTTCACATGTTTAAAGGCTAGATTTATGGGTGAGTGATTAGGCCCTGCATTGAGGGAGCACTTTAAAATTTCATATTCTGTTGTGTTTTGCAGACAGAATGTAATTTTCTCAACAGTTTGTGAACTAAAGACAATTTTGTATTGAATACGTAGGAAAGATCCTTGGATAAAGCACAGACTGGGACCTGTCCAACATTAAGTATAACCTTCAAATCATTTGCTAATAACCATTTGGTTTTACCTTGCAACACCATGTTGCTGGAAGTGAGTCATTGAGGTTTCTGCTCTTTTGGCTAGGCCTGATCAATTTTAAATCTTGAAAATGCTAGATACTGAATATATTGCATCTTGTGGGTCACAGTTGGAAAACTGAAAGAGGGGAAATTGAAGCTGAACAGTGAGCAGTTCCTTGAATAATCACTAATTTACCCACTGCTTCTGTGAAGAAACATTTTTGAGTACTCCTATTGCAATGGGACTGTCAATCTGCCTTTGCAAATAACCCTCATGACTTCCAGTGTTGCATATGCAATGTAATCATCAGGCAGTTTAAATGAGGATAGGGGAGGATAGGGATTAAAACTGTTCAAGAGGATTTAAGTTGTTGATAATCACTGGCAGGTGTCCTTGTGACAGATGGCTTAGGTGATGTCAGAGGTTTTGCAGCAGATCAGGAGAGAGCTTGTCTTATTCTTTGCTTCCCAAAGCCAGCCTGAATGTGCACTGGGGTGCTTTTTTGCTGTTCTGGCAAGGTGCCTTTGCGGTAGTGCATAGCAAAGCAAATAAAGATGAAAACTAGCATTTATGGGAATTTGAGATTAATAAACGTGCAGCTGCAAACAACTTTTTTTATTATATCAAAGGTGTTCATTGAAGAGATGGAAAGTAAACTTCGTCCTTGTTAGTGTACTTTCCTACCTGTTTGGTGCTGTTAATGGGCAACCTTTTATGTACTACATGCTTGAATTCAGTATAGGACCTTCCTCTTCAGAACAAGTGCCTTTGTCTCATTTTAGCATAGGTAAAGTGTAGTAAAGAGTTTAAGTTGTTGCTACAGATTTTTTGTGTGGATTCAGGAGTCCTGACTTTGCTGTTCCCTCATAAGCACGCATTGGCTCTGCCTTCTGTTTCAGTCCAGTGACCATTAAGCCAAGTCTGCCTTAATTCCACTGGTGTTACCTTGCTGACGACACACTTTCACAGCCAGTGAAGTTCATGCATACACATGTTAAACGCAAGTTTATAGGCCAAGCATAATGTTTGGAGTTCCTTCACGCTCAGCTTTTGAATTAGCCTTCTGGGTGCATCATCTGCTTTAGTAGATATCTACAAAGTAGATGCAGAGAGAGTCAGATATTTCATATCAACACAAAGAAGTATGATAAGATACATCAGTTCTTAGTGGCTAAATTTACAGGCGCAGATGGACCTCAGTGTAAGCATTCGTAAATAGTTTTGCAGTCTCTGAGGAATCAAGTCTCGTAATATCTTACCAGTCATTTAGCACCACTTGTTTGTCCTCTTTAAGGTGATGGAGGAAGATCAAAAAGTGTTTGTTGAAGTCTGCCGTTACAGCTCACCTTCCTCTAGCTGTGATGTGTTTGCTGGTGTACAAATACTGGCAGGTATTGAAGGTCGTGTCTTTTTGATGCCATTTTGCCTCAAAATCCAGCTATTGACATGTTCTAGTTCCTCTCCTTTTGTTTTCACCAAACGTTGCAGATTTCAGTAGAGAGTAGATATCGGATGTGCTGAAAACAAACCTGGTGTGGAGTTACATCCAGCAAAGGGATAAGCAGGAAGAAAGAATGAATTCGTTAAAGTATGGAACATACTGTGTGTATCATGTGATAGGAAAGTATCCTGAGTACCTCATCAGCCTCACAGCTCCATACCAGCCAGGATCAAAATAATTTTCCTCACATTTGAAAAGCTTTAAGCAGTAATCCGTTGAACCTGTCCAGTGCAGATCACAGGATTCCCACAGATGTGCCAAAAGATTGGCAATGAAGAGTTCATGCTTCGTCATTGGCAACAGATCCCTTTTGCAAAGAGGAAGTTACTGTCATTGTTCACGAGGGTGTTGAACATATTCTCCTTCAAAACCTCCTTGCCCAGGGTGATTATCTACTCTTACTAATGATAGTTTCCGATACAGAGGCAGCAGTGTTACCATTAGCGATCTGTTCAGTAAAAGGGGACAGTTCTCTGGAGTGCCTCCAGGTAAAAGGTTTTGTTGTTTTTTGTTTTTTGTTTTGTGAAAGATATCCTTGACTTGCTTTCTTCACAGTGTGAAGTGCTCAGCATGACTAACCCTTTTATTTATTTTTCCCCAGTTCTTTTTTCAATGAGTATTAAATATTTAGATGTGAACATTTTAGAAGTGACTGCTAAAACAGATTGACTTTCCTTACTCAGACCCTTCAAAGTGAAACACGAGTCCCTTTTTTTATTCAGCCCAGATGGTATGCTTCCTAAAGTGAGCAATGTGTTGCAGTGAAAATGGACCACTTCTATCCCCTTCTTCCCTTCCTCCTTTACTTAACTGCAAGCGTCAATGTAGCTCATATTTGGGCTGAATTCAAAATTAGTCAGAGGATTCAGGGTAGATATGTCAACTATTGGAAAGCCAGCTCTGCCAGATTGAAGGAATTTCTGCCTATGCCTAAAGGCAGCATAGCAAGTTGGCTGCACAAAACCTGACATTGGTATGGACCTTGTTAGAAAAATGGAAAAGATCATAGAGTCCCAGGGACATCTTCCGCTAGACCAGGTTGCTCCAAGCCCCGTCCAACCTGGCCTCGAACACTGCCAGGGATGGGGCAGCCACAGCTTCTCTGGGCAACCTATGCCAGGGCCTCACCACCCTCACAGGGAAGAACTTCTTCCTGATACCTCATTTAAATATCCTGTTAGCTTAAAGCCATTCCCCCTTGTCCTATCACTACAGGCCTTTGTTAAAAAGCCCCTCTCCAGATTTCATGTCGGCCCCTTTAGGCACTGGAATCTGCTCTAAGGTCTCCCCAGCTAAACTAACCCAGCTCTCTCAGCCTGTCTCCATAGGAGACAGATCTGGTATCCATTATTAGCTAGAAAATTGCCCAAGTCTAGATGAGGGTTTCACATTAGTGTTGTCAGCAGGATTTTTTTTATTTTGAATATGCACAGCTTCCCTGGGGGAGTGGAGTGGGTTGGATGAGAGATGCGGGTATGAGATAAGAGAAGAAGGTAGCAAAGAGCAGCAGGGAGAGATCATAGAGTCATAGAATGGGTTGGAAGTGACCATCAAAGGTCATCTAGTCCAACCCTGCTGCAATGAGCAGCAACATCTTCAACTAGATCAGGTTGCTCAAGGCCACATCCAACCTGTCCTTGAATATCCTAGAACTTGTAATAACTTTTGTTAGAGAGAATTTATAACTTACAGGAAAGTCTTACTGATCTGAAAGCTGTTTTTTAGGGGGAGTGTGGAGAAAGGATTTAGGTTCTGCTGTTGAAGCTCTTGGATGCTTTATGACCAATCCATATTTGGCTAATTCAGGAGTTTCTGGAAAGCCTCATGCTCACAGGCCCATTGTTTTGGCAGCTGAATTTTCAAAAATGCCTGTACAGAGTGGGTTCCTCCCTGGGCCTGCAGGAACAAGCATGGAAAGGGTCTTCCCTGAGAGTGCTGATCC
The DNA here is from genome assembly GCF_033815535.1 of Pezoporus flaviventris. Taxonomy (NCBI): domain Eukaryota; kingdom Metazoa; phylum Chordata; class Aves; order Psittaciformes; family Psittacidae; genus Pezoporus; species Pezoporus flaviventris. The sequence continues at coordinate 2,503,204 of NW_026892584.1, read as the reverse complement.
TGGCAGCTGTGATCTGCTCCGTGCCCCATGCAGCCCTAAAGTGTGGGGCCTGCTGGTGTTGAACCAGGTGTTTAGCATGAACCTGGTGTTGAACCATAAAGATTTGCAGGCAGGTGGCAGGAGGAGGGATGTTTTTGTGACGCCTTCACCCTTATGTGCAAAGGTTTCTGCTTCTGTTTTTTGTAATACGGTCAAGTGCATGTTGCGTAGCACTAGTCTGGAACCTGATAGAGGAAGACAGAGGGAAGGATATTCTTTCTTCATCTGCTGCCTTGCCTTGCAGCTTCCCTCCAACTTGACAACAAGACATGCCATTTTGTTGCCTATTAAAACCACTGAGTGTTGTCATCTTCTTTCACTGAACTCTGTGTTCTTGTGATATCAGCATTCCAAAAGTAATGGAGTGGGAAACATGGTAGATTAAAATGGCTGACTAAAGCTGTGTTTAATCCTGAATCTTGAAGGCAAATCTTTAGGTTTCCCCCTTGTGCGGTTTTCTTGATGTATAGCATCCTACTGCTAAACTCCCTCTACCTGGCAGACTCTTAGAGTGCCAACTGCCTTACTAGCCTGGGGACAGATGTCCAGGGGACTGGATAAATACCAAGAACCTCAATTCTAAGTTAATCAAAAACGTAGTATAAGTTAGTCAATATGTTATGTAGCTCCTCCCCCTTGAGTAACAGCAGAAAAATACTCTGCAAAGCTAAGTACTGATGTTACAAAAGCTTGAGAGTATGAAGGTGAATTCCTACAGCCTTGTCCATTTGACTTGTGTTTTAGACTGACCCTGTGAAGGAGAGATCTTTCTTTGTATTTTTTAACACTTGGCTTTGACCTGAGGATACACAGAAGGCTGCACGTGTGTTCCTGGAAAGAAAATATCAAGAAAGAAATCTGTGAAGTGGGGAGTGTGAATGGAGAGCAGCTAAAATGATTATTTAGGGAAAAGAAAGTACTACTGAGTACCATGCTCAGGAGAATGATAGGCTAATGAGAAAACTACCAGGGTCAGGATCCATTTGTCTTGTCTTCGTTCAGTCACCGATGAACACCTTGCTTAGTAATTGCTTTTGCTGCCTCTTTTAAAATCCCCTGTAAACTTTTCTGTTTTTTTCTTTGTCTCAGAGAGCCAACTGTTGCCTGGGAATAACTTCACAAATGAATGCAACATTCCTGGAAACTTCATGTGCAGTAATGGGCGCTGTATCCCGGGGGCCTGGCAGTGTGATGGGCTGCCAGACTGCTTTGATGACAGTGATGAGCGAGAATGCCGTAAGTGACATTGCTATAACTTTAACGTGCTTAATATTACAAGGCTTGGCTGCGTATTGTTACCAGTGTACTCTGTAGTGTGTAATAGGGAAGTAACAAAACTACTACCAGTTTTTTAATTTCGTCATTCTTAGAAGAAGATGTACAGCCTTCCTTATTATTTCAGGTCTTTAACATTCTTCAAAGTGTCCAGTTTTAATACACCACTTGGTAGCTGATACCTAAACCCCTAGTCACAGATGGATATATTGAGACAGACTTGATTTACTTTCTTTCAGTGGAAGACTGTGGTTTTTAGGGGTCATGTGTATACTGTTCCAGCACACTGGCCTAGTGCTTGAAGTTGACCTCCACTGTCATCAAGACTAGTTCCTTTCATTTCAAAATCATTGACTGTATCCTATTATTTTTGATCTCTCCTCTCAAAATGTAATTTTGAACCCTTTGAAACTTAATACTAACTTTCTGTAAAATAGACCAAATGAGTTGATTAATAATATTTACATGTTTTAATCCTTTCTACAATACTACTGGTTCTAGGGAGCTAAAAAAAGTCTGATCTGGTTCTCCTCTGTGATTTCATCTTTTTCTTAGCATTAATTAAGGTTCAGTTAATGTTATTCAGCCATTATTTAGCATTAAACTTTCCAGCCTATATGTTTTACCCAGACAGCAAGATGATGCTGCAGCATAATGCTAGGATTTAAAATCCAGCTGGCAGTGCAAAAAACCTTAAATTTCATGGGATTCTAGAGTGACTGAGAAATTTCTGAGAAGTTACTGCTTTTCATCTGACCAGTGTTGCTCCTTCACATATATACTTTATGGAGATTTTTGTTAAACTGAAGTTGAGTTGTAAGAAGCTTACCCTTCCAAGACATCATTAGCTTTGCTTATGGAGCAGAAGGAAGAAGGAATAGCTTCTGCCAAACTACCTGGCTAGAAATACCATGTTTTGTTAAAACCTCTTGCTTCTTTAAAACGATACCTTCTCTTTACCACCAGTTATCCATCCCTTTTAACATAAGGGGGCTTTAATAACTGTGCTGTGGAAATCTCCATACATAGTTTTCCTTTAAGCCAATGAGCTTTTCTCGCTTTCTAAGGCATTAAAAGTATCTGTATCAAATATCTGAAGCTTTGCAGTCTCTATAAGGCATCAGGCTTGTATTGCAACAGCAGGAAAAAAAAGTTAAAAAAATTAACCTGTCTCGCTTAGATTTTACCATAGAATCACAGAATGGTTTGGGTTGGAAGGGACCTCGAAGTTCATCCAGTTCCAGCCCTCTGCCACAGGCAGGGACACCTTCCGCTAGACCAGGTTGCTCCAAGCTCCATCCAGCCTGGCCTTGAACACTGCCAGGGATGGGGCAGCCACAGAGTCTCTGCACAAGGACCCTGTGACAAACAAGTGAAAAACGGATCAAAAGGTCAGTTTACCATTTTGAGGTAAATGGGTTATCTTTAATGCTGACCTTTATATATACCTGCTGACATATTCCTTGGGGCCACAGCATCCCATTGTTGGAAGGATTCTCTTCTTGAAATTTAAGAATATGCTAATATTCTTAGTTAAGCTCATAATTTACTCTTGTCATCTTTGTTTCCTATTTCCTTTGCTCTTTGTACATCTTTATATTAGGTTATTACAGAAAGAACAAGGCAGACACTGCGAACAGCTTTTGTCAGCTAATGAGCAGCAGCTAGTGAGTGGTGGCATGTTGCTGCTTTCGTCAGCTAACGAGCAGCAGATGGTGCAGATTCAGAACATGGCACGTCAGCTCTACTAAGTGCCTGCCATGACAGCAGCCAGAATTAGAGCCGCACCAAATACCCAGAAGTCTAGATTTTCCTTCGTGACTCGGAGCCATTTCTTACATGCCAACTTTGCATGTTCAGCTATGAGCAAATAGCATCACACTGTGACTACAGTGACTAGCCCTGTTAAGCTAGGGACTGTGTGCTGAAAAAACATCCAATGCCGGGATAGCCTGGGGCAGTGTGTTCTCATGTTAGGAACCTCTGCCTATCATGTGTTTCAGTTCCCACTTGTCAGTGTGGATCACTCAACACAAAGATAAAGATAAAGCAGGTTTTTGAGTCAATTGCTAAAAGGCTGTGTGATTTGAGTGTTGAGATGTCTGTACAACAGGGCATTATCCATGCTTCTAGGAATGTACTGCCAACACACTTCCACACTGGCTAGCCAGAGCTGGCTTCTGTAGGATGAGGGGTGATGGTTTTAAACTGAAAGAGAGGAGATTCAGAGTAGATGTGAGGAAAAAAAAATTGTAATGAGGGTGGTAAAATACTGGAACAGGTTACCCAGAGAGGTGGTAGATGCACCATCCCCGAAGACCAGTGTAATTGCAGCAACTTGAATACTTTCAGGCTCTGCCTTCCTGCTAAAATGTGTGAAATGTTGGAAGTGTGGGGCTTGTGGGGTTTATTAAGAGTATGATCTGGGATTTAACTCTCCCTCTAAAAATGACTAAGTCTACCTTTATGGTACCCTCCCTTACACTAAATCTCCATCTAGTGCTTTTTAAATGGCTTTGGTGAAAGCACAAGTCTCTCAGGAAACCTGTATGTAGGTAATATTTTTATACCGAGTGCTTATTGTGGGAGTGTTAGTTTTAATATATGGAAGGGCAAAATCTAACAGCAGGACCAGAAATAAAGAAGAGACAAGCATTCTACCAGAGCTTTCACCCTCAAAGGTTCATGGCAATGAAAATATACAGTCATAGTAGGTTTTGTGTGTTTATGTTAATCGAGGAAGCATTATCATGTGCTAGCATTCCAGGCTTTGAGATGTTATGCAAACAACCACCTTACAAAACTGTACAAAATCAATCTTCAGTGGTCCCATTCGTATTTATAATCCAGTAAATATTTGTGTAAAAGGCTAATGACTTCAAGACTTTTCTTTCTCTAAGTAACTTAAACATGTAGCAGAACATTACAAATTCTTCTATAAAAGTAGTTGTATGTGTTGCAGTAATTGTACGTATACATGTAGAAAACCTCTGGACTTCTGTTCACAATTTATGATTACTGGGTGCTTCTAAGCCTCCTGTTTTTCTTGCTGCTTACTGTAATCTCCTGATTGACGTGGAATATTTGTTGCAGGTATATTCTGACAGACATCAGAATTCTTGAGCAAAGCTGAATATTATACAATGCATGAAATGACCATCTGCGTTACTTTGGAAGATGCTGTAAGCCAGCTGCTGATCTTTTTGTCACTCACATGGCTCTCAAACTTGGAATATGAAACTGGAATGAACTCTTGTTTTCATTCATGATTAAGCAGTCAAGTGCTTAGTAGTTATAATAAGATTTGTAATGATACGACCATGGTGAATGTTTCATTTGAAGCTCAATTACAGAAATTTACACATGAGTAAGGGCAAGTACAGTAACTACTTACATTTGGTAGCTTTTTATGTAAGGGTTTGTGATGCTAATTATTTAATCCTTTTGATAGTCTGCTCTAGATGTGGGGGGGGGGCAGTAAATAGCCTGATTGGAGAGCTTAGAATGAGGCAGGTTTAACAGCTAGGTGAAATCAGTGGCGTAACTGAAATAAAAGTCAGGTAGGTAGTAGTCCAGGATGGAGTGAGGGATCATAGCTCATCAGGTATGCAGAGGTCCTCTGAGGAAGGTTGCCCCTGACACTGAAGTCCCTTGAGGGTAGCATTCTGTCCTGACTGAGCTCATCCTGAATAACTTGACAACTTTGAAGTAGTACTTAATTTTTTGGGTATACCAGCCGACTTAGAATTTGTCCTTTTGTGTGATAACTTCTAAAATACTACTTCTAGTGAGAAATCACTTTATTGAATGTCTGCAAAACAAGCTTTTTGTCTGTGTTCTCTTACGACATCTTGTGTGCTTTGTGATCACTTTAAAGGACTGAAACATAGACTTCTAGATTGTGAAGGAGTACTTTAAGGCCTTACTGTCTGGCAACAAGTAAAGCCACTGACCCATAGTAGTCCAACTCTGAAATGCTTTCTTTTTTCCCCTTTTCAAAGGAATTAGTTTACTCTTCATGGCAGCAGACTCCATTGGCTTTTTTACTTCAGCATTGTCCTTTCTCTCAACGTATGCTATAGTGTAAATATTGCCCATGTAAGTGCGTGATAGTTTATTATGTTGGAGGCAAATTCTCGTGTTTCCTATGGGGCTAATTTTGCTACATAAAAACCAAACAAAACCAAAAAACCCCCAAAAATTCTGTCTTTGAAATGAAGTACTTTTTTTAGGCTCACTTTCTTTGAGTTTATGTTAGTAATTTATGACTAGCAACTCTTTTATCTGTGTGGCTAGCCAGGGAGCAAAGGCAAGAGTAACCCAAAGGCTTTAGTAGGTGTAATGAATGTTCTACAGTTCACTGTTTTTTTGGATCAAAACTCATTAAATTGTGGACCTGTTGGAACAAGTCCAGAGAAGGCCACAAAGATGCTCCGAGGACTGGACAACCTCTGCTTATAGAGGCAGGCTGAGAGCTGGGCTGGTCCAGCCTGGAGAAGAGAAGGCTCCTTAAGGGGAGACCTTAGAACAGCTTCCAGTGCTTAAAGGGGCTGACAAGAATCTGGAGAGGGGCTTTTGTCAAGGGCCTGTAGTGACAGGACAAGAGGTAATGGCTTTAACCTGACAGAGGGAAGATTGAGAGGAGACATTAGGAAGAAGCTCTCGCCTTGTGAGGGTGGTGAGGCGCTGGCACAGGTTGCCCGGAGCAGCTGTGGCTGCCCCATCCCTGTCAGTGTTCAAGACCAGGTTGGACGGGATTTGGAGAAACCTGGTCTAGTGAAATGTGTCCCTGCCTGTGGCAGGGGGTTGGAAACTGGACGAGGCTTAAGGTTCTTTCTAGCACAAGCCAGTCTGTGATTTTATTGACTTCTGCAACAGTAGAATATTGGGAGGATTTTATACTGGGAATAATACTCACGTATTAGCTTTTTCTAGGTGGGAAATAGCTAGCTGAGAAGTGAAACTTCTCCATGTCTGCAAGACAGCCCTGTTGAAGGCCCCTGTGATGCATTTCCCTTCTATGCTGAGGCAGCTGAATGACCGCAGGTAGTGGTGGCTTTCCCACTGGGAACTGAACTGAAAATACTGTGGAGTCCAAACAGTAATTAACAAGCCCAAAATAATGTTAGTATTAACTGTGTTATGGTTTATATCAGGTTTTGGGGTGAAAGAGATTGTATCCCAGTGCCATTCTGCTGTGTTCAGTGTTGCAAAATCGATCCTCTGCTCTGTAAATTCAAGTTAAAACCTGTTTTTCAGAGTTGAAAGATTAAGATCTAACTAGTTTGTGTCGAAAGAGTTGTTAAAGGTATCTCAACTTTACCATGTTGAAAATAATATTTTTAATTCCATCATGTGGAGTCTTTACTGAAACACTGCGCCTTGCCACGCATGCATCAAGAGAGACCAGATTTACAGCACTGCCTGATGTGGCTGTGACATTTCTCGACATCAGTTAATGACAGCAGAGAAGTTTAAAGTAGTTCATTATCAAAGTCAGGAAAATACCTGTGGCTCTGCAATAATGCAGCATCTACACACAATGGTTTCTGTCCAGGGAGCTGCTCTTCTTGCATGCAAATAATCAAGTTTTGATTAGCTGTATAAGTCATCATCTCTTGTTGAACTGAGACATGTGGGTGTGAAGTGGTATGAAGTTATTTTGTGTGATTGCTACCTGAGAGGGTGCTAAGGCAACAATTTGACTTCAGAGGTACTGATGCTGAAATGCTGTGCAGTTTACTTCTAGCTGCAGGTTGTCACAAATGTCTGCCGCGGTGTATCTGCTACAACCCCTTTCCTTCACTCCAGATTGCAAAATAACTGATAAAAAAAATCAAAATAGAAACCTTTGTAGAGTTAAAGAAAGGAAATGTGTTTGTCCTGGTGGCCACATCATGTTGGGTGCCTATAGGTGTGATAGGCTGGAGATGTGAACTGTCAGAACAGTGATGATTCAGTCGTCAAGTTTCTTCCCTAATGTTTCTATAGCAAGACTTACGGAAAAGAAACTCAACCTGTCATATATGTGTAACATCTTTAAGCGTTGTATCACTATAGTGAGGAATAGCTCTCACATTTTACTCTGATGCCTAAACAGTAGGTTAGTATTTAGATATGACAAGAAGTCGGGATATGCCATCTTGTCCTGGCTATATTCCCCAGTTCTGTAGTCCACAACTGCACTTTACTTGCTGATAATTATAGAAGACGTTTGATGCCTGTGCTCTATCTGTGGAAAGAAAAATCACTTGCCCATCATAGATCTGCTGTAACCTTCTAGTTGGGTTATAACTATTTGTACACAATCAAGAATGTCAGAATTGCTTTTGTGCAATGGGGTGTATATATACGTATATAAATACATATACATACAGCATAAAGTTTTACATAGTATATGCAAAATCTGATTTTTTTTTTTCCCTGCTGCTGTTCATCTCTGCTAAGAAATTATAAAATGGATTACAGTTTTCTTAAAAAATAGAGCCTTTTCACACTTTGTACCCTAAAGATAGCATTAACAGAAAACCATTTTGCTGTAGAGCTCTGCCTGCAAACTCTCACATCTTCAGTAGAAGGTACAGCTGGTCCTAATGGGAAGTTACTATTTTTTTTAGAGCCTTAAAGGAAGGGGGTGGTAAGATTGGTTTCTGCATAGCATAAGGAGTGACTTCACACATTCACACGTACAACTTCCAAAATAGTTTTCTTCAAAGAGGGGAGATTTAGACAAGATGTCAGGAAGAAGTTCTTCATCCCCTGTGAGGGTGGTGAGGCGCTGGCAGAGGTTGCCCAGAGAAGCTGTGGCTGCCCCATCCCTGGCAGTGTTCAAAGCCAGGTTGGATAGGGCTTGGAGCAACCTGGTCTAGTGGAAGGTATCTAGGGGGGTTGGAACTGGATGAGCTTTAAGGTCCCTTCCAACCCAAACCATTCCATGATTGTACAATTTAGGCTTGGGGCAGTGACGGGCAACAGGCTTCCATGCACAAAGGAGATAGTTGCTCTTGTTTTCTGTGAAGTACGACCCTCTTAGTACTGTTCCTCCAATGATCCCAGGCTAGTCAATTCACATGGGTCTTTAGTTAGGAGTATCTTGCTTGCTAAATTTACACACTTGTACTCCAGAGTGTTGAGCAATTTAAATTTGCTTTGAGAGGTTATTTTAGTCAAATTTAAGTTTGAATGTTTGAGTCATTCTGTAAATCATATAAACTAGAAAAAAAAAATCAACCCAAGCAAGTAACATCTCACAAACCTTAAAGCATTTGAAAGCATGCCATAGGAAGGCACCAAACACTGGTGCCACCATTGCTGCCTAGAGTATCCTGTACTGCAACAGAAGTATCTCTAACGTTTGTAAATGCTTTCTTTCATTCTTACCCTCTTATGTCTATATCTTCTGCCAGCAAAAGCCAAATCCAAGTGCGGTGCTACATTCTTCCCTTGCGCCAGTGGGATCCACTGCATCATCGGCCGTTTCCGGTGCAATGGCTTTGAGGACTGTCCTGATGGCAGCGATGAAGAGAACTGCAGTAAGTGCAAGCCCACCTGCAAGTGAGGGCACTTCTGTCAGCTAATTAATAGAACTTAGAAGGGAAGCATTTGTTAGCCTTCAGTTTCTGAGTCAAATATTCTCCCTGTTATTCATGATCCCAATGATCCTTGTGGTTTTCACCTGTTTTTTGTTTGTTTTTTAAAGGTACAGTTCAGTCTTGGTGTGTATATAATGCCTATATGATACTTAAGGCGCGTTTAACTTTGAAATGAGATTTAAGCTGACTGTTTGACTTTGAACAGCGTTTCTGCACTCAGATGTATCTCAAGTTAGCCAAATATTTATTGTGAAAATTTAATTTTTATTTTCTGGTTTTTGTCACTGAAGAATGTGACTTACTTGTTCAGTATCATTTAGATTTCTCTGTTTATGTGTGTTCTCAAACAGTAAAAACCCAAAGGGTTATTTAGTGAATCTCTTTGAAGGAAGGGGTTTTCAAATTCAGATGTGCCTGCCAATGCACTAGTTTGAGGTGGTGTTCAGCATCTTGCAGGGAAGTTCACAGCAGAGAGATCATCTGAAATACCACTTGACTTGGGCTAAACCCTCTTGAGTGCCTATGTAGACCATTTGTATATGTAACTCTAGCAGGGATATATCGTAGCAGTGAGGAAAGGTTGTGTTCAAACCAGCAGCTCTGTTGCTATTACCAGGAGCTGGTAAAAGCGTGGGTCTGTAGGCAGAAACTTGCAGCAGATATTTAATGACATTTAAAGGTCAGGAGGAGGACACCGCACATCAGCTTTCAAAGATAACAAAAGGGAAAAATCTTTATAGTGATATGTCACTGTCTGATTCTTCGCGTTCTTGCTTTTCTTGTTTGTGTGCTTTCCCCAGTGTCATGAACATCTCAAGGTGCCATCTGTTGTTGGCCTGGTTTGGGCCCTGCCAGGACTTTGGCAGTGAGATAGCACCTCTGCAGAGCAAGTGAAGCTAGAGAAATAAGATTGAAGGCTAAGGAAATGACTTTGGGTTATACTTTAAAAAGTGGACTAGAAAGACGTTTCAACAAAAGTGTTTTGAGTATCCTTGAGGTGATGGACTGACAAGTGGCAGATCTCAGTTGAAAATGCACCAGAGTTGGTTATGAATTACATAAATTCCCATGAGCTTGTAGTATATAATAGCTCCAATGGGACCTTGCAGCTGATAATAACATGCTGCTGATCTCCCTGTTTCCCTGTGCCTTTTAAGCATGCATTTGGCATTTTCTGGTATATCCAAGTGTCTGATCTCTGTTTTGCTTACTTAGAGGAACAACACTGTAGGTCCTAAAGTGACCTGGAAAATTAATATGCTATGCAAGTGTGCAGTGGTTTCAGACCGAAGGACACTCGGCATGTTCATGATAAATGTGCTTTGGGGGAGCTAGAGAATTGGGGGTGTTTGTTATATATGTTGCAGGTTGTATGCAAGGCAGACTTTAAGGTTTGCTTTTTAGATGACTCTTTAAAGAAAGATCTGACCTCAAAGAATAAAAAATAGGCAGTAAGTATTTCGGCATTGTAGCCCCCTGTGTTATTGTGGCAGAGAAGCACTTTGAAGCAGATAAGGCATCTAAACAGCTTTAAGATTTTCAATTGGAAAGTCGCATTCTGTTTCAGTTGTCTTATTACCAAAAACTGGCAGGAGTTCAGATAAGAGTGCCAAAAACAATTAAGAGACAGAGAGATTGATTTATGAGGAGATACTAAAAACTGCTCAGTTATGCGTATCTCTGCTAAGTGATGACGGTGTTGGAAGTTAAGGCTGTATATGTGCTGCATATGAAGGATGCAAATGCTGTTCAAGAAGGGATTATGTAGTTACATATGCTGGGCTATAGCTAAGAGTAGAGGGATGAAATTAGAAAAGAGAAAATTAAGATGAATATCAAGAGGACCTCCTTGACAGTGAGATGCATTGATGCTGTGATGTAATCTGCTAGAAGTATTGAAAACTGCACTGCTTGAAGCTTTAAATGGACCTAGACATAGCATCTTGAAGAATGTTTACTACTGGGTTTGGAATGGGTGAGAAGACTATTCTACCTAAACAAGTCTGCTTTAATACTGTTCTGGTTTTGCTCTGTATGCAACACTGGGCCTTATGTGAAAGGATTTTCTGGGTGCTACTGTAATGTGCATGCATGTTACCCTTAAGAGGGGTTGAAACTCAAACACTGAAAAATTGAAAAATATCTACATTGCCATTCTATCAATTCAAAACAGTGAGGAGAATGGGGAAGGTAGAAAAAGACAGAAGCAGAGGTAAATAAAGCACAGCTTAGCAGTTCTCGGCCAGGGTTGTTGGCTTGTAGTCTGAAACTTGAGCTAGACAGTTTGTTGCAATAGGAAGCAGCAGGCAGTGTTTATGGTAGGCAGTGCTGCCCTCCTTGTCTTCAGTGTGAGCAAATGCTGAGCAGTGATCATGACAGGGGCTCTCATGAGAGTGAACAGAAGGCTTATCACAACTGTGGGTGGACTGAATCCCTGCTAATGGTAATGAATCCTGCATAAATTAGGAATTTCATCTCTCTCTCTTTAGAGAGACAGGGTTGCTTTGATTGCCAAGCTACTCCCACATATTCAGCGAATTGACCAACTGTTGAGTTGTGACCTTTTGTCTTTGATTGCTGAAGGGCTGTTTCACTGCCTGGGTAAGTGAACCTCTAATGGAAGATTTCACTCTTTTTGCAGCAGCCAATCCCTTGCTTTGCTCTACTGCCCGATTCCACTGTAAAAACGGTCTTTGCATTGATAAGAGCTTTGTGTGCGACAGTCAAAATAATTGTCGAGACAACAGTGATGAAGAAAGCTGCGAAAGCCCCCAAGGTAGGCACTGGGGTTTGATTCTATTCTGCAATATTATCCCAACTCCAATTAATGCGGAATACAGGCTCAATAGCAAATATGATTCTGTTGGCATTCTCTGTGGGCTAGAGCTGTGGTTTCTGAATTCTGCAGCTAATGAGTGAGATGTGGAGTGTGTGTGTGCACACACTTCATGCTTAGTGCTCAGAAGACTGGAATCTTTTTCAGATGAGTATAAATGCACTTTTGCAGAAAGTATTTGTAATCTATGATCCAGTGCTCACTGAAGTTGCTGGGAATCCATTTAGTGGCTTTGAGGAGATGTATTGGACCCAGTGGGATGAATAGTAAAACTTTGGTTTGAAAGTAGTTCAGTAGTCTGTCTGTTTACTAGATGAGTAAATCTGTGTAGGCTTAAAGCTTTATATTGTCGCTGCTCAGTTACTTCCTGAAAGGCGTGTTTGTGGCAGGACAAATATGCAGTGAAAAAATTTATTCCTGCCTTGCCTTGGGTTTGTATTTAGAGAAGAGGATGAGGATGGCAAAGAAAACCTGTTTGAAATTAGTTGTGTATTAATTCTTGTGAGAATCATGGAATACTAGAATGGTTTAGATTGGAAGTAACTTTAAAGACTATCTAGTTCCAACTCGCTGCCATGGGCACAGACATATTCCATTAGCCCAGGTTCCAAGCTCTGTCCAGCCTGGCCTTGAGCACTGCGAAGGATGGGGCATGAGCTAGGGAAATAAGGAACATCAGGCCAAAGGGGTAAAAGTTGAAAGATTCTAAATCTGCCCCCTTTTTAAATCAATAAAGGTTTGATATATCCAAATAATTGGAGACAGATTATTTTATAGGTTAGAAATAATCATATTTTATTTGCAGAGTTCTTTCTGTGGTTTAAAGCCAATTTTGTGCATATGTTTGTGTCCACTTTTAAGTATCTCCATTTTAAGAATCTCAGTGCAATGTCTCTTTTTTTTTTTTCTTTCCTTTTTAACTTATAGTAGCAGTCTACATGTGGTGCTCCTCCATTTGTTTTCTGTAACTTAATACTACAGTATGTTATAAAACATGAACCATATATAAATGATTTGAGGTTAGCAAACGATTAGGCAGCCTCAGAAGATTAATGTGGGTGCTAGGGTTTCTTGTTTGGTTTCTTTTTCTGTTTTTTGCTCCTTTGGCTTCTGAAGCTTAGAGCAGCAGTGTTCTTTTCAAAGGTTGGGATGAGTGCTTCCTCTGCAGATTAGTTGCCTGGCTTGCCTCCAGTTTGATTGTTGTCATGACAGTCTGCTTTTGGAAGTGACTGTCAAGCTCATGAGAAGAAAAGAGCTGGATTTCATGGAGTTGTTACTTCTGTCTTTATGTTTGGTCCTTCTGGAAAGTCAGATTAATAAGAGGGTTAAGCAAAGTAATTCTGATTCTAAACCCAGGAAAGAAAGAGCCCCCAAGAAGAAAGAAGGAACTCTCTCATTAGGACTAGAACTTTTTGAGCTGGTTTATTTTGGGGGGGGGGGGGGGGGGGGTTGGGGTTTTTGGTTGCTTGTTTTTTTGGGGGTTGGGTTTTTTTTTTGGTGTTTTGTGTTTGTTTTGTTTTGTTTTTGTTGTTTTTTTTTTTATTATTAGTATTAAAAGAGTCCAAGTACAGAGTTGGGAGTAAGGAGCTCTCAAAAGGAATTGCTGGTTGTGAGGAGTGTGTGTGATTGCGTTTGGTGGCTTTAGAGCCTCCCTGAACTGCCATTTCACCATCTGTAAGTGGATGAGTCTTATGTACCTGTCTTTCACAGCAAGGATTAAACAGTATAACATGCTCTGCTTCCCATCAGAATGTAAATGACAATTCCCTCTGGTTTTTGCAACTATGGGTATGTCTGTCCTGGCTGCCAAACACAACAACTGCTTTGTGTTAATAGGGATTTAGAGACTGCTGTGGACAGTCTTTCATTTCTTATAATTCTTTATACAGCAGATCTAATTACTGTAATTACAGTGTGTTTTGTGTTAACACAGTACCCAAGGTCATTAGCTAGAACTCAAGTGTTCTGGGTACTTGGGGACAGAGCAAAGCAAATCTGTAGGGTATTATGAAAGCAAGATAGAGGGTTTTCTTCCCACTAGATGTGTTGCCATGTTCAGTGTAATAGAGTGTAGTCTGACATACAAGATAGAAAAATAGCACAAGGGTAATCTAAAAATGTGTTGATTTAGACATCACTGAGCTTCTGAACCACTGTATGATAGTGTCATTATCGCTATTTAACAGATGGAGAAGAGGGGGCATAGATCAACTAAACAAAATGCTCCCAGAGAATGACATCCTGGTTGGTAGGAGCAGAGCTTCATCTGTGCCTGTCTGCTTCAGGGGGATGTTGTGAGAGTTAATCAATGTTTGCAAACTGTTTTGAGATACTATAATAACATGTGGAATAGAAGTGTGAATTATTAATTGGTACTTTGCTCTCCTGCTCTTGGGTATACTGACAAGCTGTTTAAATTAACACCTTTTCCTACTCCTCCATGATCTTCAAAGGCCTCCTTTATTCTACTGTTGTACGCTCCAGTAGCATATCTGTTTGGGTTGTGTCAGATATTCCTCCATGCATAAAGATCCTTTCAGTCAAGAAGGGTCACTCTGCAGGCTAGGAAAACAGGAATGTGACCTTCGGGGAAAATGTATTGACCTGGCTTTAACGCGGAACAGCTTAAAATGTGCCATCCTTCCTGAATAACAGTTCTGCAAACAAACTGCAATTTGAGATGAGCCTGAAGTTGTGGGTTTATAAAGATTAACTTCAGTTGTACTTAGGGGTGGAATCACTGGGGAGACGGGGGATGGAATGGGGGGAGGGGAAAATTGTGGCCCCAGGATTTAGTTGTGAAAGTGGGAGAAGATCAAGTTTTTGAGAATGTGTTCCCACCCTGCTTTCTCCTTACCACTTATAACTAAGTGTTGTACACCTTGCAGAAGCTTTGTATGTTGTGAGAAAAGCATCATTTTAAAAACTAGAACCATGAAAATTTAGCAGCAACTCAAATAATTCTCTAATTCCCAACAGTAATTACTCATAGCTCTCGCCCCTGCAATGGTAAACTTCAGAGACGTTCCTTTAATCCCACCCCAGCTACACAATGGTTACCTCCAGTTTCCGGCATTGTAATAGTACAGTCTTTGTGTGGAATATAGTGTATTCATCTAAGTATGCACCTGAGTTTTAGGATTGGATAGAGGGTATAACTGCTTGGATTATCCACTTGAGTTGCATATATGAATTGAGCTTTCGAGGGGGTTATTCCAGTTTAAACAACACTTGATTGGAAATTTCTGCTCCGGTTCTATACTTAATGGATTTTAATCCAGGGAAATTCCTTTCTCCCACATACTGGATATTTTATTTAAAACTCCTTTTCATGGCCCTTTTGTTCTAAGTTTGCTAAATACCTTTATCAGCTTTAACCACATTGCCTAGAAAAGGGGGCTTACTGCTGGAACCAGGTGATCTTTAAGGTCCCTTCCACCTGCAAGCATTTTATGATTCTATGAAAACCTTAAAAGGGTGTTTGTAGATCTGAGAGATGTCCAGCCTCTTCACATGATCTGCCTGAAGCTAAAAGCAATTATCAGCAGGTGATGACTTGGGTAGTGTAAAAATCAGTTTTATGACCTAGGTCAAATATTAGACAAGGTCACTAGGGGCTCACCATGTTTGTCAACACCTTTAACAGTGGGGAAAAAGGGGAAAAAAAAACAGTCTGGCAGTAATTGCCTTGCCCTGAAAGCAGTTCATTGAAGGCAGTAATAACAACATGGAAGTAACTTTGTGTCTTCAGCTCATATTATGTCTGTTCTGTAGATAGGTGTACTTCTGGATGCTGGTGGTAGCCTTCCTGCAAGGTGCAGCTTACTCTCATGATGGAGGTGCTGTTCTTAATGGGAGTGACTTATTGGACTCTTGCTGTAATCCTTTTTTTTTTTAATACGTATTTTTAGGTAATTCCAAACTCAGTATGTGCACGTAGTAACAGCTACTTTCAGTCAGTGGCTGATAAGGGAAGCTGGAAATTGAAGCTGTAAATGGGATAGGTTTTTTTTTCTCACCTGTGCAGAAATGAAATATGAGCTCTTAACAGTTGTGTCCAGATATTTTTATCTTCACTTCATGACATTTATGTCAAATTAACAGTTCTAGATAAGGGTGATGACATGAGTGTGCAGTTTCTTTGCCTGTGCTTCAGAACTTCGAAACTAGGTGATAAAATGTCATGCTAGAGGAACACAGGTGTAAAATAAAGGACATTCTTTCTCCCCTTGTTCTTGAGGCTAATTAAATTCTCTCAAACTGTCATTAGTAAAAGAATTCCTTTCAAATACATTTTCCAAAAGTTTTTAACAGCATGTAGGTGTTTGAAATACACTATATACTTTGGCATGTCATGCTGTGTCCAGGCTACTGAATTGCATTAACTTTTCGTAGATATCAGTTTCATTTAATTAATTGTTCAGAAGCTTTCTCCTGCTGGATTGCAGGTGCCAGCCCCCAGTCTTTTTGCTGTCAATGGAGGGAATTCAAATAAAAGGCACAAATAATCATAGAATCATATAATGGTTTGGTTTGGAAGGGACCTTAAAGCTCATTCAGTTCCAACCCTCTGCCGTGGGCAAGGACACCTTCCACTAGACCAGGTTACTGAAAGCTCCGTTCATTAAATCTGCCTTCTGACAGTCCACAGCCATCCCTCCTTGTCCTGTCACTACATGCCCTAGTCAGAAGTCCCTCTCCAGATTTCCTGTACCCCCTTTAGGTATTGGATCCAAGCACCTTGTATAAAAGTGTCTCTATCCAGATGTTGTAGCAGCTTAATACACAATCAATGCTGTAATTCACCTAAAGGAGCACATTTTCAGTGGAGGCAGTTCCCTAGAGCAGGGTCACCAAAGGTCTGTTGAAAAGTTTTACTGACATCTGCTCAAGAAGAATAAATGCAGTGACTCCAGGTCAGCCAGATGTCTCTGTAGCTAGTAACTGTGATGATGAAATGCACTTGGCTCATGTCAATGGGGAGGAGAGCAGCTAGAAATGCAGAACTGAGATATAGGCAACCCCATGTGTGTGGGACCTCAATAGGCATGGGCAGTTTTGTCTGTTAGTTTGAGAAATCCTTGCTTGGAGTAATTCTGTTTTTTCTCAGTTGTTCCACTGTGCTGGCATTGCTACAGTTTTACTCAGCCTTACAGAAAATATGATTCTGTATCATCTTACAGGAGAAATAGTGGTATGGAAAACTGAATTTTGGAGGATGGTGGGATGTGTCACAACAGGTGGTATTTACATTAAAGTGAGTATACCAGCCTCCCTGGTTTTTCATGCTCGCTCCTGCCAAATGCTAGTCCCAGCCAGGTCAGCGAGAGCATTAGCTTTCTGCAGCTGAAGCAAATGGCAGTTGTTTCCTTATTGAAGGTCATGCTTCAGTGGCCGTACCAATATGCTGTATTTACAGCAGAGAGTGAATTGCTTTAGGGTGATTTTTAATACCTGAGCAAGACACCAGCCAGGGTTCCTAAGAGAACCCTGACAAGAAACCTGGAGAGGGGCTTTTGACAAGGGCATGTAGTGACAAGACAAGGGGGAATGAATGGCTTTGAATTGACAGAGGAGAGAATTACATGAGATCTTAGGAAGAAGCTCTTCTCTGTGAGGGTGGTGAGGCACTGGCAGAGGTTGCCAGGAGAAAGTCTCCTTCCAGACTTTGGATTAAGCTGAGATTCATCTTCAGCCAAGCATTTCTGTACCTGTAAATCTGTGAAGGATGAGGCTGTTGAATTCTAGCTTTCACTTCTTTGCTGCTCTTGCATTAAAACTTGTGTCCCAGAGTCTGATCAAGCCTCCTTGGAAGGCTGGGCACCACAGTGGATTTTCTTCCGCCTGCAGAAAATAGTGGTGAGACACATCATGCCAGTCTGTGGTGTGTGCTGTTCCCTGAGCTTGCCAAGCTAACTCATCCTCCTATCTGACATTACAAGATTCTGTACTAATTTTCTATAAAAGATCATACTAAAAATCCATATTTATGAAGGGTGCTAAAAATGTAAAGCAATTATATGGTTTTCAATTACATAAACATCAACATGCAATGGAAATTATATGCCAAAAATAATTAATTTTCTGTTTATTTTTATTATAGAGTCTATGCAAACAGTAAAACCTGGAGAACAAGCAGGGGGAGGAGTGCAGAGGGTACAGTGAAATAAAGTGCTTTTAGAATCTTCAAATTCAGTTGTCAAAGTAGGTATTGGCTGTTAAAGGAAGTAGCAGCCTGGTTGAGTGGGAAGCATTGTGTGCAGATGTCCTGTTCCTATCTATGTCCTGTTAAGTAGTGTTTCCACTAACATGTCCAAAGGTTGGGACAATGAGAGTAACTTTTCATGAGTCCTGAGCACAGAGGTAGCAGCAGTCAGAGCTTGCTGTTCATTTACCTGCTGTTGGCATGGTAAATGAACTTTGGCATTTTGGGTTAACATCGGCTGTATACCTGATTTTTATTTTAGAGATGACAAATACAAAACTTGTAACTTCTGAGAGCTTTATAAGAGTTTTCTCAGGGTTGCCCAGAGAAACTGTGGCTGCCCCATCCCTGGCAGTGTTCAAGGCCAGGTTGGATGGGGCTTGGAGCAACCTGATCTAGTGGAAGGTGTCCCTGCCCATGGCAGGGAGTTACAACTGGATGAACTTTAAGATCCCTTCTAACCCAGACTACTCCGTGATTCTAAGTTTTTAAACTCATCTGAAGAAAATAGATATCATTAATCATTTCTGAATGTTATCTGTCACCTGAAGTGCACCAGCAAGTCACTGTGGGTTCTGGGCACTGGTACTGAAATAAATCCTTCAAGGCTTCAAAGCAGAAGCTTTCAAGTCTTTATTTATTCTAATATCATTATTGCATCACCATAAATACAGTGACTACCAATTAGTTGTTAAGTGGAAGCAATTTTGAGGAATTTTTGCTAAGAGGTTAGGAAACTTGTTAACTGCATGAAAGCCTGTGGGAATTAAAAACTAGCTTGTTTCATTTGTTCAACTGTTTGTTCTTAAATCATCATTACCCTTTGACTCCAATATGCTGAACAGCTGGCAAACACCAATCGTGTTTTAGTGATGAGTGTTCAAGAAAATACTTTTAAGATTTCTTTAGGCAGGTTTTCCCGTGTTAAATAATGCTTGTGATTTACAGAAGACTCAGAGCTAAGAGTTTTCTTCGAAAAGGGTTTTCTGAACTAACACTTGAACTGTTTTGTCAGTTAACTTTGGAGACCATGGTGGCTGGAGCCTTGCTGGCTGGTTTGCATGGAGGTGATTTGGACTTGGCTTGAGGGAAAGGGATCATTCTATGCAATTAAATGGAAACTCTGCAAACTATTTGACACTGATGCATGTAAGAACCCATAGCTGCAGGAATATGGTATGAGAGAGTATCCTTATGGGAAGTGACTGACTGACTTGCTGTCAAATTTATTTTCCTTTTTTCACACTCTAGAAGCAGAAAGCAGTTAAGCATGTGATTTCACAAACGCAATGCTGAGTGGGAATTTTATCTTTGCTTAGTAACTGGTATGGTTGTGATCAACCAGGAAAAGGCAGATGAGAAGATTTCATATTCTGCTCAAAAGCTAACAAATTCCAGCCTTTTTTTTTTTTTTTCCCCTGTAGTTTTTCTTGCTTTTAAAGCCAAATTTGTCTGACCAGATTGGAACAGGTATGTTGGTGATTGGTTTAATAGAGATATTCTTGAGAGATGTCCGAGACAGCAAGGTGGCTCCAGCAGGTATGATGCCAGGTTGGATGGGGCTTTGAGCAACCTGGTATAGTGGAAGGTGGAAGGTGTCCCTGTCCATGGCAGGGGGTTGGAACTGGATGAATTTTAAGGTCCCTTCCAAACTAAACCATTCTGTGATTCTTTGAAAGGACTGAAGCAGTTGTTGTGATAAAAATAAGACATGATGGCAGTGAGCAGAGCCTGGCTTTCTAATAGTTGGAGATCATCATAGGCAGGGGCTTAAGCCATGCTCCTACTTTTTTTTGTTTGTTTTGTTTGGGTTTTTGTTTTGTTTTGTGAAAGGATCACTTGGCTGTAATCTTGTCATTATCTACTGTGAGCCTGCTTGTAGAATTAGGCTGAGATGGTGGAAACCTGCTGACGCCCGATCAGTTTTGTGGTAAGTCAGCTGCCAAGGTTTACATTCCTGAGCCTAAATTCTTGCTCTTTCCATTCAGTTCATAGTACAAGTATGATCAAATCAGTGAGTGTTTGCAGAAGCCACTTCTGGTCCCTTCTTTGCTTTCCAGACTGCCTTTTCCACCACCTCTTGATAGATAAATCCCAAAGAGCTGATGATTACTTGGCAGCCATGTGAGATCAGATTCTATTCATGACTGATAATTGCAAGAAAATATTCAGAGAGTACCTTCTTGGCCAAGCTGGATGTAATTCAAGACTCTGTGTGAAGGACTGCTGGCTGGAGATGCTTAAGGACATGTGTAGAAGTGGTATCATGAGCTTGTATATGGCAGAGAGATCATAGCACGGTACCTTTGCAAGCTCAGGTCTGAGGTGGAAACCAAGTGAAATGGAAAAACACTGTGAAATGAGTTAGCCCTTGACTAATGAATTTTCCAGGAAGCTACAGGGCTGCTTTTGCTCTGTGCCTTTCTTGTCTGAACATCAATTATGTGGTGAGTCGTTCCAGAAATCCTAGTGCAGGTACGGAATAGAGAAAACATACTGAACCTGTTCCTGTGCTTCTTCATTTATTGTTTCACTCTCACCGTGTTTTCTACTGTCTCTTGTTAGAAAAATTTTTCAAGCAGTTTATTGATGTTTTGTTTATAAATTTAATTTGATTGGTTTGTTTTTTAATTTGATTTGTTTGTTTTTTTTTTAGTTTTTGTTGTTGTTTTTTTTAATTGCCATCTTTCCTGTAGGGTATCAGGGGCTTTTCCTCCTTTTCCTCACTGGTTTGTGTTGTTTGTTTGCTTTCTGGTTTCTTTCTCTCTTCAGTTTTTGTATCACACTCTTCATGCGTTCCGTCTCATCCCTGGCAGTGTTCAAGGCCAGGTTGGACGGGGCTTTGAGCAGCCTGGTCTAGTGGAAGGTGTCCCTGCCTGTGGCAGGGAGGTTGGAGCTGGATGAGCTTTAAGGTCACTTCCAACCCAAACCGTTCTGTGGTTCTCTGTTTGGTTTTGGCTTTTCTGGAGATATCAAACAAAAGGAGCTATACGTTAAGCCACATACAGATGTTAATCCACAACCTACAGTTAAAATACTACTAAGTTTTATTCCCTGTTCAGGTAAATCTTTCCTACTCAATCATTGTTTCATATTTTATTGTCACCCTGGAAGGGCATGAGGTGATTTACACTTAAAACACAAACCTCAAAAACCCCCTATATGGGAGAAATCATACATCTCCCTGACTGGATATACATTTCGTTTTGTTCTACCCAGCTCTATGAGGTACCACATCTCTGTCCTCTCCAATACAAGTGCCAGACAGTGGGCCTCTATGGGAGCATTGCCAGTTGGCAATACAGTATACATAGTAAATGTGTGTTTTACAGAATCACAGACTGGTTTGGTTTGGAAGGGACCTTAAAGCTCATCTAATTCCAACCCCCGTGCCATGAGCATGGACACCTTCCACTAGATCAGGTTGCTCCAAGCTCTGTCCAAGCTGGCCTTGAACACTGCCAGGGATGGGGCAGCCACAAAATCCACAAAGCTATTAGTGTTGATGAAAATACTTCTTGATTATAATTTCATAAGAGTTTTAATATTAAAATTTTAATGGTGTACACAAGTCACAATCAGGTGTGAAAAGGAGTCGACTTCTGCTCCAGTTGTGCTGAAGCTGTTAGAGTAGGAATTTTCTTCCTGCCTGTTTTACCACATGATCTATACTGCTTATATTTTATGGCCTTGATTTATAACGTTTGTTAGGAGTTTCTCGGACATGGCAGCAAATGTGGCATTGTGGCAGTGGATGTGCAGAGCAGGAGCTGCACTAGTAAACCAGCCCACTCATGTATATTAAGGAAGAGGAGGGAGAGGAAGCCCTTAGCAGCTGGTTTGAGTGCAGGCTGCTGCCAGCAGTTGTTGAGAAGTATTCCTCAGTGACACCCGGGAATAGTGCTTTGGAGTAAAATCTCCCTGGGTTTTTGATGCTTTTCAACTACAAGTCTTTGTCATTTGCAAAGGGTGGAGCTGTTCTCACAGTGCTTTTCCCCAGGGTTTTCGGCTGTGGGAGCTGACTGAGGAGAAAGGGGAGGGAGAACAAGAAAATAATTGGGCTTTTTCAACTCCTTCCTTTCTCAGGGCTACAGTACTGCCTCTCCAAAACTGTTACATTAATGCCTGATGGCAGTTGCTTCTGGCATTGCAATTACAACATACTCTGTCTCCTCCTGATAGTTAGAATCGTAGAATCGCAGACTGGTTTGTGTTGGGACGGACCTTAAAGCTCATCTAGTTCCAGCCCCTGCCATGGGCAGGGACACCTTCCACTAGACCAGGTTGCTCCAAGCCCTGTCCAGCCTGGCCTGAATCAAACCTTTACCTTTCTTTTTCTCTTTTGCATACAGAACAAACTCTCTGGTTCTTTATTTTCCTAAATAGAGGAGTGGACTTCTCTCAGCTGTTGAGGGTGATGGCTGATGTTTAGATTAGAGAGCTCTGCCCTGCACTGGGCTGCTTCTGCTCCTTCTGTGAACTGTATAGTGAATGTGCCCCCTGCATTTAATGAACATGGCATCCCATCTGCATTTTTTTATGAAGATCTCATGGACCAGTTGCTGAGTCTTTTTAAATAATTCTCTTGGAAGAACGTTCTGCTTTGCTTGAGGTAGGATTTACGTAGTGCTGAGCTTGTCTTCTGGCTTGTTCCTTTTTCAGTGGTTACATCAAGCTGAATTCAGGCCATTCTGTCATTAGGAACTTCTTAAACTACTGCTTTATGCCTTCACCTTTAGATGTCGACCTTTCTGTTGACGTTTTCTGTGTGGTTCAACCTGTCCTGATCTTCTGTCCTCTGTGTTCTATCTGTTGTGGGTTTCTATTCCCCCCAAGTCTTGCATGTTTACATAGGTGCTTCATTTCAGAGGAATACAGGAGGGATGCAGATGTTATGACTTCATTTTTTATATTATTTATTTTACTGTTTGGGCTTTTTTGATCTCTGGAATTCAAAATGATCAAATAAGAATTCTCTTTCATTTTTCTTGGCACTAGTTTCTCTCTCCATGGATGGAAGTGGCTGAGGTTGGTTCTCACAGAGTCAGTGACTGGTAAATCACATGAATCCATCCTCAGTCCAGCTGAATTTATTACCTATTTCTGGTTTTGCTGGATCTCAATTTTTAAACCTTTCTTCCGCTCTGCGTAGTTCACATTTAGCTGTTGCGGGTGAAAGGCAGCTGTGCCACAGCCTCAGCAAGTATTTCACAGCATCTTAGACACTTTCAAGTAGCATGAAAATTATTTCAGGAAGCAGAAGCATGTTTTTACTTGCCAGGTATTGTGTGAAATGTCCAGAAAAATGATCTGGTTAGGAGACCTTCCTTGGGAGGAGAGGAGGAGAAGAGAAAGATAACAGCTGTGTATTTTTTACTGCTTTGAAACAGCACCTCTTGCAGCTTACAATGTGCTTAAACTTGTCTGCTTACTGACTTGTTTGTTCCATTTCAAACCTGGATATAATTAACATAACTTTATAAACATGAGTGTTTAGAAAAAGGGTACGACAACTTGAGGGACCTTGTTCTTCAGGGTGTTACATGGCTTTCTCTGGAAGTTCCTTTTGCAGAGTAGTTTATGTGCAGCTTCAAAGTATTTCTCCTGCGTAAGAACAATGTTAAGTATCTTAATTAGATAGATCAGGGTGCTTTTTTTAAATATATTTTAAAGACATTTTCCATGGTGAGACTTGAAGGTGATGTTTCTACAATTCCTTTGACTAAGCCATCAGGCTGTCATATTCTCCTGAACTGTATAAGTTACCTGCTGACATTATTTTGCTTTCAGGACATCTGATCAGATGAGATGAGGATTATACAGGTAGATCCAGAAGCTAGGTTTGAAATTGTTGAGAAGTGTTGGTGCTCACTGCCATGTCTTTTACAGGAAGAGGGAAGGAGAAGCCTTGAGGGACAATGTTTATCGTAGAATCATGAAATGGTTTGGATTGGAAGGGATCTTAAAGCTTGTCCAGCTCTATACCCCTGCCACAGGCGGGGACACGTTCCACTAGACGAGGTTGCTCCAAGTCCCATCCAACCTGGCCTTGAACACTGCCAGGGATGGGGAGCCACAGCTTCTCTGGGCAACCTCTGCAAGTGCATCACCACCCTCACAGGGAAGGACTTCTTCCTAACATCTAAATCTTCCCTCTGTCACTTTAAAGCCATCCCCCCTTGAAACTCCCATCTGTTGTCATCTAAAAGTATTTACTATTACAGATTCTGATGCCACTTCTGCTCTGCCTAAGTGTGCTTTACATGAAGTGTGGGTTTGGTTCACTGAGGTAGACCTATTGCCATAGCAGGAGTCTTTAGTGCTAAAGTAGCACTTGTTCCTCCAGGTCAGAGTGAAGTTCCCACTCTACACACCATGCAGCCAGTCACTGCATCTTTTGCCATGTTGCATATAAATACACATTTTAAAAATGCTTTATGTAGGTTTCCAGAGCTCAGGTCATTCACTCAGTGTTCTGTTAAGTGCATCCTACCTCTGGTTTTTCTTTGCAAAATGGCAAAAGCGAAATTAATGAGAACAGCTTGCTCAGAAGAGGCATGTTCAGTAAGTTCAGAAGGCAAAGTGGGAGTCCTAAGAGCTTGCACAGAGAAACTGCTTTGTTCTCCATGAATGCTTAGTTCTTCTCATTTGAGTACCTTTCCTGAGGGCAGTGGGGTGCAGACTAAGGTAAATTGTAATTTGAGTCCTGTGAAAAGTGCCAAGTAATCTGCAACTCGGGTACTGAAACTTGAAATAAAGGGCTGTATTTCAGTCAGTACCATGTGTTTTAATCTGAGATGAAGCCTTGAATATTGCAGAATCTACTAGCATGCTGGTGCAGCAGTGTTATCAATAAAAGCAGGCACTTAACTTGCTGAATTCATATTTCTGCAGTTTGCAGCAGCATTTTTCTTCCCTGTCTTCCTCCCTTCACAGTGTCACAGGCATCTCTGGAAACTCATTTACCCTAATCCTGTGTTTGACTCACAAGACCCAATGAGCTAATAGCTTGAGAATAAATTGCTGTAGCAATTGCATTCATAAATATCATGAACAGCTTCCTGAAAATGGTGTTTAATTACTTGAGACAAAGCTTTCAAAACATTAAAACAGCTTAAAAATAATTACTTGGCTAAATCAATGAGGTTCTGTGAATACGTTTCATTTTTCATAACCCTCTGTTTTTTTCCCTTTTCAGAAAATGGTCAAGGAGCCTGTATTAAAAACTAATTAAATCTGCAGCACAAGACACAGAAAATTCAGAATTTAATGCTAATGGATTTTTTTTTTTTCATTTTGCAGATGATTGCTGCCCACTCACATGCACATGAGTACGCACATCGCTGGCATTTACAAAGAGCTGACTGTAAACTTTGGTATTCTTGGTTTCCAGGAGTTTATCTCACAATCACATTATGTAAATGTGTTTTGTAGTGGTTTGTTGTTTTGTTGTTTTTTTTTAAACCTGAGCAGTTTAAAGTGAGAGTAAATGTCTGTCTGGAGCACTGCATGGGATGCATCCCGCAAAAGCATGGTGGAACTGTTTGTTCTGTTGAAAGAGCCATGGTGCTTGAATTTAATTTTAAAGGCTCTAAAGCATCTTGACAGAGTAAGACAAACGCGTCTGACTGTCTAGCAGTGGTGTTTGCCAGGTGAGGCAGTGTCCCACATGGCATTGTATGCATTGCGCTGAGGCAATTGCTGCCTTTCCTAAAGAAAGGCTGGCAGAGAACGGGTGAAGAGCAGCCCCGAGGAGAAGGACTTGGGGTGTTGGGTGAGGAGAAGCTCACCATGATCTGTAAATCATACTCTGATTCTCAGTGATAAAATGTCTGTGTTTGGTGAGGCTGTGCTCCTGTTGAAAATGTGTAGAAAGGAGTATGCTTGAAGAACAAGCACTTTTAGCTATCTGTTTAAAAAACAAACACACACACACAAAATAAAACAAAAAACCAAAACAAAAAAAAAACAACCAAAAACCACAGTGTTGGATCCCAAATTTTGGCTATCACATCACAGGATATGTCTGTTGAGGGGGTGATATTTGACAAAACCTTACTACCATTGCTTCTAGAGGCCTGATGCATTTGTTGTTGGTTGCATGTCTGATTCAGTATGAGGAGAAGATCCCGTGAAGCACCCCAGGGCCTGTAGCTCTGCTGGCTGGAGGGCAGCTCTGGGGAGTTCCCATGCCAGGTAGCTCACCTACCAACGAAGTAGAAGAGAAGCCTCATTAAAGCCTAGTTTGTGGGTGGTAGTCATGTATAGGCAGGAGCTGGTGGGGACAGGTGGTGGATGTGGGAGGAATTTAGTTTTACTGGGAGAACAGTGTACTTCTGTGAAGCTGCAGTGTATGGTACATGGTGCCAAAATGACTTTTTGTGAATGTTGTCAAATGCTTTTGGAAGTAACATACACAGACTTGTCCTGTCCTTCTCTGAACACAAATCCCTACTAGCTTTTCATGGGGGGGGGGGGGGGGGGGGGGGGAAGGGGGTTGAATAGGCAGAGATGATTCAAGATCATTTTTCAAGGCACATGCATGTGGTTTTGACCTTTAAAGGTCCAGCGTCCATGAATACTGATTTCAAAGCTTGCAGTGGGGGCTATTTACCAATCTTGTCCTTTTTAAAACAAAACAATGCACCCTTAGGTGGGATTGATGCTCAGGTGGGAGGGGAAGTTCACCTGTCAAATAGAGAATTCTGTTTGGCAAAGAACTTTCCTCTGCAGGTCTGTGTTATGCCAAGAACATGGAGAATGGGGCTTCTTAGCACTACTAGACTCATAGTTTGATTGTCACAGAATATTTAATGAGTGATACATGTAGCTTGAGTGTTGTGTTTTTTAAGTTTGGAAGTCTGTTCACTTTCATGTGGCTTTAAGCTTAGAGTGAAATGCAGTAACTTGGTGCTGCGTATGCCAGCCCCCAGTCTTTTTGCTGTCAATGAAGAGAATCCAAATAAAAGGCACAGATAATCATAGTATGGTTTGTGTTGGAAGGGACCTTAAAGCTCATCCAGTTCCAACCCTCTGCCACAGGCAGGGACACCTTCCACTAGACCTGTCCAACCTGGCCTTGGACACTGCCAGGGATAGGGCAGCCACAGCTTCTTGGGGCACCCTGTGCCAGGGCCTCAGCATAGTCTTGCTGTCAGGAGAGTCTTGCTAGCTACAGCAGCAGTGTTGAGTAACACCTCCTGTCTTCTGCAGTGACCACAAATGTGTGTTCCAGGGATCAGCAGACCCAGAGCAACTTTGCTGGTGGTCATTTCATATTCCGTGATGCGGTTCATGCATATGCACCTCACCTCTGCATTTTAACATCCAAGATGGTTTTTTTTTTTCCCTCCTGGTCCGATACAGAAGTTGCTTTGAAAGGTGAGCCAGTGTTTGGAATAATAGTTCCCATATTTTTCTCCAGAGCTGCAGATATGTCTGTTTCGCCATATTTTTATGACTTGAAAATGGGCCACTTCAGTGATTCCCTGTGTAAAAATTGAGGTAGATTTTTCTCCAAATTACCCTTTAAAATTAGAAACGTCACACCATGAGTGTCAGAGTTGTGTGTAATATGCTGTGATGATAACCACCTGCCCTCTGTAATGGAGGAGTGAAATGTCTTGAGCTGTTACTGAGTAAGTCTGTGCCTGTTTCAACAGCTTCTGTGTTCCCTTAGCACAGATAAAGAAGTCAGCTCTGGGCTGCGTTGCTGCTGAGCTTTTCTGTTGTGTTACAGCCACTCCGTGGGGAATTATCAGCCTTTCATATATTTATGCCATGCCAGGGTTATGTTAGTTATATTTGTAGTTTCTGTTTTGCAATTAATGCTGTGTTTGGTTTGTGTTTAAAATTGTTAGAGCAAAGGGATGATATTCTTCTCTGGGCTACATATAGAAAGCTCTGGAAATAACATGTTTGATTTTCAATCACAAGAACTTGCCATTGCCTGTGTCACTCCAGAGGATAATGTTTTCCCTTCTGGTTCCCATTATTATAATAGATGCATTCAGAGCATTCTGTTTCTGTCCATTAACATGCAATCATGTGATTGATTCTTGTATGTGAATTAGATACTTTTTTCCAAAGGAAATATGTATTTTACATGAGTTTTCCGTTCAAAGCACTGGCTATTTGACTTGCCAAGAGGAGATGTTTCTGTATCTTGGATATTTTTATTGATCAGGATTTAGTGGGAGGCTGACTTGCCTTTCTGAATGGATCTCTTGTGTCAAGGAAAGCTGCTGACCAAGGGTATTTTTAGACATTGTTAATGATTCAGAGAATGTCCTGTCAAATAGTTTCTTTTCAGTTTTTTTTTTCTTTTCAGCATCACATCAGGTTAACGTTCAGCTTGTTGTGTCTGCATCCTTTGCCACTATGAATTCTTTGCATACTTTGGGATAAGCATCCATGCAAACCCTGTGGCTCTTGCTATTTCTGTACCTCTGTTTCTTTTGTTCCCTGATGGAAGGGGATAATACTGCCTCTGAACTACAGTAGGATTTTTAGAAGTGTAGCCAGCATCTGTAAAAATAAAGAAACCTAAAGCAACTTAAATACGAACAACCCCCTTTTTCAGCCCTGAAGAATTATATGGTATGCCCATGGATGATCAATACTGTCTTCCTTCAAACTGCCTTGTGCAAAGGTATAGGATTTATTTGAGACCATGATTCCAGAATCATTAATTCTGGGGCTGTGTACTGTTTTATCAGCCAGTACAGATTTGACCAATATTTTTGGTTTTAGCCACAACACTGGGTGTATGTCAGTTGGAGGAGGACAGATGATACCTATCAAGCTCAGTCTTCATAGTCACTTGCTTTTAATAAATTTCTTATCCTAAACTATCACTTTGTATCATGTAAAACTGAGAATACCTGGGACACATTACAGTTTGTGGCCTCAGTACTTGTTCTGGGGAGGCAGTGGTTCAGCAGAAGACACCTAGTGTAGGAAGGGTATTGAAGCCCCATGGGTAAGTAGATATTCACTGCATGCTTTGTTTACTGCTATCCTAAGCTGAAGTAGGCCTCTGCTTAAGAGAGCTGCTGCTTTTATCTTCAGAGATGCAGAGAAGGATGTTTAAACATAATTTCTTTATCTTGAATGCTCCAGTCCCTTATGGCTTCAGAATTTAATGTGGTTTGTGGTATAGGCCAATTGCTAAGTAAATGAGAGCGTCCCAGCTGTTTCTGCCCATGGTTGCATTGACAGACTCCGGAGCAGGGTGTCAGTGATAGTCTTGTGATCTTAATCTGCTGTTGTACTGATTGTAATGTTTCCTCTGTAATAGAGCCTCTTCCTAGAGCTGGAAGTATTCATGGAGCCTTAGCTTCATGAATACATCCTCCAAGGAAGGGAGAGAGCCTTCTGGAGGGAGTTTGACATTTAGTCACACATTTGACAGTGCGACACTTGCGCAATATGTGGAGGTGTTCCTTGCTGTTGAACTCCTTGATGTTAATGAGATGTTCTGCACTGTTGGCAACTGATTTGACAAGTCAAAGATGTTGTTTTTATGTTTAAAAATACTTCTCTACTATTGTATCTGGAGTATAAATATAGGGACAATCTGTCTATAGGCTTCCTGGCATACTTTAATTGTCACCAGAGATCATAAAAGTACAGATCAAAGAAAGCATCTTTGCCACTTGGGCCATCCTAATCAAAGAACTGAGAGATTGAAGTTCCTTGAACATCTGTGATTCTACTCTATGGCTTGCAGCAAGATTTTGTCTCTATTTTTTTCCCCCCAACTTTTAAGATAGTCATGCTTCCTCATCTTCCAAGGATGTAGTTGGAGATTATATCAATCATTTGTTGATTGATTACTTAATCGTAGAATCACAGAATAGTTTAGTTTGGTTTGAAGGGACCTTAAAGCCTTAGTTATTTTTTACATCATACATCTAAAAGTAAGTTGTTCTGGTTTTTAAAAGACAGGAATCATTTATGTCATTTTAGGCTTGACAGAGTAGCTGTAACTTCAGGTGATTAAAAAGGAAAACCTCAGAACAAAAAAACAGAACACAGCGCCACATCAGCAAAGCAAAGCTCTGTTGCAAGCAGTCAGTTTTATGGTGACAGAGGCCAAATCTCCATGTCAGGGTGTTTGGGTAAGGTTGTTTGCATCTTAATGTGATACTTAGAACTTGCAGTAGGTTACCTACTTGCTGAAAGATTGTCTCCCTGTCTGCTTTTAGCAGGGTGTTTTGTATGACCTGCGAAAGCTGCAAAGTACAAAATTGCTATCTAAACAGAGCAAAGCTTCTGAGAAATGAAAAGTATATATATTTTTTTTCCTAAGTGAGTGGGGTAATAGTTTGGATTGAGATATGAATGGGTTTGGGCAGTTTGATTCAAATTTGGCTTCTCCTAGTAGGTGACTTCCCTGGGAAAGGGGTGCTTGTGTTTGTGGGATTTCCCTAAAGAAATCAAAATTTCACTGGGTAAAATGCCACCAAAACTGCTGTTTGACCTCTGCACTGGTGAAATGTGTGTCTGTCTGTCTGTCTGTGGGAAATGCTTGTACCACTCAATTTGAAGTGCAGCAAAAAACCTTAATTGCCCTTCTGATCAATACAATCCTATTCTATCCTCTTTGTTTGTTTTATCTCTTGTTAATCCTGTTAAGAGTGAGAAGACAGTTAAATACAGAAGGCCCATTTAATCTCTGAATTCCTGGAAGTGAATAGTTTAGAGTTGTATGGAAAAAAAAAGAAAAACAGGTCAAAAGGATATTTCCAAAATAAGCATTTACATTCTGATCTCAAAATACTCACTTTCACTTTGAAGTCTCTGTATCAAATGTTGTATTTCATATTTATACATTTTAATTTGAAATCAGTCCAGCAATTCATAAATATAAATACCAGAATATCAGAGCGTAATTAAGTCATTTGCTATGCAAGTAAATAATGATGAAGGGAATCGTAGAAGCACAGACTGGTTTGGGTTGGAAGGGACAAAGCTCATCCAGTTCCAACCCCCTGCCACGAGCAGGGACACCTTCTACTAGACCAGGCTGCTCCAAACCCCATCCAGCCTGGCCTTGAAAATTTTATCAGTTGTCTCTTATTCACTGTATTGGGGAGGTTTGTTTTTTTGGCTTACACAGGTAAGAAATTTATCAGTTTGTCTCTTGTGAGGATAAAGGGCTTAGATGGCTTTTTCCTAGTCTTGGAATGACTTCTCATTACTTCTAGCATGTCTAGGTAATCTGCTTCCAATTAAGGCTTTCTGATTTATTAATATTTTTTTTTATTAAGCCTGGTGTGTATTAGGCAGATTTTAGTTCTTTGAAAGACTGCCTTTATTAATCAAATCCAGTACCCATCAAGAAGAGAAAAATGCCTTTTTGCTAAAACAATGCAATTAAGGAGTGTTTCCACAGTGTTATTTGTCAAGACCTAAATTTACACACATTCAGAGCAGCTTTTCTGGGAAGTCAGTGATACAGAGGGGGTTTTTTAGCTGTAAATCACTGATGAAGTCCAAAACAGGAAGTAAATGTAGCACAGAGAAGACATTACTTTTTTTCATTTGGTAAAACAGCTTTTTTGTTCCTACGGGGCAGGGAAGATTTTCACTGTTGTTAATTAACAGCAGGGGAAGCATCTGGTTCTCTACAGAGGGTTTTTACTTGGACAGTAATTTCTTTGTTAGCATCTTCATAATGATTGTGTTCACACGGTTTGTGTGAATGCAGACCAGCCTGTACTTCCCTAAAGTTGCAATGTACAAGCCCTTGGAGTTTGGGGGGGATGATGTAAATGCTGTGGAAGTACTAGGAGTAAGAGACTCATTGCTCTTTGATTTTGTGATGATCCAAAGGTTGCATGTGTATAAAGATGCTCCTGTGCCCCCTCAACTCAAAAAAGGACAGTTCTTATTTGTTATTTTTTTTTTCTGTGTCCCATCCCTGGCAATGTTCAAGGCCAGGTTGGACAGGGCTTTGAGCAAGCTGGTCTGGTGGAAGGTGTCCCTACCCATGGCAGGGTGTTGGAACTGGATGGACTTTAAGGTCCCTTCTAAACCAAACCGTTCTAGAATTCATTCTATGATTCTATGATGCTATGTGAGGTGAAAACACCATTACCTTATGAGTATGATTTTCTAAATAGGAAACACCAAGTGAAAGGACTAGAGGCTGAACCACTCACTAAAATTTATAGTAGCTAGTAAACAGTAAAGCGGCCATTTATTACTGCGTTTCTTAATGGTGGACACACTTTCAAATGAATATGCTTTGCCAAAATGTATAGCTCTGTAATACCAACTGATGTGTAATTGCTCCAATTACTCTGTGGAGTAATCAACTCTGAGGAGGAAAACGGGTGCTGATGGTGACAGCGGGTTTGACTTTCCCTGGTTTGGTGCTGGTGGATGCTCTCCTGAGCTCCTCTAGGTAGCGGGGTCTTAGAATTACCATTTGGTTAAAAAAGAGGTATATTATTTTTTACCAAGAGTAGTCTTTGACTTGCATAAACTAGATTTGCTTCATGTCCATAGAGGTGTTGGGGGGACAGAAAGAGGAACACTGCAAGAAAAAAAAAATATTTAAAATTTCATGATTGTCAGATCTTGAGTCCTTTTCTTTCTAAGCAGATCTGCAGTACATGTCATTACCCACTGATTTTCATTTTCTTTTAACCCGATTAGAAGAAACACATATTCTAGCAGTCCCTGTGATGGAGGGGAAATGTACTAAGAGAAAGGATGTTGACGTTACCCCTCATGCAATCAGGCCAGGCAAATTTTACATATAGTGTAGAAAAAAAACTGGTTGAATCTCTTCCTTATTTCCAAGTATTGGGCATTGCAAAATGGAGCCCAGAGGTAAAGGAAATTGGAGTTTTGTAGGCTTGCATGTGAAGACATGGCCAGTAATGGATTGCTACTGGCGTGGTAAGTTAAATTCAGCTATACCTATATATACTTCATCTTAAATATTCAGTTGACAGCTCTTGCATCACATCATCTCAGCTGCAGGGAACGAGACTGTTTCCCTTCCATCATTTAGATTAATTTTGTCGAAGGATATCTGTTCTCATCCCATTGTCCTAACCAGAAGCTATTAGCTAACCTATGGTTTACAAGATACACATTAAGATGGAGGCTGTCTTACTTCAATGGCACTGCATGTTAATAAGCTTAGATTTGCATCAGTCTGAAAAATTAAATATCTCTGTCATTTCAAGCTTCAGCAAGTGCTTGAAGTTCAGTGCTAATATTGGAGGATGGAACCGTTACCAAGTACTGATCAGGGTGACAGTATTTGTTGTGAGAACTTGTCAACCAGTCTTGAGATTTCTTTTGTTGTTGTTTTAAAAATAAAAAAGGAAAAAGAATGCCTAAGTATTTTAAATTGCTTTCTACATGTTACTGAGATGAACTCTCCAAGACTGGTTGCCCTAGGGGAATCGATATTAGGATCATCAAAATGTTAAGGACCTGATGGCAGTATAGCATGCTCCATTTGAAATGGGTAGTAAGTTATCTGATATTGGAGTAATTACTCTGGTGTAAATGAGATTGAAATCAATATCAGATTAGTGGCTAATTGGAGGCCTCTGACTGGTGTGGGTATGTCTTCAGGGGCTGGAGAGAAATTCCCATCACCAGTTCTGCTGGGCAAACTCTTTCTTCATTCTTTCCCACATTTGCTGCCATGCTTTTCTTCCATGCCTGAATTTGCAAGCTTTCATTAATCTAGAGCTTTGTATAGCACAATTGAAGAGCTCTCCTTGGAGGACAGTATTTCAGAATTGTCTGCTAGGAAAGATAAACCTGTGAAACCAGATGGAGAAAATTTATATTTATTAAGAAGTAGATGTTACAAACCTCAAATCTTCCTGCCTAACGTTGGTGCAATTGGCGTATAGTCTTCCTGCTCTTTGTCAAGTCCCAATTCTGTCTGATTTTCTCACAGGCTTGCCGTATTGTTCTGTGTTCTTGTATTCAGGTTGCAGTACAGCTGGCTGACAGATGAGGGGGAATTGCATTTGTTTTGCTTTGAGCAAACTGTATTAATTAAAATACCTCCCACCAGGCTTGCAGTTTGCTCTAAGTAGCACATATCATTAGCTTTTAAAAACCAACAGCATCATAAACTTAATATTATTTTAGCTTAAATGCTCTATAATTTAAGATGCACAGTATAACCCTGAGGCAGAACAGCAAAGCTGGATGCATAACCCTGGATGTCCCACAGAGTAATGTGGGGTTTTTGTAGATTGAAAAGAGCCTATATTAATTAGAAGGGGGAGAAATTATTTTTTGTTTTAATCAGCAAAGCAGGTTAATTGTTTGACCAGAGCAATCAAACATGGAAATAAACACAGTCTTGACAGGTATGTTCTTATTTTATATATATGTGCATCTGTTCCTGGAGAATAGGGTGCTTGGCATGTTTTCATCTTGCCAAAATGCTTTTTGTAATGAATAGCAGGCTATGGACAAGTTGTGGCTTGGAAAGTGTAGCTCTGTATCTTTGGTTTCCTTCTTTTCAGCCAGGGTCAGAATATTCTTCTAGGCGGGTAAAAGCATTTGCTGGCATCTTTTTTAAGACATTTTAACGACTGGGACTGTCTCAGAGTTAAACCCGGAGCATGAGAAACTTTGGATCCAATAGGAAGAAACAAATAGATCACTCTGTGAAGCAGGAAGGGGTGAAAGGAGAGTTCCAAGGCACCGGTTTGCTGTAAGATACAAGAACAAACATATAGTGTGTGTTTTAGTAGGAAGTGTCATTAGTTACAGGAGAAAGTCAGAACCTTGGACTATTCCTATGCAATTCAGTCTGGGTTAGGGTTTATTGGAGTGACCTCTTGAACTGTTAAAAATGCACCGTAAACAATGCAAGAATGAACGGGAGCTTTCCTCTGCTGGAAAAGACGAATTTGCACATAGTGTTTAAAATGTTTAGCACACACCAGAAGCCTCAGTGCAGAGTGTATTGCCATGGTAAATGCTTATGCGTTGTGGCATGCATTCACTGAGTATAAGTAAATAGAACAGATGAAATTGGTCTCTTGGGCTTTAGATTAAGGGAAATTTCTCTTATTTAAGACAGTATTGGCCTTGGGTCATTCACTGTAGTATATTTTTTTTCATGCAGCACATTATTAAAAATGCAGTGCAGTATAAAGGATCATTAAGGATGTGCATTTCATTAAATGAATGCCTTATATCCAGTTATCAGTGAAAGTAGTAAGCGAATGAATAATTAGAGTTTCAGCAAAGAAACCATGCCAAAGACCAAGTCAGAAAGAAAGCTTGTTGCTCATCTGTCACCTATCATTTAGAACTACACTGATAATAATGGTGAAGACAACAGAATGAGAAGGATGCATGTTTGGAAGATCTGTGCCATTGAGGTGTGGCGAAAGTAGTTGGTCAAAAAGGTAGACCTAGATCTAGGTCTAGACATAGACGTATCTAGATATGCAGCTGAAATGTTCTGTCGCTGCTTCCATTTGGGCAGGGCAAAGTAGTTTGGCTTTAGTTTCACACCTGTATCTGATTGGTATGCTCTCAGCAGAAGGTCATTACCAAAGGCTGCCAAGGTGGAGAACTTGAATGCACAACCAGGATTAAGTCCCAGCAGAAATATCATTTGTATGCACTGAGCTCAGAAAGACCCAGGGTAAGCTGGTTTTCCTTTTCATCCACTAAAATAGGTAAACTTTGTCCAAGGGTATGGAACACTTTGCTGCTCTCATCCTAAGAGAGCCTTTAACTGCACAGCTTCAGGCTGTTTGGGTGAGAGCATTCTTTTCCTTCTGTTTTTTGTTGTTTGTTTTGTGTTTTGTGGGGTTATTTTTGTGTGTGTGGTGGTTTGTTTTGGTTTTTGGTTTGTGTGTTTGTTTGGTTTTGGGTTTGTTTTTCAGGAGAGGATTTGAGAACCCTTGGGTTAGCAAGAGGGTGAAAGAGGAAGGATACTGCAAAAATTGCATGGCAGGAGGCAGCTCTTTATTTCATTTTCCTTCTTAAGTATGGCTTACATATTTATATGTTGCATCAAGTAAAAAAGCATGAGCAGTCCTTGAACAAGAGATTGGAATTGCCATCTCTGGTCTCTAATTGCTGGGCCATGACCTGCAGCGTAGGGAGGTTCAGTAACTTTGGGGAGGTAAAAGAACATAGATTTGAACTCCTTTGACTAGGTAAGATCATACAACCTGTATTTCCTGTGCTGTCAGATGCTAGAGAAGGAGAAGAGAATAATACTGGTTTTGTGTTAAATATCACAAAATGTCTGTTATGGAATTAGCATGCAATGAAAAACATGCATAATATTTTGT
Organism: Pezoporus flaviventris; assembly: GCF_033815535.1. Taxonomy (NCBI): domain Eukaryota; kingdom Metazoa; phylum Chordata; class Aves; order Psittaciformes; family Psittacidae; genus Pezoporus; species Pezoporus flaviventris. The sequence goes on along the minus strand of NW_026892584.1, from coordinate 2,466,946 downwards.
ACAATGAGTGTCAAGTTTGGGGTCTTTGTAAGATACAGCACTGAAAATAGGGTTTGGAGCACAGAAATGGTCATGGCTTTCTCCTTCATCTCTACAGGTCCTATTACTTCAATACTGGTTTAATTATTTTCTTGGGTATGGTTTCTTGCTACTCATCCTTAAAGCAGCATGGTTTCATTCCCAAGAGCAGAAAACCTTTCCTTTACTGAAATTTGGCAAGTCACTTTCAAAAGGATGCAGTTTTCCTCAGTCTGAAAACCTGATTTATTGGTTAATCCCCACAGAGGATATAGAAAGTGTCATATGTTATATGTTCTATGAGGTGTTTTTTTTTGTCTAGACAGAGTATTAGAGTAAGGTTAGAAAGATACTCAGGAACATCTGCAATTTTTAAATGTAATAGGACCTATTACTAAGTAACTTCTCAGCTGCCAGTTGCTTTATGCTGAATACTTACGGTTTTTGAATAAATTCACATGCCTGCACTTGCTTTCTGCTAAACAGCTTTGGCCTGTGCTTGGATCCAGTCTTATTCAAGTTGTTTATCAATGACCTGGATGAAGGGATGGAGTGTACCCTCAGCCAGTTTGCTGATGATACGAATCTGTGGAGAGTGGCTGATAACCCCTGAAGGCTGTGCTGCCATTCAGCAGGACCTTGATAGGCTGGAGAACTGGGTGGAGAGAAACCTGATGAGGTTAAGCAAGGGCAAGTGTAGGCTGCTGCACCTGGGAAAGAAGAACCCCAAGCACCAGCACAGGCTGGGGGCTGACCTACTGGAGAGCAGTTCAGCTGAGAAGAACCTGGGAGTACTGGTAGAGAAGGCTCTGGGGACACCTTAGAGCAGCTTCCAGTACCTAAAGGGGCCAACAAGAAATCTGGAGAGGGGCTTTTGACAAGGGCCTGTAGTGACAGGACAAGGGAGAATGGCTTTGAACTGGCAGATGGGAGATTTAGATTAGACATTGGGCAGAAGTTCTTCCCTGTGAGGGTGGTGAGGCCCTGGCACAGGTTGCCCAGAGAAGCTGTGGGTCCTCCATCCCTGGGAGTGTTCAAGGCCAGGTTGGATGGGGCTTGGAGCAACCTCCTCTAGTGAAGGAAGTAGGTGAGCTTTAAAGTCCCTTCCAACCCATACCATTCTATGATTCCGTGATAAAAGACTCTCCTCTCTTCCAGTCATTTTCACTTGCACTTTTAGCTCAAACTTGTTTCCTCTTTCCCTTTATTTGTGCTGCCCATCATCCCCTATGAGAGCTCTGTTTTGCTTGAAGTCTCTTGACCACTGCCTTCTGTACCAAGGTGACTGAGTGAAATGGTAAGAATAGTGAGTTAGAAGATAAAAATGTCACTCAGACCTGAAGTTGTTTAGGGACTTCTGCCATGAGTTTAACTGTCACTGAGCTAACAAAGTTAGGGCTGAACAGGCCGTTTCTATAGAACCATAGAATGGTTAGGGTTTGAAAGGACCTGAAAGGTCATCTGGTTCCATCAAATGAACTGCTGTCATAGACCATGGGTACATTTGGATCAAACTTGTTAAACCAGTACTTTTTTGTGAGCATTGTATTACTGAGAATCATATTTAAAACATGCCATAATGAACAAATACCTGTGTCCAGTGTCTTGCCAGACTAAGGATTTTTCCATCAAACTGAGGTCATCCCGCTAACCTTCACTGATTTTAAGGGGAAACCAGCTCATTACTGCAGCAGTAATTAAGTCTGCATGCCTACTTGAGTGATTTTGATTTTTAATTAAAGTGTAAGTGTTATGGTGGAGTATTTGAGATAAATGACAGTTCAACATTTGCAAGACTGACATAATCTGATTTTTTTGTTTGTTTGTTTTGTTTTCTTTCATTCCTTAAAAATGTTTCTTAGTGTATAGGTATGCGTGGAGGAAGCCTCAGGAAATACACACTAGCCTGGAATATTTCTAGCACATATTTTTGAAGTTTTGAAGAAGAGCATAGAAGACTTCCATCAGATGAAAGATGCAGAGTACATTAAAAAAAACAAACTTGAAGAATTTCACTTGAAATCATTAGCTGCATTTTTGTGCATATGTCTGTGTAACGCTGTTGTTGCTGGCTGCTAGCAGAATGAAGAAAAAAATGTCTTTGCTTAAGAAAATTTTGGACTTATTTACAAAGAGCTTTGCAATTTTATGTGATTAGAAGTATTTAACAGTAGTCTGTGAGAGTATGTAACTGAATTAATGTTTTGCTTCACTTTTTAAAATGGATGTGATAAACAAGTAGGGATTCTTCCCCACTGAATTGCAAATTATCTGTAAAAAGGAGATCTTTGCTTTCTGACAGTGTACTGGTCTAGTTTGTTCAGAACCTCCTAGTTAATAATACACGTGTGGCTCACAGGTTCAACAGCCCTTAGACTACTGAGACAGAACAAATACTGTAGTCATTTGCTTTACTGGTAAGGGATCACTAACCATAGGTCTTTATGACACTTACTGAAAGTGCTTTTTTGGCATTCTTGGGCTCTTGACTTTCAATGCTTTTTCTTTTTAATTACCATTTTAATTACTTGCCATCCACCCAGGGAACTCGCAATTGGCTCTTCACTGAGGACTTTCAAAATGAGGAATTCCTCTTGGCTATTAAGCTTCCACCTTCTTTGTAATAGCGACTCTGCTGATTATGATGTACACTTCCTCCTGACTTGGTAAAAGTCCCCTTCTCTCTCTTACTTTAGATGTGGTCCAACACAGCTTTAACCCTGTGTCCTGTCATACAGCTTTGTAATGCTCAAGCCTTTAGCACTCTTGTCATGGACTCTGAAAAGCAGCGTCCAACACAGATGATGGGATTAAGTGTCTGGGATCTGACTTTTGTTGCAACAATATTTTGAACCGTTTTGGACATAGTTGTTCCTATCACTCTTTTTGAAGCTCTTGTTTATTGTCATTGTACCATATCTGCTGACAGAGGGGAGATGTAGATGAGATACTAAGCAGAAGTTCTTCCCTGTGAGGGTGGTGAGGCCCTGGCACAGGTTGCCCAGAGAAGCTGTGGCTGCCCCATCCCTGGCAGTGTTCAAGGCCAGGCTGGATGGGGCTTGGAGCAACCTGGTCTAGTGGAAGGTGTCCCTGAACGTGGCAGGGGGTTGGAACTGGATGAGCTTTAAGGTTCCTTCAAACCCAAACCATTCTGTGATTCTATGATTTGAGGTGTTCCTCTTAAGCCAAATGATACCACTATTGGCTCCAGATAACTAGAAGAAAAGTTAGTGGCAATGATTCCCTTTCTGCTTTCCTTTCTGAAAATCTGCTGGCTGATTAAACATTGGCAAGAATTCTTGACAGGTGGAAAAACCTAAATTTGATTAAACCCAGAAAGACAGAGGCTATGGAGTTAAGCTGGAAGAGGTGTTTGAAATACAGATGAGTTGACCTTTTTGTTGTGTTGGTTTAAACAGTAATGGGTTGGTTTAATGGGCTAAAAAGGTAGTATTGCCATTATTGCAATGTACTAAGGACACGGGGTTAACTTGGTTAATTTGCATGAGGCTGTGCAGTGTAGGCCTCTGAATTGTCCTCTGGTTTTCCACAAAATGTTTACTGGTCATGTTTGAGTACCAGTTACATTCTGGAAATTGCTGGGGCCCCCATGCAGTGCTTATGCTGCCACAGCATGGAATTTGGTAAAAGGCAAGATTTTACATTGTATGGTGTCCTTTGCAAAAGGCATATTCCAAATCAGTAAAACACCATGTGCACAATTGAAGCAGACTACCCTAGAAAATAAGAAGACTGTTAAATGCTTGCTCATAGCTTTGGAAGACTTTGACCTATTGATTTCAAAATTTACCGCGCAGAGTGTGTGCTCCTGGGCATTTATTTTTCTAGGCCGATTAAAAATCTGCCTTTCCTACTTGATTATTCCCACACACACACCTTGGAAGGGACCTTAAAGCTGATCCAGTTCTAACCCCCTGCCACAGGTATGGACTTCCACTAGACCAGGTTGCTCCAAGCCCTGTCCAGCCTGGCCTTGAACACTGCCAGGGATGGGGCAGCCACAGCTTCTCTGGGCAACCTCTGCCAGCGCCTCACCACCCTCACAGGGAAGAGCTTCTTCCTAAGAGCTCATCTCAGTCTCCCCTTTGTCAGGTTAAAGCCCTTCCCCCTTGTCCTGTCACTACAGGCCTTTGTCAAAAGCCCCTCTCCAGATTTCTTGTCAGCCCCTTTAGGCACTGGAAGCTGCTCTAAGGTCTCACCGGAGTCTTCTGTTCTCTAGGCTGAACAAGCCCAGCTCTCTCAGCCTGTTTTTTACTTTAAAAAAAAAAAAAGTCCATTGCAGAACTGGACATCCAAAATCATTAGTCACCCTCAAAATATTAGGCACTATGTTTGAATGACAATGAAAGAAGATTCCAGGTTTGAGTTTTTTCTAAGCTAACGGGCAGAAATGGAGTAGCCCATGTCTTGGGGGATGATGTGCTTATGTACTGCATGAGAAGCCAGTTGCCTGCAGGCAGCTTTAATTTTTTTTGAAGAATGTACAACTGATAAGCGTATAGCAAATATGTATTAGGGCAACACTCATGTTAAATGGTAGAATTTGCAGTACTCCTCTATGCTATATTACTAGTACTCTCTGCCTTGTTACTAAAAGCAATTAAAAGAACGTTTGGGTGTATGGCACCAATGGAGGTAAAAGCACCGTGCTTTCAAGAATGACTTGGTTAGAAAAAATTTAATTTTCAATTATGCTTGAAAGGACAAAGTGCAAAATTAACAGATTTGCAATTAATTTCAGTAGTAATTATGTAAGAATTCCAGGCATATAGAAGATGAGAAGCGTGGAATAATTAGTTGTGGATTTTTTTACTGCTGTAATTACAGTGATGAATATTCATGAAATGTTTGGGGAAGGGAAGCACAGCAAGCAATTGTAGTTAATTAAACTTTTAGCTGGCTTAGTTATGGAGGCTGCTCTTTTTTCTTTAATCCTTTCAAAAATGCTGTGAAACTCCCGAGGCAGGGTAGTTCCACTCAAGTGTGAAAATTACTCTTTAGGATCTGTTTTTCCTATGTAGAGGTCTCCCAGGTCATCTTCTTGGAAAGCTGCTCAGCAGGAAAGGACCTGGGGGTGCTGATTGATGGCTGCTGAACATGAACCAGCTTGTGCCCAGGCAGCCAAGAAAGCCAACAGCATTCTGGCTTGTATGAGAAATAGTGTGGCCAGCAGGACCAGGGAAGTGATCACCCCCTGTACTGGGTAATGGTGAGGCTGCTACTCAAGTCCTGTGTTTAGTTCTGGGCTCTTCACTACAAGACAGACATTGAGGTGCTGGAGCGGGTTCAAAAAAGGGCAATGAAGCTGGTGAAGAGTCTGGATCACAGGTGTGATGAGAAACAGCTGTGGAAAATGGGGGTTTTTAGTCTGGAGAAGAGAAGGCTTAGGAGGGACCTTATCACTCTGCAACTACCTGAAAGGAGGATGGAACCAGGAGGTGACTGGTCACTTCTCCCAAGTAACAGGTGATAGGACAAGAGGAAATGACCTCGAGCTGTTCCAGGGAAGGCTTAGATTGGATATTAGGAAGTTTTTTTCCCCCAAAAAGGTGGTGCCCAGGGAAGTGGTGGAATCACTGTCCCTGGAAGTGTTCAAAAATGCTTGGTGGACATGGCAGTCATGGGGTAACAGTTGGGCTTGATGGTCTTGAAGGTCTTTACCAACTTGGTTGCTTTATTATTCTGTAAGTCATAGATAACCATTGTTCTGATTTTCTGGCACTTGAAACTTCTGTGGAAAGTCCAGTGAAAGTGAATTGCAGCTTTTATTGTTTTTGTATTTAAAAGGTTCAAAGAGATAGATGTAGAGTGATACACAGTTGAGCATGAGGTGGAGAAACCATCCTGATCTTCAGTAGCATGAGGCAAAAGTGATGGCTGTACACAGTGATGCTGAGATTGGCCTTTAGCTTCCAAAGGTCTATATTTTGGGTTCCTTACCTATAGAAACAGAAGGTAGCTGAAAAATTAAAGAAAAATTGTTTGCAAAGGGAGCAAGGAGCCATGAGGGGCTAGTGTTTGGGATTTGTTTTGTGGCTTTACTCAATTTTTCCTGGATATTTGGTATGTTCAGTTTAGCCTAGAATTCAGTGTGTGTTTTGTTTGTTTTGTTTCTTTGGTTTTTGTTTGTTTTTGTTTGGTTTTTTTGTTTTTGTTTTTGTTTGCTTGTTTGTTTTTTGTGGGATTATTGGTTTTTTTTCTTTCCTGATTTGTGCATAGTCAGGCTTTTTAGCTGTTATGTAGGCATGTTAAATCCATCTCCATCTTGAATGCATGGACACTGTGGATGGCTTGTTAAAATGTCATACGGTACTAGGGAGGACAGAACAGAGTTGCTCCAGGATAATTAAACGCACCTTAAAAGTAAAGTAATAAAGCCTCCTCCTTTACAATAGTAAAGAAAAAGTAAATAATCCATTCAGTTGTGTGTGTGTGGGGGGAAGGGTATGATGATGGATGCTGAGAACTCCTGCCTGATCCTGGCCGACAGTTTTTAGCTCTACAGCTTTAGGTGGATCATTGTATTAATTTCAGCCTTGGTCTTTAGGAAAGGAAGATGTTCACCTGTCTTGTTGGATTACTGTAACATTTCTGTGATTTGTCTATATATGCTTGAGGGAAATGTGCTATGAAAGTAATAGTAGAGTTAATGATTTGCATCTGTACTAAAAAGGAGCAGTAGTAAATGTGTTTGTTTCTTCCTGTTTGAAATGAAACTGAAACTTTTTTTAAGAATGATTTTTAAAATTGCTGCAGATGCTCTCATGCAGGTGTGTATATGGCAACGTGTTTCAGCTGTTACAAAAGAAGCTCTCTAGAACCTTTGCCCACATAATGTGGTTATTCCCCAGTACATATTCTATACTGTCACACAGCTTTTGTTTAAATATATTCCGAAACATCATTTCGCTTTCTCTTCTTTCTCCGAAGTGTATCATTAGATTTGCCCTGCATCTATTCCCTTTTACCCTTGTTATCTTTAGTTCTAATCTGCGTGACAATCTAACAAAATGAGTCACTGAGCTTAATTTTTATAACCCATGGCTATTATAAATACTTCTATCATATCCCCTCTTAATCATCTTCTCTCAAGACTAAATAAATCGTACCGTTTTCTCTATTGATATTTAAGCCCTGTTTCCCCATTCATCATCGTTGTGTCTCGTGCTGTACTCTCACCAACCTAATTCTGTCAGTCTTGAAATAAACTGGCCAAAATAGGATGCTGTCGTTCAAGTGCGGTTTCATTAGTGTTTTGTAGAATCACACAACAATATGTTTAATATCCTTTCTTTGTGATAAGCCAGTTTTCTATTAACCTTCTTTACCACTGCAATGCATTAGACCAAGATTCTGTCACTAAAGGTTCATTTTCATGTGACACATTAGCTAATTCCGTGCCTTTTAAACTATGCTTAGCTGTGCTAATCTTTATTATTTGCCTCCAGTCTTTTCATGCAGAATGTCAACTATAAGTATGCTACCAAAAATCTCTTCATTTGTCCTTGCATACAGTAATTATCTTGACATAGTGATTAATAATTATGATTCTTGCCTCTTCATACAAATCTGAAAATGCATTTTGCTTTCTTGCATTGAACACACACTTTTCATATCAAGAATTGCACAATTCAGCATGATTAGCGCAGTCAGCCGGGGTCAAAGGGAAAATAAATGTTTCCGCAATCTCTGTGGAAACAAAAAGCAAGACTGCATCTTCAGCGAGAATAAAACCTGGCACTCTCACATTCATTAGGCTGCATTTGTCAGTGCTGAATAAACAACCTTTCATCAAGTGCAGCAATTTAATTCATTCTGTAATTAAAGATATTTTTGCTTAATTTATTTATTTGAAAACTTGCTGAAATGAGACCAAAATTCTTATAATTCATATTTCAAAAAGAGGAATGAGGCCTCTGGATAAAGTCCCAGGTACTATAATACCTTGATTTACTGTCTGAAATGTTACACTGAGTCCATCCGCAGAGGAAAGCTATCCAAGTTTCCTCTACACATGAAATGGAGAGATAAGCTCCTTTTTCATTGCCCCTGGGTTAGGGCAGTCCCAAGCACAGCTGCAAGCTGGGGGAGGCTGTATGGAGAGCAGCCCTGAGGAGAAGGACTTGGGGGTGTTGGGTGACAAGAAGCTCCCCATGACCCAGATGTGTGTGCTTGCAGCCCAGAAACCACTCGCGTGGGGCTGCATCACCAGCAGGTCAAGAAAGGGGATTCTCCCCCTCTGCTCTGGTGAGACCCCCTAAATCCTGTAGATTATATAGAATTGTCAATGAAGTATGAACTTGTATTGAACTCAGCAGTAGGATGGGATCATGCAACAAGTGAGAGAAAATTCTTGAAAATAGAAGATCCATCTTTGTTGCAATGAGGGTGTTTTCAGTCTTTTTTTCTGTGTATCTGAGGACAGTCTTGGTGAAACTAATGCAGGTTTGTCAGCTCACTCAGAGAAATAACCCGGGTATGGATTTTATGGGGTGCCTTGGGTTATTTGATTATAAGGGGTGAAGGTATTAGTGGGGTTTTTGGATTTACATGCCAGCGTGTAAGTTCAGAGGTCTCTGATTGCTTCTCATTTTCTTTCCCATCTGTTTCTCTGGCATTACACAGTCTGTGTTTTGTGATCAGGAAGGCCAAATAGGGCTGTGCAATAGCTGCTTTCACAACCAATTGTTATCTTTGCTGTGGTGTTTTATAGTTTGATTTGCAACCAAGTATGATGTCTGTTAACACCTTCCTGAAGATACGACCTGAACCTAGCAAAGCTGCTGAGGCCATAATTTGGCAAAACTTTGTTGCTGTTTACAAGGAGTTAATAAGAGTTTGTAGCTGTAAGCAAACAGTTTGTATGTCAAATGGTTGTCATGTAGAGTCAGAATGACTTTAAGAAACAAAGTATCTCTTGATGTAACTTTACACAGGTGCTTTCTCTGGTGGAACCAAGCACTGATCACCACCTTGGTTTGAACTGTGTGTCTGCCCAAATCCACGTGGTCATCATGGACTTGCTTTCCTCTCCTTTTGCTTTCTGGAGGTAGCCTGTGGGGCTCTTGCTGGAATGGATTTGCTGCCCATTCCTCTGCTGCATCCTAGAAGCAGTCATTGAAGGGGCATTGGGTGGGTATGAATGGATGATATGAAATGGGACGGTAGGAAGGGTTTTAGGTGACCTAGCAGGTCTTGTCAGCCTTTGCTGTCTGGTTTGGTCTTTTTTTTTTTCCACTCAAGATCACAACCTGCTAATGGTTTCTGAATAGTTAGAACATTGTCTTGAATGAGTCCCCACCTGTGTGGACCTTGTGTCTGACAACATCTAGTCGCAATTCTGTTAAAAATAGGATTGATAATAGTAATATATAAGACAGGGCATGGACTTTGTACTAACACCTTTTCAAAACACAGAGTCATTAAAATACAGTCTTTGAGTGATTAGACTAAATTTAAAAGCTGATTGCTTTACAGTATATCTAAATCACACTTAAGCAGTATTTCTTGCCATGTACAGCTGGCTGTAGGGTTTGTAAACTGTGCACTGCATCTCTTCAAACCTTATTATCATTCTTATGCCCCCTACCACTAATGCAGCATCTTGGAAAAAGTTAATATCCCCATTCTAGTTGAACAGGATGTCTCTTCTTGCCAACCTCCAGAATAAACACTATAAAAGTGGAGTTCATCTGCCTGTCCTGTACAGCATCCCACACTGAGCTTTTTCCAGACATCCTATTGAAATAACATGCATTTTTGCAGGCATGTAAATCACCCAGGATAAATAGGTAACAGTTTTGTAACATGGTGTAATTTAGTTTCAGGGTTGATAGATGATAAAAGCACAAGTATTACATCCATCCACTGATGTTTCATTTTAATTAGTTTACTTTTTGTTTTCAGTTGCATGGGGTTTTGGTTGTTTGGGTTGGGTTTTTTTCCTCATAGGTATTCAAGTGATTCCAAAGAATGTTAGCAGAGCATGTAATGGAAACTTGGATTCTAAACTCTCAGGGCCAGACAGGAATAGGAAAGGCAAAGCCACCCATGGCTTTTGACAGATTTATTTTCCTTCATACTTTTGACTTGAAACTGCTTAAGACCTTTCAAAATTAATCAACATAGAGCATGCTTCTGCAGCGAGCAGGGACCTGATACAGCATCCAGGCTCTTACCTACCTTAGAGCTCTGCAATTCCAATTAACCTTTCCAGAAGACAGGATGGTGCACATGCACATAAATTTGATAGTGTTGCCAAGGGTATTTGGTAGGAAATACACTTGTTATGCTGTTAGTTCAAGAAGTGAAGAAGAAGCCAATGCTGGAGACTAACTGTGAGTCTGCTTGGGTCTTCCTGGTTAATTACACAGTTCTGTTAACTTTTGCATTGAAACTTTCTTTTGTTTTAACTTTCAAGACTATACAGTACTACTCATAAAGTGTACACAATGGGTTACACAGCAACCAGAGACCCAAAATCTAGATTTTTCCTGCAGCTGGGAAATGCTGTTTGTGACTTGAACACCTCTTGGGATACAAGGGGGAAGGAGCAGACTATAGTACGAAATCAGTGGCTGTTATCTTCAGCTTGGCGTGCTGCTAATTGTCATAGGTCTTGGCAAGAGCACCAAAAGCATGTTTATGCTGTGAAGACAGTACAGTTTTTCTTTCTTCAAAGCATGTTCTCTGCTTTATTTTATAAGCTCAGTCAACCAAAGAGCCTTTTAGTACTGATGCTTTTTGAGATTTTCGGTTTTAGTTTAGTGTCTGGGGGGAGGTGATAACAGTGGAAGCCCCTATACCTGTCAGTGCACCAGGCTCTTGCTGGGTGTCATAAAATATTACAAGAAATGTACAGTAGAAAAATTCTTGGCAGCCTCCTTGATAGTGACTCTCCATTTTCAAAGTAGGAAAAGCAGACAAACAGAAGTAACTGAACCCCTCTATTTAGAGAAGAGGACTTTATTAGGAGAATGTTCATCCTTTTTGTAGTCTGCCCCTGCTTTCTGGCATAGTTTCTATACTGGTTGTGAATTAATCGAATTACACCACTAACCTTTTGGGCTATCTCATGTTCAGGAAGTGCTGCTTGGATCAGCGTCAGACTGATCCTGAATTGCATTTGAGTAACACTTTAATTTCCTCCTTGGCCTCCATCCAGCTGCCAAGCCTGGACCTTTTGTTTTCTGTGCTTGATGGCAAATTTTGGCTTTACAGGTTTTTTTACATTGCTGCCAAGTTAATTTTAGAACTTCGGTTGCCATGGCTACTGCTAAGTATTTTTTAGTTCTCTACTTATTTGCTCAGTTTGCTGCTTTCCTTTTTAATTTTTTTCCTTTTCTTTTTCTGTGTGTGAAGTTCATGAAGTACTTTTCCTACCCTGCAGAAGACAAAAAGGAGGGCATGCGAGCGGAGAGGCTCTTGCTCTCCAGTCTGACTTAGCTGCTCTTTCGGCAGCAGCAAAGACTTGAAAGCACTGCTCTTGTAATGTGTGTTCAGGATGAGTCCGGGAAGGAAGGCACAGGTAATGCACTCACCTGGATGTACTAAGTGAGATGTGCTGAGACCACTGTTACTTCTGCTGCCTGTCTTGAGGTTTATCTGTGTCTTGCAGGTTAATTGTATAGGCTTATACAACTAAGCGTAGTTTCAAGTCATAGAATCCTAGAGTGGTTTGGGTTGGAAGGGACCTTAAAGCTCATCTAGTTCCACCTACAGGTTTCATCCTGCTGCTTTCCCAGGAATTTTACTTCTTTACTGAGTACCTGTTAAGAAAAGATGTAAACATGTTGTATTACTTTTGCCAGTTCCCATCGGTAAGCTCTGTTTAGTGTGTGTAACACCTCTATTAACAAATCTCTATTCTGTGACTGAAACAGAGAAAGCCAAAGTGGGGCAGAAACACGCTTTGAATGCAGTTGAAAACAAATCCGTGTCTTAGGCGTCCAAGGGAAACATGAGGCTGCGTGGGGAGGGGAGCAAATGGTAACTAAGCATGAAACTCCATGAAGTCTGGATGAGAAATTTAAGAGCTTTTGGGGACTTAGCTGGATGCACTGGAAACTCCTTGCACAAAAAGTAAATAACAGCAGAGGCTCTGCCTGTCTGTATTTGATTTTTGTCATCTTTAACCTTCCAAGCTGCAGCTCTGCTCTTTAGCCAGTCGGAATTTAAATGTGTTGCTACAGTAGCATCTTTGTTGGAGATGGACTGTGACTAGTGCTCATTAAGGCTACAGATGTCTGCTCAGATTATGAATTTCAGAAGCTTTTTCTGTGATGAACTGTGAAATGCCAGGCTTGAGCAGAAGATTAAAAAAGATAAAATAATGGCCCCTCATCCCTGTGTCTGGCAGACTTAATGCAGTTGTTCTCAGCTCTCTCTAAAAACTTTGACTGCGAACAAATTTGCTGCCTCAATGAGATAGCCCTCTGAGCACAACCCGTTGTGTTTCCTTTATCAGTCTTTTCCTGAATTATTCCCAAAGCTTTTTACACTGCAGAAATCTCTAATCCGCAGATAACTAGGGTTTAATAGGCATAAGTGGCAGTGATAAACTGTTTATATATGACACGATTAAGAAACTTATATCTTTATAAGGGGGGTGAGGGGAAGTTTGAAGAATAAATACTCCATGAATTTAAACCTGAAATTGGTGAATTTGCATTTAATAGCAGAACAGGGAGACGTATTTAAACCTGACTGGATAATACCTGCTGCTTCTGGAGAAGATGACTGAATTATCTAGAAATTCAGTTCAGTGACTTCTGTGATGTGTAAACATCTACTGAAAGTTACTAGAGCAGAGCTGAAGAGTTTGTGGCTCTTTCTTCCTAAAACAGTGGTGCATGTCCAGCTAAGATTTTTCAGGTGTTCTCATATCTCCCTCCTGTTGCAGTGTGCTCAAAATGTGTAGAGGTTCATCAGGCAGTCCGATTTAGTGTTGTGGTTTAACCGCAGCTGGCAACTGAGCCCCACATAGTCCCCCTGGTGGGATAGGTGAGAATTGAAAGTGCAAAAGTAAGAAAGCTCATGGGTTGAGATGGAGACAGTTTAAAAGGTAAAGCAAAGGCTGTGCATGCAAGCAAAGCAAGGCAAGGAATTCATTCGCTATTTCCCATCACAGGCAGGTGTTCAGCCATCTCCAGGAAAGCAGGGCTCCATCATGCATGATGGTGACTTGGGAAGACAAATGCCATCACTCCAACTGTCTGCCTCCCTGCCTTCCTCCCTCCCTGCCTCTCTCCCTCTACATGCTGAGCATGACATAGTGTGGAACATCCCTTGGGTCAGTTTGGGACAGCTGTCTCCTCCCAACTCTTTGTGTGCTCCCAAGCCTACTTACTGGTGGGGTGAGGACAGGAAAGGGCTTTGGTTCTTTGTAAGTGCTGCTGAGCAGTAACAGGGACATCCCTGAGTTTTCAACACTGTTCCCAGCACAAATCCAGAACACAGCCCCATACCAGCTACTATGAAGAAAATTAACTCTGTCCTGGCCAAAATGAGCATAGCTAGGTACCCATTGTTCCCTTCCACGTATCTGTAAACTCACCTGGCTTTGTTACCAAGAAGTTGCTCATTTCAACATGATCAAATATATTGTGAGGCAAAGAAAAAACTTGATGTAGAAGTCTCCTGTATGCAAAACTGTCTCATAGTTCTGCTGCTTTTGTTTTAGCTGTGCTATGGAGCAGTTTTCTTGCCCGGAACATTTTGGAAGACTGTTCAGAGCAGTTAATTTCTTCTCCTTGAATGGGAAGTGCTCTCTCTAGGGCTGCAAGCCAAGGTAATGTTACTTTCATCTTTTGCAGATTTAGATTTAAAGCCTTTGCTACAAAAGGTAGGTTAGATGCAGGTGTCTCTTTCTTGGTTTAAACTGCACCACAGAGGAAGTTAAATGTCACTGGACTTCACTTGTAAACATGTTTTGCTAAGGGACCTTAACATTGTATCCTCTTGGCCCAGAAGGCAAGAATAAGGTTGTTACGGTGGTGAAAGAAGACTTTGTTTCAATGAAAGCTGTATCTTCCTAGGCAGAACTCCATCTCAGAGATACGGTGCACTCTGTGTTCCTGTAAAGATATAAAGACTATGCATGTTTAGGGAGCTGGTTTTTTTGCATGGGAAGGGAGTGTTTCCATGAAAAGTATTCAGCACTGCCCAGGGCACAAGAAAGAGCACTTGATTGGTAAAATGGATTTTTTTCATCTTCGCAGGATCATAGAGTCACAGCATAGTTTGGGTTGGAAGGGATGTTAAAGCTCATCCAGTTCCAACCCCCTGCCATGAGCAGGGACACCTTCCACTAGACCGGATTGCTCCAAGCCCCATCTAACCTGGCCTTTAACACTGCCAGGGATGGGGCAGCCACAGCTTCTCTGGGCAACCTGTGCCAGGGCCTCACCACCCTCACAGGGAAGAATTTTTTACTTTTTTATATATATATATATATATATATATATATAGGATATATCTGTACCCCTCAGTGGAGCTCCATGTGGACACACAGAGGCTAGAACTAGCTGAATGGATGGAGATGCTTATTCAGATCCCAAAAGCAATATTACTATGTTGGCAGATTCAAAGGCTGCACAAGATTGCATTATTCAGAACAGCGTCTTCATGGGGCTCTAGTGGTTTGGAGATCTCTACACAGACCTGTGGTCCCTAGTGTAGGCATGCCTTTTAGGTTGATCTTGTTCTCAGAGATACATTGAACTATGTGGGAATGCAAGCAGCAGATCTAAAACCCTGAGAAGGGCTAGAGTTATATTGGCAAAGAAATGATGTTTCATTGGGTGCAGTAATCCCAAAGCTCCAAATCAGCATGTTAGTTTCAAATTTACCTAAAATCTTTGCAAGATATGTGGGTTGTTGCATGAAAAGAACCAGATAAAATAGATGTTTTGTTTCAGACTGTCCTAAAGCTGGCCATCAGAACCCATCTGACTTTTGATCAGGTATTTTCTTCTTCAGCATTCTGGTTAATCTGTTTGGATTTATGTAAGTTTTTTGTGCGGGATCTCAAAGATGCTTTCCTATACAGATGGATAACCTTAAAAGTGTTGGAAGTATGTTGACATGTAATTCACTCTTCTCATTTTTCTTTCCTTTTAATAAAAAGGAGTTTATAAAGAGGAGAGATGGTGCTGCTTTGGAATGATCCCATGGTAACTAATTAAGTCTCATCAGGTGTGCATAGGCAGCCTGTTCTGAGTCTTATGCCAATGCGCTGTAACCAGTGAGCTAAGATGAAAGAAAGTCCTGGGGTATTTTATTGGCATGTTATAATATATTTACCTTCCTTGCAGTGAAGAATTGCAGGTATTGTATGCATCAGTTCTTGCAAATAAACTTGTTGATGTTCACATAAAAGTGATCTGCTCTGGGATAGCCCTTGTCCATGATATGAATTTGCTTCTCCGGTGGTAAATTTAGGGAGTGTATTAAAGAAGCCACTGCAATATGTGATGGCTGTAATTAAAATTACTAATGCATGTAAATTCCTTTTCTCCTTTCTGCTTTGATTTACATTCTTCATGCAGACTTTGCTCACTTTGAGTGAGCCAGAGACCTCCGGTTGACTGGTAAACAATGATTTTAGCCATCTCTCTAGCACAGTTGCACAGGGAAATAAATTTAGTAAGGATCCTTGCTGAGATGTGTGACCTTAGGTATCAAGAAATCTGCATGTCTTGCTGACCTGCACAGCTCTGGTTGTAATGGCATCATCAATAAAACAGAACTGTTCAAGAGTGGTGGATTTTGTAGTTAGTACCAGGACCAATAACCATAGAATCACAGACCGGTTTGAGTTAGAAGGGACCTTAAAGCTCACCCAATTCCAACCGCTCTGCCATGGGCAGGGACACCTTCCACTAGATCAGGTTGCTCAAAGCCCCGTCCAGCCTGGCCTTTAACACTGCCAGGGATGAGGCAGCCACAGCTTCTCTGGGCAACCTGTGCCAGTGCCTTAACCACCCTCACAGGGAAGAAATCATGTTCCTTTAGTTCCTTTCCTTACAAAGAAAGTGCAGTCTTTCTTTCCCATCTCATTCCTTCTCACTGAAGTACCTAGGACTTAAATAGAGATGTTTAAAGGATTAGCTATTTTATTTTGTGTTACCTTACCTGACTAATCCATAAATTATTTTTAGGGTTGCTGGAAAATAGGGTTTGGTGTTTAACCATGCAAGTGAACTACCAAAATAAAATACTTAGAGAAATACCCGAAGCATCTTAATGCAGTACAGTGGGTGCTTGAGGAAAGCTCTTCTATTATGCTGGATACAATCAGTATATATTTCATTATTTTGTTGCTAGAGGAATTTGTAAGTGGCTCAGTGGCAATTCTGAGTGATCAAAAAGTGGGTTTAGTTGATAGGTGAAAGAAAGAAAAATAATGTGTCAAGATTTACTGTCCAGCCCTCTGCAGTAGGAAATGAAGAATTTGGATGGATAATCCTCTTATTGTATGGATGTGAGAAGTCTGGGGGTTGGGTTTCTTTTGGTTGTATTTGACTCCGTTTCTCCATTTTTCTAGGGATAGATGAATGTCTTGTCAGAAAAGTACTTTTCTTTTTGAGTCTACAAGGAGTTACAGCATGCACACAAATAAAAATTCTCCCCCCAAAAAAGAAAATGGTACTCAAAGGCTGTATGATCTTGTGAACATGGGGCTGGAAGGCTGGAATGGAGCCGGGAGAACGTGGTTCTGTGGTGCTGGCTCTGAACTTAAATGCAGCAGAGTCACATCAGTGTGTTTATGCCATTTTGCTTCTCTGAGCCTCTTTCCTCCTTTGCGTTTGTTGCCTTTTACCGTGTTTTCTTCTAAGATTTGCGTGTAATTCAGAATCCATTCAGATGTTTTACAGTCATTATTCCATTACTTTTTGCTTCTCTGGGCCCAGAGCCCAGGCAGGAATTCCTTCTCCTGTATGGTGACTGAAAAAATCCAGCTCTTCCACCTTGGATTTCTAGGGTGCTGTGCCAGGTACAGCTAGTTTATGTGCTTATGCCTCAGACCTGGGTGTCTTACCTCTGTAAACAAGAAGGTTATGACTGATAGGTAAGGATGGGGGAGATATTCCCATGATACAGTGCACATGCTTCCTACTACAGCATGTGATTTTTTTTGTCTTTCTTAGATGGTCTCGCACTGGTAGTTTATATGCTGGCATTAACTGTGAATGAGGATGGACTGAGTGACAATTCTGTGCCAATCGCTGATTTGCCTGCGTATGCTTTTTATAACATAATTTTCCACAATACAAAGAAAAACTGAAAACTTTTTTTCTCACACCGTAATAGCAGAAAACAGCGTAGGTTAGAAGGAGTTTTATACTGAAACACATCTCAGACTTCCTTTACCTTTTGTCTTGTAGAGGCAGGCAGTGGCCAAGATTATGTGACCTCAGAAAACCAGCTGCTCTACTACCCTAGCATTACCTACGCTATCATTGGCAGCTCTGTCATTTTCGTTCTTGTGGTGGCCTTTCTTGCCTTGGTCCTGCATCACCAAAGGAAACGCAACAATCTTATGACCTTGCCAGTGCATCGACTGCAGCACCCTGTCCTGCTGTCCCGGCTGGTGGTGCTTGATCACCCACACCACTGCAGTGTCACCTACAACGTTAACAATGGGATCCAGTACATGTCTAGCCAGGCCTACCACAGGCCAGTGGACCTGGACTCTCCACCATCCTATTCGGAGGCTGTGCTCGACCAAAGGTATGTGCAGGAGCTAATTCTGTGCTCACCAAAGTTTCACACTACTGGAAGTAGCTCTGTTAGTCTGTGCTTTTGCTCCCTTTATTGAGAGCAGCCCTGAGGAAAAGTAGGGTTTTGCTTGATGAGAAGCTCGCCATGACCAAGCAGTGTGCACTTGCAGTCCAGAAAGCAACCGTGTCCTGGGCTGCATCACAAGGAGCATGACCAAAAGGTTGAGGGAGGGGATTCTCCCCCTCTACCCCTCTCTACCTCTACAGGGTGGTGAGAACCACCCTGCAGTCCTGTGTCCAGCTCTGGGGCAACAACACAAGAAGGATGTGGAGTTGTTGGAGAAAGTCCAAAAGAGTCCAAGGGCTGGAGCACTTCTGCTGTGGAGACAGCTGAAAGGTGACTTGTTCAGCCTGGACAAGAGAAAGGCTCTAGGTAGACCTTAGAGCAGCTTTCAGTGCCTAAAAGGGTCACAAGAAATCTGCAGAGGGGCTTTTGACAAAGGCACGTAGCGATAGGAAAAGGGGGAATGGCTTTGAGCTGACAGAGGGGAGAATGTGAGGGTGGTGAGGCCCTGGCACAGGTTGTCCAGAGACGCTGTGGCTGCCTCATCCCTGGCAGTGTTCAAGGCCAGGGTGGATGGGGCTTGGAGCAACCTGGTCTAGTGGAAGGTGTCCCTGCCCATGGCAGGGGGGGTTGAAACTTCCAAGTCAAACTATTCTGTGATTCAATGATTTATCCTTATTGCTTTTGACAGAATTTCAGCACTGCATTTCCGTCACATGAATAGGGCCAGATCTGGGCAAATTTGAGCTGCTCCTGAATATGAAAAATACCTGGTCCTCGGGTCCCCTTACTATTATGGGTATTAAAGGGGTTTTAGGCAAACTTAAGTTTGCCTCTAGAGAGATTTTGAGGGTGACAGGAGAATGCAAAGGAATGTATCACTTGTCTAGTAGTGTCTTGTGCTAGTAGTGTCTTGTGCTAGTCTGGAACCAAACCATGAAAATTAACTTTGGAGTTTTGCCAAAATAACCAAAACCCAAGCAGTTACTCCCATCATATGTGATAAGTATATAAAGGTGAGAGGTCTTCAGTTCTTGCATAAAGAAATTGTGGAGTCCATCTGCCCTTCACTACTTTACCAATAGAGGAAAAGGGCAGGACTCTGAACTGAAAAAAAATGTTCTCATTTTAAATAGCTGAAAGTGCTTTGAGCTTTCGTGAGTGAGTACAGTTTGGGTTATGATATTTTTGCAGTTTGACACTGGTTTTATTTGTACAATTAACCTTCATTTTAACCTCTGTCTGTAGAGTCATTCCAAACAAAACTCCTAGACTGACATCCTCTGTACATAAAAAGGGCATGGTATGAACTTTCATGATCCAGATTGTTCACTGTCACCCTGTTGGTATTTTTTTAGTATGAACTCTGGGATCTGAAAATGATAGTGTGGTCCTATTCTTTGCATTTGGCAGCAGCTTCCATGTCTTAATGTTGATATTCATAACAATGCTATCTTTCCATAAGTAAGGGTAACTAAATGAGCAGCTGGCCAGACTGTAGTCACTTCTCACCTGGGCTGAAACAAGTTAGCAATTTAATAGCTAATTGCTCCCAGTTTAGTTTTCAATCTACTAAACCCTTTAGACCCTTCACTTGTTTCCTGTCAGAACCAAAAAAACCCCAGTTTTCATGAATCCAGTACTCATCTTGTCTATGCCTACTTAGCAGTTGCTCTGCATGTGATATCATGACAGCAAAAGTGATCTGTCATGTGGAGAATTCAGCTCATTATTTATTTGTAGGCCATAAGCCATTAATCTCTGTCACTCAGTGGAAGTTTCCTCAGAGCTTTCTTGTGTTCACATCATTACAGGTGTGAATGCACTACTTGTCTTATTTCTTTTGAAGCGCTTTCTCTGGTTGTGTAAATGTTTGTAGGGAAAATTCTTGCTTCTTGCAGCAGTCTTTGAGGGTAAGATGAGATTTGTTGGAAGTGCATAGCCATGAAACTTTGAGAGTAGAGTGTTAGGCAGAATGTAATTAGCTGTATTGTATCTTGGCCAGAAACCTTGGTGCCCAGTGGTGGTGTGAATGTTTCGGAATGACATGTATGAATTAGTCAGGTCTGTTTGAGGTTTCCTGATGAGAGTCATCTTGGAAAAGCTAAGAAATCCTGTTTGGTTTTTTCATAATTGAAAAACTGTACCACCATCCATACCACTGTTTTCAGTAACCTCTTACTGTGTTGTGTGTCTTACAGCAGACCACCTTGGTTTGACCTTCCTCCACCGCCTTATTGTTCTGAATCTGAATCCCCTAATCAGCCAGATCTTCCTCCTTACCGATCTCGAACAGGAAGCTTGGCGAGCACAGACACCCCCATGGCAGGAAGCCCTCTGGGAACAGCTGGCAGTTGGACAAGGGACATCCATGACAGTATGGATGGCCACAGAACACTTCTTGAGAGGACAGCAGATCAAAATGATTCTCTGATCAACTACACTGCTGAAAGAGAAATGTAAATGCTTCAGTATTTGTGATGGGCAGGAAGGCATTTACCTTTTCAAGTCTGTATGGGTTAATCTGCTGTGGCTAATAGGTTTCAGGGGGACATCTGCCTGAATGATGACTTGATTTGAATCCACACTAAGTTAATTTTTTAATTGAGCATTTTGGACTCATCAGAGACAGGGCTGTAAGAGCTAAACGTCACGTCAACTCTCCACAATATTTCAGCAAGCAAGTTTTGGTTCCGACTAGTAAGAGAAACATCAGTTCTGTGTCAAAGAACTGATGTGATGTCCGTCTTGGACTATTAACTGTGTATGAATGTACATATGTGCTTGTATAATATATAGAGATGTTGCACACACACACTTTGCCAGAAGGACTCTTGTTTTCAGACTGCCTCCCATCCTATTGACATGTGAACTGTTTCTTCTTACTGCCTGGTGCCAACTGGTGGTCCTTGAAGCACATGAGATGCAGTCTGGAGGTCCGGTGCCCAATGCTAGCCCACTAGCAGTGCTCGAATTGCAGAAAATATCCTACTTGACCCTTCTCTTCATGACCTGGAACATTCCTACTGTGAATGTAATTGTCAGCGTTTAAGCTCATGAGGATACAACAAATCTCTGACTGAGCAGGTTGGGTTTTTTCCCAAATGCTAATACCTAGGCTGAATTCATAGGTTTTCTTAAGGTTGGCTTATCTGTCAAACTTCAAGGTTGAGTACAGTAGCACTGAAGCTTCTCAACAAAGCAGCACAAGACTTCTTTTCAAAAGTGAAAAAAGCAACATTACTTCATATGTTCCATCTTAAAAAAAAGAAACAAACCCAACGAACAACCCAAACAAAACCAACCAAAAAAATCCCCACACCAAGAAAAAAAAACCAAAAAGCTAACCAACCCCATGCGCCCCCCCAGCTCTTGCAGTTAAATCTTGAACACCAAAATCAGCCCAAGGCAAAAACTCATTATGGAAAGCTTTAATGGGAATGACTAGTATGTTGTATTTGTAAAATAACTGAAAGCAGGTCATGTGGTATTGGGCTTGTCAGCCCTGTCTGCAGCATGTATACATGTTTCATTCTATATGTATGTAAGTAGTGTATTGCACAGATTTAGTTCTACTGCACCACTAGAACCTTAAAATGTCAAAATTTCACCATTATTCATGTTCATTTGGTTGAAAACCAGAAGTATTTGTGCCTGTTTTGTCCTAACTCTTGTAATGGTCTCCTGTGAAGTGTGTTTCAGTGCACAGTGTTGAACTACTTGGGTGAAAGTATCTAAGACGTGACGGTAGCAAGAGGGGTAGGTAAGCTGTGCATTTAAATGCCACTGTAGTGCTATGTACAGAAAACTATGCTTAATTTACAGAAAACAATGCAGCATTTTCCTCTTGTCCAGAGGGAAATTGGCCTTGAAAAATTATTTATACTTAACGTATCGGACACATTTCCCACTTCTCCTTCAATTTAATGAACAGTGCCATTAAACAGACTTTGCTGTCTGTTGGAAATGAAGGAAGCTGACTGCCCACACCTCCTGCTTTCTTCTTCACCATCTTTCTAAGGTAACTTCTTTTGGCCAAAGGTTATATGCTCAGAACACAAGAATTTTTGAGCTTGAGTGTAAGTAGGGGAACGACTCGAGTCTCGGTTCTCACACATGGACCTGAATTTCTTTTCTGTGGAGTGTTTTAGGTTTGTTGTTTTGGTTTGTTTGTTTGTTTGTTTGTTTTCTTTATAATTTCCAGCTCTGGAGTCTGCTGCCATGGTATGGAAGAGGCAGGGGCCAGGCATGTTTACAAGCAATAGGTCATGCCACGGCTGAGATGACATGGTGAGGAGTGCTGGAGAATTCTAATGCTGATGGGCTTCACTGCCTTTGGAAGCAGATTAAGGGCAGCCTTTCATTACAGGCTTGCTGGGAACTCAAGCAATATAATTACACTGCCCTTCACAAACCAGGACTTGGCTAATTAATGAATCCGATTTAATAGGCTGACTGTTGTGATTGTCACATAGCAGTTATTCTTTATTATACAGGTATGTTAAACTTGGGTACATAGCTGGGTTAATAGTAAAGGTGGGTAGAGGGGTGTCTCCCGTGAGCACTGGGCCCTGCTGTCCTCTCTTGCTTTTGTTAAAAGTTCTGCTCAAGCCTCTGTAAGAGAGCTATGTAATGCTGTATCAGAATTAGCCTTCATGTTCTTCTGTTGCAGTTTTAAAAACATTATATTGGGCTGTAAAACATACTGTTGAAGAGCTTGGAGTAGCTGCACTGGCATTAACGACCTTTTTAATTTTAAAGTTACCTCAGGCTGTATTAGTGAAACTAAATCATTGTGTCCTGTGTAACTTACATGGCATGTCTCCCTCATGCAGGCCTTCCGTGGGGGACTGCATTTCACCATGTGCATTCTAAGACACCGGGGTGTGTGAAAACCAAATATTGTTTGCCTATGGGATCTGAAAAACGTTGCCTTGCTTTACTAAGAAGTAGGAAAAGAATGGACGTAGCCTGCTTCTTCTGCCTTCTGTGTCAGGCACTGTTATATATGTACATATATATATATAGAGAGAGAGAGATATGTATAAAAATAATACTCTTTCAGGTTGTATATATTCACATAATTTTGCATTAAGATAATCCATTTGGACCTTATAAAAAAGAAAAAGAAGGAAAAAACATTCTAAATGGTGTTATGTTTTCCCTTCCAGTTAAGGGTATATTTATCTTTGCATAGGAATCGTCTAGTTTTTGAGAACACGAGTTACAAAGGGAGATTGTGCCTTCCTGATTGAATGTTGATAAAGGAGGCTGTTAACCACATTTCTGGCTGTTGTTACATATCATTGTCTAGAGGCCCAAAAAGAGAAGTAAGTCGTGTCTTCCTATGTTATTACTTATGGGGACCGCTGAACTTTGAGGAGCAGAGAGCTTCAGTATCTTGTTCCTAAAAGTCATGCTAAAACTTTTAAGGAGGATTTTCATCTTTCTCCCGTTTGCTGGTTTGTAGAACAGATTTGCTATCTGGTATCTTCAGAAATTGCTGTAATATCACACAGAAATTGTTTATAACATGTCACTTCTAGTAGTGTTAATACAGCGTTATACTGCATTATTCAGTGGCATCTTTGGGAAGGCGTGATAGCAACAACCATACTGGTGAAGTGAAATATTTCATTGAAAATCCACAGCTTGTAAAGCTGAAGTTAAATGTTCATGAAATACCATGTGGTAGAATTTCATTTCTGTAGCTGGTAAAATTGGAATTGATCATTCTATTGTTTGCAGTTCCTCTTAGCCATTTAATTTGAGGTCAGTCCTCCAGGAGCCTTCCTTTATACATAATATTTAAACAAATGGATGCTATTTCAAAGACCTATTCTCACAAAAGTAAAGCTGATTAAAGTTTTCTTCCAGATTCAAATTCTCTTTCCGCATGTGTATTGAATGGTGACCACTGCAATGAGTCACTTTCTTCAGCACAGGTATTAATATAATTGATTCCAAAAAAAACATTGAATCACAGACTGGTTTGGGTTGGAAGGGACCATAAAGCTCATCCAGTTCCAACCTCCTGCCATGGGCAGGGTCACCTTCCGCTAGACCAGGTTGCTCAAAGCCCCATCCAGCCTGGCCTTGAACACCACCAAGGATGTGTAATAAGCCAGTAAGATTTGGGTTATATAAAAATGAACAAATAAATAAATTTCAGGAGTTTTGAGTGTCTGTAACCTCTGCTGAAGTCAGTGGTGTGCATTTAAAATTAGGCTGTTAGTGAATCTGCTTGATAACAGTCTAAAGTCCCTTGTAAGGTAAATTACAGTTTACCTTTCTGGTATTGTGCTAATGGAAAACTGGCAGTAATGCTTTTTAAAGAGACCCTGTGAATAATTTTCTTGACTCTTGTCTACAGCGACATACCTGACAACACTGACTGCACGGTGATTTTTAAGTAACTGCATTTATTCTTCCTCTCCTTTTAAGTCAAATCAGTTTTATTTACACCACTTCACTTTGATACAGCTAATACGGCCCCTTGTGATAGATTTAGAAGCTAGGAGGAAAGAGATGATGACTCTCATTTTAATTAATGCTGCAGCTTGTTAATCTTGTGTGCTTTACTTTTTAGACATCTTAGGAAGACAAATGTTTTTAGTAGATAAGAAAAACTATTAATGATGAAAAGGATAGTGGGACACTGATTCTTAATTTCATTTTTAATGAATATTTAAAATTGTATAAATGAAGAATTTAATGCTATATTTGCGATGTGGTGACCGGATGACAAATACTGTTTTTAACTGTGGCTCATTGGAAGCTTCTTTGCATATAATGCCTGGAACTAAAATAGTAAGACAAGTGCTCTTCTTGCAGTTCATACTAGGTGTGACATATTTTTCATTAACACAAGGCTATATTGCACTTGTGGACTAAAATATGGAGTGCAGAAAGAATGACAGCGCTGTGCTGGATTCTGCCTGAATGTATCCCAGAACAGGGCTGTGGCCTTCATTGTCTTTTTTTTTTTCTCCCTGATTTTGGAGGGTTTTTGTCAACTTGAAATAGACACGTTGGAACCCAACCCCCAGCCTTTTCTTAAACTTTTGTAAACTGGAAATCTTCACAAATGTATTCTGTATTCCTCAATAAAATTGGTGTTTTAATACTGTTCACAAGTGAGGATGTCCCCTGTCTCATGAAGTCTTGGTTGTTGAGTTTTATAGCCTCCTATATGAAGGTTCTTCCAACTTCTTTTTGCATTCAGTGTTAAGTTTTGTTAAATCTTGTGTGTGTTTTTAAAAGTATTTTTAAAAGGAAATGAATTTGGAAACCCACATTTACCTGTGTGTATTAAAATATCCTGATACGTCTCCATATTTATACCAACGAAATTGCATGATTTCATACTATCTCATTCTCATTTTGACATTCTGTTTGTCCTATCAAAGACAAGGCATCTGAAAGGATTCGTGTTTTGTTGTTTGCGTTGTTGCAAAGGTCGACAGGCTTCAGCAGAGATTCATAGAATTACAGACTGATTTGGGTTAGAAGGGCCCTTTGAGATCACCCAGTTGGAACTCGCTGCCATGGGCAGGAACACCTTCCACTAGACCAGGTTGCTCCAAGCCCCATCCAGCCTGGTGTTTGAACACTTCCTTAATTTTTGCTTCTTAAAAATCAAACAAGTTTATTTCAGCAGTGATTTCTGATGGCAGCAACTTCCCTTGCTGGTTTGCAATCAATCTCCTAATCATTCAGCCTCAGTTAGCTATTGGTGAGTAAGTAAGGAACTTTTCACTTTTGGGGAGCTCCGGTCCAAAACAATGTGCTGTTACTAATTGAAGTAAAAGCATCTCCATGTGGAAATTCACAGCTCTCTGCTTTTCAAAGCAACAGTGAGGGTACGCATATTGCATAAAGCTGGGTTGATTTCTCTAGGGAATTAACTTCTGTTTATCTGCTGAACATACTGTGAATAGAAAAACCAGAATGTGATCCTCTGCTTCCCAAAATCCCAACAGCATTCCCAACAGCTTTTACTTAGAGGACCACTGCAGATGAAAAGGTTGAACAGTCTTGTGGCTGATCCAGCCCTTGGTATTTCTGTGGGAATGGGCACAATGTAGTTCCATGGTGCTGTTGCTTTGGTGGGGGATACCATGCAGAAGACTCCTTTCCACTGGAACTGATTTGAGACCATCACTTCCTATCTGCTGCCCAACAGCCACTAAATCAGTAAGTACTCTTTTGTTACTTTTTTTTTTTTTGTGCTTTCACCTAACCTTAATCCCTACCAGTTACCCTGAGGTAAAAATTTTATGTCTCATTACTTGATACCACAACCTGAAACTCCTTCAGATTTAAACTATGGTCATTTGTCAGCAGAAAAAATATTGTGTAAGCACAGTAGGAACAATAATTCTTGACCCAAACCAGCTCAATTCTAGAGGAGCATCCTTGTAGCTTCTATTTGATTGAATCAATCAATCACAGAATGATCGTAGAATGGTTTGGGTTGGAAGGGACGTCAAAGATCATCTAGTTTCATCCCCCTAGCATGGGCAGGGACAGTGGTCTATTGCATTTTTTTAGAATGCTATTTCCTTGACAAATGCAAGTTATGTTGCAGCACAGTGATGAAGTAGTATGATTTTCCATCCTCCTGACCACTGGGTAGTACTGTCTTTTCCATCTACTTGTAATCTTTTAAATCCATTCAATTTAATAAAAGATTTTTGCAGATTTAAGGAAAAATGAAGAAGTAAGTCTGGACCTGCAGGGAGCTGTTTCAAGTTCTCTTTTTTTTTTTTTGCAAAAATTCGGGCAGTGATGGAAACACAAACAATTCTTCTAACCTCTGGGTACTTGTTTACCTTATTTGTACTTGCAGACTTATTGAAACAGTTATTCCATGTAGCTTTTTGTGTGGAGGAGGACTCTGTCTAGAGCAAGTTTCCAGGCTGGGACTTCACCTAGGAGCAGGTATTTCTGTAGGTTTCTACAGGTTAACAAATAGGTGGAGTCTGAATGTCTCCCAGAAGGGAGCGAGGGTGTATTGGAAATGGCTTGCCGTAAATAATGCTGGTTTAAAGATGCAAACAGCAGTTGCAGTGGGTGGAGGGTAGGGGTGCAGATTCCTACAGGAACACCCTGTCAGATCGCCAGCTCCAGTATTTTTGCTTTATGCAATTGGGAAAGAAGTGGGAGGGAGAAAAGTAATTTTGACCCTGAGTGTGTAGGTAGCGCAAAGTAATACAGAGAACTACAGAGAGGAGAGAGAGACCTGTGTGCCTTTTACGCTGGCGTTTGAAAAATGAGCTCAAGATGGTGCTTTGAAGGGTGGTTTGGTACTATTATTTGGAAAAAAACAGTCCCCACTTTCTTTTCTTGGTGTCGGTATCATGGGCGAGATGAGGAATGTGTGGGGGAGAGCGTGGCTTCACGTTATTTTTGGACTTTTATTTTCCTTTGAAAATCTAGGTGAAGTTAATTATGGAATGACAGCGGTGTCTGATCTGAAGCCGGCACTTTCATCTCACCTCCTGCTTTTAAAATAGCTGTGCTCTTATCTCTGCTCTGAGGAAAGGGGTGCAGAGGGAGGGCACCCCTGTGCTCTCGCAGGCTGCTGTCACCAGATGAATGAAGTGCCTTGTGAGATCCGAGGCAGGTACAGACTGCCAGCAAAGATGTTAAATGCCTGACACTGTGCTGATAGCAGTTTTGTATATTATTATTAATCTGCTAAAGTGAGCAAAGGAGCTCTATTTCTAGCATGGCCTAGCTGCAGCGTAGAGAAGCACCTAGTGTGTGCAGCAAGGTGGGCTTTGGGTGGGTGCTTCAGCTCTGGGGCCCCCAACACAGGAGACACGTGGAGCTGTTCAAGGGAGTCCAGTGGAGGCCACAGAGATGCTCCAAGGGCTGGAGCAGCTCTGCTATGGAGACAGGCTGAGAGAGCTGGTGACGAGGCACTGGCACAGGTTGCCCAGAGAAGCTATGGCTGCCCTATCCCTGGCAGTGTTCAAGGCCAGGCTGGACAGAGTTTGAAGCAATCGGGTCTAGTGGAAGGTGTTCCTGTCCACAGCAGGGTGTTGGAACTGAATGAGCTTTAAGGTTCCAGCCCACTCAAGCTGTTCTGTGATTGAGTTTTATTTTTCAGGTCACTGTGGCTAGGTCCATGTGAGGGGATACCTTGGGTTGCTAGATATGCTCAAAATGAGGGTTTGGGGCTCTAGCCCTCTTCCAGTCGTGCATGGCATCCCCTGGAGTAAGTCTGTCTGAAGCCCCTAAGCCACATCATGAGATCCAAGCATCCCCTTAAACAGAGGCAGCATAGTTGTTCTTTACCAAATGTGACAAGTCCAAAGACAAAGCAGGGGCTGGGGGGGGGATTGTGGCATAAGGGGAAGGGAGGGTTAAGAAGGTGAAATGCAATGTCATCTGGAAATGAGCTTGTGGTGTACTCTTTCGAGAGTGCCTGACTTCGCATCATCAGCCAAGCAGTGGCCTACGACAGATCCCTGAGGCTATGTGGGGGCTATCCCCCACCACTCTCAGCTGGTAGGAAAATGCCAGCAGGTTGGTCTGCCCTTATCTTTGTTCAGTGTGAGAGTTTATTAAGAGTTTATTTGTGCCCATAGTTAGATCTCTTCTGTCAGCTTTATCTTACATGTCCCTTTAGGGCAGGTGCTGGTGCTTCTGTGCATGTTCAGTCTGTGGACTTCCTTCTGCCCTTCCTTTCTCCTCAGCTTACGTGACTGCTTTACCATGCCCTGCTGAGTGAAGGTAATTCACGCAATTAAAGGCCATCTCTGAACTTTTCTGGGGTATTTTGATAGCCCAACTTCTGCCAATGTGTTTTATCACAATTCGGGATAAGGCTGTCTTGTATGGGCTTTGTACCCCCTATTATGGTGGTTTTTAGATTAATGGAATCTTTTAGTTTGGAAAAGACCCTTAAAATCATTAACCGACCATTAATCTAAAACTGCCAACTCCATCACTAAACCACGTCCCTAAGTGTCACGTTTCCAAGTCTTTTAAATGCCTCCAAGGATGGTGATTCCACCACTTTGTGGGCAGCCTGTTTCAATGCTTGACAACCCTTTTGGTAAAGAAATTTTTCTTGATATCCAGTCTAAACCTCTCCTGGCACAGCTTGAGATTGTTTCCTCATTTTTCAGTCATATTTTCAGTCAGCAGCCCATGCAGATACAAGTGGTAGCATACTTCTCTACAAGCAGGACCCCGGACCCGAGCACATTAGCAGCCCATTAGTTACGATGTGTTTGTGGTTTTGAAGTGTCTTGTTTTGTTTCCAGTCAGGTATTAGACCTCAGCTGTAGTCTGGTGAGTCTAGGAGTGACAGCTTAAGGAAGCACCTTTCAAATCCAGGAGCTAAACCAGTAAAACATCTGGGATGGTTACTGCTTGAGTGAACAGCCCAGTGAAGAAACAAATCACTGCATGTGACCCTTCATGCTCATTGTCTGCCTGATCTCCATTTTCCCACTGCAGCCAAGGTACCCTCATCACCCAAAAATCAAATGCAATGCAGTACAATAATACAGTGCAAGAGTCTCCTTTTTCTTCTCCAGCTGGGCTTATTTTCCATCCTGTGCTACAGAACAAGGGGGCAAGTAGCCACCAAGCGGAATTCAACGCTCCTGCTCTTGTTCAGCAAGAAATTATTTGGTGAGTTGCCATTGTGTCCCAACAACCTTGCACTCCCTGGTAGATAGGTGAAAAATGTCTTCCATGTGGCACTGGCACTCTGGGTGGCAAACACTCCCCTTTTTATGTCTGTTTATTTTAAGGTGGTCTAGATAAGCAGTGTGGCAGCCCTTTCATTAATCAGATGTGTTGCTGGCCTGTGACCTGCTAAGCCTAGAACCATTTCTGTCAGATTTAACCCTCTCGAAGGCAGAGTAGAACGGGCCAGTGGTTCTGGGGGGACTGGGGTTGTGTCTAGTCACATCACATTTCTTTGCTGAGGGCCATGCACTCAGATAAATAAGCGAACCCATGGAGCATTAGCTTGATCATTTAACAGCCTCTCTTTCAAATGCATGAAGCATTTAGTTCTTGTTAGTCTGCAATTAAACCAGTGACTCACAGTTAAAGGTAAAAGAGAAGAAGGAAGTATCAAGACAGCTTTCAGACAAGCTTCTGAAAATTGCCAAAGAGCAGCACTTTATCATTTTCCAATTGCTTAATGTTAGTTCCAAGGCATTTAATTTTTGAGTGTTGAATGCCCTCTTAAATACACCCTGCCCCCCAAGTGAGACTGCTAATGAAACAAACAGATGGTGATTTGAATAGAGTAAAAGGACATAATAAAGATGTGCTTTGAAATAGCCAGACAGAGCAAATTAAACAGAAGACTGGGGGAAAGATTGATGGAAAACCGAGAACAAACCACCTCAGTATTTACTTCAGTCACCAAATGGCCCAGCATATGAGTGGAAAGCTGTTTAATGATCTTCCATAATCTGATATAAAATTTGGGGGTTCTTTTACTATGCTGAAAGTGCTGGGGTGATAAAAACAGGACTGTAGCCTTGATGGAGCACCAGGGCCAGTTGCATGGATCTGTCTGTGCATTTTGCTGCTGTCCCTGGGGCTGTGTGTGTCAGCAAGGATGTCGGTTTGCTTTCTGTTTTAAGCAATGCCTGCAGAAAAAAATACAACTTTTTGTTGTTGTTGCTTGCCACTTTCCCAAACTAATGCAGTTTCAAATGCTGTGCCAGAGAGTTTGGAAGTCCTGAGGCAAAAGTCAAAACTGGCCCTCTTAATACCAGACTATTGTGGTAAGCTTGAGTATCTTCTCCCTGGGTGGGGAAGGGGACTGCGGAAGGATGGCCCCTGGGTGGGTGCCTCATCACTCCCCTCTTTTAACTCCCACTGCACTGTATCTGGGCTGCCCTGTGTTCTATGATGCTGGCTGGTGCTGCTGGTTGGCCTTTCAGTGGTTCTTTCTCTCTGGTGATCTCAGGCTGATTTACAAACACTGAGTTAAGCTTTATAAGATGCTGTGAGGAGAAAGAATGACAAAACAACAGATGATTTACTTATTTCAAGTCCAAAGAAAAATAAGTAGTGAAATCTGGCCCAAGACTGCAGCTGAGGAAAAACCTAATCTGATTAAAAAAAAACAACAACCCAAACAACAACAACAACAAACTCAACTGATTTATTCTTTTTTTAATACAATTCTTCCCTGTGAGGGTGGTGAGGCCCTGGCACAGTTTCCCAGCGAAGCTGTGGCTGCCCCATCCCTGGCAGTGTTCAAGGCCAGGTTGGATGGGGCTTGAAGAAACCTGGTCTAGTAGAAGGTGTCCCTGCCCATGGCAGGGGGTTGGAACTGGATGAGCTTTAAGGTCCCTTCCAACTCAAACCATTCTATGATTCTATACAGGCAGCAGTTTGCATATGAGAGAAGGAATGCAGATGTGGTACGGGGGCAGCCATCGACCCTTGCAAAGTGGTGTAACAAACGGGTGATGAAGGATAAGAAATAAACCTCAAAGGATCTTTACATCAAAAGCAGAGAGAGAAGCTGCAATTAACCTGGTCAGATGTGGGAAATTTGGCATGGGAGAGAACCAGCATCAGAATTTGTACTGATGTCCTCCTGTCCAGACCCTATCAATCTTGCCAGGGAATCTGACAGGTGAAAAAAGTCAAAGAGCTGCCAAGGGATTTTGAAATCAAAGGGCTTTGAAAGCTGGATCAGAGAATGGAGCTCAGTTTTCCCATGTGCTTTGAATTTATTGTTGCTAATGAGGAAGCAATCTCTGGTCTGAGTGAACATGCTGGACCAGAGGGGTCACTTCAGATTTCCCTCGCATTCAGGAGAGGGATATCAGGAGGCTTTCTCTAAGTTAACCCTTTCACTGTCAAGCATGTACACATGAGCAATTCGGAGTAAGATGGCATGTAGAGGGAAATGTTGGCTCCTTTCAGGCAGATGGAATCTTAGAGACCTTAGAGCAGCTTCCAGTGCCTAAAGGAGCTGACAGGAAATCTGGAGTGGGGCTCTTGACAAGGGCCTGTAGGGACAGGACAAGGGGGAAGGGCTTTAACCTGACAAAGGGGAGATTTACATGAGATATGAGGAAGAAGCTTTTCCCTGTGAGGGTGGTGAGGCCCTGGCACAGGTTGCCCAGAGAAGCTGTGGCTGCCCCATCCCTGGCAGTGTTCAAGGCCAGGTTGGATGAGGCTTTGAGCAACCTGGTCTAGTGGAAGGTGTCCCTGCCCGTGGCAGGGGGTTGGAACTGGATGAGCTTTAAGGTCCCTTCCAACCCAAACCATTCTGTGATTCTATAAACTTCTTTGTGGACCAACCCTAATAAAGGACTACACCTGAGCATAGCTGGTTTACTGCAGGCATTTCTCTGTCAGGTGTGGGATGTCCAAACTTCACAAAAAAAAAGAAATACAAGCAACCCCCAAAAACTGTATTTATATTTCACTCTAGGATGCCTTATTAGGCCCTTTCCCTGTTCTCTGCATCTATTTCATCTCAGGTTTATTTGAGTGATACATCACTCCACCCCTGAGATGTCTGAAGACCTTCCTAGAGACCTGCCAAGGCTGTACTTCCCTCCAGGACATATTTATTCTGTAGCAAATCCTACAGCAAATGCCTGTATATCTGGCAATCCTGAAAAAAAAAAAAACAACCAAAAACAAAAACAAAACAACAAACAAAACAAACCATGGGTAATAGGGAGCTAGCTGTGAAAATGAAATTCATGTCAGTGAATCGATCAGAACCATCTGGGCTTGACTCATTTGGAAGTGCCACAATCTCTTCCTCACTCTGCAGGGGTATGTGCACCACACAGACGGTGGGGAATGAAAATACATGACATTTCTTTTCTGTGCTGAGCAAATTTAACCCACAGCTATATGAAAGGAAGGATAAGGCTGCCTCCAGCAGGTGGAGAAGGGAAGGGAGCATACCAAGGGGAATCATCTCAGTAAGTTGCTGGTTTACATGGAAAGTCTTATATTGAGACAAAGCAAAGGAAGTTCTTCCAAAAGAAAGAGATGAGCTGATTTTTCACTGGAGCTTCCATTCACAATTTCTTTCCAAAGCCTTTCATATGAATGAGGCAGAAGGACACACTCAAAGTGGGTCAGGGAGAGGTGAAGACTTGCTCTCAGCTATAAACCCCAGCAGGACGATTCCTTTGAAGAGCATTGTAATAGTGATTCAGGTTTTAGTTCAAGAGTATGTTGTATTCTTAAAGCTCTGTGGTACTGTATTCCTGAGAAATGGGAGAGAGTGATAAATTCCACAAAAGACTGTTTTCTTTGTAGACAGCAGAGAATCATTTCAGCCTGCGCTGTCTTAGGGAACACAATACTCTAGCACTGACCTCTTTTTCTTGGCAGTATGCTCAGTACATTTGTAAGTTCCTTTGCCTACACACTTCAAGAGGCTTAACACCAAGAGGATCAGGTTAATTATTCTATCTCCTCCTAAATAGATGTAATGTAGCTTTCTACCTGCTGGGCAGAAGACAGAGGTAAAGTGAGATGCTCAAAAGTCCTGGCTGTGTGTCCCTTTCTAGAGAATTACCAATGGATTGAATTTCACTACCTGAAAGTTGACTTCATTTTCAGTGACTCACAGACTTCATGACTCTCTTCACTGCTTCAACAGAAGCATTAAGAAAGTCTGTGTATTTACTTTTTTTTTTTGGTACTTTTCATTTATCATTGAATTCCTGAAATAGGATGGTGTTCTTTCACTGCCAGAGTGCAGTCTGCTCTGGAGTGGAGGATCATAGAATCATACAATGGTTTGGGTTGGAAGACACCTTAAAGCTCGTGAGTTCCAACCCCCTGCCACAGGCAGGGACACCTTCCTCCAGACCAGGTTGCTCCAAGCCATGTCCAACCTGGCCTTGAACACTGCCAGGATGATACCGAATGATTTAAGAAAAGGGAAATGTAGGGGAAGAAGAAATTTTAATCAAAAATGCCACAAAAATGATTTTTCTTGTGCAACGTTGCCCTGGGATCCCTTTTGATACTGCATATTGGATGGGCCCAGAGGGACGGTTATCAGAAGTATATCAGAAGTATCTGAAGCCTGAAATCTGATCCTGAAATAACTGAATGAAGGTGCAGGATCCTTGTTGATATGGATGAGAGTGTCAGTGTCAGTCCCCAGTGGTGAAGACAAGGCCTTTGCCTTGGAGAGCAAGCAGTCTAGAGAGGTGATGTGCAGACTAGGGCAGAAGAGGGAATGACGGGTACACCTTGGTTAGATTTCTTGCTTAGCAGTTTTTATTTTGGGGTTTTGTTTTTTTGTGTTTGGTTTTTGGTTGTTTTGTTGGTTTTGTTTTTTTTTTTTTAAGCATAGGAAAGGTTTTTAATTTGTTTCTTGCCTGAGGACAAGGTCCAGATTTCATTTCATTTCCAAGGGTCGTTGCTTTATTGAAAACTGTTACCACACCCACAAGGGGAGCTTTGAACGTGTCTCTTCTAGTGCCTTTAATATTAGCCAGATCTTCTAAGATAGTACCAAAGGGAGAAATGAGGTCACTGGAAAGCAATGCATAGAAATTGTAAATAAGATTTCTCACAGGGTTGATGTGATAGATGAGACTAACAGTGATGTTTGAAGTTTACCATCTGTGCCCAGGAAAAGGAAAATATCCTGAGACACAGATGGCCACATACACTTTCATGCTGCCCTTTTGAGGGAAGTAAAAGAAAAGTTGTCTCTAAATCCACTTCTCAAAGCTTACAGTTATGCAGTGCACTCCAGTTATGCTTTTGTGTTTCTTTGATTTCATTATCTTCTGATTCTTTATTTGTCACCAGACATGTCTTTACAAGAGCATATCAACTGTGTGTAGACAGCCAGTTCAAACTTTCTAGATTATCCATGATGCTCTGCTGTTCTGATTTGGTACATCCTGGAATAATATTGACTGTTGTTAGTGGATTAAGAAAAATAATATTCAAAAGTAAGGGTCATGTCTCAATGTGGGCATATAAATGAGATAAATACAGAAACAGGCTTGGGCATGAGGCAGCAATGCTTAAATGCCATAAAGCACTAAGGAACCAAATAATCTGGGACAGTGCGTAATTTACTGGTTCTGGTCACAGATGTACAGTGAACTTTCTGCAGGCTGAGCCCTGCCATGATATGGAGCAGAGACACAACCCAGGGAGCCGTGCTGGCTTGTGTAGCACTTTGTTGGGAAGTGATGATGACATTTGCCTCAAGGCTTACTGATACAGACAGTTAGAACACCCCTGCACCTGCAGTCACTGATACAGCTAGCTGTAAAGATGTCAGCATTTCCCATTAGCCCAGTTCCCTGTCAGTGCAAAGGCCAGGCACTGGTATGCTGCAGTCTTCTCATTTAGGTTTCTTATCTCTTCCTTATAGCACTCCGCAGTGTCAAAGCAAACTTAGGTTGTGGTGGGATTTTATTGTGTTTGCTGGGTTTGGGGTTTTTTGGTTTGTTTTTTTTTAAAGAAACTAGAAATCACACTGCAAGGTCCAGATTTTCAGTGTAAAGTTCCTCCTCCATCTTATTTGCATGGCTGAGTTATAACCTTCTAAATCACAAACAAAAGCCCTGGCTGACTCAAGCTAACAGCTCTAATGGAGGCTGTTATATTTCTGCTGCTACTTGGCAGTCAACCTTCACTACCTCCTCAGCATAAAAGAATGCTGTCAACATGAAAAACTGTCTTCTTTGGAGGGGAGGGGGGGAGGAATACCTACTCTTGTTCCAAACCAGCCTTTTACAACAGCAGTAACTCCAAGAGAGTAAGGATGCAAGTGGGATGCTATTTAATGGTCTCTGTTTGGTGTGTTTACTTTGCATGTTTGACAGCACTCTGTGCTGTGCAAGTGTTGCTGGGATGCATTAGCATTTCCTCTTTTAGACTGGCAAGAGAATGCCTGCTTGGAGGGTGCAGAGGGGCAGTGAGGAGAGGAGATGCTTTCATCCCAGGCCTTTTATTAACAGCAGCAAGAATCCATATATATATGTATATGTGGAGAATAGAGATCAAATATACAGGATGTGTTGTGCTTAGAATCATAGAATCACAGAGTGGTTTGGTTTGGAAGGAACCTTGAAGATTGTTCAGTTCCAACCCCCCTGCCATGGGTAAGGACACCTTCCACTAGACCAGCTTGTTCAATAAAATTTGTTTGCAACATGCTTGGGAGTGAAGGCGCTCTCCCTCCCCCTTCTTCCTTCCTCCCCCAGAGACGATTCTTACGGTGCCCTGCTCACCACTATTTAAAGCCAAAACAATGCAAACCTTCAGTTGTCTGCGATGGGCCAGTTTGGAAACTGGTCCAAACATTCCAAGCTGTCGGTATCCTCTATATACAGTGCCATTCTTTCCCTTGCAGGTGCCAAAGCTGTCCCTGGAGGAATTTACAATTCCCTGGCAAAAAAAAAAAGAGAAGGCAGGTTGTCTACTTCTTTGTGATTAAAATGACTGGCACACTGCAGAGAACTGACTGCCACTACCTTCTCTGCCAGCTTCCCCTAAACTGTGCTCAGCTGCTTCACCCCACAAATGTGTTAGCAGATGACAGACCTTTTGCTAACCAGTTCTGTTTTGCTGCTAAAGTGAACTGGTCTCTGTAGGCTATTGTAGGCATTCGGTTGCTCCCAGCTTCTGAGGACACCCCAGGCTACTGCTTCCTGACCAGGAACTGCAGAGGGAATAGCAATGAGAGATCAAGCTCGCCATCTCCTGGGGAAAAGGTATTTACGCTTACAGGAAAGTTTAGTGTATTCCTTTCATTCTCACACTTCTCTTTGTGAAAGACCAGGGTTGTAGGAGAGTCTTAGGAAGCATGCCACGCTTGCAATGCTAGCTCTGACCCTACTGTGGTTCCTCTTTTCCTATGAAACTTGATAAAACAAAGACAGTGAGTTTATGTCACAGGCTGTTGGTATTTTTGTTATATACTTCATCCATACTTCAGCAGTAGCAACGTTGGTGGCAAGACTCGTATGCATTAATAACCCCAGAAAAGAGGTGTGTAGTGTTGAGCAGATGCAGGAATAGTCAGGTTCTTAATGTACCTTAAATGCTAACGACTGTTAGCAACCACCATGTATACCCTGTGAGAACAGGGACATGTTGTAGCTACTGATTAGTTGCAGTATACCTTAGTTTTCACCAATAGTTGTATGTCACTTCAAAAACTGATGCCTACCATGAGGCTTCTAAGGATACCTATGGATTCAGCAGGGCTGTGCTACTGCAGTGATATTCCTGGCAGTGTTATTGTAAAGTGGTTAGCCAACTGGAGGCTAAATTACATTGCATTAATCAAGTTACACATTGGAGGTAGCAGTAATAGGCAAAGCCCAAATGTCCCAAGTATTATTAACTTCTTATATCAACAATATGAGGGGAAAAAATATTATGAAAACATAACAGGCAGAAGTTCTTCCCTGTGAGGATGGTGAGGCCCTGGCACAGGGTGCCCAGAGAAGCTGTGGCTACCCCATCCCTGGCAGTGTTCAAGGCCAGGTTGGATGGGGCTTGGAGCAACCTGGTCTAGTAGAAGGTGTCCCTGCAGGGACCCCCCAGCAGGGGGTTGGAAATCGTTGAGCTTCAAGGTCTCTCCCAACCCAAACCAGTCTGTGATTCTGTGAAAAATACAGCACAGATCAGCAGCTACCTGCACAATGTCCATGTAGATGGGAGGAAAAACATGTAACAGTGTAATTACCGTGTTGTGGAATGAAGTTTCTAAGCGGTCAAGTAGTTAGAAAAGGGTCTGGGGAGGTAGGATTCCTCAACCCCCAGTGCTATCACTGGTTAAATTGCAACCTTATGCACCTACTTTACCTCTCTACATCTTAGTGAGATGAAGTTTTTTTCAGGGGTATGTGAGAAAGATTGATGAATTCATTAAACTAGTTACTTTTGTAGGGGTTAGTGTGATTCAGAATAACTACAGTTATAAAGCATCTAAGGAAGTTACACGTTGTTCCTAGCAGCAAAAACTGAGATTAAGCTGAGCTTTTGTGATTTTGGGAGAGCGATGTTGTTCACTTAGGAGATTTGTTACAAAAAAAAACCAAACATTTTTCAGTCCTGATCTGGGAAGGGGGTCCCATATACACTGTTAAGTATAAACCCTATTGGACAATTGGATGCCAAAAAAACTGCAACTAACATTTTTTACTTAGGTCAAAACAATTTTAAATAGGATTTTAAACTAGTCATGGTATGTGAAGTGAAATAACAACATATCCAT
The DNA here is from genome assembly GCF_033815535.1 of Pezoporus flaviventris. Lineage (NCBI taxonomy): Eukaryota > Metazoa > Chordata > Aves > Psittaciformes > Psittacidae > Pezoporus > Pezoporus flaviventris. Next base: position 2,428,887 of record NW_026892584.1, on the reverse strand, counting down.
TATAAACAAAGCAAAAACTTTGTATAGGTAATAGTTTTGGTAGAACTTGAATATGTAAATTTCACAAACCCAAAACTTAAACCTAGATAGAGTAACTATTATACTTGTACCAAACCAGGATGATTCTTATAGTCTTCTACTGTTTGAAATATGTTTTGCTGTTATACTCTTTAAAACTTATGTTTAAAGATTATTAATTGAAGGAGAAGCTTGGAATCCTAAAGGCATTTTCTTCCTGAGTTGTTCTTCCTCCCAGTCCCATCTATACAACTTTTAGCCTGAACGCCCTGAAGTACACATTTCTTGCAGTAAGAGAAAGCAAAATTTAATTCAGAATAATACAAAGTAGGCTTTAAAGTTTTTAATGCTTTTTCAATGCTTTGACATAGTCAAATCCAACACAATGTCCGAATTGAAATTACAGTTCAAACTTAACTTGCATCTTGTGTTTTACAAACAAATGTATGCTTTGCTTAGTGTAACTGAGTTATCACTTGATAAACAGTGTGCATATAGGAGGTGTTTTTTGTATTCCTCAAATACTGGAATGAAAATGGAGTTTTTGAGCTCCACTTCCCAACCAAGGCTTGTGGTTTCTTGGGAGGAGGAGTTCATTCAGGTGATTCACATACTATGCCAGCTCTATTCTTTATTAATGTCCTTGAACTATTCTCCCAAAATGAACAACTGTGGTGACCCCACTCAAGGAAGATGCAAACTAGAGTGAAGAATGGTCCCTACGACGCTGAAAGGCACAGAATATAGAGCTTACTAGGTTCAGCCATCAAAAGCAGAGGGGGATTTTACTGCTTCTAAGTAGGAGGGTGTCATGGTTTCATCTCAGCTGGCAAAAATTGAAAGGTAGAAGTAAGCTGAAGAGAGTACTGACTCAGGAACAAGTAATTCTAAACACATATAGGCTAACCCACCAAATAGCAGCAGTACATGGAAGGAGGAGAAAAAGTAAACTGATTTTGAGAGCAATCATCTTATGAAAGAGATCACATACAACTGCCTGCGATAGCAGGCACATTACTCTCTCCCTGTGCAGCTGTTTCTGTAAACAGGACTTTAATGTGACATACTCTTGCTGGTCAGGTAATGACAGTCTTACTCAGCCTGTCTTGTTTTATACACCTTTTTTTATTGAGCAGTCTCAGCTCTTCTGGCAAAGGTGATAACAGCCAACAAGGAAATACATATCACTTGAGGCAAAGATTTGACGGCAAGTTCTGTCAGCCTCCTAAAGCTTGGGCTAGAAAATACCAGTATTTTCTTGCAGAATTACTTGAGCTATAGCCCTTGAAGTCATCAGATCTTTGTCCTGACTCTGATCCAGTGGACAGCCCCTTCTATTAAGTCTTCACAAACAACTCAGAAATGCCTGCAGCTAGCACCACTCTAACACTGGAAAAGCCTTTTCAGTTTTAAGTCTTTTCTTTTAATTCTATAGCTGTATAACAGGTTTGTGAGGGAACTCTATGCAACTATCAGTTTTTCATTTCATTGGGCCCTACAACATTCTGGCTGTAGCGTCAGTGTTTATCTTGAGGATTTCCTCTGTGTATTCACTCCCTAGCTCCTCTAACACTGACTATTTCATTATGCATCATTTACCTCCTCAGTGAGTCTTACCTTCTAAAATAAACAGTACAATATAAACTACTCGGGGATTTTTTTAAGGCTAGGCTGCAAAGCCACAAAATTCCTCAAACTGAAGAACTGTCTTCTAGTCTGGAGCATTACAGAAGCTTATCAGAAAGAAACATCTGAATTTTGTTAATCTTCTGCACTTACTGCTCCACACTTTCAATGAAGATGTTTTTAGGTCAGGGTCATCACCTGTGATATCGCACAGAGCTGGTGCCCGTGTTAAAAAGGGTGTCCTGAAACTGTTATTATAATGAAGAGAAGACAGTTTAAAAGGTGAATTCATTTCAACAGGAAACAAAAGATCTCTCTCCAGCAACAAGAGTAAAGATCCATTAAACAGCCTACAAACTAGCACCATCACAAAGAGGCTGAGGTAACCCAGGACAACATCTCTTCTAGCCTCAAAATGATTCACTAAATCAATTATCAGTTCATTTTTTAATTAAAGGAAGAATTAAATAAACAAACAGCAGAACACTTTGGGGAAGTATAGGCACATATTGCCACAGAAGGATTTCCTCCAGTGTACAGAAAATGGCCATCAATTTTTTACTGTCCTAGTCTTTCGTGCAGTGAAGGCAAACCCCAGAGCATAAGAAACCCAAACACAAATTATCTGAACTCTCTTTTTTTCTTTTCAAACAGAAAGAGGAAACTACTTGCTGCTAAAGATATTCAGGCTAGTCATTTTGCAAATGGTGCTATGAAGCTGATTGGGAGGGAATGTGTTGTAGCGTAATTGCCCTATTTCAAAGCATTAGCATGTAAGAACAAACTGCAGCACGGCAGTGTTTCATTGAGAGGGAGAAACTGCTATATCCAGCATGCACCTTAGTACATGCACATTCCACAGAGAAGCACCCTTCCTTTCTGCTAGTGCTGGAAGGCAACACATCAAACAGCTTAAGCCTTTTAGATCCTAATTTCAGGGCAGAAAGATAGCACTTGCTTCACTGGCTGCAGCTATTTGCTGTTTCCAGTTATGATCCTTGTGATTAAGCCAAGCTCTGAGACCTCAAATCCTAGTCTAAAATAGAGACCAGCTTTTGTTCAACAACATCTTAGGAAAACACTTTCTGGCATCAGACCAAAGGAATGTTTAAGTGTTAGCTTTTCAACAACTATCTTAATCAAGAAATCTCTTTGATTTTGTTTTGCTACAACAGGAAACATGTTATGCTAGGCTGCCACTTGTGAGAGGTATAGGTGGAGAATACTTCCCTTCCTCACTGCTGGAATCCATGTCCTTGAGTATTTATTTGTTTGCAACAGCAGAAAGTTGGTCCCGGATCCTTCCCAGACCTTCTAACATAGTGTCTAGGGTTTCTTTGCTCAGTTCCACAGTCAGTGCAGAAACAACAGGACTATTTCCACATAAGGCAGTATCTTCCTGCATCTGAAAATAGGAATGCAGGCATTAGCTGATGAAAAATGTATTCATGTGTTTCTTTGGCACCATTACGAAAATCAGTGTTTATTAGCTAGATTAAGAAAAATGGCTTAAATTTGGCATCCAGCTCCATTCTGAAGGACCACAGCACATTTTCTAAGATGTGTGCCTTACTAATGAAGCATGCTACCACTGACTGTGTTTAAGTAAGCATAGACTGCCATGGCTACAGGGAAATTTCTAAGAGACTTGTAGCAGGAAGCCACATCCCTATCACAAACATCTTAGCAGATACTGCATAGGATACTTCACCCATCCCACACACAGAAACTAAGGGGTTTTTCCCCCTCCTCTTCTGAAACCCACTCATCCCACTTTTTACTGGTTGGGGAGATCCAAAACTCTGTAGAATATAATAAGCAGCAAGTTCAGCTATAATCCCTAAATGATAAATATGGCCAGTGAAGGCAGTTATTAGTAATCAAAAGTAATTTCCCAGCTAATGCAGTCAGCTAAACATGGCGATGAGTGGCTCAGAATTAAAGGGAAATGACTTTATAATTTATCTTCATTTTTTCTGCAGAGATCAACGGTGAGCAGGAACAAATACACTGTCTCCTCGCATCCTCCTGCAAAGAAAACTCTCCCTTGCAAGAAGAGGAAGGCTTTCACCAGAGACATCATTCCCAGGGTCTGTGGTATGTCAAAGATCACCTCTGGTTAACTGCCCACTAAGCAACAGGCAAACACCAGACGCCTGTCTGCACTGCTTTGAACTATCACTGGTAAGTCTGGTGTTGGACTTGGCTGTTTTGATCCTGTACCCTTTACAGCCACTGACATTACCTTTAACTGAAGCAGGCAAGTAGGAACTGCCATTCTGCTGATGCTGTCTGAAGATGTCTTGATGTCCACCCTCCAGTCCATGTCGACCAGCCGAGGCAGGGAGACTGAGGGATTAAAAAATGGGTCTGTTAGGCCCAGCAGCACATGGTGACACCAGACCCTGGAACCCCTGACTACCAGGACATACACGCTTCTCCACTTCTGGCCCTGGGAAGTGTACAACTTTAGTGCTCCTACCTGGTTTCATATCAATTTTACTCGGCAATAAGCCAGTCTCTGAAAGCCTCCTCATGACACTGGCAGGACAAACAGGGTTCTCCAACCACCACATGCAAAGACGGTACAGTGCAAGACAAGTATAGCTGGGAGGAGAGCAGTAGCCATTCATGTATCTGTTCTTTAAAACTCTGCCTTGGTCCCTAGGTAATATATGTCAGATATTTCATGAATATAATACTAAAATAATCCATTCCCTAGAAGACAATCTCACTGCAACAAGGTTAAATATTCTTCTAATGAATACAAAGACATAAGTGTCTGCGCAAAGCTCCTGGGTGGTGCTCCAAAAGCCTTGCCTCTGGGTTATGAAGAGCTAGCTTGTGTGTTACACTGGTGTGTTACGCTTGCTCTCATTTCCTCTAATGCATGATAGCATCAAGGATACAGGAAAAAGCATTACATGTCTTGGTAACACTAGAACATTGTTTAATGTAAGCAACTGCTTTATTTACTGTATTAGCATTACACAAGTTTATTCCCTCTACCTACTTCCAGGCCATGAAAACTTAGAGGGACAGTGTATTTCCAGGTCTTGCCATACTGTTTAGCTGTTGGGCATTATCTCCTCTGGAAGGAAAAAAAAGGGTTAGGAAGATCGATGCAGACCTCAGAGTAGTCTGTTATGCACTGGTTCTCATTTGTAAGCCTCCAAGTGCTACGGTTGTAAAGAATACCTCTTGGAGAGAAAAAGTGTTGTAGCTGCATGAAACACCTAACTGGGATGTAACTCATTGCCTGTGACATTAAGAGTTTGCATTCCTTAATTACATCACAGTTTAGAAAGGTGAGAAAAAGCAGTTATGAATGTATGCAGTGTACTTCCTGATGCATGAAAGAGAAGAATGCACAGAGTTGTGTAGATGTGCAAAGATAAGTTATTCCCCAACATATACATCTCCGTATTATTGAATATGGACATCACTTTATGACTTGAATGGGGAGGTCAGAGTGCTTCACTTTCAAACTCTTGCAAATAATTACTTGCTATACATTGCACTCTGCAAGGCAGGAACAAACTGAGCATTAAATGGAATTGCATGAAGACTGGTAACAATTTTGCACAGATCTAAATGCAAGCTTTTCGGCCTCTGCTAAGCTCTGTGATTCTGCAGTCATACAGCTTCATCTAAGGCAAATGGGTGTATCCATGTGCTACATTAAGAAAACACACTGCAATGCACTATTATAAACAATGACCTCAAGAAACATTAATTGTATCGAGGTATGAATTACTACTTACTCTGACTCGCTTGTGCTTCATTCCTCCAAGCAGAGCTGTGAAAAAGTGAAGAAAAAAGCATCAGCAGTGCTTGAGGCAGCAGGAGGGAGGAGATAAAAAGAAAAAAGGTAGGGAAAGCATTCAGAGTGGCTTATCCCTGACAGAAAGGTCACCAGGGCTCCAGCAGTAAGCAGGGGAGAGAAACTGCTTATGCCAGAGTGCCAAGGAAAGGCTGTCACTGGTGATGGTAGGCAAACTGATGACAAGCCATTAGTTTTTTATAGCTCACTTACCCCATGTACCTTTCTCCCAGGTTTTATCAAAGTGATGAGCTACCAGGCAGTGAGATGTACAAACATGCAGAATTGCCACCACTTCACCTATGCTCTATCATATGCCTCTACACATAAGCCAAGGTGGTAAGTGGCTGGGCATCTAGATACTACCCAAGCAGATTCTGTAGTGCTGAAATCTAGCCCTCAAAGTTTTATAATTTTTCTGCCAGGTGAGTGTTAGGATAAAAGGGGGGTTGCCTTATGTGATTGAGTTCCATACCCATTCCAAAAGTCTTGGAAAAACCCTGTGTGCCCACCACAGCTGTGTTTTGCTTGCTGTTCTACTCAGATGATGGATTTCATTCCACTCTGCTCATCCCAGCCTGTGTGATTATGTCCAAGGTACACACAGAATTAATTAATCAATCACACATGAAATTAACAGGGGGGTGAGGCTTTGAGCAACCTGGTCTAATGGAAGGTGTCCCTGCCCGTGGCAGGGGTCTGGAATTAGATGATCCTGTAAGGTTCCTTCCAACCCAAACCATTATGTGATTCTATGAACAGAAACAAGACTTTGTATGCTTCCAGCTATCTACGTATCAAAAGAGATACTATGGCTTTGACTTTCCAGCCAAGAGCAATGGCAGATAGGTAGCACTCACATGTTCTCCAAGATTATCTTAGTCAGAAGGTTTTTTAGATTTTGATGGAAGTTTTCGGGAAAGAGCGCGAGGACGTCTTCTGCCTTTGTCAAGCCACGGTACACGACGTGTCTGGTGAGGTTATGCAAAGCAGATACCAGCTGTAGGAAAGAAAGAGGAGGAAGGGATCTGCTGGTTTTAAAAGCATTACATGCAGCACAGGACGAGCCTTAAGTAGCCAAGAAAGACAGAGCTTCTGCAGCGAGACTGACACACACACCCCCCTCCGCCCCCTCAGGGTCTTGGACATTTCAAGTGGTGCCTCACAGCCTCAACTGGTACGGAGCTGAGATTCAAGCTGCCCTCCGGCGTGCATGCCTCTTCCCTTTTGCCACCCTGTACGGCCCCTCCAGGCAGTGCCTCCCGGAGAGGATAGCTTTTACCGAGCACGTTTCGTTCCCGCAGCTGCCGCGGTCCCTGGGAGTCCCATGGGGCCGCGCATCGTCCACAGGGCCTGTGCCAGCCCCAGTGCTGCCGCTGCTGGAGGCCGCTCCTCCCCTCCCTCCCGCGCAGTGTGGCCAGGCGAGGAGCTCCTGTTCTCCTGCTCCTTCGCACGGGGCCTGACGCTGTTCCGTCCGGTCCTACCTGCTCCGCTGCCTCGAGGTCGGCGGTGAGGCCGGGGCAGGCGCGCTGCGACAGCGGGCCGAGGCCGGCGGGTGAGCTGGAGAAACACTCCTGGCACAGCTGCCGCACGGCGTCCTTCGAGGGTGCCTGGTGGGGAGCAAAGCAGGGTATGCTCGGCCACGGCCCGGGAGAGGCGGCAGCCGCCGGGCAGGGTGCCACGTCCCCCAGCAGCTCGGAGAACCGCTCACCTTCAGCAGGCTCTGCAGGGCGGCGAACTCCCCGTCCCGCAACGCCGCCATCTTGGCGCTCTCAGCTGAGGCGAGCGCCGACCTCCCCGTGACGCGCCGCCGCCATCTCGGTGCTGTCAGCTGAGGCGCGCGGGCACGGAGCGGAGGGCGGTGCGGCCGGGCGGGCTGGGCTTTGTAGTCCTGCCCTCGGGGGGCACCTCGCGTTCCTGCAGGCGCAAAGGCCGGCGCGCCTCAGAGCCCGGGAAAGGCTGTGACTGCCTGGGGTGCCATTGGCCACCGGCTGAACATGATCCAGCTTGTGCCCAGGCAGCCAACAGCATCCTGGCCTGTATCAGCTGTAGCGTGGCCAGCAGGGCCAGGGCCGTGATCATCCCCCTGTACTGGGAACTAGTGAGGCTGCACCTCGAGTCATGTGTTCAGTTCTGGGCCCCTCACTACAACAGGGACATTGAGGTGCTGGAGCGGGCTTAGAGAAGGGCAACAAAGCTGGTGAAGGGTCTGGAGCACAAGTCTGATGAAGAACAGCTGAAGGAACGGGGTGTTCATCTTGGAGAGAAGAGAGAAGAGAAGAGAAAAGGCAAGGCAAGGCTCGGGGGGACCTTGTCTCTCTCTACGACTACATGAAAGGATGATGGAGTGAGGTGGGAATTGGTCTCTTCTTCCAAGTAACAGGTGATAGGACAAGAGGTAATGGCCTCAAGCTGCACCAGGGGAGGTTTACATTGGGTATTACAAACAATTTCTTCCCCAAAAGGGTGATCAGGCGTTGGAACAGGCTGCCCAGGGAAGCAGTGGAATCACCATCCCTGGAAGTGTTCAGAAACCTTGTAGATGAGGCCCGTAGTGACATGGTTTAATGGTGGTCTTGGCAGTCCTGGGGTAATGGTTGGACTTGATGATCTTGCAGGTCTTTCCAACCTAGTTGATTCTGTGACTTGAAGAAGAGATGTAGGTTTGTAAGGACTTACTACTCTTAAAAATACTGATGAACTTACAGAAACCATAATAGCCTCCTCAAGTAGGAAGACTGAGCTGGCTTGAGATGAGCAAACATTTTGAGCCAGCTGCATCAAAAGAAAAGTATTTTGCTGGTTCCAAAGCACAGGAACCTGAGTGATTGATGGAAAAATTTACTAGTGCCTTTGTGCTAATGTAGCTGCTCTTAACAGAATCTCAAAAGTACAGAGACACCTCACAAAGACACAGAGGTCTGTTTCTAAATGATAGCTGTTTCAGCTGCTTCTGGTCTCTACAAAGACACAAGGGTCTCACCCCTGCTGACAGCCCTGCAAGCCAGGAGGCATGTGGGGCGGTAACTCAAAACATCCCATATCCAGCTGTCCTGAAGAGCTTGTGAGGAGCACATCTTGTCTGTATTTTCCATCTATAACAGCTGGACTGAAGGAAAAAAAACACGATGTTGCTGAGGTTTATTTCCAGATAGTAGTGATTATTTTTAAGGCTGCTGGTGAAGGCAATACCAGCAAAATACTCCAAGTATAAAATTATACATTAGTTCTCATTATTTGTGTTACGGGTACAGCCAAGGTTTTCGCAGTTCATATACAGAATGGAAAATAAATATAATAGTAGTAATAATAATAATAGTAAATGGCCCATAGCACCTGAACTGTTTATCTACCTTGAGACTTACTTATAAAAGATTACCAGTTAGAAGTTGGAAATTTTGTCTTCTCTTTTTCTTTCTTACTAGGTAAGGTAAGGAAAATGCACATGAAACTTGGAAGGTGGTGTTGCAGGTCCAGTACCAGAAATCCCTGTGGAAGGTGATCTGCTGCAGTATCCCCAAAGAGCTCATCTGTGATGATGTTTGCTGTGAAAACAGTGGGGGGAAATGGCTGGTAATTCTGAAAACAAAGAAAGAAAAAGACAAACAAACAAGGAAGCTTCTCTCTTATATTTTTGAAAATTATGACAAAAAGTAAAGTAGGTGTTTTAAATATAGACATACAAGGAAAAAACTTTACTTTAGAAATGAGATCTTCATTGTTACCAACAGAGCAGAGATTCCTGCTAAGAATATTAATGGTATAATTCTTCCCTTAATAGTGGTGGAATCCTACTACCATGGCATATTTCTACAGTCTTTTTTCTATTGATAGCTCTCAAATGGAAGGATGTCTTTCACAATGGAAAGCATTAATTTTGTGGAATTATAAAAAGAATGGAAAGTCATAGCCATAGGGCCAAGAAACAATATCTAAATTAAAACTGATGTTATAATGCAGATAAAGAAGGAACTTGTTTTTAGAGAGCTCAAAAAATAGCCATGGCATTCTTATGTATTTCCATTGCACTGTGATTAAATACACCACAGCATGAAAGACTGGAAATAAATCTGGCTTCCACTATGTAAGAACTGTAATTGCTCAGTACAAGCAATTTTACAGTGTGTTGTATTTATTTGAAATAGCTACTATGAAGAATTCTAAAAGCATGCAGGGCAGCAAGAATAATCTAATTTTAAAATTTCTCTGCATTGTGAGGGAAAATATTTAATCCCAAAGCAGATTTTTTTTTTTCTATTTTCAAAAAGAGAAATAGAAATAATGATTTGATCTAGTCTTGCTTATAGATCAGAATTAGAAGGAGGGTAGAGAGAGGGGACATTAGAGTGGGGGACCCTACCATGGCAGGGAATTTAGAATTGAATGATCTTAAAGGTCCCTTCCAATACAAACCATTCTATTATTTTATGATTTAAAAAAAAAAAACACAACAAAACAAACACCACCAGCCCTCCCCCCCAGAAAAAAACACAAAACAACAGGGATCTTTTCTTGTACACTTTTCCTTTATTTCATACATTCATGTCACAAGGTGAGAAGCTGATACAATGTCAGAAGCATCCTAATGCTCTTAAGGAAAAGCAGATTCCTAGTAGTAAAGTTGCTTATCCATTTTTAAATTAGAAGACACAGGACTTAGCTCCTAAATTAATGCAGTAGAGATGTGACATCAAGTATATGTTGGTCGAATTGGATGTAGACTATGTGGTGACCTATGCAGGTAAGCCCTGCAGAGTTTCAAGGCACAGCGCACAGTCACCTGTCTGTCTGTCAGCACTTAGGGACCCCACAGGAGAGTCAGCAAGAGGAAAGCCTGCTTATGCAGCACCCACTGCAGTGCAGACTGATGCCTTAGCTTCAGAACATAGAATCACAGAATGGTTTGGGTTGGAAGGGACCTTAAAGCTCATCTAGTTCCAACCTCCTACCACAGGCAGGGACACCTTCCACTAGACCAGGTTGCTCCAAGCCTCATCCAGCCTGGCCTTGAACACTATCAGGGATGGGGCAGCCACAGCTTTTCTGGGCAACCTGTGCCAGTGTCTCACCACCCTCACAGGAAAGAATTTTGTATGAGAATAGGTGAAAGATCAGTCACCATTGGTTTAAATTGCAGCTCGGTAAGCAGAAGAATTCTTACTCCATTATCAGTGCAGTGCTGGTGTCATTCAGGCCCCTTTTGTTGCAGTTGCTGCCTTTTATTGGTTTGAAATGATAAGTATTAAAGGCTTATTTCTGCTTTACTAGCTAGGATTGTCTTTTCATTCTGTGTTAGTATCGGAGAACATTATCATAGAATGGTTTAGGTTGGAAGAAGCCTTAAAGATTATGTAGTTCCAACTGGCTAGTTCAAAGAAGTCCAGGTTTAAGTGATAAGAAATAGTAGTGAAATCATAAAGCTTTGATTTAGTTGGAGAATGTGTTGACCACACATGTAATTGCAACAGAACGCAAACAAAAATCAGTTTATTTCTCTGATTGTTTTGGGTGGCTTAAAACTCAGAAAGGGTGAGGTATACCACACACACTCAGAGAAGCCTCTAGTAATGCTTCAAAACAGAAGAACAGGATAGTAAAAACTAAGAAACTTGAATATAAATTATATCCCTCTTTCTTCCGCTAAAGCTTTACCTCATCACAATTGAATTACTGTGCTTTACTTACCAGGGCACAAAAGGGTAAATGTCAAGATAAATGTTTTTCAGTTTCCTTCCCTGTATTATTAACACCACCATGGACTGTTAAAATTATTGGGGTCTTTAAAACATAATTGTTTTTTCATTATTTATCTGCTGTTACCACTGTTCACTTCCTTGAGTGCAAGTAGTAAATCCCCAGAGGAGTGTTTCATATCTGTGTAAAGGTGTATTAGAAGCTTTGCCTCTGGCCTTTTAGAAATCGTACCAGTGCAGCTGTGTTTGTTTGTGCATCTCTAATTTCAGGATTTGAGCCAGCCTCTCAAAGAAGCTTCCTGTTGTTAGCCTGTATTTTACTGTCATCTGCAGAGTTTTGTGGAATATCTGATATTAGTGACTGGACTGTGTGAGGCAGCAAATGCTGTGGACTATTCATCTGCTCTGTCATGGAAATTTCTATCTGAAATTATTCAGAGGTAAGAAGTTTCATTCAGTGTCTTGAACATGTCATGGCCGCGCAGTTGTGTTTACAGCCTCTGTGCCCGCGCATGTGTTTGCGCACACAAGAGAGAATAAGGGCTCTGATGAGGACTGTTACGACTGTGTCAGTACTAACCAAGTGGGCCTGAGATGCCTATCACCCTCACAGACATACAGTCATTTTCTAAAGGGGGAATAATACAGTTTCTTCACTTTATATCTGTCACAAACTAAGAGAGCATTGTTTGCTGTAAGAGATGTTTAATTTTATGCTTCCATTTCTATTCATAGAATTATAGAATCACAGAATGGTTTGGGTTGGACCTCCAAGTTTTTCTCCTCAGGACTGTTTTCAATCCATTCTCCACCTAGCCTGTAGTTGTGCTTGGGATTGTTCTGACCCAGGTGCAGGACCTTGCACTTGGCCTTGTTGAACTCCATGAGGTTTGCACAGTCCCGTATCTCCAGCCTGTCCAGGTCCCTCTGGATCCCATCCTTTCCCTCCAGCATGTTGACTGTACCACACAACTTAGTGTTGTAGGCAAACTTGCTGAGGGTGTGGTCAGTCCCAGTGTTAGATGTTAAATAATACTGGCCTTAATACCAACCCGTGAGTAATACCACTCATCACTGGTCTCCACCCAGACATCAAGCTGTTGACCACAACTCTCTGAGTGCAACCATCCAGCCAACTCCTTATCCACCAGGTGGTCCATCCATCAAATCCATGCCTCTCCAATTTAGAGAGAAGTGACAGTGTTAAATGCTTTGCACAAGTCCAGATATATGATGCCAGTCACTCTTCCCTTATCCACCAATGCTGTGGCCCCATCATAAAAGGCCACCAAATTCGTCAGGGAGAATTGGCTCTTAGTGAAACCATATTGGCTGTCACCAGTCACCTTTCTACGTGCCTTAGCATAGTTTCCAGGAGGGCCTGCTCCATGATCTTGCCAGGCAAGTGTCTTAGCAACTTCATCTGACAGTTCCCTCAGGACCCATGGATGCGTCTCGTCAGATCCTATGGACTTGTGCAACTTCATGTTCCTTGGCTGATCTCTAACTAGATCTTCTCCAACAGTGGATGGTTCTTCGTTCTCCCAGTCCCTGCCTTTGCCTTCTGTGTCTTGGGTGGTGTGGCTGGAGCACTTTCCAGTGAAGACAGGAGCAAAAAAGTCATTGAGTACCTCAGCCTTCTCCATGTCCTGGGTAGCCAGGTCTCCTTTTATGCTCACTGGGGAGGTAGTGTTTCTTGCATCTTACTTTGCTGTCATGTGTATCTGAAGAAACCCTTCTTGTTACTTTCTATATCCCTAGCCAAGGCCCTGCACTCCTAGGCCATATCCCTATAACCTCCCCAGGATGTGTATCCCTCCCTCCGCTGCCTATGCTTTTCAGTTTTGTGTTTGATATGATAGCCACAGTTTCTTCTTCCTGAACCAATGAGGCTCAGGAGAACCATGCCTTCACAAAGAAAGCCCAAAGCCAGATTTGGCCAAAACTTAAATATTTCATTTCACTTTAGCCTTTGACAGCCTTTGATATTGCTGTTCTACGGGAGTCAACGTAAGTTTCCTCCTGATTAAGAAATGGAAAAGACTGGGAGCAACTAGCTACACCAAGGCGAAAGCAAAGGTTTATTTTCATAGCTGTGGAACCCTGAGTCTGTAATGGCAAGGAGCATGGAGTAATAAGCATGAGAGAGGTGCTGGTTGGAGCTGAACACAAAACACAAACATTTTGCATGTGTCCTTTCACATTTTATGGCTATGTTGATTTATGGTCTTTTCCTCTCAGTAAACTGCAGAACAGATCTTGCAAAAATCCCACCCTCTCAGGACATGCTGTATTTAATCCTGCACCCTAGATACATAGTTTGATGTTTTCTCTGAATCTTTTGCCATGCTGAGAAGAACACCTAAGCATTGGTAGGCTTGTTGTTTTGTTTCCTACTGACTGGTACATCCGGCAAACAATCTGATTTCATTCTTTGTAGCCACAATGATACCATTGTACAATGTCACAGATTCAGTATCATCTGATGCATGGTTCCTCGCAGTACCAGAGACTGAATTGAAGGGCTACTGAGGAGTGTCATAGCCTTAAAAAAATTATGTGGCCAAACGTAGAATTTGTTTCATTTTGCTTTGTTTTGTTTTGATAGCTGTTGTTTAAACTAGGCTCCCCAGTATTTCTTGATTAAAAATAAATACTTCTGACATGTTTAAAAAATTACCTTAGTTGAAAGGTAAAGCCAGTGACCTCAGGTCTGTCGTCAGCCTTAAGAAGTCACTCATTGTCTTACAGCTCCTGATGTTGCCCTGTCAGTGGAGTACTTGGTTGCTTTTCCACAGGCTGTGTATCCTCACTGCAACAGATTATATTGTCAGAAGAGTCACTACCTGGGGCTTGTCAATCTACAGTGATGTTACATACAACTTCATTATGCAGTGACACAAATATCATTGAGCCAAAGTGCTACTTTCAAGGAAAATTGCTTCCACCAGTAAAAATAATGTTTAAATCAACACAAACACTGATTTTGGTGGTAAGGCGGCTTCATGTCAGCAACAAATCTGAATCAGCATGTCTTGAAATGAAATGATGAATTCTCATATCACCCCCACTATGGAGACAGCCTGAGAGAGCTAGGCTTGTTCAGCCTGGAGAAAAGAAGTCTCCAAGGAGAACTTAGAGCAGCTTCCAGTGCCTAAAGGGAATGATGAGAAAGCTGGAGAGGCGCTTTTGACAAGGGCCTGTATTGACAGGACAAGGGGGAATGGCTGTAACTTGACAGAGGGGAGATTGAGATGAGATATTAGGAACAAGTTTTTCCCCCTGTGAGTGTGGTGAGGCACTGGCACAGGTTGCTCAGAGAAGCTGTGGTTGCCCCATCCCTGGCAGTGTTCAAGGCTGGGTTGGACGGGACTTTGAGCAACCTGGTTTAGTGGAAGGTGGCAGGGGGTTGAAACTGGTCCCTTCCAACCCAAACCATTCTGTGATTCTCTGATAAGTAAATGTTAAACAGTGTTTGGAGAAAGTTTCAGTGTTTCAACTCAGTACTGAAAAATATGCTGCACTTTCAACAGATTACACTAGATTTTTTTTTTTCGTAAGCAGAAGCAAACAGGAAGCATAACTCTTTCAGTATCACCACTGAGTCAGATTTGGTTCAACTAGGAAAGAAAATCTGTAGTAGAAAAACCCATTAAAATCCCCTTTCCTTCCTGGAACAGGAAATGTAAAAATAGGAATTGGCTACATCCAAATCCTGCTAAAAGAGTTAAAAATTACTCATTTCTTTGAAAAAAAAAAAAGAAAAGAAAAAAAGAAAAAAGAAAGAAAAAGGCTGTACCTTTGGTTTTGGAAAGGCAAGTGTAATGACCTAACCAGTTTCAGATATGAATATACAGCATCTTAAAAAGGCACTTTCTGAAGTGACATTGAAAACACTGAAGCACACAGAGATTCTAACTACCTTGATTTTTGAGACTGCTATTGCAACCTCCAAACCAGTGTCAATCAATTCAATCTGTGAACTATGAACCACTATTGATCCATAAGACGTAAGAGTACAGGCACTGCAATACTTGCTGATTTCTGACTGTTGGAAGCTGGTGAGCAGTATCAGTACTCCAGTTAGCATCTCCAGTTACAATGGCTGTGATTATAAATGTAATTTAATTTTTCTAAAATCACAGCATTTTATTAACTAAATGTCAGGTGCTTTATCCACTCCTCGCTGCAAGGGTCCAGGATGGCGCAGATTTACCTTCTCTGTGTTGCCCTGGCAGTGAAGCAGCAGGATGTGTTGCAGCTAACCCTGTGCATATCTTATGCTTGGCTTCTGGATATATGGTCCCACCACTTCAAGGTTTCCACTATATTTTATTTTTATTTTTTCTTCCACCACCTTTTAAAATTAACAGAATCAAAGTAGTGACATTTTTGCCTGTTAACCTGCTTGCGTGTTTGGTGTGGCCATTATCCTGAACAGCTGTGGTCACCTCTGGGTACTTGGTGACCTAAGGCCAGTATGTTCTACAGCCACAACACTACCTAGAAAACTCTGAAACTCTGAAAGACTTTTTTGCAGCAGAAGGTGCTGGCACACTGGGGATGCAGGCTGGGTGATGCCATCTCCATGTGAACCCAGTGTGCCAGCAGCCCTTCACCAGTGTATCTCACGTGGTAGCATGGGAACCCCTCTGAGCAGATATATCAGCCTTAAGCAGACTGTCTCATAGCAAAGTGGTCTAGCCAGGACTTCCAGGAAGTGCTGGGGAAGTCCAGAGCTGGTGGCAATGATGCTGCTCTGCTGCTGACCTGTGTCTTGCAGCCATCTGTTGTCCGTAACTGAGGGTCAAAGGAGGTGATTCTGCCCCTCCCTAAAGGAGGTGATCCCTGCTCTCGTGAGACCTCAGTTGGAGTAATGTGTACAGTTCTGGTGTCCTCAACATAAGAAGGACATGGAGGTGTTGGAACAAGCACAGAGGAGGGCCACAAGGATGATCAGGGGACTGGAGCACCTCCCGTATGAAGATAGCCTGAGAAAGTTGGGGCTGTTCAGCCTGGAGAAGAGAAGGCTGTGTGGAGACCTCCTAGCAGCTTCTAGTATCTGAAGGGGCCTTTAAGGATGCTGGGGAGGGACTCTTTATTAGGGACTGTAGGGGTAGGACAAGGGGTAATGTGTTCAAACTTAAACAGGGGAAGTTTAGGTTAGATATTGTTGTGGTTTAAACCCAGTCAGGCAATTCGTTCGCTCACTTCCCCCCCTTTCTTGCCCTCCCCCTGCTCCCGGAGGGACAGAGAGGAGAATCGAAAAGAATGCAACTCCCACAGGTTGAGATAAGAACAGTTTAGTAACTAAGGTATAACACAAATCACTACTGCTACCACCAATGATAATAATGATAAAGGAAATAACAAGGGAAGAGAATACAACACCTCAGCACCAGCTGACCGATAACTCGCCCCCCTCAGCCCGACCAAGCACCCACTGATACCTCCTCCAACCCTGCAGACTCCCAGCCCTTCCGGCTAACTCCCAGTTACATCCTGGGCATGATGTGCTGTGGTATGGAATACCTCTTTGGTCAGTTTGGGTCAGGTGTCCTGTCTCTGCTTCCTCCTGGCTTCCCCTCCTCCCTGGCAGAGCATGAGACTCACAAAGTCCTTGGCCAAACCAAAACATCATTGTTATCAGCTCTGTTCCCAGGCCTAAAGTCAAAACACAGCACTGCACCAGCTACCAAGAAGGGGAAAAATGACTGCTACTGCTGAACCCAGGACAGATATAAGGAAGTTCTTTACCGTGAAGGTGGTGAGGCAATGGAACAGGTTGCCCAAGGAAGCTGTGAATGCTCCATCCCTGACAGTGTTCAAGGTCAGGTTGGACAGAGCCTTGGGTGACATGGTTTAGTGTGAGGTGTCCCTGCCCATGGCAGGAGGGTTGGAACTAGATGATCTTAAGGTCCTTTCCAACCCTAACTATTCTATGAGTCTATGATTTATTGAGCTCCTAATTCACAAACACTAGTATTACATAAAATGGTATGGAGAGTCACCACTTACAAAAGGTTGAGAACTTAATTTGTTTTGGCCCAGGTTTAGGCTTGGATGTTGATCCTTAGTTAGAAACTTTCCATTACAACTCTCTTTTGGTCAACTTGAAGCCACAGATTGAAAAATGGATGCCTTATTTTTCCACATGTTGAAGAGAACCTTCATGTTCAGAAGACTCAGTAATCCAAATGATTTGAGGTAAGCCTCAAAGACTGTTCAGTTCAAGCTCCAGGCATTTTGAAATGGGAGCCTCAGGGTTGAAATCGCCTTCTGCTGGAGGCTTGAGAGTCACTGTGTTTGGACAACCATTCACATTTCTCAACATAAGGAGGCAGGAGAGGAGTTCTGAATTTTTCAGGTCTGATGCGTGACCAGCAACTTGACTACAGAAGTAGTCGTATTGAGGGGGACTCGAACAGGTGTACCTCTCTCAAAATGTTGAGGCCAACCCTCCTCCCGTCTAGAGCAGGAATGTTTCTTGCGGAATACTTCCTTGGTTGCATCCAGCAACCTCCACTCACCTTCTTCTGCAAATACGATCTACATGATTAACTGGAACTGAATCAACACCCACAGATTAGGGCACAGGATACAGAAGGATTTTATTATGAGTTGGGTTTCCTGGAGGGAAGTTCAGTTAAAGAGGAGGCTTGCATTCTCCCCAGTCTATTGTTCACTCAGACTTGGACTGTGGCCTTTTCTGTTTATTTATTCAGACAGCCCATCTCCTTGCATACCAATCTGTATGTGTACAGTAAGCACTGGAAGCTCATTCTAGTGGTAATAATGCATTGCAGCAAAAGGAATCCACATCTTGCCAAGTCAGCTGCTCATCTTGATTCTTTCTGCCCTCTTCTCTGCTTCCAGGCCTATGCAAAAAAGGTAGGTGCAGGCAGTCTGCATCCTGTGTATACAGTCTGTCATTCCTCTGAGCACTGCTGCATCCTGCAACTTCCATCAGGTGAAAAAAAATACCTTTATGTCAGCAAAATGCCTTTTTCAAAGGTAATGGAGGTGACAGAAGATTTCATGGCTTAAACTTTCATTTTGTAACAGAGGAAGTTGGTTGGTTGATGGTTTGGTTTGATTGGTTTTTTTTTGTTGTTTAATTTTATGACCATTTTGTGTAGAGAAGGGGGCAATATGGAATCAGATAACGGCTAATTAGAATTGACTTCACAGTTTAGTCTCTGGCTACGTATTTGGCATCAACATAGTTTAACTTGTATTTGCCCAGATATTTCTCTTTGCCTTCTCCCAGGAATATGTGACATTCTTGTGCCATGGAGTTTTCCCCATGAAGACATCTGCCCTTCACAGACTTTGGAAAGCTCAGATGTGAAAATAAATTCATCCACATCTGTAATTGTAGAGAAGGAGTGATTGAAGTGCAGGGAGCACCTCTTGCCAACTTTAACTTAGCTAATACAGGTAAAAATAGCGGTGGTGGTGTCTGAGAAAAGTCACCTTTCCATATGTTTTTCTTGTTCCTGTGGTCCATACAAGGCATCTACTGTTGGAGGTAGAAAAAGGGCTCAAGCCCTCCATATGTTACATTGCCTGGTAATCAAGTGCAAGCTGGCTGGCGTCACTGCTAGCCTGCCTGAGCTGAGATTTATGCAGACAGGTTCCCTATTTCCAGCTGGCTGTAACAATTGTACAATTAGACTAAGCAAGCAACTCAGAGTGGTAGAACTACTAATTTGCAAAGAAGTTGATCATTTATGGTGAAAATGATCATTATGAAGATGCTCTGAGGCTGGAGCCCCTCTCCCATAGAGAAAGGCTGAAAGATAGGGGCTTGTTCAGCGTGGAGACCAGGTTCGAAGAAGAACTTAGAGCAGCTTCCAGTGCCTAAAGGGAAAGACAAGAAATTTGGAGAGGGTGTTTTGACAATGGCCTGTAGTGATAGGACAAGGTGGAATGACTTTAAGATGACAAAGGGCATTTAGATTAGATATTAGGAAGAAGTTCTTCCTCATAGAATCGTAGGATCATAGAATTGTTAGGGTTGGAAAGGACCTTAAGGTCATCTAGTTCCAACCCCCCTGCCATGGGCAGGGACACCTTACGATAAATAATATCACCCAAGGCCTCGTCCATCCACCATTCCATCTCTACTCTCACCCTGTGAGGATGGTGAGGCCCTGGCCCAGGTTGCCCAGAGGAGCTGTGGCTGCCCCATCCCTCGCAGTGTTCAAGGCTAGGTTGAATGGGGCTTGGAGCAACCCCGTCTAGTGGAAGGTGTCCCTGCCCATGGCAGGGGGTTGGAACTGGACGAGCTTTGAAGTCCCTTCCGATCCAAACCAGTCTTTGATTCTGTGATTCTATAAAAATATATCTGCCAGACAACATGTAGCTGCACTTGCTTTTGCCTCTCACTTCCAGAATCCCCTGTCTATGCCTGAAGATCACTTCTCCCTCACTGAGCAACCCTATGCAATAGGTGCAGCCTGATACAGTCTCTTCATAAGGGACGTTTCCCAGCTGCAGGTGAACACAGTCTCTTTGCATACATGTGCCGTGTTTGGTAGACTTCCTGGCCCACGATGCAATGCAGTGCTAGTCCATGCATTGTTTTGCTGAGGTCTCATTAAAGCAATTTTTTTCCACAGTTCAGGACTCTGCCTTTCCTTAGCCGTGACCCAGCAGATGAACTTCTTGTTGCAGAGAGAGGATGTGAGAGAAGATGCCTGCCCAGGGCAGGGCATGGTGTGCCTGGATCCAGTGAGTAATAATCCAGGGTAAATTACAGTTTACTTGGAATGTTTTCGCCATTATGATTTCAAATGTTTGATCAAGGTGTGAAAATGGTGGGGAAAGGAAGGAGGGAAACAGGGAAGGAAGGAAAAGAAGCAGGCTGGGCCTTCAAGAAATCTGCAGAGGGGCTTTTGACAGGGGATGTAGTGACAGGACAAGGGAAAATGGCTTTAAACTGTCAGAGGGGTGATTAAATGAGATGTTAGGAAGAAGTTCTTCCCTGTGACGGTGGTGAGGCGCTGGCACAGGTTGCCCAGAGAAGCTGTGGCTGCCCCGTCCCTGGCAGTGTTCAAGTCCATGTTGGACAGGGGTTTGAGCAACCTGGTCTAGTGGAAGGTGTCCCTGCCTGTGGCAGGGGCTTGGAACTGGATGAGCTTTAAGGTCCCTTCCAACCCAAGCTATTCAGTGATTCTATGATGTGTTGAATTTTTTTGGTTGCAAAGCCTGTGTTGGCCTTGTGTCTGTTCTAGTGAGCTGGCATTACACACACAAAATCTCAGGTCTCCTTCATGAATGGCTGAAATTCCAGTCTTGTTTGGCAGAAGGGAAAGTTCCACATGAACAGTCTCTATGGAGAGGTTTTGAAAATCAAAAACCCGAGAGACTGAGAAAAAATGTGAGAACTGGAGATGCATGAGCCCAATTTGTCCAGCGCAGTCGGGATATGACTCTTCCACACAAATGCAGAGCCCTAGACACAGATTCCACAGCTAGTGTTCAAACACCACATTAGCTCTCTGGAGGAGAGCATGTCTGTACACACAGCCACTTGGCCACCGTACAATATTGCTCATAAGCCAAAATGAACACATTTTTATGGGATTCTTCAGTTAACATACGTTTATACTGGCAATCACAAGCTGAATTCCGCTAGTGCATAGACCCTACCGGCTTGCTGTGACTCCTCCTATGCAGAAGGTTGATACAGTTTTCACTATCATTTAAGCAGCACTTTTAGCATCTTATATCCTTCCCTCGTGCATTATGGTGCCTTTGTGGTACGAAGGCTGTATCTGATAACAATAGATAATTTGGGATCAGAGGCATCTGATAACATGGAGGAATATTCTGTGAAGCTGTCTTTCCCTTTATGATCCAAGTAACTACCACAAGCTGTGCTTATTCCAGCTATTTGCATCTTACTCTGTATATTTAAATGCAGTCCATCTTTCAAATGCCCGCATTTGTCCATCAAGCCTTCTCAGCCTCTCTAGTTTAATCCGACAGTATAACATCACTGTATACATCACTTCTGTGCCAGAAATCACTGACATTCCTATGCCAGATAAGAACATCTATTCAAGGTGTTTAACTGATCAGGAAAGAGGGGTATAGTTACGGAGTTATAACTCACTAATTCTGCCTGTCCCTTTCTCTGTGTAGGTAAAGTCTGAATGGACGAAGTTTTTCTTCTTTCCCCTGTTATCCCACAGCCTTCTTCCCCACAGCACAACCCCATTCTTGGACAGACAAAATAAGATTTCTTAGCCACTAAAGGCATCTTCCAGTTTGGATCAACCTCAGGAGTGATGCATGTGGAAGAAATGACCTGTCGTTTACCGTGGAAGTCAAGAACAGATAACTAAAGGAAGCACCGAGATGTAAACCCATAAATTCAGATTGTGGCACCCAGCTGCCTTCTGTCATTCCTCACATCCCCAAGGAAGGCAGGGTCAGCTCTGGGAGGTGAGGCCAAGTTGGCAGCAACTGTGTCAAATAGTTTGGTACAACATGTGCCACTTGACAACAAATGAGAAGCCTGCTCTGAAGGGAAAAGCATGTATGCTCATCATCCCATCAACTGTGGGATGGCTGGGAGGGTTCAGGTCTTTCCCACATTCTTTCTGCATATAAACATAGAGCCACTGTGATCGCCTCTGGGGTGACACATGATTTCTTCTTGGCCCCTGACTAAACTGCTTCTTGTCTCAGTCAGCTCAGGAGGTGAACATGTCCTTCTGCTGCACCCACACAGATTCATTGGCTTCATCTGGCTCTGAGAGCTACAACAAAGTGAGGATACTGATTACATTTAGGTGTTTTAAGTAGAAAAGCCTATTTTTTTGAACTGAGGAAGCTGTACCTCCAGGTGGATCTTTCATCATGTACAAATGCTTTCACCATGTAGGAATGCTTCTGTCACACAAAGCAAGTGAGGTGTAAGAAGTGAATATCTAAAGGGGGCCTACAAGAAATCTGGAGAGGGACTTTTCACAAGGGCATGCAGGGACAGGACAAGGGGGAATGGCTTTAACCTGACAGAGGGGAGACTGAGATGAGATCTTAGGCAGCAGTTCTTCCATGTGAGGGTGGTGAGGCTCTGGCACAGGTTGCCCAGAGAAGCTGTGGCTGCCCCATCCCTGGCAGTGTTCATGACCAGGTTGGATGGGTCTCGGAGCAACCTGGTCTAATGAAAAGAGTCTCTGCCTGTGGCAGGAGGGGTTGGAAATAGATGAGCTTTAAGGTAACTTCCAACCCAAACCATTCTGTGATTCTGTGAAATAAACGACATACTGAAAATCAGTAGACAAATCACAGAAAGTTGGGGATGAATAAAGGAAGGCACCTTAGAAATTTGTAATTAGAACAGTGTGATCTGTCACCCATTCGCCAATAAGAGTCATCTAATACCTTGTGATTCACTTGTTTTGTGGTAAGAAAGAGGTCTTGTACCACGTGCATACTCTTTTGGGTTTGCAGCTTTGAAAGACAGTATAACCCAAAGCTGTTGCCAGCAAATAGCTAATACATGAAATACCAGACCTCTGCAGCTGGTAACTGAGCAATTTGTCACCTTGCCAAAATTACCTGCTACAGTGACTTCTTTACTGGCACAGCGTACAGATCCTAAATGACCTGAAATTGAGCCCCAACAGTGCTGCTCTGGGGGCTTTCCTCACACTTAAGAGCACACACTGGGATTTTCTCGGGCTCTTTGGCTGATATGACTGTGTAATTCACACAAAAATTGGTCTAAGTGCCTTTTTCTGATGCCATCCACAGGACAGTCAGGTCAAGCTCCCTTGGAGAGTGGGAGAGGTGTCATTTTTGTAACATAGTTCATCTTCCAGCACAGAATGATGACTAGACCAGGTTGCTCAAAGCCCCATCTGCACTTCCTGGCCTTCAACATTTCCAGGGATGGGGCAGCCACAGCTTCTCTGGGCAACCGGTGCCAGTGCCTCCCCACCCTCACAGGGAAGATTTCTTCCTGATATCTCATCTTTGACCTCCTGTCAGGTCAAAGCCATTCCCCCGTGTTCTGTCCCTAGCTGCCCTTGTCAGAAACCCCTCTCCTGCTTTCTTGTTGGTCCTTTTAGGCACTGGAAGCTGCTCTAAGGTCTCCCTGAAGCCTTCATTTCTTCAGGCTGAACAAGCCTGAAGAAGAGAAATAACCAAAGAAGAAAGAGAAGTAACGAAGAAGAGAAATAACCAAAGAAGAAAGAGAAGTAACAAAGAAGAAGAGAAATAACCCAAACAAACAAAAAAAAAACATTACCAAGCTGAATGAGGATACAGTGATGAAGCAATTAAGGAGGTAGAAGAAACCATGAAAGGACCATCAGAGGAAAAAAAAATACAAAACACAGCCATGTGTTTCAAAAATGACTGTGTCAGAGAAGATGGGAACTGCTCTGAGGGTTGACTGAACTGTGATATTTAGAAAATGTGACATACCACTCTGATGCCTAAGGATGAAAACTAGATTGGAGAGGGTTTAGGTCAGATGAACAGAATTCCAAGTAATTAATTTAAATGTTCAGTTTACTGACCTTGAGGATGAAAGGCAAGATGGAGTGGACAGAGATGCTAGAGAGTCAAATAAAGTCGGGAGTGTGAAGGAAAGAACAGTCTGTTTTTCTTTCCCGTGTGCTTTTGACATTTATGTTACTGTTTCTAGCAGAGGTCAACAGAAAGAAGACTGGTTGCCGCTGCCTTTGCCTAACTGTGCTTTGTCGTGTGACTATAAAGTATCACACACAAGCATGCTTTAGTTCTTTTCTTCATTTAGATCTTGTCCCTCCATGGGCTAGATTTTGTCTTCTCAGAGTTTGCCACTGACATGACAAACAGTGGGCTACAGAGGAGGAAGCTTTAGAAACACAGAAATTAGAGATAGAAAATTTCTCTGGAAAAGATCAATTGTGCTTGGTAGGCCAGGGGATAAACTCTGGCGTTGGGCTTATTTAAAATACGACAAGAAGTCTCCTGGAGCAACTGCTCCACCAGGCAGTGCATTTTACAGCCAAGCCATTGTAACATTCAGCTTTTTGCCTCCTTTCAGCCTAGTTTCTCCTTCCTCATAATAATAATGCACTCAGCTCTGCAAACCTAAAGTTTTTCTCCCACAGTGTCTACTTTTTGTAGCTGTGTCCTACATGTCATATGTAGCTGTATTTAGCTCTTCCAACTCATATGACAGCATCTCTAAATCAGTCCTCATCAATTCTACTTAAAACAAAAAAACAAACAACCTTTATGTTTGCTGATGTATTTTTGATGCACAGATATTCAGGACTGAATGCAGTGTTCCAGGGGGTTTACACTACAATACCACTAAGAGGCCTTTGTTACAGTTTCTGTTCCTGAACTCTACTATCCCATTGTTTTCTGTTTTTCCCCCCGGTTCTGTCATCTCAAATTACAGGCAAGTCTAATTTTCTCTCTTCTGCTATTGTAGATCTCTTTCAGCATTACACCTTCTGAGAGTTCTTCTTTCTGAAAAATAGCTGGGATTTGAGTTATCTTTCAGCAGATGTAGTATAGCTGCATTTTTCCCTGTGGAATTACATTTGGTTTCCTGAATATAATTTGTGTCAGTGCTTTGACTTGTAAAATTAATAGAATAATGTACTTTCAATCCTGCTGCTTGGAGGTGCTTCCCTCCCTGCCCTTTTCCTCCCAAAGCCTGAAACCATAACAATGAATATTAAAATATAAGAAAAGTAATGTTTTTAAATTCTCTTCACAGGACTTTTTTAAGCTTCGTAGCATCACTGATAATGGAATTTTCTCACTACAGCCACAAGAGAAAGATGAACCATATTGTTACACAGTTTGCACAATACCACTGAGGACTGCCACACTTGTCCTCGCTGTCTTAGCTGGGAGCTGAGGTTGCTGCTCCCAACTTGTCCCTAGCTGTCTTCCCCACACTCCTTGTCAGAATATGCAAGGTAACTTCAAATGTAGCTACTAGCTAATCTTTTGCTGTCCAAATCATCTGCATTAGCTGAACTAAATTATTTCTTGCTTGGTTGTGTGCCCTCTCTCTCATTGGTCAGCTGGAGCAAATAAATGTTTTCCCAGCTGAAGGATGTTGACCTCAACATGGTTCAGCTGCAAACCTCAGCAATTTGGATATTAGTGCCAGAATGAGGCTCTTCAGAAATTATCGTAGAATCACAGGCTGGTTTGAGTTGGAAGGGACTTTAAAGCTCATCTGCTTCTGCCCCCTACCCGCCCCTAGGCAGGGACGCCTTCCAAGAGACCAGGTTGCTTGAAGCCCCATGCAGCCTGGCCTTGAACACTGCCAGGGATGGGGCAGCCACAGCTTCTCTGGGCAACCTCTGCCAGTGCCTCACCACTCTCACAGTAAAGAATTTCTTCCTCAGGTATAATCCAAATCTTCCCTCTTGTCATTTGAAAGCCATTCCCCCTTGTCCTGTCACTACATGCTCTTCTCTAATGCCCCACTCCAGATTTCTTGTCAGCCCCTTTAGGCAGTGGAAGCTGTCTCCCTGGAGCCTTGTCTTCTCCAGGCTGAATAAGCCCAGCTCTCTCAGCCTGCCTCCATGCAGAGGTGCTCCAGTCCTCAGAACGTCTCCATGGATTCCCCTGGACTTGCTCCAACAGCTCCATATCCCTCTTGTGTTGGGAGCTTCAGACTCCCGCATTGCCCTCCTTATAGATCACACTGTGGGTCTTTTCCCAGAACTCATTTCTGGGAACCACATGATGCTGAAGACCTGATGGATCACGTATCTAAAGCAAAGGCAATATGTTGTGAATTCATCCCATCAAGTGCATCATAAAGCAAACTAATAAAAGGTCACATCTGTTAGTCACAACTCTTGTGGTTTGACTTCTGTTGAAGCCCAGGCTGTGTGAGAACAGGACGTGTGTATGCTCAGGGCTGTCTTGCCATAGAGCGTGCTGCTGAGAGGATGTGTGGTGTTGAGGCAGACTGTCAAAAACAAAATTAAGGCTGTAGCTATTTTTCACATATCCATTCATTACATAAATGTAGCAACCTTGTTGATGTTGTCAACTTGCCTGTTTTTCGGTTTTCTGAGATGATGCTGCAGACTTGAACAAGGCCACAGAAGAGTCCTCTTAAAAGTGCATGGCAGTCCATTTGCACCATGTATTGGCTTTGAAGCTGACAGCAGATGTCTGTCAGTTATCACTTGTCTGTAAGGCAAGTAGCTTCCTTTGGAAACAATATTCTTCTCTGTTTGCTCTAACAAAAGCTAAATGGGAAAGGGGGGCTATTAAAGGGTATTTTTCAATCTAAACATAACTCTTTTCAGATCTCTTTCACTGCAACCTTATTCCACTCGGTTAAGTTTTAGGGGCAGAATTTACGTAACTTTGAAAGCTAGGTGTGTTTTGCATAATCTCAGATAGCTAAGTTAGGTAAAATTGATCCCACCTAAGTATTTTTATCTCTCTCCTTGCTAATATTTCTATTTGTCTGCTCTTGTATAATGTCTCCTCAGTACCTATGCTTCTGCATAAGGTAACTGGGAGCCCTCACTCCCAGTGACAAGGACTCTTCAGAGAACCTTCACTTCTTCCTGTTGTGAAAATCAAAGGGAACTTCCCCCTTTCTCCCAGTGCAGTGGCATGGGTATGTTCAGCTCTTTCCTCCCTGTTATTCCACAAGTGGGAGTGCAGCCAATCATCAGGGTAGTCACATTAAGTCTGTGTTGTAGCGGTGAGGTCCCTAGGTGGTAGCCCTGAAGCTGAAACCACATGGCTATGATGGGTTTCTGCTCTTAAATGCAGAGCTCCACAAGTCTGCATGTGCAAGTATGTGTCCCACACCTGAAATGTATTGTCAAGTTTTAACTCTTAACCATGTGAGTTAAAATTTGGGGAAAGATTCCAACTTGTGTGCTGTTTTGTTGTTGTTTTTTTCTGAGAATTTCCCTTGGAGGGTGCCATCTGAGCAGGTATGTCAGGTCACCATCCTCATCACCCGCACATTCCTTTGCTTGCCCATGGAGAACAGTTCAACTATGATCAATCACATCCTTGCTTCTGCTGTCAATCTATCCATAGTGGTGGAAACTTCCCAGCTATATCATGAGCTGCAAGCTGAGACCACCACTGAAACTATACTTCAGCAACACTGTCCCTGAAATGTTAGTGTTAGTTTGAAAAATGCATGCAGAAGGAATGAAAATACTCACTTTTAGTTGTTAGTAGATTAACTGATGAATTAATATTTTATGGCTGGATAGGTATCAACTCTCATCCTATGCCACATCATTCTGGGGCTGGAAGTGTGCTTTTGTATGAATCATAGAATCACAGAATGGTTTGGCTTGGGAGGTATCGTAAAGACCATAGAGTTCCAACCCCTTCATCATCTTGTCCCCCCCTGAGCAGCATCAGCTTTCCTCATTTTAAGATGCAACTTTGTTGTAAAGTTACAATTTGATTTCTCTTAATGAGCATTTTAGTGGATTACCAAGCAGCAGCACTACAATTCATCAACTAATTCACAAAAGCCTCTTAAGCAGCTAGAGAAAATGATACTATTTTACACATTTGGTCTGTCTCCTTTAAAGACTTAAAAATCTCAGATCATTAACTTAATGAGTAGCTCTCCAAAAGCTGGCATTACAGTTTGAGTTAGACATTCCAGGCAACTGCTCACTGATTGCAACTAGTTGCAGCTTTTTCATCTCCTTATGGACCCCAATTACATGTGTTTTTTTCTTTCAGCGGTTTCCTGCCTGATAATGCTGTAGACTGACAGCCCAACAGAGCAAACTGCATGGGGCTGCGGCTGCCAGAGGAACCTTGAACTGTGAGATCAAAATAAAAGAAGCCCTATCTTTCCAACAGCACATCCACTTCCCCATGCTGCACATTTTATTGGCCATAACACGTTTCTTTATCTGTAGCTCAGTCAGAAGGCAAATCTCGTGCCCAAGACAGGCCTGTGAGAAGGAGTTGTTGACAGGTCCAGCATTTGAGAGCAGCTTCCAGTGCCTTTAGGCTGACAAGAAATGTGGAGAGGGGCTTTTGACAAGGGCCTGTAGTGACAGGACAAGGGGGAATGGCTTTAACCTGACAGAGGGGAGATTGAGATGAGCTCTTAGGCAGAAGTTCTTCCCCCCTGTGAGGGTGGTGAGGCCCTGGCACAGGTTGCCCAGAGAAGCTGTGGCTGCCCCATCCCTGGCAGTGTTCAAGGCCAGGTTGGACGGGGCTTGGAGCAACCTGGTCTAGTGGAAGGTGTCCCTGCCCATGATGGGGTTGGAACTAGACGAGTTTTAAGGTCCCTTCTAACCCAAACCATTCTGTGATTCTGTGACTTCTCGGCCGACTCGGCGAGACCCCCTAGCATCGACCCCGCGCCGGTGCTGTGGGTACGCCCCACGGAGCCCAGGCCAGCCTGCCCTGCCCCGGGGAAGGGCCTCGGAGCTCCTCTGTCCTTTCCTTTCCTTTTCTTTCCTTTATCCTCTCTTCCGCTAAAGGTCAGAAGAATTTAAACTTACTGACTCTACCGGGACGGGCTCCCCTAACTCCTCAGCGCGGGGGGATGCAGCCCCCTGAGGCCGGCCCCGCTCCGCCCGGCCCGGCTGGGCTTAGCCCGGCCCGGCAGCCTTTTGTCTGTGCTGGGAGGAGCCAGTAAGAGGCAGATTGTAAAAATAAAGGCTGGCCGGCGGCCAGGAAGTGTAAAATCCTGGCCGGCTGGTGGCAATTTCGCCAGATCGCGGCGACAAGAGGCAGCAGGTCCGCTGGTCGGTCCGTCGGTCGGTCCGTCGGTCGGTAGCGGAGCGGCCCCTCCTCGCCCCTTACTGCTTGGCGCGGTGGGGCGCGGCCTGCCGCCTGCCTCCCCTCCGAGGGGGCTGCAGTGCGGCGGCTTGGCAGCGGTGCTGACACCAGGAGGGAGCCGTTGGCCATGCGAAGGGGGAGCTTACCCGGTGGTGTCCTGCGGGAAAGAGCGGGCTGAGGCGGTCCCCCGACCTGGCCGTGCCTCTGGAGCAAAGCGCGGGCATAAAACTGGGTAAGTTCTCCTTTTAAAAATATAAAAAACAGACCCTCCGGCTCCGTAGAGCTGCCGAGTGAGTCATTTCCAAACGAAATGTCTCGATCTAACCCTTTTCCCCGCTCAGAAGGCACAATAGTTCTGAAACCGGGGGTGAAGGGAAAGAGGTTTTTCGTCTTCCCTCTTTCTCTAAATAAATTGATCTAGCACGTAGCTGCAGCGAGAGGATTCAAAAGCTGTGAGTACCAGGCCGCCTGTCTAGTAAAGTGAATGGTAGCCCCATCCCTTTCCCTCTTCCCTCTGGCCTATCCCCCGTGATGACGCTACCCTTGTCTCCCTGACTCTCGCTCAGAGCCTCTCTGCCCCAGGAATCTTCACAGTCCTTTTCCTTTTCGTAGCCATAACCTACTTTTCAGTTCCTTCAGCTGCCAAACCCATCCTCTGCTGCCTTCTTCTCTGTGGGCTATCAGCCACGCATCTTGCCATTCAGCACAGATCCTGGTTGTCCTTCCTCAAAAGAAATGCCCAGAGCACAGCTGTATTTTTTTCACCCCTGTGTTTTCCAGTCATATGACAGTTTGTTCATGGAAGTGGGCTATCTCAACTGGAGGGTTGTTTTTGTTTGTCAGCAACAAGTGCTGAGCTTATTATAGGTGATGCTGCAATTTTGTGGTGTGAAGGGTTTCAGTTATGCAGAACTCATTGCTACCTGGATCAGTTATCAAGAGCTGCTTACATCATGTGTATCATGGTATATATGCATGCATGTTTAATGTATATACCCAAGATCTTATGTCACAGTGAGGCAACATGCACAAAACACAGAAGCTGGTGTGTAGTGTTTTCTAACCCAGATTGCCACAGTTGAGCTGTGCAGTAGTCCCTAACGGTATCATCAGCAGAGACAAGACACTGTGCTGTCCTGATAAACTGTCTTTTCTGAAACTAGGAAACCACCTACACAGGGTTCAAAGTCTGTCCTGTAAAGCCTGTGAAGAACTTTGTTAGCATTTAGCATGTATTAGTGGGTGGTGAGGCACTGGCGCAGATTTCCCAAAGAAGGTGTGGCTGCCCCATGAACGGGGCTTGGAGCAACCTGGTCTAGTGGAAGCTGTGCCTGCCCATGGAAGGGGATTGGAACTGGATAAGCTTTAAGGTCCCTTCTAACCCAAACCATTCTGTGGTTCTATGATTCTAAATTAAAATTTCACAGTAATCTAAGACATCGTGCAATCTTGATACACACTTCATAGACCACATATGGCATTCCTGCTAAGATTTTAGTGCCGTGGACTTCTATAACATATCAGAGGGAGGAAAATACTTGGGCTTGAGCACCAAACCTGCTTTTTGGTGAAGCCAGAAAAAATGTTTTTCAGATGTGGATTCTTCTGTGGTTGCCTGTGACGGGTAGATCCTGAATCTCTGATTGAAGTAGTTGTCAAGTCAGGTACAGTGTATTGCACTGGGATCTGCATGGATGGTACCTCCAAGGGGTAGTGCCAAGGGGAGACAGGGAAATTCATGGCCATGTGGGAGTCTTTTTTGATATGTCAGTTTAATAACAATATTTCATTTTGTCAGTTTTACATTAAAGTTAAGGTAACAGTTTCACATTTTTCTTCAGTCTTCAATATAAAATTCTTTGTAATTATTTGTATGCAGTGTGTTTACGGGCCATCTGATATCAGTTGAGACTGATAAGATTTCTAATGTTCATCTTCGAAGTTCAGCTGGAACACAGGTGGTGTTTACCAACTCCTCAATCCCTTTTGGAAGAGTTTCAGTTCCTTAAATTCTGAGCAACCAAAGACACAGACTAGGGGAGATATTTATCCTTTTATCTGAGAAATAAGTACATGTAGCTTCCATTCTTACGGAAAGAGTGAAGGAATGGGACTTGAATGTATCATTAAGGACTTAGAAGTAGCAGGGAAATAAGTACTAGAATGTAATCATTTGTAATTAATTTCATTGTGTTCAATTTTCATGTGACTTTTCTAGCTGCCTGTAGTATTTGTGGATTTATTTTTCCCATAGTGTATGACCTTTGTACTCACTGTTATTCCTGATGTGAATTAAAGTATAAATATACACTGAGTATGTGCTGGGTTCCAGGGCTTGCTCAGTAGAGCATAATAACCGTACTGAACACACAAGATGGGCCTAAGTGCAGCTCAGAGGGTGGAAGATTGTGCTAAGGATTTTAGCAAAACCTCAGTTATGCTAGAGCTGGCTGAGGGTAGGCTGTGACTATCGGCAGGCAAGGTAGCTGCCATGCTTTGTAGTCCCAGGGTTAAAAATTTGGGGGATACTCATGGTTTAAATAACAGCAACAGGAATGTGAAAACAAACAACCAAAAAAGAATGAGAGCAAGAAAGCACAGAGAGATTGTCATTATAGTGGCAGCAGAGATAGTTCCTAAAATAATTGCAGTTGCCAGTGTTTTATTTGATGAAGTGTATCCATCATCTGATTAACATTCCTAGAAAATTAAAAGTGTCATTACATTTAGACTGATACAACTTTTTTGCTTCCGAAACTATGTTTCCCCCTCCCTCCATGCTTCTGCGTGGCACATTATGATAGAATGGTTTGGGTTGGAAGGGACCTTAAAGCTCATCCAGTTCCAATCCCCCTGCCATGGGCAGGGACACTTTCTACTAGACCGAATTGCTCCAACCACTCTCCAGCCTGGCCTTGAACACTGCTGGGGATGGGGCAGCTACAACTTCTATATTTAGATGCCTATTGTTTTGCATGGGATGTGAATTAAGCACTAAAGTTTTCCAGAGACAGATTTCCAAAAGTGTGAAGGCATGAAAGGATGAGGGTGTAGGAAGGCCCATATCATGAGGTTGGGCCCCAGACTGCCTCCAAAATTATTGACATTCTTGCTTTCAGTAACTTCTGACATACATGTAGGACCTTTGTTAGTTATGGAATAAACCTTGATTTTGATCATGTCTTTCTAAAAAGCAGACTTTGTTTATTTTTAAGAAACTGAGCAATAAGAGGAACTGAAAGCGTTGTGTTTTCTTAGAATATAAACTAAGTTCATGTATGTGCAGTTGTGATGACCATAAAGATTTGAAGTTACAGGTTGTAGGCTGCTTTTCTACTTCTCAGTATGGCTGCGTAGCAAATAAATGGGTAATTTTGGTCAGAAATAGTGTTTTCAGATCTTGTCCGTTGAACTTGAATCAAGGATTTTGCCAATCACGTACTTTGTTAAGGATTTACAAGGAGAATCAGGTAACAAAAAGCTGGATGGTTCTCTGCAGATTTTTGTGTCTGAGTTAAAATGAAACCACTCATCATGGGTCTGCAGGCCTAGTACAGCAGGGAGTTTTCTTAAGATTCTGCTGCTTCCACACAATCATTAAAAAATCTGATGTGTGTTGCAATCTTCAGTTTGTGTGGTTTATAGTAATGGCTCATCAATGCACAATTGCACAAAACATATAAAGGAGAGAAAAATGGGCAAGTGTATATGTTTCTTCATGAAGGGGCTGTTCTTTTAACACTAAAAAATGTTTAAATAGCAAAATATCACTTATATCTGGATAACACCACATTCTCTGATGCTGTGTTTCAGGAGACCTGCGAAATGCTTGTTTCATATAATCACAGAATGATTTGGGTTGGAAGGGACCTTAAAGCTCATTCAGTTCCAACTCCCCGCCATGGGTAGGGATACCTTCCACTAGACCAGGTTGCTCCAAACCCCATCCAACCTGGTCTTGAATGCTGCTGGGATGGGGCATCAACGACTTCTGTGGGGATCCTGTGATTTCTCCACTCTTTGCTCTCTTGCTTTAAAGTTACTTTTCCCCCCATCTGCTTTAAATTTACTTTTTGACTAGTGGCTTTTTCGTCTGAATTTGGTGTGAAGTAGTGCTGGTGCAGGTTTTCCTCTAAGGAGCAATGACAGTTGCAGTTTTTGCTGCTCTGTCACTTCCATATGTGGCTGTTGTTCTGTGTCTTGCAGAAAAGGCATCACAAGAATTGAAAATGGTCTGTTTTTTTGTTAAATCTTAGTTACCATGGGCTTTTGTTTGTTTGGCTCAAGATTATCATGAGGGTTCATAACTTGGAGCATTTGCTGTCAACTTTTTCTTTTGGTTATTCTTTCTTCAGTAGAGATCAGTTGATAGAGGTATATTGCCTGATCTTGCTTTTCATCCAGAAAGTCATATGTATTATGGTCTGTTGGGAGGGAAAGGTCTTTTCATCAAATCATTTTATAATGATTTCTCTGTTTGTTTTCATGGTTAAGAGGAAACAAAGGATAAAAAAATCTAGCTTGATGACTGTAATGTTTTTATAAATGCCTGTATCTGTGTGTGTGTTGGAAAAGGATTTGTCTCCATGCTTGATTCTTCTCTTTAAAGATTCAGATTAATCCTTAAAGTGTTTACTCAGATGTGATGAATTACAAGTGGATGAAATAACATTGTTGTCAGATTGACTCATCATCCCCCAGTTGAGAACATTGACTTCTAGTTCTGAAAAGCTTGCTCACTCAAAGACCTGTTTTTTACATGGATTAACATATCTCCCTTGTTAGAGATGTGGAAGGTTTAGAGAGAGCTGGGTTTTGAGGTAATAATCAAAGATAAAAGAAAACAAAGACCGGGGGTAGGGCAGCTGAAAGGGAAAGATCAATCCATCTCTGTTTGACACACTTATGATAAGCATTTTCTCCCAAAAAAGTAGGGTCATTAAGAGAAATGAGAAGAATAGAGAGTGTTTTAGGACATATCAGATATCAAGGGGTTTGAAACCCCCATAAAGCATTGCCCTGGCAGCTGAAGCATATGACAGTGAGAGATTACCTTGGTGAGGTTGTATCTCTTATGCAGTTGATGCACTTCAATTTTCAGGTCTTCATGCTTTTTATAATCAGTGGTAAGAGTGTTGCTTGGTGGCTAGAGCATGCTGCCCACTGGTATCTCTCTTCACTCCATATAAAAGGGGAAAAATAATAATTGCTTCTCTGTAAAGTTTTTTCTAGTTCTGTGGTTGATAAATAATAGGACTGTGATTATTAGCAGTAGATTGTATTTGCTGGTGTTCTAAGAAGCTTTAATGTTAGGAAGAGGAGACTGTAGATGTGAGGGAGTTTGGACGGAAGGCCTCTAGGAGGACAATGTCAGTGAATATTAGTGAAGAATATTATGAAGAAATTCTTCCCTATGAGGCTGGTAAGGTACTGGCACAGGTTGCCCAGAGGAGCTGGAAATGTTAAAGGCCAGGTTGGGTGGGGCTTGGAGCAACCTGGTCTAGTGGGAGGTGTCCCTGCCCATGGCAGGGGGTTGGAACTAGGTGAGCTTTAAGGTTCCTTCCAACCCAAAGCACTCTGATTCTGTGATTCTATAAAGTAACAGTTGTATTACATTTATAACTATGAAAAATATATGCTGTTTTCCTGGTATAAAAATTGTTACGCTAGAAATTTTACTGCCCTGCTAGAAGTGACCTCTCACTTACTCAGCTCCTTACCCTGTCACTTTTGGAGCTATGAGATTACAAACATTGGCACAAGCACTGGTTTTGCAACAGAAGCATCTGTTATGTGTACACTTTGCCTCCCAGGCACCTTTTAGTGTGTTGTAAGAAAAGCCTGCCCCTGACTTTCCAAGGTGCTGTGGCTCTTATCCTCTGATGATTTCTGATGTAGTTAAAATTGACAATAGAGAAATTGATGGCAGGTTGAAAATGTGTGGGCCATGTCTAATGAACTGTTACTTCAAAATGTACACAGAGGACTCTGCTGATCTGGTTGTATTAGTTTACATTTATTCTTCATTTCTAAAAGTTATCACTATTTTTTTTTAATTGGAACAGGACAGCCACAGAATCAACAGATTACTGCCCTTTCAAACAGCAACAGTCAAGACTAAGCTCATATCACGAAGGACTGTCAGGGCTTTGTCATCTCCAAAGACAGCCAGTGGCTGTCTAAAGATAGAAGAAGGTTGCACTTGTAGCCATGTTCCAGTTCCACAGATACCTGTGCAAACTATATTTAATTTGTGGGGGAATAACCACCATATTTAATTCTTGTATATGACCAAGAGTGACAGTATTACACATTTTGGGGCCTTGAAACCGAGGTGTTTTAACTTCCTCAGCGGTGGGGTGCATGGTATCTGTGGCATAGCAAGAGCTTGTGAGAGCTTCGTGGGGGTTTATCAGGATCAATGAGGCTGTGCAGAGGTGGGGTAGCAGAGTGAGCTCAGCATGAAACGGGGCTGGGCGGATGGAAAGAAAGTTGTTCTCCTACATGTGATTTGGGGAGTAGTTGTATTAGAAGCACTATGCAGATAGACAACATTTCTTTGGCTGATCACCTCTGTTTTCATGTCATATTGAAGATGTGGTGGAAAAGAAATGATCTTGCATCTCATGTGCAGTTCAGTTACAGAACTCTTTCCCACCCACCTTTCTCATTTCTCCCACATCTCCATTCTCCAGATCCAACTACGTTGGCTGCTTGTATTCATCTGTAGTGGGAAGATTTCAAAAGAGCTTTGCCAAAGTTTTTTTTGTGATTTAGTTGGGGCTACATATTTGTCTATATGGAGAAGATTATCAGAGTGGAAAATATGGGCATTTTGTATTTGGCCTAGCAATTACTTCTCACTCTGTAGAAGACAAAGTCCTGATTACTCTCAAAGTAATCCAGTTGTCAGATCTCTTTTGCAGAAGTGCCTTATTGTATCCTTTATAGTAATGGACTGATAATGAGTGGGTGTATGCCCTTGCACAACACTTCCCCAAAAAAGCAGGCAATGTGCATCTTTTTTTTCTATTGTTAATCTTTTATTCCTTTCTGGTGAAATACTTTTCTCTTTCTCCAGTTTCTAGTGTTTTATACAGGCTGAATGGCTAACTGTATTTAAAGGTATTTGTAAGGTGCCTCCAGCAGAAATGTTCAGGCACTTCTGTTCTTGCATCTCTGCCAATTGAAATGGAAAGAGAGACCATGCTTGTATTTCTGCCTGGCTGTGTTGGGTCATTATTTAAGGGGCAAGATGGGAAATGGGACTGCTGTTGAAAAGCGCAGAAGATTTGCCCAAATTTGCTGTTAAAAGGTTAGGATATTTCACCGCTCCTTTCTCTGTCTTGCTCTTTTCCTTTCTCTTTGCCTTGCGGGACTGCTTCATCACCTTGCGATGTGTGTTCATGTCACAATCTGACCCCATGGGGGGCTGCTAGTCCAAGGCTGACTCTTTGTTTTTGCTCCAGGAGAAGTCCTAGATTTTGAAGATTCATTGACATCTCTGAGACTAACATTTGGATCTTCAAAAGAAGAGACTTTCTGACGGCCCTACTCTGCTCCAGCTGATCCTATGACTGGAGGGTTCACCGTGGCTCCATCCTTTACTCTCCAGTTCCACAAGATGGGTTCATTAAGAAGGCCCCGACCTCGCTTCATGAGCTCTCCGGTCCTCAGTGATCTACCACGGTTCCAGGCAGCCCGGCAGGCCCTGCAGCTCAGCTCCAACTCTGCCTGGAACAGGTGAGCAGCCCCCTGATAAGAGCCATGCATGTCTTACCTTCATGCTTCAGACTGTTTATGGTGAAGCTTGCCTGTTTGTAAGCACACATGAATTTTTTGGATGCCCAAGCTTTGCTGGCATTGAAAGCCTCTGTGGAGGTAAAAAAAGTAGACCTAGTAGTGTTCAGCCTTCCTTTCGGCCAGAGTTGTTCAGAGGTAACGTCTTGAAGTAAAACAGAAGTGCTCTTTGTTAACAGTTGTATCTTTTAAGTACTATTTAGGAAAATGCATCCTAGCAGTGTAATAATAACCAGTTTCTTAATGCACAATAGGCATTTATCTGCATATTATGAAGCTTTTACCACAGTCAATTTCCTCTGACAACTGCTAAGCTTGTGGCTTCTACCAGCACTTCGTATTACAGCCAAATCCTGTCTGCAGTGTGCATCATGCAGCAGTGGCAATGGGAAAAACAACATGTAGCATGAGGAGTGAAATGTCCCAATCTGATCTAATGGTCTGCTGCTACCAAAAGTGGGTGTTTCGAGCTTCCCTTCTGCCACCAGCTCTGTGCTCTGCAGACCCCTCTCTTGCTCACCTAGCTCAGCTTACTAGTGTCACACAAAACACTGAGAGAGTTAGCTTATTCAGCTTGGAGAAGAGAAGGCTCCTTGGAGACCTTAGAGCAGCTTCCAGTGCCTGAAGGGGCTGAAGAGAAAGCTGGAGAAGGTCTTTTGACAAGGGCCTGTAGTGACAAGACAAGGGGGAATGGCTTTAACCTGACAGAGGGGAGCTTGAGATGAGATATTAGGAAAAAATTCTTCACTGATGTTTGGAAGGGACCTTAAAGGTCATCTAGTTCCAGCCCCCTGCCTTGAACACTTCCAGGCATGCAACAGCCACAGCTTCCCTGGGCAACTTGTGCCAGGCCCTCACCACCCTCACAGTGAGGAATTTTTTCCTCATGTCTGATCTAAATCTCCCCTCTGTCAGTTTAAAGCCATTCCTCCTTGTTCTGTCACTACAGGTCCTTGTAAAAAGTCCCTTAGATCCCCTAAACAGTCATGTGAAGGATTTATCTAGTATGAACATGTTCTTTGTGAACAGTGTCCCTGTAATGACTGTCCCTTGCTTGCTCTAGGCACAAGTTGATGCTGGTTTTGCTCCATCTCCTGTGAGAAATGTAGGTAAATAAGAGTGATTTCCAGAGTAGAAAGAGGGGAAGTATTTAAGTGCAATTAACCTCTCCACCCTATTGCAAGCACTCAGCTTTTGGTGGCTAGCTCACATTGCACTCTTGTGTTAAATCACACTGCTGGCTGTTATTTATGGATGTTGTACTGTCTCATTTCTTTTTTGGCAGTGTTCAAACAGCAGTGATAAATGTGTTCAAAGGGGGAGGCTTGCAGAATAATGAACTTTACACTCTCAATGAAAATATCAGGTAGGTTGCTGAAATGCATGAGAAGGGATTTTTGTCGCTGCTTGTTTGGTGTTTCTTGTGTTTATTCCCCTGCAGAACAGCAATTACAGGATATTGGTGGAAGGAGCAGGAATCGAAGCAAACTTAAGCACAGTTAGGGGATTTCAGTCTTAATTCTTTTTTTTTGCTATGAGGTGCAGTGAATGGCATAGGGCACTTGGATAATGTTTCTCTGACTTGTGTGGATGCATAGCTTCACCAAGGACAGGATGTGTATTGACTCGGACTACAAGGATTTTGTCCTTCCCAGTGGTGTTTGGCTCTTCTGGCTGTTTTTACACATTTTTATCAGGGGATTCAGGGTGGTAATAACGTCTTCTCTAAACCTGAGTTTCTCAGAAATGTGGAGTCTTTAAAATGAAGGCACAACACAACATTTCATATAAAAGCTTGATCTCCACATCGTAATTGCAGGCCAAGACCTGAAAATACTAAGCTTCAAGATATAAAGAAGTTAAGGCCTAACAAATATTTTCCAACACTGATGCTAGTGATGATTGAAAGTATTTTATATTTTTTTAGCATGTGGTTTCGTTCTGATTATTTGGAAAGTTTGGTTAGCATAGATAGGTCTGTAAAGTAAATAAAGAACAATTTACTCTTGGTTCCAAGTGCTGATAAGAGGAGCATTGTCAGAGCTCATGGATGTAGTTCCTCCTCCCTCTCTCTTTCCCACTACATCCATATTCATTCATCATGAATGCTGTTATATAGGTCTCTGCTTCTCCTTTTCTGTCTACCGCCTTCCACCTCTCAATTCCTATGGCAGATTTCCTGAGTGCCAAGTTTCAAGTAGCAATTTAGGCTAAGCACATACTCAGCATCAGTCTAAACTACTCCCTTCCCTACTTTCAAAATCAATGCAGCTTGCAGAGTATGAACTCTCCTACTTGGTCTGGTCCCAAAGGTGAAAGTTAAATATAATTCTTTCTGAGAGCTGAGTGAGGGCAATGTTTGTCTCATGCTTTAGTACTATTTTAGTGTGATCAGGTCAGAAGTCCTCAAGTTAGGTTTAAGTACTTGGAGCAGTCTTAATTCTCCACAAAGATCCTCTGAGAGCTGGAGCAATTCCACTCTGGAGACAGGCTGAGAGAGCTGAGATTGTTCAGCCTGGAGAAGACAAGGCTCTGGGGAGACCTTAGAGCAGCTTCCAGTGCCTAAAGGGGCTGACAAGAAGTTCAGGGAGGGGCTTTTGACAAAAGGGTGTAGGGACAGACAAGGGGGAATGAATTTAAACTGACAGAGAGGAGATTTAGATGAGATATAAAGAAGAAGTTCTTCCCTGTGAGGGTGGTGAGGCCCTGGCACAGGTTGCCCAGAGGAGCTGTGGCTGCCCCATCCCTGGCAGTTCTCAAGGCCAGATTGGGCAGGGCTTGGAGCAACCTGGTCTAGTGGAAGGTGTCCCTGGCTGTGACAGGGTGGCTGGAACCGGATGAGTTTTAATGTTCCTTCCAACCCATACTGTTCTGTGATTCTATTATTCCTTCCCACCCTTGCAGGGAGCAGTACACCAGGCAGAAGAGACATGTTGCCTGGGCTTGGCTCCTGGGACTGGACCATGCTTTCTTCATATTGGTTACTGAAGTGTTGGGAGCTGTGTGAAGAGCAGGAGGTGCTTTGTGAACTGTGTGCACTTTGTAAACAGTGCTGCTGGTGGAAGTAGAAATGCCCTTTTCCACGGACAGGCACTCCCAGGCAGCCCTTGGGAGCACTCACCTTGAAATATATGATTGATGTGTCTGCAGGTGCTCTGAGCATTGGTTACATCTCCAAATGTCATTCTTTAAATAGGGCACTTGAATATTCAAGTAGCTCAATAATGTTCATCTAAGGAGCAAACAGCATGCAACTTCATGTATGTATGTATGCATGCACACCTGCACACAGTGACTCTGGGTGTTGAGGTCAAGCTGGTGCATTTTCTGTATTTGCAGTTACCCATTCCTCTCTTGGGGGAAGTTAGTAATGCTAGGTGCTTCAGGAGCCTTGGCAGATTGTGTACAGAGCTTAGTTATTTGACTGTGGGAAATGCAGGAGAGTTTTACAGTAGGACAGTAATGACAGGACCAGGAGACAAGCACAAGGTAACATTTTGCTCTGGATTGCTGCCACTAAGTAATCTCGCTGTGATTTAATATCTTTTCACTGGATACTTTATTTCTGCCCTGAAAGTCAGTTGTCACAGCAAGAAGAACTGTTAAAAAGTGCTATCAGGAGATGGGATTTCGGGAAGCAGGAGGTGACCTAGCGATGATTAGGAAGAGACCTTTCTGTTGAGCTCTGACTAAGGTGCAAGCCTCTGGTTGTTGGTATACTGTCCTGCAGTGGGCTTGTCAATAAGCTGATAGAGAGCCCATGGATTCTGCCAAAGCCAGTAGAAGACCTTCTGGCAGCCAGGGCCCCAAAGACTTCTCTGGTTTATCTATTTCACAGAAATAGAAATGTGCTTTGAGATGGGTGGGGGAAATATAACCTCTCTGAGGAAGAGTCAAGGCCTGTTGGCATGCAAATTAGTGAATAAGAAGCGTTACAAAGTGGTTAGGGGGGAAAGTTGCTATCAAAATTGACTTTCAGCAAAGATTAGGAAAAAGTGGTGGAGTTTGTTGGTAAGAACCCAGCCTGAGAACTTGATGGTCCCTCGTTCAAAGGCTGGTTTTGAGCACTCTTGATTATACTTCACATTGGTATAAAGCAAAATTCTTTGAACAGGAAAAAGAATACAGTGTATTGCAGTGGAAAGTGCTGGGCATCTTTTAAATTTAGGCAGAATTTCCTGCTACAGAATTTAAG
The DNA here is from genome assembly GCF_033815535.1 of Pezoporus flaviventris. Lineage (NCBI taxonomy): Eukaryota > Metazoa > Chordata > Aves > Psittaciformes > Psittacidae > Pezoporus > Pezoporus flaviventris. The sequence goes on along the minus strand of NW_026892584.1, from coordinate 2,387,951 downwards.
CTCCTAGTCGCTGAAAGCTGGAAGTGCAAATGTACTGAATTCTGTAAGTTGGTTTGGTTTTGGTTTGTTGTTTTTTTTTTTTTTTCTTTCTTTTTTCTTTTTTTTTTTTTTTCCCCAATGCTTCTGCTGTAAAACAACCCTGATTTTTATATCAGGGTTTTGAAATACAACTCTGTTAGAATTTAAAACTTTTACCACAGCCTGTTTTAAAATCCAAAAGTTTTTGTCAGAAATACTCATTTGGAGTGGCTTCTCCTGTCATGAAACACCATTTAAAACACCTCTTGTTAAATTTCTACAATTTCTTTCTTGAAAAATATGCTCTCTTTTTATTTTTTACATGTGGTAGTCATGAGGAAGCTGCAGCTTCTGTTACTTCATTGCTCCTCTCCCTACTTCCAAGACAGATAGACTATCTCTAGGGAAATGAAAGGTGTCTTTGTTTAAACAAAAGCAGAAAAAAATGTGAATTTCAAACTAAATAATTTTAAATTGTCTTCCCAACTTTCTGTGCATTCAGGGGGTAAATGTGTTTTTTTTTTTTCTTGTTCTATATGTATGGCTTATAAATACAGGCCTTCAGGGAAACTGCTTAATTCCTCCATAATTTCATAATATGAGAATAGCCTTTGTGGGCACTTGTAGAGTATATATCTAAATGTAAAAAAAAATTTAACCGTGGCCAAAATAACACATTCCCATATACTCATGTATCTTTGGTAAAACCGGTAGCAACATGTGGATATGCCTGTAAGAAATTACCAGGGATGGCTGTTACTTCATGGATGCATTCCTTCTGTCTACAGACGGCTGCTGAAGAGTGAACTTGGATCCTTCATCACAGATTACTTTCAGGTATTACATGATTTGCTTGCTTGCTTTGAAGGTTTGCTTCTTTCAGCTTTTTAGCCTATAAAAAAAATCAGGAGTCCTTTTGATATGCACATAGCCTACAAGGTCCATTTTTGGTTTCCTAGAGAAGATGATGAAGTTCTGGACATTCTGAATGTGGGCCATGTAGCTTTGGGAGTAATCATATTTATCGGTGTATGTGCTAACTTAAGTGTAATCTTCCTTTGTGCTTCAAAAAGGCTGCAAGTAGCCTGCCAAGGTCAAGAAGGAACTCACTTGAACTTTTAAAAGAAGATGGGTTACCTTCCACATTTTTTTTTTCATCTTATTTGTCTAGTACAGAGAATTCAGGAGTAGGTTTTCTGCAGCAGGGGCTGGCAAAAGGGAAAAAGTAATGGATGTCTGTTGGGGAGGACTAGGGGGAGGGCAAAGAAGGAAGTCCCTATCAGCAGGAAATCAGCCCGGGTACTATTTGCCTTTTAGTGCCACAAATATAAATGCAGCCTGCAAACAAGTGTAAGATGAAGGATGAAGGAAAGACCTGAGCAGTCACAAATGTGAATAAATGTTATTACCTTTGGCTGACACTGTCCAGATAGAGGCTCAAATATAATTACATGAAAGTGTGTTGGATGATTTTTGGGAGAGCACTCATAGCTTTCAGTGTTTTAAGTTGTTCAGTGTAGTGTTGATTAAAAAAAGAAAAGGAGGACGCTCCTGAAAACAAGAGCATTTTCTTTACTGAGAGAATTTCAGTACTTCTTGAAGGGGAAGTACTGCTGCATATTGTGCTTAGGGGGGGGCAGACTAATGTTGTTTCTTATCAGTATTAGAGTACATGACTTCTATCAAGTGAGAAAGAAACTCCTACCGCAGGGGAGTTATGTTTCACTTCTCTGGACCCTATCTGCACAAGTCCTTTTCTGCAGAGGCTGCTGCTGCTGCTGAGTGGTGGGATGTTGCCTAGACCATGAGGGCGGTCTGGTAGAAAAGCTGTTGCACCCATAGCCCAAAGTGCTGGCTTAAGTGGAAATCTGCTACTGCTCCTGCTAATTGAAAAACAGGCAAAGAAAAGTTTGTAACTAAATATATGTGGTGAATTGAAATCTGAAAGGTCTTGATCAGGTACCCAGTGTTAGGCATGGTGTACAATGCTGGAATAAGCAGAAAATGTCCAGAAGAAACTTCATGCACCCATAAGCCAAAGCTTAGCACAGTCCCAAGGGATGTGAGGTGCTGACGTATGGCTGTTATCTGGTTTTGAAAATTCAGAGTGTACTGAAAGAGGCCTGGGTGGCTTCCAGCACTGAGTAAGACACAGCTGCACCTTGTTGCAGCACAAGAGGAACCAGTGACTGCTGGGGACCAGATGGCTTGCAGCACTGGGGCTTGAATGTGCTGTTCTCTTCTTCCAGGCTGTAAACCTCCAGGCTGTCACAGTCACACTGGGGCTAGTGGCTTTAACTGAGACTCCTTATGTTTCTTGGAAGTAGAACTGACAACTGAAGAGACTCACTGCTGGAGGTGGGATATTTGTGTGGCATCGCTCTTTGAAAGCATGCAATGCAAGGCCCTGGCTGCACTCACCTTGGAGTTTGTTCTTCTATCATGCTTCACCTGAAGCTGCTGTTCTCCCACTGAAGCTGCTGGGACTAAAATTTGATTTCTAGGATTTTCTTTATGTCTTTTTTTCTCAGTGGTGAAAGTAGTAACTTGGTTTCCATCCAGCTTAGCCTGAAGCAAAACTCTTGGTGGTGGCAAGTCGTGAAACAAACTGAAATAAAGGCTATTGCAGGAAATGAACTTTTTTTTCTGTGCTGTGAACTATGGTGCAGACTTAGTTCTGATTCTAGACTGACAGCACATGGCATAGAATCAAATGGCATATGATCATAGAAATGTAGAATCACAGACTTGTTTGGGTTGGAAGAGACCTCAAAGCTCATCTAGCTCCAACACCCTCCCACAGGCAGGGACACCTTCCACTAGACCTGGTTGCTCCAGGCTCCAACCTGGCCTTGAACACTGCCAGGGATGGGGCAGCCACAGCTTCTCGGGGCAGCCTGTGCCAGTGTCTCACTACCCTCACAGGGAAGAATTTTTGAAGAAAGTTACCACTCCCTCCTAAATGTCTTTACTCAGAAATCCTCTGGCTGTGGAGTGGGGAAAGACTATTCATGTGCCAAAGAAGGGCTGACAACATTATTTCATTTGTCTGTGGGTTCAGTTTCACTGCTGATGTTGGCTGATTTACAGCAATATGGCCACCAAAATGAGCAGTTGAATCAGGCTGCTGATGTGGCTGAAAAATAACCTTGGGAGGGAAAAAAGGTTTTTAGCTACTTCCTTTGACATGCACTCATCACTTCTGACATGGGGGAGGTGATGGGAGCAGGTCATCAGGATGGGAAGTGGAGTGGAAGTGAATCTTCTGGCAGCGACTTCCTCCTTCATCTGTTAAAGTCCACTGAAAAGCCCTCCTGAGAACTAGGTTTACTGTTCTCTTGGCCAGAAATGGACCCTTAAGGACCTGCTCTCTTGTGTAACCAGGTAGTTTTAAATATCCTAGCAGCAGTTAAAGCAACTAACTGGATCAAGTCATATTTAGATGGGATAAATTGACTTGAATGTTTTCCATTCCTTATGCCACAGCACTTGTAACAGGAGCTACTTGGATAATTTTTAAAATCACATTTTCCATTGTTTTAAGAGTTCTGGCTCTTCCATTATGTATATTTTACAAACACAATTTTGCTAACCACTGAATATTTAAGACTAAAATGGAGCAGAGCTTTTATAGTGAGATACCTCTACCTTTGTGATCAACTTGATTACTCACCAGTCCTTTTCACCGACATTCATGCAAATTACCAAGTTTTAGCTCCTGAAGTTGCTAAAGGAAAGTTTAGGAAGCAGATGGGGATTAGGCAGCCTTTCTCTGCTACCAAACCATTGTCATACCAGAGTTACTGGGTCTGTTTTGTATTTGAAAGAGAAATGTAATTCCTGTAAAAGTTTTTTTTGTTTTTGTTTGTTTTGTGTTTTTTTTTTTTTTTTTTTTTTTTTTTGTGAGAACTCACATGTATCATTCTGAAGGAGATTTGTGTTTATAAATCTGCTGCTTTAGCAACTCATATATACAAGCGATCTCCTTGGATCAGAGTCTAAGTGTAATTGCCAGGTAGCTGAGACTCGTAATATTGTCTGTGGATCTGCCTTAAAACAATGCTTCACACTGCAGGTTTTCCAGTATTGATTTTGCCCATAAACTGATCCTGCTGATGAAAAGGGGCACTTTGTAACCACCCCCCTGCTCAGTAACCCAGCAGGGCATCATCTGCTCTCATTGCTGGGTTAGTCCTCTGGTGGTCAGCTGAACTGCAACAGGAAAGAGTCCTGTGGCTGTGGAAGGTAAGAGGCTGGGATTTGGAGGAATAGGGTGTTTTTGTGACTAGGACTTCTCCAAGGCATCTATAAAATTATTCCAAGGACCTGTACAGCTCTTGCAGCTGGTTGGTAGCCCTGGGATCAGTGCTGAAGCTCGGTGCTACTGGTTGAGTCCCTGCTTCCTCGAGGTCTGCCCAGGCAACCTTTTTTCTGGGCTGCATCCCTGGGTTGGTGGTCTGGGTGCCAGCAGCTCCAGCCTCTTTCATTGGGTTGGTGACCTGGGTGGGTGGAGCAGGCCAAAACTTTCTCCATGGAGTCGTTTCTTTGATGACAGAATCTCAAGGCTGTCCTGGGTTCAGCAGTAGCAGTCATGTTTCTCCTTCTTGGTAGCTGGTGCAGTGCTGTGTTTTGATTTCAGCTCGGGAACAGAGCTGATAACAAGGATGTTTTGGTTTGGCCAAGGACTTTGTGAGCCTCATGCTCTGCCAGGGAGGAGGGGAAGCCAGGAGGAAGCAGAGACAGGACACCTGACCCAAACGGACCAAAGAGGTATTCCATACCACAGCACGTCATGGCCAGGATGTAACTGGGAGTTAGCCGGAAGGGCTGGGAGACTGCAGGGTTGGAGGAGGTATCGGTCGGAGCTTGGTCGGGCTTGGGGAGCGAGTTATTGGTCAGCTGGTGCTGAGGTGTTGTATTCTCTTCCCTTGTTATTTCCTTTATCATTACTATTACTGGTGGTAGCAGTAGTGATCTGTGTTATACCTTAGTTACTAAACTGTTCTTATCTCAACCCGTAGGAGTTGCACTCTCTCGATCCTCCTCCCCGTTCCTCCGGGGGAGAGCGGGGGCGGGGGGAGACGGACACGGACCTCGATTGTTGTCAGCTCGGCACCACTCACTGGGAGTGAGTGAACAAGTTACCTGACTGGGTTTAAACCACGACAAAGGCCTTCTCCGTGAGCTCCTGGGCTAAATATTGCAAGTTCCAGGCCTTCTCTGTGGGCTGGAGGGCTGAGTGGTAGGAGCTCCACTCTGTGTCCCTAAAGTGGTTGTCTCTCTGCCAGGGTGTCTGCACTGTGTCCCTGGTTCCTTGAGATCCAGTGTTGAGCTTACCCCATGCGGGGTGTCCATTTCTGAACTGGGGGGCTCAGTGGAGGTAGACTGGCCTCTGTTGCCCTCCTGGGAAGAAGCGGCAAAGGGGAGCAGGTTTATGGACAGAACTGCAGCAGCAAGGGCAGAGCCAGGGTTCCACGCACTGTCTCCAGCACTGTCACCAGCCACTCCAGGCTGAAATCCCACACTCCACTCCTAGGACACCCTTTCCACTCTTCCCTTGCTGAGTGACAACTAGGGCCACAGGGTGATGCAGGGAGACAGGTGAGGGCCCCAAGAACACCAGCAGCAGTTCACAAAGCCAAGCACCTTTGGTATTTCCTCTTTCATGCCCCAATCCCCTCCAGGAGAGGCTGGGCTGAGCCCCAGGGGAGGGTCCCTGCAGACCAGGACTTTAGTCCCCACCCCTGCTGCAGGGGAGCTGGATCCAGCCCTGCCCCTTGGGATGACCAGGAAAAGCACATGCCGAAGCAGCTCAGTCCTGTGCAGGGTGAGGCTCCCCTGTGACTCCCCTGTGCATCCAGGTTCTCTTCCTCCAGCACATCTCCACCATTGGGGAACATGGGGCACCAAGGAGAGACTTGGGGGTGCCCTGGGATGGATGTACGCCATCATTTTGTGGATCATCCTGGAGAAGAGAAGGCTGCATGGAGACCTCATAGCAGCCTTCCAGTATTTGAAGGGGGCCTATAAGGGTGCTGGGGAGGGACTCTTCATTAGGGACTGTAGTGATAGGACAAGGGGTAATGGGTTAACGCTTAAACAGGGGAAGTTTAGATTGGCTATAAGGAAGTTCTTTACTGTAAGGGTGGTGAGGCACTGGAATGGGCTGCCCAACGAGGCTGTGAATGCTCCATCCCTGGTGGTGTTCAAGGCCAGGTTGAATAGAGCCTTGGGTGACATGGTTTAATGTGAGGTGTCCCTGCCCATTGCAGGGGGGTGGAACTAGATGATCTTAAGGTCCTTTCCAACCCTAACTGTTCTATGATTCAGATAACCTACCCTCATTTTCATGCTGTCTGACCATGTGGTTGTGGACAAATTTTTGAAATGTAAAACTAGTAAGTATTGATAAATCATAGAATAACAGAATAGTTTGTGTTGGAAGGCACCTTAAAGCTCATCCAGTTCCAACCCCGCTGCCACGGGCGGGGACACCTTCTGCCAGACCAGGTTGCTCCAAGCCCCATCCAACCTGACCTTGAACACTGCCAGGGATGGGGCAGCCACAGCTTCTCTGGGCAACCTGTGCCAGGGCCTCACCAGCCTCACAGGGAAGAACTTCTGACTAATGTCTAATCTCAATCTCCCCTGTGTCAGTTTAACTCCATTCCCCCTTGTCCTGTCCCTACAGCCTTTTGTCAAAAGCCCCTCTCTGGATTTCTTGTCCTCTTTAGGCACTGGAAGCTGCTCTAAGGTCCCCCTGGAGCCTGTCTCCATAGGAGAAAATCGATGCATTGAAAAAAACCCAACTCATGCATTATTTTCCTGTTTCTGCAAACAGCCTAAGAAAATCCCCTCACCTTTGGAAAGGATAAACTGTTTCTTTTCACTCTCTTGGGGCTTGTTAATCTTGAAACTCATGGGGGAAAATGGAAATGTTAGCTATTTCACAACTGACCACTTTAGCAGAACTGCTTGGTTTATGTGTTTAACTCCAAACTGTCTTCTCCCAAGGAGGAGAGACCCAAGCACTGTAACCTCTCCCAGCACCTTTGGGCTGCAGATGCAGAAAGTCACACAGCTGGAGTTTGTGCCTCTCCAGCCTGACATCCACTGCCTACACTGGCAGAGCTGGTTGGTGAGGGTTGCCAAGTGGGATGTATTTCCTCATATAATCCAGTGAGAGCTTTGATGTCTTAAAACCAGAAGTGAATCTGTTATATAATTTCCCACCCGCTGCAGTGGGGAGCCGTGGGAGTTGACGAGCCCTGACTCAGAATCAGGCCTGGCTTTCTGTTTGTATGCACAACCACAGGGTGTGAGCACTGGTATCGCTGGGGTATCGAGTAAAGTCGGAATACCAAGATATTGGTGTGGCAACATAAATCTTTTGCTAAAGTCCCTACTACGCATCTTTCTGGGACTCCAACCCATACAGCATCTCTCCAGATGCTTGCTCTCCTTTAAAAGGCTGCAGTTCTGCATCCAGCTCTGGGGCCTCCAGCACAAAAGGGGCGTGGAACTGTTGGAGTAAGTCCAGAGGAGCCCGTGGAGATGCACCAAAGGCAGGTGCACCTCTGCTCTGGAGGCAGGCTGAGAGAGCTGGGCTTGTTCAGCCTGGAGAAGAGAGGGCTCTGGGGAGACCTTAGAGCAGCTTCCAGTGCCTAAAGGAGCTGACAAGAAATCTGGAGAGGGGCTTTTGACAAGGCCCTGTAGTGACAGGACAAGGGGGAATGACTTTAACCTGACAGAGGGGAGATTGAGATGAGATATCAGGAAGAATTTCTTCCCTGTGAGGGTGCTGAGGCCCTGGCACAGGTTGCCCGGAGAAGCTGTGGCTGCCTCATCCCTGGCAGTGTTCAAGGCCAGGTTGGATGGGGCTTGGAGCAACCTGGTCTAGTGGAAGGTGTCCCTGCCTGTGGCAGGGGGTTGGAAATAGATGGTCTTTGCAACCCAAACTGTTCTGTGATTGTATGATTCTGTGATATGACTCATGCAGATAACTGCATGCAAAGGGGTTAACACCTAAGAAAAAAAACCAAAACAAAACCATGGCAGGGGGTTGGAACTGGATGGGCTTTAAGGTCCCTTCCAACCCAAACCAATCTGTGATTCTGTGATGTGTAAAGCCATACTAACAGCTGAAAATGCCATGTTGTCTGTCTGTCCTGGTTAGTCAAAGAGAAAAATTTGATATGTGTGACATTTCTTTACTTGGTTCCAGGTTTCTACTGCATCTTTCACAGCAAGGCAAGGAAATAGTGTTGTGGGTTATTGGAGTGATGGTTATTGCTGTATAAAGGTAGCATTAGCTCTTCTCTGGCAAAGTGCTATCCCATGCCTGCTGTTAGTGATTTCAGCAGCTTGGCTTCTGCACAAGGAGAGAGCATTCACACTTGTGGAATTTGTAGAGTTCAGATGTATGTCTCTGTCGTGGTTTAAACCCAGTCAGGTAACTCGTTCACTCACCCCCCCCCCCCTTCTTTCCCTCCCCCTACTCCCGGAGGGATGGAGAGGAGAATCGAAAAGAATGCAACTCCCACGGGTTGAGATAAGAACAGTTCAGTAACTAAGGTATAACACAGATCACTACTGCTACCACCAATGATAATAATGATAAAGGAAATAACAAGGGAAGAGAATACAATACCTCAGCACCAGCTGACCGATAACTTGCCCCCCTCAGCCTGACCAAGCACCAACCGATACCTCCTCCAACCCTGCCGTCTCACAGCCCTTCCGGCTCACTCCCAGTTACCTCCTGGGCATGACGTGCTGTGGTATGGAATACCTCTTTGGTCAGTTTGGGTCAGGTGTCCTGTCTCCGCTTCCTCCTGGCTTCCCCTCCTCCCTGGCAGAGCATGAGGCTCACAAAGCCCTTGGCCAAACCAAAACATTGCTATCAGCTCTGTTCCCAGGCCGAAAGTCAAAACACAGCACTGCACCAGCTACCAAGAAGGGGAAAAAAGACTGCTACTGCTGAACCCAGGACAGTCTCCAATACTCTTTCTGATCAAGCTGCTCTTTATTATCTTTTTTTTTCTCCTTGCTGTCTGGGAACCCCTGTTCATGCAGGTCTGTTAATTACTTCTGCTTCATCTGGCACTTTCTGGGACTGAGCTTTCATGGGGCAGCTCCAAAGACTCCATAGCAACTGCCCAGCTTCATTATCACAGATGGAGTCCACCCAGCAGCTCAGCCCATGTTACTGTGAGCCAAGAGAGGACCTAGTCCTGGGTGACAGTGGCAGCAGGGACACCCTGTGTGCATCGGCTTTCTAGATGCCTGTGATTCAGTCAAAATTGTGCCTGGTTGCTGTGGCTTAAGGCATCCCTGGAAGTGTTCAAAAACTGCGTAGGCAAGGCCCTTAGTGACATAGTTTAATGGTGGTCTTGGCAGTCCTGGGGTAGTGGTTGGACTTGATCTTTACCTTCCTAGTTGATTCTATGATTTTATGATTTGGCACATTGTGGTCCAGATGATAGCAGTGCTGCATACTTGGTCTGCCTGGTCTGCTCTTCTTACTCTCCCTGCCTCACTCTTCTTACTTTCTTTTTTTAGCTGTCTCTAGAAGAGTCATTTTAGGATGTTATTTATCTCGCAGTTTGTTTGCTATGTAGGATTGAAATGATCTCTTTGCTTCTGTCACTGTTTCCCCTATTTCTGGAGTTAAAGGGTGGAGGGGATGCGTCAGGTATGAGATGCTGCAGCTCATACAGGTTTGCATTTGTTAAAACACTGCCAAGATGTAGGTTTCTGTGCAACTGGCAATAACTTTGTGGAAGATAATTTGCCAGGGAAGGTTGGGTAATGCTTTTTTCCTAAAATTAACATTGGGTTATCCAAGAAACAGTGGCTATGTGCCTATAGAGTCTGTAAAAGCATAGTTTAATGCTAGAACAAAAAGTTGGCTAGAAGAGATGGTTGCATTTCAGAAATCCCATAATGTGTGGAAGAAAACCTGATTTTTTTTTTCATCCAGCAAAATGGGGCCAATTATTTTGAGTTTGCTCTGGGTCAGTTTACTCCTGTGCCAAGCTTATGTTTCTGTTTGGTTAACTGCTACTAATTTGTGCATTTTAATGTGCCTTTTTAATGTCATATTGGCCATGTTCAGCTTGGCGATATGAAAGGAAAACAAAACATGTCTGTACTTACATGGGTGTTCATGTAAGCATTTTCCCCAAGAGTAGTGGCTTATTTTGAAATAGTTATATTTTTGGATTAGCAGGAGAATTCCTTTTTGCCCTATTACACTGCTGAGACTTCAGCAAAGTCAAGGAGGTACTATTTTGAATGTCCACACAAGAAGGGTCTCCTTGTTGGGGATGACCAGCTTATGAAGGGTAGGAATAAGGTCCTCACCACCACTGGTTTGGGAGAGGAGCCCCAGCTGCTGTGCCTGGGGTGGGTTCCACCTCTAGTTGTGCTGGAGGAGTTGGAATGGCTCCTCTGGGTATGGATGAAGAAACTTGCCTCAGTTTTTCTACAGGGGAGGAAAGGGGGAAATATCTGTGTGAGGAAAAAGAAGGAATTACCTGGAAAGTGTCTATGTTTTATGTGGCTGGCTTCAGTTTTTGGAACTTACGTTCCTCTTTGTTGAGTTAAAAATGAAGTATTCTTCTGGACCTTTGAATCCTGCCTTCCAAAACTTGGGGCATTTGACAACTCGCTTTTTAAAGGCTTTGTCTTAGGTGCACTTCTTGGTGGTATACCTGAAATAGCTACTGTGGTTTTCTGCATTGAGGAAAGAAAGGGGTTTTCAACCTGTGAGATTTCAGAAGCCCACTTCAATGTGCTGCGAAATATCTCTGTGAATTTCTCAACTGCATGTACGTGGTGGGGTTTCACATAAATGCATCCTTCAAGCTTACTTGGTGAGCATCTTTATCTGGTCTTGCTTGCAATAAGTAAGATAAATAAGGTTTCTTTTTCTTCTTAGCTCTCTACTTCTGCATTGCCTCTGGCAACCAGGGTTAAAGCAGTAAAACGAGACTTGTAATCTGGGCACAGTCTGCTCCAGACCTCTGCTGTGGTTGCGTTTATTGGATTTTATTGATTTGTCAGCAAATGCTGGAGGGATCTTTAATGAAAATTTACCTGTCTGGCCTGATCTGAGGGGGTAATGTTGGGATTGAATCCATTTCTAAGCCTATGATTTCAGCAGAAAAGACAGATGAGTAAAAGATCCAGATAATTTTAAGATGGGGAGAAGGGAAATTAAGTGTGGTTAGTTTAATTATTTTTTTTTTTTTAAGTTTGTCTCTGCCACAGGAAAAGGGACACCCTGAGAGGATAATTGAAACATCTGTAGTAACTATATGGAGCTAAGTTGGTTTTTTTTCCTTAGAAACCTTGAGAATGAGATGTAGCGATCTGTTTAGCACATAGAATTACTGATAATACATTGATAAGAGCATTATAAATTCTTTACTACAGGGTAATGATTAACATACCTCGTTTTAGTAGGTAGAACTGTGCTGCCCATAAAGGTGTACAAATACATATTTTGTTTGGTGACATAGATGAAAAATAAAATAAAACTCTCTGAAAGTAGAAAGCATCAATCATACTAACTTGCAAGCAATGCAGGTAGAAAATTGGATCCATAGTGCTCATGAAACACATGGAAATTGATACTTAATGTTCTAGTACAGATAGAGGAGAAATTTGTATTTCTTGAGCGAAACACAAGGAAAATGCACTCTCATATATGTATGTGTATATTTTTTTTAATGATATAGTAGTTTAAAATGACATGATATTAAAGACCAGCTGTAAATTTTCCTTGCAATATATTAGAGATAATTACCTTGAGCTATGAGATGAAAAGTAAGAATTAAAGTGCTTTAGTCCTTCCAAATGCTTTCAGTTTATTAATAATCACTCCAAACATTATCTTATTGCTCATGCAGAAAAATATTTCCTTTTTTTTTCCATTCATAATTATTTTCACACTCCAGACTTTTTCCTCTGTTTTCAAATTTTTGTGTTTTTTTTGGTTTTGGGTTTGCTTTGTTTTGTTTTGTTTTTTGCCCCTGGAGAGTCTTTTTGTTGTTGTTGTCCAGCGCCTGACATGTGTCATTTTATTTCTGCCGACCAAATCTAAAATTCAAATAGAGATCCTAACAGCTTAATATTTCCCTCCAAATCCTGTATTTCTGCTAGATTCCCCTTCCATTAGTTGATAATGTTTGGAAATGTTGCAGTGTTTCTTCATCATCATGTGAACATATTTATACAACTTGCTCATCACTGCTGTTATTGTCCAGATGAAATGTCTCCCAGGCATGTTCCCTTAGCGGCTTACCCATCCTCTGGCAGTCCCATTCCTCTCACGCTTCGCTGGGAACTCTGCCTTTCTCTTCCTCTCAACCCAGGCTTCTGCAGGAAGGGGATGAAGGGGTTTGTCTGTGAAATTCCAGAGTCCTAAAATTGTAGAAAGTAGCCTTCCTCTTCCCCCACCCCCGTGTATGTCTTTTTGCCTAAACCTGAATGAGCCGTTGTAAGCAGGGTGAGGTACTATCATGGAGGAGGTCTGCACCACCAGGCTCTTAATGTTGCATGTCCTGCTAAAGGACCCTCCACTCCTGCTAACCTGGGTGGGCATCAGCATCGTGGAATGAGTCAGCAAAGACCAAAGCTGTCTGCAGTATTGCCGGAGATCTGCTTTTACCTCTTGGCATCAGCAGGTTCTCAGCTGCAGTTAATGTTTGTGAGTGGGTTCAGAAAGTTGCATGCAAAAGTGCTTTGGGTTCCTGTCTCCACATGGTCACCTGTGTGCAGAATAGCAATTCTAGTGCGGTCTCTGATCACACGACTATTCAAGTCAGCTGGGGTTCCTGCGCTGAAACTCACAGGATTGGATAATACTGCTGAAATTGGTTTACAGCTTGACTGTACCACATAGTTAGGATTCCTTTTACACTATGCTAGAGCTACTAAAGGTCAAAGTTTTGTGACTTGGGTGGGTGGTTCAGATAGTACAGTTTCATCCCATGTGTTGCTCCTAAAATGCTCCGGTTTTGTTGTAACTAATATAAAAGGAACCTAAAATCTACATTATTTTTGGAATATTTTCAGGTTTGAATTATGAAAAAAAACAAAGCCACCTGCTAGCAGGGCCAATATACCTTAATTACAAGCATGACCATTAATTGTTTTTCCCTTGTATGAACTACACAATATTTAACAGTTATTGCTACTAAGAGAACATACCACTGGTCAATTGGATGGCCATTCCTCCTTATCTCATGACTGAACTACTGAACTATGGATATGGATTAGGGGGTTTTGGTGGTGGGTTTTTTTTTCTTTTTATGTGGGGGATCTTTTTTCTGTGTGTGTTTTTTTTTGTGTGTGTGTGTGGGGGATGGTGTTTTGTTTTTTGTTTTTTTTTTCTGTTTTTTTTTTTTGGGGGGGTGTGATTTTGTTGGCTTTTTTGTTTGTTTGCTTTTGTGGTTTTGTTGGGGTTTTTTATTTGTTTGTTTTTTTGTTTGTTTGTTTGTTTTAAGCAGCATCTTAGAAGTACTCACGTCTGGCTCATTTAAAGCAAACAAGCCAGTGTAGCAAAACGTGGGTTAATGTTTTAATGTGGATGAAATAGCCATGAGATGGGACAGCAGCCACAGGAAGGTCCCCATTTTCTTCCCATTGTATAACACTGCACTTTTTTCACACTATGAAGAAGACAATGTCTATATGGTCTTGTCTTGAGATGAAGCTTTTCATGGTTGCTCCCCCTACTATCCACAGCATGGGAAGCAGCTGGTGATTTGCATGGCTTGTTCTTTCTTCCAGGCTCTTTTTGGTGAAATATTGACAAAGATGCCAATGGAATGATTTCTCTCTGGTATTGAAGTGGCACCCAGGCCCAAAGGGTCTCAGAGCTCACCTTGCATGAGGTCAGATTCCAAAGCAAAAGAAGTTTCTTGAATTTATTAATTTCAGCATTTTCCTATCTGACAAATTTTTGAAGATACACTCTCCTGGTGGAGAACTTATCCAGAGATGTTTCCTTACTGATAGGATATATGGTGGTCTCTCTAGTCTATCAGCCTCAACCTACTTGCAAAAGCCTTCTAGAGCCTGTTTAGATACTGTTTCAGGAAAGGCCCTTCCTTTTCTACACATTTCAGTGAAGTCTGATGCTAACAAGTAGGACTCTCTAATGGCAAGTTTTTCTTTTGTTCTGGAAAGTGAAGTACAAGTAGAAGCAGAGAATGTCACGGAGCAGTGTTTCCTTCTTCTTATTCCCTTCATTTTGTGCTACCCTGATATTGGATCCTTTTCAGAGGGACAGAGGGCTTTATTCTCTATCAGTATGATTTCTGTGGTATGACTGGACTTTTAGGATGCAATAATAGCGTGTTACATGGTGATAGCAGCTCCTTTCTTAGGGATTCTTAAAACTTTTCAGAATGCCTGATACACCTAGTGCTTTGGGAGAACAAAAGGTAGGTATTGGTGTTGCACCTTTCTTATGTTTGGGGGAATGGGGACAGAAAGCTTATCAGATATTTAGATGTCCTCAACTGTAAACAGGCATATATGGCAGAGTCTGGCCCTTTGATCACCTCAGTCATATGGCTGAGGTATAGCTTATGTAGGTGCACTCATGATAAAAACCATTTTATTTTCTTGGGTCTCCTGTGACCCAGGACAGATCCTTCCTTTCTTCCCACTTCTGGCAAGTGGTTTAACTGTCTGCTGTGTCTGTTCTGTTCTCATGCCTGGCTGAACAAGAGGGGTTAATGAGTTTGCAGCACTTGCAGTAAGTCCAGGTCTGGTGGTAGGACTGGCAGAAAGTACTATGATATAAAAAGTACTACAATAAAGAAAGTACTACAAGACATGGACCTGCTCAAGGAAGTCCAGAGGAGGCTGTGAAGATGCTCTGAGGGCTGGAGCACCTCTGCTCTGGAGACAGACTGAGAGATCTGGGCTTGGTCCGGAGAACAGAAGGCTCCAGGGAGCTTCCAGTGCCTAAAGGGGCCAACAAGAAATCTGAAGAGGGACTTTTGACAAGGGCCTGTAGTGACAGGACAAGGGGGAATGGCTTTAAACTGGCAGAGGGGAGATTGAGATGAGATACTGGGAAGAAGTTCTTCCCTGTGAGGGTGGTGAGGCACTGGCACAGGTTGACCAGAGAAGCTGTGGCTGCCCCATCTCTGGTGGTGTTCAAGGACAGGTTGGACGGGGCTTGAAGCAACCTGGTCTAGTGGAAGGAGTCCCTACTTGTGGCAGGGGGTTGGAAACAGATGGTCTTTGCAATCCAAACTGTTCTGTGGTTATATGATCCTGTGAGATGACTCATCTTTTGATAACTGCATGCAAAGGGGCTAACATTAAAAAAAAATAAAAATTCATGTTTACTTTAAATCTCAGAAAAGGCAAATGAGTATCTCTCTTCTCTCTTGGCAGAACCAGCTCCTTGTGAAAGGCTTGCTGTTCGTAGAGGAGAAGGTTAAGCTGTGCGAAGGCAAGTATAGTAAGAATCCTGTTTTGGAAGAGAGTTGTGTTTTGATGTTTGGTCAGATGAGATGATTTTCATGTCTGAAAAGCATACAGCCCTTTCTGGTACTGTCTTGGGGTGTCACACAACCTTGTCAGGAGCAGGTTGCGCTGCAGCCCTCGTGAGGCTTAAGGGGTGGTGTGCTGTTTGAATAGCCATGTAGCAGCAATGCTTCCACCAGCTACCTCTCTGTTATGAGAGCAGGAATGTCAGCTTCTGTGGCAGCTGAACCTGCTCAGAGCAGTTCTGGACTGGACATGGGTCCTGTTGCAGAACTGCTCAGAGTAGTTCTGCCTTTTATTTCTCAATGTGATTTGCAGGTTGATGGAAGTATAATTTTGGTTGTTGTCTCATGCTTTTGAGAGCTGAGCTGACAGGTTTTGTGTAAATTTATGGAAAAAACAGTCACTCAGGGAATTAAATCCTTCTGGAAAGAAGTTGATCGCACATGGAGTTCTGTTCAAACCACTGGGCTACAGATGCTTGCAGAGCCTCTGGATGAGGCTAGTGTGGTGTGGTGACTCCTTGTTGGATGCATGTGGGATTAGTTACATTTATTAACAGTTTGCTCAAGCACAGCAAGCTGTCTCAAATATGTGTCTTTATTCAAAACTATGCTGCTGGTTGATTTGACCCATTTTCATAGCCTGTAGGGAAGATCCCTTGCTAATCACCAACCTGCTGTATCTGGGTCATTAAATGCCAATAGGCACTTACAGACTTATGGTCTTGTGTCACTATTGGTGCCAGATTCCTCTGCACCGTTCTTCACCAACTGACCGCTCCACTCAGCCAGCAGGCTGTAGGATGCAGATCCTGAAGGAGCTGTGCAGCCACTCCTGCTTGGTGCCTGCTTTTTCAGCAGTGGTCCTGTAATGGAGGTAAAAAGGCAGACTCATGCATTTTACCTTAAGGAGATGACTCATGGTCACCTTTCTTTCATAATGTGTAGGTTTGATGCAGCTCTTGTGGTCACAGCAACAAGAACTTCCTGTGCATGCCTCTTGGTTAGCTCTGTTTTCCTGGAAAATTCCTACTGTCCCAGAAATCAGAGACAGAATAATGTTCCTGCTGCAGGGCATAACAACGTTTTACTGTGTCTGTTTTTCAAATCAGAGCCTTACTTTAACATGATTTTTCTTTATACAGCCTGTCAGAATCTCTTTCAATGCCTGTAGGATTTAAGATTTCTTGAAGAAACAAACCATTTCCCCTTCTCCTGCAGAAGGAAAAGTGATCTATGACATTTCTTTCTGGCTCCGCACACCAAAGTGTTGCAGCTGCGGGGAGGAGGCAAAGGAGGGAATGAAACATTCTATTAGTTTGTTTCCTGATGACTTTTTGTTGGCAGTTTCTGGGTAGCTGTTATGGGGGTGTTGAGTAGGTGCTCATTCGCCTGCAGTTGCAGTTTTAAGGCTGGCATCATACCTGACACCGTGAGGCTTTCCTCTGAACCCTCCTGTGGTGGTTGTTGGGCTCTCTGCTCAGAAAGAAATTTCTACAGGATATGGTCCTGCTGGCTTTCTGCTCTCTGTCCTTGTCCTAAGCAGTGCAACCCATGGACAAGCACAGTGCAAGCCCATGTAGAAGTTTTCAGATGGCGAAAGCACTTTAGTACACAGTGATAAGGCTCCTTTGAGCTGCAATTGTACTTTGTTCCAGTTCTCATGTAGGGCCTTTAGTCATGTTGAAGCTGAGCCTTCAAAGATGTCTTGAGCAGCTGCCTTCCATTACTGTTCCTTGAGTCTTGACTGCTGTGAGCTCCAGCTGAGGCTCTATAGAAGGTATCCTGGAAAATTCTTTGTCGGAATCTTGTATTGTTAAACCTGGGTCTGTGTTTGCACCTGACATTTCTGAGGAATATATCCAAAACTTGAAAAACATGGCAAATCTTTGGCCTTTTTGGGGATGGGAAAGATCTCCTAAGAAACTTAAAAGTTTTGGGCCCAAATGCTGAGGAACACACAGGTCTGCAAGTCAAGCCTATGCGCATAATTTAAGTCTATCCAAACCATTATGTTCAGTAAAGCATTTTTTGTTAATAATAGGCTTTTGACCACAGTTGTAGTCATGATATGGGAATCAGGAGTTGCATAACTTAGTCTGCCTTAATTTTAAATACCCACTTATATTTGGGGATATTTGTTCTTCTTGGAGTCATAGGAGGGGTGACCACAAGTGGATTTAGTTCTGGAACTTTCCCAAGTGCCATATTTGAGAGGAGAGCAGTGGCTTTGTGGGTCATCAAGCTCCTGACTACGATGTATGTGCTTGGGAGCAGGGTCTCAGGCATTGTGAGTGGTCTCCCTGACTCAGTTTGCTGCAGAACAGTTGATGTTGGACATTACAATTGTGCCTGACAAATTTGGTGGCCTTCTTACAATGGGGTTATGGCATTGGTGGGTAAGGGAAGAGGACCTGATGTCACCTACCCAGACTTGTGCAAGGCATTTGACAGTGTCCTGCACAACATCTTTGTTTCTAAACTGGAGAGGCATGGTTTTGACAGATGGACCAGTTGGTGGATATGGAATTGGCTGGATGGTCACACTCGAAGAGTTGCTGTCAATAACTTGATGTCCAAATGGTGACCGTTGTTGAGTGGTGTTCCTCAGGGGTTGCTGTAGGGACTGGCACTATTCAACATCTTTGTCAATGACATGGACAGTGGGATTGAGTGCACCTGCAGCAAGTTTGCTGTTGACATCAGGCTGTGTGATGTGGTTGACAACACTGGAGGGAAGGAATGGGATCCAGAGGGACCTGGACAGGATGGAGTTCAACAAGGCCAAGTGCAAGGTCCTGCACTTGTGTAGGGGCAGTCCCAAGCATAACTGCAGGTTGGGTGAGACTGGATTGAGAGCAACCCTGAGGAGAAGGACTTGGGGGTTCTGGGTGATGAGAAGCTCCCCATGACCCAGCCGTGTGTACTCGCAGCCTGGAAACCTCCCATGTCCTTGGCTGCATCACCAGCAGAGTGAGCAGCAGGTCAAGGGAGGGGATTCTCACACTCTGCTCTGCTCTGGTGAGACCCCCCCCCCCCCCCCCGCAGTGCTGTGACCAGCTCTGGGGCTGTCAACACAAAAAGGACGAGGAGCTGTTGGAGCAAGTCCAGAGGAGGCCATGAAGATGCTTCGAGGACTGGAGCAGCTCTGCTCTGGATACAGGCTGAGAGAGCTGGGCTTGTTCAGCCTGGAGAAGAGAAGGCTCCAGAGAGAATCGTAGAGCAGCTTCCAGTGCCTAAAGGGGCTGACAAGATACTTGGAGAGGGACTTTGGCAAGGCCCTGTAGTGACAGGACAAGGGGGAATGACTTTAACCTGAAAGAGGGGAGACTGAGTCTTGGGCAGAAATTCTTCCCTGTGAGGGTGCTGAGGCTCTGGCACAGGTTGCCCAGAGACGCTGTGGCTGCTACATCCCTGTCAGTGTTCAAGGCCAGGTTGGACTGGACTTGGAGCAACCTCGTCTAGTAGAAGGTGTCCCTGCCTTTGGCAGGGGGTTGGAACTGGATGAGCTTTAATGTCCCTTCCAACCCAAACCATTCTGTGATTCTGTGATTTACCTGCTGGTTGTCGGATTCAGCTGCTAACACATGGCTGTGCTCCCATGCTAGTTGAGCATGCTAACTGTGAGCTGTGAGATTTGCAATCCTTTGTTGTGGAGTTAAAGCCCCTGGTTAAAGAGAGGTTTCACTTTGTTGTTGGAATTCGTCTCATGTTTCACATAGAGCTGTCTTCTTTGCAGTAAGGGACAAAGCAATTTATGGTCATAGTCTTGTGTCTCTGCCTGTTAAGGTGAAGCTCAGCTGAGTGATGTCCAGTTTTGGATGGAAACTGTGAAGGGTGGGTTTGTATCTCTTATTTGGGGGGTTAGAGAGTAGTGGGAAAATTCAACTTGATTTTGGTGCTCCTTTTGCTAAAGCTCTTGGTCCAAATCTGTTTTCGTAGGTGAGGATCGCATTGATGTCCTGTCTGAAATCTGGGATCACTATTTTACAGAGACTCTTCCTACACTCCAGGCAATATTCTACCCAGTCCAGGTAACCTTAATTATAACTCAGCCTTCATTCAGGTGGGGCAATGTAGTAACAATATCTGCTATCAGCACATAGAAACTTCTGTTTCAGCAGCACTTTTTGGCCACTGGCTAAACAGGTCTCAAAAACCTTTAAACTGTATCTGGGAGGAAGTAGAGTAGCATTAACTGTGTAAGAAGAACTGCTGAAATCTACTGGGCAAGCACAGTTTGGGCTGAATTTATTCCTATTTGTCTACCCTCTCTCTGTGCTTAGCTAAGCTTTAATGCTGAAACTATTGGATGATACATTATCTAGGCTGAAGCTCTGTGCCATTCGTATTTCTATTTCTTCTGCTTTTAAATTGCTGGGACTGTTGGTGCAAATGGTAATACTAACAACTTGTCTCCAGAGGGACAAGTCTGAAGACTAGATCAGGGACAAATGTGTCTAACTCACCCTAACTACTTTTGGAGGGCTTATGTCCCAGTTGTGCCTTTGGAAAATCCTCTATTGGGATTTTTTAAGCTTTAATAAGGGGACAAGTAAATCTATGGGTAGAGGATGAATGAACACCTTCATGTAAAACCTGTTTACTGGACATTTTGAAAGCTGAGTATCCTGTCAGAAGTGTTGAGCTCTATCATTTTTAAAGGTAGTTTTAGTCAGGGTTTCCATACAAGCAGTGCAGCTACCTCCCCGGCCTATTTTAATCTTTTTTTCCATGAGAGGAAAAGAAAACCATACCTCATGAGGAGACTGATGTTCTTGGAAACACTAGCCTCCTCCTCTTGACTTCTGACTCTTTTGCAAGACACTGCTTTCCAGAGCACTTTAAAATTATTTTCTCTTATATTGTTTGAAAGGCAGCAGGTAAAGCTCAAAGCTTGTCCTTTTGCTCTAGTCCTGTTAAGGCTGGCATTTCCTAAAAGAGAAAGGACTTCTGCAAAAACAGATACTAACCTTTCTGCTGTGTTTATTTTTATTCTTTCCTTGCTGCAGACGCTTAAAGGTAGGTGTTTGGCAGGTAAAACTGCACAATTATAATATCCTCCCTTGTCTGTCATACCCACTGATGCTAATAATTCTGCCACTTACCAGAAAAATTTATTCCACTCCTATTAAGTGTCTCTAATGAGAAACTGAACAAAAGTTACTGCACAGTGGGTGCAGGTTTTGATAGTAACTAGATGGTGAAAGATTTACTATGGGATGTTGAAGTTCTTTGAAAGCATAGCTTTTTTACTATATTTGTCATGTCCCAATATCTGAGTCACTCAGAATTATTTCACAGAAGCTGTGAAGTTAGGGAAGTATTGCCATTTAACAGATGAGGAACTGCAATGTGACAGACAGTATATTTAAAGCTCTGTAGCCTACATAAATGTATGGATTTAAACCACCTAAATACATCCAAGAATACAGCCAGGTTGGATGGGGCTTTGAGCAACCTGATCTAGTGGAAGCTGTCCCTGTCCTTGGCAGGGGGTTGGAACTAGAAGAGCTTTATAGTCCCTTCCAACCCAAACCATTCTGTGATGCTACAATAAGAATTTGGGTGAGCTCTCCTAGGCTGCGACAGAGAGAGTTGCTGGTGAAGCAAGGAATGAGAAATTGCTCTTATCCCAGGCCAGTGCCCTAATAACAAGATCGGGCTCTTCCTATGAAAAGGGTACTGTATGTTCCTATTTACGCATTGTGTCACCACATGCGAAGAGAGCTCATCTAGTAAATCTTTTTCACCAAGCCGCAGTTCCTTTATGTGCTGCTCTGGAAGATGGGAAAGTCAGTTTGTGGTTGGTTCCCTGTTCTTTGCTGCAAATGTCAATGTGATTATTTGGTTGTGCCCTTCTGTGGTTTCAGGGACTGCCCATTCAGAATGAAAGTCAGCTGAATGTGTGAGCGTATGATACTGAAGGTAGTAACTAGAAGTAACTTCCTATTTCAGCTAAATTTAAACCCGAGGCTCATAGCTGTTTCAGAACTATGACCTTTAAGCCAGCCAAGTTGGTTAAATTGCTGTACAGAGGAAAACTATGTAAACAGGTCACTGGCTTTCATATAGTTGCAGCTGTTGATGTAACTACTTGGTGTGGAAAAAGAATAGCAAATTTTGTTTTGTTTGGCATGATGAGATGTTTGCATTTTGAAATGGGGTTTGAAGTTAATAGGACTAAACTGCGTGATATAAATAAAAAGTGTGCAGCTGTTGAGATATAGTTCAGAGATATGTACCAGTCTTTTCTACACCTCTGTGTTTCTAAATACAGTGATGGTTTAAAACAGCAAAGTGCTTTTATTATGGCAGAGCTGCCCTCCAGACTATTGGATTTAATATGTATTTACATATTAATGCTGTTAATTATGACATTAAACCCATTATAAGTTAACGATTAACTGCTTTTAATTCCTTCCAGCTAAATATTTGCCATGTTGAGTGTGTTATGGAGACCATAAATTAATTCCCAAACAGACCATGGGGAAGAGATTAATATACTGGGAAGAACAAGAGAAATTCTTAAGGCTAGAAATTGCTGGGCAGGGCTGGAAGGAAAAGTTTTGCCATTAACCTGCAGTGGGGCAAGAGAAAGCCGTGTGGATGTTAAGCATAGCAGAGGGAAAGGCAGTAACACCAGAATGCATAATGGAGTCCAAATGCGTTTAAATATGCTGAGAAATATTACATAATCTTCATCTGTTAAGCCTGCTCACTTGTGTTGTTGATGTAGAAGAGTAACCAGGAGGATATAGAGCACCCTGTTGCTCCTTAATATGATCAAAGCTGTTGCTCTTTAAAATGATGTTTGGTACAAGCAGTCTTGCTAGCTTTGCTGTAGCCTAAATCCCAAAACCTGTAATGGACTGACTTGTGGATTTTTGTCGTATCAGCAAGGTATAAAGTGTAGTCGTGGTTTAAGCCCAGCCGTAAATCAGACCACGCAGTCTCTGTCTCACTCCCCCTCTTCCCCCCCTCCATCCCCCCTGCTCCCGGAGGGATGGGGAGGAGAATCAAAAGAGTGTAACTCCCACAGGTTGAGATAAGAACAGTCCAGTAACTAAGGTATAATACAAATCACTGCTGCTACCACCAATAATAATAATGATAAGGGAAATAACAAAAGAAGAGAATACAACCGCTCACCACCCACCGACTGATACCCAGCCTGACCAAGCAATGATCTAGCCCTTCTGGGTAACTGCCCCCAGTTCTACATCCTGGGCATGATGTGCTGTGGTATGGAATACCTCTTTGGTCAGTTTGGGTCAGGTGTTCTGTCTCTGCTTCCTCCCAGCTTCCCCTCCTCCCTGGCAGAACATGAGACTCACAAAGTCCTTGGTCAGAGTAAACATTACTGAGCAACAACTAAAAGCATCATTGTTATCAGCTCTGTTCCCAGGCTGAAAGTCAAAACCACAGCACTGCATCAGCTACTAAGAAGGAGAAAAATGACTGCCACTGCTGAACCCAGGACAACCTTGACCAGAAAAAGGATCCAGCACAGGCCAGATGTAGGCTTAGTTAAGGAATACTCTGTACCAACCTCTTTCGCAGCCAGACCTTCTCTGGTTTCTCAGCTCAAAAGCAGGAGCTGCATCCGTCTGGCCTTTGGATGTTTGTGAACAAATTGGGTGGCAGTTGAGTTTCATGAATATGTAGTCTTTTGGTGAAATACAGACCCATTTTGGCTTCACTCCAAACCTAGTGACATCTCAGGTGAGGTGTTACTCTTTTTGGAGTTTGTGTGGGGCGGAGACTGAGAGGGAAGTGATCAAAGAGTACTATGAATCCTCAACCTTATCATCTGGGGGTGCTTTGCCACAGCAGCAAGGGCAGGATAGACCCTTTCTCTCTGTGTGCATACATGTGTTGATGTGATGCTTACACATCCCTTCACCAATTCTTGGACTTTGCCTTCTGTGTTTTTTAGGGTCAGGAGTTGACGATCCGTCAGATTGCTCTTCTTGGCTTCAGAGACTTGGTCTTGCTAAAAGTAAAATTGGAAGAAATTCTTCCTCTGGTCCAGACAAAACTTCCAGCTTCCATTGTCCAGATGCTGTTAATTCTGCAGGTGGGGAGCCTCTGTTCTTTGTCTGACTCTACCTGGTTCTCTCAATCTCATTGAACTGGAAAGGAGAGTGAGGAGGGAAGACAGTGTGATGAAGGGGAAGCAATGTGTGCTAATTTGGGAGTGCTAAGTGTAGAAATAAAAGCTGAATTTGAATTTCCTGAGTTTCCCTGGGAACAGGTAAGGAAGTTTTCATGAAAGGGCTGGGTTTTGCTGACTGGTGTTCCTCCTCTCCAGCCAGGAACAGAAATAGGTTTGTTTTCTTTTTGTTGTTTTTCTTTTTTTTTGTTTTGTTTTTTTTTTTCCCACATGTATTTTAATCTCCGAGCTTCTCTGAAGTCCTCTTTGTGCCCTGGTTCTCCTCGTTTCTCAGCTTTACCATGTCAGGGTGAGGGTCTGTCACAGTGAACTGTGGAATTTGGACGAGCCGTGACTGCCGACTGACTGACACGAGCGCCTTGGCTGGCTGGGATGCTAAGCAGCACCTCCCATGAGAGGGGGAATACCTTTTGGCAGCACACAAAATGTTATACATCTTCCAAAGGCCTCTCCCAGACTTTCTGGGAGGACTAACTTTTTCATCCGGACCTCAAGAGAATATTTTCCAAGCATGCCAAACGCAGTTGACTATACCAGCTAGTTTACCTTTTTATGTAACCCAGCCTGACAGTCCTGCAAAATACCATGTTAACCAGGTGGCTGTTTGGGTTTCTTCCAGTTTTAGTTCTTCTTCAGTGTACCTTATAAAAAGTGGCAGGGAATAAAACTTCCTCAAGTGCAATCAAAATTGCAAAGTGGCTTAGCTGGTATTTCTGTGGGAGTTTTTGCTATTCAGATGTTCCCAGTGACCCAGACTTCAATAGCAGAATATACTAAAGTGTCAACTTAATTTCCCTGAAATATTTTAATAAAAGAATCTTGAGGGCAAAGAGGGTCCTGGAAAGAAAAGCTTACTGAGGCTTAGCAGGAAGTTAAGATCGTGTACAGTTTCTGAAATTACTGTTAAATTGGTTTGTGTTATCTACCATCTTCACAGCTGTAAGCTGAACTACAGAGGTGCCTTTCTTGCAGTCCTGCCTAGGAAAGGAGCAGTGCTTTGCCAAAGATATTTTAAGGCTTTTTTATGAAGATCTGTTTCCTGGTAGAACTAGCAAATCCTTGGTATGAGTGTGCCTTGTACCTACCTATCCCTTGGTCAGAAAAAAGACAGCTAGATATATGATGTCTATGGGGTTATAGCTATGACTTGAACATGGAGGTTGACCAGAATGGCACCCAAAAGCTCCATTTGGGCTTATCAACTGTGCTTCTCCATGTGGTCTACTGATATGGTTGAATTATTCCAGTGCAGAGATATTTGACAGATGCTAGGCTTTACTCAAAAACCTGACTCAGAAGTAGGTAAGAATAATGTTGCTTTTAATGGTTGAATTTCAGAGTGTCCATGAGCCTACTGGACCCAGTGAGGGCTACCTACAGCTGGAAGAACTCGTCAAGCAAGTAGTATCACCATACTTGGGTTTGTGTGAGGATCATGGCTTCTCTGGTAGCACCTGCTTGCTTGGTAAGTCATATGTATCATACAGAAGCCCTTTTTGGGGTGTGAGGCAGTGCTAGAAAGTTGACAGTGCATGGCTCCGTGAGAAACAGAAATCAAAGGCTAAAACATCTTGGCCCACTTGGTGAACCAGTAACAGATCCCCTGAAATTCAACAGGGCTGAGTGGAAGGTCTTCCTGCCTGTAGCATGGTGTTGGAACTAGATGAGCTTTAAGGCTCCTTCCAACCCAAGCCCTTGAAACTCGAACTGTTTAAAAAAAAAAAAAGGAAAAAAAAAAAAAATTTGTATATAAACTGTGGATAAATGGGTCTAGGTGAGACAACTGGCATTTCACTTCAGGAAATGGATACTTGTTGTGGAAAACTCCTCCACACATGATCCATGAGCTCTGCTTAAACACATGGCCAGCCAGAAAGGATTGGTTAGCTAGGAAATGGGTGTAGTGGTACTGATTTGATAGTTGAGAAGATTTAAATAGAACAAGTAAAGAAAGCTCTAGTCTTCCTCTGTTTGTATAAGCTTTAGCCTTTGTGTAGATGCAGATTGTAGCAAGCTGGAGGCACACAGCCTGTCTTTTCGTACACCTTAGCAGCACAGGGGAAAAGATGGTCTTGCACTCAAAGGACTTATCATGACTCAGGTGATCTGTGCCTCTAACAAACTCATGGCACCATTTCAGGCTAACTGTGGCTCAGTTTGTTTCTTCTTGTGGTTGCTAAGCAGTTAAATACCTTTTGTGCAAATGAGCATGGTCATACAGCTCAGCATTGATTTGTAGGCCTGATCAGGAGCTTAAATCTAGGCTAAAAAGTTGAGGTTTGACTAATTTGATTGCTTTGCTGTTTATGGACACCTGCATGCTGCTGGGATAGTTTGGAAGGTAGCCTTCTGACCTGTACTGAAGTTTCCAACCATCCTGAATTTCCACCAGCTGAACAAGTCATTAGTGATAAAAGCAGATTTTTGCATGGATTGGCCTTGTAAACTTTGTGTGCCTTAATATAGTTGTACTTACTTCTGTTTTAGCTGTCATTTATTTGTGTGCATTTCCAAGGTGGCCTTTTGCCCCCACTCCACCCTGTGCCGAGCAAGAGGAAAGAATGAACTTCTGTTTGCATGACACAATACTGACAGCAGAGCAGCACTTCTCTGCAAATATTCTTGGTATTTCCAAGTGCTTCTGTGGTGGTTGGTTCTTTTCATTAAGTCCCACTTCTAATCAAACCTCATTCTCTTCCTCTGTCCCTCCTTCTGTCACCTATTTACTTTCTCAGAACCAGTTTCTTCTCTCACTGGGCAGCCTCTAATGATGATGGAGCGCAGTAGGTTCCCTCAATTAGCTTTTTAGAAATGGATTATTGAGCTTTGGAGGTGCTTGATTCTCAAGAGATGCTGTGGAGGCCAAACAGCCATCTGAACTGGAGAGCCTTTAAGACAAATGAGTGTTGGGAAGTACAATGTTTGATCACAGCTGTGGACGCACATAAGGCTTTAAGTATCTTAAACTTGATTTAAAGTGAGAGAGGAATGCAGCAGGCTAAGATATGAAAGGGGACACGAATAGCTCACATAGGGGGTTCGTAGAGGGAATAGGGAAAAAGATAAAACAACCACCCTGTGTTTTAAGCCTAATGTGTTAAACCTAACATCACTACTGATTCGAGTTTGCTGGCAAAAAAATTCCTAAAAAATTCCTCCCAGTTTATATTCCTGACCATAACACATCAAAATAGAAATAACATTTCTAGTCACACTATGAATGACAGCTCCCTTAAGAGACTGTCTGTTGTGGCCAAGAAAGTAAATGGGGAAAAATAAAGCAATAGGTGAATATTCAGAGTTCATCCTAATTTTTACCTGCTTCTCATGAGGGATTTTAATTTTGTTGCACAGAAATAATCTCTGGATTTTTTTCCTCAAAAGAGTCAGGTCCAACACTACAACTTGCTGTGGTTTGAGGTGCAGGTGACGCCTAAAGAGTATATGTATTGTAACCAGTCAATAATTGTTTGCCCACATTCTTAAGCATTAAATGAACCATTTAGAATGAATGTATTATTAGCAACAGTTGGGTGAAGTGCTGTCGTAACTTGGCTCTCTGCAGCAACATATAGTTTGTTTTCTGCTTTTCTTCCTGATGCAAGCTTCCAAAACTCTTTTATAACCTTCAGTTACAAGTGTATTTTTGTTACTCTGTCTCTTAGGCTCTGCAGTCTTGGTGGGCTTTGAGCAACCTGTCTAGCAGAAGGTGTCCCTACCCGTGGCACGGGGCTGGAACTAAATGAGCTTTAAGGTCCCTTCCAACCCAAACCATTCTATGATTCTATGGCTTTATGAAATGAGAGCCTGCACTTCAAGGAATTTGGTGAGAAACAGGAAGACAGGTAGGGAACAGATTTATCAGCTGCTTTGCGAATAGTTAAACATGAGGTGTTTAATGCCACGTAGCATGCTGCATGGCAATAGAAGACAGAAGGTGAAAAGTAATGCTGTCTGATTCAACCTGAATTACAGCGAGCCAAGGGACATATTCAGACCTGTGCTTTTCTTAAAGCTGTCAGTGCCAGAATTGAAATGATACAGGGCTGGGGACTGTATCTTAGGTTTGAGTTTTAAACCTGTGCTCCAAAAGTCCTGCCTGTCTCTTCCGTGCCTTTGCCTCCTAGATGTTGTGGGCTGTTGCTGTGTGCTGTTAGGTCTTGACAGTGTTCAGCCCCCAACCCAATATGTTTTAAAGCAGATGAAATGTTCTTTTTCTTGCATAATCTTTTAAAAATGCAGTGGGATAACACTAGCAGAGTCACCTTTCCTAGGGAGCTGGAGAGCCAGTTCAATGCAATCATCAGGAATATCATGTTGATACCAGCTATTGGCATCTCCTGTGAGAAATTTTCTAGAGAAGGTGATAGCAACTTACATCCTCACAGAATGTTTCTTGGACTTGTGCCGCTTTAGGAAACCTGCACATGAGAGCTCCTAGTTGGTCCTCACCTCGCTGGGTGAGAGAGATGACCATCAGGATGCTAAAGGAAGTCCCTTTGCTGCACTTAGTAGTTGTTGAATTACTTCTCTTATGGGCAGCAGCACTGTTGCCATACCACAGGATGGGAGGTGGCTCCTTCCCAAACCTCTGACAGTAATCACAGGATCACAGGTTTGGGTTGGAAAGGATCTTAAGGTTATCTAGATCCAACCCCCTGCCATGGGCAGGGACACCTTTCACTAGACCAGGTTGCTCCAAGTCCCATCCAGCCTTGCTTTGAATACTGCCAGGAATGGGACAGCCACAGCTTCTCTGGGCAACCTGTGCCAGGGCCTCACCAATAACAGCAGGAGATCATTTATAACTAACTTAATAGTTCATAACTAATGAGTACCCAGTGGTAATGAGGTGAGACATTCTGTGGCTCCATACCAAGCCCTCTCTGTTCCAGAAAGCAAGCATTAGCAGTAGATATAGCTCCTAACTAGCACATAACCTGGTAGTAATGAGGTGGGAAGGCCAGCCTAGGAGTTGGAGCAATGCTTTGTCTGTGCCCTACTGACCCTTCCTGCTTCCTTTTTCTCTTCCAGAGAGACGGTACTCCAGATCCCGTCCCAAGACTGGTGCACCGAATTATCCATCTCACTTGATGACAAGCCGGCAGCCTGGCGAGATGGCCCTGACCCCGCTGACAGAGCAGGAGGGTGAGGCTTACCTGGAGAAATGCGGTAGCATCCGCCGCCACACTGTTGCCAATGCTCACTCGGATATTCAGCTCCTGGCAATGGCCTCCATGATGCATACAGGAATTGTGATTGAGGAGTCGGATAGTACTGATAAATGCCTCCTTCTGCAGCCCAGTTTTAGCCACAGGCAGTGCTCCAGTGAGCCCAGTATTCCTGATGGGCCAGAGGGAGTCATGGCAGCAGGTAGGCAGGACCCTGCTGAGCTGAACTGCACATCAGTCAGCTAGAAGTCTTGCTGAGGAGAGGAGAACTGTATGTATATTCAGTGTGTTGTGTCATCCCTGCTGGAGGGAAAAAAAAGAAAAAAATCAAACTTTGCTCATGTCATTGAAATGGCCTTGAGGGATCTTCTGTTTCTGTAGGAGTACTCTCTGGACTTGCTAGTACTCTCTAGATTTATTTTTCTTGCCTGTCTGGGACCCTTGTTGATGAAGGGACCAGGCTGCTCCCAAATGGGCACTTTCTATACTTTCTTCTGTCAGCTTTCTCCCTCTAGTAGTTCAAAACCTCAGGTTTCCTTCTGTTTCTTTGTTAGGATACAAATTAGCCCCTTTCTGGTTTTCTCCATCTCTCCCAGCTTTGTGCTACTTGTTTGCTCTTTGTTCCTGCAGCAGAGTGCTCTGTGCAAAATGTGCTCTTTGCTCCTGGCGGCAGGGATGGCTGAGGCTGGCGTTTTTCTCCTTTGAAGTTGAACTCGGGTGAAACTATTTGCATCCTGCAGAAAGGTCTGCTCAGGTGGGTTGTGAGAGGAGATCCTTCACTTTGCCTCCCATAGGCATGGATGAAAAATCCAGATCCAACTTTTTTTGCCCCAGACCCAAAGAGAACTCAAGGAGTCCCAGCTGAGCTGAGTACTTCATATTATTGTATTTAGTTCCAGTGACATCTCTGGGGGTGCTGGTGTCAATTTGGTATAAAGAATGTGTGAGTGTGTAATTTGTGGGCATATATAGTCCTGAGCATCATGGCATTTGGCATCAGTTTGCTTTCAAAATGTTGTTGGAGGGCTACAATGAAAGGAGAAATCCACATAGGTTCCTTTGGGAAGGAGACACTGGGCAGAGCCTGCACTTGTTGGGGAGGCATAAAGGTGCTTCCTCAGCACTGGCCCATCGTGATTCCAGATGATTTCATCCTTGGGCTGCCCTGGTACTTTTAGCACTTGTGAAACCACGGATAACTGGTAGGTAGTAGAAAGGAGTCCTGTTATGGTAGTGTATTCATGAAGTGCTCCTGACCTCCAGTGGTGTCTGACTCAGTGCAGTGTTGCCTTTAAGATGAAGTGAAGGTTCTTTGCAGTCTTGCTTTTTGTTTTGAAGATTATGAGTGGTTCCAGTTTCCGAGTGTCAGGCCCTGCAACCTGCACTGTCTACTCTGTAGCATCATTTGGTACTCAAATGCTGCTTCTGTGGGAACAGAACCCATCTGTTTTAGCAATTCCCTGGGTTGCTCTGCTGCTGTCTTGCTAAGCAGATTTGCAAATGTAATTACAGGCTTAGAGGTGAACCAAAATGCTGCCTTAAATGTCAAATCCCATTAAAAATAGGGGTATAACACCACTGCCACTTGAATCTAGTCCCTGTGGTACTGGCTGTAAATAGATCTGTCTTGACAAGAAAACAGAAGGTTAGGGTGAATCTTCAGGATGTTTGGTTTTGGTGTTCTTTTTGCATGCTATGGCGTTAACTGCAGAATTTGCCCTGCTTCTGTCAGGCATTAAACATCTCCTGTTCCATTGGCTACATCAAAAGTACAGCTCCAACCTGTCAGGATTGGGCATTAAACATCTCCTGTTCCACTGGCTGCATCAAAAGTACACTTCCAACCTGTCAGGATTTGGCCTTAGTAGCAAACAGAAAGCAGATTATTATTTGGTAACAAAGCATCAGAAATACCAGTGACGAGCACAAGTCACACTACCTTTGTAAACAAGGGTATTGCCTTGTCTCCTGTGGTTGCAAATCTTGAAAGAGATACTTGAGTGGGCCTGATTTTTTTCTTGCAGCCACTTAAGGCACCCTAACTGTTGGCCTTTGTGGAAATGCGAAGTGTTTTGATCACCGTCTGTGCTTACATATTGAAGAAGAGAGATATAGTTGTGCTGGCTGCCTCCTCCTCAGAGTGTGCACAGTCCAGTGGAGGTCAGGAAGATGATGTGGTTTTAAGCAGTCTTCCCTCAAATGAATTCTAGGATAAATTGCCCTCCTATTCATAAATTGGAGTGACCAGGCCAAATTATTTGATGGAATCTGCCCTAGGGTGGCCACAGATTGTGATGGAGCTTCAGAATCTCTGTGGTAACAGCCAAGCCTCGTAGACCATGCCAGCCTTGCAGCATTTCAGTTCACTCTTATAAATGCTTTTCTTTTTTTCCATTTCTGCTCTAACCCATTTGCTTTCTGTAGCTACCCAAACCATTTGGATCAGTGAGCAGCACCTCTTTTATGGTGCAATTAGAATGCTTTATTTATTTCCTGACATATTCTTGGGTCATCTCTAGGGTTAATAGAAATCCAGTCCTGGTTTTAACTTGAATTTCTTTTGTTTTACATGTACGTATAATTTTAATTATTTTGATTTTGTGTCTGTGACTTTGCAAAGATTTGCACCAAGCCACTCTGAATCGTGCACTTCCTCAATTGTTTTGGTTTTTAGGGAGAATTAAAGCTGGTGGCTTTACTTTGTAAACTGAAGAAAAGTTTTTCTGTAAACTCCACCAAGGGTCTGGTCATAAGCAGCACTTTTACAGCCATGTTAGATGCAGAAGCAAACTGGGTTAAACTGGGAATGGTTGGAAAGCTGGGGACACACCTGGGAGGGCTTCTTCTTCATTCACCGCATCGCAGAGCCATTGACAGGGGCACTGGGCAGGTCTTTTCTACCCTCAACCACTCAAGAAAACCTCTTGGAAGAGCTGGAAGAATGTGAAGAATGTATTTTTTTCACCACTTGCCCAAGTCTGTCTGTTACCTTCTAACTGGATAATTACCTAGATTGAGTGACTTCCCATCACACTGAATCTTTCTTCTCTTTTTACTCTGTCAGGTAAGGTGATTTACTCTCTGTATCCTTACAGTTCTGTCATAAAATTACTGAGGGGGCCTCATCAGAGATATTCATAGTCACAGAATCAAAGACTGGTTTGGGTAATAAACCATTCAAGCTTATCCAGTTCCAACCCCCTGCCACAGGCAGGGACACCTTCCAGTAGACCAGGTTCCTCCAAACCCTGTCCAACCTGGCCTTGAACACTGCCAGGGATGGGGCAGCCACAGCTTCTCTGGGCAACCTGTGCCAGGGCCTCACCACCCTCACAGGGAAGGACTTCTTCCTAAGATGTCATCTAAATCTCCCTTCTGTCAGGTTAAAGCTGTTCCCCCTTGTCCTGTCACTACAGGCCCTTGTCAAAGACCCTTCTCTAGATTTCATGTTGGATACTTTAGGTATTGGAAGGCTGTTCTAAGGTCTCCCTGTCTGTATTTTTGTATCTAACATACTACCTTTATTAATTTATTATCTCTTTCTGAGACTATTACAGCTGTACTGGGAATACATAAGTCAGAAATAGGTGCATTCCGACACTGGCTTCCATTGCTGTCTGGTCATCTCTATCCCACGATTTGATTATTTCCACATGGTTTTCGGTGGTCTGACCTTCCCTTTCCTAACAGTGCTGACTAGCTTTTCAAAATCATTGTTCTCCACTCTTGTAAAGTCTAAACCCCTTCCATTTCCAGGGGATACAAAGTCTAGGTGCCATAGCCAAAGCAAAACAAAACAAACCAAGGTAGATCAGTGAGTTGAATTTTAGATACCGACTCACTTTCTTAATTTCAACTATTAGGATGAGGACCTATGTGAAGGAATTTGGCATGAAGATACGTTAACTGTTAGCCCAAAGAACTCTTTCGAGGAGGTGAATCTTATTGAAGGGACTTGCTAAGGTCAGTCTAAACTCCACAATGTGTGAAGTTTATCACATCTCAGTGTGACACTGAAACTAGCATGACTTTTATGTGTTACTTTTCCCTGGCAGTACCTTGGTTCCTGAACCCCCTGTTAGCAAAGTCCAAGCTCATACCCGGCTGAAACTATCACTTTATTAAATGCAGCAAGAGAAGCAAAATTAAATCTCAGAAAGAAACAAGTCCCTGCATGCATAATTGAATACCAAAATGAAAATAAAAATGCAAGCTCAAGCACACTGTTGTAGGACTTGACAAGCCAAACTCGTGGACTTCACAGGACACCTTTGCCTGACATCCTGTTGTTGAAGAGAGAAGGGAAAACCCGCAGGTTACCAATACTGGCATGGAACAGAAGAGTCTGGACTCTGCAGAAAACTGTCTTCTGTGCAACGAGGTAAGTTAAAGTTTGTCTTGTTGCTTTTCCAGGTTCGGTCTTTAGGCGTAAGAAACTTTCATGTTGCCTCTGAGATCAGTCAAAGCACAATTCAGAGGGAGAAGGCAGTTTATTGAGAGAAGCTAGAACTGCCGCTTATAAGGAAATTATTTTTCTGCTTCACAGTCTCCTCAGACACCTTCAGAAATTTTCCAATTCTAAAATTGGCTGGATGGGGCCTTGAGCAGCCTGGTCTAGTGGAAGGTGTCCCTGCCTATGACATGTGGGGGTAGAACTAGATGAGCTTTAAGGTCCCTTCCAACCCAAACCATTCTGTGAATTCCACCTGAGAGGAAAAAAATCCAACTACCCCCAGCCTTCCAGAGCTGTGAAACTGGAGTGCTTGTTTCAGTGGAACATGATTGCCAACCACGTTTCTTAGAACAGAATACACTATGAAGCAGGGCCCCAGGATTCGAGCAGAAACAGCATCGTGAAGATAATCTATCTCAGTCTTTATCTGCTCCTCCTGCATCATAAAATAACGAGGCAAATAATTTTTTACAATTTTTGATTTTTTTTTTTTAAATAGAGAAAATTGCAGTCTCTTAGCAGATGAGAAAAATGTGGCAGTAGCTCTTCTTGGCATAAAATACAAGTAAGGGTAGACTGAAGCTATGACTGCTACAGAATCTCTTTCTGCTACCTTGTAGGCGAGAAGAAACAAAAAAAGGAGAAACAAGAGTAGTGCTCTCTGTGGGGTGGATTTTTAATTGTCTGTGAACTGGACAAAACTATAGATGTAGCGCAAACTTGTCACACATTGTGACCTTTCCATCTTGTGCTGACATATTTTTATCAAGCAGGTTAGGTTTAATTGGGGGGAAAAAACCGAAACCAGACATGAAATCTGCAGATCATGGAATTTTGTATTTCAGGTCAATAAAGTGCTCAGATCCTGTAAGGGGAGTGGTAGCACTAAAGTCCACTTAGCCCATTTTGATCTTTCGAGATGGAGCAGACAAAGGCTCACTGATGGGAAAATGAGGAGGGTGAGACAGTGGTGACAGTGAACTGTATTACCTTTGGTCATTTTTCCTGCTAGCGTAATGGCTTTAATCTGACAAAGGGAATATTTAGATTTTAGGCAGAAGTTCTTCCCTGTGAGGGTGGTGAGGCCCTGGCACAGGCTGCCCAGAGCAGCTGTGGCTGCCCCATCCCTGGCAGTGCTCAAGGCCAGGTTGGATGGGGCTTGGAGCAACCTGGTCTAGTGGGAGGTGTCCCTGCCCATGGCAGGGGGTTGGAACTGGATGAGCTTTAAGGTGCCTTCAACTCAAACCAGTCTGGGATTGTATGGTATCTGAGCATGCTTTCCCATCCGTTACACATGAAAGTTGTAATTAACTTGACGTTAACTCCACTTGCCTTAAAGATTATGTCTAATAAATACCATCACATTTCCCAGGAGAATTTGAATGTCTTGAATAAAATATACATTTGATGGGGCATGAAGTGTGAAATCAAGGTTTCCCTTCCTGCAGATGCTGTTAAAAAAC
Organism: Pezoporus flaviventris; assembly: GCF_033815535.1. NCBI lineage: Eukaryota > Metazoa > Chordata > Aves > Psittaciformes > Psittacidae > Pezoporus > Pezoporus flaviventris. The sequence goes on along the minus strand of NW_026892584.1, from coordinate 2,353,152 downwards.
AGCTCCAGCCTCTCTCTGTGGTTGAGATAAATTAGCAGATTGCCACGAAGCAACCACTCATTTCTCTCACAGAGGAACTCCCTTTGGTTTCTGATCCGAGTATGTTGCAACAAACCTTCAACCCAGAGCTGGTGTTGTGATAAGCATAAGAAGCAAGCAGGATGTGGCCAGAGCTGATTGTGTTCAGCATTCAAAAATGATCATCCTATATTGCATCTTAAATTACAGGATGATCATAAGAACATTGAGTTTATTATCAATTGCACTCGCTCTGTCTTCTAGCAATGAAGACAATTATTGCTACCCTTCATAAATTAATTACACAAGATTTTATCTTGAAATATATCTTTTGCCTGCATGGTGCTATATGGTGCATCCCTCATTAAGACCAGCCAACAAGGCTGAAAAACTACCCCAGAGGTCCTGTGTCAGCTCATCTTTCTGAACAGCCTTCCAGAGGAATAAAGATGCAGCATGCTGTGCACAACTGAATTAGTTTATTTTTTAAAGTCCTGTCAGAAATACAACTGTGCAATTAATTACAAAATATATATTAAACAATCTATTGATATTTCAAAGGAAACAGGAGTACTTTCATTCTGTTCAAATGCAAACTAATAAAAAACCTTTAACACTGACCCCAGAATCATGTTTTGCATCCATCATCAATGTATTTGATGTGAAAGCATCTCTGAATAAGAACAGAAAGGCCACCTTCATTTTATTTCATGGGCAAGTTTAATCCCACAGCAAACATGATCAGGCATATCATGCGACTAGTTCAAGTCTATACATCTCACATTATCTGAGCTCCCACATATACATTACATACCAACATCTTTAGAAAAAGATTTCTCCCTGCCCTGCAGGGGAAGACATTCAGAGGCAAAAAGGAAAACACATTTGCAATATATTATAATGGGAGAATTTGTGCCATAGCAGCTTTGCAAAGACATGTATTAAGTATGGCTGGCTTAAACAACATTCAAGACAACTGAAATCTGGGAGATAAAAAAGGCTAAGCCACTCTCTAAACCACCTTGAGATCCAGTAATGGTGCAAGGCACCAAGAGTTACATGCCTAAAGAACCCCATTCCCAAAGAAATTATGCAGTAACTGGTTAAATCCTCTAATTACTTCCCATTTGTTTTAGAAACAGGTCTTAACCCTGCATACCTTTCTACTTCCATTTAAGTAGTTCTAGCCATTACACCTCAATCCACCATAATAAAATGATTTCTCGGAAAGTGAGATCTGGAGGAAGGTGAAGAGAAATGCAGTTTCAGTGAAAATGCATTTTCACACAGAAACTGAATCTCTTTGTGCTAACCTTAGAAAAGTTCAAATACAAGATAATAGTCACAAAGACTATACATTAAGATGGCAAAGATGTAGACTCCTGAATTCTTCCATTAGCTGAAGTTCTTATTTGTAAGAAAGTTCTGGAACTGCCATTAAAATGAAGAGTAACTTGGAAGGTGGGAAAAGAAAGAGGAAAACAGAATAAATACATGAATAAACATTTCATTAACATTTATATTTTTTCATGAAAGTAAGATGTAACTGTAGCAAATTAGCTCTGAGAGTCTCTGATGTAAAATTCTGGCATTACAGGAATTTGGAATCACTAGGAGTTCTGCCTGGTAATATTAAAATACAAAAACAGTAGAATAGCAGCAGTGACTAAAACATCCACGTTACTGTAGCCAATGCATTATTATATATGCATTAGCATTTTACTCCCTATTGGTTTGTGTTACTGTACAGTCTTAACCCAAATCATTTAAACTCCTGAACCTGCCACCAAACTGAGGCTTCTCCCAAGGCAGAAGTATGTCAGATCTAGCAGATACAGCTCAAAGCAAAAATTCAGTACATAACATAAAGCTTCAAAAGGAAAGTATTAATGCACTTGGTGCACATTGGGTATAAATTATTAGAACACAGATTAAGGACATTTGTTGTTAGGATCACTAAGGTTGAGAAAGTAACCGTGGCAGGAAGAAGCTCTCAAATTAGAAGTCTCCTGCTCCCCCACCCCCTCAAAAAAAATTAGGAGAATGGTAGTCTTTGAGCATCTTGAAAGAACATGGATAACAAACATAGCTTGAAAATGACTGGAGTACTAGTGTACAGTGTCTTCTGGTTACAGTGGGACTGAGCACTGTCATGCACATTAAAAGCTCTTGGTTAAGAATGGTTTAACTACTAGGAGTAGTCTAACTGAAGGCACTCTGAAACAATCCTGCTAATAGGATGGGGCTGCTCAGTATAAAAACTACTTAAGACATTCAAAAAGACAGTTTTAAAGCCTGGATCTCTTTCTGTTTTGAGTAATATATGTTCACCTGTCCTCTAAACAAACATACAGAATACACTCACTCAGTCAATGACCGACTTTACCATTAGTTAGGAAGTTCATGTTTCACTAGTGACAATACTCCATTTAACGTAATTCCTCTTCAACTAATAGGCTCTATCTGCAAAATCAACTTTAGTCATCTGAATATGATGATGAAAGTGGTAGGTTGGGTCCTGGAATTTTTCATCCTCCCAAATCCACACACTATGGTAGTCCTTTGTTAGCTTTGTATGTATTAAGCATACACACTCCCCATGGCGTTGATTTCATAAGGCCAAATAACTCTTCAGTATCTTTTAAATTGCAGTGTCTGAAGTCTTTAGGTTGCTTCACTAGGTTAGAGAAATAATACACATATGCTTATGTATTGCTTAGTTCTTTCTTCAGTATCAGACTCTACACTTAAGTTATGGGGTGGACAAAACCTGATTCTTCACTCCTTTTAAAGACAAGAGTCAGACTTTATCAGCACCATGGTAACTTAACATTTTTAGCACCAGTGAACTTGAACTACTCAACTTTGGTCAAAACATTTTGGTGGCATACACACAGTCAGTAACAGAAAGCAGTAACATACACAAATGTTAGTAAGCACCTGAATTCTTGCCATAGTGAATCTAGTGTTTGGTAAATGAGCAACTATGGATTTTCTTCCTAAGAGCAAACAGGATTGCAATTTCTCCTCATAGTGTCAAATTAACAGGTTTTTCTTTCCCTCCAAAGCGTTGAGGGTGGCCTAGCTCCTACTGTCTAATGGTACAGGAAATACCCGCAGCAGATGGATGTTGATATGGCCCCTGAGAATTCACAGGAGACAACAAATCATAAGTCATCCACAGCACCAGCAGATCACTCGAACAGCTGCAGATCACAAGTTCACCTTTGGTACAAGTTCAGGTTTCAACAACAGTAGGCCCAATTCTGCATCACCCTATACAGTTGGCACATACCTTCACTCATGTATCCAACTCACAACCTGAAAAATATCCAGCACTATGAGATCCCACCAACACAAAGGTATCTCATTCAAATGCTACCCTTTTGTCTCTCTGGTATCTCATTCAAATGCTACCCTTTTGTCTCTCTGGTGATGGTGACTGACATTTTGGGACCAGAGCACAAACTTACAAAACGATTTATCAAAATAAAGAATTGGGGGATACTTTCAGAACACATTAAAAATATCTCCTCAGTAAACCCGGCTCAGAGTTACTTAGCCTTCTCCATAACACTACCATGTTTCTGAAAGACACTACTACTAGAGTCAATTCTACATCAACATGCAAATCCCTGAAGAGAATGGCACAGAAGTGTCAAAGCATACCTCAACCCTAGGCATTCTGAGCAAGGCCTTAACCTGACTTCAGATTTTACGAGAAGCATATCCAATTCGAACTTCTGTGTAAGTCAATACAGAGAACTGTCTCAGCTCTCCCAAGCACTGTGAAAAACAAAACAAACAAAAAACCCCCTCATCTTCATGAATTTAGCCATTTCCCCGATACAGTATCTATTCCAAGGCACTGACGTGAAAAGAGTTACAGGTCTTTTCTGATGAAGTTTTGCCTAACTGAGATGTACAGATATGTCAACAGGACTTTCCTGTTAAGGCAGTTTTGACTGACAACACTTCATTTAGTTAGCTTGCTACAGAAGTAGCTTATTACTTTAAGAGAGAACCATACCAAATAATTGAATACATGACCTCATACAGAAAAAAAATTATATCAGCAACAACAAAATTCTATTCAGGTGAAGATCAACTATGTTGGCAATTATGATCCTTTACAAACATATACGGGTGATGAAGCATAATCTGTGATGGAAGAACATGACTAGTGGCTCCACTCCTCTGGTTAAGACTTTCAAGCTACATAGCTCCATCAGCACTGCGAGCCTGAAATCCTTCTCTGCGAAGACTGTTTAAATCTAGACGTGTTATAACTTCACAGCGCACCAGAAGTGTATCATCCTTTACAAAGGTTCTTTGTTTCAAGGTCTGCAGGTGCATGAAAGTCACATAACCAAACCCTTTTGGATTGCGGTGAATTGTTGGTCTCTGGAAGGCTAGTAACTCTGGCTTGGCCTCCATTACTTCTTCATGATTCTGCCTGTCAGGGCCTTCTGACTGATCCAAAATAGAAAGTCGTATAGTGCCTTGGAAGGGCCAAGGCAGATGGCTGTCATATTCTCCTTGCATAGTGTGGACAAACAGAGAAATAAAATTAGCACACCGCTGAGCATTTGGTAACTGGATATGCAGGCGCAAACACAGCTTGTAGCCAGGCTTTCCAGTATAGAAGCCAGGACTGTGCATCACAACAGGTCTCTCTTCTTCCTGGGCTTTCTGAAGTCCACTGAAGTTCTCAATCTTCCAGATATAAATACCATTGCATTGCTGTGCTTCCATTTCAGTAATCTTTCCCTCCAAATTTCGGATAGTACGTTTGAGTTCTGCCATGTGGGTGTTCTGAGTCTCCATTTTAGCAATGAGTTCTCTGATTTGGTGATCTTGTCTTACCAGACGACCTTCCAACTGCTGAATAGTTTCTTTGAAGTTTTCAACTTCTGGATTACAATCATACGTGGCATGTGACGCGTGTGAGAAGAGGGCAGGCTCAAAGGGTAAGCCATTGATGAAAGGTACAGGATTTGTTGCAGTAACACTGATATTTTGAAAACTCTGAGCCATCATTCTCATGTGAACCTGAGTAAACTCCTGCATGTGTCGTGCCAGTTCATTCCTTTGCATCTAGAATTTAAGAGATGTGGAATTAGGAATGCATCAAATGTTATCTGCAATCCCATCTTAAATGTGGCTCGGAAGAAAACCAAACTAGTTTCTTCTGTTACGTGTGAAAAACTGGAATATGAATCAAGGACAGGTGATGTGACAAAGTAGCACTTCACCAATGGAGGGTTCCAAATTTAAGATTGCTGTTATGACAATTCAAATGCTGGTGGGCAAGTACTGTTCAACTCAAAATAGTGACATGGTAAAAAAAAATGTTAGTGATAAACATGCATTTCCTATTTTTTCTGTCTTATAAATCAGCAATGATGTATTCCCTTCATTAATTTGCTAAAATACTCCCCCATATCAAACACAAAGGTGCATGAAAACTGATGTAGAAACGCTGAAGGGAAAAGATCCATTTTTATGAAGAGGTATTAAGCCGTAATTAAAAACAATACTATCCAGATTAAATAGTTTTAGAATTTACTCAAATTTAAAGCACTGTCAGGTTTTCTTCACTGAGCTCTAAGAGCCATCACTCTATTTGGTCAGAACTTTGGAAGAAACACTAGAAGCTACTTTATTGCCATGAAAGCTAAGCAAACACTAACAGATTAATAAAAGCAAGTTATCAAGCAAATCATTCATAGAGTTTTTGTTAAATTTGAAAAGGACTTTAAAAAGGCAATGTATGAACATGTAGTGGTTTACAATCAAGACACCTCAAAGCAACAACAAAAAGAAAAACAAACCCACAACCAAGCCAAAAAAACCAAAAAAACTCCACATGAATCACAGAGGATTTGGGCTGGCGAATGAGACAAGAATAGGGAGACGTTAAAAAAAACCCCACACAACAAACACATGCAGAAGGTCTGCAATAGCTTATTCTGACAAAAGGCTTACCTTTTCTGGACACCCAAAAGCACTGTAAAAACAAGGCACTGGAGCAGTAGGACAATCGTTGTCATAATGGTTAGGCATCTAAAACAAATCAGATTTGAAATTAATTGTTCAGTTGAGAGTTTTATTCTTTTATACCATCCTAAAAGAATATGACTGCATGGACTTTGAATATGCAGTGGAAGTCAGATCAGTTTATACCTATATAATTTCTCAAAGAAACATGGAACTTTAGAAACAAAATGGTAACTGATGACAAAAATTCTACCTCCTTGTATGTACATTAACAATTCATTACCTTTGTTCTTACAGAAGGCATCAGAAAGCATTCAGGTTTTCCTGCTAGAGCAAATGCCTTTTGTTTCTAGCCTATCCTCAAAGCTAGATCATAGTTCACTTAATAGATTCATACAACCATGGAGTAACAGAACGGTTTCAGTTGGAAGGGACATTAAAGACTCCAGTTCCATCCCTCTGCTACGGCCAGGGACACCTTCCACTAGACCAGGTTTCTCCAAGCCCCATCCAACCTGACCTTGAACACTGCCAGGGATGGGATATTTCCTTCCTTTCTGAAGCACTACTTGCATATACTTCTTGTTATCTGTCTTCATTAACCACTTCCCCCAAAAGCTCAACATACTTCATTTTTTCTTATGGTCTGTGTTTTCCAGACCCAATTATCCCACTGGTCAGGATTCCTCCCTATCCAGCCCCACCTCAAAAGCTGGACAGCTTCAGCTGAGACCTTACGAGCCCTAAGCAGAGCAATACAGTTCATTATTCTACCTTACAACACATTTTTGCCTTTGTCATTACTGAACTCAATCCTTTTCTTTAGATTATTTCTCCAATTTGACAAGTTCATTCTTAATTTTAACAGAGATGGACTGTATATTAAAACATATTTATCTTCCTGTTGATGAGGTTATTCACTAGAAGAAATAGTAATGACTATTACAATAGTAATGGAGAAGCAGAATTCCAGCCAGCACGTACAGTTCGCTAGTGAATTATTTATAACTAATTTCCAACAATAGCTAATTACAAATACTCTCCTTCCCTGCCCAAATGAGAGCCTTGTTTTCTAATTTCAGCCATAAGCACTGGCAGCTTGGTATTCTTTAGCCTCCACTCAAGATCAAAACCACACAGCATGGCCCCAGTCAACAAGCAATATAGCGAAATGTGCTTTGCAGCCAAAAATCCCAGAGGCTTACCAGACTGCAGCTGAAAACTGAAGCAGCATTTGAAAGAGTATTACACCTGCACTGGATGAAGCATTTTCAGACAGAGACAGGTAAAGATTTATTGGCTAGTAGGGAAACCATTTCTTCAAATTAGATCTCATATTAAAGAAGTAATGTACATGCAAAACATCTGCTACAGATTAAACACAGAGAAAGGTAGTCTCTTACCTGCTCTCTGATGAGCACTGTGTTGCAATATTCACAAAATACATTGGCAAGTGGGCATGTCTGGTCATGAAGCTTAGTTACCAAACATTAAAAAAGAGAAGAAAGAAAGAATCAATGAAGTTACACAGTTTAAAAAGATTGCTCTGATGCTATTATCTTTATTTACATTCCAATTTTGCACTTAGCTGTGTGCAACTGTGATAAAACACATCCTTATGAAGAACTAGAAGCTCAAAAAGGAAAGGACAATCCTCAGCATCACCCTAGTAAAAAAATGCAGAGCCAGGAGAAGAATTCAGAAATTGTCTTGGTCTTTTATGTGAGTAGATATCCCCAAAAGATTGGGCTCCTGACGCATCCTTTCTGCCAGGCATAAGAACTGTAAATGCAAATACTGCTTCGTGTGTTACTCTGGCAGTAGGTATTGGCCTCACTGATGGGAAGGCCAAAACATTCAACAGTTCTTACACAAGTCTGTTCACACGCAGGGTTCCAAATAAGTTTGTATTTAAGCACAATCCTCTCTCCAGCTTTTGGCTGTTCTAGACTAATGACCTGAGTTTGTAGCATCTCACCTGTGCAGCACTACGAGCTCTTCTATACCAAATATTTTTTTAAAAAACTGATATTTTGTTTACAAGCAAGCCCATGTGAATGAGGGTTGAAAAGCTGAGATTTATGCAAAGTACCTCTTTATCTTCATAGGCCATAGATGTGGCACAGTTTGGACAACAGACTTGACGCCTTGGACACTCCTGTGTTATGTGCTCTTTCAGATGGTTCTTCTGGAAGGCTCCTTGGCACTGTGGGCATTCCACAGTGGAAAAATCACACTGCAACTGATGGTCCTGAACAAGGACAAAAGAGGGATTTGATACTATAAACGGGTACTGTGGTCTCATCTGTTTCCAAGATAAAGTACAGTACAAGAGGAATGAACTGTAATCCTTCCTTCATGCAAATAAATCCTTATAAACTTATGCTGACTTTATGCATGTTACTGTCCTGTTACCAAGATCAGGACATTCAGCACTGTTTGGCCTTTTCACTTTGCATTTTATTTTCCAAAAGAAAATATTTCAACTAATGTATCTAGCTGCTTTGAAAGAATATTAAACTGACTTTAGGGAATTTGTGTGAAGTACAGATACAGATCAAAACACAAACAAGATTGATCCAAAAGAGAAAACTGCATCAATGCAATTTTTATGCACTACAATGTTCACTTGCAAATGACCTAATTACAATTAAAAGCTGATCTAAAACCAAATACATGTAGCCACAGACTTGAATAAACAGTGCACTGCATCAGCATAAACATGACCCATCTACGTTATTCAGAATTTTGACTTGCTCATGAAAACCACGTTGCATGTTTTCCAAGCTAATTCTCACCTCTAAATGCCTCAGCTCCATCTTCATACTGCAGCCTTTGTTAGGACACTTCACCGTTAATGAAAGGATTTCCCGTTTAGCAAAGTTGTCAGGAAAAAGTTGATTTTCAAGCAGAATTTCATTGTCTACCGGGCATTTGTGACCTGCATCTCTGTAAAGCCAAAAGAAAGGAAAAAGATACTCCAAGTTCCCTTTGCCCTTAAAGTATTTTTACATTAGCAAGACATTAGTGGCCAAATTATAACACATTAAGGAAGTCTTTGAAAAAAATGGCATTTACGTGACATTTAGCAGAGTATGCATTGTACATGAGTGAATTGTCAATACACAAGTTCTACTAGAGGTGGCATGACTGGCGTGGCAGCAGTTTCTAATTCACTAGCTTTTATCTGGACAAATGCCAGATGGATACTCTGGAAATAAACTTGAGGAGGATGTAAAGAAACTGAGAACTTATGATCCCATTTCTGCAAGTAATAATAGCTCAAACAACAAAAAATATTTCACATATTATTTCAAAGCAATCCTTTAAAGATTCTTGGACCTTCTCTCCTTTCCTTCTCACTTTATAAACAGCCAAGATGCTGACAGCTGAGCAAAAGCAAAAATGTCTTTGTTGTTCCAGATTCATCTATTAGGCATTACTTTTCACATAGCTCATTTCACTGTTTTTCTTGGACAACCATTTGATCTTTTAATCATCTTTTAATTTGCATATTTATGCAGCAAAGAAAGATGAAAAAAAACTTAAGATACAAAAATTACTACAAAAAGTATTAAGTATTGGAAGACTCCTTATAGCAGCTTTCCAAGTACCTGAAGGCGCCAACAAGAAATCTGGAGAGGGACTTTTTATGGAGGCCTGTAGGGGCAGGACAAGCAGGAATGGCTTTAACCTGACAGTGGAGAGACTGAGATGAGATATTAGGAGGTTCTTCCCTGTGAGGGTGGTGAGGCCCTGGCACAAGTTGCCCAGAGAACCTGTGGCTGCCCCATCCCTGGCAGTGCTCAGGGCCAGGTTGGACAGGGCTTGGAGCAGCCTGGTCTAGTGGACGGGAGTCCCTGTTTGTGGCAGGGGGTTGGAACTGCATGAGCTTTAAGGCCCCTTCCAAACCGAACCAGTCTGTGGTTCTATGAAAATTACACTGGATTTGGAACTGGGTGTTGTATCTGAAGCCATTTTAACAGCAAACAGACTGGAAGTTTGTGTTAACTGGCGCAAGTCTGGAGTCAGATGGTGGATCATGGGTGCACGCAACATGCACAGGCCTGTTCCACTTTGCCAGGTTGTCTACCTGCATTAAACACAAGAATCATTGGAAATGGAGTAAAAAAGGGATTCACCTCTACCAAATCTTCCTTTAAAAATTATCCAGTATCAGCTCATTTCTGAAAGCAGCAGGTCAAAATACCTATTCACAAGTAAGTAATACAGCTGAAGAGGCATGGAGATCAAAGCTTCTGAGCTGAAGTGCTAATGGAAACAGCCATAAAATGGAAAAATACATGGGCCAGAAAAATTTCAGAGCAGTTGTGGTGGAACGATCAAAGGCCAGAGCATTGTCACTGCTCAGAAGCAGGAGGGGAAGTAGAACCTAGTGGGCTGTGGAGGCCAGGAGGGAATTTGTGTTCTTTGCTGGAAAAGGAAATAATTTCTCAGCAACTCCATCAGCAACGTTGCTAGAGGAAGTGGGGGTAAAGCTGAGACTTCAGAAAGAGACAATGAACTTCCTTTCCTAGGTTTTGCTCACCACAAGTCTGTGACAGTCATACTCCTAAATAAGTGGAAAACTGAAAATACCTAGTGTGCTGTTTTGTTTCCTAGCTCCCAGGGCTAGGATCAGAATGCTGGTCACAGCTCAGGAACATTCCCTCACCTCACAGACAACCTACAGTAATCAGTTATCACAGGTGTATTTCAAATCCCCTGTTTAGTGAAGCTCTGTAGGCCTGCTGAGAAGACAGCAGCCTTTTTTCTATACAGAAAAGCTAATCATGTGCAAAAAGAGCCAACAACAGCCTAATTTGGAATAATGATTACCCGATCCCAGTTTAAATGACTAGCAGGCAAACGGTAAAATAAGAATGAATGGCAGATTTCCAGTAATTATAGTAAGGAAAAAGCAATAACACTGTAATATATTAATCACATAATCACAGACTGGTTTGGGTTGGAAGGGACTTTAAAGCTCATCTAGTTCCAACCCTCTGTCACTGTGCCAGTGTCTCACCACCCTCACAGGAAGAATTTCTTCCTAATATCCAATCTCAATCTCCCCTCTGTCAGGTTGAAGCCATTCCCCCTTGTCCTGTCACTACAGACTTCAAACACCCTTTACAAGCACAGGGACTGTGTTTAAAAGGCTGCTTAGACGCATCTACAGACAAAGATGTTGCTATACACAACTGAGTTTATGCACCTCGGTTCCAATCCGTGTTCCGGTGGAGGCTTTTCTATGCTATAATTACTTATCACACTTGGGTGTGCCCAGCAAAACAGTACCTGTGAAACAATAATCATCTGCTACAAAGCACAATAAATATTCCTATAATTTCCCTTGAAATTAAAATATAGGTATGAAAAGTAAAGCCAGAAGAATTCTGTTTGAAGAAAAAGCCTGCTCTGATTTTATCAACTGAGAATTTGAGCCCAGAAACTGAACACAGCTGGCATGCACTGCTAGCTCTCAAAGCTTTTGTTGCTGCCCCTTATCAGCTCATAATTCTGCTTTACCAATAAAGAAAAGTTCTGATATTTGGTGAGGTCTTTTACAAGCCCTAAGTCAGCTTTGACCTAAGATACAAGGAAAGAAAGACCGGAGTGAAACTTAATTAGTTACTGCATCTGAACTTGGTTCTTCTAATATTTCTTATCAAGTGCTTTCTAGAAAGTATCATTTGTAAACTACAATTTGTAGCTTCTTAGGTAAATAAGCTTCTTTATTACCATGAGTCATAGCACTTCAAAGCACTTCAGATAGGGTTATTTAAAAAGATGCCAAGACTTTCTGGGAGGGAAACTTTTTCTGTGATCAAACCCATCTGGTCTAATCCTGTCCCTCAAACTGTAAGATCTGAGGCTTTGAAAGCTTTATGAAAAAAAAAAATCTTTCTAGTTGTAGCCACAATTCCTTCAACACGGGCAACTACAGTTGCTTGTTTAAGTCAAAAGAAGCAATTAATCAAAAACTGCTTGCCCATCCTTTGTAATTTAGTATCTTTAACCTGTGGGCTCACTTAAACTGGACAGTGTGGAAACAAGGAATGAACAGAAGCAATTTTTTATCCTGATCAAATAAAGGCTGTGACAATCAATAAATAAATTAAAAAAAAGTTGCTTTCCATTTTCTCTGTAGAAGCTTCTCAATAACATCAATCATTATAGTACTGCAGACATTACAAACTCTAGTATGAACAAAAGCTTCTCGTCATTGAAATGGTTTGAAACTGTTTGTGGACTTGGAACTTTGAGCAGAATGACTGCTCTGTTAATTGAAAAAGGAAGAGAAATCAGTTCAAATGCCTGGGGTTGAAGAAGGAAGTTTCTCTACCTGGTGTGAAATGTGTTCTGAGCACGGGTTCACTGCAGTTCCTCACTCAGTCCTGTGGTAAATTCTAACCAATGACTATAACTGTGCCTCTCATCAGCAGAATAATAAATGGCAGAGTATCTAAAGCTCTTGCAACCTCCAAACTCATGATATTTTGACCATACATGGTGTTTATCAGAAAGTACCTTTGGTGAATTATAAATTCCCAGAGTTCTATTAGCACTCACTGGTAATTCACCTCCAGCAGCTCTATTCAGTTTACACTGTCCTTAAGCTACTCTGCTTTGGTAAGTGAATTCCTTCTTAAAAGCAACTTCCATGAATTTTCCTTTACCTTATGGATTTGACAATACAGCCTTTGCAAAAACGATGACCACATGGTGTCTGCACTGCTTCACGAAGAGCCATCAAACAGATTGGACATTCATATTTACTTTCCAGGGGGGGATCAAACTCCACATCATAGCCTTGTGTTTCCTCTGTGAAAGAACTCTGAGGATTTCCAGCCCCGCTGCTGACACTGTCTTCTTTTGCTCCAGCGCTGCAGGCACTGGCCATGGCTGCACAGCAGCCGCTCTGCACGTCTCGGGCTCCACTGCCGTTATCGCTGTAGAGTAAGCTCATAGTAGCTAATCAAGTGCTACACAGAAACACCCTGCAAGATGACAAAACAATGTGTTAATTTAAAATACTCCAAGACTTTTCTTTCTAATCAAATCTTTCTAATCAAAAAGATCTGGTTCTATTAAAATCACTGGTGTTGTTTTGTCCCAGTTTCTGTTATCTTACTTACCTTGTGATAAATAGGAAAGAGCACTGCATCCTGTCAGCCTAATTCCAACAAAAACACATCTTTCAGGAACTCTTTCATCTAACCCCCTAATTTCTGTAAAAGGGGAATACCCTTTGTCTTTGCTATGCTTACTGAAAACGCCTCTTTACCCCTTCAGTATAATTTACTTCTAAAACATTCAAATATAATTTGCATTAAAAATACTATACAAAACCAAGTTCTGTTGGATGACAATAGCTCAATTCCATATTTACCTCTGCAGTGAATAAATGTTATTTAACATTTTCTGCATACAGTGATTCACAGGACAGGTTTCAAATCACTTTATGTGCATGCCCACAAGTCCAGGTGCCCAAATCAAACAGATGTTGTGATCCAAATGAAATTCAAACATACAGTACTGATGATAACATTTAAGAACTGCCAACGTGACTTTAAATTGTGTAAAAAGCTACAAATGAGGTAAGACTAATACTTCCACAGCAAAAAAGCTATCTACAAACCAGTAGCACTCAAGAGTTCATGCTCTTTTTTTGATGAGGGAGCTTCAAACAGAAGTCTGAACAACAAATATGAAGTTTTAAAGTCCAAGAAATTTTCATTTAACTTTATTTTTTAATGGTTACAACCATCTTTTTAGAATCCTCCTGTGGGTAGTTTTCTATATAAACCACATTTCTTCAAAACAAAGAGGTTATCACAAGGTGTAAGGCAGTATGATTAGGCTGAAGGCTACAGGAACAGGCATGTGAGACAAGCCTACTAAGCCCATGATAGTTTGATCTTCTTTTGCACAGTAGTATAGGCAAAGGTCTCTTAAAGCAATATGAAATAATAGACACTGCCAGGGATGGGGCAGCCACAGTTTCTCTGGGCAACCCATGCCAGAGCCTCACCACCCTCAGAGGGAAGAGCTTCCTAATATCTCATCTCCCCTCTGTCAGGTTAAAGCCATTCCCCTTGTCCTGTCACTACAGGCCCTTGTCAAAAGCCCCTCTCCAGATTTCTAGTTGGCCCCTTCAGGCACTTGGAAACTGCTCGAAGGTCTCCCCGGAGCCTTCTCTTCTCCAGGCTGAACAAGCCCAGCTCTCTCAGCCTGTCTCCATAGCAGAGCTGCTCCAGTGCTTGGAGCACCTCTGTGGCTTCCTCTGGACTTGCTCCAACAGCTCCACATCCCTCTTGTGTTGGGGGCTCCAGAGCTGGATGCAGGACTGCAGGGGAGTCTCACAAGAGCTCCCCCAACGGCTTAGAATGGAAGCAGAAGAATCAATGCTTAGAAAGATGGTCTGTGACAGATTTTTTTCTTAGGCTGCTATCAGAAGGTCTCTTCAATAAATCAAAACAAACCTACTTGCTCCCATTGTTAAACTAGGATAACTTTTATTTACCAGCTGCTGCAGAGGACGATTAACCCTCTTGTGAAACCCGTATTTCCCCCAAAATCTCAGTAACTAAGTCAGGCCACTGGAGGGGGAATATGGGTATGCAGGGTATCGGAATCCACCAGCCAGCCTAGGACTGAAAGATTCACATTATTCTAAGCTACAAGGGTATATTTAATGAGACTAAGAAAGGGAAGAGGAGCATGTATCCCTTCAGCAATGTCATAAAGGAAGTCAGGAAGTTGCAAAGAGGAAAATATAATAGCTTTAGCCAAGTTCAGCTGTCACATTAATTTCAAAGAAGTACGCAACTCTTCCCTTGGGCTAATCCTAGGAAAAAACAGACTATTTGAAATATTGTTCTTACAAGGAAGTAACCAGGATCTGACTCAGTAAAATCTCAATAATTGAAAACTTTGAAGATTTAAGTGCTGCGCAAGTGGTGCTGTCTTTGCCCATTTGTTTCTACAGACATAGCAGGTATGGACAATAAGTTTACAGAAACAGAAGTCCTATAGCAGAGCCATTTGAATGAATGACTCACTGCAACCAGTCACCACCACAGTCTCACACAAAAATCCCCTTATTCTGTGATACACTCCACTCCCACATGGAGCTTTTTGTCTGCATATGACCAAGGGGTTCATCAACTACCACTGTCTCTTCTCTTGAAATAGAGAAATTCAGGCACAAAAAAGCAACTTAAAGAAGGTGATAACAGACACATCTTTTAAATTTTGTTCATGTTTTACTAAGATGGGTCCTCCTCCTCTTATCCATTTCATCTTATCTGTGAGGAAAATCCTCCTTCCGCCACACATATGTATAGGTGTGAGGCAAGGAACAATTTTCCAAATCAATATCCACACTCCTATTACTCAGACCATTAACCAAGGCCTGATTACTCCACCATAGCTTAAAATTATTCTCTACAAGTTGTAACTATCTTAGTAGGAATTGCTTCGTTTTCTTGTGGCACTTATTTTATCCTCCACGAGTAGGAACACAGATCCAATCTCGAACAGAGCAGTGCTAGAGCAAGCTCAGCTCTATTTGGAATGTTGATGACAGGTCTCTCCCCTAAGGAAGGTGGAACAGATGGTTCCTGAGCCTGCTGAAACAGTTTTGCATGTTCCTCCCCTGGGGAATTCAAAAAGCTTTCAGGCTAGAAGAGGATGGATTTTAAACCCCAACCAGTATATATCCCCAAATTCATATCAAATTGCTGCCCTTCCTTTTCAGTTACCAAATATATGACCTGTGAAGTAAAAACCTAACATTTCCCCCAAAACCACATTGTTTTTTCTTCCTATTGATAATAGCGCCTCTGTGATTTTGCTTCCTATTGATATTGCTCCTCTGTGCTGAACAAAATTAAGTCAAATACAAGTATAACAATATACAAATACTAATTTATAACAACTTGCCTACACCACAGCCTTCAGAATTCATCCTGGTAGCCTGCTCTAAGACTTTTTTTTTTGTTTCAACAAGATTCAGTCTTCAGATAGAGGAAGAACTGAAATTAAACTGGATCATTATTACATGGTAATTCTTGGTTTTGCTAGTGTGGAGTTTCTCAGGCAGAGGAAGCTTTGAAACTACGTTTGGTAATGCACCTGAAATGCCCGCTTCTAGAGCTAGCAAATTCTATCAGACTTGCCAAGTAGATGGATAATGGGTTTTAGCTTGTTCACACAAGGTACCCAAAGTCCTTGGGCCAGGGAAGGCAGATATTGCTCTCCAAGGCAACAGCTATATTGTGTGACATCAGAAAGGAAGGTGCTTTCCATGCCAAATGGTAACGCGCAGAATTTATCTGATCAGTACTTGTGCTGCAGAAATATGGACTGCCCTAAGGATCAAGCTGTCGTGTCCCAGCAAAAACACAGGTAAGACTACAGGGAGTCCCCATGCCACTCTTCCAACCCTAACATGAAGCCGTAATGCAACCTTTCTTCAGTAAGCACCTTGTGCTATGTTGCTATTTACACTGTTACCTTACGAAGTGATTAGGTTGACCTGAAATAGCACCATCAGACCAGAAGAGCAAACTCCTGAAGAATAAACATACCTTACAATTCACAAACCCAACCTCAAAACAGAATTAAAGCCCCTGTATTTTAAACTCAACATATGCAACAAAACTCAGTGCTCCGATTTGTGAAGTCCCATAATGTAACAGAGCTTAAGTAGGACTTTTACAGATGCTCATGCTCCAAAGAGCCACAGGATTAATTTAGAAACTTTCTAAATCCAAAGAAGAAATTATTGGTACCAGACAGTATCTTCAGATTGCCTGGAAAATTACACTATAATTAGAGTAACAGGGAGCAAATAAAAGTAATTTATCAATTATAACCTATTTACACTGAAATATGAAACAATACCTTTGAACATTTAGCAAAGGTGAAGGAACACAGTACAGAGAGTGTACTGGGTACCACGAAATAGAAAATTTTAGTATTAATCAGTAAGTACTGGGTACAATTAATTTCTACATGCCTTTTCCTAGGCAATTCACTCTGAGTAGCCATATAAATAAGGAAATCAATACAGAAGACTATTTCAAATACCTTTTCTTACTTGAAGCCCACAAACATAACTAATCACAGAGCCAGCAGGGGAAATGCTTTCAATGCCTTCATGGATTGGAAGGCTCTTCTTCTGCTTTGCCAAGAACAGTTTTGTACATAGAGATTTCTGGGTCATGAGACTGACAGACCAGTGGAGTGACTTTGGATCACTTGTTTATGAAACAATACCTGCAATACTTATTCCCAAGCATATTAATCAATGGTCTACTGACAAGTGATAAGTGCCGTGTTTGCACTGTGAGGTTTGTAACTATTATCTCTGTGGACTCATCCAGGCAGAACATATAAAATGATGCAAGTTTCTTTTAATTAATACCTGTAAAACACTTTCATTTCAAAGCTATCACATGGACAGGCAAGCCAAAGCAACAGGAGATTCAGGCAGGACTTATAACTGCAAAAAACAAATTCTGGTTTCTTGCAGAACTCTGCAAGCATTTTGTTGAGATAGCAACTAGTTTTGGTTTTCCTAATAGCAGTAATTTTTCAGACTTCCAAGTCTCCTGGATAACCACTATGCTTATCATTTAAACATGTGAACCTAACAACTTAGAATTGTAACATTTGAGGCAAAAGCAATCAAATAACAACATTAAAAGCTCATTAGACATAACCAACAGCTTCTGCCACTGGAGCAGAGCAGCCTTGGAGGGTGTTCTGAAGCCTTACAGGTGATTTCCAGGATGACCAAGAACTTGTGGCTGCCCCATTCCTGGCAGTGTTCAAGGCCAAGTTGGACAGGGCTTGGAACAACCTGGTCTAGTGGAAGGTGTCCCTGCCTGTGGCAGGGGGTTGGAAATACATGAACTTTAAGGTCCTCTTCAACCCAAACCATTGTGCAATTCATTCTATGATACTGTTTCTAAACTCGATAGCTCTATATTTTTGTAAAGAGTGACAGTACTTTGTGGCGATTTTATTAATGTAATAAGTTATTACTTCAACAGTGCTTTCCATCAATTTCATCTGGTTTGGATAGACCACACTGAGTCTTTTCATTCTTAAAACAGAAATCTCAGCCATATGTGGGAGGAAAATGTTTTAATTATATCCCTTATACCCAGTAGTTAGCTGAAAGTACTTCTCTATGTTCGCCTCTGACAACTTGTTCGTGCTGCAGAGCTACCCATGAGTGATGTGGACCACGCCATGCCTTAGATACCACTGACAGAACTGACTAAGTACTGATTATGAGGGAGAGGTAAGAAAAGGAACAGGGGGAGGCAAAGTTACTGGCTGCACTAACAGCTTATTTAACATCTTCAGTGCCTTTTGCACTGTGTGTTCTGTGTTAACACTTGCAAGAAACCTGCTTTGTCTTTCCATAGAATGATTACACAACAGTTTGAGTTGGAAGGCACCTTAAAGCTCATCTAATTCCACACCCCTGCCACTGGGGGGAGTCACCTTCCACTAGACCAGGCTGCTCCAAGCCCTGTCCAGCCTGGCCTTGAACACTGCCAGGGATGAGGCAGCCACAGCTTCTCTGGGCAACCTGTGCCAGGGTCTCACCACCCTCACAGGGAAGAGCTTCCTAAGATCTCACGTTAATTTTCCGTCTGTCAGGTTAAAGCCCTTCCCCTTTGTCCTGTCACTACAGGCCCTTGTCAAAAGCCCCTCTCCAGATTTCTTGCCGGCCCATTTAGGAACGTAAGATTGTTAACATGGAAAATAGTTAACACGAAAATATTTAAAACGTTTCCGGATTATTTTTAAATCTCCATTCCATGCTTGGAAAAGCAGAGCAGAGCCCACTTTCCAGGTGACTGGGGGCTGCACAAGGACACGCTCCATAGGTGTCCGGTAACACAGTTAAGAGGCAAAGACAGAGCCATTCCAGCCGGTTCCAACCCGCGGCAAACCGGCCTAACCCCGAGCCCAGGCCGCTGACAGACCGCAGCCCGGTGTCTGTGCAGCTCAGGCCTCAGCTCCACCACCGTCCTCCCTACCTCCAGCCACCGCAGCTCAAGTCCCCGGCCCTACACAGGCGTGGGCCGAACAGCCGAGCCCCGCTCTGCGGAAGGCAGGACTGCGCCTCCGCTTCCCAGCCAGCGGCCCCAGCTCCGCGCCCAGCCCCTCAACGGCCCCCGCCGCACTCACCGCCGAGCACGACCCTCCCCGCCGGGCGCCACTTCCGCCTTCTCCGCAAAGAGGCGCAGTACGCACCGAGCAAGGAGGACACACCGACGCGCCACAGCCGCTACAGCGCCCCCTGCCGCCGCGGAAGGAGATCAGCAGGGTTAAGTACAGGGGGCCGGGTCTGCGGAGCTGTACCGCGGAGCGGGACTGGGACTGTTCTGTCCGCTGCACTATCCCCCACATCCGGGAGCCAGTGGGCAGTAACCCCCCCTGCATCCACCCAAGGGCCTGACCTCGCCTCGGTTCGCCTCTTGATGGCGCCGGCCCCTACCTGTTCCTGCCGCCGGTGCCGGGACCCGCCGCCATGCTGGTCGGGGGCACTGCGCACGCGCTGGCCACGGAAGGTGCGCCGGAGGGACCAAAATCGGCACGCGATCGCAGGGCTGCGGCCGCGGGAAGCAACGCCCGCGAGCACACGTCGAGCCTGCCAGCACGCGGCCGTGGAGCGGCGGCATTCCGCACCGGAAGGCGTCGGCCCGCAGGCGCCACAGGAGAGCCTTGCCGGTACCGGCTGAATATAAAAGCTCCACGCATGCGTGGAGCTCGAGCTGCAGTAGCGAATGTTGGCCACATGATGGCAGGAGCGAGAGGCGGCCGCCGCCACAGCTGTCCCTGCTCATCTGCAGTACCGGGCTTAGGACACACGATGGTAGCAATGAGCAGAGCCCAACGCCACACGTCAAAACCGCTCTTGGAAACGAAATTTCAACACCTCAGACCTGTATTCAACAGGCTTTAATTTTCCTTAAATCTTTCCTCCTCCTCCAAATTCCTAAGTTTTTGGGGGCTGTGAAGCCCTTTTAGGGGGTGGGTCCTCCCTCATGACCCTTGTTATTCCCATCTTTTCTGCTTCTGTACCATATATGCAGTCTACTGACATTAGGGTATCCCAAGTGACATCTTGGTCCCCCAGATTTCCTCATTCTTATTCACCTCCCCCAAAAGGGCACAAACCAGCTAGCAACTTGCTGCTTTAATGCCATTTACATACGCACAAGCCCTTCTGCCTCCCCACAGATGGGCTCCACTAGAAAAATAAAGGGGAGGCAGCCCCACCCACAACAGTTGCAGCCCCATCTCCTGCTGGGGATCTGCTCTGTGATGTTTCCCCTCCATTCCCACCCTGCAGCACTACTATCACCCATTAACCCCTCTACCCAGAACTGAATCCCTCCAGGCTGCCCCCAGTGCTTGGACATCCCTGCATGCCTGTGTGTGACATCTGTACTGTCCTAGTGCACCACCTTCCCCTACTAGCACTGCAGTGCTGCATCCTCCTCCTGCCCCAATGCGGGACTCCCTAGGTGCTGTCCTGGTGCATGCCTGTGCTTACCCACCATGTGCCACGCTGTCTGGGATGTTCTCAGTTGCTGGGATGCCCTGCATGTGCAGGACCTGCAGCCCCAAAAGCAGACTCTTCACCTTGTCTGCAGTTTCAGCCACAGTCTTGATCCCTGCTGGCAATGCTTGTCCCAGACTGACCCTAACACAACTACCACGAGTAGCACAGCCCGATCCAGCACAAGGCTTCTTTGATCAGCACAGTCCTTCACTCCCAAGCTCAGATGCAGCTGGTACTATGTCCACAGCTGAAGCCCTTACCACCACCATTAACCTCCGAGACTGGGGCTACCAAAGGTTGCGTATTAGAGGCATGTCTTGGCTCCTGAGAGCAGTTTGCTGGAAATTAAAGAGAGAGGCCTGGGATGCACAAAAGGGAAAAAGCTATATTTAAGAGAAAAGAGAGTAAATGCAGAGAACTTTGTGACAAAATGCTGTATAAACACACAGCCTTGGGTATGCAGAAAGGCAAACAGAGGTCTAAGGGCAACCCAGAAATGTGGACTGAAGGATTCAGATGGCAAACAGAGAGCTCTGGGGCAATACAAAGTACAGAGAAAGGTTGTGGCACATACCAAAAGGCCATAATGCATTCCATGGGCATCAATATGGCTGATTAAAGTTGCTTTCAAGGACTCCCCATTCCTGTCAAAACCCTACCTTCCAGACCACACAAAGCGTCCCTGTGAGAGTGTTCCAAAATCATACTCCACTGTCCATTGTCTCAAAGATTGGTATGAGAAGCTGTCCTGGGTTCAGCAGCGGCTGAACCCAGATTTCTCCTTCTTAGTAACTGGCGCAATGCTGTGGTTTTGACTTTTGGCCTGGGAGCAACACTGATAACACCGATATTTTCAGTTGTTGCTCAGTAATGTTTACTCTGACCAAGGACTTTGTGAGTCTCATGCTCTGCCAGGGAGGAGGGGAAGCCGGGAGGAAGCAGAGACAGGACACCTGACCCAAACTGACCAAAGAGGTATTCCATACCACAGCATATCATGACCATTGTATAAACTGTGGGGAGATACCCAGAAGGGAACAATTGCTGCTCAGGTCAGGATGGATATTGGTTGGTGAGTGGTGAGTGGTTGTATTCTCTTCCCGTGTTATCACCCTTATCATTATTATTATTGGTGGTAGCAGCAGTGATTTGTGTTATACCTTAGTTACTGGACTGTTCTTATCTCAACCCATGGGAGTTACATTCTTTCCATTCTCATCCCCATCCCTCTGGGAGTTGGGGGGAAGAAGAAGTTGGGGAGTGAGCGAACGGCTGCGTGGTTCTGAGTTACCGTCTGGGCTTAAACCACGACAGTTCTTTGTGGTGCCCAACGTGGGCCCGAAGGGTGGAGATAATGACAGATCTGACCGGAGTGTGTCTAATCATATTTGTGATAAGCATTCATTGTTTCAGATTCATAGTCACATGTCACAGTGCTGATTTATTGGCTCTCAAAGTTGTTGCTCTTGATCTCACAGTTTCAGCATGTCATACCTTACTTACAGCTGGCATTTGCTGTTTTACTATTTATCGGCTGGGGGGCCTGGGATAAGGTTCTTGTTTTGCTGTACTTTGTGGTAATGACTTATAATACTGATACGTGGGTAGACTCCACAACTCGTTAAAGTTGTAAAGTAGGTATGCTTTTATTCAGCGCTAAGGCGCATGGGGTGTAGCTCCTCCAAAGGCATGCGTACCTCAGCATTGTTCTCCTTCATATTTATCCTCTAAACTATTACATATTCATGAGGTTATGCAACACGCCTATATATATTCATAACCTATCCCCACTTCATATTATAATGAGGTAAAAGGTCCTTGCTTACGTAGGGTCTCCTGGTGGTCATGGGTGGGGGTCTCAAGATGAAGTAAACGAGTCTTCCCTGAACTTTTCGTCTCTAGTCGTTGCGCATGTTCCTTGGTGATTTAGTCACTGTCCAAACTGCAAAGCTGATTTCAGTCGGTTTAGGGGTCCAGAGAACAGAAGTTACCGTTCCTTCCTCCTATCAATAGCCTTGGTCCTCCCACTCTGTTCTGGCAAGCACGATAAGTGTTGAGAACGTATTTGTTGAGTAAGTATGAGTAAGCAGTACATCGGTTAACCCTTCACATCAGTCCCCCCTTTTCTATAAAGTTAGTAAATTCTTTTACTAATACATAGATTCTTCTTTTAACAAACTCCTGCGAAAGGTATCTTTTAGTGCTGTACCATGTTCTCACAGCTGCTCACCCTGCTCTGCAGGGGCTGCAGATGTCTGCCTCTGCAACAGCACTTCTGGTTTAACCCTTTCTTAACTCTGAATGTGAATCTGCCGCTTGTTGCCAGTGACAGCAGTCTCCTCCTCCTTATCAATCTCTGATAGGACAGGAACAGAGGGTGCTCCTCTCCTTGTGATACATAATTTTCCTACCTATCTTCCTGATTATTGTTTTTTAACTTTAAACATCATTCCCCCAATGTCACAACCTGAACAACATCTCTCCATCTTAGCTTTCGGTTTTTCCCTGTCCTTTTCCAAAGCCAAAAGTAAGGAATCTGGTGGAGCTATATTAATTTTGCATTCAATCTGTTACTCCAGGTGGTTTCTTAAAGTGAAAAGCATATCTGCATACTTTACTTCATCCCATTTTCCTCGCTGCCTCAAAACAACATTAATTGTAACAATGTGTTATAGTTCAGAGTTCCATTTTTAGGCCATTTTTTCCTGATCTTCCAAAGTATATAAAGGCC
The DNA here is from genome assembly GCF_033815535.1 of Pezoporus flaviventris. Classification (NCBI taxonomy): domain Eukaryota; kingdom Metazoa; phylum Chordata; class Aves; order Psittaciformes; family Psittacidae; genus Pezoporus; species Pezoporus flaviventris. The sequence goes on along the minus strand of NW_026892584.1, from coordinate 2,329,801 downwards.
ACCATTGGTTACAATATTTTCCTAATGTTTTCTTGTTTATTGAGCCCCCAGGAGACCCTCCCAGTTCTTTCCAATGTGCCAAAATGCAACCCAATGGTCTTTTCTTCAGAATTCCCTTGCTTTGACTGGCTCCCATTTCAAACAATCTTTTACAAATCTCTATAGCCTCTCTCTCCCAGTGCTCCTTGGATGCAATTATAAAAATAATATGAGAGCACCTACACACAAGTTTTATGATATTCTCAGTGGGTTCAGTAAAATAAATAATATCTCTGGGTTCTGCAGATCAACTCCCCTGTTGTTAGATCATAGTTTTGGTTCCAGCAAAATTTACACTGTCCTAGTATCCACGGCAGGTTTCACTGTTCAAAAGTTATTATGCACCCATATGTGAGGCTGTAATTCTCTGAGTGTAAAGTACAGGTCTCAAGAATAGGACCACAAATATTAGAGGTTATACTTAGCCTTGGTCCTCTCACTCTGTTCTGGCAAGCATGATAAGTGTTGAGCACGTATTTGTTGAGTAAGTATGAGCAAACAGTAACATTGTTAAGCAAGCGGCTTAACCCTAACCCCCCTGTACATCGATTAACCCTTTGCATCAATACAATAGACTCATTGATCATGAAACTGATCTGGCTTGTGTTCCCAGTGTGGTCACCACCTCTATACTTTGGGAAGTATATAATGGAAGTGTTTAGCAATTGCACATCTTTTTTTTCCTCCTCAGATGGTCAGCCTAAGAAGGATACATTCACTTACCTTCCCAGCTCCCCCACCAAACTATTTACAGAATCATTTGAGAGTTATGAAGGTTTAGAATGGCCTTTGAGTACCCTTGAGACCTGCCTGCTGATTGTGATGGGGATCATTCATGTTGGCACACATACAGAGTGTGTTTTATCCATGACCATTTTGTCTGATCTCAAAAGTTAAGCAGAGTCAGGTTTGGGCCTTGTCTGGGGTTAGATGATGATATAAGAGGACCAGGAGATTTTCCCCAAGGCTGGGCTGCTATGAGTGCCAAGGTGTGTGGGATAGTATGGGCAAGTATCCAGGCTAGTGGGCCCCTCCAGTGCTTTGGAACTTCATCACTGAACAAGAGCAAAATCCAGAAAACCTGATAGAACACTTAAATGAGGTGTGTTGTCATCCTGGTCATACCAGAGAGGGATAAGTCATGGCAATGTGCTGGGGCTTGGCCTATGCCTACAGAGCCCTGTTCAACACTATCCGGCATCTTCAAAGGGAAAAAGATGTCTCTGGGTCTGATGGCAAAGCAACAGACAAAGCAGCTACTACAACTCCAAGTAGAGCAACTACACCACCCCAGTCAAGTACAGCAGCTACTCAAATTCATACCACAACAGAGAGTGGAGCTACTCCAACTCCAAGCCCAGCAGCTACACCAACCCCTGTGACAAGTACAGCAGCTACTCAAACCCCGACAGCAACAGACAGTGCAGATGCTGGTGCTACTCAACCCCCAAGCTCAACGACAGATACTGCAGCCACTCCAATCGCAGATACTGCAGCCAGTCCAACCACAGATACTGCAGCCACTCCAACCCTAGTGGCAGGCACTGCAGCCACTCCAACCCTAGTGGCAGGCACTGCAGCCACTCCAACCACAGTGACAGTCACTGCAGCTAAACCAAAGGACCAATTTGTGCCAATATAGGTTGCCCCTATACGCAAGGGGAAAAGCAAAAAAGAGGCACAAAAAGCAACCCTTACAGTGAAGAAAGATGAAGAACTTACTACATGGGACAGCATCTGAACTAGAGTTATTATTACGTGGATCAGAGGAAGAGGAAGAAGAAGAGGTGACTTCTCAATCCCAGACCTCAACTGAGCTATGGAATATGCAAAAAGATTTTACCCATCATCCAGGGGAGCACATCTTCACCTAGTTGCTCCGATGCTGGGACAATGGGGCTGACGGTCACGAACTAGAAGGTACGGAAGACAAGCAGCCGGGATCACTTGCTATGGAAGGGGGAACTGACAAAGCAAATGAAAAAGAGAAACAGTCCCTCAGCCTTTGGAGGCGGCTCTTGGCAGCTGTGAAGGTAAGGTTTTCCTACAAGGATGATGTTATGAGTCATTCGGCCAACTGGACCATGATAGAGAAAGGCATCCAGTCTCTGAGGGTATCAGCCATTGTAGAAATGATCTATCACAGGCTGGATGCTGGTAATGCACCCATAGATCCAGATGAAGTCGAATGTACATGACCCATGTGGCAGAAATTTATATGGAATGCACCATCATCATATGCCCACTCACTGGCATCAATAACCTGGAATGATGTAGCACCACCAACAGTGGATGAACTGCTTTGTCAACTCCGAGAGTACAAAGACAATCTCACCCCTTTCATCATTTCAGCTGTGGAAAAACTGTCCCAGGAGTCAAAACTATTTGAGAGACAATCTCTCTGACCTATCCAGCTCCCCACATGGACCAACACATCTCAGCTATTAACAAAAGGCCTACTGCTTGAGAGAGAAGATATAGGAGGTACAGGCCACAGGTCACCCTACGGTTTTACCTGTAGGATCATGGAGAAAACATGAGAAAGTGGGATGGAAAACCTACCTCATCTCTGGAGGAACGGATGCATGAATTGAAGAGGAGAACAAAGATCAAGGATGATCATCCCATGAAAACTGCGGCTTCAGTCTCTGGGGAGCAGGTTCTCAGATGGAGTGGAAGAGTTGATTTTACTCCAGCTCCTGTGACAGAGAAGACTAATCCCCTTATACAAGATATAAGTGACCAATACTGTGATCATTATTAGAGGGGTCCTGCCTCCAGCCAGATGGAGGTAGGGGACAGTCAGATTTACTGGACTGTGTAGATCAGATGGTCTGACACATCAGTCCCACAGAAGTATAAGGCTCTAGTAGATACTGGTGCACAGTGTACCCTGATGCCATCAAGCTGTCAAGGAGTGGAACCCATCTGTATTTCTGGAGTGACAAGAGGATCCCAAGAGTTGACTGTACTGGAGGCTGAAATCAGCCTGACTGGGAGGAAGTGGCAAAAGCCCCCCACTGTGACTGGTCCAGAGGCTCCATGCATCCTTGGCATAGACTACCTCAGAGACCCAGAAGAGTACAAATGGGCTTTTGGTGTTGCTGCTTTGGAGACACAGGAAATTAAGCAGCTGTCCACCTTGCCTGGTCTCTCAGAGGATCCTTCTGTTGTGGGGTTCCTGAAGGTCGAAGAACAAATGCCAATTGCGACCACGACAGTGCATTGGTGACAATATCACACTAACAGAGACTCCCTGATTCTCATCCATAGGCTGATCCGTAGACTGGAGTGCCAAGAAGTGATCAGCACAGCCGCGCACCTTTAATAGCCCCATATGGCCAGTGCGACAGTCTAACAGAGAGCGGAGACTAAGAGCAGACTATCGTGGCCTGAATGAAGTCACACCACCATTGAGTGCTGCCGTACCGGACATGCTAGAACTTCAGTATGAACTAGAGTCAAAGGCAGCCAAGTGGTATGCCACGATTGATATTGCCAATGCATTTTTCTCAATTCCTTTGGCTGCAGAGTGCAGGCCACAGTTTGCTTTTACTTGGAGGGGTGTCCAGTTCACTTGGAACCGACTGCCCCAGGGGTGGAAACACAGCCCTACCATCTGCCATGGGCTGATCCAGACTGCACTGGAACAGGGGCAAGCTCCAGAACACCTGCAATACATTGATGACATTATTGTGTGGGGCGATACAGCGGAAGAAGTCTTTGAGAAAGGGAGGAAAATAATCCAAATCCTGCTGAAAGCTGGTTTTGCCATAAAACGAAGGTCAAGGGACCTGCACAGGAGATTCAGATTTTGGGAATAAAATGGCAAGATGGATGTAGACAGATCCCCACAGATGTGATCAACAAGATAACAGCAACGTCTCCACCAACTAATAAGAAAGAAACGCAAGCTTTCTTGGGTGCAGTGTGGTTTTGGAGAATGCACATCCTAAATTACAGTTTCTCCCCAAGCTGGGGGGGAATGGTAATACCTGGAGCCTCTGGCAGAATGCTCTGGGGGAGACTCGAAGTTGACCCTTTGGCTTTTGGAGTCAGGGATGCAAAGGATCTGAGGCCAGCTATACCCCAACTGAGAAAGAGATACTGGCAGCCTATGAAGGGGTTCGAGCTGCTTCGGAAGTGATTGGCACTGAAGCACAGCTCCTTCTGGCACCCCGGCTGCCCGTGCTGGGCTGGATGTTCAAAGGTAGGGTCGCAACCGATGCTACATGGAGTAAATGGGCTGCACTAATTACACAATGAGCTCCAATTGGAAATCCCAGTCATCCAAGCATTCTAGAAGTCATCATGGACTGGCCAGAGGGCAAAGATCTTGGAATGTCACCAGATGAAGAGGTGATGCGTGCTGAAGAAGCCCCACCATATAATAAACTGTCAGAAAGTGAAAAGCAGTATGCCTTGTTTACTGATGGCATTGAGTGGTATATCACATCCCCTACCATGCACCAGCCTCTGGGAAAATCGAATGGTACAATGGTCTGTTAAAAACTACACTGAGCGCAATGGGTGGGGGAACTTTCAAGCACTGGGATGCACACTTACCAAAGGCCACCTGGTTGGTCACCACCAGAGGATCTGTCAACAGGGCTGGCCCAGCCCAGTCTGAACACTATGTAAAATAAAATAGAATAGAATAAAATAAAATAAAAACATACTGTAGAGGGGGATAAAGTTCCTGTGATGCACATAAAAAATTTGCTGGGGAAGACAGTCTGGGTTATTCCTGCTTCGGGTACAGGCAAACCCACTTTGCCTTTGTGGGCTTGCTTTTGCTCTGGGCCCCGGGTATATGTGATGGGTAATGCGAGAAGATGGGGAAGTCCAATGTGTACCTCAAGGGGATTTGATTTTAGGGGAAAACAGCCAATGAACTTAATTGTATGCTATTGCCTGCTATGTAGCACTTTTATAGCCCACCAACTAGATGTCTTCAGGTTACCAGTGACTGGCCCTGACTTCCCTCCAGCCATCATCCCAACAAAGAATGAACTTTGACAAAACCAGACAAACTCTACAGTGACCAGACGAGTTCAGTGGTATCATCAGCAGGCAACAATCCAACACCACACAGTTTCTCCTTCTCTGAAAGACTGTTACAGGAGATGGAACCTGACATCATGGAGTGGATGAATTCAGCAGCTTTATAGGGATTGGTACACGGACTAAGGAATGATATCTCTCCCTTTGTGTGTGGATATATATATATGAGAAAAAAGTGGTGGTGTATTGAAAAATGTGGGATATGAGCATGATGTGAATGGTATGGAATAAGGGGTGGATACTGTCCTGGGTTCAGCTATAGCAGTCATTTTTCTCCTTCTTGGTAGCTGGTGCAGTGCTGTGGTTTTGACTTTCAGTCTGGGAACAGCACTGATAACACCGATGTTTTTAGTTACTGCTCAAATGTTTGGTCTGACCAAGGACTTTGTGAGTCTCATGCTCTGCCAGGGAGGAGGGAAAGCTGGAAGGAAGCAGAGACAGGACACCTGACCCATACCACAACACGTCATGCCCAATATATAAACTATGGGGAGTTACCTGGAAAGGCAAGATTGCTGTTCAGGTTGGGATGGGTATTGGGGGTGGGGGGGTGGGGTGGGTGGGGGGAGCAGTTGTTTTTTCCCTTGTTATATCCATTATCATTATTATTACTGGTGGTAGCAGTAGTATTGTGTTATACCTTAGTTACTGGACTGTTCTTATCTCAGCCTGTGGGAGTTACATTCTTTCAATTCTCCTCTCCATCCCTCTGGGAAGGGGGGTTGGGGAGGAAGAAGTGGGGGAATGAGCAAGGGACTGCCAGGTTCTCAGTTACCAGCTGAGCTTAAAACACAACAGAAGATGAGATGGAATTCCACCTATCTCTTATCTCAGAGATGGATGTGAGGAGTTAAGATTCCAATATCCATTGCCTGGGAGAAGGGTGTGAAGAGCTGAAATGGGACTCTACCCTCCATTGCCTGAGGGATGAGTGGAATAGAGCTAAGACTCTTCAATCCATTATCTGGAGGAATGGTGTGAGGAATCCCTATCCATTATCCCAGGAATTGCTGCAGACAGGTGCAGTTGAAGAGCTGGCTGCAAGAGTGGGGAAGCTGGTCCACCAGGAACATGTAAGATGTGACATGAAGAACAGAGGTACTCCCCCAACTCATTATAAGAGGAGGAAAGGTAATCACAAAAAGGTAAAATAGTCAAATGAATCACATTCGGAATCCAAAAATTGGCTCATATTCCTGTCCAAACCTGGAAAGGATGGGAGTTTGACCCTTTTTTCCCAGCTTCCGGGAGGCCCATGGGTTAAGCAAATTTGATTTTGTTTGTTACGTGGCTTTGTTATGTGTTTAGTTTTACCTTGTATTATTCCTTGTCTCCTTCAATTAATTTGGAGTGTTGTAACGAACATGCAGTTTGTAACTACTGCCTCTCCCGAGGGAACTAAACAAATCAGATTAACACGTCCACAAAGTACTTGACCTCGTTTGCGCCTTAATTTCACTCTTGGGATCATGAACGAAACAGGGTCCAGCACTGGGCTTTTCTCCAACTGGACCCTGACCCCTTGACAGAGCCTCTGCTCAGCCACGTGTATTGCTCAAGTCCAGATTCACTTGTGATCTTCCATCCGGGCTGTGACACACTTTTATGAACATAATGAAGAGATCATCAGTATTTAAAAAATGAAGATTATGGATATTATCCTCTTCCTAGTGGGGGCTGTGGGCAAGAAATGGAAAAAGTTGAAGAGGGAGTACTGTCAGAAGGCTCTGTTTTTCAGTTAGGTGGAAATAGAGTGGCTGTGGTAGGCAGGACTGATTTCCCATGAGATTAAATGGATTTACAGTCTGTCCTCTTGTGTGCTACAAGGAATCCATCTGAACCATGTGCAATGGATTTTTAAATAAATATCATTTTTTTAATGGAAATTTCACACTGATTTCTGCTCTGCTGTATTGACAGGCTGACAGCCAACGCATGGGAACACTTGCCTGGAAAAGTTGAATATGTGTCTGCAGCATGGCACAGGTAATTTGCACTAGATGCTCTTCAGAAGTCCCTTCCAACTCAACTAGTCTAGTCTAACTTTTTCTTCTTCCTACCTCCTCCTTTCCCTAGTAGTTCATGGTGGGGAAATCTCTGATGGCATTTCTTCCCAGCCTTGCGCTATCAGAAGGCAATGAATACCCATAAGCATGTCCCAGTCGAGGAATTGACTCTGTCACCTTCTGGGAAGGAGTCATGTACCTTCCGATGGGGTAAGAGCTGTGGATTGTCTTGAGATGGTTTGACCATCTGATCTGCTTTGCAAAAAGCCGGTGTGGAACGTGTTCTTTGGAAGTCTTGTGCGTTCATCCAGTTGAGCTGGGTTTCCACATCTGACACTAGCAAGGCTTGAAGCCTCAGTCTGAAGCAGGACATGCTCCTCAACCCAATGGCTGCAAATCTTTTTGAGGTGAGAAATACCTGTTCAGTTCCTTATGAATTTGATTTTATTTCCTCATGCTCATTTCCAGAAATGCCTGAGCCATTTCCCTTGGAAGAACATGCTGAAACACGATGACCTTAGAACAAAATCAAAGAGGAAATGAACCTCAGTTTTCAGATGTAAGAAATCTTTGTTATTCTGATTTCTTTTTTAATTTTCGTTTTCAGTTTGTTCAGTATGAATTAATCTAGTGAAATTCGTCTTTACAAAACTTTCTTCTTTTATCAAAAGTTGGCATTACCTTTAATTCATTTTGAAGCTTGGATTTCTAGAGCAGCAAGTTTCAGCAAGAGCCCTGCCTGAAATTTTGAGGACTGCTTATTGACCTCTCTGTACAATATGATAACGTTGTTGTCGTGGTTTAAACCCAGTCAGGCAACTTGTTCACTCACTCCCAGTGAGTGGTGCTGGGCTGACAACAATCGAGTGCCCCCCCCGGGGCTCTCCCCTTCCCGCTCCTGGAGGAACGGGGAGGAGGATCGAAAGAGTGCAACTCCTACGGGTTGAGACAAGAGCAGTCCAGCAACCAATGTACAACACAAATCACCACCGCTACTATCAACTACAACAATGATAAGGGAAAATAACAAGGGAAGAGAATACGATAACAACCGGTCAAGAAATGAGTCCCACCCAGAAGCCCGTGCCCTTCCGGGTAACTCCCAGTTACCCCCCACCCCGGGCATGATGTGCTGTGGTATGGAATACCTCCTTGGCTAGCCTGAGTCAGGCGCCCTACCTCTGCTTCCTCACAGCTTCCCCTCCTCGCTGGCAGAGCATGAGCCTCACAAAGTCCTTGGTCAGGGTAAACATCACTTAGCAACAACCGAAAACATCGGTTTCACCAACATTGTTCCCAGGCTGGAAGTCAAAACACAGCACTGCACCAGCTACCACAGAGGAGAAACATGACTGCTACTGCTGAACCCAGGACATTATCTACCCCTTATTCCATACTGTATCACACAGCAGGCAACAGCATACAATTGAGTTCACTGGCTGTTTTCCCCTAAAATCAAATCCCCTTGAGGTATACATCGGACTTCCCCATCTTCCCGCATTACCCACCAAGTATATCCAGGTCCCTGAGCAAAAGCAATCCCACGAGTGGGTTTGCCTTTACCTGAAGCAGGAATTACCCAGACTGTCTTCCCCATCAAATTCTTCATATGCACCACAGGAACTTTGTCCCCCTCTACAATATGTAAAAGTTCTGACTGGGCTGGGCCAGCCCTGTTGGCAGATCCTCTGGTGTTGACCAACCAGGTGGCCTTTGGTAAGTGTGTATCCCAGTGCTTGAAAGTTCCCCCACCCATTGCTCTCAGTGTAGTTTTTAACAGACCATTGTACCGTTCGATTTTCCCAGAGGCTGGTGCATGGTAGGGGATGCGATATACCCACTCAATGCCATGCTCTTTGGCCCAAATATCTATAAGGTTATTCCGGAAATGAGTCCCGTTGTCTGACTCAATTCTCTCTGGGGTGCCATGTTGCCACAAAATCTGTTTCTCAAGGCCCAGGACAGTGTTCTGGGCAGTGGTGTGGGGCACAGTGTATGTTTCCAGCCACCTGGTGGTTGCTTCCACCATGGTAAGCACATGGCGCTTGCCTTGGCGGGTTGGTGGCAGTGTGATATAGTCAATCTGCCAGGCCTCCCCATATTTATACTTCAACCATCGTCCTCCATACCAAAGAGGCTTTAACCGCTTGGCTTGTTTAATTGCAGCACATGTTTCACACTCATGAATAACTGGGCAATAGTGTCCATTGTTAAGTCCACCCCTCGATCACGGGCCCATCTATATGTTGCATCTCTACCCTGATGGCCTGAAGTGTCATGGGCCCACCGGGCCAAAAATAATTCACCTTTATGTTGCCAATCTAAGTCCATCTGAGCCACTTCAATCTTAGCTGCTTTATCCACTTGTTGGTTGTGCTGGTGTTCCTCAGTGGCCCGACTCTTGGGTACATGGGCTGATCTACATGAAGCACCTTCACCACCAGGTTCTGCACCCTGGCAGCAATATCTTTCCACAGTGCAGCAGCCCAGATGGGTTTACCTCTGCGTTGCCAGTTGCTCTGCTTCCATTGCTTCAACCACCCCAACAGGGCATTTGCCACCATCCATGAGTCAGTATAGAGGTAAAGTACTGGCCACTTTTCTCATTCAGCAATGTCCAGGGCCAGCTGGATGGCTTTCACCTCGGCAAACTGACTCGATTCACCCTCTCCTTCAGCAGTTTCTGCAACTTGTCGTCCAGGACTCCATACAGCTGCCTTCCATCTCCGATGCTTTCCCACAATACGGCAAGAGCCATCAGTAAACAAGGCATACTGCTTTTCACTTTCTGACAGTTTATTATATGGTGGGGCCTCTTCAGCACGCATCACCTCTTCATCTGGTGACATTCCAAGATCTTTGCCCTCTGGCCAGTCCATGATGACTTCTAGAATGCCTGGATGACTGAGATTTCCTATTCGAGTTCGTTGTGTAATTAGTGCAGCCCATTTACTCCATGTAGCATCGGTTGCATGATGTGTAGAGGAGACCCTACCTTTGAACATCCAGCCCAGCACGGGCAACCGGGGTGCCAGAAGGAGCTGTGCTTCAGTGCCAATCACTTCCGAAGCAGCTCGAACCCCTTCATAGGCTGCCAGTATCTCTTTCTCAGTTGGGGTATAGCTGGCCTCAGATCCTTTGTATCCTCGACGCCAAAAGCCGAGGGGTCGACCTCGAGTCTCCCCTGGAGCTTTCTGCCAGAGGCTCCAGGTAGGACCGTTCTCCCCAGCTGCAGTGTACAGTACAGTTTTTACATCTGGCCCAGTCCGGACTGGTCCAAGGGCTACTGCATGAACTATCTCGTGTTCAATTTGCTGAAAGACTTGTTGTTGCTCAGGGCCCCATTTAAAATCATTCTTCTTCCGGGTCACATGATAGAGAGGGCTTACAATCGAACTGTAATTTGGGATGTGCACTCTCCAGAACCCCACTGCACCCAAGAAAGCTTGCGTTTCTTTCTTATTAGTTGGTGGAGACATTGCTGTTATCTTGTTGATCACATCTGTGGGGATCTGTCTACGTCCATCTTGCCATTTTATTCCCCAAAATTGAATCTCCTGTGCAGGTCCCTTGACCTTACTCCGTTTTATGGCAAAACCGGCTTTCAGCAGGATTTGGATTATTTTCCTCCCTTTCTCAAAGACTTCTTCCGCTGTATCGCCCCACACAATAATGTCATCAATGTATTGCAGGTGTTCTGGAGCTTGCCCCTGTTCCAGTGCAGTCTGGATCAGCCCATGGCAGATGGTAGGGCTGTGTTTCCACCCCTGGGGCAGTCGGTTCCAAGTGAACTGGACACCCCTCCAAGTAAAAGCAAACTGTGGCCTGCACTCTGCAGCCAAAGGAATTGAGAAAAATGCATTGGCAATATCAATCGTGGCATACCACTTGGCTGCCTTTGACTCTAGTTCATACTGAAGTTCTAGCATGTCCGGTACGGCAGCACTCAATGGTGGTGTGACTTCATTCAGGCCACGATAGTCTACTGTTAGTCTCCACTCTCCATTAGACTTTTGCACTGGCCATATGGGGCTATTAAAGGTGAGTGGGTCCTGCTGATCACTCCCTGACTCTTCAGTCTACAGATCAGCTGATGGATGGGAATCAGGGAGTCTCGGTTGGTGCGATATTGCCGCCGGTGCACTGTTGTGGTCGCAATTGGCACTTGTTGTTCTTCGACTTTCAGCAGCCCCACAGCAGAGGGATCTTCTGAGAGACCAGGCAAGGTGGACAGATGCTCAATTTCCTCAGTCTCCAAAGCAGCAATACCAAAAGCCCACTGGCATTCTTTTGGGTCTTTGAAGTACCCTCTCTTGAGGTAGTCTATGCCGAGGATGCATGGAGCCTCTGGACCAGTCACAGTAGGGTGCTTTTGCCACTCCTTCCCAGTTAGGCTGATTTCAGCCTCCAGCACAGTCAACTCTTGGGATCCGCTTGTCACTCCAGAAATATAGATGGGTTCCACCCCTTGACAGCTTGATGGCATCAGGGTACACTGTGCACTGGTATCTTCTAGAGCCTTATACTTCTGTGGGACTGATGTGCCAGGCCATCTGATCCACACAGTCCAGTAAATCCGATTGTCCCCTACCTCCACCTGGCTGGAGACAGGACCTCTCTAATGGTCATCACAGCATTGGACTCTTAAGTCATGGTAAAAGGGATTATTCTTCGTTATCACAGGAGCTGGAGTAAAATCAACTCTTCCACTCCATCTGGGAAACTGCTCTCCAGAGACTGAAGCTGTAGCTCTCATGGGATGATCAGTCTTGGCCTTTGCTCCCCTCTTCAATTCACTCACCCGTTCCTCCAAAGCTGAAGTAGGTTTTTCATCCCACTTTGTCATGTCTTCTCCTTGATCCCGCAGGTAAAACCATAGGGTACCCCGTGGCATATACCTCCTGTATCTCCTCTCTCAAACAATAGGATGCCTTTTGTTAATAGCTGAGACGTGTGTTGGTACACGTGAGGAGCTGGATAAATCAGATAGATCGTCCCTCAATTGTTTGAGGTCCTGGGACATTTTTTCCACAGCTGAGATGATGGAAGGGGTGAGATTGTCTTCGAACTCTTGGAGTTTATGAACCATTTCATCCACTGTTAGTGGTACTATGTCATTCCAGGTTACTGTTGCCAATGAATGGGCATATGATGACGGTGCATTCCCTGTAAGTTTTCGCAACATGGGTCGTGTACATTCAACTTCATCTGGATCTATGGGTATATCCCCATTATTCAGCTTGATGTGATAGATCATCTCTACGATGGCCGATTCCCTCAGAGACTGGATGCCTTTGTCTATAGTAGTCCACTTGGCTGAACAACTCATAACATCGTCCTTATATGGAAACCTTTCTTTCACAGCTGCCAAGAGCCGCCTCCAAAGGCTGAGGGACTTTTGCTCTCTTGCAATTGATTTGTCAATTCCCCCTTCTCTAGCAAGTGATCCCAGCTGCTTGGCTTCTGTACCTTCTAGTTTGTGACCATCGGCCCCATTGTCCCAGCATCAGAGTAACCAGGTGATGATGTGCTCCCCTGGTTGACGGGTAAAATCTTTTCGCATATTCCGCAGCTCAGTTGAGGTCCGAGGTCAAGAAGTTACCTCTTTCTTCTTCTTCTTCATCATGTGATGATGACTCTTGATCAGATTCTGGACCGGGTGGTGAATTCATTGTTTCTTCATCTCGCTTCACCCTTCTTGCCTCCTTTTTGCTTGTTCTCTTGTGTACAGGGGCAACCGATATTGGTATGAATTGGTCCTCTGGTTTGGATTATCACTGTGGTTTGAGTAGCAACTGTACTTGTTGCTGGGGGTGGTGCAGCTGCTGTGCTTGGAGCTGGGGTAACCGCGCTGTCTGTTGCGGTCAAAGTTTGAGCAGCTGCTGTACTTGCCACTGGGGTAGCTGCGCTGTTCATTGAGGCCAAAGTTTGAGTAGCGACTGTACTTGTTGCTGGGGATGGTGCAGCTGCTGTGCTTGGAGCTGGGGTAACCGCGCTGTCTGTTGCAGTTGAAGTTTGAGCAGCTGCTGTACTTGCCGCTGGGGTAGCTGCGCTGTTCATTGCAGCCAAAGTTTGAGTAGCGACTGTTGCTTTGCCCTCAGATCCGCCGACATTCTTTTCCTTTTGAAGGTGCTGGATAGTGTTGAACAAGGCCCTGTAAGCATAGGCCAAGCCCCAGCACGTTGCCATGATTTGTCCATCTCTGGTATGGCCAGAATGACCACACACCTCATTTAAGTGTTTTACTAATTCTTCTGGATTTTGCAGTTGTTCGGTAGTGAAATTCCAAAGTACTGGAGGGGCCCACTGACCTAGATACTTGCCCATACTATCCCACACACCCTGCCACTCATGGCTGTCCAGCCTCTGGGAAAATCTCTTGGTCCTCCTACATCGTTGTTTGACCTCAGACAAGACCCAGACCTGACTCTGCTTAACTCTTGAAATCAGTAGTGGGCAAAACACACTCTGTATGCATGCTAGCATGGTGATTCCCATCACCATCAGCAAGCAAGTCTCAGCAGCACTAAAAGGCCATTCAAAAACTTCAAAACTCTCAAATGTAAATGGTCTGGGGGGACAACTGGTAGGGTAAAAGGATGTCTCCTTCACAGGTTGAGCACCTGAGAAGGAGAAAAAAGATGTGTAATTGCTAAGCACTTCTATTATATACCTCCCAAAGTATAAAGGTGGTGAGCACATTGGGAACATAAGCCAGATCAGTTTCATGATCAATGATTCTATTGTATTACAAGTCATTACCATAAAGTACAATGGGACAAAAACCTTAGCACAAGCCCCACACTTGAAAAACACTAATACAGCCAATACCGGATGGACATAAGATACGATATACTGAAACTGTGAGATCAAGAGGAACAGCTCTGAGAGCCAATAAATCAGCATTGTGATGAGTGACTATTAATCTGGTTAGATCTGTCATTATCTCAACCCCTCGTGCCCCACGTTGGGCGCCAAAAAGAACTGTCGTGGTTTAAACCCAGTCAGGCAACTTGTTCACTCACTCCCAGTGAGTGGTGCTGGGCTGACAACAATCGAGGCCCCCCCCGCACCGGGGCTCTCCCATTCCCCGCTCCCGGAGGGATGGGGAGGAGGATCGAAAGAGTGCAACTCCCATGGTTTGAGACAAGAACAGTCCAGCAACCAATGTACAACACAAATCACCACTGCTACCACCAATGACAACAATGATAAGGGAAAATAACAAGGGAAGAGAATACGATACCACCAGCCAAGAAACGAGTCCCACCCGGAAGCCTGTGTCCTTCCGGGTAACTCCCAGTTACCCCCCACCCCGGGCATGATGTGCTGTGGTATGGAATACCTCCTTGGCTAGCCTGGGTCAGGCTCCCTGTCTCTGCTTCCTCACAGCTTCCCCTCCTCGCTGGCAGAGCATGAGCCTCACAAAGTCCTTGGTCAGGGTAAACATCACTTAGCAACAACCGAAAATGTCGGTTTCACCAACATTGTTCCCAGGCTGGAAGTCAAAATACAGCACTGCACCAGCTACCACAAAGGAGAAACATGACTGCTACTGCTGAACCCAGGACAGTTGTCTTTTTTTGTTGTTTAATTGTGTGGCGCATGGTATTTTCCAAGAATGCCTTTTCTAAAGAGGAGGCTCAATCTGTGTTTGCATCAAAAGCCTTTATTCGTTAATTAAAAAAATTGCACATCCTTTTGCAGTAAAAGATCTTGAAGCATTCCAAAGCTGGCTAATATCATTTCATATTTCTGTGTATGTAATTTTACAGGTGAGGAACAGGAGGCCAGATAGTTGAATCTGCCGTTGACCCATAGTGGCACAGTTCCAACACACCTTACTTTCAGCCTGAGGATATCTTTTCTTTAACTGTGCTTCCTATGGCTTCTGTAACACAGAAGTCATTAAGGCTGCTTAGAATGATTAGTTTATTTGCCAAAAGCAGAGTAGCACTGTTGCAACTCAGAAGTCCATGCACTCTTAGCTGGAACTACTTTTCAGAATCATTCCCTGATGTTTGGCTGTTCTGTTGAAGTCACTTTTGAACAGAGCAACATCTCTTTCAGTATAAAGAACAAAATGGGCTTGCTGTGGATTGCCTTTCAAGCACCATTCTTTTGTTCTTGTTGTTACTAAACAAGGGTGCAGCTGTCACTAAAATACAAAAACCTGCATTTCACAAGTAAAGGCCTAGGGTTTGTTTGTGGGGTTTTTATTTGTTTGTTTTGGTGTTTTGCTTCTTTGTTTGGTTTTAATTTTATTTTTGAAACAAAAATGTGTTTGTATGTGCCCAGGGTTCATCTGTTACTTAAAAATCCAGGAATGACCAGCAACATGCCTTCACATGCACTACTTTGCTCATCAGGGTCACCTTTTCTGTATAGGTATTTTGCTGGAGTCATATGAGGAGAATTCTGCTATGGGTAGTGGAAATGCTTTGAAGTATTGAGAAAATGCCTCACAAATAGATGCTGAATGAGTGATATGTAAAACATTTAAAAATAGTGTCTGATGCAGAAGGTATCATCTAGGAACATTCCTTCTGACACACAGGCAGTGATACACTGGAAAAAAAAAGAAAGGTGGCAAATTGAAGCTGTCAGAAGTGAATATTTAACTGCAGCTACTGTATTAGCAGGATCAAAATTGGACTGTACAGCTATATGGATAACTAAAGTGTGGAAATGTCATGGAAATATTCTAGGTGTTCAATGATAATGAATAGCCTTGATATAATGGGCAAGAACCATATGTTAGAAATAAACCTTATTTCTGAGGATGTATACCTCTATGCTTTGTAATAAAATAAACCTCTCCTTTTAAATTATCTTTATAGATAAATTCCCTGGAAGCGTGTGATTTTATAGTGCTTACAAGGCTTCCTACAGTGAGCTTCAGGGTAGTGAAAGTTGTCAAGTAATTTGTATTGGACAGGAAGGACTTCTGATTTGATTGCTGTAGTGCTGAAGTGGAATATATAGTTCTGACAGGAAAAGAATGCGGCAGAGATGGATTGTTTTTTTGTGTTTTGGTTTGTTTGGTTTGGGGCTGTGTTGTTTTTTTTTTTGTTTGTTTTTTTTTTTTTTTTTCCCTAATTAGCTTTAGTCTTTAAGACTGATTTGGCAGTGTGTGTACCTATGTGGTGTTGGATCATCATGTAATATATATTAATGGAGTCTTTACATATTATTAATTGGACATTAGTTTAAGATCACTGGGTATGAAAGCCTAAATGAATGCAAAATAGATGAAAGTTGTAACAAATGGCAATACTGTAATTTTAATATGCTTTAATGATCACCTTGATATGGGGCTGACAGCTTTTAAGTGTACTTGTAAAGTTGCTAAAGATTCTAAACTTTTTGCTTTGTGTGCAGCTTATAAATGATCTGGGATCCATCACCCCAAGCAAAGAGTTGTTTTTCTTTACGATTGTAATGTATAGTGGAATGGCTACCCTGACGCTTTGGAAAATGCAATACTGGGATTTCATAAGTATTTACAGCATCCAAAACATCATAAACACATTGTATGCGAGAGGTGCCTCCACTTGGAAAGTTGTAGACAACATAGAGTGTGTTGCATATCATGAAAGCTGCTTCAGCATCCTTGCTATTGCATGATGTGTCCCAGGTGTGCTCTACTGTCATGGTTATGTGGTTGATTTTAGTGATTACAATGTTTCCTTCAGTCTCTGGTTCTGCATGTATTGCCCAGAGCCCTTGCTCATCAATGGCAAGATCTATTTTTGTAGGTGGAGAAAGCTGATAAGCAGGAATTCTTCCAGCCCCTGGCAATAGCATTTGGTCAGTTATGTTTCTTTTCTGGATATTGAATTTAATTATTTCATTTAAGGAGCCGTATTTGTGATAGAACAGGAAACCCTGGTATATGATGTGGCCAGTTCCTTGCCAGGGAAATGGCAAGGTGACTTTGTGAGCTTTTAGCATATGATTGCTTTCCATGAATGTCATGATATTTGAAAATTCCAAAATAACATTATTTACAGAACCATTGAATAAATAGATCTTTGCATGCTTTTTGCCAGGATCTTTCATCCAAGAGCCATGCTTATCTCCAGTCTTCTTAAGTATCTTTAGGGACTTAATACCTGAAAGCATGTGGTCGCAACCTGCAAAGAAACACCCAAATACAAGAAAACAAATAATTAGAATATCCTTCCTTTGAATTACTTAGTTTCCTTTTAATCCTGCTATAAGACGTATGTTAATATAACAGTAAAGGTGTCAGCAGCATGGCTATGAAAAGTAGTGTTGAAGCTAATTTTACATAATATATTCAGCATCTCCTCCTAAGGAAACTGCATATCTTCATTGCAATAGTGTGTTCTTTCCTACTCTATTAGACCAGTGTTATCCAAAAAAGATTCTATTTGTGTACCTGAAAAGTGAGCAAGAGCATAGTCAGTGATTCTATGATTATTCCTGTCAGATCTTACAGGGCTTTAATTTTTATTTCAGAGAAGTTACTTCTGCTTTAAATCAACGCAATAAAATAATCAAACTTATTTCTTATTGAAGGCATACTAATTAAAATCCATTTTCGTGGTATGCCAGGTGTGTAGGGCTTTTTTTGTTTCAGGAGTTCTCTTATTGTCTGTTAGCCTCTTTTATTATTTTTTTAATAATAAGTCAAATAAAAAGAGATCATTATACAAGAAAGTCAAAACATTCGGTAATCTTACCATTCCCCTTCTCAACACCTGCAAAACAAAGGAACTAGGACAAATATATATATCACAATTAATTCTGAATGCCTATACATTAAGGTGAGCTTTAAACTGTGTTATCAATTCTTACGCTACAAGCATGGCCTATAGATTTATGTAATTGATTAGCTTGCTATAGGCACAAAATTGGCACCATCAGAGAGCAAGTCATAGTTTTGTATGCACTTTGTATGCACTTCATTACATTTTGTATGCACTTTCAACAGATGTTTGAGACCAAAAAACCACCACATTTGTCAAAAACTTGGACATCCAGATGCCAAGATCTTTATCCAGTATCATCCTTTTCAGGAAAAATTCTGCTGCAAAGCATATTAACAAACTCTTTTACCAAAGGCACTCATAAATTACAAGAGACAGTATTTGAAGTTTAAAGAATTGCCTTTAGTGAAGTACATCCATTTTAGTAAACAGAACATAGCCCTAAGGCAGAAAGTTCTGGCAGTAGATGAAATAAGGAAAGCAAAACCGGCCTCACTGTTTGGCCTGATATCACAGTATCACAGTATGCTAGAGATTGGAAGGGACCTCAAGAGATCATCTAGTCCAATCCCCCTGCCGGAGCAGGAACACCTAGATAATGTTACACAGGAATGTGTCCAGGCAAGTTTTGAATGTCTCCAGGGAAGGAGACTCCACAACCTCCCTGG
The DNA here is from genome assembly GCF_033815535.1 of Pezoporus flaviventris. Classification (NCBI taxonomy): domain Eukaryota; kingdom Metazoa; phylum Chordata; class Aves; order Psittaciformes; family Psittacidae; genus Pezoporus; species Pezoporus flaviventris. The sequence goes on along the minus strand of NW_026892584.1, from coordinate 2,311,288 downwards.
GCAGCCTGTTCCAGTGTTCCGTCACCCTCACTGAGAAGAAGTTTCTTCTCAAGTTTAAGTGGAACCTCTTGTGTTCCAGTTTGTACCCATTACCCCTTGTCCTATCATTGTTTGCCACTGAGTAGAGCCTGGCTCCATCCTTGTGACACTCCCCCTTTATATATTTATATACACTAATAAGGTCACCCCTCAGTCTCCTCTTCTCCAAACTATAGAGACCCAGCTCCCTCAGTCTTTCCTCATAAGGGAGATGCTCCACTCCCTTAATCATCTTCGTTGCCCTGCACTGGACTCTCTCCAGCAGCTCCCTGTCCTTCTTGAACTGAGGGGCCCAGAACTGGACACAATATTCCAGATGGGGTCTCACCAGGGCAGAGTAGAGGGGAAGCAGGACCTCTCTTGACCTACTAACCACCCTCCTTCTAATACACCCCAGAATGCCATTGGCCTTCTTGGCCACAAGGGCAGAGTGTTGGCTCATGGTCATCCTGTCGTCCACTAGGACCCCCAGGTCCCTCTCCCCTACACTGCTCTCTAACAGGTCGTTCCCCAACCTATACTGGAACCCGGGGTTGTTCCTGTCCAGATGCAGGACTCTACACTTTCCCTTGTTATATTTCATCCAGTTATTCCCTGCCCAACTCTCCAGCCTGTCCAGGTCTCGCTGGATGGCAGCACAGCCTTCTGGCGTGTCAGCCACTCCTCCCAGCTTAGTGTCATCAACAAACTTGCTGATAGTACACTCAATTCCCTCATCTAAATCATTGATGAATATATTAAATAATACTGGTCCCAGTACTGACCCTTGAGGCACTCCACTGGTTACAGGCCTCCAACTAGGCTCCGCCCCATAGACTACAACTCTCTGTCTTCTCTCCTTCAGCCACTTCACAATCCACCTCACTACCTGGTCATCCAGACCACACTTCCTCAATTTAGCTGTGAGGATGCTGTGGGCAACTGTGTCAAATGCTTTGCTGAAGTCAAGGTAGACCACCTCCACCGCTCTGCCATCATCCATCCACCGTGTTATTTCCTCATAAAAGGCTAAGAGATTGGTCAAGCATGATTTCCCCTTGGTGAAGCCATGTTGACTGCCCCTCATAACCCTCTTATCCTTGATATGCCTTAAGATGGCACCAAGGATAAGGTGTTCCATCACTTTCCCAGGGATGGAGGTGAGGCTGACCGGTCTATAGTTACCCGGGTCCTCCTTCTTGCCCCTTTTGAAGACTGGAGTGACATTTGCTTTCCTCCAGTCCTCAGGCACCTCTCCCGTTTCCCAAGACTTGGTAAAGATGATGGAGAGTGGTCTAGCAATGACTTCCGCCAGTTCCCTCAGCACCCGCGGGTGCATCCCATCTGGACCCATGGATTTATGGATGTCCAGATTGCTCAACTGGTCTCTAACCCATTCCTCATCGACTAAGGCAAACCGCTCCGTTGACCTGACTTCATCTAAGGCCTCAGGGGTACAGGGCTCTTCAGGACTGAACCTCTTGAAGTCAGTGGCAGGATTCCAGTTGTCTGTAGAGAGCAACCTTTATGTCATTTGTGTGTACTGATACCCTCTAATCAAAGCATTTAGATACACTGCTACAGCATGATTTTTTTTCTCGAGAGTTCTCACTCTAAGATTCACCTTCCTTGAGCAATCTTTCCCAAAGCTAATATTTATTGATCAGATAGATTCTAAAAACTTAAAAAACCTGTTGAATGCAAATACCTAGCTAGCCTTAGCACTATCTTCCTCTGCAGGAGAGATAACATGATTGCCAACTGAAGTCTATGAATAATATCTCTCTTTTTGAGAGATTTTTCACTCTCTGGCTTTCATAACAGCTTGGAGGAAGACTGCGAAACAGAGGCATTTACAGTGGGAAAAAAGTTTACTATTTTTTTTCCACATTCTCCACAATAATATCTTCAAAGCTCACTGTTTCTTATCATACGACAAAATGCACAGATCATTTCCCATTTCCTACCAAAGCAGGATGAGGTGTCAGCTACTGCATGTAAAAACAGTAATTCTACTTGATTGTTATTTTCAAGTCCATGTGAACTTGAACCAAAAACAAAGTTGGACTTAAACCACATTTTTTTGCTAGAGTTTTGGAACAGCCCAGCAAAAATAATTGTATCTTCTGGCTAATATATGATAACATAGAAGCAGAGCTGCTATTTGCTAGGTCTTGCTACTTTTTCTAAGTGCTGCACAGGGACTAGTTTTACCATAGGCATCACTGGGTCAAGCATCTGACTAGTACTGATGAAAGTAAAGTTGCTATGAAGTGTTGCAATAAAATTAATAATTTCCAATAAGGGAAATGGAAAGTAATTTCTTTCCCTCTAAAACTTGTAAAGATATATTTTTCAAAGTGTCCTTACCACAGTCAGTTTAAGAATCCTACATTTTTTCTGCCTCAAAAAAATGGCTAATATTCAAAAAAATCTATGTATGGAAAAAGAAATCTTGATATTCAGAGCATTCAACTGTGATACTAGATCTTAGAACCAGAATAGGTGATTGTTTCTGTTACCATCTGCCTTATTAATCTTTTATTATAAGTTATAAACTTATTTGTAAAATTAAATCTAATTATGTTGAAGGTAATAGAATTGTGGAAATAATGATGCTAAAGATCTTTCACCCAGCTTTAAAAAAAAAAAAGCAGTTTATATTTCTTACTTGTTTAATCTCTTGCTACTTTTGAATGAAAATGAAACAGAGTACTTCAAATATGTCTACAATACATAATTTACATCTATAACCAACTTTCTTAAGGCAAAGATACCTATAAAACTTTTTTTTAAGGTATAGGTTGTGTATTTATTTTTCATACTAAGTACCTTAAGACTTAATTTTCAGATGTGAACTGAGCTCTGCTTGCAGCTAAACCAGTGTGTTCTCATGACAAAATACATGGAGGGGAGAGGGAGAGAAAGAATAACAGAGGACAGTAAAACAGACACAGATTGTAGGAATTAATTAAGTCCTTTTATTACGTTGTTAGCTCACCTTTGAGTTGAGCTTTTGACCCCTGCTCACGCCAATAAACAAAGACCACCATCAATTTCTTGGTATAGCTGCAATACTCGGAAATGCACTGGCATATTTTCTGTGACTTTGCAAGAGTGTACCTTCAGAGGCTTTTTACATAACTTTATAATAAAAAGCAGCTTCCAACAAACCATTTTGATACGCAGCAGAGTATCTGCAAAATAAGTGTTTGAACTGTGCTTTCTTCCTTCCCTCTCCCATGCTATTTTTGTAGTGGGTTTTTCTTTTTTTTCTTTTTTATTATTTTTGTCTAATATTTACACAGGCAAAGCTCCCTGCAATTATCTGTGGTATTCACATAACTTGTGGAAATCTGTTATCCCTGTATCACCATGCATGCACTGGCGCATTCATATCAAAGTTCTGAAAAGTAGACTGTTCTTACTTGCATTAAGCATGAGCTTAAGTTTCTTTTTTGTTTCTGCTTCTTCAAATAGCTGCTGTTTCACCAGGTCTTCATGTACTTCTATACATGTATTAGAAACTGCGACAGATCCAAAGTAGTCAATGTCCCCCTGTGCTCGTTCAATTCTTGTTAGCAAATTCTCTACTTCACTTTTAACCTCAGCCTTGTAACTGTTCAGTCTTGCCAGGCGTGCCAGTACCATCTTTGAAAAGTCTCGAAATTCTTCCACGTAATCCAGTATGTCTTGGTTGCATTTTTCCAGCCTCTTCTTGAGTTAGAACACAGGAAGGAAATACATGGATAGACATGTATATTCTGATATATGATTACAACCTCATTCATGATTACTTTAAAGACTGCACTATTCTTTCCTTTCCAGTCCCCCTGCCCCCCATCTGTTTCAAACTGCTGGTCTGTCACTGTTTATTTACATGAAATGGACATATTAGACTAGTATTAGCATTCACAACTCTGGACAGAAAAAAGCCACAGTTGTTTTCTTGATGTGGTTACTGACCACCAGATACTTTGTTTTGGTGCCTAAAGTGGGGAAAGTGCTCTGGTGGAAACAGCCAGAGACACTTAAGTGCACATGATCTCTAACTGCCTGCTTTCCAGAAACTTTTCAGAACTCCTGCTGTATGACCATTGGTGAAGTAGTCACTAAAGTTTTTCTGATGGAAATCTAAAACGTGAACATTTCACATAAATACACCCCTTCTGACCAAGAGAGTATCTAGTGTGGCTGGTTTTCATTTATTTAAAATGAAAAATCGAAATCCTATGTTTGAGAAGGTTGAGAAGGTTTGCTGTATTTAAAAACAAAACAAACCCAGCAACAGATCTTTCTTTATACCTAGATTCAAATTATCAGTGTTTTTAAAGGTGAGGAAACTGGTTTCTCGGTTCTAAAGCAGCCACTTTTGTGAAGATCATAGGTGGCCTGAAAACAGAAGCCCAACTGCCACTTTGAGAAGGTGAGAAAACTGAACCGATACATAAACCCAAACACAGAATCACAGTAGACCTAACTTGGTTGTTCTGATTTGGTCTTTTAAGCACAGGTTTCATGCGTTTTACTTAAGGTGGTGTTTGAATAGGGGACGTCTGAGTTTGCTAAATGAGTTTGCAGTGTACAGGTGTTCCAAGGATACTTGGAAGTGGTGGTTTGTTTGTTTTGAAAAGTGCTCATTGTGTCGTGTCCTCCTTCCCCCCCCCCCCCCCCCCCCCATATGTGACCATAAGTTTCATAAGTTTCCAGGATGTGGTACTTTCTACAATTTTAAGTATTTTCAGGTGTTTTCTTCAATAGCTGCCTCACCCTTGTTCTTTGTTTCTTGCCTCTTGCACCAAATGCCACAAGTAGAATTGTGTCATTTTTAACGGGTGCTAAATGGATGGAAATTAGCATGTGAAGTTATTCCTACAGTGGCTAAGAAAAATTAAATCTTAGTCTATACAATGGGAACAGACTACCAGGCTAATCCTTCTGTTTTTTGTGTTGTGATAAGACCAGTGAGAGCTTTTTACAAAAAGGGAATGCAAGATCAGGCAAGTTAAAGCTTCTCTAAGAGTCTGCAATACAAGTCAGGAGCCAAGGACATGTTAATGATTTAAAACTTACTATGTATGATTACAGCATGCCAATACTGAAAAGGTATTTTGAAGTTCTGGTAGTTTTCTTCTGCAGAAAAAGAAGGTGGTACTGGTGCTTTTGTATAATTAATGGAAAGCAAATGTCTATTTCAGCCTTGCAGCTCTAAGAGAATTATTTCAGCTCGTAGTTAAAATGCAAATATGCTGCTAGTTTACACAAATGTGTCTTCAAGATTTTCCTGGTAGGCTCATCTGTACAAAGAAAAAATACCTGCTATCTATTAATGTCCTTATTGTCTTTATTAGCTCTTCTACTGGTAACAATACAGTTACACTGTTCCCTATGATGGACTGTGACAGCACTATAAATATTTGCATATTTAGCTAAATTCACTGATGTAAAAAAATACAAGTGATAACAGAATAAGAATATAACATTATGAAATCATATCCTGTGGCAAATAATAATGTGGTAATTAGGAATCATTATAGTTAAAGGTTTAGCTACAATTTTACTTACTTGAAAAAGCTGGAAATTTATCTCCCTTATATTGTTTACCATGCAACTGTGTGTTCATATACATAGAAGAAACTTCATATATTTTCAAACCTCTTTGCAGTTAGGCAGTATTGCAGAATTATACAACTAGCACATACCTCTAAAGACAGGAAACGCCGGTCAATGTAGTTCATCAGCACTGCATCTTGCATCATATATTGTGCCGCTCCCATGGTGCTTGTGAGCAAAGGAACTAATAAAAATTGAAGTTGCAAGACTACCATTGTTTCATAAAATTCTGAAGCAAAATAGTAGTGAATTAAGTGTGTGTGTGTGTGTGTGTGTGTATGGCAATCCCAAACACTACTGCCAGTCCAGGATTAAATGCAATTTAAGAGTTGTCTGATGCCATGATGTGAAAAAGTAATACTAAAAATTACTAAGAAGTTAAAAATACTGCGGCTGCAAGTATTAAAAAGACTTAAAATGGCAGTTGCAGTTTGTCATTAAAAAAATAAATTGTGGAAGAGGAACTGAATGTGTTTATTTCTAGAAGCCATATGACTGTTTTCCAGTCTGTGATCCTCTGATCAATCCCAGATGTTCAGTACTGAGTCACATAAAGCCTGCAGGCCAAATTTTATTAAATACAAATAAAAATAATTTGTTTTCCTTTCTTTTTCCTCCCATCTGCCTTCCCATGTGACCAACACTGTGCAGTATGTAGCTGGTCTAAGTCAGCATAGATTCAAAGTCAGTGGAGCACTGGTCATTCCTTAACAGGGAGATCTGCATAATGTCTGTAGCTATTTCAACAACCACAGCTGTTACTGTAAAACAATCTAAAGCAATTGTTTTCACTTCCAGAATTCAGCCTATTTGTAGTAGGACAGTAGGACTAAAAAAATATTTTTATTTTTTTCCTTGTCCTTCAGTACTTTTCCAGATAAAATCAAAATACTTAACACAGTTTTGTGTCAATTTAATGTAGTCCTTGCTGGGTCTCTTATTTTGCAACAATAATTCCACTCAGGATGATTTAAAAATTAACTATAATTAAATTTCATGGGTCTATTGCATTTGAGGAAATATTTATTTATTCTTTTTCACCATTTCCATGAGTGAAAGCCTTCTCTGGAAATATACGTGGCTATGCTAACACTGTATTTGCTAGGAAACTATGTGTTAGGATGTCAGAAAGCTCTTTGTATCTGAAGCCAAACAGGATGTCTCTGTTTGTCTTTCTCAGAATTCTCCACCTCTTCACTGTTTTTAAATACCATTTTTTTTTCTCTATGTTTCTTTTCCCTTCATACTTACACAGCCTTTTTTTTTTTTCTTTCTGACTACCTTGTATGTGAGCATGTGTTTTGTGCCAGAATTCAGGAAAATGTGACACAGCAGGCAGCTTTTTACTTCCATTTGCTTGGTTGTTGCAAGGTATGCATGCTTTACAGGCAAATTTTACAGAAATGCATAGATAAGTATTTTTCATTTAATATTGCTTTATCTTAAAAGGCATAAATAATTTGCCAGTTTCTATTTAAAGGTGAAATCGGTGATGCGCAAAGATTTCTATACCAAGTGATGCACTTGGTTATATACTCCAGTGTTATTTCACTTTATTCCAGAACTTGTGTCTGGGAGGACAAAAAGCTTACTTGCTTGGATCCTTAAAGCATTATGCACTGAGAACAGACATCCTAGGAAGTGTGGTCTTTCTTGATTATGTCCTATGGTATGTCTTGACAAAGTGTGCGGTCTTCCACAGAACGATCAGCTTCGACACTAGAGCAGAATGCAGAAAACCAATTCCTTTTGTAAGTTCTTAAGTGAACCTGGAATCCTTCTGAGTTGTTCTCTGAGTTTGGTATGTCTATCACAATAATCTAAGGTAATGATCAGGAGATGAAAACTATGGAATTCAATAGGTTGATTTCTTCATTTAGTGGAGGGTGGATTCTTGTAAAAGAAAATCTATCACGGTTTGCCTGCCCTATGGAACAAGCCTGACTTAAGTCGTGATTGCAAGTCCTATCTTAAGGTAATGTGAAGCAGCAACTCAACTTTATGACTTTTAATGTTCTTTTTCACTGCAGTTTGTAATCTAGGTTGCCATCTAATATAAGGCAGTAGTCTCTTGGAGTATGGTGAAACATCAGTCCAGGCAGAACTCCTTACTGAAAGTTTTTCCTTAGAATAGATATTGCATATTTTTTTTTATAATTGCAGACAATTCTTCAGACTTCACTAGATGAACAGTGCCATTTATCAGTTTCACAGCAACTTTATTTGAATCCAGACACCTAACCAAATAAAATGACCTAAGCAAAATATAACAAACTTTTAAGAAAACATACTTAAAAGTCAAGATTTAAATATATAGTTTCTTTCTTTCATCTTAAAAAAGGGACAAATTATCTACAAAGCAAAATAGTTTGAACTGCTAAGCATACTTTATAAGGTTAAGCATATTGCATTAGAAACTGGATTTTCTAATATTGCTCCATCATTGCTTAGAAATGCCAGCAGTTGAAAGACCAGAATGTTTGAAGGATTTCTCTTAATGAGACATTCCCATGCTTATTAAACTATGTTCTCAGGTAAATGGCAATGATGGTCCATGTCAGATGCTGTATTCTGGGAAGGCATGTTATAGCATCTGGTTAAGAATGGAGCTTTGTTGGTGTTTTTTGGTTTTTGTGTTTTTTTTTAATTTATTTGTCATATATTTTCCAGTTCTGTTCCGTCTAGATATATTCATATACATTTTTCCCAGCTACATATTAGCTGTATATGTAATAAATATATATACATTTATGATAATAATTTAAAGCAGGATTGCTTGGCATGCCTGGGAAGAAATTCACCTCACTGCACAGGATGTTACATGCCAACAGAGCAGAAAGATTATTCTTATCTCAAGGAACACTTTTTCTCTTATGAAATACTCCTGGAATAGGTTTCTTATTACTATCTCGACTTGACAGGCAAACTTCTAAAAGGAAACATGTCAGTATAAGTGTATATGCCTTTTCATTGTTTTTGTCCTCTCTCTGGGTAAGACAGTATTCTTTTCCTGTCATTGGTGCTTCTTTGCTGCACTTATGCGACATTTTTACCATTTGTTGTCTCTGTTTTGACAGCTGTTTGAGGTTTCCAAATGAAAAATAGGCATTTTCAGTTCCTCATCTATGTCATGGTTTTGATTTCAGATACTGGATGTGGAAAAAATGTCATTTCTTTAAGATATTATTTAATTCTTACACGACTACACACTATTTTTGTTGGTGTTTCTGTTTTAAAAGTCAGTTTCTTTCTAGCATTTCAGTTGGTAAAACTAGAGCAGGACCACAATAAGTCAGGCTTTTTGCAGCAACATGCAGCACTCTATGGTACTTGCAAGTCCTGTTACAGTCAAGGGGGATGTAGTGAACTCTGAGTTTACTTCTCTGCAGAATCTCATTTCTGCATCATACTCATGATGGAGAAATTTTGTCTATCATGAGTGTCGTGGTTAAAGCCCAGGCCGTAAATCAGAACCATGCAGTCTACTCCCCCCCCCCCCCCCCCCCCCCCCTTTCTTTCCCTCGCTCCCGGAGGGATGGGAAGGACAATCAAAAGAATGCAAATCCCACGGGTTGAGGTAAGAACAGTCCAGTAACTAAGGTATAACACAAATCACTACCACTACCACCAATTATAATAATGATAATGGATATAACAAGGGAAGAGGATACAATACTGCCCACTGATACCCAGCCTGACCAAGCAGTGCACTAGCCCTTCCGGGTAAGTCTCAGTTTACTTCCTGGGCATGACGTGCTGTGGTATGGAGTAACTCTCTGGCTACTTTGAGTCAGGTGTCCTGTCTCTGCTTCCTCCTGGCTTCCCCTCCTCCTTGGCAGAGCATGAGACTCAGGAAGTCCTTGGTCAGACCAAACATTTGGGCAGTAACTAAAAACATCGGTGTTATCAGATCTGTTCCCAGGCTGAAAGTCAAAAACACAGCACTGCACCTGCTACTAAGAAGGAGAAAAAATGTTTGCTACTGCTGAACCCAGGACAATGAGATAGAGCCTCAGCCATGGAGACCTGGAGATTACTGCTCAAGGCACTTCCTTGCCTTGTCAGAAATGAGTCTCTCTGATTTGTTGCAGAACTCCAGCTCTTCCACATCACTGTTGTAGCTTCCTGTTCCTCATCTTCATCAGTCTTTTGACTTACCTCCAGTCCCGCTGAATCTTCCTGTAGGCATGCCTTAGTTCCTCACAGGAACCACGAGACACAATTGTTGTCCCACCAGAGTCATAACACATAAACCTCATTGTGTCATTGTTGGGTCTGTCCATGTCTGTGATGCTAATAGACTCACAGTGTGCACTGTAAACACAGCTTCACATTTTTCTTTTTGAGCTTTGGAAACATCCCTGACTCCCAAGCTCCCTCACTTTTCTTCCTTGGCTTTTACTTCCTGTCCTAACGCTATTCCTAATGCTGTTTCTAATGCTCTCTTAATGATGTAGGAAAATATTATTTTCCCACCTGAAAAAGGTGGGAAGACCCCACTCCTGTGTCTTAGATCTAAGTAATACACATATACATATAGATACAGATATAGGTACAGATATAGATATAGATACAGATATATGTATACATCAGGTTTTACTCCTGAAGACAAGGCTGGCTTAAAACAGGGCTGGTTATGTTATTCGTCTTTGGTTTACCTCTACATGTAAAACAATAATAGATAGATTAAAAGAAAGCATCAGACACAGTCTGATTTACAGCTTTCTACATTACTGACCTTGTACAAACATTCAATAGAATAAGTGCTACTCAGTCTGATGCATCAGTGATACATGAGTGCATATGTGCCTCATGGTTTTGTATCTCATGATCATTAATCAAATGTGTTACAAGCAAAACAAAAGAAAAAGGTATAGCTATCTGAAATAATGGGATTTTGTTTGTAATTGCGATTTTGCTTAGTTTACAGTTGCCTAATTCATCAAGTTTTGGTGCTGATAAAAAATAATGATACATTATATTATATATAGTGTATCGCCTTCTGTATTTTCTATTTTTGTTCAGACTTAGGTCTACAGAGTCACATTCCTTGTTAGTACTGGCCACTATACCGTTGATGTAGGTTGTCTAATGCTGGGATCTGTGAGGTTAGAAAATATTTTTGTCATTGATTCCAATTAATTAATTCCAATTAATCCAACATTTTCAATTCTGTCTTAGTTTTTGTAAAGTACTTTCAATTTTATATATTAGAGGGTGATTCACATTTCTGTAAAAAAGACAAACATATGAAATCTAGTTGGCATCCTTAAGTGGTGTTCAGCTACAAGAATAGTGTCAGTAGTGATACCAGTAAGGAATGTAACACACTGTGATAAAGACTGCTGCATTTTGGGATTCAGAGAAAGTCCTCCACTAGGCGGCTCTCAAGTCTTTAGAATTGAAAGGCAAACGTCACTGAAACACATTATTGCCAAACTCTGAATGGGATAAACCATGCTTAAGCAAGTATGATTCAGATGGTCCAAAATGATAGAGAGAAACATAGTTATTGATTACATCTTTTCTTAAGTATTTTTCTACGTAAAATCACTTTCTACCCCATGTATATGAGTGAAGCAAGAGCTGGGTGCCTGCAACTGCAGAGACAGGCATTAGTGCATATGAAGCCAGGAAAAGGAGTCAGGACAAGGTGGAAAGCCTTTTGTGACAGCCACTGCAGCAAGTGAGGACCAGCCTTAGGAGCTGGAGGGGCCACAGATCTTGGGAGCATTTTGGCTGAAGCGCCAGCCAAAGCCCCAACCAAAGCCTTGGCCAAATCCCACTAAATCTTCCCCTGAGACAGGCTCCAGGGAAAGTCTTCCGTGCGCAGCTCTTGTCCGGTCCACCTGGTGGCGCTGGTGGCTCAGGGGCGGGAAGTGGGCCCTAAGTGCACGGGGTACATGACCATAGCTGGTCACAGGTCAGACTGGCCCAGGATGTGAAGCAGCCCCCGGGGCAGCCATTCTGAGCCGCTGCTCCACAAAGCAAAGCTCCTGCAGCCGGGGATCTCCCTGGAGTTGGGAGCTGGTCGAGGGGAGAGCCCTCCCTGTGGAGGTGAGTGATGGTGCACGTTGGGTCGCTGGACATCAGCTGTGAGAGCAGGGTAGTGGCAAGTCCATGTGACACCCCGAACCTGTAGCTGATGTTGGTGGAGCTTTAGTTGAGTTTGAGCAATAAATTTTGCTTAGCCTCAGTTTATTGGTTCAGCAATATTGAAACTGGAGTCGTTGGCAGGATGTCCGTAGAAAAATTGTTAGGGAGGCATGGATGCATCCTTTCACCCCACGTGCACAAGGGGCAAAAGAGAAGTGGTTTGACTCTCCTAGAGAGAATCAGACAGTGCTGTGGATGTGGTGGAGATGGTAAAGAAAGCATGTGCGCCATATTGGGCATGTGCCTTGTACAGGCACAGGACTGTTTTGCAGCAAATGATTTGGAGAAGCAGTTGCAGATGGACTGTTTGAAATAGGAACTGAAAGGAGAAAGAGAGTGAACATGTTTATTGGAACAAAGAATTGAAATTATGCTGGCAAGAGAAAAAACCAATAAACCCCAGTATTGTCCAACTTTGGAAGTTGATTGTGGGTACAGACCTGGAGGATTGGGATGGGGATATCCGGGGAGATTGTGATGAGAGTAGTTCTGAAGATGCAGAGGAGCGGGGGGAGTTGTATGTGTATAGTATTGAAATCATCCACAAGATATGGTCTGGATACAGGTCACAGAATTGCCATCATGAAACCAACCATGTGTAATTATTTTGAATTGTTTGTTCGTTTGTTGTAAAACTCAGAACTGGATGTTCTGTTGATTCATTTCACCTACCTTGAAGCTTAGATCTGTATAACTCTGAAACTAAACAAACTTTGAATTGTACAATTCAATATAAACTCTTTTTTTTCCTCTTTTTTTCTTGTTTTATAGTATGAAATCTGCTCATGAACGTTCTCACTAAAATTTGGTTTGCTTGAATGTTCATGTTCATTAAACCCATTTGCAAAAGTACAGTAATCAAATGATAGTGTTTTAAACTGAGAGTATTTGCATGAATTGGTGATGAGAACTGCCCAGCTCAGGTCAGATGACAATGCCAATTGTGGTTTTGTGGTTATATTTAGCTTTGAAATAGGCATTTTGGGTGTGAACATGACTTCTGTTTCCTAAATATCACATTAAATCTTACCAGGATAAAAATGTAAGAAAATAGTTTTAAAATTTTAAATGCCTATAATGAGATACTGGTGGTTTTTTTTTTTTTGGTTGGGTTGTTTGTTTTTTTTTGGGCGGGGAGAGGGAGAGCAATGCTAGAGACTGATATGGCAACATTTCATTGTATTTCAGTGTTGTTTCATTTATCGTTGCACTGGAGAGATGGATTCATAACCTGTCTATCTATATGCTGTAAAGAAGAGAGAAGGGATCTGTATATATCTGGGAAAGCTGTTAAAACTTACTAGAGTAGCTTTGCTTTTGAGATGACTAAATGTCACTAACTGGTGGAAAAAAATGTTTTTACTGATGATGAATAATGCACACTTCTGTAGTTCATTGAGAGATACAGAGAGAGTTTGTAACAGGGTGCTGTGCTCTGAGACTAAAGCAATGAATTCAGGACTCTTCAGTTATATTTTTTAAAACTGAAACTCTGACCCTACATTAAACTTCCAAGTGATCACTGATGACATGTTCAGAGATTATGGTGATAGCTACAGTACTGGAAACTTGAACTGAATAGGATGGAGTTGTGTTAGCAAGTGTCTAATTAAATCTACCCAAAACCTAAAAGATAAGAAAATGTCTATGAACTGGGCGAACTAGGACAGAAAAGGCCCTGAAGGGGCCATGAGGAACTTGATGAGGGTGACTGAAATTTGTTATGCTGTTTTTTTCACATTACGCAAAAAGGAAAAGGGGGCAACTCCGAACTCAGCAGTCATGCTTAAAAATAAGGGGTATTTTTAATAGATATTTTTAAAAGCTGAGATTATGATTTAAAAAGAAACTATTTGTGATTATCTTTCTTGTTATTTATATCTGCTTGCTATCAGCTGAATCTTGGTCGCCAAGGTAAGCCTCATTAAGAGGCTGTTCTCAGATTTCTACGTGGGAGTATCTGAGATTTCTACTTTTGGAGAAGTTGGTTAAATTTTTACACTGTTCAAACATACTTCTCTGAATGAGTTCAAAATTAAGAATCATATCCATTAATTGAGCCAAACAGAGTTACTCTGACTTTAAATGGAGATACACAGGTACGGGTTTCTGTCTCACTCTAATCCTGTATGAAAAATACATTTCATCAATCTTTTTTATCTCTGTTAAGCTATTTATGATCTCCCTGAGTCTAAGCAAAATAAACTGTTAGCAATTGTGATGCAAAGCAGGGGGTTCTGAGCTACTCAGCACAGAATAAGTACATAGTAGGAGAACTTTTTTTTTTTTTTAAGCACATTAATATGAGCATTAGTTCAGAGAAATCTCCTGACAAACCAGCTCCAGGTCAGGAGATGGCATATTTGTTGGATATGCAGAGCAGCCAGTTGTGCAACTTTGGAAAGTGATATTTTTCAAAGCCCCATCATATCAAGACACCTTCACATTTCCATTTAATGTAAGCTTCATATTATGCTTCACCCAGTCTCTAAAATTGAATAAAAAGTCAGACATTCACAGAAGTCTACAGATTCGAAATGGTATCTTCCAAACCAACAGAAAATGAACTCTAATTATGACACATATGCAAGAAATGGCTTTTGTGACCTTTATTCTCTTTCTAAGGTTAGAGCTATCACATTTGAAAGTCAGTGTATCAGATGAGGTGGTCCTAGTGCCAGTTCAGTTTATGATGAAAAATAAAGCTCATGCACTATGCTGATTAAAAAGGTCATAAACATGTTTAGCTGTCATGAATAATAGGTGATACACATTTCTTTAATTTTTCTTTAGAAGTCAACCTGTTGTTTAGCAGTACTATCACTGTTATACTGAATCCATTCTCAAGCTTTGTTGTATCACCAAAATTAATTATTTCCATCCAGGAAAAAGGTCACATATATTTGTGCACAGCATAGAACATGCCACAGTGTTATTATCAAGTGAATTTGATCTATTCCCTTTGACCTGTCAGGGCTCAGTGCTCACTGAAATTGCGTGGTTTGAAATGTGAGCTTCTGCTGAAGACAATTCAGTCTTGTCATATAAATATGTAACTCATAGAATCTTCTCTTAGGGAGAAACAGAACACATGTCTGAAAAGGGAAGCCAAAAAGGACTGAATCCATCCAGTAAGACATAATATGTGGTAAAATTTTCCATCTCTCTAGCCCTCAGTTGACCAATCATAAACTGTTATTAACTGAATAAAAGAGAAGTTCAGTGCCACCATCATGGCCTTTTATTGAATCGTAGGAAAAGAACCACAACAAACTGTTTTGCCCTGCAAGCTCTCCAGCCTGGCTCTGTTTGTTTCTCTGAGTAGATAGGGCATCACTAACTCGTCCATATGTTCAAACATAAAATTCCTGCTGTGGTTCTCTGCAACAGAGGACAAGCAGCATCTGTACACAAGGGATATCTTTTCTGCACTTGAATCAGTATAGTCCCCTAATGGGACACGTTTGTTCCTGACACTTGGGAGCTAGCATAATGCTGCATCTTTTAGGCCCCCTGGTGTAACAGCAAGATATTCCCTTTTCTGCATATGATATTCAAGTATTGCCTCCAAATGCTCTACCAAAACTCACTGTCTGCTCTGTCCCTTCTGCCTCTCACAGAAAGACTGTGCAGTCTCTGTAGAATTGTCATTGTACTGGGCCCATGAACACAGTGGGGTGAGTTTTGAGAATAGTCTGGGATAAGCAGTTAGTGCAGTCATTCTTACATGCTGTGCTGTTGTGGCAGAGTTAGGCAGAGAATTTGTGTGTCATTCTATGGGCTGTGTTAGTGTTTGTACATGAATGGGTGTTATGTCTGTTCTTTTAGATCCTTTGACAAAATTATCTGTGTATGTCTACCTGAAAGGTGATTAAAAAAGATGTTACTGCCAGACATCATGTAAGTGACAAATTAGACTGGGCCACTACTACCGTTTTTGTTACTTTCTGTAACTTTCTAACTATTATGCAGACAGGAGACAACTTGGACCAACTAGAAAGTGAAGTTAATATAGGAATTGTTGCTTTACAAACCTGTTGGAAGCCAATGAGCTCCTCTTTCTAGTGCTAAGCACTTCTAAAACCATCTCTATTTGACAATTTTGGCTCAAGTATCAGGTGGGTGAATGTGACACAACACATAAGGAGAAATACATAGGATAAGCTTTAGCTCCTTACTAAACCTTTGTTGAAAAAATGTTTATGAGCAGCCTTACAAAAAAACCCACTAGAGAATTAGAGATGAATCAAAAAAAAGTAATGAAGGAAGATGTGGCAGCCTAGGTAATGTGTTTATATCCTTACCATATTACAGGCCCAAAGCTGCAAACACACTGCTTTTTGTAGAGAAACAGATACTGCTACTGGAAAACATCTCAGCTTGACTTCTATGGCCAGATGGTCAAACCTGTGCCCTCTGTATATTGTAACGCATGCAGATAATTCTGCTAAGTGTAGAAAAACAGGAATATGATTCAGTGATTGTCAGCAGTTAGACAGGGTTACAGCAAACTCTTGCATGCACAGCCAAGGAACATAAGTTGTTGGTGATTGTTTATGCCGCATGTGTGGCCTAATTGTGAGATCTAAGCTTTGGCCCAGCAATGGTCCTGACTTTCAGCAGCTCTTTCAGTTCAAAATGGGCAGGTACTTGTCTCGGGAGGGAGGTGACAGATACTGGACCACTAGTATCATATCCTCCCAGTTGCTACTGGTAATAGATTTCATTGTTTCTCTTTTGTTCTGCTCCAGTGCACAGTCAAAGAGGCTGAAACCATCCACAAATTAAACTAACCTGCTCGAATTTGAAATGGAAACAGGAACAATTTATGATAGCATGTAGGGGTAGGAACAAAAAGCCCTGCCTCTTAAAACCTGTTCATTGGGTAGAAACTTGAATTTTTGTGGAGTTCATCAGGCTGGCATTTGTCTTGGCAAACTGTTGTGAAGGCATCAGTGTGTTTAGCATACTTTCCAAGGTGGTCTGTGTGTTAAGGTACAAACATGGACCCAAATCCAGGCTAAGCAAGAGTGTGGACCTGTAAACTGTCTTGAGCTGGTATGGCAGCTGTTATGGGATGATATGATATAGCAAAAGAGAGCTCTTGGATAAAACTAGTCGACTAGTTAGTGGTAATTACACATCCAATTATATGCTTTGTAACACCGTGGCTTCAGCTGGATGGTCTGGTAGAAGCAAATTCTCAATAATTTATTTCTTCTTGAAGTTGCCATTGACTGAAATGAGTTGAAACCAATTTTCCTTTCTCCCTCTGAACATTACCTGGTTGCTTGGCATTATAAAGCAGCTGTTATGTTTTTCATAGTTACTGCATTTCAGTCATAAACATGATAGGTGAAATGCACTTTGGATGAAAGATGCCACAGAGCACTGAGTGCTATTATGGGACCTGTTTCCAAAGTAGTTATTGGGAACACAATTGTACACTTCAGAGTCTCTTTTACCTACCTAATTACCTAGTGTTTCTGTCTACAACTGGGCTAATAAACTTTAAAAGCCATGCAAAGATTTTATAATGCTAGTGGTACAAGCAGAACATTTGCCTTTATTCTTGTTGCTCAAAAGCTTCACAATCTGTGCTATCCCAATTACCTGTTTTCAATGAACATCGTCCCATGAGAAATTTCAAATCCCCTACAATCTAACTGAATGTACGCAAAATGGAAAATGCACATGGAAAAAATCAGTTTGCCGAGGAGGACTTTTGCCCAGACTAATTCTTAGAGAATAATTTTAATTTACTCTGAAATACCTAGGGTGATTCCTTCAGGTAGCAACTGCCAATTTATGCTCAAAGTGAAACAGTTTCCACAGCTACCTGATTAGTAAAAGATACTTCTTTTCACTACAGCAGCATCCTTGTGTCATGGGTTAAACCCAGCCAGCAACCCAGAGCCACGTAGCTGCTCGCTCACTCCCCCTCTTCCTGCCCCCTGCTCCCGGAGGGATGGGGAGGAGAATGGAAAGAATGTAACTCCCACGGGTTGAGATAACAACAGTCCAGTAACTAAGGTATAACACAAACCACTGCTGCTACCAACAATAATAATAATCATAAGGGAAGAGAATACAACTGCTCACCACCCACCGATTGATACCCAGCCTGACCGAGCAGTGATCTAGCCCTTCCAGGTAACTGCCCCCAGTTTATATAGCGGGTATGATGTGCTGTGGTATGGAATACCTCTTTGGTCAGTTTGGGTCAGGTGTCCTGTCTCTGCTTCCTCCCGGCTTCCCCTCCTCCCTGGCAGAGCATGAGACTGTAAAAGTCCTTGGTCAGAGTAAACATTACTGAGCAACAGCTAAAAACATTGGTGTTATCAGTGCTGTTCCCAGGCTGAAAGTCAAAAACACAGCATTGCAGCAAGTACTAAGAAGGAGAAAAATGACTGCTACTGCTGAACCCACGACAACCTTGATAATGTAGAATAGCTGTAAACTACTTTTACCTTTTTTATCCAGATTGTGACATATGGATGACATTGGTTGACTAGTTATTCAGAAAATATGATTCTATATCATAAATGTATGTACTTAGTGATTGATCTCTGGTTTGAGCAGTTCACATGTGGAAAAAGGTCACAAAGTGGTTTAATATAGAACACTGTGCAGATAACTTGTGCCAGATTTAGGTCCTTAGGGTAAACAATCTTCACATGGAATTATATTTTTAAGTAAGGAACTGTCTAAAGCTAGGAAACATTGCTAAGATGGTAAAGCATTCCCCAGAACTCTGTAGAAATGGTGACTAAATTCAGTTTTATTTTCATGGATTCTCTCCTACCAGTGTTTTTTTTGGACTAGTCTCCCATTAAGTTGTAATTTATTCCTCTTTAACTTCATTCCTGCTTACATCATTGAAATAAGTGGTAATTATCCCTGGATCTGGTGCTCTTGTCAGATTTATTCTCTTTTTGGCTTTAGTTTGACCTTTTTAGGTGGTGCAGTTTAGTCAGGATGGCCTTGATGCCTACAGTGCTCCCCTCCTGCAGCTTTTTCCAGTCCTTTAATACCTTGAGAACCAAGCTGAGGAACTTGTGCAAATTTGGTGAGGTTTCCATCATTCACTTACTTTTGTATTTACATAACTTGTTCATAAGAATGATACATCTAGAAAAGGTATGGGAAAGAGTGTTGATGGCTATGAACTATATCATTATGCTAGCGTATTGACATTGTAAAAGTATCTTTTTTTTATCCAAAAGCAGCAAGTTTTCTTTTGCTGAAGAGTGTCCAATACAGAATGATTTTCCAATTGAATTTTAAAAGCATCTTTCTCAAAAGTATGCTTACCTATTTTTGGAGGGTCCTGATGCCTCACATGTTCTGATTTCCTTTTTCTTCCCTTTCATAGCTGCTTGTAATGTTAACTATATTCTCATAAATAAAAAAAAAACCATCTCTCTTGCCTGAAGGAAGTTTATTGTGTGTTTGTAAAAGATTGGTTCAGGGAGTTGAATTCCAGTGGACTACACACACTTGCAAGAGCATTCATAAATTTTGCAATTGCAAGCATGGTTAAATCTTTTATTTATAAGTTAATGTACTCTTTATACTTTCAGAAAATAGTGAGCAGAATGTGCTTCTGGTGCATCTGTCTTAATTTCAGAATGTCTGCCAGTTTACAATTTTCAAACAAATAGTTTGCTGTAATCCCCATCATCAGTCTTCAGTGTGAACTCTTGGGTGCTAAATAAAAAAAACAGAAGCCCTGTTCTTTCTATAAATAGAAGGCAAACATGTTTTGATAGATTAATTTTAGAAGAACCTTAATTGTATGCAAAATACTGTGGAGAAAACATAAATTGTGGAGGTCTGTTTAATTACAGCTGGCAAACAGAAGGAGCTGGACAGATTGTGGCTTTTAATTCTCATCACTGCCTACGTGGGCTTAAGAATCTCAGTTCTCCCAAAACTGATTATAACACATCTGATGCAGCACTGCCATCTCAGGGATTTCTGAAAGATGTGAATTTGCAGTAAAATTGGAACAAAAGAGACTAAATTTGGACATAGGTCTGTATGCTGTCACTTTTTAACTCCGTCTGCTTGGCCTGTGTATACATATGTATATGCAAGCTAATTAACTTAGAAGGAGGCTTTCTGTGTTTGACAGCTTGCTTTTTTTTTTTTTTTTCCAGCTGCATCACATGATCTGATAAAAAGCATTATGTCTCCCAGTAAATCTTGCTTGACTTATATCCTTAGGCTATTGTAGCTACAACAATGTTAGCTAATTTGCCAGCTTTTGCACAAATATGACAGCAGGGTTGTGGACAAGTGTAAAATAAGATAGGCAAAATTTGATACATTAGCTGATCAACTGCATGTTTGTATATAGATTATTTTTAGTTTGGCTTCTGCAAAGAGTTGGCAGCAAGGACCGTGCAGGAATAGCTGGGGAAGCTGCACAGCAGAAGTGAAGTGATGAGTAGGAAGGCTACTTGTCTATTTCCTAGTAAATGACTGTGAAATTTTGCAATTTAATTTTGCATTCTGCACATGAAACAATCAAATTCTAAAAAGCTGTCTCTTCACAGCATTCTGCATTGAGTAGTTTTCAAATTATTAATTGATAGAATAGAAAATGTTTCTGCAATGCTTAATCTGAATAATAAATACACAGAATAAATTACTACTCATTCCTTGCTAAACACAGACTCAACTATTTCAGTTAAAAGCTACATTCTATTGCTCTTCAGTGAAGGCTGTATTATATGATGCTTTGACAATAAGAATTGCCAGCAGGAAATTCAAAAAGCATTAAACAACTCCATTTTTATATTACATACAATTAATTGTTTTACTAATAGTCTTTATATAGTGAAATAGCATAGAAATCCACCCAGGTATCAGGCATATTTTCTCTGAACACAAAGACAGAATGAAATGTAATTGCTTGCTTTCAATATAGCAATATTTATAATGTTAATCCATTACTGACTGAAGTGAAGGATACCAAAGCTTGTCTAAGAATTTTATATAACATGAATTTAAACATAGATAATGTTACAGTATGGAATCAGTAATACAATAACCAAACAGTTGATGGGCTTTGACAGGGATGTTTTTCAGATGCATAGAAATGCAATAATTTTGTGCCCTCTTTTTCAAGCCCTTTTTTTTTTTTTTAGTTTATGATTGGGGAAGGAGGTTGAATGATGTAGGAAACACAGCTCTGAAACAACTGAGCAATAGGAAAAAAAGTATCGTGACATTTTCTTGTTTGTTTTTTTTTTCCTCAGAGCTGAATGCCTAATTGCTTTTCTTTATTATGGCTTTGTTTTAGTGCTGCTGCACAGTTGATTACTGCAGCAATTTTTATGCTGTCCACCAGCATGACCTATCTTTTCTAATAGTGGAACTGAACCTTGCTCTGGGACCTAGGCATGGGCTCCACCATGACCTTCTGAATCTGAGTGCTTGTTCATGAACTGCCTCTACATATTCTGTTCAGCCTCATCTGCTACTTTATCTCCTTTGAGGCAGAGCTGTGGAGCCAAGTTGGACTGCCCTGTGGGTTCTTTTGGCAGACAGTTGGATCAAAGTATTTCCACATATGAATTTAGATTACTATATGAATGCTCTTCTGCTGCTGAGCCAGGAAGAATAATCACTTTCTTCATTGTTTTTTTAAAGTTTTGCCACAAATCTCCAATCTATTTCCACTTTCAGGGAATGCTGTAGACAATTCAGAGTAGAACATCCATCATAAGGTAGACCTTGATGATCTTCTACCTCTCAGATGTCCTTCAAACTTCTTAGAACAAAAATAAACACTGGAATATTCTGTCCTGAGTGCTTCAGACATGATTGGTCACCAACTGCCTCAAATGGGTATTTTGTCATTTAGTTTCTTCAGGTCAGGAGGATAAAAAATGGATGCTGTCAGTTGAAAGCACTATAAATAGCTTAACAGCCATATCCTTAGCAGTACCTTTTACTCTTCATTTTGCCTTGATTCCAAAATTTACTTTATAATCTGTTGACAACTTCTTCAGATTTGCAGTCTCAGAAGATGAAGGTGCCTTCGTGTACCAGAATAGCTCCCACAAATCTGTCTGAAAAAGTATTTTAGAAATGCATCACCACAAATCATTAAATATTTGTACTGGGGGGAGGGGGAGGCATTCATAACCACCCACTAAGAGAATGATACTTCTTTTCAGTGTCTGTCCTGCAAAAGTTGAGTATATTGATGCTGTTAAGTGATCTTTGGTTTCTATTCTTTTGCCTGTGATATATGCAAATATATCACATTCTTTCAGAAGGTGAATACATAATAATGTGTTAAAAATAGTAAATATCAGAACATGATATTTTCTCAGACTCTCACATGGCATTTAATAACCACAATATACTGCACATAAGTGCATCATATGTCTGTCTGTTTATAACCAGGGATCTTTAAATATTTTATGAACATAAATTGTGAATAAAATGCAATAACGCATATATGGGAAGAAGTTTTATTAATTAATCTTTCTCAGAGCTTGAAAGTCCTTTTATTTTTTCACAAACATATGGAGATATTAGGAGCAATTTCTAGTGACTGAGATATTGGGGACAGGTGAGCAGTCAACAGAGAGTTTGTGGGTCAGGGTTAAAGGGAGAACAGCAATGGGAGACATTACTGTGGGGATCTGTTACAGACTGCCTGATCAAGGGGAATCTGTGGATGAAGCACTTTATAGACAGACAGGAACAGCCTCACGCTCTCAGGTCCTTGTCCTCATGGGGTACCTCAACCTCTTCAATATCTGTTGGAGGGACAGTACAGCCCGGCACAAGCAATACAGGCGGTTCCTCGATTGTGTGGAAGACAACTTTCTTCTGCAAGTAATAGAGGAGCCAACAAGGAGAGGTGACATGCTTGACCTCGTGCTCACCAACAGGGAAGGGCTCGTTGGAAATGTGATGCTCCAGGGCAGCCTTGGATGCAGCGATCATGAGATGGTTGAGTTTGAGATCCTCAGGACAGTGAGAAGAGCATGCAGCAAGCTCACTGCCCTGGACTTCAAAAGAGCAGACTTTGGCCTCTTCAGGAACCTGCTTAGTAAGGTTCCATGGGATACAGCCCTAGAGGGCAGGGGAGCCCAAGGCTGTTGGATAATATTCAAGGATCACCTACTACGAGCTCAGGAGTGTTGCATCCCAACTAGAAGGAAGTGCAGCAGGAGGGCCAGGAGACCTCCTTGGATGGATAAGGAACTGCTGAGGAAAAAAGAGGCTTATAAAAGGTGGAAGCAAGGACAGGTGGCCTGGGAAGAATACAGGGACGTTGTCCGGGAAGCTAGGGACCAGGTTAGGAAAGCTAAGGCCCAGTTAGAATTAAACTTGGCTAGGGATGTTAAGGATAACAGAAAGGGATTTTATAGGCACATTGCAAATAGAAGACAGATAATGGGCAATGTGGGCCCTCTCTGGAAGCTCTCGGGAGAACTGGCTACACAGGATTTGGAGAAGGCTGAGGTTCGGAATGACTTCCTTGCCTCAGTCTTCACTGGCAAAGGCTCTGTCCACACCATCCAAGTCTTGGAAGGCAGATGCAGAGACTGTGAGAATGAAGACCTTGGGCCCACTGCAGGAGAGGAACTGGTTCGAGACCATCTTAAGAACCTAAACATGCACAAGTCCATGGGACGTGATGAAAACCATTCACGGGTCCTGAAGGAGCTGGCTAATGAAGTTGCTAAGCCACTGTCCATCATATTTGAAAAATCATGGCAGTCAGGTGAAGTTCCCAACAAATGGAAAAAGGGAAATATAACCCCCATTTTCAAGAAGGGGAAAATGGATGACCCGGGGAATTACAAACCAGTCAGTCTCACCTCTGTGCCTGGCAAAATCTTGGAGCAGATTCTCCTGGAAGGCATGCTAAGGCACATGAAAATCAAGAAGGTGCTTGGTGACAGCCAGCATGGCTTCACTAAGGGGAAATCCTGCCTGACCAATTTGGTGGCCTTCTATGGTAGGGCTACAGAACTGATGGACAGGGATAGAGCAGTTGATGTCATCTACCTGGACTTGTGTAAAGCGTTCGACACTGTCCCACACGACATCCTGGTCTCTAAATTGGAGAGACATCAATTTGACAGATGGACCACCTGGTGGATGAAGAACTGGCTGGATGGTTGCACGCAAAGATTTGTGGTCAATGGCTCAATATCCATCTGGAGACCAGTAATGAGTGGTGTCCCTCAGGGATTGGTGTTGGGACTGGTCTTGTTCAACATCGTTGTCGGTGACATGGACAGTGGGATTGAGTGTGCCCTCAGCAAGTTTGCTGATGACACCAAGCTGTGTGGTTTGGTTGATACCCTGGAGGGAAGGAATGCCATCCAGAGGACCTTGACACACTTGTGAGGTGGGCTGATGCCAACCTCATGAGGTTTAACCATGCCAAGTGCAAGGTCCTACACCTGGGTCGGAGCAATCCCAGGCACAGATACAGGTTGGGCAGAGAAGAGATTCAGAGAAGGCCAGCGGAGAAGGACTTGGGAGTGTTGGTTGATGAGAAAATGAACATGAGCCGGCTTCAGTGTGTGCTTGCAGCCCAGAAAGCCAACTGTATCCTGGGCTGCATCAAAAGGAGCGTGACCAGCAGGTTGAAGGAGGTGATCCTGCCCCTCTACTCTGCTCTTGTGAGACCTCACCTGGAGTATTGTGTGCAGTTCTGGTGTCCTCAACATAAAAAGGACATGGAACTGTTGGAACAAGTCCAGAGGAGGGCCACGAGGATGATCAGGGGACTGGAGCACCTCCCGTATGAAGACAGGCTGAGAAAGTTGGGGCTGTTCAACCTGGAGAAGAGACGGCTGTGTGGAGACCTCATAGCAGCCTTGCAGTATCTGAAGGGGGCCTACAAGGATGCTGGGGAGGGACTCTTCATTAGGAACTGTAGCGACAGGACAAGGGGTAACGGGTTAAAACTTAAACAGAGGAAGTTTTAGATTGGATATAAGGAAGTTCTTTACTGTAAGGGTGGTGAGGCACTGGAATGGGTTGCCCATGGAAGTTGTGAACGTTCCATTCCTGGCAGTGTTCAAGGCCAGTTTGGTCAGGGCCTTGGGTGAGATGGTTTAGTGTGAGGTGTCCCTGCCCATGGCAGGGGTGTTGGAACTAGATGATCTTAAGGTCCTTTCCAACTCTAACTATTCTATGATTCTATGAAATCACCTTGGTTTTTTAACTTGAATGTTGGTGCCCAAGACTTGACTCTCAAATCCCATTTTAAAAACGAGAATATAAAACCTGAATTCCTAATTTAACGCATTTTGTCTAAGATTCAGAGTTAAAGTAATAAAATAAAATTTTATAATTATATATTCTTGGATTTCTAGTAGTATACTTCTTGGCAGAAAGAGCATTTACGAAGCCTTCTTGAAGTGCTTCAGAATTACAGGAATTAGAGCTGCAGTTCATGACAGGAACTGCTTTTGAGAGATTGAAAGTGTTCTGGAAGCTGTATTGAACAAGACTTTCTCATTGTAAGCTGTACATTTTTGGACACTTGCAATGCACAGTCTCAGCACTGTTCTCTCCAGAGAACGGAGAGAACTGGAATATGGCAGATGAATTTTCTGTGTGATTTTTATTCCTAAGCTGATAACTTACCTTTGGCATACATTGAATAGAAATGTCCCTTTTTATTTGAAACTATAAAATCGGATGACTCACAGGTGTACCTTCTTGATCAGGCATGTGCATGCAATAACAGCTGGTTGCTTGGAAATGGTCTCAGTGAGCATGCAGGGTCATCCAAATCATCCTTTGCCAAAGTGCTAGGGCCTCATATAATGGTGCAGAGGGTTTTTTACTCACTTATTCTGACCACTAGGTATTTTTTCTCTATACAAAGATAATAGACCTGGCATGGCTTTCTGGAGAAAAAGAGATCAGGATGGTAGAGATAGAAAATCCTTGAGCAAAGGCTAAAATCAGTGAAGTTTGAAGAATATATTTTATTTGTTTGCTTCATATTTGAAGAATATGGTTTCTTTGTTTGATTTAGTATTTAATACAGGCACTAAAAAGGCAGTCTGTACAAAATTGAGTATGTGAATATTTTGCCAAGTGAAGCTGGGAGTTGCACTAATTTACACATGAAACCATGAAAGAGTTGCATCAAGCACAGAAAGACATTTGGTTGAAAATCATCTAAAATGGATACTGTGTGCTAGAACAAAAGACACAGCAGCAGCAGTGTGGCTGCATGTGCATTATCTACAACAATCCTAGCGCCTTTATGATCTGTATACTCTATTAGAGGAGTGAGTGATTACTTCTGTGTCTGACCAGATGTGTTATTTGAAGGTCATTAATCAAATTTCCCAAGGCAAAAGAAACATTAAGCAATTAATTGAGATATAATACAAGTCTTGTAAGATGGTTCTGACTACACTCATTAATCAAACCAAGTTGGAAAAATTTATTCAAGAGCTCTGAAACACTTTCTGGCATATTTCAGAGAAAGGAGCTGTGAATACTGCAGAGGAGATCTGAACTATTTGTGAGACCCATTTTGCACTCGTACCCACCACTGATATGATGGGTTGTGTGTTACAAAGTCATGGTAAAATCAAGATTTTCTTTTGTACTAACAGAGGCCTTTGTAATAAGCTGCAGTTGAGTGAGACAAGGAAACGTGTTTTTCTCTACTAAAATAGAAGAAAAATTATTTGAATTTTGAAGATGAAGTCAGGCTGCTGTTTTAATTATTCATTTGGGGGGAACATGGAAAGAATATACATGTAAGAAGAGCTATATCAATGATTATGCTCATATTTTTAATGTTTAACATAACAGCATCTAGGATCCATAGGTTGAAGGCACATTCTTGTTGACACCATAATTTTCTGATGAAGGAAATGCCTCCTGTGTCACTAGCAGATTTTAAAACTGCAGAAGACTCTGAAATGGTAAAAATGGACAATAGTAGAGCAGTATCTATCTAAGGAAATTACTGTCTTGAAGGACTAGTCTTTCTTGGATTCCTCTGTTCCATGGCAATAAGGAAAGAGGCTTTGTATGAAGAGAATCTGTTCCCAACTTGCCATTTTATAATGATGTTAATTTCAAGAGAAGGGAGGCATGTAGCCACTGCTGCATCTTCTTGGCAATCTTGCAAGGGGGAAAAGTGTTCATTGCTGATAGCCTGTGGGAACTTTCCCTTATGTACTGAAAGTGGCTCATGGCAATAGGTACTTGAAAATTTCAGCCTCAATGATTCACGAGGACACTTCGTACTGTCTCGTGATGGGCAGAGGTAAACTTTTTGAAGGCCTAAGTAATAGGTTCTTCAGGGTGATATGAGCATGATAGCAACCTTCATCTGGTGCTGAAGGTAACAAGGACAGTTCTGTTTGTTAGTTATTTTCTATTTGAAAGCTTTCCAAACTGTCTCTAATTAGAACTCCTGTTCCTCAGTATGTTGTCTGAAGAGCCTGAACAAATAAGTTTATGAGAAGCATCCTATGGTCCGTCATGCAGGAAATAAAATAATTTGAAATAGAAGATCAGATTTTTTCATGACTGTATTTAAAAGAAGTAGCTATTTGATATGATTATAGTTATTTATAGCTCATCTTTTTTTTTTTTCCTGAGGTCTTTCAGGAAAAAACATAAATATTGATTTTTCTTCAGAAAAGAACAAGAAAGTGCAAAAAAACCCACCCCAAACATATACATGTGCACAAATATCTGTGATGAAAAAGGTAATATAGGTTATTGAAAAACTTTTCAAAATTTGCACTGATTTTTGAGTACACATTAAGGTGGCATAACGACATTTCTAGGGCTTATCTGTGTAGCACATGATTAAAAGATTAAGAAAAATATTAAATTAAATTTGGCAACTTTTTTATGAATCACTTAGTGCCAACAAGTTTGTAGAAACTACATTGCCATTTGATCAAAACACGAAATTATTAACTTTTTCAAGTTTAGGGTTGTGAATATTCTAAGTTTTTCTTAAGGGTGTTTCTTCCACACTGGATCTTTTAGGTACTTCTAGATGTGGACTTCTAGAGACTGGAATAACTTGAAAGCAACAGTGTGTCACTTGGGTCCCAGTGGCAATATAACTGTTGGAAGATAATTTTTTTTTTTTTTTTAAATCTTTTTCATCTCAGGAGGGATGCCTGGATAGGATTACGCTAAAAGGAGATTTTAGAGTAATTTGCTAAACTAGCTTAATTGTTAACAGTACGCTTTCCTGGAAAAAAAAGTTAATCCTGTCTGTCCAATTCATTTCTGTGCAGGTGACTTTATTTAGAAGTTAAAAAATAAGCAAACGAACAGATTGTTTTGTGTCCATTCATGTTGTTTTGTTTACACAGAGCAATACATGAAATTCCTGAGATCCTATTTTGATCTCAGGCACTAAGGGGCAGACAAGGGAGCTGATTCAACAGTTATCAAGCACTTGTATATATACTGCACCCATATTAAGGCTTAGTACCAATATTCTCTCTTGAAAGTTCACTGGAACAGTGACATCACTGTGCTTTTCTAGAAAGTCCATGTCTAAGGAGTGCTCTGGCAGTATAAATGGAGTTACAAAGCAGGTGTGAATTCTTGTACCTAACTGCAGCGCAACAGCAAAGTACAGAGAAATTATAAAAACAAAGGAAAATTATAAAGAGAGGAAAATACACTGAAGTACCAAGATGAAATTAGAGGTACAAATATTTGTCAAGAATTTCACATTCTATCTGTAAAAAGCTAGTGTAACCAGGAAAACATAAAATAGCAATGTTTCTTGAGCATATTCCATCACTATTTTTCCTTCCAGGTTACTGTAGTCTAGTGTGACTTTTTTTTCCCATATCTTCTTTCCAGAATCTTTTTAAAAGCTGAGCAAACCATGTCTCATGGTTGCTCTGTTACTATTATGGAATAACTTGCTGAAGTAGAGTGATGTTCAAAATGAAACAAATTGTCTGGGTTGTTTCTTTTATGGGTTGTTTTGAGGGTTTTTTTTGCAGTACAATGTAAATCCTATCATAAATAAAAATTATTTGAAGACAGTTTTGTATGTGTCTAATACTTTTGACACTAACATTCATGAATGAACTCAAACTGTTACCTGGCTGTAGCAGGATTGTTAGAGATTGCTAAGATACAACTAAAAAACTCCAAACACTTTTTTTTTATGCAGAAGGAACTAATTCTAGCCTTACTGTCTTTAATATTTAATGGCTTTAGGTTTTCTAGTCTCAAGCAAGTTTTTCTCACATAAATCATATAAGCGTGTTGACAAATTCTCTATAAAACTGATTATTGATAAGACAGACAATTTTGTGCTCTTTGTTGTTATTAAATAATGTTGGGGTTTTTTATCTTCTAGGTCTGTAATATTACAAACTTTGAAACATACTACTGAGGAAAGATTATTGCATACCACCCAATATATGCAGGTCTGAAATGGGAGAAGACTGCATCAGGATATTGTTGGCAAGGTAATTTTTATCATAGTCTGCCATAGCTGTCTATACAGTTTACACCAATTAGTATTTAGAAGTTGATTTTTTAAAGGTCATGCATGTTGATTCCCTGTTATGAAGTGAAATCCTCAACGAAATTTATTGTATGGAGCTACAATGTTCATTATTTCGCAGTGAGGTATTTATTTTTTTCATTTTTAATTAATCGGTATGGCACTGGAATTCATTACTTCTACTTTGAATTGGAATACCTTTCAGGCTAAATGAGCAATATTTTCATATGCCTAAATAGTTTTATTTTTACCCTTCAAAATGTATACATTATTCTTTGATAAATTTAACAACCCTGTAAGTTTAACTGAAGCAAAACTTCAGTATATACAGTTATTTCTTTGAAGTCCATGGGGTAAAGGTATTGTTGAGGATATTTATCTTTCTGGGGAACTGGTGAGACTGAAGAGGAAGAGAAAGAAAAAAGGGAAAACCATATCTAGACTCACCAAAGTCTGCAGCAAAACTTCCATTCACATGATTGGGACCAAAGTTTCACAAAAGGTTCTAGTAACATTATTAATAACTGAATGCTATGCTTTTTTGTACTGTTTCTATGCTAAAACTTCTATACCGCCTTGATCCTGTGAGCTTCTGCTCTTATCTTTGATACCCTAATGATTTATGGAACACACTTTAATATGTCTTCATCAGTGACTATAGTGATAGGACAAAAGGTGATTGGTTCAAACTTTTGGATAAGGGAAGCTTGGACTGGATATAAGGAAGAAGTTCTTTACTGTGCGGGTGGTGAGGCACTGGAATAGGTTGCTCAAAAAAGCAGTAAATGCTCCATTCATGGCAGTGTTCAGGCCAGGTTGGACAGAGACTAGGGCGACATGGTATAGTGTGAGGCGTCCCTGCCCATCCAGGGGTGTTGGAACTAAATAATTGTAAGGTCTTTTCCAACCCTAACTATTCTATGATTTAATTTATGTACAATCAAGTTGAATTTATGTTGCTATAAGACTAGTAAGCTTGTCCCACATATTCTTGCAATATGAGATATTTATGTAATGTACATCACTAATACAAGAACATACATAAACCAAACACAAATTCTGATAGGTGACATGCCTATCCAGAAAAACATACTGACTGAATTTATAAAATTGGATCACATTTTAAAATATACTGTTCATTCTACTTTTGAATAGGGGTGGACTTAGACACATCTATAAGTGTTTTTTTAGCCAAGACCAAACAGAGCGTTAATTAAATTCTGTAGTTAATAGATGTTCTAATGCTATGACATAATTGTGGGTCTAGGTGCTTACATGATTACTTCTTAAGAAAAGCCTTGGTGGTAGAATGTGTCCAGGAACATACCTATCTATCTATCTATCTTGTGACTGTATGGAGAAAGATTGTTCAGGTATTCATCTACAAAAGTATATGATCAATTTACTAACTTAGTAAATATCTGCATTGTTACTTTTGTGGATATGTGAAGGAAATTAAGAGTTCAGAAAAGCCTAAAGAAATGTATAGTAGGATAGCAAATTAACTCTGGTGATGGAATTTTTCAGAATAAAAGCTTTTTGTGAATTTGATATTTAAAGATTGAGATAATCAAGCAAAAATTATTCTACTGCTATTTATTACTCCCTGTTCAGAAAACCTCTTCCACCAGTCTCCAGATATTTTTGTGTGTCTCTTTTCAGAGGCCTTACTTCAGTATAAGTGGAAATGAAATTTAGTTGTATGAAGTTGCTTTGCTTTTGTTTTCTGTGATGGCACAATTTACACAATTTATTATTTGTTTCTTGTTAATTTACATCCTTCTCAGCCTTGCTAAATTAATTTAGTGCAGTTACACAGAAATTGTTGTTTATGGGGTCTATTGCGCATGCAGACAAGCATGCTAGTTCAGAGTGCAGGATACTGAGACATGAACAGCCCAAAGACCACATTTCCTCTGAAGAGTCTTTCTTTCAGGCACAATCATATCAGTCAAACCACTGTCAGAGTGTAGATGTATCTAGCAAGCCAGCTAGCACAGCTTAATATCTTCCTTTGTCAACAGGTGTGAGCTTTTTACCCTACGCAGCGTATGCATGCTTTCCAGTGGGAGGAAATATGCTGCAAGAGACATTAACCAGTATAAAATCAAGGAATTAGATTTTGATTTTGTTACCTTAATTTAGACACTGGCTTTCTTATGATTTTGGCTTATCATTTTAATTTGTCCTCTCGTCAACTTTCACAAATCTCTCTCTGCATTATAGTCAGGTATCACAGCAGGAAACACACCAGGGCTTTGTCTGGGAAAGGGTGTGCATAACATTGGGGAGTCTCTTTTGATAACTAGTCTTGATGAGGTTGTAGATTATTTTAGAGTAATTGAGGTTTCACTTGGATTAATTTCTTCAGACATTTAGTCCTTTATCATGATAACTTCTGGTTGACTTTTTGTTTTTCTTAGCTTTTATGTGACTCAGAATGAAGCAGCTGAGATTCCATCAGCCTTTTCACCTTCGCAAGCAGAAGTCCCTTCTGTTCCCTGCTGCTCTGCTTAAGCAAAACACCGTGACTCTGCCTTGTAAGGGAACACTTTAGTGTTTACAAGAAACTTCCTGAGATGAGGGAACTTTGAAGTCACTCTTGATATTCTGTCACTGGAGAAAAAGGAAGCAGTGACAACCTATGATTTATAACAAAACAAGAAATAACCTCTGAATAATTGTTCTCATTAGATAGAGGTTTGTTGTCATGGTAATATTATCATCCCTGTTGATGCAGAAAACTGAACAGGGTCATAAAACAGCAATTACGAGACATGTCAAAATGAAAGAATTGGGTAGGAAATAGTCTTTCAGGATGTGATTGTTGGCAGCTTTCCCAGGAAACTTCTAACCCAGAGATGCCTGATTCATCTAATTCCCTGATGCAGTCCATGTAGCACAACAATTGGCTGCTTCCTGAATGAGCATCTTGATATCAAGACCATTCACAAATCCTGAAGGCACCATACAGGCCCTTAGGGCTCTGATTATGATGCTGAAATCTTTAAAAATGTTCAGAAGTTTGTGAATAATGTGATCATAGTGTGTAGTATATGCAGCACGCAGTATATGAAGAAAGGTGGTTTCAGAAGGGAAGATTTTGAAGTTGGTGCTTTTGAAAAGCTCAGCAAAACAGTGAAAAGCAAAAGTGGCTTTTAAAAAGAGATGCAAGATTAGGGCTGCTGTTAGTACGGAAAAACTCTTTGTGGTGCAAGATGAACTTTGTTAGATATTTTTTTTTCTTAAACCTCATTTAACCAGCAAAGAGAAAGCTTAATTAAAACAAACAGCAAGATTTAACTGAGGAAAGTAAAATTTAACTGCAAGATGAATAACGTCAGTAGGTTGCTTGGGTATTTATGAAGGCAAAATTGAGAAACTGTTGTATATTATAGGTTGCAGGTAGATCACCAGCTGTTATGCTGAAGTGCTGCACATTAGGCATCTCAGTTTCTGTGCTGATACTGTGCAGACACTTTCCTTCACATAGAAAATAAAAATAATCCAGTGACTGGAATTCTGGACAAGGACTTGAGAATGCTGCCACTGACCTTTTGTGGGAATTAGACAATTCTAGGAGACTGCTGATCAGCTGCATATACAGAAATAATATTTTAATACTTCACATTGTCTTTCAGTCATGGGTAATTTGATGCTTTTAGCTGGCTACTGTTTCTTTATTTTGTTCAAAAGTACTGTAATAGAACTGTTAGGACTAGCATGTGAGGAAGTGGAGTAAAAGAACTGCTGTGATGTCATTCTCCCTTGTCTGAGCCTTAATCCTGAGGTAGAATACTTAAAAGGAAATGATTATACCACTTGAGCCCAAAACTAGCTGGACTAGCTGGCTCCCTTGCAACTGCTATTTCATGTCAGCAAATATATTCAGATTCCACAATGCTTAAGTATGTATAGAATACCTGGTCATGGTCCAGATATTTTTCTACAAAGAACTAACATTCAGGGTATATCAATTCTGGTAAATTAAATAGTACCAGGGAACATTGGCATGGATCAGAGCTTCACTGTCCTTAAAAAAGTGTCCTGCTTTATTTTGGCCTGAGGCTGCTTCCACTTTCACAAACAAGAAATGGGCATGATTCAGGTGTAAGCATGATTCAGGTGTAAGCATTGGTCAGGGAGCCTTCCTGCTATACAGTTACACTGAAGCCTGTTTTGGTGGGGAAGAAAGTGTAATAATGCGGACATGAGCCATTCTGTGCCGGCTGGTCTGGGGTCAACCAACAGGTTTGTGCATATTTATTTACTAGCCTAGCCAAGAACTACTTCTAGAAAAAAAGAGGTTTGTGTGTTCTGTTTTACTGGGATTTTTGTAAAATTAATTGCAATGGAATTCAGTTTCAAATTTTTATTTCAAAATGAAAAGTCAAGGCCCTTCGTTTAAAAATGCGAAAATGAAATGTTTCAACATTAATGCACAACAGCTACTTCTTCTTTGCTGAAATAACTCAAAAATTCATTTGTGTACAAACAAAAACTCCTCGTCTTCGAAATGGTTTGAAAAAAAGTTTTTCCAGTTTTAGTGTTTAATGTTCTTTCAAAATGTTCTCCCACAGAAGTTGGACAGGATTCAAGGATTCACGAGTCCAGCGCCTAGCTGGAGGGCTCTATTTACAGCTGCGTGGCAATACATACGTATGGAAAATTGACCTAGACAAGCAGAGATATGCAGGCAATAAGTACCATGTCTGCCAGAACGAAACATATAATGTTTCTTTTCTGTTGGTTTAAATGGCAGCTAGTCAGGTAGTTAGATGCGTGTGAGCATTTTTCAATATTCTGAATGTGTAAGAATGTTGTAACCCCCTATTTTTTCTTTTTTTCTTTTTATAACTTTGACTTTATTATTTAGTGCAATAATAGATGTGAGGAAAACTCTGGATTTTCAAATAAAACAGATAAAATATTCCTTGCAATTTAAGGAATATGTTTTGCAATAAGATTTTTGAAAAAGAATTTACCCATTTTTCCTCTTTTTAATTAAACTATCTGTGAAAAAATATTTTCATTTGAGAAGGGCAAGCACTTTTAGTTAATGGATTTACATAATGAGTTTTATTACATTTATTTTGAAATTTTCCAACTTTTACAAACCGATGATACTTCTCTATTTCACCAGATATTATAATGAATAAAGTGTTAAAACTGAAATGCTCAAATCTTGTGTGCTAATATATATGTGCTCTTGAGATATCCACATATCCTTTAACTCTCTCTTTTACTGTTAACAAAAGTTACATATTATCCAGAACTCATAGTGAAGACATTTGAAATTATAAGTGCTAATTAGGATCTCTGCAAATTGGGTTATTTATGCATTTGCATATAGCTACAGTATGAAGAACTAGCTACACAAGATTTGGAGAAGGCTGAGGTTCTGAATGACTTCCTTGCCTCAGTCTTCACTGGCAAAGGCTCTGACCACACCATCCAAGTCTTGGAAGGCAGATGCAGAGACTGTGAGAATGAAGACCTTGGGCCCACTGTAAGAGAGGATCTGGTTCGAGACCATCTTAAGAACCTGAACATGCACAAGTCCATGGGACGTGATGAAATCCATTCACGGGTCCTGAAGGAGCTGGCTAATGAAGTTGCTAAGCCACTGTCCATCATATTTGAAAAATCATGGCAGTCAGGTGAAGTTCCCAACAAATGGAAAAAGGGAAATATAACCCCCATTTTCAAGAAGGGGAAAATGGATGACCCAGGGAATTACAGACCAGTCAGTCTCACCTCTGTGCCTGGCAAAATCTTGGAGCAGATTCTCCTGGAAGGCATGCTAAGGCACATGAAAATCAAGAAGGTGCTTGGTGACAGCCAGCATGGCTTCACTAAGGGGAAATCCTGCCTGACCAATTTGGTGGCCTTCTATGGTAGGGCTACAGAACTGATGGACAGGGGTAGAGCAGTTGATGTCATCTACCTGAACTTATGTAAAGCGTTCAACACTGTCCCACATGACATCCTGGTCTCTAAATTGGAGAGACATCAATTTGATGGATGGGCCACTTGGTGGATGAAGAACTGGCTGGATGGTTGCACGCAAAGATTTGTGGTCAATGGCTCAATATCCATCTGGAGACCAGTAACGAGTGGTGTCCCTCAGGGATTGGTGTTGGGACCGGTCTTGTTCAACATCTTTGTTGATGACATGGACAGTGGGGTTGAGTGTGCCCTCAGCAAGTTTGCTGATGACACCAAGCTGTGTGGTTTGGTTGATACCCTGGAGGGAAGGAATGCCATCCAGAGGACCTTGACACACTTGTGAGGTGGGCTGATGCCAACCTCATGAGGTTTAACCATGCCAAGTGCAAGGTCCTACACCTGGATCGAAGCAATCCCAGGCACAGATACAGGTTGGGCAGAGAAGAGATTCAGAGCAGCCCTGCGGAGAAGGACCTGTAGGTGTTGGTTGATGAGAAAATGAACATGAGCCGGCTTCAGTGTGTGCTTGCAGCCCAGAACGCCAACCGTATCCTGGGCTGCATCAAAAGGAGCGTGACCAGCAGGTCGAAGGAGGTGATCCTGCCCCTCTACTCTGCTCTTGTGAGACCTCTCTTGGAGTATTGTGTGCAGTTCTGGTGTCCTCAACATAAAAAGGACATGGAACTGTTGGAACAAGTCCAGAGGAGGGCCACGAGGATGATCAGGGGACTGGAGCACCTCCCATATGAAGACAGGCTGAGGAAGTTGGGGCTATTCAGCCTGGAGAAGAGACGGCTGTGTGGAGACCTCATAGCAGCCTTGCAGTATCTGAAGGGGGCCTACAAGGATGCTGGGGAGGGATTCTTCGTTAGGGACTGTAGTGACAGGACAAGGGGTAACAGGTTAAAACTTAAACAGGGTAAGTTTAGATTGGATATAAGGAAGAAATTCTTTACTGTAAGGGTGGTGAGGCACTGGAATGGGTTGCCCAGGGAAGTTGTGAATACTCCATTCCTGGCGGTGTTCAAGGCCAGTTTGGGCAGGGCCTTGGGTGAGATGGTTTAGTGTGAGGTGTCCCTGCCGATGGCAGGGGTGTTGGAACTAGATGATCTTAAGGTCCTTTCCAACCCTAACGATTCTATGATTCTATGATTCTATGTGTGTGCCTATAACTAGACGTATATGGAAGAAACAATACTTTCTGTTTGTAACTTGCTGTGTAGAGTGATTTAAAAAAAAATAAAAATTTTCCATGATTTTCTGTAACACTGATCCTTAGTAAAATGACAAAATCAGAAAGATATTACCGGTCCTATGAAATAGTAGACGCATTGCATGGAACCAGCAGAATCTGTACTAATGGAAAAAAAAAGTGAGAAAAATGTCAGAAATAGAGGTTGCATTTAGTTAACCCACTATCTGGGAGATGGATAATGAAAATAATGCTTAAGACACAGGGTTAGCCATTGGAACTGTACTTGTTGTTAACTGATGATGATTAAGCCATGACTTGAAATACAGCATTAGCATGTATATATATACACACAGGTATGTGTGCAGACGTCCAGGTTCTGAAATGTTACCCTGCTTTTGTGAAGTCAGAATAAAAAGTCTGTCTTTGCCCAAAAAAATGCTCCTTTCTGTCAGGCAAGAGTTGACAGAAAGATACAGATGGGTAAGGTAAGGTGAAGATCTACTACTTTCTATTTTTATAATGAAGAACAGTTCTTAGAGTTTTAGGATTTTTAGTGAGCCAGATCCTAGAGCGTGGCAGAACCTCCATCTCCAGGAAGTGGAGCAGAGTCCTAGATATAGCTCAATCTGGAAAGCATGTGGATGACACTGGGCTAGGGAATGTTTTATGAGGTTTCCATATATAAATAAAAGATGAATGCCATTAGCACTCACCACAGGATATTTCCTTCTATGTGACCCAAATTTATTTTTTTTATGGTTTTCAGCAGGAGATGTGTCATCAAATGCCTTTTGAATATCAAACAGTTTAAATGAGTTGCCATAATCAACTCCATAACCTTTTATAACCATCTTTGTGGAGGAAACTTTTCCCTTTGAAATCCATATCGGCTATTCTCTTTCAGGTTATTACTTAAATATGCTTTGCAACTCTCTTCTAATTAGTGAGTCCATCTTTTTTGTAAGCTCCAGACGAACAGTGCTACTCGGGTTTCTCCAGGTCAGGATTGCATGCACTCTAAAAACACTGAGGCCTCATATTTGTACTTGTGCACTCTTTATTTGTGTTCGTGATTTTTTCCATGATGACAGGCACAACCTCTGAATTCCCCCTAGTCTGAATATTGATCCTCAGAATAACTTAGAGCTTGAGGCTTTCATGAAGCTCTTGGGAGTTAGATCTGCTTGGTATTTCTGGTGGTCATACTAATCTTCTTCAAAACTCTAGAATAAGATCAGCAGAGTTTTGAACATTATTAAACTACTTATGTAAATTAATATTTTGCTACTGTTAATCATAAAATCACTGTCATCAATATTGCTTAGAATTTAGTCCACATTCAAGCCCAATGACTTCTCAGTGAAGTAGCAATTTGAATGAACACCGAGAGATAACGAGGGTATTTTGGTCAGGTGTTCTTAAGACTGCCTATTATGCAGTCAGTTAGTTTTAATAAAATTGTCCACTATCACCCTTCTAGAAGTTTCAAATGCCCCATTAATGGTATAATGCCTGGAGTAGACACGGCACCAGAAAGGACACTGGCTTGTAAAGACCCTGTCTTCTGATTCAATTGCAAGGCTAGTATCTTTGCTCATTCAGAATTTATCTTTTTCCTGCTCGAAACAATAAATATATTTTTCTGGTATTGCCACCTCAGAAGTCTGAAGTTATTATGAGGAAGAAATTTATACTAGGAAAAAGAAAAGAAAAAAACAGGTTTTATATTGCCAAATAATATACTGAAGGCAGAAATAGCAAGTGAAAGCTCAAGCTATCACAGAAAAAATAAAGCAAAATATGAATGCTCAGGATATGAAAATTTTGAGGTAATTTTTCCACTTGCAATAGGATTCTGTAGCAAAGTTTTGGTAGCGGGGGGGTACAGGAGTGGCTTCTGTGAGAAGCTGCTAGAAACTTCCCCTGTGGTCAATAGAGCAAATGCCAGCTGGCTCCAAGACAGGCCTGCCACCAGCCGAGGCTGAGCCCATAAGCAACAGTGGTAGGGCCTCCGTGATAGCATATTTAAGAAGAGGAAAAAGTTTATGTACAGGAGCAGACAGAGAGAAGAGTGAGAACATGTAAGAGAAACAACTCAGCAGGCACCAAAGTCTGTGAAGAAGGAGGAGGATGTGCTCCAGGCATTGGAGCGGACATTCCCCTGCAGCCCCTGCAGTTGAACAACGTACTCCTGCACCAACCACAATATAGAGTCAGAAAAGATGGCAACAAAAAAAAAGGGAAAATGTGTCATGGAAAAGATATGTGTCTCTCCTCAGTTTTCCACTGTATTCTTAAAATGTTTGCTGTAACATCAAAATTAAGGACTGAGATACTTGATTAAGTTACGGCGTGTCATCTGACCAATAGCAAGACAATGTATATGTTTTTAGCCCATAGCACTGAAGGAAATTTAAAGTAATCTATTTTACCTCCCAGTCCATTACTGCAGTTAACTGAGAATCTGCCATAAATCAGTCTCGCGTCCAAGCTCTAACCCAGCTTGGTGTCCTTAGTTAGCCATGAAGTGGTGTATGTGGTACTCTATACATTTCACAGGACTATAGCCCTTGCTTTTGAGAAGCTTCTGGGATAAAGCAGTCAAAAGCCCAGTGAGGTAAACAGGCAGGAGGCCCAAAGTCGTGATAGAAGAGTGGCTCCAAATGGTTTGGTAAGCACTGGTTAAAAAAGACCAAAGCTTGGTGCTGCTGTTCTAGACATTGCGGTAAAAGAAAGTTTGAATGAGAGTTTTGAAGGAAAATTATAGGATTTTTTTTGCATAAATTAAAAAATACACTAGTACACTGCTGTTTGAGAGAGAACAGCAGCCAATATTACACAGATAATATTTTATATGATACAGCCTAAGCTGTTGTGTGCATGTCACTGTATTCTTTAGCCCGATTATGTACAGGAAGAGTAGCTGGGTGCTGCTGTCCCTGTGTGTGGTTTATTGGAATACAATTACTCAGTTTTACAGAGGGAAAACAGAGTTTTACAACGTTCTTTCTCTAAGAAGCAATCTTCATAGAAACATTACACAGTAAAGTTATGAAGTGCAATGTAAATCTGTCATACTTTTACAGATTTCCACTAACTGTGGTGCTACAGCATTAGTTCATTCCTGTAAATAGTATTGTCCATTTAGTAATCTCAATAGTTATGATCTTCCAAAATCCCTCAGGCTATCTGAAAAACAAGTGGAAAATAATTCCTTCTGTAATGTTGAACAAAAGGGGCTTGAACAGGGGTAATTAAAAACCTCTGTATAAAGTAGAATCATCATCAAGTGCAGAAAGAGCATTTGTCACAAAAGAAAAATTTATATGTGCTGAAGTTTTCAGTATGAATCACTCATTGTGTCTTACCAGTACTGCAGTCCCTTATAGACTGATGAGTAAATAATGAAGTTTTATATAATTTGTTATTTGATTATCATGAATTCAATTGTATATCTCGGTCATCATAAAAATGTGTTTCTAAGTATCCACCGTGTCTTCATGTGTTCAAGAGAAGGCAAGAGAGTTTAAAGTTGACACTATTTAACCCAGATAAAAATTCCCAAGTATTTCAAAAGAGTAGAAACCAGATCAGGACATGTCTTGTGCTATATGTGGCATCAGAAGAGAAACAGGTTATTCAGATCATGACTTGCTGAGACAAACTAGGGGAGTGCATACTGCAGAAATTAGCAGTGAATAAAATGTGTAGGTTGCGAAGTTTTTTGGAGGTGTCCCTCCACAGCACTAGTTTGACCTGGAAGCACTTGCAGCTGACAGTGAATTTTTTTTTTTTTTTGATAGAGTAGCACAGTGATTGTATCTTGATTTTAAGAAAATAAAGCTCAATTTTACATTGAGACACGAATTCTCACTTGAGTGAGATTTTAGCTCAACTTTGGCGTGTCAAGTGTTAACAGTTCCACAATCAGTTGTGGTTGCATTCATGGAGTGCCATATTATTAATTTCATATGATTTTTCCATTTACCTGTAACATCTAGAGTTATGGTCCTGACCTAAAAAAGCTTGCAATTCTATTTTGTTTCATCAGAACAGTTGACAACTTTGAGAAAAAAATTATTCTGGGGAAGGAAAGCTCTTTTGTTTTTTTTTTTTACAAATACTTTGTGGAAATACTTTCAAGCTTTTACACTTCATACTATTATGGCTGAAGATGGAATTTTATGCAGGGGATTCCCAGTTTTCTTTTATCAGAGGAAAGCATTAAATATTTGTAAGCCTATGGCTTTTTAAAACAAGCTGCTGATTCAAAGCTAATTTCTGAACCTGCTCTAGGTTCAGATTCCCCATTAATTCTGATACAGAGATCGCTTTTTCATTTGATTCTGCTTGAATTAACTGTAAAGTGCTGGTGAGTGCTACTTTCAGCCTTGTTAGAGATCTCCGTAACTGTTTTTGTCTATTGTAGACCTCATAAAATAACTCAACAGGCCAACCAAAACCTGCTTTCAAAGTTCTTTCCCAAACCTACATTTTTTCTCAGGTCTTTATGAAATAATTGAACCCAGTTATATATAGAACTGCTGAGGGAGAAAACTTCTAATTTGCCAGGCTTACATGAGAAATATATGTGCATAATGTGTATAAATAATGATGACAATTCAGTGTTATGATACTGTGTGCTGGTTTTGGCTGGGGTAGAGTTAATTTTCCTTATAGTAGCCAAAAAGGCAGCAGCAAGAGAGATAGAGAGGACAGGAGAATATGATGGAAAAAAATGAGACAGGGCTAGAATCAAAAGCAGTGATGTATAAAAAGTTATGACAACTTTAATGGATTGTCAGAAAGATCTCCAAAGGCTCTAAAACAAATGAAACAAAAAAGCACAGCCACATAAATATAAATAGAAATGAAAATGGAGCAAAGTATTTCATCTGTTATTTC
This sequence comes from Pezoporus flaviventris, assembly GCF_033815535.1. Taxonomy (NCBI): domain Eukaryota; kingdom Metazoa; phylum Chordata; class Aves; order Psittaciformes; family Psittacidae; genus Pezoporus; species Pezoporus flaviventris. The sequence goes on along the minus strand of NW_026892584.1, from coordinate 2,269,931 downwards.
AGGATGTGAAATAAAACTACCCTACCTAAAAAAAAACTAAAAACAGGGCTTATGAAATGCTGCTTTAGTTTGTCACATCTGCAGCCTGTACTAGTTCTAAATACGTGCTGGTTTTGGCTGGGATTCTCTTCATAGTAGCTAATATGGGGCTGTGTTTTGGATTTGTGCTGGGAACAGTGCTGATAACTGAGGGGTATTTCAGTTCCTGATGAGCAGTGCTTACGCAGAGCCTAGGTCTTTTCTGCCTCTCACCACACCCCGCCAGTGAGCAGGATGGGGGTGCATGGGTGCGCAAGGAGTTGGGAGGGGCCATAGCCAGGACAGCTGACCCCAGCTGACCCAGGCTATATCCCAAACCATATGGTGTCATGCTTAGCATAAAAATCTGGGGAAGAAGAAGGAAGGGGGATGCTGGGAGTGATGGCATTTGTCTTCCCAAGCAACAGCTATGCATGCTGGAGCCCAGCTTTCTTGGAGATGGCTGAACACCTGCTGCCCCTGGAAACTGGTGAATGATTTGCTTGCATGCACGGCTTTTGCATTACCTGTTAAACTGCCTGTATCGCAACCCACGAGTTTTCTCACGTCTACCCTTCTGATTCTTTCCCCCATCCCACTCAGGGGAATGAGTGAGCGGCTGGGTGATGCTTAATTGCTAGGTGGGGTCAAAACACAACATACTGTAATGTCAAAGGAACTTAAAATAGTTTTAGATGAAAAAATACCTAGATTCCACTTTGATTTTGAACTGAGTGAATGTAATAGTGTCTATTTTACAGTGATAGAATTTGTGTCATCTTCGCAGTCATTAAATATTGTATTCCAGCTAGTAGGATTTTGATGCTTTTTCAGGACAGAACCAGTAACTTCTTTAGTGCCATGTAATAAGCAAAGACCCAGGAAGACTATAAGATGCAGTGCTGTGAACTCTTTTACAGTTTTCAATACTTCCTCTAAAAATACATAAAGAATTTCACAGCTCTGGGCATCTGTGTTCTTATGTACTTCCAGCATCCCACTAAGATTTCTAGTGCAAGTTAGAATCATGAGTCTGAATGGTGTAGCTGAAATGGCATTTGATATGTTTATTTTTAAGTGCGGTAATTTGGTTCACTTCTGCAAGTTTTTGCAAGTTTTCTTCTGCAAGTCTGCAAGTTTCCTTCCTTAATTTAATCCCTCACCCACATAAACCACACAATGTCTTTAGAGAATAATTTTTCTGTCAGCTTTTAAGAGAACTACTACAGAACAACATTAAACTGCAGTTCTCTTTTTATTTTAATAAATTGCAACAAATGAAGGTATACTTCCTTCCAGCTTCAGCTTTTTTCTTTTTCATCCAATTTCTACCAATTGCAAATTTATATTGTTATCTTTATGTCACTTAAGACTGAATTCATGTTAGTGCAATGTTGTAATCAACTGATTTTGTATTGTCTTAAAAACAGCTCAGCAAAGACTGAGCTTTTCTGATTTCCCTTCTTTTTTTGAAAAAAAAAGAGGTTCTTCTTTTAATTTTGCCTTCTGATTTGATCTCCCTGTACATTTAGCTTTGGAAAGATTCATTGCTAACATTGTGGCGCTCAACAGTGCCAGTGCACGCATGAGTGCCATTATCAGAAGTTCTGATGAATGCATGCAGTTTGACTATATCTAGATTTACATGACTCTGGATAGTGTGTTTCACTGGGACTGAGTTACAGGGAAGGAGAAAATGGCACTGTGGTTCCTGAGGTGCACGATCACAAAATAGCTGTCAAATATTCTTTTTGTTGGGTCTGAAGAGTCACTGATTCATTTTGTGATTGATAGACCTAGGAGTAATAATTTTGATGAGTTAAAATACATTAAGAATTCCTTTAGTGGGAAACATGAAGTTATTTACCATGATGATATGATCTAGCACATCTGGTAGGTGCAAAGAAGCTTTCTAACAACCTACAAGAAGCTTTTTTCTATCAGTTACCAATAGAGAATTTCTACCACCTGATGCATACTACTTAATTTGATCTGGAAGTTTAAATGTTTCAAATATCATACTTAAAACATAATGAGATAAATAAACTGCTATCATATATATAGCCTATAGCTTGAGATATATTACCAAAGCACTGTCTTATTTCATCTGGCATAAATATGACATTGACTTTGCTTTCTTGCACTATTTGTATTATCAGCTGCAGTTAATATACCTTCCATCACCACTAGATTTCTCCACATTTATTCACTTCTGTGATAAAAAAACATGAACTGCAGAAGAGCACAAAGAATTAGAAATAAAATTAATTAAAATTAATGTAAATTTAAAAGTTAGAAATCTTCTTAACTACTTTCATCCAGGAAGCATAAATAAATGTCTTCAGTTCTGTCCACCAATGAGTATGAAATCTAGTCAATAAATCCCTGTTCTAGCTGTTCTCAACACCGTCATAAGGGACTGGGGGGGGTTGAGTGTTAAATGTATATTATAAAACAAGACAGAAGAGCTTATGCAAGTCAAGTAACTGAAATGCTGTTGGCTATAAAAATCTTGGCACAGAAACTCCCAAGAATTTCAGAGTCAGAGGGGATGTGGCAACAGAGTCTGAACAAACATTTGAGCTGGAAATTCACACATTCAGGGTGGCTAGAAAATAAGTTGAAGGACGAGGAGTTATCATACCAGCTCGTCCTGGGTTCAGCAGTAGCAGTCATTTTTTCTCCTTAGTAGCTGGTGCAGTGCTGTGTTTTTGACTTTCAGCCTGGGAATAGCGCTGATAACACCGATGTTTTTAGTTGTTGCTAAGTCATGCTTTCTCTGACCAAGGACTTTCTGAGCCTCATGCTCTGCCAGGGAGGAGGAGAAGCTGGCAGGAAGCAGAGACAGGACACCTGACCCAAACTGACCAAAGAAGTATTCCATACCACAGCACGTCATGCCCAGGAGGTAACTGAGGGTTACCTGGAAGGGCAGGTTCACTGCTTGGTCTCGGTCCGGCTGGGTATTATCGGTCGGTGGGTGGCATTACATTCTCTTCCCTTGTTATTTCCCTTATGGGTAGCAGCAGTGGTTTGTGTTATACCTTAGTTACTGGACTATTCTTCTCTCAACCCGTGGGAGTTACATTCTTTCTATTGTCCTTCTCATCGCTCAGGGAGAGGGGGGGAGAAAGCTGGGTGGGAGTAGATTGTGTGGTTCTGATTTAAGGCCTGGGCTTAAACCATGACACAGCTGCATGAAAGTTGCAGATGGGCAACTTAATCTCTCAAATTTTTGATGACTACATCAGACCCCAGAGTACACACATATCCACATACCTTCTTTCTGTGCATTGTTTTTCAGCATGCAAAATATTTTCATATTTTTACTCACGTTGCCCAATGAGAAAAGGTGTTCTAAAAGAAAATAAACCCCCCCAAAGCAACCACACAGGTTTATACTCAAGAGTTTAATTAAACTCAATTTAATGGCAAAGATTGAAGTAATTGGGAAGAATGCGTTTAAGCTCAAACTTGCAATAAACAGAAAAAAATAAATTATTGGAGGCTGCATCTTACTTTTACTGAGAACAACAAAAAAAATATTAAAAAAAATAAAGGGTTCTGTGAAAAAACAGTGTGCGTGTGTCTGTGCGTGTTGGTCTCTGCTTGTGTATATCCTTTGAGACAACCTGCTCCTGGCACAAAAACATAGCTGCATTTGTGGCAGGGATGTGAGAAAGTATTTTCCATTTAAAAATTCAGCAGCAGAAAGTAATAGAACATTATATAATAAGATGATTTTTAGAACCTATTAGTGACTATTTGCTTTTTATACTGTCTGAGGTTTGTTTGCTGAAAATCTGTCAGAAATGTGAAGTCCATACTGATTTTCTTCTTTAGTGATCACAACTATTTTCCCCATTCTTTATATTACACATCATTGAGGGTGAGTAATTCACTTGTAAATATGTTCTTAGTAATGAGTTTTGTTGAAAATTGGGATATCACAGATTAATATTCTGCAATTTTGGATGATGATTTCAGTATTTTCAGAACCTTTAGTTTCTTGTCTTTCATGGCACAACTGTGTTATCTCTGTTCTGGTGAGATAAGGGGAAAACTAAAGAACATGGAGATTAAGAGCAAAAACTGAGAAACAGCCTTCTTCCTATGGGCTCTTTCCCTCAAAACCGCTTTTCCAGCTGACTTACCCAGCATTCACCTGCATAACTAATGGTGGGGCTTTGTGACACTCTGTGTGTCATTCTGTTTGTTTTCACATTATCACACAAGAAAAAGACCTATGTTGGCAAATTTTATGTCAATCACTGTAAACTTCACAGTGGCTAGGCGGGAGCCAATGCAAAACATGACCAGTGAGAAGGCTGGCATTGCTCACAAACTCTTACGGCCATCTGGGGTCTTCTGGGAAAATAAATGTAACAGAAGGTGTGCTGTTGCAAACACTTAAAAACTGATAAAGCTAGTTGCATGGGTGACCAGAGATAAGTGAATAGTGGTTTTGTCTCTGTATATGTTTGGCAGTGTTGCAGGTAATGGGGTAATTAGATTATGGTACTGTTCAGGTAAGCTGGGTTCTAGATGCCCTAGAAGAAACTGGTAGCAGATGCCTATTAGAAATGCTGCTCCTAAAACCAATGTGGAAAGCTGTTACTAAGGGAATGCAAGTCTTTTCCTTGAAAAGGCTGTGGGAGAAAAAAACTTAGGGACAGCTATGCTTCTGCAGTGTCTATCTAGGCAGAGCTAAGGGAAACTGAATTTCAAATTGAGTGCAGGAAATGCAAGGGCAGGAGGTCAGCATAGGTATTCAGGTGCAGAAAAGATAACAAATAGTGGCTTTTAGAAGACTTCTTGAGATCAGATGGAAGGTGACATCCTTGATTAGGGAGACATGACAGAAGGTCTCTTGGGAGTTTGATCCTGTACACCTTCAGAGAATATCGAGATATTTGTTCAACACATGCCTGAGAGGCCTGAGGCAGCTGTTGCTGTGATTGTACACTGCTCCTAGAGCTAGTCTGAACTGTGCTGGAGCTGCAGGAATAGCCAAAATGAGCCTATTTTATGCCATGTGACAGTTTGTGGATCTCGTTAAAGTAACACTGTTGGACAGCTGAAATAATACAGTGGATTCCAACAGTGTTTACAGTGAGATTATAAGGCCAACATAGATTTCCCCGCCTTGCCTGGAATACTTCTCATGGTAAATGGGAATTTATATTGATGAGATTTCAGACATAAGTGCCCAAATGGTTTTGATTTCAAATTTAAAGAATGTTTTCTGTAATTGCTGGAATTCTTATGAATTCTGACGTTGGAAACCATAAAGATGCTGGGTTATTCAGTTGCTATTGAACCTGTTGAAGTCAACAGTAACATTTTTAGGCTTGGTGTTTTGTTGCCCATATCTGAATGTGCTATAAAAATGTGTTGTAAAAGTGAAAGTTATATTAGAATTCCAAAACCTGTGCAAGTAATATTCCTCTGAATGCTTCATTTGCATTTGTTGCTGTCTTGTCTCTCTCTATACAGAACATGTTGCAGATTCCTTTAAAAATAAATTCCTTTTATGCCAGAAAGATCTTGGAGGGAAAAAGAAAAATCACATAACATGGTTGAGACTTAGTTGTACACAAAGATCTTTCAGAAGCTTTGCATTTTGGAAATCAGTATCTGGGACTTGAACTCCAAAAGCATTTGCAGCATTTAAAAATAAATCTAGTAAACAGCAGTGGATGCCAGAGATACCATGCAAAGCATGGGAAGGGATGTTTGCACAGAAACTGTGTGCCAGCACTGTTCATCTTTGTGTCTATCCAGGTTAGCTTCCTCTTTCTATCAGAGACTTTTGCATCACAAATAAATATCCATGCAGAAATTTTAAACATAGGGGCTGAATCTTGTGAGTTGCTAAATATTTTTGTGCTAGCTGAGCAAAACCCTTTGTAACATATGTGCTTAGCGTCAGCTGACTGTATAAAGTTCTGCTTGCAGTTTTTTTTATGTATTGGATCAGGACCACAAGTCAGCACCTTGCAGGATTGATCTTTGTGTTTGTCTAGAGCAATTCTTGAGCAACTCAAACAACAAAAACATTGACGACAGCCTCATTTTTGTTTTTGAACTTACAGATCAAAATTTATCTTTCAAGATCTGGTTACAAGGAAACATGGAGTAAAAAAAAAAGGAGAAATTAGTTAAACGGAAAGCTTGTTTTAAAGATAAGGTGATGTGTATCTGACCAAAAATTTAATGCAAATAATTAATTCTATATCTGTTGCATAAATAATAATGTATATCAGAAAGACCAAGCCTGAGGGTTCTGTAAGTGCTATGCTGTGTGTGTATCCCACAGTAGCAACCCATATCAACATTTTATTTTTATAGTAGACAAATGCCGAATCAACTTTACTACAGTTGCTGAATATGCTTGAGATAAAATCTATAGTTACTTATTTTCTTCAGTTTTTCACTCATGCAAAGCCATGATTTGTCACTTTCCATGTCTGAGGACGTCCACAGTTCTGATAGTATTCAGCACTGGAAAAAGCTAAGATCCCTTGAAGTCTTTCTTGCACACAGTTGTAACTGTTTTGTTCATTATAAAGAATGGTTCTTTAATTAAGAAACTTTAAATTCTAGGGGTACATTTTGGGTCTCTAACTCTTCAGCATTGTGGAATTGCTCAATAGTATTTTTCAGTCATTATAAGTATCTCCTGTTTTTTAAAAGAAACATTCATAGAGGAATAATTGAAAATACATCCTTATTTGTAAGTAACACTATAGTAGATGTTATGGTAGTCCTTTAAAATTCCTATCAGTGACATACACTTTGCTTTATTGCTCTGCTCCTTCATGTATCAGTTCCCTAAGCTTTCAAGATTCAGAGGGTAGAAATATGCACCAGCAGTGCTCAAGGGGCCCCTGCTAGTCTTTGATTATGATCTTTTCTGGGTCAGATTAATAATTCATATAACATTTCTCTATGAAAAAGGATATGTTGCCTGTCATCTCCTGTCATCTTTTTAAGGTTTCTTCCAACCCTCTAATAGGACTGAAGTCAGATTAAGTTCATTTGAGGACTAAATTTCAGAAAAAGGATAATTACTGGGTTGTATGAACAGGTACCAGGTAGAGAGCATGCTTACCCTGGACGTGTTTTCTCTGTCTTCAGCTATTAGACCATGGAGCAGCTTCTCCTGGAAATTATGGAAGATCCGTTACATGAGACACCTAAAATAAACTTGAAAACTCCTGATGGGGAAAAATATCAGTGAGGGAAATAATTTTGCTTTTTGCAAGAGCTGTAGATCCAAATAAGATACAAATAAGTTTTGTAGTATTTTTGAGGGAAGTGAGTCCTTTCTTATGAATCCTTTAGCTGTTTCCTTTAGGCCATTTCATAACTTTTAACATCTTGTTCGTGTTCTTTGGGATACAAAAGGTATTTGATGAGTATGTTACATGCTTTAGATATGAAAAATTAAGTTAAGAAAAAATTAATTACCTCAATTTTTAACTGGGTGAGGAAATCCATTTTCAGCAGACGGGTATTTCAGGAATATGGGTTTGAACTGAACAATTCAGAACAGAAGGTAGTGCCTAGGGATTTTGAATGGCTTCTTGTTATTCTGTGGGGTTTTTTGGAGGGGTTTAGATTTTTATTTTGTTTTGGATTTTTGTTTTGTTTTGGGTTGTTGTTTTTTTTGGTTGGTTGGTTTGTTTGGGGGTGGGGGGGTTGTGTGTGTGGTTCTCTTTTCCCTCAGTTGCACTCAGTTTGCCTTTAGTACTTGGGACACACTGTTGTTTGCTACCCCTTTGCCTGTTGCCTACTTTCAGAAGAAAAAAACAGGCAAAGTGTAGTTTGCCAGTGTCATTAGACTTCTTATTCTTTGAAACGAGGTTGAAAGAGAACTCTGGAAAGGCATGAGGAGAACTGTGTAGGTATCCATGGCTTAAGGCCTTCCTACAGAGCTGGGGAGCAGAGGAAGAGAAAGGGTTGTCCAGCCCAAGATATTGCAATGCTGGTTGAAGCCTTCATCATAAAATAGACTTTATGGCTGTGGGAAAGTTGTCTGGCTTATCTGTCCATTCATAAAAAGGCCTAATGTGAGGAGAAATCTGCTAATATGACATACTCTGTCCTAGAAAAATTAGGTTATCTATGTTCTTGTTCTCCTAGAATCGTGCTGTAAGAAAGGAGAAGGCACCTTCTTCAAAAATAGTCATGTATAATTCTAGAGAATATGGTAATTTAGCTGAATTTAAAATCTCAATATCCAACTCTAAAATGATCTGTAACACTTTAAATTGAATCAAATAACTGAAGTATGATTAATATTGCAGTTCCAGGGTAAGATCTGTTGTTTAAAGGACAAATGAATATATAGAAGAGTACTAAAGTTAGTATTTTCTGCACAGATGATTGATGATAACTGTGCTTTTTCTTTCACATTCCATTATCAGCCTGGGAAAAATTAATTTCTAAAGTATCAGCAGGTATTACAGTGTAAAATAGACCAGTATAGGAGACCCATATTATTCCTGTCTTTTTAAATGGTATGGATATGATTAAATTGCAGGAGAGAGACTAGAACTTTTTATTATAGCACTGTAAAAAGGTAGATGGGGCTAACTTGCTCTGAGGCACACATTTCAGTAATGTGGCACAATCACACCGATAGAATAGCAGTATATAACTTGCAAGGAAATTATTAAGGACAAAGAAATTTGTGTGGAGATTTAAAGGTTTAATCACATTTGTAAGTGCTTAAAAGACTGTCATGAAATTTGCCCTGCCAGTTTTGTGACATCTGAGGATTTCTTTAAGGTGGGAGAATCGTGTTGTTCTCAGAGAGGTTTGAAAGCTTCCTGGAGGTGTCTAACTCAGACATGTTTGCCTCACACAGCAAAACTTTTAATGTACTGTGGTTGCTTGCCATCTGTCTGAACTACATACAAAAGGAAGGATCATGTTTGTAACAGTAAAGGAGGCTGCAGAACAAATCTCTAAGGCTTCATCAGAGTGCATATTTCTATCTGTCAGGACTGGAAGAACTATAGTTTTATGACTACAATCTACTGTGTCTTTGTTACTTACTCTAATACTTGTGTATAACTACAATTACCATCAGTGTAAAATCAGCATACTGGAAAAGCACAAAGCCCTCTCTCTGCTGCTCTTGGTACCCTATGGCACAAATAATTTTACAGTATTTTGTGTTCTATACCATAGATTATAATATTATTTAGCATATTGCAAAGTAATTACGACTGTGACTTTTACTGCAGTGACTAGAGCTTCTGAATAGATTATTACAATACTTTATATAAAAACGCAAACAGGAACAAAATAAAGTCAAGCCTTTTTACTGTATCAGAAGAAAGTGCCTGTATATCATTGAAATCAAGTATCTTGACATTACATTAAAGAAATGAGGTAGATTAGGCTGCAACTTTCTCCAATAATACCAGTAAGCTATTTTCCAGATGATAGCTTAGAAGTATGACTGTCATTCAAGGAGAAAGATTAAAGCTTTCAGAGCAGGATTTTCTCATTGATGTGATAAGTTTCCACAAAGCATGCAAATTACCATGTTTCTTCCAGGGAGTGTCGTTAATGCATCATCAGGAAACTTGACTTTAGCGGAAATATGGAGAAATACTTTTTTCAGGGGGCTACTCATGAAGAATGAATTTACAGACCTCCCCATCTACATATTATAGAGCAATTTCTTGAGCAAACATTTAATCTTTTAGACTAACTGTCACTAAGCCTAGCAAGCAGCTTTGCATGTTTTAAGATAAGGACTGTTTGTAAATAAGCAGGCTATGCAATATTTTTTAAATGTTTTTAGCTATTACTTACATTGTCATCTCATTAATGATCTTATTTTAAACATTCAGTTTCATATGTTTTCTGTTTGTAGTTATCTGATGGTCATTGTTAGCCAAATTAGGATAGTGGCATAGGTGGTGCCCTAGTTCGGGTTTCTGTTTTTAAACTTTTGTTGGTGGCAATTAAACAATTGATATCCTTTGTGAGACAACACAATTTTGTTTCTAATTCTGAAGACTCTCATGTAAGACAATGGCTTGTAATGTTCTAAAATATTTTTTCAGGTTTCACTGGACTCCTTGAGTCACAATGATTCATCTTATGTGCTTGTTTCAATAAATGCACCAGGTTTTGTTTCTCACCTACGTTATTTTTTTATCAAACTTTTATTTGCATTTTTTGTAGCTCACATGTAGACATTTTCTTAGGTTTAAGTGTATTTTGAGGCTTTAACTTTAATTTGTTCTATTAGCATTGCCTCCTAATAGGACAGAATTTTTAGAAGAATATTGAGCCACATTTTTCAAAAGAAATAAGCAGATGACAATGCTGCCATAAGACAGATACTTATGGTGGCGTATGCTGCTGGCTTGTAGTCCTGGCATGTTAAAATCGTAGTAGACCTGCTTTGTCATGTTCAGGGTCATTATCTATGACAAGATAATATCCTATAGATCTTTCTGTGGAAAAAAATAGTCTTTGTAGAGATGTTTGATGGGCACAGCATTTACATGAGTCAGTCTTTTGACTGTGATTAGTTGCTATCCACTAGACATACTATGCTGGAAGTAGCATGGTGTTGCAAGACCCTCATTTGTCTCAGCACATTTTTAATGATCCCTATAGCATATGGTCAGAACTTCTAGCTCAGTTTCAGAAATAAGACAAGGGAATTACATCTGGCAGCTCCTAAGCAGTTGGTGTAGAGGAAATTTGTGCTAGCTCTTTTACACTATAATTTTCTTCAGTAAGGGCACATCTCTTAACACTTTTTGTTTCGAACCTTTTATAGACTCATGAAAGTCCTCCTGCACTGTTTTTCATTTTGTTCACACCATTATTAGTACTTTTATTTTAGGCTGAGATTCTACGATGAAATTTGCAGTAAAGGAATAAACTTTGCGTCAGCAGCATTGCAGAATAACAAGAAGCCTGATGGATGGCAGAATTTGTTACACATATACCTTCTTTGCCATATGATGTCTTGCTCAGTAAATATGTATTGCTCAAGATTAGTAGTTATTAATCAGTCTGTAGAAGAAAAACCTGAATTCCTCCCTCCCAGATGTGTTTATTCTTTGTTAAAATAGTTGATTGCACATACCTTTATACATGAAGAGGGTTTTCCTACATCCTGTGATTCAACATTATTCTTGAAATTTTCCTAACAAAAGAGTATGTTAAGGGACTCATATAATCATAGAAAAATCGAGGGGTACTGTGCAATATTGCAAGGAATAAATCTGGTAGGTAACACACAGTCATGGATAACAGACGACTAGTATTTCTTTGGTACTATTTCTTACCGGCTTGTAAGAACCGGGCTGTGCTCAAAAATGAATTACTGCTAGAATTTACAATTTGTGTTGTTTTATTTCTTTTTGTTTTCTTTTTTTCTTATTTCACTTCAATCAGAATCACATTTTGTGAAAACAATTTTGTTTAATGCTTGCCTTATGTGTACTCTTTGTACCTTATTTTCTGTTTGGACTCACAAATTGACTTATCAAAATTTTACAGATGTAAATTTGGGATCAATGATTTTAATAAGGTAAGACACATGAAAATAAGATGTGAATGCCATAAATGCACTTTTAAATTATCTGACGCTTCATCACTGCTGGTATTATTGATGAATAAGTGCAATAACTTCTTATTAGGTATGGCTTAAAAAGGACTTGAAATTACCTTTTAATTCACAGTTTAAGTCTATCAGAGTCACAGTTTTCTGTTTTATGAAAACATGTTCAAGCAGTATGGAATTGTAAATGTGTAAAGTAATTTTAATTATGCTCTGTAAAAATTGCATTCATTGGGAAAGTAGAACTTATAGATTGTTATATTCCAGAATTTTAGTGTTCTGTGGTTTAATTATAGCAAATAACCTGCCTCAGAAACTCAAGTCATAATGCATATATGAAATTTTATTAGAGAGTTACAGAATCTTTATAAATTGAAGATAAATTTAATGTAATTTAATACATTTTCATATGTTACAGGAGTGTGCTACTTGGTTGAATGGCTGTATGTGTAGGAGGGAAAATGATCAGTATAAGAAAGACACAATATTTCCATGTTCAGCCTCATTAAATCTCTTTATAGGATTATTGTGTTTTCAGAAAGTCTTTCATTTGTCAAATGTCCTACAATTGAACTCTATTGTAGAGAAAAAACATCTAATGAGTTTTATAGGCTAAGGAAGAAGACAGCTCTCCTGTCCAACTGCTAAGAGATGAAAAAGTGTATTTTGTAATGGTTGATGTAATTTATCTTGAAACCCATTGGTTTAGAAAAGATGATACTTCCATTAGAGAGGATATCCAAATTATTATTCACAGTATTAAAGTCACAGTTCTGTTCCAGCATTATCCATTTAATATCTTTTGCGAATATTATTTCAAGAAATAATTTTCCCTTATTGATGGTGAATGTGCTGGTTTATAGCTTTGGTGTCTAGGTACTTGGCTTTCACTGCTAATACTTGTTTTGATCAGCTCTTTCCTCTCAAAGAGTAAAATATTTGGTAGGTTCATACTATGTATTTTACTAGAAGAAATTAAGGAAGCTGTGTCTAAGGCAAGCATAGGTCAGTTGACAAATCCAGCACTTCTGCAGAGCAATCATCCCTTTTAGAGGCTTGGCCCATCTTCCCTGGATGTTCATTACACCCCTGGGAGCTTAGACAGACAACAGGGCTAAAAACTCCTTCACAGTGGGACTGTTAGTTACTACTGATGATTAGCCAAATGCAATGTTGTCTCTGACACTCTGTATAGATGTAATATGAACAGGCAAAAAGCTAGTAGCAAACAAAGTATAATGTAGTATATTCTCAGGTTTTACTGACTTCTTCACAAACCTCTGTTTTTCTGGATTCCTGAGCTGTTCATTCCGTTTGCTACATTACTGAAATTTTCTTCAGCTTCTGCTAATAAGTAGAATACAATTTCAATTACAGGCTTGGGAGTGGTTGAGATTGCTAACACTGAATAATGCAATTCAGTGCAACTATAAGAAGTTATTTGGGGTACGAGGAATGGGTTAATCACAGCACCACAAAGTAAAGGCAAACTGTTTGTCCTTAAGTCAGACGCACTCTAATGTGTGTGGTTAATTGTTTGTTATTTCGAAATAATTTTTGTTGTCAAACAATTGCATAGTGCCATTACAAATGATTGTCTGAGATTATATTTGCACTTCAAAAGTAATTATTGTAGAATTAATATTGTTTTCTTGCACAGGATCCTAAACCATTTTGTAACATGACTTTATTCCAGTGCACAAATAGAAAGTTTATCCATGTTTCTCCTAATCAGAATTACTTCTGGAGACCCGTCTCTTACATATTCAGATCAGAGCATTAATCTCCAATATGACCTACCAGCTTGTTTTAAAGGAAAGGAGGAAAATGAAGTTGTTATTACATTGAAAACCTACCAAGAAATATATTTCTTTTACTTATATTAAATGATATGCAAAGATGTATTAAAGCTAATTGGCTTCCCTTGAGAAATAGGTTCAGACAATTAAAGGAAGCCGTAAATTATTAAAAATACAAAGATTTTCAGTATATCTGACAGTCAGGAATAGCTCATTTCATCTGAAGTGTTAAAAGCACGTAACATCTTTTAGCCTGAGTGATTAATCTCTTTAGGTTTCTGTTTGGAAGAATATATTTTTCCCAAAAGACATTGCTAATAATAATATGTTATTAGATCCACACCTCAATACAGAGACATTTAGGTTAAAATATTATTAGAATTACTTCCATGCGCCCCTTAATGAAGGGAAGATGCATAGATCCTTGAAACCTACAAAATTCAGCTTTGGTCTGTATAGTCATGAAGAGAGCACTGTGGTGGTCCTTTTTGATTTCTTACTTTTCACTCCCAAGGACACTTGTGGAGGAATAAGAACTTGCCATGATCTCAATGCAAATGTGAGCATCTGCTACTTGATGCTGGAGGTTGTCTAAATTACTTTATTTAAATTAATAACACTGTTCAATCATTTTCTGTGAAAATGAGACAATCTGTCCTAAACAAAGTTATTTGCAAGGTGCTCTAAATGAACACAGGGTTTAATAAAATAAAAAAGCAGGAAGTTTAAGTCTAGTGATGTTCCTGCAAAGGAATATTACAGCTATTTTATATTTATCTGCTTTGACTTCTGTTAATATGTACTATCTGTATCTTTTGTGTTCAGTATAGTGCCTCTTTCACAATTCCTATTAACGCTTTGCCAATTGTACATTTCACTTGTACCTAACATTTTTTACAGACAGTTTCATTGATCAGACTTTCTAAATTAATTATGTTTCGTTTTTTCCCAAGGTTGTCATCTAAATCAGCTAAAGGTCTTCTCAGTATGGGAAAATGGACATAGGTAGGAATACATTTGAGTGTAATTCTTTGTAGCACTTTATGACAAGAATGTGATATGTTACTTTTTACATGCTCATATTATATAGGTGCAAAGGGAATCTAAATAATGCATAAATGTATAAAGTATGTTATGAAGAACAGAACTCAAATGATGATCAAACAGTGTAGGTGTTAGGTCCTCAACAGTAGCTTTTGTTCTACAAAGCCACTCCTATTGAGCCTTACTAATGCTATGCAGACTGAAGGTCCTGTGCTTACAGAATCCCCTTTCTCTAAAGCAGTAAATTATGAATGACATTGTCTTTGGCAGAGCTTGGCAGAGGAAATGTGACCAGGGACTGCTTGTCATTGCCAGCCCATAACTAAAACATCCTTGATGAGGCCAGTTGTCTCCTCTAAAGCTTCAGAAACTAGAAACCGTCTCTCTGTCTCAGTTTCAAATAATGAAATGCCTGAGAGTTTGGTCCTTCGATCTCCATGTACAATGTCCCAGTGAGCTTAGGACATTGGCTCAGTTTGTGATTAAAGTTCAGGTAACTCTCTCCAGCATTCATAGAACTAGTGTTATTATCCTATAGCATTTTCATCCTCTTATTAACCTACAGCACCTTCATGTGTGAAGGTCCTGAAGGGTGACCTTTTGTGCACCCTCAAAAATATTCTCAGCTCATGTACTGAATTAATCCTCTCCAGTTTTGAGAATTATAGCCCTTTTACACACTTCACAGTTGCCAGACTAGGGCACATGAATTTAGCAGATTTTGCATAAGCAAGATAATGGATAGGAGAATTACATTTGAATGTTTTGCTAGGTGAGCAATGTGTTCACATTCAGATTTGCGGGTGTCAGAAGATCTGAGAAAAGCGTATCCCTAACTTTCAAGGTTAGTCTGACAATGCGGTTTGGTAGTGAGTACTGGGTTAACTTACTTTCTATTATTTGCTTCCTCTTATACATACAGAACACATGTGCATGCAGGTGACAGTGTCAGAAATCTTGAATAGATTTATTTATACTGCATGTCTTACAATCACAGTCTTTGAGGTTGGAAAGCAGTTCTAGAAATCATCTAGTCCAATCTCCATTTAAAAAACCTGGAAGTTACTGAGTTTTGTAAATATAAAAGTTGCAAACATTTCCAAAGAATAAAGTCTTCAGCATGTGGAATTTACACTTTTATAGAATTCAAGTTTTGCTGTTGCCCTTTGTTGCATCCTGTTGAACAGGGATCACAAGTTACAGACTGAAAACTAGGAAGCAGCAAATTTTCAAGTAATATTTGAGCCACCGTGGAAAAATTTTTTTCATTATTATTTCTTTTTTTTTTTTTGATAGGAGCAGCCTATGTGAAAGAAAAATCAGTTCGCACAGTTGCAAAATCAGATAGGTTTGAAGACAAAAAAAATTTCTGTGCCAACTAGTTACATTTTAAACTTAGTGTTAAGAAGTCGAAGATGAAGGATTCTTTTCTATAAACTCGATACAAAACATCAGAATGAAAGCTATTCCTCCATAATAATTACTTTTGAACACAGAATAATCTATATTGTCTGAAAAATTACAGAGAGCACAAATAATTATTTCAGCAGATCACTACGTGGCTGAAACTCCAAAAGGTTCAAATTAAAGTCTTTGAAAGCCATCCTGTAGTCTAATTGTGTTTCCTCAAGCCCCAAGGCAATTCATGATGTCTCCACGGCAACTGCTCTTTATTTGTTTATTTAGAAAAATGTTCATGCTTCATACTTCACATATTATCACATAAAACCTAATACTGGAGAATTTTCGTAGTCAGCAACTTTTCCTTTTTCAGTATTTCCCTTAGTGCAGATACTACAGTTGTGATTCCTGATCTTAACTAGATTTTTATCAAGTGATCATTACTTTCATTTTTGCACTGCAAAATACTTATTTGATAAAAAATGATGTCATGTATTCTGACATTATTGTAGTGGCAATTCAGCAGATCCTAACTGCCCTTCATTTGTGTACAATTTTCATGTTAATTTAGCATCAAGACCAAATCTGAGCATGACAAACCAGAATCTTTATTTTTTCAGTCTTTACCATATGATTGGTACCTGGCTATTTCACTGACTGCAGACTGTCATAGAATTAGGACTAATATGCTGAAATTGAAAAGGGAACCCAAGTTCCTGAGAGTGAATAGGAACATGCAAAAACTCTCTCCGATGCTCAGGCTGGCATGTTCAGGAGATAAACCCCTAGAATATATTTGCCTTCCAAACCAAATTGCTAAATGGCTGTGGACATCTCATTTCACTTCAGTAACTCAGTTCCTTCATCTACAGGTGGTACTAATAATTTGCTTTTACAAAACACTACAACATCTGCACTTTTGCAAAGAGATGAATTAGAATTCAAAGCTTTTCACTCTTAATGAATATTGACCAACTAGCTTTCTGGAAATAGTTTGCCATTGTCAGTTCTTGCCCATTAGTGTTTATTTATGCTAATGATACCAAGACTCCATGGCCGTTTTAGTCACCTGCACAGCTTTTGTAGCTGTATTCAAGAGAGTTATTCAGCAAATTGAATTCTGTCTTCCAGCTCATTTTCATCAACACAGTATTTTGCTAAGGGTACCTAATTTTATTTCTTCATGTTAGACAAAGAGGTAGTTGGAGAGCTTTTGGGCACCTTTAACTACCTGTACTTTTACTGCATAGCTAAAATTTGTGCCAGCATAGTTCATATCATGTGAGCTTAAAGTGACTTGGAAGCATTATATCTTCTCTGTGTGGTCTTCTGGAGGGGTCTGGGAACTGAATGAAGAGGTATAACTGAGAATGACTGCTAATCTTGTAATTGCTCTGGAGCTCATATCTGGACTCAGCTGAATTCAATAATCAGTTTGGGGAAGCAGTGCTAACGAGGCTTGTGTGCAGTTCTGGGCAAACATCTGTCAAGAATGTTTTATGCATGATTGATTCTGTTGTATAAATGAGGATGGGCAAGATATTTCTTTGACCTGTTGGGCTCCTCTCTACCCATATTTCTACAGCTTTATGCCACTTTTCAATAAGGTATGTATTTTCTTTTATTTTTTTAAAAATTCTTCTTTTAATATTTATTGTGAGGGTTATTCTTCCTTCAAAGATTTGCATTTAAAATTTGTATGAGTAAAACTTGACTTAATGACAGGCTTAAATGTAAACACTTATTTAGATGCGCATTGAAATACGCCTTCATAGTGTCCCATTCTACCTTTTTCACCCTCTCCCTGAGAAAAATGAGACCAGCATGATGATGAGTAATCCTGCTGCTATTGTTTTGGTAGTGTTTAGATGGATCAGCGAGTAATATTTTTAAGAACATTTCCTATTGTTTAAATTAATTTTTAATAAATCAGGGGACTGCAAAACTTCTCTGTGACCTTGACTAAAAATAACACACTTCAGATACCTAATATAGAGGAAGCAGTTCCCAGCAGCCTAGAGAGTATAAACTGTTGGCCTAGACTAATCATCATGTAATAATCACATCTATAAAGAATTTGTGATTTGTTTTTATGGAAAATATGCAAGCAACATCCTTTCCCCAACTGTGTAATAATAATAATTCATTTATCAGTAGCTTGATGATAATAACTGCCTGTCTGTATTCTAGCTTGTACTACCAAGAAATTTCAGTTTCCTGTGCTAGTCCTAGAGAAGTACAGTGGAAAGAAGAATTAGACATGCATACTGTATGCCTGAATGTCAGTTACTTACAATACTTGCATTGAAGCAGCTGAACAAATTGCTTGTAGTTTTTGTTTGCACATATAGCCCAGTTACATATTTGTTCAATTCCGTGAAACTGAACACAAAACTGGTTGTTAAACAATTAACAGGAGAGAAATGTATTGGTTTAAAACACGTTTATTTCATTCTTAGTAGATTTGCTTTTCTAATAGCAGTAATAAGCAAGAAGATCCTATAGAGTGAAAACATACTATTCATAATGGCATTGCTTTTTCTAAAACCTAGTTGCAATAGACTTGGTGGTATTTACTTAATGTTTACATTTAATATCACCAGAGACCAGATCTAATGTTCTAGGAATATTACAAATATATAAAAAACAATAGTACCTGCTTGAGACTCTTGGATGGTCTATTTAATCTAATCGCTATTTGTTCATATTCCTTATTTATTACAAATTACCTTTCTTATATTTGACATCTTTTATATTTTGACAGTCTTTCTTTACATCAGGAGTATACAGACCTAAGGCTTCAGCTTTTTCTTTTTATAAAAAAAAAAAAAGAATGATCTGCTTTAGGTAGTTTTGGGCCTCCTAAAGAAGCCCAAAGAGAACAGGGGAATTGCACACTATTTGTCAGATGGGTTATTGTAGAAGTCATAATAGTAACTACACACTTCCTAAAGTCTCATCTCTGTAATCAGAAACCCTGGTAGAAAAAATCTGCCTGCTTTCTGGTGTGTTCTCAGGGCTCCGATGGCACAAGATAACAACAGAGTATTTGCCTTCAGAATTAAGGGCCATATCTGGTTTTGATATTTTTAGCAATCCTAATGGATTCTACATATCTAGAAATGATGGGTTTTGTAAATTACATTATACAGTGTATTTCCAAAAAGAAAGAAAACTGTAAAAAAACAGAAATGAAAAAGAAAAGCATTCAAGAATTCATAGTCCTCTCCTAATAGAAATTTTAACTCCTTTGGTGAAAGTCGAGTCCCAGAAACAAAAACATTGACTTTGGTGAGAATTCTGAGCACAGCTCTTACACTGTGTTGAGCTCTCTAGGCTTAATTTGAAATTAATAGAAGTTGAATAGCTGGTGGAAATCTCTCTTTCTCAAGTAATATTTTTATCAGGTAAAATGTTTCAAATTAAGAATTTAGATACTTATCAAAACATAAATATGCAATGATCATTGAACAATAATCTAAATATAAAATGATGGAACTGTGGTTACAAATAGTTAATCAATTTAAATGATCCTAAATAAAAATATAACCTCCTTTTTTCCTAAGCAAAAACTTATGTAGAATAGAAACAAAGAAACAAACAGTTAATTAGCACTTATTTGGTAACGTTCGTGGTCTGGGGTTCTTTGCATAACTTGCCTACAGCCCAAGATGCCCCAAATTATTAAGTCTTGAAGTCAGTTAAAAAAACCCCAAAGCACAAAACCATGGTGTCAGTAATGTCTAACATAGGTTCCTGCTCTTTTATTTTTTTTACAGATCTTGAATACAAGCAAAAATTCTGAAAACTTTGGGGCAGTAATTGTGGGAGGGATTCTGAAAAAAAGAAATAGAAGAAAATGCAGAAAATGGTGAACAAAGGCGTACAATTTCTTTTCTTCATCAGTTCATTAGTTTTCCATTCCTTTTGTCTATGTACTAAAATGCTGAGATGATTTGTACGCGTATGTGCCATTAATTGACTAATAACCTTAAAATAGAGACTACTTAATATTAGATATAAGAAGAAGTTTATGGAAGAAATGCAGTTATGGGATTACAATAAGGATCTCAGCTTGAAAACAGAAGCCGTGCTGGACTTTCAGTTTTATTGCTACTACGTCATATAATTCACAGGTGCAGAAATATCACATAACATAGGGATTGCATCCAAGGATAAGGAAGGAGCAGTAGGAATAGATTAACTCATAAGAAAAAGATCTAGTTTCCATAAAAAGACCTTAATTAAAACAAAAGGGTAGGGAAGAGGAAAGAAAGGAAATACAGAACTCATGGAAACAGATTGCTTTTTCTGGCTCTATTTTTAGCAATTTTTGTGGGTGACAATTACTTTGGAAAAAGAGCTTCTCTCATACACCTTTTTTCTAATATTGAGCATGGTATAGTGTGTGTATCAGTATAAATATACATAGCGACATGGCTAATACTGAATTACTTTTATCATGGCTTCATTCATTACATACATTAATTCCCATTTAAACTTTATCTGCTCTTATCTTTTAAAGCTAAATATCTCTAGAGAGGTAATAGAAAATAAGCTGTATTTTTTTTCATTAGTTATAAACATCATTTGCCAATTTAAATCTACCTGGGGCTGGTTATTCTGTACCATTTTGGGTCATAAAAGCAGATGTGATTATCCAATCTCCTCTTGGGTAAAGAAACAAGTGTACTCCCTCTGATATATCTGAGGATATAATGAAGTAACAGAAGATCCAGTCTATCCCGTATTCCTTTGATGGTATCACATCTTCCTGACCTAGGCCTGGGTTTAAGGACTACACATGATTTGCACTTTTCATGTCTTCTGAAATTATATTCTTTGGTATTATATTGATTACAACTGACAATATTAAGAAAACATATTCTATCTGCTTACACATGCTCCCACATGCATGTACATTTACTGTGCGTAATGCAGTTAAATGAGGCAAATAATTAACTCAACTGTATCCAAGAAAGATGGAAAACATAATATTATTATGGTTTCTTAGCATCAGAGACCATGGAAGCTAAGAATATTTTCCAGCAGAAACAGACAAGAGAGATTTTAATGCAGGTTCATCTTTTGTCATGGTTTAACCCCAGACAGCAATTAAGCATCACCCAACCACTCACTCGTTCCCTCCAAGTGGGATGGGGGAAAGAATCAGAAGGGTAGACGTGAGAAAATTTGTGGGTTGAGATACAGGCAGTTTAACAGGTAATGCAAAAGCCGTGCATGCAAGCAAATCATTCACCAGTTTCCAGGGGTGGCAGGTGTTCAGCCATCTCCAAGAAAGCTGGGCTCCAGCATGCATAGCTGTTGCTTGGGAAGACAAATGCCATCACTCCCAGCATCCCCCTTCCTTCTTCTTCCCCAGATTTTTATGCTAAGCATGACACCATATGGTTTGGGATATAGCCTGGGTCAGCTGGGGTCAGCTGTCCTGGCTGTGGCCCCTCCCAACTCCTTGTGCACCCATGCACCCCCATCCTGCTCACTGGTGGGATGTGGTGAGAGGCAGAAAAGACCTAGGCTCTGCGTAAGCACTGCTCATCAGGAACTGAAATACCCCTCAGTTATCAGCACTGTTCCCAGCACAAATCCAAAACACAGCCCCATATTAGCTACTATGAAGAGAATCCCAGCCAAAACCAGCACGTATTTAGAACTAGTACAGGCTGCAGATGTGACAAACTAAAGCAGCATTTCATAAGCCCTGTTTTTAGTTTTTTTTTAGGTAGGGTAGTTTTATTTCACATCCTGAAATAACAGATGAAATACTTTGCTCCATTTTCATTTCTATTTATATTTATGTGGCTGTGCTTTTTTGTTTCATTTGTTTTAGAGCCTTTGGAGATCTTTCTGACAATCCATTAAAGTTGTCATAACTTTTTATACATCACTGCTTTTGATTCTAGCCCTGTCTCATTTTTTTCCATCATATTCTCCTGTCCTCTCTATCTTTCTTGCTGCTGTCTTTTTTTTTAATGTTGTTGTTTTTACTCTAGCTGTTTTGCTTTCCGATTCATTATTCAAAATATTTTTTATGTTTTCTCCATATGATGAAGAATCACAGGGATGATTTACATGATATTTGCATTCTACAAATACAGACATTTATTCAAAATTGTGGGCAGAAGCCATTGAGTAATGTGGTTCAAGAGTATCTGCTGAATCCCTGAAGTTTCAGCAGAACATTTAAAATGTTGTTTAAAGTTAAAAAGACTGTCTGTAGTGTAGAAAAGATAAGCAAAAAGACCATTCTGAATTTGCTGTGAGAAGAAAACACAGTGGAACAAAACAAAGTCCCTTAATAGCAAAGCCTTTTTAAAATAAAAAAGGCTTAAAACTGGGGGTGTATTTATTAAGGCATGTGTTGCAGAAGCTCAACACTTAGACATTTTTTCTCATGATCTCTTGAATAACTGTGAAATATATCAAATACATACTGCATATATATAGTATAGACAAACAGATACACAGATGTGAAATGTCTTGAGCAACTGGAGCTATTTAATATGATACCCCTGAATTTGTTGCACTTATATGGACAAGATTTTCAGAAGTGGTGAGTAATCTTGAGTGCTTACTTTCTCGTGTTGCAAAAGGACTTGTGCTAAGCCTCTGCTGCAGATTAGTGTCATCCCTATATTCCCAGCTGGGCATCAAAAATGGAAGCATACTTAATCAGTAAAAACGGCTAATTTTGCTTTAAAGGAATTTTGATAGAGAACATTCTCATCCTTTTCACATAGGGGCTTCTGATGCAGAAAGGTCAAAAAGACAAGGGGTTTGTTTCATAACAGGAGAACAAGACTAGTAAAAGGAATCATTAGCAGTATTAATTACTGCTCTTTCACTTTAGTAATGTCCATGCACTGGCTTGGCAGGATATGGGCAAAAATTTTCCATTTAATAATATGTTATCGATGGGACAAATGGACAAGAAGGTTCTGCAATATAGTCTTCACATGACTCCAGTGTAATTAATCTGAAAATGCAAGTGAGTTAATTGTAGAATGACTAAGTAACAGAGCTGTTTTCATTAGATTACATGGTAAGTCACATTTGCTAATTTGGGAATGATAAGCCCTTAGGAAAGTTATTAATTTGTTATTGAACACTGTCATTCCAGTTTCTGATGAGCTGAGTCAACAAAATATGGGTGTTGAATGGTTAAAAATGTGAGATGGCAGGAATTGCCTGTGGTTCATGATGGAATCTGACAGAGACTATTACTTTCCTTTGCTATCATGCAGTCATTCTATTTCTATTCTGACATCCATGACTGCAACATATTCCTCCAAAGAGGATGACTTGCACACTAACAACTTAATAATAAGTTAATAATATCCTTAGACAAGGATTTAGGTTTTTTAATACTGAACAAAAAGAAACACTGCAATCTTTTGTTAATGTCTTAGCTCTGTCTACCCTATGTGTTGAGGTCCTTGTATTTTGTATGAACACTAAATGAAAACTAAATGAACAGAAATGCACCATCTTAACTTGTTGACTTCGTATTTTACAAACTGAAGCATGTATTATTAAACTAGATATACTTTTTCCTCACTGTAGTCAATGACAGTATTCCTAGTAGTGTTAGTCAGTGCAAGAATAGGCCAAAAAGCTGGTTTTGCTTGAATTAAGGAGGGCGGCAATAGATGATTTTTTCATAAAGTTGGAGCCTATTCAGAATATTTGTGCCTTTTCTTTCTTTTTTTTTTTTTTAATAAGAGAGCAACATGTAGTTGTTTTTTTTTTGCATGAAAAATGCAGTAAAACTTGATTAAAATATTTTAATTAGTCACTAAGGGACTGTACTAATGCCTTCATCTGTTAGATTAGAAGCAAAATGAAGGACTGTGTCAAGCAAGCTCAGTGCTCTGGAACGGAATGTAAATCTCTAACAGGGACTGTTCACTACAATTAGGAATCAACAGTTGTTTGAGACAGAAACTCTGTATTAGTCTAGACTAAAGGCCTTCTAACAGAGATGATAGAAGACTTCCTTTCAGAAATTAGATGGAGTTAGTAGTCCTTTGTGGTTTTCCACTTTCTCAGCAGATGGCCTGAAGGTCTCCAAAACCTAATACAGTAGAGTTAATTTACTCTCTGATTTCTGAACACTCAGATTTTTTTTCAGATACCTTCTCAAAAACTAAGTGAGAGCTGAGATACTCATTCAGCATCTTGGTACTACCTTGATTTTAAGGAAAAATGCTGGATATGTAACTGTGGGTGACGGATAGAAATAGTTAAGGAAATGGACCCAGGAGTTATCGTCCTGGTCCGGCTTAAGTCCTGGGAGCGGTAAAGAAAACACCAGGTGCTCTTGCCCTGGCCAGGCTTAAGCCTTGGGAACGGTGAAGAAAACACCAGGTGTTAATGCCCTGCTGGGGTCTAAGCCTTGGGAACTGTAAAGAGAACAATGAAGGGTAAAGATCGGTTAGCCAAACAAAGCAGGCGGTTTGCAAGGCGGTGCATCTCAAAGACAGACCAAACAGTGTGAATATTTGTAACCCTGAGTAGTTTTGCTAAATCAGGATGATAAGGGAGTAAAAGAGTGGAAAGTTACTGCTTAGCACTTAGTAGACTATAAAAGGGATGCGAGACACGAAATAAAGGTCTTCAGATTTCACCAGAGCTGGAATCCGTCTTTGACACGCCACATGTAACACTGACTAAAAAATGTAATGGTTTCTGTCAGTAATGATCATAATGTTTTAAAGGCATGAAGTGGGCATTTGATGGAATTCAGGTGCTTAAATCCAAAGCTGCAGTTTTGAATATTTTGCTCCATTAAGATATTTATGTGAGGTTTGCAAAAACATTAGATCTGAGAAATACTAATGTTTTGAGTGACTTGCCAAGTTTATATGTGGAGAATCAGTGCCTGAAGAAGCCCTGGATATCCAGTTATCTTTAATATGAAGGACACAATGGACAAAATTCAGAAACAGCCTTGGACCAGAACATGGGTTTGACTCCCATTAACAAAAACTCTGGCTGCGTCCTCCTTTTTTTTTTTTTTTTTACTTATTATGCTACTCCATTTCAGTCCATTTCTTCCCTGCTAACTTCAGAAAAATAGGCAGTATCACCACGTTCTTCTCACATAACCTGTTATTACATTATAGTCTAACTTATTACCACTTTAGTTAGGTGCTTTGTATTCTTTTCGGAGCTGGCAGCTTGTAGCTTTGCAGCCCCCAGATAACAAAGAACTTGAACATCCTATATACTTTTTTTTTGTCATTTCTCTACTATCTACTCAAATTATAAGAGTATGGCTATTGCTTCAGACCAGAAGTTCACATTTTCTTCATAGAATCTGGCTATAGCTAGTTAATACCTACTGTTACTACAAAATCTAGTTTATACCTGGCTGGTTTGACTCATCTCTAATTAGCATCCCATTGTGAAGTGTGCAGCATCCTAACTCCAAAGAGGCTGTTTTCATGAAATGTTGAAAGTAATCATTCATTCCAACATGCTTCATAATTGTCAAGCGGTGTGTTTGTCATTTGATGTCAAGGAACGGCAAAGTGCTGAAAAGAGGCAAATAGCTGTGTGATGATATATCGAAAGACATGAAGCAAAAGAAATTGTTGTTACTTCAGGAAAATTACAAGCTATGATACATTTTACTATTTCATTTTAACTGTAACTTATCTTGAATGGTTGCACATTAATTACTGAAGTCATAGAATCATAGAATCACAGAATAGTTAGGATTGGAAAGGACCTTAAGATCATCTAGCTCCAATCCCCCTGCCATGGGCAGGGACACCTCCCTCACACTAAACCATGTCACCCAAGACTCCGTCCAACCTGGCCTTGAATACTGCCAGGAATGGAGCATTCACAGCATCCTTAGGCAGCTTGTTCCACTGCCTCACCACTATCACAGTAAGGAGCTTCCTTATATCCAACCTAACTTCCCCTGTTAAGTTTAAACCCATTTCCCCTTGTCCTGTCACTACAGTCCCTGATGAAGAGTCCCTCTCCAGTATCCTTGTAGGCCCCCTTCAGACACTGGAAGGCTGCTATGAGGTCTCCATGGACACTTTTCAATCCTTGAAAGCTTAATTGGGAAATAATATTGAATGACAAAAATTCTCAAAGATTTTTTTTGCTTTATAAATTTACAAGTATTTTATAATTTCTACTATTACTTTCCTTTGACACTGTGTCCTGGGTTCAGCAGTAGCAGTCGTTTTTCCCCTTCTTGGTGGCTGGTGCAGTGCAGTGTTTTGACTTTCAGCTTGGGAACAGAGCTGATAGCGATGTTTTGATTTGGCCAAGGACTTTGTGAGCCTCATGCTCTGCCAGGGAGGAGGGGAAGCTGGGAGGAAACAGAGACAGGACACCCGACCCAAACTGACCAAAGAGGTATTCCATACCACAGCACGTCATGCCCAGGATGTAACTGGGAGTTAGCCGGAAGGGCTGGGACTGCAGGGTTGGAGGAGGTATCGGTCGGAGCTTGGTCGGGCTTGGGGGGCGAGTTATCGGTCAGCTGGTGGTGAGGTGTTGTATTCTCTTCCCTTGTTATTTCCTTTATCATTATTATCACTGGTGGTAGCAGTAGTGATTTGCGTTATACCTTAGTTACTAAACTGTTCTTATCTCAACCCGTGGGAGTTGCATTCTTTCCAATTCTCCTCTCCATCCCTCCGAGAGCAGGGGGAGGGCAAGAAAGGGGGGGAAGTGAGCGAACAAATTACCTGACTGGGTTTAAACCACGACACACTGCCAGTAATTTGGATTATCACACTTTTTCACTAAAATTCAGTGAAAATTTCACTAAAATTCAGAATTTTATAATTTCTTAGGTGTTTATTATGTTTTTTTAAATGTTCCCTTTTCATATGTTTTTTGAAATTTCATAGTGGCTTATTTACAATTGGGAATACTGTAATAGTGGGTTATTAAAAATCTTTCTCCATTTTCCTTGAGTTAGTTTCAGGAGTAATTTGGATTAATAGCAAAAATAATATTTTTTAATTATAGAATAAACTGTCACTGAACTACTGTTGCCATTGCCATCTACACAGCGTGATATATTTCACAGGTGAAAATATGTATTCCTGATTTACAGAGAGGGAAATTGAGGCATGGGTTATGACTTACACTTGCAGAAACCAACATCATAAATGAAGAACTAAAACCTGTGTTCTTGTTCTGTTACTGGCACCCAGTCCACTTCATCATCCTGACAGATTTCAAACCATCTAGTGGGATTCCAGTTGAAGTTGTGGACATCAGCTTATGCTTATGAGGCAGCACTGGGTCTGACCTCAGTATAAATAGACAAGAGTGTTTATGGATAGGCTTGGATCTGGAGCTAAACTTAGAGACTTTAATCTAACATCCAGTTTTAGTGATAAGAAATACTAGAAACAGTCTCGCAGGTATGCCTCTTGGAAATGATCTGTCATTGATCTTCATTTCCATGGTTATGTTTAAGACTTAGAGCTTCAAACACATTTTTATGAATTTGTATGAATATTCACATTTGTGTGAATGATCCATGCAAAATTCATCCTATAAAGGTGTTATTCTGGGGGACCTTTTCTGATGCAGTAGGGAGGAACAAGGGTAGCATTACTTCTTGCTGAGAAGATAAAGGAAAATGGCTATCCTTTGAAATACATCTTGCTAGAGAAGACATGATTAGTGGGACAGATTTTGAATAAATTCTATGTGTCTGTAGGAAAAATATTCTTCTAACGGAAAATATGCATATCCAAGGAGAATATTCCAAGCATGTACAGCCAGAGGAGTTACAGGGAGACAGAGGAAGGAGGAAATTATATCTAAAAGGATGAATGATGTAAGTTTACTTGGAGATGAGAAGACATACAGTATTTTTCTTAGTATATCCTAGATACATCCTGTGTTTTTCATTTCGTTGGCTTAAGAGAAATGCATTTAACTTTTATTTCCAGAACAGAAATCATGGCACAGAAGAGGAATGCTCAGAGTAGGTAGCATGAAAAAAGTGTCAGTGACTGAAGACATAATTCTCATATCAGATTGCATTCATTTGTCTATACTGATGCTGCAATTAATTCAAATAGTTCAGCAAACCCCAAATCTTTGCCTTTCAGAAATTCTTCTTTGCTACATTCAGAAATTTAGCAAAAGGCTTTTTTTCAGAGACATTGTGAATGGCATGACAATGGATGATAGAAGAAGGTGACCTTCGTTGTCTTCAGTGTCCTCTACATAATCAGTAGTGATGGCCATTGCTCATGACACCAAGAAGTTGAAAACAGATTTATGACTGATCGAATTAAAAAAGATAACATTAAAGAGAATTTGTTTATAGAATTACCTAGCAAATAAAGCTCGTGATTAATAGATGAAGGTAGACCAATGGAAATACTGCAAAGCCCTGAAGTCTCTGTATTGGTGGTACTTAGTGAAAATGGCGCACTACTTTGTGTAGCTGTTGTTGTGCCTAGTGCATTTTTCTAGAATGCTAGTCCCTTCAGTGATGTCACATATATATATATACACATATATATATTTATGTATGCTGTGGGAGCAGTCAAATACTTCAGATTTGAAAGATCAGATATGTTACTGCTATTATTAATTTTATCAGTACTAGCCAATCCTAGAAGCATTCATCACAGTTTGGGAACAAATGAGTAGAGAAGAAATCTGCAGATGTTATAAGTGTCCAGCTTTGGAGTCTTCACAGTGGTTTTCTATTCAGCGTTTTTTGAGTGTACAGGAAAACCTGAAGTAAATGGAACTGTTACAAGCTGAAATTTTCTTTTTGTAGATCTAGCGGGAAATAAAAGGAAAACAAAACAGGCATGCACAATACAAGGGACAGATGTACTTTTTTAAAAGAACCCCACCCAGAACCCCAGCCACTCATTCAGCTTTTGGATGAGTGTCTATCACTCGGATTAAAAGGATTAGGCATTTCAGATCTGTGGTTCATGAGTATTAATGGCCACTGATGATGCAGGCTAACATGTGCGTGTTCTTGTCACCTGAAAAATGATCCAGAGTTAGGTGGTTTTTGGCCATAACATAATAGTTAAAGGTACAGTCCAAGTTCTTCCTCCATGTGCATGTAAGTAGCCAGTGTCTCTTCCTATTTGTGTTATCCAATTCTCACTCTCACTCACTTTCCTGATGCTTGGTGATTGCTTCTTCAGCTCGCATGCTGGAAATGATGTCAGGCATTTTTGTAATGCCTAACATGGTAAGCCTCGCAGAATTATCAGAACATAACCACTGAATAATAATAAAGATTATGTGATGTTTGAAATGATCTTAAAGCTTTTTGATCTCTTACTAAAAAAGCCACAGCTGTAAACGTATTTTTCAAGTTTCTCTGCAGATTGCTGGAGAACATTTGGTTTAAGCAGTAAAATGGATCAGAATAACATTTCTTCAAACACAGGTATGTAGTCCCTGGTTTCCATTGAAGTATTTTGCCAGCTGACAGGCAACAGAAATTTAGTGACTTCAACAGTGTTATCTTTTAGCATTAGTCTCTCTTAGCTGTACAACGTGGGTTAGGTAAGTGAAAACCCAAACCAACTGATCAGCTGACTTCACAGGCTGTTTTACATACTATGAAAAAGTAAACAGAGTAGCTAGGCTTATCTTAAATGAATTAATAAAGATGTCTACATGGCTCATACAATCACAGAATCCACAGTTTCTCTGCAACCTATGACAGTGCCTCACCACCCTCGAGGTGAAGAATTTTTTCCTAATGACTAATCTCAATCTCTCCTCTGTCATTTTAAGGCCATTCACCCTTGTCCTACCCCCACATGCCCTTGTAAAAAGTTCTTCTCCAGATTTCTTGTAGACCCCTTTATGTATTGGAAGACTGCTCTAAGGTCTCCCCAGAGCATTCTCTTCTCCAGGATGAACAAGCTCAGCTCTCCTCTCTCAGCCTGTCTCCAGAGCTGAAGTGCTCCAGCCCTTGGAGCATATTCATGGCACCCTGTAGACTCCCTCCAACAGGTCCATATTCCTCTTGTGTTGAGGGCCCTACAGCTGGATGAAGGAGTGCAGGGGGGGTCTCACCAGAGCAGAGTAGAGCATGAGAATCCCCTCCCTTGACCTGCTTGTCATGCTGCTGGTGATGCAGCCCAGGACAAGGGTGGTTTCTGGGCTGCAAGAGGACACTGCTGGATCATGGTGAGCTTTTCGTCACCCAACACCCCCAAGTCCTTCTCCTCAAGGCTGCTTTAAATCCGTTCTCCACCCATCTTGTATTTGTGCTTGGGAATGCCCTAACCCAGGTGCAGGACCTTACACTTGGCCTTCTGTTGAAATTGTTTCACAGGTTTCTTACCGCAATATAATTGCAGCAAAATTGAAGTCAGTAGAATGAGACTAAGGAAAGTTGAATAATAGTTCCCTTTCTAGGTAACTCCTTTTGAGCATCAGTAAACTGATGAAGAATATGTTACATTGGAAAAAACGTCTTTGTGTCAGAGAAGATCTGTATTTTAGACATTGCATCAGAAAGGAAAAAACTGGGAAAAGAAAGCTCTTACAGAGCTTTTCCAGCAGCTTCAAGGTACTGAGAGTAGAGTGAAGGCTATAAAGGCCCATCAGAAAAGAATAAATGCCTCCTCCACCTGCTCTAGTCTGGGGGTTCTTTCTACGAATTCCCCAAAAGGGAGCATTGAGTTCACCACTGACTCCCTGCAGAGCATCCCAGGCATTATACTGCTTCTGAGCTGTCACATTTGGCATAGAAACGGTGTCAGTAGGAGGAAAGAGAACAAGAAGAGGCTAAGAATACTTTCTAGGCTCTTCAAATATATACCACTCCTTTGAGTTTGTTTGACACACAACCCTGGACTACTGTGTGTTTCTGCTACTGTTCTACTGTCCTGTTCATTTGGTAAACACATCTGAAGTTTCACAAATGTCAGATGTGTGTGGCTATGTCCTGGGTTCAGCAGCAGCAGTCATTTTTTCTCCTTCTTAGTAGCTGGTGTAA
Source organism: Pezoporus flaviventris (assembly GCF_033815535.1). Lineage (NCBI taxonomy): Eukaryota > Metazoa > Chordata > Aves > Psittaciformes > Psittacidae > Pezoporus > Pezoporus flaviventris. Next base: position 2,239,060 of record NW_026892584.1, on the reverse strand, counting down.
TGCTGTGTTTTTGACTTTCAGCCTGGGAACAGCGCTGATAACACCAATGTTTTTAGCTGTTGCTCAGTAATGTTTACTCTGACCAAGGACTTTTACAGTCTCGTGCTCTGCCAGGGAGGAGGAGAAGCCGGGAGGAAGCAGAGACAGGACACCTGACCCAAACTGACCAAAGAGGTATTCCATACCACAGCACATCATGCCCAGTATAGAAACTGGGGGCAGTTACCCAGAAGGGCTAGATCACTGCTCGGTCAGGCTGGGTATCGGTCGGTTGGTGCTGAGGTGTTGTGTTCTCTTCCCTTGTTATTTCCCTTATGATTGTTATTATTGGTGGTAGCAGCAGTGATTTGTGTTATACCTTAGTTACTAGACTGTTCTTATCTCAACCCGTGGGAGTTACATTCTTTCGATTGTCCTTCCCATCCCTGGGGGGGGGGGGGGGGGGGGCAGGGAGTGAGGGAGCAGCTGCAGGAAAAAAAGGGTTTACTTTAGTGAAGGTAGAAACTGGAAGTCTGGGCAAAATTCTAAAGTAAAAAAGCTATGCTGGCAGACTGAAGTGGTGATGACAGATGCAGATGGGATTTGTGTGATATTCTACAAAATTCAGCATTGCATATAGGTTTGAGTTGAATTGGCTTTTATCCCACTTACCTGCAGTGGATAAACAATATTGGATTTTACCCCTCAGTTAGCACTTGGCAATTGTATGTTCTTTCATTGAGGAAAGACATAAAAACTCTGCTTGCAGCCCTGATCTTCACAGAAATATACCTCTCTTAAGTCATACAATAAACGTGGTAACTTTTCTCTTGGAAACAAATTTTTGTAGCTTCAGGAATTTGGGAATCTGTGAAATTCCATTTATGAGCAGGATTAGGTCGTAATGATTTAGTTGATGGTTGAGCACAAACTATGCATGCAAGATCTTTCCGATAATTACATCTTTTCATGGTGTGACAGGTTTTTGTAATTTAGATCTTAGACAGTAATTACAACCTGGATGCTATTTTAGGCACAGTCTACATCACATCCATGGCACTTAGTCTGAAATTCAAAACAAACAAAACCACTGTTGGAGCACTTAAGGCAGAAAGATGAATTAAAGTCACTTAAGATAATGTGGCATGATGCATAGATACATGAATTGCTATAGAAGCACTGTATAATTCTAATAATCTCTATCTGGGTTCACTGTCATGGAGCATGACTGTGGTTTTGGTGGGACTATTTTTTTAAAAGTTTTATGTTGAATCTTTTGGGTCCAAAAGCTCAGGTTTCAGTTCAAGACTGTGTTGCATAAAAATCACTGTGTGTTGGTATTTGGGGGCTTGGAAGAGTCAGGGTAAACTCACGATAAAAATTGAGGCTTGTTAACACATTGTGAAAGCTATTCCTGTAATAGTATGTTAGACACGAGATGTGAGTAAATGTCTGAAACTATATTTATATTCCTACAGGAAGCTTATTTAGGAGAGAAGGGCAGTGGTGGCTGTAAGCTAGTTTGATATTTCCCATATCCTACAGGAGCTACATTTTTTTCTAAAGCAAAACAGACTTTGCCTGCCTGACTTGGGATTTCCCTGGTTCTGTTTTCCATGGCTGACTATGTTCCTGGGTGTTTCTCTGATATACATATGGACTGTTCTTTTTGTATGGCATATGAGTATGCATATTGTACACGTTGTTTCCATGCATGTTTTCAAGAATTGATTCAGAAGGATATACCTAAATGGATGTATGATGGGATCTTGACAGAAGAAGAGGAAATGAGCTAATTCTTTTACTTCTGCAAGTAGCTAGCAATTGTTAGTACTAAATGCATGATGTTTTGCATTCCTCACAGATTGAAGATCTGACTTGTCTTATCCCTCAAAATGTGCTTTTTACTCAAGAATCCCAAACAAATAATGATTTAGAGGTTTCATGGGTTGTTTTTTTTTTGCTTTTTCTCATGTAATTACCCTTTTTGAAACAGTTCATAAGAAGGTACAGCATGTGGCAAAGGGTAAAGGAAATTAATATAGAGCAGTAAATCCAAACCTCTTTCTCTTAAGGCCAGTAGTATTAGAAAATCGCTGTGCATTTGGTTTAAATGAAACTTCCAGAAGGTATTTATTAATTAATTGTTGTTATTTTGGCAGTTGGATAGCATGATGTCAGTTCACCTGAATCCTTTGGTAACACCTTTTCTAAACACAGTTCTCTTGCCTGTCCATTTGCTGTCTGTGTTCCTGAGCATTACTTTGGACAAGTGTCAGAATGCTCTGACATTTCAGGCTATGTCATGGCTTGAAATATTTTAAAAATGTACTTTTTCAAACTTCACATTGTCGACAAATGTTTGATGTCTTTAGGGACAGACATGAGTAGCTATTGATTTTATGATTTGCTATCACCTTCAATTTTGCAGCATTCATCATAAGTGCTTCAGGCGTGGCTGTTACTATTATTAACCAATTAAATTGCAATCTGGCTATTTATTCTACCATGTTATGACATTCTGTAGTAGCCCTTATGTCCCTACACTTTTGATCTACTATGTGAAGACAGAATACAATATTTCTAATGAAAACATTATTTCTGAGAGGTAATAGCAGACAGCATGTGAGTAAAGGCTGAAACAGCTCATTACTGGCCTTGTCTGTTGGACCTGGTCTTACTGGGAAAACTGCAGGAGAAATCAATGTCTTGGGGGAAAGGTTTCTTGTATACGAAGAATGAAAACGACTAAAGTAATCTGTCTAGTAAAAGTCACCTAGGGAAAGCTGATGAGGGAAAAGAAGAGAAGGCAGCTATCAGAAGTGGAAAAAACCCACAGTAAAACCAGTGGACAATTAAAATGAAAATCTGTTAGGCAGACACATAGATGCAACTTAGATGTTAGCTCTACTTGCAATAGAATTTCAAAGGCAAAGCATCTTAGATCTTGTTTCAAAAGCTCCAGAACTTTTGAAGGTTTAGCTGAAATGTGCTATTCTGCCTTAGCAAGGTGATAGCAGAAAAGGGAGAGGGAGAGAATGCCACCCCAAATCTCAGATTGGAGGAAACAAAAAAGTGGTTCAGCAGAGCCACACCTAAAGATGTTCCTGATGAAAGGAAGGAATTCTTTTGTTTTGAGTGATCTTGTTTGACAGTGTTTGGAACAATTAATTTTGATTTAATGTGGATCTAAACTAAGAGTAGGAGGAAACAACTTCTTGCTCTTTCTTACCCAGAGGAGATTCAGCTCCAGTGTCATACTGAGAGTTCCTCCTGTTTCAATCCACTTCTTTAACTTTTCAAGTAGTTCAAGTAGTATAGAAAGGGAAGAAGTCTTAAAACATTTACAAACAACTGGATAAAAAGGAACAAAATGCATTAATTTGGGAAAATATGACAGACAACCTTAGTTCCTGCTACCAATAGCAAGAAAACCATCTGAAGTAGTAAAATGTTTGTTCCCAGTTTCTGTTGCTAGCACTGTGTGGTACTGAACGGGGTATAATCATCCTCCCAGGTGTACAGTAGGTTTCTGCTACCTTTGAGGCATAGTGCCACTTAAGGAAGTCTCATCACCGTTCATGATGGCCTAAACTTATTTTATTAACTTACCAAAAATATACCATTTTTTTTCCTAAGGCCTATTAACATTTGTCACACTTAAAAATGATTCTTTAATATTAAAGCTATTCTCTTTAGTATCTTTGAACCAGACTGTAGTGGCTTATCTTACATTATAGAAATTTACAGCTTTTCCTACTTGAGCTTGTATTGGAATATAAATTCACTAACAGTTATTTGCAAATTATTAAGTGATTTCAGGCCATGACCTTTTGGATGGTGTGGTTAATTAATTTGGAAATGATATAGCCAGTAATTTATTTGGTGGTGTTTAAACAGCAATATTAGAATACTGATCAGGGTGATAAAGATGGTGACTTGAAATACTTTGTTCTTGTCACTAAGGGGCAATTTTGGGTCTTAGTTATGAGTGTTGGAACTTCCTATTTGCACAACCCATACAGGGGAAGAATTCAACCCCAACCAATCTACCGTTTCAAGAAAGCAAGGTGTTTTTTTATTTTGCTTAGAATTTATACAAGGCTTATAAAAATTTTCATGTTGCTTACATAGAGAACACTCTGTCAGGATGCACCATGACAAATTTTAGTGACAATATTGTCAGACGTGAGTGCAATTAGTTTGTGGTACAAAACACTATGTGATTTCCTTCCCTGGAAAGGTTACTTTTGGAGTCACAAAGTTTGCTAACCTGATCATGTCTTTGGATGTGGAGGTTCAGCCTGTTACACATCTCTGCTTTCTGAGTTGCTGACTTCTGACTTTGTCTTCAGCTCTTCAGGGACACCACTGTGCACTCGCACACCTGTCACTTCAGGAACTTTTTAGACTCTGCTGCATACCCTCACCAGGCATTCCCCAGTGGAAAGTCACAGTCAGTTGCTAGTAAAGATTATCATTAACAAGGTGTCTCCCTTAATTTTCATCTCACTGGATATTGGCTGTGCAGGATCACTAGGCTTCTCAGGTTTAATGTTATGTGAGATACATTATTTGATATTGATAAGGCTTTTTCAGTGAGGATTCTCAATCTTTGGCTTTTCACTTTCAGTTCATTGTCAGGCTGTTCAATCAGTTGTTCAGCTGTCCCAGTTTTACTGGAGTTTTGTTTCAAGTCTGTAGGCTATGCATAACGACATATAGGATGATTATACAAGAAAAATGTCTTGAAAGGAGACATAAATGGACCTCTTTTGACAGAAGAAAGGGTATTACTTGCTTTTTAACAAAGAAACAGAAACATGCAAAACTATTTTTGAAATACATTAAAAACAGTTTTGAAGTTCATACATCTCTGCTGTCGTAGTGTTATAACTACTCTTATAGTAGTTTATGGGACAGAGCGGGATAACTAGCACTACATTCCTTGCCAGGGATGAAGTGCTTATACATGTATTCTTCGTTAATCTTCCACCTCTCTTGTTATCTAGCATGCCAGCTGTCTGGAGCCCCATGTACAGGTATCTGTATGTAATGGAGAAAAATAGGAATCTATGTAGGACCTGAAGGTGCTACCGTTATTAAGAATAACATCAACTTTAGAACTACTGGCCTGTTCTTGTTTCTTTTCCACGTGTCTGCAATATCAAATATTTCCAAGAAATGAACAGAACTATATTCAATTCTTAGTTGCATGAAATTATTTTGTGCCACATTTTGTTTGTCAGCTGCCCTTTATTAATATGCTAGCCTATATGTTCCAAATGACGAGAGACTGTGTATATCCCTAAAGGGACAATCTTAATCAGTCGTCACACACATTTAGAGCCCTTGCTGACAGATATGTAATTTCAGTTGGTGTGAAAAAAAGACAAGAAAAAAGGACAAGAGTATCACATTTCTGGGTGCGGTTTGTGTGGTTAGACCAGATGCATCTGTGCTCTCTTTTCCACTTGATTCTGGTCTCTGCCAGGGGACCACTGGGAATTTCCCTGAGCTACATGTCAGGTGTTGACAGGAGGATTGCTAATTTTGCTAGCCTGCCATGCTAAATACTAATTTTGGTAATTTAACACACTGTCACTTGGTAGAAGCACTTCTGTAGCATCTTGATTTTCTTAAGTATATATGAGATTCATGTTTGGTATCTTTAAAAATCATTCTGTAATGATGATTATGGCTTTGGGATGAAACAAGAGGAGATTTCAGTACCCAACCCCCCCAATTATATTTATGTGCTGTGAAGTAACTGTCATGTTAACAGCTTTGTCTCTCTGGTCTCATTTATTTTATCAAAACAGAACATTTATGGAGAAAAAATGAGTTAAAACATTTCCAAAGTGTTTTCTGGCTTTCTGACTAATGACTTGAACTTTAATAGTTTAAATACAAAATAGTAATAAATTACAATTGCACAATTTCTTACAGAGTTTTTATTTAGATCAAAACTTATTTGTTCAGACTAGATTTATATAAATAAATCACGGTACATTTTTACTTGTGTTTAGAAGATTGTAATACATATTATAAAATTAAGAAATCTTTTGTCCCTCAAACCATCACTGCAAAAGGAATCATGCATTATTTCTACTAAATGAATAAAATGCTCACCTAATTGAGAGAGCCCTGATACAGGTATGGCTCTACTCTCCAAAATTAGACATGAAACATAGAGATAGCAGTTCTATTTATTGGACAAGAAATCATAAAGTATACTACAATGTACATGTGTTATTAAAAACAAAAGTATACCAAAAAAACACACCTCTCTTCACGCACCTTTGCAATGGGTATTAAAAATGACAGCTGGCCAGCATGCAACTCAGTAAAACATTCCAGTTTTACAATGTCTACATTGAGCAAAAGGAGGAACTAAAAAACCCAGACAAAACAAACAAACACCCCAGATGCTTACAAGTCCTCATGTCAGCTTCCCCTCTTTGACATGTCTGCTGTGTTCAGTCATCAGTTGAGGTATGTCCTGATGGTACCTTTCCTGAACAGTGCCCATCACTGCCATCCGGACTAGTGCACTTTACAGACCTTCGAGGAGATGAAGATCCTTTCAGAGAACTGCAGGACCCTGGATATCTTGCATCTGTAGTCCCTTGAGCAACCCACTGTATTACAAATTAACTCTAAATGCAGCTTTTGAAACTACTCGGCCATGTGCAGTGCCCTTCGAAGATAATTCATACCTTGCACAGCTCAGTTCCCATACTGTAAGGCTACCACTTCAGAACAGAATTAGGGTTGCAAGCAAGGTTTTGCACCAATTACAGCAAGGTGATGCTGTTACGAAGTCTGTCCTGCTGCCATTTTTCCCAGCGCAGAGGGCTTCTATTAAATTCTGCAGGACTCTGGATTACTTTCTCTACATGCTTTTTCCTTTCTAGACATGAAAGTAATTGCTTTTTCACTTGATGCTGAGATGTAATCATTTGACAATGCACTGTTCTAAAGTGAAGAAAGCATTTAATTTGATTACATTTCAGATCAAGTCACCTAGTCCATGATTTTTTCACTTTCCTGTTCAAACAAAATGCCTTAACAGTAAAGTGATTTCAGATATTCCTAACTTTGTCAAACATTTTTCACCTGCATTTCTACTCCTCTTTCTCCCTTCCTGTTTACTGTTTATTACATTTAAAGCAATAAGAGAGTTTGCAGCTATTTTTTCTTTTTTTAATGGCAAATAGGTTCCTTCGGTGCTCCGATGTTGCTGAGTGACAAACATGTAAATCTCTCTCGTCCCTCTGACTTTCAGGGCTCATGTTAATATAGCTACATATCATGTTTGGTGTTTAAAAACATGTGAGTGAAACCAAAACAAACAAAAAGAAAAGAACCAAAACAACCAACATCCCCCTCCCCAGTATCTATCCCTTCAAGACAAGAGGGGTGGACCTCTGTTTTCATTCTTTTGCATTGCCTTCTACTGTTGTCTCACTTTGGATTGAACCAGCAGTTCCTCTACTGGTAGCTGACCTCTATATAACAAGGTTCTTCCATGTACTGCTTTGGTGCTTTGTGGATCCACTGGCATATTAAGCTGGTCTGCATTGATTGGTAGGAACAGTTTGAGCACTGGGGTTTTTATGCTACATATTTGCTTTCTGTTCTGGTCGTCCCTGCTTCCCCATGTTGAGATGCATGTGTGTTTGTCCACTTCCATTATTATTTACAGATAAAAATTAAACAAAAGAGAATATAAATGCTTTTAATGTCTTGTGATTTCAGCAGAAACAGATAAAGAATGATTTGAGCACTCGACTGCAGAAGGGTTGTGCTGTATTTTGGCATCGGAGTATCACACAATTGCCTATTATAATTGGCGTCAGTGTCGCTGTTTTTTCATTAAAAAAAAATTCATTTCATCTGACATGGTGGTTTCTTCTGGAAAACTAAAAGTAACAGTTTAATAGCATGTTGTTAACGAGTGAAGTGGGATTAAAATCTTTGAGATGCATTTCTAAGGGATTTTCTTTTCTGTGTTAGAATTATGATACTTGTCATACAGCATAATTATCTATTTACAGGAAATAAGAAAATAAATGAAGGTTGCAACTTAGGAATTATTCTTGTGAGACTTCTATTAATTTACCTCTGAGATTCATAGATCAGGAAAGAAAGAATGAAGAGTATTGGGATCATAGTTTTCTCTGGCTTTCCAGGTGATTTTGTAGCAGCATATCCTCTGTTCTTTCAATGTGCTGCAGTCCAAAAACAGTAGCAATCTACTGTCCCACCAGAACCATATTATGAAAATGTTTTGGGTCTAGGGAATAGCCTTGGTTAAATGGACTATAAAGGTGAAGAGTAAAGTACCCAAATATAGAAAATAGCTATTGTTTCATATAGGAACTGCAATGAAAAGGCAGATGTTTTTAAAAAGCATGTGGTAATGCCACAACCTGAGTGACAATTTGCAAGTCACGAGTCAGCAAGAATTAGGAGAATTTAATAAAAAATTAGATTTTCTTCCTCATCTCTAAGCCTTTGTGGTTTGCTGGATGCTACTATAAATGCTCACTGAACAGAGACTCTGATTTTCTTGAAGATCCTCATAGGTTATAAAACTAATTTTTCAGAATTTGGATCAAAACTTCAAATATTTTACTCAGTCAGTGCATGCATATTTTTGTTGGGAAAATTTTAAATCCAAAATGCTTGGTGACCATTCAACTCATGCAAGACATGAAGCAATGGGTGTACACATCAACTTACCCAAACCATGTAGAGATCAGGGCTCCCTACCTGCTAAGTATGTAGCGGGCAACTATGCTGAGATTGTATAAAATGCTCACACCTTGAGTCTGCATTTTTAAAATAAAATTTCCCATGTAAAAACTTCAATCAAGTTCTCTCTACAAAAATTTGAAGGAAGAGAGAACTCCACACATGGCTAAGTAAGTGGCAAAAAATTTATCCCAGGGGCTCTTGTTCCAGGACACAGATTTCATCATGTGAAAGAGTTCAGTGCTTGGATTATTTTTTTAATGTTCAGAATTTGTTGGCATTTACAATATACCATCAAGTAAAATAGCTCTGTTAATTGTACTACAAATAATAGAGAAAGTCTTCACAGGCACTATATATTTGGAACAGCATTTTAAAATGACAGTGTGTGTGTGCACATGCACGCACATGTGTGTGCTTGTTGGTGTAACAGAGCATAGCCGCCTGCAATATGTTTCCAACTTTTTGCAGAGTCATGGACACAATTAAGAAACATTGACTGGAAAATCACCCACAAAGGTTAAGGACTAACAGCTTCCTTGCTACACAGATGGTTACCTCCTTTCTAAAAGAGCATACTGCCATTACAAATACCATATGTATCTTGTTCTCACCCAACAGAACTTTTTTCAGTTTTTCAGATTTGAAGGATTTCTGCAAAGAATCATATTAATGTATAGCTTTCCTATAAGGTGAAAGGAGGCACCAACTGAGACTGAGAGCACAACTTGTCATAAAAAAATAAATATCAGTAATTCTTGAAAAAATATTTAGAAAGCTATCCATTCACAATACTGCACTCTCATTTTTTTGCAAATCCAAGAACCATATTTATTTCTGCTTCCCATATTTGTTGGTTTTCATTGCTATCATGCTGCTTGTAAAACCTGGGTTATTCTAATGAAGAGAAATTATGACTTGAATTTGGGTAATGCTTACGACCACACAAATAATCTATTCAGTAGCAATATTGTCAGCTGGAGAATTAATGCTATAAATGGATAACATTATGCTACTTGAAACCAATAGCTCTTCACACAGTAGAAGACTGAGGGTCCTATTCAGCAAATATTCAGGGTCCTATGGCTGTGGCCACAGAAGTTCCAGAAGCTCTCGCTGAGTCTAATCCTGATTCAGGAACCAAAATGATATGCTGTGTATATATTTCTCTGCACAGCCTGGATGCGCTGGACACCCTCCCCCACTTGATTCCTGGGAAGGAAAAAAAATATGTCTCTGTTTAGCTCAGTGACATGAAAAACAGTCCACAGTAATGCAATCTAAAGAAGTTAGCCAGGCATGTATGAAAAGAACAGGATGCCTGTAAAAAGGGAAGAGCTGTCAAAACCTAATTGTGGGCTCTGGCTGCAATAAAATTTATCAAAGAGGGAAGACAGGTTGGATGTAAGGATGTAGATAACTTCTGCTAAGAGACACTTCTTGTATTCTGGGAAATGGTAACAATTACACTATTTCTCATGTGTACGTCAAGCCATTCCTATCAATGCTTGGCTACAACTGAGAACTCGGTGATTGAGTTTTCTAAACCCAGCTCCCAAATGCCCAGGCAGGCTTTTCAAATGTGGCACTTCAGCTCATAGTTAGCTTGTCACTGAGGGCGCAATCATATAGGCAGATCTCCCCCACTTTGCTCGATCTTCTTTCATGGCATACTTAGTTGTTGTCAGCACCCTTGTACTGAAGAGGCATGGTGCATACCCACTGCAACAGAGCCTGTGAGCACTCAAAGTTCTCACTGGTGAATCTGTGCTGCTGTCGTCCCAGGCACCAATAAATGTAATTGCTTATGGACACAGGGCAAGACTGTGATTTTATTTTTGCTACTTTTTAGCATCTTCCTATTGCCCAACAATTATTTATGCAGCTACCTAGTGTTAGTGCTTACAGACAAGTAGGTGAAGTCCTCAGTTGTATTCTAGTAACATGGTCGCACTCTGATGCATAAAGTATACTCAGAGAGGCTGCAAACTCTCTGCGTCTGTATATTAGGTGCTTATGGCATTGTTTGTGGCCTGATATGAATACTATGGTCTTTCCTGTCTTTCTGCATTGGGGGTAACATTGTAGCTATAACATAGTAGTTTCTTTTGACTGGGATTACTGACTGACTTTAGTCAGTGATAGCAACAAGTGATGGTAACTCTTAGGAAGCAATTTAGCTAGATCTTTGACAAATTTTTGTGTATCATGAGTCAGGATTAGTATTCCCTGTATTGGGGAGAGGATTAGACAGAGGGATTAAAAGGACATCTTTACCCCACTGGACTCTGTGGAATAGCCCCTGAGGATATGGCTAAGAAAGAGTTCAACAGGAATGCCAAATTTCTGCTGAATAGGTTAAAAGGGTGAGGAAGCCTCTTCGGCAGCCATCCAAGCGCAGAAGACCTGCATAACATTTCTGCTGAATAGGGCCCTAAAGACAAAAAACAAAACAAAACAAAACAAAAAAAACATAGGAACCTTAAAAAGCTTTTCTGATTGTGTCGCTTCTTATCAGCACCTCAGATCTCCAGAGACACTTAAACATTTTTTTTTCAGTGCAGTTAGGCATCCCTCGAGATGTGCTAGTGGCATGGATGATATATTGTTACGAGAGAAGAAGTCATATTAGATTGTTATATATAAAAAAAATAGGTCTTGGCTGTTCTGTAAACAAGGTCCATTTCTTTACATCAATTAGCAGTGAAAGCTACCCAAGATCTTAATTTAAAAAGCAAAACTAAACCCTTAATCCAGTGTATAATGCTCATTTTCCCATGTATATATGTTAAATACATTTATTACTGTCTCCCTAAAATTGAAAGGAGCAGACTTAACTTGCATGTTATATCTGACTTTTAATACCAGTGTTTCTGAGCTCTTTTCTATGTTTTAGTGCATGCATGTGGATCTTGGTTTTGTTCATAAAATTTTATTCAACTTCTAATGCCATATGGAAGAATATTCACAATTATAGCAATAGGGAAGCAAGAAACAAAAATCTTACCTCTGCAAGGGGATGCCAGTGAGCAATGGGTTTCCGAGGATATGACAGCATTTCGTTCCAGTGGTCACGGCCTAGACTTTCTGCATCGTTGCCTACTTGACATACTCCAATGACCTCATTGTGACCTACACTGTGAAAATGTTCCATAATATTTTTTTCTTAAAATTTTACCTTTAGAACCATATCATTTACTTATTTCATTAAAAACATAATCATGGATTTTTATAATTAATTATTGCCTGAAAAATATAAGGAACTATAAAGTACCTAGGTTTGCTCTTTGCATTTCTCACTAATCACAGCAATTTAGTATTTTCCCCATTATAGCATACACTGTGTGTCTGTGTGCATGTTTCTTAATTTTGCCTGCAGACATGAAAAGTTAGTTGCCTGTGTTCTGTAATTAGTTACAAATACAAATAAGCTATAAACCGTAATTTTAGAAACGGAGAAATGTGGAAAAACAGAACATCAGTGTGTCGACTGTATGATATGTTCAGTTATTTCAGGTAGATAGATACGCAGCTTAGTTATGTCAGTTATGGATGCAAATCTGTATTTTAAAATACAGGAAGGAAATTCTGCCTGGTGTTACAAGAAATTTTAGTCTTCTACCAAACTCAACACGACATTAATTTCCCGTTTATTGGGGAAAAAAAAATAGCTTTGTTTCTGGATGCAGAACTACTATGCAAGATTTTGTAAGTCAATAGATGATGTTATTTTACAGCTACAGGTATCTCACCGGTCGTAATCCATAACAGCTATCGACAAGTTAATTTGATCAATGTTTTCTGGAGGGACGTCAAAAACTATGGCTTCATTGTAAACAGGATTAAGGGTATTCCTCTTGGTGGAGGTTTTTCTTTTCTTTAGTCGCCTTCCTTCACACATTAAAGAAACCTTCACGTAGGGATCTGTGTGAATCATAAGAACAAAGTTGGTTTTCTTTTGCTGTTTTTAAGCAAACATAAAGGGAAAGTCAAGGGAGCATCCTTCTTGTATGCCCATACCTGCTTGCGGAATTAATCACCTGGACCTGACTGGAATTTGAGCTTCTTTATTACCGTGGAATTCCTGGGAGGCAGTAGAGCTTTGAAAGCTTTACCTGATTGACTGGTTATAATGAAAAATTTAGGTTCAAGAAGCTCTTTGTTGTGTATCAACTTCTCAAAGGGTATTAAAATGTCCACTGAACCGTGTTATACATGACTGTTTTATACAACAGCCTGTGTATCAGCCTATTTATAACAGCCTAATTACTTGTGCAGATTTGTAGGACAAACAGAAGATGACAATATTTTTCACTGTGGGATTTACTGATGTATGGTAAAAATAATTAATAGAGTAACAATTAGTGGCTTATATTTCTCAAGAGAATTGTAAGTAAGTTTAAACCCCTCAGTGTAGCAAAAAAAGGTATTTCTTTGTAGCTCCTTTCTGGGAGCTCTACAACTCCCTGCTAGTAGGTAAAAGTCATCTTTGAACTCTTATTTAAACTAGTTTCTTGGTTTCATCATCAAGTTTTGAAAGGGTTGCTGAAAGGAATCTGGGATGATCCCATTTTGTCCACACACCACCAACAGCAGCATTGGCTCCGTGGCTCTGAGAGACTGTTAGTGAGGGTCAGTCTGCTCTGTGCCATAGCTGTAACAAATAGTCTGCTGTACAATTTCCCAGTGTTATGAACACAGTTTGGCTAACTTGTGCTATTCTGAATCACAATGACTTCAGAAATAATAATCTTGAAGCCTTGTTGGTTGCAATGGAGCAAATTGAAATATATTATTTATTTCTCTGAAATTCCTGTGCTCCAGTAACTCAAGAGCTTGTAGTGTAGAATCCTCTTCTCAAAAATCATTCTGGGATTCGACAGTGCTGATTCTGTGTCTCAGGAGGGAAACAGGACAGAAATCCACATTGACCATTAAATTCATTCCTACCTGATGCTCCTGTGATATCCATTGCTTTTAAATTTCTTGCCTTTATTATTGTAATAGTTAGTCTACCAGCTGTTGGAAGGTAGCAGAGTGAAAACATCAGGTCACCAAGATCCACGTTATCCTGTTTCAAGGAAAGAAAGATAATGTGAAGCAATAATAGCAACTTTCCTACCCATGACAAGAGCTAAAGATAAAAATATACCTTTGGGGATCTACAGTTATGCAAGCAAAAGCTGAATTGTCATTCTGAAATATATCTGAAAAACCCGACACCCATCTGCATAGAAGGTTGCAACATTTGTTGATAGACAACCAAAATTCTCAAGCGTAAATGTGGTTACAGTTTCTAGTGCTCAGTACTTGGAGACGAAACACATTTAAGTGATGAGATACACTTGGGGCACTAGAAAGTCTTTGTTCTATTTTATGTCTGTAGTGATTTGTGTGTATTGTTGACGGGCTGCACCAGATCTCTGTGCCTCTCCTTCTGGTCTGCAAAAGGATACCCATAGAGAGGTACACTGAAAAAAGACATTGGTTGGGCAGGTCAAAGCCTTATGCAACTCTCAAGCTTTCATAAACTGAGGTGTGGTAGGTGTGAAGTCACTGTGGTAATGCGACAGTCTCCACCAGAAGTAGAGTGCTGTGCCATGCATAGACAAGCTCCCTTTTGTAACCTTATCCACCTCTTTCACTGACAGAATGGTTTGTAACCTTTTCCTGTGTCAGTGGCATTAGGGTTTCAGAAAGGCAGTAGAAAATAAGAAAACCGTGTTTTCTCATACAAAAGCATCTGATTTTTCTGTTTTGTGGTTTGTTTTCTTTTAAATAAAATCAATCTCTTTTATAAATATATAGTGAATAAAGGATTGTATTAAATGATTTTGGGGATTTAATTTGCTTTTTTTTTGACAGGGCAGTGAAGTGGTACTTTCATAGACCTACCTCCAGCAACCTCAATTCTTGTCTAAAAAAGTTACTCTGTCCAGCAAATTCAGAGCTACATTCTAGGCTTTATAAGGAAGGGAAATACAGCTGTTGTGGAATATGTGTGTCTTGCCCACTTAGCTTTGTGCAACAGCTTCACTTCCTTGCCCAAGTTGGCTCCTTCTGCGCCAATCACCAAAAAATGAAGGGTGTTGAATGAAAATATCTTGAAATGCACCTAAGAGGTTAGTGTTTGTCTCTAAGCTAGGCGGTGTACAGACCAATGCCCATACCCTATACAGTCACTTTACATAGCTTCATGAGTTAGCTGGAGAGATGGGCAGGACAGAAAGAATCCTTGTCACAGAGCTGTAGAAAAATGTGATGTTGGAAGGGTTTTCTAGAGATCACTTGGCCCAGCCCCTTGCTCAAGAGAAGCTTCTTCACTTTAGTTCTCAGCTCATGCAAGGAAAAAACCCCCAACCAAACAACAAAAACATGTACATTAGTACAGAAATAAGTACTTTCCTTGTGCTATTATTGATGAAAAATGTTGACAGAGAAAGAAAAAGCTGATATAGGCCCTTTATCAGTAATAACTAGCTTTTAACCCTGACTTGACCTCATCAACTATCATCTTTTGCATTCTGAAGATCAGTGCTTCATGGTAGCCGTAAAGCTAATAAAGGTTGTGTGACAATATCAAGAAGGCTGATATTACTCACCCTATTTAGTGTCTCTTGATGACTCATAATTGGAAGCAGTCTTGCTGCAACAAACTGTGTCACTGACTCGCTTGGGCTATGAAAGGATCAAAGTGCTGTTTGAGAAGGTGATGCTCTGAGAAGTCCTACAGGCTAAAGTGTGTTCAGCACATCCAGAAGACAGTTCTCTTAGCTAATGTTACAGGAGGAATAACTGATCTCTGAAATTTTCCCAGCAGTCAGCTGGAGCTTTGTTCCTATAACCTGGGGAACAGGAAGCAGAGATTTCACTTATCCTTCCCATTGTGAGCATTTAAGTGTACATCCCCAACTCTGAGGTGCTGAGGTTTGTAGCTGTGGAATTCTCTCTCATGCAGGAACTCTGAGGGGAGCAGAATTTCATAAGACATTTAAAGAAATTATTGAGTGAAGCCACCTTTTCGCAATTTGGGGAATTTGTCCCTGAAAATTTTGATTGAGAAGTTATTTTTAATGAATTGGCCACAGACTTTCAGGAGAAGATAGCCTTGTTGACGCAGGTTTTCCCTGAACATAAAGAAGCTCTCAGACAACTGTTGTTTTAACTCTGTATCTGGTATACTTAGATATTGTCGACCACAGCAAAGTCATTCTCTATAAAACTCCAGTGCTCCACATGGTGACAAGATAATTCATTATGTGAGTACTGTAAATGCTTTGCAGTTACTACCAAATACAGGAGTTTCCATGCCAGACTTGATCATCCTGAATAAACATTTTAAAACCTTTCTTTAATTCTTATCAAGGTATTCATAGGTAAAGGGATTACTATGCAATTGTTTTAGATACAAATTCCAGGAAAAAAAACGTTAACCCTCTGCATAAATGAACTGGTTAGGAAAGAAGAGATCATATGTGTTGAATGTAGGAATTATGCCATAATAATACACAAGCTTTGCCTTATGCTTGAAAAATAATCATCACATAAACCGTGATGCATTTTTTTTAGCAAATGCTATAATAATACTTTATTGATGCTTTTTGAAAAATTGCACTAGGCATTGTACAGGAAAAATATTATTAAACTGGAAACAGAGCCCGTAATTTCTTCAGCCTTTTCCAGTTCTAGAAGTTGGATCTGTCATAGCACTAGGTCACAGATGATTGTGAGATTCAGTCTGTTCATAAGCCAATGCTAGTAGTAATCTAACCATGGAAGTCTGAGAATAAAACTGAAGGAAAGCTTGCAGGCAGCAGCGGGAAAGAAATATATTTTTTGGCATGCAAATCCTACTCTGAGTCTGAAAAAGAAGCCCTGTCTTCTCACAATTTCATTTTGATTTGTAGGGAATTAACTACTACTCCATAATACTGGTTACTTGCAAATGTTTTCTTAATTTGGGAAAGATAGATCTTTTTTCTAATTTGGGAAAGATAGCTTTTCCCTGTGCTCTGGCTACTCTACCCTGCTTACCCCTATTTTCTGTAAGGGAAGGGCAACATTTTTAACTGTTCCTAACATTGTAAACTTTGCTTTTGGGGCTTCAAGGTTCAACTTAAGGAGGGACTATTCTTCAAAGAGAAGCAAAAACTGTGATTGCACCACAGAATTTGCTTGTGAGTGCTCATCCATCTGGGTAACTACAGTGAAACAGGCAACATGCTCTGGCTGGAGATTAGTGGTGTTGCGGGCAAGAATGACTGTTCCACCCAGGTCCTTTGTAATAAATTTAGTTTCTTAACAGAACTGAGGTCTGTGTAACAGAGCACAGAGAGGATTATTGCATATCTTCACTGGTTTAAAATCACTGAGCCAAATGGCTTAAGCCACGGATTGTCACCGGAGGTGTACTGTGTTACCAAGAAATAGCCTTAAGGAAGAGAATTAAAAAGCATAGAATGTAGGATCTTCTTCAAGGATTATGCTTCTGTTTGAATTGAGTACTTGCATGTTATTGTGTATGTTTAACAAAATGTGGTGATATAAATATTACACTGCCAGAGACACATTTTAGAATTCCTGCTTAGGAAAAGATTTCATAATATTGTAGGTTATCAAGTCATGCATTTTGTACATTCCAAATTTGTGTTGAACTTTATTTAGTGTGGCGATAACACTGTACTGTGCATGTCACAGAGCAACCAGGTCAGCCCTAATATAATCAGACCAAAAGGCTGGTTAATAGTATTAATAACATGAATAAAATATTCAGGAGATAATTAAATTCTAACAATGATCTTTTCAATATGAGTATGGCCCATATTATTTTTCTTCTAGTCCTGTTCAGCAGGTAGCATATTGTAAGAACTGAATAAATGTACCTAAGGTCCAGGCTCCTCTCCCATTGTCCTCAAAAACTGTCCACATTGAGAGGAAGAAAGCACTGCCTCCGTTTTTAATCTATAGCCTGCTCATGCCTGTACTCTAAAAATTGGTGTCTGCTTTTCCAGTGCCCCAGTCTTCAGCTTCATGCTTGGGGTGATGGCTGAGTGCTTCAATGTTGTTGGGAGTGTCCTATAGTGAGCTGCACAGCCTATTTCTGACAATCCCTCTTAGATTTGTCTCTGAGCCCGTATTCTATTAATACAGCCCTTTATTCAACAGGGCAAGAGCATCAAGTTTCTTCCTTAAAAATTTTCCTGGTGTTACCTGGGAGAGTTAGATATATTCAGTACTGGGTAAGAAGTCAGCTGGAGAGTTCAAACCAGAGAGGTAAATCACAAGGTTAGCCTGAAAAACGCATCTTCACAAAGGGAACGAATCCTGTACTGCAACCTCAGGATAGAATAGGACCCTTTTACTGCCATTAGGAGCATGGAGGTAAGACTCCCCTATCCCATTATGCTTCTTTCTTGTTCCATTTCTGGTGGAAATACTTAATGTACCATAAAAATCATATTACTTGAGTAATTTTCAGTGGCTTCTACCTAAAGGTTTATTGTTCCTGTGTTTCCTAGAAAGCATTTCTGGTCATCTGAGTCTAACCCAGCACACTGAACATGGAGGTGTATAATCTTAAAGGTGACTATGACAATGGGCCCTTAAATGGCTTCACACTGATTCCTTGGAGGCTGCGTTAGGAAGCTCAGGCTTGATCAAACCTGTGAGCTACCTGCTCGTTGAGCTGTTTCTGACAAATGGGTATGATATTTGGGATGAGATTTCTCCTCTCCCTTCTCACAAATACATTTGGGTGCAGAGAACGGGTATGTAAAATCATGGAAAACAGGCAGCAAGGGATGGAAGGAAACAAAACAAATTATAGGTTCCAATTTCTGCTTTTGCCTCTTCTCTAGGAGAAGGTATGCTGTCCACCAGTTAGGCAATCACAGTTTTCTGAAACTTGTGGTTTTTATTTCTGGAGCATCCAAGCTGTGACAGGCTTGCTCTCATGTAGTGCCTGTGCCATTCTAATTAAAACATATGTCTCAAATATACCAGGCTCCTCAGCTCTTCAGCTATAAAAAGACAGACACTGCTTATTTATTTTTCTGGTATGTTGCAAAAATAACACTAATTATGGACTGTGCTCTGATGCATTTTTATGCATCTCATCAACTTACCATTAATAGGAGCATTCACAGGCAGTGGTGCCCTTGCTCACTTATTTTAAAGTGGCTGTTGAAAAACGTTTTTAAGGCACTAGTGATTTTAGAGACTTTGGAAGTTCTTATTGCTACGTCAGAGCTGTATAGCTCAGGCAATGGTAACTTAGCATATGACCTCCTTTAGCAGTTATACATATCTCTGCAAAGGTCACTGTAAAACAGGAAAATTTCAGAGGTGTCATGAAAAGAGATGTTATCATTTGAGCTTTTAAAGCACAGAAAGGATTGATTACCAGTATTTAATTAAATTCTCTCATTTTTTTCCCTCCTAGCTGAAGAATACGAGTTTTATTTTAAACAAAAAACAAATCTTCCTAGTTATTTCATAATCTTTCTTGGAATTAATGGAATTTTACTTCTGTATTGCAAGACTAATTTTAGTGAGCATCATCCTAATATTTGATAATGTCAGGGGTTTAATTTTGCAAGGATTTATGTTAGAAGAGCTTCACTCTGCTGAAGACATTTTAAGTATACTAGGTATAAGTGCTGAGTATAAATGAATTAAAAACATTTTAAGGAGTGCTATCTGGTTTTGGAGATATAGATTTATGAAGTTGTTCATCTGTGTTGAGAAGTCTAGATTCAGATCTAAGTTGAGGTACATGTCCAAGACACAAATAATACACAAATACTATATTAAACAAATTTGAGACTCTAATCTGTTTGGGAATTATAGTAAATCTAAAGTATCTAACATGATGAACTAATGAAGTTAGCTCTACATTTTTGATTATTTAATCATAGAGTTACTTTGAGTTTATGAGAAATGTATATTTAGAAAAACTCTTTAGAAATGTTTGATTTTAATTGATTTGCATGTGACTAGAAGAGTGCCAGCTGCGTTCTCATTACACATTTTAAGATGAATAGAGAAAGTATGACTGGAAAATTCTATTTTCATGACATTTTTCTTACAATCAAACTTCTGGTGTCCTCAACATAAAAAGGACATGGAACTGTTGGAACAAGTCCAGAGGAGGGCCACGAGGATGATCAGGGGAATGGAGCACCTCCCGTATGAAGACAGGCTGAGAAAGTTGGGGCTGTTCAGCCTGGAGAATAGAAGGCTGCGTGGAGACCTCATAGCAGCCTTCCAGTATCTGAAGGGGAGCTATAAGGATGCTGGAGAGGGACTCTTCATTAGGGACTGTAATGATAGGACAAGGGGTAACGGGTTCAAACTTAAACAGGGGAAGTTTAGATTGGCTATAAGGAAGAAGTTCTTTACTGTAAGGGTGGTGAGGCACTGGAATGGGTTGCCCAGGGAAGCTGTGAATGCTCCATCCCTGGTGGTGTTCAAGGCCAGGTTGGACAGAGCCTTGGGTGACATGGTGTGTCATGTGTGTGTCAACCCCCACACCTTTAGTGTGAAGTGTCCCTGCCCATGGCAGGGGGGTTGGAACTAGATGATCTTAAGGTCCTTTCCAACCCTGACTATTGTATGATTCTATAAATGATCTCTAGAGAAGTAGATTATTTATTAATGCCTCAATCAAAATATATATACAGAGATATGGCTAATTAAAGTTTGTCGAAAAATGGGAATGGTCCTTTACAATTATTCTTTCAATACATCAATGTCAGGCTATACTTCATGTTTTAAGTTAATTTGCAAATTGTATTATTTTCTCAGAGTGATTCCAATTTTTGCATTTTATTGTCTGTGTTTATTCATGTTTTCCTTAAAAAATGAAAGCAAGTAAGTAAAGAAGCTTTTAGACCTAGGTATACAAAAATTTGTCTGATTTCACTTCCTAGGAAAGACCATTAAAAAAAGGTCTGAAGCTTAGTTTCACTACAGTGAAGGAATACAAGAAAGCTGAAGTATTTGCATGTAATTAATTCTGGATTTTATACTGCTTTGGCTACACAATATAATTTTCATGTCAAGTCATAGACTGGTTATCAACTATTATGCCTACACAACTGCACAAAGTGTATATATAGAGAAGCTAGTCTGGTGGGATGCACAAAAAGGCAGGATAAGAAAATGAACATTTGAATCCCTAGTACTCTCTCCATGGGCTTGTCTGTGTTACAGCATTTACTACTACACATTGATAAAATACCAGGGAGCTGGAAGGCTCTTGCATGACTAATCAGCTAAAGAATCTAAGCAAAAAACCCTTACAGGGGAGAAAGCAAGCACTTAGGCCATCCAGCAAACAGATGTTGTGTGTTGTAATTTAAAAAAAAATACTCTCTTGACAGTGAAGATTACCTTCAACTTTGATGCTTAACTATGTGGCTTGATTTTTCTCTATTAGAATTTATATTAGTAATGCTAAGGTAATACCACAACAGAGTTTCTATTACCTTATCTCTTAGGCATTCTGAAACACCTTATGGTCAGTCAGAAATCTTGCCTGACAGACCAAATCTGAATATCACAACTTTGTGCTGTACTTCATAAGGGCTGAAAGAAGTATGAATCCTTCCTTCAGACTGTGTTGTAGAGAGCCGGTATGAGCTCAGGGAGTTTATTTTCTCATTTTAACTTACTCATAGTTTTGCCCAGTATCTTGGCAGTTTCTATATAAAACAGGATCAAAAGTAAAGCACTCAGCAGGTAGCATATCCCCTATCTCCACTTCAGAGCCTGAAGATCTTTTGATACGGATCTTTTTTTCTCTCTTGTTTCCATCATCCTTGTGTCATGACTGCTTTAAGGCAGATCACTGCAGTCCACATAAGGGGGATCCTCCAGACATGACTTTGTTTTGTGTCAGTTAGTCAAGATATCTTAGAACGAGATAGCTGGAGTCAAATGATAAGCCTTTCACCTTTATATATTTAAGAACAAATACAGTTAATGTTTTTGAGAAGAACATACCCATAACTTGCTCTTGCCACAATGTCCTTAGTAAGTCAAGGACAGAGGCCTTTCCCGGTCAGGCAGTCAATGTACCTATCTCCCTAAAATCCCAACATCTGCATTGTCATAATTTATATCCTGTAAATAGGATAGCAGTGATTGTCCTCAGTTGATCAAGTCATTTAAGTCTTTATTGATAAATTATTCTCTAATAAGAGCTTCACTTTAAAAAAGCCTCCATTCAGTAAACTGCGTATACATACTTATTTTTAAACCTATGCTGAAATCCTAGATTTTACTGGCTTTGAATCCTTTACATGCATTTTCAATTCCCAACAACTAAAGTGCTTTGCTGAATCTGGGCCTAAGAGTGAGTCTAATGAATTATCCCACAGCTACTGAGATTGAGTTAATGTCTTCATTTGTTCAAACTAAATTGATGAACTGGGGAGACAGTCTGAATCGAGCTAATGAAAAACAGTAGAAACGTGATTGGAAAAGTTGGAGTACCTGTCCTGTTTATGTACGTGTGGCTGTGTCAGGAATTTATTTAACAGGAAAACCAGAAAAGAGGTATTCTGAAAAGAAAAATTCTGTAGTAACTTCAGTTATTGAGAAAAGGAAAGAGCCTGCATAGAGTTGTTTCTGAAGGCTTGCTAGATGGCATCATTGGTCAGAGAAAGAAATTAATTAAGGTTTAAGTTTCTCCTTGTAAGTTAAACTGTTCCTCTGAAAACTGTTTTGTTTTCTTGATTTGTTACTGCTTTTTGCAAGTCTTCTATCATTTGTTGCTTTCTACATAATATGAAGTTCAGTATAGAAGTAATAATACAGAAATGTCTGCTTTGACTCTTCTTTTCCAGGCATTGCAGGCTGCCTTTTATCATGTTGATTGTTACCTGGGGACAGGAGGTGCATGTGTGGAGGACAGGGAATGCCTGAGAGACAGAGAAAATAATTTCATCTTCCTGATCTATTATTTATAAATGAAAATGTCACAACCTGTAAGATGTGAGTTTACAAGCGAGGTGCTCTGGGCAGATTTGCTGCTGCTTATCTTCTAGTATATCCCATTTCAGTGTATCCTACCTTGTCAGTGTTTACAGGTTGCTACCTTTGGTATTGGGCTTCAAATTTCTTTTGAAAGGGAAGTCTCTTGAGGGTGCGTTTGATTTCAAAATGCTAAAGTTTTAAAGGAGAGTACTTCAGCACAGAGCTAAGTCAAACCTCCGCAGAGAAGGCAGCGGTACTTTACAAATGTTGACAAGCTTGGGAACAGCAATTAAAGAGAAATCGATTTCTATATGAATAGATATCTTGGAGAGCAACGGTTTTCTCAAAAGGAAATGTAAGGGAGCTCTTCGCTGGGAAACATGAGTTTTGATGTTAGGTGAAGATGGTAAAAATGGAAGGACAAGTAGGTCAGGCAGACAGGGGATGCCTCACAGAGGGCAGTTTCACAAGACAATCCAACAGTGCAACCAGGAAGAATAGGCAGTAGTTTCCCAAAATGAGAACCAAACCTTTCAATGAATGTCCATCAGTATCTGACATGTCATAGAATCATAGAATAGTAAGGGTTGGAAAGGACCTTAAGATCATCTAGTTCCAACCCACCTGCCATCGGCAGGGACACCTCACACTAAACCATCTCACCCAAGGCTCTGTCCAACCTGGAATTGAACACTGCCAGGAATGGAGCATTCACAACCTCCCTGGGCAACCCATTACAGTGCCTCACCACCCTTATAGTAAAGAATTTCTTCCTTATATCCAATCTAAACTTCCTCTGTTTAAGTTTTAACCTGTTACCCCTTGTCCTGTCACTACAGTCCCTAATGAAGAGTCCCTCCCCAGCATCCTTTGTAGGCACCCTTCAGATACTGCAAGGCTGCTATGAGGTCTTCACGCAGCCTTCTCTCCTCCAGGCTGAACAGCTCCAACTTCCTCAGCCTGTCTTCATATGGGAGGCGCTCCAGACCCCTGATCATCCTCGTGGCCCTCCTCTGGACTTGTTCCAACAGTTCCATGTCCTTTTTATGTTGAGGACACCACAACTGCACACAATACTCCCAAGTGAGGTCTCACAAGAGCAGAGTAGAGGGGCAGGATCACCTCCTTCAACCTGCTGGTCACGCTCCTTTTGATGCAGCCCAGGATACAGTTGGCTTTCTGGGCTGCAAGCACACACTGAAGCCGGCTCATGTTCATTTTCTCATCAACCAACACTCCCAAGTCCTTCTCCGCTGGCCTTCTCTGAATCTCTTCTCTGCCCAACCTGTATCTGTGCCTGGGATTGCTCCGACCCAGGTGTAGGACCTTGCACTTGGCATGGTTAAACTTCATGAGGTTGGCATCAGCCCACCTCACAAGTGTGTCAAGGTCCCTCTGGATGGCATTCCTTCCCTCCAGGGTATCAACCGAACCACAGAGCTTGGTGTCATCAGCAAACTTGCTGAGGGCGCACTCAATCCCACTTTCTATGCCAGCGACAAAGATGTTGAACAAGATCGGTCCCAACACCGATCCCTGAGGGACACCACTTGTTACTGGTCTCCAACCCAGTAATTTATCAGCAGGCTGTAATTGATTTGGATTAGACCTCAATTTTTGCTGAAATACTGAGATTGAAAAAAAACAAGGAAAATGGAGGTTAATGGCACTGTAGTGCACAATACAGGCTAATGTGGGTGGGCCAATCTTGCTCACTTTAAAGGAAACTCTTGATGAACAAACATCATGCAGATGGAAAGCAATGAGAAAATATGGTTTCAAGGTTAAATGATAGCTCGTTGTAACAAGAAAGGCTGAATTACATGTTGAGTATTCACTACTTCTAGGCAAATGTGAGGATAAAGAAAATGAAGCAGCAAATCCATTCTAATGCATAAAATTATTTCTACCATGAATTATTTGTCAGTTACCTCTTGCTTCTATTCTGATATAAGTTGAAAGTAATGTTCAATTATCTCAATACCTCCCTAATAATGAAAATCTCAAATTGAAGGAAAATTACAAGAGAGAAAACTGGTTTTAAAAATAAGTTAACCGATCAAAATATTTTAATCCAAAATATCTTGCCTGTTAGTATTTCCTTCCTAGTGTGTTAAAATTAAAATGTCAATTTAAACTAAATCTGTACCAAAATTAACGGACTGTCCTTTCACTCTACCTTGAGTTACAATGGCTGCATGTGCACTTCCAGCTTCGCTAAAATATCACAAGATACTCCATCTTCTAACACCACTCAATTATCTGTCCACATACCAAACCTGAAAGCAACCAGCATGTCAGGACCCTGAGGGCCTTAACAGGCCTTACTGGCCTTGACCACCCCACAGGACTTTACGCTCACCCTACCAATGGCGCCATTTCCCCAAAAGGTCCCCACTTCAGCCCTGTCCAGGGCTGTTGGACCTCGTCCCAGTGACACGGCAGGATGCTGGTCTCCAGCTCCCCACAGTCTTGCCCTGCCTGGCCGTGGGCCTCGCTGAGCCGGGTCCATCCGTGGGCAAACATCTTGACCTGGCTTGACCCATCCCCAGGGAGCTGATGATGCCAAAGGCTGACCCTCAGTTCACCTGGCTGGGGCATGCGGATGGAAGCTGACTGGCGAAGTCCTGCCCAGCAGCAGCAGGGCCCCCCCATGCTCCTGATGCATGGAGCAGCCAGCCCTTGTGCCCTGCTGACAAAGTCTTCATTACAGGTAACGGCTCGCAGACTGGCCATTCTATATTAAAAATGCTAATATAGACATGCTGCTGAAATGAGATGATACTAAAGCTTTGCGCCATGTGAACAGTTCCTCACCCCTTCTTAGCACTGAATGTCATTATCTGTGCAGGCATTTTGTGTTGAGTATAGCAGCCATCTTTTGTATCATGCATTCTGAGCACATCATTCTGAAAAGGAGAGAAACTAAGTATCTGAGTAGTGCTGAAAAAAGATGGAGAGAATCACAGTATCAGGGAAAACCAACCAACCAAACATTTTCTTTTCAGTTTGTGTAAGCACCTATAGTGTTTTGTGGACATATTCACGATACTTACATCAGCTGTTCTGTACTGACTTCCTTGCTACTCAGGCTTAGCACAGGTTGTATGCAAAATGGATAACAAAGAAAGGCCATTTTCATAAATTTGAATCTACTTTTAGTGTAAGAAAAGTTTGCTCTACGATTTTGTTTTTGAAGAAGCTGCTATGAAAAAGAGAAGTCTAAATAGTATCATGTGCTTGAAAACCAGAAAGCTACTGCCAATCTTTGAGCTGCAGTTCCACGTCTTTCTTGCCCTTCCAGAACTTTTCTTTGAGATATCTTAGTTTTCTTTTTTGTAATTTATTTTAAAACAGACATCTCTTGTTGAATTTTCTCATCTGCTGTGTGATTCCATCTCTGGTCTAATTTCAGTAGAGAAGATACAGTGGTCTGCTATATACATATCTGGGTACATGCCCTGGGACAGCCAGGAGGGCTTCATTCTGCTCAGGGCTACAGTGTAATGAATGCAGAAGCTGGAGAAGCACATGTGCTTTGTTCGTTATAAACAGGCAGCAAAAAAGCATTTTGCCCATAGATTTTGCCCACTTGAACACAATGGGCTCCTTTCACAGACATTAAAATAACTATCAGTGAACAGTGTATTGCCATTAATTCAAACTGTATAATCCTTTAAAAATTCATCTGATATCTGGATATCAAATCCAAGTTCAATGAAATTTTTGGTGTGTTCTTCTTCTCTTTCTGATCCTTTTTGGCTTCTCATCCCACTAAAGAGTAATAAGAGAATTACTACCTCTGTTAATAAGGTATACCTAAGGCAGACTTTTCAAAAGTAACATTTTCTATGTGCAAGACTTTTCAAAAGTAACATTTTCTATGTGCAACTCACTTTAAGTTCAGTGCCCATTTAGCAGGTGGGGAAAGAAGCATCATTTTATGAATCTGTTTCTTCCTTTTTTTTTTTTCCCCCTACAACTTAACACAGACATTTTCTTCATCATGATTTAGATTAAAGTTATTTAGATTAAAAATATTATTTCTTTCAAAAAGGTACCTTTCCTGGGTTTCCTTATGATTTTAAAGCCAAGGATCAAGTATCTTTCTGTTGAAATTTCTCCATTTGTTTTGTTTCTCTACAGACAATTCTGTCGCGTTGTGTCATGTACCCCCACAGGTCAGAAACCACTGCAAAGATTTCATGGGCTTTTGTTGGTTAAAAGTAGCTTTTTTTCTAGCACTCCCTGATGTTGAAACCCTGTTACCTTTGAAATGG
Organism: Pezoporus flaviventris; assembly: GCF_033815535.1. NCBI lineage: Eukaryota > Metazoa > Chordata > Aves > Psittaciformes > Psittacidae > Pezoporus > Pezoporus flaviventris. The sequence continues at coordinate 2,212,061 of NW_026892584.1, read as the reverse complement.
ACTTGGTTACTATTTAGTGGTTCAACTAAATACAAAAAGTTGGCTTGTGATGTAACCTGTATAAACAGTAACGCTGGTGCCTTATCAGACTCAAATGCACGATTCACAGAAATTACCAATATAAGAAAAATGGTTAAAAGGGATCATTATGGCTCAAAAACATGTCCGAGAGCATTCCATGTAACTTCTGTTAGGCTGAAAGCACAACTAAATTTCACAACATTTTACTAGTAACACTTCTCTATAATATTACTTACTTTCAACAACAGAAAAGCAATTTCCACAGAAGTTTAATTTACTTCTTTTTAATTTATTTAAATGGGTCATATGGAATGAAAATCCCTGCAAATTTCAAAGCAAAGCAATCAAGGTAAAGAGACTACTTCACTGCTAGCAATATTCCGCTAATAGATTGGGTGAAAAAGTGTGCAGTTGTACTGCTTTGATTGTCCTTGCACAGCAATTCTATTTTAATTGCAAGATGAATGGAAGAATATAATCATGGATGCTAAGGTTAATTCTATAAAACACATGTATTAAATGTGCCAAAATAGACAAAACCCCTAAATCTTTAATACTGTCTCATTTTTTTTAATTGTCTCATTTTAAGCCTTAGAAACTCTCTGGTTTTCAAATACAAAAGAAATTAAAATAATAGAGGAAGGAAAGAAGGATGAGAATGACAATAGAATTAATGATAACAAGACAGTGTCATTCTGGAAGTGTGAAAAAGAGAACTGCTTTCATTCTTTATTTCTTAAACCATGCTACAAAGAAAAACTTCATATTTGAATCAGAAGTTGGTGGTTTGGTGGCTGTGTTCCTGGGGTGTGGGATGGGACATGGGCAAGAAGGTAGGCTCCTCTGTTTCCTCCCAGAGATGCTACTGACAATTTCATAACAGACTGTGTAAAATTTGCTGACTGTCAAGCATGCTGACAGGCTGCTGGTATCAAACCCTCTCAGGGCAAACCTTCCTGAATCAGTGCTGTGGAATTTGTGGTGATCTAGCAATGAGGGATTACTTTTACCACTTCTCTTAGGTGATGCCAGGAACATTTCAGTGTTTCTCAGTATCTCAATTGCTGATGCTGCCCAAAAGCTCGTGCAAATCCAACTACTCTTTTCTTCACAGACAGTTCTGGACTGTTGCCATTAGTACACTTAGGCTAAGTGAATTTGGTGAAGGAAAATTTATGTTGTTGCTGTGGACTGCTCACCTACCTTGCAAATAATTTTAATCTTGAAGCTGCTAGGCAGTTTACCAATACACTACTACATGTACTTAGAAGCTGTATAGAAAAAAGAGCTTTAAAGTGAAACTGAAGACTGTGAGGATGCTGAAGGAAGGGGAAGGAAGAAAACAAATCCATTTTAGAAAATGCAGACTCTGAAATCAAGTTTACCATCCAGGTGCCTACAGTGTGAGCAGGGAAAGATGTGATTGTGCAGAGTATGATAACAGTTCTTTTCTGTAATACTTGTTCTCTATCAAATATGCTTGTGCCTCCCTATTATATTTAGACGTGTACTGCAGGCAATTTCAGGACTACTTTGGTGAGCATGTTTTCTCTCTTGAAGAATGCACAGGGGGGTGTGTAAGATGTGAGATAAAGGGAGCACTAAATATAGAAGTGCTTTAGTGCTTTAAGTCCATAAAAGTGAGTCAACAGCACTTCTTCCTCTTAGAATACTTGTCTTCTAACTTGTTTTACTTTACACATGCTACATGTGAAAGGTACCTAGAGAGGAAAATGATCTTTTGCTGTGGATTGTTTTTCTGCCTTTCCAATGGCATCATGTGCATTTGTGTGAGGTATAGTCCAGTGAGCTGCCCAGACTATAACCTGGTTATGTTTCTGTTCAGGATAACTAGTGTTATTAAGTACATTTTTAAAAAGTCTGCGAGTGATTTAGTAAACAGTATCTTGCAGTCACATAGATGCCTTCCCCAAATTTTGGTTTAGTTGCTTGTAATTCAAATAATTTGATAGTTGAAATCAAAGCTGTGAGTTGATTTGTCATAAGTGGTGAGCTCACTTTAGAACTATTTGTTACTTTGAGAATGACCAATGATTTTGGGTACTGTTTGACCCTTAAAAGGGCCTGACTTCAATTTTTTTGAAGGAAACAAAATTCTGAAAGAATTTAGTGTAGTTATCTCTGACCATCCTGACTTCTGGAGCAAGACTATCTGGAAAAAATTGTGCTGCTTTAGCTCTGGAAGTTTTCCTGACAAATTATTTTTGAGATGAACATGAGAGTGACTGGATGGAGGTGAAGAGAGTGAAAATCTAGGGCTATATCTACTGGTGTGCTTTTGAAAATACCCATATTTTTATGAACAAAGTATTACAGTTATAGGTAGGATTAAAAGCTTTTTATACATTGTTTTATAATAAAAGCTTTGCATCGAATTAATTTTTTCTCATAGCTTTCCCAAGAATGCTGCCACTCTATATATCATATTATGTGAAGGATTTGGAAAAGGAGCTGGCAAATGAGAAACACTGCTGAGCTACTGAGAGAAATGGGTTAGGGGGACTCAAGCAGAAGCCTTGAGGGAAAATAACCTGTTCTGGTTTCTTTCTATTATGACTGCTGCCCAAGTCAAAAGTTGAAGTTGTGGATGTACAACTTGGGCAATTTCAGAGAGATTTTTATCTGCTTTCTCCAGGACCAAATTTGATAACTCACTCATATTTTAGCCATCAAAGTTTCGGTGAGGAGAAGATTAAAATCTTTGTTGAGAGGGTCATTGCCACGTATTTATTTTGCAGACAGGCATAAAAGGATGGTCATTTGCTTGTTCTGTTGTCATAGTGAATTTTTGGTTGTATATCTCAAGTTATTTGTACTGTTTACAAGAGTATTTTCAAACTATAACAAAAGGATATGCATGAAGTCTGAGCTTCGGTGGGAATTCTTTGCCTGACTTTACAGCAGAGTCAAGATCTCATCCTGAGTACTACTAATTTCTACCTGCATAAAATGTTGTGGTCCCAATAGAGTGAAGTTTATTGTTTGATTAGCATTTACTGTAAGATTCTGTGCTCAGTGGAGTAGAGACAGTGAAAGGTTTTCATTTTTTAAAGTGATTCCTTTCTTCCTGAAGATCATAAATAACTCTCAGGGGGCTCAAAACCAAAGTCTGCTGTTTTCTCCTATCTTTTTTGGTATACACTTTTGTCTCCCTTTACTGCATACATATTTATTTTATTGCTGGGGTTGTTCAAAAGTTACCATAATGTAGATCAGATGGTTAATTAAAACACAGCTGGCTTTTAAAATAATTTTTAACCCCCCAACATGCTTTTAAAAAGAAAACACATACAGATTTCTATGAGTTCTGAAAACAAATATACCAAATACAGTATGGGGAATTGCTCTTTTAGTCCTCTGTGTTAACTTTCATAGTGTTTGGGTAGCAGTTTCTATCTGACTAGAAAATATTAGACACTGGATGATATTGCAAGTCTTCTATTCACCACTCCTTTTAAAATAACTTTACTGCAGGAAACAGAAGAGCAAATGTTAGGAGTTAGGAGGAATGATGGATTTCAGCCACTTGCACTGTGGCTGTTAGTACTTGGTTACTTGACAAGCAAGGTTTTCTGATGTTGCAATAAACTCTTATTTCTAAGACGCCAGATTTGGCACAAGAATCTGAGTGGGGAATTTTATCCCGATAGTTCATATAATCAACTGTGAAACCCTCCAGCTGTCAGCTGTTTTCTGCTTCCCTGCCCATCGCAAGCAAGATGTCATCTTCTTCCAGATGGTGTATGTAGCTTTAATTTTGAGTTTTTCTGATGAAAGAAGTAGTGAATGATTAAGCATTCACTAAGGTAAGATGTAGCTTGTAACTACTGTTTTCTTGAGTAAATAGAGCAAGGTGTTTAATCAAGCAATGAAGTGCCAGAAACATGTAGCTATACACATCTCAAATGTCACGATACCACAGACGTTGCTAATGGAGTCTTGTCGTTTAAGCCTGTCACTTCACCAAGTACATGGTGTGAAATACTCATTCTAATTCTCTGCTAAGGAGCCATAGGAAGGCTCAGACACTGCAAACAACTGTATGCTTCATTTACCTTGGGAATACTTCCAGTGACTTTAGTGAGACTAACTATTGAAGTCATCATACCCATAATTCTAGAATTTGAGTGTGCATTGCAAATTGTCTGTCCCTGTTTATGAGGACTGGTGCAGAATGCAAAGGTTTGCATGTGATTGTCATTTAATCCTACCCAGGCAAACACAGAGGGATGTGGTAGTGGCCTGTTGGATTTTTCCAGGAAACATACTTTGTATATTGCTTCTGATACAGACACATCTTCCTGAATGATTAGAGAAATCATGAGAGGAAATTAGAGGAAAATTAGAGGAAAAATCAGTTAAATAGTAAGTTAAAATTAAGATCTCTTCTGTGAAAATGTAGTAAATTTGGAATTAATAAATCTTGATGAAAAAGCTTTTAGTCAGTTTTGCCATTGTTCCTTTGGCTCTGCTCTCAGAAAAATAGCTCACCATGGAAGAAGAGTGATGCCTTTCTGATCCTCCTCCCTCAGACAGTTTGTCTGCCAAGTGACCTATTTTTTTTACAAAGTGAAAGAATGAAGAGCATAGCTATGTATCTTCCTTCAATAATCTGAGCAAGGTTCTCTACAGAGTGTCAAAAGTGGCCCTAATGTTGTGAAAGGTTGGGGAGTGAAGAGATAAAAGCTGTCATGTACATCTCTGAGGCCTCCCAGGGACAATTAGGGCCTCTACAGTATCTGGAAGTGTACTTGCTGATCTTATCTTAGCAAAATGTAGTGTGTGTCTTTTAAAGTTTCGACTCTCATTTATGTCCATTCAGTTGTTTAATCTTTTATTTCTTTCAAACTATACAATTTGCTGCTAAAAGTCTCCTAAACTAGGAGAGATGCTAGAAAAGCTATAGATACATATACAGGCCATACTGTGGGCACCAGTCAGCTGTAACTTCTAATGTTTACCAGTGACAAAGGCAGTGGGGAGGTCTGAAGAGTGTGATTATTTAGCAAATCGTATAACCTAATCTTAGTTTCAACAAGCACTAGAATTTAGCCTGTAAGCACAAAACCCATGCCTCTGAATCACTACAGTTATGATCCAGTAATTCCTTCCTTCTGTGCAGACAATGTTTTGTCCTCTCCAACAGGACTCCGGAAAGATCCTGTAATCCTCATTGGTTAAATATAAGACAGGTTACATCCTCTAACAAGAGTCTGAATGGGGACAGACAAATCTTTAATGAGAAGAAGAGCCTGTTTGTAGCGGCATTTCCTTTTCTACTTATTTACCTGGGACACTGGTGTACTAGAAAAGGTGAAGTCAAGACTGTACCCAAGCAATTACATATTTTGGGCTGTGCTGGGATGCCAGCATGTCAAGTATGGTGCTTCCCAAGTAGGTAGGCTATCCCCTGAAGAAATATCCACTGTGTATTGGTAAGAATTTGGAGCACAGTTACAGTTAATCCCTAAGTAAACAATACACAATAACAAAAAAGCCCACTTACTGCTTAAATATAAGACCATGGAAAATAACATGAGAACTGAGTAAACAGACTGTACACAGAGGAAAACTGTAAAACTCTGAAATACTGTTTGGTGGAGAAAGAGGCCTGATGGCTGTGATATCTTGTGGGGATTAAAGACTAAAAACGGCTTGAGGCTTTTCACATAAGCACAGTATGTTCAGAGGGAAGAATGCTTTCAAGTTTGGCTTCAAATATTAAAACTAAATTTAAAGAGTAGGATTTTTCAGAAATTTGGATGAATGCACAAGCTCTCAAAATGCTTTCTATGACCTCTGATAGGAAAAAAAAAAAAGACAAAGTAAGCATTCCTCAAACTGTTCAATAATTAAATGCATGTTTGAAGTGATTTTTTCCTTGCCTGGATAAATACATGTTTCAATTGAAAGTTGTATAACTCTGTAGAAAAAAGGCTGTGGCCTTTCAATCTTGAATTATGTGCAGAATGGTTACAGCCAAGATTACCTTAATACAGCTATTTTAGCCTAAATGCTGTGCAAGTGCTCTTTGCTCAGCTGGAAGAATTGATGCCTATGAATTGTAAAATGCTAGAGATATTTTTTTGTCTGTGTTTGCAGCTCCCACTAAACAATTTTGGATGGTATAACTGAGCGACAGGCTTGGTTGACCAGGATCACATTTTGGCTTCGTTTTATATGCAGCATGTATGTTACTGTGAGCTATTTCACTGAAGGCTACCCCTGAGAGGCTTGGTTAGAGAGAGGTTTCTTGAGAAAAAGAATTAGCAGAAGAGAGTGAGAAGAAAGGAGAAGAATAATGTGTAGAACAGGGATAGTTACAGATTCTACATATAGAAAAATATGAATTTGGGATTGGATCTAACTGTTTTTAGCATGAGGCTAATGTATACATGAAAGTATCCTTTGTACACTATTGCTGTTTTGCGGTTGTTGCCCCAGGGAAACAAGTAGAATACAAAGACAAAAGAGAGAGCTCAAGAATATCATGGGCAGGGGAAGAATCAGTGTAGAAACCAGACTTTTAATTTCATAAGGAATTTTGAGCTATGTCCATTTAGAGGCACAATATGCCTCACTTGACTTGAAACCTTTTGCTTTGACAGAAAACAGGACATTTCATTCCTATTTCAGCCTTCAAAATTTTAAAATATTGCAGTAGAAGAAAATCTCAAATGAGAACTCAAAACACCTTATTCTGAAATTTCTCAAAATCCTGACTTAAAAAAAAACACCAAAACTTTAAAATTCTTTAACTGAAATGGTCCCATTTCTGCTAAATGTTTGTTTGGTGTTTTTTTGTGGGCTTTAGTTTTGACTTTGCCTCTTTTGTTGGTTTGTTTATTTGTATGCTTTTTGCAGAGAAATATCCAGATCGAAAAAGCTCACTTGTAAATTCTGATGGCCATACTCCCGGGTTCTGCGAACTTCCAGTGGTACAAACACATATAAACAAGTCTCTGAATTAGCATTTTCTTAAACTAGTCCCAAAACCCCCAATAAATGTTAGCTGAGGCTTCAGTGATATTACAAGACTCATCCTGGTTCTGACCATGCATGCCTGTGGAGCTACAAGGCTGTTGGGTAATCACTTGCACTGAATAGACTCCATTGGTTTCAGAGCCAAGCTTGGTAGTGCTTGTGCCACTCACGGGGACCAGCTTAGCTCCCTCCCATACCATATGTCTTCAAGGCATTTGACTTCTTTTTACTTCAGACCCTTCCCAGTTTTACTGAATATCACTTTCACTGTTGCTCCAAACATAAATAGGCATCTGCGTCTTTAAATTTTCTGAAAACACGTCAATATTTTATCTTTACCCTATATAAAGTGTACATAATTGTGTCTGCCCTTTGGTTAGCCAGGCAGAGTGCTCTCCTCATCACTGAAATGCATGTCATTTCTGACAAATCTTCTCTACAAAGTAATTAGCAAAATCATTAGATTAAAAAAGAAACCACAGAAAGACAAATGGAAAATCCCAGTTTTGAAATGAACTCATTTAAATATGTGATTATTAAATAATGCAAAAGCGTAGGAAAACCAGCAGTTGTATGATGACCACTGTACCTGTTGTACTGATGCTGAAGGCTAATTAATTGCTTTTTTATCCTTACCGTGGTGATCCTTAGAAATCTGAAGGATTAAAAATCTGTAACTTTTTATCACCTTCTGGCTGTGAAATGATTCATTATAAGTGGACTTTTATTTTTTCTGTACATTTGATTAAGTAAGAAGATTCAGGAAAAATCATGAAACAAAGAGTGACCTTCGTGACTTAGGAGAAGATGAATGTCTGCTGATCTACCCCCTGAAGTCAATTATGATTCTTGTACCATTTTGGGTACTTCAGGGTTTGATTGTGGTTTTTGGTTTTGGGGTTCTTTAAATAAATCTAAAATTTCAGTGAGGTGAATCTTACCTCTTGTGTTTACTGCCTTACTTTGGCTAGCCATTAAATAATTGTTGTTGTTCCTTAAGCTTTTGGCATGCTTTACTGTGGGCAAGACTAATAGGTTTGCAATTCTATCTCTTCCAGAGAGACTCGTATTTGCAAATCAATTAAACAGGTACTTGTCCACATCAACAACTGATTGCCTCCCTGATGCCAAAGGCTAATTGTTTTACACATTGGAACAGCAGATTAATACTGGATCTGATTTCTGTATTACAAAAAAAAATAAAAAAAAACAAAACAAAAAAATCAACTAGTGTTTCCCATTTACTGCTATAGTGCAGAAAAGTAGATATGGCACATAACATGGATGGATTGGATCAGGTTTCATAAAGAGACAGATTTGGTTTGATTCTGTTCCTTCTCAAACTGTTGACTCAAGAATTTTTGATAACCATCGTAAACACTTCAAATGCTTTCCTGAGATCTTGCTTAATGCCACTGCTCTTCCACACCCAGCAACTTGCCAGAAGAGGAATTTTAGAAATACTAGCTAAAACATCTTGACAAGCTGAACATTTTTTAAAATCAGAGTAGGTGGACTTTGTTGACTTACTGCCAGCTACAGTATCTGTCAAAGAACATAAGCTGTGCTACATAGAGTTGATTAAAGCTGGTGCCAGGAATCTACAGATTCTGGACCCGGTCTCATTTCTGCTATTTCGTCGTGTCATGTCTTGAGCAAGTCACATCCTTTTTGTCCACATCTGTTCCACTGCCCATGTATTAGGGACAGTATTTACCTACTTCTTTCAAAGAAGGAAGTTTTGAGGGTATAAGCCCTAAGTATTATGACCTGCACCTATGCATGTGCATTTGGCACACATTAAACAGTTCACAGCCTCTTAGCAGGAATGCTCCTGAGCAATGCAACCTTTGAGAATTTTTTTTTTTTTTTAATAGCTTTGAACTCAAAAAATCTGGTAGGTTTGGTCAGGTTTCAGTGTTTTAGACTTTTATCATGCTTTCCATAAACAACCCACTGAAATAATGTAAACTCTTTTTGTCTCTCTTCCACACATACTGTGGTTGGCATTAACATATCTGAAACAGGGAACTTGAAACTTCCTTCTGGTAATGTTATGATTCCAGCTGCATCTCAGTTATACAACATAAATGCCTAAAAATACAAATTCTCAAATCTTTCTTTCTTGGGCAAACTTGATAATAACAGCAGTGAACAATTAACATTTCTAGAATGCAGAATTTCAAATACTTAGAGCCATCCTACTTTCTAATTCTCTCTTTGTCAAAACACTATCTTGTATGCCAACACACAACTTAAATACGTAACAAAAAAAAAAAATAATAAAATATGGTTTTCTTCATTGTTCTGCGTGAAAGGAATTCATCATGATCTGACACACTATAGTATTCCTGACCACTACATATACCCTAAAAGAGCTTGAAGATTCTTAAAAACAGATGCAATCAATCTCTTGGCTTTGCAACTTCAAGCACATGCTTGCTCTTTCTGGACGTCAGAGCTTATGCATCTTTATAGTTTTAAACTATCCATAACTATCTTCTGGATATTCAGCAAACCATAACATTCTCCAAAGTCTGTGACATGTTACTTCTCAAATTCTATGTGTATTACCCAGCATTGTCTTTCTGTAATCTCTCTTTCTCTCAGAAATATTTTCCTTCTATACTTTCACTCTCCTTTTGTGAGTGAAATATATTATCATATTGAATGACTATATGAATATATTATCATATAATCATATATGATCTCTTAATTTTGGGGGCTGGATGCTGCATTCTTAAATGTTCACCTAAACACAAAAGCAGAAGTACTTCAAAACAAAGTAACCTTTTGAATCCTTTCTTTCTGTTGTCCTTTCCAATTGTTGGCAAATAAAGAGTAAACCATGGTTTGAATCTGAGCAACTGATTTTACCTTTATCAGTTTCAATTTACTTCACACCTTTACAGGAGGTGGATACAGCAAAGGGCCTCAAAGGAATCACACAACAAGGATAAATGGTAGGAGTCAATATGGTAGTTACAATTTATAGACTATTAGGTGCATAATCACTGCAAATCCTGTTGTAAATATCCCTTTAGAATGTAATTGAAAGAGTCACGAAAACAGGTTAGTCCAGGCTGTACAACCTTAGGGTGAGATGAGAAAATGGTGCCAATGGTGTGTTATGAAATTGAGATGATTTTTTTTTTTTAAAGCATATATATAAGTTTAGACACTCGGGAAAAGAACAGTTTTCATTGTACCATGCTTAGATCTCAAGTATAACTATATGTGAAAAGATAGCATAAGTTTCAAAAGCTGTATATACTGTAAGACGAAAGCACCAAATTTGCCTCCAAAAATGAGTAGCCATTTTTGAAAATGCTGGCCCAGGTATGAATAGAAATGTGCGTTGTTCTTTACTCTGATTATCACCTTGCTCTAAGTGAAGGCTACTTTTCAATACTCATCTAGAAAGACTGCTTGCTTAGCAAGTGACAAATGGCAAGCATTTTGAGAATCCAAACAGCCAGTATTAACCAGAACCAGATTTCCAGTAATCCTTCTCTCTATAGCTGCCTGCTGGTGTTTAACTAGCAATTCTTGAGAAAGTATTTTCCTTTCTGGGTGCACAGCAAGTTATGCAAGTGGATACCTATCATCTCCTTAAAGAGAAAGTTCTCTTTTACCTGAAAAGGACCATGTGACAACAACCTGTCTTTCACAAGCCATGTATTTTTGCCTGATCACATCTGAGTTTAAAGACAGCAACCAAGGAAATATTAACAACTCTTTTCAAAAAAATGCAATCAATCTATGAACATTACAGAAACAAACAAGAAAACCCCAACACCCCAAACCCTGAACATGTTTAAGAAGCTACTAAGCAAAACATGCCAACTGCTGGAACCCAGCCTAAAAATGACATATATCTTTTTCCTTGGTGAGCCAGAAACTAGTGTAATCTGTCTGGTAAATACACAAAAAGCTTATCTAGTTCATTTCATGTTCATCTAAGGTTGATCCACTTAATTATTTCCTCCATTAAACAGCCCACTGCTGCTTTTTTCTGCTTGGAAAAAGTGCTAGTGTTATAGGAAAGAGATTTTATGCACAGACGACCTGGGATTAGAAGAACAATCATTTTTATATTAGAGATTTGTGTTTGGGGGCAGATTGCTTTTGAGCATGTAGAAAGTTTATGCTAATGCTTGTCTGTGTTATGAAAGAATTTCAAACTCTGGGATAGCAGCAGATGTTATAGTCCAAAGAATCAAACCTCTTGGTTTTGGATAAAAAAAATCTTTCAGTCTTATTAGAAAACAGAAGAAAACATATGGCATAACAGGACAATTGAATGGCATTGTTTGCAGTAAAGCTGACATGACAGGCATAGCCGCAGTGCTCTCCTGAAGTAGGTTATTTTGCTCTGCAAAGGATTCAATACATTATTTTATATTACTGTATCAAATTGGATTAGAGCATAATAAAATGGGGAATGTAAAATAAAGCCCTCTGGGATTCCTGGTTATGCAGTGTAATAAGATGAACAAGAAATTAAAATGAACGTGCTCTTCAGGAGTATGACAAAACTTGTCATGTGTAGTTGTATGAACCTTCCCTTTTTCTAGTGTGTTTCCTTGGTTTATACCTCCTGTGCTGCACTCTTTGTTGATCTACATCAAGTGAATTTCCTTCGGTAAGTTTGCCCATCATTGGTCTGTTCTGTAAATACTATTTAAAACAAGACATTCAAATATAAAGTTATTGAACACTTGCTACAGTTGATACAGTTTCTGTTTGCAATTATAAACAGCCCAACAGCGCTCTAAACTTTGCTGAGATTTATTTCAGAGGCTCATTACTATTGCTTGCTGGCCTGGTTTGAAGTGCAGCCACAGGAGTTTTCACTTCAGCAGCTTCACTGAGTAGCCCGTAGGGTTCAGCTTCTGCTGTCAGTCTGCAAGATATCTAAGCTACACAGACAGGAAAAAGTGCTGAAACTTGGTTTCTTAAATGATGCTTGGAGGGTTTCTCATAACTTCATGGAGTAAGTTCTAACCTTTGAAATTTTGAAAATGTTAATTAGTAAGCGGAATACTCCATACATTCATTTATCTGATACTTTTATCTCAGAACTCACATTAGCCAAAATTGGATTGTGTCTCCTAAGTACTATGCATCATTTGCTTTGAAAAGGTCTCTGTTAGCTGAAAACCCAGTGATGAGTCTAGATGGCAGGTCCTGTGTTGTTTGGTTAACAGGGTTACACTTCACACAGGAATTAATATTCATCAGAATTAATAATCACTTCAGTCCTGAATTTAATTTCAGAGATTATAGGAAATCTGATTACAAACTATATGCTGCATTGCTTCTGAACTTTGTAAGGGGATGTGATTAAAAAGAAAATACCAGAGACACTCTTGCCCAAATTAAAGCATGGAAAAAGGCCTAGTACGTATCAAAGTAACTCCAGTGTGCATGTGCATTCAACTTTTAGCTGATTTTAAAACTGAAGTTGAGCTTGGGACACGTAATGCTGTATGAAGACAGGCTTTCACTTAGAATGACTGTCATCTCCTCTGTCATTTTCTTACTTTTCCCTTGCAGTTGAAGAGCAGTAACTTTTCATAGAAAAGCCGGGTTCATCCTCCTGTGACGCTGAGTGTCCATGACCCTGCCTGTACCTTGAGTGAGGGAATTGCTAGCACTGCTGCTACTGCAGTTCCATCCTAGCGTGGAAGAGGATTGTGCAGTGGGTGCACAGCACATTTGACACAGGAATATAGGTAACACTGACTAAGAACACTGAGAAGTCACCTTAAAACAAGGACAATATAAATTTTCAAACAGAAATTCCAAACAAAAAGATGGATTTAATCAACTTGGTCAGTAATATGGGTGTGCTACCAGACCATAGAGGTTGTAAAATGAGGGTCTGAATACAGGAAAGTTATTTGGCTCAGAACACCCTTTACTTTTCAACAGCTACTTACACTCAGCTAAGCATATGCTTAAATGCTTTCCTGAACTGAGGTCTAACAAACTCACACTTTGATCTTACTGTTAATGATGTTTGGTTTATTTGACTCTAAAATGTGCGCTAAATTTGAGTATAGATTGACATAGCAAATGAAATATTTACTGAATTTTGGCAATAGTACCTTTGAGGATTTCTGTAACGTATCATTCTCACTGAAGGTCTGATCTCCATAGGATGAGTGTGATTAACTTCTAAGAGCATTACAAGGAGGTTGGCTCATGCTTTGAGAAGAAAGCTCTTTCTTTTCCAAAAAGTAATTTTTGTGGGTTTGTACCTAATCACTAATTGGATTTGTGCATAGAATTTGATAACAGAGACTTTGGGATAGCAGAAATACGGACTTCTAAGTTTCCCGTTTCCCTATGTAACAAAGATACAAAACAAAGAGTTAAACTACTTCAGTGTTTTTCATTGCTTTCATGGAACAGCACAGTCTGAACTCTATTTCCCTGGTTTATAGAGTGGTGGTATCTTGCTTTATGAGAATATAGGCTTCTGAAGGACTGAAGAGCACCACAGAAGAACTTTTGGATCTCCACTTCTGGCTGATTAGTATGCTGTAATTTATGTGGTGACTCAAGCAAAACACAGAAAGACAGGCAAAATAAGAGAAGCGGTATTTCCTTAAGTAAGTTTTAGATTAAGTATGATTAAGAGGAAAACATTCTCCAGCTTTTCTATCTCATCAGCAGGACAGTGACTAAATCCACTACCTCCTACATAAGACATTCTTTAATATATCCAAAGAATCAGAAATGAAGACTGAAAATGTACCATCAATTTCCTTGGATTAAGGTCAAAGCTTCAGAAAAAGAGAGAATAGTTTCCTTCACAAATGTATCAATTTCAGTTACTATCAGATTAAGGAAATAAAATCAGAAACAAAAATTTTCAAAAAAAGAAAATTGTAATACTTACATTGGTGACATATTCGATATCCTTCCAAATATTACATTCCCTGGGAAAATCTGCCAAATCTAAAAAATTATCCACTACCACTTGGCCAATCAAGTCATGCCTGGAGAATCTGTCAAAGTCATACACTGAGAAATGGAGCTTCCTTGCATTCAGATCATTGTATGGGACTGTAAATAAAAAAACTTCATCAAATACTGGATTTAGGGTCTTTCTGTGCACTTTAGTCTGGTGTTTTGTTTTCCTATCAGGAAGCAGATATATCTTCACATATGGATCTGAAGTTCCAGAGAAGTCCTTTGCTGGCAGGTTGATGGCCTTGTGTATCTTCACTATTAACTGCTCTAAATCGCAATCATATTTCAGAATAAAGTTCAGTTTTCCACATGCCTTGCTGTTACTCCTCCGGCCATCGTCTGTGTCCACTGATCTTTGTTTATACAGCTCTGGCTTAATGCGGCCGATCCCTGTCAGCTGCTCCTGTTTCTGAACCTGCTGGATGTTGAAGTCGGGGTTGGAGAGGTTGAGCTGTCTTCGGATTGAATTATGCCTTAAGTGGAAATGAAAGAATTGAAACAGATTGTGTTGAATACGATGAGAATCTGTGCACATATACGAAAGATACTGTTCTCATTTGACATATTTTTGTCATGTACAATGGGGTCAGATTTTTACTGGCATAAAGTGATAAACCATGATACCCAACAGTTGTGAGAGCTCACCTTGAGCATTAGACTGCTCATATCATATAATTTTTTGTTCCTCTGTCTCAACCTAGTGGTATGTACGCTCCAAACATGGCTGAAGAAAGTGACAAAGGCAAATTCACAGCCATTGCAAATCCAAAGGATCTGCCTTACTGGCAAGTATAATGTGATATAAGAACTGTAGATGTTCTTGTCACCATTTTCAACTGAGGTCTTTGGATTACTGCCAGTGAAATGAGTTACATTATGTAAATGGAGTAGGATATGGCCTATTTTGCCAGCTGAGCTTGCTGATTTCTGGTTCTAAGGCAAAGCTGGACAAAGGAGGAAACTTCCTAACACCTCTGCATTTTAGTTACTTAGTTACTTAATTACTGTGACTACATTTACAAGTGGGCTGTTCTGGTCTGAAATGGTTTGTTGACCTCCTCAACAATTGTTTTGTTTTTCCTCTCATACCTGATATAATAAACTCTGTAGTACTTTGGCTGAAAAGCTCCTTTAGTTTCATTACTCTGAGGAGAGAAAAGTTGCTTTTAGCTTCGGTCCAGTGAAATTTATTACCTGGAGTCACTCAGTTACTGTGATTGAAATTTCCACTTCATGAGATAGTAACAGAAATCAAATTTGCAAACCCTGTCAGGGTAGTGGGATGTGAAAACTGGATTAGGTAAAATTCTAACCTTGTATGAGTTGGATTCCACTTTTTTTCCTATTCATATGCAGCAATCATCCAGAGTCTTGGAGTACCATGAGCTGTGGTTGTACATATAAAGAGCATGTGGAAAATGCTAGCACAGGATTAGTCCGAAGCTATTTATATTGAATATAATCAGCAATAGTTCCTCTGCTATCACTGTTCATTCATTCCTTGTGAATATGTGTTTATGCATGCTTAAAACAGGAACAGCCTCTTATATACTATTTTTTCTTGTATAATAAGTACATAACTTTATAGCTATATAATAGTCGTTTCAGGATAAAATATTATTATGTTACAAAAAAAGATTTTTATTATTTAACTCTTATGCTCCTCACCAAAGTGGGAGGAATAAAATGAAGGGAGAAAGGCTGGAGAGATAGTTTAGCAAGGACTGTGGTGGGGCTGGTGCCTGGTCTCTGTGGCCACAGAGGAAAGCCACAACCACTCAGTTACGAAGGAAAGCAGCAGAGACAAAGCTGAACAAAGTACACAGTGCAAGGTAGATCGGCCCCTCCTGATCAGTGAAAGAGTCTTTTGGAGAAGACCTGATCAAAAGTAACAGGCAATGAAAGAGAGGACTAAAGTGCAAAGCCTGTATCAGGAAATGATATAGGGTAGGGGTGGGACTTGGACAAGTCATGCCCTTGTGGGCAGAGAGCCAGTGGAATAAAAACCTGCTGGAGAGAGCCAGACTGGAAACAGCTGCCAGAAGCAAGGTCTGCAGAGATTGACAAGAGTGAAGACATTGTGCATGCACTGAGGATACTAAGGCAAGCTCTTTTATAGACTGGGATTGCTGCTACTCCTTGTGAGACGACTATGCTGTGGTGATACTCTGCATTTGTCATTTGATTAAGTATCAGAATTGCTGCCCTGTTGTAGCAGAGGAAGTCTGTATCTGGCACAATACTTTCACAGTATCAAAGACACACGAGAGCTCTTGATGTTAGGATGTCAGATATGAATCTTCTGTTGCTAATGAGTCTTACATATGTATTTCCCAGCAGTCTGAAAACAGCAGCACTAGTCCTGTACTGTACTTGTGGGCTATAAGTCCTTAGCTGGAATTCAATCTTATGTGTGGCAGGGTCGTGCTTCAGTACCCGTAATTGTGGCTTTGACCTCCCCATAGATTCCTACAACAGTATAAGCCGAAGTCATTCTTATGCTAATCTAAGGAGGAAGGGCACCTGGATCTTCTACTATGTAACATTAACAATGTTCTGTGGACTTCTCAAATTCTTTCTGAGACATGTTTTGGACAACTGGCAATTATTGAACTGGCTGTTGTCATCATTCCCATGTTCAGGTGTGCCTGCAGGCACAAGTCTTGGCTAAATTTGCTTTCTTAGATGTCCATGAAGGAGGCTAGTAAAGAGCATTAGGGCTAGTGCTGTACCTTTCCAGCTGAAGTACATCTGCTTTGACTCAAGACATCTACTGTCTCTTCACATGCTGATCCTTTTTCTTACTGTGTGAAATATAATTCTTTCATCACTTGCCCCTATACACACACTTACCCTCTCTTTTTCCTCTTCCCTCCTGTACTGGTTCTCCAGTTGCCCTGGAGACCCCACTGACTCTTGTTCAGTCACTATTCCCCCCACAGTCATGATTTTTAATCCTATTTCTAACTTCCAAGTGCTGCATTAGCTTGCCCTACTTTTCTCCTTTGGCTCTTGTAAAATTTTTGAGGACATATCACTGAGTATTCAGCAACAGTGCTGAGTGCAAATGAATATGCTTTACAAGCTAAATCTAGGCTGTTCTGGTGCTTTAAGAGCCACACAGTGCTCTGTCTTGTCCAGCTTCTGAGGGAGAGGCACAAATGAGATAGTAGTTGATAGAAGAGTGGAATAGTATTGTGATCCTGTCCTTTTAACCTAAGAGGTTTGCATACCTCAAAGAATAACTTTTGTGCAATTTTATTTTAGAAAGAATGTGCCAAAAAATTATACATTCAGTGTACTGGATAATCAAGCTGTGCTCTTTTGACTGCACCTGTATTCATTAATATCAGAGAGAAGCTAGAGTTACTGACCGATCAGAAGAGGTTGGTTCAGTGACCTGACGATGCATTCGCACATTCTGTACACAGTTCTCCTTCGTTCCTGCCTGAGCATCTAATGGAATATCAGGGGAGGTGTGGCTGATCTTCATGGAGGACTCCGGATAGGCTGTAGGCTGTCCCAGATAATCCTCACTGTAGTCATGGTCATTGGTCTCTGTATCTGTGTAGTTCAGCGATTCTTGTTTGTTGTCTTTGCTCCCAAATGGCAGACCACGCTCTCGCCAAGGGATCCAACAAAGCTTCCAAGATACGAACAGAGAGACACCAAACAGAGCAAGTCCACAGGCTGTGACAACTAAGGAGAGCAAGCTTATTGAGATATCTGGAAACAAGAAAAACACATGCATGTCACATCTTTGTACTCCTTCCAGCTCTGTATTTTCAAGGCTTATCTTGATAGAACTTAGTTTACATTTTCTCTCTGAAAGCTGTGTGGGCTGAAGGCCATTCTAAGATGAAAAGGGCTGTTCACTCGTTCACTCAAAATTCTACTGATGAAAAAGCAGTGCCTGCTGTACATTTTGTCTTGTCTTTATTTTCATGTAGTGCAGTTACCTCCATTTCCTTTACCAGATCTTACAACATTCTTTTCCAGAGACTGTATTATACGCGAACACATGAAAATATGCACATATGCACATGTGACATGATTTTTTTAGTATCTTGTTTCATTATTTTAATTCCCTTCCTTTCATCTTCCACTCATTCTTATCTTTGCAAATTATACTGGACTATCAATACATGGCTTGCTATTTATAATTTAGTTAGGTACCAGTATCTCTTAAGAAACAGATTTTTCTGTTTTTTTTACTCCAAAGGGTTTGTTGTTTAGTTTTTTGTTTTCTGTTTCCAAACTTCTGGTATAAAAAGAAATGTGGAGATGAGTTTTCTGTAGTTTTTCCCCACATTACTAGCATTACCCTCCTTCATAATCATATCAACACAAGTAACTTACAACTGGGAGAGGCTTTTTCTCTGTTTTGCTTAAGTTGCACATTGGGAAAATGACTCAGTGGAACAGCTGTTTTTATTTTGTCTTTTATTTGCCTTTAAAGTGCTTTTGAAACGAGTTTCTCTGTGGATTACACAATGCATCATGCCTTAAACACAATTAGTAAGAATTCTATTTTACTGACTCAAATTACAAACACAACCTGATCAAAGCAATCCTTCACAGTGTGTAGAGCCTCAGAATGTCAGGCTGCATCTCTCTAGCCTAAATCTGCAAAGGATGGCATGAGGTTGAAATGTACTGCTCCTACTAGGACAATTATTTAAGAATGACAATTCAGATGAAACCGCCTCAGTCAGCTGGGAGGGGGGTGGGGAGAGGTGGGGAAGAAAACAGTATTTTTCAAAAAAGTGGGAAAGTCAATACCTTCTGTCTCTGCTGTGAGTCCCATCCTCACCAGCCAGAGAGATTAAATGTCTGCAGAGGCAGCAGTGAAACTACAGTCAGTTTCACCCAGGAGCTGTCTGGTTTATTTTGCACGCTGAAAACCAATTTAAAACAATTTTAGCCAGCATGGCCCTTTCTGTCCTTCTCCCAGACATATGAAGACAAAGCTCATCAACAGTGGGGACAGAACAGCAGCTGCTTTGAATTATAGTGAAGAGTTTCAGAGCTGAAATTAATTAAAGAAATTCCTCCTGTGCATAAAAGGCAATCTGGGAGAACGTGGAATAGTGCTTCTTGGTATTTTTGGAATATTTACTGGTAAACAAGTCTGGCAGCAGAGACAGAGCACAACCTCTCACTCTGATTAAAAAGCAGAGGAACTGGGATGCAGTAGTGAAAGAAGACCTTCAGAAAGAAGCAATTTGTCTTGGATTCCTTGGAGGAGAAGGAAGAAATACGTCAGAGGTCTGCAAAAAGGTCACATTTTCAAAAAACTGATTCAAGTAAATGATCCAGCATTGAAAGAATGAGAAACTGAAAGCTGTCATAAACCAGCCAGAAGATTGCAAGGTAAGAACTGGAGACTGCCCAATGCCAAGACTATGTGAAGTTGAGAAACCAGTTGAAAGGTAGACCAGCAGTACAGTCCCCTAACTTGAGAATAACTTTAGCAGAGGACACGGTCATTGAGAAAACTGACATCCTGAGATAAAATACATGAGAACAATATGGAGAACTTTTCATTTGGAGAGTTTGAAGGGCTTTAATAATATACCTCTGTGTTTAATAACATAACACTGAGAACTCTTTATCTCACAGTTTACTTTCAGAGAAGCTGGGTAATACACAGTTCAGAAAACTTGCCAAGTCACAGAATAAAAGGGATTACTCTTCATCATCTTGATTTTACTTCTTTCTGACTCCTTAGGAACCATTTTCATTTGAAATTTTCAGTTCTGTGGGTAGAAAGGGACAATCATATTACCTGTCTTACTTCTGTGAAAGACAGTGGGGCTAAAGAGCACTGCTCCAAACTGTACACTTTCACTGGACAGTGTTTTTCATATATTGCACATCTCACTGGCAATCTTCAGCAACTGGGCATGTCCCGTGCCAGGGGGTTGGAACTAGGTGATCTGTATTTAAGGTCCCTTCCAACCCAAACTATTTTAGGATTCTTGAATAGCTGAGGTGAGTGCAGTCCCAAGTGAAGAGATTTTTGGCTGCACGCTGGTGCTGCTTTTACATTAGCCTTTTGTACTGTTATATACTGTATTCTCTGTAACTTTTACTCCCATCTTTCCATATGTCTCAGTTTTTCTAAGCCTGTTTATCTGTATTCCCATGTGGTAGCAGCACTCATCTGATGCCAGTGATTTTCTCTGCTTTGTAATGAAAGCAGGATAAGTCTTTACTTGCTTGTCCTCACAAAAATCAGAGCTCTGCAGCACAGAAAGTGTTCCTCAAAAATCCAGCTACTTCTCAATTCACTCTGCTTTCACAAGAATTAGAGCAATGTGTTTTCCAGAGCAGTATCTGATGTAAGTCTAAACTACAACTGTGAATCAAAGTGTAGGCAAGCACTACAGGCAAAGCTGAGCAGCTTACAAGCAGGCATGGGCTTTGGGACCAGTGAGGAAAGGCATTATTTCAGAAGGAACAGGGTTTTTTTCTTCAGTAGCACTGAAAAAAAGAAAGATATAAATTCAGTGTGCCATGGTTTTGATGATCATCTGTGCTCACTTGTAGCATTTGGCCAGTTCCATTAGTGGCTAACTACTGTATCTACTCTGTCCCTACTTTGCATTGGTAAGAGGTCTTGAATCTCTGCACTGAAGAATCTCATGAACACAAGGAAGGACCCTGTGCCACAGCTACTTGCATTGATCTCTTTCATGGTGCAACCACAATGCCAGCCAACTGTCTTAAGATATGCATCCAAGTCAGAGTTTTGCAAATACAGTTTCTTGATCATGGCTGCAGCGTGACCTGAACCCCCAAATTCTTCCATGTCAGAATACCTGGGCAGTATTACAGTGTGTTGATAATGGATAATGTGTTCATAGAAAGTAAATCTAAACTTTCTGTAAAAAACATGCACTTTTAAAACAGGTTAAAGAAACCAATCAATATAATAGCATATACTTACAGTTCATTTTTACAAGCACATCGTCTGCTACATGTTTCCATATACCAATAAAGGAGGTAGAAGATAAGAAGACAGAACTTCAAGAGTGACCTCAGATCAAACACTCTCAAGACTAGTGAGCTTCATCTAATTTTTTGTCTATGAAGACTGTGACTTCATCGTTAGAGGGCATGGAAGACGTAATTATTTCCATGCAGTTATAACAATTCAGGTACTCAGCTGTGGCTTGCAGTAAGGCCACAGACACGTAGGGTCCCTGAATATCTTGCTCATGGCATGTCTTACAGATATTCTAATGTACTAATCAATTTTTGACCAGGTTTTCATGTTCAAATCCTTTTTACTCTACTGACTTTCAATTTATTAGTCTCCCATGCCTGTCAGCATAATTTGTACATTTGCTCATTTTTTGGTAGCAATCACAAGGTTAAAACCAATGCAGAATCTTCTGCCTGTGGATCACATCGTCACTTATTATCACAGACTGGAGAGATGAGCATGGCCTTTCTCTGTGACAGATTTTATTACAATCAGTTCTATGACAGCTTTATCAAAAAGACTCAGCTTGGTTATGAAGTCATAGCTGGATCTTTTTTAAATTTTTTACTTACATTTTAAAGTAGATCTGTTATACAAAAAAGTAAGGCCCAACTCTTTATGTAAAGACACTGTATGATATGCATTTAAATACTCTTGTCTTCAGATTACCCAATTAAACAGAATTGCTGGGGAAGGGACCCTACAGGTCATTTAGTTCAACACCCTGCTTAAGCAAGGACACCTTAGAGTAGCCTGGTACTCTACTGTCTGGGACTTTGCCCAGACAAAATTTCTCAAAATATGGAGACCCCACAGCCTCTGTGAGCAACCTATTTCACTGTTTGACCGCCTTCAAATAGACTAATAATTATTTTGTTAGGGGTAAGATACTAAATGGGTAACACTTTTTTAGATCACAATACAAAAATATCAATAAAGCACTAAGATATAACTGCACTTTGTACATTATATAGTAGAAAAAGATATGAAATACAGAAAAAACAGTAGTGGCTTTGTTCATATATGAAATAAGGAATTATTTTTTTTCTTCTTGTGTTTATTAAGTTACTATTTGGATTGTTAAACATTATACAAACTCAAGTACCTGAATCAGCCAACAATGGGAGAGACCAATAGGTAATGCAGAAAAATGCATGTCTACAGGTGTGTAATTTGAGTTACAGAGTTAAAAGGCACAAGGCTAAACTATTTGGATTAATCTGACTTCAAAAGATGCAAATATGAACAAACATATGAAGAAGAAAAACCAGCTGGGAATTCCTGATCAACCAGGAATAGACAGGACATTTGATCAAAGGAACTGCTGATCAGTAATATAATTATTTGGGTAATAAAGTGGTTGGCTCCATGGATGCAATCGCTCGCTGTTTGTTTTTTAATGCAAATGCATCTATGGAGGGTTAGCCATAATTCAGCTCCATAATTGTAAGAACAGAAGCCTAAGAGCCTATCTTTCCAGAGGAGAAGTCTTAGGAGGAAGTATCTGAAGTCCCTACTGAAGCAGTTTTAGCTTAATATTGCAGGGTAGTTTCATTTGTGCTTCACAACTTTTTCTTAATTAACATAGCTGGCACTTGCTCAGGATGAAAGGTGCGTCTTTGAGAGACTCCTGAGACTCAGCTAATAACATTCTTCTCTGAAATATTCCAGAACCAGTTAATTATCTTTAATACTGTGTTTAAAAACTTTCTGGGAAATTCTTTAAGGTAAGGCAGCTGAAAACCAAGGGGCTGAATCTGCAATTTTATTAGGCTTATTGCACATATTAATCCAACTTTTACTCTGATCCTGAAATTTATGAATGTGGGCTAACAAAACAGGCCTAAGTGAGATCAGTGTCAGGGTTTCATATAATAAAAACATTTTCATGACCTAAAAATATATCTGTAAGTGGGTTTTATTGGAATTTGAAGCTGCTACCAGCTTTTAGTGACTTTTTTTTTTTTTTCAAGTTATGTGTTCTCTATAGGTAGGCCTTAGGGTACATAAAGCTTTTGTGTTGATTAAGCCACTGTTCTGATCCTCTGAGTGACTTGCTTATATTTTTATTCCTAAACAGTGTTATGAATTCCAGTTTGTCAGTGTGTGCTTTCTCTTCATCTGTGTTGCTCGAGTTACAAATGTGTGTAATGTATTGTTTAAAGTCAACTAAGTTTCATAAATGAACTGGATCAATGAAATATAATCTTAGGTCTTCATCAAGGTAATTATTAGTTAGTTTAAATGTACACACATTCCATAGCACAATTTCAATATGAAATCAGAATTACTAAATAGCCATACAAAATATAACAGAAAGTGCATAAGCAATAGAGAATTGCTTGCTCAGCATATTTTTCCAACAGCAATTGTTGTGATATATAATTTGGTAATTAAGAAGAAAAGTTATAGAAGCAGTATGTTTGGTTTGTATTGATTATTGTATGAATTGATTATTGTATGAATTGATTATTATTGGCAACCAAAATTGTACGTGAGCGCAACACTGAAAAGCATACTCACTATGATCAAGCCTAACATCTGTAACACAGTAAATTAAACTTGTTCTAAGAATAATTTCTTATTTGCACATCTATTTCCTCTTAATATATTTAGTCTGCATTAATGCAAATTTCCTTGACAACTTATCTGACATGTAATATTCTGCTAGAGTTTGTAAGCAACAAAAAATATCTACTAATCTGGCTGAATGAGTGGGGATTCTTAAAGATACAGTTGAGAGGAGTCATGTGTTCAAGGACTTGCATTTGTCTTTCTGACATCTTGCAGTAGTACCTATTGACAAAGAATTATGTTGTTCCTCTTGTAAAAACTAAAGCTTCTGTTTCACAAGCAAAGCATAGTAGAAAATAAAATTTGTTGCGACTGTGTATACACAACTGTAATAAGATTCATCCAGGTTCCTGTATCTGAGACTTGGTTCTTTTGGTTATTTCCATATTCTCTTTGAATACATACTTTGCACAGCTGATAAAATATGCAAAATTACTGTATATGTTTGGTCTTCTAATATCCAGTGAAAAATATTGTAATCAGGAAAAAATGCATAAATAATAACAGAAGAGAGAACACCATTTTTAAAGATACCATTACAGACTGTCAAGTACTCTGTGTAACATGACATGGAAATGGCTTAAACAGCTCTATTTCATCCTGTTATGCAGAATCAGTTCGAGTGTTCCATTTGTAGGACTGGAATGTAGCTGGTGCAAATGAATATGAAATCTTATAAAAGCCATTTGGCATTTGAGACACACTCATATCTTGTTAGCTAAAAGGGAAACGTGATATGCTGAAAGGAATTTTGGAGGTATACATTTATACTGCAAACACCTACAACCATCAGTCCCGTTAGGTCCTTCAGAGTGTAAAAACTGAGCAGTGATGCTTTGTAAGACTTACAGTTCCCACAGCTGTACTCAAGAGCTGTAATGCACACTGCCACCCATCTACTCTTTCTGCTATGTTAAGACAGGTTAAATAGAATCAGATTAATTACCTGATTGGACTAAATAATATGATGTACTTAAAGCTTTTCTTTTTCTTGTAGGATCACTTGCAAAGTGAACTGAGTTACTAATTAATAATTTGGAAATGTTTACCCTGAGTTTTTTTAGGGGATGGTAAATAGTAGTTTATGGGGTTATTGAAGAATTTAAGTTCTCATCTAGTCACAGGAAGTGACTAGACACTTTTGGCACATACTGTGTATGTTCCCTCATTGGCAGAATGTAAAGTTTGAATAGAGACATGAATGATGAAGAATGAATAAAGAACAACCATGTTTTCTAGTAGAAACTTTTGGACAAACTGTGTGTTATTGTTCTGGGTTCAGCAGTAGCAGTCATTTTTCTCCTTCTTAGTAGCTGCTGCAATGCTGTGTTTTTGACTTTCAGCCTGGGAACAGCGCTGATAACACCGATGTTTTTAGTTGCTGCTCAGTAATGTTTACTCTGACCAAGGACTTCCTGAGTCTCATGCTCTGCCAGGGAGAAGGGGAAGCCAGGAGGAAACAGAGACAGGACACCTGACCCAAACTAGCCAAAGCAGTATTCCACACCACAGCACGTCATGCCCGCTATATAAACTGGGGGCAGTTACCCGGAAGGGCTCAGGTCAGGCTGGGTATCAGTCGGTTGGTGCTGAGGTGTTGTATTCTCTTCCCTTGTTATTTCCCTTATCATTATCATTCTTGATGGTAGCAGCAGTGGTTTTGTGTTATACCTTAGTTACTGGACTGTCCTTATCTCAACTCATGGGAGTTACATTCTTTTGATTCTCCTCCCCATCCCTCCAGGAGCAGGGCGGAGGAAGGAGGGGGGGGAGTGAGGGAGCGGCTGTGTGGCTGACTGAGTTTAAACCACAACAATTCTTTTGGCACCCAATGTGGGCCCGAAGGGCTAAGATAATGACAGATCTGACCAGAGGGTGTCTAATCGTATTTGTGATAAGCATTCATTGTTTTGGATTAATAGTCACTTGTCACAATGCTGATTTATTGACTCTCAAATCTGTTGCTCTTGATCTCACAGTTTCAGCATGTTGTACCTTACTTACATTTGCTGTGTTAGTGTTTATGGGCTGGGGGCCTTGGGCTAAGGTTCTTCTTTCACTGTACTTTATGGTAATGACTTGTAATACAATAGAATCATTGATCATGAAACTTATCTGGCTTGCATTCCCAGTGTGGTTACCACCTCTATACTCTGGGAGGTATACAATGGAAGTGTTTAGCAATTACACATCTTTTTTCCCCTCCTCGGGTGGTCAGCCTATGAGGGAGACATTCCCACACACCTTAGTGACAAGGACAGCAGCTACTCAAACTCTGACTACAACAGATAATGCAGCTACTCCAACTCCAAGCACAGCAGCTACACCAGCCCCAGTGACAAGTACAGCAGCATCAACTGAGAGTTCTGAAGGTTTTGAATGGCCTTTGGGTACCCTTGAGGCCTGCCTGCTGATTGTGATGGGGATCAGCATGTTGGCACACATTCAGAGCGGGCTTTATCCATGACCATTTCGTCTGATCTCAAAAGTTAAGCGGAGTCAGGTTTGGGTCTTGTCTAGGATCAGACGACGATATAGGAGGACCAAGAGCTTTTCCCAGAAGCTGGACAGTCATGAGTGGCAGGGTGTGTGGGACAGTATGGGCAAGTATCTAGTCCACTGGGCCCCTCCAGTGCTTTGGAAGAGTCAGATATGGAAGGCAGCTGTCCAGAGCCCCCAGTGACAAACTGCACAAACTGCTGAAGAGAAGGGTGAATTATTTTGAGCCTGGTGGGCCCATGACAAATCAGGCCATCAGGGCAGAGATGTAACACAGAGATGGACTCATGATCAAGGGGTGGACTTAGCAATAGACACTATTGCCCAGGTTATTCATGAGTGTGAAACGTGCTGCAATTAAGCAAGCCAAGTGGTTAAAGCCTCTTTGGTATGGAGGACGATGGCTGAAGTACAAATATGGGGAGGCCTGGCAGACTGACTACATGACACTCTTTCTCCTGCTCTGAAAGACTGTTAACAAGAGATGGAGCCCAACATCATGGACTGGATGGACTCAGCAGCTTTATAGGGATTGGTCCATGCACTAAGGAATGATCTCTCTCTCTCTCTCTCTGTGTTGATGTATATATATGTATATATGTGAGGTAAGAATGATGGTATATTGAAAATGTGGGATCTGAGTATGACATGAATGGTATGGAATAAGGGGTGGATAATGTCCTGGGTTCAGCAGTAGCTGAAAGTATGAAACTTTCAAGATTTGTGAATATTTTTATGAATAAGCCACCAGGGCACACATTAATCTTGTATGTTATGATGCTATGAATAACAATGTAGAGAAACTGCCATTTACTTCTGCAAAGTATAGCCAGCAGCAGGAAGTCCCCATGTTACAGAAGAGCAACCAGCTTAAATGAATCATGTTGACAAACTCTAAATTCCGTTATACTCCTTGAAAGCCCAGTAAGTTACAATAAATAGTAAAGAAGCATTTGAGAACACTAAAATAAATAAGAAAGAAGCATCTGATTTACCACTTGTATAAACTGTATGCCAATACTGTACCAAAGTGCTCAAGACAATACAGAATAAAGAAAACAATAAAATATACAGAATAATAAAAATAATAAAAAATACATAATAATAATAATGATGATGTAGCAGCATTTTCTGTAAAGTTTTAACAAAATCCTTTTGATTTCCTTTAGGGCATAATCTTACAGGCAAGGAAAAAAAAAAAAATTACTCAAATGCTTCATTCAATGCCTTTCTTTTGGTGGGGAAATTTGTGGAATTAAATGACTTTAAAGGGCCACAGGAGATGTGGACAGACCACTGAAGTGCTTAAAGACCTATTGATCTTTAGCAAAATTTAAGTTTCACATTCATATCTAAAGACATGTATATGTAAATATATATAAATACATAGAGACATCCATAATGCAATGCCTATGATGTTATATGATGAAAAAAAAAAATTCCACAGAACTAGCTATAATGATTAATAGGAGTTGTGTCACTCATATAATTCTACAACAAATCTATACAACATCTTTTTCTTTCAAATTTCCATTTTCTTTTCCATTGGAAGCACTGAATTTCATCTACCAGTTGGCTACTTGTCTCTTTAAGTTTCACAAGCCCAGTGGAAATCGTTAGTCTTCCTAAATTTGAATAACCTAAAAAAAATTTGTCTATTTTTGAACCTTTCTTAATTTAGGGATTTTTTAAAGGAAATAAAAATGTAAGGCATAAAAAGACAGTATTACTCTTCTGGGCAATTTATGTAGAATAAAAGTTCAAGCTTCTCTTTAAAGTCAGATTACTTGGAATGGAAATAAGGTCAATTATTTCATTAGCTTCCTTTTCAGAATCAGCTACTCTAAGCCTATATTATGGGAATTTGGCACATCCCAGTGGTTCAATATTTACAATCCTTGCTGCACATTTAAGGAAGAGCCAGAATTCATCTGCTTTGTGTATACTGGCAGATCGTAAAACAGTTGCCACAAGTGTTGAAACATCACAAGGGAATTCAGGGAAACTGCCTGCATAGACTGATCTGGATAGAGAGGAAATTTATTACTTATTTTGACCTTCATGAATCTAATGAGATGTTTATATCTGGTTTTAAGTGTGGCTGGTCTTTATGTTTGTTTTTTAATAAATGAATGCACTCTCATCCCTACATAATACCTAGATTCAAAAGATTACAATATTTTCAAACTGCTTTGATTGGGACTTCATAATATTAACTGATTGTCATGGACTTGTTACACATTATTCTTTAAAAATAAACTCTCACAAACCACTAGCATCTTAAACTCATTAAATAGCCTGATTTTTCTTTTAGAAGGGACCTGGTGGCATAAAGACACCTTTGAAAGCATTTATCCTTATTACATGAAGAGCCAGATGCACTGTAATACATTGACTTTTTAAGAGAAGTACTTCAGAAAGTCAGCCATGGTGAATGTATTAGGCATCTGTTCTTTGTGAATGTAGGGTTCCCGTTTTATAAAACGAAGCTTTTTGGTCTGATCCATATGTATTAGGGTCTAACAGAAGTCTTACTGATGGGGATATTTATTACTAGGAAAGATAATGAATTAGTAATTTACAATAAGATCTAGTCTACTATTAGAATAAATACACAAAATATACTTCTTTCACATTCCTCTTCATCTCCAGAGAGCAAAAGAAACAAGTTCAAGGCCTTTACAAATTTATGTGTGGGTAATTCTAGAAATCCTGTCTGTCTAAAATACTAAGAGAAAACTGTAGAACAGATATGAAACCAGAAAAACTAAGTGCAGCAAATCAAGAGAAATCTAAAATGAAATCACTTAAAGACATAAGAGCTGAAGAATAGAACTGAGAAACAGATTTGATAAAAAAATATCATTCACACTGCTCTTCCGCTTTTTTATTCCTAGAAAGTGATCAATTTAAAGCTGAGATGCTCTCGAAAGCCCTCCTAATTTTGGAAAATCCAAATATAAAGGAGAATATAAACTTGCTTATGTGTGCTTTGAGTAAGAATTGAACACATCTGGATTTCTGCTTTCCTGGGTGTAATTGTATAGTCATGCAAGACATTCCTTAAAATAATCTGTAAGAGGAAATAGTAGCAACAATTCTTTGAACTATTATTATAAACTACACAATTTCATGTTGTACTTTGTGAACGCAAAATTGAAACTGGACAGCTTGAGGGGTTTTTCTTCCTGTGTTCAACCAGTTTTATGGAGAAGAATGCTATTATACTGTAATTATGATCAACAAAGTAAATATTGAACACCATGTAGTAGTGACAGATACCCACCTACCTCAAATTAATGCACCCACCCTGACCAGTATTTGGCAGTGGAATCTAATCCTGTCATTCCAGTGAGTGTGCTCAAACTGCACACTGGGTCCCAAAAATGAAAGCTCTGAAGTTTCAATACTGAGAAGGATGGTAATAATATTCACATCCAATAGTTATTTTCTGAGGTTTACCAGTATTCTTGCTCAATATCATGCAGGAGGCATACAAACATGCGGCTTTCTCACTGAACAGTAAACTGGCAGGAGCTTGCTGTAATATTGATTAATGTAGGGATCAGTTCAGGGCTTTACTCTCTCCAACTGCTGATCTAAGCATTTGTATTGAGCTAAAATAGATTAAAAAAAGAAAAAAAATCAAGATAATAAATCAGAACAGAGCATTTTAGCATTAGGGAAGTACCCATGGGGTTGCTACTCCCCAAAGTCTAGATGCAAGTGTTCATAGTTGTCATGCAAGCTGTTGTCAGTGACTGGTAAAGATTAGTATGCTCACGTGCCCCTAAATTCCTTGAGTTATACCTGCAGAAACATGGCCCTACCACATGGTCAAAGGGACACGCCCAACGAATCAGTTACTGTTAAAGGTTAGGAGTTTCTTATATTCTGTTGGATTCATAGGGAAAACTGTTAAAAACAGACAGGTGGGGGACAAGCAACAAAAACAAAAGGATTGATACAACCCTACGTGCTGTTAACTCCCAAGTTTGCTGATCCCTCTTGTACCTTCCTGTCAACAATAAACATAGCTGTGGACTAGAGAAACAATCAGATAAATTATAAATATAGATTATTAAAAAATATGAATTGCAAATAATAGTGTCAATAAATAGTTCATTAAGGCTAGAAATTCTGACAACTTTTAAGATTGAGATGTTTCAGCTTTTAGGAAAAACACCTTACTTTTGCCCTATATGTAAAAACAAATCAGGAACGCCTGCTGAGTCAGGAGTTAAATCGTTTTTCATTCATCTTGACATAAAGGTCAAGATACTAATGCTATAGCATTTCAGGGGTTTAAGTCTGATAGTAACTTACGTGAATCATTAGCTTTGCATCTGTCCAGAGATTTCAAAAGCTGCAAGGGGCCTCATGGTACATTTTGTACCTAAGAAAAGCAGGAAGTGTTTTATATTTTAGATATTTAAGAAACACCGTGAGCCTTTCTGCACAAATAAGGAAACATCCACTTGTGAGCAGCAGGGACTGAGGTCAGTGGAAGATCAGAATGCCTTAACGTTTTATACCAGAGGTAATTTATAGGAATGACTGCCTGTTGAACCCAGTATCAACCGCTGTGAAGAGGTTCAATGTATCTAACGTACATCAAGAGGTACTTCAATACACCTAAAAATGTTCAGCTATTAAAAAAATAATTTTAAGAGCATCCCAAAGATTACCTACTTCCCTTGATGATAATGAATAGCAGCAGTTCAGACACTCGATTTTTCAAACGCTTCAGACTTAGGCAGATGGCTCCACGTTGATTTACATTGTTTTGAGTGTTCAAAAGTTTCTCCTTTGCTTTCTGTTCTCCCTCACTCCATCTCTCCCCTCTGATACACATCCACATATGTACATCCCAAACCTAAGATAAATCAGCATGGGTGGAAAGCTAAGATTCTGAAGTATATATTAAATTCACAGGAAGTGATCATTGATACAAGCTTAATAAATGAAGTTGCTTTTAGGCATTTGGTGTTTAAAAAAAAAAAAAAAGAGTTAAGTTCTGATGAGTAAAGCATATTAAGGGGGATAATAACTCTCAGATCTGTAAGGCTGGAGCCACAGTTTACTGTAGGAACCCTGCTCTGTTTTAACAAGCTGTGCCAAAAGCAAGCTGCCCTCCTTGGCCATACAGGTACTGAGTCACCATCGCTGGAGGTATTTAAAAGACATGTAGATACAGCGCTTAGGGTCATGCTCTAGTGGTGGACTTGGCAGTGTTAACTGTTGGACTCAATGATCTTAAAAGTCCTTTCAACCTAAATGATTTTGTTCTATGACAGTCATCAGTTGAGGGCTTATCACAGTGACCTCAGAATTACAAAAATAAACCCTCTGTGCACATAGGAGACCCTGATTTTTCCTAGCAGCTAGACATAGGCTTAGCGTACGCCCAGGAGTGAAACTATTCAGGAGTGACTAAGATAAGGGGCTATCTGACACCTTTCTTGTCAAAATCTTCAGCCTACCTTTGATGCACCGTGTATCATTACTGTCCACAAATAGTATGACTTCTGCCCTGCTGGATGATGACAAGGTCCATTCAAAATATTTTCTTCCAGTAATTTCAAATATCATATGAATGGGAAAAGCAATGCAAATCCAGATTTTTCAGAGAAAGATGTAATTTAAAAGGATGTTAAAGAGAAATTTGCAAGCTATCTTTTTTCAGATTTTGTTTTTATTTACCAGCTTAGAGAACTCTGCTATACATCTGAGACATAAATCACAGCTTTCTGTCCTTAACTCATTATTAATATTGCCCTTTTTGATAGAATGAGTAAATTATCTTTTTTTTTAATTATTTTTTTAATAGAGGTTTATTCATGAAAGCTGCTAGAAAGCATTACAGTTTTTCTGTGTGCTCTCCAACTGTCTGGACATACATAGTTAAAACCATTGGGAGTAAATCTGGGTCTGACAAATGTTAATGGAATGTAAACAGTGCAAGCAATGTGTTTAGAAACCCTAATGGACATTTGAAGAATTGTTTGCAGTGTTTTTCAACACACATTACCAAGTAGCTTTTAGAACAAAGCTGTTAAATTATGACAATGATTAGATTGTTTATCACTAAGTAGCTTTTTCCCTCCTTCCATAAATGTCAACATTATTTAAATGTCTTTTTATAAGCAGGCAACACAAACCAAGATGCAGCACAGATACAAGGTGAAATTAGGTAAATCAGTTGAAAATGGAACCTGGATTTTCTCACTTCTAATATTGAGTCTAGCAACTTTCCAGTTGCTTCTAGTGAAACAACATGTGACTAAACAGAAGGGATTCAGAGAGTTTAATAAGCATTGCTTAGCACACAAGCAAGATTTTGACCACTAAACAGATGGTATGGCTTTTTCCAATAATCTAGTTATAAATGAGTTAATTAAATAACTGAGTTCTGAGAAAGCTGTCATCTCTCCCACTGCACCTGCTCTCTGAGAGGCAGCAGGCATAATGCCAACACATAAAGTACCAACCCACAACGAACAGACCTGTGCAGACACAAAGTGGTACAGATAACTGAAAGCCATGTCACTGTGCTCTGCAGCACATAGGGACTGCCACGCATAAATTCTTTGCTCGTAAATAAAGATGTATTTTTTTTCAGAGTAGACCCCAGAAAGCCTAAAATGTCACAAAAAGCAACTACAGTCAACATCTGTAATAAAAAAAAAAGAAATATAGGCTTTGGTAAATGTCACTATGCTGGAAGATCCGAGCAGATAATCCAAGCAATGGTATTCATGTACAATGCTAAATGATTCCCACAGTAAAGATTTATAGTAGTCTTTCATACCCCATGTAATACAATCCCATCTTCTTGTAGTATATACGTATATATGTAATTACTACCAAAGTTAATAGCCTCTTTAAACTTGGAATTCTGCATATCCCAATCTTCCTATGCTTTCTTCTAATGCAAACTCTGTAGTATTCCTCTTATAATTTTTATTATCAAAACACCATTTTACATATTATATAAAATGTTTAATCTGATAACTAATTGAACAGAGAATAGCAAAATAATTAACTGGATTAAATAAAAGCTCTAAAATAGTTTGAGGGTGCTGGAAATCAGTTCACATTTAGGCTTGCCTTTCCACTTGTGGCAGGTAAAGCAAATTTGAATCAAATAGTCTCTGTTTTCATCCTGCATCCTGATAGAAGATATTTCTAATATTTTAGATGTAGAACTATTGTCATTATTTGTCATATTCAGACTCTTGGAGAGATTCTGTGCTTGCAGCTAGTAGACCCCACATTCTCGTTCTACTGGATTTGCATTTTCTTTAATTAATTTAGCTAGATCTGTATTTTCTGAAATTATTTTCTCCAGAAAAATGAGAACAGCTAGTTTCTTAATATGAGGAACTAAAGAGTACCTATCCTCTGCTTTAACAAGGACAGCAAGGAAACTTATGATTAGCCAGTCCTTGAACAACCCACTCTGAAATGAAAAGAGCAGGTGCTGTCAGTCTGAACTTGAAAACCAGACCTGTGCTCCACCATACAAACCCTGGGTTGTGGGGGTTGGAATGTATCAAAGCTGTCAGAGACCATGGGAAGGAGAAACTAGAGCTGGCAATTAAGAGTGACCATGAGAAGGAGGAACTACAGCCGGCAATTAAGAGTGACCTGTCCCTGACTGGTACTTGGAAGATGTTGGAACTGGCAAGGAACAAGGACGTCAGAATTGGAAAGAGGATGTCGATAAGAAAATCAGATAGACCTTTCACCTGATGTAACTGCAAGGCAAACACAGATGTGCTCAGCTAATTGCTTGGAAGCATATAAATATCGTGTAATCTTTTCAATAAACGATCCAGCTTGCACTCTACTTCTGGGTATATGCCTCCATCCTCAACACTGGGTGACACCAGAAGACTATGCAGCTTTCCATTCCCGTAAATGAATCATTTCCGAATTCCTGTCCTTTATCTGTATAAAGGGCTTCACTTTTTTTGCTGGACTACTTCTTGGCAAAGCTCTTTTATTGAGGTTTCTAGGCAGTCCATGCTCATTCTGGAGCTCTGGCAGTTTAAACAGAAAACACTGCCAGTCCAAGCTGGCAGATATATTCATGTGAGGAATTCAGTGCTTCTTGCACCTTGTAACCTAGAATATGTGGAGGAAATGCATTCCTTTCAGGACTTACAGCACAGTTCTATATGCAGAAAACAACTTCTCTGTCTTACAGACAGCATAACAGCTTGTTCCAGCATCTTTAGCTGGCGTCTTCCTAAATAATATAGAATGTGTCCACATTAGTAACACAGCACTGGAGGAGGGGGAAGGATTCTTTTTGCTGCAGTTTTGCCTTGTGTCTGTACTTGGAGCCTGGTAGTACTCATTTGAGTGAGACACACCACAGGTGGGTATGTTTTCAGTAGTTATCCTCCCCGTACAACCAAGGCTGAAGCTAGACATGAGGGTTCAGCAAGTGGAGACGGTGTCCTCCTGCAGTTAGTGCTCTAGGCCCACCTGGTGTGTCCTTCAACTGAATCAAATTCCACTCCCAGTAGCAGCACAACAGGGACATTCAGTACTATAACCAGAATGGTGTGCAGCACATCAAACTCCTCTCCTTGTGCCACACAAGTTGGGAAAAAGAGGCACCTGACATGTCTTTATGCACAAGTTACTCTCCCTGGTCAATGAGATTTCAAGTACAGGAGGACAATGAGCTTCTACTCTGAAAAAAATCCCTCACCACGAAGATCCCCTTATTTTGAATTGTATTTTTATAAGCCATTCACTCCACAATTTTGAGATCCAAACAACAAAATAATAAACTATTGTGTACTTCAGAATAAATACAGTATAGCAATTACAGTTAATTGCATATGAGATTCTCAGTGAGGCCTAGGATGAAACAAAGGTGACAAGCAATTTAGTAGACTGCTCTTTCTGTGCCAAAACCAATTAGGACATTCCAAATCCTGTAAACATTAATAGTAATTAGTAAACTACATGTCACTGTGCATCTTTGACTGATGTCCAGCATGTACTGTCTCGTGTTTAGCTACAGGGAAGGCTTACTGACAAATCTTTTAGGAGACTGTCTACAGCATACGTTTACAGTGGGAGAACAACATATCCTTATGTACATACACTGCTGCAGCTGCTGCCAGCGGCTTCAGCATGCTTAGGCCAGCCTCTGCGTGTCGTTGATAGTATAAATATGGAATAATAATTAATTACTAGGCAAGGCTAACCCGCACAGAATGAGGCTGATTACAAACCTGTGTTCATAGCGCTGAGCTTATTATTCAATTTGGCTCACTGTTAGATGATGTTAGTGCCAAGAGATTACAAATCCCTTTGGGGGTTATTCTGCAGTGAAATACCACCAGTTGCATAATATCTTACTTCTTTTGAAACATAATTTCAAATTTATTAGATTCACTCAAGCAATAAATAAGAAACAGAGGAAAAACCACCTTACCAGAGAGAAAAATTATAATCATGGTATACAGTACAAGGTTTTTTAAGACTACTTCAATTATAATCATTGATATACCCTCCCCATTGCACACTGGCCTTTCCAGGTGGGTGCACATAAAAAAATGGGATGTAGAGAAGGGACTACCAACTTTTCAACATTCTTCTTGCTGCCTCCCAGCTACTCTTCCTCAGGCCTGTTCCAAGGGGAGAACAGCTCCTCTCCTGTCTTCCCCCTCAGAATTACAAAAACAGTGTGAAGAAGAAAATGTTGGCAGCAGCCCCTTGTGCCCAGGAACCATTAACACCACAGCAGTGGGACACGTAAGAAAACAGTTTGGAAACACTGAGCCACAGCTTTCATGTCTTCTCGCCCAGGCATTGCTCAGCTGGATTGCTCTCAGATCCAGGGAACTCCTTGGGTTTTGAAGAACTCCAAGAATTCTCCTGCTTCTAAGGGAAAAAAGAGCATACGTAACAGACTAAACTGATAGTAAATTTCTAGTCAATGTTTTTCCATCTTCTGGTCTCTACAGTTTTTATTCTTGCTTAGAAAAAAAGTGCAACTAAAAATAGTAATGGGGGTTTCTTCTCAGCTCCCCAGAGCCAGCTACAACCCACTTTCCTTGCTAACTGGAACACACTGATGGGATTTGCTAATTTTTCAGCTACTTCAGCTGAATGATTTCAGGATTTTTTTGAACATTGGGTGCTTTTTTCTTTGTCATTCAACATCCATAGGTAGATAAGGCACCCACCAATTTCTACTACTTCTCATGGTCCCACACAGCCAAAAACCAAACCGAACCAAAACCCACACTTCTGATCATTTGACTATATTAGGAAAAAAATTTACCTAAAACTGTGTATGAACATTATTTTAATGTTACATAAAGTAACATGAACATTATTTTAAAACTCATCTCTAGAATCAGGTGCTTGTATACATCTTTCTCTCAGGAAGTGTCTGCAATCCTATTTCTCTTAAATTAACACTGTTCCTACCATTAATCTGACATTTAATAACCTGTATTTGCCTCACTAAGTTAGCAAAGATTACCTTTCAGACCGCAGATTTCTAACTTTCGCTGACAGTTCATAGCACTGAGGCGAAAGCTGGTCACATTCTTATATTTTTAAGGACGAATTTGTCAATTACTGCCATTATGCTTGTTAGAGCGTACACTTATTATTTAAGTAAGACGAAATGAAATATATGATCATTCAAAATGGATTGCTATGACACTGGGTTAAGTATTTTGAACAGCAGTCCTTTCTTACTTTATGCAACCCCAAACTATGGGGCTTGGATTTTAAAAAAAATATGTGAAGGGCTTATACATCAAATTCCCACTGAGTTTCAGCGGCGTGTGAGCAGTTACACTCACAGATGTTTCTTTGAAAATTTTATTCTCGGAGATGATTTTGAGTGAAAGTAGTGCTACAGAAGCCATGAGGTCAAATTCAGTGCCTCTGGTTTAGCTGGTTTTGAAATCTGACTGACAGCTGGATCAAGTTTTACCCTCAAATTATAGAAACTCAGATGAATGTAGGAAAAAGGAATAGCTTTTTGAATGACTAAAATGTGAATGCTAAGACCATGAAACATTGTACTTGTAAGGGTAAGATTACATTCACTTCAGGAAAAAAAAAACAAAACAACCAGTTGTCAAAAAGGAACTAAAAAGGGAAGGAGGAAAGGAAGAAGAAGGGAAAAGGACCATGCACTTCAAAGAGCTGCATGTTCCAAGCTTCCAGACTTGTGCAAGTGAGGCTATTAGCAGGTTTCTGAGTAGAGCTACCCCACTGTTAAACAATTTCTGTTGTGGACTTACACATGTAAGGGGCGGGTGATTAGTTTTATAAGTTTCCTAAACTTCTAGGTTTTCCTAAACTTTATAGGTTTCCAAAACCTGCTTGTTGAGGTATACTGACTTTAGTAAACAAATATATATCCTTAATGACAAGTAAACTGAGTCAGTAAAAATACATTCTTTAATCGTGTGTGTGTGTGATAAACTGGAGAATGGGGGCATATTAAAAGGCTTCTCCCTTCAAGAAACATACTTTGCATTGTACATTTCTGCTACAATAATGTGAACAGGATTACCAGCATAGCAGTCCTTTTACTTTCAGTCTTGAAAGGTATCATGCCGAGATGTGAATTCGCAGCCCAACCCAGACCAGGAAAGCAAATGTTTTAAACTCTCATGCTGAAAAAGAGGCAGTAAATGGCAAAATGCTGGGCTTTCTGAAAGATAACTAAAAGTTACCATTTTAATACTGTCGTACAGACAGAAGCGGGCTAGAGTGTGGGGTGGGATTTAGGTCTGAAACATTAAGCTTGCAAACAGATATCATGAATAAATTCCATAGCTAAACATTCAGATTAAGCGTGGCGGCACAGAAACGGAAGTTTTGAAATCCTTCTTATGCTTTTATTTATTTCCATCTGAATGTGCATTCCATCAAATCTCTGTCTCTCAATTATGGCTTCCTTGCTGATAAGAGAGGCACATTTCTATTTGCTAAACTACCCAGGAGGAAAATATATTCTGTTTATTATTTATAAGAGTAAAGTACTGAGAGGCCCCAGCATAGTACAGGCTCTTGCTACCTGTTCACTCTGAAAACAGAGCATGCCGTATTCAGGAAGACTACTTTTGACTGAAGTCCTTGGACCCACTCTTTTCTCTTGCCTGCTTTTTAGACACTTTTCTGCTCAGTACTTTACTGACATCATGCTTGAGACATGCCCTGCTTTCACCACTGCTCACAGGGGATTAGCTGGAATTTTAACTGCATATCAGTGCTGAAAAGGCAACTGAAAGGACAGGGGAAAAACAGCACTGAGAGATTCCTCCAAGATCACATCCCAAGTGACTGGCACAGTTAAGAAGAGAGCCTAAGTTTTCACAGTT
This sequence comes from Pezoporus flaviventris, assembly GCF_033815535.1. Lineage (NCBI taxonomy): Eukaryota > Metazoa > Chordata > Aves > Psittaciformes > Psittacidae > Pezoporus > Pezoporus flaviventris. The sequence continues at coordinate 2,173,610 of NW_026892584.1, read as the reverse complement.
CCAACTAGTAATCTTTTTCCAGTCAACTAAACCATACTGTCTCTAGACAACATTCCTGAATCAAACAAGTTTGTAGTAACAAACTATAGAGTAATAACTGATTTGCAGGACTTATAGGCAGACATCTCCTGTGCTGTTTTGTATGTCTCTAGTTCCTCTTGGCTAGGGTAAGTCCTCCCATTACCTTGAATGAAATGTGTCAGCATCATTCATTTCATTTAATTGCTGAGTCTGGAAATACTCACTAAAAGCTTGCTTTTTTCCCTTCTTTTCTCCAAATACTAATAAGTAAACAAAAAAAAAGCAACATTTATACTTTTAAACTAAACAATACTAATGTTTATTTCAGAAGTACTTAAAGATTTAGCATCTATTTGCTGTCATTTACTGGCAAGAGTACTGCTCGAAACATTGTAAAAGCGGTCCATCCTTGTTAATCAAGGGATAGTGATGCAATACTTCTGTATCTAACATTTTTTTCTACTCCTAAGATAACTGCTTTTATCTATTAGCAGCATTTCCAGATTTAATAACCCTGGCACGTGGTCTGTTATTTACAATTAATCCAAGATCTTATGTGAATATCCACTCTGAGGTGATGTTTATTTTAACATCACTGATGCTATGACTGGAATAAATACACTGGAATAGATGACAACCATATTTCGAACTGCTGGGACTGCTACAGAAAAGTAAGAATTGCTTCTCTTTTACAGTTCTGGACATTTTTTACTGTTGGAGTCCAAGGACTAGTGTATTTCCCAGATGCAGCTGGCTGATCTTGCTGTCATGCATTGCTTTACTGATCTCTTTATCACATCTAGCTTGCTCCTTTATCTTTGAGATAGCATTTTAAGACACTAATTTTATGGATTTCTGATCTGTTTTGCTTTCTGATGAAATAAAAAGGGATTTTTAAATGGCAAACATACTACGTCTTGATGCAACAGTGATGATTTGAGAAAGGAAAATAGCAGAGGATGGATGGACTGCACAGCTTCATTGCTACTGTATACAGCATACCTCATACTAGGTACTGTTAACAGAGTTGCGGAGAAGGCACATAGAATGGAGAGAGACAAGCAAAGGGAAGAGAGAGGGCTGAACTCCTCCCTGTGCACTGTTAAATTTACCCCTGGCAAAAAAAAAATAAAAAAAAAAAAAATCTCACAAAGTCAGCAGAACCGTCCTGAGAGGAAATCCATTGTGGGAGACAATTAGAGATGCTGCTTATGAGAAAAGAGCCTGGTGAAATAAAAAGCAGTACTGATTTGGGGTTTTGAATTCCCTAATTCACCTCCTCTCCTCCCTGACTCTCATGATGTTGAATGAAACATTAATACTGCTTCAGATGCTTCTTCCCTCCAAGGCCAATCAGCTGCTCGGCAGGGCGTGAAGCGGTTGTTCATTTGAACAACTAACAAGGGAGTGGAAGGACAGAGCTAATTCTAAGGCTTTCCCAGCACTGCTGAAGCTCGCGTTTGCCTTGACACACAGGGAATGACCTGAAGAACCTCCCTCCACTTTGGAATAAGGGAAGTGGTGCTGCATTAATTCTGTATAAACAAGCCTGACTTGTAGAAGAGATAATTTTTCACAATATGACCATAAACACAGTTTTAAGATTGGAGTAGACACCTTGTTTAGTAAAACATGACACCTTTCTTAGTACCATGGCAACAACTACTATTGGAAATCTTCCTCATAAAAAGGGGTACAGAAAAAAAGGAGGCAAAACAGCCAAAATACTTAAAATGTCAAATCCCAAGACTTCCATTTTAACTAAATAGCTGTTCCTTCTTCTCTTGGCGCACAGAGCCTTTAGGATGAGAAGTGAATCTTAAGACTGAATTTAGATGTTCCTAAAGGTGAAAAATTGCTTTCCCCCAATTTGGGAAGGAAAAAAAGTTGAGGTGTCTGAAGATGTTTCTGGTTCTCTTGATATTAAGGTCTGTTCTGGTTTCCAGCTTCCAAGAAAAACAGAAAAGAAGGAAGAAAAATACACTGAAGGAAGAAAGAGCAGGTTTTGTTCACAGTGATGGGTCACACTCGTAACACTACACCACAGGACAGATATAATAATTACTATCAAATCACTCAGGCAAAGCTGTACCTGTGCAGTGCTATTTTGGGTACTACTTTTAGCTATTTTATCATCACTGGTCATAGAAGCAGTATGAAAGAAATCATCTTGACTAGTCAAATAATTTTTCATAACGTAACTACAACACAAGACAGGTAGAGAAGGAAAAAGGTAGGTAGGAACAAGACATAAACTTGAGAACAGGAGCAGATATAAAAATGTTACACCTTCTGCACTTAACAGAAGCTGGTGGGAACAGTGATGCTGCTGCACAGGGAAGGGCCAAGGTGACAGGTTTTCCTTATGAGGTGAAGGCACAATGGCCAAGCTTTTTCTTTCCTGCCTAGCTACAGCCCTGCTGTCCCTGTCAAATCATGCTTCCTCAGTCAGGCTTACCAAACTATCCAATCCTCACAAAACCCCAAACCACCAAGCAAACAAAAAAAGCACTGAGCATCTGATGCAACTCTGAGACAGTCAAACCACTTGGACAGATCCACTTTTACTTTTTTTTCTAAGAAGAAGCTCAAAAGGCTTTGAAATTCAGAAAACTGGCAAATTTTAGTGCAATATAAAACAGAAATGTAACTTCATACAAAGGTATAACAAGGTGTATCTACAGCCTTTCCTGACTACTACATCTCTCTAGCCAGGTCCTCAAAATCCTAGACTTCAACTCCATTAACTAATTTCTGAGTGACAGCATATCTGCTTAGTGCTCTTTGGCCTCTTAGGAACATGAGCGACGTTTCCCTTGTCAGAGGCTTGGCTGCCTGTCCTGCTCCTCACGCCCATCTCCTATGCAGCACAAGCGACCGGCTTCATGCTTATGCCTGCTGCACCATGAGGTCTCTCACTTCCTTCTTTGTGCAACAGCTAGAAAATTTAGAACAAACATTAATCATCATTAGTAATTGTAAATTTAAACAAAAAATGGAGAAGTTAGACTTTTGTTACCATGGCTGCCTTAGTGATATCTGCAGAAATAGAAGCCTTTTCTGATAGCATGATCTACTGCAAAGAGAGGACAATCATAAAATTAAATTGGAGCTATTAGTCTAGACTTGTGTCTTACCCCAAGCAAATTGGTAAAGCTTAAAAAAACAAGCAGTACTGATACGAGAATTTTCTGTTCAGAGCTTTCCATATTTTCTTAAGCAATACCAGATTTATTTTCTCTTGTATTTGGTTGCTAATGGATCTAAAAGCTTTTTTCAGCAGGTAACAATTGCCATAATGCCACTGCTACACATCCTACATCAGCCCTACTATAGCAAATAGAATAGCACTCACTGAGAAACAGCTCAATACCTCCTTTATTTCCTTCTAGCCAGCCTTGGGAAATACTCTCTTCCTTTATGCTGTGCAGGGAGACCTTAGCCAAATAAATAAACTTCTTTTAAATGGATAAAAAAATCTGCTACAAATGGAAACAGAAGATCACAAGACCTCACTGATCATTTTCTAATTAGCATTGTACATTTCTTTCTACATATTATAGTAGGATAATTGTTACTGAATTACAAACTGTAATTATTTATATACTTTGATATGATAAGCACCTTTTGTAATATCTTAATATGTATTAGTGAAACGATTAACTCCATTGGCATGACCCTATTTCAAATCCTATTTGTTATGATTTTACATGTCCTCTGAAAGTTTTAGCTCCAAAGTCATTAGTGTCTGATTTTTTTTTTTTTTTTTTTTGTGGATTTACATCAATAATCTAAAAGCAGTTTCTGACTGGTTATGTATTCTAACTATTCTATTCTAACTATTCTAACATTCATCTTTGGTAGACACACATCAACCGTAAATTGGTTCCAGACACACAAATGCATATGTCAGTTTCAACTGCATCTACTGTCTTTCTGAATTCCAACTAACCATAGGAAGTAGTCAAGATAAAATCCTGAAGCGTACATGTCTGCCAAAGGAAGCCAAATTGATTTTACTTGGCTAATGAATGTCTAAAATCAAAAAAGAAAAATGCAGCTGAACATACTGAGCAACTTAGAACATCAAAGATTCAGGGTTATTATAATAGCTAATGTAACAAATGTGCAAGCCATCAGCTGTTCTATGTAACATTTTCTTAATGGGACAGAATTTTTTTCTCTACTCTCCAATAACTGGATCAAGTACTCACTACTTAACAGTCTACAGAACATGCAAAAAAGACTTATCTTGTAAGATGATGGATTTTAGGTATTAGATTCTTTAACTTGCAATGGACAGCATTTTTATGAAAAATCCTCCCATTTGTAATTAATTATTATAAATTCTTACCCTTCAAACTAAAATTTTGTTAGCAATAGAAAACTGACATAAAGCTTTAGACCAAAATAATCTCTCTTTATCTCTTTGGTCTAAATAAAACCACAGAAGGCTTAAATTAATTACAAAATATAGCATAAGATGCACGATACAATGTTCTTAAATACAGCTTTGCACTAAGCTAACAGTGATCATTATTTTCAGTGGAGGAAGAATTAAAACCTAAAAACAGGGTTTTAAACACAGTAAGCTGCAGTTTTTTATTCAACCTCTACTTATTACAAAGATGCCATAGAGCTGCAAAGCCTCAAGACCAAATTTAAACGCATCTGCTGTTATGATAGCAACCATTTTGGACTTGCATTTCTAGGTCTCTGAATTGTCAGTGTAATTAAACTCTCACTAATTAGTTTATAAAGGAAAATTCCAGAAAGCTATCTGGGTGGAAGTGAGGCAAATCATCTGTACTTGGGTCACTAAAGGAATGAATCACAAAAATGTAACAACTTAGAATTCCACCCTTACTAAAAATGGCATTATTGTAACACAGGTTCACGGCTTTTTAGGAATTAATGACCCATAAATCTGTTACAGTAGCACCTCTACTTCGGTGATCAGAGCTTTGGGTCCTCAAACACAAACTGTTGCCTATGGAAATAGGCATATTTCTTAGGGACCTACAATTAGCCAACTCTTTCCCCTCTCCCCTCTAACTAGAAGGAATGTGCAAATCCCACTGAAATAAGATCTATGACAAATGCAGGGATAAACTTTTACTGGCAAAGTCACATGTATAAGAGCTAAATTTACCCTAATGTTTTGCATTACAAAACTGGCATTTCAGATGAGAACTGAGGAGTAAGGCAGACTGTATGTTATTTAGCCATCCTGGTTCTTAAAAGGTTTATGTTTTTATCATTACTCATTAGATTATTTTCAATTATATCTATTTTTGTTACAATTCAAAATAACCATTTTCTTGAACGTTCACTGAACATTGGACGAGACTTCCATAAACTGTGGTACCAACTGAACCAGAAGTCAGTTATGGTACTCAGACTTTTAGGATGACTTCACAAAACTGCTTGCAATGACTTCAGTAAATAGATACTATTTATATATATATATAATGAATATAGCATATGAGCAAACATACTTTTTTTTTTTTTTACTAAATACAAAGTGGTGCAGTTGGTATCAGTCTATTTAACACAAGCATAATACAATATTATGCTGTAGTGCCTAAGAGCACACTGTAAACAACAGACATCTGGTACAATTCCCATATAGGTGAGAAGTGAAACCAAAATGGAAATGGAAGCCCTAGAATGTTCTTGGCTTCCACACCTATACTGAGTATGAATGCAGAGGCCAAGCAGGGCTGGAGGCCACCTTCCTCTTGTCTTTTTCTCATAGTTACACTTGCTCTCCATCCCACAACATTCAAGAGCAGTCACAGGACAGCAGTGGTCTGAGTCTTGGTCAGACAAACTACAGAAAACCTACTCATGTTTGTCTTCTCAAGTCAGAGGAAAGTACTACTATACTAAAGTTGTTCTGCATCACTGAAAATTGTAAAGTGATTTCAGTAGTGCAAGGGTCGTTTCATATTTAAACAGTATTTAATATGACTATGATCCAACCTGATCAAAGCCTAACATCAGTTCTATTATAAGAATGATCTTTGTAGCCTTCCTTTTCTCTGGTTCTGAAGTGTCAATTATAACTTAATGATCTATACATCTTTAGGTTAGCTGTTATATGCAATGATGTTAAAGCAAAATCTTTACTTTTATTTAAATTATTTTAATTACAGCTTCAAACAATTATTAAGCACACAGGTAGTCCCTTTTCTTTGAACATAATTTGCTCTTTTCTACACTTTGTTTCAAAGTTTAGTTATCTGCTTAAAACAGACTTGTGGGGAAAAAACAATACTAAGCTCTTCCAATATGACAGGAAAACCTCTGAGATCCTATTTGTTTGATGGGAATTACACTAGCAGAGCAACCGGAAATCATTTTTACCTTCTGCAATCATGTTCTTGACTTTACAGAAGAGAAAAAGAATACATACTTTCAGCCTAAAATATAAAACATCACTGTACTTTTTTTGAACTCTTGACAGTACTTTGGTTCCTGAAACCCAAAGGAACTTGGGCCTCACACTCCTTTGTTCATTTGACATCATGTCAGTGAATACAATTCACACTTCTCCTCTATCTTGTAGAGTTTTGCACTAGCACGACATATAGAATACAACCAATTTGAAGTGGCAGCATTTTACATTAATTTTGCGGAGGAAAATAGAATTAAAAATATAGTGAGCTCATCACGAGTAAAATAAGAATAAAAACATACTGAAAGCTGTTTCACCCACTCAGATCTTTTTCATGTCTTTACAACCCAAAAATGCTTCTTGCATTTATCTAGATAAATCTAGATGTGCTTATCATCTTGATGAAACTGCAGCTTGATATGCTGCCGAAAGCTGTGGGGGGAATAAATCACTAAGTCATTTGAGTTACAAAAATTTCTTAAGAAATTAGTTCACTTTCTGAAAACCTTTGAAAAAAAGGTTTTGTTTTAAACTCAGCTCTGAATTAAAGACAAGCTTGCTCGGATACTTTTTAATTGCGTTAGCTTCCTAGGCAATGACAAGTCTGCCCTAATGACACTCGCCACAGCCTTGGCTCTTGCACTCCACCACTGGGGTGAGGCTACATTTATGCCAGTCAGGCCTTTTTGTTTCTTTGTGCTTTTCTTTCCTGTAGTTAAAAGTATACATTTAAAAATACAGCACTGACTACTATGATTCTTTAATCCTACTGCAAGGCCATAACTGCACCTTCTTACACATTTTCTTCAATATCCATCGCATTTCCATTCCCACATTTTTAAGTTTCTTGATTGTCAACCATTTTTACCCTCCATCAAGTACTAAATTCTGACTTTCTGTCACTGTACAGTACTGATCTTATAACCCGTAGCATTCTTTATGCCTAATGGCCATCACTATGCCCACAAGATTCACCATGTTTTAGTATCTATAAGCATATAATTAAGAACATTTTAAGATTTACTGGCTTATCCTCAAGACATGCAATCCAACACAACAGAAAATGAGAGCTTTTTTTTTCCTAGCTTACCTTTTATTTCTATTCATTTTTCTGCTATGAAATTAATGAAAATTCATTATGATTAATGGCCTAGACTTTTCTTATATCCCTTATCTTCGTAAGTATAGGGCTCATAACAACTTCCTCTTATCTTTTTATATTTTTTTCTTCCAGGTTTTCAAGGGTTGCATACTTTTTAACTAAAGGAAGAAAAATTCAATCTGCAGAATGTGCTAAGGAGAGGAAGTTTTGTGCAAAGCACCACAGTGTGCAACTCATATACTTTTCCTATATATAACTTAATTTTACTGATATTCAGCAAATGCCAGCAAACATGCAACTATGCCTTGAACATTTTACTGCCCTATCCAGCAGTCGCTGAAAGGTATGCCGGAAGCACAAGTTGCTGCGAAGTTGGCAAAACACTACAACAAAAGGGAGTGCAGAAATTCATCAGGTCTACAAAGAGCAATACCAGTCTCTCACTGCAATTGCTATGAAGCTGGTGTTTTATAAACACAGACTCACTCCAACAACAGCAATAACAAGTATATATCTTTTCTGTTAGGTTTGATTTATGCCACACCAAGTTTTTCAGTGAAGAAGTTGTAAGACCAATCTATTAGACAAATGGTCCACAGGGAAACGCAACTGGTTTTGTTCTTAATGCTTCTAATAGTCAGAGCCTCCATTAAGATTTTCTGACTTCATGGGTTTGTTTATTTTTTTCTGGTTTGTTGTTTGGTTTTTTGTTTGTTTGGAGGGTTTTTTTTTTGTTTTTTGTATTTCCTGTTTGTTGGTTTTGTTGTTTGATTTTGGTTAGGGTTCTTGTTTTCTTTTTTTTGAGTTAACACATTAGTATAATTCTTCTAGTCAAGCAACTTCTATTCCTCATCTCAAGTATTTGCTTTATCCAGCACCATGGGGTGATATTACATGAGCTCGAGTGATGGTTTTCAAATGCCAGTATGACTAGAGTGGTAGAATATAGAAATATTGTAAACATTTTACAAATAGGGAATGGAGGAATGGAACAGAAAAAGAAGCAACTTATTAAGGTATGTAAATGCTTAGGATGCCTCTTGGGATTTTCATAGGTGCTCTGACATACAACTCTTATGGAAATAAGTTAAGATTTTTCACCAAATGCCAGATTAGCATTTTTAGTTTTCCAAAAACCTTTAAAATCTGACTCCCCAGGTCACCCTGTAAATCCAGCAGACCAGCACATTAAACCTAGAACTCATCAGCCCTTAAACTTACACTCCAAGCACTGTGCAGCAGTTCCCATAACAGGGCAAATTACAAAACCTGAAGATGCTGTGCATATCACAACCATCCAGTCCCCTTCTGTTGCCCTCCCAGGCTGAGTCACACACCAAATACTCAGACCAGATGCTGGGGAGCCACACAGCCAACTGCATCAGATGTCAGACAAGAAGTGAGTGGATCTCCAGGGATCTGGCTGCTTTGTGCTGGGACCAAGGGGTGCCAGGAGGCTGAGCTTGTAGATGAACCCTGGTATAAGGCCCAGCAACCCCTCAGTGCTCTCCCTCCCTAGAGTTTGATTTTTCCAATAACTACTGCACTTGTACAGCCACCCTTCCACTCATGTAACAGAAACTCCACACAGGAATGGCTCAAACCAAATGTGCTGTAAAATCATCTGTATCTACCACATAGTTGGATTTAGGCAAGTAGCCACTTTATTGCAGAAAAACTTCCATAAGGGCAGGCTTTAATTCCTGTACAAAAGCTGACTGTGTGTGCTGTCTAGCTGCACTATTTTCAAGCCTAACAAAGTTGCCCACGATTTTTTGGTAGCTCTTTTGGCTGGCCTAAGAGGAAGCTGCTCAGTTTGGCAAGTACACATCACCTTCACAAAGGGGAAAAAGTCATGACAAGGCTAGCTTCATCTTTTGCCTAATTCTAACAAGACGACGCTGTCTTTCAGGAAAGGCTTTCTTCATCCCCCTGTGTTTAGACGACTAGTGGCTGGAAAGCAAATGGATTAGCTGTCAGGGCTTTTTAATGCCATCATTAAGTCAATGAAAGTCACTAAGTAAATTTAGATGGGTCAATGTACTACCCTTTGATTGTGAATTGCATTAATTCATTTTGGAAGTCACGTACACTGCCTTCTTGCAGCCCATACCATCATAGCCAAGGACCAGATAAACAAACCAATGGGCAGCCAGCTTACTGGGACAATCTATGTATTTTAATCAAAGAAACAGAAGACAAGGTAAATTAATAATTTCCTGATATTGCTTTCCTACAGAAGCATCTGCCAGTCAGGGCTTACAGATAACATGTTGCCTGCTAGACCCTCTGTGACTGGATGCAGCTGCAAAAAATAAAAATGTTAAAATTGAGGCCAACAGGAAGATGCTGCCTGCAGCGTAATTGCTCCCTGTTGCTGCACATTGGCTGGCAGAGGTTAGGGACCGCTGCTCTGTGTAATTGAGCAGGTTTGCAACAATACCAGAAGGCTGTTGGATAATAGTGGTTGATAGTGGCAAAACAGGTAGAAATAAACACATATTTTATTTTTTATTTTTTTTTAAATCTTTAGGTAGAGGTGATAATTTTTTACTGAACAGACCGTGTTTTAAAAATGCTCCCAAACAGATGCCAGGTAGACTTTTTGCCCAAGGCTGAGAGAAAAAAAGCAGGTAGCTTCTGAAAGAAATCTGAAGAGCTGTTATCCAAGTAGCTGAGGTTAAAGTCTCCGTGGGCATTTCAAGTAATTTAGTATTCAAAGTCAGTACTGATTTAAAACATTTCTGGACTCATCACCTGACATACAAATACATGACTGATCCCTTGATAAAGGAAAATTACAGAAAATCACAGGTGTCTGCCACCAAAATGACTGCTTATGTGAACAAAGCAATTCAATCTGCCTATATGAACAAAACAATTAAATTTACCTAATTCTAAAGAATCCTTCTAAAACATTGCATAAATCACTTCAATTTGGGGAAAAAAAAAAAACAACAAACCCCCCAGAAAACAGAATGGCTGCAAACAGCTTTGGATACAAGCAAACTGAATATCAGAAAATTCCTTATTCATTTATTATCATAGCAGATCATTTTGTCACCATTTTTTTCTTAGTTTTACTTGTTTTTGCCAGGCCTTTCAGCACATCCCAGCATTTGTCAGTAAATTGCACTGTTAGTTCAGACACAACAAAATACAGAAAAAAGATTTAAGACTAGCATGTCATCAGACTACCCCATGCTAAATGACCTAATTTATGTCAGAGAATATTAAATAAATTAATACCGCGCTGCGAGGATCAGCTGAGCTGAGCCAAGCTTTCCAGCACAGCAAATGTTTATCAACTTCGCCTTTCATGCTCTAGATTTATCCTCAAATTGAGCAAACTCAACCTGACAGTATAAAAAGAAATATAACAGATTCCTACTTCAGATTGCAATTTGCCTTTTCCTTACAGCCAGACATGTACAGAACACTAGCCATCTTTCAACATTTTCATGTAGCTGGAGCTCAGCTTTCTTGTTAAAAAGCTTCCTTAAGTTAAAGTTTCTGTGTCATACCAAGACATGGAAAGGCAATCGTAATCCAGGCACGCACACGCAGAAACACTCAGTGTACATTGTATCAGACCTACAACCCCACATCTGCTGCAGAAACCAAGAAACAGGGTTTTTTTTCCTTGTGAAATACACAGAATTAGAAAGTTCGGTTAAATTGTGCTGCATCTAAACTGAGCTATGACACCCACTTCCAATAACACACACCCCCTCCCCCCCCCCCACCACCACCGGTCTTTACAACTGAACCCGGCGTAGCGGGGAGGGCCGCAGGAGCCCAGGCAGTGCCCCGGGCTTGTGGCACTGCAGCAAGCTCCGGGGAGGCGGCGCAGGGCAGGGAGGCCGGGCCCGCTCTGGGCCAGGCGGAGCCGAGCAGACCCCAGCGGCGGGACGAAGTTGCCGGCTCGCCCGCGCTGCCGGCACCGGGATGCGGCGGGGAGAGCTGCCGAAGGAGGGCTCTACTTCTCCTCCAAGAGCTGCTCGCCGGACTCCTCTAACAGAGACCCGGCAGCTTAGGGCGTAGCGGCAAGCAGCCGAGCCGGGATGAGCATCCTCCGCCGGCCAGACCGGGGCAAATCCTCCCACACACTCCCGGGAGCCCCTTTCCCCTGCCGTTCGCTCGCACCCAGCGGCAGGCCTCGCCCCGCGGCACCCGGCCTCCGGGGGACGCCGGGGGATGTTCACCCTCCTCCGGTATCCAGGGGACGGGGGAGGCCGCCAGTGCCTGCAGGCCAACGGCGGCGGCCGTACCTGAGTCGGTGAGGCGGGGCCGGGCTCTGTCCCGCAGGTAGTAGATGAAATCCCGGCAGTTCTCGTTCTCCACCGCCCCGACGGAGCACAGCTCTGCCAGGAGCTGCAGCGCTTTCTCGCAAATCTCGTCCTCCCTGTCGCCGGGCATCGCCCCGCAGCATCCTCGGGAGCGGAGAGGAGCCGAGCCCTGCGGTCAGGCGCTGCGCCGCTGCCCGCCACCCGCCTGCAGCCGCCCGCACCGCCGGGCCGCCACCCGCATCCTTAGCTAGCGGCGCCCGCCCCGCCGGGCCGAGCAGGGCAGCCCGCCGCTTGTCCCCGTCCCCGCCGCCGGCTTCGTCCCGCCGCCTCCTGCGCGCCGCTGCCGGGGGTGGAGAGCGGGGTGGACGGTAGGGTCCCACCAGTTGAACGCGAGGGTGGGGAGGGCCGCGGCCGCGCTGGCGCAGCGCTTCCCCGCGGCGGGAGCGGGCGGGGACGGGCCGTGCCTCCTCCCGGCCCGGCTGCGCCGCGCCCCTCCGCCCCCAAGGGCAGGGCTGCCCCGGGCCGCGGCCCCCAGCCCTAGACGCGCTCTGCGTGGGAGCCCTCTCGGCGGCGGGGTCCAGTCGCGGCACCCCGCGACCCGGCCGTGTCTGGAAAGGGGTGCGGAGGAAAACTTGAGAAGCGGCGCAGGGTGTGATGGAGGATGGTCCTGAGCGCAGGTCCTGTAGGCAGATCCTCAACATCCTGCCCTCCATCGCCGGCCAGCCCCAGACCTCCGCCTTGCTGGTGGGCGTTTAATGTTAACAGTCTGATAAATACCGTATGTTCTCTGCGTCCCACTGCCTGTTCGGAAATTACTCCATTCACTCAGCTCATTGTCTTGAAATTACAGTCGATAAATAATGTGTGTCCTCACTGTCGGGAGCCTAGCAGAGGAGAAAACGTTAGAAATTTACTCTGGACGGGAGGATGCTCTTAAGCGAGTTCATAGTTTGGCCTGGGTGATGGGTTAGAAAGAGTTAAAGCACCCATGAGAAATCTCAGGCACCTGCCAACCGGCCATAGCCTGAGGGGAAAGGTAGGAGAGCCTTCTGGAGGAGCTGAAGGCTGAGAATCTGTCTGCCATTAAGCATGTTTATCCTGACAAGCAGGAGATTTGTAAGGTGCTGCTTGGCTTTCTGGGTTTGTAGGGAGGGAGGCTGGTGGGTATCGTGAAGGGAAAAGCTGAGAAATGGCTGCTTCATTTAATGTGATCCTCCCCCCCTCCCCTCTTTTGTCATAGTTTAAGCAAATGTTAGAGGCCATGATGAGCTTGGGAAGTTCGGACTGGTATGGATGTTCAGCCTACTGTTTGAAGGCTGGTGAATAACGGTTCTAGAAAGCATGTAGACAGCAACATCTTCTAGTAGAAACTTTTTATTTTCTCCCTTCTTTTAAGGAAAAAGTGCATCATTGAAACGTTAAGGTGTATTCTGTGAATGGAGTAGAGGTTAACAAAAATTGTATATTGATATAGCTTGTTGTCTCTTAGTGATTTGGCAGCACTGCTTGTGTCTTAAAACCATTACTTTTTCCCTTCTAACGGAAAAATTATGTCTGTAAAACTTGATTGTATAAGCCCAGTATAATTCCATCAATCAACAGGCAACTCTTTCACACTGGCTTGTTATTAGAGAAGAAAATATGTAATAAAATGATGTGTAGCTGTTACAATTGTTGCTGTCATATTTCTGAAACTGGGAGATTATTATAACATTAAGTATATGTTTTCACATCTAGACATGGGGAAACTCCCTACTAGTTTCAATAAGCGCTCCACAAATATTTATTTGGTGCTGGAAATAACCAGTGTGATTGGCTTACTTCTCTGAGCATGAGCAGGTACAGTTCTGCAAAGGTGCTGTCAATCACAGCTCTTTCTCTGAAACTAGGGAGGAGGCTTTAGCAGTACTGCTGCTCTTCTTGCTTCAGTGAAGAAAGGGTAAAATTTAGAGAACTCGTTAGAACCAGAAATACCAGAATACATTTCTGAGAAAACCAGTTTCAAGAGGGCTGGTGAATTACTTGTGCATATGTAAGTTTTCTAGGAATAGGAACTTTTACATCTGTAGCACAAAATCCGAGTCCTGGACAGAGCTGGCAATGCCTAATAAAGAGGAGGAAAGAGGAGCTATCAAAGACCACAGGCAGAGACATTAGTGAATTACAGTCCAAGTCTTCAAGAGATCACATGTGAGACCAGGTTTGGAATTACTGTACAATTTGTGCATCATGACTTATTCATGCAGCTTATTTGGCTATATTTTGGTAGTTTGGCCCTGATCTAGGTGGCTGTGCTGTTGTATAGCTTGTACTCTGTCCAGGATAGACAATAGATCAACTGCAATGTGATATTAATGCATTTACTAGACTGTGGTTTTTATCCTGTGGGACCACAAGCCCATCACTAGCTTGGGAATCTGGCTTGCTGCAGAGTGAGCTCTGGACAGGCTAGTGATGAAGCAGTAATTTCTGTATCTTTCTCCTTTAACTAAAATATCTTGCCTAATTTTTTAAATAGCAGCAGTTTGAAGGTGCTGAGATGTTTGTAAATACAGATGGTGAGGGTTGGAAATTTTTTAATCTGGTGGAGGAAAGACAATTAAATTTTTGGACATTACTGCTAGTAACCAAAGGCATCTATTCTCAAAAGCTCTGGCAGGTACTAAGTGTACTCTCTGAGCAATTTCCCATGTCTCTCTCTGGAGATAACAGCAGTAAATGCAATCTGCTGTGTCTCAAAGCAAGTGCAACTTTTCCTTCCTGTTGTGAGAGCTGGATTTTATCTGCCATTTGTTCTCATCGATTGCATGTTTCTGTTCTTGCAGGCACTTCTAGTTGTGGTGAGTTTTCTCCTGTGTCAGCTGAAGATTTTGCCAATTCAGGGGCTTGTGTTGTGTTTGAGACCCCTAGTGAATGTAGTACTAATTAACTTTTGTCCTAGAAGGGCATTGCAGTTTATCACTCCTGTTAACTTTATCTTACAAGTTACAACTTGTACTGACCATAAGTCTATTTTTTGCTGTTTAGCTCAGAGCAGCCCAAAAAATCCCCAAGACTGCTACACATGAAGTCAGAATAAGTTTAACTGTTTGACCTCCAACAGTTCTGTCATCATCAATTTACATGTTCTTCTTTCTTTTCTTGAAATAAAGCTTTCCCCCAGTATTCTGGCAGTCACACAGGGGTTGCTTGGCAATGAAATCATCTTCAAAGCTAAGGCGTTGATGAAACAAATGCCTTTCTGGAAGAAAGTGAGGCAGCTTGCATCAGAGTTTTTATTATGGCTATGCTGCAACCAGAACATATCAGAGATTAGTATCAACTATTTATAACTGGTTGAATGACATTTGGCCACAAATACGTGGATATAGCTCATCATGTTAATGCCCTTTAACAAAAGGGAAGAAAGAGGCCAGTGTATTTTGGGTAATCAGGAAAACATGTAGAGCCATCGACTTACTAAACACAACAAAACAAACAAGGTTGGTTTTGGTTTTTTTTTCCCAGAAATCAAAGTGGATGAACTCTGTGATTACAGAAAAGGCAGAAATCAAGGAGGACATTGCTATGGTTAAAGAATGCCCTTGTGCTGAAGTCCAGCTGGAGAAGGGAAATGCCATTCTAGGACCAAAGATTGATATGCCTATCAAATCTTTGTTATTGGCTGTGCCAGACTTTCTGCCTGACTGTCTCTCATAGATGCATATAATCTTTACCTTCTGTTCTTAATGGATATATCTTTTTATACTCCTTGAAAGTAGAAAGTGCTCAGGTGAACATACAAGAAATAGTAACATGGGTAATGACTACTGAGTGTTTGTGAGCTGGTGCTTTTCTGGGCAGCTTTATTATTAAGGTCCATTAGTTATTCTTCACAGAAGGTTTTAGGAATGCTTTTAAAGGGAAGGTAGTTAGCAAATAGGTATGCCCCCCTTTGGGCTTTTGACTCATTGGCTGCTAGAGGTCACATGGACACAGGTCAGTGTTAACTAGAGGGAATGTCTTACGAAACCTTGATAGCTATTCTTCCATAGAGGCAATAATATGGAGGCATTTAAAGATTCTGAGATCAGTGTTCAATACTGTGTTACAGCAACATGAGAAGGGATGGTGGTGTATTTTCATTAAGGTATTTATAAAATCTTAAGGCTTTTTACGTAGAGTCACATGTCTTTTATTGACATCTGTTCAGATTTTTAAAACATAATGCATAAAAACAGTGTTAAACACTGGATAGTACACAGCTTTGTTCTTTCCTCTGCAGGAGGCCTGTGAGCTGTTTCTAAGTCAGAATCGGTAAAATGTCATTACAGAGTATTCTGAATTATGGTAGGTAGGTTGATTGCTTTCTCACAGCAGGTCCTGGAGGAAGAGCAAAATGTCTGTCCTTCACTGAGCAGAAAAAAAGTATGTCAGATCTCTTAGATACCATCAAGCCTCACTAGAAGCTGTGCTATATTAGGGGATTAGGAATATACATCTGACAGCCAGTGTCCTGATACAACTGGGGCTCAGCTAGATTTTATGAAGTGAGTTGAAGGAGTGTGGATAGTGAATGCATTGCTTGACTGAAGGTTATGAGAAAAAGCAAGACAGCTACTTTACATCTACTGTAGCTCATCAACGGGATTTTAGGGGAAGGGTTTTTTTCCCATGTTGCTGTTGGACAAAGCTTTATTGCCTAGGGAAGAGATGCAAGCTCAAAGTAGAAGACACTGCCCAGAAGACTGTAAACAGTGTAACATGAAGACAAGCTATTTCAGATGATGAATCATTTTCATGACCCCTTTATAGCAGATAGCCAGGTTGGGGTTTTTTTTCTTGATCTTCATACACCTCACATTGTTAGGAGAGGACTATAGGTGCTGTAACTTGTCACCTGCTATTTTCATCTATCTTAAGAAAGCTTCCTCAAAACTAGAGAAAGAGGGAGGAAAACACCTCTTCTGATTTAACTTTAATTCTAATTTGACAATCTCTTCTTTAGCAGCTTTTGCAAACACTACTGGGGAATAAAAAAAAAAATAAATAAATGTGTACTGAATAATTCAGTCTTGAGAGTGAATTGAGCTTGAGGAGAACTGTTGAATTCCCAAGTCTGTGGTCTGTGGTTTTTGTTATTGACTGCTCACATGGATTTAAAGTCTTGTCTCCACAAGTCAGTGGTTTTTATCTCCCCTTTGCAATTTTGTCCAGCTTTCCATCCCTTACTGCCAGCAATCTGATCTTGTGAATAAACATACGTAGAACCATCAAAAAAGCTTCCTGCTACCAAGAGGAGCCATAGCCATGCATGAGCTACACTGAGCTCCTCTCTAGCTGAAGTTCTGTGTATATCTATGCAACTGTAAATCAGAATTTGACACTGGACCCAAATGTTGAAGAAAGTCAAGTGGAAGTTGATGGAGTCAACATGCTGAGTATGAAGCCGTCTTTTCTGACTTCTAAGGTCTGGTGATTTTGTTCCTGTGCTATTGGGTATTGTTTATCACACTTTCCCCTAATATTTGCCTGTTAGCTGATGCTGCTTTTATTACTGAAGTTTTAATCTTACAAATACACATGAAGGCATGGTGTGAAAGAAGGAAATTGATATCCCAGACAGAAGCAATCAAATAATCAGTTTAGTTTTACCTTGCAAGAAAAGGATGATCCAATAACAAAAGCATCATCTGTGATATCTGTCTTTTACTGCTACAGTGTGGCCCCTAAACTGTGCTACGGCTGTAGCTAGTCATTCTTGGTTAAAGAGGAGTAGTGTTGACCTTTACATTGCTTGGTGGACTGTTTTTTAGAAAAGGGGAATATGCTGAAAAGTGTTCCTACATTAACCTGGACAACCATCACTCTGTTCTTTTCTGAGGCACTGTTTCTAGTATCCTCCTCTCACATGCTGAAGCTTAAGGAAGATGGAAGCTTGATATTGAAAAAGAATCTCCTGAAAATGGGGTGTCTTACTCATTCCAGATATAGCAATGAAGTTTGTTGTTTATGTTAACATGCTAATAGGAGCCAGATAAGATAGGAATTGGTCCTGTACTTTATGCATCTGTAGTCAATAAGTAACAAAAAAAAAACAAAAAAAACAAAAAAACCCAAAAAAACAAACAAACAAAAAAAACCCAAAATCTTTATATCATTTGAATATTTGTAAATGCATAGAAAAATAGATCCCATTTTCTGCAAGGCGGAATGATGACGTGGTAAATGTCACTGAAAGTAGCTTGTCAGGAAAAAAGAAAAAGAGAAAAATAAGAGCTTAGCTAGTATGCAGGACTGTATATAAAACCTGAACCAGGCTTAGCAAACCTTAAAGGCACTGAATAATGTAAAATCAGAGTTGAAGCACATGCACGTACTTTTTTGATTCAGTCACCAGAATACTTCTGGTTTTAATTAAATAGGACAATCCATATCCCTAAAGTTAGACACTTCCCAAGTTATCACTGAATCAGAACTGACTGCAGTAATGTTCCTGTACTGCTTGTGTGAGTAAAGATGGTAGGATCCTTTTCTCAAATCTCCAGTTAAAGATGAAAAACTTTATCCTGAAACTACCCAGCTTTCATAACTTGGTCACAGCCTTGTTACTAAGCAAACAAATGACAGAAATAACATTGTTCAGTTTCCTCTTCTGCTTAATTCACTTGAAGAAGGAGGTTAAAGAATTCCAGCTGAATGTGCCATTTTGGTTGCAGTGTGACTTGCGGTGCTTCAGTGCAGTGGCTGCTGGTCTTCTGTCCTCTGCAACCACAGGACCCAGTGCCCAGCGTAAATCTGCATAAGACAGCAGGAGTTTTATGGGTAGCTTGGACATCTCCCTTCCCAACAGACTAACAACCAACTTCTTCTACTGCAGTTGAAACAGGTGAATAAATGAATTGTGTGGCTCTATGAGATACTTCTGACAGAAACTCAGGGAAGCTGTTCCATTGGTGCAGGCATAACTTATGACTGAGGCCCTGTGTGTAAATGAGTTTCTTTGAGACTTAATGGCAACAGCATGATAAACACTTTGATAGAAGAGTAGAGTTTGGGCTTTTATATATCTTTTTGCGATGCTGAGGCAATAGACTCTGAACTTTGATTTATTGGTTATGTAATTGGTAATAGTTACAACATAGACCAGTTTTTCTTCCACCCTCTGATCATCTCCCCAAACAGTTAAGAGCTGTTTTCCTTCTCTGAGGACGTTCTGATGAATCTGATGCTATGTGCTAGGTCCTGGCCACCTGCTTTACTTGCTCATGTGAATGCTTTATTGAGTCATACTCCCAAAATATATTGTTGCCTAAATCTAGGGAAGATTGGCAATTGCTAGCAGTTGAACTTTCATATTTTGCCAGAGTTTATGTTAAAAAATAAACTCTTACAAATTATCAGTGTCTGGAGAACATATGGGTTGTTTGCTGAGAAACAAAGGATGGTAAGCACCTATTTTGCTGTGTGAGAAGGATTTGCTTTTGCTATTAGTTACTGCAGGAAGAAAAATCCACTGTAGACCACTACATAGGAAATTGAGATTCAATGTTCCATACTTTTCTTCTTAAGTATTGAAGCTGTCACAGAAATGTTCCCCATCCTATGTCAGCTAATCTTAGCCGTAAGTGTCATGTGCATTCTTCTTTTGGCACTGTGAATTTTCAGTTCTTTTCAACAGAGCAGTGTCTTTTCAGCCAGAAGGGATAAGGTTGCTTTAGTAAGGCAGAGGGCACAGGGTGTCTGTAACTGGGCTATTAAGTTTTTCTGTGAGCCAGAACCTGTGGGCAAAAATCTGTCCTGCAAAGAATTGACTCCTAGTCTTGCCTTTTTGGAATGTGATCTAAATGAGATGCTCTTATACTGAGGTTCTGTCATTTTATCTGCTGTATCTTTAGATGCTAACCTCCTGGAAGAGTGTCGTCTTTAGCTCTTATACTGAGGTTCTGTCATTTTATCTGCTGTATCTTTAGATGCTAACCTCCTTGAAGAGTGTCTGTCTTTAGGGGAGGATTCTAAGCAGTACTGCAGGTAGATAATGGTATCCACCTTTCAGTCCGCAAGACACAGGGAAAACGTAAAATACTGTGCCGACCTCAGCATTCCCCTGGGCTATACTTGGAGGAGGCTGTCTCCAACAAACTCTTTGGTCAGTAACTGAGCTGTTTTGAATTTTGTTAAGGCATCTGCCTGTCCCCAAGGATTATGTGTGAAAGTAGATTGCACCTTCCCCCCACATTAGGAAGTGGAAAGTGAAGAATGAATTATCTACCCTAAGGATAGAATGATCCATGTTTTAAATTGTTGAGGCTTCATCTCATGCAAGTTTTGGATACTGCAGTCTCAGATATAGACAAGCTGAAGGGTCTCCTTAAAAGAAAAACAAAACAAACAAACAAACAAAAAAGTCTTAGAAAACTATGCTTTGGAGTTATGACCTGTGAGCAAATGCTAAAAGAAATAGATGTTTGCGTAAGCTTTTCTAAAAGAAGAGAATGATCTTTTGACTGTGGAAAAGTTCATTAGGTTTTCTGGCTTCTTTAAATAGAAGGTGAATATAATTAAATAGAAAAGTGGGACAGAACATAATCAACTTTACAAATAGTAAATAAAATAAAGTTTTTATGCAATAGTAGGGTATCTAGGTGGATAAGGAAGAAATTCAGGTGAGCAATGAATTTTTATATTTAATGCAAATCATGCAAAAGCATTTTGTTTTGATGTCTTAGAAGCGGTTTAAACAAAAAAAGAATTGATTTAAAATATTTTTTCTGAAATAAAAAAATGTACCTTTGCAGTTGCTGTTGAATATTAAGCTTAGACAAAACATAAAAGCTTGTTTTATTTCAAAAGCAGCCCACCTCAGACCATTTAACATCCAGTAAAATTCCCACCAAATTCATTGTGAAGACTATGGTGACTATATTTACACTGAAGAACAGGCTTTACACATAAAATTTGGTAAAAGCAAAGTAATCTGTATGGGTGTTTGGTATGATTTGATACAATAGGAACATTTCAGTACATTGCAGAATTGGTTCTGAAATTTGTTTGTGTGATCTTAGTTCAAAGTTTAGTTTATCTAGTCCTCTGGACTGCAGGTTTCCATTTGTAAATGCAATTCAAAGCTGACCAAAGAACCAGTCATGGTTTCAAACTCCCACTGGGGTTGAAGAGAATTTAATGGGTAGCTGGAGCATATTTCACTTCCCTCAGAAACAAATTTATTTCATTCATATGATGTCTGAACTGTCCTGGTGTAGCATAAGCATGGATAATTAGGGGGTTACTTTAGTACTGCACTGTTGAATTGAATGAAAGGCTTGGGATATGAAACTTTTACAGTTCCTCCTGAATCACACAGTGGACAAACTTAATTTATCACACTTCATCTTTTGTTTATATTTAAAAAATACAAAGTTGTTACAGCAGACAGATATGCCTACTTTTCAGTGTATATTTTATGCCAGTATAAATGTGCGCAATCTATGAAATGTGTGATAGGATTTTTTTATTGGTAGTTTTCCTCACTGAACTGTCAAAGGTGACTTAAATTTCTTCACTTAACAAAGAGGTTATTAATATTTAAATTAAAATTATTATATATATTTATATATATAATATATATACATATTTCTGTATTTATACAATTAAAAAATTATTAAGAACTTGCCTTTTTCTTGACATACATGCCAAATTATCAAGGGTACAGAATTTTTAATCTCATCATTGATAGCAACTAGACATTTTTAAGGTGCTCATCAAAAGGGTCTTCAAACTTTTCCTTCTGTCCAACAACTTGATGCTCATAAAAAAAGAATAAATGCTGATAAAATGTGAGCACCCTTTATTTTCTAAGTGCACATCTATCTGTCATAATCCTTAACATTAATCAAAGTATCTAAATCCACACGGTAATGACCTCAATAATTTACAGGCCAATATTTGCATTCAGTTCTTGTCGCACAACATAAGCTCTATTTGTGTGAATGTAGAAGCAGTCTTCTGACTGGATTTGCTGCTTCTCACTTTGGGAACTAACATTGCTTAATAAATGTTAATTAACTTACTGTAGCCTTACATAATTGGAGTGCAACTTCTTAAGCTGACAGTTTCTGACCTAAAAGTTGTATTTATAGTTTGTATCTGAGTCCAAACTTTCCTTCTGTTCCATTATTGACAACCAGAGTCGGATAAGAAATATCTTTCCAGTTTTTTGAAATTTTGAGGAATTTCATAGTAACTTCTGTTCCCTTGTGGGCAGAGACCATGCTTTTTTCAGAGTGTTTTGGAGAGTGGTTTTTTTTTGTGTTTTTTTTTTTTTGTTTTGTTTTGCTAATAAAATTGGGACTGTCTTCATTTAGCCAAAGAGTTTGGCAGTAGGAGCACATCTTGGGAACAGAGAACCCTGAATCAAATGCCTGATACCTCCTTCTGAGTTTTCTCACAGTCAGTTTTGGTATATCCAGCTGAGAGGAAGGAAGAAAATCTACCTTATACATTTTTTGTCTTCCCGTCTTGCTCAGAAAATTGATTTTTCTTATTAACATTCCTAAACCAAAGAAACAGATTGGCACTTCCTCATGGAAACGTGTTCGGTTCAAGCATTTCTGCAATTTGTGTTGCAGTTTCTCAAAGGCTTTGGCAGTGTAAGGAGTAAGTGGGGGGCTTCTCTTATTCCAGCCTCAGCTGCTGGATTTGTGTTTATTAGCAAGATTCTTCTTCCTCCCTTGAGACCTAGGATGACTTCCCATTTCTGTCTTTTTTTATTGGTGATTTTTGTGGGTTGGGTTTTCAGTTTGTTGTTTGTTGGGTTTTTTGTTTTGTTTTTTTTTTTTTAATTATTTGTTTGTTTGTTTTGTTTTTTTTTCTCTTGTGCAGCTCATAAGATCTCTTATTCAAGACATGAAGGGTTGATTATCTGCTTTCCCCAGGAGTCTGTACTCTTCAGTCCTCGACGTCTTGTTGCCATTAGGTCGGCAGGGCTGGTACAAGCTTGCTTACTACAGATTGGTATCACCCAGTGCATCCAGCAATTTTTTCCCTCAAACCATGTGGAGAAGGAGAAATGATCCATAGCCAGCTATAGTCTTTGTTTTTTTCCCTGCTGTTATGTTTCTTTTCATACACAGGCTTTTGAATTTCATGAAGCTAGCTTTGCATGAAGGCTGAAATGTAATTGCATCCTCCTGAGTAAAATGGACAATTTCTGTGCCAACTGCATTTTTAAAGAAAAAGATTACAGCATTCACTCTGCTGCCTGCTTTCTTTGCCTCTGAATCCCTCTGCTGATATAAACAGATTAAATAGTCTAAAACACCAGCCATACCAATTCTTTATAATTCCATAAGTGCATGAAATAACACCTTCATTATTGTTGTCAAGGCAAAAAATCAAACATAACAGGTAGGCCTCTTCCAATACACCTTGGTTTAATTTAGCAAGTACTAGTGAGGATCCAGTTCGATATGCATCGTGCTTCTACATCTCCATCTTACCTTAAACTTTAATTGCCTTGTGGAATTTGTGGCTTTTTTGATATACCCTGTAGATCTAAGGCAACATAATAAATATTGTGGAGTTTGTAGTTTTTTGTTTGTTTGTTTTAAACTGAAGTCCTGAAGTGTGCTAGTATTTGTTTATGTCACAGAAAAAAAAATTAATAAGGGTTGCACATAAAGGAGTTTCAAATATATTTTTCATCCCTTTTTATAGTTTCTAGCATTCTTTGTATAGTTGATAATACCTTTACACAGCCTCAGGAAACTGGTGGCTTTTACAGGGTGGAATTTAGATACAGTATTTTGTCTTTCATTGATTGCATTTTGTAATATTTCCAGACTTACCCATGCATTTCATGCTTGCCTATGGACAATCATAAAATAGTTTACTAATGTTGTAAGCATAACAGTGCCAATATATCTCATTTCAATTGAGTAGTGTACAGAATTCTCTTTTCCCAGCCAGATGATGTGACAGTCTTACCTGAAAGAATACTTGATAGCAAGATTATGCAATGTTGTTCTTGTTCCCAAAAATGTGGTTGTCCGTCTCAAGTCTGCACAACCCTTCAGCATTGGAATTTAGTCTTTGAAAGCCATCTCTGATATCCCCCAGAGTTGTCCAAACCAGCTTAATCAATAGAGGTTAGGAAAAATGGCACTCTAGCTGCTTTGAAAAAGGTTGTATTTGCAGAAGTGGGAGAGGTTCCTTAACTCAGGATGACTTGAACTCACAGAGGCTGGGCTATTTGGGGTAAAATAGCTCTACTTTGCACACAGCTAAGATAATTGGAAGTATGGTTGAACTGGAAGATTTTTAATCTCCTTCAGGAGGCGCTGAAGGGCTAATTGTCATTAGTGTCCAGTTCAGCAGATTCAGCAGATGTTCTGTGTGACAGGATGAAGGGGGTGACAAGCTGCTTAACCTTCAGATATTGTCACAGCTACACCCATCCTAGCTTCTGATTACACCTGCTGCAGGAGAGGCTCAGTGGTGCACCATCACTGACTTTTTGAGCATTTTATGTTCATCTCAACCAAGGAACATAGCAATGACCAGGCAAGCCCTAAGGAAGTATTACAGCCTATGTCTGTAAAATAAGGTAAAGCTCCGAAGGATGCTGAGCATCAACTCTGAATAAAATCAGTAACAACAGAGAGTGTGACGGGCAACACAAAGCAATGCAGAGAAGGTACTGTAAGTCTAAAAGCACTGAAAGTATGAAAGAAACTGTTATGAAATTAAAAACAGTGAGTCGTATATAACTAAACTCCAGTAGACTGGATTATAAACCAAGGTGAGCACTGGTACATAGAGGCTGTGGAAGGAGAAGGTGGGTAGATTGTCATAAGAACTGTGAATGCCAAGAGAAAAGACTTAAAACATCATAGTACTGTAATATCCTCATGTGGGGTCAGATAAAAGTGTGAAACCTTAGAATGGGAACTGTCATTGTGTATCTTCTTCTGTAGGCAGAAAGCTGATGGATTCTGAAAGACTTCATAATATGCACTTTTAAAGAAGATTCTTTAACTCCTATGTTTTTCCCCATTAATATAAACTCCCTTGCTGAGATGTAAGGTGATACAAATGCTCTTTTGGGTTTTGTTTTTTTTTTTTTTTCCTCATTAGGGAGCACCAAAAATAGTCTTTAGTGCATTTTCAGAGAACAACTGGGCCTTTCCAGTACATTTTCTTACTGTTAACTTTACTAAATTGTGAGGGGTGTAACCATAACCACTAACCTGATTTTAGCAAAATTACAGCCAACTTACTCTTTAGTCTCTACCTGAACAAAAGCATTCATCAGTCATCTTCATGAGTTCACAGAATCCTAAGATTACAGGCAATTCTCATGTACTGTATGACCATCTGCAGATCTTAATGTCAGCCATCTTTTGGCAGTGACTAAAAGAAAAAATGGTTCACGGCTGCTATGAGAAGGAGGTTTTCTTCTATCTAAGGCAAAACTTGCCCTTGCAAAACTTAAAACTCTGCCTTTCAAGAGATGCTTACAAATTATAGAGAGGTAGTACTTGAAATCTGAGGCCAGTATTTTTTCTACGCTCCACACTACTTAAGATGTATTAGACATCTGTTAAATGCTAAAAGCAAGAGCACTTTATTGAAGGCTATTGATGATTACTGATTTTTGAAGCACAGATATATATTTGTGTGTGTCATGTTCATGTGCAGCATTATTTGAATTTAAAGTTTCAGTATTTTATGGCAGATATTTCTGACAGGCCTTTAGACCTTTCTCAGTCTAGCTGATCTTTGAGAAGGCAGAGCCTATGCTGTTGGACAAATGCTAACTGAACCAGCCCTACACCTTGCTTAGCACTCAAGGAGCATTATCAGCCCTCAGTGGGCTCTTATTTCCTTAGATTTAACTCCAAAATCCAGTCTTTTCTCAAGCATGAACTGGTATCTGTCTTAGAAGGAGTGGTAGCTTAATTCCCTCTGCTTCCTTCATGCCTCATTTTATCCCTGTGAAGTTTTAAAGACTCACCATTAATTTTGGCATTCCAGCTATCCATTTCCAATTTTACACCAACTCAACCTCTCCTCTGGATTGTTGCCTGCTTTAGCAGGAGTAGTAACTCCTTTACAGTTTCTTTCATGTGTCTTCATTTTAAGTCGTTCATGATCCATGACTAGTTTCACCTCTAGTTTTTCTTTCCCTGACTAGTCACAGTGTGAGCTGTACCCATGACTCTTATGCAGGTTTTAGAAGGAGTGACATTATATTTCTTCCTATTTCTTCAAGCTCTTATTTTAGCTGTGTGAGCATGTCAAGTTCTATCACTCAGCTGCATATGCTCTCTTTTTTCAAGCTTTGTCCTTAACCTTAATCCCATTTTTCAGCAATGCAGTAGGACTTAACATACCCGACAGCCAGTGGCAGCATGTTTAAATCTCTGTTCCACAGTCCTCACATCACCCTGAAGCCTCCTAACCTGCAGCATTCATCTCACTCCTGCTTCTCTACTTCCCTGTAAGCTAACTCTGAATGTAGGCTTGCAGGCTAGTTAGTACTTGCCTTAACTGGAGTGACAGCTCACTTAGCCGTGCTTCCTCCAACTCTCATTTTGGGAGCATCTGCAGAACTGAAGGTAGTGCTGAATCTTGAAGGGCTCAGAGGTCTGAAGTGAGTGCTATGGACAGGAGAGGAAAATACAATACAGTTTGCAGGACGGGAGAGGGTGAAATGTGTGCTGGCTATTTAAAGATCTAAAGGGCTAAAATGGAGCAGGTACACATCTGGTATAACTTTCAACCTTATTAATACATTTTTATTCTTTTACCTGTGGTTTTGCTTGTATTTAATGATCTCACACCCATGTCAGCTTCATAGGCTCTCCTTTCTTGAGCAGTCCCTAGCTACAGTCTAAGCCATGACTGTTGGGCTGTTAATTGTCTTCCCATACTAGAAACTAGACTTTATAAGACTGTAGGATATTTGGTGATGAGAAGCCCAGCATGACCCAGCAGTGTGCTCTCGCAGACCAGAAAGCCAACCCTGTGATGGGCTGCATCACCAGCAGCATAACCAGCAGGTCGAGGGAGGGCATTCTTCACCTCAGCTCTGGTGAGACCCCCCTCACAGTGCTACATCCAGCTGGGGGGCAAGACGACAAGAGGTATGTGGACCTGTTGGAGCAAGTCCAGAGGAGGCCGTGGAGATGTTCTGAGGTTTGGAGCACCTCTGCTATGGAAACAGGCTGAGAGAGCTGGGCTTGTTCAGCCTGGAGAAGAGAAGGCTCCAGGGAGACTTTAGAGCAGCTTCCACTGCCTAAAGGGGCTGACAAGAAATGTGGAGACAAGTTTTTTACAGCAGCCTGTAGTGACAGGACAAGGGGGAATGGCTTTAACCTGACAGAGGGGAGATCTTAAGAAGTTCTTCCGTGAGGGTGGTGGGGCCCTGGCAGAGGTCGCCCAGAAAAGCTGTGGCTGCCCCATCCCTGGCAGTGCTCAAGGCCAGGTTGGATGGGGCTTGGAGCAACCTGGTCTAGTGGAAGGTGCCCTGTCCATGGCAGGGGGTTGAAACTAGATAATTGTCCTGGGTTCAGCTGTAACAGTTGCTTTTCTCCTTCTTAGTAGCTGGTGCAGTGCTGCATTTTTGACTTTAGCCTGAGAACAGTGCTGATAGCACACAAATGTTTCTAGTTGTTGCTAAGTAGTGCTTACCTTGACCAAGGACTTTTTCAGTCTCATGCTCTGCCAGTGAGGAGGGGCACAAGAAGCTGTGAGGGAGCAGAGGCAGGACACCTGACCCAAACTAGCCAAAGGGGTATTCCATACCACAGCATGTTATGGCCAGTATATAAACTATGGGGAGTTACCCAGGAGGCCCAGACTGCTGCTCAGGCTGGGGTGGGTATCTCTCAGCTGATCATGAGCAATTGCATTGTGCATCATTTGGGTTTATTGTTTTCTTTTCCTTTTCCCCTTTAATATTCTCTCCTCTTTTTATTCCCCTTATCATTATTATTATTGGTGGTAGCAGTAGTGGTTTTGTGTTATACCTTAGTTATTGGACTGTTCTTATCTCAACCAATGGGATTTACATTCTTTTGATTCTCCTCCCCATCTGTCTGGGAGTGAGGGGGAAGTGAGTGAGCAAGCAGCTGCAAGGTTTTGAGTTAATGGCTGGACGTAAACCATGACAATAATCTTACCTGTCCATTTCAACCCAAACCCTTCTATGATTCTGTAATAATGCTGTGTAACTGTTTCGAAGATCTAGTGCTAAAGATTCTTTCTCCCTCAGCCCTGAATAGATCCCTGGCCATATGACCACTTTCCATTTATACTATAAATCATTAACTTGTGCTTTCACCATAAATGTATCAGATGGAAAAAACTGTATCTCTTACTCAGGTTGGAACTGGAATTAGAGCTACATTTTGGAGTATTGGTGTCTGGAAGATATCCAGCTGCAGCAATGAGTCTAGATTAAGCATACTTCAGATTCCTATACAAGGGAATTTCCATTTATCATTGCTAGCATCAATTGTTGTAGGTCTTTAGCCTGTGCTCTCCTAATTCCTGTCCATAGCTTGATCTGAGCCTTATTTCAAATAATAAGCCTAGCCAGTGATACAAACCTGATTCTCTAGGTAGCTAGCCTAGTAAATTTTGTCCAAAATAAAAGACTCATCCAATAATAATTCTAGCTTTACAACCCTTCCTATGCAGATCCATAACCTTAGTAGTAATTAGTCCAGCTGTTCCTGTCCTGCTTCTAACCTTGAGGCAGTTGTATATAGAATCATAGAATCGTTAGGGTTGGAAAGGACCTTAAGATCATCTAGTTCCAACCCACCTGCCATGGGCAGGGACACCTTATGCTAAATCATATCACCCAAGGCCTCATCCAACCTGGCCTTGAACACTGCCAGGAATGGAGCATTCACAACCTCCCTGGGCAACCTATTCCAGTGCCTCACCAAACTAACAGGAAAGAATTTCCTTCTTATATCCAACTTAAACTTCCCCTGTTTAAGTTTTAACCCGTGACCCCTTGTCCTGTCACTACAGTCCCTAATGAAGAGTCCCTCCCCAGCATCCTTGTAGGCCGCCTTCAGATACTGGAAGGCTGCTATGAGGTCTCCACGCAGCCTTCTCTTCTCCAGGCTGAACAGCCCCAACTTCCTCAGCCTGTCTTCATACGGGAGGTGCTCCAGTCCCCTGATCATCCTCGTGGCCCTCCTCTGGACTTGTTCCAACAGTTCCATGTCCTTTTCATGTTGAGGACACCAGAACTGCACACAATACTCCAGGTGAGGTCTCACAAGAGCAGAGTAGAGGGGCAGGATCACCTCCTTTGACCTGCTGGTCACGCTCCTTTTGATGCAGCCCAGGATACAGTTGGCTTTCTGGGCTGCAAGCACACACTGCCAGCTCATGTTCATTTTCTCATCAACCAGTACCCCCAAGTCCTTCTCTGCAGGGCTGCTCTGAATCTCTTCTCTGCCCAACCTGTAGCTGTGCCTGGGATTGCTCCAACCCAGGTGTAGGACCTTGGACTACTGAATTTAGTTCTTTATTATGTTTTCTGAAACTCAAACCTTCTCCTTGACAATCTAGTTTAGCAATGTATAACTGTTATTTTCCATGCTGTGTTTAGTTTGGTAAATAAATAAATAGAGTTTATAACTAAACAGTACAAATCATAACTAAAATTTTCATTGAAAAGCATGCAGATATAATGTTTTTACATAAACAACTCAATATACACATACACATTTTTATGGTTAGAAATTACTACCTCTTTTACAGAACAGTATCATATATATACTAATAGGACTAATATAAAGATATTTTTGTGTGTGTGTAGCCTGTCTTTGTGCAATTAAATTACATTTTCAGAGCATAAAGTAAAAGGCTCAACCCTCCACCCCCTCCCTTCCCTTAGGGCTAGATTTCTCCAAGCAGCGCATCTCTTTAAGAGGAGCATAGGGAGTACTTTGCGTGCTGTGCTCTCTTGAAAAATATGTCAACCTGCTATGATCTCTACATGGCAGCTGATCTCTTAGAAAATCTGGCTTTCATCTGAGTGAACCAGCATATATGTATGTAGTACAGCCTTTCTCAGTGGACACATGATGATCTTAGTGAAAAAGCTGCATACGTATCGTGACTTTTCATATGGCTTGAATTCAGCCTAAGTACATTTTTCACTGATGCATTCAAAACTACTTCTCAAGAAATATGCTGCTCAAGCATGTGTCTTTAACTATTTGAATGGTAGAATTTTAAAAATATTTAACCCTTTAGATGATGAAGTGTATTTATAAAGTAAATTCCATCTTGCAAAAACTAAGATTACTAATTTGCAAAGAACTCACCGTGAATTAAGTGCAATATCCTAGCTGTAAAACAGTAGAATTTAGCTGGGAAGGTTAATGTTCTAAGAGTAGGCTGGAAGCAGAAAACCCAGATTAGAATTAATCCATAAACACAGTTTGTTAATACAACTTGTGTAATGCAAAATCATTTGAATTTTCAGACTGAATGAGGTCTTAGCACAGTTTAGTGACCTACTCTTAGATTAGATTCGTTCTATGAAGAGATTTCAGTAAATGCTCTGTATCAAGGGGGCATATGCTAGGCTATCTGTATACCCGTTTATTGCCACATTTTAACTCTCTTCTAAAGAGAACAATGAGAAATAAAAGGAGACTGGCAATACCTAAGTTTCCTGGAGTGCTACAGATGTTCTGAGTGCTAAGGTCATATCAGCATCCTGCTGCCTTAAAAGCTCACCAGGTGGCGGACTGAAGACAATGTTCAGTTATCTTAAGCTAAGAAGTTGCACCCAGCAACTGTGAATCCCTGGAAGACTTTCTGCTGCAGGGATCCTGTGCTGTCCTGGGATAAATAGTGGTAACATAGCAAATTCCATAATACAGTTTACTGCAGGTAAGAAGGTCCTTTTTTTCCCTTTGATTGAGATTTACATGCAGCTGCAAATATATCTCAGCTGTTTATTGGTAGTCATGAAGGGCACAGATCTTAAGAGCTTCACTCATAGTAAAAAAAAAATAAATCACTGAATCTCAGCCCAATCATACTACAGCTTTTTGATTTATAGCTTTATAGCATACATGGTTTTGAATCTGTTACTGTGCTTTTAGTTTGCAGACTTTTGAACAGAGACAGATGCTTTGTTGCTTGTCTGTAGGAAAAAGAAGGCTTTTTATAAGAGCAGCAGTTTTAGTGAGAATTCCATGAGCTAAGGTTCATACTCGTCTGACCTTTCTTTAAACTGTATGCAGCAGACCTTTTTTATTTTTTATTAGATGAAAAGGATTAATAACCTTGCTTAGCCTTGCTTCATAAATACCATTTTGCCTTGGACGTTCTGCTGACTGTGCTGTAAGACTTGTGCCCCAAAAATGTATTCGTCAGTGTGTGTCACATCTTCTATTATCTAGCTTGGTCTATCTGCCTGTTTATGTAAGCTTCTGTATGATCACATGCTTATCAGCACAGGAATTCTGGCAAATGCCCTGTCACAGAGATATCAGTGCAAGAGTCATGTGTTCCTCATCTTGTTAGTGCAATGATGCTGCATACCTGTGTCAGGTTGTACCACATATCTGTGAGTGCTAAGGGTCTTGCAATCAGATGAGGCTGTGCTCCAAAGGAGAATTTAGAGTGGGCACAGAAGCACTCAACATTTTAGTTTTTTTCTGATTTGCTTCATTTTCCTTTCTATCTGTGTAACGAAAGAGCTCCTCCAGTAGTAGGAAAATGCTATCGGTAATGGGCTATATGCATTTCTCAGAAAGCTTTGAGGATAGGAAAACACAAAAGTGGTAATTTGAGCACTTTTTCTCTAAAGAAAAAAATGTTCAAAAATAGAAAATGGAGTAGTGATTCTATTTGTCCTCTGCAGTGAAAGACTATACTTTATGCAAACAATTGGAGAGAATTATGAGCCAAATAAGAGTGTAAGGCCTGCTCGACTGATCAAGGGGTAAAATAGGATACCCCAGTACGTATATGTCAACAAAAGGGTGTAAAAACTGAATTCTGTAGTGGAAAGAAGTCTGAACAGAGAAGCTGTCTGTCTGTAAAATTCATCACGAGTAGTGGAAAGTCTATGATCCAGGCAGCTGGTGAGTAAAAGAACTTGGGTGACAGTTCTGCTGTTGAATTTGTAGTGGATCAAAGTTCCGCTCAGTGGTACTAGCACTGTAAGCATTCACTAGGCCACTTCTACGTGTTTATTTTTTTCTGTGTGCATTTTGTCAGGCGTGGGATCAAGGGCAACAGAACAACTAGGAATCTTTTTCTATAAGGTATCTTTGTGATTGTGTGGATTTTGTGTGGTGTTTTGTCTGGATTTTTTAAATTCTTTTCTTGGTTCTGTTTTCTCTTATAACCAGCTGTGCTTAATATCTGATCTCTTAGTCTTCTTTGAAGGTTAACAAAAACCAGGTATTGAATGTGTTTGCGGTTTTTCATTAGTTGTTTGCCTTCTTGGGGAAGTCCTAAGCTTATATTTTTCTAGGTCTGTTTTTTTAGGTTTCTTACTGCTGTTTTTGTCTTTGTGCTAATCCATTTTGCACTGCAACCCCTGATTCTAGCACTACATGCTGATGTTTTTTCCTCCTGTGTTTATTCACATTTCACTTCATTTAATGCTTCTGTGAGTTTGACCTATAGCTCTGCTGCTGTTCAGCTTCCCTCATTCTTATTTTCCTCAGAATCATGACCTCTCTCTCATGATCTCATTTAAAACACCTTCAGACATTGATATTCTCACACGTGTTATTAGCGAGGTCCAGACCAACCATCTCTTCCAGCCTTTTTTCTTGTCTCCTGAAACAAAACTTTTTCTCAGTGCATTTCATAGATGTTTTGCTTAGCCTGTGTCCAGGTATGTGTTTGAGGATGCAGGGACTCATCATCAGTAGCGAATCTGAAAGCCACTTTCCTAGTCCTACTATGCAAGTAGTATAGGTCTCTAAAACTAATCTCAGAAGCGCCACACAGAACCTGATCATCTGCTGTACAATTGCAAAGTAGAACTGGTACCTAGGGCTTTGAGATATTTTGATGAGCTCTTGGTTTCCTCTTATTACTGTCAGCTGAGATAGATTAGAGACAGCCTGAAATTAGCCCTAATTTACCCCAGGCTTGCTATTTGCTTGCTGTTTACTCACAGCAGCACATCTGGGTCCTGCAGTTTGCTATCTTCATCTCTGCATTACTGGAGTATTCGGCCTGAAATGAATACGTGGAAGAAAGACAGCAGGAAAATGATGGTAAGGGACACAAGAAAGTAAAAATGCGTGCTGATGCCTGTACATGGGTGGTAAAATTTTAATAGAAAAACTTGAAGCAGTTTCTCTGGAAAAAGATAGTTGTAAATGTGTGAGTGATGTTTATAGAGAAGTAGGGGAAGACAGGGAATCTATTTAACTATGTGCTTTGCCAAACTGAATCTGCTTTTTGTAGATTAGGAGGGTATTGAAAATACGCTTATATGTAGTGTGGGCTCTAGTAGGTTCCCTGAAATTGGCTGAGGAAGAAAGCAGAATCCTCCTGAGATTCTGGAAGACTAAAACAGAGAATTGCTGGTACAACATAAACGTTTGCTTCAAAGAATTGCTGGTGGACTGCAAAAAGATGGATTTCAGATCACAGGAAGTTTTGCCCCATGTGTACTGCCCTGATCATCTGTTAGTTGTAGTATACTATCTGTGCTTCCATATTGGAGCCTTTCTTGCCTTATTTTTCCTTCTTTAAAATAAAGATTGGCAACATACATTACAGTGTATGCTGTCTTAAAAGGAAGCTTGTGAACTGACACCAATAGTGAAGCTGTATTGATAAACTAATTACCCAAATTGTTCTGCTTAAGAATAATTTCATTTTGGAGGAGACAATTTTTTTCTGTGGCATTAACGTACTTTCTTGCAGGTTTTATGGCTTTACTTGCCATAAAAGTATAGCAAAGTACTCCTGATACACTTGTTAGGAGAAGTATATAGAGGTCACTTGTCTCCTTGGAAACCAGAAGATGAAATTACTCTAGTTGTATCTGGATTTTTTTATCTCTAGACTGTATTTTGATATAAATAATTTTTTTTGTTTCCTGAAAACTACCTAGACACTGAGGCAGTAAGCCTTTTGTAATGATTTTTTGTCTTCTGCTAAGGCAAGGGGTACAGTGGAAGAACAGTAGCAGCACTCTTAATTGACTGGCACAGATACATTGTTTGCCTCAAGCATCTTGCATTCTAATTAGAAATCAAAGCATTACAAGGTGCTCCCTTTGCCTCCTGCTGCTCCCAATTTGAGGAGTTTCTCTGCCATTTGTCCAGCCTTGTCTTCAGTGCAAGGTTGTGTTTGTTGCAAATATTTGAAATAAAAGCTTTGTAGAATATGTTCTTTCTATAAAACTCAGACTGCTAATGGTAAAGAGCTCATTTATAATATATATCACTGGAGTAGTTGTTATTCCCATGGAGACACTGACAATGCACTTCAAGGAAAATGAGCATGGGAAGGTGCTAAGAGTCGGACAACTGTAGGTCAGAAACACTAGCAATGTAAAAGAAGAGCTGTGTTCCCTTTAAAAGATAGGGTGTGACAGGCGATTTTTACTAACTGTGTTGTGGTAACATGCAGCAACTAGGCATATACAGTCTTGGGAGAGTTTTGTCTCTAAGCATCTTTATTTGCAAGAATATTTCTTGTACAATGCAGTGTATAACACAAGAAAAAATGACCACCTGCAATGGGCCTACTTGGGTTTGATTTGTATACAACTATTGACCTTATGACTTGTATTCAAGCATTAGAAAGATGATAGTGTAATAGGAATGTTCTCCAGTATAATATGTACACATACATATGGTGTAATGCATGTACTCTAAGATAAAATTATTGCTGCAATGCAGAAAAGAAGTTATTATTTCATCCTTTGATCTATTTTTGATTCTCTCCTGATGCCAACTATAACATGTTTCACAGGTAACAGCAAAGAGCTGAGCTTCTCAGCTCCTAATGTGGTTTTCCTCTATAATAAAGGATGAGTTTTGCTTCAGTGCTAGACTTTTAAAAGAACTAGAACAAATCAATTTCCAAGACTGAAGAGAACAGTGTGGTGGTATGAGTTTTGACTTCTGAAAATTCCAGATAAACAGAAATCTAGTATCAGTTTAGGCTGATCAGAGAAATCACGTACTAAGACAATCTGAGAGTCCTCTGGTTGAACAAACTGGCACAGAATGTATTTATCTCTGTGAATTAGGATGTGTTTTGGCTTTTTTCTTCAAACAAATTGCTGAACATTTTCTATAGAAATAGCTAGTTTCATTGCCAGGAGTGCATTGCACTGTTCTAGAACAGCAGCTATGTTTACGCCATCTTGTGTGCCTCAAGAGGTGACTTTATTTCACACATTGCATTTTGTTGTGGGCTAAGGCTGTCCAACTGGCAGATCGTTTTGCTAGTGCTATCAACAATTGTGTAATTAGTATAGCATGGAATCCACATTGTCTCTTGTGGAAAATGAAGACTCCAAGGCTGCTATATTCTGTTGAATTTTTATGCTGCTAAAAAATGTGGAATACTTGCTCTGCTGGCAAAATGCGCATTCCCTTTTCACTCCTTATTGTGTGCTCTGGTTGTTATTGGGCTCTTGGAGACTGTTGGTGTAGTTGGAGTGCACCACTTCTGGCAGCATTCTCACTCCCTTTCCTGATCTTTTTTTTTTTTTTTCCCCTGGTTAGTGGGCTTTATTCTATTACCATGCCAATCAATTGCAGATTGTCACCAAAGATCTTGTGTCTGTTCACTGAATTATGATTTTAGAAGATTGGATTTTGCATTGCTGGGTTCTGCTTTGATCAGACTGCAGTAGAGCTATGAGTGGTTTGGCTGAAAATGGTTGGTGGATCTGACAGTGCAGTTGCGTGTTTGGGTGAGTGATATGGCAGTGTTAGGTGGCAAGAAATTGTAACAGCATTGGAATGGTTTGCATACATGTTGTTTCTGTGACTTTCCAGCTGAGGACCTGATTTCTTATTGATTTCATGTTCATACATCCTAAAAATGTCTGGAGCCTAGCTTTAGTGCTATGATGATACTCTTGAATGGAAGCTTGTAATCTTAAACAGGAATAAGAGGTGAAGTACTTGATGTGAGTGCAAAGCTTGCTAATGGGTTTTGAGGTGTTCAAATTAAGTTATCCAAGGAACAATGGACACCAGTCAATATTAGCATTTAATATTATGCAGTAGTTTTGTTGTGGTTAGCTGTTACTTTTTCACATGAAAAAGTCACTAGTGTTTGGTTTTGTTTTGTTTTCCTGACTGATAATATAACAAGGAATAACAAATTGTGTAACACTAAATGTAGAAAAAGATAAGCGTGTCCAAAACATTTCTTAATTTTTGCTCTTTAAGTCACATATTACTAGGAGGTTTATTTGTTTGTTGTTTTGGTTTTTGTTTGTCTGTTTTTTTTTTCTTTTCTTTTGTTTTTTTTTTTTCTTTTTTTTTTTTTTTTAGGGGGTCTGACATTAAAACCAGGCTGTTTGAAGCGTTCTTTGATGTTTCATTGGGTTTTGTACTAGGAATCTTGGAAACATGGCTGCTGGAAACAGAACATAGAATAGTTAGGGTTGGAAAGGACCTTAAGATCATCTAGTTCCAACCCCCCTGCCATGGGCAGGGACACCTCACACTAAACCGTGCCACCTAAGGATCTGTCCAACCTGGCCTTGAGCACCGCCAGGGATGGAGCATTCACAGCTTCCATGGGCAACCCATTCCAGTGCTTCACCACCGTTACAGTAAAGAACTTCTTCCTTAACCACATAACTACATAATCACAGAGGTGTAATATAGCAGTCCTGGTAAGAGTGTCAGTGTTTGTCTTAATTTCTTTAGATTAAAAAAAATAATAATAAAAAGACTGAGTTGTCTAAGGGAGTCTGGAGATACTGAGTGTTTTGGAGTCATGTTACAGATCTAATGGTTCATGACGGCTACTGCTGAACCCAGGACAAATGGGAAAAGCAGTTAACTTCTGTTCAAGGGCTAACACAGCTTAATATTTGTAATATAAATTTCAAACTTAATATTGTAATGCAGCTAGCTAGCAGTAAGTAAAAAATGCAAAACACAACTCACCATTTTGGGGAATTGCGTTCTATGAGGTTAATATGGCTACTTGTGTACAAAGAAGATCTCAAATACTCATTATGTAAATCTCTGAAATGCATAGATCTGACTTTCAGTGAATTAATGACAAACAGAGTAGTAAATTACAGGAGCAAAGCTACAGTAATGAGCAGAATTATCCAGATCAGAATTGTTTCATTTCTGGATGACTAATCATAGTGTACATTTGTTTTTATAAGTGTCTTCCATTGTCTAATTTGTTTAATGTGGTAATAAGAAGCTCAGTTATGTATGGGTAATCTTGGATGAAAATTAATAGGTACACTGTCATTAGATCTTAGCTTATTCCACATGTTATTGGTACCATCTGTGAACTTTTTTTTTAATTACTATTGTGCAAGCTGGTCTGTGTTTAGCTACTGTAAGTACATTTTTAGGATAACTGTTCTAAAACTTTGACATACAGTACAACACTTTAAAAAGAAAAAGAAACTATCTAGATGCAGAAAAAACAGGACATATTTTTAAAAGCCAAAGTTGCTTTCCAAAAGACATGTGAATTCCTACCAGAAAACATATTGTCATGTCTTTGTATGAAAACTGACAAAATTTGAGAAGCTTGATTTTATTAACCGAGTCATCAGTAAATGGCAAATGTTAGGAACAAGTGTTATAGTTGTTCTTATAAAGGTGCTTACCTTTGTGTCCTTGTCACCAGCATGGTGTTAAGGGTCTGTATAGCTGGTGAACGATGCCAGGGATTAAGCTCTGGGGGTTTTTGCCAGTCTCATAAACTAGCCTTTGAATCTGATCAGGTGACTCACCAGGCAAATAGGTCCATCTTACCTGGGGACATGACAAAACTGAGCAGTCTCTAGATGCTTATTTTATTCACAGAAGAGTAATAAACTAGAAACCCTTAAGTTGGACATACAGTGTCAGTGGCAATGATAATGAAACCTAGCAGAACTGACTAGTACTGTCAGGTTTTTAGACCTATTAGGAGTAATCATCAAGGCTGAATGGTTGCCCTAGGGAGAGCTGAGGTTGAGTGACAAAGCCTTGCTGACTGTAGGTAATCTGATGTTCCTTCATTTCCAGATAAAATCCTGATTTCCCTATATGCAGCTAAGATTTTTACCCAGTTTCCATCCATGTCTGTGGCACTGGTATGAGTATTCAACAGCAGAAAGAAAGCAGAATTAATGATTCTAAAATGTTACATGATAGAAATGGATTGAAATGATACTTTGAATTTCAGTTAAATATAAAGTTTGTGTAATGCAGCTCCACTTTTTTTTAAGGTAATTATTTGAAGTTAGCATTTTATTGCTCATTATAGGTCTTTGCTTTGTGGAGAATCTCTATAGCTAGATATATTTTAATGAATCTGTTTTTCTTTGGTATACATAATTATACTAGTAACTAACTGCAGCTTGGCTTAAAATACTTTTATTCCATTCAGAGGAGACTCTGAAAAGAAGCCAGAAAATAAAAGCAAATGCTTTTGTTCAAATAACAATGCTTAGGTTTCATAAAATTCATAAAAATCCTGCAACTTTTAAACTACTTACTGCATAATCCTATGAATTATTTACATGAGTCAAGGTTATATGAAGCTCTTTATCAACAAGGTGGCAGTTTCACTATGAAACTTTTCTTTTTATTTGGGATGCTTGAGATGTTTTATTAGATTAGCCTAGCACTTAGGTTTTGAGAGCTTTTGCAGATACTTTCTCAAAAAAGCTTTTACAGGAGATTGCAAGTGAGCTAACTTTGCAAAATGCTAGAGGTGAATACAGTTGAAGTTAATTAAAAAGTACAATTTGATGCAGAACCTCCTGTGTTCCCTGTGTAATAGACATAAGCGTGTAGGAAAGACAGATTGGGAAGCCCTTGTTCTGTGGGTAGGTTTTTACTCCATGGAAAACTTGGTGACTTTACTCCATTAATAGTTTATCTAAGGGCTTCTGAGAATATGGGTATTTTTAATCCGGTTCTAATTGATAGTGTCCGCAAGAGATGCATTTGTTTTATTTTAGCTATTGCCTGTTATTTAGTTTGCATCACTTAATGCTGTACTGTCTGTGAAATTCTAAACTGATGGCTTTTGACGCTTTGTTTATACAAACACTTTTTCCTTTTTTTTTTTTTCTTAACAGTGTATTTTTAGGTCACTGGGAAAATGGAACTCTATTGGGGTACTTCCTCAAAGACGGCAACTAACTTCCTTATTCTTGCAGTTTAGTTGTTGCTGCAATAGTGCCAGGAGAAGATAATTTACCAACAGTTACATATCCTATTGACCCATCCTGGTTTTACAGAAACTGAAGCATTTGTTAAGCATACTCGGTACAGTGCACTAAGCCTAAAGAATGCTGAAGTTTTGCAGTTTCTTATAAATATTCAATTAACCTTTCTTGTTGGTTTAAAAAGAAAGATAAGGGTGCCATGTCTGCTGCATCAGGATATCAGGGCCGTTTGCTAGAATCTGGTTTTGGGCAGTAAAAAATGTGCTAGATTGAGTTGCAATGTAAGAAGCAACGGAAGCACTGATTCCACTTATGGATGTATTTTCAGGGAAGAGATACAACAGATGTGTTCAAGGGGATGTTGGGGGATGTTTGTCTGGCCATGTGGAAATAAATGAGGTAATAACTGCTGCTATTTTGACATGTAACTCCAATATCCTGCAGTAAGTGTGCTTGTGACTTCTTATAATTTCTTGTGACTAGTCAGAAATAATTAGATAAAAAAATGTTATTTGGATTTTACTTCTACCAAATCTAAGCGGTGATAGGCTGAGAAAGTCGGGGCTGTTCAGCCTGGAGAAGAGAAAGCTGCATGGAGACCTCATAGCAGCCTTCCAGTACCTGATGGGGGCCTATAGGGATGCTGGAGGGGGACTCTTCTTTAGGCACTGTAGCAACAGGACAAGGGGGAATAGGTTTAAACTTGAGCAGGTTAGATATAAGGAAGAAGTTCTTTACTCTGAGGGTGGTGAGCCACTGAAACAGGTTGCCCAAAGAAGTGGTCAATGCTCCATCCCTGGCAGTGTTCAAGACCAGGTTGAACAGAGCAACATGGTCTAGTGTGACGTGTCCCTGCCCATGGCAGGGGGTTTGGAGTGAGATCCTTCTCAGCCCTAACTATCCTATGGTTCTATGATTCATGGAATACGATAGAAGGCATCTACTAATTCTCTTATATGCATATAAACCAATATCTGACAAACAAATATGAAAAGTAATCAAATACTAGAGCTATTGCTGAACAGTCTGAGGAAAGATCTTAAAGACTTGGATAATTTCCTCCTTTTTTTTTTAATGTATAAAAAAGGACCTTAATTACTTTAAGGAATGCTGTATATCAAACTGAAATCTTCCTATGCAGGCAGTTGGATGCAATATGCAGCAAATTGGTAATAAAAGTTGAGAGTCATAAGATTAAAATGCTGCTCTCCATTAAAAGGAAATTAGTTTTGGTTGTTTTTGTTTTTGTTTGTTTGTTTGTTTTTTTTCCCCCTCTTCTTCTTTAAAGCAATTTCTGAGCCAAACAGAAATGGCTCCTCTCAGACATTTAGAAAGCAGGATTTAAGAAATAGTATATGATAGCTCTTTTGGCTTCAAAGTGCACAAAGTCCTTGGAAAAACGTCATCTTTCCTAATTCCCTTTGGAGCTGTTGGCACCAACTGTGTGGGATACAAATTGTAAAACTCTACTGGGTACTCAGGTGCTAGAGTTTTTGCTAACTGAATTTCTATTTCTTTACATTGCAGTCAGTACTAAAACATTGAATCACATATGTTGTGATTCAAGGTAAGGTGAGGGTCTTTAACATTTAGTTTCTAAGCGTGTCCAGGTTTTTTTGAGTAAAGCAGCACTGTGCTGGATGCTACCTTTATGTATTTTAAGAGTTCATGTGAGAGAAAAATTGTATTGACATTAAAATCGGAAAAGAGCAGAACTTTTGGGCCCTGGCTACAAACTTTTATCTCTATATAAAGAAATTTATTAAGGGCTGGATAGAGTGTTTTGACTTTATTGCAATTTGAAATGCTTTTTCCCTCCAGGAGGTCTGAGAGGAGGTTGTTTCTCCAGGACCAAATTTTTCTTTCCCCTTTGCCCTCTAGCATTCCTGCGTTGAGTGTCTTTGCTGTGAGATAAGAGGTAACTTCCAAAGTGCTGCAAAATTTACCCTGCGGTTTAGGATGTTTTCTTCCATGCCTCGCCACCTCCTCAGCAAACCTATTCATGTAGTCCCGGCTCTCTGTATGCGCACTCAGAGTCAAACAAGTCCTGAGTGGGAGCAGTCGGTACACGGTATTTCTCAAAATGCTCATCTCAAGGTGTGGCATGGTGAAAAGTGATCTCTGCCTTCCTTTTCCTTATTCAAGTCTAATAGTGACATCCAGCAGAAGTCAGAGTTATGATACTTAAAAAGATGATGCTATTAGTAATTGAACTGAAGACTTTTATTTAGGGAGCAAGTAACACAAATAACCTATTTCTAATCTTGTGGTTAAGGCCATCTGGGAGAGGAGTAGAGTTCTGTTAAGCTGTAGGAGC
Organism: Pezoporus flaviventris; assembly: GCF_033815535.1. Taxonomy (NCBI): domain Eukaryota; kingdom Metazoa; phylum Chordata; class Aves; order Psittaciformes; family Psittacidae; genus Pezoporus; species Pezoporus flaviventris. Next base: position 2,132,096 of record NW_026892584.1, on the reverse strand, counting down.
GTGTATCAACCATGGCCAGAGCAGAGTTGACAAAGATTGTTCTCTGCTTGCACCTGCATGGGAGGAGCACTGAGACTTTCACATTTGGGTTTCTATAGACTGGGAGAAGCTTGTTGGGGCAGGCTGGTTTGAAACTGAACTTTTCTTCTGATAGATTGTTTGACTAGGTTTAATAACTCCAGTGCTGGTTATGCTAAAACTGAACTATGTAGCTGTGCAGTGTTCATGAGGAGCATAACCAAGCTTTTCAGAGTTCAAGGAGCCTTGGACAAAGCTCTTAGTCATATGGTTCAGTTCTAGGTAGTCCCATGAGAAGCAGGGAGTTGGACTTGATCCTTAAAGGTCCCTTCCAACTTGAGATATTCTGTGGTAACTTCTGTTTGTAATCTTTTTTTTTATGTTTGGAGATGCTGCTTTTTGCAGGGCTTTGATATGAAGTTCCTGGGCAATACTGTTGCAACAGAGGTTTGGAGATTTTGAGGTTGGGTTGGTTTTCCTTAAAAATGGTCAATTTATGGTATTTACTGTTGCAGGATGTGATAGAGGGCAAAGCTAAGAGTTCAGAAAGAAATCCAATATACTTACGGAGGAGAAAAAGAGAGGCAGAGCATCTAGTAGCCTGGTCCTCTGAGGTTCAAGAGGTTTCCAGACAGCAGATTTCCAGAAGCAAGTAGGATATGCAAATGACCCGTCTTGTTTCTTTTTCCCTAAAGATGCTTGTAGTCTTTGTTAGAGAGTAGCTGATGAAAAGAGTTATACCTCTGTGCTGAGGCATTTCTGTTCCTATGTCCATTCTCAGCTGGGCTGCCAGGCTAAGGAATGTTCTCTTCAACAGGAAATTAAAGACCTGAATCTATTGGATTTGGATGTGGAAGGTATAAACAGAAAAAGATGGAGGGAGGGAGGGAGGGAGGGAGAAAATAATGGTCATTGCCATCCGTTGTACCATGCCTTCTGAGCCTGTCCGGTCTAGACAAAGCCAACTATCTGGCAGGCTCCAGACATTCTGCTTCCTGCCATCTGCCACAGCTAGTAAAGCTAGAACAGTTTGTTTGTCATCTTGTCTTATTTTGAAACATGCTAACGTGTTTATGAGATAAATTGCACAAAATGACATCCGTGTACAAAACTTGGTAGCTCTAAGCCAAATGCTTTTCAGAATGATATACATATTTGCTGAATAATTTTGACAAAGCAAATTCTGTATGACCAGGTTGTAATAAAACCAAAAACAAACAAACAAACCAAAAAAAACCCCAAATAACCTAGTGACTGTACTTCTCATTGAAAATTTGAACTATCTGGGTTAGAAAAAAAGTAAAATCATGTATTATTCATCCTTAATAGGATAATGCATAACTCTTAACAATTGCAAACATGAGGTAGTGTTACTTGATTGCTACCATTTTAAGTCTGTTGCTTGCAAATGTACACAGTATTTCCATATTGTTGTAAATTAATTCATGATACCACACCCTTGCTTTAAAAAATGTGGTAATATTAATGTTAATAATTCACCTTATGAAAGAATACTGAAATAGCTATGGAAACACTCCTTGCAATGTATACTGCCTTTGTAATTTTATTATCACCATGAATATAAATACCTCTACTGTTTATAAGCAAATATAAGTATGTAATGGATGTTAGGGAAAAAAATACTGCTTTTCTTTTCCTATTCTATATTGTCAGCTTCTTTCTCCTCTTACCCCACACTTCTGAAACTACTTTGTCTTCCTATAATGAATGTGCAAGAAATATTTTGTCAATCTTTGCCTTTGAGGCTCACTTGCACATGAATCTTCAGCATCTGTCTTTAGAGTTCAGAGATGAACAGTATAATGTTGAAACATATTAGTTGAAGAAAGGACAGATAACCTGAAATGTTGACTGCATCTTGTAAGCTATCATGGGGAAATTGTTGTGGCTTTTTCAGTTCAAACTTTGTTTAGCTTAATGTTCTGTTCTTTAAAGGCAAAGATGTTCAAGATTACTGACTTATTTACTAGCATGTTTTGTTGTGCTAGCTCTTCTAGGGAATAGTCAAACATGGCAAAAATGCTCACCGCCAGTCTTGCAAAAGAACTTTAGTAAACTAAATGTATAGTCAACATCTAAAGTCTCCCAGAAAGGTTCTCCATAATAAAACTAATCTCACTAGGTTGTTAACAGCTATTGCTCGTGGATAGTTTTGGGACTTTTAGAGGGCTCATTGTATTAGGTGGCTTAAAAAGGCAAACAAAAGATTCAGAGTAAAACTGAAATATCATATTAATGTTTCATAAAGCAAAGTAAGGTTATAAAGGAGAGCTTTAAAATAACCTAATTTTTCCAAACCTTCATTTAAGTGCTTGCAAGCTTTTTGAAAATTCTGTAGTTAGCAAAGGAGACATAGCCATTAAGCTAAGAACAAAGCTGTGTTATTTCAATTTGTGTTTCCCTAAATAGCATACCCACACTACAGTGTACTGAAAGCGTTTGTTCTTAAATAACTCTCAAAATATTAGTGAATTCACTTTGACTTGTACTTTTTTTGAGACTGCTATATACAGTATCAATTATGCAGATACAATATTAATAGCTTATAAAGCGATATATGTTTGATTAGCTACTGAAAAGCTCACAACAGTTTTTGGGGAAAGCACTGTCTAATAATGAGCCAGAACTTTAAAACATAAATATTAATTTCTTACTGGTTTGTGGTTTTTTTTTTGTGTGTGTGTGTTTTTTGTTTTGTTTTTAAATTTTGTTTTCAAACTCAAGGCTCTGTCTACTAAATGCATGGTATCTGTAGAGGTGTGAAGGAAAGTTATATGCCTGTGACAAACTACCCAGCCAATGGGAGGTAACTGAAAACAATGTTTTGGAGAATGGGCTGTGTTTGGTAAAGAGAGAACTGACCTGGCAGAGACTGGAATAAGTTTATTTTAATATTTCCTGCACATAACATCTGCTAAAGCACCAGAATTTCCCTTTGCTTGATTTCGCAAGGATTTCTTTAGCTATCCTAGCTCCTGCTCTTCATAGCCAGCAGTGTTATGTTATCAGAGATTGAGACTGTTGCATTAATATCCTGTGACAGTATGTATATTTAAAAGATGGAGTACACTGTTAACTGGAAATATTACTTAGCACTTTCTTTCAAAGGAGAGATTTTGCTTCAAGTTATTGTACAGTTAGAAGAAAGTTAACTGAAAGATAAGAACTAGAAAGAAGTGTAAATTTTCTACCTGCGCTATTGATTTTCATGCTTTTTGTATTATTTATACTCCATGAATGTTCCAATGCAAGTAAAACCTACTTATAAGCATACGGGTGGGAAAGAAAAATGTTAGAAGAAAGAAGATTTTATACACCATCTCATGATTATAGTTATTCAAAGGACAGTGTTTTCACATAGAATAGGTCTCAATACGGCCTTTAAAAATAAGACAAATAATAAGCAAAAAATAACATGGAGTTAATCAGATGGCACTCAAATCCTGTCAGCTTCTGGTTTTGTAAAAACATAATATGAAAAACTTTGAGAATGTGATCAGTATGCCTGGCCTGACGTTTTTCATCAGTAGTGTTGACTCGGTGTCCATCAAGAGTGTTTGTTTACTGTGGAAATGCTTTTCAACAATCAACCAGCAAAAAAACCCCAATCCAAACAGATAATGTTTTTGCTGGATGTGCTGCAAGTTCACTGTAGCTGTCTTGGTATTTAACTTAGGACGGATACAGTTTGCCTTACCAGCCACTGCTTTCTTCTGGGTCAGGCCAGCATCTAATGCGCAGCCATGCAATTCCTGTAGCGCATGACATGTGCTCATCAAGGGAGAATGAACAGTGGGAAATGTCACCCCTCCACAGTGGCTGAGGCAAAGGGAAGCCTGGGGGAGGTGAACCTTTGCTACCATAAGGCACTGCTGGGGTATTTCAAATTAGATTTTTAGAACTCCCAAATGATATATTCTGTGCTACTAAAATATCAGTTATTTTCTATATCCCATTTTGTAGTGGCTGCAAGGGCTAGAATGGCTGTCACTAGTGCTGTATAAAAGGAATTCATTTTCTGCTTTAAAAATCTTATGGCTTTAAACCCACTTTTGTAACTTGGCTGGTACACATCATTGTTTTCAGTCCTTGCAAGAGATATAGCTGGACTGAAAATACTGCTGTCAGGCGCCAGGCTCCCAACTGACAAATCTTGGTTTGAATCCTTTTGTTTTGCTCATGTAGCACAGGTTGCCACACAGGTTTAAAATCAAAGATGCTTCAAGATGCTGGGTTTGTGTTAGTGCTGGTAAGAAAACCTATTGCTGTGTTTCTGAAATCTCCACTGAGCTTTGCATCACCATGGGATCTTTGTTTCTGCTGGTCCTGTGGAGCATGGTGCGTCCTATGGGGGGTGGTTAGGGCTTCCATAGGAGAAGGGAGCCGCTGGCTTGGACAGAAATGAGGCTTGTCCGTTAAGCTGATTTTAATAAGTAAAAAAAACCACACCCCAAAAACCCAAACCCACCCCCCCCCCCAAAAAAAAAACAACCAAACCCTCAAAACATTAAATTCCAGCATTGTGAGTGTATGAATAAAGATTGCTTTTGTCATCTGATAAGTTCTTCAGTTCTTGCTAGACTGCACTAGACCCCTGCACTTGTACCGGTACTGTTCAATACACTGAATATTATTTTGTGATATTGTGAGTAAAGAAAAAGGAGAATATGTGTGGAATTAGTTCTTGCTTAAAGTAAGGTGTTAGATCAGATGAACTCCACAGGTTCCTTTCAACCTTAAAATTAGTCTTTGACTTTTGTTGTCAATTGCGTACATTAACTGGAAGAAATGCTGGCTGTAATAAACTGTGTATCCACAGGCTTTCCATAACATTTCAGGGACTTCTTATGTGCTTACTGAGAGGCATTTAGCATCTATCAGTAAGCACAAATTACTTACCAGGGACTTTTACCCACTAATTCAAAACACTTATTTGAGAATTCCAAAGCCAGTTCAAAATAAGATCAAACCAGTTCTGCCACAGATCATCTTCTCAGATCATTAGCTTGCTTAATCATAGGCTTCTACACAGAACTCTGCATCCATCTCTAATGTATTTGCACTACCTGTGAGCATCCAGATGAAGCTGCTCATGATGATTATTCATCCAGCAGCCAGATAGGTTTAGAAAAAAGCTTTTTAAAAATTATGTCATCCTTTGTTTAGAGCTAGAAATAGGCGTGCAGCTTTTTGCATTAGTTTGCACTGCATTATTTTAATGTGTCTCAGTTGAGTCCAGGAGGGCTGTCATCAGCAGCTGTATCCTGCAAGATGGTTCTCTTTTTATTAAGCTGCTCTGTGATGGAAAGGCACTGCTTAGCAACATTCTTTGGTAAGAAATGTGCTGCGAAGCTCCTTCCCTTCCATTCCCATACTGTGCAGAAAAGTGTGCGCTTCATCTAATGCCTCATCCTAATGACTGTCTGAGTGGGGCTGCAGTGGCCAGCCCTTGGGGAATCCTTCAGTAGGAATGTCTGGTCACGATTTCCGTATCTGGGGCTACTACCATAGGATACTGCAGCAGTGCGAAGTAATTAGTAATGTTTACACAATGCTACCAGTATTCAGAAAGTAGTATTCCTTGGTGTAAGAGTGAGAAATAACCATCAGAGAGAAGATCAGGTAATCATCTGCTAAGCTGTCATTTGGCAGTTGGAAAGCTCTCTGTATTTATGATTGTACGAAGACTGTACTTCTATATTTTATGGCTTTTATAAATTATGCTTCTCCCTTTGGGAGATTAATATGCATAAACAGAAAAAATAATCTAAGCATCATCATGGTTTTCTACTAGAAAAGTGGTTTAGTGTTATAGGCAAGGAAGAATACAGGTAAAAACTCTTATTTTTTACTGGTTAGTTATTCCGCTGGTTCTGCCAGGCTGCACTGAGTCAAGATAGACCTTTCAGGTATAAACTTTGGGAAGCAAATCTTGCCTCAGAAAAAGAGACCTAATTGGTGTCTGACGGTGTTCTGAAAGGAAGAAAAGAGTTGACACTGGTGTAATGCTGTTTGCACATATCCTCATCCCATGGCAGGTTTGGATGTACAGCCTCTTCATAAACATTATCCAGATACATGATCAAATTAAGAAAAGGTGGGGTTTTATTTCTGAATGTGTATAGAGTGATTCTGGGAAAAGAAAGCATTTGTGAATTAAGTTGAGCACCACATGCTGTATGTCTGGCTGTGAAGTCCCTGTGCCTTACATTATAAGAAACAATGGCTGGTTGTAGACTCAAATATTGATGGTAAATGACACATGTTTTTCAGCATCTAAGATTTTGATAAACTTGAAATCTAAGGGAAGCAGACTTTCAAGGAAAACTGCATTATTTTTGAATCACTGTTTTTTAATTTTCTTATCTACCTATTTGAGAAGCATTATGGAAAGGAACAGTGTATCAAAATCAATTGATAGGCAGTCCTTTCCAGATGGATAAACCTAGGTGCCTTCTTGCCTGATACAGTCAAACTCACTTATTCCTTTTGGCAATCATCCCTGTTTTCAGGGGTATATTTTTGGTTTAGGAGGACACCTGCTTATTTTCCAGTGGGCAGTACCCACCACAAATCTCATTTCCCAGAGCAGGGTTGAGCCCTCATCCTATGGAAGTAAGCAAAATGAGCTTGCTGTATGGGATTGCTGAATGTGCCTCTTCCTGAGCAAAACTGTTGCTGGTAGCTCAGAGGTGAAAATGAACAGCAGTGTACTATCTCTCCACTTCACCAGCTCAACAAACGGAGCTTGGTCTGAGGGAACCTGATGTTCACAACATAGCTTGTATTTCTTTGTGTTACAAATGGCTGCTGAATTAGCTGTCAGTACAGGCAAGAGAGCTGTTGGCTCCTTCCAATGCTTGCCATGGTTCCTCTTGCTCAAGCACTTGCCCTGTTCTTAACCAAATAACTGTAGCTTCTCCTCTGCCTCAGCCAGGTCCTTCCCTGGCTGTATTGCTTGACTTAAATCCCAGAAACCATATATTTAGCAATTTGGTTGGGTATAATTTGGGTTCTGTACAAAAGGACGCTTCATTTGGTCTGGTATCTTCATTTTCACCATTGTGCAGCTGTCTCGGATGAGTGGAATGCACATCACTGGAAAGAGAGAAGCAGCAAAAAAATATTAAGGTTAAAATAATAATTAGACATAGTTCAATATATTCAGTGGAATTTAACAACATTTAACAGTGGTTTACCAAGGTTTAAAATGTTTGATGGCAAGATTCATCTCATTAGTTACTGCATGGAAGAAACATACAAGGAAAATTGAGCTAGAATTGAGTTAGAATAATTCATACAGAGAGCGGTGGTGCAAAGGATAAAGAAGACCTTCCTGTTATCTGATATTGATGACACTTCCATTGAGTCATGAGGTTCAGAGTGTACCCCCTTGCTTTTCTAACTCCTTACGGAGCCTAGGTACAGCTAGGTCCAGTCTCAGCCTTGGACATAAGCTTATACCAAATGGTGTTATCTATACAGTGTTTATAATAATATTGAATAGCTACGTGCATTAGTAATATTTCACTAGCATTAATTCGGCATGCTATCAGTCACTGAGGATCTGTCACAGGTAAGGGGTCTTTCTGCCTTGGGCAAAGAAGGATCTCTTAGTCTCAGCTAAGGAGTCCCAAACCTTGGGAGATATCTTTGCTCAAAGGGAAAGTTATCAGATGTCCAGTCTATTTCCAATTCAGGGAGAGCTCAAACTGGGATCACCCTGATTGATAGTAATATTTATAGAGTAAAGTAGTAGGCTGCTGGTAACTAGTATAGACGAGGATAGATGTCTTTGTTTCAGCATTGGTATCGTGTTCTGTACTTCGGTTATCTGGTGTTCTTGGGCTTCAAAACCACCTTTTGAAATATTTTTCTGAGGCACTTTCACTTCCTTGTACATGAGCCAGGAGCTTTCCTGCTCACAGGTTCACCACAAGGCATGCGGCCTGCTGCTCCTTGGTTAGCCTGAACTAAATAGCTAGGGGAAAAGCTTACATTTAGCCTTATGTATGTTCCCTGTCTTCTGATGTCTTTATACTGTAGGTTTTGGCACCAGTGTAGACTAACGTCTTGAAGTTTAAGTCATGAATCTGAGATTTATTGTAAATTGACGACTCTAGCCTGTGAGTGGTTTGGACTTTGGTAAACTAGTTAACAAGAATTAACAAGTGGGTTGAGCTTCCCTCTTGGCAAGAAGCAACAAGTATTAATAAGAGATAAAACTTTATTAGCTTCTTCTGACACTTGGAAAAAAAAATCCCACTTACCTTGCTGAGGCATTTGGTCTCAGGGCTCCTCTCTGCCAATTCTCTTCACTCAAGAAGGCAATTTAATATAAATTAATAAACTCTTGATTGTTTCTATATTGATTAATAGCAGCTACCTGTAATTTTTCTGAGTTTCATATTGGCTGCAGTAGTAAGATGTTGGGGGTTTAATTAGATGATTTTTTTTTTTGTAAATGCTGCACCTGAAATGACCTCTGTTATTAACTGTTTATAATAGTCACCACAGCGCATTGTATCTGGTCATGCTCCTCCAGGAGGGAGGCTGACCATTTGGTGCGCTGTGTGCACAACTGGGATGCTTGCTTTCAGTGCAGGAGTCTGCCATTACCTGTTAGGAGTCAAATGCTGGCAGTGGAAGGATTGGCACCCTAACCATTGCATAGCTACAAACTACTTATCAAATCTCATGTGCATGGAGATTAGGTTGTATTATAGAAGATTATGCAATTATTTTAGATTTGAGATTGTTTACTCCTTGTCTCTTGCGTTGTTAACCTTGCAAGACCATGTGTAACTTCTTCCTCTTGTTGCTTTGTTGTTGTCTAGAGTGCCTTCAGCCTTTGCAGTAGCAACAGATCCTATTCCTTTGTCTGAAAGGGAATTCATTAATTTTCAGGAGTTAGTACAAGGATTAGAAAGCTCTACATGAAGCTTTTTGCAATCCTTTCTGCTATGTTTTATCTGTTCATTTGATCAGGACAATGCTGCATGTATGTGGAGGATTCAATAATGTATCCAGTAAATAGAATATTTTGAGATAATCGCAAAATCCACCTGACAGTGGTAACAATGAACCCAAACTGAATGAAAAAACTTGATACTTAATGGAGTTTGTATGTAAACAGAAAAAAAAAAAGTGGGCTGTTTTCTTTTTTCTTATCCCCCCCCCCCCCCCTTATTAATCATTAAGCTTCAAGGAAATTTTTCATCTTACAGCTAAACCAGGAAAGTGGTTATTAATGTAGGTGGTAAAGTAGAAGTCCTCATTAGAAGTGACGCTTAACTGAAACCCTAGTAAGGTTGTTTGCACAGTGGGAAAACTGTCAAGATGTCACAAGACAAATTGTCTTAATACTGAATAAATATATAGAGGAAAGTTAGAGGGCTGTAATTGTTCACCTGGAAGAATTTTTTGTAGAAAAATAGCTACAGTATGTAGAATATTTTTATGAGTACATACAAAGAAATAAGACATTAATACTGTGGAAATAGAATAATGTGGGGAAAAACATAGTACTTCATTCTTTAACCTAGCACTTTGAAATTTTTTCAGTTAATCAATAGGAAAATTATTGTATGATCTTGATCAATATTAGTAAGCAGATGTGATTTGCTGGTTAGTATACAATACTTGGCCACTTGGGAGTATCCTGGATAATTATTCACTCATACTTCTCTTATAGCATGAACTGTATTTATCGTTTTGAGAGCACATTCAAGAAAAAACGTTTCTCTTGATTCACAGAATATTTAAAGTGCACTGCAGCCTGAGAGGAGAGACAGAATTGGAATCATGGTGTGGATCCTGGTGACAGAAGTTACTGCAACCAGTCCTGAAATAAGCTGTGTTTGTCCTAGGTAAGATGTTCATCCCACATACTATGTTAACTTGGAATTGCATGTTTTAATTTTCTGAAACATTTGATTCTACAATATTTATTTAAAGTAAATATTTGGCATATATTATTAAATCCATGCATTTTCTCACTAAAGAATATTCTTATGTCCAGCAACGTAAGGTCAGTAGTCAGTATTTAACACTGACAACTTTATTATGTTAACATATGTTATGTATAGTTTTCTTTGTCCTGTTGCTATATAACCTGAAAGATCTGTGTCAGTCTTGAAAGATAAAGAGACTAAGGATGATGTTTGCAGGATAAAGAAAGTTTAGTAAATGTTTATCTTCATGAGTGGATTAGAGAAAGCAGTTGTAATGGTGCTTTATTTTAAGGCTGTTTAATATGGTGAAAAACAGGTGGATGTGTGTATGAGTGTCATTAAGACTCCTGCTCTTTCTCTTTCTTTTGGTGTAGACTTAATATGTTTCTGATTGTGAAATTGTAAGTGGTATTGAATCTCTCTGGAGAATTCTTTTTTTTTCTTTCTGATGTATCAGAATGTATGATGTAAGACCCAAGGGCAAGGTTATAGTGGTAAGGTCCTCTATCCCATCCTTTTGCTTTGATGGGAGGTAAACAGGTTCTTTGGCAAGCTGTGGCTTTGTGGTGTAAAAGAGCCACTTTCTCTCCCAGCAAGTGTCAGCTGTTAGCATGGTGAACATTTTATTGCATTTTCAGTATTTTTAAGTTCTTGGTTTTATAAAAGGTAATGATGGTATCTAATTTTTGATGAGGTGGGTCTGCTTTTCTCTTTTTGAAGTAGAAAATAGACAAATGGCATTCTATATACCGTAATAAATGTTATTTTGGTACCTCTAGTTTATTATGGGTGAATTATTAAAATATTACCATTGCATGTAGATTATACAGTGAATGGCCAGATGATAAAATGGAAGGATTTAATTCTTAGCTATCATATGCCATGAAGTAGGGAGGGGGGGGGGGGAGGGGGGTGGAGATAACTGACAAGTGCAGTCAAGTTTAGACCTCAAGTGGGGATGTTTAAAACCATCACATCTCTGTTCAGCTATGTGTTTAACTGTGATTTTTTTTTTTTGTTTTTCCTTTTGTTACTTCAGCCTTTTATATAGAGAAGTACATGTCACAACACTCTGATTAACAGCTGAGTTATTGAAGCTATGGCAAGGATTAAGGGTAATTTTGTTCAGTGTTAAAAAATGTCTCTTCAGAATTGCAGCACCGATTTGATGGATATTAACTGTATTTTCTGAAAATATTCATTGACATCTGTATATTTATAATTTCTGCCATCAGAGGAGTTTCTCTTTGTACTTTGGATACAGCCATAACTCACTGCAATCTCAAATATGTACTGTATTTAATGATACTTCTGAGACTTATTATTGAACTCGGGTTTATTACAGTTAGCAACACATCTCACATGACCATACACTGAAATTTCATCCTCTGGTTAATTTATAAAAACCTTCATACCCAGTTGACTGGCAGGCTCTTGTGAGTACACATAGCCTGGGTTTTGAGAACTGGTAGAAAGGCGTTGTTTATTTTAGTTGTTCCTCATTCCTCCAGCCTCCTGTGAATTAGTAGCTTTTCACAGCACAAAGGAAAATCACATCTCATCATTCAGTTATTTAGATTTTTTCAAGTCACAAAGGGATCTTAAAGTCCACAGATTCCCAAAAAGAATATAAAATGCAATGACAATTTCAGAACATCCTGGTGGTACTGTAAAATTTCTGATTCTGTAAAAGTGAAGAGTTTTGAAACAGGATCTTTTTAGAAGTCAAGAACTGTAATTTCTGTCCTCCAGACACTGATCTTTAGGGAGTCTGTCATTCAGCTCTGCAAGTCTAGAGTCTCTCAGGAGTCATTTTAGTGAGAGAAGAAAGGCAGGAAGGTGATGGAATAGCTGATAAAAGGGTCAGGCTACATCACAGGATGCAAAAAGGAATTAGAGTGGAGAGCAAATGAGAAGATTTAAGGATGAAAAGATAAATTCCATGATAAAGGAGATAATGTAGGCATCTGGGAGAAAAGTAAATAGAGAGATGTGAAAATGGAGAATGTAAACCAGAAATAAAAGTCAGGATATTTAAAGAAATTACCTGAAAACTGGGGTAAGGAAATTAAAGGAAGGTGGCACCATGTTAGGCATCAAAATGAGCTGTAGCAACCTGTGTGCATAATTTATCTTTTAAAATAAAGGCATTAAAGCTATTAAAAAACCTGAATGTGTCGAACACCCTGAAAAGTGAAAAAATAGATAGGTTACAGCTCAGTCTGCATGTTTCCTTGAACTGGTGACATCACCACTTATAATTTCCTGTAATCTCTTTGTTTAATGCTACCACGTTTATAGCTCATTCCAACAAGGATGCCCCCTTTTGTTGCATATCATATATTCTCTTATAAGTTCTTTGTAGAAGTAGTTTTTACCCTTGTAGGTTTGTTATTTTTATCTTCTAAATACAGCTTTTATTCCCTTGAACCTACATTACTGGCCTGATATACTGTCAATAGTAAGAAATATATTGGGACATAAAGAAACCATCAAGACTTAGAAAACCACTAATGTTTCCTAATGTTGTGTGTGAGAGAGAGCGCAAGCACAAAATATAGTGGCTACTCTAAAGGAATGTTTTTAGGAATCCATTTTTCCTTTGTATTCCGAATAACCCTGAAGTAGATGTACTTGGCTTCAGATACAGTGGTCTTTTATTTTTCTATATTAAGCCACTGTCTCTTTGCTGCTGATGAATATTTTGTTATTAAATAAATCCTCTTTGTACAAATAATGAGTTTCCTTTGAATTTAATCAATTCATATTAAATATTAACCTATTAAATATATTTGCAGCTTCCCATTTGTAGGCTTATCTCTGAATTTTATTAATTAAATATTGGTTAGCTATTAGAACTGCTTCTTGCACAGGAAAACCTCTAAGTGTCTGCAGTTAATGCCTCAGCTCTTCTCTGTTGCTGAGGCTGCAGTAGGGGTGTATCTGCTACATATAGGGTTGAATATACCTTAACCAAAAACTGCAGATGAAGAGCTGGCATCGTGCTCTTTGGCAGTTAATAGAAGTTGGTAGGTGTTTCATCACATTATGAATCATTTAAACATTGATACTGATAGCTCTAAAAGGCAGCTTTGAAGTGAGGTAGAGGTCTCCTGAAACTAAGTGGTAATACTAATTCAGTCTCTGTTAGAATATGAGACATTCTACGGGAGTGTTACAAAAAGTGTGATTCCTACAGACCTAATTATGTTCATAGCTAGAACTATTTTCTCTGAAATCAACTCTTTACTTGTTGAAACGGAAACAACATTTTCAAAATCTCAATGAAGATGATAGTTAATTCAGTTTCCAAAGACATTTCAGGTTGGGACAACCTTTCTTTTGTGATGATGGCTGTCACTTTGCTGCCTTCTTTGAGTTAGGGCTGCTGTCTACAGCAGAGGTTTGATAACAGGTGTCAGAATTAGATGCATCACATTTAGATGTGGATATCTAAATCCTGAGAGGCTAATGTGAACTGTGCTGTTTGCAGAAATGCAGGGAGTGAGCCTTACTCTGAAATAGCACTGAAACACATCCAGTGCTTTCGGATGGGGTTGAATAAGGAGCTTTGGAGGCAGAAATCCTCTGCTTATCCTGAGAGCAAATGGCAGAAGCAGTCTAAGCTCCTGGCGGTCCATGTAAAATTTTGATCTGGAAAGCTTAGTAAAAGTGATAGTTCATTTGAATTCTCCTTTGCACACAATCAGGATGTTGCCTTTATAAGGAAATTTTTTAGGTTTCACGTTCAGCTAGGATCTGAACTGAAAACATGAGTCCTGCTCAGGGAGCCAGCTAGAATGCTTTCAGATAATGGATTTCAGGTAATACCTGGATTCAGTAATGAAAAGCTGTATTCAGTTGCTGGCTAAGCAGTATAAGATGTCACTTAAGCACTCCTCTGGTGATGAAAACTTTTGGGGGCAGTCAGAATGTTTAAAAACACAAGGCATTCCTTATTAGGTAGAACTTATGTCTGTAAACTAAACTCATTTTGCAGCTCTTGGAGAGTAAGTTCATTCTGCAGCCTTCTTTGCCATCAGTAGGGACCGCAAGGGCCTATCTCCTGAACATGCTACGAAGTTTATAAACATTTTCAATACTTCAGAATTTTTACTTCCCAACTGAAATTTGCAAATGGACTTACAAGTCTTTAAAGTTATGCAAACTTCAGCCATCAATCTTATTTCCTTAGGAGATCTGGCTAAGGAATTAATTTGTCTGTATCGTAAGAGGAAAAAGTTAAATGGAAAAGGACTCCCTTATGTAACAGTTTGATAGAAAGTACCAGCTGAGCGTGATTTATTTAAATGACAGTAGAAATTATTGTCACTGCAACAAATAATGTTGCTCAGGTAGATCCTCATTTGTTTAAAGCTACCCATAGGTGTACAAATTTAGAAGTACAAATTATTCAGAAATATAAAACTGGCCATCATGTTAATCAATGTATTATGAAGGTACAGACAGAAACGTGCAAAAGAGCAACTGGAAAAAGCTGTAGTGTTCTGTGTTGAGGTATTGGTCTTTGCTCGAAGGAAGTCTTTTGTCTAAAAATTTACATCAAATTTATTGTTCCTCCTATATTTGGTGGTAGTGGTCATTGGGAGGAGATTTCTCTTAGACAGTTCAGGAATTCTTTTAGGAGTATCAGCAAGGTTTATTTTGAGAATTTTTATTTTAAATATGATTAAGAATTAATTCTGTCTAAGACACTTTTACCCCTAATCCTAATAATGACACCCAAAATGGAAATATAGTTATTCCAATTCCTGTACCCGTAAAGGCTGTAGCTAAATTATCTCTTTTCTAAAAGGAATTCCTGCAGATTTACAATGGAAGTGCTGTATGGCTCTGTGGTCCTTAAAATGCTGGGTTTATAGAAGGCTGCTGTGACTCTCCATATGACTTTTTTTTTTTCCTTTAATAGGTAGTGTGATTCTGGTGAAAGACCATTATAGTAGAAGAAACTTGTTTCTTAATATGGCCCCAGCCTCTGACAAAGAGAAGAAACCACCTGAAGACAGCGTGTTTCTATTGAATCACATAGAAGCCCAGTTAACTTCGGAAAGTGGAGACAGGGTTCTAGATTAATTCAGAAATGTTTCAGTAGAGGACCACTAGCAGTGCTGCTTTGAACTCTGCATCTCAGGCTGTGAACGCAGAGCAGGACCCATGCCAGGTGAAAAGTGCCTGTATGCCTTTGCTAGATGACTTACCTGTTACTCGATTACTGAATCTCTGGCCATTTGCATTGATTTTCAAAGCAAAGACTGAGCTCTAAGAATAGTCGAATGGGCTCCGAGTATGAAACCTGTTGATTCTCTTTCGTAAACAACATTTCTTTGTTTTGGGGTTTGGAGGTGTATGTTTGTTTTAATTCACCTTAGTTTTGCCCATATGTTATCTGAATTTCCTTTAAATGCTAAGAGCTTTGAATGCTTGTCTCTTGCTTCTGCAATGACATTTTTGGCCTGGGATTGAGCTTTTAAAGAATAGTCATTTAAAGGACTAAGTCTTGGTGTCTACCCAAGATTTTTTAATTGAAATTCTCTTCATCAGATACGTGTATTTCCTTAAAAACATAATAATACTATGGCAAAGTAATGGTTACAACATGATATGGTACAATATACTTTAAATGTGTAGCTAGCCCGAATGCACTTGAAATTTAATCCTAGAGTTTTCTGCTTACCCATAAGTTCCCTACTGTGGCTTAATTGTTACTGGCAGTAAATACCTGTAACAATCTTGAAGACATCTGGTTCTTTCAGTTTTATTAACTTGAAGAAGATATATTACAGCATAGCTATGTCTCAGGTACTTGCAGTCTTCAAACATATCAGTTATGTCTTATAGGAATGGTTCCACCTTTTGTTCACATGCTGCTTAGGTTTGCTAGTATTTGGGAGAAAAACATTTAAACCTGTGTTTCTGGTACAAACTGTGAAAATAACCTAACATTAAAATTACGTGGAGTTGGATAGCCAAAGTGGAAGAAGGTAAAGGTCTGGGAGGAATCTTGCTTTTGGTCTGACTGTAAGATAGAAAGTGAAGAGAAACTTCATCAGTTCCTTTTTGGAGAAGTAGCTGGACTGCAGCACAGACACTTTGAATGTTGCAAAATAATGTTTCAAGAGTATTTAAATAATGTGTGCAACACAAGTAGGCTCTTTATTGTGGTATTCTGTTATAATTCTAGGGATCACTAGAGGACTTGTGGTTTTGCTGGTGTTTCAGGTTGGTGATGTTTTAACACTGTGATTGGTTTATAGTTATCTTCTTGATTGAAGCACCACCTTACATGATAGTCCCAAGACTGGGGACAGGTCAGGCCACCTGAATGCATTATGTGTGTAAGGATTAACTGCCAAAATTAAAGAGTGTGAATGCATGGCAAAAATCTTGTTCTTCAATTCTTTCAAACTTGAGTTTAGGCTTCAGAAATGACATTGGAAATTTTTATCCTGCAGACCCAGCAATAAATGAAAAGCGGTCAAGTAGCCCTGAAATAAAACAATTTCCTTAACTTGGCATATCTATAACAGAGGCTGTTCTTTCCTTTGCATCATCCTTAGAGCTAATTTTCAAAATCCATCTAATCTCACCTTCCTCTATTTACATTTTTTAATGGATTGCCACTAGCTATTGATATTTTCTAAAAGTAAAAATAAAAAAATACATACAGCTATCACTGAGTAACCAGTGGAAACCATTATGGTAAGAAGCACCATTTCTTTACCATCTTTTCACCACAACATGCTTATATATTGCTGTATAACCATGCTTTGGTTTTGTAAGTTGTTAGTAATTAAATAATCATGGGTTTCAGTTTCTAGAAGAAAGACTTAAGGACCACTATTAGCGCTGTTAAATAGAAATACGTTCTTAAAGGAGCATCATATTTTTATATTAAAAAAATAAACACCAAACCCTTTCTGATTTTTCCTAAATGTATTATGAAGCTTTTAAGAATAATAAAGCATTTTAAAGCTCTTCAACATTTGGTAAGCTTTATTCATTATTCATAGAGGTAAAATGAATAAGTAATATTGA
Source organism: Pezoporus flaviventris (assembly GCF_033815535.1). NCBI lineage: Eukaryota > Metazoa > Chordata > Aves > Psittaciformes > Psittacidae > Pezoporus > Pezoporus flaviventris. Next base: position 2,115,048 of record NW_026892584.1, on the reverse strand, counting down.
ATGGCAGAAGATAGTTGTATTTTGCTTGTAAAAGTCTGTTAATGGGGACTACTGTTAGCACACATCATGAAAACAAGCCTGTTTACTTGAGATGTGAATTAAAAATTAGGCAAATATTCTGAATGAAAGCAGACTTAAAAGTCCAACTTATTTGCTGGGGGGACAAGACTCTTCTTCTTGGGGTTTGCTTTTGGTGAAGACTTGTTACCAAGGCAACTAGGTTAATAGATCAAAGATACTCTTTTGCTCTAATCTGTTATGCAATATCAATTTCCTTACTTTTGCCTCTGTAGTACACCTTGCTGTACAGGAAGGATCTCCTAATCTTTGCCTTTCCAGTATTTTAATACATATTTCAGTGCAGAGTCCCAGAAAACAATATAGCATAAGCTCTTGTGATGCCCTTTATATCAAAGGTTCTGCTTGTGCTTCCATTATATCATTTTAACTTTGAGAGCTGTTTAACAAATTTTAGAAAGTGAAATTTTTTGAACACTGAAGTTCTTTTGAGTTCAAAATGCTTTTAATGATTTCTGTGTTATTGGCATTCTTTTAACAATATCCATAAAACAAAGTCAGAAAGTGGAGAAATTAATCTGTCTAGGCAGCTGACCAGATGTTTAGCTGTCAGCCTAGAAGGACAGGACCCGAGAGATTCACACCCATGTTTTCTAGGCCACTCTAGTATCTACAACAGGAGTAAGGGTGGTTGGTAACATCTGTGTTTAAACAGATAATGCAAATCAATTGATAATAAGGGAAAAAAAAGAGAGGGGGAACTAAGAAATGGAGGGAAAGGCATAATTGTGCACAGACTCAACATCATGCTTTAGAAGTCTGGACCACCAACTGTAATAATTTGACAGGACTAAAACTTACATAGGAAGGGTAACTGAGATTGCTTTTGCTGGCATTCACAAGCTCTGAACTTTAAAACACAGCAAAAGTATACAATACAATAGAATTAACAAAACACAGTTCTGTCTATACAGCTACTCATTGCCATAATAAAGCATGTGGGGAGGAGAATTTACTGAATTAATTTGTGTGTACAAACTGTAATGTAGTTTCTGCCATTTCTTTTTTCCTTTGTAGGTTTTGTAGATTTTTTTTGTGGGTTTGTTTTTTTGGGGTTTTTGGTTGTGCTTATTATTATTATTATTATTATTATTATTACTTGGGTTTGGGTGGCTTTTTTTTTCTGATAGTAATACCTAACAAATGCCATTTTAGTATCTATCATGTCACATGTAACTGGGAGAAATTACTCCCCTCTAATTCAATCACTGCTGTTGCATTCAAAGCATCATAAGGGATTTTCTAGCACATTACAATAAATGAGTTTGAACTTTTATTCCTTCCTCTGCTCAATTTGAAATTGTGATGATTGTTTAGGGAAAGCATATTTGAATTAAGTGTGAAAAACAGCTCAGTTCAAAGCAGCAGGATGAATTTGGAATAACTTCTTGTTTAGGATTAGTTGAATAAGACACAGTGGTGATTCACTTGAATAAATTCATAGGTGTAGTGATGGGAAAGTGCCTGTATTCTTTAAGTCCTTCCTGTAGCACTATATACTCCTTGTCACTTTGAACAAATATGTAGCAATATTTGCACTAATAATTTCTATGAAAGCAGTGGGAAAACCACTGTTTTGAAACAAATGAAAGATTGCTTAATGTTTCTTAGAATGATATAACACTGAGGATTAATTTTACCCTCACTTGCCATTATGTTCCCTGCTGATTAAGCTACTGCATGGGCTTGAGTTCAGAGTGTGGTTTGTTTATAATAAGCATCAAACTGCTCTTTGCTTAGGCACACCTAATCTTTGTTTTTCTTTTTCTTTTTTTTCCCCATGTGCCTGGTAGGTTAGATGTCAGCAGTGTTGTACTTAGTTGACAACAACTCATTAACAATGTTCTGATATAACTCTTCAGAGGCTGTTGTGGTTTGGTGGTTGGAAAAGGATTAATATTTGCTTCCAAATAAATCAAAGGTGGACAAAAATTAGCACAGACGGGGCACATTTCTTGGTATCATGGCTTGGACTTTTCTTCACATGGCAAAAGGCAAATGGGTCCTACTTCTGCAGTTGTCAACCTTGAAGTTATTTCCCTGGACACTGGCTTTTCCCTCTCAGAGCAGCAATGGTAGCAGTTGTACCCTCTGAATTGAAGTCAGCAAGTGCAAAAATGTTGTTAACATTGACTACTGGCAATAAGAAATACAATACGCTGCAGTTCCTATATCAGCCCATTGAGTACTACACTTAGCAGAACAAGGGCTGTGTTGGAACAGCGTAAGCCAGGTAATAACATAGTTTATCAACAGTCTCACCTGAATTATGCTTATTCTTCACGGTGGTTGTTAATCTGGGATAATAGGAATATTGAATAGAATCGCAAATCACTTGAGGGTTAGAATGCAACATTTGTACTGTACTTGCCCTTTTCTGCAGTCTCCAGCCCCTGGCTCCATTTGGAACTTAGCCAAGGTAAAGAGATGTAGGGGTTAAGTCTCTGTGTGCAGCTGGGAGCATGGGAGAGAGCTCACACGGATGAGGGGAATGATTTCTTCAGAATTATGGAAGTGTCTGTAGTAGAGGAAGCCTACACAGGTCAGACAGGCTTATCTGAACAAAAATATAGTTAAGATGCTGGCACTTAATGTTTAAAAGGAGATAGAATTGTTTTTAAACCAAAGAAAATTTCTTACAGGCAGGGTAAGTACTACACAGGGGTGCTTGTACCAGAAAAACAGAACTAACATACTCATCAAAACATTCTGGAAACCAGAAGCAGAAAGAAAGAGGCATTGTTGAAGAGCAGAATAAGGGGACTGTAGTAAGCAAGATAACATCCTACCGAGAAGTGAATCTCTGTTAGAATGGGAAATATACAATGGCTGGTGGACTCCGGCAGGTTAAATGTAAAAACATAGTGGGGGGATGGACACGTAGCAGAGAGAATAAAGATGAAAAAGTTGTTGGTTTAGGTTTTTTGTTTTTTGGGTTTTGGGTTTTTGTTTGGGTTCTTTGGGTTTGGGGTTTTTTTGAGGGTTTTGGTTTTTTTTTCCTTCAAACACATTAGAACTGGGAGGTTAAAGAGTAAGGTTGATAGATGATCAAGGGGTAGAAGGAGCACTCAGAGAAAATAAGCCCACAGCAGAAACTTGATCTTCATTTGTACTTTTGTATTCTTCACCCAATATAATCAGGATGTGGAAGCCTTTGCAATAAGATAACATAAATTCTGAAAGCTTTCACAGCTTTTAAGGGCAGATCAAAGAAATTAATGGAAGAGGAACTCACTTAGGGCTAAATACAAAGATGCTCTCTGTCTCAGAAGTTGCCTGAACTGCACATCACAGGATTCTGGGAGAGTACATCACAGTATGTTACATACTTTTCTTACATATTTCCCTGAACATCCTTTTACTGTCTTGCTCTCTCCCTTTCCTGAGAGCACTGCAAAGCTTTGCCAAGTGAATCAGCTATGGCAGGATCTCAGAAGACTGGAACAGGGTCAGAATTTGAAGTGTCACTGATATTTGCTGCATGCTCTTCTTGCAAGTGTGTCTTGCAGAGCTGCTACGTGATTGCCAGTGTAGCAGCAGGTGCTGTTGGGTAGAGGGGGATGCAACAGCAGGGTCATAGCAACAGTGGAAATGCATCAGCTCAGAAAAAGGGGATTACTAATGGACTCTATACCAGCCCCCAAAGGATGTGTACAATGTTCAGTTCTTAGCCAGTTTTCTAAAAACCTGGAAAGGATTTTTTTGGGTATAGACTCTGGGCCAGATGTAGCTCTGGTCTGGCCACGCTCGTCACCCTCTGTACTGGTTGGTAGGGGTGGCAGGTGCATGTGCCCCGGCTAAAGCCCCAACCAAAGCCTTGGCCAAATCCCACCAAATCTTCCCCCGAGACAGGCTCCAGGGAGAGCTCCTCCTTGTGCAGCTCTTGTCCTGTCCACCTGGTGGTGCAGGGGCAGGAAGTGGGCCCTAAGTGCATGGGGTACATGACCATAGCTGGTCACAGGTCAGACTGGCCCAGGATGTGAAGCAGCCCCCGGGGCTACCCCCAGGGCAGCCATTTCGAGCCCCTGCTCCTGAGGGCAGAGCTCTTGCAGCCAGGGGCTCTCCCTGGTGCTGGGAGCTGGTCAAGGAGAGAGCCCTCCCTGTGGAGGTGTGATGGCACAAGCTGGGTCTCTGGATGTAGACTCTAAGAGTCTATAACAGTGTAGTGGCGAGTCCATGTTACACCCCGAACCTGTAGCTGATGTAGGAGGTGGCTGGTCTCTTCTCCCCAGCAGCAAGTGGTAGCACAAGAGGTAACAGCCTCAAGCTGTGCCGGGGGTGGGGGGGGAGGTTGGACTGGATATTAGGAAAAATTTCTTCCCCAAAAGGGTGATCAGGCATTGGAACAGCCTGCCCAGGGCAGTGGTGGAATCACCATCCCTGGAAGTGTTCAAAAGATGAGGCCCTTAGTGACATGGATTAGTGGCGGACTTGAAGGTGATGATGGATTGGTTGGACTTGATCTTGAAGGTGTTTTGCAATTTAGTTGGTTCTGTGATTCTGTCAGTGAAGCTTTGAGTTTAAACAATAAACTTAGGGGGGGTGGAATTTGTGTGTTCACTTGAATTTTTCAGTTATTTTATGGTTAATTATGGATATACTTACATTGTCTCCAATCCAGTATTGGTAGAAATCTTTTATAGGCAGAAATAAAAGAAGAAAGAAAGAAAGATTGGTACTATTGGTGGATGTCCAGTCTCAACACGCAGGAAGTGACTCTTAAATTGCCAGTAAATCCTGCAACCTTAGGCCCTTCACTTGATGTGGCTGTTACAAGGATTTTTCTACTAAGGTTTAAGCTCAGAATCAATTTTTTTCTTTAATTGTTAATTGTGAAGCAAGCAAGTTATGGAATTGAACTGTCCAACTTTTTGGGCATGTAGCTGACTATTTGCTTCTTCACACAGAGGATTTTTAAATTTTGGGAAAACAGGAATGAAAAAGGCTTATGGTAATACTTGATATTTGCTGGATAAGACATAATCTTCTTGCTAACTTTTTGGCTGTAGATATTGTGATGCTTCCTGAACTTTGAGCCAGGCCAATTTAACTGATTTCAGTGGCACTCCATTAGCCTAATGTCAGTGTGACTGCTTACAAAATGTAACACATTTTCAAAGGTGTTCTCAATTGCCTTTTGTAATTCCCTTACAATTGGGAGATGGCAGTATCAGTATTTGTTAATAGTAAGCAACATTATTAGGCAGGCCTTTTTTAAATTTTGTTAGTGTCACAGGTTGAAGGCTGAGAATTGTAAATGAAACTCTGCTGTTGGGCTTTTTCCTCATGTTTTCCTTGATTGTTGTAGGAAAGGGACTAAATGAGGAAATTGTATCATTTTAATCTATTCATTTGATAGGTGCCCTCTGGGATTTCAGCTGCATAAGCAGGAGACAACAGTTACAAATGACAGCAAAGGGCTGGGAATGGTTGGGTTGGTTTATTTTTTAGTTATATGCTTATATGTATCCAAGACTAGAGGTGAGATTATGATATCTGTTTATTTTTTTCAGGGTATCTGACCCTATAAAATATGTAGTGTAAATTCTTAATTCATAGTGACTTCAGTGCTTAATCCAGTATGAGTGTCCTGTGTCACCTGCTAATGTAAGGATATAATACAATTTTCCATGTCTCAAATGGTGTATTGATGCAGAAGGACATAAGGCACAAACCCCAAAGCTATTTAGATATCTGTGAAAGGCAGGGAATTTCCTGCATCATACAGATCATGTTGGCCGAGTAGGTTTGAGCCAGGGCTACTGACCATGGAGCCTATAGATATTTTTCTTGCTTTGTTCAAGTTAATATTGGAGGCTCACTGATGTATGTCTGCAGCTCAATAAATGTCTTTATGCCAGTCAATTCTTATGTATTCACCTACTGGAAATTTCTTTCCAAAGTCCTTGCTCCATGTCGTCTTCTACACCTCAGTAACTGCAAATTGATAAGAAAAAATTGTCTTGACTAAAACTATTCTTTCACTCTGGCTGTTAGCCACTGTCTCGTTTGAGTTCCGTTACTGTCTGAGTGATCATTGACAGTCTGTTTCAATACAGTGTCAAATAGATTAATATGAGTCACTGCCGAAGGTGGTTCAGCATAGCCTGTCTCAGCACAGAAACAGGCTAGGGGCATTCATGAAGCTGGTTCTGGCTAATGCAGTTATAGAAACTGTTCTTACCACCTCTCAGCCACGAATTTCTGCAGGTCTTTCTATTGCTCTATTCAGGGAAGGAGTCTGAACACAGAGGATCTGGCTTCATCTGCCCTGGGCTCTTGATGGCTTCCAGGCATGGTCAGAGGGGCACTCTACCAATGCAGATGGATGCAAAATTGGTTGGCAAACCTGGGTGTAAGGCAGAGTTGTAAAATGAAATCTTCACTTGACTAAATTAAGTGAATGGTGATAAGTGCTCATGAGTGATAAGGTCATGAGTGACAGAACTCTTCACCTGTGCTAACTATGGGTATCAATTACGCATTTTCAAACTACCATTTAAAAATGCCACTATTACATATGAAAGTCACAGCCATAGTTAAGCAAATGGTAATTTTGTCACCTTCAGGCCCATATTGAGTTCTTTATGAATGTTTGCTGTGGAGTGAAATTTAAAAGAAAATATATTTTTCTGTAGCCATAGCCTTAGAACTGAATTTAAATAGATCTAAATATCTTAGGAAGCAGACCTCCTGTCCAGAGTAATTTATAATTTGGAAGTTCCCTGCTTGGAAGTGGGATGATTTCTGTTTTAATTATAAACAGATAACTAAATAATCCTCTATTATTTTTATCTGTTTCAAATCTATTTAGCTTCAAATCTGATTTCAATGTTTACCTTCTTTCCACTAGTTCCTCCTTCCACACCACTGCAAAGTCCTTGTCAAGGCATGCCCGTGCTATGCCAGGTGACCTGTGTTCTCCTTTGACCACCCTGTCTTCTCTCCACCTGTGTTCTCACTTCCCTTGGCAATTTATCCCACACACCTTCTCAGGCGCAGCCGCAGCTTCGTTTTATCCTTTGTCTTTAAATGTTAATTGGACTGCTTCCATCCCCTCTTCCTCTTGCCTCTCTATGAAGTGGTCTCTGCTCCAGCAGTGGGTAGGCATGAGAGAAGTTTCTGGGAACATTCTGCACCCACTGCAGGAATACCCTTGTGGGGAAAGCAAGGAGAAGGTAATGCTAACAGGTCATCCTGTAAACCCCAGGATGACTGTGTAACCCCTAGCTGCAACTTCTCTGAAGGAGCAACTGTGACCCTAGAAGATGAGGTGTCTTGCTCCATGTAGCCTGATTATGGTTTAATTGTATGATTAAAGTGACAAACTGAGCATGTAGTTCTGATATGTGCCATGGCATCTGATGCTTTAATTTTGTTTGGCTTTTGTAAACGGGAGGGGGGTGATCTTAAACATCTTGGACTGCCACAGAAGTACCAGCTGTGGCTCCTTCTTTTTTATATAATGTTTTCCAACCCACAGATCAGTTCTGGGGGGGGAGGCCTATCCTGGAGAAACTGCACAGCATTCTTTTTACACTTAAGAACACTAATGTCATGAAGAAGTGAGGAGCTATACTGGTGACAAATATCAAAGAATTTAATATTCAGTGAGAGGTATTAGCTGACAAAGGCTTTGCCAGGGGCTTTCATAACGTTCAGGTCTGAGAAGAAGACTTTTTTTTTAATTGATGAAGGCATGGAAGAATGTAATTTTGTTTTAATTCCACCTCTTGCTGAAGTAAATAATGAAAAAGTGCAGGAAAGATGTGCAGCTACAATTACATAACTGTACCAGTATGTGGCTTAATAATTAGCAACCAGAGGGAGGTTTTGCCTCTTGCTGAATATTTTATACTTTTAAAACATATTATCTATATTATCTATTTGACTTCTTATTCCATAAGGAATTTGACAGATGGCTAAATTTGCATGAGGGGAAAACACTTTGGCCTTATTGCAGTTTTGCAAGAAGAAAAGTGTTTTTTAGCAAGGGAAAGTTTCTCCTTTTCTTGTCTAGGAAGAACCAGCTCTTGAGACAGGTCCTAGCACTTTGCCAAGTGGCTACAATCTCTGCAACATCCTGCATTTCCTTATCACTGATCTATTTCTGATCTAATGGGGTTACGTGGAGAGAGCAGTATGGTAATGACTAGAAAACATTTCTGCTACCTGGCTCTGGTTCACTCAGGCACTCCAGTGTGCGTCCATCTGGCATATGAAATGCCTTATTGAAATAAGCTCTGTGTTTGGAGCATTTTGCAATGCAGGGCTCGAAGGGTGACAAAGCTGAATGGATCAGCTCAGTAGGGACCGCAGAGCACACACTTGGAGAGATTCAAAATCTAGAACCCATTTCTCAGTTTTTCACCCAGGTTTAAGGCGGTAAGCTTGTGAGGAGTCTTGTTGATTGCTGTGAAACTGCTAGGTATGAGTCCTGCGCGTAAGCTCAGAATGTTCCTTTTGGCTTTTTAGCAACGGCTTTACATCTGGACAGCATTTGAAAGCCTAAACAGAGGAGTAAATGCCCAACTTTATCTCTGGGAAATGTTTTCAAATGGATTTATTTTTTTGGTCTGTTTTACCTTTGTGAGGAACAGTTACAGAAGTTGAAGAAACCAATTTTCGTCTGTTGAATTTTGTTATGGAGTTACATAAACCATCCATCATGCAAATTCCAAATACATTATGCTAAGTGTTTCAGGCTAATTGACAGTGTTCCATTAATTTCCACCGCTGAAAGGGATCTGGAACATTTCTAATGTAGTTATTTCTCCTTCCTACTCATGCATCACAACAGCCATCTTAGTGCTGGTTTTGGTCCATTCTTTTCCAATTTTAAGAAACATATATCACACAGTGGTAATTTATCATGGCTTTAGCTACCTGCCTACACTAGGGAATCTAGTTTAGCCTGCTCACAGCAGGATCTTGTATAATTTCTTCCGTTACCCTACACTGGTCTGTTGTCTTTTCAGTTTTCTGTATGTGATAATTACAGTAACAGAGATTGTATAATATCTGTTTATTTGGAGAAACCTACTAGCTATGCGAGCATAGAGAAAATTGTCTGTAAGTGTAACTTCTCCTGCTGGTGTTAAAGAAGGAAAAGGGAGAATTAAGTCCAAACCATCTGTTCTCATTTTTGTAATTTTGAAATTTTGTGTTACCTGAAAATTACCAGCAGAGGAGACTCAGCACTGCTGAAAGGAAAGTTACAGAGAAATTGCCTTGACATTTGGAAAGTAGGTCCCAAGTCTTAAAAGTGATAAGTGAGGAGGTAACTTCTCAAGACTGATGAATAGCCATAAAGGAGATCTGTGATTATTTTATCTTTGTGCTAAGATTTTTTTTACCATGATTTGGTGAAGACCACAAATTAGAAATGGGTGCCTGGTAATATGTATTTTTTCTTTGTAACAATACAAAGAGACACCACAATATTTGCAGATTTCTACATTGGTACAGTATCAACTCTTTGAAAGAGGGTGAAAAATACTGGTTAAGATCAGATAGCATTCAGATAGGTTAGAGAGTCTCCAAAGTAATTTAAAATGTGATACTACTGCTGAAGAAGTTTAAATTATTAGCAGTTTGTTAGTTGAAGCCACGTACAAGTAGTTACTGTGTGAAGTGCTGGCAGATTCTCGTCAAACTGAAGATTAGGGAAAAATAAAAGCGTCTTTTCCAATATTTTACTTTGCTAAAGCTGCTTTGTTTTGTTTCTTTTTGAGACGCTAACAAAGAGTGCAAAACAAGTAGCGGATCCTGATTTTTCCTTTGCATAACCCTTTTAAAGCATGCTTTACCCTGCGATTGTCATATTGGAATCAGATGAAATCATTTACAGAATAATATACTACACTCAGTAAGCATAGTAAGAATGGGTTTGAGAGGCAGCTTATTGGGAGCAGTAACTGCAATGTGGAGTTTATTTTAATGCATGTAATGTGTATTTCTGAAGCATCTGCTGTGGCAGACTGACTAAGCTGAAGTCCATACCTTTAGTCTTAGTCTATTTCTAAATAGTGAGGAAAGATTGAACAGATTCTCTATTTGAATGGTGTACAAATATCTGGATGTACCCATGCTCATCTCTCAAAAGCAGGATAATTCCTTTCTTAAGGATGGAAATGTTTCTCAAGGTCAGGCTGAAAACATTGTGTTGTGTAGTACTTTACTTCACAGTCAGCAGTGTAGAGGTGAGGTAGCTGAGGAAGGCTGCCAAGACAACAATTTGTCATACTTTAAATTTTTAGAATTACAAATATCTTTTAAAATATAAAATAAATTTAAAAACATAAATAAATGAAAATAATTTAAAATGTCATTCTAAAATTTAAAATAAATGTGTCATCCTAAAATTACCTATTAAATAAAAGTGCTCACAGGCCACTGTGAAAATACGAGTTAATGCTTTCCAAAAGCATTCTCATTATATGTGTTTATACTTTCAAAGTGGCATGGAGTTTACGGAACTTGAGGTAAACAAACTGAAAAGAGTATTTTGCAGCTTTTCTTGTATGAAGGAGTCTATGGGATAAGATAAAGCAAACATGATTGGCAGAGCTTTTGTTTTCTTTCTCCACAAAAGCCTTCTTAAAAAAAAAATAAAAGCTGCAAGACTGAGTCACATTCAGACTAGAAAGAGAGTGTAATCTTTATACTCAAGTGCATGGATCTGTTCGATAAGGCACTTCAGTAGGCTTGTGGGCTGGGGCAGAGCCAGACCCATTGGCCACTGGCAGCTCAGGAATATCCTAGCTCCTAGAGTTCTTGTCGGTGCTTTTCTTCCTCACTTAGGTGTTCTATTACCCCTCCCTGCTGCAAAAGATTTTGCCTTAGAAAACTGGGGGGAAATGTGTAACTTTCTGTAGGTAGTTCTGTAATCCTTCCATAAATGGTAAATTCTAGGTTTGGACAACCAAAAGTTGTTCTTAAAATCAGACACCCCGGCTTAATCTCTTCATCTGGGTACTGGTGAATTCTAGGAAGTTATCTTCTTAACTCTAGGAAGTTACCTTCATAATCATAAAGCTCATCTAGTTCCAACCCTCTGCCATGTGCAGGGAGACCTTCCACTAGACCAAGTTGCTCAAAGCTCCATACAAACTGGCTTTGAACACTTCTGGGGATGGGGCAGCAACAACTTCTCCAGGCATGAGTACCAATTCTGTATAAAATAAAGCATTAAGGCCGGGGGGGGGGGAGGGTGAAGAGGGAGCACACCAAAATCAGTCTTTTTGTGGAATATAATGAACACATATACATATGCACATAAGTGTGTGTATAACACAGTATGTGTGTAATAGAAATAAGTGAAACTTATGCTCCACAGATGGGCTTGTCAAGTGTGTCCACCTGCTGGTACAAACATCAAATGCCCCCATAACACTCCATGATTTTTTCTAGTCCATTCAGGTTGGTGTAAATCCGGGGTATCGGGGCACTGCTCACCTTGATGTTCCAACTCAGAAGCGCTTATGATCTTGGGCTCTAACCTGAATTGCGTTAATAAAATATCTCAGCAAGAAGCTGCTGAGCCACAGTATCTGTTTTGTTGCTACTTCCAAATAACATCTTGCTATTGTTTTATAGACCCTTCAGCAGGGGGAGACAGTGCCATGTCAGAATGTGAAGCAGAGCTGTCACTTCAGGGTGTAGGTTTTCCCCCTCTTCACCTCCTCATGGATTCAGCATATTAGTCATGAAGCACATCTGTCACAATTTATTTTTAGGACAATAAAGTAACCCATCTGCTGAGCATTTCCTGAAGTAGGAATTTTCTACTGCATATTAACTCTCCACCCCTAAACCACCTGCCGAGTCAGGTCTTTAAAAATACACAGACACTGACCAACGTTCTTGGTAATTATTGCTGTACTTCTAAAGAAAGATGTTAGTTTCATGAAAGCATGTGTGTGTAACAAATATTTTGTACAAGTGTTACAGACTGAAAGCATGGCACTAAATGTCAAACCTATGGGATGATAATCTCCCTTCTTGAAAACAGCTCAGACTTGCAAAACTTCAAAACGTATTTGAAATAGGGCGTGTTGTCCTAATTCTGTGCTGGACACATAAGGTACCATAAACCTTTGGTGAAGCAGGAGTATGCTCTGTGTTGTAGTATGAAAATGTAACGTTGTTCACTATTAATTTTACTCTAGGTATAAAAGAAAAAGACATTATTAAGTTCTACACTAATTCATGTGTTTCAGCGCATGCATGAATTATTCAGGAGATTGTACTGTCTTTGGCCTCAGTGTTTAAGGATAAAGCCTTAATCTTCAGATAATGTTTGTTTCACACTTTCCTTATCAAAACCTCATGTGTCTACAAACAGCCTCAAATTCACTCTGCCATTACTGTATTGCTTGCTGTGAAGAGGCACTGTCTCCTTTGCATTCTTTGGGAATTCAGTCTATCTTGTGGTCTTCAACAATGAGAAAACCCATAAGGAAATAGCTACACCAAATCATAAACTAACTGGTCTGCTCCTAGGGAATAGAAGTTTAGCTCTGTTGGAGCCTTTTATAATCTCACGAGCAAAGGAACAGAGGAAACTGCTTGCTACTTACTACCTCAGATTCTGAAGCATAATATAAAGCCTCCAGGAGCAGAGTACAAATGATGCATTTTGTGAGAGGGACAGAAGGGACTGCATGATGTAATCAGGGTTACAAACATCCTTTTCTTCATATGCATTTTTCTTCTTACACAGCCACAGTTGCCTGTCTCTCACAAATCCTGTAATCATTGTTGCAGCCTTGCAACCATCAGTTCAAGTCATCATCCACTAAGCTTTAATGCCAAAAGCAATGTAATTGTGTGCTGCCCTGTCACCAGGCAATCCCACTGCACTAACCACAATATGTGATTATGGGCGTGCATGCTTGCTGCCCAGCTGTTATGGAGGTTTAGTAACATTTTGCAGTTTTTCAGAGAAGCCTGAGATTTCATGTCAGAAGAAAAGGAATGCTAATAGTAAAAGCATTCACAGCTTTGAAAGGACAGTGTTAAGAACTGTAACTAAATATTCATACTAAGGATGTTATTATCATCTGGGCTTTTAGGGTACTGCCTGAATGGATGAAATGAATTCTCTTTCCATTTACCTCAGTGGCCAAATTTACTTGCTTCAGTGGGAATAGGATTAAACTCTTTGATAACAGAATTTCCTGAAGAAGCAAATCTGTCCATGGTCATGGACAAATCTAATAATTTTTCTGCTCTAATCATCTTATGCCTCAAAGAGGCACTTCTACCCTAGAGGGGCTAATATTTACATAATTGTAATTTATTGCATAAAGATTCTTCTAACACAAAAGAACATCAAAGTGTTTGTCTTCATCAAGTTCCAGAACAATTCTTAACTTCACATGGACGTGAAAGGTAGAGGGGAATACTTCCTTGGACCAATTATAGAGAAATGGCACGCAATATTTGAATTCATTTAGGCTGTTCGAGTATTTTCAATGAAATGCAATTAATGTTTTGTGACAAGCACTTATCAGTGCCGTCACTGGACATAATGTACATGGCTGTGGGGGTTTTGTTGGAATATCTGATTAAAATAATTGGTTATGTACTTCAGCAGGGTGTTTGTGGTATCTTTATGGGCAAAACGGTATTTATGTAAAAGAGAGTTTTCCATGGCATTTAATTTCTCTCTAAAGAATAATATTGGGTATTGCAATTTCAGTAGCTCTACCACAGAATATGTGTTCAGGTGGAATACTGATTGTTTATCGCTTATCCCAGGCTGTAATAACTCTAAATGTGCTGCTTTTCAGTATTTAAATGCAGGCTTGATTACTTAATGCATTCACATTCTTCTGTTCAAATTCTTGATCTCCTTTTAATTGGTCTCAGGTAAATTTAATTCAAATAACTTAACTCACTGATGCAATTCTAGACTGCTTATTGTATAATAATCTGGAAATGCTTTAACGACATAAATTACTCAGTTTAATTGATTAAGTTTCCCACAGATGGGGGAAGTACTGTGCTCTTTCTACAGACAAGAAAAAGGAGTAATGGAAGCCCAGGCTTAGGAAATAAACAGGAAAGAGCCTCAAATTCAACCACAGCAGTTTGACTTCAGGTTTTTTTACAGCTGTAGATCATGAATTTTCAGAATTTTCCAGGACATGAGCAAGACCACTGAGAATGTTGCAAGGACCTTGTGTTTTGTTTTAATGAGGGGAAGGAAGGCTGTTGGAAGTACCTTTCGTGAGATTAGTGTTGCAGTTGAAGAAGGGTTAGTAGAGAGTTTACAAGCCACAAGTACATGACAGAAAGGAATGGGGGAATGGCTCGAGGAGGAATTAGGAGCAGCTTCCTAAGCACGCTCTCAGCCTGAAGTGGTTTTCCTCCTGTTAAAACTTAGAAGATGATCTTAGCTGTCCTCTAGTTTCAAGAGGAAGGCTAGGAGATTTAATATGTAAGGCTTGGCCTTTTATACTTTTTTTCATTTGAATGAGAGAGAGATTTGTGTTCAAGCCCATTTTCTGTGGATTTAGTATACAATATAAAAATTGCCTAGGAAATTTGAACTTTTTGTAGTGCAAATGCAAGTAAAAAACCCATATACAATGCACAGTGTTTTGTTGAAATATTTGAATTAGAAATAAATTGGTTTCAATAAAATTCTTATCTTTTGTCATCCCAGGTTTATTAAATATTTCAATGTCAGAAAAGCTCACTGAATTTTTTTTTTTTTTTAGCTTTTGCATTCATAGCGGATGGGAATGATTTTTAAATTCGCTTTATACTGACATTTATGCTACAGACTTTACTGTAGACTTTCTTCTTTTCTAGCTAAGGGTGTTAACATGATAAGAAAATTCTGTTGCTAATGGTTAAATATTGCCTAATCACTATTTGTACTCCATGAGTTACCAGTGGGAGTAAAAGCTCTGCACAGTTTAATTTTTTGGTGGGTTTTTGTGTTTTTTTGTTGGTCTGTTGTTTTGTTTTGTTTTTTGTTTTTTCTCTGTAACTCATTAGGTAAGTTTTTCGTTATTGATTTAATCATGGACAATTCAAAACAGGTAAATAAGAAATAGGAGGAAAGGTAATGTGAAAATTACTAGTAAAGCTGATAAAAGCAGCAAAGTAATGGCTCCACGTTCACTTTTCCACCTACCCATAAAAAAATTAGCATTTCTAATGAGCACCTTGGAAGGAAGATCGTGACTCAAAGGCTCATGGTCCCTGGTTGGGACTGCATTGGGCAGATGGGGTGGTGTGTGAGACTGTAGGATATAAAGGCACAAGGTTTCCTTTTTGTGAAAGAAGAGGATTTGACAAGGGTTTACAGTCTTCTTCAGCTTGCAAATTTCAAATTGCTCCTGGATCCCACGGTTCTGTTGAGATTTGCTGCAGGAAATTAATTAGTGTTTGTGTGAAGCACTGCAGTGGGTCATATTCTTCTCATTTCCAAAGCAGCTACATGATTAGGATCAGTTTTGAGTGTATTTTTCTCTTTGGTTTTGTTTATTAGTAGAAATAATAGATAGTGAAGAGTTGTTCACCACATCAAACATTCTTGTGTTTTGGGATTTTTATTAATTCTCTCAGTGAAATTCCTGCTTTATTGCTTAGTAGTCATAACAGTAATTGCTCTACCCACTTTTATTATCTCGAGAGTTTTCATGATTCTCATTGACCTCATAGATGAAATACAAAACTTGGATTTTTCTGTTGCAGTTTAGTCTAGGAAGATTCAAAAGTAACTGACATAAATAGTCCTGTAAGGCATTGGTTTAGGGCTTGATCAGTCACATATTGTAATCAATAGGTTTCTTTGTGCTAACTAGTCAGGGCTTAAAATGACCTTGTCTTAAATGGCTATTTTGTCAGACATTTATTTTCATATCTTCCACTTGATTTTACTGCACCAGGAAGTTCAGGAGAACAGTATTTGGGTTTAGTGACTAAGCCTTGGGGAAAGATGATTATTATTATCAAGCATAAACAGTGGGAGTATTCAGATGGTGCTGTAATGAGGGTTGGATTGCCTTGCTCCAGTTTGTACTGGTAATGCCACTAAGAGATTTACAGGCCCAGAGTGTACTGTGGTATTCCTTGTTCAGGGAGGAGATATGCTATTTGCAAATGTTTTGGTTGCAAATATTAGCAGCCCTTTAACCTAAAGAAATCCTCAAACTCGTGCTGCTCAAAGTTTGTGAGTTTTCTGTGGAGGCAGAATGGTCTCCTGTGCTACCCGCCCCCACCTCTGACCCTTGCATTGCTTTGGCACTTCTAGCTGAAACATTGAATTTTAAATACTTTTCTTCACTGGCAGAACCTTCGTGTGATGTTTTTGCAATTTTTTTTTTTTGTTTGCTTCAATTATATTATATAGCTGATAGTGGCTAGAATTAAGGATGGAGTCTCTGGAGACCCTCTCTTCTCCCCTGTCCTCTGGACACCCATGCTGAAATGTCTTCTCTACTGGCTCTTAATAATGCAATTGCCTGTGTGTGAGGAGAACACAGAGGAAAAGGCATAAAAAGTATGCATGACTCACTATTTATTCATTATTGAGAGAATTAGTGTTTGGGGGGTTGTTTTGGCTTTTAGCGTTTGTTTTAGTGGTACATTAATTATCACTTATATCTCTGTCTTCTGACCTATTTCACTTTCAATAATCTGTAATTAACATGCCTTTTCTAATTATAAATTGAAGTGCCACCCTTTTGACTTCAAAACCCTGTAACTGTAATTTCCTTTCCTCTACCCACTGTACTCTCTTTCTTTGTGTCCCTACACAGAGGGTGTTTTCGGCAGGTCCCCAGCAGGATGCACGGCTGCCATGGATACCAGCAACCCAGGCTGCAGGGGAAACTGTCAGGCAGAGGAACAAACAAATGATAGTTGAATAGCCAATCTTGTGTAGTGTAAACTCTCATCCTGCAGCTCAGGTCAACTATGCATATATTAGAAATTATTTTTCTGCCTCTTGCAGGTGTGACTTTGTATTTATATGTCTTTGAATAACCTTATTTGTTATTTCTAGGAAGTACAATTTTTTCATGTAATGATTACCTTTGATATTAGATTGCTTTAGAAACTGTAAAACCAGTGGTGTTTTTTTGAGGTTTAAGCCTATGAATCAGCAGAAGGAGCTAGTTGGTGAATTGAAGACTTAAGCGATGATCCATGATCCAGATGTACTGTGGTGTGTTTGCATATTCAGATTCTGCAAAATGAACAAGTAGGAGGTTGAAGACACATTTAAAAAGGGAAATAAAAGCAAAGTAAATACTCGAGTTTGAGGTGGTAGCATTGAAATGTACATGCTGTATGTGATATCAGCACTGTGCTCAGTGGCGAATAAACTAGCAATTTCCCCAAGTATGGCTTTGTGACAGAGGTAATGGAATTGTAGAATTGCACCTTTGGATTTTTCTATCTGGAGAACTTGTCAGTAGTGAGGGTTGAAAGTGGCAGATGCAGCACAAGTCTATGACTCTGAGAATCTTCAGGTCCTAGAGAAGTCTTTGAGATGATATTTAAGGTAGCTTCACAGTGTCTGTTATTGTTTCTCATTGCTCAGTGCATATGCAGGCTGAAGGACTGGGTTTTGTAAAGGCCTGTGATTCAAAAGATGTGGTTTATGATCTTGGCTTGGCTATGAGCTTCAAGTGAGTCTTTGTAACATCATTTTTTCTCTTCTGTTTCTTCTGCGCAATCAATTGGTATGGAATGCTCCTAGGGTCAGGCATGAATTCTAGCTACCAGCACATACAGTTCTGGCTCAGTGTGGCTTCAGGCTTGGTAGGGGCCTCTTGGCACAGCTGTAATGTGAATAATATTGCCATCGGCATGGTAACATTTTTGATGCATATTTAACCTTTCTCAAGCTTGGCCCAAGTATGCACGAGAGACTTCAGTAACATCTAAGGTGCTATAAGGATTGCGTCACTGGCTAAGTTTTTAAATCTCATTGAACGGCTGCAAGGATCCTTTCAGAAGCAGCAAAGCTCAGCGTGCACCAGTGTGTTATAAAGCAGGGAAAAAACAATCCAAGTGCTGTCTTGTATTTTTTCATTGAATCTATTGAAATTGAGTCCAGAGTAACTGTAGTGACGCTCTTCTGTATGCCTTCTCATCCTATTACGTGCCTTTAATATAGGGATTTATAAGGGGGAAGAGAGGAGTTTCTTTTGCTTGTATGTTTCTGGCATCAATTTAAGATGTGCAGGGAAGGAAGCAGATTTTAAAAAATCTGCATGGAGTAATTCTAGCTGATAGGTGACCAAAATTGTTTGGTTTGTGCCATTTATAGCAATTATGCATACAATTGGCAAGGTAGAAGTGTATTGTTATACATGTATATGTGTGTGTATATATATATATATACGTATATACATATACAAGCCATGTATATAGCAAGTTCAGTTAAGCTGACTTTTTAGCAATGTGATCTCCTAAGAAGGTCATGTATGCAAGCAGCTACTTAGCAAATTAGAATACTGTACATATGAGTCAAACAATAATGTTGGTCTCTAAGATTTAAATAAATCCTTGTGGTTTATTAACCTGTAGCCTCTCTATGGTTGCGATGTAGTGCTGCACATGTATGGCAGCATCACAAATATCACTAGGCAACTTATTAAAGCACCGTCACGCTTTTGATAGTATTGATATTCAGTCTTACGCATTATATAAAGCAAAAGATTATCTATGGGGTTATTAGTGGAGTGAAAAAAAGCATACAAGGAGGCTTTATGAACTGGTTTATACAATATGATTGCCTGAGAGAGCAGAGAATTGGACTCGATGACCCAGTTGATGTCTGTATTCAAGTAATGTTGATATTAATGATGATGAAAGTATATAAGAAATACCCACCTACTCTCACTTTCTGTTGGCATTTTTGTCAGGTTATCTGTAAAGATTTTTACTTCCATCCTTTCTTTTCACCTAACAGTTTTCTTTTTCAGGGATTGTATTGTTTGAACATCTCTGTTTTAAAATAAAGAAAGGGATCTTCCTTGCAGGATATTGACTTAATACTGAGACTTTGAATGTTTCTGTAAGAAATCTGTCTAAAACTTCAGAGTGGAAGCTTTCATGTTTTCTGCATCATGGAGAATTAACTTTATAAACGTGAGTGATGCTAGTTTGTAGTGTAGTTGCTGTTGCACGAAGGATGACTACATGAGTACACACAATTGCTTGTGTCCTGTCTTTGCCTGGCTTGCTGTTTCTCCAGTTGACCTGGAGAGAAATTACAAAGACGTGAGCTCAACGCTTGTGATAAATGGGATGTGCAGTCATTTTTTGCTAGTAAACTGAAGACTCCTATCCATATGAAACAGCTGACAAGCTTTTTTTTTTTTTTGCTATTCAGAGCATTGTCTGTAAGAAAACACACTTAGCCTCATATGGAAGCATTAACAGTGGACACAGGAAGGTAAAAGAGCTGCAATGGGATCCTAAGAATTTGGAAAATGTGTTGCTTAGCAAATATGATAAACAACAGAACTGTTTAGAACAGGAAGAGCAGTTGTTTAAAGCAAATATGTCAGATCCTCAGTGAAAAACTGGTAGAGCTCTAAATTTTTGTTTTAGAAGCGTTGCATTTTTCAAGGACTGTCTTATATGAGAGTCATTACAGTGTAAGGCTGAAATTGAAGGTATCAGGGAGGAGGCTGAGTATATTTTGTAGGGCTGCTACAGTGAGGAGGCCACTGTTATGACGTAGAAATTGTGCCTAAGCACAATTAATAATATGAAAATAAATTACTGATGATACATGACAAGGCTAAGCCATGGAGCAGATCCTCACCTGATGTAAACCAGCATAACTCCAAGTTAGTCAAAGGAGGAATACTAATTTGTCACAGCTGGCAGTTTATTTTGTTGAGCATGTATTTATTTTACATATTTTACAGGATCAGTGTTACTCATCTGTTCATCTCTATACTCCAGCCAAGATTCCCTCAGTTTGATACTTCTTCACTTTTTTGTGACATCCTTATTGCTTATGATATTGTGGCTATGCAGAGGATTGTAATTTAGAATGAGGAACAAGCAGCTGGAACAGAAGAATTCATGGCAATGGTGCTTAATGTTTTACAGCCTTTCATCTCAGATTCTTCATTCCGTTGGTGATAGCAATAGAGACTATAGAGCATGGGGAGGAGGCTGTAATGTTGAAATGGCAGCCTTGCTCAGAATAATGCCTGCTGGTCCATGACACCTCCTGAATGCAATGAAAGTCCAATTCCTGTATTAAGGAAAGAGTAATGGGGAATACCCATAAAATAGCAGCAAGACTATGCCTGAATTAGTTTGGGTTCTTTTGAAATATAATGGGGATATTTCTTCCAAGGCTTTTTTTTTTTTAAAAAAAAAAAGTAATGTGCTCCAAGCAGTGTCTCCAGACAGCAGTTATGTGGGATAAAAATCTCTTTGCATGCTAGCTGTTGAATAAAGAAAATGTTGTTAAAGTCTCTTTACAGGGGTGCAATTTCAAGGCAGGCACTGGACAGGTCAGAGATAAAATGGCTACTCTCAGACCTTTTAACATAATAGGGTTAATTACAGCCATTTGTTCCCCTGAGAAAACATATCAGACCTCAGTCCCCTGATGTCAGACTAGATTAGCAACATTTGATCTATTACAAATGTCTGAGCTCTTTTATGATTAATGCAACAGTAGATGCTTCATGTCATCATACAGCAATGTTAAACCAAGCAAACAAACAAACCAGTTGGTTACTAGACAGTCCTGAAAATTTAGTAGAAGGTATATTTTATGATGTGATGCTACTGGGACAGGCAGAGGATATTTCTGTAGAGATTTTCATAGCACAGAAGCAGATGTCCCCTGGGACCCTGGGAAGTTAGTTTGGACAAATAGTTAATTAACCAAGGGATGCTTAGGTCATTAACGAAGAGCCATTTTTATCAAACCAAAGTGATTCACAGGTGTAGGTCAAATATGTAAAATTGTTCAGTTCTAAGGTGTGCATTGTTTTTAAACTCTTAAAATTCAGTTGTAAATTCAAAAAAAAAGCATTAATGAAATGTAATTTTGGTGTCAAATATTAAATTTCAGAAGGAAAAATGTCTTTTTTAAAAAAAAAGATTTTTTTTTGTTCTAGATTGACATTTTTCCTCATTTTGTCTTTGGCCAAAGAGCAGCAAAGCAACGTTTCTGTGCGATCATAACAATAAGACAGCCTATAACTACTCCACATCTTCCACACTGTTTTTCAGCTGATGCAATTTGAGGAGACCTTCCTACCTACAGATAACCTGGCTGCCCTGCTCCCTGACTTACTACTGTCCCATGCATTTCCAGCACACCTTTCCTGCTGCCTCCTCTGCTTGATGGGTTTTCTACTGCTGCTGTTACCTCTGACACTGTGTCATTGTGTGAGAGAATGGTGATGGATATGGGGGCAGCAGTGTGAGCAGCCACTGCTGCAAAGGTGATGGCAGGAGATTGCAATTTGAGTGTTTCAAACTACAGGACATAACTATTTCATAGTGCTTAATCCTCTAGGTCCTTGTATTTTCTACTAGATTCTCCTTGGGGATTTTGTAAAAGCAGTAACAGTTCAAGGACTTTGCCTTTAGAGATGGCAAAAACTAGAAAACTGAGCCTGAAATTAGTTGCTCAGTTTATTTGCGAAGTTAACCTCCCTTTATCTGCTGATATGACAAGTGTCAGTGGTGTTCACCAGCAGCTTTCTAAGGGCTCACTGCAGTGTGGTCTCTTCAGTCACATACTGAGCAGTACTGGAAATTTCACTTCAGACTAATTTCTGCTGCTGTTTTCCATCTTGATAACATGGGTACAATAAATTCTGTGTAAACTGATTATCTCCCCCTCGGGCTGCTCTTTCGTTTGCGCTCTGTAAGCCCTGATGTGAAGCTTTGTTTCCCACAGATGTTGATTGTATTGTATTGCATCAAAAGGAAATGATCTCTGCTTCAGCTGAGATGAGGCTCAGTTTCAACATGCTTACATAGTGTTCACAAAAAGATTGCTCTTGATTTTGGGAAAGAAAAATAAAGATATACAGAGTCAGACACATACGCACAGCTGTCTGAGCGTGACTGTATAGTCTAATGCTTTTTTGTTTTTCAGTGTAAAGAGATTGAACTTCTCTTTCTGGTTTTGACAGGGAAAGGAATTACTGGGAAAGAAATTATATTCGGAAGAGTTTTAATTCCTTTGAGTGATCTGAAAAGCAGTATAAAATTCTAGATGATAGATGGCAAAGGGATACCCAGATAACACTGAATTGTTCAAACAATTATACCACATGATTACATCACACCCCCACGTCCCTGATCAGAAGTGAAATTGATGGCTGTGGTAGATGGTTAAAGAGATAGAACTAACAAAATACACAGTGGCTTGATGGGGTGTGTGTATGTGTGTGTGTGTGTTAAGAAGAGATTCATGTATTTTCTACAACCCTTTGTCTAGTAGCATGGTGTTCTGAAAGCAGCAAAAAACTTGGAGACATTTTTCAAATCCTGAAGGAGAATAATGCCAACCTCATGAAGTTTAACCATGACAAGTGCAAGGTCCTACACCTGGGTCAGAACAATCCCAGGCACAGCTACAGGTTGGGCAGAGAAGAGATTCAGAGCAGCCCTGCAGAGAAGGACTTGAGGGTGTTGGTTGATGACAAAATGAACATGAGCCAGCTTCAGTGTGTGGTAGCAGCCCAGAAAGCCAACCGTATCCTGGGCTGCATCAAAAGGAGCGTGACCAGCAGGTTGAAGGAGGTGATCCTGCCCCTCTACTCTGCTCTTGTGAGACCTCACTTGGGAGTACTGTGTGCAGTTCTGGTGTCCTCAACATAAAAGGACATGGAACTGTTGGAACAAGTCCAGAGGAGGGCCACGAGAATGATCAGGGGACTGGAGCACCCCCCATATGAAGACAGGCTGAGAAAGTTGGGGATGTTCAGCCTGAGGAAGAGAAGGCTGCGTGGAGACCTCATAGCAGCCTTGCAGTATCTGAAGGGGGCCTACAAGGATGCTGGGGAGGGACTCTTCATTAGGGACTGTAGTGACAGGACAAGGGGTAATGGGTTCAAACTTAAACAGGGAAGTTTAGATTGGATATAAGGAAGAAGTTCTTTCCTGTTAGGGTGGTGAGGCACCGGAATGGGTTGCCCAGGGAGGTTGTGAATGCTCCATTCCTGGCAGTGTTCAATTCCAGGTTGAACAGAGCCTTGGGTGAGATGGTTTAATGTGAGGTGTTCCTGCCCATGGCAGGGGGGTTGGAACTAGATGATCTTAAGGTCCTTTCCAACCCTAACTATTCTATGATTCTATGAATTTCATTTATTGATTTGGGGTATAAGTGAAATCATGATGAGCTCTGTGCTATGTCACCACTTGTTAGCAGTGCAGAGCTGGCCAGGAGATTGTCAAGCAGCCTGGTTAGCAAGTTTCTGATGTCTGGGAGCTCAGCCAGCTGCACAGACCCCGTGCTACCCCTTCTCCCTGTTACTTCCACTGTCTTGTAGTCTGAGGAGTAAAGGCAGGCTGTGCTGAGTTTTCCACCTATTGATAAACTTGGAGTAACTAATAGCTGGTAGTCCTGGCTCATTTTGTACAAACCCTAATCCCGCTCCCCTTGAGGGAAGAATCAGCCTATCTCTCCATTAGAAGACATTTATGCTGCTCTGTTATTAGATTTTGTCCTCCCTTGTGTTTTATGCTGAAGGGATAACAGGGTTCTGTATTATGCAATCTCCTTCCATTAGTTATCAAAGCAACCACATCCTGTCGTGACTTTGCTTTTCCCTGCAGTAAGGCTTCCATGCCAAAACTTAATAAATAGATTCTGCACAAATGCTATTATATCCAAAGTGCTCTGTGCCACTGGAGTGCAGTGGTTGTAACGTGCTCTGTTTGGATTTATATACCTAACAAGTATATATAAGCTGTGTATAGATATGCTAAGTATTTCATGAACATAACGAGTTGCTATGAATAGGTTGTGAGTGTTCAAAGTGCAGAAATATTCTGTATATGCAACTCCCTGTTATAATGAAATGTGCAGCAATCCCTGCATATGACAGATACAGAATATTTATGTGAAGAAACTTAGTCATAATGAGGGCCTGATTAGTGAGCATACTGCTGTCACTGAGCGCCATTGACTTTGGTT
This sequence comes from Pezoporus flaviventris, assembly GCF_033815535.1. Taxonomy (NCBI): domain Eukaryota; kingdom Metazoa; phylum Chordata; class Aves; order Psittaciformes; family Psittacidae; genus Pezoporus; species Pezoporus flaviventris. Next base: position 2,090,807 of record NW_026892584.1, on the reverse strand, counting down.
TAAGTGAAGTGCCTTAAAGTCAAGGACCTAAATATCTTTATGTATTTGGGATTAGAAATGGAATTGCCAGGTTCCTGGATATGTTTTGAAAAAATACATCAACATTAGATCAAAATATGGACAAACTATTTTCTTTTTAACTATGATGTCTGGTAGGGTTTTTTGTTCTTTGAATTAAAAAATCTATATTAAAATGTGAATAATGACATGGGTTAGTAACTGTCTGCAAAATGAACTAAAGTGAAAATCCAGGTTACTCTGAATTTAAGTGTTTTGTTTTGTCAACGTTTTGACATTGATTGTGCAAGCATGAAATCCAGATTCCAGATTTATGATACAGACATATAAGCTAGCTACTGCATGGACTTTAATCTTGGTGAAAGAGCTGCTGCAGAATAAGTTTAGGCACATCTGAAGAGCATTTTGAGATAGCAAGAGTACAGACCTGTCTATGGTCACCCACTTTGGATGAGCTGAGAGATGGCAAGAATGAAAATCAACTTACAGTCCTTAGATCAGAGCCCCGGGAGCTTGCCTGTGATCACTTGGAGTGCATACTTCTGTGCCATCAGCTGAAGAGGGGTACCTTGGTCTGTCTTTTGAAGAAGTGGCCAGAGTGCACTCTTCTTCATAAATTGACTAAAAGTGGAGGTAGTGGAATCCCCTTTGATGTATCAGCTGGGTGGTTTGCGTTTTAGTCTCGGGCACCAGGTTCCTCTGGAGATGATTCATCCACCATTCACCACCTGCTTGCACCAGTGTGTGGAGCAAGGGATTAAAGGGACCAGGAAAGGCACTTTCTATTATAGCTACTGATTATGTGTCGTTATGGTAAGGCAAAACCAAAAGACCACAGGAAGAAAAATACATTCTGAACTGTTTTGCTAAGTGCATCTCTCTGACTGAAGAAGTCCTCTGTCTCACTGGTCTGCTGATGCCTGTTTATGTGCATCCCAAGACATGCTGCATGATGCTTTAAAGAGCTTTTTTTAAAGCCCTTTAAAGCTGATGCTGGTCTTTGAGATTTTTATGTTCAAATTCAAAAACATGGTAAGCCTTTAGAATGAAATGTTAAAGTGTCCAAGTTTGAGGATTTATAATAAAAATGCTATGTTGATACTTAACTAGATAAAATTAGAAATGATTGCTCCTGATTACTTCTGTTTGTAACAGAGCTCACCCTTAAAAGAATATTTGATTTCTGGCAGCTTCTTCAGAATTTCCAGTAGAGACAATATGGTCAGTACATTCTTACATTACAATTTCTTTTAAATTATTTATTGATACGTTTTTTAATGAATCACACCATGATTTTTTTTTTTCCAGGCAGGAAATTTCATGAGAGAGAAGTTTATCAATACATTGTATTTACCAAACCATGGTAGTGGTGCAGATTGTTGTGAAGTTTGGAACTATGTCTAAAGCTGAAGTTCTGCTAGTTATTTATTTCTTATTTGGTTCAAACTAATTTTGTCACATTTCTGGTTCAGAGTAGAAAAATTGAAAATGTGAAACCTTAAACTGGGGATTTAATGAATTGGAACTTTTGATTTTCAATACTTTGATTTTAGTAACATATAAAATATTCCAAATTCAAAGTCTTAGATCTTCTTATCAGAAAGGGTCTAATTCTCAGTAATACCTTGTCAGAATTTGAAATCTTTCAAATACTGAGGGAATATGTACTGAAAATAATCAACTAAATTGGTTTTGTCCTTGTTAAATTCATTACAAAATATGTAGGGATGTTTCACAAATATGGCATACAACATTGTATGTACTGATATATTCTGCAATTTCTTTGCCGAGTATCAGCACATATATCCAGACTTCCCGTCTGGAAGCAGAATATCAGTCATCATATTCAGAAGTATGCTCAGCAGAGAGAAGGGGAGGGAAGGATAGAATCTGTCCATTGAAAGTCAGGATTCAACTCCAGAGTTAGGTGTAATTGGGGAGCTCAACTGTGTAACAGTATAATATGTAATATAATGACATGTAATAAGGTATAAAGTTCCTTTCTACATTCTTTCACTGATTATTTCTTTCTCTGTGCTAGAGTGTTATGTCACATCTTTCCTGCGTTTACTGGAAGTCTTTTTTCAACCCCAGTAATTTGTTATTGAAGCAAATCTAACTTTAGACAAAAGAATTTTTCTGAAGCAAAAGGTTCTTATTTTAACATGCTTTCTCTGAGGCTCAAAATCTGTTTGCTGTTATTCTGGAAATAAAAATGCCCTGTCATCTGCTGAAAACAACCATCCAGTGCCTACTCCAAGGTGGGAGTGATTTATTTGGCTGCCTTGTGCAGAGCACTCTGGTGCTGTTGGGTCATGGTATTACAGGTTTGTTGGCAGTGGAGCTGAAGAGCCATGCAGTACTGTCATTATAGAATAGTAGACTCACAGACTGGTTTGAGTTGGAAGGGACCTTAAAGATCATCCAGTTCCAACCCCTGCCATGGGTAAGGCCACCTTCCACTAGACCAGGTTGCTCCAAGCCCTGTTCAACCCGGCCTCGGACACTGCCAGGGGTGGGGCAGCCATAGCTTCTGTGGCATAAGAACTGCATTCTCTGGCATTTATGACTGCATAAAGGGTTTAGTGAGTGCAAAGGATGTCCTCTGTTTACATTAAAATACAGTAAGTGATTTGTAGTGTAGGGGGAACCCTTGATAAAGCCAAACCCAAGTTTTTGGAAATAAAGTGTTTGTATGGTACGCCTTATTTACATTTCAGCATGTACTAAAGGTCTGATTGCAGAGACAGGTTGGATGAGGGAAGCACACCCCCATGATGAGATGAGGCATAAGGCACTACTTTGCTTATGGCACAATATTTTGACAGACATTTGCTTTAAAAAAAAAACAACCCCAAAACCAAATCAAAACAACAACAACAACAAAAAAAAAAACACAAAAAACAAACAAACAAAACAAACAAAAAAAACCACAAAAACCTACCAAGAACACAGCAGCTTCTGAACACATTGAAATTGATGCCAGGCAATTTTAAAGCATTTCAGAATTACCCATGGCAGAAAAGGAAAGACTACTGAAAAGTATTAGGGGAAGGAAGTCATCCTGCGAATTCACTGATGGTGGTGTAGGCATCTGTGCCATCTATTGCCACTGCTCCTATGGTTTCATCAGGCAACAATGCCTTGTGCTTGGAACCCTCAGCAAGTCAGCAAGAGCAGCCACCACAGGGTGCCAGCAGCTGCCTAGGGTAAATTCCAGATGTAAATCAAGCCAGATGCTAATGCATTGAGTGCCATAAAACATACTGGCATGAATGATAATTTCTGTAAATCATTTTGTCGCTATTGATCTGCTTTTGTTGGATCAATGCAACCAGATTTAATGTGAGAATGAATGAGGAGACCTACAAGTGATAACCTGCTGAATCTTCCAGCAGTTGAACTTGCTGTACAAATGCCAGATTTTGATCAAAGTGTATCTTTCTATGATTGGAGTGTAAGGAAAGTTTAAGATGACTTGAACAGAACATCTCATTATTTTTGCTTGAATATAAAACCATGGGTTATTTCTTTTAAGAACGGGATGTTATGTTTGTATTTTTTTCTACCTCCATGCTGGAAGACGGAATATTACATCAGTATTGGTCAAAACAAGCCTTTTTTTGATCTCTGTATTACTTTCAAATTCTGGGTGTTTGCCATGAAAATGAAAATAGCTGTATATGTGTTATATTTATTGCTTTGCACAGTTGTGAAGAAAGCATCTCCTGAAAAGCTCCTTGATAAGTAATTAAAAATTGACTAACTCATCCTTTTTTAAAACATCTTTATAACTCATTTCTGTATTTAATAAGCCTGACTACAAACTAATTCAAGATTTAACAGCTACATTTACTGATAAGAATTGTCAGCAGCAGCCCTGTATACACTGTTGGTTCATTCAGCAAGCAGAAATGTATAAACCCTTTCACAGTCTGTGCAAAGGTCTTTGTTCTCTTCGAAGCCACAGCAATGCAGGACACAAGTGTGCAGCTGGACATATCCACTGACTTGTTATTGCTGATCGGCCATGTTTAGAAGCTGCTGGTATACACTGGTTCTTGAGGTTCCAGCCTTTTGATGCTAGTGTATATTCAATTTCTTGCCTGCAGTTTGTTGGAGAGCTTTCCATGGGGTTATTTCACAAGAGACAAAAAAATAATAGTTAGCTACTCTGTGCCCATCTTGACTGTGTACAGTTTCTTCAGGGCACTGATACTCAACGATACAGATACATGAGGAGGCGCATACACTTCCTAATGTTCATTCTCCCTTTTGGATTCCCTTAGAGGAGGTGATGTGACATGATGTATAAACTTCAACCACAGTGTCCTAAAGTAAAAAGAAACCAAAGAGAATTCAGCAAATGGGTAAGGCAGGCTTTCATGTTTTAGTGAAACCAATATTTGGTTTGTGGGGGGATTTCAACTTCACTGTGGTATCATTGGCCCCTGTTAATGCTCTAAACTTCATGTGGATCAACCCTAGCCTGATATGCTGGTCATCCCCTAATTTTAAGTGCCTCTGGATCTTTAGCTGAGACACAGCCAGTAAGTAGGTGTTGCCCTCATTCAAAAATTAGATTCTAGTTTGGATGCTGTTTGGGTTTTAGTATAATAAGGTACAGTGCACATCTCTTTGGCTTCCTGTTCTAAGTGTATGTATGGAAAGTTAGATTTGTGAAAGGCAAATAACATAAAGTGTAATAGCCTGGGGATAATATTCTGCAGCATCTTAAAACCCAAGATGCCACTTCTCAGTGTGGAGATAACCCAGTTATCTTATAATTATTTTCCTCATTACATAGGTAAGGCAGGCAGAGTATGCTGTAGAAAGTAGCACAGCCTGCTTACCTGAACATTATTTCCATTCCTGGTTACTTGCTGCTGGCCATTGCTGGAGGCAGAAGATAGGAGTAGATGGATTTTGGATCTAATGGAGTGTAGTTATTTTAATGTGCTTGTGTGCATATGATTGCAAGTGTGATAGTAAACTATAATCCCTTTTTCCTCTTCACTTCTGCATAATGAATCATGTTTTTTACTAATTTTCACTTATAGCTCTACACAGAAATTAGTTGTTTAAAACTGGAGTTTATAAATCAGTATATATACAGCTGAATGCTAGTACTATTTACTCCATTTGTCTCATTAAAAAGGTATTTATTAGTAAGATTGTGAAATTTCAAGGTATGATATAGGCTCCAGTAGGTTCTTTTTAATTATTTATTTTTGCTTATTTTCTGCTCAATTTTATATGTGTGACTGAAATGGTCTAAGCTTAGAGTAAATGTAGTTATCAAAAACTAGACGTGCAAGGCTGGGCATACAGTGTCCTGACTATGTTGTGTTCCTTCTGCTGTGGGTCTGGAAACACAAGTATCTCCTTAGTCCTTTTGGTTTTGTTTCCACTCTAGTGTGTGTGACTGGCTGATGTGTCTGAGGGTTTTTTGTGTAAATCAGACTGGCAGAAGCAGAATCTTTGAGAGTGTTTATGGAGTCTTTATTCTCCTCCTTGTTCAAAGTAAACTTTGCCTGGGATTGTATTTTAATTTTATTAGTTTCAGGGAATGAAAAATACTTTTTCTTAATGAAAGAGGATGTTTCAAAGTGTTAGAGTGGTGAATGTCAAAAACATTATAAAAGCTAAACACCAGATACTGAGACCCCATAATTTATACAGCAGTAAAATACACTTTGTACACCAGAGTCACTTCTGTAAACACGTGTTTGTTTTCATTGGTGCTCATCAGAACAGCTTTTCCTTGTTACAGTCTTAAGTGGTTCCACAGTCAACTTTGTCAAAAAATTACTGTGTTGTTTCTGACTGGAAATAAATATCTTCAGTAAATTGTAAAGTAGATAACTGCAGGATGTCTTCCAGGCAGTTGGCTTCTATTATATATAGAAGAATCACATGCTAATTTTTGGTTTTTAGATAAACGTATAAAATAGACCTGCAGAAGTCCGACTGTTTGCAACGTGATTCTTATTTGCATTAAGACTCTTGCTGCTAAACAGCAAGCTGAACGAAAAAGCTCAGGCAGTATATTAGGACAGGGGTCTTCAGGCAGCAGAAACATAGAATCATGGAATCATCCTGTCTTATTGTCTTCAAAAATGCCATTTGAAGAAAGATGGATTTATTGTCTTTGCTGGCATCAGCACCAGACATACATCTTACAAAATACAGCCTGTACAATGCATGCCAGCAATGGCATAGTTTTCACCTATATATATCTTTCATAATTACAATTTATAAAAGGAAAAGGTTATATGATTTAGAGATAAACGTGAACTCACTCCATGGCTACATATGCTCTCTCAGCTAAAGATGTTATCATTGGAAGGATAAATGGGCACTGCCTCAGCCCAATTGCCTGTTTTACTGTTACCCCTACCCCAGTGCATTTGTCACGTCTTTCAGTCTGCTGCAGGGTTTGTGTTTGTGCTGAATGCTGTGCTAATGAAGTTCTCAAAAATTCTTTGGTTTGGTTCTGTAAGTTGTTTAGGAGTTTGTAATCAGAGCAATTTAAGGATTCAAACCTTTAATCAGAATGAAAGAACCCTTCAGAAGAGGCATCTTATGTGAAAAAGAAAGTTTGGCCATGATTTATTATCTACTTTGAGCCAAAATATTCTGACAAATTAGAACTGAAACTGTTTGAGATTACTTCTATTTTTAGATCCTCACACCCCTTCCACCTGTCCTGGGTTCAGCAGTAGCAGTCATTTTTCTTCTTAGTAGCTGGTGCAGTGCAGTGTTTTTGACTTTCAGCCTGGGAACAGCGCTGATAACACCGATGTTTTTAGTTGCTGCTCAGTAATGTTTACCCTGACCAAGGACTTCCTGAGCCTCATACTCTGCCAGGGAGGAGGGGAAACCGGGAGGAAGCAGAGACAGGACACCTGACCCAAACTAGCCAAAGGGGTATTCCATATCACAGCGCGTCATGGCCAGTACATACACTGGGGGCAGTTACCCGGAAGGGCTAGATCACTGCTCTGGTTTGGCTGGGTATCGGTCAGCAGGTGGTGAGCGGTTATTTTCTCTTCCCTTGTTATATCCCTTATCATTATTATCATTGGTGGTAGCAGCAGTGATTTGTGTTATACCTTAGTTACTGGACTGTTCTTATCTCAACCCGTGCGAGTTACATTCTTTCGATTCTCCTCCCCATCCCTCCAGGAGTGGGGGGGGAGGAAGAAGTGGGTGTGGGGAGTGAGAGAGTGGCTGCCTGGTTCTGAGTTACCAGTGGGCTTAAACCACAACACCCCCTCCTCCCCCACCCCCTAAAGAAACAAAAATTCTCTGTCTGTTCTTTGCTTTAAAAATGCAGGTAGGCAGGATGGTCTTGGTGGTAACAAAAAGGCTGTAAATGGCATTTTCCCAGGTGCCCTGTCTCTTCAGAGTTTTTCCCTGAGTCCAGTCTCTCCTGGGTTCATTAGACAGAAATTTCAGTCTGTGCACCTAGCTGAATTTAGTGGCTCCAGTTGATACTCTGTTTATGCAGAGTATTCAACAAAAAATTGCACTAATTTCAGCAAGGCAATTGAGTGCTTATTGTGTCTCCATACTTGAAATCAAGTAGGCTGTTCTTAATCAAGTTTCATGTTGAATCTGTTAATTTTACAATTATCAGTAAAATTTCCAATAGGCTTTGATAATAAGACTGACAATCTACATAATCAAAGAAAATCATATAAATGGCCTTTTTAAACCACGTGCTGAAAAGAGCAGAAGCTGTGCATTACTGACAGAGCTGGTACCCAAGCTGTACAGAATTTGTCTTCTGCTGCATGAGTAACAATTTTGGGGTCTTTTTAATAAATGAGTAGACTATTTCCTTTTTTTTTCCTTATTGAGGAGATTTTAGCTTAGCTTTGGTTTAATGTATTGTGTGCTATCACCTTTACAAATAATGGGGAAATTTTTTCTGGCTGTTTGAGCTTTCATTCCACGGATTCTCCTATACTACTTAAGTCCTCCCCAACCTCAAATAGGAAGAAAGAGTATCTGAGAACCTAGGCAGCATGTCAATGCTGTGTGCTGTAACTATTTTCTTCTTTTTCCTTGATGGAGTATGAATAAAACCAAAAATCTACATGAACAGAAGGTGAAACCACATAGTGCCTGTTCTACCAGATTTTTTTTTCTCATAGTTCTCTTAGAATTTGAAAACAAGACTTATTTATGAGCTAAAAGCAAATTGACTTACCTAAACTTTCAATGTACCTTCCACCAATGGATTTAAATAGTGAAATTATGCAGGCATTTCTCATTATTTAGGCAATCAAATTAGTAAATGCTGGAAATGCCAGCAATAATGCCAGTTCTTGTCCTGTTTACTTTCTGTGTTTGAAATCGTGTATGATCTTAGCTGAAATCTTTCAGCAAATAGTTTGAGACAATCACTTTTAGTGGTGCAGTTGACATGGCCGAGGGACAGGATGCCATCCAGTGGGACTTGAACAGGCCCATGCAGAGTTGGGCCCATGCAGACCTCATGAGGTTCAGCAGAGCCAAGTTGCACAGTCCTGCATCTGAGGCAGGGCAGCCCCTGGTGTCAATACAGACTGGGTGATGAAGTGATTGAGAATACCCTTGAGCAAAAGGACCTGGGGATACTGGTGGATGAAAGATTGGACATGAGCCGGCAGTGTGCACCTGCAGCCTAGAAGGCAGTTGTATCTTGGCTGCATCTAAAAAGGTGTGGTTGGCAGATCTATGGAGGTCATTCTGCCCCTCTGCTCTGATGAGATCCCACCTGGAGTGCTGGGTCCAGCTCTGGAGTCTTCAGTACCGGAAAGACATCACCTATTGGAGAAGGTTCAGAGAAGGGCCACAAAAATGATCAGAGGGATGGAGCCCCTCTCCTGTGAGGAAAAGCAAAGAGAGTTGAGGTTGTTTAGTTTAGCTTGGAGAAAAGACTCAGGGGACACCTTAGTGCAGCCTTTCAGTTCTTAAAAGGTGCCTATAGGAAAGATGGGGAAAGACTTTTTAAGAGCGCCTGTTTCACTAGGACAAGGGGTGAAGGTTTTAAACCAAAAGAAGGGAGATTCAGGCTGGATGTATGGGAAAAAATTCATTACGGTGGTAGAAGCACCATCTTACGGTAGAGACGTGGTAGAAGCACCATCCCTGGAGACGTTTAAGGCCAGGCTGGATGTGATTCTGAGTGACCTGCTCTAGTTGAAGATGTCCCTGCTCATTGCAGGGGAGTTGGACTAGATGCGCTTTGAAGGTCCCTTCCAACACAAACTGTTCTATGATTCTTTGATGTTATTATCTGAGTTTAGCTTCCATTTCCTCAGTGGTTGTTCAGCATATGTGATATAGGTTTGCCTCTGCTCATTCCAGGCACAGAAACTGGTTCATTTGTCATTTGGCAAAAGTCTGGAGATGTGATCCCCAAATCCTTTTTTTATTCATCCAGAAGTTTCATATCTGCTGAGCTATTCAACTCAAGACCATTTGTGCTATATTTATTCATAAACAGAAGTATCAACTCCTAAAAGATGGCTGCTACTTTACAGTAGTATTGTAATTTTATTAGAGTGACTCCATCTTTCTCATCTTTTCGTGTAGACATGCGCTTAATAAGTTGTTCTACTCTTTGGTCATGAAGTATTTTTCCTTGAAATTTGCCATTTGTAAAATGGGATTAATATTTCCCTATTCCATAAGAAAAGAAGCAAAAAATAGTGATCTTAAATGACCATAAATGCACTAGCTTTTTATAGTTTTGTTCCAAATCTTTAGCTAGGTTAAGGTTATAATCTTTATGACAATATAGATTGATTTATATAATTGTTTTTGACATCCATTATCTGAGCTGATGTTTTCACAGACTAATGATAGAACATTTCAAATTTCCCTAGAAGCTCTCATATTTTTTTATTTTTCTTAATTACTCCATGTCCTCTGTTGCCAGGCATATGGCAATGGAATGTCAGTGAAGATAAATAATGATCTGCTGGTCTGCTAGAAAATAAATTTTTGTGTCCAGCAGACAACTGCTTAGAGTCCCTTTAACATTTTCATGTGACTGAGGTGGTAAGCAGAGAACTATGGAGCACTACCCATGCCTGGAAAGCTCTATCTTTTTCTGCCAATCTTCCACATCCAGTTGTTTCCTTTTGCTCAGAGCACTTGCTTTTTCAGCTTCTTGGTTTGAGTGGTTTTGAAATCCCTTGTATACGTGAGAAAACTAGCTGTTAGTTTTAACTTTAATGGGCTGGTTTACTGTTCTGTAAGCAGTCATAAAAAAACAAACCAGCCAACAACAAAACAAAAACCAACCCACTGTGCCTGGTAGTTAAACTGGAATTTAAAAGTGTATTCCTTGTTTCTTCAGTGGAGAGTAAAACTACAGAAATCTGAACTGAGTTTATTTTTGATGTGGCTATTGTATGAGGACCCAGGGGCAGGGAGGAAGACTGGAGGGATAGGTAGTTTATTTTTTTATACCATCTGCTATAGCTGGAAGATGTATTAAAGCTGTGGGGTTTTCTATCTTTTTTGTCATATCCAAGAAGCAATGCTCTCCAAACCAAATAGTCTAACACCTAAAAAGTGGAAAAAGACACTTGCAGAAGCAGGGTAGGAGGCTTTAGATATTGCAGTCTCACACATTCAGCCTGCTACACTCTACACTATGTGCACGCATGAGTGTGTGATACTTGTAAGAAGAATGCCCTCACAATAAAAGGATTATGTTCTGAGAACCCTACACCTGAAAAAAATCCCTCACAAACCTCTAAATGTGGAGAATAATGCAGCTGAAGTGTTACTGGTCCGTAAATTAAGTGTGTGCGTGGTTTCGGAAACTGATAATAAACCAGATATGTGTCTGCTCTGTATTTTTATTATTCTAAGTCCAAGCAGTGACAGACCACCACTAGTTTAATTTGGAAGCTATCATTTTATAGAGGATAAGATATTTTTGCTTTCAATACATAACTTATATTCACATCAACTTCGTCAGCTTTATTTTTCCTCTGTCCTTTTTATAATGCGCTTTAACTGTAATAATAAAAAGAAAACACAAGCACATATGATACAGATATAAAAGAAGAAATTACTCATAAAATTTAGTGTATAAACTGACTTTATGACAAATTTGTAGAAAGTATGAACATTATATTTCTGTTTTTTCACTGTAGGACTGTTCTATTGCCATTCTTCACAATTGCAATGAGACTGTTTTATTATAATGGCCAATTATTAATAACAATACTACTGAGCCTTCAGTTTCTATCCTTTTTTTTTTTTTAATTATTATTGCTTTGTAGCTGAAATATAAAATGTTTAACTGGATAAAAATAATATTATTAATATCACCCTGGAGGCAGGCCCTTCATTAGCTGGGGCGTGAGCTTCACTCTGCTAATGTTCACATAGCTTTGACAATCATGCATTCCAAGTCATCAAAGCAATACATGGTTGCCAAAGCAATCTCCATATCAGTGTGTCCTTTTAACAGTAAGACTGATCTCACTTGAATTGATGCAACTGCTTAAGTTTTTTTCAGAACAATTGCTAGAAAATGCATAAAATTTTGATAAGTCTGTTTAGCTTTAAAATGTCATAAATACTGCTGTAGATACTTTGTTACCTTGGTGTTCTTCATGAAAAGTTTAGGTCAGTGCATTCATTCAAATTTTTTCTTTAATGAAAAATCACTACAGAAGCATTAATTATGTTTTCTGTCAAGAGTTAAAAAGTCTATTTAAAGCTACTGACATACTTTGCTTTTGTACATTTGTGTGAATGTATGGCATCGCAGCACTCTGCCATCCAGTTCTATTCTTAGTTTGTTGGTCTCAAAAGTAAGCTTTTGGATTTCCTTCCAGCTATGTGGTTGTGCAGTTCTCAGAGTAAAAAACCTCCTGATCTTGTTTGTTCATAATATTTTATTCAGTAAAATTGATAGCTGTGAACCGGAGAGAAGGAAAACCTTGGTGCTAAGCCCACAGGTGTGTCTTTAACCTAGGGAAGATGCTCAAAGAGTACATTTCAGACTCACAGATTTTGGACTGCTTAGTGTAGTGGGAGGATGTTTTGTTCATTCTTCCATTTCAGGGAGGTTTTATGAATCACTGCTTTCTGAAATCAGCTTCTCATCAATTCCGCATGCAGATGGAGCTGCTGTTATTTACACACTATATTGTCTTATAAATAATAATAATAATAACAATTATAGAGAGAATATTTAGAGATTAGATATATTTCCCTGCAGCAATATGAATATTGACTCTGGAAAGCTCTTCCTGACAGACCAGAAACATGCAAATTTTTTCCAGCCTCAGAGGTATATACTGGTATTTGAGTGGTCCTCAGAGAGCATAATTGTTTTAGTGGCTCTGTGCTTCACTGGTGTAGGTAGGAACAATTACTGTTGATATCTAATTACGAAAGAAAAGCTTTTTCCCCTTCAGAAAATTTTTAAACGGGGGAATCCTATTGGACCAAAGACCCATGTGATAGGTTTCTGTTTGTATGGTATTCTTTCGCATACAAAAGTTTGAATTACAATGAACTTTTGACTGAGTTAAATTCTGCTGTCTTAAGCAGCTGTCAAATATGGCAGCTAACATCCTGCTGATGAAATCTGTATTTTCTAAGGTGGGAAAACAAGCAAACAAAGAAACAAAACACCTTTCTCCACCTAGAGGGAATACAGAATAGGAAGCAAAGCAGAAAAAATGAGTGAGTGAAAGGAATGTAAGGGTAGGAGACAGGAGATTTATTACTGAATAACATTAAACATATGTAACAGTACATTATTGTATTTGTAATTAAATCTGTCACAAGAAAATATACCAGACAACTAGGAAGGTAGATGAACACAAATGTTGCCCTGATTTACAGTATAAGATCCTGATCTTTTTGGGGTGCTATTGCTTTTCAGCTGGATCCAGTAAGGATACAGAAACCATGGGAAATGAAAACGAATGGATAATGTTTTTCCTGGTTGAGTGTTCATACAGCCTATGATTTCTAAGATAGGTGATTTTGGTGCCTGGGGCTATATGGGATGTGTGTGGGTCTGAAATCTTCATACTTTCAGCAACAGAGTGGTGAGTGGAAGAGCTTTGTGCAGCCCTTATCCGTAATGTAGAATCAGGAACATGTACACTGGGCTTGAGTTACCATGTGTATTGTGGGTTTATCCTTGTGAAAAGGTGTGTATTAACAGTATAATACCTTAGGTACAGGTTCACTTCACAAAATATGGGATCTGAGGGCAATAAATGTCCTGTTCACACGTTTGTCAGGATATCAGCAGCTAAAGAGCATCTGAAAAAGAAAAGTTTTCATTTCTCTTGTTTAATGGCACAGATATGAAGTACCTTGTACAATTTCTGCATTAGCCTCTCTCTTTAATTCTTATGCAACATCTCTCTTTTGCACCATGTAATAATATACCCATATTGAGGTCAGAATTTGATGCTTAAGCTCATTATGCAAGATGATGTGTATGAGAAGAGAGAGTGATCCTTGACAGATAATAAATACAGGAGAAATATGTCAATATTTCAGGAGTGTTTTATATAGAAAATTATATGGTAATATATTACACTTGTTGCATAAAACAGACAAAAAACCCCTGGTGTCTATAAGTTGTAGTGGGAATGTCTTTTAGCAGCAGCTCTGGGAGCTAGGGTGCCATGCATGATGCTGACTTCCAGCCAGCACCTTGAAAATCAGCCCAGGAGCCATGGTGAATATGTTTTGATAGTGGGTTTTTCTCTCCAGATGAATGGTTTAAAGAAACCCAAGTGTTTGTGCAAATGAATAGCACTTTTTTTTGCTGCTTTCATTTCCTTGAACCCAATTATTATGAATATTTCTCAGTCTTTGTATCTTCAGCTAACTAGCTTTTCTAAAGACTTCCTTACTCTATTGTTTCAGAAAAAAACCTTTTTGTCAGCTGTACTCAGCTACTCAGAGAAGTACAGAAGCTTCCATTGCTAATCTCTGTTTTAACATCGTTTATTTGTGGCCTCTTCAAAATCTTTCCAGGGGTCATTATTACTTAGTTGTGTAGCCACACTGAATTCCAAATCAACAAGCTTTTTTTTTTCTGTGGGTGGATGGAAAAGATTTGCTTCAGTCAGTGTACAACTGAAGATGTAGAACGTTTCCTTGAAGACAGCCTAATACAGAAGTTGGTTAAATCCTACTAAGAGCACTCATTAGAATGAAACTACAACTTGTTCTGAGGGTGGTATTTATGATCTTAAGGTCCTTTCCAACCCTAACTATTCTATGATAACTTCACTTGACCGAACCTTTGTTTGCTAATCCTGAAATGCGTTGTGCGTAATCACGAGGGCATGATTTGCTGTAATAACAGATGTGAATACTGTTACTGCATTTTAATATTCAGTATAAAAACATTTGCCTGGACATCATGAAAGCTTTCTGTGTACATCAGACTAGCACCAGAAACAAAATCAACTATCTGATTTACAGAAAGAAAAAAAAAATTATACCAGCCAGGCCCCGAGGCAATGATATGAGAATATTTTAGCAGCCCTAGGCCCTTCCGGGGATTATAAGAGGGGGGCATAGTCCTTCTTTTCTCCTCTGATCAATAGCTGCTCTGCATGCATCAGGTCTCCTTTTCAGATAACCTACTTTGCGGGCAGCGGGAGCTCGCTCTTTGGCCCCAGTCTGCTTCCCAAGGTTATGGATATGAAGCACCATGAGAAAAGCTGGATAAAAAGGCTGGATGAGTGATTGTGTGCTACAAGGGGCTGTAGAGTGTGAACTGGCTTTCCCGATTCTAAAAATACCTCTGTTGTATGTAATCTTGCCTCTGGTGCTCATCAGGCCAATATGTATGTATGCTGACCCATTTTATGAAAAACAGATGGTTGGTTTCCCAACAAATAATTTGTTCCAGAACACATTATTTCCTACTGGTTTATGAGCTGAAGGATGCAGTATCTTCATAGTCAAGCAAAATTTTACTTCTGATGAATGCTCAGCATAACACAGTTTTAAAATGTTGGAGAGCAAAATGAGTTTTTTTTCCTGTCTCCTGTATTTTCTACAGAAGGCATAATATTTAACGTTGTCTGTCTTCAAAACCATCAGCTAGTACCTCCTGAACCTTCCTTACACAACGTTATAGCATATGTTTTTGAAGCCAATCAACTTCTGAAAATGTAGGTAATGACAGTTATGGATGTTCATACCACAGCAGAGAGATTTCCACCTCCACTTTCTCAGTTTGGCAGAAGAAGTATTCCCTAATTTGCTTGGTGCAATGAAAGCTGCCTTTTCTCTTCTGCAGTCTTATGAAACCAATGCCTGTCAAAAAGCAAAATGTTATGGGGCTTGAGATTTGGTGATGATAAAGGCCTGTATTTTCCATTTAGGCAACTGTGGCCACTATTTCTCTGGTACCTAGCATTTCACAAATGCTGTGACCTACAGTAGTGGTGAGAGAAAGACATTTTGTTCCTCATGAGTCCAATCTCAAGAGCAGCTAGTTACCATCCCAGGAGGTTTTATAGCATGTAGATCATCTGATTTATGTTAGACTGAATAAATGTATTTAATGCATCTCAGCAGTGATAACGCAGCTAAAATCTGTGGCTATGTGAAATTGTGCTTTATTTCTACTAGGGATGGAGAATTTAATGAAATTGTTTAGCAGATGAAGCACTACAGAGATCCCTTTAGATAAAATGAATGGCTTTATTTAATGCTGTTCTGAGATGGAAGGGAGCAAGTATATCAAAAGGCATCATGTTTAATCTCATAATTTTCATGTACTAAAAGCTTTTGTGAGTTATTAGGTGAAGCTATTTGAGTGGAAAATATGTACGTAACAGATGAATATTTCAGTCAAACGTGTTATTTAGTTTTTGAGAGCACAACATTACTTATGATCCTGACCAGAATGATGGATGTACTCAAAAGGGTTAAGCTGAAGCCACTATTATATGAATCACCTGCCTAAATCAAATTGCACTGGAAACAGGGGAAATGTGTAGAATGTGAGAATTACTGTGTGCTTAAAAATATGAAAATAATCTTATGAGAATGCTTTTTCTGTAGCACCAAAGAGCCATTTCAGTGTTAGAGACAAAATGTAACTTCCAGCAGCTGGGAAAACATGACAGAATACTTGGAACTTTTTTTTTTTTTTTTTTGGAAAGCTACAAAATCCACTTTTTGGATTTAGCAAATGTAATATTTCTGCCATTATTCTTGCATCAAGTCTGGCAAGTCATTGCGTCAGTCTAGCACTGTCTGCATCTGCGTCTCCTGGTGGTGATAAATACGAGATGTCGACTAGTGGCAACAGAGGATAAATGTGAGCTGTATAGGAGGACAGTATGAACAAGCCTAGGGCTGAGTTCAGCATATGTAACTGTACACAAGCCCTGTCTGCATGGTGATGGATGCAGTTTATTAAAGCAAGCCATTAGTAGTAGCTGCCATGTTTGATTAATTTAATAACAGACTGTACAAAACATATGGCAGTGTATATGAAGATATGTACTTTGGCAGAGGCTGTATATAGATAAATACTATGGCTTTGACAGTCTGAAATCTGTTTATGCTTTGATAGATTAAAATTATCTGTGGAGAATGAGGAATACATTAGGTCCACTCTTACAGGAGAAACAATGCCAGAATGTGTATGAAGAAGCTGTGATTCAGTTTCTGTTATTTTCCATTGTTTCTGATATGCTTTTCTATTGATATGAAAATAAAACCTTTATAGGTTCATATATTCCTTTTAGCACAATCCTTCCCTTCTCTTCCCCTGCCTTTGCTGCATCTGAAGTCTATGCAACAGTAGACAATTTTTCTGTGAGGAATGCAAAGCATAGATGGACCCATTTTTACCAGAATATGCCAGGAGTCATGTGCATAAAACCAGATTTTGTTTAGGATTTAAAACACCAGAAGAATATCTTACCTACCACACCTGATCATGGCTTTTTACTGGAGAGAACTATGAACTTTTTCTTCAGTGCTTCCCTCCTATCTTTTTTAGGATTATTCTCTCTCTATGCTGATACTGTTCTGTGAAAACAATTCTCCCTTCTGCCAACTCTTTTTCTAGCAAAGCACAAGTTGTGGCTCTGTTTTTAAGACTCTTAAGCTTTGTGCTTAAACCTGTGGTGCATCTGAAGAATAAGAGATTATTCTTTTCTTGTTTGAAGTCCCTTCCCCTCTCATCACATTCCTGGGTGGAGTAAAAGCTCTTCCTGTATAAAAACTATTTTGCTTCATTGATTTTATTTACAGTGGTTTGTTTACTGCATGACATCACTCTAAAACAGCTTAAAAAGTTAATCTAATGTACAGGTAGGTTGACGTTAGGTGTGGGAGGTCAGACCTGCGGAGAGGATGGCATGCCTGAAATGCTGGCTTCTTGTGGTTCTGTCACCTATTCCTGTCTCTCCAGTGCTTCATATAGTGGATGAGTTTCTTTTTTCCACCTCATGTTTTCTTTGGAGTTATTGATTTTTGTAGTATTTTACCATTAAATTATTCCACTTTGTTCACAGCTTAACATGACTGCAATATATGCAAGGCCAAAATCCAGACTGAACAGAACTGGCAAAAGACAGAGATGGATGGGATGCATCAGTTATATAATTCTGAATAGAATCACAGACCGGTTTGTATTGGAAGGGACCTTAAAGCTCATGTAGTTCCAACTCCCTGCGATGAGCAGGGACACTCTCCCCTAGACCAAGTTGCTCAAAGTTATCAGCTAACATGAAGTGGCTACCCTTTTCTAGTTTTATTCTGAGGGAAAAGCTGAATATTGTTGCAGAGATTTCATGTTTATTTTTAATGAAGATGATGCAGTTGTTGCCCTGCATTTTATGGCTCTGGGGAGTAAGACAAGGATAAACAGTGTAACCAGAGAAAAAGGAAAAAGTATTTCTGTTGCCTCAGATTGATCCAAATGAAAATAGGATTTCAGAAATTGCAGGAAGGAAAAGTTGTACTTGATCAGTCTAGGAATTTGAGCCTGTATAAGAATTCATGAGGTTTTACATGATTCCTCCTTTCATAATTTGCTCACTTGTTTTTTTATGTGGTTTCTTTTGTTTGGTTGGTTTTTTGTGTGGTTTTTGTGTGTTGGGTTTGGTGTTTTGTTTATTTTTTGTGAAGAACAGACAGGATTTACAACTAATGAAAAACTTGCCATGCTTGGTGCTTTCCAACTGGAGAAAATGGAGTTATGCCATGAATAAACTGAGGCCAAAACTGTTTCAACTCATTGGGATATTAAGGGTAAGGAGCCTTTAAATTATCAAATAAAAATATTCAAGTGTACAATATTAACCATAAAATGGGGAATGGGGGAAAATAAAGGAGAAGATAAATATGCTCTCCTGGCCTGAAAAAAATTATCCCCTTTTGCCCCCCCCCCCCCCCCCCAAAATACTGGTATCTATGAATTAAAGGGTATATTATGAAAACTCTTCTTACTACTGTCTGTTTATTAAATTAACTGGATTAGAACCTGAATCAGTTTAAAGACTTAATTGAAAACCTCTTAAAATGTATTGGCAACCCTTCAGGACCAGGTTTAATTCTGGAAGCCTCTTCTGTATCAAGGGGCAAACAGGTAGGAGGGGGCGAAGGGCAATAAACAGGGATTTTTGGCATGACCTGGGTGCATAAATAGTAGTTTACTGGCATTTGTGTCCTATAGACACTGTTTGTTGAAGGAGTGTCTAAAAGTAATTTTTGACAGTAACCAGGAAGCAGTGTTTAAACTAAAACTTGAATGTGTCCTCATTTTTTTCCCATTTCTTTTTTATAGCCACTGAAACTACTCATGCTATAGAAGCAGATTATGGGAAAATATATTGTTGCCTTTAAAGCTGTTGGCACTCTGTGAGATCAGCAAGGCTTGGCACTTTTGATTTTCTGTTTGTGTATAAAATAAAGCCATCACTGTATAAAGTGTGTACCCAACATAACAAAACAAAGAGTCTAGAAATACAAAATTAAGTCAGAACTGTAAATAACAATTTGTTTTTTAAAAACTTTTGAAAATATCTGAGTGTTCCTTGGTTTTGCCTATCAGATTAATGCAACATGGAGATGTTAATGGTTATTTTGCATTTTTTTCTGTATTTTCTCCAGCTGTTTAATTTGTTTTGTCATTTCTTTGGCTTTTGTTATGTTTTTGTTGTGGTTTTTTTTTGGCTTTTTGTTATATCTCTTGTTGCTTCTTTCCAACTTTATGGCCAACTAAAACATACTTCAAGTCCCTGGCTCAGCAGAGGGCTGGAAGACAAGCTGAAAGGGCTGAGATGAGGAAGTCTTGCTGTTGGGCAACAGGACATTTGCTAAGCTGATACATGGAAGCTTCTTCCTCCATCTGGCTATATGTAATCGAGCCCTTTTCCTCAGTCCTGGGGAGAGCAGGACTGGAAGCTGAGCCTCATCAGCTGTGTTTCAGTTCTTGGGTATGCTGCAGTTTTGCTTTTACCAATACAATATGCAATGTCTTTCTTACCCTTCTACAAGAAAACTTGCTCAGTTCTGATGAGACTAATCTCTTAATGGGAAGGGAAGGGATGGGGACTGCATTTCTGTATGGTTTACTACCAAATGCTTGTGAATAAAGCTTGCAGGTTCAGTCCTCTGACAGAGGAAGGTACCTGTGCATTTAGATACTACGTCTTTTAGGCATACAAGGCAAGGTGTATTCAAGGCTGCAAGGAGAACTTTACAGAGGGCACTGGTGTTTCATGGAAAATCATTTGTGGTTTATAACGGGGACTTAAAATTTAAAAACCCCTCACATATCTTAATTTAAAATCACCAGATTCATACTGCTTTCTTTATGGGGAAGGTTGTTTATTTTGCGAAGCAACCCACTGAAATAGAGTCATGTTGTGGAGTAAAGATGTTTGTGGTTTTCTGCTGCAATTTTGCCTGCTGTTCTCAGTTAGTATCTGCTAAATTGTGAAATTCAGTTAAATCATTTCAGTCATCTCTTGGCTGCAGGAAACGTGTAACTTGGAAATATAAAGAATTTTGAATTTGTTGAAGAGTTAAGTATCAGTCATGTGAATGTTTTTATACAATTTCTGCTGACTTTGTTACAGCCAGATGATGCACTCAGTTTTATAGGGCTTCCAGAGAGATCGATTAATATTTCTTTAAATATTAAAAACAAAGAATGCAAGAGGGTACTGAGGAGTATCTAAAAGAGCAAAGAAGCTCCAGGAAATGCTCTTCAAATTTATTTCCTCTTTTGCAACACTGAAATCTTCTTGAAGTCACTCAGTATATTGGCTTCCATAGACTCATGCAGGAAATGTTCTAAACTGCATTATGATCATGTTCCCAAGTTCTGCCTGAGAAAACACCAAAATTACCTTGAAAGAACCCACAGATTATTTTTCTTGTAAGATTTTGGGGGAATATTTTTCCAGTTCTGAACAGTTGAGTTCTTTACTTTAAAAGGGTTTTTTGGAGGGTGGGGTAGGCGTAGGCTCCTGTCTGAGTGGCTCAGTTAGCTGCAGTTATAAAATGCCAATATATGGCACTATCTTTTGCCAGTAGCTGTTTGGAAAAAAATAACATGTTATAATGTTATAAAAAATTAATATGTTATAATGCCTCAGAATTTAAATATGAGGTTGAAATCCTCTTTGTTCCTGTTCTTGAGTTGTTCAAATGCTATTGTTATTACAGATGTTGAAGGAGATGAAGCAAACAGCTATCCATATAAGACGCACCAGCTGGTCTTGGAGGACTGCAGCATAATTTAGTCTGATCTGTAGACAGTAGATTCTGTTCCTTTGGTGGGTTGGATAAGAATAAAATGTGAAAAATCTCCTTTAATTGTAAGCATACATTCAGAGCCATACATGTTAAAAGTATTGTATATATCTGGAAAACATTAAATCATAAGCACTCTGTGGAAGTATATTGTCAAACAGTGAGTCTGATTGTCAAACAGTGAGTCTGAAATGTGAACTTCCAGTAACTTTTCCCCTAAATACTGAGAATATTTTTCCTCTTTTGTTCTCATTTCCCAAGTGGTGAATTTTTTAATGCTTCCATGAATTTTAGATGAAGTCTACTTAAGTGGTGGACAGGTGTAACTTATCAGGGGACAAATGGGGAATAGCACAATCATTAATCACAAAGCAAAAGCCCTGGGCATGGAGTCAAAGTGCATTGTCTGCCAAACAGTTTTCCACAGATTACTTGATAACGATATTAAGATTGATCACACAGTACTGATCTTTCAGGCGATGTGAGCTGACCTACTTTTGAACGGGGTTAATTCGCAATTTCTCTGTAGCAAATAGAGATGTTGGCTTGTGTAATGTAGTTTACTAATAAGATTCCAAACATGCAAAACCTTAACCCTGTTTAGGAAGAAAGTATGATCAATTCACTTTGTCAGTCCTCTTTTCTACAGGGAAGAAATGTTTTTGCAGAGAGGCTTTCAGACATGACTGTTCACTGTATATTTCTTCAGTGTAGTAATGAGAAAGGTGTGAAGACCCATTACAGTAAACAACATGCTATAGAACAATACTGTCTCCAACCCATTCCCCAGTCTCAACAGGCAAAAAAGGGGTTCATCAGGGCAACTAGAGCCTGCTGGTATACACGGAGGTTTACTGTAAAGCTGTCTAGTTTATCCATATATTGTTCCTCATAAAGACAGAAAGATGGGTGTTGCCTTCTCATTAACAGTAAGAGGACATCCTCTCTTACCAAACTGCGAAGTCCCAGCATGGTGGGCTGTAAAAATTAACTGTTGGTAAAGCAGCACACGTTCTCAAAAATGAATTACTGAAATATCTGAACAACTTTAGCACATGCTAAATTATAGAATGATTTGGGTTGGAAGGGGCCTTAAAGGTCATCTAGTTCCAACCTGGCCCTGAGAGCTTCCAGGGATGGGGTAGCCACAGCTTCTCTGGGCACCCTGTGCCAGAGCCTCACCACCCTCACAGGGAAGAACTTCTGCCTTATACCTAATCTAAATCTCCCCTCTGTCAGGTTAAAGCCATTCCCCCTTGTCCTGTCACTACAGGCCCTTGTCAAAAGCCCCTGTCTAGTTTTATTGTCAACCCCTTTAGGCACTGGAAGCTGCTCCAACGTCTCCATGGAGCCTTCTCTTCTCCAGGGTGAACGAGCCCAGCTCTCTCAGCCTGTCTCCATTGCAGAGATGATCCGGCCTCACAGCATCTTCATGGTCTCTTGTGGACTTGCTCCAACAGGTCTCTGCCCCTCTTGCGGTAGAGGCTCCAGAGCTGGATGCAGCACTGCAGGGGGGGAGCCTCACCAGAGCAGAGTGGAGGGGGAGAATCCCCTCCCTTGGTCATGGTGCTGGGAATGCAGACCACAGTTGGTTTCTTGGCTGCAAGAGCACACTGCTGGATCATGGTGAGCTTCTTGTCAAGCAACACCCCCAAGTCCTCCTCCTCAAGGCTGCTCTCAATCCATTCTCCACTCAGCCTGTATTTGTGCTTGGGATTGCCCTGACACTGGTGCAGGACCTTATACTTGCCCTTGTTGAACTGCATGAGACTCGCGTGGTGCCACCTCCCCGGCTTGTCCAGGTCCCTCTCGATCCCATCCTTTCCCTCCAGCCTGTCAACCACACCACAAAGCTTAGCTAACTGGCTCAGGGTGCACTCGATCCCACTGTCCATATCACTGACAAAGATTAAAATCAGGAACATTATATGGAAAACTTTAGATTAAAGACTCTAAGTATATTAGATGATTAAAACCTAGATTTTTAAGAAGGAGAGTGTTAATGAGAAGATGCTGATGTTAAATTATCGTAGTCATAGCAACCTAGTTCTTTCTTTTCTAACATTCTGGCCCTTCGGTATTTGAAGGGAGGGAAGAGGGAACAGGTTTTGTTGTATCACAAGCAAAGTTTGCTCTGCTGAGATTTTGGTTTTTTTTTTCTGCAGCCAAATCACACAATATCCAATTACTTTAATATAATCGCTTCATGCCAGGAGGAGTAGCTCAGGGAAGGCAATGGACCTAAGGGAGCAGTTTGAAAACTGGGAGCTGAGCAATCAGTTCCCTGCTGTTATTTATAAAATAAATTCTGAGGGGCCTGGCTCTACCAAAACATTCAGTCAGAGACTTCAGATTCCTAAACTATTGCTGCATGTGTGTTCTGTGGGCCATGTAAAGCACAAGTATGATATTGCTGATGAGTTTAACAACTAGAGTTCTTTTTTTTTTTTTTATCTTTGCAAAGCGATTTTCCTTCAAAATGCTATACTTAAGAGAAATTTTGCTCTCAAGAGATGGTGATTTTAGAGCATGTAAGGAGTCTGTACTGAGTTGGACCTATGTTCAGTAGGTGTCTGAAGATTCGACTGACTTCCTGGAGCCCCTTCAGGTTGCAACAGCCCATTGTCTCTTACAGGCACTGTCTGTCGTCGTTGGTGCTTGGTGGGTCTGGATTTGTGCGGTCGAGGCCGACAGCATTTCACAGCAGGTCTAACTTTGTAGCTCTCCTAACGTCAAAAGCACTGTTTTGGTTTGTGGGAAACTCTGCTTGCTCCTGTCCACTACCCTGCTCCCTGGCCCAGCTCTGCGCCCGAGCTACTTTGCTGGAGTAACTTGGGAAGAGCAAAGCTCCCTGGGTTAGAAACCTGCTCTCATGCTGCCCCCTACAGACGCGGTGGAGGAGTCTCAGATGGGGACTTCAGCCTGGGGTGGATGTAAAAGCTGGGGCTTTTCTTTCTGCGCGTTTCTTTTGGAAATAGTTCTAAGCAATTACCTGAAGGCTCTCAAGAAATCAGTTAAAACTACTTTTCCTGCAATTAATGAAACAAAAATAAACAGCCTCTACCCCTGTTAGAGGTGTGTGTTCTGTACAATCAGCTCTGGGTTGGTTTTTTTTCTGTAATTTTTCAATTTAATTCTAAATAGAAAACAAAAAGATCATTGCAGCAGGACAGAAATAACCAAGTTGTCCCCAGTTAGTCTGGTTTTGGTCACCATAGAAATGAAAAGCTCAAAAAAAATGCATCTAGAGATAGCTATTTCAGGAAGGCAAACTGTTAATTGTGAATGTCTTAAGCGCATTAAATGAACATATGGAAGATAGACATAGCTAGCTCCAGGTATGCTTTTTTTTATGCTGCTTTAGAATAAATGCTGCACATCAGCTTCTAGCAAGACAAAAAAGGGTAAGCCAATTGACCATGCATGCTGTTAGCCCTGTGCTCAGAGAGACTCTCTGGAAGTACAGCTCTGCTAACAAACTGCTCCTTCAATAACTTTCCCTTCTTGGAATGCTGCAGGTAGGATGTTCTGTTAAGCCAGTGCATAAATGGTTCAAGTATAAACTGAAAAGAGAACCCTCAGTGAGAAATCTAACATTTCAAAGGAATGTTAAAATGTTCAACTTGATTTGGCTGTCATTTATATTTTACATTTAAAATTCTAAAATGAATAAAATCTTTTTTTACTAATTTATAAAATAGTGTTGCATCTATTCTTTGTGTATTCTGTAGTCTAATTGCCAGTACAAAATTCATACCTTAAGTAGTAGCGCAGCACCTACTGTATATGAGAATGCTTAGTTGTTGTTACTTGAAATAATATGCCTACCTGTTGCTTTTATTGATAATTGATGTTTTGTTCTTTTTTTTTCTAACTGGCAAAGTAGACAAAATGTTATTTTTATTTTTTAATAAAGAATTTGAAACCTTCTGCTTTGTTAGGTGATTCGCCCTAAGAAAATTTCACAAATTATATCAAAATAGAGATGAGCCCTGTTTTTTTGATCTGTAAGACTGTTTTAATATAAGAATGTACTTTAATGTGAAAAAAAGGAGAAAAAGCTGTAGTCAGGTAGCTGCCCATTAGACCCAAACCAGCCAAGTAGAGGCTGGGGCTGCTTTTCTGTGCCCAGGCACAGAAGTCAGATAAGTCAGATTCCTTAACAGTTCTAAACCAGTTTCACCACAAAAGTGATTATTTTTATGTAGTAATGGTGATTAAAACAATCCCACCACAACTGTAGCAGGTGCTTTTCTGTCTCACCCATGAAGAAACAAGGCAGCAAAAAATGACTTTTGAGCCACACCAGCCTCACAACCTCATGCATGGTTCTAACTTTGGCTTCAACCAGGTGCCACCCTGTGGGTTGCTTGGGAGGCCCAGCTACAGCCCCAGGGCTGCCAGCCCTGCATCCCAGCAGAAGCACTCGAGGAGGCTGGCTTTAAACCTCATCTCCTTTTGCCCTCCCTTGCCAGAGTGTTTGGAGCCCTAGGTTCCTGCCTCCCAGCCAGCTGGTTTAGTGCTGGGCTGTAGGATTTCTGCAGTGTAGCTGCTTCTGAAGATTCATAAATACGCTTTTTCTCTAGGGGACAGTATGGACGCCTCACTAGAAAAGCAGTCCATGGATGCTGTGGCTTCATGTGCAGAAAACAGACTGTTAGCTCATTTCACTGCATCCTTCTCAACACCTTCCCATCCAGTCTGTACCCACTGCACTTTTGCAGCTAAGTGAAAAAGGGTAGGATAAGATTCATGTCTCCCTGCGAGGTACCAGGCATGTCTGCAGTGGAAAGGCTCTTGGTGTTAGCAGTGTTGAGTTTGCAGATAAAAATGCTGACTTAGATCCTGTGCAGATCAGTGTATCCAGTCAGTGATACTGCGCGTATAGGTTCTACTGCTCAGTTGGGGTTTTCTTTCTTTTTGAAAGGGCAGCTGTCTGTATTAGCTTCCAGTGCCATCTAGTGGGCTCTGGTTTTATTTCCCTAGTAGGCAGCGTTCCAGTAGCGCGTTTCGAGCCTATATGCGTGCGTACATTAATATCAGTACTCCTTTCTGTACACCCCTGTGTTCTTCAGGAGTGATCCATTTATAGATATTTATACTCACTTCCGACATTTAAGGTAGATGTAAACTAGAAGTTGAAACAAGCCATAGAAAAGTAAGTAGAACTATATGTTTGCAAGTAGCTTGTATGACAAATGTCTTTAATGGAGACTTCTGAGAGAGACCTTCGAAGTAATTTAGCTGCTTGTTTGCACTTGGAAGTACTGTTCCTCTAGTTGTGCATTCTGTTCTCTGTGTAACTTTTTATGTAAGTGGTATAAAAATTCTCTTCTGCCATTGATAACATTTTATGTGTTTTGAACTCATGGTGTACATGATTTTCACATTTCTAAATTATAATCTAGACCCCTTCTTTGCTTTTCTTTTCTAGATGCTTGTTTGGTTCCCTCATTGCTCAGGTGGGCTTAAGGGTTTTGTGAGTAAAAAAAACTTTTTTTGCTGTTTCTAACTTCTGTTGATAACATATTGTGGAAAAGTAACGTCTAAAACCTGGAGGTTCAGGATAAAGTGTGGGATCTGTCATTTGCTTCTTTTTTTTTTTTTTTCAGCTGTTGGCTCAAATTTCTTGGTTCAGGGCTTATATAAATACAACAAAAGCATAAATCCTATCTCTAACCCTCGTAGTCCTATCTGGGGAGGTTACTTAAGGAGGCTTTATGGGTGTGCCACTGGCTACTCCTATACACTGTCCTTGCTCTACCACCCCAGGAGACGGATGATGGTTTTGGGCCCCCTAGTTCTGTTGATCTGAGCCCCAGGCTATTCAGAGGCAGGAATGAGCCACTGGCTCTCCACAGGTGATGCTCACCCCTTCTCCAGAACGAATCAGGACTGCGAGAAAGTCAACGGTGGGACTTTTCTGTTCTGCTAACCCTAACCTTGCTGCTAGTACTGTCCAGTATAGTTTTACAGGCAGTATTAGCAGAGCAGCTGTGGTGTAGGTTCTGATGCTTTCTGTACTGATTCAGTCATACCATCTTCTCCATGCTGGCCCCAGCCACTACAAGCACAAGGAGGGATGACTTTTTTGCAGCATCATATAAGTCTTTAGGTGGGAGAGACAGCATTGCTTGAAAGGAATCTGTGATCCACTCATGTTTCCTGTTTGCTCTCTTTGTCTTCATATGCATGTGTGCTCGCTCTCCTTTTTTTTTTTTTCCTGCTCCAGACACAAGGCAGTGTAAGCGCAGCTGTTTTGGCACACACCATGCTGCTGTGGCATCCTTTCCGTGTTTGGGCCTTGAGTGGGTGAATGTTCAAGGACCTTGGCTATTTCCAGTATGAATGGGTGAGCACCAGGAGTGCAGCTGTTCTCCATGTCTGGGGATTGATCCATGGTCCTGCCCATTGTGTGTAAACCCAGAATTTATGATACACTCTAAAAGGCAGGTGTTGTACCGTGCCCATGGCCTCTCCCTGCAGAGCATCATCTTGTGGCATGTTCAGGCTTCACAGAGAATCTGGTGAGTTGGCGCTGTGGTGATTAGGATGGCCTTGGGGCTGAGTCCACGAAGTGCACTGAGGCAGTAACTGGCACAGTGCAGGGGTCATGCAGGGCTCTGGGGCCTTTCAGAGATAGCAGGCGCTTGTCCAGGTGCTGCCATACGCTCCTGAGAGAGTCCTTAAGAGACATCTGCCTGAGCTGCTCTCTGTGCCTGCAATGCTGCTACTGGTTCAAATGGTGCAGGGAGAGGGGTGATGGGAAATGTTCATGGTGTTTGGAAACAACCTTTGATCTTTCTTTGAAACTTACATCAAATGTATATTTTAAAAGACCTATTCCAAAATACCCTGCCATTTGCTAATTAACAGGAAGCAAACTGGTAGTTAAGAGTGGCTTTATCTTCACTTGTGCTAATGTGACAGGTAAGGAGAATATGAGGACTTTCCTGCCTGTGTGTTTGAAAGTTTATTACTGAAGGTGGAGTACATGATGTTCCCTAGGACTTTTTCAAAGAAGATGAGAAGAACTCAGAGCTCCAAGTGTTAGCATTTTAGATTCATTAAGCTACTATCTAGACCACATGTGAAAACTGTCATTGCCTCCTGAGCAGTTAATGCGTCCATCAGTTAGGGCAGAAACTGTTCTGTCTTTTGGAAACCAGAGGAGACAGAACTCAGCATCTTTCAGGTGGCCTGTAATTGCTTTGTTTTGCACAACACTGCATGAAGTGACTGAGTCTCAAATTTGAAAACGTTGCAATAAAGATCTTAAATGGGTGTGGATGTGAAGCAAAGTATACTAAGTGCCTGGAACATGGCAGCAAGAGATTTTTAAGCACATTTCAATTTTTTGGTAAATTGAAGTTTAGTAGTTAGTTGAAGTGCTTAGTAGTTGAAGTTAGTATACTGCTTCCTAAGTGGAAAAAACATAAGAAAATGGTGTAGGTACTCGGTACCATATGATATATTTATACACACATATTCTCACCATAATTTGCTTTGCAGTTAAGCACGTAGCCATGTGATGATATGTTGTGGTATTATTAACTATATCAGAAATGGAAATGATAGTTGCCAAATGAACTGCAATGATAGGCTTCAGATTTTAGCTGAGCTGTGCATATTTTCAGGGATTTGTTATTTTTTCCCACCCCAGAATCAGTATCTGTGGCCCTGAGAACTGCAGGTACCTCTAAAAGGAGAGTTAAATGATATAATCATATTACAAATCATGCTTGAGGACCTACTCTGTCTTTCTGCCATGCCGGTTATGGTTTAGGTGTGTTGGCCATGCAAAGAAGAGCATCCCCAGTTGGCGCAGGCATGCTGTCAAGAAGGTCCCAAGCAGTAACTTGGATGGCTGGCATTTATAGAGGCTGTATGGTCACTGTGCTGATTTAGGTGCTCTGTGACCCCTTATGGGGAAAACTGGTCTGTAATTTTCTGTGTAATTATCAGTGACATGCTTGCACTCGCAGTGTGCCTAAATAGTCTACTAGTAGCACAAAAAGTCAGTTAAAAGTTTCACAAAATCTTAGACTTTTCAAAAGCTCATTTGTTAACTATTTTTCCATTCACAAGGCTTTAAAATATGTTCTTTTAAATAGTTTCTCTTTTATTAAAAAACAACAACAACAGCAACAAAACCCTCATGAGAGTTATACAGGGTAATTTGGGTAATGATCCTAAGTTACTCAGTGATTCCTAAAGAACAACAAACTATCCAACAAAAACTGTGATACAAATCACTTCCAAGAGGAAAGAATAAGTGGCTCTAGTAAAATCCAGCTCGCTTCTGATATACTGTTAGATTGAAACAAGAATGAAATGTAAATAAGAACATGACTGCTTATATTGATAACCGTATGGGGGTTTTGGTGTACATAGTCATATTGGTTGAACAGAATCTCATACAAGAATAAAATTCATAGTAAAGATGTCTTTATTCCAAAATAATAATAATAATAATGTGTTAGCCAGACAGCTACAAAACATCTACACAAGACTTTGGTAAGAAATGTTCATGGTAGCTTTTTCATAATTCCACAGCAAACAGAAACAAGGAAGGACATCTAAAAATGCAAATAAACAAAATTTTGTTCGAATCGTATGCTGCACACAGAGTCCTACTGTACAGGTGTTAAGCCTCTAGCTTTTACTTTTTACTATGTGTAAAACCTCTACAGTTTGTATGTTGGGGAAAAAAAAACACAATGTACACACAATGCTAAGATCTGATTTTTGAGGTCTACAAAACTGGAATGACATCTGTGCTTTCAGTTCAGCAGGATTATTTGCAAGATAGGAGAGATAACAGTTCTTATTTTTATTGACTGATAATCAGTGGCTATTACACTACTAGAAAGTTTACAGTAACGATGCAATATTTTTAGAGATTGTGTATCAGAGCTTCTTTTCTCAATAGAAAATCAACCTTTTTTTTTTTTTTCATTTGCTTGTGTGGGTTTTTTTTTACAAAATGTAACAAGCTTAAATATTGTATCAAGTTATAGGAAGGACAAGTGGTTTGTAAAATGTTTCAACAGGAAAAACAGTGTGAAAAGCTGAACCCAAGCAGGAACCATCACACATTTCTGAGCCAGTGCAATCTATGGTGTCACTGCATGCATTAACAAAGTGTGGAGGGGAAAATCCAACATTCATTACTTTAATAAGCCTAAGAGAAATGACTGGAAATCACACTGGACAGCCTCCTAACAAAAAATATAGAGAATCAAATTAGTAAGGACCACATTGAAAGAGATGCCAGGTTGTTTTAATGCACAATTTTGTGGCACGTTTGGGAAGATGTTGTGTATTTCCTACATACCTCAAGATGTATTTGGACTATGTAGCCTTTGGCAAAGGGAGTAATTAAAAACCAAAATAGGTCAATGAAATGGAACAAACGAAATGAAAATACAGTGCTGTTTTTAATTGATTATTTGCAGAAACAGGTGTGATTTTGCAAGATTAACTTGAACAAGTGGTAAAGGTTGATGAGATAAATATAGTCCATAAACTCACATATTTTTTTTTTCCATTGAGGACAAACTTTTTTCCTATGCTCCCCCTGCCCCAAGCTCTCACAGACCCAAGCATACAAAACCCACACTGTCACAGCCTCTGTCGGGCTCAGCAAGAGCAGCTCGCAAAGGTAGATGGTTGTGGCAGTCTTGACTGCACATGTAGGTTTTCACTGGCTGAGCGCCTGTCAGGAATCACTGTAGCCCTTCCCTGTAGACATCTGATTCTTCATCAGAAATATGTTCAGCTGGTCACTCCTCCAGTACCTGTATCATTCCACTGGGCTTTTCTGTTGGAGGGTTACTTTTTTTATTTCAGTCACAAAAGGGTAATGCGCAAGGTAAGGTCATTACCTAGGCACAGTCTTGCTGCTACACTGTAATGACAGTGCTGTAGAGACATAAACTGCAAAATTTTTCAACAGGCGCAAGGAGGCAAACTATCTGAATTATATTATTAAATGAGCCACGCTGTGCAAAGTGGGGAGCTGTTTGGTTTCGGCATTAAACCTTGTATTATTTTTTCCCTCCTGGTTTGGTTCACTATGGGCCTGCAGCCATTTTGTTTAGCAGTGGCAGGAGAGGCTTAACACTGTGGTTGGTTCCATTATTTCCCCAGCCCTCCCTTCATTCCAGATCTCAAAAAGAGCAGTAAAATGCCTTGAGGGAGTGGGATGCAACAACTGTGGAAGTTGAGCAGGCCTTGCAGTGTTTAGTGAAGAAACGACGATGAAAAGCCTACAGTATCATGCAGCCAGCCCATCTAGCCCGCTTGGGTGCAGGGAGGTAATGAGAGGATTCCCAGGGTAGTGATGGTGCAGTTGAACAGCCTCAGTGGGTTGTGGTTCACATCAAATGTGGGCACTTAAAACCTGGGTGCCAGGTTCTCAGGATTGTGACCAAGTGTTAAGGAAGTGAGTAAATTACTTAAGGCTAGTTTAAAGAGACTATAAAGTAAATTTTTCTCCATTCATTTCTCTCAAGCTTGTTTCAAGTGTCAACATCAACAGTCTTTACTTTCAGGGCATTGTTATTACTTATGTAGAGACATAGACTTTATGCTGCCTTTCCTGGACCAAAAGATAACCCATCACCTTCACCTTTCATCTTTGTTGTTATACTGTTAAACTTATAGGACAGTGCTATATTCCAGTAGCAAGTGAAGCCCAAGGTCTCGCTGGTCCTACACCTGATTATGTGTAGGGATGAGAGCTAAACTCTGCAAGAGATGGTGTGAAATAGCATTAGAATGCTGAGCAGTTATTTTCTAATCTTAGGCAGTTTGTTAATCACTCAAGTGGTCAGGGAAAACATTTATCCTGGCTGGTGTATCTACAAACTAGAAATTCTCACAAATTTAGTAAATTTTAGATCCTCCTATACTCTGAGTAAAAAAAACATAAATGAGAGAGCTGTACATATATACTTGTGTCAATCTGTAATTAATACGTTAAAAGGCTGTCATTATTTCATTTCACAGGCTCCCTTCCCTTTGTTTGTTATAAGGGACGCATGAGAACCTGGCTCACCTTTTCTGTACCATTTTTATTATTTTATAAACCTCTTTCTCTCTTTGCCTGTGATTAACATCCTAATGAAACTGAATCTAATTTTTAGTGTCTCGTGTGGAAGTCTTTCCATGACACAGCTGTTGCAACCAATTTCTAGTAGTTCTGCATCCATTTGGAGAGGTAGTGGATAGACCCAATACAAGAATATGGAATCTAAATATATTCTGACATTCACAGGTTTTCTGTGTGTGCTGTTTTGGCTGTGACTATGTAGTGGGCAGGCACCATTATTGAGCTGCACAAATTATTTCCTTTTTAAGATTTAAAGAAACTAAGACCATTTTGCATGGACTATAGCATCCATGTGAAGAAAAGTATACAGGATAATTACCATAGCTTGACCCAATAGTGTAAAATGATAAACATGCACCTTCAATAGTATTGAACCAGCATCACTGAAATGACTCCTTGGCATAGTTGCGGAATCAAGTAGGCACTGCTTTGGATTTTCAAAATCTAATTGAGAGAAGTCCTCCCACATATGAAACATGTTACTTTAACTTAGTAATGCTAATATGCATGCATTCCATGTCTTTACAAGTAATGTTTCTATATGGCTATTCCATGTTCACAGATATGCCTGTATTTTAGTTAAATGACTCATAATGACTTACTATTTTTATGCATTAAGGGCTGGCTGGAGTATCAAAGATTTACTCTCAGCATAAACCTGTAAGGAAATATTTATAAAATATATTTCTTGCACCAGCAAGACTGAAAAGCAAACCACACTGCAAAAAATGAAAACTAATATACACTTTATATTTTTGTTGTTTCTTTAAAAAACAAACCAAGGTTGACTTTCCATTTAGCTCAGAGTGCATCTCTTGGAAGCCTTGTGTTTTGTTAACAAGGATGAACATTACATGCTCTTAGCTCCTTTTTGTCTTTGCAGCTAGTAAACTGAGTACTTTTGGACCTCTTCTTTACCATCATGTAGCGTTCCTGAATTCCACCTCCACAGAGTGTAGAACATTCTGTCCAAGCAGTCCATGGCTTCAGCCTACAAACTGAAAAAAGTCATTTGAGTAAGTTTTTAGTATTTCAGTCTAACCTACCTATCTCAGTGTAATTGTGCACACTTACAGCTTTTGCATAGAAGAGAGCATAGAGCCTAGTTCTTACAGTACGAATTAAGAAACCCTAGTTAAGTGTACTCAAGGTGCATTTGTCAAACACTGAAAAATGCTTTGCTTTGTTGCTAAACCTTTTCCTAGACTGAAATGCATGAACTGGAGCTGCTTACAAACTCCTGTCATGCAGAAAAGAAAAACAGACATAAGCATGCTGAAAAATGGTTTCACACTCACCTGGATATTGCTCACTATCTATATTTTTTTTTGCTTGTTCACTTCTCCTTTTCTCCCGGGCCTCTTTCCAGCGCCTTTTTTCCATACCTGGGCCTCTCAGGCATTTCCTGACTCGACATTTTGTGCGTTGGACAGTTTCTGGGCATGCTGTTCCTCCAAACTGTGGTTCTATTTTAATCATTCTCGTTCTGATCATGTGGCCCTTTCCACATGAGGTATTGCATTCGGACCACTGGGACCATTCAGTTAGTTCACAGTCAATGGCTGTAAAGAATGAGAAATGTTACATGAAAGCTGTGAGACCTAAACATAAGGTCAAGATGAAACATGCAGACGTGCCTAATGAGTTTTTGCACTCTGAACACAGGAAAGCAGCTTAAGCCCCCAGTCTTTTCAGCAAATGTTGTGAGGCTACACGTCAAATTTTTTGGAGTCCATTTCTAGTCAGAATTACTATTTGACACTTTCCTCAATTTCTTTTTCAAGAGTGGTGCTGGCAGATCACTAAAATTACCAAGAAAGTATAAATAATTCTTCCCCTGTGCTTTCTTCAACTCTCTCACCCATATGCCTGTTTTATAATGAAAAGCTGTTAAATACTGAGTTATATTCACAAAGAATCTGATGCCTCTGAGGTGTAAGCCTCGCTTTACTGGCTGTGTTATGCAATAAGCGAGATGTACTAAAAGCTTTAAAAGTTTTCATCTTTCAGCACTACTTAAAACTTACAGCCCCAGTGAATAATAATGAAAATGATATTTCACATAATTTAAGAAAAGCTGAATTAACAAACTGACTAATACTTTCTGTGAAAAATAATGTAATTTGTTTATAAATCCTCATAAACCAGCTGGCAACAGGACACTAAAAGCAATCATATCTTACTTGTTCAGCAGCGCCTTGGGCACTTCACAAGACTGCAAAGCAACTAGAAATTTGTATCACTCAAGAAAGGAGCAGATTTCAGTAGAGTAAGGTAAAAAAAAATCAATGCAGCTGTTTCCACAGCATCCAGTGGCTCATATGCATTCCTGGTTACAAAGGGATACGTAGATCAGTAAAAAAATCTATAATACCATTCAGAGATGTATCAAAGATGGAGCGAGCCTCTTTTGTGCTCTTTGCGTGAGCTAAAAGAACCACAGAGATGTTTTTAATTCTTCTTTCCTTCCTTCCTAGAACACACACTGCTTTTGAGTAAAAGAGAGGTTTTATAATTCTGACTTATTTACTACTAGGAAGGGCACAGACTGTTGCCTGAAGTTTGTAGTGTGTT
Source organism: Pezoporus flaviventris (assembly GCF_033815535.1). Classification (NCBI taxonomy): domain Eukaryota; kingdom Metazoa; phylum Chordata; class Aves; order Psittaciformes; family Psittacidae; genus Pezoporus; species Pezoporus flaviventris. The sequence continues at coordinate 2,056,306 of NW_026892584.1, read as the reverse complement.
AAATATGCAGAAACAGTATGCCGAAAGCAATATTGGTCATCAGCATAAGGTTCAGTAAGGCAAGCTGAAATGATGGTCATATTCAGTAAATGAAAATCCGCACTAATAATAATAATAATGCTAATAATAAAAAGAAAAAAAAATCCATAGTTGCTATCCTGCCTAAGAGGTGATGCTAAAAACTGGTGATAGAGTTTTGACCCATAGACTTTGCCATTCATAATTAAACTTCTCTCTCCAGAGAGTTTCCCACACTTACGGCATTCGGGCAGCATGCACTTTTCTGCTTGTTCTAGCTCCTCATTGCAGTCTCCCAGCTCAGCAGCAGATTTCAGCATCCTTTGACGGGTTCGCATGCCCTTCCCACATGTTACACTGCAGTCACTCCATTCAGACCAAGGCGAGAGTAGACAGGGGATGGTATCTGATATGAAAACAAAAAGGTAATGAATTTTTATTGTACATAAATTATGAAGCTACTGCATTATTTTGAAAATAATACAGGTGGAAAATGTACGGCTTTATCTGTCATCAACCAATTATACTTTGTATACATTTGGACAAAATGAATCATAATCTGAATGATGTTGCTAGAGATGCTCAGAAAACACTATATTAAATTGAAAGCTTTGCCTCATTTTAATACCTTTTCTTTGCTGTCTTTATAGCCTATTTATATCTGCAGAATCCCAGTGCTCCTGGGAAATAAATAGTTTAAGAAGGTATGTTTCAGTCATGACTCCTATAAAAAATCTGGATTGTTAAAGTGGACTGACTGAAACTCGAGTTGATATAGTCTAAAATGTGATAATTCCACATTTTGTCTACCAAAAATCTTTTAAATTTTAATTCGTTGTCTTTCATGAAAATCTTAACATTTCTTGCCATTTAAACAATATGAATGATAGAATCATAGAATACTAAGGGTTGGAAAGGACCTTAAGATCATTTAGTTCAGTAGTCACAGTAAGAATGAGATTGGCTGACCACATGAAAGGAGCACTTCAATTTCTGAACTGTTCATGAGCTAAAAGGAGAGCGCACTGTTTTATTATAGCCTTATGATTAAATATACCTCATATTCCATAAATCAGAGTTGCTTAGGTATGGTTTGCTAATATGCACATTGCTGTCTGGGTAATACAGTAATAGGATACTACTGAATATTTTTTCTCAACATTCTCATCCTGCTGGTGAAACTGGTAATGCGCATTCCTTAGGGGAGCTAATTTTAAGAAGAACAAGAAAAAGCAGCATTGCTTCTTGTTTAGGTATATTATCTGTGTGATGGAGGAACATGTCAGAAATTATGCCTGTCTTTATAGCAGAGAAGAGAAACTCATGGACACTTACGGCATTCAGGCATCATGCATTTCTCTGCCTCTGTAGTTTCTGCCTTGCACATGGATCCATCAGCAGGAGTCATCTTGATCATTCTGTGTCGTCTCTTCATCCCTGTGCCACAGCTAGCACTGCATTCATCCCACTCTCCCCATTCAGTGACAAGGCAGCTGCTAGGGGCTATTTAAAATGGACAGACAAAATCATTCACTAGTAGAGCTTATATAAAACCATGGTTTGGGCAGTACTCCTGCTATTGGCTGGGTTTTACAAAGCCAAATAAAATACTTACAACATTCCTCATTTACAATACATTTCTCAGTTTCTTCAGTAGGCACTTTACACATAGAGCCATCTTCAGGGAATTGTTTTACATATCTCTCTCTAGATCGCGTTCCCATTCCACAGGAAACACTACAGGGGGACCATGTAATCCAGTCAGACATCATGCAAGTGGAAGCATCTAAAACACAGAGAACCATTTCAATAGCTAATATTAACAGAATTGCTGATAATTCTGTAGCTGCCTATTTGTGTGCAATGTCACTTTTATGCTGCCTCTCACATACTGTGCTTCCTTGATTGCTTACTTTGCTCCTTTCCTTTTTATTTCTGTGTGCTTTGTGCACCAAGATGAATCCAGTTTGTATTATTTAGCAATTAGTCCTCTTTGCTATAGCTCAAGTCACACTGCAGCAGCCAGTAGCTTTAAGAACTTTAAGGGAAGAGCAAACCCTACAAGAGGTTCTCCACTCTTTCCTCTTTATTACCTTCATCACTGCAGCCTGGACCCATGCATGGCTGAAAATCTTGGGTATCTGGGCAGGGCACACTGAGGTCCAGCTGAGCTTTAAGCATTCTCTGCCTCATCCTCTTGCCCTTTTCACAAGTAGAAGAGCTGCAAGCTGACCATGGGGACCAGTTTGAATATATGCAGGTCTCAGGGGTATCATCTGAAAAGTAAGAAAAGGCAGTGAATGTTAAAAGTAGTCTTCCATTTGGCTCTCTTTACCTGACTGGTGATTACTTTAGATGCTAGTAGGATACAGTCTTTCCTCCTGCATTCTATCTTCTCCATTTTAGCCCCCCACCCTCCAAGACTAATTGCCAACTTTCATTTAAAAAAAAATAAATTCAAATCCCAAAAGGCTTCTCTCTTTTATCACTTCCATTGTTACTGTCATCTTCCAGGAATGCATGCAGTTTCCTTTACTGCATGAGAAGGCTAATTGTAAATACCAGAAAAGATGAAAACCAAAATCACTTTTTGGCACTGAATAAGGCTTTTGCTCCTAAGTCAGTTTTGTACTTTATCTAAAAATGACAGTAGAAAATGGAACAAAATGTAAATTAGTACAGCACAAACTAATTTAAAATGTACCTTCTTCTTTTTCTTCTGGTGCTAGATCTGCCACAATATCGTCGATGTTATCAGGTACAATATTGCACTGCTCCCCCTGCAAAGGAATTAATTGTGTTACAGGAAACTTATACATGTATGCAGCGAGGGGGATTAACCCAGTGTACTGTGAGGCCCTATCGCATCTGCAGCACTTTCTTCTCTTCTCATGCTTATGCATACTTAAAACGAATCCCCAGATAAGCAGATGCAGTTATTACCACAAGCAGGAGAAATAATACATTAAGAAAGATTTAGTTCTTTTCTGCCATAATCTTTGTTTGGTGTAGGTTAAAGAGGGTAGATTTGGGGGGGGGGGGGGGTAGGATTGGTATTTCTTGTGTACGAAGTAGGGTGTTTTGTTTGCTTAAGAATGTTATATATGTGCATTATACCTTGCGTGCAATTCTCTCAATGACAACTCTGGCTACCAGCTTGATGGAGCCTCCTTCCGGGTCATAAAATGGACTTTGGGGATGATCTAAACTTGTAAGTGGTCTGATCTTTTCTTGAGGCACTGTAGGTTTGTTCGGAGACTGCAGTCAAAAAGAAAAAATAGTTAAAAAGAAACAAATAATTAATAATACAATTCATCTGCAGAAATTAAAACTTCTTCAGAATGTGAAATTGAGAAATTCCAATCTAAGATGAACTCAGTGCAGTTGTACTTAATGGTAAGGTGTTGGATTTTTCGTTGGAATTTTTATTTTGTCAGGAAGCACTTCTCTAACACTTTGGGGTTCAACCCTGAAGCTGGGTTCACAATAAGATGTGAGTCTTGTTGTGTGGTTAAACACAACTACATTAATAAAAAATATATATCCAGTATGCCTCCAGAGTTGTATTATAACTGGAGAAATTCCTTAGGTTCTAAAGAGACCAGGTCTGAAAGAAAAAAATCAGCTATCTTCTGTTACCTGAAAAGTGAGTATGTGTGGTGTTTGAGGCTGTGCCTCTTCTTGTCTACCATCAACTTTCTGTACTCTCTGTAGACTCACAGTGTAGGCATGCTTGGAACCTATGGAGACCTAACCAGTTCATGAATGTGACATAACTCATTTGGTCAAAACCAGGACTTTACCTGATGATGATGTGAATCTTTAGGACTGAGAAAGTGATGGAGACAGAGAAAATGTATGATTTTTAGAGCCTTGTAGTGATGAGAATCTCAGAGTTTCAAACACTGTAAGGAACAGTTAAGTTTTCTGTGCAAAACAGAATAGTTGGCATTGGAGTTGAAACAGTAGAAAAGGCGATAATGGCTGCTGGTGGCACACAGATGTGTATCAAAGGGTTTGGACACCTTGATACTTAGTTTTGAGCAGACTAAGTCATCCATTTATTAAGTAGATGAATGTAATAATATCCTAGGTGAATGTAATATTATCCATTAATAATAATGCTCAGGGAATTCAGACACAACAACCGACAGTAGTTGTAGCATCTGTCTAAATGACTTTTAATTCATTATGAACAAAATTTTTACAAGAGTAGTATAAAGGTATGTATGGCATTACCATGGATCAAATAGCACTAATTCTTCACCGATTAAGATAAACTTTATGTATTTAATATATTACAAATACCTCATAGCTAATGCCACTGTCTGTACCAGCATCCCAGGGTATTAAATCCTGAACGACTTTCTGAACCCAGCCACAGTCCTTGGTACAGAGGTCTTCAGCAGACAGACCCACGTTCCAGTCTGGACTGGGGCCAAGCATGGTGAGGAAGGACATCAGGTGCCGGTGACGATCGACAGAAAACTCAGCAGAGGGAGCAGCTCTCCTGCAAATTTGCCATAGCAAGACATGAATTTGTTTGCTGCTAGATGGAAATGAAACTGGTACTTCAGACTGGGAAATGCTGAACACTGGCACAATGCTGTTTGGTACGTAGAGATGGAGAAACAGGGTGGGGGGAGACAGCTGTTTGGCCCTGTCTAGTTTCAGTCTCCAAGTATCATCTGAGAAACAGCTCTGACATTGTTCAAGGAGATTTACAGTTTAATGGGTGAGAGAGATGTAGCAATAAAGAGCTGCAGCAGCTTATGTCTTAGTCATATAATAATAATAATAACAATAATAAAATAAGTAAAATAGCTGAGAAATACTGTGAGGGTTTGATTGCTGGAATACTTTTTACCCCCAAAAGAGAATAGAAATTCTGATGCCAAAAGTGCTTGGAAGTGTTACTTGCGTATTTTTGCAAGAAAGCACTCATTAACAGAGTTTTGGTGCTCAGCTGAGAGATTAATGGCCACTGCCAGCCCTAGAGAGTTCATCCAAATCTCCTGTAGGTTTCTACCAATGTATGTGAAAGAGCCCCTATTCATCCAGCCTTTGTCAGCTGTTCTCTTAGGAAGAAATCAAATCATGCTGAATCATGAAGTGCTCTGCAATGCTGACGAGCAGCTATCACATTCCTGTGCAGATGAAAAATAAAATCAGGCCTGAACTGGAAGTTCCTGTTCACAGATGAAAAGCTGGACCACTTCATGGCACCCTTCTGGTGAGCAACAACAAATGCAGAAGTATTTAAAATGTGATTTTGGCAAATCTGCTCTTCCAAATACTGGTCTGGCTGGTGTCAACACAGGTTTTCTTCAGTTACAGGACTCGAGCCAATACAGAGTCAAATTGAAGCCTGGTTCTTTTTGTGTTTTATGCTAAAACACACTGCCTTTTGAGCATCCAAATGCTTGAGTCCCTGTAAAAATGTAGCATTTCATTGGTCTATTTTTCCTAGTTAGAATCATAGAATAGTTAGGGTTGGAAAGGACCTTAAGATCATCTAGTTCCAACCCCCCTGCCATGGGCAGGGACACCTCACACTAAACCATGCCACCCAGTTCTTAGCATTCTCAGCATATTAGAAAACTGAACAGCCCAGAGATCGTTATTTTGAGTAGTTATCACAGTTTTAAATGTAAGATGTCTAAAAATTAGTGTTTCTAGCTCATCCTCAAGAGTCAAATGAAGAAGCAGGCATTTGCTAATGGGTGAAATGTTCTGGCCACTTCTGTTCCAGTGTTTCTAACTGCGTAAAGTCCTTAAATTAAGGACTCCAAGTAGAACAGCTTCTAAAAGAGATGACATTAATCCTCCCTTTCCCAGAAAGAGATGCTAAGGACTCAATGACTCTTTTTTTTTTTGTTCAATTGAACAACTTACCTAATGTAAAGTAATAAATAATGAATGATGGTATCAACTTCAATCTGTGAGTACAGTATCCTGATATATTTGTCAAGTACGTAGCAGTGATTAGTCTTAAAAACCCTGCCAGCTGACTTCAATTAACTAAAGGATTTACTGCATTACATGGGTTTCTAAGAATGCCCTATAGGAATTTTGTACTTGAAGCAATACACAGCAGAAATCAAAACAGTAAGAAATGTGTTTGCATACATGATCTTTAGATTAAGAATATGTCTAATATGGACATTGCAGATGCAGAATAAAGTCGCGGGTCAGCTCTTGCAGGGGAAAAGCAAAGGCCGTGTGGAGCTGCTCACTACTGCATCCAGCACCTGAGCTGATACTACTGAGTTGGTATGTATTGTGTGACACGACACTCACTGCTCTGTGCACATGTGTTCAGGAAAAACAAGAGGCAGATACAGTCATACCATTTAAAAGCAGAGGGTTGGCAATCACTTTAGACACATAGGAATGGAAAACTTTTGTCACCTGTTATTCTTGTGGTAGGCACATATAATTAAAGCTTTGAGTACTTTGTTAGGAAAGTAAATATTAATTGTGTTATTCATATGAATAAAAAATACTTGAGTAGTTAAATTAAACTCTATCAATATTGAAACTGTGCAAAGGAACACTTCAGGAGATGTGCTTTGCCTGCAAGTCTTTGCATGTGTTAAATTATATCAGGAGATCTGCAGCTTGCATCATTTTCCAATTTCAGAGCACTCTGAAAAAAAATTACCTATCTTCTGCTCCTTCTTTAAGAAAAATAGGTAGTTTTATGACCGTTTTACTGTATTTCATCCTGTAGCTGTTTAACAGAAACGTGAAGGAATAGAAGACGAATGAAGGCATGTTTTTTCTCTTTTTTCTTCGACTCTTGTTCAGACAATAATGAAGTATTTATATATTATCATAAAATGTATTTGTTATACTTGCTACTTTATGTGGTACCTGCAAGCAGTATGAATAATTTGAACCACAGATGTGTAATGTTACCCAACATTCAGAGTCCTTCTTGAGCTGCTGTAATTAAGGAGGAGAAATGGGCTGATCTAAGGCACAGTTAGTAAATACTACCTGGGCATAGGGGCAGGCACTGATTGGTCTTTTACAATCTTAAATGATCTTTGGTGGGTTTTATTTACTAGGGTTTTTAATGAAGTGACAGATTTCAGATGTTTCCATTCTCCACACGAGCAACAATTTATGAAGCTGGCAGGAACCTAAATCCTTCCCGGCATACCTCAACAACACATCAGGCTCAAGTGTCCTAAGATTTGCCTATGGATATTCTGAAGGAATCTAGTGATACTCAAGTGCATCCTAAACCTGACCTTTTTCATTTCTGTATTGTCAACACACCTGATGAAACAGGAATGTAGATCATCATCTCTATCTCTGCTTTCAATATAAGTATATATTATCATTTTAAGGCTCTTAAATTTTAAGAGAGTGTTCTTCTGTGACAGGTTGAGCATGTTTGGTAATGCCCACAGGAAAAGCCTAAAGTTTCCAACTGATGTGACTTTGCTGTGAGACCAACATGTTCCATTCCCTTTCACATATACATGCACAAAAACAATGGCAAATAGGAGTTGCAGATCAAATCCTAAACATCAGGTAAGTTCTAGGTGACAAGCTTGAGAGCCCCACAGGCCTAGGGAATCCTGCTTTCATTAGCTGAAGCAGACAGTACTTTTCCACTGTGAGCCTGATCCACCTTGCTCACAATTCCTGTCACATAGTACAGGGTGAGGAAAGTACCAGATAGTGTCCTGCACTCTAATGTTTTCCATTTTCTTTATTTTTATTCTATGTATGTTCTTTATCTTAGCATGATTTGGATCTCCAGCTGTAGGGATGACACATACTGAGCAGCACAAGGAAATGCTCTTTTTTTTCCCAAGGGTTATTGTTGGTTGGTTGCGTTTGTTTCTGGTTTTATATGTATATGTTTCTGTGGTGTTTTGGTTTTTTTTTAAAGCTGAAAGAACACAAACAAGGTTTTGCTTTACATGCTTTTCCCCTAAGGGACAATCTAGTTGCTATCACTGCTGGGGTGGGTGGTTAAGAAAGCCTTTGACAAGCCAACAGAAACCTCAACCTGCTGCAAGATGTGGTTTTGAGTGTTGAACCAATAGTGTTGTGTTTTATCGATATCCCCATACAAGGTAATGGAGCTCACACAAGGAAGGTGGATAGAAATATTGAAAATAATATTTTCAGGATGTAAAACTTTTAGGTTACTTTTGATTTAATATTTGATTAGTATAAAAGAAGTAGAAAAAGGCAGCCTGAGCATGTACTCTTTGTCTCTATGACAGGAGCTAGTTCAACAAATTAGACTATTTATAGAGTTTTGGAATCAATGTGAATTTTACTTCCTGGATGCTGTGTGTACTACATTTGTGTAAGACAGACATTTGCCTCACCCATGCTTAAAGCCTATTATGTAAGGACAGAGCTGAATGGAACTGCTTCACAGTTATCCACGTTCTGACTTTGGCGGTAGGTACAAAATAATGTTGTCATTAAGTGAGCGTATTTGACAGGAGAGGGTAAAATACTGATCGTTACGATGGTTCTTTGAAATAAAATTCTGCATCAGTTATTCTTCTACATTTTATGCTGGGGAAAAAAAATCTAATTGATTTCATGGATTTAATAACTCTACGGGGTACATGGTAGTTTGAAATAGCATGTAATTCTTCAGGTTTCTTCATAGAGCTATATTAAGGTGTAATCACATCCTAAGCCCATTTTTAGAGTCTGGATACCAGGTTCCTTTGAATATGCCAGGATCTGATCTCGCTTGTGCTAAGGCTAAACTAAGTAGCCATTTCAAATAGGAAGAAAAAAGTCAACACGCAAGAGAAGCCCATCTAAGTCTGATGCCTGTTTGAGGTTTAGTGTCAGTTCTAGGCGGCACTGAGAATGTGAAAACGCTATTATTTTAAGCAGAGAGTTTAACTCATAGACCATGAAAACTGCATATTTTAGGGAAATGGTAAATTAATGCCTGTTATACCTCTAGTCAGCAAAAGTGACATCATCCTTTCTGAGAGGCTTACACTGCATCTCATATACACTTCCCAGGATGAACACTATTTATTCATCTGTAAACCCTTTTGCTATTGATACAAACAGTTATAAGCATGGAAACACATTTCACACCCCTGAACTTCCAACTCTGCACCTTCTGCCTACCAGCAGCACCTACACAACATCTGTTTTATCAAAAAAACTTTAAAATCATAACACCCTGAAAAGTTTACTAGTTTCAAAGAAAAAAGAAGAAAATTAACATCTAAAATTAAATCTAAAATACTACTCTCATAGAAGTCTACAACTAACAGAACTAATTTGATGGCATATTTAGATGCTGTATTATTAAGTATACTATTTAGGAAATGATGCAAAAGAATTAGGACCATTACATGAACAACAAAGTTTTGTCCACATGTATCAACACTTGAACATGGAAACAGAATTTCAGAGTTGCACAGAGGAAGGGGAGAATCCTGTTTAAGTTCTGCTTAAATGCAGGGTGGGTAAGCATTTAACCTAATGAATAATTTAAACATGTGCATGCTCCAAAAGAGCTGAGGAAAACAAAACTGCAATAAAATGAACACTGAGTCAATGAAATTTTTCTGACATCCATATGAAAAGCTGAAAAGCACTTTAATGCAAAGATGTTTTTGTCTCTGAGCACCTCAGAGGAGGGGATAGTAAGAGTTTAGCTATTTATTTCACAATGAAAGAGCAGACCAAGCCACAAATAATTTTTATGTGCTAACCTTTTGGACTACAAAAAGGCCTGCATAAGAAACTTAAAATGAGAATGTTGCCTATAACCAGGTAAGAGATGGATATATAATTGCATACAGCACTAAGCAATTATGTTATTGCCACTGACATAAAAACCACAGATCAGAACAAATGCTGCTCTAAAATCATATTAATCTGTGTATTTTTAAAAAGCATTACAAAAGGAAGGGACTTTGGGCAGCACATCTTTCAGACGTTTTCAAATTGTCATCTAAACATACCTGGATTGCTACTTTAGATAATAATAATGTATTTTTCATTACTATACCAGCTGTTTGATTTAATACCTTCAGAGTAGGTACACCCTAATGATACAATTAACAAACATGAACAGGCTTTCCTCACCAAAAAAAAAAAAAAAAAAGTGTAAAAAGTTAAATCTGGGATGTCTCAAGCTAGAATTGCGGTTTCTTGTGTACATGTTCTGTGCAGATTGTCACAAACCAGTTAGGTGTGGTTATCCCACATGGTGCTGGTGACATTTGCTTCTGTTTAGAATAACTTTGTCACTTCTTAGATCACTTACTGTGCACTTACATTCAAATCATGTTTCAGGAATCCTTTTGCAATATATGACATCGCTGTGTTTTACCAGGGCCAGGCTGACTACAAAGCCAAAAGACTCTAACTGTACATAATCCAGGAAACTCTCTTCTTCAGTTCCTAGGAAAATTGAGGCTACAAATTGCGCAGAGTAACTACAGCTGTCTTTACAAAGGAAATACTATGGGATGTTGTAAAAGCACTGTTGCTTTGTATCACCTCTTCACCTACAAAACGCTGACCATGCTCTCTTTTTCCTGGGAAACAGTGATGAAAAATCAGTTCTTAGACCCAGCATAAGAAAAATACCAGCCAGCTTTCTGATCTTTTTCTTTCCCATTAACAATATCAGATAAACAGCATAGACTTACTTATCAGACTGCTTTAGCAATGAAACCTGCTTTGCTATCAATTTATTCTCAATATTAGATTACAGCAAATATTTATTTTTAACACAAATTGCTTATGAGGCTATTTATTGAAATAGCTGCAAAATGTACATACTTCTTTAAATCCCTTTCAATGATTTTAAAACAGTATTGTCAGGCATTGCAAAATCATTTATTTAATGAGTAGCAAAAACTCAGAATTGCATTTTACATTCCCTTGGTCCTGTTTTGTCACTGACAATGTCCAACCCCTCACCATCTTTGTTAAAATGATACACATACTATTTCATTCAGCATCTATACCCATCTAACCTACACATGCCTTTTGGTGTCTGGAGATGTGAACTAGAGTAAATGTTTAATTACCATTTCATTCATAACAATGCAAGAAGATAACAGTTGGAGGAGTTTGAAAGTTTGCGTATAGATTTCTGTTCGCTACTAACTTAAATGGCAAATCATTCCCATTACTTGGTGAGTACTTACACAAGAATGAGGAGTTAGGATTAGTAACTAGACACATATAATTGCATGAAAAAAAGCATACGTGATTACTCATGAAATTATAAAGGGAAATGATTTTGGCTCCAGGAAAGACCACAGATGGTTAAGAAATAATCATAAAACAGTAACTGCCAATGAGAGGAACATGTAAAGAAAACAAAAGCAAGGGTAGAATGGGATGAGTAAGTTTGATTTAATTGGATGGCCATTAATTTCCATGAACAATTAGTATCAAGTTCTAGCAGTGACTGTTCTTAGTTAAACCTTTTCTATGCTGTAATACCCAACTTCTGTCCTTGCCTAGTGACATTTGAATTTGAAATAGAGAGAAAAGAAAGCAAAAGATAAGTGAAAGTGGGACCGCCATATGTGCTTGCTCTGACAAAAAAAAAATCGATACAATTTTTTTTCCTTTTCCAACAAACACAGATGTTCTCCCTTACCTTTTTTTTCTTAAGGCGTGTGTCATTCCATCTGTCAAACAATGAAGTTTCCCTAAGTCTCAGTAATACATATAACACTTAAGACACCATTTTTTTTTATAAGCATGATGTAGTCTTGTGATTAGTGTTTCTCAGTCAACACTTAATGAATGTGTGTAGCTATAAATGCAAAGACTTGGGTGAACGTGGTACTTTACAATAGCATGTGACGTCATGCTAGGAGAGGTAGAAATTTGCAGCTATCTCTAGTCCTGTTTTCTGTGAAAATAAGATACTCTGTTCTTTTTACTCTTAAATGGAGCTCACAGAGCTACTAAAAGAGACTAACCAAGTTGCAAGGGCAGTGTATGGTGCTGGGTTTAGTCATTCTTGTAATGTTCCAAAGATGTTAATAGAATTAAAATTCATACAATTAAAGCTTGTTTCTTATATTAATTATTGTTGTGGTTTAAACCCAGTCAGGTAATTCGTTCGCTCACTTCCCCCCCCCCCTTTCTTGCCCTCCCCCTTCTCTCGGAGGGATGGAGAGGAGAATTGAAAAGAATGCAACTCCCACGGGTTGAGATAAGAACAGTTTAGTAACTAAGGTATAACACAAATCACTACTGCTACCACCAATGATAATAATGATAAAGGAAATAACAAGGGAAGAGAATACAACACCTCAGCACCAGCCGACAGATAACTTGCCCCCCCTCAGCCCAACCAAGCCCCGACCGATACCTCCTCCAACCCTGCAGACTCCCAGCCCTTCCGGCTAACTCCCAGTTACATCCTGGGCATGACGTGCTGTGGTATGGAATACCTCTTTGGTCAGTTTGGGTCAGGTGTCCTGTCTCCGCTTCCTCCTGGCTTCCCCTCCTCCCTGGCAGAGCATGAGGCTCACAAAGTCCTTGGCCAAACCAAAACATCCTTGTTATCAGCTCTGTTCCCAGGCCTAAAGTCAAAACACTGCACTGCACCAGCTACCAAGGAGGAGAAACATGACTGCTACTGCTGAACCCAGGACAATTATCCAAACATATACATGCATTTTGAGCTCAATCATACCCAATCTCAAATCTAGATGAATTATAAAAACTGGTAAAAGTTCAAATTATTTTGTGTGGATTTTTACAATGTTTTCTCTGAGATTTACTTCAGTTAGATCTTTTGGCTTTGGTGAAACAAATATTTCTGCTTTTTTGTTAAAATTTAGAATTTTTATTTTAAAAATCTAAAACCACTAGGAAGATTTTCTGTTTTCAGTGTGAAACCATAAATTTACTGTTTGGGTCCAAGTTTTATGTGAAAGCTTTCAGTTTGAAATCAAAGCCTTTTAACAAAAGTGGTTTGATTAGCTTTAATGCATAAACTGCCCATTCAACATAAATTCCTCCTGCACACAGCTCTCAGGAGTTTACTGCCACTTCTATCAACCTTTTGAAGTACTTCAAGTCAAGTCCTACGAACAGGGATCACCTTGTGGTTTAGGGGAGATGGTGGTCTTTAAGACGGTGCATCAACAGTGTAGAGGAATGATACAAAGCAGGAAAGAAACATATACCACAGGGACTTTGCTGACCCAAAATAGAGTTTAAATACTAGCCAAATGCAAAGCTGGATCACTCAGGATTGTTTCATACTCCAGACAGACTTATGACTTATGTATTTATTTGTCTTCACATTATCAAAAGTCGCACCTGACGTTTTCCTTATATATGTTTGGATTTTTTTTTTTATATCAGATTGTCCTTTATCCATTACTATTTCTGATCAGACTGCAGTATTAGAATTCTTCTATTTCCGACAATATTAAACTTCACTGGATCAATCCCAGCTATCTATAAAATCATAAAGAAGAAAACAGCTGAACTAGACACACCATAGTGTTGCCATAGAGACAGCGCTCTGTCTCCCCTTCTCATTTCTCTCATTTTGTATACAAAATCCCAAACTTTGGAAATGCTTCCTAGTACTGTAATGACATTTTGCATGTAAGGAAACTTCATTTATATCTGCATTGACAGATAATAGTTTTTACACCATTTTAGGATTGACAGAACAATATAACAGTGGGAGATAACAAGAGAGATAAGGAATTGTGGGGAAAACAAATCTCCAGAGATTTACGGGAATAAAAAGTAAAGACAATGCATGTGCTGTAGTGCACTACTGAAATAAGATGTAACCATGCAAAAATACAAATACATGCTTTCCAGAATTTGGGTGTGGGGGTGTGTGTGTGTGTAAGGGAGAAGGAAACAACAAAAATCTTTGCAGACTATCATTACACTCTAGCCCTGGGGCGCATGTCATCAGACTACTGAAATTAATGTGGCTTTTAGTTAAAAGGCTCAAACAGCACACTCACACTGGTAAAAATTACACTTAAAAAGCACAGAGCTACCAGAACATGATTTTTATGGCTGTTTCTTTGCTGTAGTAGGTACCATTGACTGCCTGGAAAGTTCTGCAAGGACTTACTGTTACTACCACGCCTTATGATTAACGATTTTTTTAAACGTTTAAACCCAGAAATATTATTACACCTGTTCCCTTGTGAGCAGTTGACCAAAAAAAAATATATTTTACTTAATGACAAAGCCTTTTCATCAGTAATGAATAAGAAATACTTCGTGAGAAAACATTTTTTTCCATTTAGGACTATAACAAGAGATCTCATCCAAGAAATTGAGCACAAAACACTGAACAAGACACTGAACAAGACAGATACTTACTTTAACCAATGCGCTTGCATTTCTTCCACACTGCAATGTAGCAGATTTGATAATGTAATGTATTTTGCCTTGAAGAACTGTCTTCTTTTGCCTTTGTTACATTTCCTATGAAAACTCTTACTTTAAAGAATTACTTTCTAAGAAAATAGGTTGGAATTTGAGCATTTCTTAGTTTTAGAACTTCAAGATATGTTTCAGTGTTTTTTTCCTACTTTAATGTAAGGAAAATAAAATTTATTGTTGAATGCCAAAAGAATTACTGTAAATTCAGGTCTTGATTACTTCTTGCAAGAGTAATACCACTGGCCATGATAAGTGTGCAAATGCCAATTTGCATTAGCTGCTTTCCTCCAGTTCTTCCTGCAGTTTCACCAAAGTACCGTACTTTTAAAAACAGTTCTGCCTTCCAAAAGGCTTCTATCAAAACATATTTCCCCATCAGTCTGCACTCTGCATTCTGATTGTTCTTGCTGCATTTCATGGGCTTCTACTCTGGCTTTCACAAAGTTTTTGTTTACCTCTTTATGCTTTACACGGCATCTCAAATAAGGTCAGTTTCTGCAGAAATAATGAGCTACCAGATGTTAACAAGTGATCAGGGGAATACTGAGATCTCTGTACAATCATTAAACTTGGTCAGATGTGGATGAGTTTTTCAAGTCAGTGATTATCAAGTCATTTTTCCAAAAGATGACAAAACAAGCCCTTCATAGTTAAACAGCTATTATAAAATCCTACACATAACTAAACCATTGTATTTTTCCCCTAACTTAGCATGAAAATTTAAATCTGAATTAAACCAACTGAAAACAAGGTATTGTAATCGATATCCTACAAGGTGAACTACAAGTGATACATAATGTTTCCCTCATCTTGCACTTGTTACAAAAATGAATCCATTGTTTACATTCACCCAGACAAGAAAATTATTGAACATGCTATTTCCCTCTATTCAGGCACATCCTGAAATCACTTTCTATTATTCTGTGCCAGCACTGAGCTGTAATGTGCAATAGCACTGAGCAGCATCCTGTATGAGTGCAGAGAGATACCTATGGGTGGTTGAGACGAGGGTTGCCTTTCTGAGGTGAATTTCCCTCTGTGCTTTGGGTCTCATCCCAGAGCAATCTCACAGTGCTGACCTGATTTCCTTCCAATCAGTCTAGGCTGGAACTTTTCCCCTTCACTCCCTGTGCCAGCAGACAGCCACACTCCATGCAACCATCACCCAAAGCAATTGCCCATCCCAAAATGTGTCACTTCCTCACAGCACTGTTTCAATCTACAGTTCTGCTCCTCTTGCAGTGTAGGTAGCTATTCATTATGAATAGTCTCCATAGTTATAAGTACATACACTACAGAGATCATAATGCTTTCACTGCAGAATTGAAGTAGGGTTTTAAGTTTAGACAAGACATACCTCACACAAAATTGGTTTTAAATATTCCCATAGTGTCTATTTAAGGTAAAACATGGGCCATACAATACATTACAACTGTTATTCTTATAAAAGCATATGTGTACTTGGGGAGAGCCACTTGGGGATTTAAAATATATTTTCAAGCATCTCAAAATTTAAATGCACTCATCTGTCAAGAGAAAAGCACAGCATAATTCTTCAGCAAAACATTCATATATTTTCTTTTAGAATAACATAGATCCAGTGAGATGTCAACTATAACCACATTTCATTCATCCCACTTCATTACAGTAGCAAGTCCCTGAGAACATATTCAATATATAATATATTCTGCAAGGGCCATACTATTCACATTACTATATTAAAAGACAGAAAATGTCTTTCAAAAATCTATTGTAACATCAGAATGTTATTGGTGTCCAAAATAAATAGCATATTTTTTAATAACAGGACTGTGAGCTTCCCTGCTGCTGCCCAGCTCCCTAACAGAGCCACTGTCACAAACACTCTGAGCTCACTGGATTGCACTGACAGCATGATAAACAGTTTCCCATGTGACCTGCATTATTTTCTTTTAATTAAAATAATGTCCCTGTTCTTCATATGCCTTCACCCTTTCCACATTGAAAGATTTAACAGCTGCTGGTTTACAGTACACTTTTACAACTGGAGAGTTAGCTATGCACACTTTTCTCTATTAAAAGAAACTTACAGGTAATGCAACAACATACACATCATAAGGTGTTCGATGGGTTAAATGCAGCAAGGGAAGGATATATGAACTTGTAAAGCAAGACAATATCCGAACCTTATTTCTTAACAATACAGAGGAAGATAAATGCAGCTTTCAATTAGGAGAAAATGTCTAACAAGCATGCAAGAAAAATGAGCATTTTAAGAATATAAGAATTAGCAATAAGTAATAAGCTTTCTTATTTCAATATGACCCTCTGCTGATTCTCAGTCACACTAGGTGAATTACACATGCATGATTTATTTTTCAAATCATTAGGTGCAACCATGTTTATAAGCAATTTGTATACTCAAATGTTAATATATACAGTGGATAGATGATTAAAGGACTATGATATGAGCTTTTCTTTCTTTTCACTTTGGCAAAACCAAGAAATAAATTTAAACTATGCCCATTATAGCCGGTTAATTGCAGTTCAGTCTGTATTCTGCCATTCAGAATGCCAGTTAAACCCAAATCTAAGTGTTTAAATGTGGCTTTTTTTTTTTTAATTCTCAGCTACATAGTCTGAGGACTTGATTAATTAAGCAGCTGAATCATTTACACATTTCTAATGTACATATTTATAAATTAAATTCTAATACCAATAACAGTGCATTGCATGGTGGGACAGGAAATCTTTTCAGTATTCTTAATGGGACAGAAAAAGAGATTTACAGCAAATGAAAATGAGCAACTAATCTCAGAATTTACTCACCTAGACATCACACAAAGCAAAAATTTTGTCACTACATAACATTTTAAAAGAACTAAAGGTACAGTTTTCTTTCATGTGAAATACTGTAAGTAGGTGGATATGAACTGGGATGACTGCAAAATTCAAACCCCTGTCTTCTCTACTGAAGCTGATTAATGAAAATTAGTAGGTACTTTTCAGTGAATTTTAGTTTGTATGCTGTGAGGAGTTTGGTGTGGTACTTGTGAATAATTCTATCCATCCCTAATAAGATGCTCTAGGAAGACTAATTCACAGAATTAACTTACAGACATAGTCAGGTCTCTAGTCTCTAGGGCTCTGGGCATTTAATTATTTTTTATCTAAAGCCTCTCTGTTATCAAAGCTGAAAGGTGCATTGATTTCTATCTCCCCCTCTCAATGCTGATTAGTATAAATTTATCAGAGAATGACATTTGGCACTGTCATAGGGATTCTGAGTTAGATACAGCAAATGCCTGGCTCCAGAGGAAAATAAAAAGAGAGGGTTTCTATCTGGCCTTGGTGCAGAGGTGCGACAGTGCAGAACCAGGTGGTGGCAGCAAGGGAATGGGATGCAAAGCACATCCTCTTGCTGGCGCAGAGCATCCCCAGATAGTGGCTGTGCGAACAGGGGCTTTATTTCCTAATGACACAACTAAACAGACCATATTTTTGTTATGTGGATTTCTTAAACAGTTAAACACACACTGTCGGCCCTGAACAAGCCAAGTACATTTTGGCCCTACAAAAAGTGTTATTTTGATGCATTCAAGCAGCAGCTGATGCAAGGCTTGGCAGCAAAGGTGGTGGTGTGAGACTGTGCCACAGATTCCCAACACATGTGCAAGGCTTACCTTGTCTGAAGGCTGCACAACTCCACTATCTCTGCTTTTTTGCTCTTACTGACTCACTTGGCTCAGACCAGTGCTGCTGTCACACATGGTTGCAGCACATCCCAAACCTTAACTGAAATGCCTTGAAAAATGTAGCTGGAATAAACTGCCTAATTATTTTAATTGTATTTATAATAATTAACTGCATTGAACCTTCCCAAAATTAAGGAATTTTGGGAAACAAAAACAAAAGAATAAGCAAGTTGCTGACACTAGCTTGGTTTTACCAAAATCAGAGGCAACAAGTAAACAGGGAGAAACAAAATTCTGTTTCTTCTTCTCCATTAAGGTCACTGATCGAAGCCATGAAACTACTCTGCACATCTGTTTCTTTTTCCTCCAACACTCTCTCCATTAAGCCCTCCCAAACAAATTGCTCCAAATGTAGTAGCACAACAAGGTACTGATTTTGAATATAACCTATAAATATTATTCATATAAGTCTTATCAAAGGAAAATTGCCAGTTTCAGTTATGGCATGCATGCATGCACACTTTTTCTGCACAGGCTGTTTAGACAGAAAGAGTTCACATAGATGAATAGGTAAATTCATTTCTCGTATTCCCCAGACAGATATCTATGAAGATCAATTACATAAATCCCAAAACAGATTACTTATGAAAGATATACAGAAAACCTTAAAAAGATTTCTCAGATAATATTTATTTTATAGGTCAACAGAAAAGGAAACATCTACTTGAAATCTTCACTCTAGAAAACTATGTAAATGTATGTAATTTTGTCCTATTTCCAGCACAGAGAAATTACACAAGTAATGGAAAATCAATTTCAACTATTCTAACCAAATTATCATTTAATTTAAAAGTGCTTTTTTAGGTCAACAGGAACATTGTTTCTTAGGTTGAATTCAGTCAAAAAATGAAACAAACCTAAGTGTTGTGAAAAATGACCTGTCATGCATTCTATTTTAAGTAATGTGATGGTGTTTTTTAAAAAAGGCTAAAAATCTGGAAAGAGAAGAAAATATTTTTGTTGGCCAGGAACAGGCTTTCTTCCAAGGCAGCTGGGATCTGAAAGCTATCATCAAGGAGTAAGTACCATAAAATAAACGTAGAGGAATTTTAAATTGATGAGAACATGCAGCTGACCTGTACGTATTCCACACATACCCTCCCTGATTACAAAGCTGGTTAAGTCACTGTGTTTACCAAACATTTTAGAAATTAATTTCCTTCAGAAAACTCTTCTGTCTTTCCTCCCTGTCATTAAGGGGAAAATCCTATTGATTGCTTGCTTTCTTTGGCTAATAAGTATTTACTATTTGGTTGTCTTTGTATGCATTTATAAATGTTACTAATAACTATCTCAATATATCAACACTTGAGGAACTGAAAGCTTGAGAATTAGGTGTTTACAGCAAATGGTTGCCTAAACGCTTTCCAGTGTCCTTTTGTAAATCAGCCTGTCTCTGAAGCTCACAAAAGATATAACATTTGAGAAGGTCAGCAGAGAGGTTCAGCAACACATCATGTTTACATGTATAACATTCATGTTTCAGCTCTCTATCGTCTGATAGAACTGATTAGACAATATTGATAACATTAATGTAGTCACAAATTCTTATTACACTTGTTTACACTGCTGAAGGCTTCTAAGTATGCAACTGCATACATAATCTTGGGTGGTTTTACACAAGGACATTAATCAGTGAGATACCACCACATTAAGACTGTGTGAGTTGTAAAGAGCAGAGTATGAAACACAATAAATTGAGATCTTTATCAGTGAAGCATAAGATGAGGAGAGGGAGTTATGTTATTACATTTCCGAAGACAGTAGAGAGTTCAACTTCTGACTGAAGTGGCTCTCCATCTTACAATGAGTAATCATTCAATGATTTAAATATGGAGGCTACTTCAGGGAAGAGAAGTTTTATGGACACAAGAATAGCAGATTACAGTAAAGTAGAAAAAGCAAAAACTAAAAAATGTAAGTAAAAAATAAGTAAAATGAGAAGCAAACAAACACTGAAACTCCAAATAGATGGAAATCCCTACTCAGCTGTGGCTTAGCTTTCCATTCCCAAGTGCTTTAATGAAGACTTATTTATCACAGTAAATTCACTGCAGGATCGAATCATACAAGACTTTTTTGCTCAAATTGTGGAAGAATAATTCTGAAAGAAAGCAAAGATAGAAAGAGCTCTCACTCAAGAGTAAAGAAAGGAAAATGAGATACAGTATGTCAGCATTTTTTTTCTCCAACTAGTATGATCCATCAGCTCAAACATATTTTGGATCAGAGCATTTTTGCATTTCCCATCACCTTTCTCTAAAATACTCTTCATTTGATTTCTGGAACTGTTTACTTTGTTGCCCAGTTATTAGTCATATTATCTACCTTGATGCCAAAAACCACACTTGGGAATACCCTGTTGCATTTTCAGCCCTAATATTTTTGTATTCAGAGGAAAGATTATAAAACTCGAAATGGAAGGGGATTGATGGGGTAATCTGGAGGGGATAATGAGGTAACCATACTAACTGATAAATTGGACTAAATAATTCTATTGATCTGAAGGGTAAAGGACTAGGCCGCTTCTTCTCCTAAGCTTCACTTCCAAGTTCTCACTGGAGCATTTTCAGATAATCCCCAAATAAAGGAGGAAGAGCTGCTTAAATGGATGAGAAAAAGAGGCACAAGTCAAGAGGCACAGGAAAACCACAGGACCATGACTATCCTCGCAAACAACATGGAGAGATGAAATGAAAACAGGAGGGAGAGAAGCAAGAGGAGGATAATGTTCCAAACTTCAAGTACTTCAGAATTATAATAAAGAAAAGTGCCTAGCACTTCAATGTGCACTGCTTGTAACAAATAATGGACAGAGGAGGTAAAAAGGTTGGAAAGCAGTGTTGCTTCTGCATAAAAGAAAAAATAAATGAAAGGAGTATGAAAAGTTATGCTTGTGAATATTAAAAGCCTTACCTTTTAGTGTTGGGTACTCCCACTATGCTGTTTTCTTAGATAAAATATCTTGAACTTTTGCATTGAAACATGTTGTCTATAGGCTGACCTATTAAACCTAAAATGAACCATCTGATAAAATGAATAATTAGAAAACACATGATGTGCTTACTAATAATTACAAACATACTGCTGGACTCCCCTGTCCAAGCATATTCATTCTCCTAGGTAGGGCCACAGACTGAAGCTCTGGCAGGAAAGGAATGG
Source organism: Pezoporus flaviventris (assembly GCF_033815535.1). Taxonomy (NCBI): domain Eukaryota; kingdom Metazoa; phylum Chordata; class Aves; order Psittaciformes; family Psittacidae; genus Pezoporus; species Pezoporus flaviventris. The sequence goes on along the minus strand of NW_026892584.1, from coordinate 2,034,974 downwards.
GAAACAGGCAGCTAATTTATGCAGAGAAGTGAGGTCTTCTTACCAGTTTTTTAGAATCTGAATGGTTTTAGGACAGAAAGTTAAAACTTTTTTTTTTTTTTTCCCCCAAATTGATATTGCCTTTTTATGTAATCGGGAAAAGCCAGAATGAACGTATGAAAATACTTGGAAAGGCATGCTATTTGTACCAGTCTTTAATAATTGGTAAGGTCTAGGTGTTTAATAATGCAATACATGCCACACTGGAGAATAATTTCCATCCTCAGCTGATCTGTGCTTGTGTTTATCAGTCTTAGGCTATATGTACATGGAAGGCTATATTCCACAATGTTGCACAGGGCTGAATGCTTCCCTGGATTACAGGAACTACAAAAAAGTGATTAGACACAAGAATTACCATTCAAATACCTCTGTCTTTGCATAGATTGAGAAAGAACCTATACTTTTACTGGATATATTTTCAAAATGTCAGAAACTACCCAGAGATATGTCTACGTGTGACTCCTGGCCAACTACCCATTTTCAATTCCATTCTTTTTTTCCAGAGAGCTAAGCACTATATGGTGAGATGACATTCCTTGTGCTGATGAGGCATCTTGGCATGGACGATCTGCCATTTTGGAAAATCAGAGTGCCACCTGAAGAATTTGCTTTATCCTACTCCCCAACCATCAGGACAAACATGCTGTTATATAAAAGAACGATACACATATGATAATGCCTTTCCCTGATGTTGAGGAATCACAGAGGACACAGCGACCATGAGAAAACAGGCAGCTGGAAAAGCAGCAAGCACCCTGATAACAATCTGCGGTTTGGATTTCACCACATTAAAGACAATCCAGCTCATGCCAAGATGTGGAATTGACAGCTTCTTCTGTGCCCAAGAACTAGCCCCCTACACATCCCAAAAGGTCCTGGTTTTGTTCTTGTAACTCACTCCCATTATAGAGTAGGAGAAATTGATCAGGATATAAGATGTGTGCTGATTTTCTTCTGGTGGATTATCCTGGGAAGCTTTTATTTAGATAAAAGTGCCTACTGAATGCAAAAGCGGGGCATCACAAGAGAGATGTCAGCATTTGTAAAGAGGCATAACAAATACAGCCAAAAAAATCCCCACCAAAACCACAAAACAAACATCATATATTTGGAGGAAGAGAATTTAAGGTAAGATTTTTTAAAGGTATTTGCTCCAGTGGAATTTGATGCATACTATCTCTGAAGTCTTGCCTTCTTTATCCCCACATTCTTCTGTCATGGCTTGATTGTTTTACAGATGCTGGATGTGCAGATTTGGATATCAGCTGTACTATCTGTATTTGCTGTATTTTATCCTCTGTACTGCCAAAGGCCAATGATTTGCAGCTGGGTATGAAAGTAAAATTCTATTCTGCCTGAAACACAGCTGAGAGGAAGGGAGCAATGAGCTGTGCTCTTGTTTATACAAGTAAGATAAGAAAAAAACTACTTTCATGTGCCAGCATGCTGTATACCGATGCCCTCATGCTCAAGGAAGAATGCATTCCCTGCAAGTACTTTAAAGTCAGACTTTCAAACACCTAACTTGGTAATACAAACATCAGTATCAGCAAAATCTTTTATTACTTGATCTGGCATGCTTTCTCAGGCACTCCTCCTCACTTTACCAATGCTCTCTCAGCTGGGCAGCCATAAGACTAGTTCACAAAGATCACCCAAAACTGTCTCCTGCATGAAAAAAACTCAGGAGTTTCCTGCATGCTGGTGCCCTGGGTAAGAAACTGAATAGAGAACAGTGAAGATAAGTAATAGGGAAAAAAAGGAAAAACAGTGACAAAGAGCAGGCACATACAGGAACTGAGGAGAGGAATGATGAAAAACAGACAGTGAAGTATGGGAGGTTACAGTTTCCACAGCATTATATTGTACTGGGAGATGACAATACGTTGAAGTATATTAGCCTCTATCATACTTAACAGAAAGCATTTCAGAAAATTACTAGGTGTCATTGTATCTTTCCCTGCATAGGGCTGGCAACTTGTCTCAGTCCCTACTGTGATTTCTTGTATCTGAACTCACTGTCTGAAGCCAAGGAACTCTTCCTGAGGTGTCATGGTATGCCCACTGGATCTACACTGAGAACTCTCCATTTCTCCACCCTAAGCAGAAGAAAAGCTCCCAGTTCCATTTCCCTTCTTACCTCTGGTGTCATAAACAGAAGGATTTTGGAATCATTGTCAGATTTAGACACAGACTTACACACTTCATGTCCTCTGTCTATAAAGAGCTGGAAACATTAGTTAGCAAGGTAAAACTGGCCTCTGGAGTCACAGCCTCACTGATCAGCATTGACAGGGTAGAAGCAAAGCCGCTTGACTCCATGACAAATCTGTTAGAGGTGCCTGGCCAAAAACATCCTCTCATATGTTATTACAGGTGGCCAGAGTAGAAAACCAGGGGCTTACTCATGGCTCAAACATGGGCAAGAAATAAGGGCTTCCCTTGTACAGCCTCTGTAGGGAGAGGAGATGCTGCAGTCTCCCTTGCTGTTCTGGGAAGATGGGAGAGGACCCGGCAGCCCCAGGGGCAGGTGCAGTGCCTGTCCTGGCTGCGTGGCGATCACCCTGGTGCCCAGGGTCATTCTGAGCCCCCTATGTCCTCCACCTGGTGTGTTTTCTCTCTCTTTCCCCTGAAAAAGGATGGGTCTGAGTGAGCTGGTGCCTGTGATGAGCAAATACTGAGCCCATAAGGCTCTCCTCCATGACAGTGTCTGCCACCACCTCTGTGAATGTCCCTGCACTCCAGCAGAGTCAGTACCTGTGCTGTTGCTCTCACAGCCTGCTGTTGCCATGCCTTGTCCCCATTCTCCACAACAGCGTGCAAACAGAGTAACACTCTTACAGCCCTCACAAGTTTTGGAGGTCACTGTTCCTCCTCCCTCTGATCTAAGTGTAATTGCTGTAACTAACTTGGATAAGGTTAGCAACAAAAATCCCTACAAGAAATTCTGAGGTGAGCGCTGAACTGTAAGCAGGCCAAATCTATCAACTTTTGACACTTCAGGTCTCTGTAAATCAGCTCACTGGTATTATGCATTTGATACTCGTTGTAAAACCCATTCAGGAAGGGTTTTAGGTTGTGCTTATTATGACACATTGTAACACCATATTGGCACCCCTGTCACATCATATTATATATTAGAAATGTGACTAATGATTATGCAAAAGAAGGTTAGTCATGACTTTTAGTCAATTTTTGATTAGTAAGATGGCTGTGCTATGCATAATAATAGACCAAATGTTTACCCTGAGGAGTCATTATTCAACACTTGCACAACTCTAATCTAAATTTCAAGAAGGACCATCCATAACAGCACATGGGAAATTAACACCAGGAGCTAATAGCTATTGAAAATGATGTTTGAAGCTTAGAAGCTTAGATCATATTTTTGAAGCTTAGATCATATTTTTGAAGCTTAGATCATATTTTTAAATGGAATCAAAAAAAAAAAGCAAAAAAAAAAAAAAAGCAAATGTCCTGAGTTCAGCAATGGCAGTCATGTTTCTCCTTTGTGGTAGCTGGTGCAGTGCTGTGTTTTGACTTCCAGCCTGGGAACAGTGCTGGTGATATCGATGTTTTCGGTTGTTGCTAAGTGATGTTTACCCTGACCAAGGACTTTATGAGGCTCATGCTCCGCCAGGGAGGAGGGGAAGCTGTGAGGAAGCAGAGACGGGGCGCCTGACCCAGGCTAGCCAGGGAGGTATTCCATACCACAGCACATCATGCCCGGGGTGGGGGGTAACTGGGAGTTACTTGGAAGGACACGGGCTTCCGGGTGGGACTCGTTTCTTGGCTGGTGGTATCGTATTCTCTTCCCTTGTTATTTTCTCTTATCATTGTTGTCGTTGGTGGTAGCGGTGGTGATTTGTGTTGTACATTGGTTGCTGGACTGTTCTTGTCTCAACCCATGGGAGTTGCACTCTTTCGATCCTCCTCCCCGTTCCTCCAGGAGTGGGGAAGGGGAGAGCCCTGGGAAGGGGGGGGCGCCTTGATTGCTGTCAGCCCGGCACCTCTCACTGGAAGCGAGTGAACGAGCTGTCTGGCTAGGGTTTAAACCATGACACTTCTTTTTGGCGTCCAACATGGGGCACAAGGGGTTGAGATAACGACAGATCTGACTGGATTAATAGTCACTCGTCACAATGCTGATTTATTGGCTCTCAAGGTTGTTCCTCTTGATCTCACAGTTTCAGTATATCCTATCTTACTTCCATCTGGTATTTGCTGTGTTAGTGTTTTTCAAGTGTGGGGCTTGGGCTAAGGATTTTGTCCCATTGTACTTTATGGTAATGACTTGTAATACAATAGAATCATTGATCATGAAACTGATCTGGCTTATGTTCCCAGTATGGTCACCACCTTTATACTTTGGGAGGTATATAATAAAAGTGCTTAGCAATTACACATCTTTTTTCTCCTTCTCGGGTGGTCAACCTGTGAAGGAGACATCCTTTTACCCTCCCATTCCTCCTCCCAGACCATTTACATTTGAGAGTTTTGAAGTTTTTGAATGGCCTTTTAGTGCTGTTGAGACTTATTTGCTGATGGTGATGGGAATCACCATGCTAGCACGCATACAGAGTGTGTTTTGCCCATGACTGATTTCAAGAGTTAAGCAGAGTCAGGTTTGGGTCTTGTCTGGGGTCAAACAACGATGTAGGAGGACGGAGAGATTTTCCCTGAGGAAATAGTCATGACGGGCAGGGTGTGTGGGATAGTATGGGCACGTATCTAGGTCAGTGGGCCCCTCCAGTACTTTGGAATTTCACCACAGAACAACTGGAAAATCCAGGAGAATTAGTAAAACACTTAAATGAGGTGTGTGGTCATTCTGGCCATACCAGAGATGGACAAATCATGGCAATGTGCTGGGGCTTGGCCTGCGCTTACAGGGCCTTGTTCAACACTATCCAGGACCTTCAAAAGGAAAAGAATGTCAGCGCAGCTACTCCAGCTCCAAGCACAGCAGCTTCACCACCACCAGTGACAAGTACAGTTGCTACTCAAACTTTGGCCTCAATGAACAGAGCAGCTACCCCAGTGGCAAGTACAGCAGCTGCTCAAACTTTGACCGCAACAGACAGCGCGGTTACCCCAGCTCCAAGCACAGCAGCTGCAGCACCCCCAGCAACAAGTACAGTTGCTACTCAAACCACAGTGATAATCACTGCAGCCAAACCAGAGGACCAATTCGTACCAATATCGGTTGCCCCTGTACACAAGAGAACAAGCAAAAAAGAGGCAAGAAGGGTGAAGCAAAATGAAGAAACAATGAATTCACTACCCAGTCTAGCATCTGATCAGGAGTCATCATCACATGACGAAGAAGAAGAAGAAGAGGTAACTTCTCGACCTCGGACCTCAACCGAGCTGCGGAATATGTGAAAAGATTTTACCCGTCAACCAGGGGAGCACATCATCATCTGGTTACTCCGATGCTGGGACAATGGGGCCGATGGTCACGAACTAGAAGGTAGAGAAGCCAAGCAGCTGGGATCACTTGCTAGAGAAGGGGGAATTGACAAAGCAATTGCAAGAGAGAAAAAGTCCCTCAGCCTTTGGAGGCGGCTCTTGGCAGCTGTGAAAGAAAGGTTTCTGTACAAGGACGATGTTACGAGTCGTTCGGCCAAGTGGACTACTATAGACAAAGGCATCCAGTCTCTGAGGGAATCAGCCATCGTAGAGATGATCTATCACATCAAGCCGAATAATGGGGATACACCCATAGATCCAGATGAAGTTGAATGTACACGACCCATGTGGTAAAAACTTACAGGGAATGCACCGTCATCATATGCCCATTCATTGGCAACAGTAACCTGGAATGACATAGTACCACTAACAGTGGATGAAATGGCTCGTAAACTCCCAGAGTTCAAAGACAATCTCACCCCTTCCATCATCTCAGCTGTGGAAAAACTGTCCCAGGACCTCAAACAATTGAGGGACGATCTATCTGATTTATCCAGCTCCTCACATGTACCAACACACGTCTCAGCTATTAACAAAAGGCATCCTATTGTTCGAGAGAGGAGACACAGGAGGTATATGCCACGGGGTACCCTATGGTTTTACCTGCAGGATCACGGAGAAGACATGACAAAGCGGGATGGAAAACCTACTTCAGCTTTGGAGGAACGGGTGAGTGAATTGAAGAGGGGAGCAAGGGCCAAGACTGATCATCCCATGAGAGCTACGGCTTCAGTCTCTGGTGAGCAGTTTCCCAGATGGAGTGGAAGAGCTGATTTTACTCCAGCTCCTGTGATAACGAAGAATAATCCCTTTCACCATGACTTAAGTGTCCAACGCTATGATGACCATTAGAGGGGCCCTGTCTCCAGCCAGGTGGTGGCAGGGGACAGTCGGATTTACTGGACTGTGTGGATCAGATGGCCTGGCACATCAGTCCCACAGAAGTATAAGGCTCTAGTAGATACCGGTGCACAGTGTACCCTGATGCCATCAAGCTGTCAAGGGGTGGAACCCATCTATATTTCTGGAGTGACAGGAGGATCCCAAGAGTTGACTATGCTGGAGGCTGAAATCAGCCTGACTGGGAGGGAATGGCAAAACCACCCTACTGTGACTGGTCCAGAGGCTTCATGCATCCTTGGCATAGACTACCTCAAGAGAGGGTACTTCAAAGACCCAAAAGGGTGCCGATGGACTTTTGGTATTGCTGCTTTGGAGACTGAGGAAATTGAGCAGCTGTCCACCTTGCCTGGTCTCTCAGAAGATCCCTCTGCTGTGGGGTTGCTGAAGGTTGAAGAACAACAAGTGCCAATTGCGACCACAACAGTGCACAGGTGGCAATATCGCACCAACCGAGACTCCCTGATTCCCATCCATCAGCTGATCCGTAGACTGGAGAGCAAAGAAGCGATCAGCAGAACCCGCTCGCCCTTTAATAGCCCCATATGGCCAGTGCAAAAGTCTAATGGAGAGTGGAGACTAACAGTAGACTATCGTGGCCTGAATGAAGTCACACCACCATTGAGTGTTGCCATACTGGACATGCTAGAACTTCAGTATGAACTAGAGTCAAAGGCAGCCAAGTGGTATGCCACAATTGATATTGCCAATGCATTTTTCTCAATTCCTTTGGCAGCAGAGTGCAGGCCACAGTTTGCTTTTACTTGGAGGGGTGTCCAGTGCACTTGGAACCAACTGCCCCAGGGGTGGAAACACAGCCCTACCATTTGCCATGGACTGATCCAGACTGCACTGGAACAGGGGCAAGCTCCAGAACACCTGCAATACATTGATGACATTATTGTGTGGGGCGATACAGCGGAAGAAGTCTTTGAGAAAGGGAGGAAAATAATCCAGATCCTGCTGAAAGCCGGTTTTGCCATAAAACGGAGTAAGGTCAAGGGACCTGCACAGGAGATTCAATTTTGGGGAATAAAATGGCAAGATGGACGTAGACAGATCCCCACAGATGTGATCAACAAGATAACAGCAATGTCTCCACCAACTAATAAGAAAGAAACGCAAGCTTTCTTGGGTGCAGTGGGGTTCTGGAGAATGCACATCCTAAATTACAGTTCGATTGTAAGCCCTCTCTATCATGTGACCCGGAAGAAGAATGATTTTAAATGGGGCCCTGAGCAGCAACAAGCCTTTCAGCAAATTGAACACGAGATAGTTCATGCAGTAGCCCTTGGACCAGTTTGGACCGGACCAGATGTAAAAAATGTACTGTACACTGCATCTGGGGAGAACGGTCCTACCTGGAGCCTCTGGCAGAAAGCTCCAGGGGAGACTCGAGGTCGACCCCTCGGCTGTTGGAGTCGAGGATACAGAGGATCTGAGGCCAGCTATACCCCAACTGAGAAAGAGATACTGGCAGCCTATGAAGGGGATCGAGCTGCTTCGGAAGTGACTGGCATTGAAGCACAGCTCCTCCTGGCACCCCGGTTGCCCGTGCTGGGCTGGATGTTCAAAGGCAGGGTCTCCTCTACACATCATGCAACCGATGCTACATGGAGTACATGGGCTGCACTAATTACACAACGAATTCGAATAGGAAATCTCAGTCATCCAGGCATTCTAGAAGTCATCATGGACTGGCCAGAGGGCAAAGATTTTGGAATGTCACCAAAGGAGGAGGTGATGCGTGCTGAAGAGGCCCCACCATATAATAAACTGTCAGAAAGTGAAAAGCAGTATGCCTTGTTTACTGATGGGTCCTGCCGTTTTGTGGGAAAGCATCGGAGATGGAAGGCAGCTGTATGGAGTCCTGGACGACAAGTTGCAGAAACTGCTGAAGGAGAGGGTGAATCGAGTCAATTTGCCGAGGTGAAAGCCATCCAGCTGGCCCTGGACATTGCTGAACGAGAAAAGTGGCCAGTACTTTATCTCTATACTGACTCATGGATGGTGGCAAATGCCCTGTGGGGGTGGTTGAAGCAATGGAAGCAGAGCAACTGGCAATGCAGAGGTAAACCCATCTGGGCTGCTGCACTGTGGAAAGATATTGCTGCCAGGGTGCAGAACCTGGTGGTGAAGGTACGTCATGTAGATGCCCATGTACCCAAGAGTCGGGCCACTGAGGAACACCAGAACAACCAACAAGTGGATAAAGCGGCTAAGATTGAAGTGGCTCAGATGGACTTAGATTGGCAACATAAAGGTGAATTATTTTTGGCCCGGTGGGCCCATGACGCTTCAGGCTATCAGGGCAGAGATGCAACATATAGATGGGCTCGTGATCGAGGGGTGGACTTAACAATGGACACTATTGCCCAGTTATTCATGAGTGTGAAACATGTGCTGCAATTAAACAAGCCAAGCGGTTAAAGCCTCTTTGGTATGGAGGACGATGGTTGAAGTATAAATATGGGGAGGCCTGGCAGATTGACTATATCACACTGCCACCAACCCGCCAAGGCAAGCGCTGTCAGCCCAGCACCACTCACTGGGAGCGAGTGAACAAGCTGTCTGGCTAGGGTTTAAACCACGACAGGAAAAAAAAAAAGAAAAAAGGGCATAATGATAAATTATGAAAAGCAATTATTTTAAAAGCCAAAAATCTAACACTACCTGTAAAGTGAAGGAACATTTGTTAGGGGAACACTGACACAGCATTTAAAAACACAAACACCAAGATTTATTCTTTTTTATATTCCTGAAAGGTGAGAATTACCAGATAGAAAAAGAAACAATTGAGTGGAATAACATCTGGAGTATGTTGCAAAGATGTCTGCAGGCACATCTGTGAAAGAATATGCCTAGGAAGTATCTGAAGTTGTTCACTCTCAATTTTTTTGCGAAGTTTCACAATGATATATTAAAGTAGGTATTATGACGAGGGGCAACATACTTTCATTAGCTTTGATTTTTGTTATGTAATATATTCAGTGCATTTGAAAGATGATGTATTGAGACTCTGGAGCAGGATATCCTCTCTCCATCTTTCTGTGAACAAAGTACAAATTTGCTTTCCTGTCAATGCCAAAGCATCGGTGGTCCAGTGCTGGCATCCTAGCACCCAGAGTTGTTAATTCCTATTAGCACTGCTCACGTTGATACAGAAACATCATATGCAAATGATGGTTGGAAAGTAACTGAAACTGAAATGAAAAAAATAAATGACTTGTTTCAGTCAGACACCTCCCTGTAGCAGAACAGAGAAGTGGACAGAAGTTTCCATTTTAAAGTGTTAGTTTGGAGTGAATAGAAAGAAGGCAGAAAGGAAAAAACTGCTATCCACAACTACAACATTCAAACACTACCAAATCCAAATACTGGCACTTTCAGGGGAATAAGACCATAAATAAAGAATGCCATTACTGTCACCTTGAGTGACCACTTGCATAACACCAGCCAAAAAAAGCCTACGCCACAATTCCTGTGCAGAGCTCACAGCTCTGTCTCAGGATTAAAATACGTTCAAGTGATGGAAAATCCATCTCATGTTCAGGTAAACTGCTCTGAAGGTTAGTCACACTCTTAAAGCTTTTTCCCATATTTTTACTGAGAATTTCCTTGTCACAAATTTCCTTAGCTTCCACGCTATGAGGGATTTCACAGTTGGGTTTTTTTCTTCTAGATTAAAGAGGGATCAGCTATCAGAAATCTCTTCACTATTTAAGCTGTGCTCACCTCCTCACCCTTTCTTTATTTTTTTTTCCCTTTTAGCTGTGGGGGAGGGGATAAGCAGAACAGCTTAAACCCTAAGCTGCTTAAGAGTTCCTAAGCCTCTTACGGTAGGGGATGTTTTCTGAAAACTGAACTCTTTTGCAGGTTTTTTTTTGACTAACCTCCAAATTTTCACAAACTTTCTGAAATACAGATGACAAAACAGACACAGTGTTCCACTAACTGCTTCCCTTATACTTTTTACAGAGGAAACAGGACTACCTGGTCCTTACAGTCTTGTGGTAGACTAATTGCCCTGCTTCTCCAAGGACTGACTTCAACTGTCAGCCAGTGGGGTGTCCCCTTATACTGGGTTCTCACCTTTAGTCATTTCTTGTAAGTCTCACTCATGTGGGCTTGGATAATGAGCATGAACTTTGGGCCAAGAACAGGTAAGTTATGCAGGAACCACCACCCACCCCCTCAAAAGACAACCAGTAAACTCAAGAGTATCCTGAGAGGAGTTTTTTCCTCTTTTCGGGTGAGTGCCAGAAACCCTGGAGTCAGCATACTGGGAAGCCAGTTTGCTGTTTCATTTGGTGAAACAACCATAGTTACACTACCTTCAGGATCATGATGCTATTGTAGAGTGTTTCAGATAAGCATTTTAAAGAATTAGTCATTTAAAAGTGTTTCAGTGGTGGATTGTGGATTTGCCGTATTGACAAAGAGAGTTGTCACGGCGCGTGACACAGGATGGTACAATATACTATATGTAAGGAGTACAACATGTATTTGAACAAGCATTGAATAAACATAATCGTTCAATAAAGGCACAAACTCCATGGGATAATTCTTCTGCTGTAAGAGTCAGTGTAAAAAATTAGGAGATGCTGACGAGGAGAGACAGAAAAAAGCAGCTGGGGGGGGGGGGGGATGAAAAAGCTCATCTATCAAAATACTTTTAGATTATTTCTTTGCAAGAGTGAATGATTCTATGAGACAATGCGTTTACAGCAGCCCATTAACTGAGACTACTATTCCCTACTTACTTACACATTTAAGGGTTGCCAGGCAGGCCACTGTGCTTTTGCCTTGATGACTGTTAAAACCTCATCGCTCTGTAAAAAGAGAAAAGAAAGTGATTGGGACAATATTATAACAAGAGTAATCTGATTAGCGGCAAGCAAAGGCAGCGAGATTTTGGGTGCAGCCTTCTTTTCTGCAGGAACTAAAGAGAGCTTAAACCACTAGCAGTGAGAGACTATGTTATTTTTGCATCATGAGCTGAAGGGAAAGGTTTCAGAGTGATGCACAATGACATGAATAAATAAGACAATAACCTTTGTAATGGGGAAATACCCCAAGATAATATTACCAAGCTGAGCCTTGTTCTGGTAACACTGTCACAGAAAGAGGTAGCTGTGCTGTATGCTGGGCTGTTAGTCCACATGTAGTAGTTTAGTGGCAAAAAGTATATCCTGGGCTGTCAAATTTGTGACTCTCCAACAACCCTTGTCACCAGAAGAATTTAATTTACCAGGTTAAAAAAAAACAAAGACACAAAAATAGCTCTTAATATGTTACAGATCTACAGATCACGAGGGAGACAAAAACTAGATTCTGCTGCTCTTGGCAAACTAACAAAACATGTGAGCATGTATGATATATTATTTATTATCCTTATCTGGGTAGAGGATATAACAAATCCATGGTGGATGCACTACAATCTCCTCCAGGTAAAGCCATGGATAGCACTTTGTGTTTGCTCTCCATTTACGCACATGAAAATTACAGTGTGAAATATAGCAGCCATCTGTGGAAGCCCACAGTGTGGCAAAGCATTGTACAAAGATTATTTCCTAAAGTCTGTAGGAATTCCTGCATCAGCAGTTTTAAACTTTATATTGGCACAATAAACCCAGGACAAAGGCAGGACCACTAACAAGGCTCTGATGCCCAGAAGACATCTATCACAGTTTTTAGATGCATTTTCCCCATCTCCTTGAGGAATCCACCCCAGTAAATCACTGAGAGGAACACACAGTTTACAGTTCACTCACATGACTTCTACCCCAATTACACTAAGAAACCCACCCCATACGTCACCAGTAATTGGCATTTCCAGCAGAGCTGACCTTTCAGTTTAGTGATAATAGTGCCATTTCCTGCTAGACAGCAATAGCTCTGATACCCCAGACTAGCTCCATATACACCCCTGTTTAAAGAAAATAATTTTTGCTGTTTGTTTCTACCACTCCCAGTATAATCTGGCTCTCTCTTTTTAACCAAAGCAGGGTAATTATGGTGCTGATAGACCCGCTCTGTAACACAGAGAGTTTTTAGTCTTGGGAATATTTATGTGACATGACCTCTCACTCAGACTGAGTGAACGGATAAGACACTGCTTGAAAATCCCTTTCATAAACACTACTGCTTTGCCAAAGCCTATTCTACATTAGATGAAAATCTGACTCTATAAAGGCAAGTGAGTATAGAAAGATTTAATCAAATTCCCATACTACTAGTGCAGTGGGACTGAAGAGAACACTATGATGAGTGGAGCAGAGGCACAGTGGGCAGCTGGGTTCCCTGGGGCAGGCTCTGGGCCAGAAGCAGAAGCCTGAGCTACCGGCACAACCCTTGCCCAGCTCCTGCTCCTGAGCAGAACCCAGCAGAGTAGGGCATCATGCGCGTCCAGGCTCACCTATGGAAATCTTCTTACCTCCATGCCTGCAAAAGACAGGTTTCCCCTCAAAGTAATGTAAAAGGAAACTGATAAATTAATGAAGTTAAAAGTCTGAAGTTATAAGACTTTACTTGTCTTTCTCTGTCAATGGAATTTGCCTTAACTTTTAATTTTCCTTGTTTCAGCATCTCAAGACTTTGCAGCCACTCCGACCTTCAGTTATTTGCCTTGAAAACACATCTGCATTCAAAATTATTAAATGCGCATTGTACATCCCAAAGGAAGATTATTATGAGCATAGATGGTTACATTTATTAAAATAATACACTGCTTATCTAATACAAGCCAGTAATTATGTCACTGACATTCAAATCACTCATATCTGAAAGAATTTTCAAACTAAAAGTGTTATTCAAACTAAAAATGCAGATGATGAGTAAATGACCTCTAAGTAATAGCTTTGGAGAAAGTGCAGAGGGAAGGAAATAAACAGAGCAGGGTGCATTCAGACATCCCAAAATTTTTAAGGGAGGTTAAGATTCAGGTGCAACAGCTGAATTCATGACCTGAACAGTAACCAAAACCCAAAGATGCAGAATCCAGCATTCTGTTGGAATGAAAATGCACATTTTTGGTACCTAGAGATCCTTAACAATTATACAGGATTAAGCTGCAACTTGAATTAAATAATTGTTACTCCAGACTGATATTCTAATTATTCAGTCACCTCCATCATACAATTTTTAATAATTAAAAATTAAAAACAAATTAAAATATAATGTGTACAATAATGCCAGTATGTATCTACTACTACATTCAGTAATAGGAAGACACCTCAGTAGATGGTTTGTACAGTAAGGAGTTTCCCTTGGACAAATATTTATGTCCTTGTAAACAATCCAGCAAACTGTGCATGAGGTCTGGGTGTCAGTTCTGTGGCAGCCTGGGCAGCACAGCTCCCCTCATCACTCGTGGTGCTACCAGCCTGTCTCTCTCCAGGTTCTGAAGGGAGCAGGCTCCAGAGTTCATCCAGCACAGCAGTGACCTTCCTCTACCTCCAGTGGACCTCCACATTCCTAAGGGAACACGATAAACTCAAAGAGGCCAGGCAAACAGATGTTACACACCGCACAAGTTCACAGCCTCATGAACAATTCGTAGAAAAGGTCTGATGCTTGGATTTGCTGGCATCAGCTATAATTTACTGGCAGATGGGAGAAACTGAGAGGATACAAAATGCCTGAAGAGAAACCCACAGATTAATGTTATGTAACTGGTTGATATAATCCAACTGCCTTGAAAATCCAATTGCACAGATTTTGTAGAGGCATACAGGGTTTATGAATTTTAGTTAAAGTTTCTTTGCTGTATTACATTTGAACTCATTTTTCTTTCCTCTTCATATTTCCAAAGTTTATGTTTGAAGTAAACAAACTCAGATTCATGTCAAAATATGGCAAAAAGATCTAGAATCTTTCACTGTTGTATGTTGCAAGGTGTCATCATTTATGTATTTGGCTGGGAAGCAATGACTCCCAAGTAATGGAACTGTTAGATTTTTAAAAAGAAAACTACATCATTTACAAAATGATGGAGTGTCAAATATTACAATGTCAGAACAAGTTAAAGAGGACACCGAACCTCTTGCTTGGAGCTGTTGAAAATCCTTTAGGTAAAGTCTGATACACATCTCTTTCAACAATAAACCTGGGGGGGGGGGGGTGGGGGGGTGGGGTGTGGGATGGATGGGGGGATGGGGAGGGCAAACAGGAAAGGGCTTACAGAGTTTTCAAGCCTGTGTTGTGCCCTTTGTGCATGTGGAAGTTGTCAAAGAATAAATCTGGACTACCTGTCAGTTTTTACAGAGATACACAGGAAAAAAGTCTCAACCCTCTTTCCTTTTCTCATTTAAGGCAGTTTCATCCTTTAGTACAAATCACAGAATTGATACTTGGGAATTTGCAGTTGAGTTTTTGCTCAGCTTTGTTTGTGCAAATGGGTATCATGCAACAGAGTGCAGGTTCTGCTAAGAAGGGAGCACAGCGCTGTGCTATGCCACTGGCAGCCTCGACACAACCAGTTGAAATAGGATGACTGCTTCTTTACATGCCTAGAATATGCTCAAAAAGTCCAGTGAACCCAAAGTAGTTTCTAGATTGACTTCAATATTTTTTGGATTTGGCCTACATTAACACGTGCAAAAATAGCAATCAATTCTCCTTCTCTTCAGATCCTCTTTCTATATTTGTGTTTCAAGTTGGGGGCGAGTGGTTGACTCAACAGCAGTTCTTTATGAAGGTGCTGTCCTCCAAAAAGTCCTAATAGCATGATTTCAGAAAGTTGCCAATGTCATTCTAATACAGCCGGCTTACTGATGTCCTCAAGTTGGCAAAAATTAATCACTTACTTTAGATCCATTTGTTCCTGCAATGTACAAATGAACATGCACACAGAATAACGGCATTAAATGGCAACAAATATAGAATCCCATAGTGTGAAACCACCGCTAAATTAGTTCATCCAGCTGTGCACTTCACAAAAGATTAAAAACATTTCCTCATCTTCAAGAACAGAAAGTGGGATACAGCTCAAAAAAGCAGCACTGAAGATGGAATTTGATTTGAAGTTTTTCTCAACCAAGGGAATTTAAAGCAACTTTCTTAAAGGGTAACATCCGTTAAAAAAGTAATGAAAGCTTTCAGCTGAAGTTTTAAGCATTGTCTGAATACCTTTAGAATAAAAGAGAGATTAGTAGGATCTGAAAAGCTGCATAAACTGTTTCATGTGCTCCTGCTGCTTTTTGGTAACTGATGTGATCAGTATATTTTCTGAACTGGAACTTATTTTAAAAAGTGTCTCTTATTACTAGTATTTTATGTGTGCCAAATTACATTAGAAAATGTTAGTGTGCAGATCACTTAGCACTTCAAAATAATTATTTGATTCAGTTCAGCTAAACACGTGACTGTATTATCTGATATCGAAATCAGAGTCAGATTCAGTCAACTGTGGGAATGAAAAAAACCTGTTCTGAGACAGAGCTTCAATGCACTCAATTCACACCACCGTTTGGCATTCATTCCATTGTTTTAGAGCAGAGAACATTTAATTCCTTCTACAACACTCATCTTTGTAATATCCACAGTAGACTCCTTTTCACAAGATTCTTAGAAAGTAGAAAAAGCAACATTATTCTCAATTCACAGATGATTAATTGAGCATCTTCTGGAAACAAACCTACATATCTGATTTTTAAGATAACATCTGCACTGCAGGATCATCCTTGCCCTCAAAAAATAATTTGTTATTGAAGAAGAGATAAGATGAGAATGAAGAAGTATAATGAACAATATGTCTTCTGTGGGGAATCAAATGCTATGAAAATGAAAATGATATAGTGCTTTGGGGGCATAGCTGTGTGCTCTTAAAAGCCAATCAGTTTTCTGTGATTAATATATAGACATTATTTCCACCTTCACTCTATGCAGACACATAGAAATCACTTCAGGATGTGAAAAGCATTTATTCGGTATCCCTAGCACTTCTTCAGTTCCTGGAAATAGTTTCAGACTAACAGAACTCTTCAAGACTCAGTTTTTGGCTTCTTGTTGCTACATACGTTATATAGTTAGATACCTTGTTAAAAGGTGCTGTTAGGAGGAAATATTTGACAGACAATACAAACATCTGTTTGCACACTTTGAGCAGCCAGATAGGCTACAAAGAAGCCTTAGGGTTCAGCACTGAAGACAAGAGGTTGCTTATATTATTCCTCTTATGGGCTGATGCATCTTATTCATTGATAAAAGCTCATGTTTACTTGGAACTGATGGCATGAAGATCACTTCTGAAAGCAGACACCTCCCTTCTAAACTAGGAATGGTGACAGTGTTTGCTACAGTGCTCTACTAGTGGTCATACCTTTATATAGGCCCAATTTTCTACCAAAGGTTTATGTTTAGGACTGTCTTTCAACTGTCCCTGCTGCTGAGTGAAAGACTACCTAGATGATGTTGCTATCTATTCTGATGAAACTACCACAGCCTAATAAAAGGTTTCAATTTTGGGGCCAGAGTGCAAGACTCACGGTTAGGGTACTTGCTGGAGAAGGAAGAATTCTGAGCTCTGGACAATGATTTTGTTTTTCATGTAACAACCTCTTAATGCTAGAAAGATATTAGCACTATAATTTTAATTTCAAGTACATGTAGTTAGATTCTACTTAAGCTATAAGTGAAGTGTACACATCTATTTTCTTGTGGGTGCAGCCAAGGAGATTGCTGAAGTTGCCCTGAGCCTCAGTGCTGAGATGCAGTTTTTCTGTTCTTTTTAACATGCAGAGACTTTTTTATGAAAGAATGTGCAGAAGCTGGTTTTTTTCCATTCCATAAAAGAAAGAGCATTTTTGAAAAGGTTAAGCTTTTAGTCACAAATTAGTTCATTTGGAAGGGGAAAAATAAAAAAAAAAGTCCAGAATTAAATTCTAAATTCTGTTAAATTCTATGCCTAATGTAGATTATAGTTAAAGGATCACAGACTTGGGGTTACTTTAAGCAACAGCAAAAACACATTTCAGTCAGTGGAATTATACCAGAATTGTGTTTGCCCATTTTACTTTGACTTCTCTATGTTCATGACCATTATTTTGAGGCAGCTGAGAAAACAACACATATTACAAGATATATAAACATGCCTGAATGAAAGCCATTGTTTGGTCATAGTACATACAAATTCAGTATTTTCCTGTACAAATACTTTCTTTAATGTCTTTAATTAAAACGTCTTATTTCTTTTCTTCAAAAAATGGGTAATGACATTTCAGGGAATACAAAATCCGTGGGGTTTAGTTCACCAAATAAGAAAACCTGGGGGAATTTTCAGACTTTTAGTAACATCCACTCAATTACAAAAGCACTATTTGCCCCATCCCTGACAGCAATCAAGGCCAGGTTGGACCGGGTTTTGAGCAACCCGATCTAGTAGAAGGTGTTCCTGCCTGTGGCAGAGAGTTGGAACTAGATGAGCTTTAAGGTCCCTTCCAACCCAAATCGTTCTGTAATTCTAAGATTTCAGGGCTGAGATAGATAAGAAAATACTGCTGGGATGCAACTGAAACAAACTGAGACGAAACCATCTCCATTTCAGAAGAGCATGTAACCAGTGCTTCAGACAGTCCCAGCTGAATCACTGAGCTGTACAGCAAAGCTCTCCTGTACTTAGCAATTCTATAATTCACTTTAACAAAGAAAAAACTCTGTGTTAGATAATCAGGCTGAGAATTTTCCCGAAATGTGGATATTGTCTATATTTTCCAGGAACTATGGAAATATACGTTGAAGCTACAGTTTCAGGATGGTGACTTTAGCTGACAATGTATGCTTAAGAAAAGCTTTTAAAAGGGAATTATACTAATTGTAATTCCTGATTTTATTAAAAATTACTAGTATGGGAATTAAAAAGAAGTTTTGTTACTCTTTATTGCTACTCTTAGTATATAACCCCAAAACACTGACTCACTTTGCATTAACAGCCTTCTGCATTACTTGTCCCACAGGGTTTTCTTTCGATGAAGTGGCTGTTTCAGGAGGTGAATGTAGGCTGAAATTAATAACAGAAGTGTTGCTAATGGCAACACTGGAAATCATATGCTCTATTTTATTTCCATTAAGGTGCAGTTACATAATGTAGGGTGTCCCAATAAAGCAATAATTCATTTTTGCATAGTACAAAGCTTAGCAGTTTGTGTTAATGAGCCCTAGCTATGCTCAAAGTACTTTCTGTGGCTGAGCAGGTTTTGTAGAAAAGGGTTTCTCTTGTGAATCCACTTCTTGACTGCACGTTGATTTTTTTACTCCACATTTTGCTTAATTCTTAGAATGCTTTGCTGTCTTTAGGACTACAGGAACATTACAGAGTCCTAAATTACTTACCAGAAACAAGGGAATATCTTTTCACTGCCCTTAGGGATGATTGGTTTTAAGGTAGGAAATTAAACTAGACTTTCAAGCTGATTGTAAGTGGTGTAAATCCCACGCTCTTCTTAATAGGTTTATCCAACCCATACCCTTTTGCCCTCCTCCTGTCCTAGCTTGACAATTTCATCAATCCTCTAGACTAAACTAGCCTTTAAACCTATACCTAACTGCTATAAAGCTACTGTTATTTTAAATTTACAAATGATTTCGAAATACATGAGCACACCAGAAAAGAAACAGAAGGGAAAAAAAAACCACAAACCAATCCAACACACCAAGGCATTCTGTGTATAATAAAGCAGATGTATGCACCTGAATGGCAACCTGCAAGCAGCAAGACAAACACTGCATTCACTGGAGATAATGAGAAAAGTGTTTTAAAGCATTAGGTTCACTCAGCATATCCATGTTCAGGTAACTACAACATCTTTTTTCTCAGACTCTTTCAAATAGTTTCAAAACAGACAGGAATGAAAGCACTGAGACAGGTTCTTGGGCATGCTATGAATTTGTGAGCTCCAGCTGCTTAAGTATCCGCAGAAAACCTAAGGAGAAGGCTAGGCCTGCTCTGAGAAGAAGCCCAGAGAATGGGGACAGAAAGATCCCGTTTTCTGGCAAATGCCGGCAGTAAGATTCCAGATATCGCTATTATTCATCCTGCTGCTGCTCTCTGACATTACTCAAAGATAGTAGCTTGAACACAAGCAATTCTTTGGATAATAACAAACGATGTTAAAGAAGACCATAAAATTAGCTCAGGAGGTAAGTTTTCTTGACCCCGATGGTAGTTTGACAAATCAATGTTGGGGTTAGGTGTTTTTTTGCATTCAGAATGTACAACTGAAGTATTCTAAATGCGCTTTAACTACTGTACAGAGGCAATCATAACAGCTTCATATCCCTTCAGTAAGATGTGTCTAAGCCACCCTGTACCATTCCTTTCCTCAAAAAATACATAAGCCCACAAAAAAAAAAAAAAAAATATAGCCTTTAAACAAATTAAGGAATTGAAGATCCTACCATGAATTACATTTTTAATAATCTGCAAAGCAGTATTCTCTTAGAATCAATTTCACCTCTTCCTCTCCCCCTACACTTTCAGCCATTGCCATGACAAACAGGTTGCTGCCCTCCTGGACCATTTCTCTGGCACTGTGCAGTCTCATGGTTTATGCTTTGGCATTAACTGGCTCAGAATTTAATGACCAAATCACACTTGTCTCAGATTTTAAATACAGTCATCTCAATCTCTGACAGGACTTTGGAGAGCAGGGGTTTAAGTGGAATGTCAGAGTTTTCTCCAAGGAATGGAGATGTTGACATTTTTCCCACTGGGGCTGCCTTTGCCGCCTCCTTTCTTTGCAACTCCCTTGCCTTTGAAAAACAACTCAGCCGACACCTGTGTGACTCAAAAGACTATCTACGTAGCTCTCCACAGACAGCAGCTACATCTGATAGCCCCGATTCTGCTTGTGTACATTAGTTTTCTCATCTTTGCTTCTGCACTTTGGTATGCTGGGACAGAGAGAGAAGGAAACTGACTGCACTATCCATCCTGTGGGCAGGATTAGCTTTCACAGTTGACAGCTTTTATTTTTCAGACAGGGAACTCCTGTCCTGTTCCTCAGCGTGGATTTGTATACTTTTAGAAAGGTCTTGTTTAGGCAGATGCTACGTGGATGCCGTGGTGTGCTCCCCACTCTATCTGGCTTCAGCTGGACTCTGGAGTGATAGGTAACACCACAATAGCTAAGGGCTCTAAATTTTGCTCAACACCCAAGGACTAGTACAGCATGCTACAACTGATATATGTCTAGTATGCGAATATAACCCAATCATCCTACTCCACAAATAGCAGACAACCCAGAGCCCATTGAGGTCTCCTGCATGGCAGTGGGCTGCATGCTAGATCTCCCCTTGAGCAGGGATCCCTCTCAAGGTTACTTCTTGAGGTTGAAAGACTCCTTACCATGTCAGATAGTAAGTGAATTGGGAATAAGAGCACTGAAACTTCAAAATCGTAGATATATGATATAAGGGAAGGATAGATTGTGCACATATAATCCTTTAGACATAAACCATTCACCAAGTCTGGGAATAAGTCTAAAGGCAGTTGCTACTAGACTCCCCTCTGAAAAGGAGTTTAGGACCCAAGAGGGTCTTTCTGACCCTCAGGATGCAACAGGAGGGTGTCCCTGACAGTTCTGTCTGACCCTATCCTCTACGCAGTACACAACCAAGTGTACTTTGCCTGTTAAACCAGTTTCATTTACCATTGGCCTCAGTTAACTCACATTTTTTCACTGAACTATATCCTTGCTTCTCTCTTGTGAGTGAAGTGCATCATTCCATCCACAACAATGGAGGCAAATCCAGAAACTGAGACTGACCAGCAAAGTCATCTTGTCACTGGTATCACTTTTCAGAAAGATCAGGGGCTTGAGCTGGGCAACACTGTCTCCCATCTCTGATGGCTTTCCAGCACTTACACAGTTGGGAATGGTATTATGAGGTTTTGATTTTGGTTTTGTAAGCCATTTAGCACTAAGTTTTCCCTCAGAATAGTGAAAGGGAAGTCAGGTGAAGGTTATCTCCCTACCTGGTGCCCACAGGAGCTTTAAGAGCCTCAGATATCTTTAGATCAGTTAATATGGCTATAATTTACACGTGCCATCAAGCAGAATTAATATATGAGAGATGAATTATATACGATTACAGCTTTAAAAACAGTAGGAGATGCTATTAAAATGACATCTGCAATTGATGTACTTAACATACCAGGGAAGAACTAATAATTCCACTGTTGAAAGTAATGTTTTGGTTTCTAGCTGTTTACTTAGAATAGCAAAAATAAAACAGAGAAACATGAATTAAACCCTATAGCCACAGTGCTGTATGTCAGCCTTTAGTAATGAGAGATAAATGGGTGATGTTGTCTCTGTAATAAGCCAGACATGAAGAAATGTGTTTGTTTACCGAACATCCCTAAAGGACTCTGGAAATCCATAGGACATCCAACTGCTGAGCATATCATTCATATAGTTATTTTATGATCAGTGTTGTTCTAAATCAAGGAACAGGGACGGGGGCTGTTCCTTAAAAGAGGGTACTCAACATATTACTCTGATCTTGCATGCTGCAATATTAATTCTAATAATAAGAAAACAGCGATAATCACTGCAGTAAGGTCAGGAAAATGCAAGTATCTTCATTTTAGCTGTAAAATACCACTAACTGGTAGAGATGCACCTTAAAGCTGTGTGTACTGCTAAAAATTACTATTGTGATGTACATCCCTTGCTGATTTGTAATTATATTTATATGCTTATCTCTGAAGCTTATGTGCTGAAATTTGGTTTAAATTTTAGAGTTTAGCTGTTAGTCATCATGAAAAGACACAACACATTATTATGCCATGAAACAGGCATTTTGAATATTCTCTGACATATTCAGAGCCAACAAAAAAAAATAGCACACTTCTCATTCCAGAGGTAAAGCACATATTTCTGTTGTGATCATCTCATTTGTATTCCTTTAAGTTCTTTCCTAGGAACTCCATGATCTGAGCTGTACAGTATTAGAATCATTCTCAGTTCTCTTAAATCAGGGATACTGCGTGCAGATATTTATTTTCTTTCATCCTTTTTTTTTCCTTTCCCTGGAGTCCCCTCCCATATCAGCCTCTTGCTGGGGGATTTCCAGGGGACCACTGAACACAAACATTATTCCCTTCTTTATTTTGTACAAAAGTAGACTGGTACCACTGAAGTCCTAACTCTAGGTGTTAAGCCACTTTATTAAAGTCATTTTCTATCCCTTAAAATAAAATCAGGTTGTTTCTTTTCACAGATCTCTAAAGAGACTAGAACTGCTCTGTTATTGCAGGGCAAGCTTCCAAAGCGGTTAATAATCAGAGCAGCAAAGCATGGTAAATGCCACGTCTCATTAGGAAGCCAGTAGTTGGACTCTATTGACTGGAGTAACTTTAAAGATACATCACCCTTTGGCTAATCAGGATGAATGTTTTTAGTGTTCATGTTCCTAATGCAAAAGCCTGTAAAATGCACAGGTTCGTTCCATCTTGTCTTCCCCTGATGCTGCAGTTGTATGCTGAAAGAAACTGATGGAAATGTTCACTTACACCAGAACTGCAGAGGTGTACCACAGTAAGTGCTGAAAGGGTATTAAATACGCAGTTACTGTGGCATTCTCTGAAGCTTGATGAGCCAATTAATAGCACTTTGTATTTTCATGGCACCTTGCTTCAAGGACTTTAAAAATGCTTTTAAATAATGATTATGTTCTAGAGCTCTCCCGTAAATCATTTGCACTGCTGTGCAGACACAAAAAACTACAGCAAAGTTAGCAGAGCAATAAAGCACTTTCGGTTCAGAAAGCTTCTTTCCAAGCATGTTCACTGACTTCCAGCAGTACTATGGTGATACAACAGCGTGCCTTGAGAAGTAAGAGTGACAATCACACCACCACTGGTGTCATCTGTAACTGTGAAGAAGTGAAACCTGCTAATCCACAGTAAAGGTGGAGACACCAAGCTTGTTCTATGATAGTGAATGACTTGAAGAGCCACCCTCTATAATCAAAGTAATTACATGCAACCATGGCACTGTCTACAATCTGGACTGTCAGTTTGAATTTGTGGTTAAAACATTAATTAAACCAGCAGGCATGATCAAGCTGTCTCTGAAATACTTTAACTACACTAACTCTGTGAAACCAGGACACCATCAAACAGATAATCTATGTTTCAAACCACATCTTTCACAAAACCAAAGACCATGTAAAAGCAATGTAAAAGGCATGCTATAAACCAGACCCTCAGAGGGCACGTAGTTGGCTTTGAAGAATGAAAGTGAGTCTTTCCAATAGGCACCTAACTACAGTAGCATTATAAATGAGGTTGCTTCTCTGAGGAAGACAGATGAGAATGCTTAACAATTCCTTTCCTCAAATACCATCTACAAAGCTGGAAGTATGTTATATCTTATCCTGTTCTGGAGTAATTGCTTTATAACCCATGCTTTAAAAAAAAAAGAAAAAAAAAAATCAACACACCCACTCCCCAAAAATAATACCTCAAACTACTGATTCAGCCTCCTCCATCTTTACCCCACTCAGAAAGCAAATGACCTTCCGCCACTCCATCCTGTCTCGACAACTGTAATTCCAAAAGCTTTCTGTTCACCAACAGACTTCATACAGTGCTACTTGCTGTGCCAGAACCAACACAGAAGTCATAACATTTCACAGGAACTATATAAATGAAATAAAATATATTAAGCCCTAGAAAGAAATCACACAGTCAAGGAAAAGAGAAATCCAGTCTCAAGTAAGATATACCCTGATGGGCCAGGAAAACCTACAAAATATTTTCAAAGTCTGAGGACCAAGATCCACTACTCCCTGGTTTTGAACAGTTCCTGCTGTCTCATATGGTTTCTCCTCCCTACCACCCAGCCAGTTAATTAAACATAGGATATGTTCAAACTTCAGAATTACCTTAAATTTTGAGCATTATTTCTTCCTGTAAAATTTTCTCCTGTAGGACAAACATTTGTGAAAACTCTGGGAACACAGCCTGGGCCTACTGAGCCAACGTTTAATACTCTTAACCACTCAGCTTCCATTTCTCCGAAACATTCACCTCCTTTTACAGATGAAAGTAAACCTTTCTCACACAAAGATCTGGAATGATCCCAATTGCTCATAGGCTTACATCTTACCAATTATTCATTTTCTGAGTCAGAACTGCTGTATACAACAGGCAAGAACATTTGCAAGTGCAGATACTATTCACAAATAATGTTGGTTTAGTTCTTAAGTTATGGCTCTCTTTGAAGGAAACTACTACTTACTATAAGCATGTCCAAGTGAATCTGAATTTAACACTTCATAAGGTATGATCAGATTACCAAAGTGATTAGTACCCTTCTCTTTTTTTTTCTTTTCACCTGCTTTACATATAGTTCTTTGTACCTTTCACAGATACAAGAAGTTCTAAACTGCTCTCAGTAGCTCTCTCTTCCTGACCAGGAATACAGACCAAATTGTACCAGCTCTTCTCAAAGACTGCTCTCTTAATCACTATTTCCTTCAGCTGCACAAGAACGTACAAAAAGCCTTAACCATTCACAGTTTCTTTTTTTCTGCCTTCAGGTCCACATTTCTACTGATTTGTTCTGCACATTTCTCCTACAATAAATCATCCAGTGTTATTGGTCCCACGTGGCTGCATGCCTTTCATTTTTGTGGACAAAAATCCAACCATCTTATCAACTGCAGCTGCTTTTAAATACACTTTGGTGTCAGCAGTGATTTACTTTTTAATTATTTTAGGTGAGTGGTCCTATTGTTTTCTTAATAGCTGCTTTAAAGGTGGTGTTCAAAAAAATGAAACCCCAGCATCTGAGCAAGGAGAACAGGGAGAACAGGTTAATTCACAATTACTTAACAAAGTAATTTCCTACAAGTACATTCTTGATGAAAATATTGCCACACTTCCCAAATCTTTCACATTTTAGTGTGATGATTAAGGGAGTCATTTCTTTGAAGTATGTTCTAGCTGAGCATTCTTGGGAGATTCTTGCTAAAAAGACCATCAGGGAAGGTACAGAGATAAGATTATTTCTGTCTCTCTTCCAAAAGCCTGAGAGACCATTTTACCAGTTTTCTATTTCAGCTGCAAAGACAAGTTGTGAATCCAATGCTCACCAAAATTAAAGTCTAGGGATTTGATTTTAGTAGAAGGTCCATTTTTGTACTTTGATAAGCGCATGTAATTTTTTCTCTTGTCTGCAGGAGCACTTTTATGATGTATCTGGGGCAAAATTGAGCGTATAGGTAAACTGGTATTTCCCCAAAGAGAGATTGTAATCAGCAAGAACAAAACCAGCACAGTTTATTGCAAAAATGTACTCTCTGCAGTGGAAATGTGAAGCAAGAAAAGATTTATGATTGTGAAAGGTACAAGTTTATCCACATAGTTGAGTTGATTTAAAAAAGTCCTGGGAATGCATTGTATATTGCTTCTTTGACACATGCATGAACTATCAGGTATTAAAATATTTCCATAGTCTTACCAAGCATTTGATGCCCTTTCATTACACTGAAACATTAGGACCCCAAATGATAAATGTGTCCGCTGGTTTCAGATCAGGTAACTGCTTTCTATTTTTATACTACTGGCCACTATTAATCTGGCTGAATAAAGTACAGGGAATTGTACACTTATGTAACATTATTTTTGCACAGGATATGCAGAATTGAAAAGTAGCTAAAATAATATCTGTGGCCAGATCTTTCTTCTGATTCTCTGTATCTGCCAAAAACCCCAGGTAACTTCAGGGTAACTTCACAGTAGGGTGTGATATTTCCCTTTTTTTTCTTTTCCTTCAGTTTCCTCCATCCTTCTGAAGGTCTTTTTCTGTTCCTTGCAGCAATCACCTTCAAAAGAACGGAGAGGAGGAGAGAAAGCAAAAGAGCAGACGTTTTAGGCTAATGAGCAAATAGTAACAAAGTAGCTGGGCCTCGGGGGTCTTAACATTACTTTGAAGGTGGGGCTTGTTTATTCAGTACTAGAAATGTGTTTGGCTGCTGAAAAATATGTAACAATTGGTCATGATAGTTTTTCAAGAAGCAGTTTGCAGCCTTTGTCCTCCCACAGTGCTGAATTATGAAGGAAGTAGCAGGTACAGGAAGAAGCCGAAGCAATAAACCCTGCAGGACCACCCAGACAAAGTTGCACGAACAGTCTCAATTTACCCATTGACCAGACACACTGTCAGACCAGACCAGACTGTCACTGAGTTGTGACAGTAGCCTCCTTGTTCTTCTGGAGATGTTCAATGTGTGCGTGCTCTTCCTGTAGCCACATTCAGAACAGCAATGATCTGGCCCTAAATGTTTTCTGACTGCTTTCAGAGGGCACACTTAAACTCCTCAGCTATGGACTGAAAACACAAAAAAGCCACAGATAAATGCTAAACATGCAGTCAATCCGGTTTTGTGTCTAAGCTCTCCCTTTCAGACATAAATATTTATCTGCTGAAACTTAAAGCTTTACAGGCATTTCTGAAAGTAGAATCAAACTTTTGTTATTAAAAACAGAAGTATTTGTTCCTACTGGGATCTCCTGGTAGATTAGAGCAGGGAGCTCTTACAGTGTTCATTAGATCTGCATGTTTTGTTTTTCATTTATTTGCTTACCTAAGCAGAGAAGGGAAGATATATTTAGGAGCTCCATCATTCTGCAGGCCACAGAAGGCTTCATGAACACACACTGCCAGCATTTCCAGAATCTATACCACCTACATACCACTTAATCCCATTATCTTTACAACATAAGCTTTGATGCAAAGAAATATCCAGTACCTAGAAATTACATGAATTAATTACCTGAAGCATAGTCATTAAGAAAATAAACATCATGATTTCACATTCTATTTCATTAACATGCTAGGAAAAAAAAAAAGAACATTCAGCAAGTTTTTGTGTTCACCTGCAAAAATATTTCATGCCAGAGCAACATTTTAAAGTTGAAAAAAATATGAGAAAATCTCAAACAAAATGTCATGGATTTTTTCATAGTAATAACACAAAGTCAAAGACAGGTGCTGCCTCTGTGTTTGGAAAGTACCAAGACTATTTTGGGCTCTAATCTTAATAAAATAAATTGATGTGTTCTGCAGCTCAGCATGTTTGCAGCTTTTAGGTCTTTAGATGGTCAGATGTTCTGAACAGCTTCTAAAACTATTTCACTTTGATTCATTGAGAGAGAAGAAAAAGAATATAAGATTCAGAGAAGTATTAAGGTTATTGCTGATATCTGTCTCAGAAAATTTTAGAAGAAGGAAAATAGTGGATCCATTTATCTCAAAGTGAAACCAATGAAATATATTGCTTAAGGATTTCCATGAATCAGAAAGGAACATTTTAGAAAGACATTGGGAAAAAGGCATAACAATCTTCAGCCTCACAACTGGAATGCCAGTTGCAGTGGGACATGCTGTCAGTTTCTGCCAAAGGTGGAAAAATCTATTCGTCTAACTTCCAGATCCCACAAAAGAGAAATTCCCAGAAGAAACATCTAATAGGAATCACTTGGACACACTGTTATATACATTTAGATTTATTTTTTTTATTATTATTATTTTAACATAAGGCCTCTTGGTGAATCTCACTCCCTTGAGAAGCAAGAGGTCTATCTTACTTGTGGAACCCCTAGTACTTAGCTTATTTTTCAAAAAACTTGGGCTTTTATTCCAGGCTATGAAATTGAAATGTTTTACAAGGAATTTGGCCTTGGAAAATTTAGTTCTTATAATCACCACAAGCTAATGTTATTATTAAGGTGTGATTGAAGAAAGTCCAAGACCTTTATTAACCTGCAGTTCTAGAAGATGGGATTTTCTGTTTTAGATAACTTTCCTTAAAATAATTTAAGTGAAAATAATCAGGTGCTTATTCAACTTTGAAGCATAATTTCTTCTGGAATACATTATAGCTTAGCTACTTATTGTTAAATGAAATGCCTGAAATAATTCCCCTACACATTCATTACACTGATTTCCATCTAGATCAGCAGGCAGCTGGTGCCTGGGTGTCAGTACCGTCAACTGATCAATTATGACACTGAAAGCACCTTTTCCAGTCTTCTTATCCACGCATTTCTTTAAGTTCTCCCTGAGGGGTGATACGTATTTTATCTCATGGAAGTAAAGGACTTATTCTCATCAATTTATATAGGATTTGAGAGAACTAAAATTCAGTAAGAGCTTATATATCAAAATGTTTGACATTTCTAGGCTGTTTTATAAGTAAGTGCCCCAGCACAATATAGAATATATTATTGTCATCTGGTAAAAATTATTCATTTATTCATTACACACACATATCTGTAGGCAAAGTTCTTCTCCAAAATGTTCTTATTGTCTGGTGAATGGAGAACTGTCTCTTGAATTGCATCTAATTACCTTCTAATAGATTGCGTTAAAAAGAAAATAACCATGCTGATAGTGTGAGAAATTATTTTAGAAGAACCAGCTCTCTATTGAAATAATAGAGTGCTGGCCATTAATAGCATTGAAAAGTTGGCCTTAATGTTAGAAAATTCTGTAGCTTTATACATAAGACATAAAATCAGTTTTACAAGAATACATTTCAACTTGCTAGTGAAGTGCTGTATTTCTTACATGCATTCAGCCAACGTACTACGTAGTTTAAATACATCATTTTAACACACAACAATTATAGAAAATGTGAATATTTTTATTATTTTGCTTGTGTAAATAGGATTCTGAAACCCTCTGATTACACATAAGTGGTGGTACTTTAAACTAGCAAATAGAATATTACTGGTTTCTTTTCTGCTGTACCTCACATAAGTGCAGCATAAATGTCTTCATTCAAGTACTTGCCATTCTTTTTAACACAATAAGCTTTTGCTACAAAGTAAACTTTAATAAGTGATTGCTCCTATTGACATAAGACCATGGAAAACAAAGGTTTG
This sequence comes from Pezoporus flaviventris, assembly GCF_033815535.1. Classification (NCBI taxonomy): domain Eukaryota; kingdom Metazoa; phylum Chordata; class Aves; order Psittaciformes; family Psittacidae; genus Pezoporus; species Pezoporus flaviventris. The sequence goes on along the minus strand of NW_026892584.1, from coordinate 2,005,660 downwards.
GACACAGTATGCATGAAAGTGGAAGACCTAGTCAGTGAGGTGTAGGCATGATTTTAAAAGAAATAAAAATTGTATTAATTCAATGAACACATCACATCAGTGCGCATCTGTCCTGGGTTCAGCAGTAGCAGTCATTTTTCTCCTTCTTGGTAGCTGGTGTAGTGCAGTGTTTTGACTTTCAGCTCGGGAACAGAGCTGATAACGATGTTTTGGTTTGGCCAAGGACTTTGTGAGTCTCATGCTCTGCCAGGGAGGAGGGGAAGCCGGGAGGAAGCAGAGACAGGACACCTGACCCAAACGGACCAAAGAGGTATTCCATACCACAGCACGTCATGCCCAGGATGTAACTGGGAGTGAGCCGGAAGGGCTGGGAGACTGCAGGGTTGGAGGAGGTATCGGTCGGAGCTTGGTCGGGCTTGGGGGGCGAGTTATCGGTCAGCTGGTGCTGAGGTGTTGTATTCTCTTCCCGTGTTATTTCCTTTATCATTATTATCATTGGTGGTAGCAGTAGTGATTTGTGTTATACCTTAGTTACTAAACTGTTCTTATCTCAACCCGTGGGAGTTGCATTCTTTTCGATTCTCCTCTCCGTCCCTCCGAGAGCAGGGGGAGGGCAAGAAAAGGGGGGGGGGAAGTGAGCGAACGAATTACCTGACTGGGTTTAAACCACGACAGCAATCAAAATGACTCGCCACAATAAGCTATAAAGATGCACCTTACGCATATACACCTAAAATCTGCAAGTCCTAAACTAGTTTCTAGCGTATCCTAAATCCACAGCTAATCTGATCATGAAATAGAAGTGCAAAGATATATTCAAACTAGGCACAAGAATGATAACTGATGCTTAAAAATTGATCCTTATATCTCTTGATAGCAGTCTTCTGGGCTGACAGTCTAAGACTGGGGAATGCCTGCTTCAGTGGGGACATGCTACCAGTGATTCAACCCAGTGACTAACTTGACCTATCTGTAGTTACGCTGTCACAATGCTCAGGCTAAGATAAATCCCCAGTGAAACATGATGTTACTGACTGAGCTGTGAGAACATTACAAGAAAAAGGAGGACAAAGAAGAACATTCATATGCAATTACACTAATTGAATGAATGAGAAGCAAAGATTAAAATCAATATTCCAGTGCTCTAAGGCAGAGCAAGAACAGACGTTTACAAGGCAAAGATTTTTCTCTATTGCTGATCAAGGACAACTTAAACATGGATTTCCAGGAGACTCTCTGGGAGACTTTGTATAAGTGTGAGACATGTAGTGGTTATCAAAACAACAACTGTTATTGTTGAAATTAACCCTGCTAAATTACCCTACCTTCATCTGTGGAACCTCACTTCAAGCAGTCATATTATCAGCCCTTTCAGCTTTGAATATGTGATGTGAAGCAAAATAAAATATGACTTCTTGCTTTTTATATACTTTCAATAGTGTTAAAAATTCTGTGTCTCCTACCTTGTCTCAGCTAATTAATATCACACAACATGATGAAAGCACACCAGCATTGATTCACTAATAAGATGGTATTTGGTGGGTCGAGTGACCTGTTGTATGCCTGTTGCAAGAACAAGCAAGTCCTTTCTAATGAACACATTCACATCATAAGTACTAAAATCCCTGCTTTATCTCATAATGCTGTAGTGATTAACATTGATTAATTTTCACATATGGTATGGGAGAAATAGTAATGCAACTTTGTGTTCTTGTTTCAGTTTATAACTTCTTGTCTACAGGTTCATAGGCAGTTTAACTACCCTCCTAGCCCTCTTTTTCCCCATATATTTTTAACATCCTGTTGTTTTTTGACTCTATGGCTGCCTAGGGCATGGATTATCTCTGTCTTACACGCCTATAAAAACATAACACATCTATGCCTAGAGGCAGTGGTCAGGTCTTTATGGCACTGCTACAGCAGCAAAAATCAATACAACTTGGTATAGTGGAAATGAAAGAAGGGTGTTGTATGTGAAATCATTCAGGAATTAACAGCTTTGTAGGTATGGCAACAGAGTTCCTTCCCCAGTCCCTTCCCTTGTTCTTGTTGCTTGTCCAAAAGGATTTGCAGTGAGGGACAGCTGATAGTTTCTCTCTGTAGAATAAATTAGCTTGTGCAGATCTCTTTGTTGCCATATCTAGCCTAGTTCAAATCGAGTTTGGGTCTTTCTGCATTATGCTGCAATAACCAAACCCTGGGCTTGACACACACTGGTTAAGTTTCACTTCATGGTACATGTATTTGGGGGCTATTTAGTCCCCATCTATCTGATTAAACTCCTGTGGTTTTGGAATCATCTCAGGTCATTGCATGCTGCACACTGTGCTCAAAGCCACTACTTTTTCAGAGGAAGCATCACTATGTGCCTTATTCCCACACATTCCTTACAGTTACCGGTGAGCAGTACAATACCTGGTTAGAAGGAATTTGAGTTTAGCTATCCATCAAAGCAACTACCGTGCTGTTAAACTCCAGAAACTGGGACTGGCAGAGTGAGTCCTTTGCAAAATAATAAACACAAGATTTTGCCACCTCATCTAAAGCCACAACTGCATGCTGCTGTTAGGAAGTAACAACTTCTTATCCCAGAATGACAAACATGGAAAGAAACAGGAGGAGAAAAAGAGAGGAGAGGGTATTTTGATTCAGGCAATATGTTAAAGCATAATATAAACACAATATATGTTATTGTTTTCTTAGGGCAACCTGTTATACCTCCTTCAGTGGTATTCATCGCAGAACAGGAACTCTGTTCTGAAACGTGCAAGACTCGATGTAAATCTAGGGTTAATAGCAATACAGCTGGATGTCAATTTTTCAGTGCAACAACACTAATTTGCTGAGGTAGAAAGAGATTGTAGAAACACATGGTTGTTTTGATGAATTCCTTCAAAGCTTGGGCAGCCTTCTGCTGGAAATATACTTGGTTTCCCATCTAGCAAGCTGCTTGGGACCCTGGGATCTCACTTAATTTGCTCGTGACTGGTATTCAAAGGTCTGACAAATCCAGAAGCACACTGCATATGTCTCTAAAGGGGACTCAGCTTTTTGCTCAGGCCATGACTTGTAGGATTTTTTGGCTCCCTGCCATGAAGTTGAAATGAGATTGATTATCCCTCCTGCAGCTCTGAGTTTCCAAGCTGCCTGCTATGTGGCTGCGAGCGCTGTCCAGGCGAGTAACCTACGGGATCATAGGCTTCTTGCAGCACTGGGAGCCTTGCCTGAATGGAAGGCTCTTCCCTTACCCTGGCCAATTTTCTGAGAGTTCAAGACAGCCAGTACTGTCTCACTTTTGGAAAACAAACTTGAAAACAAAAACCTACAACACAAAACAGGCCAATGCAACTAGAAAAATATTCATGTTCACTGCAAAAGCGAATACTGTACCGCTGAACAGGTATAAACTGTGCAGCTGTTTTAGGCTGCATGTTTATTTTAGGCCATTCTTTGAGTTCAGTCACTGACCTGATTGCCCATGGATGTCAGTGAGTCAGACTTTTTGACTGTATGAACTGAAACACTTGAGATGCTGGAAGAGCATCTTAAAAAGCGGCTTCTTTTTGTTAGTAATGTCCCTCTTCAAAAAAACTACTATACCTCTATATTTTCATAGCTTATTACCATTGATTAGGAGATTAAAATGCAGAAAGAGCTTTTATCAAGAAGGAAAAGTAGTTCTGCTCCATCCTTAAGCAACTTAGCATCTTAAATTGGATCTCTAAGTACATTTTAAAGAACAAGGGCTGTTATTAAGCCACTAGATATTTTAGCTTAAAATGGACAAAAAAGTATGCAATGGTCTCATTTAAACAGGATGCAAAAGTGATGTGGAAGACACAGTTATTAACTACATTATGTATGACTGAAAAGTAAGCTCCAGTACTGTCTCCTTGCATATCTAAACCCCATCCCATGGAGATACCCTGTTAGAAAGAAGTACAAGAAGGACATGTGAGAGTAGTCTTGGTTTAGATTCTCTGTGGGCTTTCTGAGAAAGTATTTGTGTCTATCTTGCACTCAGAGCACATACTGACTCAGGTTTTTAAGTACCCCCTCCTCGTCAGAAGTTGTCTTCTGCTGGTGTAAAATAATACGTTCAGTACTCAAACCCACATATTTCAATTTCTTAAAATAAGTTTGCAGTAACTGAGAAAGTATGTACTTCTAAATAAAATCTGTATGATCAGCTTACACATACACTTATGGAAGTCTATCTGAAAATCTGGCCCTTAGAGTATGTATTAGTTCAATAAAAAGACATGTCTGCTAAACTTCAGAACACAGATTTCCTAAGAGTAAAATACTTACTGAAAACAATATTTTACAATTCTCAATCTGGGAAAGATTGTAAGAAAACCCTCTGTTATGAAACAATAAGGCATTTCTACCCTGTTGGCCCAAACACTATGGTTTGTCACATTTAGGTGCAAAACCATCTCAAGAGTAAAAATCAGGTTGAATAGAAAAGGAGTTATGTTCATAGATTCTAACAAATATATGCAGATGTGTTTTGTTGACAGTGTTTAAATATTTAATTCCCTTATTTGACTCAAAATTATTCTGCTCTCTGAAGACAGAGAAAAGAAAATCTTAGCTTTCAAGACTTTCAGTCTGAGGAAGAGAGAGCGAACACTCCAACTCAATATGCTGGCCTTCTGTAAATCCACTGAAAATTCCATTTTTCATAGCTGGTCATTCACCATGTAACATAACACAACCACCCTTTGTTCTGCACTGTGACTTGTTAGATTGCACACAGCTCATGAACATTGAACAGTGCTGTGCACTTTGCTCATGAACATGCTTTCACTGCTAAGCTTACTCTACCTCTCATCCATGTGTATGCTAATTTATTATGTAAATGGACTCAGTGAAGATGTGGCTGTAAATGGGTAAATGTGAGTGCTGTTCATATGTGGAGATATTCACAAATGAGGTGGATGAGCTTGAACCAAACCGTCAATTAAAACATCTTGGATGTTTTTCCCTTTGCAAAGAGCTATACTCAGTAACATGTTTATAAACAGATTTATATAGCTTTTAATATCCTATTTTTTCCAGATGATGCAGTAAGCATTAAAATGCATTAGTGATGAGCCATACATATAAACAAAATAAAACTCAAAATTAAAAAAGTAGAAGAGCAAACATAATGAAAAGAAACAAAACAATGGAGGAGAAAAAATAAACCATCAGACATATGCTGACTTAGAATATATCAGATTCCTTGGCAGCTTCTGTGACTCTGCATAAGGCACCTGATCATAACTCAGTGGAGGAGTATTTAGGCCACCAGCCTGAGCCCTGGCAGGTCTGAAACTGCAAAAGTGCAGATAGCCACAAAATCCCCTTTCCTACATATTCTCATTTTATGCTGAATGGGCTTTGCTTGCACATTCAGAAGAAGCCCTAAAGAAAAAAAATCACTGAAAGAGTAGGAAGGTTTTGAGGTTGACTTGAATTTTATTCAACTTTAAATAGGTTTTATGAGGGGTTTTTGAGATTATTTCAGTAATTTCTTCATTTTAGGACATTTGTCTTCAAAATTGCCAGTGACCACAAAATTCATATAGGTTTAAATGCATTAGCCACTTAGCCATAATGATGACTGTTATAGTGTTCATTGTATTGTTACATTATGTTGTATTAGATTGTTATAGTCCTCTGTTGTTTGTTACAGCATTTACAAAACACCATGATGAACTAAGATTCCTTTTCAACAGCAGAAGTACTGAAGGAAGATGTTGTGCATTAATATGTAGCTATACTGGAGTGACATACCACTAACAGACAATACTTGGTGAAAACTCTATACATCAAAGTGATGGTAAAAATTTGGTAGCCTGTTTAGGAAAGCTGACTTATATGAAAGGTTTTTCGTTTATTCTGTTCTGCAGGTGGCACCAACAACAAAAGATATAGGCTTTGTTTTATACTGAGAATTTCTGAGCTGACAATTTATTGCAGTTACTTAAGAGTTTTTATTTCAATTTAATATATATGCCTGTATAAAAATTATAAGAAGAGCGTTAATTATGCCTAACAAATTACATCTCTAGCAGACCAGAAAACTCATTGAAATTAAACTAGAACTGAACTTACTTAGAGCCCAGGTTAATAAAATATTTTGAATTCTTCATTTTATTTCAGTGAAATTTATGTTATTACTCCGCATAAAACTCTGCTTGAAACTTAAAGTTTAATGTGAATGAATATTCCATATATATATGTATCTCAGAAAAGCCTTATCTTAGATTTCAAAATCAAAGAGCTATTAAGTACAATTATGTACTGATACAGAGTAACATAAAAAATGTAATTCCAAACTGGAGCACAGCTGCGATACTAGAAAACATATATACATACATACATATATATATATATATATATATACATACATATAAAATGTGAAATTCATATTCAGTTTTCATGCAGCCAGATGTTTTTAACAGCCACTGTCAAAATGCCCTGTAAATGTCTATTAATAGTGGAGATAGCCAAGGCAACATATGCTTGAAGACTAGCTCAGATTGTACTCTCCAGATGATGGAACATTATTTGACTCTCACTTGGGCCCACCCAAAAAAAATCTAGTACTGCACCTGTCCTTTGGAGAACGTCCTGTGTAGAGGAAAATCTACTGACAATAGTAAGCCACAAAGTAAAGGAAAGGTGTAAGTGTCCCTCAGTGAATCTCGACAGTCGTTTTGAGTATGTTACCCAAAGTATCTTAGCACATCTAGCAGATTTCTTCTGAGAAATGATAAATAATCTGTTAAAATCCCTATTAGTATGTTTCATATATTTTTATCACTACTACATGCTTTTAAAAAATTTATCAAATGAGAAGCCACTTCCAGCTCTTTCACCAGAATGATATTAATAAACTTCCTACATATAAACATACTATTTGTATTCGTTATTCTTTGTGCCAAATGGTAGTTTTTAGGTTATTGCACAAGATAATGATTATAGCATACGAAGAGTTAATACATATTTTTACTCCAAAACTTCCCCCCTCTCCTTCCCAGTTCACAGCCATTTTCTCTACAGGCTTTCCAATGTTTACTTAGGTAAGGTACCTAAGTATTATCCATTATTTAATTACAAAAGACCTGAGAACTCTGCAGAAGATATTTGGTTTATCAAAGGAAAACGGCAAGTTTGTAAAACTGACCACTCACGCTACAATTAGCTGCTGGGGACTTTGCTGACAGTTTAAAAACTTCCTCTACAAAGTATTCATATTGATAACTATATCTATGAAATAAGTAAAAATCATTCTGTAACTTCATAGAAACTCTGAAATTAGTTTAGTTGCTGGGGTGGGGGGAGGGTTGTGTTGGCTCCTTTGGTTTGTCCTACAGTCTTACAGTCTTTACAACAAAGTATTGATGCACGAGGATAAAAAGAAAAAAATAGCCCTCCTGAGCTATCTATTTACCTACAGACAAAATTTATTTCTCACAAATATTCTGCCAGTAGGTGACTATAAGACAACAATAAGGAGATAAAGAAGATATTTCTTCTGTTAAACTTTTCTTTTACTAGTGAACTCCATCTCCACTGTAGACTGATGGTGGCAGACACTGAGTTTTTCTAAGCCGTCAACAAGATGAAGAACATTAAAAGGTGGCATCACTTTTCTAATATCCAGTACATTTTTTAGTACTTTTTACAGTACTTTTCTAGTACCCAGCCTGGACCTGGCAGCACCATTCAGAATGAAAAATTAATCCATTCTCCAATGCCAAGGTAGTTTTTGTAGTCCCAGAAAGCAGAGCAGAAAAGACAATGGGATTTTGCATTGTGAACATTTGACTATTTAAAGACAAGTTGACATCAGCAACTCATTTTAGCCCAACTTGTGAACTATTCTGATAATTGCCTGCTTGGTTTATGTTAAACTAAGACCCGTCAGTTTAAGTACTTCGTGGACATGACTAACTTCATTAACCTTATTTCTCTCAGTAACTAAAAATTATAAATATTTATAAACAGTAATGGGCTTAAACTTGAAGAGAAAAAGACACGATGAACTAGTGAGAACCTTGATGTTGGTCCTTAATAAAGTGTGTTTCTTCTAAGAAATATAAGTTCCCACAGCTTTGCCTGTTTTACATTGACACCGTGCCAGGAACTTATAAGAGGGTAAATCTCTACTGTCCATCACCCAGCATGTCTAGCTGTTTACTGGGAGCTCATATGTAGCCTAAAGAGACTGACATACTACAGAAATACTGCATCTATGTTCGGAGCAACACGGTCATGGTCATGGGTGGAGGCTGTTAACAGCTTGACTCTACACTTAACGTTTATAAGTTCCAAGCAGTTGCAGTTCAAGTCAAAGACAGATGTTTTTTAAAAAAAAATAATGAGACAAAAGATCAGTTAATGTTGTAATTATCTCTCCTGTTTTCTCAGAATGTGTGTAGGTGTCTTAATGATTTAACAGCAGAGACAGCACAGGTGGGCATGGTATGGGGGGAAAAGAGGTGACTGTGGCCACTACTCTAGAGAAATCAGAGTTATGCAAGAATGAAATATGTGCTTAGGAAAAAAGAGAGAGAATCTGGAAAGCCCTTAGAGCAAAAGGGGTATAAAGCCTCTTTCCAACTGAATTGGCAGAAAGTCAAGGCCTGTCAAAGCAATAACTGCAGTAAAACTGAAATTGTCAGGCACTGTTAGTCACTGTGTTCATATGCTACTGCTACTGGAAGCATTTAAAGGAGGTGTCAACCACTGCTATTTAAAAATACAACCCATGCTCTACCCTTCTCACCCCACCAGTCCACTCCACCCACAACATGATTAAAATAAAATTAAAAAATTAAAAAATCATTCTACTCTCTTTGTACTTTTGTTCTGTGGTTGTCAAGCAGGGTTAGGCAGGAGACTGCTCAGACTTGTCTGTGGAAGAGATGTAGAATGTTGCTCCTCTGGCATGACTAGATACACATTGGAGACAGGGATACTGAAGAAAAGCATTATTTAAAGGCTACACGAGAATACAACCATTAATCTGTAGGTGGATATTTAAAATATTTTTTAGCTCATTCTTATTTTCTAGCCTTTGTGATACTGGATAATTTATGGCTAAGGTATGGTATTCTTCCTAAATACCCCATGACCACATTAACCAAAACACTTTTAAAATATGTATGGAAAAATAAAAGAAGTTTTGAGAGGCCACCTATGCCTGGAGCTACCACTTGGTAAGGGTCACATGCTACAACTCCTACTACAGCGGGAGCACAAAACATGTACTATGCGTCGGCACCGAAATGTTTATGTAGCTAATAAAGTAGGGATAATGGTACTTTCCTAACAGTATGAGAATATGGCAATGGTTGCAGAAAGTTAAGAGCAGGTCAATTTTACTGCACAGATCACTTAGTAAATTAGATTAATTCCCTGCAGAGGTTTATAAATACCTGTGGTTTAGGAACAAAGCATACAGAATATGTGAACAAAGGACCGGTATCCTGGAAAACTAATTCTGGAAATGGCTTAGGAAACAGTAGCTAATCAAAAAAGATGAAACATCAAGAATACTAATTCAGATTTTTGAGCATAATCAGATAAATAACAAGCAGGAGAAGGGAAATCACAGTATTTATCACCACATCATGTGGACGAATACTAGCACTGGCTTTCGCACACAGGGATAAAGAAAAAAAAAATAATAAAGCAGGGAGGGAGGTTCTTTAAAAAATGAAAAAAAAAACCCCAGATATAGAAAACTAGACTTTAAATGAGACTTAGGACATTTGATTTGTTAAACTTCTTCACAGAAATATTAAGAAGTTACTCGATCTCTGTCTTTTTACCTTAATTGTGAAAACATCAGATAGTAGCTAGTTCTCAAAAACGGTATGCCAAAAAAAAACAACAAACCCAGGATGTTCAAATTCGAAAACACAGAATCATCCTTGCCCTTCTGAAACAACCTCTCAATCTCCACCCTTTGTAATACATGAGAAATGTGACTTTCTCACTTGCACTTCTTTGGATTAGGAATAGGCTTATGAATCAACCAAGAAACTTTTCAGTTAAGGTATGATAAAAAGTAAGAGAATATTTAAGGGAATGCCAGGAACATTGATGAATTTAAGTCATCAATTTTTAAATTAGGCATTGAGACATGATGGCGCATGAATTATTATGAGTAACATCACATTTGGGACTAGCTAACTACAAATAAAAAAGCACCATAGAAAGTTTTTTGACAATGATAGATAAATATAGCATACGGTTTGCTTACAGGATGATATTAAAACAGCTGCAAAGAATGAGCTGTTCTCTGCTGTGTATCATTCAGTAAATTAAAAAAAAAACATCAGTGAGGAAAGGTATGAGAGAGGTCATGTAAATGTTTAGAAGTATGGAGGTGAGAGTTCCGTTCAGACAGTAACTTCCCAAGAAACAGCTGACGCTGGTTAAGTCTGTTACTGACAAAAAAAACCCAACAATGTAGGCTCATTCTACCAGCAGGATTTCTAATATACTCAAAGGCAAAGCAAAATTTTCAGGAACAGGAGCAATGAAACACACATGGACAGGAACCAAATGTTAGAAGGTAGAAGAAAGGACAGAAAATTACTCTTTTAACGCTGCTGTGGGGGATCTGTATGGAGTTACTTAGACCTGAATGGGCAGAGTGCAGGTTTCTGACCTGACCTTTCTGTCTGTAAGTCAATAAAACATTTGACTGGATATTTCTTCCCTCCCCAAAACTGACTAGATGTCCTTGTGAGTCAGAGATGTCAGTATCATTTTCATAGAACTGCTTTTCAGAGTTTAATGTCATTTGTTATTTTAAGCACTCCAGGAATTTAAGTACGCTTCTTTTCTAAATCACTCCATTTCTACATCTCACTGTGTCTACTTACTTGACTAATATGAGTAAAGCTTAAAGAACTGATGTGACACAAATTTAGGCATGCTCGTTAGTAGAGGAAATTAAACAAATACTCTTTAAATAGAACCAAGTAAACCGGGAGAATCCCACTCCAGACCACCATCTTGCAAGGCTTGAGGACATACAGTTTTGCAGGAGCAGATTAGTGCAGCCATCATATATTAAGGCCTACAACCTGGTAAGTGAATGGAAACCATTTCTAAGAATTAAAGAGCATAAAACAAAGCTCATGGCATTCAGGTTCAAAACTGGCAGAAAGACATGATAAGACACCTGAAGGATTCTAAATATGTGGCTAGTGTTGCAGGGCCTGCTAAATCATTCAAGAGGACAAGGAATTAAAGTGTGTGTGTGGGGGGGATTTGGGGAATTAATTAATGAGAAACCATACACGTCTTGGGAAGCTGTTGAGCTGAAAATACTTGGAGGCTGGGGGAATATCAGGAGGAATCAGAGCCATGCCCAGCCCTCCCGTGGAAGTGGGGGCCATTTGCGACTGCTTCCTAACCCACAGGCCAAGCCTTTTGCTGGAGAGGGGACAGTGGGCAACTGCCACTGGCAGACCTTTGGTCTCACCCACCATAGCAGTCTTGATGTGCTGTGATGGTAACAGCTGTGGTGCATCACTGTCAGCACTCTCAACACAACTTTTCCACTATTAACACAGTGAGTCTTCTGGTTGCTGAGACCCCGAGAATGGTCCTTCACCAAGCACTGCTAACTCAGTCTTTTCAGCAGAAATAATGTGACGAAACATGTATATTTCACAAGTAAACAGCGGGGTTCTTTCAGGGGCAGTTTTAGCACACACTTTATGGCACAGAAAAAACATGGGCAAAACCACAAGCACAGGAAGTTCCCAAATACCTTATGCATCACTAAAATGTCAGTACTCGGTATGTGGAAAGCAAGGCAGAATTCTTTTGAATTAGGTATCTTACGTATAATTCTCCATGCTGCATCCTAAACCTATCTCTTGGAAATGCTGAACTAAACTTCTCTTTCACCCAAGGTTTTGCATAGACACGTATTTTATTTTATTTTTATTTTTAGTTATCTATCTGCTCAGTGTCGAACTTTTACACCTGATTCTTACACACATCAGATATTCAGCAATGTTGCCATAAGGAATGTTTTAAAAGAAATCTACATTTTTAATTCAAAAGCAAAGAAGTAACTGCTGTTGATGGATAGTGTATCTAATTTAATAGCGTCTTCCAAAGTGAAGACTATGCAATTGCTCTGCTCCCTCTGTGTGATTTACACTGTACCTTGGTTTGCCATGGGAAAAATGCAGAAATTGTCCTCTCCAATACAACAGATATAGCCTCTGAATCCTTCTAAAGATAATGCCTATTTGAAAAAATCATGCAACAAGAAGAATTCAGGGAAATGAAAGCAGCTGGCTAAACTACCACACAATTATTTTTTTTTTCTTGGACAACCAGTAACTCAATTAATTACCTCACTGCTGAAGTTAATTAAATAACATTAGTACATAAATGCCCCAATCAATTATTCTAAACTAATAAAAAGACAACTGCTGTCAAACACATTTGAAACAACTGTATGTGTTGAATGTAAATTTTCCCATTTTCTACAAAATCCAATTTTAATTAAAACATTATAAATTTAAGTCCTTCTTATAAATGAGTTTTAGAGCATCACAAGCTAATCACTCCAGAAAAATAAACGAAGAGACAATAATCCCTCACATAATTATACTGACACTTAGAATGACTTTAACAAATAGCTCATCAATTTCAGAATTTTAAAATAAAATTCTGAATCAATCAAATGAATGTACCTGAAGCCTAATTGTCTGAAAAATGAGCCCAAAAAGATAGGAAGAAAATCTTTTTCTTCATTGGCCTTGCAATTCTCTATTCCAGCAACTGATTTGCTGTTTTCCCAGGAACCATTTTTATAGCATTAATTATTAATGAAGACAAATGTTAACAAAGACAAATCTTGATTGCTGTCATCTCTTTCCGGACTCCTCAATGCTGTCTAGTATTTTGTTGTATTGTTTTAAAAGTGAAGGCTCAGTTCTTTTAGTAACAAGTTTTATTATTTATTAACAGTGTAATTTATAAGAGTAAAATCAACAGGTTTAGGCTGATATTTGTCAGCATTTAGGATAGATATACCAGGTAAAAGCTTATAAAATGGATAAGAGCTGCTAAAAAAGCTTGATAAAAGCTTATAGAGTGGTTTCTAATGCTTTGGCTTTTTCAATGCATTTGGAAAGAAAAAGAGCTATTTTCTGAGTCCTAAGTTCATAGCCAAGGGCATTAAAATTCTTTTTTTGAGGACAGTATTTTGAAAGTTTGCAAAAAGAGCATGATAAGTTTTGTTTGATGAAGATCCCAGATGGATGGCTATACTAATTTCTTCAGCACATCTGTGCGCCCACCATTTAAAGGATAACAAAAAAAAGGGAAAAAAACCCAAAACCAAACATGTAAGAATTCTTAGTTTGAAACCTTATCTCAAGCCCATCTTCATGTGCAGTTTAAGCAAGCATATTATTTTCACTTTAAGAATGTGAGGATGAGTATATACGCTTTTATGCCACAGTATCTTCTGTAGCAGGGGGCTAGGCAGACTACTGACAGTGGCAATACCTTTAACCAAGACAGCAAGATTTAACTGTAAAACATCACGCTCCCATCAGTACACTAAAAGCAATAAGCAAGGGCCATTACATGTCTCAGAGTCTACTCAGGTTGGAGTCATGCCTATTTAATGTCCCATGGACAACAAATATAGGTGATGACTTACTACTTACATACTAAACAAAGCATTTTCTACGTTATCTCTTGATTAAGCCAAAAGTATCCCAGATTTCAGTTATAACAATGAGGCTGACATTTGACCCAATTTTGTTTGTAAAGTGTGCACATCAAAAATTTTCTTCAAAAGTATGACATTTTTCTCACTACCTTTATTAATTTGCTTGAAGATAACTCCTAAAGAAGTATCTTTTTGAAAGTAATTGAAAGTAACTTCTATGCAAAGAGATGCCACTCAGACCAGAACCAGTGTGTCGCAGTCTTTGCAGCGACTGCATTTCAAATCCCAAAAATGTCTGACACAAAGACACATGTTTCAGTTTCACAGAAAAATGACTGGCCAGCTACATAATAAGATTTTGGACCAAAAGTTCTTTTCTTTTCCCAATTATTAAAGTGCTAAGAAAGAAGAGTTATCTGGACCAAATTTTCCTTCCAAACGTTGTTTTATCACCCCAAGTACTTTTAATCTCCAAAGGGACTTTTGCTTCTTCTGTCTCTTCTAAAGAGGAAGTGAACAAAAGAAAGAAAAAGGAATGGAAGGAGATGAGGAAAGAAAAACTGACTTACAGAAAGAGCATCTCATGAAGAGTGAGGCATTCAGCAAAGTCAAACCAGTTATGAATCCTGTTACATTTTCTGAAGAAGTATTTCTAGTAAGTCCTTCTTTCCCATAAGCTTACTACTTTAGCTTTACTGCTTTTCTACATTCTCTTTGGTTTAACTTTATGTAAACCTGTTTAGATTCATATAAAGGTGGCCGTGTGAGTGCCCTGAATATTGAACCTCATAGCAGGGATGGGAAAGTAGAGGGAATAAAAAGTATATTTGTTTATCAGTAGTTAAGCACAACCAAATGGACTGTATCACATCATTATTCTGATAACAGGATTTGCCATGGACCACTGCCATATTTCTTTATCAAATACGATACTAACTGAGAAATATAGACTGTTTTCAAGCTGTTGCAGACAGTGCACCCCTGATTTTATTCTGAGTTTACAGCATTAAAAAATGTAGTAGGAGAAAAATATTCCCAGTGTGTGGCAGTACCAAACTTAATGGCCTGTCACTACCACTCGCTTCCACTGTGATTATCTCAAACAGGCAGAGATGAGGAGCCAAAGTGGGTATCCATTTTCATTGAACAGATATCAGTACAACATCTGCCCCATCATGTATTTATGAAAATCTCCCTCCTATTCCAGGAACCTCTTGAACATAAAATAGCTGAGCTCCAATAAGTTAGAATTCCTGGTATGACTGACACTACAATAAAACACTTCTGCAGAAACCTGGTAAAGATTATTCTAACATAAAGCAACTGAGCAAGACGAGTAGCTTTCTTTTTGTGCTACTTCTAACATATCTTAAATGTACCCAGCAGTGTATCTGAGAAATATAAAAACTATTTTTTAAATAATTTTATGTTTTCTAGATACACAGAAGTAATGTATATATTTTTCTCAAAACCTTGCACTTTTACTTAGGTAATTTAAACCAAGAGTGCTGTCCTATTTAATCACTGACAAGAAAAAAAAAAAGGAAGCACCTTAAATACTTTTTTTTGCTAGACTGCCTTAAGCCGATTATCACTTTGAAACTCAATTCTGATAGCTCATGTATCACCCCTATTTACCACACAGCAAGAAGGCACTGGGCTCTTCTGACTGAAGACGTTTAATTACTAGGGACCACAAAGTATACTTTTTGTTTTAATGCTTGGTTTAATATAAACTATTAGTCACATTTCTATACTATATCTGCTCATTAGTTCCAAATAGGAAACATTTTCTTCTCATTAGCATTCTAATACATGAGGTCTACAGGGATTCAAATGGACTTTTTCTTCAAAAGAGATAACTTTCCACAGAAAACTGATTATTTTTTTTCGTTAACTAAAAATCACTTTCTGAACTTGGTAACATTGGTTACAATGGTCATTTGATTGATCTTTTCCTCTAGGAAACTCAGATAAAATTCAAGTATGCTAAATAGTTTTGACCAGAAAACATAAAGGAGGAGCAGCAGGTCCTACTCTCAGCTGTTTCCAGGAGCTAGCTGCAGTTCCAGCCACATCCTGGCTCTTCCCTTGAACCTCTTGGATCATCTTGGGAATGGCTGAGATCCAGTAGCAGCAAAGACATGTTCTCTTTGGCAGGGTGTTCTGCCAAGTGCTGAACAAGGCTACCCTCCAGAAACAGACTCATTCACCTTCATGATGTCAGCCTTGACATCCCTGACCCCACCAACACACGTTACCTCTTTGTCAACTAAGATATCTGAGGAGGAATCACCAGGTATAAGCCCTTACCAACAATAGACAGGATAGTCAGGAATCCTTTTCTTTATGCAAGAAGTGTGTTTGCATACTTGGGTCTGTGCCAAGAAACAAAATCCATCTTCCTGGCAGAGCTGATCCTTGTCTTTACAAAAGCACTGGTATGCCTGTTCCCAGGCCAAGGACAAAGCCTCTGGAATCACCCTCCGGCTGTCCTGTGATTCAGTGAAAGCAGCAGCACTGCAGCAGGAGATTGGTTGGGATCTCCTCCAATACTTCATACACCCTGACAAATGGAACAGTTTCCTGAGAAGTGGAAGCAATTGGTTTAATGTTTCAGAATGGCACAGATTTTTGCAGACATAAAAAAGTCCAAAAAAAGTTGCTTATCAAATCTGACAAAGACAGACCTATGAGTACCCAATCTCTGAAATCTGTCATGAGAGAAATCCAACTCTGAATTAAGATGCAAATTCCTATCAGGAAGGCTGTTATGAGAATACCTCTTATCTGACAGTTTTAACAGGACTCTAAGTATTTACAGTATGATTATATACAGTTCAAAAAGGTATACTTAAAGTTGAGGGTTTGGTAAAATTGTATGGACTGTACAGATAGATGTCTAACTGGAAAATAACTGCTGCTTTCTGGACACTGCCTCTGAATGAATATTAAATGTGGCATTATTTAGTCAAGTTACTTGATATGGTAGAAACTGTGCCATGGAGAGCTTCTTCTGGTGAGATAAGAACAACAGATGTAGAACGAGAGCTTCCTACATCACTGTTAGATTATTTCAGCTGTATTTATTCCACGTATTTAGAATTCCCTTGCATCAAACCTTCTGTTGACATCAATGTGCCAAAAAGCTCTAAGCCTTTTGCTCTACTGAGCTTTGGAAAAAAACAGGCAGATTTTTGATTCCAGAAACTGTTCACTATACAGATACAATTTACTGACATTTCTAGACCTAAATATAAACCACATTCAGCAGATATATTATCGTATCATATTATATCAATAATAGGGTTTTCCATGTGAAAGATGGGGACTCTACAATCCTAAAATTTGATTCTTACTGTTTCTCTGCCACTAAATTTATTCTCAGAGGGTGGCCAGATGAGTTGGGCATTTTATGCTTCTCTTATGCAACCCAACTTTTTCACGTCAACTTTTAGGTAGCAGGATCACTTTTTATAAAGGAAAGGATAGTGTATTATCAGCATCTTTACAAACACTGGCCTCTTCTCTGAGATGCTACCACAGACATTAGTTGTAAAACTGGGGAGATAACTTTGGAATGTGAGGATACAAAGCTTGTTTCTCAGCCATTGTCTCCCACTTCATGATGCACCATTTCCTAGCACTGCTGCCTTGGATTAATTCCAGCTGAAACCATGCCTATCATTGTGTTTTCTGTTTTATTCCAAACTCCTGAGATATCCATCACCCTAATAACAGATTTGTCATTTAATTAGAGGTCACATGTTGTAGTATCTTGTGTAACTTCTGCATGCTTTTACAAACATTATTTATATACTTTATATGGAAATAAAATTTTATGGTAAAACAGAATATTACTATACAGACAAATCTAAAACTTTTATAGAAAGTTTATCTCCCTACATGATGGCCTGCAAATGTTTGCATTTGCCATGGTTTAAGCCCAGCCGGCAACTCAGAACCATGCAGCCGCTTGCTTGCTTCCTCCTCTTCCTCCCCCCACTCCTGGAGGGATGGAGAGGAGAATCTAAAGAATGTAACTCCCATGGGTTGAGATAAGAACAGTCCAGTAACTAAGGTATAACACAAACCACTGCTGCTACCACCAATAATAGTAATGATAAGGGAAATAACAAGAGAAGAGAATACAACCGCTCGTCATCCGCTGAACAATACCCAGCCTGACTGAGCAGTGATCTAGCCCTTCCGGGTAACTGCCCCCAGTTTATATAGTGGGCATGACATGCTGTGGTATGGAATACCGCTTTGGCTAGTTTGGGTCCTGTCTCTGCTTCCTTCCAGCTTTCCCTCCTCCCTGGCAGAGCATGAGACTCACAAAGTCCTTGGTCAGAGTAAACGTTACTGAGCAATGACTAAAAACAGCAATGTTATCAGCGCTGTTCCCAGGCTGAAAGTCAAAAAACACAGCATTGCACCAGCTACTAAGAAGGAGAAAAATGACTGCTACTGCTGAACCCAGGACAGCATTGCAATCTCATCACAAACAGGTAGCAAAAACTCCACATGCAGACAGAAAATACCTACTTCATTTCCATTTCTATATCTTATCCTGCAATAGCAATACTGTGTCTGTACTTTGCAAATAAGAACGCAAACATGGAAAACATCTGGATGCTTAATAGGATGAAAAAGAGAGTGGTTTCAAATCATTCACTAAGTAAATGTTATTCCATATGCCACGAGTATTATGACAGGTCCCCCTGAAACATAATTTCAATTATATATGCCGCTACTCTCAAAAACTACACTATAAATATTAGACAGCTTCCCTCAGTGGGTCTGGTTCCCTGTGGCATACATAGTCCAATTTTCTGATGGAAGAATTAAAAATGCATTCTGTTCATCATTTCTGTTATTTCAGTTAAAGTGATCTGGGGAGATTTGTGTATATCTGTTTCTTATTAACAGGAATGTTTACAAATTTCCTGTTAGATACCGAGGGCAACCAAACCACTAAGGGGTTTAGAACAATGAAATCAGGACCAGAAATTCAGAAAAAAAAAAAAAACAAACAAAAAAACCCAAATAACAGATTGCTCAGTGCCAGGGATAGTTTTATTTAGTACAGGAGAATGTGGGAGTTAAGGACACGTAAGAATGCATGTAAATTACAGGTAGAGCAAATGGAAAAAAAGGCCTTGTGTCGACAATGCAAACTAAATACAGAAATCACTGAATGAGTCCAGAACTCCCCACACCCATAGTTCAGAACACAACTGCATTTTAAAGGAAATTTCTTTTATAAAACCTTCCACAGTGGATGGGTAGCAAACTCAAAATACTGGAAACTATCAATACATCTGTGAGAACTACTTGCTATAGCTTTATATTATGTGAACTATGACTTTCTTATGCATCTCTATACCTTAACTAACTCTCAAGACAAGTTTTCTTATCTAGATACATTTCCTGTATTTACAGTTTTCATAGAAGCTTCATTTCCCAAGTATGGCTATTTGTAAACTCCCTTTCCTCAAGCTTTAGACTGTTTCTGAAGTCCAATGACATTTTTCAGCTGAAATTCACTGAAATTTTCTCACCAAGTATACTACAAATGAAGTATATAGGGCTCTGCAAAAGCTGCTTTCAGAATCCATGCATAATGAATTCACTACCCAGAGATAAAATTAAGACTTACACAAGGAAAATAAGTTCAGGACTGAACCTTTCTCCAAAGGCTGAAACAGCTTTTAGCTAGCATAAGCACTCTTCAGGTGAGGAACTCCACAGGCTAGGTGCACTGAAGATACTCATTATAGCACAATTGTCTAAAAATTTATATAAATAACACTAGATAAAATCCTTCCCTGAGGCAATTTTGGCGGTTCACTGAAATTGGCCCAGCATTTGGTCATTTATATCGAATAGTTCAAGACCTAAAATTCAGGGTGAGAAAGAACTTAAGCCAATTCAGCAGACATTTTTTCCTGCTCAGTACCTTTTGCTCCTGTCTTCAAACAGACGTGATTTGAGTCGTAGTCTGTTTACCCAGCAGAAAGGCAAATTGCTTAGTGGTTCTTGCCACTAAAATGCAGTTTAATGCTCTACATTTCTGGAATTGGGACCATGCTTCCTCTTCAGTCCACCCTGAGCTACGTTAAAATTATATAATAAATTTCAGATTAACATTGCCCCTGCAGTTAAGAACAGGCATCAGGTAGAAAACATATGCTTACAGCTCAGTGGCCCAAACAGGACTGGACGAGTCCCCAGAGGTGGTTCCCAGAACTGACTGAAGAGACTTGTCCTGGACTGGTGGCTTTTTCCTCAGCTTGGGGAACATGGACACAACAGTGTGAGCCTTTAGCTCTCCATGGGCTTGCAGGGTCCCTAGGGCTGAGTGTTCTCTTTTCCCCATGCCTCCCTCCGGTGCATAAGCAGAGCTCTTTCAAATGGCTCTCAGCTCTCTGCCTCCTCCAGCTTATAACTGGGAGGAATTAACTTTAGTTAGGGGGAGAATTAGTTAATCAGGAGGTCCATGAGTGCCTGGAGACCTTCGTATTTCAACCATTTGAACTGGAAGCAAATTAAAGCTCAAAACTAGACTCCAGCTTTATGTATCGTATAAACATACCTAATTGTGATGTTACACAAAGAACAACTTTTGACATCTTTACTGTTTTCAAATGACTCTTTACTGTTTTCAAACGACTCTTTAGTCCACCAAATCTTCCAGAAGTTAGCTTAATTAGGATAGGATGGGTGAGGGAACAGAGGCAGAAAGAGTCCTAGGTCAATGCTCTTCCTCCTAACTATTTTTCTCACTAGCTTTATTGGAAACAGAAGTTTCTTGTCTGCAACAGCTATGAAAATTTGGTAGCACTTCAGGATGGACAGTTCACGAGATGCCTGGACACAAAGCTACTTTTAGATTACATGGCTTCTGCTTACTTTTACATGTAATAGGTGACACAAAAAGCAAAGAGAAAGATCCTTTTGTATCAACATCTTCAAACATCACATATGCAAAGTTGTAGACTCTCTATAAGAGCCTGCAAATGCCGGTATAAACTATGTGCTTATGTGGATCTGATGACAAGACATGGGAGCTGCAATAAAACAGGCTACCCAAAGAAAAGCTTGCTTCCAGTCACTGTGCTCAGACCATATGCCCAATTCACAGTGACAGGGAACAGCCCACATAGCTCTGGCAGTTCTCATGCATGTTTGTCAAGAAATAATAAGTCAGAAATATAGTTACGGAAAGTTTAGTCAGGAGGTCCATTGGAATATTTGCTATGAACAGTGAATGCTGTAATTAGTAATGCGATCATGATGCAGATTTCTGCTCAGGGATATTATGTCTGTGTATGTTTTATTTTGCTAGCCATGCATATTTGCTCAAGGTGCAAATGCAGGCATTTTAGTCTACATACAAAATATTGCCATGCCCTGTAACAGCCTGAAGCACAGCATCCTTTTGACACATATGAATCATTGTTTGGACCCTTCCCTCCACTGTACACAAGTGCTCTACCATTGTTGGTTTTGAGTTTCCCTCACCCTACTCCTCTTTGGATCATTCTTTAGCAAAGGCATCTGTTCTGTTGCTACTAAAAGCTTAAGAGAGGAGAGCTGTCAAGGTTTCATTTTATCTCCTCCTTGGTACTATTTTTACTGTTCCTGTATGTGAAATATCCTGTAGGGAAGCTCTTCTTGTGACTGTCCTTACTAGCTCTATCACCTCTTTTTCTACAACAACAACAACCACCACCACTATACTTGTTTGTCATCTTTTATGCTGCCTTAACAAAGTTGAAGTCGGAAGCACCATGGCTGTACTGCACACCTCATGCAGTTTTCTGAGAATAGTCTTTATCTTCCCTTTATCAGAGTCTCAAATTTGAAGTGTCATCTCTTGCATTCCCTCCTGATAATCACTGTTTTGTTTAAGGACAGGAGTAGCCTCTTACAGGAAGTAAAAAAGCTGAAAAAAGAATCCCAACTTTTTGCACTTGATATTTTTCAGGGCTGTCTATAACTGCCCACACATATTTTTCCATAGAAACAATACTGTAGCTGCTACAAGAAGTTACACTGTTCTAAATACTGGGGCTCAGAGACAAGTGGAAAGGGGTTTATAAATTCAGACAGAAGGGCAGAGATATATCATAAACCAGGCTTTTTTGTGGTCCCCACCTACCCTTAAGGTTAGGTCCACAAAATGGATGACTGCTATTGGAACAGCTGCTAACGAGCTGCTATAAAGACAGACAAATTAAAAAGGAAAATGTTCCCATGTAAAATGAAGCACATATATGTAGACCAGCCATTTGGGTGAGTTAATTACCAATGTAACTTTGTTAATTAGCACGAGTGTATCAGTTGTTTTACAGCACTGCCATAAAAATAAAATGCTATTTTTACAGGTAATGAATCTGCCAACTGTCCTCTTTCTATCTGATGAAAGACTGTACATACAGCTTTCTGAAAATCCCTTGAAGAAATTTAAAAGCAGAATAGCAATCAAACTGCTAGAGGGAATAACAGGAGAAACAGCTGTAAACATGAACCTATAACAGAAAGAGAGCATAGGAAATCATGTAAAACTGTTTTCACATGGTTGAGAATCGTGCATGCCATAAAGCTAGTAACAGTAGCAACCGGATTTAGACATTAAGACAGAGAAAAAAACATTTATTCTTCCTGTTATTACAGAAGGCTTATCTATGCATCATTTCAAATCACTGTGCCTCAATAAGCCACCAAAATCTGTTCATGGGGTGAGTTTGTTGCCATTACGTGTCAGCACTGTAAGACTGCTCTTGGGGTTGAAACTGAGAGGCAAGTTGGTCTGCCTTAAATACCAAGCTAAGTGAAACAAGAAAATTAGTTAATTGGGAATCACAAGCCTATTTCCGAGGAATTCATTGGCAATACCAAGATAAACATTTGGTGACATTCACTAGTAACTGCATACCAATATGTGAAAGTTAACCAGGTTTTTGAGTGCTGTTGCTCCATTCCAAACGCAAAAGTGAAATGTCTAGATTCTCCATCCACCTTGCCAGTTCAGCTCTGATGGTCTCCCAGGATCCATTCTCAAGCAAATAAGATTTCTGACTCCACTTTTTTCCCCACACTGTCTTTTCTGTCTCAAAGACATTCCTAGAAAGTCACTACAGCTCAGGGTTACTTTCTTTAGAAATGTTGCAGAAAGAATGAGTAAGTTGCTGAATAGATACTTTAACACTTTTGGGTTTGCGATAGAAAAAAGCTAAGTAAGTTCAAATGGGTTGGTTATCGTTCTTTCTTTTGGTTGCTATTGGAAGTTTATTCTCATTCCCTGTCCCTCTGTCAGAAACAGCCTCCTACTACCAGGACTGCCACATGGAAACTGTCAGCCAGATACTTGCTGGGGACTCAGATGCCAGTATGACAGAGGTGAGCTTCTGGCCTACCACCGAGAAAGGGGCTGGCTCCCCACAATGCATTGGGAAATTATTAGGGACAACAAACACCAGAATGGAGCAGATACATTAGAGGAAAGTCAGGGAATCGTACACGATCCAAAAGTTACACGTTTCCACAATTTCTGTAATTAGTTTGAATTCTCTATCTAAACTTTATGTAGCAATTTCGCTGCTATCTTTTCTCTAATTAGAACTAAATGTAGACTGTACTTTACTAATGCCTCTAATGTCATTATTTTGGGTTTGCAGTGGCATTCAGTAATGTCTGCCCTGGTGCCCTTTACATAAGGTTCATTTCTTTTCCAAGCAATAACACAGGTTGAGGATTCAAGGGGTGATTTATTTAGAGCTAAATGAGAATGACTTGAATTAAAAGAGAGGGAAGAGGCTTCTTAATGCACTGCAATTATTTTCTTCCTTTTGTGTTATCACTGCTTTTCCATCTCTCCTTTAATAAGATGTCTCTGCCTGCTCCCTGCTATCTGACTACTTGCAAAGACCTTTGCAACTGTCTTTTTCTTGTCCTTATATTTTTGGTGCACATCTGTTCCTGTTTTGACCTCAGTTCTCTCTCATCTGGGGCTTAATCTTTCTATGTCTCCCTTCTGCCAGATCTTCTCACAGCTGTCAGATCCCTTCTCTCTAGCAGATCCATAATCTTTCTGTTAGTGGTAAATGCCCGGATATCTTCCTTGACATGCTGCCTGCTGGGAGAAGTCAGCTCTCCAGAAAGACCTGTTTAGCTGTGCCACCTCCTGCACCAAACCCCTTACTTCCAAACACTGCCAATGTGGGTGAGTTGCAAAGGTTTTAACTCACTATTTTCTCCTTGCACTTCTTTTATATTCTTCTAATACCTTAAAACTTTCCCAATAACTGCAAATTGAACTTGTTGGCCTTTATAAGCATGACAGTAAATGCCACTTTTCTTCATTTTATAGGCTTTATTTTTATTTTCTTTACATCATTTGTTTTGTTCTACCTCATTCTTTCTCGTGTCTTGTCACCATTCAGTGGTACAGTTACTATTTTCATTGTTTTCATTACTCTGTTCTCTCTTCCACTGGTTTTTCCTTTTCTCCCTTTTCAGGTTTGTTTTTTAGTGTGTTTGTGCACACAGTTAACATTTTTGTTATCCCTCAAATTCCTGCCACCACCCTCTTTGGAGACCTCAGCCTGAGAGTCACCACATCAGATTAAATGGGGACCACTGGACAGCTGACAAGGTGGACTCTGGGTTTGAGAAGCAATTGGCTGCTCTGGCTGATTGCTGAGGCATTGGGGATGGTAATGTTCCAGACAGTCCCTGGGTCAGACTCCGCATCCAAACCCCTACTGGCAGCAGAATTAGAAGCATGAACAAGGAGATGGAGGAGGGTCTTTTCTGCTTTACTCTCAACCATAGCAACATGTTTGTAGAGGAAAATGTTTGTCCTCAGCTCCTCAGATGCACCTACTAACACACTTAGTACTGTTCCAAATGACAGGAGTGCCAACATAAGTACTGGCAAAGCTTATAGGCAGTGATGCATCCTGGCACTTGGCGCTACCAGCACACTTCAGCAACTGTGAGTAAAGCAGGCAAAGCCCTTTGCCTCCTCTCCTTGTCATTACTGACACCCCTGATGCCATTGTTCCATTTGTAAAAAAAGATTTAAAAGGAAAAAAAAAAAAGGCATGGTTGTGAAACAAGGATCAGCCAACCTAAATATTTTCCCTGTTTAGCTGATGTGTGCTATACTTTTGTTCTAGTCAAGTAGCTGTGCAGTTTCCATGTTATAAAACAGCGTTGTTGTAATAGAATATATTAACATTTAAATAAAACACTCAGGATAATACTTTTTATTCATTTTAAAAAAATTACTCTCCACTAGGTGCATATTATCCGAAGGCCACTATCCTGGGTTCAGCAGTTGCAGTCGTTTTTCTCCTTCTTGGTGGCTGGTGCAGTGCAGTGTTTTGACTTTCAGCTCGGGAATAGAGCTGATAACAATGATGTTGTGGTTTGGCCAAGGACTTTGTGAGCCTCATGCTCTGCCAGGGAGGAGGGGAAGCCGGGAGGGGGCGGAGACAGAACACCTGACCCAAGCTAGCCAAAGAGGTATTCATACCACAGCACGTCATGCCCAGGAGGTAATGGAGAGTTACCCAGAAGGGCTGGGACTGCGGGGTTGGAGGAGGTATCGGTCGGTGCTTGGTCGGGCTGGGGGGGGGGGGGAGGGCGAGTTATCAGTTGGCTGGTGGTGAGGTGTTGTATTCTCTTCCCTTGTTATTTCCTTTATCATTATTATTATTGGTGGTAGCAGTAGTGATCTGTGTTATACCTTAGTTACTAAACTGTTCTTATCTCAACCCGTGGGAGTTGCATTCTTTTTGACTCTCCTCTCCACCCCTCCGGGAGTAGGGGGAGGGCAAGAAGGGGGGGGGAAGTGAGTGAACGAGTTCCCTGGTTTGGTTTAAACCATGACAGCCACACATACCTTTAGCAAACTCAGATTAGATAGTGAACATGTCAATACTAGAAATGTCTACTTCTAATTAGATGCAGTATTGGAGGAAAGAGATCTATGCACTGCAAACAGTGCTCAAGTGAAATGTTAAAAATGATCCCTTCTGGTTTTCCTCCCTCTTACAGCACAAAGAGAATCTAATTAACATGCTTAGTGTCACTCCAAAATTCAATTCAAACACAAAGTACGCTATCAAAGGCTTGAACATCAGACAGAAAAGTAATTTGTGATGACTGAGCTATCTCTACCAACTTAACTCTAATAGATCCATATTAAAAATGATACCAAATGCAGCTAAAAGGACTTTATCTGCTTTTAAGAGAGAATAATAGCTATTAGGAATTTTCTTTAACCTTAAATCTGTCTTGCAATTGTTAAGTACAATTGTGTAGCTTGATACATGCCGCAAATCACACAGTATCATGTGAGTAGACTTGTGAATGACATTTTTCTCTTCAGTGATCTTTTCTCAGTGAAGAAAATGTTCTCTCTTACAGCGACAGAACCATTCAAGATCTGCAATTTTTCAGGTTCTCTCAGATTTCACACAAATGCCCTTTACAGGCTTTACATTCTTTTATCCATTACTTTTTTTAAAAGACATTTCTATACATCAGATCTGAAGCTACCCTGATAGCATTTCCCATCCAAGTAATTTCTTTGCTGCAGTATTCTGCATCTCTACATTGAAGATGATAAGCCAGGTTTCAGCACTGTTTATCATGTGCCCAGGGCTGGTGTGTCATTTCAGTCAGCTAAATAATAGAGAAGAAAAGGGACATAAATAGGTGTTTCTTGAAAATCCCTTTATAGACTGGAATAAAGCAGACTCTCCTACCTTCAGCACAGTAAATGAACAGCTCGCTATCACCCATCAACTTTTCTGTTGATGCGTTATTCTGAGCACATTAAAGCCAAGTTGATAAGAGGAAAATGGTTTATTTTTTTAGTCTAGATTTCAAAGAAATGTTCTTAAGAAGGAAGGTATGTCTAAGGAGCAGTGCCTTATCACAGTACTCTTATTAGCATTTCTTCAAAGATGCCTTCTACTTGGTCCCAGCTACAAAGACAAAATCTGCATTTGAATACAGATAGTCAAAATGAATTTGAAAATTGCTAGAGTCTTATGGAAAAGATGGACGTATGCCAGAAAATTGAATTGTAGCAAAAGGAGAAAGATAGTAAGTGTACACAGATAAGCAGCTATTGTGTGTTGATAAAGAATAAGAAAAAGAAAAAACTACTTATGTTTCAGAAGCTTCATGCTGATTACAACAAAAATATGCAAACTTCAGTCACTTGACTTGTCACCAGTTACCACTAGTGTTAATATCAAAATGGTCCCCTACTTTATGAAGTCTTTCAACGTCTTTAAGCCATTACTGCTAGGATCACTAAAACAGAGGCTCCAGTATATCCAGACCTGTGTGCTGAGATCCTGTTCTATCACAAAAACATGTAACAAACCCAGGAAGGACAATTATACAGTCTGTATGAGACAATTTTTCTTCATAAACCCAAGCAATTAGGGTTCAAATATCAGTATTGTTACTTTATTCTATGCAGTTTAGCTGTGCCAAATGTGTACATAAAAAAATTAATCACAGCTTTTGAAATAATTGTTTAGAATAGGACTTTGAAAGGGCCATAACAATGAATTCCATAAGCAAAACTACCCTGAACAAGCATTACTTCTTATCCATTTGGTATTTTAAGCTCTTTAATTTAATTCATTATTCGTATATTCTGAGAAATAAAAAAGTAAGTAGGAACTCCTGAATAACATTTCTATACTATTCTTTATTTACTGCTCCCCATAGAAAAAACATTTAAGAGGCAGTTAAGGCCAAGAGACTTGAACAGCAGCTGAAGGATATAAAAGGACTATAAGAAACTAATTGCCGCCAAAATAGATTGGGGAAAAAAAAAAAACAACTACCAAATAACAACATAAAAAGTAGCACCTTTAGTGGTCAGTGCTATAGTTAAATGGAAAAGAAACTGAAGCTTTGCCAGAGTTCTGGTTTTGCTTTCAGCCACATCAAGTTGTACTATAGTAAGACTGACTTTTTTTACCTTACTCAGACCAAAGTTCCAAAATATTTTACTTGTTGCCTATAGCTTGTACAGAAAGAAACTCTCTCAGTCACTACTGAAAGACTGGTAAAAATTGTACTTTACTGGGAATTTTTTTTTTTCCACACTATGCAAATGTGTAACTGCCATCAATATTTGTAGATATTTTTTGAACAGGTACCTAAATTATCAAAGTGATTTTTGGTTTATATGACATTCTGATATTGTATTATTAGCCACCCTACAAGACAGCAGAACGTATCCTATTACCTTAGCCCTGCTTTTTGACTATCTGTAATTTGATGAAGTATACAAGTCAAGTGTTTTCTAATGTGTTTCCTACGAATTTGATAATATTCATCAGTAGTTCAAATTTCTTCTTTACTGCTGCCTCAGATTTTCATATAGTATGTGTATCATGGCACTGCCTCAAACAGACACCTCTGAAAGTGGTTGGTCTGTCTCCGTCTCTCCTCTAATGCTGCTGCTTCCATACTGCAATCATTTGATCTGGGTTTTCACTACAAAAATACAAGGTCTGTGTAAGCCTCATGGCTTATTTTTAACATTATTGGGGCTTTCTTACATATTGCTCATCAACAGATGAACTACTCAAATTATAAAAAAGTGTTACATCATATATAAACATGACCGTTTCACTGTTTATCTTCCAGAAAGATAATTTATTTCAATGACAGCTCATACCATTTTCTTAGCAACCTTGTACCTTCATTCATAACGTCCTTCAGTTATAAATGGCTATGCTTAGGTATGATGACTTACTGTAATTTGGAGATACCAATCAGTCTAATCTCTCCAGGACATAATACCTCATGTATTAAGGTTTCACGTAAAATACTTGCAAAAAATATATGTCAAAAAGCTGTCTTCTTCTTCTGTGTAGTGAAAACTAATGAAGAAATTTGGTTCCCTCACTAGTTTAGCCAACTAACAATATTCAGACACTTCTTTTACAGAAACATATATTTAACATTTTTTGTTCCCAATGTGCTTTGCTTGTGCAAAATTCCCTTTTTAGTTTCCCTAATTCATTGCACATTTCATTTGCCTCAATTAATATTTCCATGGACAGCCATTCTTTTTTTCTTCTGGGTTTTTTTTTTCCTTTTTTATTTTTAAAGACTTCTTTAAGAACTGCATGTCATTATTTAATCAAACTTGTCTTCCTGGCCTTTCTCTTCCTTTCTGCCAAGGGTAAACTTAATTTTTGTTGAAAGAAAACATTAGAGTTCAAACATATGTTTTCAAAATGACTTTAAAGAAAAACTATCAGACAGAGTATGAAAAAATTAGATGTTACAACTCAATTTTCTAATTTGTTGAAATGTTAGCAGGAATTTAGTGGAGAATTCTAAATACCTTTAAATAAAATCTGACACTGTAAGTTAAACTTTCATTTATGCCTGATCTTGAAAAAGTAACTGAGCATGTTTATGACCTATCAGGTCTGATTTACTAATTCTGTCAAGCATTGCATTTTTTTTAGGTGTAGTTCTTTCAGGAGACTTAGAGAAACCTGCTCACACTCATAAAAGTCTATCAGTGATGAATCGCTAAAGTAACCTGCCAAGAGACACAGTGGATTCCCCATGCCTTTTCTTCAAGTTAAGCCTGTACTTCTTTCCAGAAGATCAGACTTAGTCAAAAATAGACTTAGTCAAGCAGAAGTTACCAATCTCATTGTAAAAGGGGATGAATTATAGTGACTTATACAGTAGAAGGTTTTATTGATCCCAAAACTCTACAGATTCTACCATGAATCTGTAATAGGATATGGACAGGCATTTCCCCCTGTTTACTAGTCATTTTTCCTTTATAGGTTGACCCATTCTCATTCTATGCTTATCACTCAAAATTGCCATGTAACTCATACTATATTTATACAATATTATCCTTGTTAGTACACAGCTACTACAGAAACTGTACATTTCCCCAGTTTTCCTATAAACAATCAATTCTTTAAGGACACCTTCCTTGGAATAAGTAGTAAGGAATAAAACATACCTTATTTTTGTTTGTTTGTTTGTTTAAAGTATATATATAACAGATGTTAGTTGCTCACTACTAAAGTACCTGATTAGTTTCCAGTTACAATGCTGATGTAAATCTCCTAGGATTAGATTGCAAAATTTAGACTGATGGACTTTAAACAGTTTTTATTTTGAAAGGAGCAACATAAGCCAAGATTGAATAAAAAATTTCCCCACTAGAGCAACTGAGAGCTGAACATTTGAACACATTTACACATAGCAGGAAGCCAACTTTGTTAAACCGTATTTGGAATCAGGCAGACAAAGCAGGCATTGTTTATACCCCAGTTTCCTAACTGCAACGTTTATGCCCACATTCACGCCTCATTACACATCAATCAATGTTAAAAAAAAAAAAAAACTCATCATAAAACTCAGCCCAATATCCATAACAAATTCAGGCTTTAGTCTGCAACAGCTTTACTTGGAATAGCAAAGAATTGAACATCAGTTGAGAAAAAAAAACAAGGCCAAACTGAAAATGGTAACTTCATCTATCTGGAACCAGAAATTCAATGACTGAGAAAGGCTGTGTTATGACTCAGGATCATTTATAAAGATATGTTGTTGTAATAAACATGACAGGAATTATCTTTGTCATAAACCACCAGCTTACACATTATTCTTTAAGCAGGTTGAGTTTGTTAGAAGAGGTCTTAATTCAAAATATGTAACTGAATATCCTCAGGAGGTAACAGACTCCAGGACAAATAAAGGAGACAAATGTAGTGAAATTTTATTAAGGGGGAACACATACAGGGAATATAATTAAAGTAGGCCCAGTGAGGGAAGCAGTATCACTAGTAAAGTTCTCAGCCTCTACACAGTCCTGCATGGGTTGAACCATTAGTCTGCTTACTGCAACTCATTAACATTATTTTAATAGTTGCATTATTGTATTTTATGAGCCACAGGGACAAATGATTAAACTGCACTAATATAAAAGATTTGTAACTGTAACTGTCATCACGTCTTCATCCTCATATGATGAGAATTACTAATTCCATCAAACTTAGTGCATGTCTGCTCTACTTGGTTACAGAAAAAACAAGAATAAAGAGCAGTGCAAAAAAGCCACAATTTATCTCATGACTTTTCCTTTTATGGCTTAACATAATGGTTACCATGTTAACTTGTCAAGCTGGAGATAAATGGAACAGTTGGAACCGAAAGCCTAAAACACTTTTGAGCCTGGCTGTGCTTACACATTAAGAAATGACTGGAAGCAGCCACAGCTCAAGGGGAATCGAATGCTTTGAGAAAGGTCATTATTCCATAAAAACAGTACACTCTGCAGCTATTCTTTCTTTTTTTCTTTTTTTCCCCTCCTGTTGTTGTTGAAACATTAATATCAGTTGGCACCCTTCCTGCTCCCCATATGCCAACATTTCAGTAAAACAATGACCATTCTGATGAGAAAGGTGAAAAAACCCATCAAGTTCAAACAAAAAGTTGCATAAAAGTTCATGTGTGATTCAGTCTCCTGCAGGGCTTTTTAGTCTACAGAATAAGCCTCTATGGCTAAAATGTAATCGAGAGGAAAAATAGTGCAGGAAAATGAGTTCTACAACTTTAAAGACATTTTACCCTTGTTATTCAGACACAGCACTAACTAACCCACTACCTTCAATATAAGTAAAACCATGCCACTTTGAAAATAAGCAAGGGGGAAAACTTGATTACAATATTGTCCTGGGTTCAGCAGTAGCAGTCATGTTTTTCCTTTGTGTTAACTGGTGCAGTGCTGTGTTTTGACTTCTAGCTTGAGAACAGTGTTGGTGAAGCCGATGTTTTCGGTTGTTGCTAAGTGATGTTTACCCTGACCAAGGACTCTGTGAGGCTCATGCTCTGCCAGGGAGGAGGGGAAGCTGTGAGGAAGCAGAGACGGGGCGCCTGACCCGGGCTAGCCGGGGAGGTATTCCATACCACAGCACGTCATGCCCGGGGTGGGGGGTAACTGGGAGTTACTCGGAAGGACACGGGCTTCCGGGTGGAACTCGTTTTCTTGGCCGGTGGTATCGTATTCTCTTCCCTTGTTATTTTCCCTTATCATTGTTTTAGCTGATAGTAGCGGTGGTGATTTGTTACTGGACTGTTCTTGTCTCAACCCGTAGGAGTTGCACTCTCTCGATCCTCCTCCCCGTTCCTCCGGGAGCGGGGAAGGGGAGAGCCCCTGTGCGGGGGGGGGGAGACGGACACGGACCTCGATTGTTGTCAGCTCGGCACCACTCACTGGGAGTGAGTGAACAAGTTACCTGACTGGGTTTAAACCACGACAGTTCTTTTTGGCGCCCAACGTGGGGCACGAGGGGGTGAGATAAGAACAGATCTGACTGGATTGATAGTCACTCGTCACAATGCTGATTTATTGGCTCTCAAGGTTTTTCCTCTTGATCTCACAGTTTCAGTATATCATATCTTACGTCCATCCGGTATTTGCTGTATTAGTGTTTTTCAAGTGTGGGGCTTGGGCTAAGGTTTTTATCCCATTGTACTTTATGGTAATGACTTGTAATACAATAGAATCATTGATCATGAAACTGATCTGGCTTATGTTCCCAGTGTGGTCACCACCTTTATACTTTGGGAGGTATATGATGGAGGTGCTTAGCAATTACACATCTTTTTTCTCCTTCTCAGGTGCTCAACCTGTGAAGGAGACATCCTTTTACCCTCCTAGTCATCCCCCCAGACCATTTACATTTGAGAGTTTTGAATTTTTTGAATGGCCTTTTAATGCTGTTGAGACTTGTTTGCTGATGGTGATGGGAATCACCATGCTAACACGCATACAGAGTGTGTTTTGCCCACTACTGATTTCAAGAGTTAAGCAGATTCAGGTTTGGGTCTTGTCTGGGGTCAAACGACGATGTAGGAGGACCGAGAGATTTTCCCTGAGGCTGGACAGCCATGAGTGGCAGGGTGTGTGGGATAGTATGGGCAAGTATCTAGGTCAGTGGGCCCCTCCAGTACTTTGGAATTTCACTACCGAACAGCAGCAAAATCCAGAAGAATTAGTAAAACACTTAAATGAGGTGTGTGGTCATTCTGGCCATACCAGAGATGGACAAATCACGGCAACGTGCTGGGGCTTGGCCTATGCTTACAGGGCCTTGTTCAACACTATCCAGCACCTTCAAAAGGAAAAGAATGTCGGCGGATTTGAGGGCAAAGTGACAGTCGCTACTCAAACTTTGGCCTCAATGAACAGCGCAGCTACCCCAGTGGCAAGTACAGCAGCTGCTCAAACTTCAACTGCAACAGACAGCGCGGTTACCCCAGCTCCAAGCACGGTAGCTACACCACCCCCAGCAACAAGTACAGTCGCTACTCAAACCACAGTGATAATCACTGCAGCCAAACCAGAGGACCAATTTGTACCAATATTGGTTGCCCCTGTACGCAAGAGAACAAGTAAAAAGGAGGCAAAAAGGGTGAAGCGAGATGAAGAACCAATGAATTCACCACCCGGTCCAGAATCTGATCAGGAGTCATCATCACATGACGAAGAAGAAGAAGAAGAGGTAACTTCTCAACCTCGGACCTCAACCGAGACTCCCTGATTCCCATCCATCAGTTGATCTGTAGACTGGAGAGTCAGGGGGTGATCAGCAGGACCCACTCACCCTTCAATAGCCCCATATGGCCAGTGCGAAAGTCTAATGGAGAATGGAGACTAACAGTAGACTATCGTGGCCTGAATGAAGTCACACCACCATTGAGTGCTGCCGTACCGGACATGCTAGAACTTCAGTATGAACTAGAGTCAAAGGCAGCCAAGTGGTATGCCACGATTGATACTGCCAATGCATTTTTCTCAATTCCTTTGGCAGCAGAGTGCAGGCCAAAGTTTGCTTTTACTTGGAGGGGTGTCCAGTTCACTTGGAACCGACTGCCCCAGGGGTGGAAACACAGCCCTACCATTTGCCATGGACTGATCCAGACTGCACTGGAACAGGGGCAAGCTCCAGAACACCTGCAATACATTGATGACATTATTGTGTGGGGCGATACAGCGGAAGAAGTCTTTGAGAAAGGGAGAAAAATAATCCAAATCCTGCTGAAAGCCGGTTTTGCCATAAAACGGAGTAAGGTCAAGGGACCTGCACAGGAGATTCAATTTTGGGGAATAAAATGGCAAGATGGACGTAGACAGATCCCCACAGATGTGATCAACAAGATAACAGCAATGTCTCCACCAACTAATAAGAAAGAAACGCAAGCTTTCTTGGGTGCAGTGGGGTTCTGGAGAATGCACATCCCGAATTACAGTTTGATTGTAAGCCCTCTCTATCATGTGACCCGGAAGAAGAATGATTTTAAATGGGGCCCTGAGCAGCAACAAGCCTTTGAGCAAATTAAATGCGAGATAGTTCATGCAGTAGCCCTTGGACCGGTCCGGACCGGACCAGATGTAAAAAATGTGCTGTACACTGCATCTGGGGAGAACGGTCCTACCTGGAGCCTCTGGCAGAAAGCTCCAGGGGAGACTCGAGGTTGACCCCTCGGCTTTTGGAGTTGGGGATACAAAGGATCTGAGGCCAGCTATACCCCAACTGAGAAAGAGATACTGGCAGCCTCTGAAGGGGTTCGAGCTGCTTCGGAAGTGATTGGCACTGAAGCACAGCTCCTCCTGGCACCCCGGCTGCCCGTGCTGGGCTGGATGTTCAAAGGCAGGGTCTCCTCTACACATCATGCAACTGATGCTACATGGAGTAAATGGGCTGCACTAATTACACAACGAACTCGAATAGGAAATCCCAGTCGTCCAGGCATTCTAGAAGTCATCATGGACTGGCCAGAGGGCAAAGATTTTGGAATGTCACCAGAGGAGGAGGTGGTGCGCGCCGAAGAGGCCCCACCATATAATAAACTGTCAGAAAGTGAAAAGCAGTATGCCTTGTTTACTGATGCCTCTTGCCGTATTGTGGGAAAGCATCGGTGATGGAAGGCAGCTGTATGGAGTCCTGGACGACAAGTTGCAGAAACTGCTGATGGAGAGGGTGAATCGAGTCAATTTGCCGAGGTGAAAGCCATCCAGCTGGCCCTGGACATTGCTGAACGAGAAAAGTGGCCAGTACTTTATCTCTGTACTGACTCATAGATGGTGGCAAATGCCCTGTGGGGGTGGTTGAAGCAATGGAAGCAGAGCAACTGGCAACGCAGAGATAAACCCATCTGGGCTGCTGCACTGTGGAAAGATATTGCTGCCAGGGTGCAGAACCTGGTGGTGAAGGTACGTCATGTAGATGCCCATGTACCCAAGAGTCGGGCCACTGAGAAACACCAGAACAACCAACAAGTGGATAAAGCGGCTAAGATTGAAGTGGCTCAGATGGACTTAGATTGGCAACATAAAGGTGAATTATTTTTGGCCCGGTGGGCCCATGACACTTCAGGCCATCAGGGCAGAGATGCAACATATAGATGGGCCCATGACCGAGGGGTGGACTTAACAATGGACACTATTGCCCAGGTTATTCATGAGTGTGAAACATGTGCTGCAATTAAACAAGCCAAGCGGTTAAAGCCTCTTTGGTATGGAGGACGATGGTTGAAGTATAAATATGGGGAGGCCTGGCAGATTGACTATATCACACTGCCACCAACCCGCCAAGGCAAACGCCATGTGCTTACCATGGTGGAAGCAACCACCGGGTGGCTGGAAACATACGCTGTGCCACATGTCACTGCCCGGAACACCATCCTGGGCCTTGAGAAACAGATTTTGTGGCGACACGGCACCCCAGAGAGAATTGAGTCAGACAATGGGACTCATTTCCGAAATAACCTTATAGATATTTGGGCCAAAGAGCATGGCATTGAGTGGGTATATCACATCCCCTACCATGCACCAGCCTCTGGGAAAATCGAACGGTACAATGGGCTGTTAAAAACTACACTGAGAGCAATGGGTGGGGGAACTTTCAAGCATTGGGATACACATTTACCAAAGGCCACCTGGTTGGTCAACACCAGAGGATCTGCCAACAGGGCCGGCTCAGCCCAGTCAGAACTTTTACATATTGTAGAGGGGGACAAAGTTCCCGTGGTGCATATGAAGAATTTGCTGGGGAAGACAGTCTGGGTTATTCCTGCTTCAGGTAAAGGCAAACCCACTCGTGGGATTGCTTTTGCTCAGGGACCTGGATATACTTGGTGGGTAATGCGGGAAGATGGGGAAGTCCGATGTATACCTCAAGGGGATTTGATTTTAGGGGAAAACAGCCAGTGAACTCAATTGTATGCCGTTGCCTGCTGTGTAATGCTTTTATAGCCCATCAACTAGATGTCTCCAGGTCACCAGCGACTGGCCCTGACTTCCCTCCAGCCATCATCCCAACAGAGAATGAACTTTGAACATCATGGACCGAATGGACTCGGCAGCATTATAGGGATTGGTCCATGCACTAAGGAAATGATTTTTTCCTCTTGGTCTGTATGTATATGGATGTATATATGTGGGAGAGCGATGGTGTATTGAAAATGTGGGATCTGAGCACGACGTGAATGGTATGGAATAAGGGGTGGATAATGTCCTGGGTTCAGCAGTAGCAGTCATGTTTTTCCTTTGTGTTAACTGGTGCAGTGCTGTGTTTTGACTTCTAGCTTGAGAACAGTGTTGGTGAAGCCGATGTTTTCGGTTGTTGCTAAGTGATGTTTACCCTGACCAAGGACTCTGTGAGGCTCATGCTCTGCCAGGGAGGAGGGGAAGCTGTGAGGAAGCAGAGACGGGGCGCCTGACCCGGGCTAGCCGGGGAGGTATTCCATACCACAGCACGTCATGCCCGGGGTGGGGGGTAACTGGGAGTTACTCGGAAGGACACGGGCTTCCGGGTGGAACTCGTTTTCTTGGCCGGTGGTATCGTATTCTCTTCCCTTGTTATTTTCCCTTATCATTGTTTTAGCTGATAGTAGCGGTGGTGATTTGTTGCTGGACTGTTCTTGTCTCAACCCGTAGGAGTTGCACTCTCTCGATCCTCCTCCCCGTTCCTCCGGGAGCGGGGAAGGGGAGAGCCCCGGTGCGGGGCAGGGGGGAGACGGACACGGACCTCGATTGTTGTCAGCTCGGCACCACTCACTGGGAGTGAGTGAACAAGTTACCTGACTGGGTTTAAACCACGACAAATATGAATACAAGTATTTTTAAAATGTGTGGTGCCTGGCAATACTACAAGCTGGACATCAAAGTTTTTAGTTTCCTATATGTTACAATTCTAAATACAGAAGAAGCGAATATACTTGGGTTTGTAAGAGAGTGGCCCTTCCATATTATAGGTGTCACTCACCTTGAGGCTCAAACTTACAATTTTGACTGCAGGGCTGCCAGTCCAGCCCAGGCAGACTTTATCTGTGTATTTCTGTAGTAGATCAAGGAACCTTTTTCCACAACAGATCAGGAAAGACCTCTTCAGTTCAGTGCACAAGGGGCTTCAACCTGTGGCACCTTCTTCCATATCCAAGACCCTAACAGGCTCTGTGTCATTCACAGCCCTCACCCGCCCCTCTCTCACAGCACATACTGAAACAGCCCAAAAGATGGAAAACTGTTTGAGGACACTGAAGGGCTGAGTGAGACTTTGAGGCTATGTTCTTGATCAGAAACTATCATAGGTTCCAATTAGCAAAAGGAAATGGAAAATAAAATTTGCAATCTCAATCCCTCTTAGTAAGTAAATTTAAAACAAAAATCCCCCCCCCCCCAAAAAAAAAAACAAACCAACAAAATTTAGTTTGGGGAAAAAAATATATACCCAGAATATTTTAGAAACAGGAGGCATTATAAGCAGAAATGGCAGAAAATTGTCTGATTTTCAGTGACAATGTTGCTGAAACATTCCCTTTACTTAACAAATACTTTGCAGCTCTCCCACTCAACTTCTTATGTCTACAATATATTTTCAGTTTATT
Organism: Pezoporus flaviventris; assembly: GCF_033815535.1. NCBI lineage: Eukaryota > Metazoa > Chordata > Aves > Psittaciformes > Psittacidae > Pezoporus > Pezoporus flaviventris. Next base: position 1,967,955 of record NW_026892584.1, on the reverse strand, counting down.
AATAGTTTTTAATGATTTCCAAAAGAATTGAGGCAGTGTGTGTTAACATTGATCCAAAAGTTCAAATCTTAAACAGGTGAAAGACAAAAGGAATGAAGAGAACAGATTTTCTTTTGCGTGGAAATTATCAGCTGGTAAGTAGCTTGGAGCAGCCTAGTGGGACAACTTATTTAAAAAAATATAGTTGCAGAACAGTAGCAGATCCTAGATGGTTCTTTTATTTTCAGGCAATAAAAGGCTTTATAGTGTCATCTCTGGCTTTTTAAAACCAAGTTAAAGCTAATTGGTGAGCTTTTCTGGCATCTGTAAGCAATAAAATTCATTCAAGCTGCACTATTAAACATTTATGTAGGTGTCTGTGTGTGTGTTGGGCAGCTGTATGCCTACGCTACACAGAAAAGTAAAATAAAATTAAAAACTCTAAAAAACAAGTTACAACATTTTTCTTCTCAAATGACACAAAATAATTTCATACCTTAACAGCTTTCCTTGCAGAAAAGCCATAGTCCTGTATTTTTCATGAGCTGTATTGTACCTCCTTATGAAGAAAAAAAAAGATTCTAACTGTAAATTTCCTCAGTCTGACCTTTCCTCTTTAAAACACAAATTAATCCTGTGGAGATGCCTCATATCTAATGGTATTTTACAGGGTAACGAAAATGTCTCTCCAAACTTAGATGTCTTCATGATGTGCTCAAAATCAGGAGGAAAGAACATGGATCTAATTAGAAAAGAATTACCTCTGCTCTTCAGTGATGCTGAAAACATTATCTAGCTTTGAATATTTTTTTCAGAAGCCTGAGAGCCTTAAAAAAACACCCTCTTTCTCCCTTAACATTTCCCCTCTACAGGCTGAGGAAATGAATTAAACAGACATGAGGTCGCTTTTCTGAGCTGTACTAAGGGCATTTAAAGCTTACTTTTCATGCTACATGAAATGTCTTCCTTCTTGGAGTCTACAATATAGTTTGTTTTTCCAAACCACCATGAATGTTCTTCAGACATTAATGCTAAAGTAGTTAGTTCCTATGCAGGATAACGCTACACCACTGCTGTAGTCATTTGCAGATCCAGCCCTGAATAAAGGCTGAAAATCTGGTTCAAAGGCAGCTGTTTTGAAAACTCCTCAAGGATAAAACTTCTGGTCTGAGCAAGATTTTGGGATTGTGGCTTTGGAGGGAAAAGCTCAGTGAGATACTTTACTGCACAAATAGCTGCCATAGTTGGAGCTCTTATCACGCAAAGATACTTGGTTCTCCAGTTTTGACTGTGGTAAAGCAAGGCATATGTCTGCACATGACCTTCAGGCCTCTTTTGAACTCCTGTATACTGTAAACATTGAAGAAAATTAATTAAAACAACTTAAAAAGAAAAAAAAATATACTTTGCTATTCCCACATACACATTTACATGTGTATGCCTGAATGTATACAATTTCAGAAAAAAAATAGATACAAAACTCTACTTGCAGTTCTATGTATGAGAAAAAAATAATAAAGACTCTATGAATGACTGCCTCCACTGGGTAGCACTTTGGTTATGAAGAATTACTTTAAGCTGTTAGTCTTTGATCAATAGCTTATCTCCCCTATAACAGTTACACACGGTTTTGAGCAAGTATCAAGGACTGGTGTGCTATCAGAGATGCTTACTCTGCTGTCAGACGTGTAAACTGACTTCCGCTCCAGGTATGTGGGAAGAGGACATAGCTTGTGTGATGGCAGAAGAAACTTTCACCCAGCAGAGCTGCTGGACATTAACCTGTGTGGACAAGCTTCTTGGTTCTGCAAAAGAACAATTTTGTAGTCCTGCCTCACTGGCAGGTACTGTGGGTACTCACACGTGTCATGCAGCACTAATTAAAGGACTGCTTTCTCTGCATTGCCAGTACTGTCCTTCTGTGACGCTGAGCATCCCTACATTCAGAGTTTATTTCTCTGGCTAATTTTAGGCATGTGGGCAACTTTTCCTGCAATTAGGCAAGAAACATATGGCCGTTAGACTGTACCTGTCACAAGTTGCCATGTTGAGTTTAAAAAGATATCAGATGAATTCTCCAGGGAGCATTCACTGGATCTCCTGCAGTGCTCGTGCTCATTGTGTAGTTGCCACAGCACTGAGGACATGTGCGCAGTGTGTCAGATCACATTAACACACTACTTTTCCTCCACCACCCAGCAGATCCGCTGCTGCTCACTGCAGTACCTTGAGACACTGTAGTCTGCATGCTCTCAGGCCATGGCAGCTGGCCGTCCACTGCAGTTCGCACAGGTGTTATTCTCTATCCAAACCAAAAGCCAGACTTAAAATAGGCCACCTTCCATTTGCACCTGACCTGACCCTAGTTTCACCCAGTTTCAGAAAGAAAAGTTGGAACTGGATAGATGCAAGAAAATCTAAAATGCCCACACTGCTTTTCTTCTAATACCTTGGCCCTGAGCCAAACAGGATGGTAAATTCAAAAAGACATATCTAGCATGAAAGAATTTAGGGGATAACATGAGTTTCTGCAGATAATCTCAGATAAATCAATCTCTGCTACTTATCTGAGATTTGCTTGATAGACCTAACAGGATGATTTTTACGCTTAATGCATATCTGTTTCTAGTCAAGCAATGTGATTACCCAGTGTTGGATTTCCATTGCAAAATTAAACTTGCTTTCCCATATGGCAGTAATTGCAGTACAGGATCTCAGTAGGCATATAAAACAGAGTACAAGAAAGAAGCAGAAGGAAACTATGCCAATTCTGAAAACATTTTTATGCAAATTAAAAGCTAAACCCAGTATTTTTAACTAAACAGCATATTTTCAGCTTTCAGAATAAAAATAGATTTAGGTATTTAGTTTAGGTCTACAGGTATACAGACCAATTACCTCATTGCTTATTTTAAGAAAATGATGCATAACACAGGTGTGAGGGGGTAGTAAGATAACTATAGTTGATTTTCCTCTTTTGAAGCCCTTATGCCAAGAAGAGCAATTGAGAGAGAACGTATCGAATCCAGAATGATCAAAAAGTTAAGATTTTACTAGGAAATACTAAGGGCTACATGAGTCATAAATTTTTATGTGTGGTTATAATGAGATTTTTTATATATATATATATAAAAGAGGTCCACTTTTCATTTGCAATTCTACTGGGTGTGTTTGAAGAGGCATTTTTGCAATGAACAACTTCTTATTGCTTCTCCTTGCTGTTAACACTGCAAAGCTACTTTGGAAAATTAAGTAGATCTTACTTTATTATCTCACATACAGCTCTTAGTAAAATCCACTATTGCTGCCATCTTGCATGTGATGGCATTAAACAAAGATACTGACAGCCCGAATAAACCTCAACTGATTTCTGGAGCTTGGTTCAAGTTTTTCCAAGCTTGAAGTTTAGAAAGCTGTGTGCTTACATGGGTTTCCAAGTGGATGTAGAAGCATTTGCTAGTAAAAGACGTGTGCTTGCTATAGAACCTGCTTAGTTTTTCATCCAGTTTCATTGCCAGATGTTAAATTTTCCAAAGGTAAAGATGAAATTTCAGAATTCTATTTTTATAATATTTTTCAACAGTATGTCTCTATGTTGTAACCTGTAAATCTTTGAAAAATAATTTCAGATGCAAAATGATAGTCATAATCGTAAACTATTGGGGAAAATAAACACCATATGTTTTTTCCTCCAAATCTTCTTGTGAAGGTCTCACGGATTTACTACTCCTTTAATTCAGTCTCTTGTCTACCAGAGGAAGTTCTTTTATTCCAAAATACTTTCAAAACCTTACTAAATTCACTATTAGTTTGCTCACTAGAGACTGACATTTCCTCTAACAACTGCAACATGTTGCATTGCAAATGCATATCAAAGTCTGACAGATATGAGCTACTGCTCAGAAATGAGGCACTGTTCCCTACATCAGTAAAACTGTTCTACCAGTAGATTCTGACTTTCAGTTCATGAACATCAGTTCTCAGTCAATACTATGTCACTTTATTTTTCCCCTTAAAGATGGCGAATATCATTATTTTTAAAGCATTTTTAAATGCTTTGTTTTATGATCAAAACCTATTTTCTTTAACCCTAGTTAACTGCAGGAAAACCCTAATTTAGAGGAGGATACTTTTTAAGTAAAAAGAAATAAAACATTATTATAAATTTTCTCCTGCCTGTTTAAAATTTTCCAGTATTGGAAAAAAAATATCAGTAAAGCACTTTGTTTAATTCTTTACTGTCTAAACCTGTTCAGCTGTTTCTTAGCTGTTGCTAAGAGCTACGAGTTCTCCATGTGAACATTATATAAATACAATTTAGTTTGCTATGAAGTAAGAAAGTAGTAAACCACCGTATCTCCACATTTGTAATTAGGAAGCCATAAATTCCAAACAAATGAGAGGTTATTTGCTTCTCACATACATATAGGTCTGTCCATGTAGACAGTTTCTACTGAGCTGTAAGAAAATCTTGCAGCACATTGAAATCTGCTTCCATGGAGGAGCTGCAATGGTCTATTTGTTGTAACAGACTTTGTTATTTAGGGACCACAGAAATTCTTCCCTGGCTCTGAGAGTACTGCCTGGTTACAGTAAGCTCAGTTCATATAGGCATTGCTAAATTAATTTCTTGAAACTCCATGCTCTACATGCAGAACCTCTCCCGACCCCCTCCCAAGATAAAAAACTAATAACTACAAGTGCACAGCAAGAATGAGAGGCCCCTGAAAATAATAGCTAGTTAGGCAAGCAGCTATTTAAAATATTAGCAAATCATCATGTGGCCCTGACAAGAGAAGACATCTACATTTTCTGCCCTCCCCTTCCTCTTTTTTTACCATTCTATCAGAGTCAATCACAGCATTTGTTTAGGATTAGGAAAGGCCTTAGTTTTAACTGGGAGCCCAGGGAAATCTCAATCATGACAGACCACTCAGTAATTTGGTGGACATAGGAAAAATCTGTGAACAACATTACAACATGAATTCTGAGATCTCAAGGAATGCCATTATGACCTGATACAGTCCTAGAAAAGATACTGTATTTTCATCTTCCTGCTAGGTTTATGTACAATACTTAAGGCAACAAACACACAAGACACATGAATTGTTTATATTGTTCTGCAAATTATTTCAGCAGCTATATATAGTAATGGAGTAGTATACATCAAATTAGCTTGTAAAATGCAAAGCACACATAGGATAAATGGAACGGCAATGCGGAAAAATAAGCCCATTAGCACTGCACTCAGTAGTAATATCCCATTAAAAAGTACCTTAATTAATGCCAGTCCTTGAATGCTTGTGGTAACTGAAACAAAGGAACAGATTTTTAAGAGATGCCAATGTTTTTCAGCCTGAAGTGAATCCTCACGTGATTATTTATGCTTTAATTGTCTGTAAGGAGAAATAGCTAGTTTTGATTTTACTAAACACCCTTAGTTTCTTCATGCCTTTTCAAGTATTATTTTCACAGCAATGCCAGTAATGGTCTAGCCTTGAGCGAAATATAACTCGTAAGGCTACCTTACCAGAACTGAGTACGGCACCAGCTAGAGTAGGTGATGAACAGCAGTCAGATATGAAACAGATCCAGGCTGCACAAAATATCCCAAGGGCAAAAGATCAGACAGAAAAATTTTCCCAGGCTTCTTCCTTCAAAAATAATGCTTTTATTCTCTGTACTCAAGTAATTAAGACACATTTTTTTACTAATAGCTTTTTCCATTTGTCTGTGACTGGTACTCTGCATAGTAAACTCCTAACAGCACAAGTTAGCTCAAATCTCTCTTGTTTGCATTTCCTAAACATGGCTCTACAAACAAGTCCGAAACAAGCTTTCTTACCAGTAAGTACAAAATCTGCTTTGATAAACTGAGTGTTGTGCATCAGTTTAATTTTTACATAGCATGAGTAAATCTTCATTCCCAACACACGCCATGCACGTTACATCATGCTTCCTCCAAAGTTTACATCAATGTCTACACGTTTGCATCTTTCATAAGCCAAGCTCTAGCACTAAGTGGCAATTTAACCAGAAAATGCATAATTCAACAGCTCCCCAAACGTCCTTGTTCACTGCCACATTACATATGTTTCTTCCTCAATTCAACACCAGGAGGATCTTTGATAGACAAGTGTGTTACTACTGCAAACTTACACATACATACACTTCTTTTAGAGACTTGGAGCATTCACTTTTAGTATGTTAGTATTTGGGTGATCTGTTGTCACCACTTGGAGTTCTGAATTCCCAGCTACCCTTATGCTGAATCAATATTGAAACAACCTTCACACCAAGATGGTTTTTCCCCAGTAGTAGGGGCTGTGTTATGTGAGAAAAAGATCTACTTGGACAACTTGGTCATCCCAAAATGCACCCTTACCTCTATGTCTGCAGGGAAAGCTCAAAATTCTATTTGCCATTACTGATGACACACATGGAAGAAACTGGTTAGTGAAGGGAAGTAGTAGAGGGGAAGCAGGCAGCAAAGACAGCAAGCTCCTTTGAGCCTATGGATGCTGGGACCCATTTTTGCCCACTGTTTTTCTCCCTCCAAATAATGCATGAATGTGGGGGAACTAGAAAGGAAAATATCCTTCAAACCCTTCTGAAAGGAGATTTCAGCTCTCTACACCATCTCTGCACTCTTGGTCTTTTCCCACTTTTGTGTGACAGTCAGCACCCTGGTGTCTGTTGAGGCCACCAACTCTCCAAAAGGTCATTTTCCACAGGAAAAAGCTGCTGCACTGCTTCTTTTCCTCCCCCAGATCTGCCAGCCTCCTCTGAGAAGAACTGTGGGCAGCATCCCAGCATTGGGCAGGCAGCACGTGTTACACTTTGTCACTTTGACTGGAGATTTTGAGTTGGTGGATGGACTTAAACAGATAACTCACTTCAGCTGAAAAGAGTAGACAGGAAACAAGGAAACTTTTCTGAGTCTCAGTGAAAACTGGGAGGTAAGGAAAGTTACCTTGATTCTTTTGGATGCACAGCTAATCAACATGTCATGGGTAATGTGGTAATGAAACTCAAATTCCTGAAACAAGATCAGCAGTTGGATTGGACACCAGTTCTGAGAGACGGGACCAGCGCTCTGAGGATTTCCTTCATTTCCTTCAGAATGGTCACAACTACTCTTATACATGGGACATTTCTGCTTATGAAATACCGAGTGGAACAGTATTCAGTGCACCCAATTCTGCCAAGCCACCCAGACAAAACTCAGACTATTTTTCTGAGATCACAGGTCAAGTCTATAATATTTTTCTTTTATTCTTTTCAGGAGACAGAGATTATATAAAATCCATCTATTCTGTTAGCACTGTCAGACCTCTGCAATACACAGGTGCTTGATGTATGGTATTAGCTTTCCAGACGTTTTGATACCCTGTCATTCCAATAAGCTATTGAGACTGAAAAGTGAATTGAGAAGAGAGAAGGAAAATGCCTCGACTCCTCTGACAGCCAAGAAGAATTTCACAAATGTTCTGTTCCCCCTGAGGTATCACCAGATAAGCATGAGCTCTATTCCCATTCAGCTGGCACTCGCTCTATAATACTGCTGGCTGTCACTGGAATGAAGATGCGCTGCCTTCTTGAGAACAGCATGAGAAAATGCCACAAACTGTAAAGGGTCATCAAGAAAATCTGCATTAACATCTGTGACCATAAAGTACTCTGCTTCTGCTGGAGGTAAAAGCCACAATGTAGTGCAAACAAATAGATTTGGACAGAACTACAGCAGCACGTAGCACTAGCAAAGAGTTTCAGATCTGGGTATTTGTGCTCAGTGATTATGCCAAGTGGACTAGTTGTCACTGGGAACTTTTTCTCCTTGTGAAGCTGTGCTGGTTTGAGTATTTTGCATAGTTTGCACATATAAGGTTGTACAGGACTGTTCCGCATAGATGGGCTTATTTAAAAAGAAGGAGCAAGCAGATATTTTTAAAATTCATTTGAAGATGGAAGCATCAATTGGTCATCTCTAACTGCAGCTACCCAGCAAGAGTTTCAGGTGGGCAGATACAGACTCATAAACACACAGAGAAGACAGAGCAGTGGGCTTCTGCCAAGAGAGAGCTTTGCAGTATGGCTGAAGTCCCATCAGCACCATATACAACCTGGCATAGAGCACCTCAGATTCTGAAATGAACAGACCTTACAAAACCTGTCACACGAAAACATCAGATTTTCATTTAACCAATAAATATTGGGATTCTTGGTTAAATTATGCCCTCAAGGTTTTTGGGCTTGAGCAGAAATCTGTAATGAGAAAATAAAAGCACGAGATTTTCTCCACCAAAAGGATAAAACAGAAGATTTTTCTTCATTCTATTTTTTTTTAATGCAAGAGGAGCAGAACGCAGGCAGCAACAGGCAATGCTCCCTAGCTCCACTCTAAACAGGATCTCAAGGTGGCACATTTTACTGTACACCCACTCCTCCATGGTTTTCACCACCTCTAGGTACAGATGAAGCTCCACTTACTTGCTCATCCACTTTTCCCTGTATTCCTTGGGGGAGCTGCTGTATGGCACATGCAGAGCTCTCCAAAAATCTCCTGAAATAAATCACGTGTTTTTTTTTTTTTAATTATTTTGGGTAGGGAGAGGGAAATCTGCATGTTTCTTATCAGAGCTGACTTTAGAGACCAACCACCAGAAAAAAACACTTGTTAAGGAAATGTGAAGAAGAGTGGACTGTAACTTCAGTTTACATGAAGCTTCAGGGTAGGTCAAACCACACATAGGCAGGATGACCCAACACTCATATCTTTGCTAAGAGTCCCTGTGAATCAACTTTCTCCTTCTGTAGATAGTGAATTAGCTTTTCTATTCAACTCTACTAACATTCCCCTACTCTTGGCAGGTGCACACCGGGAGCCAGCAGGTTACATCTACCCAAGCAATTGGTATTTTATTCCATTTTGGTTACATTTTTCTTCTTTCTTATGCTGTCTCCAAGGTAATCCTCATAAGGCATTCATGCCAGATCTGCCTCCCTCCTAACCCTGAGTAGAGCATTAATAATCTCCTTGCTGAGCTGTCATAGGAAGAGAGGTGGTGTGCTCAGGAGTAGCTAGGATGATTACTGGGATTGAAAATTAACTTCTAAGATTTTGGGTTACAGAACTGACTGGGATCAGAACAGACTAGGGAAGAGGTATGGAAAACCCCCTGAATGAGCTCTCAGACTCTAGGCAGTGCAGAAGCTCCCAAAATGCCATATAGGGATACCACATTTTCAATAATATGTGGGGTTTAAAATTTCCTTGCTCTGTCAAAATGTGTTAGGCACATCTGAGCTGCTCTCGGCTAACATTTTTCTTCACGGAAATTCAGAGAAGTTTCCTTGGTGCTAATACACAATAAGGTACAGTAGAAATATACCAGTCCATTTATTCAGAGGTCCAGATACCTCTGATGGGATAAGATTCCTACACTCAGGCTAAAGAAAAATCTTCTTTACTTCAAGGATTACAGTTATCATTTACTAAAAGGAAGATGTTTGAGAATCAGACATTGCTGAACAAATCATAAAACTCCTTGTTACGATCTGAAAATGTGCTTTTCACTTAGTTATGAACAGACCTAGGAGTCGCTGGGCTGGTTTTTATTTTTCAAAATAGGAAACCACACTTTTATTAAAATTCAAAAACTAGTAATTCTTTCAATAAAACAGTAAAATCTTTTTTGTCCTTCTTATTAGCATGTCTCTGATACATTATAGTAAGTATGCAAATTTGTATTGATGCATTTTTAATAATTTAAGAATTGGCAATTGCATAACAAGAGGAAATGGACTAGAATGTCAGATCTACCACGGCAAAATTCTCCTCTCTCAATCTTATCAGATTTTCATTTTCCCTTTTTATTAAACTCTTCATGATATTTAGAAATATTACATTCAATTTGAAGAATAATTAAAATGTGTTCCTCAGTTATTTTCATTTCAAATAATTTGCCACTAATACTAACATAACAAAACACACGGAGAACCAAGCAGTTTTGTTATTAGAAATTCGGTTGTTCATGATATTAGATATAGAGATCATCTTACACTAGTAAAACTTCATTAGGACTTCCTTCTTTATAATATAAAGGCATAAATTTCTAGGTTGATTAGCATATCCCCTGACATGCTATATTGCATATTTATGATTTGATAATACAGCATAGTTAAGTCACTGCATTGTAAAAATGTAATTAATTGCAGTTAATCCAATGGTTTTAAATTTTTATTAATTACCACACCAAATATTTGACATATTCAAGTTTTTCCACCTAAATATATTAAATCTTTTATCAGAAAGTCTGATCTCTCTGTAGCATACAACTTTATTACTCTACCAACATTTGGTTAAGGACATTTAACACATAGTATTTTTTTCTGACCAATGTATTTTTTTGCCCATAATAAATATCCCAAACCAAAAATCATTGGCAGTTTTTCTCCCAGATCATTGTAATTAAAGCTTTACATTTTGTATAGCTGATGAGTTCTATGGACTGATGTTTATAATTTGGTTAAGCCTTAGTAGAGTTTTATTTTTTTTTTTCCCCACAACTGTTTCATTGACTAGATTGATTAATGACAAATGAAAAAAATAGGAGACTATATGGCCTGACTCAATCTGATAGGTCTTTTCCAACCTAAATGATTCTACGATTCTGATTCTACAATTCTGATTCTACACTCAGCAAGAAACCAGGACAGAAATGACGATTTTTCATGCTATACTTGCACAAAAACTGTAAGGGTGGTGAGGCACTGGAATGGGTTGCCCGGTGAAGTTGTGAATGCTCCATCCCTGGCAATGTTCAATTCCAGGTTGGACAGAGCCTTGGGTGACATGGTTTAGTGTGAGATGGCCCTGCCCATGGCAGGGGGGTTGGAACTAGACGATCTTAAGGTCCTTTCCAACCCTAACTATTCTATGAGTCTATTAAACAAACAAACAAACAAAAACGCCCCCCCACTAGAAAAAAAAAAAAGAAATCCTGCAAGAATTTCTACTACACCTAATTTATGACACTGCAACTTCTACACTGATTTGACTATTTCTTGCCATGAAAACAAGAACACATATGGCTGCAATGATACTCTATATATCTGCACTAACTAATCTACATTATTTCTATGGTCATCACCTCACAGGAGGGAAACAAAACCAGAGAACTGAAGTATTTGCCATGATACAAAGTAGAGAAAGTAAACTTGGGTTTTTAATGTAGTAATGCTCCCCAAGCACTCTTCCACAACTCCAGGGTGTCGGATTCTCCTTGTCCTTTTAAATCTACTCTTCAAATCTGTTTGAATGAAACTGAGAGAGAAGGGCAGGCTACAAATATTTCCATATGTGGTTTTGCAGCTGTGTGTGTAATATATAATACACACACACCTGCATACATACATATGTGTATAGATATATACACACACACAAAGGATGTATGCCAAAAGAATAATTATGAAGAATACTACACGATAGACCTTTTGTCAATTATTTCATAAAGAAATAAAGATTCAACGCAATATAGTACGAAATGGAACAATTCGTATAAAACAACAGATAAAACCGGGAACAAGATAATTAATATTCCTTTTAACATTGGGTTAGGTAAAAGAAAGAATAAGAAGACAGTGTTTGTTAAACAATAGAATGTGAAAATGAAAAGAACTGACAAAGACCTTATGGATATTAAACATTGCACTGGGAAACCTGGTGTCTGAATGCATCATGGACACCTAGGGAATGACTATGCTATGAGATGATTAATTTAAAACAAAGTTTTAAAACCTGTACAAGGCAATGATGCTAGGAAAACAAAACATTTAATACACATTCTCAAAGTATCTGTGATTCTAATGATGGCAATAAGGATAGCAGGACAAAATTTTTCTTTGATCATAAATGAAGAGGAAAAGACCCAGTATGAGGAGGGGCATAACTTTAGGCATTCTTAGCACATAAAATATGAGACAGTAGTGAAACTGAGGATCTTCATTAACTTTAATGATGAAGAAAGGAAAATTAAGAAATCTGAGAAAATGAGATTATGATACATAGAGTAATTAACAGGCCTTACTTTAATTACCATCAACATTTTAAATTTATCCACCAAAGCAAATCCTGGGCTCATTTAAGATCAGCATTACTTCAGTAACTCACCGTAGTTTCATTTTTGCACTGTCCGAGCATACGACTATGAAAATAAACTCAACCATCTAGAAGACAGCTACAATAGAGCCACTGTTGGTGCCCAAACTAATGAGTGGGCAGTTAATGAGATCAGATGCTCACTAATCTGCTTTATTGGTTTTGAGGCACCCGACAAATCCATATGTCAATCTAACAGGCAATCTGCCATAAACCTGACACTAGTCGTTTAGTGATATGGTGAGAATCTGAAGCAAGTCTGCCCTTCAATAATGCTTAAGTGTTTTCTGTTAAGAGATTCAAATTTTCTCACCTGAATAAAAGTCTGAGAGACCTTCACTTCAATTAAGAGGTAAGTTCCTTTTAGCTCAGTCACATTTACCAAAACCACTGGTTCCATGATGGGGATTCATACAATGCTGCCAGACCTCTGACTGCTCTCCAAGGCAGAGTACACCACTGACACATTGCAAAGCAGTGAAACATCTGCTATACCGGTGAAAGCTGCAGTCAGTGACAGTCTCACAAGGAGGTACACTCAAACCGTGGTATTCTCACGGAGCTTACAGCCCAGGGTTAAGGAAGCTGCGCAGCAGTAATGCTGTTGCTGTATTTCAGCAAAGATAAAAATGAGATTCTATCTTCATTTGTACAGAAAAATGAGAACAGTGGAAGATACTCACATTGCTCAAGCTCCACTTAGAAATGTGAAGTGAAAAAGCAGAAATCATTCACTGGCACTTCAGGGAAGTTCTTCTAACACAAACTCATTTTCAGTTTCTACCCTTCGTTCAGGTTTGCTCAATAGTTTCCAGATCTATAGTTGCAGATGAACAGCACGATCATGTAAACTTGTTCCTTAGGAAACAAACCTAAAAATGAATATCTATGCTTTTCAAATATTTTAACAAAAATGTTACAGTTCAAAATCCATGTTAAAGAAGCATAAATTCATGTGTCTGAAAAACAAGCATTTAAGTCCTTTGAGAAGCTAAGATCTCATTTATGTTCACATACTCAAGCTTCCATAATTTATATATGTAAAAAACAGTATTATATATGCTGCAGGGCATATTAAATTCAACAAATATAAGCAAGGGGCCACATGCTTTGAAAATATATATAGTATTGGAGCTAGCAGGAGGCAAACTGCTTCCTAGTCATATTTTATCCTAAAATACTTTGTAGTGACCACAGGGATTAGACTTCGGCTTAGAGACTAGTTTAGAGAATACATGAAGTTGTAAAATAAGGAAAGATGGAAGGTTATATGCAGTTGAAAATGTTGAGGTTTCATCAAAACTATTATAATGTTCAAGGCTTTACTTAAAATCTCAAGAAGTCTGGTGTCTTTTAAAATTTCCTCTTCTTAAACAATTCCATTTCTTATAATTGTAGCACAATAACTGGAAAGACAGCCATACAACCAAAAATGAGCATATAAACCACTTACAGAAGAAAGAAGATATAAATTCTTCTAATCTCATTTTTCCAGTTCTTATAAATCAATTTTAAAACCACTTTCATGAACCCGAGTATTTTAATCATGGTATTGGAAGATCTTAGCCTAGTAATACAGAGAAATAAAAGTTATTCAAAATGATCTTGTAATCTCATGCCTGTGTTCTTAACACTGGAAGAACAACTCTGATCTGAGTAGCGAGCACTCCAGAGGAAGCAGCATTCTAGAAGAATGGGAGCTGGATTCACTGTGTCTGGCACTGTACAGCATTTGCCTTTCTTACCTCTTTTATGAGGCACCCATGAATTCTTTCACACGGATAGCCATCAAAAGTGCAGAACCAGCTTGATGACTGCTCTTTCAGCCCTGTGCTTCTCCAGACGCCAGGCACAGCTGAAACCTTAATGCCCAAGTAATCTATCTCCACAGGCAAGCTCTTAGTCTCAATTGCACAAGCAGGAAATGTAGCTAGCACTGCATCCGATCCCACATCCAGAAGAATTTAACACCACCAATGAGCTGCTGGAAGTTGCCAGTCTCATGCTAACTTAGTACCAAAAGGCAGGATTTTGCAGAAGCAAAAGACAGCAATGACTGTAGCACTGGATTATGTTCAAAGCACAGCAAAACTCTGTATATACTAAGTGCCTGCAACAGTATATAGCATTTTTTCTCACAAAACCATACTAACATTCAGCACTTTCTGTAACAAAGCACCTGGCCAGGGAAATACATTTACTAATCCTCCTAGAAAAATTACTCTAAAACTTAAAACTTTTGAAGTTGAAAATCTCTGGTTTGGGGTTTTTTTCCTTATTTCTTGTATCTAAAAGTACATTATCCTATTAAAAAATGTATACTTATGGGATAAAGCTAATTTGTTTTGAAGTATATAAAGCTTAAGCAGGTTTGAAAGTTAGTTATATGGTAAAAAAAAGGCAGTGAACAGCTGTAATAGAAACTTTACTTATTCCAAGCAGTTCTATTCCAAAACATTAACATTATTCCTGTTACATATGATCAAAGTAGATACAAAAAGCTACAAATATTAAAAATAGTAAAGGAATTACAATAAAAGTTTCATATTCCTAAATTGCATGGTGCACTGGAATTCCATGTCTGGTGTCTTTTTGTTGTTTCTCTGCTAATTTTACTGAAGAAATACTTTAAATTTAAAATTTAAAAAGTTTGAAGTTTTCTGAAGAAAAATCATCATCATTAGACACAAAAATGTATTTTTCAAACTGCGTGGAGACTGCACTCTATTTTTACATGCATATTAGGCAGCCAAAAATCTCCACACGTAACAAGCTACCTCAACTTTATTCAAACCTTTTTGGTTTACATGGAATCCTACGACTTGCCTACTAAATACCTGGGTAGGAATTTCATATCACAGCAGAACATCAAGTTAGATATGAGAAATATCTGATTCTAAATTATTTGACTGAAATAGATTATCTTTTTTTACATTTACTGTTCACAATAAGCCATTATTTTACACTTGTCTGTAAAAACAATTGTAAAATAAGTGTGTTTGCATTTTTTAATGATATATATGCCAATGTTGAGCAATGTTTCACATCATAGTCGTTGTTGATGGCTATGATGTGATACTCTGAAATGTATGGTGATGGATAGAAAAGCAGAGAACAGCAAAATTTCTAGTTGTAATAGCAGTAAAAAAGAGAAAAAAGAAAATATAAAAAACCTGACAACTTTTGAAATACCAGATGTAGCTTTTGAGGAAAATATAAGCAACAGGCACTTCCCTCAACAGTGCTGATGACACTCATGGTCAAGCTACAATATGCGAATTTCAAGTACTGTCAAGCAGCAAATTCCTATAGCTACGTTTTTTTGTTTTTTTCTAAAAAAAAAAAACTATGGATTTAAATGGATTTTGATAATCAGGAAGGATTATTTATAATTCTGAGTTTTCTTACGCTGTGTTAGTTTTTTCTTGTAATGCCCACTTTTTCATGAAATTAATAAATATCAAGATTGACATATATATTATTTCAATCTTTTTACAATCACTATCATCTGTTAATACAACAGGAAGAGAGACACGACAAGAATATCATTCCCTGAGAGTTATTCACTCTCAGTCAATTTTACAACTCTCTGGCAAAGTATTGCATTTACTCCATTTCCCACCACTCAAAGATGAAATAAGTGCAAAGGCTGACAATACACCAATAGATCCCATTTGGAAAACCACTATGGCTCTTATATGTGCAATAAACAATGTACCCCTATTGCTGCATCAAGTCACGCTATGTTTTGAGCTAACATGGTAGGTGACTCAGAAGAAATGGCTGATTAAATTTCAGCTAATTGAACATTATTTTTACATTCAAAATAATAATTGTTTCAAGGAGAAGATAGGTAAAGTTAAATTTAAGGAAAAGACCAGAAGTATAGGCAGTATAAATACCTTAACTTCACAGTTATGGTATTTTTATGGTTCAGACTTTTTATGGGTCAGAATATTTCCCCTGAAACACAATTGGAAAAATATTCAACAGCAATTAGGTTCACAAATTTATGTATGTTTAGCAGCTCCCTGTCAAGGAGCAAGATAAGGTATGTGGAGTACAGATGGGTTCTAGCAGCCAGACATAATGGGGACAGATAAAGGCATAAAAATTTGCTGAAGCTTTTTAAAATAAACCTTCACACAGAAGTATTCAAGTTATACTACTGTTAGTCTGCATTGTCAGCAAACACCTTAATGACTTATGTGGTCACAGACAAGCTATTTGCATGATGAAAGTGCTATTAAACCTATTAAAATTATTTCTACCTTATTGATATGATTTTATATATAAAAGCAGGTTCAATAGCATTCTAACATTCAAATGTTAGTACTATTTCAACAACAGTCTAATTTCACAGGAAGACAAAGTTTATGAGGGTCAAAGTCAGTGCTAGTATAGAGGCATATATGCACTAATAACACTTCCATGGAAAAATAAAGCACACTTCTGGTTGTACTGTGAGATGATATGGGTCTAAAAACAGGCTGGAATGTTGTTCTTGCAGTTCTATATGCTTAGATCCTTGTACTAATCAGGGCTCTACATGCTGTGAGGCAGCAGACAACCAAGGATATATCTGCATAAATACCGTACACATATTGCTCTGATGCCAAGACAAGCAGGAATCGGCACTGGCCTCACCAGTTTGGTTGATAACGGACAGCAAGAGTGCCACGAAAGTCAACACAAAAGCTAAAAACTACAAAGTCAACACAAACGCTAAAAAAATAAATTATGGCAGAGAAAACGTGTACAGAAAATTTCACTGTGCAACAACTGCAGCTGAGCACAGTAATAGTGTTCTTCCAACACAATAAATTAAAAACAGACAAAATCAAACCCAAGCAACTATATAAATGTTAGAAGGATTTTTTTTTAATTATTTTTTTATTCTCATTTTAATTGTATTGGCTCAAAATTGGTAGGGATCATCAGGTCTGAGACACTCTCATGGGACAGTCAAACAAAAATCTATTAACATTTCCAAGATCTTAATCTAAAATTTTGTCTGACCCTGTAGAAGTCGTTTCTATTCTGAAACAAAAGAAAAGAATTTGACTAACCAAGTTTCTCTTTTGTTTATGAGACTCTGTTCACCCTGTTTTCTCCTGGGTTTCAAACTTTGATTTGGAAAGAATGTGTGCCTTGAAAAAAGTAGGGAAGAATGGCTTCTAAGGTAAGAGAGAAATTATCTATTAGCTTTGATTTGGGAGCATCAGTACTGTTGGCAGAGGCTGATGTTCCATGACTCAGGATACTCACTTGAGAGAATCCTGCCTATAAAGGCTCCGAGTTCTCCCGGCAAAAATGGGAAATAGGGCCTTTGCCAGTAAAATTTGTTTTTCATTAAAGTAACATGATTCTAGAAGTATGTCTTTTCAGCAGAAACAAACTCGTCCTTAACTGTCTTCTGTCATTTGTCAGAGGTAGTTCATTTTCCTCAATATAAATTTTGTTCTAGTAGTTAAATTATTTTAGCTTCTCTCTCATATTAACTGTTTGGATTCCAGTGTTATAGGGTAGGCATGACATTTGCCATTCATATTCCTTCTGTTGCTCATTTCAATGTATGAATTAGATTTTCTAGCCCATTGCAATAAAAACGCCAGTTTAGAAAAAAATTACTTTAGAAAGAAAATAAGAATCTTTATGAACCGTATTTCAATTTAAAAAAATATTCATGTTCTTAATTGGAAGTTGTTTTTTTAATTTGTTTTAAATTACTAATTATATATATTAGTTCATCACATAGTAGCGATGCTACGTTTTCAGATGCTCCTTTGATAACCATACAATGGAACAGCACAACCATAAAAAACCCAACACCACCAACAACAAACAAATCATAAAAAAGAGCAACCTATTTTACCAAAGTGAAATCTTCTGAATAAACTGGAAAACATTAGTTTAAGGATTCTCCTGGACATGAAATTGTAGAATTCTAAGAGTTTGCTCAAATTCATTAAAAACCACAGTTGCTTTGGGGGTCTGTTTTTTTGTTGTTTTTTTTTTTAACAAAATTGGTCTGTTCGCACTACTAATCTCCAAAAAGTACTGGAGAGAAGTTATGAAACAATATTGGTCTTGTGGATCTGAAATCAAGATGAAAAAACAATAATGCAGGATGAAGATATTTCTAACTTCTTCAAATTAAATAGCACCATATTTGCATAACTGAGCAGGGCAGGAATAGCTCAGTTCAACTATTATATTTCTTTTCTTTCCAGAAAATAAGGACATTCTAAAAGAAGGAGGGAGAAAAGCAACTGACACGCATGGACAAGGAAGATGGGAAAATAAAAACAAGAAAAAAAAAGTCAAAAAGAAAAAACACCCAAATCAACAAGATAAAAAAGTAAAGGAAAAAGAGACAAGACAGAGACAGAGTTACAGCTACACAGGGCAGGAACTAAAGACTCCAGTTAGGGAGTCTGGGCTTTTACTCTGCACATTCAAATTCTCAGAGGTAGCCTTAGATAGCCAGCAATGGAATAATTTTCTGTTCCTCTAAAGACTTCCCACATGCTCTTTCAACAAACCACTTTACCTATGTCCAATTCTTCATATACAGACTGGAGATAACAGCATGTCCTAGCTGTCAAGATGAACCATAAGATGAAAGAGACTGTGAGCTGAGGCTTCCAATAACAGCAGCAGCAGCGATCATCAACTAAATTCTGCAGGTAATATATGAGCATTAAAAGAAACTAAGCAATTAAGGAGACAGGTTTGAATTCCTCTCTACTGTGCCCACATCCTATGTAACTACACTGGGAGCAAGAGCAGAACTGTAGCAGAGCTATGGTGTGCTGTGATGCAGATAAAACAATTAGGAATCTAGGAATTAATAAAGACTTCATTTGTGTCAGATCTGAAATATCTAACCAATATAACTGGCTTTAATTTGACATTTCTTTCTAGGGCACATGACAGAAATTTAATTAAATCAATACATTTCTCCTCAATGTTAACCAATCCTTTTTTTTTTTTTTTATGTCTATACTTGCTTCTTGAACATTATTAAACTCAGTAACTCAAGTCAAGTAAATGTGAAAACTTAAAGGAAATGCCTATGATAAGTAGCCAAATAAGTGCAAGGGATTTTTTTTATTTTTTTTAATACTGTTTTTATTTCAGAGGAGAAAACGTCACATTTCCAACTTCTAGAGCTATACATGAAGAAGGAGAATATTAGGGAATAAATATGTGGTAGTAATCTACAAATGGATGACCAAGTCATTGAAAAGTTTTCTGTCTTGTTTGCAAAATTTATAGGTGCAATTTGTGCAAATGTGCATAAGACTACCTGGACTGCCACTGGGTGAAGGTTCTGATGGAAATATTAGAAACTTTCTCTGAATTTTGGAAAAGCAATTATAAACCTACATGACTGTGAAAGTATTTTCATTATGGGAAAATGTCTCTTAAACCACTTGTTTTTTACAAATACACCCGAAGAGAAAAACTCTTTAATTTAGTACTGAGAGGTCTAGAGTACCTTTTTTTTTTGGCTCTGTAGACTCAACGAAAGTGTATTCATGAGTCAACAGCCAAATACCCACATCCACGAGCCTCAAAGCAATGCACAGTGATTCTCATTCTAAGGTCTTGCTCTGTATAAAGTGAGTACCCAGAAAAAGGAAAAGGAACAGCTCTATCCTTTACTAGGAAGAGAATGAAACAGGATGGGCTCATTGCTATTACACTAGGGGAAAGTATAAAATCCCACTGGAAAAGAAACAAAAGCTGGAGTATGAAACATCCGCCCTCACAAGTACAAAACTGAATGTATGGATGCAAAAGTAGGAGGTTCCCCTCTACCAGCAACCAAACCAGCAGCCAAAAAAGCTGTACAAAAGTTTGTGATCAGTGTTTTTATGAGACAGACTGCTGGATTGAGTTCTTGTAAGACCACTGTAGTTTGGGCATATTGCCTTTTTCTAACCACTTTATCTCTAAATTCATTTTAATTCACCTGTAACCAGCTTCTAATAAGAATCTCCCACAGGTATTAGCCTATACTTTAATGTGAAAAGGCTCAACCTACATATTCCTTAGCAACCAGTTTACCACATATACAAAGCAGCACTGTTTCTAGCAGCAAACCTGATTGCAGTGATCTGTGTCATTCCTGATGAGAATGTATGATTTTTTCTTGCCATTTGCAAAATAACTTTTTGCCAGCTTCACATCCCTCCAGTGCAGCATAAAGAAGAATGCTTTTTCCTGTATATTTCCACCCAGACTGATCAGCCCTTCTGCTTAGACATTTTTTTTGTTGCATTTGCTATTGAATCCTAAATCAAGCTAGAACAAGTATAAGAGGCATTCTTGAAAAAATAGTCTTCTGCATTCGTCACCATTTAAATAGATCAGCTGAACCAACCACCTCAATAAGAACAGGATTCAGAGAATAGCCAAGCTGAATTATGCTTTTAAAAGTGATCATTGTGTTTACCTCCAGAGAGCATTCTGAGATAAATAGCTGCTATTAAAGTGATGATCTTATTAACACATGGCAGTCTTTCTTCTCTCATACGCTGTGAAGAAAATAGAATTATCCCATTTGGATTGGAAACTATCTTATTTTCTCACGCTTCACAAACTGAGTGAAATGAAGGCACTATCACCAAGTCTTAGTTATTGCATAAAGAGCAGGCCAAATTCCTTTTATCCACACTTGCAGAAGTGCAAAACTGTTAAAAGGATTCTAATTAATTCCTATAGATTCTCCTATTTTTCCTCAAATTAAGATTACATTATTTCCCTTTTACCTTGGAAACCTTCAAATGATTCTTCCATCTCTCCTTCACTATCAGCCTCCTCCTGCATGGGGTTATGATATTAAGAGTAACAGCACAAACGTTCCCTCTCTCAAAAGTCAGAAGCACTTCACAGTATTTTACAAGTGCTTTACAAAGGCATGTAGAATATTAACCGTCACATCGCATACATGCTCTGCCTAACATTACAGTCAATTCACAGTATGACTGTCTGTGACAGGTATTAAAAGATAGACTGAAATGCCCACTATTGCAGGATGCAATAGAACTATCAGCGCCAAGGAATTCTGGCTGCTGGTATTCTGCCTTAGCCACTTTTCTGTGCCCTAACAAAAAAAAGGTGATGAAATATATTCTACAGTACCCATACTATCTTACAAGTTAATATTCTCACTCTTAAGCATCAAGTTCCCATGCAACTTAAGCTTTGAAAATGGCTCTGTCAGAATCACCTTTTAATGAAAGAATTTAGTTTAAAGCAACCCTGAAAGTCATGCACAGCCAAAATCCCTGTTCAAAGGCACTGGCTAAAGAAAAGACCCTGTGACTTAGTTATTGTCTTACACTGGAACACAATCTTCCTCTTTTGAAATTCAGTCTAGAGATATCACACAACAGAGACATAACAAAAATACTTATTTATGAACATTTTGAAGAATTTCTACATAGCAACCAGGAAAAGCTTTACAAATACATGTGTCCTTAAATTGGTCCAGAAGTTAATTCCCAGTTTAGTCACTGATTTAGGACACATGCAAGGCATTTAACCATTCTACACTAACAAAAATAACTTGCCTGAGTTTTAGGGATTTTCTTTTATTAAATATTTTAAAGTGCTCTGAAACTATTAGAAGAACCTTCTGTGAACAGAAGATGCTACTGGACATCACTGTGGGAAAATCATTTTTGTCTTAATTATGATATCAAGGAATTGTGTCATCAGTTAAGCAAAAGGGATAAAAATACCTATAAGCCAGTTTTTCCCCCTGCATTTTTATATGCTTCACCAACATGTACTAAACTGATACATTCTATTTATTCTCCTAACACCATAATAAGAAAAGAGAGTACCGATAGCCTCTTTTTCTC
Organism: Pezoporus flaviventris; assembly: GCF_033815535.1. Taxonomy (NCBI): domain Eukaryota; kingdom Metazoa; phylum Chordata; class Aves; order Psittaciformes; family Psittacidae; genus Pezoporus; species Pezoporus flaviventris. Next base: position 1,945,938 of record NW_026892584.1, on the reverse strand, counting down.
CAAAAGGTATCTAAGATTCAGGGGACATAAATGACTATTCCCAAGGAAAAAGCAATAACAAGTGCAGTGGTGACTCATTCAAGTGCAAACTGGCCATCGATCCTTTTCCCTTTATTTTTCTAAGTTTCTTAGCTTTTTCTTCTAAATCCTTAAAAATAACTTGGGTCTATATCACATCTAATGGAAAAGTAGCAAGCTAATCTAAGAGGAAAAATATAGGTAGCAATAAGCTCACGTCTCTACAAGAATTTACATTAAGAAAGCCAGCAACATAAGTTTAGAAAAACACAAAGGTCTTCTGCAATTATTCTTATTACAAAGATTTTTCTCTTAGGTTGAAGTCTGACTGTCGGTGCTTCAAGAAAAAAGCCAGTATTAATTTGACTAGGTCCAATCCCTTCTGCTACTAAAAAATTAAATTTTACAGGATACCAAAGATCTAATTTTTTCTGTAGAAAGCAAGATATATTTCTTGCTTTATCAAACACGTAACAGACTTATGGCACACAGATATGAAAAGCAATTCATTTGTCTGTTATTTTTTTGGGGGGGGGGGTTATTGCTATTTTTGCTTAAAGTCACCAGCACATGGGAAAGGTTAGAGGCTTTAGTTAATAGCTGGACAGTCAAAACATATTAGGACCATATAGGAATTTATTACATTTATTTGTAAATTTAACGACACTTCGCAGTATTGTTTTACAGCACACACTGTCCAAAACAATAGTGGAGTTGAAACAAAGCCTAGTCTTCTTGAAACAGATGTTAAAAAGATGTGAAGTCAGAAATAAAAAATGACAAGGGACTTACAATCTTGTTTTTTGTATCTTGCACAGGAAAAAAAAAAAAAAGAAAAATTTTCTCATGTAACATTATGGATGAATAAACAGCCTGCAACTGAATTCCTTCACTTAATTGCAACTGCTATTTAAAGAAAAGATTATATACTTCATAAATTCTGGAAAGCATTAAAATTAAGTGCAGAAGAACTGACCAAATGCTGGCATACAATCTGGGAGAGGTTGAAAAACATAGGTGCTCTTTAAGAGAAGCCTGGAAAACCATTTCAGAAAAAGTCGATACGTTTACTATAATGCTTTTCAGTGAAGTCCAGAAAGATTAGAAAGGAAGATGAGCTGAAAAGGCAAGACTGAACATGCAAAGAACTCATTTCCTCTAGTTTGCACAACAAACACATAAGAAATGACACTGTTACTGCGCTGTGTAGAGGTTGTCAGAATATATTTACAGATAAGTGAGGATCAAATTATCTTGAGTATTTATTGTTAATTTAATTCCAGCCCATGTTTCCAGTGGAGCTCCACTGAGGAAATCAAGCAGCTCTATCTGAGCCCCTGATTAGGAGAGGAAGCAGAGAGACAGAAACAGGCTTAGGTCAGGTAAGTGTAGTTGTCCATTTCCATAAAAAGAAGATGCAGTCACTGATATAGGACCCACACAAGGAGTTCAGCAGAGAGTGAGAAGGGGGGCTTCTGGGATACTGGTGAGGGTGAGATGCTGGGATACTGAGAAGGTGACACTGGAAGAGCTGCTTCTGAATAAGCTGCCCTCTTCTGAAGATTATTCTAAAACTTTGCTGAGTGACACATATCCAATCATGCTGCTAATTGGAGCACAAGTAATCAGCTAATTACCTGCTTTACATAATGAGTGAGGGATGTGTCAGTAAGAATGTTTTCACCCAAAGAAAACCAATAAAAAGAAGAAACAACACTTCCTATAAGCATCACAGGAGCTGTATTCCCACTCAAATGACAAGGCACAGCAGACTGCAGAGAGATGTGTCAAAACACCAAGTAGAAAAGAGCACCTTCCTTCCCAGACTGGGACAAGGCAGCAGTACTAAGATCAGATCAGCTCCTGAGCTGAACTGCTACTATGGGTAGCTGAACCAGTCCTGGAGATCTGAGGGCACTCAGGAAGGCATCTGCAGCTAACAAAACTAAACCACTACTGAAAGAATGTGGTGGCTTTGATGCCAACAAACTGTTACCTTAAATGTTATGTTTCTGACTTAAAAACTGAAAGCCTTAATCTGACTAACCAAACATGTACTTGGTATTAAAATAAGGCATCTTCAACATGTGCTGACTAAAATTTCAGTTTATAAAACCAAAATAACAATTTTCTTTAATCTTTCCATGAGCTCTGTACTAAAAACTAGTTCTTTAAAATGGATGAAATGTCATTTTACTAGTTCCTGTAAATAGAGTAATAGAATCATTTAGGTTGGAAAAGACCTTTAAAATCAAGTTCAGCACTGCCAAATCTACCACTAACCCATGTGCCAAGTGCCACATATATACATCTTGTAAGTACCTCCAGGGATGGTGACTCAACTACTTCCTTGGGGAACCCATTCCAAATGAATTAACACCATTCACCACCTCTCCTGGCTCTGCCATCCAGTCAGTTTTTTACCCAGTGAAGACTACACCGGTCCAAGCCACAGGCAGGCAGTGTCCCCAGGGGAATGCTGTGGGAAACACTGTCAAAGGCTTTATTAAAGTCTAGTTTGACAAAATCCAATAAAGGATGGGGATCCTCCTTAACCCTCCTTTTGTTGCTAATGTATTTATAGAAACCTTTTTTTTATTAGTCTTTTATGGCAGTAGCCAGATGAATTTTTAGTTGGGCTTTAGTCCTTCAAATTTTCTCCCTGTTTAACCTCACAGCATCTTTGCAGTCCTCCTGAGTTGCCTTCCCCTTCTTCCAAAGGTCATAAACTCTCCTTTTTTTCCTGAGTTCCAGCCAAAGCTCTCTGTTCATCCAGGCCAGCTGCCTTCACTGCTGGCTTGTCTTTCAGCACATAGGATGCCCTGCTCCTGTGCCTTTAAGATGTCCTTCCTGAAGAATGTTCAGCCTTCCTGGACTTCTCTGCTCTTCAGGACCGTCTCCCAGGAGACTCCGTCAACCAGTCTCCTAAACAGGTCAAAAGCTGTCCTCCAGAAGACCAAGGTAGCAGTTCTGATGACCCCCTCCTTACTTCATCAAGAATCAAAAACTATCATTTCATGACTGCTGTGCCCAAGACAGCCTCCAAATAAATGATGGCATAGAATGGCATTACAGTACACAAGACTTCCCAGGAAAAGGGCTTTTCCCTTAAGATCTTAAGTATCACGGAAATTAACAACATCATTTAAAGAAAAAAAAAACAAGCAAACCCTAATACAAAAAACATAAGGTAGAATATCCCAAAGCTTCTCATTACAATTATGACTGCTACCCAAATCTCAAATTACTTTAGCAGTATCAGGACAGTCAGAACAATGGCCCAGAACCAAGAACTAATGGAGATCTCACTGTCAGTAACAATCAAAATTACAAAATATTGATACTTTGAACACTGTGACTTTGGAGCCATGGCAGCATTAATAATGATGTAATAAATAAATCTGACTGTAAATGCTCCTGATAAAAATGATCAGTCATTAATACCATATTTATTTTGCAAAATTTACCTTTGGATAAACACTGTCAGCAAACATGACCATTACTGGCAAGAACAGCTTTGCAGTTATGCTGCTGCATATAACATATATGCTGATATATGTATTTTATATCTATTACTACTCAGTCATAAAATAGAATAAAATAGAAGCAACCTCTGTGTTCCCTGATTTGAAAACTACTTTCACCATTTGACACATTATCTTTTTCCCATTAGAAGAAAAGAGCAGTGGAGAAAAGTAACAACAGACTAGAATGATTAAGGGAAACAAACACCATTCCCTACATTTCTAAGAATAAGATTTTGCTTTTGTTACATGATTGAACACCTTTGCAAATGCAATTTACACTTGCACACTGAAAATCAGATAATCTCATACCTTTACAAACTCATATTCTCCACTGTTATTTGAACAAGAAATATATACAGAATATGATCTTTGACATTTTAATTAAAACCTATTAAAAAGTCTATAGCAAGTAATGAAGTACAAACTGTCTCCGTGATTTTAACTTGCCCTGCATCTGTGTCATGAATTCAGATGACCATGGATAAAAGTCTTTCACAGCTAAGAGCATAAGCTGAGTAAAAAATTCTGGAGCTGATACCTAATTAAGATATAGTTCCCCTGATGAACAAAGTTCTTCATCAGTTACTGTGTGTTACAGTGGTTCAGGGCTATATTTAAAAGGCCATTAAAAATGTACCTGAAGGCAAAGTTAATCTTTATATTTGACAGATAATAGCAGCCTTTTTTTGCAGTAAGTAGAGAAGTGAATATTTTATTTCTTTATGATCTAATGACCATTCTGTTTAATCTTAATGGAGTACAGATGAACAAGAAAACACACTTAAGGGACATACTAATATATCAATTATGGAGAGTGGGAAACTACTTTATAAAAAGTAACAGCAATCTATTGTAAATGAAGATCTTCATAAGCACTCCTAGTACACAGGGAGAGCTAAAAGAGATGCATTTAAAATCTATCCAGATTCTGCTCATTACAGATACGTTCTTCTCAACTCTTCAGTAATGCAGCAATCATGTAATTAACTTTAGAAAAGGGAAGCATTTAAAACAACTGTGTATGTATGGAACACAGTAGGCTTTACCCTTATTTTGTTCAGTGAACATGAATTTTTCCTTCTACTTCCCTTAATATTGTTGCAGAAGTGCTGAGACAGAGGCACTTCTCCTGAAGGTATTGCAAAAGTAAAAATGTGATTCTACAAACAAAATAGAAGCTAATTTCTGGTCAAAGGAGCAAGAAAAGTAAAGGCAGACATATAAATAAACTCTGCTCCTGCTTAACTACAAACACACTATATATCCCACATAAAATTCCCCTGGAATTTCACTCTGAAAAACAGATCTGAATTTTATATTGGAAAGCTTTTTCTTTTCAAACTGTTTTGATTTTGATTTAGACCTCCGTCCTGTGAGGTGACATGAGATGACACATCCCAAACCATCTGTATGCCCCAAACCCACATACTGACCCTGAGAAGAAAGCTTACAGAATTTTCCTAGTGAAATAACTGGGACTACAACCAACAGGGACCCTAGTTGTGAAGCCTTGAAGGACTGATTCAAGTCCCATTAAAGTAATGGGCCTTTCAATTGAATCTAATGAGCATTGACACTATATGCTGTAATTTCAAGGAGAGATGTCTTTACTCAGTAAATCTCAGGACAGGGCACTCTGGATTCTTATCTTCTTATACACATGCCCTTGTAACTTTGAATTTGCCTGCAAAAGCCCAAGGAGCTACCGTAGAACAGATCACCTATGAGGACTGTTACTCTGTGCTACAATTGGTTTGTGCTGTTTTCTTCCTTTCAGTTTTCTTCCTTTCCTTGCTGTTTGCTGTCTTTCAGTGTGTTGAAACATCACGAAGCTAAAGTGCAAGCAAGCTACCCCTCCAGAACAACAGTTTCTGCCTGGGGAGTTGACGCAGCATAACTATTGTCTGTTAAACTCAAACCATTTCTTACATCCAAAAGCTGCCCCAGGAAGATGAGTCCCAAATGTGCAAAGATGCACTGACTTTCACATAGGCAGGCTTCTGACTAAATTAAGAAACATGAATATCATTGATAATATATGAATAATCAAGGAGTAACCTGCTTTTTATGTTCTTAACATTGCTAAGTTGACGATAAGTTCAGAACAAACTGAATATATTCTCCTACAGACACTCATGTGCACACCTACAAAACTGAAGCAGTAATCAGTAAAAACGCCTTCTATCAAAAGGACACAAAACCCCTCAGGTCTTGGTTTTTCTGAACTTACTGCATTGTTTGCATATGATCAAAATCATTCTGAACATCACACAGAGTTTTGGGGCAACACCAGTGCTACTGACAGCAAAAGTAGTGTGTCTGAAGCTATGTTTGAGAGCATGCTATCTAAAGCCATGGTGGAAACACAGGGCTGACAGTGATAGCAGACCAGCAAACACACATTAGGTACTGATGCAGGGAAATCTAGTGTCTTCTATATTGCAATTTATGCAAATTAAATTAGTTAAAGATTCTTAAATGAATACTGTTAGATTATATTCTAGGATTTAACACTACTGTGGGTAAAGTGATGAAGGATGTCTGTTCTTTCCTGAGCCTTTTTTCCCCACTTTGTCCATGAACATATATGAAAAGGACAGAGCAAAAGAGAGGGAGAGATAAAAAGTACAGCAGAGATGCACATGGGCACTATTTCTGCTCAGTCTTCTTTTGGGGGGTGGGAAGAGAAGAGAAAGAAAAAAAAAAAAGGTGGGGGGAAAAAAACCCACACAGAGGAAATGTCCAAAGTGGCAGCTAACAGATAATTTATTGGCAGCTTTTGTATCTTTGAATAGGTGTCTACTGTGGGTATTTCTTTGCCTGTAGAACTCAAGTGAAACATTTTTATATGACTAACGACATACCAAATTTTTAAACCTTAATTTCACGGGGTGATTATCAAAGTCAATTTATATGGGATATAGAAAAATTGCACTACCATTTTCAAAATGAAAAGAAAAAGCTTCTGTAACTATGTTTCTAAGAAGGTCTCTGTGTGGGATTCAAACTCCTATGCTTAAAAAGGAATCATGCATTTTTAATTTGCCATCAACACAATCTGTTTCACGAGTCTTACAGCACAAAGTCTTGTCATATAATTCAAATAACCAAGAGATTCCATTTATTTGTAGTATTGTCACTTCTTTAAGCCAAAGAAAAATGAAGAGTTAGCAACAGACCTTGGTTGCAAATTATTTTTAGGAACTTCTGTATTACTCTTTTAATCTAAAGACTGGGGAAATGCACACGTCTTGTAAGAAAGAGAACTCTGCTATTCATGGCTGTGTATTACATGCATTTTTGTACGCATGCATTCCCCTTTGTATATATATTGTTTTAAAACTAACGAAGACCTATTTATTCATTTGGTTTTTATTTTAAATGCAATAGCCACACTACATTTTTCAGCAGAAAAAAATGCAGTTATGGAAAACTGCTTTTAGAGGCCCATTCTCAGCTGTAAGAGGAATGAAAGCAAAAAATCATACATGTAACAAACTGCGTTCTGAAAATTGTTCTGGGGAACTGAAGCTGTGAGGATGGAACAACAGGGATGATTCAGCTGAGTGAACTGACCTAATTATTTTGGAAGAACACTAGAAGCAAATGTTGCATTTTGGTGTTTTGGAGCATGAATGTAAGGAACAAGAAAATGCCAAGTGAAAGAGTTAATCAGTCTTAGATTTATGTGGGACTAGGTATATTTCCAAAATTTTAGCTAGAATCTACATTGCTTATGTTAGAAGTACAAGGATTTGTCTTCAACCTCCTGCACAACCCCAAAGCACAGCTCCTTCCTCTTAGCAACTTGAACATAAATGATAAACCATCATTTTGCAGACCACAACCTCTCTGACTACACAGCCAACTGAAGATTAAGTCCATTATAGATAAAAAAATAATGAACCAAAAAAACCCCAAACCATTAAACTTCTTCCTCTGTGGGCAAAACACCAACTGTCCATTTCCCATCTCTTCATTCCCCTTACCCTCAAAGTACGAATGTTCTTTCAAAATGAAATAAAGTAGGTACAGTTAATAGATTAATAAGCATATTTGAAAAGGAAAGTTGAAGTTTTGATTTATGTATGCTCAAAATGATAGTCATCAAGAAATCATTTATCATTCTGCTCTCAACTAATACAGGAATTTATATCTAAATAGAAGCAATAAATCCCATCTCATATCACACAAATTAAAATGTCATATAGCAGAAACATACTCACACTTATTTAATCCTTGTTTGTAGGGACATCTGTCTGCTAGATACTCAATAACCAATCCCCAAATCAGCAACTAGTATAAAGAATTTATCTGGTTTGCATATCAAAATAACTTTATGAATTATGTAGTATAAGTGTACTTTTAGTCTAGAACAAAATATGCCTAATAAACTCCATATTTGAATGGAATTTACAAATAGAGGCTACTTTAAAGTGTTCTGTTTCCTATGTTGATATTTATTCTTAAGTAAGATACTTTTAAAGTGTTGAATTTATTAAAAATATTGAAAGCATTCAAAAAGTCAGTTATAAAAGAAAGGGAGAGAGGCAAAAATCACTGCATCCTCAACATCTAAATTAGTGTTATCATTTTATGGAGAATATGGACCAGATTCTGATTTTAAGATGCATTCAATTTCTGCAAGTAATTTATCCAGTCAGCTCATTCTTTTTTTCTTTCCCAAGATTGACCAGTACAGCATAAAACAAAATTTTGTAAAAGGAATAAACTGGCTTGTCCCAATTAGATGACTCACTCTATAGGTAAGGTATACAGTGTCTAAGCACCTCACAGACCACTCCAGGTACAGTGCTGGCCTCTTTTCACTCATTAAGAAGAAAATAAGCATTTGAGGTTCTCAGTGTTTATTGTGGCAAAGCATCAACTTACATGTTGTCCTACAGGTTACTATCTCACTCAAATTCCCAATTTGTTATTGGAAAACAAATTTTCTATAGAATAATATAAATATTCTATCACTGACTGAAGCCAGAATATGACAAATGAGTTAAGTCATGTTTAAGGAGATAGCTGACTGACAGAGACCCCAGTGACATCTTTTAGAAAGGAATCCAGGGAGTTTGTAACCAACAATTAATGACAATAACAGACATTGCCATCTGAGCCATATGTTAACTCTTGAATCTGTTTCAGGCTGCAGCATATGCTGCAGTTCCTAAATTAATTCATGTTTTATTTTGTGTTAATATTTGATGGGTGAACTTCAAAGAAACGTACAATCTGCAAGCATGTCGGTCCTTCCTGAGCTAAATACTAGTCAACAGCATTGACCTTCCCCTCACTAAAAATAAGTAGCCCTGCTTCTGTTTTTCACTGACATAAACTACAAAACAATAGTCCTTTCAAATTCAGACTGAAAAAGCAATCTAAGAAAACAAAGTTAAAAGTTTAAATAATGACTGATGACTATCCTCCTTATTGGACCAGTTGTTTCATTACATATTAATACATATGTAAGATAATACCCGAGTATGCTTATTCATTGCACACTAAATGCCATAAGACATTTTGAAATCAGTATCTGATCTAGATATTTAACTGGGAGGAGCTGTCTTGGAAAATGACACCGGAGAAGTAACATTCATATGTTTGCATACGTATTTTGTACATACGTATGGCATTTGTATGTGGTATTTTGCTGAGTGTTCTGCTGGAATTTAGGTTGAAATAAGCATTTGATATAATCACAGTAACAGAGTTCTGAACTGAGATTCCTAAACAAACAAACAAACAAACAAACCCCTAAAAAGCCAATGCTTTTAAGATGATGAACTTGGCACTGTGGGTTTTCTTCCTTAGTGTAAGTTGAAAATTTATCTGAATAATTAAGTATTTGCAAGTCAAATGAGCTAGTAAGACTCCTCAGCTTCAGCTGTTACATTATGCTGTTCCTTTGAACATTTTTTTTATAATGCATCAAGAAAAAAAACAATGGTGGTTCCTGACAAATGCTGGTAATGAGACTTCAGGCACTTCTTTAGCATTTGCAGGACCTCCCTGATAGGCAGCTGAATGCCACCAACTATGCATTCACTGCATTTTAATCACAGGTTAATTCACTGCAGGTGAAAGCATTCAGGGAGAAGTCAGCTCTTCCTAGTTTAATTTTCAGGGGTACTCTGCACCCTTAAAATACAGACTTTGCTAAAGTCAAGAGGAGTTTAGGCAATGTCTCCCAGAGTAGGAGGAGCCTAAGTATCTGCTCTACATGCCTGACAAGCAATTTGGCATTAGTGGTGTTAGCTCTTCTACAGTTTGTGCTACTTAATGTTCTGCTCGTGTTGCTGTAAGATAGTTCCTGAGTGCCTTAGAGTCACTCCTTAAATGCGTCTGTTGTTTCTTGTTAGAATTTAGATCTGCCATTCCACATAGTAATTTGAACGAAGTAATAAGACTGATTCTTCTGACCAAAGTCTGATGTTAGGAGTGTTGAACTACTGCTGTCAGATAGAGTTTGTCCCTCAGCCTATCCCCACAAGAAGAATCAATTCATTGGAAATGTTCATGTTTTAAAAATACTACAACTAGTAGGCTGAAGGAAAATAAACTGAAATTCATTCCGTTGCATCTTTCCACTGAATGAATCTGCTACAGGATAGTAATAATTTTGTGACAGCAGAACCATATGATAAAATATAGCTGCAGGAAATGAAAAGGCAGGATATTTTAAAAGCAATCCAATCATATTGTCTTGATCAAACAACATTTCCTAATGACTTTTATGTCTGTGTACTGGAGAACAAAGAATACTGCATACTGTCCAAAGGAATGAACCTACCAGAAGCTACTCTTTCCTTCCTCTGCCATTGCTTTACTGGTATCCAGGTATCAGAGACACAGAGAAAATCTTTATAAGCTTTGATGGGCTCCTCCAGCTCTTACAGACATTAAAAAGGGGCAGGAATTTCTGCAAAATTTATCATCAGGATTCACTGAGAAAAGACTAGCCTTTGCATTAAACCCTGTCTTTTGCAAAAGAACAATTCTATCTTGTTTAAGGGTTTTTTTATTCAAAGAGAACCAGATTATTAGATTTTACTGAAAAGTATTTTTTCCTGTTTCATATTAGAAATAGATGGTCTATGATAATTGGAAGAAAATAAGCAGCAAGGCAAATTAAGGTAAATGAAAAGGAAGCTAACTGTTAAAACCTTAACTCGACTGGTTACACAAATTGTCTTATACCGAAAACTGAGTAATTATTCAGAGGGCAAAACTTCAAAGACTCCCACACAAGTTAGAGGTGTGAAACCTCTGGAATTCATTAAGCAAGATTGGAGCTCCATTTGCGTGCAGCGTGTGCAAGTCAACATGAGATTATTTCCTAAGGAAACAACATCCTAACAGGAGACTGCTCAGTACTGACAATTTCCAAAAGCATTTTCTAATTTTAAATAGATGAAGAAATGTCCTGCAATGTAACGTTATACACCCACACAGTATATTGAGATAAAATTCTTGAAACAACAATAGCAAACACCCATCCTCGTTCTCTATGGCATGAGTGCCCCATAATGCACACAAATTGCAAGCACTGTTTCTTGCAAGGGGAATACCTATACACCACAGAACTACAGTGGTTTAACAGTTTGTAGATCACAAGTGCAAAAATTCTCTGATTTTCACAGATCTTTAGCAGCAGAAAAGACCTTCATTTCTCTCTGACAACAAAATGCTTGGCCTAGCTCTGCACATAACAAATACAAATGCACTAAAGACATACCACAAATCCAAATAAGCAACGGTAACCAGGTTGTTTCACTAAGATTTTACAGCTCTACTGTCAAAGAGTGATTTTCCAGTAATTTTAAAGCATTTTCCTGTTCCTTTTAGTAAACCTGGCAAGAAGCAACTTGATAAAACTTGAAAAAGCAATGTTAACAGAGATGGAGAAAGGACAAGAAAAACAGAATGAAGGATAGCTCATGGGATATAGAATGAACCTTTTGCTTGTAACTAAGTAACCTGGACCCCAGGTGGACTCTATAATAATGATAAGGCAGAGAACTCTTCAGTTAACGTTTAAGGAAACCAGTTAGAACCACCTAAGGAGCTGGCAAACGGACAAGGCTGGCCAACTCCAACGTTCAGCCAAAGGATGAAGTGATGAAGAGGAAGAGGAAGATGATGAAGAAACAACCACCAGGGGTCCCAAAGACCACTACCAAATTATTTTGTGCATGTGGGAGGAATTTTCTAGAAGAATGAGGTCATGTATAAGTAGTGTTATGAATATGCATGTAATGTAATGAATACGTATGTTTGATGACTGTATAATCACGGCTTGTTTGGTGCTTGAACGAGACATGCGCGGAGAAGCTAACCCCCATTTCTCCTGGCGCCGCAATAAAGAATAACTGCTTGTCAACTTAAACTTTGTTGGTGAGTTCTTAGAGTTTTTCTATGAATCATAACCAAGCCACTGTTTTGCAAAAGTATTTTGGCCTGAAGTGTTATCATACTCACAGCAATTAATCATATGGCCACAGAGAGCAAAATAGCACAGCATTCAAAATCAGTTTTCTTACTAGAGAAGCATATCTTTACTCTCAACAAGTACTAAAAAAAAAAAATGCAATTCGGAAAAATTGGTTGGTTTGTTTAAAGACAGCAACATAAACTGTGAATCATCCTAACTACAGTTTCCAACAGAAGTTTATTAAAAGATGGAAGGCACCCTAGAAGAGTTGTTCCGAACCCTGTTGTATGAGTTATTTACTGATAGGTAAACAGAGAAACCTCCCCTTTATGGTATAAATAGGCATCCATTTATTTTTGGCAAGAATACTTTATGAAATTTAGCACAATAAACAGGCATTACAAAACTCGATTAACAAGAGATTTTAAATTATTATATAAGGTAAACCTTCCAAAAAGAAATCTACCACTTGACATTTGCAAAAGCCATTAAAAGTCCCGTAATTCACAGTAGAGGTTCATGCACAGAGCAATAGAAGAATCTGAGCAAGCAAATTACAGGTACAAATTTACAATCAAGCAGCTTGATCAGTCCAGAATTAGATTAAACACCCCATTAAAAATATGCTGTCAGACTGTATCAAAAGCAGAAAGCGTGCTTGGACAGTGTTTTACTATTTCACTGTTAGACCAAGCCCAAATTCTAATGAAAATTTCTATGGGCTTTGCACAGAAACCTAAAGGGGTTTTGGGCTATTTGTAAGAATAGTGACTATGCTTTTTATATTTGACTTTATGGCCACACCATAAGCATTCCTAAGCATTCCTGTCTTTTGAACAGAGAGAGGCTGGTGCCTCTGAAAACTGGATAATAATTTGCCTAGCACTGTGACAAAAAAGTAATCAATACACTGCCAATTTTAGTTTGTAAGTCAGGTGATTTACCAGCTTCAGTCAGAAAAACCTAATGACACCATTTTTCTATGAAACAACATCTTGCTCTGTTACAAAACAATTACCGAAACATTCACTATTTGATTGAAATACTAAAGTTACATTTAGGGGGGATGGGGGTTGGGAGGGGGGGAAATCAATTAAACAGGATAAATCCAACAATGAAATTATTTTTATTTCTTTTTTAATCTCTTTTCGTCTTTTAATTACATCACCATATTTAAATAAATAAATAAATAAATCCAAACCAGAACTATTTTGTAAAAATAAATGTCTGGATAGAGTCATAACAATATTATCCTGTAGAACGTTCAGATATTTCAAGTTTCATCTTCAATTACCACATGCAACTTAAATTATGTGTCAAAAAATTTACCAGCATCTTTCTCGAAAGCAGAACTTGCACTTCTGAAAGGGCTGGAGGGATTGTCAGCTCTAATCTGAGGTCACAAGACAATAGAAAAAGTTATCACACTTACTGACATTTCAAAGAGCATTAAACCAAACCTGTAAGAATGGCATCTATGTGTCCATAGGAATAAGAAAAGAGTACATACTGTATTTTCTGGAGATAGCAGAAAGGTACAGAATATTACATATCATGTTTTGCTTTTTTTTCAAAAAATGGTGGCAAAATAACACAGCATTTATCCTAAAATAATATTCAAAACCAAATGAGTTCTCTTAAGGTTCAAGACATTTAAATCAAAGAGGAACGACAATGTCTGTATTTTAATCTCATTTCCTCTACCCAGGATATCACATTCAGCACTATGCTTTATTCTTTCTGGTTCATGTTTTGACCACCTGTTTGTTTGTTTAAACAGAGCAATCACAATATGATTGCAGAATTCCCCTTTCAAATTCTGTATTTGATTCTGCCCAGGAAGTTTATCAAATATCAGGTTCTGGAGAAATCAGACTTTCTGAGAACAAAGTGAAAGAGTGAATACATTTCAGAGATACATGAGGACAGTGAACATTCTTGTGCTCACAAATTCCTTTTCCACCCTCTGTTCATTTTTAACCCCTGAAGTATAACACATGAATTATCCTCTTGCGTACAACAACCACTTGATGGTTTGTTTTACTAAAACTCTCATTGCTGTGGCTTTCCTTTAGGCTGCCAGGAAAAGTTCAACAAAAAGGCTGATTAGTTTCTTTAAGGTCTCCCAGACAAACAAACTGCAAAGGAAGTTTACAGTACCCAGAGCCATTCATGCAAAAATAAGGCAGAGGCTCTTTACAGTAACAACACACACCAGAGCACTTGAAGGTGCTCAGTCAAGAGGAAAAGCTGATGATGATTCAGCAGTCTGTCAAATAGAGAGCAGAAATGCTTGAGAATCTTTAGTTAATGACATAACTGTTAGAACGCTTCAAACTCTGCTTAAAGAAACCCTTTTTTCTTTGTTTCATAGATGGTTGGTAATTTTTTAGTAATAATCCATGAAAATCATTACTTTTTTTTTTTCCTTAATAAAATCTTAGATAACACAGACATTGGTTACATAAATATGTGCCTATGTATTCCCCTAAGAAACTGCCTTCAAAACACAGCAGACACACAGCAGATCTCCAAATCAAGTCTGGCCTTGAGAGCAGTACACTACCTACTGGGAGCACGATGCAGGCAAGGACTACAGCCCCAGCCCCATGCCACTGCACAGGCACCTGGGTCCAGGTACCAGAATTAAGAACAGAATTGACTTGTATCTTTAAAAAACTCAAAGGCAGCTTGGAAGAGTGGTTTTAACGAATTGCATCCTCCCACCACCCTACAGCAGAAGGCTGTGAGGACAACAGATAAGGGAAATAAAGGTAAAATAAATGGAAAATGGGCAGAAGGATTCTGGGATAGACTGAGAAATGTGGGGGAGGAAACAATGCTATCAGATTTCAAGATTGGCAGGGGTATTGGAAGCCTGAATGAAATTAGCTCCTGGCATTAGCAGCTCTGCTGTCTTCATTCTAGGACTTTACCTTAGTTTCTCTCAAAAATATTAACACAGCTTTAAGACATGTTAAAATGAAAGAAAAAGTGAAATAAACTTGAAAAAATATTATGGCATTTGTCGATGCGCCACGCTGTTCTAGGTAAAATCCAGTTACAGCAGCATTAGGTCACTGCTTGGATTAGACTGAACCAGAAGAATCAGTGGGATTGATTGCAGGCCTGACGCAATGAGACAAGCCTGATGGTGATATGAACTGTGACATTCATTCATTTCGGCTCCAATTTCAACAGCCCCTGAAACTGTAGCCAGTTAGCTATTTATGTACTTTAAAAGTCACAATCACCTCTGATTTGAATTGAACGTACAAATATACCTCCCTTTTACAAATACAGGGCACATAATGAGAAAGAACTCAGAATTTGGAAAGCAGAGAGTCATCATATTTTTTCTTTACCAGATTCTCTTCATTCACTGCCTCTTTCACCAACGTTCAGTATGACCTTTCATAACTGCACCTCTGTTTGTACTTCATCCCATACTTTCCCTATGCCCCTGCTACTTCTGGAGCAGACCTAATCTTTGTATAGTGGCAGTTCTGATGTTCCAAACCCTTATTTATAAAGTATTTATGAAGACTGAAAAGAAATTATCTCTTTTTGCACAAAGATTCTAATTAAGCTGAATTTCTTTATTTCATATGGACCTGTTATGAGAAAATCTTGATTTGCCAAGCAAGCAGGAAAAATGACAAATCACATGTGGTATAAAGAATACTAGAATTTTCATCCATCTGGGTTTATATTGGATTGCTAGGGTAAAATCCAGACACTTCTCTGTAAAGTTGCAAAGGCATGTTATGTATGATCAAGGCCTATTTTCTTTCCCCTAGTACACCAAGGTTTAGTATGAGAAAAAGAGTAACGTCCCAATCATCATATCTCCCCCTTCCCCCAACTTCTCATTGCTTTTCCCTTTCATATTCCCCTACATATCCCCTATAATCTATTATGTTATAAATTGGTTTTATTAAATTTTTCTTGTATCACTTAATCAGTTTGGGGGGAAGTCAGGAAAGCAGACTCAAACAGAGACTGCATTAAACCAAACCTGTCTTTAACTTTTCTGCTTTTAACTCTTTTTACCAAATGAATTTTCCCTTTTGTCCTGATTGTACAAGGTGATACTGTTAGGAGCACCTTCTACTTTCTCTCCCATGTGAAGCAATGATAACTATATATTATATAATGCACTTTCCCACACACATACATATACATAAAATCATATGTATAGCTCTATTATATGTAATAATATTTACATCCTTTCTGTCTTACAACTGAGGTTGGTCTCTAGTGAGTCCTTAAACTTCATGGGGGTAGACATCCTAAAAATAATCATCACCATGTCCTGGTAGATCTTATTTCGTTGCATGTTACTTCATGTAACAAAATGAAAATTATCTATAAACTATTTGAAAGATTGATTTCTGTTCAGCTGAATCAATCCCCTGTAAGATGATAAATTGTAAAGGCTCTTCTGCCCTTAAACCGTTAATCCTGATTCATCAGTTTTCATTAGTACAGTTGTGTAAAGCTCCCCTGCTTAGCAACAAAAATCACCTCACTTTCCTGTAAGAGCATTTCTAACTTGAATGAATCTGCAGAAAATTGCAAATAAGGTGCACACCAGCAAAAAAAAGAAACAAACAAAAAAAAACAAATCTAAATGCTGTTATATACTATAAAGTGAAAAATTGCCACTTTAAAAAGGAATAAGGAATCCTGCTAGCAGTCTTCAAGGTCTTCCTTTAACAAATTATATGTGCCTCCATAATTATGCCCAGAAAGATGAATTTTACTTTTCTACCTCTGATTTATGCCTTACATGACACACAGATATCTCTAAGTTCAGAATACTGCAATTTACTTGCCCTTTCACAGGCAAAAACTTCTGCCAGAGTAGGAATGAGCCTAGAAAGAAAGGCAGCTCTCCTAATCTGCTTAACCCAAAATAAACTGGCAAAATGACGTTCACAGACATTGTCAATGACAAATCACTTGCAGACCAAGGCAGGATGCATTTTTTTTTAAGTATGCACTAAATTACACCTACTTGTTGTCGAATTTCTTCTTCCATCTTCACTGGGGATCCCAACTCTGCGACTTGTTTGACACCTTCACTAGCATATCCTCCATACTCCCAAAGGATGTAGTTTTTTGAGTGAGAACTACCAATGATAGCAGACCAGTGGTTGGTGCGTCCTATCGGGGAGGGAGGGGAATAAAATAAAATTAATAACCCAAACAACTTCAAAGCACAATTCCTAATTTGTTACTCAAGTGCAAGGTTTGAAGTGCCCGGTCTTCACCAGCACCAAGTTTTTTGCATGCTGTCAGTTCCCACTCCATCAATACACTGTATCTTTAGAGTGTCAGTAATTGTTGGATATAACAACACAGGCAGCAATGGTGAGAAAGACTGTATTCCAACTAACAAAGCAGCCTCCCAGATATTTTTTTCCGCCAAAGACTTCAATTCAGGAAGTTTAAGTAATTTTAACTTTCCATATAAAATATTTTGAGGGATGGAACTTGCAAGGGAAGACTTCAGTGGTCACTCAAAGGTTAACAGCAAGTTGTTTCCATTAGTAGTGGTGCCTATTAATTTAGGAAGAGGGCAAAGAAGCGAATTTTGGTGCGTCTATATTCACTGAGTTTACTTGTTCAGATTTCTCAGTGTAAGAGTTGTAAAGCTAGGCAAAGAATTCCTGGTTTGTTTCTTGTCTTGCTGAACAGAAAAAGAATAAAATGTCAAGGTTTAAAGAGAAAAATCTTATAGAAGTCTGATTGAATTGAAAAGAGAGTCAAGCAGAAATAAGGAGTCACACAAGTCCCACAGTGCTGGAAATAAAATTGAACTCAAGTGTCAAATAACTCTGCAAAGATTTTGGGAAAAAGAATGCTTAAAGGAAAAGGATGAGAAAATTAACTGCTCATATAAGCAAACAGTCTGGTAACAGTGCAAAGACTAGGAGATGAGTGAGACAGAATGATGGAGTGAGATAATATTTAACATTTTTCTTTGCAATGCAAAATGTAGAGAGTAGCAGCAAAACCAGCTGAAAACTAGAATAAATGAATGAAAAATGAATAATGAAGTAAATAAGAGGAATGCAAATTTAAGAAATAAAAGGTGGGTCAATGACATTGAAAAAGACAGTGTAGAGAATTGAATAGATAAAGTCAGATTCAGGAACCTAACCACAGGAGAACAGAAAATAGATTAGAAATAAAAAATGAAAACCAACAGTAGGGGAAAAAAGAAAGCTAAAAAAGCATAGCAAGCAGAATAGATAGATAAGGGAAATGGCCTAGCAACACAGCAGAGCCTCTAACATTTCCTTAATGCTAAATTTGTACCAAAGTACACTTACTTAGCTCTGAATTGTAGCAGGCTTGTTGTTTTCAGAATCAATTAAAGCTAAGCTGTACTTGAGCCCCATATGGAGGGCAAAAATCAAAACCATACGCAAAACAACTAAACCTCCACTCCCCCACAGGTAATAGCTCAGGAGACAACAGTGTCAAAAGATGGTTTCTTAATCTAAGACCTAGTAGTTCCTTAAATATATACTGGCACCTTGTCAAACCAGAGAGAGATACTGTCATTCAGGTCCAGTGATGGGACCACCAGTTTTGCCCATTCTTCCTTCCTAGCACACACTTCTAACGATCTCACAAGTCATAGACAACAGCTTTCCCTGAAAGACTGTGACACTTAAGTTTACTGAAAGGGAAGGTTTCACACAGTCCCTGCAAAAGAAAAATGCAACACTACAGAGAGGAACCAGAGTGCCTCTAAGTCTTCAGTAAAAATGATAATGAATTGTTCCATGTGCTCCAAAGCTTCTCTCCCTCTCTATCTTGAACAGGACAAGAAAATTTGAACATTTTGCAATCAGAGCTCTTCCACCAAACACCTCTCCCTGAAGATACTGGCTCTGCAGAGCAAAACTGTTGCAAGAGTTAGCTTTTGAACCCTTTCTACAGCTGTGGTATATCTCTCTCCATTCAGTCGGCACACTCAGAAGAAGACTGTGCTGCAGCAGTTTCATTCTAAGCAGTGTTTCATAGACACATCTGATAACTCTGAAAACATCTTTTAAATTGAATGGAACAGAGGTATTTTAATTGCAATAGTATAATAAATGTGAAATTATTGAGGATAACCTCAGAATAGTTTCCCAGAATTAAAAGGGTTGTGCTGTGCCTTGCAGGAATATTTCTGTGTAATAGCAAAAGAAAATACTTCATTTGGCAAAAGCAGTTCTTTGGAGAAAAGCTAAGCAATGAAGTACCTATTATTCAGGGATTTTTAAAGCAAATAAAAAGATAAATTAAATAAAAGGTGGAAAGTATAATGATCTGCTTTCTACTTCACCCATACTGATATATAGAGAGCAGAATTTTTTATGTGATGTGTTGGCAAATAATTAGTGATTTATCACAGTCCATCATGAATAACGCTTTATTTTAATGTAATTACTCCACAAGATCAACATTTTAAAGAATAACATCAATGACTAGTTTTCATTATTGACATCATTAGATCTGGATGAGATCTTTTTCATGACTTTCAGAAATTTCAACATAAAATCTTATCAGCTGCTCTTACTGGGCTTAAACCCGTTAGTATTACATGCTTTTCACTTTGCCCTTTTTTTTTTTTTTTTAACATTAATATTATTCAAGACTTTCTCAGTGGGGAGAGACAGTCTACAGAGTCCAATATTGTGGCAAACTATTACAACTTGCTTACTTTCATTCACGCACCCATACTCCTTATGTGCTTACTGACTTAGTTCTAAAAGAAAAGGCCATTTACCCCAATATTACATCATTAAGTCATAGTCATTTCATAGTTTTCAATCATTTTCTCATACACTATTTCTAATCACCAGCTGAATCCATGCAAATAATGCGGATAATGTTGCACTCAGCAAATATACAAATAATGCAGCAACCTAAAAGGGCATTCCTGCAATTACTGGGTTTGCTTATTCATCTGCCATGCATTATGCTGACAAATAATATTTGAATAATGCTGCATTCAACTTAAAATTATGAGAGTCAACATAAGCAATACTTCTTAGGCTGTTAAGACCCTGAGATAACTAATACAAAAACTGTATTTGAGTTATAATTGACATATGAAGTCTATATAAGTATCGGCCACAGACAACAGAACAAAGTTTAAAGACAAGTAAAATGAGATTCATCTTCTCAAATTGTTTCCTAACCCTTATTACCACAGACTGTGGAGTCAGTAACGAAGGAACAAATGCATAATACACGTTTTTGTAATTTTAGCTCTTTACAGTTACTTGGGTTACTGCAACAAGAATACTGATTCTGTAGTTCAGAAACTTAAAAAAAAAAAGACAGGCAAAGCTCAGATTCTGTATTTTATCTGTCTATGAAACTAACAAAGAAGATGATATTATAAAGGTTTATATATCTAATTAGTGTCCTTGGGCAGCAAGATTCAGGGCTCACCAAAACTAACTAGAATCTTTTTAAAAGACTTTGAAGGAAAACATACTGGCTAGATTGGCATGGTTGAAGTATCAAGATGTCAGTGTGCTGTCCATCCATGGTGGCCTTTTTCTCAAAATCTCATTTCCTAACTGTAGATTATAAGCCAAAAAAAGTAACTTTTCCACCACAAAGAAATCTTGAAATTGTGATCTCATACGTACCTCCATTCAAAATATCAGACAAAGTAATAGAATTTATTTTTAACAGATAGCATTTACAGAAAGATCCATAGATTTTCAATACTGAATATTTTTATATATATATTCCATATATGTCATAATTTGCACTGCTGAGCTGTAAATAAGTAATGTGTCATACAGCAGGCTTCAACCCTCTTCACAGTCCCTATATAGTACAACAATAGCAAAACAGTAATACTCACGTGGAAAATCTTTGGGATGTGTTTTTTCTGACCAGTTTCCATAAAAAGTTAGCCTGTATTTGGCTGTTCCACAGGCACAACAATCTAAAATTGGTTTCTCAGTTACACCTTCTGAGGCTGAGTCTGAAAAAGCAGCAACATACCCATTGAAAAGGGTTACACTCAAACTCAGCAAATGATCGCAATGTTGACATAATAAATGCTACAGGAAATAAATGTGATTCCAACACATCATCTTTTTTGTTTATTTTTAAGTTGGGCTACACTAGCTTAAACTCGAACCCTGATGTACCTGAATCTTACAAATAAGTGGATGTAATAACTGAAATCTGCATTTTTAATAAGAAGGCACTACTATTCCAGTCATCCTAGATTTGAAACAGGTTTGTTTCTAGTTCTTATCTGATATGGAAAAAATCTCAAAACACAATAGGCTTTAATTTTCTGGACCGCCAAAGCACATAACACAAATTTATTTCCAAAGCAATAACCAACTGCAATTCTTAGGTTTAGGAAAAGATGGAATAGCCCAGGATTCAATAAACTAAGTGCCCCAGAAACAAATGAGTTTCATATGAAGACCAGATAAAAAGTTACAAGTATCACAATTAGGGGCAGACAAGGAAAACTGTAGGAGGAGCAGTATATGTGATAAGGAAGAACATAATTAAACAGAAGATCCCAAATTAGAACCTGGACTGTTCAAGGTCTAAAAATTTTAGTGGGAAATAATGAGTTAAGAGAAATATGTAGAACACAACAAGGAGGTCAGAAACATGTTTTACTTTACCCTACCTTGTTCACAAATTTTTTTGGTGAGAGAACCCTCATCTTGAAAATAAATTATGCGCTTCTGCACAATACTGGCCCTATAAGGAGAGAGAGAAAAAAGAAAGAAAGGAAAAAAAAAAAAGCTTTAAATACATTTATTCCTTAAAGGAAGGAGGAAATGCATGATAAATTAGCAAAAGGACAGAACTGGACTGCTAAGACCTAGGCATATTTCCATCTTCTGACAACACATATACATACAGGACTACAGATAGGATATTTTTAATTCAAACTGCATTTGAATTTCATCACATTTTCAGAACCTTGGAATGTTATTACCTTCGGAGAAGCGATCACAGTCATAGGATGAGGCTCTCTGCTCTTGGAATGCATGATGGTCAACTGAATATGCAATATTTCAATCAAATCTTATATTGAAATACTAAAACTGTATTCAATTTCAGAAACAATAGTACAGATAAAGCAAGCAGCTGTTTGTAGGAAATTACATGGCACTGTGAAGACACAAGTACTTTTGATACATGACAGCAATTCAGCACAAATATCACGTAACACAGAAAAAGAGGTAGCATAAGCTAAGGTCTTTAAAAGCAATTCAAAGGTTCCAGAAGACAAGCCACTTTCAAGTAATTAAATGCAGAATAATTTATTAAGGTTTATAGTTCAAACAAAATGTGAGTTTGTGAGCCTCAGCAGGGGGGAGGAGAAGGAGGCTGAACCTGAAAATGATCCAGGGAAAATCATGTAAGTTTATTTTTCACAGCTGGAATGGTACAGATGAAATTCGGCTGAGATTTAGCCTCCCATCTTAGAGAACATAAACTGAATTTTGCATCAAAGATCTTCAAGTCAGCAAAGCACCGAACCCAAGTTCTCCTTAATTATTAGGGTCATGTAACCACCATATGGTAAATATCAAAACCAATAATCAACTGGAAAATAAGTTCAAATGGCTCGGGTGACCCCTTCCAGTACTAATCAAACTTAACTGGCTTCTTTGACTATTTTTTTAACTATAAAAATTTAATTTGTATGTAAACTTCTATCTTCTGTCTATAAGAAAACGGAATTTTGTTAAAGTCAAAGACATTCTTTGCACAGGTTTTTCTGAGGAGAACCTTCTTCAGGAGCTGGCATTCTGTGCTTATCAGTGAGGGAGCACATTCTTCCAGCAACATGTCGTACCGTAACTCCTTTTTAAAACTCTACATGGCAAGGGCCAGACTCTTGTCTTAGCTTAACCTTACAGTCAAATATTTATCTTGTGATAACTTGAATTACTCCTCACTCATACTAACTGAAGTGAGAAAAAAAATGTCATATGGGGTGTCGCATGGACTCGCCACTACCCCGCTGCTCTCACAGTCGATGTTCAAGAACCCAACGTGCACCATCACTCACCTCCACAGGGAGGGCTCTCCCCTCGACCAGCTCCCAACTCCAGGGAGATCCCCGGCTGCAGGAGCTTTGCTTTGTGGAGCAGCGGCTCAGAATGGCTGCCCCGGGGGCTGCTTCACATCCTGGGCCAGTCTGACCTGTGACCAGCTATGGTCATGTACCCCGTGCACTTAGGGCCCACTTCCCGCCCCTGAGCCACCAGCGCCACCAGGTGGATCGGACAAGAGCTGCGCACGGAAGACTTTCCCTGGAGCCTGTCTCAGGGGAAGATTTAGTGGGATTTGGCCAAGGCTTTGGTTGGGGCTTTAGCCGGGGCACATGCACCTGCCACCCCTACCAACCAGTACAGAGGGTGATGAGCGTGGCCAGACCAGAGCTACATCTGGCCCAGAGTCTATACCCAAAAATATCCTTTTCAGGTTTTCAGAAAACTGGCTAAGAACTTGGCAATTGTCCCACCCATAAAGTTACCAAAATTAAGATGCAATTGTACTGTGCTTTTTTTGCCAAGGTACAAGGCTAGAGTAGGAGTGGAAGGAATTCTTTGTTTCACATTGTAAAGCACCTGGGAGAATATGTGGATTTTGTAAACCTCTCAAAGCTAGATCAAACCTGAAAGGGTGCACAAACTACAGCTCACTCTCATCCATAGTAGTGCTGGCAACTCCTAAAGGAAGATGTAGCAAATGACAACACAGGCCACTAACCAACACTGTGAAAAAACTGTGAAACAAGGAAGAGCAAGACTGATGTTTGCAAAAAGCAAAGACATGATCTGCCAGTATTTGGTGAAGGGCAACTCCTAGGTCTCATCTTTATAAGGCAGTGTTTACACTAGGGATAAATATGAGCCTGTAGCAAATAATAGAAAGTAAATGAAACCTATCTGTCTTTCATATTAACATGAAAACTATCATGGAGCAATTTAAAGTGCCAGAAGAGACCAATCAAGTATGTGAGAAGCAGAATGAAAGCTTTCTGAGAAATCTTTTTCAAGGTTTCCAGCAGGAAACAAGGAGAAAAATAAAACAAACAAAACCACTAAAAGAACTGCTGGCAAGAATATCAGCCCAATGGCCAGCCTGTGGCATGCTACCTTAGGTTTTCCAGTCTTTGCATTGAAAACCAAAGACAACTTTAAAGACTTTCTGTGTGCTACACTGCAATTGAAAACCAATATTTGCATACAGACTCAGTGAAAGACATACTATTTTTTATACACCATCAATCAGGTTTTGCAAACACTGTAGTATACAACTGGAAAATCATGTATGATGATTAATAAAATTCAAAGTAAGAGCAATCTGAGCTGCAATGTATATGCATTGTCACAACTCACACATTATGAAGATGCTTTAATTTCTCATACAGTGGCCAGTTACCAGCCGCCATCCTCCAGGACTGACAGTAGGGGCAATAGCATCTTCATTAATGTCCTGGATAAGAGGGTAGAGTGCAACCTCAACAAGTTTGCAAAGGATATTGAGGGAGCAGTTGACATGCTGGAGGGTAAGGCTAGTACTCAGGCTGATTTCCAACAGATTTAAGAAATGGATTGGCAGGAACCCCATGAAAAGTCAAAGTCTTGCACACAGGGTGGAATAATGCAGTTACAACAGTACAGTATGGGCACCTGCTAGCCAGAGAGCAGCTTTACAGGAAACACTTTGGCGGTTTTGGTGGACAAGCTGACCATGAGTCAGCAGAACGCCATAGCTGCTGGGTCAGGAGGCACCAGCCTCCTGGGGAGGGGGGGGAGTGTCGGCAAAAGCTTAGTAACCTGGTAGAGGAATGGGATTTCTTCCCCTCCATTTGATAATTGTGAGGCCACATCTGGAGTATTACATCCAGTTGTGGGCTGCCCAATTAAAGAAAGACACTACATTACTAGGGAAACTCCAGTGAAAGGTTATTAAGATTATTAGAGGAATGGAGCCCATGATGTTTGAGGAGAGGCTGAGAGAAGAAAATGCAAAGGACGGATCTTACTGCTTGTTGTCTTCAGCTAACTATAGGAAAGATACAGAAGAGGTAGAGCCAGATGCTTCTCAGAAGTGCATGGGGGTAGGATGCAAGGTAACAGACAAGTGTGGACACAAAAAATGTCATGCAGATACAAGGAAAATCTTTCCTACCACAAGGACGGTCAAAGTGATCAAACACTGAAACAGGCTGCCTAGACATTCAAGGCCCCATGATATATTCAAAACTTGATCAGATGTCTTAGCAACCTACTCAAGTTACCTGATGTAACAACACCAACTTCAGGCAGGGATGTGGATTAAACAACTTCCAGAAGTCCATTCCAACCTACAGCATTCTATGATCCTCTGCTTTAAACATAATTTTAAAGAACCAGTTTGCCAAAGCTTACTCAAATGAACCAAACAAGACACCGCTTACAAAGTCCAAACAAAACAGGAAATCAACAAACAAAACCCATGGAAGCTCACTTACTTCAGGACTGATTTGGCCATCATGTATAATACAACAAAAAGCTCTAAGGGAAAACACAATTATATATGCTGCTATCTTGTATTTGTCCTCAGAAAATTTCTCTGTTCTTTGCTTGAATGGCCACAAGACATAAATATTTAATCTAAAATCTACAGCATAAAAACTCATACTGACAAAAGTATTTCTGACATGTACACTACACCTATTACTTGTGGGAGAAGAGAATCCAAAACAATAGAAGCAAAAAAGATGAAAGGAGGAGTTTGTCTGGGACTCCTGGGCAAATTTCGTACTGCTTAAAGCCTACTGCTCTTTGTGGGCTGCATCTTCACCAGGTATTTTGCTAGTCACCATTGTTTGTAGCAAGTACTATCTCCTTTAAGTTAAAAACTAGGCATTATAAAGAAAAGGCAGAAAAGATTGGATAGGACTGGGTGTTTGGGGAATAGATTTATTTTGTTATTCTGAGCACGGGTTTTGTGGAGTAGATGGAAAAAATCTAGCAAAGGTGGGAATATCATTTTTATCAAGCTAGTGGGCCCAAAGTCACACAACCTCATAGCTGTATCCATTGAGCTAACTTGTAATAAGAACTGATGCACTGCATTTGTGTATTAACTAATAAATCCAAAAATCAAAATGAAAAAAATGAAAAAAAAAACAAAAAAACTTATCAAGCATTTTTTTTTACTTCTGCTTAAAAGGCCTGTGCAACCCATATAACACCCATTTGTCAAAGACTTGATTCCTCTGGCTGTTCAAGAGAAGGGGCAATCATTGCCCCCATTTTCAGTCTCTAGTCTGCTTTACCTACTTTATATGGCAAAAAAATGAACTACACTGGCAAAGGTTCCATTTCAAACCCTCCAATATGCGCTATTCTTCACCGGTGCTCAAGCTCTTTGCTGTCACTATTTGACCTCTGCTGATCTTGCTATTATTGCACAGCAAGTGTGGACAGCCGTGACACGGTAAAAAACATATTTGCCCTTTTACATTTCTTTTAATCTTTATATCCTACACATATTTCTCTCCCTTGTCAAGCCACTTGCCCTCACTCCAGGTTGGGGGTGATAAAAAACAAGAAAATAAACCCACAAACAACATTTTTTTTTATATTGTATTTAAAAAATAGAAAAATAAGTAAAAGTTAAACTTCAACATAATTGTCCAGTCAATGAAGCTTAAAAAAATTCCCCAAAACTTTAGAAAAATTGTTCTAAATCTTTAATATCTGTAGGGGATTCAGGAAGGAAGGAAGAAAATTTGTAGATATAACCCAAAAATATCAGAGCTGTTATTCTCCAGCTGTTGCTTTGGAAGAGGTGTCAACTAGCAGTGTACTGAATTATTTGCTTGTACAGACAAAAATATGTCAGAGAAACATCCTAACCAGGTCCACCCACTTGTGATATACTGATTACTGGGTATTCAGCAGCAGGAATCCAAACTGGAGTAAAGTGTCTTGCAATGTCTTCCAATCAAGAAAAATCTTCCAAATGTCTTGATGTCTTCCAATCAAGAAAAATCTTCACCTCATTTCAGTTGACAGGAGCTTGAAGGTTAATGTGACACAATGAACAGAATTAATACCCACTGAAACTAAGATAATTTCACTTGATATTAAAATGCTTAATAGTAAAAAGAGACCTTAAAATTATGAATATATCTGCCTAGAGTAGGATTATTTGGATGCAGTACCTTTAGTACTTGAAGTTAAGTCTGTCACTACATATCCACTAGAACTGGATCTGAAACCATCAGAAGAGATAGCACAGCTAAGACACACGTTTCAGCTTTCAAGAATTAATACCTGTAATATCTGAATCTCTTCTACCTGGGCTTTTCTGATGAGACTGCAGCCTACCAAACATCCAGACAGCTCATGCCAAGATATACTGCCTGTTTACACTGGAAGACATGAGTGCAGAGAAATGAAAGGAAAGAAAGGACCAATCAAGATAAGAGGGCACTGATCTGTTCCACTTTCCTCATTCTGAAGGGATAGTACATGGGAAGAAGGCACATTCAAATTGTATTTCAGAAATAGCTGAAAGACCACCCTGTTCATGCAACTTACAGTTATAAAAGAATGATCAAATTAATCCATGAAGTTATTCTACTAGGCAGGTTTTCATAAAGCTTCTCTTTGTTTAACATCTGCTGCAACAAGTTTGCAGCCGAGACCAATGTCAGGTAGAGTCTTCAGTTCGTACAATTGTTCTGGTTGCAAAAATTTGTTGCAGTAAGGATTTGTAGCCAATATTATTGCAAAACATTGATAGGTAGATTTTTAGAGAATGCAATGCAGGGAGCCTGTACAGCAGGGTTTTACTCTTCCTGCTTCAGTCCTAGAAATGCTAAATTGAATATAATCTTCTAGTGTCTGATTAGCTGCCACACCAGCAGCAATAGTAGCAGTTTTGCTACAACAGATCAAAAAAACAAGCTGGCCCCAGTAACCTACAAATAAATAAAAATATCAATACCAGAGCTGTGCTCTTCATTTTATGTTTGGGAATACTGAGCAGCTGCTTGGACAATGCAAAAATGAAACATTCACATGTACTGCCCCTATGAATGATGCGAATAAGAAGTTGCCTTTAAAGTATACTCTGCCAGGATCATGACGGGAAGCACAGAGCTTCCAATACTTCTATTGTTTCATGGACATTAATATTAACAAACCACAGATTAGCCTCAGACAAGTTCAGTAACCTGATCTCTTTTATTGTGCTCTAATCAACACGGGAACAGAAGGGCAATGCCTAATCATTTACAGACAACACCTACACATGGGACTGAGGAAGATTTTGAACGATTTCAGTACAAAATTACAACAGAAATCACCTTTGGCTTACTAGTGGAATTTCAAAGTATATTGATGGAAACCGTGTACAGGGCATGCATGCATTGAAGCTGAATGGAACAACTCTAAGCAGGTCAGCCCAGCAAACAGACCACAGTAATCCTTGAAGTTTAAAGACACCAAAAAAAGTCTGTTGTGATTTTACCTGACCCAGATTATTGTGCAAAGGGAAAACAATATCAGATGATTGATTAGATTGGGAGAAGGTAAAGGCTGGGTGACAGAGCTGTTTTTTTAATAAGAATTGATGTAAAAGAGATTCATAAGCATGAAAATTGACATGGGGAACACTTATGAATTAGGTGTCTAAAGGCTCAAAGGAGTAAGGATCCGGAAGCTGAATAGGATGATAAAGAAGATTCAGCAGCTAAAGCAGCACAGACCTGGGACAGTGAAATATACAGTAATCACTGTTACTGGAGCACAGCAAACAAAAGGACCAAGAAAATAAATGGAGAAGGAGTTGCTAAGCACACTATGTGAAAATCAGAAAAATACCCTTAGGGTTAAGGAAATAACAATGTTGAAAGGTACTAAAAAAAAAGCATTAGGAAAAGAATCAAAAAATGTCCAAGATATGAATAGGGAGGCAAGAAAAAAGTCTAGTCCTCTCTCTTTGCTGAGAATTGTGGCTGTGACTACATATACATTATATACAATTAGCTTCCCAAAACTGTCTGGGATAATGAACCTCCTTGAAGGTGACCGATTCCTTCTCAAGGTGGTTGGTTTGAAGCTTTTTCCATAAAACATCATTCAGCGGCAGGGAGAGGAAAACAACCCAACAGTATCAAGAAGCCTTTTGCCTCTGTGGTGCTCTTGAAATCTTGTTGATCTGGATAAAGGTCACCATTTCATGGAAGAAGTGATTACAATGATTACAACTATGCATAAAGGACTAGGGATTAAGGAAACACTATGCAGTCTGTATCTCCCTCAATCATCAGGACAAGGAGAGCACATAAATAGCACTGTTAAAGGAGCACTGTGAACAGCAGTAAGTAGAAATGAAAGGATTAAGGCTGTGAATTACCATTAGTATTAGCAGCTTTGAGAAGCAGGCAAAGTCTAGGATCTAGAATCCAGCCCTACCAAGTTTTATGTGGAAGAAAAGTGAAGTTAATTAGATTAAGTTCATTAGAAACTCTAAGAAGGAAATGTCTGAATGTGGATAACTGAGAAATACTGCACATGATTACAGACACGGGAGGAAATAGAGCAAGGTATCAGAGTTGAAGAGAAAAGCAGGGCTGCTCCTCCAGTATTGTGCATGCGAAATATACAAATCAGTTGTGGTTTTGTGATGGACCACAGCAGTGCAATTCGAACTCTTCCAGTAGCTGGTTTAGATTTCAAAACTGAAGCAACAAAGAAAACAAATCTGCAAGATACCAGTCTGATATTGGTTTTCATAGCAGGCAGTTATTTGCTACCACCAAGCATTCACACAGAGAGACAGAATACACACATGCTTTGAAAATTAAAGCATGCAATGATGTTGAAGGTGTTTTGAAAACAGAGATGTGCCCTGCAATCTTATGCTGCTGTTGATTGTGAGATGACATTCCATTCAGAACTGACCAACCTTCCACTGAAATCAATTACCAACTTCAGTTTCACTTAATCAGAAGGCAATCACAGCCTGAATTTCATCTGATGCATGAGTAGCCACTGGAAAACTGAAAAATTATTAGGATAGTACTTAAAAATTTATTCTTGCTGAATGCAATGGCTTACTGATAATACACATTTCTGAGTATCTGTGAAATTTGCTTCCTGTTAATGAGTTTGTTGTTTAATTATGAGTTAATTGTTTAGTTGCCTGAACAAATTTAGTATTTTGTGCGTAGAACTATGTGCAGCAAAAATGCAGGCAAATACTATAAAAGTGGGAAGAATGAAGAACTACTTGGGTTTCTTCACTGTATTGAAAACAATGTTTTGTCCACAATTTATACAGAGCGATTAGATAAATGGCTGTTTATTAGTATTTGTTATCTAAATTAACTTTGATGAACAAGACAATTCCTTATGAACCATCATGAAATGGTGGCATCTCAGAATATGGCATCAGCCCTGCAGTATGGAACATTTTTCTATTTTGTAGACAAGTTTCATGTCTCATTGTGTATCTACTTCAAAAAACTACTGCAAGGCAATTGCATCATGAGAGATTACACCTTTTTCCTATGTACCAAGCAAGCGTATATTCAATTTTCAGAGATATGTATGGCAAGCAACATTAGGATGGGTAATCTGTAGAATTTAAATGAGGTGTTGGTACAAATTAAACATATCACCAGGGTAGATACAATATGCAGTAAGCCAGCATCAAGCTCATTACCTCCCTAACAAACAGGGCCGATTCCTTCGCTAGACACAGGCCCTTGGCATCTGCAGCTTATATCTATTCTGCAGCAAATGAAAACCCAGGAACCACTGAAGGAACCAAGCTTGCTTTCTGGTGCATTGCAAGACTTCAAACCACATTCTGCTGAAGCAGTGAACTGACTGAGCAACAGATCTATTTATTCAGGAAAGCAGTGCAGAAAGCATTCAGGCAGCAAAGATACTTAATGCATGTCTAATGAAGGATAAAAGACAGAAAAAGTGCGTACCTAATTACTGCAAGAAAAAAAACCACTCAATTATTGGTGAATTTAATGTTTCAACCCTTTCACAAACCCCTTCAAAACACTGTCAAACCAGGTAAGTAAAAAGACAATAAGAATCAATTCATCAGTTTACATGAAGATCAATTATTATTTCTAGGTGCTCTTTTCCTTTCATAATTTCTAAAGAATTGCAGTAAGCCACGTAGCAACTGCTTTAAGGAAACAAATCAGAACTGATTTAGTGGTGCTTCATATGAAAACAAAAAAAAAAGAAAATTAAGATAAATACAGTGTTCAGATTCTGAACACTCTTCAAGAGTCTCCAGTTAATATATTTAAATCCACATGAGAATTTAAAAACTATTCACTATAAGTAAGGATGGTTAATTCACCCATTTGCCTTTCATACCGAAATACAGTTGGGCTTGAAATTTTACCTATAAAATGTATTCTGCAGAGCTGTGCTGGATTCTTGTGGCATGCAGACAGTTCAGCAAATACTGAACTTGGCATGCTAGAAAAATTTTGCTAACACAGAAAATTTCACACAAATCAGCATACCCAATATACCTTCTTTAATTTAACTGCAGGCTTATTGCACACCCTCATAGAGACACAGAGCCCTGAAATACCTGAGCAGATTGGATTACAAAGGAGCAAATGACAAGGAAGGTGTGCCATCTTTATGACTAATTTAAATTAGACTTTGTAGCATCCAAAAATTGCCAGCGTTTCAGTATTGAGACCATAAACTGCCAATTTCATCTCTCTTGTCTAGGTCTATAAACATTTTGAGTAACAGTCGATCTTGCCAAGATATTCTAAAATCACATTTTACTAAGGCCTCCTAGTCACAGGGCACATACTGTATAAAATCATTGGTCACTAAAATTAAAAATTAGCCACATCATGTTACTTAGCTCTTTCATTATCTCATTTCATCATTACTGGACCCACTCTGCCCTTCACTTTTGTTGATGTGAAATGAGAATACTGTTAAACTGCAGTAAACAGAATGATGTTTGTATTACAGTGGGCTCACTGTTGCCCTGGGTTTAACATAGAGGCAAAAATCTCTTCATCTATAAACTGCAGAAATAGTATATTTTGATTCATAAATAATATTTTTAAAATGTAGCATACTACATTAAAATAACACATTCGTTTCCTGACATAATTCCCTTCCTTTACATGAATTACTATGCACTGAGAAAGCTTAATTTCAATTCGTGTAATTAAAAACCCCACTGATTTAAAATATTCAGTAAAACAAAATGAAAACATTTGAGATTTCATCAATAGCAATTCTGCTTTATGTTTTAAAAGGAAATCAAATTATGATTATGATGATTATTTTTATTCCTTTCCTCTCTTTGTTTCCCCTCAAAAATTGACAATGTCATTGAAGTCAAATTAAACATCTGTTTGTAACATAAGCAGGAGTGCTCCTGACAGCTGCTACTGCATGGCAAACACTCTACAGCTGCTGGGTTCTTAAATTAAAAACTATTTTCATTTACAAACAGCAAACAGCAAGAAAATTATGGAGTCTGTTTATTTATTATGTTTTTAATCATGCCACTACTTGACATTTATGAAAATAGAGACTCTACACTAAAGACTTGGCCAGAAAGAAATCAGAGTTCTGATTTATTTCTCCACTTACTGGGAGCAAAATTCAGACAACATCAGGTTTCAGTGCAAGATACTTCAGATATATTCCTTCCTTACATGTCTTAAATATTTTTGCATTTCCTGTCTTGTATATATAAATAGATGCAATAACTCTTTGAGGATTTATCCTCCTTCAACACAAATTTTGTCAATAAAAAAATACTACCAAAGAAAATATTTTCTTGATTTTTTTTTTGCATAAATCTAAGATTTCTAAATACACAGACCCCAAATCTCAGATTTTATCTTTTTTAAAAAAAAAAAATGCTTACACATTACTTACATCAGAAATAGATGGCAGGAATTTTTGGGCAGCAGTATTCATGTGTTCAAAACAAATGATTTTGCTTTTTCATGTGTTTAGAACTCAGGTGTAACTCACTGAAGAGTTTCAAGTTCAGTGTAGCTATGCACATACATCAGTATTTGCATTAATAACATGAATAGAGAACAAGTGCCTGACTGCAGACAGTATCAAGCTGTAATTATATAACATTGAACACAAAGTCCTAGTTTTAGATAAGAGCAATTATTTGTACAAAGAAATGGAAAAGCAAATGAGAGAAGCATTTGATAGCAGGATGAAGGAAGTCTAGTAAATGTTCTCTTATGAAAAGCAGCAAACACTGCTGGAAGCACTTTCTCTAGGACCACATGGAGACATGTAAGGCATCTGTAGGATTACAATGCCCAGTTCTGGGCATCAAAATTCAAGGACATGGATCATATGGGGTCAGGTCAGACAAGGCTGATAAGAACAATCAGATTTCTAGAAGGGCGGCTTGAAAAGAGGGTTACAGTACCTGAGAATAAGGGGCATCAGAGGAATCGTATTAGCAAAACGGTAGCAGTAATACGTAAGTATTGGCACCACTTTCTTATGGAAACTGCCAAAGCTCCACCTCTAAGAAGAAAGGAAGTGGACAGGGGCAACTCATTCATAGTACATCCTATTGTCATGCTGTTGTCAGACAGTAAAAGACCTGGGTATTTCACAAAAATCCCTTCTGACATCATTTATCACGGCTTCTCTATTTATCTTCAAGCTTTGGATCAGAAAGTAGATCTATATAGTATCGGTATAGTAGCACTACAAATGACATACTTCTTCATGTGATTTTTTTTTCCAGGTGCACAATTTAAACACATAGTAGGTACTCTTAACAGTTATGACAATGTAGAAGGACCAAGAAACTCTGCATGGATTATTTCTAAGAAATAAAAATGAAAGTTTTAAATATCCCATACATCTCTCTAAGTATCAGATGTGAATACAGTCCACTTCTGATCAGCTCTGTGTTTGAGTCTATGTTGAACGTGAACTTGAATAATTAATCTCAATTGCAGATTTTTCCAGAAAATCTGGAGAAAATTCAACAATGATCAAAATGGGAACTGACATCAGTGTCTTACCATGAAGCATGTTGTACTATTCTAACGCTGGCATTCCTACCCCACTGCTCATCAAAAGACACTTTTGTTAGTTTGTTTGTTTCTGTTAAAAGCTTGTTTTACAAAAAACAAGTATTTGTGCAAAATAGTAACCAATGAGAGTACTTGCACATTAATTCCAAGTACCTCAAAACGTACCATGACATTGATTTTTCTAAATATGAAATTATTGTAGGCATTTTGAATGTACAGTCTTCCATAATAAAGCCATAACTATATTCCCCTTACCGCTAAGAGAAAAGACCGTCATTTTCTTACTACCTTTTA
Source organism: Pezoporus flaviventris (assembly GCF_033815535.1). NCBI lineage: Eukaryota > Metazoa > Chordata > Aves > Psittaciformes > Psittacidae > Pezoporus > Pezoporus flaviventris. The sequence goes on along the minus strand of NW_026892584.1, from coordinate 1,911,539 downwards.
TTTTCCACATTGTGTTTCTACTGCTTTGTGCTCCTGAAAGAGTAAACCCTTCTTCCAGTAGCAAACCCATTAAGATTCTTTGCAACACTACGCCCTTGCAAACAAAACAGCATTTGAATGAATCTACCTAGATTTTACAGGATCACTATATTAATTGTGCTGCAACAAAGATTATTTAGAATACCAAAAAATTACAAGAAAATCCATTTACAAAGTTCCAAATTCAGGTGTTTCCATTGTGAAGTTACACAAACAATATTCTATCTGTGAGAAACTAGAAGTGAAACAGATTATTGTTTTAAATGTAGATGTGTTTAGTCAGTAGATCCAAGGGACTGCTACTGTGTACATTAAAACGCAAATATGCATTTCTACAACTAAATATTAGAGCTGCTATAAATACAGAAGGTGTATAGGAATGTGGGTTATTCTTCTTTCATAATACAAGTAAACTCTCTGTGGGTGTTTAGCCTAAAAAATGAAATACAGAGCAGTTAGTTACACTGCGATATTTACATTTTTGTCCTTTTTTTGTAAAAAAAAAAAGAAAATAGCTGGATGAAGAAAACATTTAAATTATTTTTAAGTAATTAGAATAGTACAATACTAACTGTCATAGTAAAGAAAACATTTAAATTATTTTTAAGTAATTAGAATAGTACAATACTAACTGTCATAGAAAGTTTAACACAATCTTTTCTGTCTTGCAGTGTTTTATAGAGTCACTGGCCTCTATTTACATTTGAGAAAACAGAGGCATTGAAAAATGAGTTGAGCTGTAATAATTGTGTGTGAAAAATAGGAATGGACCCAAATCTACTCACTTCCAATCTATGCCCCTAGCCATTTAAAGCTGTGTACATTTCTGTTACATCAGTTTCTAAAAGTGAAGAGCGGAGGAAAAATGACAGCATGTCAAAAGAATTGCATATGGAAACTGCACATTTTCTATATATCAAAGGTTGCATTTGTTCTAAGGACTGTTAGGATGTACAGAAATATCTTAGATTGCTAACTTAATTGTGTAGAAATACAGAAAGTGTCTACATAAAATATTTAAGCTATGCACAAAGAAATATTAAGCTATGCTGTTATTATCTCTATGAAAAATTAAGTTCAGAAGCAGTTTACTGCTGCTGTCGAGTAGAGGTTAACTGGAAGATACAGATTGGTATTTCTTTAAAGATTAGCACAGGAATTTTGATCATTTGCATGCAGAAGACATTAATTCCACTGGGAAAATCAATATAGCTATTTACAATATGAGAACTGTTACCTTCTATTTTTCCACAAACTGTATATAATTGTTACTAAAAGCTCTTGCTGGGCAAGGCAGCGAGATTATTCTCTGTGTCTCCTTGGCCATTATATTTAGTCATAATGGAAAGCTTTCAGTAAATGCTTTATAACTGTGCTCAACTGCTTCAGTATTAGCACTCCCATAAACAGGCAGGTAAAATTGTTGACACATATCTGAACAGTTGCACAGGAGGACTGAAACGATAATTAGAAAAGACTGAATAACAGGCTCGATACCCAATTCAAACAAGCAGGGTTTTTTGTTGTTTGCTTTTATACTTCGAATATTCGTAGAATCATATTATAGTTAGGGTTGGTACACTGAAGTTGTTCTCGTAGTTATGGTAGCTTTGCTACAATAGCACAACTACCTAAAAGATGATCTACTAAATATATCATAGTTTTTATATTAAAATTCCTCTACTCTCTGACTACATACAAGCCAACCCCGATGTAATTAAAATCATGGAGATCATTACGTATGCAGAAAAACAATGTTTCACAATTTTCCTGAAAAAATAGAAAACATTTCCCTGGATATGTCTCAGAAAATATTTCTAGAAACATACAGTAGAAATATTATGATAAATGCAATGATTTCTGCAAGTAGTAATGGTAATAAACGCTATTTATAGATACCAGGTTTCAATTTGTTGGCTATTTAATTATATGCATAGCAGAAAGAAGGAACTCGTCAGCAAGAACTTTTGTTACATTTCCCATACAAGTCACATCCATTGCCTGAGAAAATTATTCCAGGAGCCAATCAGAGGACTGTGGTTTCTTTTCTAAATGGCAAATTGAATACAACTTATCTGCATACAGTCATCATTCACTACATCAACAATTAATCTCAGACTCAGCAAAAATCACCAAATGCTAAAGGAGAAAAAGATAATTACGATCTAGCAATACTTGACTCCATGAGATCTGCACCAGCTGACAGATAGAAACAATTTGGATGTTAACAAGATTCTCCCTACCATGAAATTTTAATATGTGACAACTAAGACAATTTACAACATTTTCTTCACTCTTGTATTATATTATGGAATTCTAGTATATATTTTATATATATATGTGTGTGTATATATTATGTATGTATGTATATATAATTCTAGTACTTCCAGAAAACTATTTGTTCTGAGTTTTCCATCAATTACAGTGGTCAGACCTCTACCTGCCTGCTCAGAGACACCTAATCTGGAGGAATCCAATTAATCAGTCCAATCTAGGAATATGGGGCTAGATGAGGCCTAAAAGAGGTGATTCTCCATCACTCCTGAGAAACTTTTAATGACCGCTTATAAATGTTAGAAAGCAAATGCTTTCTGAAGTGCCCAGAAATCTAGTAAATAGGCTTTAGAACAGAAATTTTTATCAGAAAATGAAGGCGATGATCTGATCCTATCATATGATTACATGGCACCTTAGCATCCAATCAATCACAAGACACAAGGGAAAGCAAGTTAGGATAAGATCTTGAATTCCGAACATGCATGCAAGTAGACTGCGCACAGTGTAACAGTTCAGAATGGTCCAGATACGTACATTTAACCACAGAAGCAAGAAAAATATTGTTGCAAGCACTTTCCTGCTCCTGCTGATAGCTTTGGGTAACTTCTGAAGCTAGCACAGTTCCAGAGGCAGCCAAGTGAATCCTTATTGCTACGTAAGACCCAAGAGCATTCTGTTGATTTATCTTTTTATAATAACTTTGTTCCACACAGCAAAACTTCCCATTCAAGTACCTAGTGCTGTGATGAGTTTCACTACACTGATACCTGATGACGCATTCCATTTTCATTAGGTCATTCTAAAAATCAAGGTGTTTGAAATTGTCTTGCAGTGTCTGAAGCCATCCCCCAAATGATACACTGTTTCTCCAGTTCATCCATCTGCAGAAATAGTTTCAAGAGCTGGTATGCTGGAGTTGGTGCACCTTCCTATAACTGGATTTAGCTGCACAGTGTTCCTAGCATACATCAGGCAAGTGAAAAGAGGGCTTAAAGCCAGAGGGTCTCCTGAGTACTGTGTGAAATCTAAGCAGTCTTGTGTCTTCAGTGAGACTCAAGCACAGCCTTTGGAAAAACAGAGCCTTGGCTACTGTTTGCATCCTGGAAGTACATTCAGCACAGTGGCAGTTTAGTAAAGAGCTGGGAAGATTTGAACTCTTAGGCTACTTCAGTGTCATCACGTAGTGGGAATGAAAAGAATGGATGAATTGTCCCTGACTAAGCAATTATGAATTACCATTCAATGTTGCACTATTTCCCTCTTCCTCCCCTCAATTCTAAGCTTTTGCACAGCAAGCGATGTTTTGGAAAGCAAAGTAGTGATCATATTCTCCTAAACATTGTAGTTTTCAGTCCCCCAGGAAGCTAGCATTATACACACGTGCTAGTGCCAAAAGATTTAGCATCCCTTACTGAACCCTAGAACTGCAAATTACCATTTCTGTGTTACATTATGCTTGCCACAACCAGACTGACCACTAAGCCTAGAAAGCATTGAGAAGAAGTCAAATGGGGGCAATTGTTTCTATCACAGGTAACAGACTTCACAGACCATGACAAAAAAAAAAAAAAAAAATTCCCAACCTGCAGTATTAGTCCAGGAAAAACTTCCTGGAAGCCTCTATACTTAATTGTCCCATTATAAACCTAAAAAAAGACCCAATATTTAGCACTACAACCATATTAAGTTTTATGGATCGCTATGCTTTACTTCTGACTACGTTTAACTTTTCTATATATTGAAGTCAATTGTGCAAAGGAAAAAGTATATCCTTCTGTTTCAGAACAGGCTCCAATATGCTGCCATTCTGGTTTGGAAATTCTGAAAAAAAATGTTCAGACAGTCTCCAAGGACTGAAACAGATATGTATTGATAATAAAAAGCTACATACACTCCATCACACACAGAAAATAGAAAAATACAGATGGCTTTTGTGTCCTCTAAAGGTCAAGGTTTCAGGATTTTTTCATTATGACTTTGGACTTAACTATTTAAAATAATTACTGCTTTTAGACCTTCATTTTTATCATATTATTAAGCCTTCACAAATGACAGAATAATTTTGATAATTGCCTCCAACATGTCTATGCTCTTCCATGGGAGCTGACCATAAAGAAGGGTTATAGAGTGCTGACTGTAAATTCTAATTTGGATGTGGTCAAAGCTTTACATACAAAAGAAAAAATGCAAATGTTAATGCCAAAACCACAGTGATTGCTATGTATGATGCCACAGAGGACTGCACCACAACACAAACAAAATGCCACTTTATGATGTTAGTATCTGGCATCAGCAACTTGTACTATCAGTGACTGTTTCATTCTTTCTCTGAACTGCCCTCGGGAATTGGGCAGTCACCCTCGGAGCTCAATAAAACCACTGGGAGCAAGCTTGCATTTTTCACATAACTAGCAAAAGGAGAAGAAAGAGAAGCACAGGGTAAGGGGAGAGCAAGTCATGGACCAATGTTGCTGGTGGCAATTTTGCAGCCTGCTCAGAAATCAGCTGCAATTTTAATAACACATTTTTCTGAATTGCACTGAACTATCTTCAGTGCAACCTTTACCCTAGCATCTCCTTAAAACACCTGGAATTTTTTATGTCTCTGAAGGTGCCCCCAGTACTGACAAGACTCTCTGAAATCCTTTGGTCTACTGTAGGGCACATCTTGGCAGTTGCAAAGGGTAATCACAGACACAGATTCAAAGCAAGCAAAGAAATCCCAATTTTCCATGCATATTTGACCAACCTGTCCTATTAAATATGACAAGCAAAATCTTAAGAGATAAGACAATGTTTCTCTGACAGTTTCCTCTGACACTTCTCATAGTAAGAAGTGCCTTAAGGTGTCTACAGACAAATGAGCGGCCCTAAAGCAAAGTGCACCTACATAATGTTACTTTTGTCTGTTGCTAAAAAGCATGGATGCACATGCTTTAAAATAGCCTATAGAAAAAATAGAAAAACATCAGATCACCAGGTCAAAAATCGAAGCACTCACCTTGAAACAAGTAAATCAGTTTTTACTGATAAAGGTCAGTTTAGAAAATCCCAACTCTACAGAAAATCCCTGTTAATCATCTGAATTAAGATCATGTGTTTTATCCAAATCTCAAATGAAGTAATGGAAATTTAACCTTTAAGATTCAGAATCTTCAGATTTTCACATGAAATAAATGACTGAGAGCCTACCCAGTTCAATTAGGGTTACCAATTCAATAGTTACTGAAGGCATGGAGTAACTTTGATTACTTGGGCTTTAAGTTGCTAATATTTCATCGTGCAAGTAGTACAACCCTTGACACAATGTGTCAAAGAAGAAAAAAATATGTAAGAACACCAGTAGTTCCTAATCTAATAAATATTAGATTCATTATTAACTAAATTTTACTTTAATGGTTAGTTTAATATGCCTTAAAATACTCACTTCAGAATTACACAGCCTGTACCGGAAGGAGGAGCTGTCCAAAACACTTGAATGCGTGTCCTCCTCCTAGGTGTGCTCTCAGTAACAGCAACAGGACAATTACTCATGAACTGTGTTTCTTCTTCATCTATGATCTGAGGAAATAGAAGAATATGAAAAGATAAGGATGTAGATAGCCAATGTCTCTTAAATGTGCTTTGTAAGTTCATGTTTTCCCTTCAGTGGGGTTATTTATAATTCTCTGCTTAGCTCAGCACTACTTTGGTAAATTTATTTATAACACGCAGATTATTCAGTGAAATGAAAATGAAAAATCCAAAAAACTAAGACAGAAGAATAATTCAGTTCCATGGGAACAGAAGTTAGTCCTTTCTGAGAGAGGCTACAGATAACCTTTTTCTGTAGATCCTGATTACTGGAGCGTCCCGTAAATGTTAATGAACTAAAAATAATTAAAATGCATAATTTAATATATTTTTTATATCATGGCAACTGGTTAGGACAGGTGGAACATGCTTTTAACATGTTCCATCTGTCCATGGGTGGACATCCATGTAAATATTGCCTAAACAGTATTCTTCTTGATGTACCAAAAGAATCTCCAGGTCAGAAGAGGTAATGTGAATCATAACAGTCTATAATTCAGAGACCATTATTTAGTTCAATTTACAGAGCTTTTTGCTTTTTTTTTGGTTGATTGATGTTTAACAGAAAGGTTTAGGTGGCATAAGTCAACACAAAACCAGAGAGGCAGATTTGGAAGTGGTGGTGTTCTAAGGATTTTACTCAAAGGTGTCTATGACAAAATAGCTTTGTCATTACATATGTTCTTCAGGGATTGTAATTTAAACCTTCTGTTCATCACAGCTCAAAGAAAATTCATCTGAAGCTGCCAAGTTTGATTTGGAAACAGGTGATACTGTGATATTGCAAATTTCTCTTCAGAATTACTTGGTGGTCCACTTTCATTCAATGAAGCCATAATTCACATTGCATTGGGTCAAGATTCAGGCAATGAATTATAAACCTTATCATTTGAGGAAAGAAGCTGTATATATCCATGTACAAGAGAACTCTGAAGGAGCTTTTTTACAATTCTGATTGTAACAACACAGACTCTTTTACCAGACTACAATTGAAAAATAAAAATCTTCTGGCAGTAACATAACTTTAAAAAAGTATTTGGGGAAAAAAAAAAAACAACCAGCAAAACCAAAACAGAACTTAAACAAACAAGCCAAAACACCCAAAGAAACCTAAAACACAAGCAAACAAGCAAAAAAAAAAAAAAAAAAGAAAAAACCAAAACAAAATACTTTTTACAGTCTGAAAAAGTGGCAATCTCTATAGTTTGACCAGATCTGCTTTAGTGAGCAAGCAGCAAGGTTGCCTCACCCAATGATACTTCCATCATTCCTAAACATTTTTAGCTGAGCCCACAAACCTATCCAGTTTTCCATGGCAGAATGAAGGGGCACTGCCCTAAAGGAATGCTGAAAAACTATTTAGCTGGTCAATGGGGTAATGGTTAATGGGATTTAAATCTAAAGCCACTAATATTGTTCAACTCTTTAAATGCTTTGCAGAATCTGTGTAACTAAACACTGCGTACAGCTACATCTACTTTGCTAGATTTTATCTAACACTGAAGCATGCAATCTACTGTAGGCTTAAAGTGACACTGCTCATTTTATACTTCCACCTGATACAATTTAATGAACTTGAGCATCAATAAATCCCTACTCTACAGTTTTGTCTTGGTCATGAACTGTATTCATTCTGTCTGCCTTATTTATGTAACAATAAAATAAAGACCTAAAACTTTTCACTTATCCCTCAGAAAGGTTATCTTGATTATTCAGGACCATGTCAATTGACCTTTTATCCATATCTCACAGGAATTAATTCTCAATCAAAACCGAGTTTTGGTGGAAGCTTTTAGTGAAGAGTGTGTGATTTTTATATCATACAAAATAAAATTCTATTGCACGTTATAGAAAAGCAGGATGATTCACTTGAAAGGGCTCTTAGGAGGTCATCCTAAAAGACAGCTGTTCTAGAAAAGCAGAAAATTTGAAAATCACTGTACAAGTTACATTAGCCCCATATTCTCTTGTCAGATGCAAACTGCTGCTGTAGCATCATAACTCACATTAGCTAAAAGATTTAAAAACATGTTCAGTTCAGGTAAAGAAAGATTGAGGAATTATAGGTAAGCTTAACTACTTTACAACTGACCAGGTAAAAACTACTCAGCAATGATCAATGAACCTTTCACGTATGCTGGCATTTGCAAATTTAGTTTAGCTCTTCTGCCACAAACTTCATTAGTGAGTGTTTCTTGAGAAGCCAACTGAAATGAACCTGTGTTCTCAAAGGATAGAGTTCTATTTTCAGTCAACAAGAACTTGGCTGTTTTCATATCCCTAAATACCATTCCTCCGCCAGTCATCATTGTAGACCCATCTGTGATGTATTTGCATGTTAAGACAATTTTTGTTTCATTCAAGGTGAATTGAATCCATTCTAGGTGAGTGAGTCCTGCTTTTTCCCCCAGTAATAAACGCAGTCACAAGGAACACCAAAATCAAATCCAATAACTAATATTTCAAGAAGGAGTTGTGAGCAACTGTGAGTCATTATTATAAGTCAAATTTTTGGCTACTGCAAAACCTGAACTTGAAATATTTGTTTGAATTCTAGATAGTCATTAAGTGGGAGTACATCCGTGACCTTTTCCAGTAGCAACAAACACACAGAAATGTAGACATATTTTGCACTTCTATAATCTACCCAATTCCTGCAACTGAGCTAGTTATGAATTTTCTCAAGGAATAGAGATGCCTATAATGAAGTAATTTAAAAGTTCTGCCTGCATTTTAGAACACAATCCTGGAAGAACAGGAAGTGGTTGAACCTCAAGGCTTCATTACAATTTCCTGCATCAGGAACAATCAGAGCAAGAAGACTTAGGCAATCAGTGTCTACTGGGAAAATCTGACCACAAAAGGACAAGATCCTCCAAAAAAAAAGAACTCCTCTGAAGAAAAATTAGAGAGAACACATCTTAATAAAGACTCCTACTGTTGACAGAATATAGTAAAGAACTCCTAAGTAGATGGAAAGGCTCAAATGCCAATTAACCTGAGAGGATTAAAGAAAAAAAAAATATGTTAAGAAATTTTATAAAAAACAGGAGAATGATGCAGATTCTAGGACTTCAGAGAAATATAAACCAAACTCAAAATATATATTTTTTAAATTACATTTTTTTTTCCATATCCATGGAGATTTGATTCTTTATGAAAGGTTCTTAGGGGGTGATACAGAATGGGTTCACTACTTATACAAGAAGATTCCAAATAACACAGTATTTTAGGACGGTCGATGATACTGCTTCACTCACACATAGCACAGGAGAAAGCGTTAGCATCCTGGCCAACTTGAGGTTGGGGGGAGAAGGATACTTAATCTCTGAAAATAATACAGTCCTGATTTTCCTCCTAGAATCAAGTCAGACCACATAAGCATGAAGGAAAGAATTGGCAGGAAAAAGGCATGCAGATTAAAATGCAGCATTTGCAAAATCACAGCTTCTAAAACTCCAGGTTATCTGTAACGGGAAGCCTCACATTTTCAGTAATTGGCCAGCAAATTAACTACATAATGGACAAAATTCCTAAAAGCTAAAAGAAACCTTGGCCAAAGAATCTGAGGTCTCAGAGGTGTGGACTCTCTATGTGATTAATTCCTTCGAATCCACAAATGCAATGACGTTATCTTAACTTTCTATTTAGTTTTTAGTGTGCTTTGCTGTGGGTTTTTCCCATTATGAATGTAATATTATTAGACCAATTTATTCCCATAGGGAAACTAGTGTAAATCCTGAACAAAACACTTAGAGTTAACCTTGATTTGAACAAATGTCATAGTATCTAGCTGAACTTGGGTAAATCTACAAGCATGAAAAGAAGATTAGTAAAAGGGAGAATTTACCAGCTCCAGGCTCAGCTTTGCATTCCTTGCTTATTCCAAACACTGGCAGGGTTGAGGACAAGTTTTGGGTGCTCCTGAAAAGCAGGACTGGAAAACTGCTTAGTAGTTAAACTGATGAATGAGTGGTTTTCTTTTCCCAGAATTGGAACATTTCATGCTGAGTGATAGAGCTTGCTATCTGTTTCTGATTTCTATAAAATGGTAGTCAGATAAATGACACCAAGCAGGTGTCCTCTCTATTATTACATTTCTATCAGTATTTTCAAAAGTCAGAATGCTATGCACCACAAAGAAGGGAATTAATATAAAGAACAAAAGGAAATGAAGTTATATAAATCCTCTACTGGCTTGCGTCCACTTCCTCAGTTTAAACCACTGGCTGGGATCTGCAGCACCATTTCTTGTTCTGTGGACACATCATCACTTTCCACCCACTGAAACAGCTGTGCTCTACTGGAACAACTGAGTTAAAGACAAAACAAAACATTCAAAGTTCACCAGATAAGCATCTCTGTAGGCAGTGTTCTTCTTTGGAAGAGCTAATATGGAGCCTGACTTCCAGAATGTTGAAAAACTATCACCTCCTTGAGGAAAATTTTCCATTATAAAAAGAACATTGGCTCTAACACAATGGTAATAATATTTGGCCTTTAGGGATTAATTTAGAAGAGAGATTATTATATGGAATGGAAACCTCATGGTGTAAAAAGTCAGTTTAAAAAAAAACCTGCCTCAAAGATGTGTCTCTTGTAACCAATTTCTTTGACTAAAGAACACAGTATTTTCTTCAGAGTCTGTGCAGAATCACAGAACTGATATAAACCATCTTCCAAAAATTAAAAGCAAACAAAAAAACAAAACCACAATATTTGTCTGTGAGGTGTTCTGAAGGGAAGTATTTGAATACTTCTGTCCAACTACCTTCTCTTCTTTAAAACAATCAATTTGAATAGTGTGTTCATTGAAAAGCAAGCTGTGCTGGATGATCAAAAGGAAAAAATGCAGGAATCCTGTATGAGACTCTTATGCATTAACAAAATATTTGCTCTCAAGAATCTTGTAGTCACACTGTACTGTAGGTTGCTGTTCAGCCTAACAAACCTGAGAGTTACATTACACCTGTTGTAGGGCAGGCAGGAGGGTCTATTCTGAGGTGCAATTCAAACAGAGAAAGAAAGAAGATCAACATGAGGGGAACTTGAAGTGCATTACAGATGACGCACCACACTGTCAGCTTTTACACTAAACAGTCTTTCCTGCCCAAGAGACTGTCTATGGATGGCTTGCACAGCAATTTCTTCTTACTTCTATATATATGAAAAAAGAAGATGTATATTGGTAAAGACAGATAACAATAACTTGACAGCATTTAGTAAACCTTATTTTATTTATATATATATATATATATACACACACACTATATTTTTTTTCTTGAGTTTGGACCATTCTTGGCTAACTTAATGTTGCAACATGTTGAATTATAAAGGCATATACTTGTAAATTGAAAATTATCAATTTAGTAAAAGCTGTCCCTGAAACTCAAGAGATGAATAAACACAGACCATTGTGCTTTGAGACTGCTTTCAACCAAGTACTCAGTGACAGTGGATTAAAGGTCACAAGTTTATTTTTTGTTTCCTACAAATTTTTCTTCTAAGTGCAACATTAATATTGCTATGAAAACAGTTAGGTAAATTGATTCAATATACTTCGGGTGACATTTGGTACAAAAGCAACGAGTCCCTTCGTGCCTTGCATGACAAATGGCTTACCTTTATTCTTCGTGTTTTGTGTTCAGCCTACACAGCTCCTTTTACAGCATTTGAAATGAGGTATGAGGATTCTGGGCAAGACTGAAAATTTTAGTTTCAAAGAAACAGAACTTCTGGCTTGATGTATAATTTAATCAAGTTAGACTTAAATCTAGAGCAAACGTACTGAGGTCAGACGACGCTGAACTATTCAAACACATTAACTTGCACGTTTTTTTCATTCCCTTCAGGCAGGAGCTAAGAGACTGAACTTGCTTGTCAATGAAATCAGGATTCTTTTATGATCTAGATACAGCTTACATTCGGAAGCATGAAACAAGCAGGTGAAAAAAGGGCAAATTTTACGAACACTTAGTCAAATGAAAATGAGGATGTACTAGTTTCAAAACTGTTCCCAGCATCAGGAAGCAGAACTGCACTATTGCAGCCTTAAGACAGAAAAACAACCACAGTGAGGATGATGTGGACACAGAGCAAGGCTATGTTACGGTGATCTTTGGCTGGCCCCCTGGGAACAGTCAGCTTTAATCACAGAAGTGCTCTAGCTGCAGTTCCCTTCACCTGAGCCAAGGACAGCCCAAAGCAGCAGCTGCAGAAAACCAAACCCAATATAAAAAAAAAAAAAAAAAACAAAATAAAAAATTGAGAATGACCACTTAGGCTTATCACTGGCTCATATGGATTTCTTGTTACTCTCCTCCCTGTATGTGGAAGATCAGAGTGTAAATGATCCTTCTAAGATTACAGAACCAACACACTCATTTCAAATACTACTATAACCACAATAAACTCCAACAAAGACACACACAGGATTCTTTACATAATACTTTTGCAGAGGGATTATTTATACTCAGTGTTATGTTGTCGAACTACTTCAGTATTATTTATTTTGCAAAGAAAGTAAGAAGCATTTTAGTCTGATAAGAAATTTTCACAAGGAAAAAAAGTAACTTTTGATAGGTGGCACCTCAAGTGCTTTCAGCCCCAGAGAAACAGTGCTTGCTGAAGAGGATGTTATACAGAAATCAACTTCGTAATCAAGAATTTTCAGATAACAACCACTTGAAAGCAGTAAAAACTTAAGGATTTGTTATATTTCTGGTGCAAGTTACTACAGTTAGGATCTTTCATATAAGCTTATAATACACATTTCTTTGGAAAGAGAAAAAGACTGCTGCGATCTCTCACAAATATATTTGCTGCAATTTATCTACCTCGTATTTAAGAGCCCATTGTAACCTGATTTTCTAGACGGATAAAGGCATTGGCACATTGTATAAGGAAGTAAGTGTTTTCACAGCCTTATAAAAGGAAGTGATATAAAATAAAGCAACACTGGACTGGAAGTGAAATGTAATTTTTATTGCTAGGCAACCTTTCTCAAATCACTTTAGTGTTGTCTGTTCCTCAGTTGTGAAGTGGGAATATAGACATTGACCTCCTTTTTCAAAACAATGTATTAAATGCTCTATAAAAACTTATTTATTATTATCCTTAACAGCTCATTGTATTTCCAATTGGTCTCAGACTTCATAAACAGGAGCTCTTTGGGAAAAGATTAAATATGAGAAGCCCAGATCAGCCTGCTCTGTGATTTCCATCTAATTTGAGCTATTGGCAAAGTGGCTAATGAATCAACTAGGAATTCAAGTCAGGGAAACCCGTGGAAGCCAGAAAGTTAGGATGCCCCCCTGTGTACCAACCCTTTATCTCACTTTTGTAAAAAGAGTAGCCAAATTCTGACAAAGGTCGCCCAGTTTGGTGCACTGAAGCTCACAGATCCCAGGAAGTAGAAAAAAAACAAGTTTGGCAGAGCTCCAGTTTACCAATGGCATCTTTTACATGACAGCATTTTTCAACATATCAAGAGGTTGTAGCAAAATTAATCTAAAATGGAAATTTAAATATTGTTAAAAAATAAGAACCTTGCTTTGCAAAAAAAAAAAAAGTTTATATTTTAATTTGGCTGCACACTGGGATTAGAAGACAAACCTTATTTACTTATTTGTCTTGTAAAAGCTGAAGGACATTCTAGTAGAGCCTGCTCTGGGACCAACATTAAAGGCTCTGCTTCAGCTATGGAAGACTCGGATTCATTCATGCATTCTGAATTGGGCAGTTCACTGTCAGTGCAAGCTTCTACAGAGTGAGTAACCTTCAGCAAGTCTCTTTTCTTGGTCCATTCTACCTCACATGTATACTCACTGAACCAAGGGCAAAAACTGACTTGACAGTCAGGGAATGTGTCTTCAAATCTCTGCTCTGTTTATTTTAATGACTTCCCTGCTTGACCCAGTGACGTATTTTACTGGGTTTATAACGCAGAGGGATTGAAAAGGAAGAGAAATCAGTCTGGAAATTGACTGAAATTGCTGCTTGGAGGAGCACTCTTCAGGGCTGCAAAACTCCTTGGTGCAATCCCTGTTCTAACAACTCAAGACACTTGAATCTTCTCTCTATCTAGATCGAATGCCTTTTAACACATGTGGGCCACCTCTTCTTCTAACGCAAAATTATGTCTGGAAGAAATTTTTAGCCAACAAAAACACAATTTGAAAATTTCTGTATTTCATTAGAAGGGTTAATATACTGGTGTTTCCTTCGGAAGAGACAAGACACCAAAAAGTTTCCCCAAAATATTGATAATCTCTTCTAGCATTGCTCTCAGGGCTGAGATCACATCAGTTCTAAGAATGCTAACTTAGCACTTTTGAAAATATTCAATTAAAAACAAACAACAAAGCTCCTTCTGCATTTATTTCTGAGCCTCACAAACAAAGGCCCCTGTCTGAAAAGGGGCAGAACACTTTTCCAAACTTCCTCCCCAGCCATGGCCTCGTGTTTCATCTTTAACCAGGGCTCATCAGTAGTCAGATATAACACGTCTCCATCAAGAATTTATGTTTAAGTCAGCATGAGCACTTTGGCCTTGTTACTGCAACTGCAACATATGTATATACATACACACATGGTGCTGCATCTGGCAGCACCAAAAATTCAAAATAACTTTAGTGAATAAGATTAATGCCTGGGTGACACAGGAGGCCACTTATGCATGCATGTAAAGGAAACTAACAATGCATTACAAAATATTTTTTCCCTCACATTTTCTAAATCCCTATAGTAAAGGATTCATTCAGATTCTTTATGTTTCAGCACAAGACAAAGACTTATAAATATAGACCTAAACAAACATGCAGGCCTTACGCTAAGCATGTAGCTTAAGGTCATTAGAAATCAGAGGAAGAGTGCTTAGACCCTTGCAGGACTGAATCTAGGACAAATCCAAAATATGTTTATGGACATGCTTGAGGAAAGTCAAAGGCATGTCTGATTGTTGTGAGCATATTTTCACAAAAAATCAGCCTTTATATTTTTGCTATATGCAAAGGAAAAGCTTGTCAGCACATTCTTAATTTGTCAGAACTATATGAAACTTTTCATACTGGTACTAGGGTTTTCCTAAATAACTGCAGGAACTGTCTTTACATGAGTGAGCCCATATGTCTTCGCTTCTGTCAATGCATACAGATCTTTGCACAAAAATACCATTTATAAATGCTTGACAGGATGCGCCTTCACTGCAACTAATAGATAACTTTGTTAGTAAGGATTTCTAGCCACCATCCAAGTCCAGTCAAGGACATACTTTAAATTCAGTGGTCTAGAACTTCTGTTCACCATAAACATAAGCTTTAAGCAGCGAAACAGTTGAGAAATGTAAATAACAAAAACCCCTCACATTCTGATGGTCATAATGAAACAATACTTGAGACAGAAAGTAGGATTTAGTCCTAAATCCACCATTCTTACCATCAGTTCCAGAAAGATTATCTAAGCAATCAGAAATATCTGGCTTTCATATCAGAACAAACCACATGGACTGGGTGAGAGTCATTTACTAATCACTGCATGTCAGTTTAGTAAAGTTGGTGTTAAATGAGACTGCTGAGGTGTAGCTTTTCCCTTTGAAATTAATGATGTGATTATCTTTTGATAAGAATATCATTCTTCATGTACTGTTGTCACAATTGTATATTGCCTATATCTTCAGCACCGTAATGAGCAATACACAAGTAATGTGAGTGCCAGAGAAATATTTGCTGTGGGCTCACACAGAAGACATGGACCTTATCTTCTGCTCACACACGCACTTCTCATTTACATTTCTGTGGCAAGGAACTCTAGGTTCATTGTCAATTCCATTTTAAATTCAGGAACTGCCATTTTTATTTCAGGAACAACATCCCCGATAAGAACACAGTTGCAAAACCAGTCAATCAAAAGAAAAGCAATGCTAAATTTGAGGAGACACACAAAACATTGGATAAGGAAGAAATTTTATAGTGGCTGCTCAAAAGACACACATAGCTCTTCTACTGAAGCCACCTTTCTATATCTCAGTTTCTCCCTGCAGAGTGATGATAACAGCCTGCCTTCCTCCTCAACCTTCCTCTCTTGCCTTTGTCAGAGTGTTAATTGCCAGCCAAAGGAACCTTACTATCTATGACTCTGTAGAGTACAAAGTACAACACGAGCTTAAACCCAGAGGGAGCTTCCTTACTAATGTAATCAACAATAGTATTACTATATTTCTACTGTATTCTACAACATAACATTAGATAGTAAACTACAAAGGAAATGCCTGTTCTGCTATTAGAATCAAAATTGATCAAATTCATGAAATACATAGCAAAATGTGACTCTGCACATTTTACTGGATCAGCATTTTTCAACTTGCTTAGTTTGTTCAGGCTTTTCATTTCTCCTTCATTTTAGGAAATATTACACTACTCCGCATTATGAATAATCTGCCAAGAATAGCTACCTCACTTGGAGCTCTTCATTTAAGTTAAGAAGGGATTTAAGTATCACAGAGAATACATATTTTTAATAGCATTATTATCCTGCTTGGTGTTGGAGCTTTGACACATTAGCAGCTCTGGCACTTGTGCTATTCATGTTTCTCATGAGCATCTCAATGCCAAAACATACATCCTAACCTAGTTCAGGCAGATTCCACACAAATTCCCATAGCCTTCAGATGACTGCATACAGAACATAATCTATTTCAGAGAGACTTAATCTATTGCTAAAACCACAGTTAGAGAAAAAACACAGGTGAACTGGAACTACAGGCTTTATAAAGATAAATTTAAGGCAGCATTTACCTCCCTAAAGGAGCTCTCAAATTTTTTGGTTAACAATTTGCATTGGCTATTGAATGAGGAATACTGTCGGTACGGAAGAGCTACAGAAAGTCAGGGTTTGTGGCAGCACTGACATAGTTGAGAGCAAATATAAAGCCACCAAATTCTTTGTACATATATGAGTGTGTGCCTGCATGTTAGGCAGAGACAAGAGATAATCCAAGTTAAGGCTTCTCTTACTTTTGATATGCCAATGCACAGATCCTCAGATTCTTTCCTTAGAGGACATCACAGACTGTACAGTCTAGTCAGGAGTAATTCCCCTGCCTGCCTCTGTGTCCAAGGTTTTCAATAAAGCCTAATTTCACATTATCTGTAGTACCCTTCTGGTAAATTAAACCTGCTTACTGAGAGTTTCAAGGAAATCAACATGTTATGCTTTTTTTCCCATCCAGTATGAGAGGGTTCTGCTTCAGAAAGACACACTGTAGTAAGTCAAAAGTGAAGCCACAGTCTGGCAACAAGGTGAGCCTTGTGGGCAGACTTCAGGTTTCTTTTCAAGAGTGTGGTAGGCTTTCCTCAAGTGCCAACTGAAGGGAGTTAAGTGCTGTCACTAAAGGAAAATCTCTCACCACCAAATGTGAAAACTGCATTTATTAAATCCTGATTTGGACACTTCTGAATACTGTCTTGCACAAAGGGTTCATTAAGGGAACAAAACAATAGCATGCATATCAGGAAAGAAGTCATTTAAAGCTTCATGGGCGTGTGTGTTTTAGTGGTGTTTTTTTCATTGTTTTGGGTTGGGTTGGGTTTGGGGTGGTTATTTTTTTGGTTGGTTGGAATGTTTGATTTTGTTTTGGGGGGTAGATTTTGGTTTTTGGTTTTGCTTTGGGTTTGCTTTTGTTTGTTTGTTTTTAAAAAAGGTTCTGTATTCTCTTGGAATTACGATATTTCATGATACTTCTTCATGCTATAAGATGTCTGCTAGAGAGTTGCACAATCCTCTTAAAGGAAATAAAAATGCAGGAATGGATTCTGAAAAAATAGGGTAACAATAAATTTTGTAAAAGCTTGTAAGAAAATTCTTCAGAGCTCTGTAAACTGAAGTACTAAAAAAATAAGCTGTAAACTGAAATGGAACTATATTAAATTGTACATAGATTAACATTATAAAGACTAACAAACTTTGCCAGGCTAAAACCAATATATATAGTGGTATCTTGCTTTCACATTAATTCCAAGCAGTATACAGTGGTAAAGATGAGGTTTGTCCAATGCAACTCTCACTCACTAAACCTGGCTTAGCAGGCAGAAGCATGCCTCAATGACGAGCATTCTCCTACGCAGGAGTCTGAAGAAGTTTGATACTATTATGATTAGAGAAACAAAGCCATATTAAGTGGCATCTTCTCATGCAGACATCATTGTCTATTTAACTTTTAAAAGCTACAAAACATTTACAAAGCATAAAAAGCTCCAACTCTGTTGTTGCACAAGGGCCTAAAATAGCATTCCTCCCCCCACATTAGTACAGTGGCTCTTCATAATCCTCAGTGGATACACAGATTCTATCTTGCTTCAAATGATAGACCAAATAAAATGTTAACTTGATTGTACCTCTGCATTATGACACGGACCATCACTTTTGTCAAGTACTTGGCACAAAACATTTTTTTTTTAATCTAGTGATTTTGATAAATCTGCTTCTGAAAGTATTTGTACATTCCAAGTGCATTTCCAAGAAAAATTGCATAGAGGACAGCAAATTTCTGAAGGACAGAAACACAGTAAAACTGAGGTGAGGAAGGCATGACCTCTTAGCAGCCTTCCAGTATCTGAAGGGAGCCTATAGGGATCCTGGGGAGGGACTCTTCATTAGGGACATACTGATAGAACAAGGGGTAACGGGTTAAAACTTAAACAGGGGAAGTTTAGATTGGATATAAGGACGAAATTCTTTCCTGTTAGAGTGGTGAGGCACTGGAATGGGTTGTCCAGGGAGGTTGTGAATGCTCCATCCCTGGCAGTGTTCAAGGCCAGGTTGGACAATGCCTTGGGTGAGATGGTTTAAAGTGAGGTGTCCCTGCCCATGGCAGGGGGGTTGGAACTAGATGATCTTAAGGTCCTTTCCAACCCTAACTATTCTATGATTCTATGATTCTGTGTGTGAAACCAGGTCCTGCCAAGAGGGTGCCATGCAGACCAGATGCTTACATATGGTGCCAGTTCTCAAGGCTGGCCACTCTGCCCACATTGGAGGAAGAAGGAGTAGGAAGAGCAATGAGGAATGTGAAGAAGAAAGCGGAATACAGCCTGCCTACATCACTTGCCTTGACACCACCAAGCTGCAAGCAACATAATGATCTCAGGTTTGCTGCATAGAATAGCTAAAGCTGCAAGCACATTTCAGAGCAACCGTATATATGTATATATATGTATATATGCATTAGACAAAGTTTTCATCTCCTGATGGCTTAGCATATTTTGCTTTGAAGTAGAAGCTTTCTTTATATGTGTCAACTTTATGTCTGTAAATAGGTTTTCCAATTAAAAATTTGTACTCCCATCTTACCATACATGCAGATGACAACACAATACCTTTAGGGAAGAAAAAACCAAAAAGAGACATAAATTTATCCCCATCTCAAAGGGATTTAATTCCAATGAATATGTATTTCAAGACTATAAAGTTGTTCCACTTGAAATTTCATTAGGACTAGTAGAAATTCAATATATGCAGTCACAGACCAAGAGGGATATTCATTAAGAAACTAGAAAATTCATTTCCAAACCGATTTGACACATAAACAAGAAAGTTTAAAATTGCAGATCTGTAGCATCAACAATAGCAATACGCCGTTGCTGCAAAACAGGCAAATGTGTATTAATCAAGAACGAGAAGAATGGAATAAATTATGTGAATTAAAGGAGCCAAAACTGTATTCATGCTGGCTCCATTTCCAGCCCTCAACTTTGCGCTCTGAGCAAACCCACTTCAATACAAAACAAAACCCCAGACATTTCATTATGTCAAAGGTACATTTTAAACTACATTTCTAATTGACGTGGTAGTATTTCTTGCTACACTGAGATTTAGGCTTTAGAACTCCTACCATTGCTAACTACAAGTAATAGGAAAAACATTATTTTACAACATTTCCAGTTTCAACATGTAATTTTGTCAAAACTAATTTTTCTTCTGGATATAGGCCATTTTATTGAAATATCATCTTAAAGCATTTGGAAAAATTAACACATTCAAAACAATCCATTCTGAAATGTTTTGATTTTTCATCATCTCAAGCATTGTTGAGTCAATATTTTGTTTAATGCTTAGCTTTGTATATAATGCAGTAAAAAGAATGGTATGCTTCAGTACTATCTGAATATAAAGCACTGCTGACCTTTCTATTGGAAATTTCTAAGTGATTACATTGTTTAACTAGTTTGAACTGTAGCATATTTTGACAGTGAAAATTTCTCATTTCAACCAGTTTCTTTTCCTCTTGGTTCAAAGAACCTCCTGTGTAGCCTTACTGGCCCTAACTGCAGAAAATAAATAGTCCTTCTGCATTATTTGGGTGTGTCTTTCATTTAGCAGCAACAAAAGGAAGCAGTAACATTAATTAGAAATCACCCAAAATTGCCTGTACTTTCTGCTCCCAATCAAAAACGTCTTCAATACACTCACAGTGCTGTCCATGTTCATGCATGCTTTAGTGTGAGGTGTCCCTGCCCATGGCAGGGGGGGTGGAATTAGATGATCTTAAGGTCCTTTCCAACCGTAACTATTCTATGATTCTATGTGCTTCTGACAGCCTGATAGTCACAAGATATATAGCTTCTATTTGTCTGTAGATTGATACTACACAAGAGTCTGAGAAATCATGAAGCCTTATTCTTTGCATTCAGCTCCTACATTATCCTGGTCATTGAAATACAAATTCCAGCAATAGTTACAAGGCAAAAGGCAGTAGCAAAGGTGTTATGCACAAACTTTCATTTTGGCAATGATCAGATTTCCATGGAATAAAAGAGGTATCACCCCCATATGGGTTTGGACCAGATGACCTTACAAGGTCCCTTCCAACCTGCATTGTTCTACGATTTTGTGAAGTACGTAGTCAATTAATTTCTGTTTCTCATTTTTTATATGCATTAAAAAACGTTTCTTTGTACTTCCTTGTCTTCTTTTACTACCCTTAATCTGCTACAGGTAGTTTTTCCAACCTTGAACAAAGCTTCTTTCATTCACATGACTTGAGACATCTGGGAGAGGGTGCCATAAGATATAAAACCAAGTGCAGCACCAAATACAAGTCAAGACAATACCATCTTTTCACACACACACAGTATGTTAGAGATTGGAAGGGACCTCGAAAGATCATCTAGTCCAATCCCCCTGCCGGAGCAGGAACACCTAGATAATGTTACACAGGAATGCGTCCAGGCGGGTTTTGAATGTCTCCAGGAAAGGAGACTCCACAACCTCCCTGGGCAGCCTGTTCCAGTGTTCCGTCACCCTCACTGAGAAGAAGTTTCTTCTCAAGTTTAAGTGGAACCTCTTGTGTTCCAGTTTGTACCCATTACCCCTTGTCCTATCATTGTTTGCCACTGAGTAGAGCCTGGCTCCGTCCTCGTGACA
Organism: Pezoporus flaviventris; assembly: GCF_033815535.1. Taxonomy (NCBI): domain Eukaryota; kingdom Metazoa; phylum Chordata; class Aves; order Psittaciformes; family Psittacidae; genus Pezoporus; species Pezoporus flaviventris. The sequence goes on along the minus strand of NW_026892584.1, from coordinate 1,890,230 downwards.
CTCCCCCTTTATATATTTATAGACACTGATAAGGTCACCCCTCAGTCTCCTCTTCTCCAAACTATAGAGACCCAGCTCCCTCAGTCTTTCCTCATAAGGGAGATGCTCCACTCCCTTAATCATCTTCGTTGCCCTGCGCTGGACTCTCTCCAGCAGCTCCCTGTCCTTCTTGAACTGAGGGGCCCAGAACTGGACACAATACTCCAGATGCGGTCTCACCAGGGCAGAGTAGAGGGGAAGGAGGACCTCTCTCGACCTACTAACCACCCCCCTTCTAATACACCCCAGGATGCCATTGGCCTTCTTAGCCACAAGGGCACAGTGTTGGCTCATGGTCATCCTGTCGTCCACTAGGACCCCCAGGTCCCTCTCCCCTACACTGCTCTCTAACAGGTCGTTCCCCAACCTATACTGGAACCTGATGAAGTGTTGACATGTAGGAATATAAACAGCTGTCCCTTTCTTCTAGATTTCCATGTGATAATCTGAAGTATGTAACTCTGAAGGTTTTTATCTGAGAACAGAATGTACCCAAAATCATGTAATTTCAACACGAGTAACACAAATAGCCTAACCTGTCTATGGAAACATTTACAGAACGTGAGCATGTAAGGCCTAGAAATAATGCAGGACTTTCACTGCAGAAACTAAATGCTTCCAGCAAAGGGACTACTGAGAAGTTTCATGCCATTTTTCACATTTAAAGCTAAATTTTGGCGATATGGGAAATCTGCCTCAGAGGTTATGAACATCCAATCACACCGGTGTCTATTCAGAGATTCACATTTGGTAGTTATTCTGAATTATTCTCAATACATTTCAATTAAAAGCTATACAAAGCTCTAAGTCAGCACTCATTTTCTTGTTATTTTTCTGTGCTTTTACATCTTTTGCAGACTTTCTTACAAATTTTGCACAGGTACTTGAGAGAACAATCCTACAAGGTATGCAACCCTCAACTTGAACAAAGCAGCATGGGAAAAAATGGTTCAAAAAGGGAAAAACAGCTTCTGATGGTCAGAAATTCAACCACATATAAAGGAAAAATTAATTTGCAAGAGATGCCAAGAGTTGATAAATGACAGCTTGTCTCCAGAATATGAACCATGTAATTAGAGAAGTATTAAAATGAAAGGCTGGGAATAATATTTAATAGATGAGACTCACTACTTCTGCGATTATTTTAACCCTTTTTTTTTTTTAACACACTATTTCCATATTATACAGAGCTCAGTAGGCATTAACTCATTCTGTTTACTAATCTAAAATACATGTAAATGCTGCTGTTTCTGAATCTGTGCCAACAACAGGAAGAACTAAAATATAGTACAGATACAAACCCAATTATTGGTTTAAGTGACTAAGCCATGAGCACCAAGAATATTTGGAGGGGTTTTGTCATTTTAATCCTGCAGTAGGAAGGACTTGCTTATCTTTCCAATACAGCACAACAGCTATCATACTGGAATTGTTTTTAGGGACCCCACTGTAGAGACACTCCTGTATGTTAAAAACTCCATCTTGTATTTCACACTTACAGTTGGAATGTTATACATTTTACAAACATTTGTGATTTTATGCATGGACAGGACTGGAATGCAAGAAGACAGATGACTATTTAAACATTCCTGACTTGGGAGGCAAACACAAGTGGAGAGCAGAACTGAAGTTTAATGGTAGTTCAAGTATGTTATGTGACCTTGAGTAAGTTACTTCAACATTTACTCTTCTGTAAAGTGGATATGATAAATCCCCTTCCTACAAAAACGTTTATGAAATTTAATTTATGCAAAAACTCCAAAAACTTCAGTAGAAAGGCAACATAAAGGCACATTTGAAAGCTGTATTATATCCGTAAATGTAAACACAACTCTGGTAGCACTGACAACAGAAACCATTAGGGCAAGATTCAGCAAATTTAACTGTGGAAAAAAAAAAAAAAAAAGAAAAATTTAGTGATAATTTCTCTAAATTCATACAAGAAGTATGCATCAAGAGTCAAATATCTTAAAACAGCAGGGAGTTCAGCATTTTATCCTGCCTTTATGGTTATCATATTTTTAATCTTGCAGTGTTCCTTCACATATTTATGCAATTCTCACTTATTTGGCTCAGGCATAAACTAACTTCTAATTGGACATGATGCGTATTGATGTGAAAATATGAACAGCAATGGTTATACTCCAAGATAAGCTTTCACATAGATTGTATCAGGTTTGTTATTCCCAAAAAGAAATTCCAAGTCTCTTTCATAGTCAGCAGCAAGAGGTAAATGTGTTTAGAAACCCCAGAATACTGTGATGTACACTGTGTCCTTCCTGTGGAAGCTTGCAGTTGCGTAACATCCGCATCACATACAAAGCTGGTTGTTTATTATTACGTGGGTTTAATATATTTTGCAGCTCATGCAATCAGATGAGCTGATGATCATCAGCTGAACAAAGAGGAAAAAACAGGTCAATATACAGACAGCTCTGAGCCTGTAGCTGACAGCTCTTTTTCATCCTTTACAGAAATCTCACGCGAGCTCCAAGAAAAAAAATCCAAAATATTGTCTGGAACACAATGTATTTGAAGCTAAGGCTATTATATAATCCCAGTGTCTAAATATATCATAACCCAGCTCTAATTTATGTAAAGTACTTTGTATAACCTTTAAAACTAGGTTATTAAAACAATCTCAAAGCCAGGAAACTTCGCATAGCCAAAAGCCATACTGGCCCTATGCACACAGAACATACAGAAAACATCTATGATTATCTTAATAATACTGGGATTTATCACAGCGTGTGGGCAGATTTTCTTAACAGGTAGGATTAGCATGGAGGATAATTTACTAACTGCAGGTTCTTGTTTTATTCCTACATCTGTGATTCCCACACGATCACGTACAGAGAGGCCAGAGCAAAAGGACCACCAATAAGATACAAACTGCTGCCTTGGCAACCATTTCAAATACCTCCCTGAAGCTCCCACAAAATATTTTTCTATTAACTGTATAGGTAGCCAATTTTCCTATGAAATTGACCTATTGCCCAAGAGACGTTGCAGGAGAAAGCATTTCTTCATTTTAAAGACTGGTTTGCTACTTTATGTCCCCTCTCTCCTTTTCTCTGTTTTCCTCCTCTTTAAAAGCAGTAGGTTAGCAAAAATCAGTTTGTGACAAACAGGCGAAACTGAGCAACATCAGGTACAATTAAGCCTCCTATGCAAGCAGAGTCAGCTTTAAAATCAGAATTAAGGGGCGGGGGATGGGGGATAAAATGAAATTCGTTCCAGGAGAACAAAACCGTGATGTATACCTGACAAATCATGAACAAACACTGGTAATGCCCTAAGGAAACCCTGCTACACTACTGACTGTATCAAGTTATATAATCATTAAAGTTATAAAACAGCAAGTAGTGAAACTACTTCTTACATACTTGTTCTTTTACATGTTTCTTTTGAAAAGAAAGGCAGGTCCAAATGAGCTCTGCCCACCCACAAGTTAAAAAGAAAAAAAAGAGGCAAGAGCAACAACAGTGCCTCAATTCACATAGATGAGAATAATTGGAGGCCAGTTCAATACATGAAGTAAACAGAAGCAGGATGAAGGCTTTTCAATTTACACCTCCAGCCTACAAATTAGTAAGCAGTCTGGTAGGCTGAGCTTGCCAGAGATTGCATAATAACCCTACCCACAGTGACAATGCAGAGAATGGGGTACAAAATGGCAGCTCTATACCAGCAGGCAATTTCCCTTTCTAATTACTGAGTGCTCTGAAAAGCACTTTCAAGAGCCAAACATTAGCTTTTGTGTAGCTGGGTCAGGAATTTCCTTACTATTCTTAGTTTACTTTCATATGAAAATTAATTTTAATATGCTCTTTTAATAAGCAAAAGTAACTGCATAGCAAATAAAATATTTTCCAGGAAATATTGCTTGGGAGGTTATTTGACTATTTTTTTATAGAGGTTGACTATTTTTTTATATACAGGTTGCCAGTAATAATGGCTTCTTGAGATGTCTTGCCTATATAGGTATTCATTATGTTCTCACTTACCTATATCAACTGAAATCAAGAGCATGCAAGCCATAAAATTCTGCTTTTGCTGTATGGGCAGGGTGCATCCATATCCTACCCTTTATAAAGCCACGAAAAAAGTCAAGTGGAACACATGATTTTCAGTTTTTTCTCACAGCAACTGAAAAGGGAGGCAAAACAGAGCAGAAGGCAGGATAGATGGAGCTAAATTGTTGTTTGGTTTGGGTTTGTTTTAAAAAAAAAAAAAACAAAGACAAGCAAGCCACCTCCAAGGAGTGACATACTCACAAGTAACTTTTCTGTCCCCTTTCAATGATTGCTGCTATGGAAATTTCCACCCGGGGGTGATTCCCAGCAACAGGTCCTTCCACTAACAAAATTACTTGGGACTTAAGAATCATTTCAGAAAACAAAACTGTATAACTATATTGGCACATAGTGCATTATTTCTAGATATATCCTTGCATCTGTAGTGCTTCCTTAGCAAGTCAATCTCCTGCCAGTCACTCCTCTAAGTCAGAGGCTGTCCTGAAGCTATCTTCTATCTGCTATCTAGTATAGAAACACCTATACTACGGCTTGAGAAATAACCTGACTCAGAAGTGGTCTCCTGTGAGACCGTATCTCTTTACGGCTGTTCTTTGGCGTCTCCCTGATAGAGCATACAGGGATTAGAGTCTGAGGAAAGGACATGGCTCAGCCAATGCAGAACATAAAAGCTCTTCTTATATTTAGGAAGATCTCAGAACTAAAGGGGCAAGTCCAGGAAGGAGAGGAGACAGAGATAACCTTTCTGGCTTAAAGTGAAAGCCGTATGCCCTGGTTTTTTCTGCTGATTGACAGTCTTGCACAGGTACCAGGGCAATTCAGTGACTGAACAATTTAGCAGATGAGAAGTCATTCATGAAAGCATTACTCTTACAGCAGTGATGACCACCATCAGGAAATCCACACAGACTGAGATGCAGGGGCAGGCTGGGATTAGTGTGAGTGCTTAACAGAAAGGTCATAGGAGAACAGACAGGAGTGAATAAAATTCCACTGGTGGGACTGCACACTGGGATAGTGCCTCAGGATGCCCTTGTAAAATTACAGTTATGTAGCAGATGACCACTAAAAACCTCTCTGGCAGGGCTTTATGTTACTAGGAGATAACATTCAGGTGACCATATCTAGCATAGGATGAGGTAGATAGCAAGCAATTAGAAAATAATCAAGAATGCAGGTTGAAACCAGGAGAAATTCTGAAGACTGAACTTTGTGCATATGTCTGAAGAGATCCTTCTGTATAAATACTTTCATCTAGCAATATCCTTATAATCCCAGACTTCACAAACCAGTGGTGAACAGTCACTTTAACACTGAAGCAATCCAGCATCATGCTGGACAAGAGAAGTCCCTGGAGTTCTGCAAGAGTAGGTGGGACAGAAAAAGCAACATTATATGGCTTTGGGGTCTGGAACTCTAGTCTCAGCCAGGTTAGGGAAAGAAGACTTCTTAAAGCTACATCTTAGCCTTACCTTGCAGTTTTCAGACAAAATAGACCAAAGAAAATCAAGCATCCTACTCAGAAACATGTCTGCAAGGTCTCTTGAGTAAGACTAGCATCGAAACAAAACATCTGATGTGTTTAGGATGAGAATGTGTATTTTTCAGTTGTATGAGTCCTTGCATGTGATTCTGAGGGCATCATTATGGATCTGCATTCCTGGCTAAATGAAATGAAATGACTAAAAACATCTATGAAGGTACATTAGGATAAAGCAGTAAAAGGCAAGCATGTTGAATGCACCAGAAGTAAAAGATACAGCCACTTCCCTGAACAGGTTTTGTATCACTCTGGTGTAGAATAAATACACTGTGATCAGATGACTAACGATCCTGGGTTATTAGGTCATGAGAAAGAACTATCACAGCAAAGAGAATAATCAATTACAATTGTTCAGGACAGCAACGGGAGTTAAAACAGTATCCTTCCGCAAACACTGAGAGGTCCCTACCATCATTAGAAAGGAAGTAGTTATTAAGGAAGACTGTCAGAGTGGACAGTATCTGGGGCTGAGAAGGGTACACATGCAGTCTAGAATAATGAATATTTGTCGCTTTGGTAATGCAAATTCCCTTCAGAATTTAAAAAGCAGCTCTCAAGACAACTGCCATAGGAAGCAGTTCATTTAGTCTGCTAGCAATTAGTTCAGCCATGACTTGTGGTGAGGACTTTCCTCACTTGACTATGAAACATGGAGGAAGGATTTTTCCTACCACAATCATTCGTTGTTGAGTCAGGCAGGTAAATTCCTGAATTTAAAAGGGTCATTCTGTTTCCAAGTCACCAGACTCTCTGAACACAAAGGGGCGGGAGGGCGGGGGCAATAATAAGTAAGTCATCTTCTTTATTTAATTGGGAGAGTTTCTACTGCATATTTCCCTCAAGTCCAGAGGACTGACAGCAGGATTTTTTCCAGCAGTAGAAAAGTCTGCATAACCTGGAGAAACTGCCAAGTTGAGCCTCAACCTTTATCATCACCTTCCTCCTTCCTCCCGCCCCACCCCCCACAATCAGTTGAAGTGAAAAGAAAGCACATTATGAGAAAAGACTTTCAGTTACAGACATATTTCTGTGTCTGTAGCCTAGTCATTGCAGCCGGGTGGCTGGCAGTGCTCTTTTGGAGAGAAGCATCAGAATAAGCATGTTCCCCAGGATAACACTTCCTTTTAAAGCCCTGTGTCATTATAAGGGTAGCACAGTTGTCCAGATCCATAGCTATCATAGTGAAGGTGGCAAGCAGCGATAGCTGAAGAAGTCCAGATCAGTAGGAAATACCTGATAAGGGCTTCGTAACCTTATGTGAAGTGGAAGTGCAAAGAACAGATGCTTGCTCTAAGGTACAATTCATTGGAACTGACACACTGAAGGTTTTCTGATGCTGCAGAATTGCTAATAACTACATCAGAGGTAATTCTTGGAGCATTAAAGAAGGATAATAGGAGCTAATGAGATAAGAGTGCCGATCTTTCTCAGTAGAGACACAAAGAACCTAGAGCAATTGAGGAGTGCCTTAGATGAAGTAGGTAAATAATGAGGAGACCAAAGGGGAACTCTAAGGAGGAAAGCCTGATGGCAACATGATGAATGAAGAAAGAGACACTGTACAGACATTTCAAACAACTTGGAGCCTATGTACATCTAGAGCTACAATGGTAACTGTAAAGCACCTGGCTGTTGCCAGAGGGTTAAGTGTCTTTTCTAAAATTTCACATGGCCCAGGTGAGTCGCCATGTGAAGAAAGACTATCTGAGACTGGAACAACAAGTTGGGTAGAATACCTGGGCTGTAGAAAAGGCATATTTGAAATACATTCCTTTAGAGTCACTGAGTTGTCAAACAGCGCCCAGAGGAAGAACATACAGCTTTTACTGACTGATAAAGAGTTAGTGGGATTTGCACACGTGGAACCAGACTGGCTCTGAATTAAATAACTGCAAGAGCAAAACTGCCCTCAACTCTGGAATTGAGACCTGAACAGTGAACCTTGTAAGGTGTCAAATGATCCCAAGTCCCAAAAGGGCAAGAAGGGAACTGCCAATGCTGATGTGTCTGAAGACCTGACTGGAGTCTCCATGGCAGAAAGGGACAGTGCTTCCAGAGTCACACAGTATCACACAGTATGTTAGAGATTGGAAGGGACCTCGAAAGATCATCTAGTCCAATCCCCCTGCCAGAGCAGGAACACCTAGATAATGTTACACAGGAATGCGTCCAGGCGGGTTTTGAATGTCTCCAGGGAAGGAGACTCCACAACCTCCCTGGGCAGCCTGTTCCAGTGTTCCGTCACCCTCACTGAGAAAAAGTTTCTTCTCAAGTTTAAGTGGAACCTCTTGTGTTCCAGTTTGTACCCATTACCCCTTGTCCTATCGAGTCATTTCCACTCTTTACTCTTCTCACAGAGTGGAGCTGATGTGTCAGCGCCAAATTCTAGGAAAAAATTCTCTAATGAGCCTCTTAGAACCAGAAAGCCTTACAGTTTAGTGTTAATCCAAGGAACAGAATAAACTAGTAGATACTCTCTTTTAACAGGAAATTTAATTAAGCAATTCTTATATCTGACCATGGAGTAACCCAGCACTGTGCGGGTAGGCTGCACGTATTGGTAGGCTGCAAGGCAGGGCAGAAGTTGGACTTCAGATAACCTGACTCTGATAAGCCTTGGATCTGAAAAGGAGTCAGGAATTTTAGCTGTCATATCTCAAGAGGCAGGCTTCCATCAGCATGTGTATGCCCTGATGAAGGGGTGCTGGGGAGAAAGAGACTTCTGCTTTGAGTGTTCAAATTATGACTATTTAGCTTAAAGATACATATATAGGCAAGTTGTTCAATATGAAATCAAAGGATATGAACTTTTTCAGATTGATTCAAATGCCCATGTAAAAGGCTGTTTGTACATGTCTTACAGTGCACACTCTAAAGTAGGTAGTAGAGACTGGGCAGTATTTTGTGTGTTTGCATTTGTTCATAACTTCAATGATCAAAATACATTACTAGGCATACAAATACTTGTATCCAGACAAGTCTTCAAAACTTGCAGTGAGAAACTTCATAGTCTGCCCTGGGCAACCTCTGCCGCTGCCTGACTGTCCTCACAGAGGAAAAGTTCTTCCTCAGACCTGGTCTTACCCTGCCTTGTTTCAGCTTGTTATGTGTTGACACTCATCCTCTTTGCACTCATGGTGGAAAAGTTTGGGCCACATAAATCCCAGAGGGCTGTCACAAAAAGCCTCTTGGCTTTTCTGTATTACATTATCAACCAAGAAACTACATTAAGACTCACAGTGGTGAGATCATAGAATGGTTTGGGTTGGAAAGGACCTTAAGATCGTCTAGTTCAACCCCCCATGCCATGGGCAGGGGCACCTTACACTAGACCATGTCATCCAAGGCTCTGTCCAGCCTGGCTTTGAATACTGCCAGTGATGAAGCATTCACAACTTCCTTGGGCAACCTGTTCCACTACCCTTATATCTAACCTGAACATCCCCTCTTTTAGCTTGAACCAACTACCCCTTGTCACTACAGTCCCTAAAGAAGAGTCCCTCCCCTGCATCCTTATAGGCCCCTTTCAGATACTGGAAGGCTGCTATGAGGTCTCCAAGCAGCCTTCTCTTCTCCAGGCTGAACAGCCCCAACTTCCTCAGCCTGTCTTCATAAAGGAGGTGCTCCAGTTCCCTGATCATCCTCGTGGCCCTCCTCTGGACTTGTTCCAACAGTTCCATGTCCTTTTTACGTTGAGGACACCAGAACTGCATACAGTACTCCAAATGGAGTCTCACGAGAGCAGAGTAGAGGGGCAGGATCACCTCCTTTGACTTGCCGGCTAAGCTGCTTTTGATGCAGCCCAGGCTACAGTTGGCTTTCTGAGCTGTGAGCACGCACTAAAGCTGGCTCATGTTGTTTCCCATTGATCAACACCGCCAAGTCCTTCTCCACAGGGCTGCTCTGAATCTCTTCTCTGCCAAACCTGTAGTGCCTGGGATTGTCCTGACCCAGGTGTAGGACCTTGTACCTGGCTTGCTTGAACTTCATGAGGTTGACGTTGGCCCACCTCTCAAGTGTGTCAAGGTCCCTCTGGATGTCATCCCTTCTCTCCAGTGAAACAACTGAGATAAGCAAGTTGTCAACAGGGACAAGAGCCAAGACTGAGTAACCAAAACCCACTTTCATTTAGTAGCGAAGTTATACTGCAAGCAAGTACAGTTTAATATTTATTTCCTCTTTGTAAACGCATCTTACTTCAAAGACCCACTGTAGTAAAAATACATAAAAGGGCAGTATTCAGAAATTTGCTGATTTCTGATTCTGGCTGTGAGATGTTACGCTTTCAATAATTAATTCCAAAAGATATTGCAACTATGTATACAGTGAGTTGAGGGAATTTCCAAGGTGCAAGAAGCCAACATTTAGTATAAACACTGGGAAATGTTACAATGCACAAAGTGTCTTTGCCTCATTCATCAGGTAAACTCAAACCAATCCAAATAAACGCTTAAAGGAAGAATGCAAAACCCCATACATGGTCAAAATCTTGGTAGCTTTTCCTACAGCCTCATCAGTAACAAATAGTGACTATCACAGAGCTGTTGGCCTTCTACAAGTTCCTGGAACTCACCAGTCTGCTAAATTATTATCTCCTGCTGTATGAAGCAAAACACAGCTATCTCCTGAAGCAATTTTTAACCAAACCCTTGGCAACAAGTGGTTCAGATTTTGTTTTCTCCACTGTACCAGAGATTTTGGTATTTAATCTCATTCAAAGTGTTCACATTTTCCAATCAATGCTAGACCAGCCTGTGGCAGATACCTTTTATCTGCTTTTAAACTCATTTAATCCCTGAGTATCATCATGTGGAAGTCAAGAGACTTGTAGAAAAATATGTGAAGGTTTACATCAAGAACAATCAATTCCACCCTGCAGAAAAGGTGAGAACTAGAGCTTGTTTTACTATTATGAAATTGTTTCTTTTTTTCTGTCTAGGATAATATACGCAATGATTCTTACAGAAAGAAAATTCATGAACACTCTCACTAATGCAAAAAACCTGGAGACTTAAATTCTACAGACTCAGAATTCACCTCTACTGTCTCAGTCTCCAAATCATATACCTGGCATATTTTAATTCTTTCATATTTAATGTATTCCTGTAGTTATCCTTTTGGATCATTAATTTAATGACTGTGTGCAGGTATTTCACATTGATTTATCCCCTGCTGGTAGTAGAACTGATCGGTACTTCAGAAAGACAATTTTCATTTAGGTGCTTGGATGCAACTGCATTCACCCCCCTTGGGGGGCGGGGGGGGGCACACAGCATCCATGCCTCTTTGAAACCAGCACATACTACTGTGTATTCTGTTTGAAAATTTAATGCAGGTATATAATGTTATGGCCATATAATTACTAGGCTTAAGGACACAAGTAAATAGGTTGAGTCCTTTCTCCCTCCCATCATCCGTCACTTGAGGACTGTGTTTCTACCCGCAGTGTCTCAGCCCTCCTCCATGAAAACCCTGAAGAGTTTAAAATTTGAAAATGTAATTGGATAGAAACATTGTTGTCATTCAGTACTGTGAGGAAGCTTTACTAAGAAACCTAAAGTATGAGATTTCACTATGAACTGGAAATTCATTCCCACCCCCCGATTTGCAAACCATTAGTGATTGAACGTTTCACATCAGAGTAAAAACGCATTACTTTCATGTGCTTACAAGCACTAAGAGGACAGACTCAGTTTCAGTGATAAAATGCTGGAAAAGGGAATGTAGAGAATGCAGACGAGCAAAGTACTGCAAAGTTCTGAGCACTTGTTAAGCAAAACTATATCCTTGCATACATCTCAGAGTAAGCAGTTTACTAAATAGCCCGATGTGCTTTTATTGGGATACAAGGTTAAATAAAAAAAAAAACCACAACAAAATACAAGTTCTGTGCAACATCAAGATTACGTAAGTATAGCTTAATTTTAATATAAAAAGCTTAATAATTGCAGTCATTAATTTTAAGAAAACTATAAACAGGCTTTGCCTATAAATATAAGTATAAATAAATCGTGAGACATGGCTAAAAGCCTTTTAAGACTGCTTCTTTCAAACTGCAGTGATATTGATTACTTAAAAAGCTGTCAAATTCCTGTAAAATGCTGGAACACTGCAACTGAGGAGCTACTTTTCTAAGAGCTTGTAAAAACATCTTTTAATCTAAAAGCTTTAGTAAGCACATCAGTCAGCTAAACAATTCAAAAGACCTGGTCACCAGTCAGCACGTCTTCAACAGCAAAGGCAACGAAACAAAGGTTGGGCTATTGTTTCAGGGTAAGCCCCGAGGAGAACTTAGAATAAAAGACCACTTTCCTCACTTAGCTCACTACTACTCTAGCTTTCCTGAAATGTTTTCTTCTTCAGAACACATTCCCGTTTTTCACAAATGCCATACTTTTAATGAAACCTTCATTCGTGCTACTGCAGTGCCTGCTTATGCTCTTGTGGTGGTTTTGCACTGGTGGATCGTTAAATTCGGTAACCTAAACTAAGAATTGCTTAATTCAATCTAAAGAAAAATAAGTCAAAAGGACATCTCCAGAAATACTAATACAATAAATGCATTTAACACCGAACTCCCACAAAAATAGTGGACGTAAGTATGTAACAAATGATCATGCAAAGCAATACAGATAAGGTTCTAATTTTGAGTCTTTATGACTCAGTTTATCACTGTACATGAGAAAAGCAGGTCACATTTGCACACAATATTTCACATTAATTTTCAAACATGTACTTATAAAGTCCACAAATAGCACCAATTTTTGGATGAATGGTGAGCACTTTGGAGGATAAGATTGTAGTTTAGAACTTTTTATAAATTCAGCAAAGCTCTGCACTTAGAACAAAATGCAGACAGAAAACGAGGTATCACAACATAGGCAGCAACACATCCAGGAAAGGATTTAGGACTTTTATCATGGACCTCCTGACCAATGCTGTGATGCTCCTGCAATAGAGGCACATTTAGTACCTTTAGGGGATTCTGCATGGAGACAAGTGAAGAAATTATGATGCTCCCAAGGATTATTTTATCTGAATCCTACATTATTCTATGCTGAGGGTCCAGACTGACTATTTTCAGGGGGTTATAAATAAGACTGAACTCTCAGCTGCAGAAATGACAAAATTAAAAAAAAAGATGCCCTACAATGAAAATATGGAAATTTTAACAAGAAAGAGGCAGAGTGTATGTGAAGTTGGAGAGAGAACAGGGGAAACTTCGTAATAACTGTCTCAAAATACCAAGCAAATTCTTAATTTAGGAAGAAAATATTATGAGAGCAATATAAACACTATTAATGAAGTTCCAGTTTAGACATTATTTAAAGCTTGAACAGGCCACATCAAGAGATGAAGTTTTTGGTGGCGTTGAACACCTCTTCAGAACAGATTCAGAAAACATCCACCAAGAGTTCTCTTGGGATATTTATTCTTTCTCATAAAACAAGGGAGATAGACGAGATGAGGGTCAGAACTACATTGCTAGTATTCTATGTTATTTACCAGACTCAATCTATTACACTGCATACATATGATGATTAAGAAGGCCAGTTTAGGTACTATCCTATAGACAATCAGTGCTTGATTGTTGCCTTAGAGTATAATCTGCCTTCAAACAATTTCCAGACTGTTGCTAAACATCAAGAAAGAGACAGATCAGCAATCTGCATGACAACAGTTGGGAACGGCTTATGTAAAGAAGCCAACAGGACATGATAACCAAAGCTTTCAAAGTGTGCACTGTGCCCCTGAGTTCTACAATTACTATTGGTGTAAGAGCCGTGTTATAATATCCCCAGACTTCTATGACTGAATTTGGCATCTTTAACTCCCCAACCATATTTAATTTAGCTATTTAACATACGTTTACACAATTGTGGGAGACAATATCAGTCGATTGTTTTAGAGACAAATTGTGCACTGGGTGTGATAAAAGGACAAAGAAAAACAAGTGTCAAAGCATTAAATAAACAGTAGTAAAATCAGATTTAAAAGCCTCAACTTTCTCAGAGGAAAACAGATTTAGGATGGCAGAATCCAAACTACACTTCCCTAAGGGTCTCTGCTCCATGGCAAGTATAAAGGTAACCATAAGTAGCAAAAAAAAAAAAGAAAAACAAAAAAATAAAAACAACCACCAAAAAACAACAAACAAAAAACTCCCACCAGAATACAAAACCCAAAAATACCTGTCTGTCCAAGAACTTTTTTAACAGCTGTGCTATTTATAGGACCAAGACCCTGCAGCTTAATGATTAATGAAGATTGACCGTTCCTGCTGACTCGCAGTGTCAGACAGAAGTAAATGAACCATAAGAAGGTTGTAAAAAGCAGAGCAAAGCCCCTGCAGAGGCAAGTCATGGCAGCTGCTTACTGCAAGTCACCCTTTGCAGTGGGCTGCAGCACTCGAACTGCTGCAGCATGACCACAACTGCTAAAAAGTGTTCTTCCAGCCCGAGTGTACAATGTCCACACCAGTCACTGAGATGTCAGCCCTTAACACCTTGTTGCTCTAGCATGTGCCCCTTTCCAGTGCTTTGAGGCACTACATTTGTTGATCAGTTTAAAACTCTATAGCTGTGTAAAACAGAAGCCACAGCCCCAACAGAATCTTGACCTGAGTGCAGAGCATGGATTCAGGTTTTCCCCACCAAAAGCATTACAACACACGCTTCATGACCTGAAAGTGATGCTCACAGGCTTGAAAATAAGGTGGATTACAATCTGTAAAGCATGGGGGAAGACATGCTTTTTGTGGTCAACTTTCATTTCTTTCTATCCTGGCTATACTGCAAAGTCTTGTTAACATGAATAAAGCACTCCGCTTCATGCAGTGCATTCACATGCTTTGCCTTGACTATCATTTGAAGAGTTTATGTGTCTCCTCATGGAGGCGGAGGTTTATGCCAGTAGTCCAGCAGTAGCATTTAGTTTCTTGCCACTATTAAGGAATTTTCACTGAGTTCTGTTCCACTGAGTAATTCATTGAATAACCTTTTCTCCATCTGAGCACAGGAAAAATGTAACAGTGAGCAATGTGAAAGTTATTGCACACACAGGTTTTAATTCCACTGCACAGCTGCTCAGACACCATGAGGACCTCCACATTATAATAAAAGCAGCACAAACCCTTGAGCTAAACATTTTTCCTTCTCTAGTTCCTAGCCACAACACAAGAGACATCAGTATTCATCATTGTAAGTATTCATTGGATACTCCAGTATGAATCTTAAATCTGCATCAAGACTGGCAGACACTACCTGAGTGAACTTCAGTTAATTGTGCTGATGTGGGGTGAGCACAGTGAGAGCCTTTGAAACTCTCATCCACCAACAAGAATACTGATTTCAGATTGCAAGTCATAAAATAAAGCTAATTCAGCAATCTTCCTTCCACTGAGACCCACTGGGCTTTTTTTTTTTTTTTTGACCTATACAGATTTTCCATTTGCATCCCACTCTGCTCACTTTCAATTCCTCTGTACTTCAGCAAAGCTTAGTGAGGTTCTCACTGCACTGAGTTAGAAATATGCCTAGCCATAAAGGCAAAAGTCAGGCCAAGTCTTTCCCATAACCCACAGCTAGAGAGATATTAACAACTAAAATACAGAAATGAATGGTGACAAGTTTCTTTTAAAACAGATAAAACAATGCCATTTCCACTCCTGAACAGCAGCTGATGTTTCAATGCTAGCTTATGCTTTAAAAAAAAAAAAAACTAAAAAAAAAAACAACCTAAGAAAACTAAAAATATTTCACTCAAATGCTATTAGGAAATTGTTTAATATCAAGGATGATGGAGTTATTCCAATATCAAATAAGTTCGCACTTATTCTAGATTTTCTGATAAAAAGCAGAAAGGCCTCTAGGCAAACTAAGGGCAAATACATGTAGAGTTTGCATATTGTATTTGTTGTACACAAAAACCACAAGATGCTTCAGGAAGAGCTGCTAGGATTAAGTTGGTTTCTGTCCCCTTGTAGATCACCAATATTAGAACTTTAGAGTATTTCCCTTAAATATATAGAACTTATTCTTTGAGGTAAGCATAATTTTCTATAAACTGTTATTATTATCAATGTTATTACCCATCCTGTAAGTTATAGTCAGTATCATTCAACATTTTTTCTAAGTTTGGAAAGTCAAATAGCAAACAATGCTTCATCTTAGAATCAACAAACAACAGAACTACATCATTTCTACCTACTTTCAGAAATATGAACTGTATTCTCAATTTCCAGAATTCCTTTCATGCAATGTGATCTTGAATTAGCTGGAAACACTATTACGTGAATCATCACTCTGGATTCTGATCATTTTAATAAGGATAAACAACATTTCATCCCGCTGAATGTGTTTGTTAAGTAAAATACTACAGAGCATCAATAAAACAGCAGAATCTAATTTATGACTGATAAAGTAGTAATTATAGCTGTGGCAAGCACTTCTCAGAGTCATAATCTACATCTGAATGGACAAAAATATCTAGGCAAAGAAACACAAAAAGCAAAATGTGAACAAAGCAATTTTCATATTATTTGGATAACAAATGCTGGTGTCCTAGCCTCTAGTTCAAACAATTAATGCTTATTTTTAACTAAGAATGTGAGAAGGCAGTCTGAAGTCAAGGCACAAAAGTCTTGACCTCTTTAAGAGGCTGCATCGAATATAAAATATGCCATGTTGTTCTCACGTCAACTTCCACAAATATTTGTGCTTACACAACATTGTCTGCATTCTGCTGTGTGTGTAACATCACCCTTTGAGCCAAGCATGCAGTAAGGAAGACTCCTAGAGGTGCAGGTCAGCAAAGTTCTCTCACCTGAAAACTTCCTGCATGGTCATCTTCTTTGTCACCTTCTTTTCCTTCTTTAAGGGCTATCAACGTGAATCCTCGAAAGTAAGCAGGAGTGGCAGCAGAAAGTGTCACTAAGATACAGTGAACAGAGAAATAATGAAATATAATATTAATTGGGAAGTCAACACTTGCATATATTTTCAGAGTTCAACTTTTAATGTGTTTTAAGTTGGTATTCACCGGACCTAGAGCGCTAACAACATGGAGCAGAGCCAACCAGAATATAAAAACGTTGAGTCCAAGTTTCCACATAAACCAGAGAAGACTGGCATGATGTGAAATACCTCAGGGTTTGTGGATTTGCTTGGGTATTTTTCCCCTCAAAGCAGATTGCTAATCTGCTCACATCTACACAAGGGCGTCATGGTTTAAACACAGTTGGTTTAAACCCTCACCTTAGCTTTTCCCAGGCAGGATGGAGAATCAAAAGAATGTAAAACCTGCAGGTTGATATGAGAACAGCTTAATAACTCAAGTGCAATATATACTACTAATACTAATACTACTACTAATACTAATACTAACAAGGGAAATAACAAGGGAAAATAATATAAAACTAAAAGGGAAAAAAACAATAAACCCAGCCACTGACCGATACCCAGCCCAACCCGAGCAAGTGATCTGCCCTTCCAGGTGACTCCCCCCAGTTTATATACTAGGCATGACGTGCTGTGGTATGGAATACCCCTTTAGCTAATTTGG
The DNA here is from genome assembly GCF_033815535.1 of Pezoporus flaviventris. Classification (NCBI taxonomy): domain Eukaryota; kingdom Metazoa; phylum Chordata; class Aves; order Psittaciformes; family Psittacidae; genus Pezoporus; species Pezoporus flaviventris. The sequence continues at coordinate 1,873,049 of NW_026892584.1, read as the reverse complement.
GTCACGTGTCCTGTCCCTGCTTCTTCCTGGCTTCTTGTGCCCCTCCTCATTGCTAGAACATGAGAGCCTGAGCAGTCCTTGATCAGGGTGTTACAGAGCAACAACTAAAACACTGATGTGTTATCATCAGCATTGTTCTCAGACTGAAGCTAAAACTCAGCACTGCACCAGCTACTAGGGAGAAAATTAACTCTATCCAAGCTGAAGGCAGGACAGAGGGTTATTGTGGTGGATCTCTTTTTTTTTTTTTTTTTTCCTTGTGGGTTATTCAGTTTCAGTTTGTGGGTTTCTTTAATGCAAGGGAACATCTCCTGAATATCTGGCTTCAGCTTTTGTCCTGCCCAGACAAGGATATAGGTATTTCAGCACATTTCAGCACTTCAGCAGGAAGTTTCTTTAGCTGCAAAGCAAGATGACCACATTGTCTGCTCCAGCTCAGCACTCCAGCTGGTGGAGATGGTCACTCTAGAACTGTCTTTCCTCTCCCTGAACCTCAGGGCAGAGGAGGATGCAGAGTACAACTCATAGCTGAAGCTGACCTCTAAAGATTGCACTGGCAGCTCCGGTTGCCCAAAGCATGCTACACATCAGCAATCCCCCTTTCTTTACATACCAGTCCCGTCCAGGAGGGTGTCACTAGAGCCACCGGCAGAGAACAAGTAACATAATGCTGACTAATCTGATTTTGCAACACTCAGGACTAGGATCACATCCCTCCTTTTCTGCTAGAGCAAGATACATTTGTATGGTTTTCCGGTTTGCCATCATCAGTACCTAGGCACCACCAGCAACAGTCAAGTGACACCAGCTGCAACCCTTCGTAACACTATCAGAAAGACGGAAAAAGGCAGAACTTTGAGGCAGGACTTTTGGGGGAGTTTTAAAATTACTGAACCTTTTTCAACACCTTTTAGGAATCCTTTTCTGAAACAGAGGTAAATATTAGGGAAAAGGACTTTTTGAACTAAGACAGACAGAAAACCAGACTACTGATGCTTTTAAGTAGCTTTTACTTTAAGCACAATGCAGGCAGCGCTGCTTGTAGTGCACTGTTGTCGCACTCTCAAACCCTGACTGGCACAATAAAAACTAAAGACCACCCAGAGCTTTCATACAACTACCAGTGCTGCTTCATAAGAGAGTGTTCACAGAAGACTCCTCCTCACACAAATAGGCCATGAGAGGTCGAATCACCTTACTAAAATTACAGATTGTTCTTAAAAGAGATGGATTTCAAAATATTCCCAGAGTTATTTGCAATATATGGAGAGCTGTTTGGTCCAGAAATTCAGTTGTCGAAAAATATAAAATCAGATTTGAAGATTTATAGCATTATGCAGCTGTATTTGGGTCTAAAAAACATACATAACTTCCTGACTGTATGTGGAAAAGGGGGTTTTTGGACAGAGACAAAAGGTTAAAAATTTAAATCGAAGTGACCTGTTTAGACCTGTATGCCTGCAAGCACCTTTACAAACCTAGAGCAGCAATCAGCATAACAGCAAGTCCCCCAGCTCTCAGAATTTTCAGCACACTTTCCATCCCATGGAACCTTATAATAAGGTTAAAATTCATAATTGGGGGGAGAAAAACTTTCACATTTTATATACAGGAACTAAGCAGTAGCAAAATAGCATTAAGATTTCTTATTACATTTCTAAGTATTGCTCCAATTAATTAATCCATTATCTGCTCAATAATTAGTATTATTTGTCCAATTTCACACACTTTCGCAGCTCTTATCTGAATGCAAATCCACAGCCAGCCCCTCAGTTACAGTAACTGACAACAGCATACTGCTCAACTCAACAAGCACAAATGCATCACATTTGCTTGAACACCAATTCTTAGAAACTAATTGTCATAAAGGTATTTACATTAAACAAGTTTTTCCATGTATTACATATAATTCAAAACTCTGAATCACTATGAGTAAAAGGTTACACCAGAAACACTTAATTATGCAAACAGAGAATCCAGCTGTGAATTGACTCAACAGTTTTCATCATTTTCCTCACAAATTTACAGATCAAACCAGCCAGCTTTCAAATTTCTAAACAAATGCCTACCTATAAACTAGAGGACATCTGAAATGCTACAAAAACATCAGGAAAGAAAAAGGAAAAAAGAAGACAGGAAGGTCATTCCAAAGCCTGACTTACAGTTTTTGCATGCCTAAGGTTAGCAGTACTCATGCTGTGGTTGCACAGTCATTTAAACCCACAATAAATCCCTGCTTTCCCCACCACAAATGATCCTGCCCTTCCCTGTGGTGCACTGCTCCTCCAGCACCCGCAACCAGGCGGCTCTGCTGTCAGCCCGACCAAGGAACACATCCAGCCTAAAGGGAGAACAAACCGTTGGAGACTTGACCCAGGTCCAGCCCCTAAGTAGCCACTGCTGCCGAGGAACAGGACACCCAGAGACTGGCAAGGGGCCAGAGGGTGATGGACTGCAGGAGCAAAGTGGACCCAAGTGAGATGTTGGTGTGACTTGTTGAGGATTTTAGTGTCTGTGCAACCTCAACTCAAGGGTACCAACACGAACACGTGCTTTGGTGGCCCCTGGACTAGACCAGAGCACATGTTAACGAACACTCAAGCTGAAAAGATTTCTGTCAGTTTTCTGAACTACCCAGTGTGCTCAGACACCACTGCAGTGCAAGGCTTATATTTGAGGCGCTCCTAAATACACAGCCTTGTTATGGTGGTGGTTCTGTAGGCACTGGCTCTGAACTGATTTTTTCAGCCCAGGAGGAGGCTCACATTGCACAGTCAGCAGTGGGAAGCTGTCAGGCTACATCTGGTTTCCACAAGAGAGAGCAGCTCCTCCTCCCTAGGAGTTGAGAGTTCTTCCTGAGCTAAACTCTGCCCTTTAACAAACCAGCTGGGCACTGCTCACACTGTACTCACATTAATATCCACTGAATAATATGAACTTCCTGTAAAGTTCAGTTACATCTCAGTGCAAGTTTCAAAGTTAAAGATTATGCTTTAAGGGAAAGATTACATATTAACAATTACTTTTGTCTGTTTCCACCCCCTCCAGCAAATCTCTGATTACAAATTGCATTTTGGCAGACACCTTCAACACACTCCTCCTTCCCCAGTCTCCCCAGCTAAAGGTGGGGTGATCAAAGCAATTTTTCCTTTGGTTTCAGGCATGAAATTTGACTTTCTACAACCTACACAACAGCACATCCTGCACTGTATATCATACAAGTACCAACAAATACACTTTTAATATCTGCTTTTAACCATAATCTGTGAAACTTAAGAATCGCTAAAATTTTTACTGGATGACTGTTTATATGCAAAGTATAGAAAAGAGGGTTTGCATCTTGGGGGGGGAAGAGAGATGGAAAGAAAAAGGTTCAACATTCCTTAGAAGTCTGCAAACCAGTGCAATGCATTATGCAAGATTAAATGAGCTTTTCCTTGGAAACTGAGGTGAACAAACCTGCAAGTGGAAATTCCATTAAAAAAAGATAAACAGCATCCATATAGATGGTATATCTAAGGACTACACTAGTCAAATCTTTGTTTTCTTCATCAGAATAATATGTTAATTGCATGGCAGAAACCATGTCCACTGCATGTTAGCACATGAAATGGACACACTGCTGCCTTTTTTTAGAAGCAATTTCATTTGTATTTTTAATAGGATCAAATTTATCCCATTTTTCATGGAAAACTCACGCAATCATTAATCTAACTCTACAGAACAATAAAACTATGACTGAGTACTTTCAAAGATCATTACCCCATGACACCATCTAAACTTAAGGCTCACTTGTGTCCTTTGAATGCAACAGGAACTTTGACCTTCAGTGAAGAAAGAGCAGCTACATCAGGGTGTAAGTTAACCAGCAGGTAGGAGAGAATCTCCATCCCAGGATGGTATGCCCACAAATGTGGTACTACAGGAGGATTTGCCCACCACATGCATTTGGCTGCCAGGGGAGATGCAACATACTGCAGCCTGAAAGACCAGGCAGATGAAGGTCCCTTGCAGACTACAGCATCTGAAGTCCCAAATAAGATGTTATAAATCAGTCATGTCACCAACCCTGTGAGACACCACAAAGCCCATAGCCAGTGTCGCTTTGTTAGACATAAGGGAGAAAAGGAAGATATCTCCTCAGCTCTGCAGGTACCTCGTTTTGAAGTGTCTGAGACAGGAAAACGTGTTTTTTACTGCCGCCAGTGTGTGCAGACCAGAGGAGGCACATACTCATTCAAATAGGTTATTCAGGGGTCAGGGCCATTTCTTCTGCCACAGTTCCAGAGAAGTGGAAAACCAAGGCTTTCACACACACAGATCCACCAGAGATTTCCCTTTAGGGCAAATAGATCCTGCGTGATTTAAGGCAAGTAGCTACAGGAAAGCCATAGAAACTTCCCCAAAGACAAATGGCAGTTGTGAACTGTGATTATCTGACTCTCCCATGGCAAGAGTGCTGCGGTGTTCCCTCCAGTCACTGTAGCTTGAGGGTCTCACAGGAGCGTCTCAGCAGCCAATGATCAACAGAGTTACGAACATAAATGGATGCCTCTATAACATCAACTTGGTGGAGCACAGCATTTCTACGTGCAATTAAATCCTCTGTTCTCCACCTGGCATACACACTAGTTTATTCCAGGAGCCTGCTAGGGAATGTGCCAAGGATCCAGATTGCATTAAATCAAGCAGGGGCCATAGAAACAGGCACATTTGGCTCCAGCACAACAATGGTTGTGCAAAACTTCCTCAGTGTTGTGCATCTAGTAATTTACAGATAAAAACCCCACAAACCTCCCACCTTTTTTTTTTTTTATCATTAGTTGGATTTTCTAGCTTTTGTATGAGACAGTAATAGAGTTGCAGTTGCACTGTACAAACTCCTTTGGGAATGAGCTCTGAAACTTCCTCTAATGCTGTGCAGTTTAACTGTTGCCATAGATAACATGTATGCTATGGTAACATTTACTTCTTCGCGCCATTTAGGAAGTGTTGCTAAAGGTCTGTCTAGATAATCTTATGTGCCCTCTAAGTACTTCAATACTAAGTACCAAAATCTTGGGCACATATTTGGTCTACATTTTTACTTTTTACTATTATCTGTAATTTTCTCACTGCCAAGAAGCTACAATATACTAATATGATCTTATTAATTGAGTTCCTAATGCCAAGACCTAGTATCTCTACAAAATGAGTTGCGCTAATTCATCGGGGGTTTCCTTCCCCCTATGGCTCCACACAATAGAAACCTCTTCTGTAGATGACTGAAAATATTCAACAACACTTCTACGGAAATAAACTCCAAAACTTTTTAAGAACATTCACAATTGTCACTATCAAAGAAAACAGCACTTATCTTTACCCTTCTTAGATGTATCAAGCAGGCATGCGAGATGAAATCTTTCAGACCCAAGGTACTAATCCTAACACCTGCAATAGTCAACCAATTTGTGGGAAATGGGCATTTCCTCACACCACATTAAAATTAAACAATTCCTAAGGAGGGGTGCGAAATAAAAAATAAAAATTAAAGTAATGAAAAGTTACAAGATGATCCTCAAAACAGTTAATCACTGCTGCAGATGTATTTTTCAGCCTTTAAGAGAACATGGTGCCTATGCTGTGTGCACACTTTTTCCTCCCTGTCTATGCTAAGGTTCCTATGTTCATGCAATGGGAAAACATTGCTCTTTACACTGAATCTAAGGAAGGTAAGGAGAAATACTTAGAAGAAAGTCTCAAAATTTGCTTTCCAAAAAGTAGATATTGCCCAACAAGTACATCAGCTCTGGTACCTAAAAACATCCACATTGTTTTCAAAGTGCTTTTAAAAGACGAAGTTAACAACGTGCTCCAAGGTTTGTTTCTAAAGGTATTATATGGTGAGGCAGGACAAGTGACCAAAAACTGCCTTTGCCTATTAACTAGAAAAACACACTGAAATGTACTCCGGAAGGTAATTTCGAGGATTGCATGTGAACTGCTCAGCAAAGAGCCGATGCCTTCATCTCTTATTTGCAGTGGTCATTAGCACCATCCCTGCCTCTTTCCTGTTTGAACCATCTGTTCATTTCCCCGGAAAAAAAAGAAAAAAAAAAAAAAAAATGGACGGGGGTGGGATAAACATAAGTGGAAAATGTGGGCAGTTGGCAGCGTGCTGCATCACTGTTTGCCCATATGCTAACTCATTATATTAACATTCCTATTTCAGGGCAAGAACAACTAGCTCCGAGTTTCCTTCCTGCTGAATCTTAAAGCTTCCCCTATTCACTGTGTTACATTTAAAGGGATAGGAAGAAATCTTAGAGAAGTAGGTAAACGGGGGAAGAGTGTGGTTTGTATTACATCAATTTGTGATCTTGTGCTAGCGCTGAGCCGGTACAGAGAATTCATAAAAGAAAGGAAATTCCTCCCAATACTGAGTTAATGGCTGGGAGTAAAGTGATACCGTGAAATCCAACTCCTTCTCACTTGTCATGAAAGCATCCCCAATAAAGTAATGCGTGGGAATATATTACCCTGTTTTAACCCACGCAGTCACACATGCACGCTAAAAGGGATCCACAGATGACAGGCAGAGACACGTTATAGTTTGAGCCCCTTGTCCTGACCACTGTCGTTCACAGGGGATGTAGAGGATGGTCAACTTACCCCGGTAACTGTTCCCAGGCTTGTAAAATTCTGGGTCGCCCTCCACCCTGAGGCTAAATTCATTGTACCCTTCCCTCCTGGTGCCTTGGGCTCGCAGGATACGACTGCAATATCCCTCGGATTTCGCGGCTTTCTCCAAGGTTTCGTCAGAAAAGCCCTTCGCCACCAAGGGGAAAGTCAACGCCAGAAGCCGCAGGGCGAGAGGCTGAAGATGCGCTCCCATCCTCGGCGCTTCGCACAACTTTTGACCGGCGGGGCGGCGGCGGCGGCGCCCGCAAGGGGGGCGGCCAGGACCGGCACGGCGGGCAGCACGGGCCGGACGGGGTCGGGCAGCCCCAGCCGGCAGCAGCCCCCAGCGTGAAGCTGCCGGGTCGGAGGGACAGGCTGGGCGGCTGCAGGGGAGAGGGAGGGGAAAAGCAGGGAGGGGGCAGAGAGGGAGGGGAGAGGGAGTGGAGGAGGAGGTACGTCTGATCTTGCCCAGAGCCCGAAGTGAAGTGCTGGTTTGTTTCAGAGCGTGTGATTAGCGGCTCGGCAGTGTTTATTTAGCCTAGCTGAATTCACTGTGTTCGGCGGAGGAGCGGAGCAGGGGGGGACGCTGTTGTCTCCCAGACATCCAGCGGCAGAAAGGCTGCCACTCGGGCTGAGCCCTCAGACCTGAAATTAATCACCCACATTCATGCCACAGTCTATAGTTACTGCAGGGATAACAAGCCCCGAAGAATTTCCCACTCTTCCACTCCCCCATCTCTCTCCAAACCAGCAGACATGATAAACATTATCAACTAAACCAGTGCAGATGGACCAAGACAACAGCTTGCATTCGACAAGCAAGGACCATCGACTGCAGCTTCTCGGGGGTAAGCATCTCAGTGCCACAGAGGAGAGAGATGCAGAGAGATAGATGTGCCAGAAACATGAGATTTTTTTCCTACCCCAGCCTACAAGCATGCACACCAACGGTGCAGGCTGTGTAAGTGTACCCGTATGTAGATGTACCTGTGTTTATGTAAGTGTGCCTGCAAGCACACCATCTACACACAACAGCTGAGAACAAAGTTCACCTCCATGAACATGGGAGATATTGAAAAAACCCAGACAGATGCAAACAGGATTAAATAAGGAGGGAGCAGGTCTCATTGTTTTGCCTTAATACAAGGCATGCTGACACATAATGACTTCTTTAAAGCCACAAAAGGAATTTATGGCAGCGGAAAACACATCAACCTTGACAGCCCAGGATCCCCAAGGCTTCAATCCCCAGGTGCTGCTCTTTTCTCCCTTTCTCCACTGCTTTATAAGTGGAAAAGAAAGTTGGAAAGGTATGTCCTCCATCAGGACCTGGGTACTTTCAGAACACCAGATGTACAAGAGGGCGCAAACTCCTTTTTAGTCTCCATCTCTGGGAGTATCATAGAATGGTTAGGGTTGGAAAGGACCTTAAGATCATCTAGTTCCAAGCCCCTGACATAGGCCAGGGCACCTTGCCACCTAGACCATGTTGCCCGAGGCTCTGTCTAACCTTGCCTTGAAGACTGTAGCAGAGTCATAAATGCAATGCATTTAAGCACAACTCCCTTGGAAATATGGGAAATAGGAAGCAGCTTCAAACTCTCTTGGTGCCCACTAAGGCATTTGTTAGTATCAGATTTGCAAGATTTTGGGTTCCAAACGTCCCATTAGAAGTTGTTTAGCAACAGCCTAGTGCTATGTGCCAAATAAAGGTGTTCTTCCAGGTCTCTGTTAGGACACTGAACATTTTACTTTCTGGAAGGATACTCGCCAAGAGCTTTGCTACTGTAAGCTTGTCTGTAAACATATAACATATAAACAAAAATATAAAGAATATAAACCAATAGACCCTCAAAACATATGTTTAGTAATGACAAAGTTAAAAGCTAAATTCTCATCCACCTGTTATTGTATATTTAGTTGCACACTTCTGAAAATCATGTTCGTTTAGGTAATTAAGTGACTACAGTTCAGCCATGTCATTGACTCGTATCATTTGACTGCTATGTTCACCTCATTCATTTTATGAGAACAAGGTGCACTTTATCCAGGTTCAGTCAAATTTATCAGTGAAGGAAAGCAAACCAATACACAACTGAAAATGACAACTATAACCATATTGGTGTAAGATGCCTGTGATTCACTCTCCATACTAGACTTCTCATTTCTTTTGCTGAGATTGATTGAAAAGCAATTACCTGACTGAAGTGTTCACACTGAGAACCGCACATGGTCCTGCACAATCCACCTTTGTTCCAAGCCAGAGCTCTGGGTTCTAACTCAGCGTTCCTCTGAGCATTTTGGTTTGATTCCTTTTCACAATTTTCAGGGTTTTATATGGTACCAAACTAATTAAAAGTTAACTAATTCATCAGCATCTGTTGACTCTTTAAATTTAAAATAGATTCTGTATCTTTTACTTTTTTATCCCTGAATTGGCCTGGCCTGTTTCTTCTAGTTTCTGTTTTGTTAAAAGCTAAGGTGCTGGACAGTTTCCTAGAAAGGTATAATACAGTGTGCCTTGTTAAAATTGAATGCCTCAACTCAGCAACTGATACAGATAAATTAACTTGCGCTGCCTACAACCGTGAAATAAGTAATTTGTCGCAGAGCCGGTTTAGAAGCTGGGCAATGTCATTAAGCATGGGCATCCTCAGGGTTTTCTATTTGTTCTACTAATTAGTGTGTGCTTGCCTAAAGCATCCAGCATGATGTATCAGTCAAAGACACATGCAAAGTGATGAATCCAGCCATCCATGGCAAATTTAACAGCACAAGCTTCGTATCTTAGAGACTGCAGTGCTGCTTTTCTTTGTGTACTTCCTGGGATGAATCAAGTTGCTGTCCGCGACTATTAGGCATAATAACCATTATGGGGTAATATTGCATATGATGAAGCTGTGATGGTTGGAGGATACTCTGTCCCCTCCCACCACAAAGTGGGCTTTCTTAACAAACAAAAGCATTTCACAAGATCTGCAGTCTGTCTTACTTTTGTTTCTCTAATAAGGAGCTCATTTTTAACTGCCATTTTAGAAAACTGCATTAACTAGTGCAGAATGTCCCTGTATTGACTGGAAGATATCGTAGGTGGCATTTTAAAAGTTCTCTTTCCAATTTCAAATATCTATCTGAAGTCTTGGGAATTACCTATGAGGTGATATGTGCAATGCAATGCTTGGCTATGCAACACCTAATTTTAAGGCCCCAGTCCTGAAAGTAAACCAGGGCCTCAGGCTAATGTCTAAAATGATTACAAGATTATCTGACCCCTTAGAAGAGTCAGTTCACTGAGCAGATGCCCACAAAACCAGCCAAAAAGAAATAAAGGCGACAGGTGCCCTAGATCTCACAGACATCAAGTGCTTCATAATTTACTGGGCTGTAAAAGTCACTTCCCAAACCCACAGGCTAGAAGCTTAAGCCCAGCTTTAATATATAAATATATATTAATAATAAGAGGGGAATTCATCTCTTTCAAAAGATGACTGGCAAGAGTGATGCCTATGCTTTGACACAAGAGCTGGAGATTAAATTATCATTTAGGATGTCAGAGAGACATGGGTTTCAATTCCTTGCTTTGCTTGCAAGTTCTTATATCCTCACCCCTCACTTCTTAGAAAGCTTGTAACTGTGAAGCTCTAAGTCTTCTTGAGGCACCGTCAGTTCCTCATGGAAATGTGAGACCTCTAAAGTTGAGCTCAAATGAACAGGATGCGTTTTCTGGAGACTGAGAGGAGCCTTCTCTTCCTCAGAAAACAATAATTGTATTGGGATCAAAAGCTACTCAGAGTTTGGGTGATCACTTAATATTGGAAGTTTGCACTAAGGGCATTCTGAATACTACTACCAAATTAAGAGACATAGGTTGTAGGAAGTCCCCAGAGAGATCTTTCTCTAAATATTTAGTTGCTAAATATTTAGTTGCTCATCCCTGCCAAGACAGAGGACACTGCTGTTCAGGCAAAGTAAGAGTGCATGAGATGACTGGCAAATAACACTTCAAAAGATTCTACAGTAAATCTTTGGTGATTGGGAGGGTAAGCAGGGAATTTGAGGATTGCATTTTCAAATAAGCCTATCCCATTTTTAGACCTTTATGTCATACTATAGCTCTAGCTATTCATCTAATTTGTATCTCTATTTCCTTTCCCACTCCCCCAGCAGTCACAGTCCATTTTCTTAAACAAGACAGAAACTTCTTCTATTGATTTAAATGGAAAATACCATCGCTGCCTCTACAATTCTCCTCTATCGACATTAGGAATGAGTCTTTTCTAATGCAGATTGGTCCACGCTGTCTTTGAAGCCTGTACAGTAAAAAGATTTGGAGACAGGCTTTAAGGTCCCTTCCAACCCAAGGATTCTATATTTGTTGTCCTGTTAGACAAAGGAAAGGGCTTGGGAGACACTTAAGATGATCTATTATGGCTCTGTAGCACTGTTCTCAGCTTCCTCTTTCATAAGAATGTAAGTAGTGAAAAGTAATGACAGTAAATGTTTGCAGAGGTCTGTTCACCATTTAATACTACTGTCAGTCAATGCAATACATCTCCAATATTAAACTTCCCAGTAGCTCAGTTACATTTGCTTGATCATTCGTGCATGTCTTCAGCATATTTTTATAGTGACAATACAAAAAAGTTTTCACTGCTAATACTCATTTCATTTCTAATTTTATAGAAATATTTGGTTCTTGACAGGATGAGAATAGTATCATACATTTACTAGAGAAATACTGCAATGCTGAAACAGAAGGAGAGAGAGAAGCCCTGTTAAGGTTCCTTTTGTGCTTAACTGGGGCAAAAACTGAATGAAGCTGAAAACATATGTCTTGTCCCATGGTTTTAAGAGAGCACAGAGGCTGCAAAAGATCTAGAAAAGTCTTGCCAGCTCTCCGGGTACCACAGGCAGAGCAGGAATTAAAGTAAAGCTGTTCTTGAATGGATCTTTCAAGTTGAGATGTTGACAGAAACTCATCTTCCACCCTCAGTCTATTTTGGGGAAGAGGTTTGCTGAGGAAAGACCCAGGCTTCTTGGAACATTTAAACTCAGGATCCCTTCCAATACCAGAGAGTAAACATGTTCTTAAAATATCTCTCCCTTTATCCCACACAGTGACTCAAAAGCTATCGTGGGAATGCCTGAAAACTCCAAAGAGTGGATTAAATAGAACCAGCTTCGCCAAGCCCAGCATGAGGCTTTTTACCCATAAGGAAAATACACTGACATAAACCTGGAGTACCAGCAATTTCTAGGTCACATCTCATCCAGTTATGCCTAATTGTCTCCCCCACCCGTTGCTGCCTTTAGGAACATCCCAGTTTGCATGGTGGGGGTGGAGGGGACGTGCTCCTTGGTGCTCTCCCTCTAGTGCTTGTGCCATCCACCCCCCCTGCTGCCCCTCTTCCAGGTGCCCACCACTGCTGGTCTCACCATCACTATGTCCATGGGCACCTAGGACATAAGCTTTTAGCACAGAATAAAAGTTTAGCTCTAAAGCAAAACAAAACAAAAAAAACCTTAACTAGAAACAAATTCATTTATGCTCTTTCCAAACTAAGCCACACAACATGTCTACAAGGGTTTCTGTTAATTTAGAACACTAATCCCAACCCAAAAGAAATCAGCATCTTGGCAATTTGTTCAGTATACTGAATTTACATGTTTGCTGGTTCTCTTGCATCAGCCTTGACCTTAGTCTAACTTGACTGAATCTGACTAAAATATTAATGAACACTAATCAAACTGAATTCTGCTATTCAGCACCTTTGCCATTTACAGATATCTACTCAGTGCTTGCTTATCACTGTATCATAGTGTTTGAATTGCTCAACACTGTAGATACATTATTGCTCTGACTTGCTCACCCTGCATTTTTATTCCTCTAAGGTATGTGATACGTGATAAAGCTCCTCTTTTTTCAGTAGCTCACCTATGAAAGTTGTAAGGAGCTTTCAAGAATGGCTAGGATAAAAAATCAGGGCAAGCATTAATATAAATTCAATTTTGTATACAGAACAACTTTTTTTACCAATCCCTGGGCTGCATCTTTTTCCATTAAGAAAATAAAAGACATCTGGACAAATCATTTATAAAAACATTCACCAAGCTCTATATATACCTATTATTGATTCAATTAACCAATCAATCCATCGTCCTCTTTAAAAAGCATTTTTATACAATAAATAATCAAAGCTTCAATCAACTGATAAGAATAGGACTTAATTACATACTTGCTCAGATTACAGTAACAATTACATTGTAAAAGTGGAGAGAAAATGCTCGTGAAATAACACATCCTATTAACACAAAAGATTCAAAACCAAGAATTGCATCACCTTCAAAGACACACACAACCCCTGTCCAAAACAACCACCAGATCTCCAACCAAGCAGGTAGGGGAAGGATGAAGAACTCTTTGAGATCTCTGGTGTTGACCATGAAACCAAGACAGAAGAAACCTGAAGAAAACTTAAGTATAAGGTGATGCCATCAGCGACATAACTCACTGACACCTTTGCAAGCTGGCACTATAATTCAAGAACACAAATGTTTGCACTATAGAACCATTTCCCAAAGCAATGCTTTTTACAACCGCCTCCTGCTACCTGTTATGCATTTATTCTGTCCATATTTTCCTTCAGAATTCAGTAGGCCTTCCTTGAAAAAAAAAAAAAAGAATTTTTTTTTACTGTAACAGGTTGGACTGATGCTTTTTTTTTTTCATCTTTCATTAGGTGGCAGGTTTGTCTGGACTCAGACTCAAGGCCAAGGTGGGACTGCAAGACTAAGAGACTTACATGTCAGAATTCCTTCTGCCACTGAACAGCTGGGCTGAGTCTGAGCACACATTTCTCTGTAGCTCAGCTCCCTATCAAACAGGAGAGCGGAATACCTCTGTAAAGCGCTGAGATCTAAAGTTAAAAAAACACAACCTAGGAATAGCTACTAGCTATGTATTGTTACTGTATGCAATGGTTAAAGCTCTACAAGTATTGGAAGATAGTTTCAAAGCAGGTTTAGGGCAATGAACGAGGTTTAGAAAGTTTCTCTTCAGTGCATTTTTCCAATTGACTGTTACACCAAATGTTGCTGTATATTCATGCAGGTCACTAGAAGTGTAGGCGAAATAAAGACAGTCACTATTCATGAAATCTCTATGGAGAGATTCTGCAGCTGGGGATGACAGAAAAAAAACACAACAGTTCTCCAACAAAGTTTCTTAAATCTCAGATTTCCAGTTCAAATATTGAAGGAGCTTTGGGAAATCTTTCAGAGATCTACAGACCCATTTCTTGTCATATCAAAGGAGTTTTGTGGCTGCAATTTAGAAAGGAATGTAAGATATCTGACAGCAAATGGGTAAAAAAAAAATACATATATGAAAAACTTTCAAATGTGTATATTCATATACACAGGGGGAAAAATACAACATGTTTAAAGTTAGCATTTCTTGCTTGGCAAACAGATGGAATTTCAAACAGCCAAAGGTACTATGCTAACAATGTACCTTGTAAGTTTGGTGTGCACATCATCTTATTTTAATTAAAATTAGGTTAAAATTGCAAGCTGGTAATGCAAAACAGGCTTTGTGCAAGGAAGAAATATCCCTGAGCAGCTGGCATAGCTGGGGAAAAAAAAAAAAGAAAAAGATAAACTTTCAAACGCACCTGCTTTCTGCAGGTCTGAAAGCTGTTTTACAAAGCTAAGTGCATGTCCACAGGATTTAGTTAGCAACACATTCATTAGACTATCTCTGTGAAGAAAGGTAATTGGTGCCTAAGTAGTAAAGAGAATGCTAGAGGGAAGGAAGGAGAAAAGTGTCAGGAGGAGGGTCATATGTAGGTGAAAAAGTGAGTTATTTTGTAGCCTACAGAATACACAGGAGTTAATGTGGGAGGATACCAGTGTGTGCCATAAACCAGTGTCTCTACTGAGCTCCTGGAATTTGGTGCTCCATGTTGTGCTACATTTTAGTTTTCTCAGCTCTGGAATGTATTTTGCAAGTTTACTTATTCTTGAGAATAAGATCAGAGATACTGGAAACAAGGACAGTTTTCTGGGGAATGCTTGGAAATGGCAGCTGGGTATCTTTTCCTTTAGAGATCCACCCAAAGAGGTTCACCTGGTATACTGGGAGAGAATGTAATTTTCTTTGAGACACAATCCATTAGTAACTACAAGCACAATGATAACTGAAAGTCTGCCGACAACTTATATTCTTTCGTATCAGTTTCACAGGTCATATCTGCTGGAGCAGACAATGACATCTGACAGCCTCCAGACTTCAGCTCTGTCAACTGACAGGGATTCATCTGGAATGTTTCTAGAGAAATCAGAAAAGTTATGAAGATAAACTGTGGTCACTGAAATATGCACACTACTGTAACCCCACCCTCAAAAAGTCTAAATCCAATACAGTTGTGAAATACTTTTGTATGTAGTAGTTTTTTTCTTTAATCACAGGAGCAGCAAGGTGGAATGGATTTCTCCAACTACCAAATGCCCTGCCTTCCCCTATCCAAAGCAAAACATCATGTAATACCATATTTCATCAAGATCTTAAGTCATTATGTTTTTTCATCATTATTTTGCACTACCATATATGAAAAGCATAGATCACAAGTGTCTAAAATTAATGGCTTTATTCTCCAAGATATTTTTAGAGCACTAGAACGTTGAAAATTGTATAAGTAAACCCCAAAACCAGAATGGAAGAAAAAAAATACTATAATGAAGATGCACATGATAAAGAATATGAGTATGAGATTAAACAGAGAAAGACTTGAACAAAGAACTCCAGAGAGGTTAGTTCTAGGTGATGTGAGAGCGGCAGGATATGCTACATGGGGCATAGTGATATCAAAAGACTAATGGTATAGAAAGGAGTTTTGTGATAATTTCCATAAATCCAATATAGAAAAAGCAGATGAGACAAAGCGTCAGTGATTGCAATGCATAAGCTGGAAAAAGCAGAGAACACAAAAGTATCTGGAGACAGCAGCGTACCCTTGGAAAAGTTCCCGGCCCCATGAGAAAATTCAAACCATGACTGATCAAGCTTTTAAAGTGGCTATGTACTCAAGAACTTCAGGAATACTTGAAGAAATCAGTCTTCATTTCTTTGACAAAAAATAATGAATGCCACAGACTGTGAATAATGCAAAGCCATAAACTTGATGAGCTGTGCCGGGAGAAGGATATATAACTACAGAGAATTACTTGATCATTAAGTTCAGTCCCCTCTAATTTTAGGCAAAAAGGCAATAGATGCTTTTGATCCCAAACAGCTAAAAAAATTCTATTACATCACTTAGAAATCATCAGAAGCCAAAAACCATTCCCCAGTATTTTGAGAGCAACTTTAAACCAGATACCCTGCACTTCCCTGTTGGTCTGACGTGGAACATGTTTCTTCCTGATGAAATTTTTTTCATTAATTTAATTCATAGTGCAGAGATAAACCTAATAAAATGGTAAAGCTTTAGTTCAAGATGAGCATTCAATTTGTAATTCCTGCAGCAGAACTAAACAATGCGTAGGGGGTGAGAAGGAGCAGGACTCGGTTTTAGCTGCAGCTAGAGTTCAGTCAAGTTCGATCTGTTGCAGCCATGCAATGGGTACTTGTTGAAAGTGCATTTGTAGTACAAAGAAAAGTTGATAACACTTTGTGATGTTTTCAAAAATCAAACATTAGAAAGCACAGCAAACAGGCCTGAAAGGGCCTCTGAAATATACCAAAGCAGGATTATAATTTTCAAAACTATTCTTGATCAGTTCATGTCCTCATATGCAGGAAAGTGCCTGCTACTTTGGAACTAGTTCAGTTTTTGTCTTGTTCACTGTACCCATCTTATCCTTCTTCAACAGTACTACAGCCTTGTTAGTCATTCTCCATCTTTTACTTGCACAGCTGATTCTTCCCATCTATCACACACTCCATGCATCTTTACCAATTTACATTCTACTTACTTCATATTATTTCTCCAGTTTATTTGGATAATATAAATCTATCAATACAAGTTTTACTTCTCACTACTACTGTGCTTAGAAACCCTTCAATGCTTACATCCAAGAAGAGCAAGTCTGCCATTTTAGATGTTATTGTCAATGTAAGTAAAGCCTATTCTTGAAAAATGTAATGTTGACTGACAAGATCTACAGCTGATAAAATCTTCTACTGGGACAGAAGGCAATGGAATACACAAACCACAAGACAGTAATGGAAGTGTTTGTGTCAAGGTCTCCAAAACACAAGAAAAGAAAGAACAGAAGATCATACACAAAATTTGTGAGGTAACAGACTTTATAACAATACAAAAATGGATACATGACCTCACAGCAATAGCTGCAGCTAGTACTGCTGCACCTAGTCACTTAGAACAGGTTATTTTCTCTACTCTTATGATTATTTTCACATTTTATTAAAAGGTCATTCACTTTGCTTCCTGTCAGTTTATTCAAAAATTTATTTTGAGGCTTTTAACCCTTCTGATGTACAATATTTCTAAAACAAGCCTGGGAGTTTAACTCTGGATTTCTAGCCTGTATTGGCTCTATCATACATTAACACTGCTTTCCTAAACAACATAATTGTTAGGGATCTGGTCCAACCTTACAGGTCAAGTAAACTTGTACTAAAATAAACTTCATAAAATAATACATGCTCAAGTTATTTGAATGAAGGTCTTGAAAAACCCAAATTGGCTTTTTTACCTTGAAGGTTCAAAAAGCTCTAATATTATTATAAGGAAAAAGTACATCCATAGTTCAACAATTCTATTAGTCAGATGTGTGAAAAAAAATTCAAACTGAAGAGTTTAATTTGTTATCTTTTAACAGCACATACAGGTACATAAACACATCTGTAGTCCTATTTTCATGTCCACTTAAATTTATTAGACCTGTTACTAAGAATTCAATTATCCTGTACCTATGCACACCATGAATGACTTTAGACTTTAATCTAGAAGATGTAAACTGAAGGTTTTATTATTTTGTAATAAGGAAGCCTTTGTGTTTATTCACTTAGCGAAATAAAGCATGTTACTACTCGGTTCCACAGTGGACCCCATTTATGAAAAATTAGTCACAATACAACTATTGACAAGTGCTCTTTATGACTGTGATTTAATCACTAGAACAATCCTATAAAACTTTGCAGCAAAGAATGCACTGCGTAGGCCATAAAGCTTCCAACAGATTTTTTTTTTTTTTTTTAAGCATTAAAGTATATAATGACACAGAGAGAAATACCTATGTTGATCTGTCAGCAGGTAAACCCCACCGATTCAGTGCTACATTATTGCCTTTTACTGTTTGATAAGGAAAAAATAAGTACAGTCTGGTTTAACAATATATGTACTAGACAGATAGGCAAGAGCTTTTGAAAGCTATGCAGCATTTGGGAAAGAGAATGGTTTTTACTTTGTCCTCAGAAATTATCTGAAATTTGAGACTGTCCACAAAATAGCAAGGTATTTTTGTAGATGTATACGTAAATGTAATGCCATCAAATGCAATTTAAATTTGCAGCTATGGAAACAGTGCTTTTTTAAAAATAGCCATACCCTGATCTCATTGAAATAGAAAGGAAAAATGATCCTCTCATGAAATAAGCTGTCTCTTTTTTTAGTGCCTGGACATCCCATCAAAGGACAAGCATCACCATACACGGAGCCTATCCATAACCATCTCCCAGTAAAGTAGAAATACGCAGATTTGGGGAAAATTCTGAAGCAAAACCTAACCTAAATCCTGCAAAACACTGTCCTATCAGAAAGTCTTTTGGGAGTCAAAATGCCTTCTGACTTAGCTTTCCAGACACTCAGTTTTACTTTATTCAAGTTTCAGATGAAGGGTCAGAGCCAGGTGTACTGTGCTAATTCAACACCTTCATTTGAGCTTCTCCACACAAACAGAAGAGTCAAAAGACTGATAAAACGACCCTGTGATTTGTTGGACTGGGCCTGTCCTACTCTAACTGAAAGTGTGACGACACTTCTGCACCTTGTGAACTCTCCTACTGTAACAGCAAAGCTGTCTTTAAAAAGATGACACATCACTGAAGCAGGAATGTGTTGTGCACAGGGAAAACCCAAATAATGGTTGACTAGGGATGACATTTTTGAAAAATGATTGTGGGTCATGTAGAAAAACCTTCTTTCAAAGACATCATTCACAGGCATTTTGAAAAGCGAGGTACATTGTATCATGTGGAACAGCTGAAGACAAAATGGGTCAGCAAGAAAAGCTTTTTGTAAGAAAATTAGATATCAAATTACAGCCTGGAGTGGAAATT
The DNA here is from genome assembly GCF_033815535.1 of Pezoporus flaviventris. Taxonomy (NCBI): domain Eukaryota; kingdom Metazoa; phylum Chordata; class Aves; order Psittaciformes; family Psittacidae; genus Pezoporus; species Pezoporus flaviventris. Next base: position 1,854,085 of record NW_026892584.1, on the reverse strand, counting down.
ACTAAAAATATTCCTTTGCTCTACTGATTGCAAGAATTTATTATCACATACAGGTCCTTGCAATTTAGTTAATTTATGCAATATGTGAGAGCACGTAAGAAATACTTAGAAACTAGGCTGTTGAATTACAACTATCAAAACATACTGAGGAAGAGAAATACAAGTAGATTTTTAAAGAATGAAAGAAAATCAGAGCTTCACAATTTCTAGAGAAACAGATGATAAAAAATAAGTAACTGTAAACTAAGAATAACTAATCTGTATCTGTACACCTGGAGTTTGTGGCCATAAGTGAATTAGGGTTCAAAACACTCTTTAAAATTCAATTTAGAAAGAGTTACAGCTTTGTAAAGCTCAGTTACAGATGATAATGAGGTAAAGCCTAAAAAAAAATAATAATCTGACACAGATGCTAAATTATACACTTTACAATGACATCAGCATTTACTACAGCAAGTGTAGGGCATCAGAGTTGTTGGTCACTAATGTTCAAGTGTTCATTTATTTACCAACAAATAAGTAAAATTAGCATTTAGAAATAGTTTGGATGTTTTTGTTTTGTCATTTCAATATTTCCGTAAAGGCAGAAATAAGTGTTCATCTAGGAAGCCTTTTACGAAGCCAAATGAAATGAAGTATAGATTTAACAGAGAAGGAGCTAATGACAAGGCAAGTAAAACAAACAAAACTGTAGCCAGTAGCCCTTAATATTTAGTGCCAGGACTCATTTGTGTTACTTGTGTGTTTCTGGTAATCATTTTGGTCAGTTAGATATGAAATGAAGGAAGACACTGGTGTAGCCAAATCCCAGCTTTCTACGACAGAGACAAGATCATTGAGTCCAACCATTACCCCAGAACTGCCAAAACCACCACTAAACCGTACCACTGAGGGCCTCATCTACATGGTTTGTGATTTTATCCCAAAATAACAGGCTGATTAGCAAAGGCTGGTACCACTGCAGTTGCAGATTAGCCATTTAAAAATGAAAAAACACCAGGAGTTGGGCAAATAGATTCCCTACGCAGTAACTTGTTACTGTGTGATTCCTTGTTGAAGTTCCATGTGATTTCTGAAGAAAGCTGGTAAACAGAGAGGTCAAGAGCTTAGTACAATATTTATAACTGATCTAGGAAGATCCAGTTTTGGACTAGAGGAATAGAGATCAAAGTCTCTGAGAAAGAGTGAGCACTTGTGGCAGAGTTATTTTGTGATAATTTTTAGGTCACTGTAGTCTCAAAACTGCTACACCTGTCAGAGAAAGAACAGATTAAAACTGTAAAATAATCCGAAAAGTATGGAGAAAGAGTGCCTTTACAAATACCAGATCTCTGGTTGGGATCTGTCCAAGGTGGAAAGTGGAGCAAGCAGAGATAACTGCTATGATTATGGCCAAACCATCTTCATATGTGAATAGAGGGTATCTCATTCCAGTGTTGTAAGATAAAGACTGATTTTAAGGCATTTTCCTAAGTCTTCTGTTTGACCAGAAAGCTTATCTGGCAATGGAAATAGGATAAAACATCCCTGCTGTTAGTTTAACTTGTCTCCACAAAGGCAGTGTATCTGCACCCAGCAAAATGTCCTTGGAGGTGCTCCTAAGCATTTGGACATACAAAACACACTTGTACTGTGCTTAGGAGGCTGGGGTTTTGGAGGGGTGGAAGCTAATAAATGATCTTTGAAGGCATTCATACAGCAGATACTACACACCACCACTCCCCTTAAAGAGGCAGACATCCTGTTGCTCTGGTTAAAATGTTGTGATTTTGGTTATCCCTTATTTTCTGGAAGACAAAAACTTTTACTTGCAAAATGATAAGCATCTGTATCTGCAAACACAGAATTATACTTGAGTATAAGTAATCTGCAGACAGGTCTTGGGAATCAAAATAAGCCCAGGAGAAATCCTATCTTCACTTTTTAAAAGATTCTGGTATTTCAGCTGTTGCAGAATTGCATGGGTTTGAGCTACAAAAGATACTGTTCCCAAACCTAAGGAAAATAATTTCTTTCAGAAAAGATAAAAGCTAAAGGACAGAAATCAGCTGACTCAGTAGAGCTCATGGAGTAAGACACCAGCCTCCAAATCATCACTCCTTGTTCATCATCAGCATTCTTCCAATTTTCATGTAACTGATTGCAATAAACATAGACAAAAATAAAAACTTAAAGGCATTTGTAGTCTGTGCTTAAGAAACCTCAGTCTCCTGACCTAAGTAAGGAGACTTTTCAAGAGAACTTCCTCATAACGAAAATGAGCTTTGCCCTGAAATGCTGCCAGGGAAAGCTTCGTCTGGGATTACAACTGTCTAAAACAGAAGGGAGTTCAACTAACCAGTGCCCCAAGTGGGCTTTTATTAATGAATTCTATTTCTTTGGTTTACTTGTTCAGATTTCCTTAGGTCTTTACCATTGTCCCTCCCACAAAACACATGTTCTGCCAAATGTGGATGAAGCTTTATTTTGGATTGCAATGGTAGGCAAATGTTACTTTACACAAATTAGTTTTTAAAATGATTAGTCTTATTGCAAAGAAAACTTGAAGTGCACACTAAATGTTTAATGTGTACTGAATGTGAAACACAACACTGAATGTTGTAGAAACAGTAAATCAACAGAATTTTGGAAAGGATGAGATATTTTTGTTCCAAAAGGTATGTGCAAGAAACTAACAAAACTACTTATACTGAAGTATGGACTAACAGCATTGTACACAGCTAGTCTAAGGGGGGATTTTCTTCACATTTTAAGTCTCCTTGGTTTCTAGCTATGGTAGCTTGGAGAACTGACACAAGGGCTTAGAGCTGTCCATTCCTTCAACCAAAGGCATCTCCTTATAGTTTAGAGAAATACTAGGTGTCTGCTTGTCTATGTGTCATTCTGAAACACAACTAAACAGAGACACCCAAAGGCAACCAAGCAGGTTAACTGCCCCACTACAAGTCAGCTGAATGCAGGAGTTTCCAGGTCTGTCACCCAACACCAGGGCAGTCACTGGTCTGTTCAAGGAGAGTTACTCTTGTAAGACAAATCTGAAGAGTACAGAAAGTGTTACAAGCCATTAGTCAACGCTCAGAGTTATGATGGCCATGGCACTTGGAAGAGAAAGTTATCAAGATAGACCCTCTTAAATGCTCTGACAAGTTCAGCAGTAAGCAGCGTCTGACTAATCAGAGAAAACTGAACAGAGACCCAGACAAGTCCAAGGGGAAATCATATTTGTCATTTTAATATTAAGAGGAACCTTATTTAGTCATTAAAAAAAGCCCACCTACCATCTATCATCAGACTTCTTTTAAAAAACAAATCTACATATATCCTTTGGAAGGTGCACATTAGGTGACAGCTAAGTAGAAATAACTCATATGCATTTGTGAGATAATCTCCAATTTCATGATTGCACATGTTTAGATGGCTCTGCTTCATTTGACAAACAGAAGAATAATGCATACTAACCGGAGGCAAAAAAATTATCCTTCTGTTTTAATATCATAGAATAGTTAGGGCTGGAAAGGACCTTAGGATCATCTAGTTCCAACCCCCCTGCCATGGGAAGAGACACCTCACACTAAACCATCTCACCCAAGGCTCTGTCCAACCTGGCCTTGAACACTGCCAGGGATGGAGCATTCACAGTCTCCCTGGGCAACCCATTCCAGTGCCTCACCACCCTCACAGTAAAGAACTTCCTCCTTATAGCCAAACTAAATTTCCCCTGTTTAAGATTTAATCCATTACCCTTTGTCTTATCACAACAGTCCCTAATGAAGAGTCCCTCCCCAGCATCCTTACAGCATCTCTTCAGATACTAGAAGGCTGCTATGAGGTCTCCACGCAGCCTTCTCTTCTCCAGGCTGAGCAGCCCCAACTTCCGCAGCCTGTCTTCATAAAGGAGGTGCTCCGGTCCCCTCATCATCCTCATGGCCCTTCTCTGGACTTGTTCCAACAGTTCCATGTCCTTTTTATATTGAGGACACCAGAACTGCACACAATACTTCAAGTGAGGTCTCACGAGAGCAGAGTAGAGGGGCAGGATCACCTCCTTTGACCTGTTGGTCACGCTCCTTTTGATGCAGCCCAGGATACGGTTGGCTTTCTGGGCTGGGAGTGCACACTGAAGCTGGCTCATGTTCATTTGCTCATCAACCAGCACCACCAAGTCCTTCTCCACAGGGCTGCTCTGAATCTCTTCTCTGCCCAGTCTGTAGCTGTGCCTGGGATTGCTCCGACCCAGGTGTAGGACCTTGCACTTGGCATGGTTAAACTTCATCAGGTAGGCATCAGCCCACCTCACAAGTGTGTCAAGGTCCCTCTGGATGGCATTCCTTCCCTCCAGGGTATCAACCAAACCACACAGCTTGGTGTCATCGGCAAACTTGCTGAGGGCACACTCAATCCCACTGTCCATGTCACCGGCACAGATGTTGAACAAGACCGGTCCCAACACCGATCCCTGAGGGACACCACTCGTTACTGGTCTCCAGCTGGACATTGAGCCATTGACCACAACTCTGCGTGCGGCCACCCAGCCAGTTCTTTAACCACCGAGTGGTCCATCCATCAAATTGATGTCTCTCCAATTTAGAGACAAGGATGTCATGTGGGACAGTGTCAAATGCTTTACACAAGTCCAGGCAGATGACATCAACTGCTCCACCCCTGTCCATCAGTTCTGTAGCCCCATCATAGAAGACCACCAAATTGGTCAGGCAGGATTTCCCCTTAGTGAAGCCATGCTGGCTGTCACCAAGCACCTTGTTGTTTTTCATGTGCCTTAGCATGCCTTCCAGGAGAATCTGCTCCAAGATTTTGCCAGGCACTGAGGTGAAACTGACTGGTCTGTAATTCCCTGGGTCATCCATTTTTCCCCTTCTTCAAAATGGGGGTTATATTTCCCTTTTTCCAGTTGTCAGGAACTTCACCTGACTGCCATGATTTCTCAAATATGATGGACAGTGGCTTAGCAACTTCATTCACCAGCTCCTTCAGGACCCGCAGGTGGATTTCATCAGGACCCATGGGCTTGTGCATGTTCAGGTTCTTAAGATGTCTCGAACCAGATCCTCTCCTACAGTGGGCCCAAGGTCTTCATTCTCACAGTCCCTGCGTCTGCCTTCCAAGACTTGGATGGTTTGGTCAGAGCCTTTGCCAGTGAAGACTGAGGCAAAGAAGTCATTAAGAACCTCAGCCTTCTCCAAAGCCAGAGTAGCCAGTTTTCCCGATAGCTTCCAGAGAGGGCCCACATTGTCCCTAGTCTGTCTTTTATTTGCGGTGTGCCTATAGAATCCCTTCCTGTTCTCTTTCACATCCCTAGCCAAGTTTAATTCTAACTGGGCCTTAGCTTTCCTAACCCGGTCCCTTAGCTTCCCGGACAGCATCCCTGTATTTTTCCGAGGCCGCCTGTCCTTGCTTCCACCTTTTACAATCCTCTTTTTTCCCCTCAGAGTTTCCTCAGCAGCTCCTGCTTTGTACATTATATACTGCTTTGCACATTATTTATGGACTCTGTCACTATAGTCTGCTATAAAAACCCATTGCTAAATGCATAAAGGGAACTTTGGTGCCAAAACTACACAGAATCTTGAAGTCCTCAGTAAATGCCACCCACCCATCAGATGCTTAATGATGTCTAGTTCATCGAAGATGCCATTATGAGAAACAACACAGAATGAACAACCTTAATGTAATAGATTCTTAAACCAGTACAATTCCAGAGGGAATTAATGCAGGAAAGCTCCTAATCAAAACAACTGGTGCTTGACTCTATCAAGCAATGCTGGACATACATGCCCCAAGCTTTGCGCAATTATTAGATACAAGGAATCTCTTCGTTTCACCACAATATATTTCTATTTAATGTTGTTAAGTGCTTATGGCACCAGTCTTTTAACTGGGTGGAGTGTATGTAGGAAGCTTGCAGTCTGGGGAGGGGGAATTACAACCATCCTCAGTTGACTTAGAGAGCACAGCGTGTTATTTTTGTGCTCCTAGGAATCTTTACTACACACTGGTTTTACAAAAAGAACGTGAACTTGGTTAAAAAGTGCCTCTACCAACATGTTCTGCCAATAATACAAACCATTTTTAAAATGGAAGTATTCAGACTTGTACAGTGATTATTTGTACAGATTGCTTGTACTGTACTCCGTATACCATCACTTACGCAAAATCTGTGCATTTGGCTTTGTGTTGCTTTCTCTTTATCAGAAATCCCCCTACAACTTTGTATTTCCAGCCGAAGCTGGAAGACCCTGAAGGTAACCCTGTTCAGAGCAGGAATGAAATTCTGATCCTAATTCCCCTGGCCTCCATCTAGTTTGGGACCCCCAAGAACCTTAGTGAAGTAGACACTTCAGGAAACATAACTACCACATCTATTTTCCCTTCCTTACTCCCAGTAGACAACAGGTTTTGTAAAATGTCATTTAGAAATTGTGTTTCTGCTCCAGAATTCATCTCATTTCAAAGATTCTCCGAATTAAGATACAACAGGCTTAAGTCCCTGATCTCTTCTGGGGCAGAAAATCAAGTTTTAGTTATGCAACTGAAAGGAATATTTGGATAAGGCAGGTTAAAGGCTATATTGATGGGATTTTCTCTCACTGTTGGAGCTTGTGCTTAATGTGAGAAACAAAAGATTTGTTTGAGGCAATACTTTATTTTCAAGGCATTGGAATTAATTTTTGATCTAATCTTCAATCAGACCAGATGGAGGTAAACTACTAATTTTGCCAAGTGACTGCCCATACTGCCTGTATATTTACAGGCTATACAAAGGCATTTTAAGGCCCTGCACAGAACCCAATATTACTCTTTTCCAAAATATCAGTTTAAGCACAGACAATTCACTTAGTCATTTTTGTGTTCCAGTTCTTTCAAAAGCAGGATGAAATAACATTAAGTAGGTAGTTAATGTATAGTAATTTAGAAATACTTTACGATAATGTTATTATAAATTTGTCTCAGAAGAAAGTATTTCCACAAAAGTGCGTGGGCACAATTTTAGATAAATTAGATGTTATAGCAATAATAATTCTTTTGGGCACATTTATTATTACTTTTAATGGGATTTATTCTCAATGTCAGAATTTGTATGTTTATGATAAGAACAACATAATTTATTTTTTCCCAATTACCCAATATAATTTGACAATCATAACCCAATTCAACTATGTATTAACTATGTGAATGATCATCTACATCAAAGGCAAAAAACATTCAAATTTGCAGATTATCATCACAGTCTTTTTACTTTGGTCTGGCTCTGTTTGTCATGAAAGGGAGAACTGGGAATCCCTTTGCACTGATTCACCCAGCACAGAATCTGTCCAATGAAATGGCAGTAGCAGCATAGTGTTTAAGGATATGTGTACCAGGGATGGCAGAGAAGAGTATTTCTTGGCTCATTCAGATTATTACTATAAAAGGGATTAGGTAGATAAATAACATAATGGAAGGATGCCAAGAAAGAGAGAGAGATGCAATAAAGAACACTTCTCTAGCTCATCTGACCCTGAAGTCTGAAATTAACCATACCATTTGTGTGAATATGTTTTTAAATAATCCTAGTTTTTGTCCAGCACCTACACGATTAACTCCTTTCACAGCACATCAATTTAGCATTTGTATTTTCAGTTCGTGGTAGGTAATGCAGAAATAATCCGGAAAAAAAAAATTAAAATCAATGGTTATTCAACCTGCAGAAGACAGATGTCTTTAGATAAGCTCACTGCAGCTTCGAAGCCCATTCTTACTTCTACCAGAGTTGATGAAAGTTATTCCAGAGACACTAATGAAATTAGCATTTTATAATTATTTGTTTTAAAAATGCTGATCATTGCATGTTCGCCCTCCAAAGTTGCCTTAACATAAAAAAGACTCAGTGGCAGCTGTAGCTGTTAACAGTTCTACAGTGTTCATTTCAGATTTGCATGTGCTTTGGCTGACAAGGGAAGTAATGTCAATGTCTATCCTGTGTCAGTTATTCAAACCTAGTATTTCATGTCAATTTCTACAACTGATATTAATGTTTAAAAAACCCTACTTCTGCAAGCCAGAGAAAGCACACTTAAAAATCTGAATGGATAACGGTATGATAAAACTACCAAGGTTCAAAAAATCCCCAGACCAACGTGGTATAACGTTGAGTAATGCCAGGCTGTAATCATATCCAGGTTTGCTCACAGCACATGCTGTCCCTGCTATATATGTAAGTACAGCAAATAGAAACTGGGATCATGGACCCAAGTACTCAAAATATCAACCAAGTACCCCATTAAAAAAAAAAAAAAAAAAAGACAAAAACACTTTTGAAAGTGGAAGACAGACTAAATGGATTATCTTCTGTATATTAAATAAAGCTAACAATGGTATATATAGTCACCTATGCTGTAAAGCTCAACTGAATCATCTTATCTATAAAATACACAAAGCAACATTTTATCAGTTTGTCCCACTAAGTTACATTCTCTCAAAACACTATTTATCTTAAGTCTTTTTTTTTCTTGTCACGCATTTGTGAGAAACATTTAGATATAAATGCAGTCTGATTCCATTCCAAGAGTTGTCCTTGTCCACAGTTTTTCATATAACAGAACACGATTCTTTCATTCGTCCTAAGGAAAGTAGATCTCAGTTCATAGGGCCAAAGACTGCATAGCTTAAGCTGGAGAAATGAGATCCTGCGCTGGCTTTGGGAAAAGACTAAATTCTAAAGGGTTGGGTTTTGGTTTTTTGTTTTCCTCTGATAAATCTCTTGCCAGACTGAACTGTAGAACTTGAACAACTATCAGGAAAAGAATAAAGGCAGAAATGTAGTAGCATTTTAAAATTAAAATCTGTATTTTCAACAGCGTGGCATGTTTAGCTTTAAAATGAGGAATAGTGGGTGCTACTGGAAGACACGCACCTCTAACTTTCTATTTAATGAAGTGTATCCATGGTGAGTGATTCCCACTGCTGTATTACCATAGTTTTTACAATTGATTAATGTTATTATATGAATAATGTAATTTCTTACGGCTAGGAAATCCTCAACCTTATAACTACTAGCAGTTACTGGAAATTTGTGTTCTACAGTCCCTAAATCAGAAAATAGCAGAACAAGTGGTTTAGCTCAATCTAAAGCAGCGAACTCTTCCTAAGTCTACAGTATTTCCAATGCATATCTTCATGAAGTATGTCAGTGCCAGATATTTATACATGTTGTAATAAACTCAGTTCAATCCTGATTATTTCAATATTACATCACTTTCTGACAAAATTCTCAGAGGAAATATTTTTTTTTGAACTTATGACTCCAAGAGTTCAGGACTTCATTATGTTGTCAATCCTATTACTTATGCTTCGCTTGTCAAAGTAATACTGAAATAATAAGCGACAAATAGTACTTTAAATATGTTTAACTTGTAGCTATTATTTCAATGAGTGAACAAGGAAGAACCTAAACTCCTACAGTGATTTTATGATTCAGTGTTTAGCATAACTTGCCTACTGGTTAGTACTTGTCTGAATTTCCCAGTTCCTAGTAAGGACATTTATTCAGAAGGGGATTAGGTAATATTTCCTTAATTGTTATATCAAAACGTTAAACCACAAGGACTAAGCAGCAGCTTATTTACATACCAAAAGCTGAAGGCTGGTCTGTTGAAATGTTTGCTAAATCTCCCAATGCTTTCAGCAAAGCCTAGCCTGCAGCTTGAGAAACGCCTGAATCTACTTAGCACTTTAAGAGGAAAGCATAAGGAGCAAAGAAATGAAGGAAAATGTTTGGGTTACAACTTCCAGTATTTGAGTTTGCAAACAACTTATTCTAGAGTCCCAGTACAACTCTAGATCACAAATGTTCCTAAAGCATCCAAATGCTGGGGTTTGCTTAGACTTCTGAGATTAAAAGCAAAACTCAAATTTAAACTTGCAAATATTTAACACCATCAAAGAATTTCTAATTGCTTGAAAATGTAATCACCTAAGGGAATTTTACAGCTTTAGAAATATATGCTGATTCTAATTGCATTAATAAAAAAAACAAACAACCCAAAAACCAAAAACCCCAAGCTAAAAACAAAAAACAAAACCATCCCAAGAACAACAACAAAAAACTGAAGGTATTTAGGAACCATTACTCCTAGTGCCTTCAATTTCCAAGAGGTTTACAATGCACCCAAACAGTTCTTCTCCCTGTCTCAGGATGGGGAGATTATCATTAAGGTTTCTTAAGGATAATTAAACTTCTCCAGGGAGTACTGAAAATCCAGAAATTTTGATGCAAATATTCAGAACAAGAATAAATGTAATACTTCCCCAAGACTGACTTAGGAAACTTGTCACTGTAAATTGAGAAACTAGGATAAAAAAAATATTACTGAGGTGTGCAAACACCAATATTTAAGCAAGTACCAGCAAGTCATGTGCACTCACACTCCTGACAGAATGTCTGCATATTTCAATTCCAATCTCAGCACAAAGATGTTTAGGGATATCACAGGTAACAACTTTCTACCACATTTTTCCGCAGCCCTACAGCCATGTCTACCGTTCTTTGACCTACATGACTTTTTAATCTGATCTTCACTTGATTTCAGACTTCATTTTTAATATCCTCCCCCCCCCCAAATATAGAAAGGGCCAAAAAAAGAGAAATACCCCTTCTCTAGAGCCTCACCAGGTTAGTCAGTTAGGACCTACAGAATCCAGAAAGGATTCTCAAACATTAAGCTGCTAGCTATATTGTAAAGCTGGGACACTTCTACCAGTCTCCAACCTGGTGGAAGAGATGAAGCCTGCTAATACTACTGCTCAAAGGATTCAATGCTTCTAAAGCAAGTCTTTATTTCAGTTACAGAGTTGCATGCCAGAATCTGACAGAATCCAGAGGTTCAAACTTTCTGTTTAACAGAGATAAATAGTTATGTATTACACAAAAGGGAAAGGAATTCACTGTACATACAAATATTTTATGATGTAACAACCGTCACTCACTTTCACTTTAACTTTTCCCACTTTGGTGTCCTAATACCCATGAAATCAGATAATTAAAGCCACTCAGTGGGAACCATTTCAATATATCTCACCACAAAATATTGAAAGCCGAATTCAGGTACAGTGTTTGGAAATGGAGTATTTTAAAACGTTTGTCATATTAGTATTCAAGATTAAAACTACAAGACACTACTATTCTCATGATATCAAATTTCCACTCACAACTCATCCTGCTTTCAAGTAATTTGACTGCCATTTTCAACTTTTGTCTCCAGATCCGGTGCTACTTTTAAAGTATCTATTAAAGGTTATGACACATTTTATGGGGCAGATAAAACACATTTGATTAAAAAAATTCCAACATTACAGGTCATGAATAAATAAAATTCATATTGGAGACTCACGGATACTCTCCATGTCCATGTCATCAAACAACACAAATAATTCATTCCTTTATCTTTTCAAAGTATATCAAGCAGAAGACTGTTTTGCATCTTTTACACAACACCTTCAAAAAGAAGGTCAGAAATCTGTAACAGATGATGAAATTTCTGGGTCATTTGTAAGACAGACCTAAAGCTATTTTTGCCCTTTTTTTTTTTTTTCCCAGTCACCTCTTGGATTAGAGTGCATTATGCCTGTATTCTAGATGAGATGTTTATCAGAAAAATCAATCTTATCCTTATTATCTTCTTTTAACTGGAGACTTTTACTGGCATTCCAAATGATCACAACACGACTTTGCCCTGTGGTAAATATCTCTTAGCAATGGGCTACAGAGGAAAATACTGCAACCGTAAATGTTTTAAAGAGAAATATCTTTAAAAAAAAATTAAACAAAAGTCAGCCTGTGTTTGCCCACACACAAAATAAATCTGCCCACAGGAGAGAACCTACTCCCACAGATTACACAATTCAGCTTTATTGGCTAATCATGGCAGGCTTGGATAGCACTTGGCCAAATCTGTTCTTATACCTGAAGCCCTCCCTTAAAGCCAAAGAGAACTTCCCCAGTGCAAGGCCAATTCCTCAAAGGTACCTAATTCTTATTTCCAATATATTCATTAGGGGCATAAATACCTTTGAGGATCTGAAACTTCATGTTTCTACCTGTCATTGTAACACTTATACTAAAGCAGTTTCCTGTCCCTCAAGGAATGTCAGTAACCCAGAAGCTACACATCCCAAGTAGCTATTTTAAAGTCCTCACCACTAGCTGAACTGTCAGGGAGCTGACAAGACCAGCTGTTAAATCCGTAGCGATTCAAAAGAGGGTAACTTATTAAAAAAAAAAAAAATAGAAACCCAAAAAAACAGGGTGGTCTGGTAATTACATTCATATGGTTAGAACGCAGAGATTGCGCCGTAATTGATAGGTCTGATTTGGATTGGTAATGACGGTGTTTAGTCAGTAGATGGTGCTGCTCCTTTCCAGCCCTCTCCATCCATATGGAAGTATATGATTAGGTACACGGTCTTACATTTCCATACGGCCCGGGAAAGATGGTGTCCGTACTACTTGTGTCTTCCTACTTGGTCACATAAGGAACAAAAAACCAAGTTACTTTTCTGTATTAGTACGGCTGATATAAGCCTGTATGTACACCCTATTTATTAGGGAACAGAAGAGAATGGGAGAAAAACTCAGCCTCTGATTTTCCTGCCTCTGGAAATGTAAGATTTAAATATCTAATGCACGCCATGTTGTTTCCTATCCCCAAGCTACTTTGCATACACAAAAAAAAAAAACCTAATTCATTAATTGCAAAGTTAGAAGAGTTAATCCTCCATTTACATGTGTGGTTTGCAGCCCTAAAACTAGTCCCTGGGTTTCATCAAGTTACCATTCGGATAGAGGTGAAGGAGAAAATGCTGCAGAAAGTTTCTCTCTTACCCAAACCATTACATCACTGCATTACCGGTGGGTAAGAGCATGCTTAAGGCACTGTCTTTTATGTGACTGGTAAAACCAGAGGCCCTAAAACTGCTGCTAATACAGGCCCAATCCAACACAGGTCAGCAGCTTCCTGCACACTCCAAATACAGCTTTGCATTTTCTACCTTCAACACTACTTCCGTTTCTCTAAGTTGCTAAGGAATTCCTTGATTTTACCTCAAGAAGATACTTAGACATCAGATACAGCTTTAGGCAGTGTGAGCAAGATTAACAAAAACATTCGAGTATTTATATGTGTATAAAAGGATGCATCACCATTAAACCCTTATTGGAATGCAGCAGTAGTCAGTTACTTAATCCATTTTTACATTTTAAAAAATCCAAGTATATCCTTATGTTACTTGCTTAGCTTCACTATTACTAGAAGACTTTCATTGCTAAAGAAAAAGTAATAATTGCCTGAAAAAAAACTTAGCTTACTCAGTTCTTTTGATACATTTTTACATTTCTGACTTGCAGACATAACGGATCACAAGAATGACCTGGTGTGAAAAATCTTGCAGGTTTTGACATTAAATACTAGGCTTGGCCTGCTGGCCTAAAGCCACATAGGAAGAAATACAAGGTACACTGGACAATTTCATGTTCCTTATGACTTTTTGATTCATTGGTGAATTTAGTCTGATATTCTAGTCATATAAACAATGTACACACTTCAGACCCTTACTTCAGATTTTCTATACTAAAGGTCTTGGATCTTGGCAAGAATAGAACCTAAGAGATTTCTTGGTCTTTCTGATTGAAAGACATGAAAAAAAAACAAAAACAAACAAAACAAAACAAAATGAAAACCAAAAAAAAACAAAAACTACAACAACTTAAAATAAGCCTCTCACTTTGTTTTGATCCTGAGAGCTACAGCTGAAACCTCAAGGTAAAAGTGTACCAAAAAAATAGAAAGCAATGAAGAAAAAAAAAAAATCTAAATGGTCTAGAAGCATTAAAATTAGTTTATTCCCAATAGATGCTTAGAAAATGAGCAATTTGATTCTCATTTTGTTCATACATACTCATCCAGATACCTTGGGCAATGACACACCAGACTCTTTAAAGTCTTTTTAAGAAGCTTTGCATTACATTAATGATGACGATAATAAAAAGCAACACCAATTATAGGGATTTGGTCATAAAAAAAAATTATATATAATCAGTTGACCGGTGTAGCTGATAGCTTTGGCTTGCACTAACCGGTAAGCATGCAAATAATGTGAGTGCCCATCATTTGTTTTATTTCACGTGCTCTGCAAGAAGGAAGCATTAACTCTAGACAGTAAGTTAAACTCAAGAATGTTTCTACACATAAGTCTGGTGTCAAAAAGAAATGCAGTCTAGAAAATTGCAAAAGAAAGCTCATTATGGAATTTTATTCTAAGAACACTCTATCAACCAGTGTAAGTGAAACAGCAAAGCTTCCCTTTCTGAAAAACAAAATAACAACCCTCCAAAAACAGGATTTTAAAATACATTCTCTATTAAGTGATTTCTATGCCTGGAAGAAAATATGTAGCAAAATCTGGACAGTAAGTGCTAGCATTTCCCAATAATGATCTTGAGCCATTTGAAGGTTTTCTTCCAGAGGAAAGAATGAATTTTCCAGTATTTGCTTATGTGGAAGGTGCAGAAATAAGTTCTGAAAGGACAGAAAAAGGTATTTTGCACAAATGCGTATCTGTTTAACTGGGGGGAAGCCTCTGGTTATTATTCTATTCCAGTGGTTAGGAATTGAAAAAGATTGTGCTTGTAAAAGGTAATTGCCTAGTTTTGATAGCATTTCAATGCCCTTTCCTTTAAGGCTTCTTTTGCTCATACACATCCTTGTTACTATAATGCTCCAGCGAGACAGTGCCGCTCTCAAGGTGATTGCTTTAGTGCTGTAGCAAGGTGTGATCCGTCTGCTGCCGCTGCCGCCCCGCCACCCCCACCCCCTTTCATCACTCCATACACATCAGCCTTACTTCAAATATTGGTGCAGACCTCAGACCTACAGGAAATGCCAGAAGTGGAAAAATCTAAATACTTGTCAAGGAAACCCCCAAAATACCTGTGAAGATACACTACCACACCCCAGATTCTACATCTTTTTCTTGCACTAGCTAAAAATAAAATTAATTTGAGTTTAAGGATTTAAAGTACTCTGTGTCCTGTGTCACTTCAGTTAGCTGCCTGTTCATATCACAGGTATATTCAAAGTGTATATCCTGCACAGCCCCAAAAGAAAAAGAATACAACAAATAAAATGATAACTTTAATAACTAGGCGATAACAACATCCAAAAGACTTGGTTTAATGGCACACAGCTCAGTGGAATTACATTAATCTTGAAAGACTTTTCTTCTTTTCAGCTCTGCATCTTTTAAGACTTCCTAATTTTCCTAATTTTCATCTTAACATGACAGTGGCTTGATATAAGCCTCAACAGGCTGGGAAATTGCTCAGAGGTTGATTCAACTAATGGAGTTCATAAGATCTGCTGACATTTGCTTATAACTAATCCTAGCCTCCACTCAGGGGATTCTCATTTACCTTTTTGGAAAGACTGTTGCTAGCAGTAAATAAAATGATGAATTAAAGTATCACTGAGCAAAAAGAATACAGTTCCTTTCTTTCCTTTTGAAGTTTTGTCTCAGTGACTGTCATGGTTTAAACCCTCTCTTGAAGGACAAGGTGACGAAAGAAGACTCTTTAAGCAGTCAGAGCGCAGAATTACCTATGTCCATAAGGACACTCTAGTGGGAGTTGTAACTGTCTTTTACAGATCACATGTGAAATTACAACCGCATGAGGGCAAGATGCATTAGAAATCCCATAACCATTAACAAAGCTGTTAAATTATCAATCCTTTAAAGCTTTGACTATGTTAATATACACATATGCATGTTAATTTACTGACCACACCTCATTTAAGTGTTTTACTAATTCTTCTGGATTTTGAAGTTGTTCAGTGGTGAAATTCCAAAGTACTGGAGGGGCCCACTGACCTAGATACTTGCCCATACTATCCCACACACCCTGCCACTCATGGCTGTCCAGCCTCAGGGAAAATCTCTTGGTCCTCCTACATCGTCGTTCGACCCCAGACAAGACCCAAACCTGACTCTGCTTAACTCTTGAAATCAGATGAAATGGTCATGGGCAAAATACACTCTGTATGCATGCCAACATGGTGATCCCCATCACAGTCAGCAAACAGGTCTCAACAGCATTAACAGGCCATTCAAAAACTTCAAAACTCTCAAATGATGCTGTAAACAGGGGGGGGGGGGGAGACGGACAGACTGGGAGGGTAAAAGAATGTCGCCTTCACAGGTTGACCACCCAAGAAGATGAAAAAATTCCATGTACTGGGAACATAAGCCAGATCAGTTTCATGATCAATGATTCTATTGTATTACAAGTCATTACCATAAAGTACAATGGGACAAAAACCTTAGCCCAAGCCCCACACTTGATAAACACTAACACAGCAAATACCGGCTCTAAGTAAGTTACAACATTCTGAAACTGTGAGATCAAGAGGAACAACCCTGAGAGCCAATAAATCAGTATTGTGACGAGTGACTATTAATTCGGTCAGATCTGTCATTATCTCAACCCTTCATGCCCCACGTTGGGTGCCAAAAAGAATTGTTGCGGTTTAAACCCAGACAGACAGCTCATTCACTCGCTCCCCCAACTTTTCCTTCCTCTTTCTTTCCTTACCCCCCTCCCCCACCCCCTTCCCCGCTCCCAGAGGGATGGGGAGGAGAATCGAAAGAATGCAACTCCTACGGGTTGAGACAAGAACAGTCCAGTAACTAAGGTACAACACAAATCACCACCGCTACCACCAATGACAACAGTAAGAAAAAATAACAAGGGAAGAGAATACGATACCACCCGCTGAAAAACGAGTCCGACCCAGAAGAACGCGTGTCCTTCTGGGTAACTCCCAGTTACTCCCCTGGGCATGACGTGCTGTGGTATGGAATACCTCTTTGGCTAGCTTGGGTCAGGTGTCCTGTCTCTGCTTCCTCCCGGCTTCCCCTCCTCCCTGGCAGAGCATGAGCCTCACAAAGTCCTTGGTCAGGGTAAACATTACTGAGCAGCAACTAAAAACATCGGTGTTATCAGTGTTGTTCACAGGCTGAAAGTCAAAAACACGGCACTGCACCAGCTACTAAGAAGGAGAAAAACTGACTGCTACTGCTGAACCCAGGACAGTGACACAAAAAAATATAACAGAGAATTAAGCCTAAATTACTTAATTATATTTATATATAGAGAGAGAGATATTATTTTTTCTGGGTACCTGAAGTACAGTAAAAAAAAAAAAAGTCATGTTAAGATTTGGATGTGAAAGACCACAAGTTGCATTAAATTTCCATAAAGCTTAATGAAAGTAGTGTTCACATACAAAGAATACATTCATGTTCTGATTTTCATTATGTAGTTCAGCAATGCAAATAATTAAAGAGTTTGAAGGAAAAAAACAAAACCGTCAATTACAGTTCTTTGATCTACAGCTGTTGTTCCAGCTTGCTAATGGGAAGAAAGCTATTCTGGATCATAAACTGCAAATCCAAAAGCTGTAAGAACTGAAATGTAGAAGTGGGGGTATTGATGACCACCTGATCAGGGGAAAGCTGCTGCTGACTGACTAGTGAAGGGGTCAGGCTATTTCAATACAGTGGTGGTCACTGCAGTACTCAGGCATTACGTCTAAATCCAATTTCTTTGTATTTTAGATTATGTAAGTAATGCTCAGATAGGTTAAAAGTCACAGAAGAAAAGGCTATTCTGACGTAATCATGAATGCTATGGAAGCACTGGTTAAATGAAAAAGCCACAACGGGAGCCACAAAACTCAGCAGAGACTGCAACATACGCAAGAGAACACACAAAACACCTTAATAGTATGAAAAGAAGTTGTAGGAAATAAATTATGAAGGAAAAATTTCATTAAATTAATGCAGAAAGCCTATGGCAGGAAGGAATAACCCGAATATAAGTACAAAGTTACTGAATCACGCTTAGAAAATTTAAAATTTGCACAAAGGAAATTGGCAATCCAAATATTATGGCAGCTAAACAATAAAGCAAAAAAAGTCAACAGAAGGGGAGGAACACACAGCTAAAGAGAAATCATATCACAGGAGGGATGCACAGATGGACTAGTAGCACTGCTAGGCTGTCCCAGAATGAAAATATAAACCAATAGGCAAAAAAAAAGCTCAAAATAAGTTTCATTTTTTCTGAGATCACAACTACCTTTACATTAATTGTCTTAAGTATTTGAGTTCAAACAACCCAGTTATTCAACTACTCATATGGAACCAAAATTATATTAGTTAGCCAAAACAATTAATTTACCAGTCACTTTATCCCTGTTCTGCTCTGTTTCCTCATCTAAGTAAAAAAGGGTTTAAAAACTTAACTGACGGTCAACACAATTCTCAGCCAATACTAGGACCCTTGGTATCTGCTTCTGAATTATTCAGTTCACAAGGTCACTGTAATTTTATGTTGAAACTCAATTGTTGACCAGCCTGCCATGAGATTTCAGATAAAGCAGACATCTTGTGCTCCTCCTGCCCTACTTCTCTGGAATTATTTTTATAACCAGTGTATGTATGTTGCCCAAAATTCTTGGATTTCCCTTACATTGGAGTTTCCAATTTTGCTACTCTTTGTGCAAAAAGAATGATCAGTTAAGATTAAAAAACCCAAAACATACCCAACAGAATTATAAAGAAAACACCCCTAAATTAAATCCTACCACAAATAGGAGCGTGTTTATGCTCTTTGTTACCATTTTTGAATTCTATGGCGAAACAAAACCACTACATACTTTAAAAGGGATAAATGTCATGTGTTTCCACATATACAGAATAAATGTGTACTTAGGCCTGAAAGTAAATCTTTAAGCGAGTCTTATCTTGCCAACTGCAAAAATAATTTGATACTAAAAAAAATTATCTTTACCAAACTTTCTGAAAAAATCAAGTTTACTATAATCAAGTCATATTTTTACTTGTATTCTACAGCAAATTCTGTTTACATATTCCACAGCAAACATCCCTTTTATCATGCTAGATTATTCAAAACTAATTAATACAGCCTTCAATATTAATGTTTTTTCCTGTACGTGATGAATTTCATCAATGAAATCTCATTCTTTTAATGGGCTGGAATTTTCATTGGATGAAACACAAACCACTATGTTTATGAAACCTTCAGTCTTGAGAGAAAGCTTTTGCAATAATACAGCAATGTCTTAACTCTCTTCTGCACCTCGCAACACTACCCAAAATATTGTAAATGCAAGTAATGTTTGCTAAGCTTGACATAAAAAGAAATAAAATAAACAACCAAACCACACCCCCAAAAAAACTAAAACAACAAATTCAAAACTGGTTTATAACTACTTATAATTATTAGAAAACATACAACATTATGTCAGAAGCACCGTGTTGTCTGGAAAGTCACAGTTCCTGGGCTCCAGAAGGTTAACATTCTGAAGGACACAAAAAATTATAATAAAGCAGAAAGTTGCAGGGGAAAAAAAGAAAAAACCCAGAAACAAGCAAGCTTACTTTGAAGTAACTAACCAAACTACCTAGAAAAACTCAAGACAAAGAACTGGAAGCACATCTTTAGAAGCTTCCAAGAATTAAATTTCCTAAGAAACTGGGAGTTTTAGAAACCTTGGGAACCACAGTGCTCAAAAGAGCACTCCCAGCCTGACAGTGGTAGAATAGGAAGAACAGATTTCCTAGAAATATTTTGACTCACATAATATACTTTGTGTTTGGTACATTCATAACACAGACCTGATGCTGCATCCTGCATAGCAAACTTGAATTAGAAGAAAACATTATAGTGACTATCAGGACAATTCTACATTAAAACAAACAAACAAACAAACAAAATAAAAAAAACCTAAGTTTTTAATCACAGTAAAAAGTAGAAATGTTCTACTAACCCTCAAATATTTCATGGATTTTTTTTTTTCTTACAACCCAAAATATAATTTGTTTTCCAAAGCATATAGGTGACATATAGAATGGATTAATTCAGCATTTGTTGCTCAAGCTGAACGGATACCAACCTACCTCTACTCCCAAAGTAGCAGAGTTCAGCTCTACCTGCTGCAAAATACCAAGAAAAAAATAATAACAAGGGCATAAAATCGGAAGGGAGATATTAAGTGGGTTGCTGGGGTTTATTTTGCAAGAGACATTTGCACCGGCAACAGTAATTCACTACAACAACATGTACGCAAGCATGTTTGTTACCATAAGCAAGTATTTGGTAACTGCTCATTTGTTTAAAGTCATGTTTCTTTAAAGCTCAAATCCTTTTCTTTGATCTTCTCCTGAACAGGCCAGATAAAATCTTTACATTCCCTTTTCCTTAACCTAGGAGATATGCCAGTATTTCATCTATATAAAGAAAGATATCTTACACCTTGCTTGCAGCATGGGATGGGTAGCTCAGTTTTCTGCCCAGTTTGAATTACATTGATCTAAGCCTTTGAATTCATGTGTTTTGAGTTCTGAAACTGGGTGGAGAAGAGATAAATGCTTACAATATTCAGAAACAATAAATATGGGATAACGTTACTCAAAGATTTTGGGAGTGATTTCTTTGTTTTGTTGAGATTTTTTTGCTGTGGGTTTGATGGTTGTGTTTTGTTGGGTGGTGGGTTCTTATGGTTTTGCTTTTTTTGTTTTGGGGGTTTTAGTTGTTATTGGATTTAGCTATTTTATTTATTTATTTATTTTTAATCCTGAAAATGATGCTGCTATTGTTCTATAGTTGAAAATTTGTTCACAATCCAGATCTTGGAATGAACAAAGTCAATGGCAAGATTCCCAGTGATTTTAATGGAATCAGGATTTGGTGGCTTTAAAGCAACCAACCTTTCTCCTCCCTCACCCCATGAGATGTCATTCATCATGTGGCATTAAAACTACGGGTGGTTTAGTGCATGTTCTCTGCATCATTTTACTGCATACAAACTGTAGCTTAACGTCATACTGTAATACAAGTCACATACAACAAAGTTCCATGGGAAGGAGCTGTAATATGAAAGAATTAAAATATTACAATATTATGCTGATGGTATGTTGTGTGCTTTAAAATGAAGGACTGGGGGGGCGGGGGAAAGGTGGGGGGAAGAGAGGTGTGTTAGGGTGCATGGAGGAAGCAGGGCAATAAGTAGGATTGCCTGGACTTCAGGGGAACTAACTTCTGCTTCTTCAAGGACCTGCTTAGAGGAATCCGATAGGTAAGGGCACTAGAAGGTAGAGGCATCCAAGAGAGCTGGACTTTGCATTGACCAGCCAGCATTTTATCTTTCTACAATCGAAGTGAGGAATAAATACTGTTGCTTTAGAAAAGCTACGCCATAGTTATAAATCACAGTTAACTGACTAAAAAAGAAAAAAAACAGTAGAACTCTGCTTAGAGCCAATTAAATTTTAAGAGAGCGCATCAGGCTTGCTGCACATTGCCCGTTTTCAGAGAAACCTTCACATAAAGGTTACACCAACATTTAGCTAAAAATATTTCTTTATAAAAGTCAGATGATCCCTCACACAGGGTATACACAGTTTGATCTCTATATCTCAACAGCCTTGACAGTAAATTAGGTAGAGAGAATGCCATGAAAGAAAAAAGATAATGGGAATTTTACTACTTTCACATCTTACAATTATAGGGCAACCTCATTCTTCCAATCTCTTACTTTTAAATGTGATTCTTTTTAAACAAACATACATTCATTTTGAACAAAGACATGTATCTACATATCCCCTCAGTCAGAAATCCTAAATGCTTATATGTACTGAACTATGAAGGGAAACAAGTTTTCCAGGAGACATTTTAAAATACTCCAAATAATTCAGAGAGATAAGAAATTGTTTACATACAGCAGATTGAGAAAAAGCTTTGTGTGGATGGACCATTGTAAAGGAACTAAATAATCTAAAACTTAAATGTTTACTATGCACACAGTGATTATTTAACATTTAACATACTTTTGTAGAGAATGCTTTATCAAGGGCTCCTTCCAACAAGATATGTATAGTACAACTATATAGCAACTGGGAAAATGTCCTGTAGTTGTATTCACAATCTGTGTGGGAAGGTTGGTGTTAAAAGTCTCTAAGGCTTCCAAGTACTAAATGCAGGGAAAGCTTTACTGTTGTGGAAAATCTCAATATAAACCAGAATACTTGAACATTAGTGTTAAATTCAAACCCAAAATGTAGCCAAAACATTGCAAATGAAAAAGCAGTTAATGATGGCCAAAGCGTTAAAGGAAGACATGCTATTCATATAGGACCTTTAAGATACTTATTCAGAAGGAAATTTCCATCTCATATAGGAGAAATCATTTCCTCCTTTGAGGCATGCATAATCTGGGAGACTTAACTCCACAGATTAAAAAGGTAAAAAAATAACCACAGTAATCTGCAACTTGCTCTACATTTTCATGATCCTTCTTGCTTAAATTAACTGCAAAAACATTAATGAAGCCCGAGATGTAATGCTACAAGATCTCAAAGGCTCAAGATTCCACAAAAAATACTAACACACTGCAGATCATTTCTTGTATATTTTATTATGGGCCTTTAGCAGTATCGCTCTAAATTCAAAACAAGAGAAACAAAAAGAAAGTACCTAGAAAAGCCAAGACTACGATCATAAACTACAAGAGATGCTGGCTTTTCAGAACACATCTACATGCTGGAGGAGTTCAGCATCTTCATGTATAAGACTCAACATCCAATGTAAATCTTGCGGTGGGGATTTTGCTGCCTCTTTCTGAATGTTTGCAGCAGCAGCAGCATCTTCCTCAGTTCAACTGGCATCAAGACTGAATAGTGAAAAAAAAAATAGGGGAGCAGTTGCACTGAGGACAAGTGGTTGACCTCTCACTATTGAAGTTTGTTTTGAAAAGCCCCCTCCCCTCTATTTGATGATACTGGTGATCCCTCCAGTTCTCTGGTAAACAGGATAATAAAGCAAAAAGCTTTATTTTCTGTAGTTTGTACATAAATCTTATGTAACAGCTCATTTCTAAGACAGAAAAAGTACTTAGCGTCTCTCTAGCTACCTCTAGATATTTTCTCCACACTTAAGCAGCATTTGCACTGCCATCCCCTTCGAGGCCCCCCCATCACTTTCCACAGCCTGCTGATTTCTGGATTCCTTTCAATGAGCATGGAGTCAGAAATCAGAAAATACACAGCCAAATGCTGTAGGTGTTTTCCTTCCTTGGGCTACATCACTCTAGGTATTCTGAAAGTGATACACACAGCAATCCAGCACTGTTTACATTTGAACTTCTCACCGAGAGCAAAATCTACCCAAAGATGATCCCACTGAGAGCTTCTACCCCTGATAGGCCTAAGCATTTGGGAGGGGATCATCTAAGACATCGAGCTAATTCCAGAGGTCTCACCTGTGGGTAACTAAACAATCACTTTATTCCCTAACATCACTCTACCAGTTCTTATGCCAGTTGAAACACCTTTTCTCACAAAGCAGTAAGGTCACAAGAAACTTTATTGAATGACAACTTTGCTGATAATTATTCTTTGAATTATATTTGCCATTAAATTTGCCATACAACATTTAAAATGCAACTGTTGCAAGTACACAAAGCATTTCAGATTGGAAAGAGAGAGCTAGAAAAAACAAAGAATGAGGAAGAACCAAGTAGATCATAGGAGAGAATGCCTCCCTGTGTTTTCTGGTGGATATAAGTGAAACTCTTCACCATAAAACACATATTTTGCCCTTCTGAATATGAAAATATAAACTCTGTATGCCCCTGGCAATATTACCAACCTGTAACTATTCCACAGCTAATGATCTGTTCTAATAACTTGTTAAATTACCTGGCCAGACAACAAATTGCTCTCAGAGGATATCTGGTAAAGGAATATGGATCAGAAAATACATTTAGCTTCACAAGTTGCTGAACAAGCTTTCCACCTTTGCCCTCCACCCCAAGCAAGTAAAATATAGAAAATATTGAATAACCAGTTATACAAGGGATTGCACAGAGACCAGTGCATATTAATATTTTTTGCTTCAATAACTAACACAAATGAAAATACCCTCGAATGCACTCCCACAGTTCTGGATACTTGGTCACAACAGATTTTTGCCTAAACAACATGATTTTGCTCTTTAAGGTTCATTTTTTCATAATCTAAACCATTTTTCAGCATACCTTCCAAGGATCTGTGGAAAAACATCCAGCAGCTTCTGGATTTTGGAGACAGCTCAGCTGCAGTCAGCCCAACTGGAGGAGCACGGAAACCTGAAAGTTTATCAGAATAAACTCCAACACTTACCGCTTCTGTGTCCACTAACCAGGCACTGAACCCCATTTTCTTGGGGAGCCAGTTCAGCTCAACTCAGGTCACCACAGAGCAGCACAGACAAAGACTGCAAGCTACAGAACAGCTGAGCTGGAATGGGCTCCAGAATCCTTAGGCATGGGAAAGACCCAGATGAAGCTCATCAGGGACATTAATGCATATTAGCCCCATCTAACCTTCCCTCCCAATGTGGGAAGAGGTGTTGCAGGGAATATTCTAGCATAGAATCACCAAACTAGACAAAGGACCATGGCATAGGAAAAGGGGGTGGAGGGGTCAGGCTGTCCTGGGGAGTATAGTGATGCATACAGTGATGGGAGAACAGAGCTCAGAGCCAGTCAGCACCTCAGCAGGGTCACAGGGTCCCATCAAGTGGCTTCAGGACAAGGGTTTGTCAGAAAAGTAGCAGGGATCATTTCATATTAAGATATTAATTTAAAACTTCATAATGCAACTTTATTTCTTTTTGGATATACTTTCAGATAAAACTTCCCATGTTTCAGATATGCTGGACCACTTGAGTTATGGTTGTTTAATTATTTATTTAATTTGCTACTCCTACCTAATGAAAACACTCGTTCTTTTCATGTTACAGTTCAAGAATGCCTACTGAAAAGAGTGACCTTTTCCTCTGGCATCCTGACTTTTTAAAATCTAAATTCTAGCTCATTTTTTAATCCAATCGTTTTACAGATAGATTGTCTGTAAAGGGTTACAATCTAAAATGAATTTTTTGATGCCCTGTTGCTTTTTAACTCTATTTGCTATTCAGAGTGACAGTGGCATGGCAGCAGTTGCTGTGTATTGACACACACTTTTAAAACATGGGAAGAGAAAATATCAAGAACGTTTTGATTGCAGATGTTTAAAAACTCAGGCTTTGTTACTGAGAATGAAAAAAACCTCAGAAACCGCAGAGTGTACGTCTCGCTAGAGCAAAAACTGTCGCTAGAAAGAAACATGTCAGTAGGAAGTATGCTATAAAACATGAATGAACACAGCCTTTAAAAAAAATTCAAGTACAAATAGATGTTGCATTGGTTTGTTTTTCAAGCACATTAAAACACAGTGTGTTCATTAAAAAACATCTGTTCTTATTACATCACATTATAATAACTGTTAAGAAAAACATTCTATTTTATTTGGGTTTTTTAGTCCTTAGCAGATGTAGCTTGCTTAGTAATATCGCTTTGAACATAGAATTTCTGCAAAGGTGACTAATTAATTATCATGACTTGTTTCACTCTTTAACCAAGGCAGCACAAGCACCTACAGCAGCAAATCTGTGGCCATACAGCTTTAGCATATATTCTACAACTACATGCAAAAGTCACAGAATTCAGTCTGAACAGAAATCTGAGGTGCTTTAACTCCCTTTAAAAGCTTCCTTTAGAGTGGACTTTGCTTTCTAAACACTGGTTTTAATTTTTACTGTCATTTAACATCTACCTTTTGATCTTTTCTACCTTTTGAGTGGTATTCCAGGAGCCATTGCTCAAGGATGAACAAAACGAATCGTATATCGTGGATTGGTATTTGTTAAGGAAAACCAGGCCTTTGTGGTTGAGATCACAGTGAAACATGAGAGTAAATCAACACCTTTGGCAGATGCAGTGGCAGAGAAAGTAAAGAAATACTATCATTTAACTAATGGATGCCACTAATATTAATTTTATGAGATTTGCCTTAGTGGAACGTGGAAAATGGCATCAAGGCAATTCTGAATTACTACCTGAACTAGGACTCTCCATTTCCCAACAGGAAAAAGTCACCGTTTAGCAAATAGGACACTTTTTATATCAGCGGATGTCGTACATAGATTTGTGAGTCAGGTGCAGTCAATTGTAAGGTTTTCATTTCTATAATGAATTATTTATAATTCATCAATCATATATACACAGCTATCAAAAAACAATGTTCATTATGGATGCACTGGCCGCCACAGCGTCAGAGAGCTCTGATGGTATATAGGGACAACAATGGACTCAAAATCATGACATGTCACCTGCCAAAATGATTCCAATTACCAGTCTTTACTTAGGAGGATGAACCACCTTTATTTAACCTGGGTAAGGAACAGGTATCATTTTATACATGTTTGATAAATAGCATTATACCTCAGAGCACATAGTTTGAGATATGGTTGTTTTCTGTCTCCAAGCAAATTGGCCGCAGTAGTAAGTACCACCCAAAGGCTGAACACGGCTGTTCAGCTGGAGGAATACACACCCACAAGGTTTCTAACACAGGCTATGACAAACTGCAGAACAGATTCGATCCCTATGGACAATCAACCTTATTTCACCGTAAATGACAAACCCCCACATATAGTTGTCCCAGGGAAGAGACAGAAAACTGATTTATTATCCTTCTTGGCCATCACCAAAACACCTGTCTAATGAGTTCTGGTCAGCTATACTTCTGTAAGCCCAGCAGCATAATTTCTCTTGCAGAACTTTTCCTGCAGCAGTGAAAATGGACAAAAAAGAACAAAACCCATGCACCTCTTACAGTCTAGCCTGAGTTTTCAGATTTGTGATTTATCAAGTAACACTTTCAACAGTAAATATACTTGACATTTAGTTGCTGAAGTAAAGTAAATATAGGACCCAGTAGTGTCATTTTTGTGGAGTAGAACTACATTTTAGAGTATACGTCAAAAGTGAAATTCATTTAACTAAACAGAAAAGAACCATCTAACCCAAGAAAGGATATGAAAAAAGATTGATACAAAACATTTCAAAGGTTCTTTTAGTAGGTAGCCCTGAGGAGAAGAAATGTCAGACCATCAAAGAGCATTCTACTTAGACAGACTCTTTGCAATATAAATGTAATGTCTTACACCCAGAATTCACTGTTCTTTATAATTATTTTGATATTCATATGTTGTTTCTCCTATGATACCGCACCCTTCATACTTGCTTAGTAAGTCCCTGCATTTGTTTATCAAGAACATGTCAAGCCAACAAGAAATCCAGAGTTCAAATTTAGACAATGCATATGACCAAGGAAAAAAAAAAAGTCACTGAATTCTCTCTCCTGGTGTGAACTCATTACCATGTCTTTACATAATGTTTTGAAAGCCAGTGAAATGATACTCTGTTACTGAAACTTAATGGTTTTCCTACATAAAATCCAGCAATTATCCTTACCAGGTAAATCAAGTAAGCAGTGAGAGAATCCAGCCCAATGAGTATGATAACACTTCCAATGCTTTCATAAATGTCTCTGGAGAGTGCTTGCTTTTTTTATCTTAATGGTTTTTGTAGAGACTTCTTTTGGTAGCAGAAGTCTCTCATTCATATCCAAGGGCTTCTATTTTTTTAATATGCAAATAAATGTGTTTTCATGCAATTTCACAGCTGTTAAGCTAAAAGTAATTCAGAGCCTTGTGTCACAGTTCATCACCTCTCTAGAACCTACAGCATCACATGCAGATTTAAAGTTTATTTTCTTTCATGTGAATAATGGCTCCCCAGTAAATGAGCAGAATTCATTATGGGGTTTTATTTCACACAGCAACACCTTCTGAAAGAGAAAGTTTCCATTCCAGACATCTGAAAACAACTTTCAATCAAGTATTTAACACTTCACACAAAATACAATGAAATCTGAAATCTATTCTGAAAACAAAATCTTTCAGGTAAAGGTGTGGCAGCCATTCATTTTGAATTAATTGTGAGTGCAAGTCAAATTCAGTTTATGCTTCACAGGCATAAACCATACCATGGTGACAGACATTATAGGACCTAAATCTCTGATGGAATTTCAGAAGCAATACTTCATTCCACACAAGCTACATTAAAAATTATTAAATAGTGTATATCTTTGGCAGACGCTGCAACACAATGCAAAAAGCACTTCAGCCTCCCTCTTCCAATGTTTTTGCATATCTCCAATCCAGAGCTGCTCCATGGCACACCACTGCTGGTGCCTTTCTGAAACTCACGGAGTGCCCCCAGGGTACACCCACCTGTGACGAAGCAAGACCAAAGGGGAGCAATGAAGATTCTGTTCTTACACCATGAAAAGAACCTCCTGTATCTAGATGATCCTGTAAGAAATACTAGATTAATATTTTCATAAATCAGGTCTGTAGGAGGTCAGAATACAAACTGAATAAGCCAGCTCATGTTGTTAAGTAGGGGGAAAAGTTTACCCACTTCTTCCAGGAGTGGTTTAACAAAAGATATTACCTCTGTGCATCTAACTTTACCTGATACCCTTAAACCATCATGACTACAACATTCTCATATTAAAAAAAAAAACAAAACATATTCAGCAATAATAACTATATTCTCAAATATGTTTGTACTCATGTCCTGGGTTCAACAGTATCAGTCATTTTTCTCCTCCTTGGTAGCTGGTGCAGTGCAGTGTTTTGACTTTCGGCTCGGGAACAGAGCTGATAACAATGATGTTTTGGTTTGGCCAAGGACTTTGTGAGCCTCATGCTCTGCCAGGGAGGAGGGGAAGCCAGGAGGAAGCGGAGACAGGACACCTGACCCAACCTGACCAAAGAGATATTCCATACCACAGCATGTCGAGATATTCCATACCACAGCATGTCATGCCCAGGATGTAATGGAGAGTTACCCAGAAGGGCTGGGACTGCGGGGTTGGAGGAGGTATCGGTCAGAGCTTGGTCGGGCTGGGAGGGGGGGGGAGGGGGGGGGAGGGCGAGTTATCTGTCGGCTGGTGGTGAGGTGATGTATTCTCTTCCCTTGTTATTTCCTTTATCATTATTGTTATTGGTAGTAGCAGTAGTGATTTGTGTTATACCTTAGTTACTAAACTATTCTTATCTCAGCCCGTGGGAGTTGCATTCATTTCAATTCTCTTCTCCGTCTCTCCGGGAGTAGGGGGAGAGCAAGAAGGGGGGAGTGAGTGAACGAGCCCTCTGCCTGGTTTTGAACCACGACAACTCGAAACATCATTCAACATGTAAAAGCAGGTACCATGATTTAGACACATTCCAAACAATGCTGGCAAACTTCTCATACAACCTCCTACTCCCCAAAATATAATCTAAACTTAGTATTTATTCCAGAACTAGACTGCCCATCAAAAGAATCCTATTTAAAGATGAAAGCCTCTAAAATAATTTTAGAAACTGCTTTACCTGTTACAGTATCATTTGTACCTAATCAGTGCGAGCATAATGAAATTGCTGGAGATGCAATGTATATATCTTTTTTTTTCTCATGCCCGCTAGAAAATAAAAACAAAATTTCAGTAGAAAAAAGAAATCCCTTTCTTTGTCCTTTTCATACTCTGCATGTATTCTGTTAAGACAGAAATTTGGAGCTGTCACTAACTTAAACTGAAAGAGTTTTTCTGGGCTAAATCTATCTACAAAGAAATTGAACTTGAGTTTCTATATTTTCACGTCTCACTTTCCTTTTTAGACAAAGTTGAAGCTTTGCAAGTTGAAAATTCTGGGATAACAACTGCTTTAATTTTTATTTAGAATGGTAAATGGAACCATCTGGGACATTTGGGATTTGAACAACATTTTGCTACAGTTCTGTGGACTACCCCAAGATCCTAACCTACTTTATTTATACATAACTGAAGGAAAAACAAAACACAAAAAGGAAAGAATTTGGTGGTTGTTTTCACTGCCATCTGCCTGGAGAGATGCTTTCATCCAGCTTGTATTCAATTCACACATATTGTGAATTATTTTGAAGTCCATATGCATCCTGTGTTAATGTGGGAAAGTCAATTTATTTCCCTTTAATTCAATTCCTCATCTGAGAAACAGGGATATAGTTAAGCACAGTAGAGTCCTAACCATTGCTGGGGTGATAAGAACCAATTATTAACCCAGTGCCAGATTCAGATTTTAAAAAAGAGAGAGAAAAAGAAAATACAGAGAGACACAGGAGTAGTCTTTGACATGTACTTCCATCCCCAAATGCCACCTTCTTAAGGACAATACATGTACTTATGTTAAATATATGTTTCAGTGATTTACTGATTTATGCACAAATCTTCTCTTTGAAACTTTTTAATCATTCCAAATTGAAACTAAAATCTCTACTTATACATATGCATACATTACATAGCCTTATGCTTTAGGAGAATAAATTAAAAGCACTTGAATTTTATTTTCTTGTTTGTAATTTGTTTCAAGATTTGGAAACACTCGGTGGTGCTTCTAGAAAAACCTGATGGTGAAAGCTATCAGATCTCTCAACAATAGTAGCTTGATTTTCCTCCTGAAAGGATTACTAACAGTATAGCTCATGCGATATACAAATAGAATTAGGAAGCTGGGATATGGCAAAATGGAAGTTAATACTCTTCAAAAGTTTTGTTTCATACTCTGTACAACGTATGCTCTTTTGCCCAGCTGAATTCAACCATCCAAGCACTGAATGCCTTTTCCCCACAGGAACTGCTGATCAACTGCAGAGCATCTTTGTCCCAGTTCCTGCAATGAGACCAACTTCCACCTTGAGAAGCCCAAAGAAATCAGAACTACTTTATTACATATGAACTTTTAGAAGGAGAAATTGCTTACATGTAAACAATCACAAGCAATCCATGCAGTAAGCTATCAGAATAAAATTATATTCAATAAGATGTCTTACTGCAGAAAAGTAATTAATCCTGTATTCAAAATGATTACAGAGAACTTGAAATACTTTGTTGAGGAAGTCAGGCTTTCAAAAGCCTTTGCAATCAGCTTGGTGAATAAAAGGAGCTAGAAAAGGAATTCACACCTGTGCGTCCTAGATGATAGCTGTTCAAAATAACTGGATAAAGATCAGATCACCTACTTTAAAAACAATTTCTAAAATAAATTCAGCCCCCATTCTGAGGTTCATTAATTGATATGCATATCTCATTTAATTCATCACTTATTGTCGTTTTCTATTCCTGGACGCTTGGGGGCCATACTGTAGCTCTTCATACAAGCTGGTATAATTTTCAGTTCTTTCTTCTTCTTGCTTTTCTCCTTTCTATGATTTTCCTTTTTTTTTTTTTTTTTTTTCTGTAGCACCCATTCTTTCTTCTTCCCTGCACTCTACTGCTGCATTCTCAGCTCTCTCCATCATCCTTACAGTGGGCAGACTGTGATGGCTCATAGAACTTGTACTTCAAGCTAGCAGGAAGCCAGGAGAGTCTGGACAGAGCAGTCCTGAGCCCGGGTTATCATGCTCTGTACTCACTGAAGTTTGACATCTCCACCTCTGGCAAATGTGAACCATGTGGTCATTCCACCAAAGCATCAGGCTTGTCTTTTTCTTGCCATCCACTCTTCTATTCTCACTTTGAATTATTTCAGCTTCTACTTTGAATAGTTCCTAACCTATTTCAGTGTTATCTATTTGCTGCTCCACTCTCACATATCTCAGTCACTTTCCATGACTTTTGCTCATCAGAGGGTGGTTCAATGTGTCTTACAGCTACCTTTTGCCAGCATCATTCCCCTGATGAGTTTCTCTGTCATTCCATAGTTCCTGTGACCTTTTTTGTTACTCTTTTGCCCCCAGTATCTCATCTATTAACCACTGAAAGTCTCTCCCCCTGCAACAATATCTCCTGGTTTTGCTGCTGTGCTGCAAATCATCTTTGTCCCAGTTTCTGCTGTCCAGCTGGCTTCACCTTTTAGATATCTGCTGTCTTTTGTATTTCTGGCTGAGCAGCTATCCTTCATCCAGTTTAAACTGAATTCCCACAGCCATAAGCTCTCTTCCAAAACTGCTTCTTCAAATGCACCCTCCACTTACCACCAAGCAATGGATTTTGCATGTTTCTTCCAGACATCAGCTGATTAAATGTATTATTTCCTTCACTTCCGCTTTGTTTCTGTCCCCTTTCTTCTCTCACATTTTTTCTTCCACCATATAAGACACAGAAAGGTTTTTTATTTGCTCTCCTTCTCTTAATCCTTTTACTTGACCAGTGATATTTGTCCTACTTATATGGATTTACCTTTCAGTTTCTCTGTCTTCAGGAATAAAGACTTCGTTCTGCCTGTACAGCACATAACACAATGGCTGGCCCATGATTATATGTTAGTACAGATATGAAAATAGTATCTCAAAACTATTAGCTTTGTTTAGAAGAAAAACCTTTATTTTCTCTGAAACAAAGAGCTGGATTTGATTACTGTCTAAATATCCTACAAAAATATTACAGAAAGCAAAGAAAAACTAGAGTAGTTCATTACATGAATGTCTCGGAAATGTTTAACATAAGCTTTTGTAATTACAAGTCCCACAGAATGCTACAAAGAAATAATTTATAACAACCTCTTATTTTCTTTTAAGTAACTACATCATGTAAAGGAATGTCTGTGATTTTTAAAGGCTTTGCTCTTTTTCAGGTCTTGGTAAAAGAATCTGTCATGTTTAGTTTAGGCTAAGACCTGATCTTAGTTTTGTATCAATTTGTGAGTAACATGCCTGAAAAATTAGTATGTTAAAAAATCTGCCACCAATAAATACCTTAAAAATCTACTTTAAAACCACTTTCTATTTAAAAAAAAGCAACGTAATGGACTAGGTGCAAAAGGCAGCGGAACTGCCAGCTGAGCTCTAAGGACCCGGACCATTTAAAGGTCTTCAATAAGCTAGAGGATGCATTAGTGCTCATCTATGCCAAGAACACAGCTACCATACAGCAAAGCAGCCAAAAGTGTTTTGTTTTCCAGATTCACCCTAAGTCACCTTAGGGGTCTACTCTGTCTTCTCTGGATCCCATTGCCATACAACTGCTAAATTCCAACATACACTATCTCAAATATTCCTCTCATTATTATAAATTTGTTTCAGAAACATCCAAGACACACAGACAGGTCCAGAAAAGTTGTGTAACTCATCAAATAAAAAGGGTGTGGGTTTTTTTCCCTTGAAATTCTTGATTTCCAGTGCTCCAAAATAGACAAACTTATTGTTTTAAAATAAGCAGCTATACCTATCTAAAATTCCAACTACAGCCCAGGAAGAGAGAATTAAATTGCTATGTGACATGAAAAATCATTCTAACTACATTACATGTTTCACACAATGACAACAGAACAATTTGAGAGTATTTACACCACCAAACTCTAAGCATTCTCTAATTCTAGTATAGTATTTTCTGCTCATTAATAATGAGACTTTATTTTATTCCTCAAAAAATAGAAGGTGGTGAACAAGAAGTACACACACCAAAAGTTAATGTCAAGAAAGGATCATCATGTTATACATGTTCAATTTATGAATGCAATTGTAAAGTACCTCTGACAGAAGTTTGTTTCTTAGATGCATGCTGAGCTGTTTCCCCCTTTTCTCCAGACTCTTTCTGTCTGTTTAGGCATTAAAATGCTGTCAAGTATGAGCAGAGAACATCTAGCCCAAAGAGACCATGATTTTATTAGGGGATTTTAAATCTATTTCAATATAAGAACCTATTCCCCCCCCCCCCCCATCTTCATCCCTCCTCCATGGTATAAAAATGATGGCAAAAAAAAAACCTTCTCCCACAGAACACACTTTTTGAATACAGAAATTTACTAAACTCTTCCTATTTAATATGCTAGACTTCCTCTCCAACACTTATGCATTAATTTTTTGCACCAGAGACTTATATACCTCAAACCCACCCTGGCCCAACACTTAACCAGCATCTCATAATTGCAAATCTCCTTCTTCTTCAGGCAGTACTTTTAGGATGCTCACTGCAGACTGTGGAACTGAAAGCAGCATTTTATTTCTGGGAAAAACAATTCCCAGAGCTCTTTCTGAGCACCTGGCATTGTATAATCACACCAGAAGTCAACAGCTGATGGCCATGCAGGTGCCGTTCTTTGCCTCAAGGCAAAGATCACTTGACTGTTATGGCTTGCTCTTTGTCATATATGTTTGTGTCCTCACACAATGACAAATAAGTGTTTGTAAAGCTTTGCTTACCACTGCATCTCAGACACTGACAATGACTATATGGATGCAATTCATTTTAATGTTGGTTCTGTTCTCTCACACTTGCAACATATTACTCAGTAAATTAACTTTGACTCTCTTCCATTTCAAAAAAAGGCCATGAATATATTTTCACAGCACAGAATATGTAATTGGTGATTTTTCCTTGACTGTTGTATTTCCATAAGATGCCATTTTGTTCTTGTTGTACAATCTATTAATTAACAGATAGCCCTAGGAGTACAAAATATTCAAATATGTACAAGAAATAAGAATCTATGTGTCCCTAATGAGGCATATAGAGTGAGGTTCTCTTTTAATGCAACTGAGAATCAAAGATGCTAAAAGTGACCTAAAATAAAGAGACATGAAGAATTTACAACTCAAGTATAGCAAAAAACAAACCCACCAAAACCAAATGGTGCTCATTACAACAAGCAGTCCAAGTCAGGACACTGCTCCATATTAAAGAGAGGAATAAGAAAATCACTGTCACAGATTCCAGCCCTGCTGTATCTCATGCAACATAGAAAAAGCTAATACATTTTTTTCATTAAGGATAAATTCTGGTATTCTGATGGCAGAAAGGTGAATTGTCATCAAAACAACTATGATAAAGATGAAAATAAACACTTGCAATTGGGAATATGCTTCTAGGAACTGTTTATAATCGCCATCACCTAAAATAAAGGCAATGGAAGGTAAATGAGTAAAACAGAGGACTCCTGGCAATGTTTAAATGAACAGCCAAGTGAAAAAAACCCACAGTTTCCAGTAATGCCAGTGAAGGCAAGCTACCAACCACCCAGTTTAATCCGTCAGGCCCTTGGTTTCCCTGGCCAGATGCATACACTGAACAGGGAGAGCCCAGAGGCATTCTTGGAGTACAAGACAGAAATGAAAGTAGGTTTCCAAAAGATGTTTCCAATCAAAACTGAAAGATTGTTGAAAAAACATCAGAATGGAAGCTTCTCCAATGTGTAGAGAAAAGATAGGTGTTTGA
This sequence comes from Pezoporus flaviventris, assembly GCF_033815535.1. Classification (NCBI taxonomy): domain Eukaryota; kingdom Metazoa; phylum Chordata; class Aves; order Psittaciformes; family Psittacidae; genus Pezoporus; species Pezoporus flaviventris. The sequence goes on along the minus strand of NW_026892584.1, from coordinate 1,818,847 downwards.
TCTGGAAGCCACAGAGATATTTTTTATAGGAATAAGTGGCAAGTTAGCACCTCACCTAAACATTTTCCTTCTCTTAGAGACCCACTGTGGCTTTCCCCAGTGACACCATCCTAAAACCACGCAGGTGGGTAAAACACAAAATCCATTCAAGGAGAACACTAAGCACAACTTTTTAGTTTCTCTGATTGTAATGTGATGCTTTAGACAAGAACAACTATCACCTTTTATTTCTCTCTTGGTTTCTGTCTCTCAAAATTAATGTAGCAATTTTTTTCCACTTTTACATTATTTGAGAAAGAGTCTATGTAAATATATGGGAAATGAAAATAGCAGGCTGATGGGAATAAATTGGTAAAACTGTATATGAATAAAAGACGTGAACACATACTCTTATAAGTATACTTCAGCCATTAAGTTTTAGTACCAAGTATGTTTTCAGCCATACAGGACTAACCTCCACCTTTTTCTTTATCTACAGAAGTCACAATTCAAATCTGGACCACTGTATGTGCTTCATCATTGAAAGAAAATACTATCAGCTCTCAAAAATTGCCCTCAACTTAGTAAGTCAAAAGACTAATTCCTCTGACATCAAAATATTTAGTTCATGTATGAACGATGGAAACTATTAATATGTACATTTCTAGAGTTACTGGAACCTCTGTACATCATTGAATAAGCATGATATAAATAGAAACTTTACCTAGTAATGTCATGACTATACGGCTAGATATGTTACATTTATAATTAGGATTACGTTTATAATTAGGATTACCTTACAACACACATTATAGACATTGTTTCAGATATAGTTTACGGCATAATAATGCAAACAAACATTTATTTCAGTTTAAACTCGTAATTTAACCTCATGGCAATGTACAATGTAATCACTAGGGTAGTCTGAGAGATGAGGAAAATGTAAACCTCAAATGTGGAAAAAAAACAAACCCCAAAGATATTTTTTCATAGATATTTTTCCTGAGGTACTGGATTCAGCCAAAAAACAGTTACAGTCAACATTTGCCAACCCCAAAGTTAAATTTTATCTATCAGTCAAAGATGGGGTTCTGTGTCTGTTTTCTCTCTCTTTAAAACAGAAAAAAATGGTGAACTTTAACTTTTTCTGAAACCTACTCAATTCTGTTTGCAAAACTGAGCTCAGGAATGGTTCAGGTTTTGGCTCCTTTTAACCAGCCATCATAGAACCTCTGAGTAGTTCAGTCTCACACTCTCCCTCTTAGTCAGGACTACCATACAACGGAAACAAAATCCCAGTTTTAAGTAATACTCAAAAATACAATGACAGCTAAGTCTTCACAGCTGATATCAGTTTTTATTTCACAGCAATGAGAGTTTCGTACACTTCAAAAATTAAAAGTATGCATTTACAAAAGATCAGCAAGACTGTAGTAAGGTAGTCAAACCTACAATCTCATGGTAATACTGCTGAAAAGCAGGGAGAAAGATGAATAGAGAAAGCCATTTTCCACTCTTTTTGACACTCTTTTTGACACACAGCTAGCAAGAGGCTTCTCCCTACACATTTTCTAATCAGAGAGAAATTCAGACACTGAAAACTGTGCTTATGTCCATGTGACAGGCCTGGGGGCCTGTTTTTATTTTAGAGGCAAGAGCATAAAACGTTATTGCATATGCTGCTGCCAAGTTCTACCTTTTTTTTTTGTGCTAAAAGCAAGGTCTCTGCATTTACTGTGTTATATGGAATTACCAACCATGTACAGACTCATTTTGTTAATTTTAAAACATTAACATCTTCTGCGTATCTGTTTTAGACAAGTGGCCCAGCTACAAAGACTGTGTCCTAACTGGAATCCAAATCCAGTTTTACCAATCCAGGTCCTTCTTCACAACAACAAAGCAGCATCACAGATTATATAAAACCTTCATGTAGAAATGAGGATTGGGAAATGCAGAAGGAAGAATTTAGATGACATGGTAATCAAAACATCCAACCTATCCCCCAATATATCTGCATATCATGCTTCCAAGCCCTGCTACTTTAATTTTGAAAAGCTAAGAAATAAATGCCTCCATTACTTTTGTGCTCTTTTAAATTACCTGATCCGCTAAGAAAATAAGATACTGTCTGCCACTGCTTTGGAATTGCTCACTAGAGGTTGTTGTATTAAATACTTCAGAAGATTTTCTAAAAGCTCATCCACAGAGTGTTTCTACCAATGATACAGGCAGCAAGAGAAGTCTAGTTTTCTAATTATCTAATTATGTTGCAGACTACTGCCTAAGCTAGTTATGGGAACAGTTACTCTCCAAGCATGAAACTTTAATGAAATAAAAGTTTTAATCAACTGGCAACCACAATGTTATAAAATATTCCAAACAATAAGTAAAAGGGACAAAGGGATCTTTTTTTGTTTTCCAATTTACTGCCTTCAATCTCCATGAAAGACCTACAATCCTCTTGCTGCCTTTCTAAGATTAATGTTAGTTTAGGGAAGATCAATGATTCGTTAGCTACCAGCTAAGGGAAAAAATCTTTCATTTTTATGTCCCACTTGCCAGTTTGTCACAGGTAAGAGTGAGTATGCATTTGGGTCTGATAGTCCTATAAATAAAGCAAGTAGTGACTAGAGCAATACACTGGGAACTGCTAAAAATGTTTTATTTTTATGCCTGCTTCTTCCCTCATTCCCACCACACAAATACCTCCATAGCACCTCTAAATTTCAAAAAGACAATGTACAAGACCTCCAGCAAGATGATGTCTCTCAGTTGTCATCTCTTGACACACATTAACCTGGTACACAGCTTCCCAAAAGTTTTTGGTGGATTTTAGCAGAGCTGAATAATTATTTTTATCATTTGCCTTTGAAGAGGGCAATATACTGAGTTGACCTGGCTGTTCCTCATATAAGGAATGAGCAACTTTTAAATTCATTAGAGTGCTAATATGAAAAACCTATAGACTTACTTTCAATTAATATTTCACACCAAAAGTGTTTTGTGGTTTTTAAGTATTTAAAGTCCGATGCTGTCTGTCAGGAGACAACAATTTCTGTCACCAAGAAGAAAAGTATAAAAGTAAAATCACTCATTCATAAAACCAATCACTGAGGAAAAGAAGAATCACACAAGAAAAGAAAGAAACAAAAATGTTAGAAAAGAAAACCATGTGGATAATGCCTAGTGACAGCTCTGGTGGGAGTTGAAGAGGGCAGTTGATTAGTCAGCTGAGATGGATGTTAGGGAGCAGACAGCTATTTGAAGGGAGAAAGTAAGAGAGCAGGTGAGACAGGTCCTGATATAATTTGTATGATTAATTGCTCCCTTAAAAACGCATGTGATTTGCATGCTTCATTTCAGTATCCAGAAAAAAAAAAAGGCTTGATCATATTTTTAAATAAATGAAACTTTTGAGTAAGAATTTTGTCCACCCCCCCCAAAAAAAAAAAAACAGAAAAAGCACAAATTTTCTATATAAAATTGAATTTTTGATAGCAGTCCTTTTGAAAAGAAGAAATAAAGCTAAATCTCATTACCAGAGAAGCTGCCAAAAATATCAGTTAGAGGGTTTTCTACGTTAGCAGTCTGTATTTCTACATTCCCTGTCTGCCTTTCTCAACTGTAATCATGGAGAACTTTTTGCTGAGATTTAATCTGTCTGAAAAATTATAGGTATTGAAACTAAGTAGGTATAGAGTTCAAGGATTTCAAACAGTAGACTTTTTTCTTCTTTCAGAATGATCACCTCTTCACTACTTTGGGTGGTACTGCCTGAGCTGTCAAGCTGCTGTACTCCTGTAACTTTACACCTAGTGTAAAAGAAAAATAACAACAAAAGTGAGCTCTAAAGCTTTCTGAATATTTCAGGCATCCTAAATACATTGCATAGTAGACGAGAAGCCATTTCTTCTCTTTTGGTACATAATTTCTTACACACTGTAGTGAAAACATGTCACATGAAAATGTTTTGGGAAGGAGAACCAAAGGGTTCTAAATGCTTCTGAAATGTCCTTTAAAAGTCAGTGTCTGCCCCATAGGCAGGTATTTATTCTCCGTGAGCAAGTCCACTTAACCTTCTAGCCTCTGCAGTCATGTACAAAGAAAAACATGCCCTCCCTTCCTTCCCCACAAAGAAATGCCTTTAGCACCATTGTATCTTTCTTACCTTAGAATAGAAGTAATTTAGGGGAGTTGATTTGATGCATCACCTGTGTACTTCATATACCAACCCCTACAATTTAAATATTTTGGGGTTTGGTATTGTCGTGGTTTAAACCCAGCCATGCAGCTCGTTCACTCACTCCCCCTCCTTACTCCCACCCCCTCTTTCTTTCCTTCCCACCACCCCCCCCCCTCCAGGAGGGATGGGGAGGAGAATCGAAAGAATGTAACTCCCACGGGCTGAGATAAGAACAGTCCAGTAACTAAGGTATAACACAAACCACTGCTGCTACCACCAATAATAATAATAATGATAAGGGTGATAACAAGGGAAGAGAATACAAAACCACCTGCCAAAACAAGCCTGACCCAGAAGAGAGCAAGTGCCGTTCCGGGTAACTCCCAGTTACCTCCCTGGGCATGACGTGCTGTGGTATGGAATACCTCTTTGGTCAGTTTGGGTCAGGTGTCCTGTCTCTGCTTCCTCCTGGCCTCCCCTCCTCCCTGGCAGAGTAAGAGACTCACAAAGTCCTTGGTCGGAGTAAACATTACTTAGCAACGACTAAAAACATCAGTGTTATCAGCACTGTATATAAGTAATAATAATGTTAATATATAACAATATATTGTGTTAATAATATATTATATGTATTACATTAGTGTAGAGAGAGATTCCTAGCACCTTCCTCTCAAAAAATGTTCTTAGTAATCTGTTTTGAAATGTAATGCCTTCAAATCAGACTCATCACAAGACAATCAACTAATCCAGTGCCTAGAAAATAGCAACCCATTCAGAGTGCCTTCAAATATTCCCCAGTATTGAGCCAATCATGCTATTCTCACCAGCAAATCTGCTCCACCTCTTCAGACTCAAGCACAGCAGACAAGTCAGATACCCTCTGTTCCCACCCTGGAGCACCAGTAGTGGGGTGCTGCATGGGAGGGCTCACACAGCAGTGACAGCCACACTGCAGCTCTACATCTTCTACTTGTACATCTCCTGCTGTACCCACACACTCATACTACCAATACCCTCCAGCTCTAAACATAAGGCTGAATCACCACATCATCTAAGCAGTAATAGGTTTGTAAATGTTTCTGGAAGATGATCTGTGTAACATGGATTCAAAACTACATATTAGAGGACGGAGTCAGGGACTATAGCAATGCATCTTAGATTTCCACTGAACATTTACATATTAATCAGAAAAATCTTTTTATGATGTTTTAGCTATGTAACATTTGCTTTGATAACATTTCAGAGCATCCACACACATGGACAGTTTCTGAACCCTGTCAAAGCATATGTTGTGTTCTTTCAGTAAAAGAAAAAAAGCCTTACAAACAATGTTTTTATGGTTTGTTTTTTCTTTTTAGATTTTTAGAAGTGTTTTTCCTCTGTATCTCCCCAAAAGCATCAGTGTGCTTCATTTACAAGATCAACTGACTTTATTTTACAACATCTTAGATCTCCTATTTATGTGCAATGGTCATTGATTGAGTCCAAAGGGTGGAAGCCATAGAATATGTTCTGGAAAACAAGAACTGAACATGTAGGTTAATGTCCAGGCAAGCAGGCTTTTCACTCATCCATCTGAGCTGCATATCTGGGAGCTCTTAGGAGCTGTGCAATTCAGAAGACATTTGAAATGCTAAGAAACTTCTGCATTTGCCCAGATCAGTCTACAAAATACATGAAGTATTCAATGTATAAATTTGTACACCAAATGTGTCAGCAGATGGCACTTACTACCTTACTGCATATGCTACTACTGTCATATGAGACCAATCACTTTACGAAATGAGTAAAACTGTTAGTTAAGGCCAAATATAAATTCCCATGAGGCTGAATAAATTGCTGTTGTTGCAAGTAGCTCCCCTTAGGTTACAATGTCACTAGAAATCATGCATGCCAATGTTTCAGTAACAGAGAAAGAAGAAAGTAGATGCAAAATTCATAAAATCACAGATTTACACATGTGAATTCTAATGACTGCTGTGTTAAAGTACTGATATGATGATAAAACATTTGTGTCCAAACTTCTTCACCATGACATATGTGGCCAAAGATCCCTTTGGGTTGGCACCGGCATGCTCCAGGAGTGGCTGAAAAAGACTAAAGAACAGGGAAAGTTTATGCAGTGTTCCACCCTCACAATACCACCCCCAAAATATAAGGGATTGGAAAAGTATCTTTAGATATGATAACCTTTCTTGATTACTATGCTTTAATGTATGTATTGAAAATTAAAGATAACTCCTGGAATTCTTTATGAAATAAAAATTGTTATGTACGTAAAATATATTTTGTTTTGATGTTTTAAACTGCAGCTGAAGCTTCAGCTTCAGCTGAACTTCAGCTTACAGCTGAAGGTTTTCATCTTAGGAATTGGGACAGTCTAACTTAAAACACAGCTAAGGATCTCATCCAATCATTACAGCCAACTACTCCACTTAGGAATGTGACTAAAAATCAGTAAGAATCACAGAATCTGCACATGCAGACTGAAGAATTTGCTCTGTGCATATTTTGAAGCCCTTTTATATGAAATCAGAGAGAAGAAATGGATGTGTTAACTGCCATGGGATGTAATAGATGTGCCTCAGGTTAAACTTGACCTCAGGCATAGGCCTGTTCTTGGAAGGTGTTGATACAGAACCTTATAGACTTCAACCGAAGAAGCAAAAGCAACAGTTCCCTTTGCCATAGCCCACTTTTATCTCATTTAAGACCTCTCCATTTTACCCCAAGCCAAGAGAAAACTCTAAAACCTGGGTATTTAGAATTGTAATGGGAAAGAAAACTGAGCACCTCACATTGACTTATGAGTGCAACTGTACAGGATGCATATTTGCACATGTATATGTAGGCAAAAGAATAAGCAAACAGATAGTAAAATATCAAGTAAAAATAATAAATCATGTGAACAGTAAACAGGGAAGCACTATTGTACCAGAACAGGCAGACAGAGAAACTAAATGTAGCTTATTCTTTGTAATAGATTATACATTAACTTTACTAGGTTCCATTTAAAAACAAATGCTTATTAATAATGCATCATTTAATTTAACAACACCTTTCAGTAAGAAATGTTAAAAATTACATATTTAATATTCCTAAAATGTGTGTGTAAGAAAAATGCTGAAATATTGTGTAGAGCAAACTGCAGCAGCTATTAACACAATCTCTGAAGGGTTACAGATTCTGTCTTTTACATAAAAATACCAGTGACATTTGGAACTCTTTGTTTAAAACTGCAGACTGACAGAATGGGGACAGAAAAACGTACGGCTAAAGAGGACAGCTGCAATGAAGGCATACACATCTACTTGCTATACTGGTATTTAAAATATATCCCTTGATATGCATATTTTTCTCCATTTTCACAAATTAATTTTCTGTGAAGTGCTCACTGTAAGTCAAAAGAATGATAATTGGACTTATTTTTATCATGAAAAACAAACCCACTAATGTTCCCTCATGGTGTTTTCCTCATGGTGTTTTTCTTGGAACTTGTAAAACTATCAGTCAGTTGTCAAAAGTATTTTTAAGCCTTTAAAAAATTACAAGTATCTAAAGTTGTGAACCTAAGGTAGTTTAAGAGACCTTTATATTACCAAATTTCATCCAGTGTGCACCAAACTGGGAACATCCCACTATGGAACCCACAGAAAAAAGTTAAAATAAAGAATTATCTGTTCTACGACTCAATATCTATTTGCTTAGGTTAGCACTGTTGATACTACATAGATAGCTCCTGTAATACTAAATGTATGATGCCACAGAGATGGATTGTATTATCACACCATTCCCCTTTCTTCCTAAAACCAGAAGTAGCTCAGGAAGATGCAAGGTTGGTGTAACCAGTAAATTAGACCATCTCAAGCTATGGGTGCTCACAAAGCAGCAGAAATGGACAAGTTAACTCTCTCATAAATCCAGTTATTTGACATTTACTGTTTTCTCTCAGCTTGCCTGCCTCTGCTGAAACAAAGATAATCCTGCCACCCTGGAACGATAAATACCAGCATGTTGGAATTCCTATTGAACCATCAGGAAGAATAACCTATGAAATTTTACGTCTTAGAAAAATGATTGAACCAAGGGCCTTCTTATTGTCACCAGACCTCAATTACATGTAGCTCTGAAGGTAAACCTGAAGCTTAAGGTCATCTTCCTTTTCTCCTGATGATCTTCGGCCCTATGATTGCAGTGGTTGCTCACATGCTGCACTCTCCCTCCACAGTACTGCATCGTTTCATGCATTGCAACTACAACAGGTTTCCTCTTTAATCATCTAGGAAAAGTTTAAGATGCATTTTGCATCAATTTTTACCATTCTTTTTGTTTTCCTCTAAGAGCAATACCTCATAACTAGGCCCAGAAAACCCTTTACCACAGGATATGTCTTTGAAAGTTGTGAGGGAAACTGGAATGAGAGGAAATTGAGACAAAGAGAACACAGTTAAGGACTATAAGGCCACCTCATTCAAACCAAACACAAGTAAAAGCCATGACCAAGCAGAAAATTCCACTTGCAGTTGTGATAAAATTCTAAGGAAGAAGGGAGTTACAGGAAAGTGGTACAGAACTACAAAGTAAAGTAAAAAATGCTTGATTAAAAAATTCAAGGGACAAACACAGACTCCAAGCCATAAGACCAGTAAAAAGACTCAAAGAATCATCACTATTCTTCCCTTGGGAGACTTCCATTATTGTTTTAAGGCATCCTTATTCATAACAAAATATAAGAACAGTTCCAGCTGACAGGTACCCTCATTAATAAAGAGCCTAGAATAAGGGAAAACAGAAGTACATATCAACAGGCAAACGATGTCACCTAGGCGTATCTCACTCCATTTTTGGCTACTGCAGATACTTGATAGTAAATGCATCTCAATCCCAACTATTCAGTTTGCTGTACAAAGTAAAATCTCCCAGATTAATTGGCTTAATTTACTTTTTCACCAAAATCTGTATATCTGTTAAATGGGATATCTGGATGAAAGGTAATGGACTGTGGTATGTAAAAAGTCACACTGGATAAACCTAATGGTTCTATCTGCTTTTGGACTATAAAAAGAGGAATAGTCTAATCACCACTGTTTACAGGGCTTATTTAACAAACCTTTGACAGCACAGACGTATTTTACACTACTAGCAAAGTGCATACTCTTATAACTACAGGTATAGGTTAAACGTAGGCTAGCAATAAAAAAATACAACTTTAGAACTACAAAAAAAAAACTATACTATTTCTAACAGGCAGCAAGGATACTAGCAAAACTGACATTTATCTGAAAGTAGGAAAACTTGTGGTTTACTCATCGTCTCGTTGGCCATCGTTTCATCTTTCCCCTTTCTCACAGTCTAACTAGCACTTACACAAAACTCCTCTTTGGCACCTTTTTTTGTTTTAGTATTCTCATCAATTTTCTTTCAGATTCCCTTTGACTAACTGTCCATAGTGGCCATAGGGGTATTTATTGAACAGAATGTCAGTTTTACCTTTCTCCTCACATCACCTCACCTGAAGAGTTTCTCTCAGGCACAGGATTTCTGCACATCCATAAAACTGCGACAGACAAGGTAAGGATCTGCAATGGTGTAAATAACATATTCAGCCTATGCCTCGATAATGTATTTAAAACAACAGCAAAATGTATTTTATCTCAGTGACTTTAACATCAGACTTAAGCATCTAACAGGATACATACATATTCTATGAACATACATATTCGTTAAACATTGACTTTAATTTTCTTGTATTTGATTATCATGTCTGAAAAGAGTATGTAATTATGAAAAGTTAGCATCTGAATTTACAGTACAACCAGTAAGAACAATTAATTGAAGAAAAAATATCAGGCACTAGTTAAGAACTACTTTTTTGAAGGAACTTGACAGTACAAATGCTTTTCCTGAATTTTTGTGAGACTGTTTAAAAATTCATCAAACACTTCCACATAACGTTGGACTTTGAAATATATAATCAAACTCAGTGTTAGCACAGATCTCTCTGCCCATTTTTAGCCTGATTACCTAAGGAAGACAAGATAATGTGACCACCCTCCATGCCAGCCTCCCTCTTCCAGGCCCTTTCAATACGATCAGCCGATTTCCTTCAAAGACAGGAAAGTGTTAAAAGGCTCAAAAATAACAGTATTTCCTCAAGTTGGAAGACTGTTTCCAGGTACAGAAAAGAGATAAATCAGTGGCTCTTCTGAGAGAAACCTGCAGTTTATATGCTCTATTCAATCAGTAGCTGGGGAGGCAATCAGCTTCCACAAAGCTGCAGTACGCACTGCCATGTGCGCGGGTTTCTTAGTAGGACTAGAGGGACCCAGCTCTGATTTCGAAAGACACACTTATTAGATCAGCATCACTTAGCTCAGCAGCTCAGGCAAAATCTTGTCTACCTACAAACACTACAGAGATCACTTTCAGTAAAAAGCCCAGGACAAAACATCTTAGAGCTTCAGCAGTCATTGAGTCAGGGTTTGAACTTTACAAAAGCCCCAGTTAATGCCATAGACTAAACTACTTCCTTGAGATGCAAGTATCTTTTATCTCTAGTTGTCTCTGCCTGAAGTTTGTGCAGTGCGTCTTTGCTATCTTCACACTTGTTTTCTTAGATTTTTTTAAGTGAAACCATAAATATGTACAGAAAAAAAAGAACTCACTTTATGCATGGTACTTTAGCAAAGGCAGCCAACAAAACAAATTTTAGAACTGTCTCCTCTCTAGAAATAACCCAACACAAAAAAAGTACTGGAAAAAATACTAGATTCTGCAAGACAACAAAATATCTGCATATCAATATAGTGTAAAAGCTCTTCATCTTGTAGATGAAACTCCTGCAAACCATGAAATTCAGCTATGACACTCTAGATCTTCAGTGCATGAATACCTCGAAGCCCATGCTTGAATCCAAGTATAGCTGCCTTGGATGTTTGATAAAAGAGGAGGGTTTTTTTAGCAGAAAAGGGGGAAAGATATACTTTAAATTGTGACAGTCGCTTTACTTCAGAAGGGTTCTCAAAATTCGGGCATCATCTTTATAATTTTGCACAGAAGAAAGAGGACCAAATAATCTTTCAAAATCCCTTATCGATTTCACTTTTCCCCCAAGCCCACTGAAAACTCAACAACAGGAATAACCTGTGGCTCAAACTGAAAACCACCACAAAGGGGACTCCCCATTGTAATAAAATGGAAGAACTGACGATAATCTCGTAATAATTGCCCAACATTTAGCACAGCTGCAATACTTGATAAAACGCTAAAGCTTGACACAGTTACTCATATCCACAGACTTTGACCAAGTTCTGAGGTACTAGAGTTCCACCTTAAATACTTGTTCATTGCTAATTTAAAAAACAATTATCTAACCTGTAAAAACTTAGGAATTAGCTTTTGGTAGAAAATTGCAGTGGTTGGGTTTTTATACAATTTGTATTCCACAGATGTTGGATTCCCACAGAAGCTACCTGAAACTGCAAGGTGACTCATGTACCTTTTTTGCATTCGAATTGGTAGATATCAACTGGGAGACAGTTGAAGCAATGAAGAAAGGCAAATGAAAAAGAAAGACAAAGGAGGAACTCCTTTGGCTCTGACATTCTGCCTTGAATTCCATGCATTAAGGAAAACACTGAGTTCATAAAATCTGTCCACATTTAACTTATTATTTATTCTACTTATTACACAGTGTGTCCATTACCATCAAATAAACTGCACAGTCTAGGACTTAAGGTCAGAGTGACAGTGCTACATGAAATCTTATTTACTAAAGCAACATGTACTCTATGTGGCATTCTGCCCCCTTCATGTTGTACTGAAATAAAACAAGTACATTTTCACAAAACTTATTATACTTTATCATTTGATTTTTTGTTTTTGAGATTCTTTAGCTACAGGTTTATGCAACTTCCACGTCAACAATTTTATTAAGTTAAAGATCAATACACTTCCACATCCAAGGTCTTGAAGTGACCATCAAATGATATACTACTTTGTGTCCTTTCCTCCTGAAAAGTATATACTTTGACTTGGCAGAACAGCAGTATCAAACTATGAATGCTGATGTATGAAATGAGAGCATTTGTTCCACAAACAAAGGTAAACCAGAGACCCCTGCAAGTTCCCTGTTCTGCTGAGCTAGTCAGTGAGTGTAACACAGGAAAAGTAACAGGAATTTTCTGCAGCATTTTAAATAAATAGTTTTCATTTTAAATGATGTAATCTATTTCTGTCAAAGTTAGTCATATAGGGTTTTCACAGCTAGCCTCAGGGTAGTTCCGGTTCTGAAGACCCTACACAGCCAAAGAAGGATTCTGTTTCAATAAGGACTTTATCTTCAACCCTGAAACACTGAGTCCACCACTACAGTGACCGTATATCATTATTACGTGAAACATCTATTCTACAGTAGTGGACTGTCTTTACTGTCTGCTATAAGTAAAGCTTCAGGTTGAGGCCATTTGTATTTTGCCTTCCCTGACTTCAAAAGATTTCAATCAGAACATGAATATTGCCTTCTGATACGAACACGGAAAAATGCCTAAAGCTATCTGAATTAAATTTGGCACAAAACATTGCTCTGAAAGTATTAACTTGTTTTAGCCTACAGCAAAGTTTTACAGCCAACCTATAAACTCCCTAATAATAAGACGCCTAATAAAAGTGCTGACAGACCATTCATAGCTTCAGCAGTGCTCATTAAAATGCAGTAGAATAGAACATTCTCAGGATGACAGATTCTCAGTGCCAAGGAACACCTGATAACTTGATAAACATGTGCATTTCTCAGCATGTGCACTACATACTCACTTTTCCTCTCTGGACAGCATGTAATTACATTACTGTCAGCCAAAATAATGACTTTGGCACTGAATATTAATGACCTATTTAGTAACTAATATAAAATCATATCCTACCTCTATGGAAGAACATGCAACTTTACTAACATTTCCATAAAAATTAACTTCAAAGGAATACTTTTACTGAACAATTTCATAATGGATTGTTTTGCCTCAGGGCTTTATTTTTAATGGGTGTCCTAAGTTTTCTTTTTTTTTCATAACTCTAGTTAATTTTGAAAATAGGCCCATTAGTTAGTGGATTTCTTTTTAATCATAAAAGCCATTCCATTGAAGTAGCAGGAAAGGACATCAGTATTGGTTTCTTCTCTAAAACTCACATGTTTAAGCATTTGGGATACACAAAAGAACTTTGATACCTGCTCCCAGGAGCAGCAGAATAGCATCCAGACTTGGATTAGTAAACTGCAAACACAAAGGATGGGAGGACTTTTTTTAGTGATAAGACAAAGGCGAATGGCTTTACACTGACAGAGGGGAGATTTAGACCATAGAATCATGGAATCATAGAATAGTTAGTGTTGGAAAGGACCTTAAGATCATCTAGTTCCAACCCCCCTGCAGGGACATCCCACACTAAATCATGTCATCCAAGGCTCCAGCCAACCTGGCCTTGTATGTTGACAGGGTTGGAGCATTCACAACTTCCCTGGGTAACCCATTCCAGTGCCTCACCACCTTCACAGTAAAGAACTTCTTCCTTATAGCCAATCTAAACTTCCCCTATTTAAGTTTTAACCTGTTACCTTGTCCTGTCACTACAGTCCCTAGTGAACAGTCCCTCCCCAGCATCCTTGTAGGCCCCCTTCAGATACTGCAAGGCTGCTATGAGGTCTCCACACAGCCTTCTCATCTCCAGGCTGAACAGCCCCAACTTTCTCAGCCTGTCTTCATACGGGAGGTGCTTCAGCCCCTTTGTGGCCCTCCTCTGGACTTGCTCCAACAGCTCCATGTCCTTTTAATGTTGAGGACACCAGAACTGCACACAGTACTCCAAGTGAGGTCTCACGAGAGATGAGATATTAGGAAGTTCTTCCCTGTGAGGGTGGTGAGGCCCTGGCACAGATTGCCCAGAGAAGCTATAGTTACCCCATTCCTGGCAGTGTCCGAGGCCAGGGTAGATGGGGCTTTCAGCAACCTGGTCTAATGGAAGGTCTCCCTGCCCATGGCAGGGGGATGGAACTAGATGAGCTTTAAGGCCTCTTCCAATCCAAACCATTCTAAAATTCTATGATTTTAGTTCCTATGGAGGGGATCCCCAAAAAGCAGCAACCAGAAACTTCATAAATATGTATGAAATTTATGTAATGATTACAAAATCATAATCATAACATAATTTATGCTTTTATGCTTTTGCTTAACACAACCTCCTCCTCAGAGCCGGTATAACTTCAAGGATAAGACAGCCTGCTTTGGGCCTTGTCTGGTTAAATTCTGAGTGTCTTAAGGAACAAGGTGCTACATCCTCTTTTGTGCAGGTCTGGGGACATTGAGACTCACGCTTTTCCCCCCTCAAATACAGAGGTGTTCCTGATCCTCTTGAAAATAGCTCTGACATCCATGTAATCACTAACACTTGCTAATGGGCTAAGCAAACCACTTGCATGAGAGAGCACAGGCACAGCTATACTCCTTGTTCCAGTGTCTGTGAGCATTTTGTACTACACCACTATTAAATAAAATGCAAAAGAGACATTGGAGCAAGAACTGGAATCCCAATTCAGCTCCTGGAATCGATGGCTGAAATACTGCCCTGTGGAACCATACCTAATCTCTTTATATTGCTGTTATTTCACTCAGAGCAGAACATAACACAAACAAAGTCCATTGACAGTTGAAATTAACTTCCTTCAGTCACAAATCCCTCCCATGTAATGATTACCTTAAAACAGAAATGGAAGTTTGATACAAAGCCTTGCTGGCAGAATGCTTTTCAGGAAATTATCTCAACCTTACAACATGAAAGGTAGAAAGAACAAAACAGTAACAGTAACTAAAGAGCACAGACGAAAGTTTACATCTTAGATCTTAACAGAGTTAAATGAGTAATTGAATGAAATTGTAAAAAATATATTTTTTGTTATAGATCTTTCCTGATCTCAAAAAAGAGGTTTATTTTTTTGATTGCCTGTGAAACATCCGTTTTCCAGCATGAAAACATAGTTTGTCATAGCAATTACTGATCTCTGCAGAGCCTCTAATGGAACTGGTGGGCACAGAACCACACAATTTTCCACATCCATAATGCAGCTGCAGGAAATAATTCTGCTTTTACAAGGCACTCTATCCTGAAGTAGCAGGTTATTTGAAACATCATTTCTTAATGGGCAATAGTTGTAACTTACAAGGACATACAAAGATCCAAGTTGTCAGTAGTCAACTATTTGCTTTTTCTTTTATTTATTTATTTTTTGCTGTCCTTGAAGAACTGAGGGGCACGTGCAACAAGGAGTTTTTAACCAAATAAGTAGCCTTTGCTGCTCAGGGATGGCTTCTGTACCCCTGTTCAGTGCCAAGCTACCACCTTTCTGCATATGAGCAAGCTCTCCATATGTCAGCTACTTCTCCCTTATAGTGACCCATCTATTCATATATCTCTATTAAGTTAAAACGTATCAGACAAGAAAAATTACAGAATCATTATAGCAAATTACAAAATGTTGTAAACAGGTATGTTACAATATAGTCAGAGAAACTATACTCCCATACCATGTCACAAGAGAGAGTCCAAGAATGACCATGGTCTCAGAATAGGTTAGCCACTATTTTGGGCTTGCTTGTCTTACTTATTTCTTTTCACACTCTTAAACTCTTGGATATTTCAAAGAGTATCTATGGATGTGTTATGTAGCATTTGCCAGTATCCAGGAAAGTATTCTATGCCCTTTCTCTGCTCTATCGTACAGTTCGTGAATTCTCCCATGTTTCTGATCATTTCTACAATTCTTTCTTAAAAACCAGAACAAGTTTTCCTATTGAACACCAAGTACCCCAAGGATTTAGCCCCCTCTTTCCCTATTAATTACCCTATTACAGGATTTGGTTACTGTCAGCATATTTTGTGAAAACCTTCGTATTATTGTTCCCACTGTTTTCTCAGAGCATCTTTGCCGGAAAAATGCACAAGACTTTTGCTTCACTGTCTGCTTTTTGTAGCCTGAGGTCTCAGCCATAAGGGATCCAACAGTCATTGGACTCAGCTATGTGCTATCACGTGTCAATTATTCTCTGGTCCCAGCAATTCTTTGAGGTTTTACCAGGAACCAGAATCACTGATTCAAAATTGGAATTCTTTCTATCATAGCTTTGAAACACAGCACCTGAACAGGAGCACCTGAACACTGCTATAAAAACAGGAGTCTTATGCCCTTTGGAAAAATGGTCAAGAAGGGAAATAAAACCTCAGGCTACTTATTTATTACATAAACAAAATTCATTAAAGTCTTAAACTCCCAGCACAAACGATCATCTCTGTTACTCACATTAATTCAAGTGTAACAATCTACTTAGTTAAATGTATTTGGAACTGCAGTTCAGTCAGCTTTTTCTTTCATTACGAATTTTTGATCTTAGCACACTTTTTAATGACAGAGGCCCACCTCTTTTGTTAAGAAATGAAAACAATAAGAAAACTGAGATCTGTGGCATACAGTGAATCACAGGAAGAATTTCCAGTTGATGCAGTGCTGTTCTATCTGACCCAGTGTTTCAGAGCAGCAGATAATAAACCAAAGCCATAGCACAAAATCTATTGGTCTAGTAAAAGGGAGTTGCAACTTAGTATTCCTTAGGGATAGATAAAACTATAGCACAACAAATAAAAGCAGTAATGAAAGACAGACGAGTATGATCAGCTGAACAGGTTTGCTTACAGTTTTCCTAGAGTGGACCCATTATTATAGATCGTAAGATAAGATTAGAGGTGAAAAGACCATAGAAACTTGTGAGACAAACTATCAAACTATAAGGATATACTGTTGTCCTGGGTTCAGCAGTAGCAGTCATTTTTTCTCCTTCTTAGTAGCTGGTGCAGCGTTGTGTTTTGACTTTTGGCCTGGGAACAGCGCTGATAACACCGATGTTTTTAGTTGCTGCTCAGTAATGTTTACCCTGGCCAAGGACTTTGTGAGCCTCATGCTCTGCCAGGGGGGAGGGGAAGCTGGGAGGAAGCAGAGACAGGACACCTGACCCAAACTGACCAAAGAAGTATTCCATACCACAGCACGTCATGCCCAGGATGTAACAGAGTTACCTGGAAGGGGTAGTGGACTGCGGGGTTGGACTAGGTGTAGGTTGGTGCTCGGTCAGGCATGGGAGGGGCGAGTTATCAGTTGCAGGTGGTGAGGTGTTGTATTCTCTTCCTTTGTTATTTCCTTTATCATTATTATTATTGGTGGTAGCAGTAGTGGTTTATGTTACATCTTAGTTACTGGACTGCTCTTATCTCAACCCGTGAGAGTTGCATTCTTTTGATTCTCCTCCCCATCCCTCCAGGAGCAGGGGGAGGGCAAAAAGGGGGGGAGTGAGAGAGCAACTGCGTGATTTATGGCTAACTTTGTGTCGTGGTTTAAACCCAGTCAGGTAACTTGTTCACTCACTCCCAGTGAGTGGTGCCGAGCTGACAACAATCGAGGTCCGTGTCCCCCCCCCACCGGGGTTCTCCCCCACTCCCGGAGGAACGGGGAGGAGGATCGAAAAAATGCAGGTGCGTGGTAGGGGATGTGATATACCCACTCAATGCCATGCTCTTTGGCCCAAATATCTATAAGGTTATTCCAGAAATGAGTCCCATTGTCTGACTCAATTCTCTCTGGGGTGCCATGTCGCCACAAAATCTGTTTCTCAAGGCCCAGGATAGTGTTCCGGGCAGTGGCATGGGGCACAGCATGTGTTTCCAGCCACCCGGTGGTTGCTTCCACCATGGTAAGCACATGGCGCTTGCCTTGGTGGGTTGGTGGCAGTGTGATATAGTCAATCTGCCAGGCCTCCCCATATTTATACTTCAACCATCGTCCTCCATACCAAAGAGGCTTTAACCGCTTGGCTTGTTTAATTGCAGCACATGTTTCACACTCATGAATAACCTGGGCAATAGTGTCCATTGTTAAGTCCACCCCTCGGTCACGGGCCCATCTATATGTTGCATCTCTGCCCTGATGGCCTGAAGTGTCATGGGCCCACCGGGCCAAAAATAATTCACCTTTATGTTGCCAATCTAAGTCCATCTGAGCCACTTCAATCTTAGCCGCTTTATCCACTTGTTGGTTGTGCTGGTGTTCCTCAGTGGCCCGACTCTTGGGTACATAAGCATCTACATGACATACCTTCACCACCAGGTTCTGCACCCTGGCAGCAATATCTTTCCACAGTGCAGCAGCCCAGATGGGTTTACCTCTGTATTGCCAGTTGCTCTGCTTCCATTGCTTCAACCACCCCCACAGGGCATTTGCCACCATCCATGAGTCAGTATAGAGATAAAGTACTGGCCACTTTTCTCGTTCAGCAATGTCCAGGGCCAGGTGGATGGCTTTCACCTCGGCAAACTGACTCGATTCACCCTCTCCTTCAGCAGTTTCTGCAACTTGTCATCCAGGACTCCATACAGCTGCCTTCCATCTCCGATGCTTTCCCACAATACAGCAAGAGCCATCAGTAAACAAGGCATACTGCTTTTCACTTTCTGACAGTTTATTATATGGTGGGGCCTCTGGACCAGTCACAATAGGGTGCTTTTGCCACTCCCTCCCAGTCAGGCTGATTTCAGCCTCCAGCACAGTCAACTCTTGGGATCCTCCTGTCACTCCAGAAATGTAGATGGATTCCATCCCTTGACAGCTTGATGGCATCAGGGTACACTGTGCACCGGTATCTACTAGAGCCTTATACTTCTGTGGGACTGATGTGCCAGGCCATCTGATCCACACAGTCCAGTAAATCCGATTGTCCCCTACCTCCACCTGGCTGGAGGCAGGGCCCCTCTAATGGTCGTCACAGCGTTGGACACTTAAGTCGTGGTGAGAGGGATTATTCTTCGTTATCACAGGAGCTGGAGTAAAATCAGCTCTTCCATTCCATCTGGGAAACTGCTCACCAGAGACTGAAGCCGTAGCTCTCATGGGACGATCAGTCTTGGCCCTTGCTCCCCTCTTCAGTTCACTCACCCGTTCCTCCAAAGCTGAAGTAGGTTTTCCATCCCACTTTGTCATGTCTTCTCCATGATCCAGCAGGTAAAACCATAGGGTACCCCGTGGCGTATACCTCCTGTATCTCCTCTCTTGAACAATAGGACGCCTTTTGTTAATAGCTGAGACTTGTGTTGGTACAGGTGAGGAGCTGGATAAATCAGTTAGACCGTCCCTCAATTGTTCGAGGTCCTGGGACAGTTTTTTCACAGCTGAGATGATGGAAGGGGTGAGGTTGTCTTCGAACTCTCGGAGTTTATGAACCATTTCATCCACTGTTAGTGGTACTATGTCATTCCAGGTTACTGTTGCCAATGAATGGGCATATGATGACGGTGCATTCCCTGTAAGTTTTTGCCACATGGGTCGTGTACATTCAACTTCATCTGGATCTATGGGTGTATCCCCATTATTCGGCTTGATGTGATAGATCATCTCTACGATGGCTGATTCCCTCAGAGACTGGATGCCTTTGTCTATAGTAGTCCACTTGGCCGAACGACTCGTAACATCGTCCTTGTACGGAAACCTTTCTTTCACAGCTGCCAAGAGCCTCCTCCAAAGGCTGAGGGACTTTTTCTCTCTTGCAATTGCTTTGTCAATTCCCCCTTCTCTAGCAAGTGATCCCAGCTGCTTGGCTTCTCTACCTTCTAGTTCGTGACCATCGGCCCCATTGTCCCAGCATCGGAGTAACCAGGTGATGATGTGCTCCCCTGGTTGACGGGTAAAATCTTTTCGCATATTCCACAGCTCGGTTGAGGTCCGAGGTCGAGAAGTTACCTCTTCTTCTTCTTCTTCGTCATGTGATGATGACTCCTGATCAGATTCTGGACTGGGTGGTGAATTCATTGGTTCTTCATCTCGCTTCACCCTTTTTGCCTCCTTTTTACTTGTTCTCTTGCGTACAGGGGCAACCGATATTGGTACAAAGTGGTCCTCTGGTTTGGCTGCAGTGATTATCACTGTGGTTTGAGTAGCAACTGTACTTGTTGCTGGGGGTGGTGTAGCTGCTGTGCTTGGAGCTGGGGTAACTGCGCTGTCTGTTGCAGTTGAAGTTTGAGCAGCTGCTGTACTTGCCACTGGGGTAGCTGCTCTGTTCATTGAGGCCAAAGTTTGAGTAGCGACTGTACTTGTTGCTGGGGATGGTGCAGCTGCTGTGCTTGGAGCTGGGGTAACCGCGCTGTCTGTTGCGGTTGAAGTTTGAGCAGCTGCTGTACTTGCCGCTGGGGTAGCTGCGCAGTTCATTGCAGCCAAAGTTTGAGTAGCGACTGTCGCTTTGCCCTCAGATCCGCCGACATTCTTTTCCTTTTGAAGGTGCTGGATAGTGTTGAACAAGGCCCTGCAAGCATAGGCCAAGCCCCAGCACGTTGCCGTGATTTGTCCATCTCTGGTATGGCCAGAATGACCACACACCTCATTTAAGTGTTTTACTAATTCTTCTGGATTTTGCTGCTGTTCGGTAGTGAAATTCCAAAGTACTGGAGGGGCCCACTGACCTAGATACTTGCCCATACTATCCAACACACCCTGCCACTCATGGCTGTCCAGCCTCAGGGAAAATCTCTCCGTCCTCCTACATTGTCGTTTGACCCCAGACAAGACCCAAACCTGACTCTGCTTAACTCTTGAAATCAGTAGTGGGCAAAACACACTCTGCATGCATGTTAGCATGGTGATTCCCATCACCGTCGGCAAACAAGTCTCAACAGCATTAAAATGCCATTCAAAAAATTCAAAACTCTCAAATGTAAATGGTCTGGGGGGACGACTGGGAGGGTAAAAGAATGTCTCCTTCACAGGTTGAGCACCTGAGAAGGAGAAAAAAGATGTGTAATTGCTAAGCACCTCCATCATATACCTCCCAAAGTATAAAGGTGGTGACCATACTGGGAACATAAGCCAGATCAGTTTCATGATCAATGATTCTATTGTATTACAAGTCATTACTATAAAGTACAATGGGACAAAAACCTTAGCCCAAGCCCCACACTTGAACAACACTAATACAGCAAATACCGGATGGACGTAAGATACGATATACTGAAACTGTGAGATCAAGAAGAACCTTGAGAGCCAATAAATCAGCATTGTGATGAGTGACTATCAATCCAGTCAGATCTGTTCTTATCTCAACCCCTCGTGCCCCACGTTGGGCGCCAAAAAGAACTGTTGTGGTTTAAACCCAGTCAGGTAACTTGTTCACTCACTCCCAGTGAGTGGTGCCGAGCTGACAACAATCAAGGTCCGTGTCCCCCCCCACCGGGGTTCTCCCCCACTCCCGGAGGAACGGGGAGGAGGATCGAAAAAATGCAACTCCCACGGGTTGAGACAAGAACAGTCCAGCAACCAATGTACACAAATCACCACCGCTACTATCAACTACAACAATGATAAGGGAAAATAACAAGGGAAGAGAATACGATACCACCGGCCAAGAAAACGAGTTCCACCCGGAAGCCCCTGTCCTTCCGGGTAACTCCCAGTCACCCCCACCCTGGGCATGACGTGATGTGGTATGGAATACCTCCCTGGCTAGCCCGGGTCAGGCGCCCCGTCTCTGCTTCCTCCTGGCTTCCCCTCCTCCCTGGCAGAGCATGAGCCTCACAGAGTCCTTGGTCAGGGTAAACATCACTTAGCAACAACTGAAAACATCGACTTCACCAACACTGTTCTCAGGCTGGAAGTCAAAACACAGCACTGTACCAGCTACCACAAAGGAAAAAAAAAAAAAACATGACTGCTACTGCTGAACCCAGGACACTTTGCTTAAATCACGACAACTGTATAGAAAATTAACAAAATCAGAAATTATCTGTTAGTATTGAAACATATGTGTCACCTGAAAAATCTAATTTTAATAGCTTGAGAGCGCCCTCCAAAACACGTTTCAGAGGAGTCACCATTTGAGTGGATCCAGAGACAGATGTCTATTATAAGACATCAGGCAGATTCTAATTCTTTATTGTGTGGTGCTTGTCTTGTAAGTACACCGAAATTCTCCAGTTACCAATGATACAACTGCACATAGTCCTACAGACCTATATTTGTTATAAACTCACTTTGAGACTGAGATACCTCCTTCACTGTTGTTCTGCTGCATGCCAAATACACTCTGGCTATTGTCTGATTACTAGAAAAGGTCTATTCTACAAGAATATTTCATATTCCTGGCTACCAAAATATCCCATCAAGCTTAACTGTAATGTACTTTGTATCTCAAGTTTCCTGTTTCTGGGTACTGTGGACAGGAATAGTATAGCAGCCAGCCTGTACGAAGGATTACTGTGCCTGTGGGAATGCACTATCTGTTGATTTGCCAACATGCTGTCATATGTGGATTCACAAAATTTACCCCAGAATTTATCTTCACTTATCTTCACTGATCCACATATAATCTCCTGAAGAATTGGTGGGTTTCTGCTGCAGATGCCAACTTGAAACAATCCCTCTTGAAAGACTATCATTTTACTTATCAAAAGACAAAGCATTAATGCAGTTGAAATTAAATCTCTTTTTTTGAAAATTCCACTAAACCTCGTGTCAATCTTGGGGCAGGATTTTAGCATCAAATTATCACATCAGGCATAACAAGAAGTGTGAGAGGATTATGCCACAGGTCAGGAGAAGCCTAGAAATTTTAAGTCTGATAACGAGCTCTACACTGTTTTCAGCAGGAAAAATTTAAAAACCACCTTATGACAAATTCCATCTGATTCTTCCCTTAGTCACCATACAATTCTTTGGCTAGTTTCCCAGATCACCACCATTTTGACGAATAATTTTTAATTTAACAATAAATATTTTATAAACACCTGATTGTATTCACCACATTTCCCTTGTTCAGAATGTTTTTTAGAAAAGGAAGACACCAACCAGGCCAGTCTTATACAAACTACATTGTAATAAATACATGTTGCTTTTGAATCCCTTTTCCTTTATGAAGTTCTTCAATTATTTTTTCTTTCAAAATTTCTCTGAAAATACTACATTTTCTTATATGTGATTTTTCTCATTCCATGTCCTAAAGGAATCCAAAGAGCAGTGGATTTGTCTCAGAACTACCTTTAGCTGAAAATAATTTCTAAAGAAAAGTGAAGTTAACAGTAATTGAAAGCATTTACAAGATTAGAGCCCAACCCCAGAAGTGTCAATGCATAAAAAACTGGTGCAGAGAAGCTGTAAGAAAATCAGGCCACCTCTGGAATTTGCAGTGTTGGAATTGACAGGACTGCAATTTCCCTGTGCTTTGAATGACAAAACCTAGAGACATGTTTTAGGTACAGCACTGTATCATGTAAGACAGTGTCCCTACACACTTTCTTCCTATTTCAAAACAGTGGCTTTGCCACTACTCCTCTGGAAAAAAGAATAAACTTGGAAATTCTTGTCTTGCAGAATTTGAATCTCAGCAGACCATCTTGTTTTTTTTTTAAATCTAATTTGCTCATTGCTTTAAAGAACAGAAGTCTGGACAGTATCGATGCCTCACTCCAAAATAAGTCGGTGATCATTTGAACTGCTAAAACCAAAATGCTAAAACATTGCTTGCTTTCAAGCCCATAAACTGGACTTTTTTTTAGAGTACAGTTGCATTTTAGTTTAAGTCACAATTTTCTTTGCAGAATCAGAAATAACTAAATAATTATATATACATAAAAGACCTATATCCACATTTCTGGAGTTTCGATTCTGATGAATACACCCTAAGTGATAGTGCTTAGATAGACAGCATGGAATCCATCTTTCTGAGAATGCCTCTGCGGACTTGAGAAAGAGTACTAGCTCATCATCCTTTAAGCAACATCTCTATTCTTTATTATTTACCAAAAATTAAAGTAAAATTCTAATGACATATGCAAGAAAAATTCTTTTGTGATACAAGAAAGTCAACTAGAAATATGTGGAAGCATTATGTCAACTGAAGCAACTATTTCATTTGCATTTCAGATTATATGTTAGTATATTGTTGCTCACCCAAAACCCACTACAACCAATAGAAAGCACTTAGCTATTTATAATTGGGAAGAGATGCTTGTTCTCTTGTACTTTAGATGGGTCATATGATTTCACATGCAAACATTAATTCATGATAAAAGCAGCAGCAGCAGCAAAGCATATAATCCTACTCAGCTGTTAATGGAAGACAAAGTACACGTCTCTAATCATCCAAATACGGAGAATTGCAACTGGCATTACCTGCCATCATCCCAAATGTATATCTATTACTCATCTGGGTACTTGGGCTTCCTGTGTTGTATCTCATTTGCAGTACACATCTGGGTCCTGGAGCAAGAAGTGTTGCAGTGTTACTGACAGGCGTACATATGTAAATCTGTGCGAGGAACACACATAGAATCATAGAACCATAGAATAGTTAGTACCTTCTGCCATGG
Organism: Pezoporus flaviventris; assembly: GCF_033815535.1. Classification (NCBI taxonomy): domain Eukaryota; kingdom Metazoa; phylum Chordata; class Aves; order Psittaciformes; family Psittacidae; genus Pezoporus; species Pezoporus flaviventris. Next base: position 1,794,243 of record NW_026892584.1, on the reverse strand, counting down.
GCAAGGACACCTCTCATTAAACCATGTGACCCAAGGCTCTGTCCAACCTGGCCTTGAATACCGCCAGGGATGGAGTATTCACAACTTCCTTCAAGTGCCCCACCACCCTCACAGTAAAGAATTTCCTTATATCTAATCTGAACTTCCCCTGTTTAAGTTAGAATCCATCACCCCTTGTCCTATCACTACAGTGCCTAATGAACAGTCCTTCCCCAGCATCTTTGTAGGCCACCTTCAGATACTGGAAGGCTGCTATGAGGTCTCTACGTAGCCTTCTCTTCTCCAGGCTGAACAGCCCCAACCTTCTTAGCCTGTCTTCACACAGAAGGTGCTCCAGCCCCCTTATCATCCTTGTGGCCCTCCTCTGGACTTGTTCCAACAGTTCCATGTCCTTTTTATGTTGAGGACACCAGAACTGCACACAATACTCCAAGTGAGGTCTCACAAGAGCAGAGTAAAGGGGCAGAATCACCTCCTTTGACCTGCTGGTCACGCTCCTTTTGATGCAGCCCAGGATATGGCTGGCTTTCTGAGGCAACTCATGTTCACTTTCTCATCAACCAACACCCCCAAGTCCTTCTCCACAGGGCTGCTCTGATTCTCTTCTCTGCCCAGCTGCAGCCCAGGATACGGTTGGCTTTCTGGGCTGCAAGCGCACACTGAAGCCAGTGCATGTTAAGTTTCTCATCAACCAACACCCCCAAGTCCTTCTCCGCAGGGCTGCTCTGAATCTCTTCTCTGCCCAGTCTGTAGCTGTGCCTGGGATTGCTCTGACCCAGACGTAGGACCTTGCACTTGTCATGGTTAAACTTCATAAGGTTGGTATCAGCCCACCTCACAAGGGTGTCAAGGTCCCTCTGGATGGAATTCCTTCCCTCCAGGCTATCAATTGAACCACACAGCTTGGTGTCATCAGCAAACTTGCTGAGGGCGCACTCAATCCCACTGTCCATGTCAGCAACGAAGATGTTGAAAAGACCGGTCCCAACACCAATCCCTGGGGGACACCACTCATTACTGGTCTCCAGCCGGACATTGAGACACTGACCACAACTCTTTGCATGCTGCCACCTAGCCAGTTCTTTATCCACCGAGTGGTCCATCCATCAAACTGATGTCTCTCCAATTTAGAGACAAGGATGTCGTGAGAGACAGTGTCGAACGCTTTGCACAAGTCCAGGTAGGTGACATCAACTGCTCCAACCCTGTCCATCAGTTCTGTAGCCCCATCATAGAAGGCCACCAAATTGGTCAGGCAGGATTTCCTCTCAGTGAAGCCATCCTGGCTGTCACCAAGCACCTTGTTGATTTTCATGTGCCTTAGATGTTACTTCTTTCCTTAGTTGCTCCCAGAATAATGTGGCCTGAGTTATAAAAAGCTGCGAGGTTGTACACAGTGCCTTATTAAAAGTAACACACAGGCAAACCAAAAGACTAGATGACTATTTCATAACTTTCTACTAAGCATAAGCAGCTCTTGAGACAATACTGTTTCCCTGTGCCCAGTAATAACCACCTTCCAGAGAGACGATGCCTTGGTTCTCTCACCTGAACATAGTAAAATCAGTCCTTGGAACACATTTTTGAATTAAAAGCCCCTAAGGGACAAAAAAATATAAAAAGGAGAAGAAGAAAAAAAAAAATCTTAGTAGATTTTTCTTAGAAGAAGATTTTTAGTAGATTAGTAGATTTTTCTTAGAAGAAAGAAAAATCTTAGATTACAATTCTAAAAACCAAGCAAGTCTGACAAGCTTTTTGTACACTTCAGCTCTCAGACATCAGCTTCAACTCAAGATTACCAGTTCTGCATCGAAGAAAGTTAAGAGAGGTAGTTTTCAAACACAAGGAAAACACATTCAAATTAAGTTATGAACACATTGGTTCAAGCACACCAGGAAAGCACTCAGAGAGACATGAAGCCAACACACAGATTTTCTTTCACATTTGAAGCTGATGAAAGTTAACTGTACAAAGCTACATCGGAGTGGCAGGAGATTAAACAACGTCCAGAACAAAAGGAAACACTTCTTTTCTGAACCACTTTGTCTGACCAGAACATTATTTCATTAAGCCTTTTTCCATTCTCTAGTTCAATGACATCGTTGACAGAGTAACTAACTGAAGCTGTGCCTTCAGAGAACTCTGAAGAGACTGATGCTGTGGCTACAGCTCAGCTGCAAATCATGCATTGAAGACAGCCTTATGATTAGGTATAAGGGAATGATGGGGAAAGACAGCTAATATATCCATATTTTAATATGTATCTGCGATACCTAATGATAACAACGTGTTGATTTGAACAGCTACTCACGTCAACCTTCTAATTTACTGGCTGATGGAAGAACTAATTTATTTTATGTAAAATTCAAAGGAAAGTTCAAGAAGACATCCTGAGACGTATTCTAGAAAAAGATATGTACTTCCAAATGATTGACGCTGCTGCAGCTATGTGCAAGACATTTTGAACAACTATCAGTTTTGTGGATGTAAGTGCAATTAATGGATAAATGCTGCTCCACAAAACACCTCTTACAGAATTTTCTATGAGACTAAGAATAAAAACCTTTTAGATAAAGGAAATTGCTTACTTAGTGAGAAGCATTGCTTTGAGAAAACAGACTTTGCTTTTCCTATAATTGCCCGGAACTGATAAATTCAAACTGTGTAAAGTAAATGCATTTCCGTGGAAAGTGAAGATTGACAGTGGATTTTTTTCCTGTAGAATATGAAAGCTAATACCTCCCAAAATTTGCACCGGAAAAAATCTATACAAATTTAAATTGGGGTTTTGCTTGTAGGTTCCGTTTGTTTGTTTTAAGATGAAAGAAGAGACACTCCTTCCCCCAGACACAGGTATAGGCCCTCATGGCTCAGGGCTTCTGCAGATATCCCCATGTAGTTTCTGTCAGAGAGAGAGAGAGAGAAAAACACACTGTGGCATCGTGCAATCAATCCAAACTACAGCAATTCCAAGGTTCTTAAGATCACAATGCCACAACCGCTTATTTCAAGAAGCACCTCTGAAGACAGAAAAGTGAGAGTAGGAGCAAATAATGGGATAATGTTTTTTTTTAGCATGTATCTCTAAGAGTGAGCAAGAAGCAGGGATGGCAGGGGAACCCTTTTATGTGAAAGACATACTATTACTTGGACAATATTTCAACCATGATGCTCTTGATCAGAGCACACAACATGGCAGCGCACCTGGCACAAGAGCCCAGGCTCCAGCAGCGAGGCTGCTGGAGGCCGCTCTGTGGGGAGCTCCCGGCTGTCCCCTGCCGGTTCCGACCGGCCCCAGCTCCACCTCAGGGCACAGCCCGCGCCCTCCACCAGGGGAAGAGAAAGGGCAGAAACCTCTCGTGGCACTGAGGGGTGAGGGGAAAGTGAGAGGAACAACACCAGTGTCAGAGGAAGTGCAGGGGAGCGGGGGCTCCAGGGGCTCCTGGGAGGAGCAGAGATGAAGGGTCATGGACTGACCCCATTCCCCGTCTGCCTGCACTGCTCGGGGGGAATCACAGTTTGGGTTGGAAGGGACCTTAAAGAACATCCAGTTCCAACCCTCTGTCACGGGCACGGACACTTTCCCCTAGATCAGGTTGCTCCAAGCCCTGTCCAACCTGGCCTTGAACACTGCCAGGGATGGGGCAGCCTCAGCTTCTGGGGGCAACCTGTGCCAGGGCCTCACCACCCTCACAGGGAAGAATTCCTTCTCAGTATCTAACATAAGTCTCTCCTCCATCAGTTTAAAGCCATTCTCCTTTGTCCCATCACTACATGCCTTTATGAAAAGCCCCTCTCCAGGTTTCTTATTGTTTTTATTCTTTGTTTCTCACCATACAAATCTATTTTAATTGGAAATAATTTAATTTCCTTAAGTCGAGTCTATTTTGCCCATGACAGTATTGGTAAATTATCTCCCTGTCCTAATTTGACCTACAGACTTTTTCATCTTATTTTCATCCCCTATTCTGTTGAGAAGGAGGGTGAGGGAGCAGCTGGGTGGGTACCTGGCAGCTAGACAAGACCTAGGACAGACCACCACAGACAGATTGCTCCTGTTGATTCAGAGAAAAAAGGAACTTAGATCCATAGAAAGCAAAAGGTTAGCAGAAGAAAGCTTAAATGCTAACAACAGTGTGAAAGCTTTCTACCTGCACAGCTACATGACCCCAAATATCCTTATCTCCCCACTGCCCTGAGGCAAGCGACACGAGATGTTGATCTCTGTTGCTGATGTTCCAGCAGCAGTACTTCAAAAAAGCCTTGTTTTTTTTTTGCAGAAGAGTATGTTCATATTTGACATATAGGAAGCCTATAAAGTCACACGACCTAGGAATAAAGAAAAGTATGAAATCTTCCTCATGAACAACTTCATTTTAACATGTGTACTATATCTTTCAAAAATGGAAATTTAATGAACACTCTGTAATGTGCTGTGAATTTTCAGGAGCTCTAGTTAAAAGCTGTGGTTTACATTTCATTTATTCTGGTTTATTTTTTTAACTTGGTAACATTTTTATGCAAGAACTAAATGGAGCCATGTTAAGGGTACAGTGCCAGTATTTCCTTTTGGTCAGTTTGTTTCTTTAAGGCTGTTTAAACAATGTTTTATATAAAATTATAGCTGTCATATACAAAACTACTCTTGAATGTGAATTTCAAAGCACTTAACATTTGTCTTGCTTTAGAATTCAGTAATAAAGCTCCCCCTGATATCAGTATCAGCAGAGCTAGGACAGGGCTAGCTGAGGTACAAAATGTCTATTCTTACTTATCCAGAAGTTAATCTTCTATCACAGTGTACAGCAATTAAAATTGACAGAAGAAATACCTGTTCTAAAGGATAAATGGATAATCTGTTAGCCTTGATTCACTTCCAGAGACCACTATCTCTCACATTTGAAGCGCAGCACCAGGGTGGTGGAGAAGGTAAGAATGCCTCACCCAGCTGAATGAAATCCAAACACAGAGGTTGAGGGTGTGGCAAGGGAGGGGGCAAGCTCCAGAACAGCCACTCTGCAGGCAATTTTAACATGCATCAAAAAACATTAAGAACAGTTTGAAATGCAGGTCGCTGATCCTGAAAGTTAGGCCCATAATTAACTTTATTGCCAGTAACTGCATTCTAATATAGTTAACATGAAATTGTACTTAAGATAGGAACATGTACAAATCTTTGAGGACCTGGATGCTCCCCAGAGGAGATATGTATTTTTCCTTTGTTCCTCACTATACATAATTCAGACAAAAATCTAATTGCTCTAGGAAAAAGCAACCAACAAAAAAATCCAGCCGCCTTTATAAGCACAGCCCTTTATAAAAGTGTAAATTGGAATTCCACTGCGTATGTAACCTTTACCTCCCACTACTAGAATATCTGTTAAGCTTGTCTGATGGAATAACTGAAAGGCTTGCTTCAACTGAAAGGCTTGCTTCTCATCTACTTGGTGTCTGACTAGCAGTACATACACTTTCATTCATTATAATTGCAGTGTTAGCTTGCTTTCTGTTTGTTTGATTGTTTGGTTGGGGTTTTTTTATCAGGAAAGTATCACACAGCAATGGAAATTTCAAGCTTCAGAGTCATGCTCAAAGCTTGGAATATTTCTCCTTGAGGTGGCATAGTCGTAGGGAGTTTGTTCCCTAAAGCACATCATCAGTTGTTTGGCTCACATATTTCAGCTTGAGTTTATGCTGTTCTTGGGCAAAAATTATGTTACATTCTTCACAGACACTGGCAAAATAACAGAAGGTTTTGTATTTATTTGGTGTTTTAATGGATAATTAATCCAGATCAGATATTTTAAAGAGGAACACTTATTTCAGCTGTGTACTTGATCTGTTGATAAGTCACTATTCTAACTGGAAAAAAATCAGCCTGCTGTGCTGACCCATACAAAACCCCAAATTTTCTGCCTACCAAGCTGCATTTTATCCTTCAGTTAGCTATTATATTCATCTGTGTAACACACAGCTAAGTTTGTCACAAAGCAAACTTTACGAACACTAAAAAACCTGAAATGTGCCAGAAAAATTACAATGACATTTTTGAAGGAAAACAGTTTCTCTTTGTATATTTTTCTGATTTAGAAAGAGGATACATATGTGTAGAGTGGGCTGGGGCTGAAAATCTGTGAAACATACACTGGGTTCTTTTTTTCTTTCATTTCATTAATCAATAACCCATATAAATTGATGCTAGAAATGTAGTTTTGAAAGAGTCATCGTAGAGGCAGTGAAGATATTTTGATTAAAGAGCTTGGTATCTATTCCACTGGAGAGATGCAAAACTAACACTAGCTGTATAGACTACTTTCACATGACAAGTCATTAAAAGGGGGTAAAATATTGAGAAAAGGCAAAGCAATTAATTTGCAGTCAACTTCCTCACTTTGCCAATATGCATCTGTAAAAGCAAAGAACACAAAGGAGGACAGTGAGACAGGGAGGAGGCAGACAAGCAGGGAGAAAGATAACTGCCTGTGAAAGTGCCCTGGGAAACACACTCTCTCCACTGAAGTGCCTACTGCAAGAGAACTTTGGCTGGGATTTTCTAGATGAAAACATGACAAGTAGGTGAATGTATGCAAACACTGTCTGACAACTCTGATTTGCAAGTCATGCTCTGTAAGATATCAAGGAGGAAAAACAAAAACACAACAACCACAGTTGTTTATCCATTTTAAAATTAGGACACTGTGACCTATTCAAATAATAAAACCAAGAGCACAGAGAGTAAATTGCCTAGTTTGTCTATATGAAATAAATGTCAGCTTAGATGAGGAATCACTAATAGCCAATGGTGTAAGGGTGTTTCTTAAACATGTAAAAGTTGCAAAATCATATAATACCACTTTTGAACTAAAAGTTTTTTAAATTCTAATGTCACTCATTCTCTTATGCATCCAGCAGTTTTCAATTCAGCTATCGATATATCTTTCTTAGCATTGTCAAAGAGAATAGAGCATAAGCACTACTTAAATTTCAAAAGCAGCAGGACGCTTTCTGAGAAGATTTGTTTCTTTTATTCCACATTTGGAGCTTTCTATCATAAAACAGTTCAATTGCCTTCAATATCATCTAGAACCATGAAGTTTTTCACAGCCTAGGACTTCTGAACATAAACTTCAATTCAGAAAATAGGCCAATAGAAACAAATTTCTTGAAAATACAAAACAAAAACAACCCCTCTGAGAAGTCATGAAAGCACATTTGCTTGTTAATCACCTGCAAGAGCTGAAGAATTCAGTATTCAGAACTACAGATGCATATCTTAAAAAAAAAACAAACACTCCCAAAACCCCCAAGGACTTGGTAAATACTGATTTTAGCTCCTCAAACATTCTTGTAAATCACATTTCAGGCAGTTCCCCCTCACACCCTGATATTCTCAAAGATGGAAAGTATCATGGTCACAGAGTTTCACTTATTCAGATATATTCATTCTACATTTAACAATTAAAGTCAAAATTACTCTAGAATACAAATCCTTCTGGTTTCTCCTCCTTGCAGTCAGTTATACTTTGTTGAAATAGTTCTCTGCAAAGAACAGTGCAAGGATTGTGACGTTTTTGGCTTAGATAGTTCTGCCTCCAGGAAAACACATTTTATTAGAAAACATATTAACCATCAGTTAATGTTCTTGTGTCAGAGAAAGTCAATTATGATTCTGAAATAGCATTTGCAGTGTGTTACACTGAAACATACAAAACCATCTCCAAAGCCTTTAAACCTGTTTCCCTTTTACAACAGATGCTAACTCACATTTAGCAACTTGTTCATTAGCACACTGTCTGATGGGATACATTTTCCATGCAGAAATGTGCTAGTGGATATTCCTTAACAAAGAACAACCTGGTGGAGAAAGATGTGATCTGAAAGTCACCCCCCACTGCCTCTTAGGCAAGCTTTGTAGAGCATCTTGTCTTTTACACTTATATGCCATATATGCTAATTTTTACTCCTTCTTGTACTATGTTTAAGAATAAATGCATGGGAAATAATGTCTTGGGGTTTTCAGTGCTTATTAAGAAGAAGAGGGCTGAGCCTTTCCACATAGTACAGCAACTAGCTGCAGGCATGGAAACTAGCTTCTTTTCATCTGTGCAAATATAATCAGCTATTGTTTCCAAACTGTAATAAGAGTTTCTACAAATACATTGAACTGCATGTCTAAATCTCACTTCACTGTCAATACTTCTCACAACTTCAGTGCCAAGGCTGTCTTAATGCCAGTACAGAAATGAAGAGAGAAAGCTACAACAGTGGCTGAGGTAGTCCTGGTTATGAGCTGCTCCACAAAGGCCTGCTAATGAACAGAGACAGAAGCAGTCACATTTTTGCAGAGGAACAGAAAGAAGGAGGTAGACAGGAACTGTGAAAAAGAAAGGAGAAGGAACTCAGCCATAGCAGCTATAAGGACTGCCGTACTGTCAACACTTAGCCTCTCAGGTGGAAGTCTGAATCCTAGCCCTCCCATCACAGGGCAGCTGAAAAGTTATTTTGGAGACAGCCCTAGCAAATTAAGATGTTAGTCCCCACCAGCCCCCCATCAACTAAACTACCACAAGAGATTACACTGAAGAGAGCCAGGTCATTATAAGTTTCTACTTAAGCTGCTACTTAAGGATGCTGTGCTCCTTGGTTTCAAATCAAAACACACTAGAAACATTCAAACAATCTGTTAACAGTAATTTGAGCAGCATCCAGCTCAGCAGCAGAAATGAAAAATTGTTTCTACTACATTCCAAAAAATTTTTTGTAAGCCTTCAGAAATGGATCCACAAAAACCTAATATGCTGAGTGGGAATTAGCCCAACATCAGTAGAGCAAGAAGGTATGTAGTCTTCCTAAGGAAGAAAACACACAGGGAAAGAATATCTCTGAAATCCTGACACTCTTCAGACACTTCACTTGGTGATGGCAGAAGTGTCTCTGTTTCTTGGGAATTCCACACTGGAAATCCCTCCTAAGTCTGGTCACCTTAGACCTTCTTTTCATCAAGTGAGAGCAGGGTTACCCTTTTACTAAAAATATCACCAGAGAAAAATCTCAAAGAGTAGAGCTATTCAAGATGTGAAAGATAGGCATCCAGTTGTATCTATTGTCTAAGTGAGATAGGATCACAGCATAATGCACATCAGAAAGGACCTCACAAGATCAGGTCAGCTCTGAGATCAGATCAGGCTGCTTAGGTCTTCATCCAGCTGGAGCTTCAAAAGCTCCAGGGGTGGAGAGCAAAGAATCTCCCCGCACAACCTATTTCACCACTTTACTATACTCATTGTGAAAAAGTGGTATCCTTATGTCCAATGCCTGTACTTACAGAGAAGGGACAGCAGAAAGCATACACTGTCATCACTGCAGTGAGTACTTCGAAATGGAAGTGATAACTGCCACTGTATGCTACATAAACACTAGTTTAAAAGGTCATGATAAGACTAATAAAGTTATTCAGGATACATAATGCCCTGGGATCAGCAGTAGCAGTCATGTTTTTCCTTTGTGTTAACTGGTGCAGTGCTGTGTTTTGACTTCTAGCTTGAGAACAGTGTTGGTGAAGCCGATGTTTTCGGTTGTCGCTAAGTGATGTTTACCCTGACCAAAGACTCTGTGAGGCTCATGCTCTGCCAGGGAGGAGGGGAAGCTGTGAGGAAACAGAGACAGGGCGCCTGACCCGGGCTAGCCGGGGAGGTATTCCATACCACAGCACTTCATGCCCGGGGTGGGGGGTAACTGGGAGTTACCCGGAAGGACACGGGCTTCCGGGTGGAACTCGTTTTCTTGGCCGGTGGTATCGTATTCTCTTCCCTTGTTATTTTCCCTTATCATTGTTTTAGCTGATAGTAGCGGTGGTGATTTGTTGCTGGACTGTTCTTGTCTCAACCCGTAGGAGTTGCACTCTCTCGATCCTCCTCCCCGTTCCTCCGGGAGCGGGGAAGGGGAGAGCCCCGGTGCAGGGCGGGGGGGAGACGGACACGGACCTTGATTGTTGTCAGCTCGGCACCACTCACTGGGAGTGAGTGAACAAGTTACCTGACTGGGTTTAAACCACGACAGTTCTTTTTGGCGCCCAACGTGGGGCACGAAGGGTTGAGATAACGACAGATCTGACCAGATTAGTAGTCACTCGTCACAATGCTGATTTATTGGCTCTCAGAGTTGTTCTTGTTGATCTCACAGCTTCAGACCGTTGTAACTTACGTAGAGCCGGTATTCGCTGTGTTAGTGTTTATCAAGTGTGGGGCCTGGGCTAAGGTTCTTGTCTCACTGTGCTTTATGGCAATGGCTTGTAATACGGGTGGGCTCCAGCAGCAGGGCGGGACGGACGTGGCCGTGGACTTGTACCTGGCCGTCCGGTTGCTCTTCACCGTCCTGGCCCTCGCCCTACTCTCCATCTTCGTGAGGCTGCGGGGAACTGAGGGGGAGCGGTCCCGGGAGCCGGCGGCTGCTGAAGCGGCCCGGGAGAGCGGCCCCGGGGACCAAGCGGCGGCGGGAGCGGGGCCGGAGGCCGCCAGGGGACGGCTGCCGGTGGAGGAGGCCGGGGCGGTCGAGGAGCAGAAGGAAGCGGCTGCCGAGCAGCGTGAGAAGGCGGCGGAGGAGCCGAGCCCCGAGGAAGAGCCGAGCCCCGCGGAGGAGCCCAGCCCCGCGGAGGAGCCCAGCCCTGCGACGGCCGAGAGCATTCCCCGGAAGCCGCCTGCCGAACCCCAGGAGGACGCAGGAGACCACGCAGCATTTCCCAGCAAGGCAGAGGAGGAAGAGCTGGACTCAGGAAAAGAGAAGCCGGTGGTGGGAGAGCCGGCAAGCACAGCAGCAGCACCAGCCCCAGTGACAAGCACAGCAGCATCGTTTGAGAGTTCTGAAGGTTTTGAATGGCCTTTGGGTATCCTTGGGACCTGCCTGCTGATTGTGATGGGGATCAGCATGTTGGCACACACACACAGGCTGTGTGCTACCCACAACCATTTTGTCTGATCTCAAAAGTTAAGCAGAGTCAGGTTTGGGTCTTGTCTGGGGTTAGACGACAATACAGGGGGACCAAGAGATTTTCCCCAAAGCTGGACAGTCATGAGTGGCAGGGTGTGTGGGACAGTATGGGCAAGTATCTAGTCCACTGGGCCCCTCCAGTGCTTTGGAAGCATTGGAGAGGGAAGGCAGCTGTATGGAGTCCCCAGCAACAAGCTGCAGAAACTGTTTAAGGGGACAGTGAATTATTTTAAGCCTGGTGGGCCCATGGCACTTCAGGCCATCAGAGCAGAGATGCAACACAGAGATGGACTCATGATCGAGGGGTGGACTTAACAATGGACACTATTGCCCAGGTTATTCACGAGTGTGAACACTGCACACAGTCTCTCCTGCTCTGGAAGACTGTTACAAGAGATGGAGCCTGACATGGACCAGATGGACGCAGCAGCTTTATAGGGACTGGTCCATGCACTAAGATAAGAGTGCACCGAGATAAGAAGGGGAGAGCCCCGGTGCGGGGGGGGGGGAGACGGACACGGACCTCGATTGTTGTCAGCTCGGCACCACTCACTGGGAGTGAGTGAACAAGTTACCTGACTGGGTTTAAACCACGACACATAAACAAAAAATACTGGGTTTTCAGAGACTGAACAAGCCAGAAACATGAATCAAGAACCACGCTGTTCAGCCCCATCAGTCTAAGAGGCCACTTACAGAGACAGCTCTTCACATGCCTAAGAAGGCATATGTGAAAAATTTTGCTGCCTTTAGATAGTTACCTTTGGATAATGCTGAGCAATATTTTCAATATCTAGCTCTTGTGCCTGCCTTCTGGGTCAGTCACTGTGGATGTACTCAGACTACTTCCTATAGGTGCCTTACTTAATAATTGTGATTGCTGTAGAGTTTCTGCAGAGTAGACACTATGTAGTGTAAGTCTAAGTTCAGCCTACTCAAAAAGTTTCTAGGTTTTTTTGCATTATTCTATGAAATATTTAAAGGCTATTTTATGTTAGTGTCAGTGTTCATGGTTCAAAATCTCTGTTCCAAGATGAGGTAAATTGTGCAGATGTAGTGAGAAGAACCAGGTTCACACATCTATACATTCTTTATGACAAGTGCACAAAAGCGATAACTTTGCCTTTGCTACACCTGATGTAAATGTGTAGGTAGAAATGTTATTTAGGTACTTAAAATACAAAGTTCAAGAGGAAGCATACCATACCACGAAAGTCTTTCTGGCATCAAGTCTCTCAGTAATTTCTCAAAATGGAATAAATTTTCTCCTTCTATGTTTATGCTTCTCTTACAGTGCTTCTTTGATATAGAGGACACTGATGAGGATGGTAAATAATAATTTTTTATTTGCTCATAGTAAAGAATTAGAAAAAGCTGTCAAGATTTGTGAGTACTATTCACATTTTACAAGGATTTAAATTCTTTAGAGACATTACATGATTTCCCGAAGTCTCATAATGAGATAATGGTTAAAGCAAGGAACTACATTACTTCATCCAGTATCCCCACTTCTAACCTCTACTCAAATTTAACTAATATTAGATATTAAAAGTTAACAGGCTCAGAGAGCAATGACCAAGTTCTGGGACAGAATCCAATGAAGATGACTTCATACACAGAAACCATTTCTGAATGAGGAAGGCTCCAGGACAAAGGTGGTTGGTAGACAAGGAAAGGACGCAGGTGAAGAAGTATCATCAGTATTTATATTCTTTACCAGACTCCCGCTTTAGGATGTTGTTAGATAAAAGACACCAGGCAAGATGGATCTTTGGCCTGACCAGTACAGCCATTCATAATTTATCCTAAGTATGTATGCACAAGTACAGAGAATTTGCTAACAGAGCCCACTAAATCACTAACAAAAGAGATAGTGGTGTTGAAATAACACAATAGGAACATTTGGCAGCTGGGAAATTGCAAGAGGCCAACTGTTTAAAGTGTTTTGCCTCAGATTTCTCAACTTTTGAGGTTACTATAACAACACACTAACACCACCAAAAAATGTTTTCTCTCCTTTCATTCTCATATATGCACAGGATTAAAGTGTTTTAGAAAATCTGATCTAATTGCAGAACCTCTGAGCAAAGAATAATGTTGACCAAAGCTGGCACAAATTGGCAGTCTCACAGAGACAGGGCTGTATTGCACTGCTCAGCCACTTAATTTTCATTTAAGGGGTTTTAGCCTTGCCTTCTAATTCCCAAGATTCCCAACAGCACTGGAGATTTCTACCTAGACACAGAGGAATTCCCAACAGACAAGCTTTGGACAATACAGAAATAGTGTCTTCCCCCAATAGCACAGGGAGAGCTTGGAGCTAAGAATGGACCAGAATAACAATTCCATATGGACAGGTTTTGCATATTAACAAAAGCGTAAGTGGTTGCAGACGTCTTGCCTTCGGAGCAGCTAGTGTCAGCCTCTGAGGAATAGGATGTTACTCTACAAATCTGATTACATGTGGGTTGTATCAATATGCCATAGATGGCAATGTTTTGCTCCCTAGGGAAATCAAGAAGCTATTGAATGTTTAATCTGATTATTTTATGGTGTTTTAAATAGAGCTCCACTCTTCCAATATTCCAATAAATAGCCTGGCTGATCTACTGGAAATGGGAAAGACATGACATGCTACCTATGTCAATAAACTGTCTATGGGAGCTGAATGAATCACCAGAATGCAAATAGTGTTTTCACTCTTCCTAGACCTTTCCTAATGTCCAGTCTCATCTATATATTTGTTTAACCTATGTAGCTTGACTAAAATGACAAGCATATAACTCAAAGATGGAAGAGTCACAAAAATACTAGACACAATACTGACCTTTTCATGTGACAGTTAATTCTTGTACCTGTGACAGTCTTACTTTTTATCATGTAATATCTTAATCTATTGACCACAGAGAACTTCCACATAGGGCATACAGACAAATCAGCTGATGCTTGAAAGCAGGTTTGGTACACTTTATTTTTTTATAACAAAACTCTCTAACTGCACATAGTACAGGTTTGCACTGAGGTTAAGCTGTTAAAAAGCAGAGAAGGGAAGGAACAGGCTATAAAACAGGATACAGTACTAACATTGTAAAGTTCTTGTGTTTAGAAAAAACATACTGTGCTTGTCTCCTGCCTAGATACCAATCTACCCTCAGAATTGAAAAATAAGTTCCTAAGACATCTTATTTGATGTCTTACTGATTGTGTTATATATTCAGATCAGGTAGTCTAAAGCAAAGCACAAAGGCTGCGTAATTTGAACTTTAACTCATACTTCACAGGTCGATGCCTCAGCCTGCAAGAAAAAGCAATTATTGCACTTGAACTAACACCAGGAACAATATAATAAAAGGGGGTCAGGCCACATCATTTCATTGGAGAAAAGATGTGCAGTAAAAACAATAAACTAAAAATTATTAATTTTCTTAAAAGCACTGTAATTTCACCTCCCTGACTGAAGAACTGTTCAGAAGCAAAAAGGAACACACTGCCACCACATTAGCTGCTTGAAATCTTAACCCTGAAGTAATTCTGGAGTACAGTTTTAAAAAATGATTAAGCATCTGTGTCTCATTTTCCCCTCCATGTTGTTAATGAAGTGCTCTCTTAAGAAAGACTTTAAACAATGATAGCTTCAAAACAAAAAGTAAGGATGATCTGTTCCTAAGCAATGTTAATTTAAAGTAATCCTATACAGTTGTGGTAGCTTCTGTTTTTAACAGTGGCTGCTTTCCTTTGAAACAATTCCTGTTCCTTTTGGAACAGGTAAATTGCTTCAGTGAGTGACAAGTTAGTCCTCATGCTGTGAGACTGGAAGCTGTTCCTTCAATCAAAAGTAAGCTGGTTGGAAATAACTGATTTTATGCCTCACCAAGTTTGGTCTTGCCTGAATACAAGAGGACATTATCTTACTGCCTGCAACAGCTCAGGAAAAAAAGCCTAATGTGACTGATGTACGTAGTGCTTAGCCAGAACCAGTGCCTGCTGCTTAACAAGGGCAACAGGGAAAGGGGTAGAAATCTTTCAGCAGTCCATGCATGCTGCGGAAGCAGCAACTCCAAAGACAGCCCAAGGTTCAGTCCTTGGTGTTGAAGTAAGCCTCCCCTGGCCACTCCCATGGGGTGCTCTTGTCTTCAAAGTTCTGAAATTGAAGCATTTATGGACTGTGTAAATACATAAAATAATGTAAGGTGGGAAAAAAAATTCACTCCAACTAACTTTCCAGCTTACTCTTTATTTTGCATTTTCACCTGTTAATCAAAGTGAGGAAGAAAGCACTCAATTGAGTCCTCTGAAAAATCAACTTGTAACCCAAGGCATTTGCTTATGCTTACCCAGGTCTGCCCCACTCTCCCATAAAGCACTGCTTTATTTATTGGACAGACTAATTAACTTCTAACTTGTGCTGTGTGGAGCTTTGAGAGAAGCAAAGTCGCTGAAGAACTACTAGAGACATTCCAGCAAATGGAAAAGCAGCTGGGGCAGTTCTCATACAAATTCATCTACTGTGGGAAAAGAAAAGTTTAAGCCAGTAAATGCAGTATGAGACAGTGCTTGACCTTTGGAACTGTGTGTCAGACTTGGTGGGAAAACAAATATACCATTTGTCATTAACAGGCATCTCTTCAACATGCAAACAACTGGCTATTGTACCACAGAAGAAAGCGATGTCCTCAACATCTTACACTAATCCTCCCTGGGAGGAAGGGGGACCCCCCAAAGCCCCCAAAAGATAATGCTATAATTGTTTTGTTTTTTTTTTTCAAATGAAATTCACTGTATCTACTTGAATTTTAGGTTCTAGATTCCAGGAGAGTAAAGGCATGTGTCCTTGCAATATATGAACTTACAAACATGCGTATCATCATCTAAAAATTGTAAGAGTGAAACAAGAATAGCTAGGAATAGAACAATGCTAGGAATAGCCTGGGCAAGAAGAGCACAGAAAAGCTATCTAAAAAAACATTATTGTCTTTCAATTTTTTCCCTCCCACATTTTAAATCTAAAAATTTGTAGCTAATGATCAATGTTACAAATTCTAATTGCATTCGGAATATTGGTTTGGAAGCTCAAAGACTGCACATGAATTGCTTAAGACAAAATAACATAAGAATGAGAATGTTATTTCAGCTGTAATGCGTTGTTGAAGTGTGTATAGACACTAAATTGGCTCTTCTCTTTATAGGACACCTAATGCTATGCTAATGTCACAAGCACCTACTAATACAATCACATTGTATTAGTAATCTAGCATTTCTAATATTTTTTTTTACCTGCAGCTTGATAAGAAAACTATATTAAAAAATCATGTTAACCAATATGTCCCTGTTGTCTTACCATAGGAAATAAAGCAGTTTACTTCTGAAATTAAACATAAAATGTAGGCATCTGTAATGATTAGTTGCCTGTACGTATAATGGAATGCACGCCTATTTAGACTACCTGACAGGTTATATATCTGCACTGCAACAGCCATATTAAGAAAAAAAAAAAGTCAGAAAGTGACAGCTCTGCAGCTGGTCTTACCCTGTGCTTCCTAACTGCAGGCTGGCTAACATGCTTCATCTAGAACAATCCAAAGAGACGGTCTTTCTCAGATCCCTCTAAGTTAGACAAAGTAACACTGATACCCTTGCAGCAGCATTGTTTCTGCAATAAAACACATGGGGAAAATGAGCCTTATGTCCAGTTTTTGCAGCAGTGGGAAGGAGAATAAGGGAGATAAAAGTCTGCATCACTATATAGATGAGATCCACTTAGTGTTCTGTTTTGTGTAACTGCAGTACCTGCAGCATCTTTTGTCAGGGGTTCTTTGCTTGGTAATGTTCATTAAGAGACTTCATATCAAGGCACTGATGTGCTCCATCTGTTTTGAACATATTGCCACTGTAAATCAGCTTAAAGCAAGTTTGTTCACCCCTTGCAAGATTAGAAGAATTCTCAGTTAGTATTAACCCATCAATTCTCATCTAGTCCATTTTCAGGGATGCAAAGCAACTTAGAAAAAAGGCAAAAAGATGACTTCAGGGTGCAATGATTTGCCTTCTGTATGCTGTTTTCCAGTAGCTCATAGGTCAGTGGATCCACACGTGATCTGCTAGAAAAGATGACATTAACATAGTCTTATTCTTTGTTCCCAGAGATCTGGGGTATCTGAACTACTGTCCTCTGTGAAACTGAATTCTATAAGCCACCCATAAAAGAGAGGGATTACCTGCCGAGTTTCCACATGTACAATATATCTAAATTTTACCCATTTACAAATCTAGTTAAATCACACTGCACAACTAATACATATCAAAATTTAGCATAAAAATATATCAACAACAAGTAAAGACTCTACTTTGAATTAAATGAATTATCAGTCATTCTTCCACCTTTACCTTTTATACTTTATGACTTGAATTTAAACTGAGACATAAAGCAAAGCACACAGAAAGAAAATCCGCATGAAATAGTATTCTTCCATTCCTATGTACTAAAGAAAGCACATAGCACTCTAAGGAGTGCTCAGACTACAAAGGACAAAGACTACACCTTCAACAGTCTTTTGATAAAGAGCTGGTTTTAAGCTCTGTTTTTAAGATTTTTATAATTATTTAAGAATGATGAATCATTAAAGACTAGCTAAATTGCTATTGAAGTTTTAGACACTGAAAAATCTGAACATTTTTTTCTGTTGTCATAAAATTTAAGACCAAGAAACATACATGTGCTTTCATCAATTCAGAAAAAAATTTACTATGTCTTAGAAAAATATGTTGAAATAATATAACACTAAGAAAATGTGTCTGTTGGATTGGTGGATTGGGTATGTGTGCCAGAAAATAGCGCAAATCCTTCATTTTATATACCTACATGTAAACATGGGGATTATTTTCTAAATTACAAGGTTTTCAAAGGGGAAAAGGTCCTGTCCACCTCTTAGATTTCTGGTTCATATCAGACTTGCTCCAAATCCTCTTGATATTCATAAAAGTAAAGTAGAAAGATGTATAATTTTATTCAAGATGAAAATAACAACAGTCATTTAAATTGAAAGGAAAATGCATCTGCTCTGCAGTCAAAGAGAGCAGAGATATATGTTGTTCTCCAACTAGCTGCAGAGATAGCAGGCAACCGTTCCTTTCTCAAATCACCAGTCCATGTGGCTGCAAAGGATAATACTGCAGCCTGCATTTCTAATAACATGACTTTTCCCTGTTTTACAGGTAAGCAACTTACCTCATTTCAAGCACCTACTAATTAAAGTCTCCAATATAGCTTTTCCTTCAAGGAAAACCTACACACACCTACTAAACTGCTACTAACAGGATTCCAATTTATATTTCAAGATCAGACAACAAAGCATAGTAATTTATATTAAAAAAAAAAATTCAATTCTCTTCTCTGTTAATCCTCCTTTTATAAATGAGTGTTTACTAGGTTTTTAAACTAAGTTTGAATTATTCCCTTTTAAGTTCTCAAGGTTTGTATATTTATTAATATGATTAATGTGATTAAGATGATTAATAACCTGCAACACTTCTTATCTCTGATGGAAGGAATTAGCAGCTAGGTAGAGATTCAGCAAGAGATATTCTTAGCTTCCTTCTGAGACCTCAAATTGCAGTTTAAATACTACTTGAGCATTGGGCTGTCTGCACTGGAATAAATTCTGTTGTAGGCAACAGACTTCACTCTTAGAGTATTTTTTCCCCGCATATTTCTGGATTGACTTTTTCCTCCCTGTCATGGTTTAAACCCAGTCAGCCACACAGTTTCTACTACCTCCCTCCTCTTTCTTTCCTTCCCCCTCCCACCCCCCCCCCCCCACTCCCGGAAGGATGGGGAGGAGAATCAAAAGAATGTAATTCCCAGTTATTTCCCTGGGCATGACGTGCTCTGGTATGGAATACCCCTTTTGCTAGTTTGGGTCAGGTGTCCTGTCTCTGCTTCCTCCCAGCCTCCCCTCATCCCTGGCAGAGCATGAGACTCAGAAAGTCCTATGGCCAGTCTAAACATTTGAGCAGTAACTAAAAACATTGGTGTTATCAGCTCTGTTCCCAGGCCACAAGTCAAAACACAGCACTGCACCAGCTACTAAGAAGGAGAAAAAATGACTGCTACTGCTGAACCCAGGACACTCCCCTATTCTCATACACCCTTTCTGTAGAACATCTTGCAAAAGACCTCAGTGGAGAGTCTTTGTTTATACCCATGTCTGAACTAAACTCTAATATTCTAATAGTTTAAACAATGTTGCCATAAAATGTTTTATATCCACCAATACTCCATAAAAACACTGGCTCCAGGTAGAATAAATCACTATAAACTTCTCGTCCACAGATCTATACTGGCTTGTATTTGATGTAAATTTGGCCAGCCCTTTCTGTGGTGATACACAAGACTGAATCCAACTGCTGAAATTTGGAGCTGCATAAAATGCAGTGACTGTGCAGAGATTCATCACTTCTCAAACTTACAACTGCTGTAGTTTAAGCCTCTGAGTTTCAGGTCTGAAGGTATCCCAAAGAATTCACTGAAAAATCCAATATATATGAGATATTCCTATTTTCAAATTGGTGACAAATGCTGTAACAAACTTGGTTAACAAAACTGTCACTCACAGAAAGCCCTGGATTCCCTCTATTTGTCCACAATAGCAAAGAGCTCAAACTTGAGTCCCTCAGAGTAACAGCTCCTGTAAGCAGGTTAGTAACAGTATCATCTCTTGCCATTTAATTCTTGTTGCTCTGATTAGCCCGGAGCAAGGAGTCAGCAGTAAAATTCACATGTGCAGAAAGACCAACTGCAGAACTGATAAACTAGCAAAGTAATGCTTGCATCCTGGCTTTCAGCGTGCACTGATATACCAGCACTCAGACTGTTTCACATGTTTCATACCCACCTTGTTTAGACTTGTTTAGACCACTAACATTTGTCAGACTAGAAGTAGTACCTTCAAAGTAAGCTTCTGCTCCAAAATAATACTGACTAGGACTCACTCCTGAGTTAGAAATTTACGGTCTTTTGTGGTTTCGTAATTTCTTTAGCAAGGTCAGAGTTTCCAAGAGAAACTAGACTCACATTTTAAGATTAGAATAAATACGCCAGTAACAATTCCCCTGGATTGATTCCCCTGTCCCCCTCTTTGATGTGGACAAACAGCTGTAAATGATGGCTTCTGCTTTGAACAAGTTGGACTCAAAACCTTAAAGCAGATAGCACATGGAGTTGTGGGATAGCAATACAGTTTTATCCTGGTGCTATGTATCTCAAATCAGTAAAACAGAAGGAGGATGAAACTAGAACAAAGGAAAAAACAGAAAAACAAGAGAAAAAATGTATAGGAAAAAACTCTTTGGAAAGAAATTTATGGATATCAAAGTAATATGCACTTGAAAGAAAAATAGGTTTATAAAAATGCTTCAAGATCCTCAGCTAATAAATGTCATAGGACTTACAGAAGTGAGTTATGCAGCTGTTCCTATATTTGCTCCATCTTCCACTCCTTCCCAGTTCCTATTTCTGCTCATGTAACCTCCAGTTGGCCACTAAAAGTGTTTTCCTTAAAAATTTTTCCCTCATATTTATTTGCTGGCTTAATTACCATAATATTTCTAACATTGCATCTTATATGTAAGTGCATGCGTCTGCATACCATTACTTCAAAATAATATATGAAAATCCCTCCATTTTCCATTACAGAAATAACTTTTCAGCTCATTCCTGAGTATGTCCCTGATGAAACTATATACATAGACACACTTTATTTCTTCACTCAACCCAAAGACTTGTGTGAACAATTTCACCATTTTTTTCTTAACTTTGGGAACAGACATGGAATCAATTTATGCTTTCCACGAACAGTGGCTATTCAGAATACACAAACCAAGAAATGTTGACACATCTGCCTCCAACTTGTAGAGAAAAGGACTATCTGTTCCTTTGTCTTTTTTACTCGAACTCTTATCACACTGTTTATTCTCAGACTTTTTCAACAGCTGACAATGACAACCAGTGAACATACTTTGCTATGAAGTTCTTACGGGTTTGCATTATTCTTGTTACACAGCTACAATTTCTTCAAGATCACTGACAGTGTTTTTCTGAATTACATTTAATAATGGTAATCAGTACAGTGAAAAGTTGATTCCTGCCAGATCAGTTTCTAAAAAAGTCTAGCAAGCCATCAATAGGCAAGAAAAAACCCTCTAGAAAAGGGTCCTGTAAAAATCAAACCAATCCAATCCTTCTCTCCTCCCCCCCCAACCAAGGAAATTACATTTCAGTTTGGCAAAAAAAGCATGACTTTGCAGATCAATTACTTACAACAGTTCCATTCCCAAAGACTGTGCCATTATATGTACTGTTGCTACCAAAATATCAATAAAATCCTTTTCCCTTATTATTGAATGAGAAAAGTCCTTTACCTGAATATAATCTTTTTATACCTTGTTCCCAAGCGGACTGCAAGTCAAGTTGTCTTCAGAATCAGTTAGGGTTCAAAATAAAACTTCAAGGACAGTATTTAAGCAGTACTCTGATTTAAAAGCTCATGGAGAAACAGCATCAAAATCATCTGTGGTATCTGCAGTTCTCCTGACATTATAGCTCGCAGACACATACAGACCTAAAAGCTGTAGCATCATTTATTTAAACTCTAGAAATGAAAATCTAAGCTTTCTTGTGAGAAAAAAATTGATTCAATACATTTTCTTCTAGTATGAATGACAGTTTGAAAACAAATGTTATTCAAGGGATGTAATAAAACCACTTCATTTCAATGGGAATTTTTTTGCAGGCTCAGAAATATTGGTAGAATTTATTTCAGGAGAACATGGACCTCTTCTTCACAATGAAGAATTGCAGTTGGAAGGGAGCACTCAGTGAGTGGCCCCTCAAGACGGCAACTGTGTCTAAGTAATTATATGTCATTCTGATCTGCAATGCCTTGACAAAACAGCTCACAAAAAATCGTGGCCATTCTAATGCCTAAGCAATTCATTGTTCCTTATGAATAAACCAACAGCACAGAAAATACCTTGCCAATAAGAAACAGCCCATCGTTGGAATAAAAAAGCCAAACAACAAACCGCAAACAAAGAGGTAAGCAACACATAACCACAGCACTAATTTGGGGGGTCTTTCATTCTGCAAGATATCTCTTGTCAATAGAAAGTTCTTTACCTCCGTTCAAAAAAGACAAGGAAAACTCCTTCCTTAAAATCTGTCTATCCACTTCATTATTTACTTCTTATTTCCTTGCTTTTTATGCTCAGTTTGATATTTTGTTCTACTCAAAGAAAGAAACTGTTTCTGGGAACAACCTGTCTTCTTGCAACTCTGCAGAGACCTAAACCTATCCTGTTCTGTCAGAGTAATGACAAAGCATAACAATTTGATGCTAACGGGAAGAGTCAAATTCTGTCTACAGGAATATAACTCACTGCAGTATTTTCAAAGAAAGAATCTTGGTGCATTTGGTTTATGTGAAGAGGCTTTGCAGTAAGATAAAGTGTTATAATGAACCACAAGCTCCATTCCCCATCCCACATACACTGTTTGGTGTTGGGGAAGGGGGGAAGCAGAAGATTTGGGAACAAAGGAGTTGAGTTGAACCCGAGACTTCAAATCTTTAGATTATCAGGAATAGCATAAGATGTGCAAATTCCTCTACTCCAAAGTGTTCTGGCACCTATAACACAAATTGAGCCCAATTTCCCAAGGGAAAAAAAAAGTTTTGACTGCTCAATAAGATGGAAATGTTACTTGATAAATTCATTTATTTCTAGTAAACAGTTAACTACATTTTCTGGGAAAGAATGTGAATAAAAATTATTTTTTCTTTTAAAGTGACTGAAGCTGTCCTCTTCTTTTGCAAACATGAAGCATGAGCAGAACAGGTGACATTTGCACTTTTCCCTGACTGGCGTAGCCAGAAGTCCTGTAATAGCCTGTCTTGTAGGAGAAGACTACAAACAGAATGTTTATTTTTATCAACAGGAAAATTAATGCACACTTTGATGGTAACAAGCAGATATGCAGCCAGACAAAAGATGTCTGAGATTTTGGGCTTTCTACTGACAGCAAGCCCTTCCCTGCAGCATAACTTGAAAGCAGCTGAGGTGCCCACATTTTAATTCCTGCAGCTTGCTTTCTTTAAATGATACCCTGTAAAGTTTATATGCTGAATAGCTGCTAAAACTATGTATGGCCCTGGTTTTCATCATTATAACAAATCCCTTGGACTCCAAGTTCTTTAGGGAGAGATCACACCTCAGTGGTCTCTATACCTTGATGTAAATTACATACATGAATAGTAATTGCTGCATTTCAGAAGAGGTTGTAGTGGACTAAAATTCCTACATTTCAGGAAAGTTATTTACTGATTCAATTCCTGTCAACTGTCAGTATGTTACTAAGTGAAAAACAAGCTTTTGGAGGTTCAAATTGCTATCTCAAGAAAACAACAGAAAGAAGAGTGACATCAGTGAAAGGAGTGTAGATTTTCAGAGCCTAGAATCGTTTTATAAAAGAAAATACCTATACGCACTCAGAAGCAGTTGCTAACTCCACACAGAATTGGATATTTTCATTGCATTCAGCAGCAGTGATCACAGATTTCAGCATCCTTCCTACCACATTAGTAGGATGAAAGCAGCTCTGAGGACAATGACAGATGCACCATTAAAAATGTCAACTCTAGTGCTGGCCCCAAGCTGTTGCAGGGTCGTGGCACTGAGGTCTCCTCTAACTGGTTATGCAGCTGCATTCAGATCACTGGGGGTAGATCTGCACAAAGCAGGAGGGGAAATCAGCTTCATCATGCCTGTCAGCAGTTGTTCCAGGTTGCATTTTTACAGTAGAACTCTCCCTCTGCACTGACAAAACCAAAACAAACCCATGAAACCAACACTCATACATACTACTGCCACCAAGAAATCTAAAGCACCAAATCCAGTCTGGAACCTCTGTTTTATGTCTTTAAGAGATCATTCGTGACACAGTCCTACTGCGCTGAAATCAGAGTTGAGGCTTCAGGTTTCCTAATTCTTCCATGGATTGTGTATTACCATCCTTTTCACAGAGAAACATGTAAAAAATAACAACAATTTGCAACAATTACACAAGAATCAGAAAAGGTCCTATGAATGCATTACCAGATGAATTCCCAACTCACAGTGATGGTACCAAATCAAACACAAATACAATGATGATGTCAGAAATCTCACAAGATTTGGGGGAGAGGAACCCAGGAGAGTGAGGGGAGAGGACGTTGGTGTTTGGTTTTGACAAGTTGAAGCTTACGGTCTGCTGAGACAGTTGCATGGATTACAATTACTGTGACAACAATTACTGACCTAGGAAATGACTGAAGAAACTTTATCTTATACTAAGGTGCAAATGTTAAAGAAAGATTTCTGCATCTCATCATCTTTATGACACTCTATACAATTCCATGCCAAGCCCCTCAAAATCTTGCTTGATACTAAACATACACCTCAGCCATTACTATGTTCTGAATTTCTGGTAGTGGTTTTGGCATACCCTTATGTAAACCACCAACAGATACTTCCCTGGGCACATGGTCTGGAATCAAACATTAGTTTGACTGGTTTGATGTCTTGCTTGTTAAGCTTCAGGAATTGAGCTGCTTGTGCTGCTACCCTGGGGGGATCAATATAACGACACACTTTGCTCAATCTCTTTAGTACATCCCAAAGTTACTGCTAAGTAGTTAAAAAAAAAAAATAAATGTAAAGGCAACCATTTTACCAATAGCACACAACTAAAGACTGTACATAGACTTGTTGAACTGTCTGAAAGCTACCGGGTACTTGTTTGGCCAGTCTCAGGCTCCTGAACATAAAACCATAGTTCCGGTCTTGCTGTCCTGTCACCGCACATGCTCCTACTGAAATACTAGTAAGAAAAAGACACATTACTAACCATTTTCATTATATATCCATGTTTTTTCCAGAAAATACAAGGATTTATCTGAATTATTTTTTCTCACCCTCCCCCCATCTTTCAAAACACTTAAATTCTTTAGATAATAATTTACTTGATTACAGAGTAGAGTTTAGATATGAGTTCAGGTACTTCGCAGCTCTTAGAAAATTCACAAAACATGACTAGATGACTAAAGAAATATGCTCGTCTGAATTTCCTCATCCCCTTGGTTTTTATTCTAAGTATGTGTAAAAGTACTATGAGAACTGTCTCTCTTCTGTGTCAGCATGAAACAGGGTGGGAAGGAGGAGACTAGTGGAAAGTTAGGAGGAATGGAGAAAAGAATGACCAAAGGTCCCAATAGTAAGCACCTCCAAAGAGTTGGATGTATCTGGAATACAGATCCAGAGCTGTAATTGTTCTTACTGTATTTTCTGAGCTTTTGAATATAGGAGCAAAATCTCAGGTCTTAAGCCAATTTTAAGCATTAGGAATGCTTTATTTCTGCTTCGTGCCAGAAGCTAGTCAAAATTAATAGCACTTTTTGCTCATGGCAATTTTTTTTTATTTATTTCATTACTTTATGAGTGAGTTTGTTCTTAATAATTTTCTCTGCAGGCGACAGGAAGACATTTGTTTCCACAAGGAGCATATTTCTTTCCTGGGGGTCCCCACAGTTAAATAAAAAAAGTTTTAAAAGAATATAAAAAGTTTTAACAGAAGAACATATACATTTTTCTCACTGCGAAATACCATCTTTTTTCCCAAGTACTGACAGTCAATGGGTTCTTTCAATTCCCTAGCATTTCAAGAACAGCATGAGATTTGTAAAGGCAAGAGAAAACAATACAGAGTAAAAAGTACTGATTAACTTGCGGTGGCTCATTGGGTCGGAATGTGGTTCCCTACTGTGCTGCCTTGAAAAATCTTAAATCATCTTTCTCTCCCAGAAGCACCCAGAATAATTTGGCCTGTCAAGGTAACAAAGTTAATTCCTTTAATCCAAAGTCAAAATCTTAGAAAGATTCTTAGGGGTGGGTGATCTTGATACACTGCATTTTTAGCTGTAAGATCTAATTAAAGAATCTAGCTACACATTGCTAAACATTTGGGTCGTTTTGTTTGGGGTTTTTTCCTTTTTAAGACAATCAGACACAGCCATTTCTTACAAAATATCTTCACAGGTTTATGCTAAGGAAACACTTTCTACCTGGTCCTACACTCCTGTTCTTTTCTTTACTGCTGGTTCCAGTTTTAATTGCTAAATGGTATCTAAATGGTAGTGGTCTGATCATTTTACTCTCCCCATACATGCTTGGGGTATTTTTAGTACTGATCTAACTAACCCTAATTCATTAAATGAATATATACGGCATATAATCACCACACACACACACACACATATATATATATATACTAATATATATATATATATATATATATATACTAGAGGAGTTATATTCATCAGAAAAAGGAGAATGAAAGAATATTCGCAACACATGAATGGATTTCAGTAGATAAGGGTACTATGTAATCATGAGCTGTTTATGCAGTTTAAAGGACAGATATGTAAATGTCTAAGTTGCTCACCAGGGCCATTAATCCACTCACTTTAAAGAAGCCTCTAATATCACAATCTATCTAATATCTAGGCCCAACAACTATTCCAGGTATAGCAATGGGAACTGGCCACATTATTATGTTATTCTAAGGCTTAGCTGTATCAGGAGAAATGACTAACTGTTGTCTTGGGAATATGTGATTAGACCACATGTTTCTATCCTGCCTGTACTAGAATACTAGAAGCTGTTACAGTCAGGATCCTTGAGGCATCACCCCAAAGAAAAAATATTCTCTATCAACTGGGAGCACTCTCATGATTTTTGTTATTTATTGCCTTCTTTGGTAGAAATAGTTGAAATTTCTACCAGATTCTTCCAAAAAGTAAGGTATTACTACTTTAATTACTTCATTACTGGTATCATTAATCAAGGTGGGGAAAAAAACCACAGAGAGTTCCATCAGTTTTCATGCATAGTACCATACTTGGGGTTTATTTTCCATTTTTTTTTTTTTTTTTTTTTTTTTGGTTCTTGATAACATGCTATGTATTTCTATATATTCCTTTGGAAAATACCATCAGAGTAACTGTATCTCCAAATCATAGAATCATAGAATAGTTAGGGTTGGAAAGGACCTTAAGATCATCTAGTTCCAACCCCCCTGCCATGGGCAGAGACACCTCACACTAAACCAAGGCTCTGCCCAACCTGGCTTTGAACACCACCAGGGATGGAGCATTCACAGCTTCCTTGGGCAACCCATTCCAGTGCCTCACCACCCTCACAGTAAAGAACTTCCTCCCTATATCAAATCTAAACTGCCCTTGTTTAAGTTTTAACCTGTTACCCCTTGTCCTGTCACAACAGTCCCTAATGAAGAGTCCCTCCCCAGCATCCTTATAGGCCCCCTTCAGATACTGGAAGGCTGCTATGAGGTCTCCACACAGCCTTCTCTTCTCCAAGTTGAACAGCCCCAACTTTCTCAGTATGTCATCTGTATTCATTACTTTTTCTTCTATAACTGCCCCTCCCTTTTCCCTACTTTTAGTATTCCCTTCCTACAAAATTCCTTCTCTTCATTCACTGTAGTTGACTTCACTCTCTTTTCCAGGCATTTGGATTTTGAGGAGCTTAATGCCAGATCCTTTTTTGTTTCATCTGGTAGATGCTCATGGTGTGTTATTTTAAAACTTGCTGTTTTGTCAGTACATCTCTGCATTTTGCCATTCAAATCCTACTGTTTTGCTACCAGCTGATTCTAAATTATTCAGCGGATGCATAAAGTCATTCCTGTGGTTTTCTTTGCATTCCCTATACAATGCACACAAGAGAATGAAAGCCAGAAAAAAGTAATAAATATCTCTCTTCTTGTCTCCATCTACTTTCCTGCAAGGCAGAGAGGACCTTTGATGGATTTTTCCACTTGTCATTCTTCCGCCATCCAGCCTCCATTCTCTTTCCATTTGAAGTTCATAAACAAAACCTTACAAGGACTTTGCAATCTGTCCTGACCTACACTCCCTGATCAAGAACATCTTTCTCCAGTTCCAAACTCCACCATCCCAGAGTTGGGTTTATCCACAGGAAATGCTTAATGTTAGAGAGTAGAGAAGAGCTGCAGACTTGAGCGATCAAATCCTGCCATTTCTACGTTTGTCCCTCATTACCATCTTCTTATCAAGCCTTTCAAAAATTGTTTATATATCGAGACTCACGCTATCTTATTTTTCATATCTTCTTTATCTATAACTGATAAAACAAGCACAGAAACTTGCTTTAAGTCTCAAAATGCACGTTTGCATACACATGCACATGTATACAAACATATATATAAACATACGTGTATACAAACATATATATACATGGACATACTTGCTGTTACGGCACTAATAAATACACAGTGACCTTATACTGTCTTATTATTCTTGTGATGGAAATGCCCAGCTCTACAGCTCTCCCCCACATGTCAAGTCTCATCTCTCCTGGTGGGCCTAGTCTTACTAATTTCAGTAGGTGTGCTCATAGGATAATCCTTCTCAAACAAAGGTCTAGAAATCAGGCATGAAAATAACATAACACTAATTAAGCCCAAATGCTAGATAATGAAAGGAGCTTCTGAAGTTAGCTGTCATTAGCTACATCAGGAGCAAGAAATGACAAACTGTTGTCTTGGGAATGTGACATTAAAGGAGAAAAATATTAAACATTGTGCTTTGGTAAATGTCAACAACTACCTCAATGAGAGAGTGACAGGCCTCTGGCAGAGGGACTTAGAGTAAAAGGACAGATTTCAAAAATAATTTGTTTTATTCTTTAAAAGGAACTCCCTGCACAAGTAACAAAGGATGACAGACAGAACGGAGATTAGGAACAGCCTTTTGAAAAATCTGTCATCCTAGGAAATCAATAGGAAATCATTCACTAATAAATGATAGCATCTGCTACCATGGGATTTAGTGTTATTATACAACCTTCATTCCTGATTTCATTAAAAACAGTAAAAATATTTAGCATTCTGGAAAGACATAGAATCAATGTAACTGGACTGTGCTTCACCCTCCATAAATAAAAACATCTCATAAATAAAACCGTATCATCTCCTATACAAACATCTCAAAACCAAGGATCATCTCAAAGAAAAAGACAGTAATAACATAGTAGTTTTTAGGATTACTATTATCACAGGGCAATGAGTCTGGGTCCTGTTCTGTGTCAGATTCTGTACAAATACTACATGTATATATAAAAGAACCTCACATATATATGTCAGCACTGGATACATGAGGCATGCAGTGCACTTTAGCCAGTTCAGGTATCATTTGTACAAGTAGCAGCTCACCCAGAATGAGAAGCACAAATTCTCTCTATCTAACTTATTCCATGAAGTTCAAATCAGAACTCATAGCTAACTCAGAGCACTGGAACAGGTTGCCCAGGGGGGCTGTGGAGTCTCCTACGTTGGAGATATTCAAGGCCTGCCTGGACAAGTTCCTGTGTGATGTACTCTAGGTTACCCTTGCAGAGGGGTTGGACTAGACGATCTTTTGAGGTCCCTTCCAACCTTGGGATTCTGTGATTCTGTAATCCCTTTAAGATACTGAAGCGTCAACAGAACATCAGATTTCTGGACCTTGGTATGATCTTTTCCTGACTGTAAATCTAAAGTGACATCCATAAAGCTATAAATGCTACTGAGTTTGAATCTAATAACCCAAAACTACATAATGAATTTCTAGCTTGTCATTTTACTCTGCATTTGCTCAAAATCTGCCTATGGCTGACAACTTTCTAATTAGCTGAACTGACTTGTACAAACCAATTTTTGGAGCTGGGGAAACAAAGACTGCTTAGCCAAAAATGAGTTCTTAATATATATATATCTTAATAGCACTGTCCTGGGTTCAGCAGCAGCAGTCATTTTTCTCCTTCTTGGTAGCTGATGCAGTGCTGTGTTTTGACTTTCAGCTTGGGAACAGAGCTGATAACAATGATGTTTTTGTTTGGTCAAGGACTTTGTGAGGCTCATGCTCTGCCAGGGAGGAGGGGAAGCCAGGAGGAAGCAGAGACGGGGAGCCTGACCCAGTCTAGCCAGAGGTATTCCATACCGCAGCACATCATGCCCGGTGTGGGGGGTAACTGGGAGTTACCCAGAAGGACACGGGCTTCTGGGTTGGACTTGTTTCTTGGCCAGTGGTATTGTATTCTCTTCCCTTGTTATTTTCCCTTATCATTGCTGTCATTGGTGGTAGCGGTGGTGATTTGTGTTGTACATTGGTTGCTGGACTGTTCTTGTCTCAACCCATGGGAGCTGCACTCTTTTCACTCTTTTGATCCTCCTCCCTGTTCCTCCGGGAGCAGGGAAGGGGAGAGCCCCGGGGGGGGGGGTGCCTCGATTGCTCTCAGCCTGGCACCACTCACTGGGAGTGAGTGAAAAAGTTGCCTGACTGGGTTTAAACCACAACAAGCACCTATAGGTAGTCCCAGTGTACCATACATGCCTTTTGCGTCGTACAGTTTTATAAGACACTGCTGTTCATATCACATGCAGACCAGAAACCAACATAATAAAAAGAATTTAAGAGAAAATGATTACCTGTAAACAGAAATATCTTCACTATAGCTGTTGGTGGTTTTGTGCACATGCACACATACAAAACCACAATTATATCAGTTAGAAAAATAAACTTAAAAAAAAAAGAGTTTCAAAGTGTGGATGCATCTAAAAGCTGTTTCAATTTACAAAAAGCATTTACCACTTACATATTATCTTGAATAATGGCTCTTTTTTCAACTTACACTTGAGATATCAAATAATGTCATATTAAAATACAAAGTAATTTATTATTTTCAGATCACTGAACCAAGACTGTTCTTGCAGTGATATAAAATTAGGTGTTAGTTTTTCAGATTAGCTAGTAGACCTTTCAAACATGCAAGCTGAAGATGAAATGAGGAATGTTTGGGTTAGCACACACAAATGTTAGCTTTCACTCATCAGGCAATAGTGACCAAGTAGAAAGTTCTGCCAATGCAAAGCATTTTGTGAGCACTAACTAGTCCACTTCACTTAAAATTATCTAATTTTTCTGTGCTTTCATTAACAGCACAGATCTATCAAGGTATTTTTCCTTTCATTGTATTAGGAGGAAGCCCCATGGCCATTTCCAGTGTGGGATCTGCAGGGAGAGTGTCAAACAGGTGACAACATTATGCGCAGTAGCTTTAATATTATCATCCTACGAAGCTGTTTCCATATGCCATTTCACATAAGAGCAAATAGCCTTATTTATTCAGCTTAGAGTTAACTTAGGCTATACATACAAATATACCTGCTTTTATTTCCTTGGGTTATCTCCTTTGGTGGCAAGTACAAAGGATGAACTGAGACAGATGAGTCATTAGTGGTAGCTTCTTATGTTACAAAATACATATCTCAAATACAAGACTTTGTGAAAGGAATCTCACATTCAATGCAAGATATGGTCAGCTAAATAGCATTATAATTGCTAATTTGGCAGACAGTTTTAATGAAGCTGGAAGAAAAATCCTTGTCTCCTGGTGTAGTTGCAAACTATAAGCTGAGAAACAGTTACTTAATCTGAAATGAAATTTTTTACATAGATCCATATAAAATACTAAAGGGTTTCTACATCCTTACTTTCTATTAGTTCTCTTACATCAGCCTTCTTAGTGACCCCTTATAATGGAAAAATTGTAATGTCAGTGTAATAATCAAAGGCTAAGGCCTTGGAAAATGTCCTGCTTCCTAAGATACCACTGGTTTTAGTTTTGCTTCTCCGTTTTGATTCTTTTTCTCATGAACAATAATCTGTCTGCTGAGTAAGACCTTCTCTTGCCTTTTCAAATTCCAGAGGCTTTTTGCTAATTACAGCATTCACCACGATGAGAAATGAATTCACACTCTCAAGACCATCATCATGTGTCCTGAGAGGGAAGGATCAAAAGTTAGTTCTGGCTAATTACCTAACTAGAAGTTCAACTTAGAATAAGAGGAAGCAGAACAGAGAAGGCGGGTGGAGGAGAGGGAAGAGCTAAAAATTCCCACATTGCCAGCTCACAGTGTTAGGCCAAGCCAGAACACTCTAGCAGAAGGCTCAATGAGAAATACGTGCCACCAGTGTGCACGCTGAGTGAAGCCCTGATGATAATAAAGCTCTCAGATTGACACAAATTCAAAACGCTTATGCTGGTTCCCTTTGAACCAAACATCTGACAAAATCAGCAGCGTACCTCTCAAGGGAAAGGAAAATTTTTGCAAATAGTGGAACAGTTCTGCTTGAACAGTTTATCTGCTCTGGGAAATGCAACCTGAACTGTTCCCTGTTGTCTTTGAATACTACTGTCAAAAAGTATTAACCCTGCTTACACTATATGAAATCATAAGCTTTTAAAAAATGAAGTGTTCCTGTGGATAAAAATAGTATCTTAAAATGTCATTAGACTGTCTCCTGATTTCTTTAGTAAATCTTATGAGAAGATGAGAAAATTACCTAAAGATTCCATGGCAATTTTTCAAGGATGTTCAGATTTGAAAGTCAGTTAAATTATCCCAGGTGATCATTTTCTTAGTAGGTTATGAAGAGACTTTTTTCATTGCTATCCCTAACCTACACACTCGCATTCATAAAAAGATATGTGACAGGGCAAAAGTTCCTCCTACCCGCTTTGACAGAGGATAACAGCCAAAGCAATGGGATGCTTTGCAGGGATGGTTGAAGAGGATGTGTACAACTATCTTCCCTGGCAGAGTACTGCCAGGCAGAAAAGACCTGTGTGCAGCAACAAGGCTTTGCACTTTGATGAGGCTCAGAGAGAAGACAGTTCAATTTCTATCTATTGCTGTTTGCGTTAAGAGGCATCAATAAGTTGGTTCCAGGCAAAATCCTGGAACCTACTAGAAATTCAACCTAAAGAGAATAAATAAGGAACAATTATACAGCCCATCTCCTGCTATCACCTCACACATGCAAAGATACCTAGCATAATTCTCCAACATCTTGCCAGCTCCTTCAAAGCTCAGAGAGCAGCACAAATAAGTCAAAATTTTTCATACCAAATATCCTCTTTAAATCTTTTAAAGAAAGATTAAGTCTCCTAAATTTCTCATAATTCCTATTGCAATCTGAAATCTTTTTACGCAATTACACCTTTCTAACAGTAAGATGTTCAGAAGCGAATGACTTGTGCAGTAAGATCCCACTGATATACTGCATAAGAGGAAAAATTACTTTCCTCATGGAACTTTTGTGATTACTGGAGAAAAAAAGGCTCAGGGGAGAGTAGGGCAGCTTCCAGTATCTCAAGGGGGCCTACAATAAATCTGGAAAGGGGTTTTTTATAAAGGAATGAAGTGACAGGACAAGAGGGAATGGCTTTAAATTGACAAAAGGGAGATTTAGATGAAACATTAGGAAGTTTTTCCCTGGGAGGGTGGTGAGGCACTTGTACCGATTACCCAGAGATGCTGTGGCTGCCCCATCCCTGGCAGTGTTCAAGTCCAGACAGGATGGGTCTTGGAGCAGCCTGGTCTACTGGAAGGTGGTGTGTCCCTGCCTGTGGCAGGGGGTTGGAATGTGATGATCTTTAAGGTCCCTTCCAATCCC
Source organism: Pezoporus flaviventris (assembly GCF_033815535.1). Classification (NCBI taxonomy): domain Eukaryota; kingdom Metazoa; phylum Chordata; class Aves; order Psittaciformes; family Psittacidae; genus Pezoporus; species Pezoporus flaviventris. The sequence goes on along the minus strand of NW_026892584.1, from coordinate 1,760,632 downwards.
AACCATTCCATGATTCTACATACAAGAATGTAGAAGACCTACGAGAAGGTAGGTAGGCCTTTCTTTGCAATTATAGTATATACTTAACTCATACTTTGATGAGTAATCTAGGGTAATCTGCTCTGACTGATCTAGTGCAATCTCTTAACTGGTGTCTAGCCAATTCTCACTATTTGGTTTCCTAAGTACAGCATTTTGCAGCAGTCTTTTCAAGACATTTTAAACCATTTCTCCAATTTATTGTGTTTGTTTTGCACAATAATCCAAGACATCAGTAAACATATTATACCCAGAACAGATTTCATGTATTTAATTTTATTAGAATAGCTAGAACAGTTATAGCTAGAATAGTTTGAATAACACTATAATTACAATTCAGTACTTGGAATAATTCAATAAATAGTTTAGTAGTTAAAAGAATAATTCAACAAACAAATAATATTAGAGTAACATAAAAAAAAAGAGTAACTTTTCAGTACCTGCAGCTGAGCATGGTCACCTCTAGCAGTGCACGTGATTTGAAGCCCTTAATGTGATGCAGTTGAATAAGAGCTCCAAACAGGCAGACCAGCTGATTCCTGAATGATACATGATTTGAGGGACCTCTTAAGGGCATTCTGAAGCAAACCTGGGGATGTTCTGGCAGACACACTCTAGTTTAGCCCTCTGGATTCAGCAAATAAATTATATCACACAATGAGGCAAATGTCATCTAACATTTTCACTGGTTACATTAGGGAAGATTCTATAGATTTGTCCAAACTGCCTTTTTCTTGCCTGTGCTGTTTAAAACAAGTGAGACGAATCAGAAATAGGACACCAAAAGGAGAGAGAGATAAAGGTAATATAAAATTTTATTTTACCTGTAAAGTGCTTGAGACTATTTTTGTTTTTCTTTGTTAAACCTGATGGCTGCTTGGGTTTTTCTGGTTATCTCTCAGTTAAATATTATGACAGTTCAGCACAGCAATGACAGGTAAGTTCTGTCTATATTCTTCTTGCGTACCCCTACACAGAGAATGAGGGATCATACCTCTTTTTTCCTACATTTCTACATAAACTCAAAGCCTTAAGAGTAACTTTACCTTAGAAAGTAGTAAATAAGACTCAAATTTCAGACACGGGCCATCTTATTAACAAGACTTTATCTTTACTAGCAGACTCTTTTTAAGCCTTTAAAGCTGGACTAAAAATTCTGGTTGTATTCCAAAATCCATAGAAAACCACCTGTTGCTATCAGTGTGACTGAAGTCTCCTTGCACATAACTCACTGCCATTCCTTCCAGTAAGAGCAGAAATCACCCAACATGTAGAGCATTTGACATCTGTTATAGCTATGTAAGAGCACAGGCTCTTTCCATATTTTGAACTGGTTACTTATCATGCTTCACCTATTATACATTAACTCCTTGCCACTGTTCAGACCCCTACGAATTTGTATAAATATTCCTAAGCACTTCACTGATTTTTGATTTATCAAAGGTTTGTAATCCTCATTATTTGTGCCTTTTTGGAAAGCACTGATTTCCTGGCAGAGAAAGAAGAAGAAAGAAGCCTGGTCAAGCAGATGGTGCCTACAAATCTCAAAATCAGACTTTTCTCATCAAACAAGTGTCTGTCAGCATGGGGAGTATGCTACAATGCAGCTTTGCCATGTGCTTTACCACCCTAGCAATTTCCAATTGTCTGTTAGTTTCACTTAGTTCTTTGAAATACACACAGCCATGCTGAGCTAAGCAGGCTTGGCACAGGAACAGGAAAGACTGGGACACAAGTGACAAACTGTCTGTTTAAGGGACTCCCTCAGCGCTTGACAGCCCCTGCACACGCTGCTTATTAGGAGCCCCTATAAGTCCAGAAAGATAAACACACTTGCAGAGGGCATCCCAACATGACAAGTAGAGGGAGGACGTTGTTCAAGCACATGCAGCTCAACCATGTGGCAACTGGATCCTATGAGCAAGTACCATAAGTTTAGCAGCAGTTTTTAGCTAACTGAGCTGCAAAAGGAGCTGGTTAGTATAAGAAATAGGAAAAAAAAGTCATGCTCTATTTGCTTCTCATAAGGGGCTTTAGACTGTGATTTTACTATACATGGCAGACTCTCACTGCCAAAAACTGTGTTGGAGAGATTAAAAAAAAACAATACAGAAAGGTAAGAAAGAAAGGTAAAAGCATGCTTTTCAGCTATATTTTTAAAATTGATACTTCCAGACATATTTAGAAACTGTAAACAGAATGGCAATAAGTCAAAGAATAATTTCATATGTTAAAAAGTAAGTTCGTGATGCCACAACACTACATGTGTTGCAGGAGCTGTGTCATATGTCTTTTGTAGGCTTTAAAGACCCTGAGTATTTCTGCTGTTACAAATGCATGTTATTTATAATGTTTCTATGGATTTTATTTGCACAGCTCTTGCTCACTGCTCTTCTTGGACTTAAATAAGTTTCCTGTGTCTTCCCTTAAGTGTAACACAAACCTAGAGGAAATAAGGAACTGTTCCTGTGGGTTCTTTTACGATGTGCAAGCATAACCTAGTAACTACAACATCACCACCCTTGGAAAACGTTTTGCTATTCCTCCTAACATTTATATAGCAGCAGTCTTGTCCAACAAATGGATACTTCTGCTGAAGGAAATCTCAGTGTATCTCTGAATTTTTATACAGCAGTAATCTTTTCCAACAAATGGATACTACTGCCGAGGGAAGCCATAGGATTATTCATCTTTCAAACTGAATGAGACAATTCCAGTGCCTACAAGTTTGTTTTTTTTCCCCAAACATTATACATTTTTCTCCCTTGCCAGAAAGCTGTCTTGAAGATTAGCATTTTGGGGACATAAGTTGGAAAGCAGTGTCAACTGTAAAGACACAGGTGAATTCACAGGCTGTAAGAAAGATCTACTCAATTTTTGGAAAGGTTCAGTGGGTGACTTTACCACGGTCTCCTTAAGCATGGCCTGGAAGAAGCAGTGTACTCATTCCACAGTCAAAGTTGCCATTTCACTGTTTGCTCAAAAGTAATTTCCTGCTTTGTTTTATTCAAGTTGCCTTTTTGAGGGGCAATTTTTCAACATAGCTCTTCAAAAGAATAAAAATGGTCTCATACACATGTATCTGTTCTCTCTTTTTCTACAGTGTTTTTTTTTTTACTGTGATAAGAAAACTAATTAAAATAACTGATTCCTTCAAAAGGGAGAATTGGAAAGTTCTAAATACATTGAACTCCGCTGATTAGAAGCCTTGATGTCAAAAACACGTTTCAAATGTAGCAAAGGAGCACAATGGTTGACTTAAGTTCTTGAGCCAATATAAAGCAGCCATAGATTCAGGGTGGAAAATGCCGAACAGAACATCTAGCATTGCCCTGAGCTTAGAAAATATTGTATACTTGGCTATATAAAAATATGACTTGGGTGAGAAGGCAGTCTTCTGCAGTTCTAAAAACTGACGTACAGTAACATAATGAAAAAGTAATTTGCCAAGCAAAGATAATACACAGTTTTTAGAACATAAAAACACAACAAAAAAGTCTACATGCTTAATTCAATTCTCTTTCTGATATGTTTTTTCTTTGTTTTTTTTTTAATTCTTTATATGCAGAAACATGCAGTTATTTTCTCAGCATATTTTAATCACAGACAATATTATGGAGCCTTTACATTTTCCTTCATAGCATTTAGTCTATGGACACAGGGAATCAGATGTCACTCAAGACCACAGCAGGGCCCATTTCTGCTGTCATGCACACAAACCCTCAGTGAAGTCACAGGAGAAATATTTTGTATATTAGCACAAGGTACTGGGGCAGTAAGCTGATTATAATAGCTGGGAAAAAGTTTAAAGTTAACCTTGAAACAAGTTTATTTGGAAGAATGTAAAATTATAGTCAGACATTGTAGGCAATAAATATTAAAATGCTGCTTTAAAAAATTCTTGAAAGGAAGACTTGCTTCCCACTCACCAACAAGGGGTCTATGTTGTGGTCTATGTGCAGTCTGTAACTTAAACCATCGCTAATGACTGGTGAGTGATTCCATCTTCTCACTAATTTTTTGCTGGTATCAAAGAAATTACTGAACTGAAAAGAAAGAGATTAAACTAAAAATTAAGTTCATCCATCACTTTTTATGAGCCATGAAAAAGTCTTCAGAGGGAATAAATCTTTGTAGGAGAGTACTGCTGTTAAAAACTCTTCATGCTTGAAATGCATGAATACCTTAAAGCTTGCAAGTTGTTCTGTTGACATTTTGCTGTTTTGATTAAATTTCCTATGCTGCTGTGTGTAATGTGATATTGTAATATTGCAATGCTGTTATATTTCAAAAGTACCTTTGCTGTATAAACACATAAGCAGTCTATTTAAATTCTGAGATGTATTGTTACTGGCCTGGAGCTCTTCTGAGGAGTAGTAATAGGCTTAAGAAGCATGTTCATTAGCACTACTAACATACAACAGTAATTAGCAATTACAGCACTCTCTTCAGTTTCAAAATGTTGTAGGAGTTTCAAGGAAGGTGGCTTTTTTTCAAAACAGAAAGAGGAGTTCAATCTTTTTCTAATTTGAAAAAGGATGCCACACGCTCTTACTGTGAGTTAGGTAAGCAGAAGTAGTGTACAGACAGGAAGTGAAGGTACTTGCCAAGGCCACGGCTGGAATCACCTGAATCCAGGCTTCGTCATTTTCAGTTTCTGTGTCAAGGTGGCAGGCAGGCTGTGCATCACTTTTCCTAACAAGTTGATTAGAAATATGTTAAAAACTCTTCTCATTTGAGGTGATCTGGAAAGCTGCCATGGCTGACAATCATAGAGTGTATTACAAATCTTACCAGCATGCAGAAGCTATATTCACAGTTAAAAGCCATGTATTTTTAAACATCATCAATTCTTGATAGAAAACACAACCTAAAGATTTCTTTCCATAGTGGCAAGAGTTATCAAATCAGACAGACAAGGTTCCTAAGAAAAACACATCTTCGTTCCAGAAGAGCAATTCACACCACCTCCCTTTGCTGAAGCCTCATTGGTATCTATTTTAGTAGAACAACATGGGCTGAATTTGCAGCTTTGGGGACTGCAGATCCTACCCTGTAAGATGCTGTGAATCTCCAACTCTGACTAAGGTCAGTAACAGCCTAGATTCTTTCAAGTGTTGCTGAGCATCTGGCAGGGTTGTGCCCAGTGAGAGGAAGAGTTTTGGAGAGCATCAGCATCTACAGTTTCAGTAAGCCTGATACTCTTTGTTTGGAAGTCTTAGATGAATGCTACCACTTCCATGGAAACACTGAAGTAAACTTTTCTAAACTGAAACCCCAGGGTTAGAGGGCTTTGGACTCTTTCCAAACAAGAACTCAACTCTTTGTACACACCATTAGTTTCTTTCCACTTAAACACAAAGGAAAACAGTTTCTTAAAAAGACTAATATTTGTTCTATTAAGGCTGCAAGATTAAACTTAATGGTTTTCCTAAAAACAGGTGAGGGCTTTGAACACCTGTTATTGAAGGAGAAGTGGAGAGATGTTCTTCATTAGTAGGCTGTTTTGCAAAGATATTAAAGTTAACTTTAGCCAAAACAATTTAGCTTTTGAATAGCATGTGGCTCCAACAACCTTCTCATACAGAGACAGATGAACCATTACAGTCCTGCTCCTTGCTTGCCTACAAATAAGAACAAATAACAGAAGAGCTGCCCCTGTGTTTCACTGGCCTCTGCTCAGAATTTCCCAAGTTAATATATATGAGCAACAGCCATAGGATAAGAGGCCTTCAGATGCTTCATGTTTTAAAGTTCTGTCCTGGGTTCAGCAGTAGCAGTCATTTTTTCTCCTTCTTAGTAGCTGGTGCAGTGCTGTGTGACTTTCGGCCTGGGAACAGCACTGATAACACCGATGTTTTTAGTTGCTGCTCAGTAATGTTTACTCTGACCAAGGACTTTCCCAGTCTCATGCTCTGCCAGGGATGAGGGGAGGCCGGGAGGAAGCAGAGACAGAACACCTGACCCAAACTGACCAAAGAGGTATTCCATACCACAGCACATCACGCCCATTGTATAAACTGGGGGCAGTTACCTGGAAGGGCTAGATCACTGCTTGGATGGGCTGGGTATCGGTTGGTGGGTGGTGAGCGGTTGTATTCTCTTCCCTTGTTATATTCCTTATTATCATTATTGGTGGCAGCAGCAGTGATTCGTGTTATACCTTAGTTACTGGACTGTTCTTATCTCAACCCGTGGGAGTTGCATTCTTTCGATTCTCCTCCCCATCCCTCTGGGAGTGGCTGGGGGAGGCGGGGGGGGAATGGGAAGGAAAGAAACGGGGAGGAAAGGGGGAGTGAGTGAACGAGCTGTCTGGCTCGGCTTAAACCACAACAGGCTCTCAGGGCTGTGGTGACACAACATAAATGCCCAATAGAGCCAGTCTCAAATTATGTACAAAACTCAAGGAAACCATTACTTTACCAGGAGAACAATCCATACTTTGTCAGTGCTCAAAAGAAGCCAAGCACTCTGCTTCTGAATTACACGTCCTAGGACAAGAATGCCCCAAAGCAGAACTACTGCTCATTTCATATCCTGATGTAAGAAATGTACCTGTGGACTAAGGTATAGCTGTTGTAAACTAATGGTTAAGGGATAAAAGCATAATTCAAGCAGAAGCATCTGAATAGTTATTTTACTTAACATTTTTGAACCTGCATCCTTACACTAAGTATCCCACTGGCAGTTGCAGATGACTGAGGTATTGGGGAATCACTTTGCTAAAAAAAAGATAATAACTTTAAAAAAAAATCTTTTCCCATATACTACAGTAGAAAATTTACAGTAATTTATCCCCCCACCTCCTTTCAACAACAAAGTTTTAATGGGGATCACAAACATATCTTCAGAAGAAAAAATGGAACTTATGAATCAGCACTTGGTGACATGTTTACAACTGTCCCATCCTTAGCTTACTAGGTGGCTTTGTGGTAACTCGTTTCAGACATTTTCAGCAACAAAGAAGAAAGGAAAAGATGCTGCCAGCATCCTTTTGTGAGCTTTCAACAGATGACTTGGAATGATTAGAGGTGACCTCTAACTCATGCTGTCTGACATAGCAACTATCTAGTTTGGTGATACGAGTCTTATTCCTGTCAAACATAGAGGAGGAAAAATTGAAAAGAAACAGCCTACATTTCGTTAGCTTTATAGTCCTTTCTGCCTTGAAATGGCTGCTAAAGAGCTTGTAAGCATGTTTGCCAGCAGTTCCAGTCAAGAAGTATTCTTTCAAGGGAACACTAAGATCTGAGCCTGCATGTACACAACAGAACTCCACTGCACAAAAAGAGGAGAGGGTTATTTTCAGTTTAAGAGACTGAATACAGCCTGCTGGAATGAGCTCAGTGCATCCATGAATTTGTCTTTTTTCTTCCAAAATAGAACATAGCACCAGTCTGACAGAGATGCTACAGGAAAGGGCAAGTGCACATGCACCAAAATATGGGCAGTAATGATTTTGTTATATTTGAATTCAGTGATTTCTGCCACAAGATACAGTGCAATAAAAGCAGATGGACAGAGTTAATTATGGAAGAACTTTACAAAAATAGTGGAATGAGACTTTAGGTGCAATTTTTTCACAAGACACTGAGAAAATGACAGCATCCTATTTCCTTTTCACCTTCTCAAAGATGTTCTAATATCACAGTGTCAGAGACTGATCTGAAATCAGACTCCACTGTCCAATGTCCCAAAGACTAGTATAAGAAGCTGAGATGGAATTCCCCCAATCCATTCTCTCAAAGTCGAAGATGGGTATCCTCATGGAGGTGTCTTTCTGGGGTTGTCCCCTCGAAGGTATCCTGTGGAATGTGTCCTTCGTGAAACCTTTAATCAATGGTTTCTCCAATGCTGCACAAGGAACCTGAATGGTGTGAAACCTTAAGAGTTCTATCTAAACCTGAGCTACCAAGACACTCAGTTAAAAGAAAGAATGATAGAACAGGAGAAAACTGACAGTTTACTATATGTTTACTCATGGCAATCTATGCTTCTCATCTAAGAAAAATACCCATCATGGTTTTCAGAAGAAAGAGGAATGGTGTGAAACAATTTTTAAGGATAGCAGTGGTATAAACCCAGCTTTGTTCCTGTTGAAGTGACATAAAGATGCTATTCATGAGGGTGAGAGAGAACATAAGACCAACACGGAAACAACAGGCTTATAGATTCATAGGATCATAGAATAGTTAGGGGGAAAGGACCTTAAGATCATCTAGTTCCAACCCCCCTGCCGTGGGCAGGGACACCTCACGCTAAACCATGTCACCCAAGGTTTTGTCCAACCTGGCCTTGAACACTGCCAGGGATGGAGCATTCACAACCTCCCTGGGCAACCCATTCCAGTGCCTCACCACCCTCACAGTAAAGAACTTCTTCCTTATAGTCAAACTAAACTTCTGCTGTTTAAATTTGAACCCATTACCCCTTGTCCTGTCACTACAGTCCCTAATGAAGAGTCTTTCCCCAGCATCCCTATAGCCCCACTTCAGATACTGGAAGGCTGCTATGAGGTCTCCATGCAGCCTTTTCTTCTCCAGGCTGAACAGCCCCGAATTCCTCAGCCTGTCTTCATAAAGGAGGTGCTCCAGTCCCCTGATCATCCTCGTGGCCCTCCCCTGCACTTGTTCCAACAGTTACATGTCCTTTTATGTTGAGGACACCAGAACTGCACACAATACTCCAGGTGAGGTCTCACAAGAGCAGAGTAGAGGGGCAGGATCACCTCCTTCGACCTGCTGGTCACGCTCCTTTTGATGCAGCCCAGGATACGGTTGGCTTTCTGGGCTGCGAGCGCACACTGAAGCCGGCTCATGTTCATTTTCTCATCGCCCAACACCCCCAAGTCCTTCTCTGTAGGGCTGCTCTGAATCTCTTCTCTGCCCAACCTGTAGCTGTGCCTGGGATTGCTCCGACCCAGGTGTAGGACCTTGCACTTGGCATGGTTAAACTTCATGAGGTTGGCATCAGCCCACCTCACAAGCATGTCAAGGTCCCTCTGGATGGCATTCCTTCCCTCCAGGGTATCAACTGAACCACACAGCTTGGTGTCATCGGCAAACTTGCTGAGGGCACACTCAATCCCGCTGCCCATGTCAGCGACACAGATGTTGAACAAGACCGGTCCCAACACCGATCCCTGAGGGACACCACTCGTTACTGGTCTCCATCTGGGCATTGAGCCTTTGACAACTCTTTGTGTGGTTATGTCACTTGGTTAGACAAATTGAAGTCAAAATTCAGCCAAAGTTTCCAAAACCAGGCTGGATATAATTAATTTTATTTTAAAGAGATTATTTTTCTCCAAAGCCTCGATCTACACACTGGAAACAGTGTGATGCTTTCTTTCCTTTTCATTTTTTGTTAGCAATTTCCATAAAGTCCATAAAGTCTTCAAGCCAGTACCTGACTGTTAACATTCCAGATTGATTTTTTTTTTCTTTTTATTTCATTTAACATATATACTTAAAGTAAGATTTTGGAGCCAGATGCAATACATCTTTAAATGAAAGTGCTCTTTTCCTTTCCTCAGAGGACTCTGAAAGAGATCCGCTGTCCTCAGAAAACCTCAATCAACCACAGGAAAGAGAAAGAAAGCAAAGCAAGCAGAAGAACAAAAGGGAAAAAAATTCTCATTTCCCTTGGCTATTAAAAAAACCCCAACAACCAACAACCAAAACCCCTCACATATCATGCAAGGTACAATGAGAAAAATCTCTGCAGAAAACACTAATTCTACAAAAACACTTCTTCATTATTGAAAATCTATGATGTAACACATTGATCTGGCTGAAAAGGTGAAATTCTAGGCTAGGGCAAGGGGAGTGAGTCTCTCCCTCCTCAAATGAGAAAAAAAAACTTTATTTTTTGCCAAAAGTGACTTCTCATTATGAACACTCACAGAGTAAGATTTCAAAGCAATTGGAATCCACACAATGAACAAACATCCCCATTAACTTCTTTCCAGAGAAATAGCTATTACATTTCACTGTTTCATGCAGCATTCCAACAATTGCTGCATTTCAACTTCTACTATTTCAGAAATTTAGTCAATAACATGTTGGGAAAAAAAGACCTTAGCAGAAAATATTGTAAAAATAAATAGAATAAGGTTGCTCAAGTTCTTATGAGCATTCACCTGCAAACAGAAAAAAAAAACAGCCCTCGTTCACCTGTGTCATGCAGCTGGGCATTATGTCTAAGGACTAAAATGAATAGTACAAGAACTAGGGCAGCACATATGGGAATGCATGAGAAGGCAGGTCACAGGGTCATAAGAAAAGAACATCTGTTGCTGTTATATAAGATTTAGGATTCACACCTGTCCCTCTATTCAAGAGCTAAGATTCTTTTTCATCCTTTTAGAACATATTCATGTCAAATGCAGTTGTTCCTCTTTGCACAAAGTAAATAACTGAGACTACTATAGGTACAATTAAGATGACAAGATTCCAGGTTTTCCTCATGCCTCTTAAAAGTGTCAAAGCCCTGGAAGAATTCCATTTCCATAGTTCTGTGCCTAGAAATTGGGTCCACTCTTCTACCTCTTAAATGAAGCTCAGTAGGCAGTAACAGATTAAAAATAAACAGTCTCACTTGTGCCCTCACATATTTTTGACTTAACACCATACAAACACGGCACTGAAGAAAAAATAATTGATTTACTTAAGGGGTTTTAACCGATATCACTGCTTTGTAACAGTGTGTTAGACATTTTAATTAATTTTTATTTTCCCATGTTTGACAGATTGATGCACAGAAAGATTAAAATAATAACTATCAATAATTTTAAATACCTAATTGTCAGAGAGAGCGACCGGAATCAAGAGAACGACTCAATATGAGTTATGCTTCTTGTTCATTTTATACAAATCCTTAACCCCTTATATGCTATTTCTTACATGCACTTACAGTGATTTGGCATATTATTATTGGATACATGTCCTGAAGACCCTTATTGACTAACACATAATTGGTTAAACACAGGTGTGAGAACTCGACCTCGAAAGCTTGCCAACAGTTCACAGTTCTCATTAACTTGGTGAATTCCAGCCACTTATCTTGCTTGCTTAAGCTTCTTCGGGCCTCTCATGGCCTTGCTGTATCTTTCAGGATTAGTCAGAGTTTATGTACCAATTATGCATTCTCCCGTGAGAACGCTGTCTCCACATCTCCCCCCCCGCCCCTTTTTTTCTTTTTATGTTTTGGGTGACCCTACTTGAGCAGGGGATTTGGGCTAGATCATATCTCCAACATATGCCAACTACAGGCTGCTGGGCCTGCCCCTTTTTTCTGCTGTATGGCTCTCTGATAACAGGGGAGGCCATCCTTCCCATCAAGGTCTGGCATGGCATGTGTCCCCACCACTCCACGCCTGCTGGGTTGCAGCCAGCAGCGGAGCTAAAGGTTCTTCTTGGTGGCAAACACAGAGGCCAACCCAGTCTTGCCCTTGATTGTGGTAGCAGGCATTTTGTCAGCCTCAGTCCTTGCACCTTGTTGTCAATGCAGAGTTTCACCTGCTTCATCCAGTAACAAGTCGCTCCTACAGCAAGGCACACACAAATTTACATTAGCAGAGTAACTATTACAGGGTGCAGCAGCATGTTGAAGATGCTGATGGCAGCGAGGGACTAGCCAAAGAAATTTCTTACCAGTGGAATTCTCCCCCCCTCTTAAATTTGTTCCATCACCTGCTTTATAACACTACCATTGTATTAGAATCTTTCCAGCTTTTGCCTTGGCATTTTCTAGCAGCTACTGCAAATTTTCATACTCTAACATCTCTTTTACAAGTGACAAATCTATACAATACAAGGTGTAGTTCCTCATTAGCAACTGGCTAGTAAATACAGGTGGTTTTATACACAAAATCACAGCCTCTAATAATAGCTACTTTACAAGCACACATATTCAGGATGTTACTTTTCAGTTGCCCCCAAGTGATGTTTTACAATCCTTAGTTTTTCTCTTCCTCTGTCTCATTCTGCTTGGAGTATTCACGGGCAGCTCCTGTAGCTGAGGCATCAGGTTTTTCCATTCGTCTGTCCAGCTCATATCAAGGCTTGACAAACTTTGCAGGCAGTCGCCATGGACCTGTAGGCAGGAGGACACAAATATAGCCCCTCCTCCAGGTTATCAGCTCTGGAGAAGCAGACAGGTTAAACTGCACATTGTTAACAGTCGAGGAGTTTGCTGCATAATTGCCTCTCTTTTTTTTCTTTTTCTTTTTTTTTCTTTCTGCCACCCTGATGCTGCTTAGGTGATGGCCCATAAAGCTTGTGGTTGCACTACCCCTCTCACTTTTTCAGTTAGCAGTTCTTATTTCAACCGATCTATCTATTCCTCCAAGTCTTGGATCCACCCCCAGGTTACCTTAAACATACTAAGCAAGGCTCCTACCATGCACCCACTGTGTTGCAGGTGCTCTTTAGGCTTTGTCTGTGGTGTCTCTACAAACTGCTTCAATACTTCAATAGATTGAGAGGTTGGGTTTTGTTGTGTTTTTTTTTTTGTTGTTTGTTTTTGTTTGTTTTGTTGGTTTGGTGTTTTTTGGGGGGGTGGGGTGGTGTTTTTTCCTTCACTCCTTGGCCTACACTCCCGTCAGAGTTTATGTACCAATTATGCATTCTCCCGTGAACACTGTTTCCACACCTAATCACATTACAATTTGACCTAATTTTATTAAGACAGAACTGTGTGTTTGAAGTACATCTATTCTTTTACTGCAACTACAGCTGAGAGTCCAAAATGGATCTGCAGGGTCACAATGTAGGTACGCAGAAAAGGAAGACCACACAATTAGCAACTAACTGAGAAACCTGTGAGTATTGTACTGCATAGTGATAAATATGATAAAGAAAAAAATTGAAGAAATGTAGAAGTTTTGCTTAGAAAGTTTCTAGTATCTACACTTAACATGAAAGACTAAGGTTGGCATCCTGCCATAAGCTATCCTTAACCACCACTGGACAAAACCCATCTCACCACATTTTGCCACAGGGCCAACAATTAATCCTATTTTTAAATAAAGCAAATTCCTTGCTTTATTTACTATATTTCCAACTTCTTCATTAACTTTATTATCCCACAGATGACAGTTTTCTTCACCGTTCTTGATTTAAATCCAAGGCATGTTCCCAGCCCTGATTTATCTGCAGAGAGCCACAGTAGACAGCTGTTTGGTGGAAACCACAGCACATGCTTTTTTAATTACAGACGGTATCATAATGCATATGTATATGGACAAGGGAGCTAATTTGACATTGAAAAAACAACAGGAAGGAGAAGCCTGTGCATAATTTTCTGTGTTTTAAAGACTATGAATAACAAGAGTTTAATTATATCATGTCATATCTATATGCACGTAGATCATCAAGGCTGCTCCAGACAGCACTTCACTAGTTACATTAAAGATGTACTTTTATCTCATGCAATAAACGCAGTAGCTTGTCATCTGTCTCATGGAATAACCCTGCCAAGAATGGCATATTCTAGCTAGAGAGTGTCACAGGTATTTCCTGACAAGAGTGGAAAGGCAAGCTACAGGAATCTTGGATTCATTCCACCTATCAAACATATTTTCCTTTAATATGTACAGCTTTTCACACCAGCACAATCTTTTCTCTGTCTTGTCCTTAATACGCTTCTCTCTCTTCTTTGGTTCTTTTTCATAATCTCATTTTCTTAGCCTCCAGCTCTCATTCTGTCTATTCCAGTTCCACTCTCCTCATCCAAGCACCAGTAAACTGATCTCTCCAGGATGTTCAGTACCTTAGTTACCTGCTTACTACCAGCAGGTTGGTTTGTTTTGTTTGTTTTGGTTTTTTTTTAAACAACAACCAAACATTTACCTGTGAAATTAACTGTATTACCTATGGTTCCTATAAAGCATGATTTAAGGAAAAGCAAGAAGCATATCTACCAAAAAAAGCAACTTCTTTTTTAATTAATTCATGCTTACAAATTTCAGAGTTCTTTTACACATCTACAATCCAGATGGTCTTGTAAATACATAAGAGCTTTGGTTGCCATTTTTAGAACCACGTTATATGAAGTATGCAATGTAGAAAGGATACAGAGATAATTTACTGACAATGCTGTAGAAAGGATCTTTTCTGATGCTAGTCACAAGTTAACCTACATTATTTCCAACACAGTTGCTCTGTGTTATTGTGGTATTTGATGGGAATCCAGAAAAAGATACATGCCATCCAGGACTGTCAAGATTATTAAATACACAAGGAATATTAAACATTAATATATTATTGATATATCTTTTTAATAAAGAAAAACTACTTTCTTTCTTTTCCTCACACAGGCACAAGATATATACACCCATACGAGAACCTGAAGATTAGTACATTGCTAAGAAAGAGGCATAATAGGTTTTTTTTCAACTATGCAGATATATGGAAAAATATTTGAGACAGGGCTTGTGGTTATAGTGCAAGTTAAATGTTATTATTAATTAGATGGTTAAAAAAATATTAAATGTGTTGAGCCTACTGTAATTCAAAGGTCATTTATGCAGGAAAATTACTGTGCAATGAGGTAGGAAATTAACTCAGAGAACACTGACTTATTAACCTCTTTGTATACCCTCATAGAGATCACTAAATTCAAACCACTGTGATCCATTTGCTAAATGGCACACAATGCAACATCTGCAGTGCCAAAGACTTGGGCACCAATGCACAATGTGTAGCTCTTAGGTCAAAAAATGGAAAATTGTTCAAAAGTCAAAAAAAATCCAAACCAACTAATTAAACAAAAAAAGACAAACCCCGTACACATATCTCAAAGCTGCGTGGCAAATGAAAGTTACCTGGCACAGAAGCACAGAAACTCATCTAACCCTGCCCCGTGTCTGAATAATACTTTCAAAATACAGCTTTTCTTATTTCAGACTGAACTCCAGTTACAACTCCCACACTGTCTGTGTTATTTTTATTCTATAAAACTGAAATGCAATAAAAAAGACTATATGAAACTAGTTCTGAAATAATTTCAAAATAAATAAAGAAACCTCTAATATATTTTTCTATCTGTCAAGCAAAGCCAATTAAAGTGCCCCTGTGGTGAACACAGCTTTAAAGTCTATGAGTTTTCCCTGAATTACACAGTGAGCTACCTTCTCAGACTGTTTCATTATAATCCTCATCATTTCCAGCTTCCAATTTCCTTGTGCTTGGCTGGTTTATCCCAGCAAATGACCACTCATTTGCAAATAATATAAGTTATACATTGCTATAAACAGACCATGTGTGGGTTTCCCAAACTTTAATAGGTCTCCAAAGTTGAAGGATGCTTCCTAAAGAAGTAAAAATCCATTTGTAACTCTATTTTGGCTTTTATAAAATCAGCTAGTTTTGCTTTTAGTTCTCCTAGAGCTAATACTTTACACTATGGAGTACACAGTATTCTTTGGTCTAAAACAAATGCCTGGTGATGGCAATGGGTGGTTAAATTACTACAAAGCACCGTCCATCAGCTTTAAATAAAGAACAACATCAAATTTTCAGAGCCTTTTTTGTAAGCCTGCTGCAAAGTTTTCCAAAATAACAAAGTACATAATCTCTTACTAGATCTTATTAACCTTAAAGATAATTCAATCAGAACTCCCTGGTTTCAACACACTAAACTGCTGAACGTGCTTCCCACCAGCCCTGTTCCTTCCCACATTCCCACTCACGTTCATACCTGCCTAACAGAACTTCTCAAATATCCAACTAATATATATATTATGTATATAAAATTAATTTTCTTCCATGTCAAGATTGGTGATTATATTTTATGAAGTATTAGGAAATGCTGATTACCATATGAGAATGAGTGAGTCAGAACAGCAGTTTTGTAGCTTTGGTTTTGATTTCTTAACACATCTCTGGTTTTGAACAAGGTGGCATTTAATGACATTCCCTGGGAAATGACAATAACAAATACTAATGTTTTGTTCCAGTCAGAATGCCTGTTCACTTGAATGTAATAGCAAGTACTTTTTTCGGTACACTAACTGTGCATATATCTCTGACATCGATGAACTCATGGTGTTCTCAACTATTATAAACATTTTTCATTTCCGAATAAAAGTCCACTTTTTCTGAAGATAAAATTAGTTTTTAAATTACAATGTTTGGTTAGCACAGCACATGCAATTTCAGGCATTCATAAAGCTGTTAGTTTCTTTGCTTGTGTACATTTTCCTTGTTGAAGCGCCTCAGCATACCTGGCTGGTATCAGTGCAGAAAGCAACCATGCTGCCTTGCAGTGTCAGTAAGCACACCACCATGCCAACTAACATAAAATAGGATTTGCAAATATTTGAATATAAATAGCATTAACAAGTCTCTTCTTCATAATTCAGATCAGGAATAGGGTTCATGTTATACATTTCATAAAACTTATTTAAAGTAAGACTGCCTCATGAATTCTGAATTCCCTTTGATTACTTAGTCTACACAGGTCAGATTAGAATTGCTTTGGTCTGTCTGACAGAACCATGTAAACAGTTCTCTGGTTCTTTGATTTTTGGGGGTCCCACACTTTCATATGTCCCTAATCTTAATATTGTCATATACTTAGTACACATACACAGAACTAGCACCTCAAAATTTCTATAGTCTTTCAAATACATCTTTGCTAAGTGCTGCCACTCAACATTTCTCAATTTATTTTCTTTTTCCACCCTTTCCTGGTCAAAAGTAAAATTTCCCCTTTAATTGAAGAGCATGTCAAAATTAACACAATCTTATTACTGTATCACCAAATGGAAACCCCAATTAAAGGAATTAACAGAAACATGGCTACATGTAGTAGGCTTAATTGTTGAAACTGGGAAAGTCTCATTATGACTTACATAACATAGATACTAATCAATCTAAGACAATAAAGTCTCAGTAAGAGTAAGCCAGAAAGCTCTCCATGTTTAAAGATGATTTTCTTCCTCTGTTTTTTGTCATCTCAACATTTCATTTCAAAGGTCATTCTTTTAAGTTACTCCACATAATTTAATCAAAGTACATCACCAGCTAAAAAAAAATAAAATAATTTTACACTTAAAAAAACCCTACAAAATATATGAGGAAATTGACTTTATATTCTGTCATAAATTCCTGGGCAACTATCACATCATTTCATGTCTCTGGCACGTATTCATTCACTGAGGATATAGGATATAGTCACTATTTTCTACCGAATATGTCAGGATGTCACAATTGCACTATTCACCCAAGAGAAAAGCACGGAAACCAGCTCCTACTGGTTCCTCAGTTAATTTAGTGTTAACTTCAGGAAAAGAAATGTTAAGCATGTGTAGATATTAAACCAAATATGTATTTTTAAGTATATGACATAAATTGGGGAAAAAAAAGAAAAATCTCTGGCATGTGTCTCACAATGAGTAACACAATACTATATGTTCTAGCAAACATATGTTATCTGATGAATGAAATAATTATGTTCATGTCTACACAGCACATGCATGAATATCCTTTAACTGAAAAATCAATGCCTTAGAAGCGAGATGTAACTGATGACAATTATATATCCTCAGACTGAAGTTATTCCCTGTCTTTGAAAGAGTGATCTGTTGTAAATAGTCACCAAAACATACTAGTTTACAAAATGACACAATAAGAAGAGCTATAATTGGTATGAAATTAAGGAACTGTGCGTATTTTCACATAGCGCATTCTGAAGCTCATTTGTGTGCACTATAATAACAGCAACATGTCAGGAGGCAATGCTAAAATGAGTAGAATTCAGGGGAAAATCAGAAACTCACACATCAAACTGTACATCCAACCATTCTGAAGACAGTAGACTCTGAGAGACAGATTTTGTTTTCCAAAGTCATTACCCTTCCAGCTTAAAGGACAACCAGAACAATGCACTAAACATGGAATTAAACTGTGACGTGGTGTTATACAGTAACTGCACAATTATCTGAACACAGTTTATCCAAGCCCTTAATACAAGGGGCCAGTTCAATAAAATATTAATCATGTGACAACTGTTCATGTACCTAAAGCAAGTGCTCACACTTATCGGGGTTGTTTCCCCTCTTCTTCCTCCCTTGTTTTTCCTTCCAGATTCAAGAACACACTGTCACTTAATGTCACCAACAGACTGGTTTTATTTATTTTAAGTGACTTTGGCTTGGACAAGGCAGTTTTAGAGGCAGTTTTTCCTGTTCTTGAGCCGGAACAACTTTTTACAAAAAAGTAGGAAACTTTGGACTACCTGTTCTGCAGGAAAAAATCTCAGCTTAGTTTCTCCTCCACCTTTGGCACAGACAGGTGTTATCTGCAAAGGCTGGGATTACCTTAAACGGGATATTAGGAAAAATTTCTTCACCGAACAGATTGCCAAGTGTTGGAACAGGCTGCCCGGGGAAGTGGTGGAATCACCATCCCTGGAGGTATTTAAGATGCGTGGTACTTCAGAACATGGTTCAGTGGTGGACTTGGCAGCATTAGGCTTATTATCAACTAGATAATCTTAAAAGTCTTTTCCAACCTAAGTGATTCTACGATTCTATGAAATTAAAAGTAAAAGCTTTTGTTAGGTAAAGATACTACGAACAGCTGGCAAGAGCACCTCAGCTTTTCCATTCTGAATGAGTTTAGTTACTGCATAATATGAGATGGTAAATTATTCTAGTTGGCTCTGCCACCCTATACTGAGCAAATAATCTTCTGGCAGAAGGAGACAGATAAAACCCGTAACAATTGTTATTGTGTATGGATTCTGTCTGGAAAAAGAAATTGTTTCTGATAAATTTCTTAATTTATGAAAAAAGTTAATTGGAAATTTCCATAAGTAAATGGTCAATTTAATAGTCATTTGGCTTTTAGCTGACAATAAGCCAGTCCTTCCGGGTGAATATTTTGGTAATGATGGAAAATACTCATTTCTCAGTGCCAATGCCTTTCTCTGTGATTTCTCTCTATTGCAGAGCAGTGAAGACATGGTAACTACTTCATATTTCCTGGGCAACAGGAGTTTTAATTTCACTTTTTTTTTTTTTTTTAAGACTATGCAGATTCAAGTGATAAAAAATCCACCTGAAAGTAGCTTTGAGAGGGGCATAGAGCAAATACTGAAAAAGCCACAGCTTCACATAAGATGGCGATGTTCCCTGCTGCAATTTGACTGCAGCTTTCTGAAGAAAAGAATTTTTTTAGTACCTTTTTAGTACCTCCTCCATGTAATGCTACACCATGTACACTACAGGAATGACTAGGACAAAGTTAAAATGTAAGCTCATTATTTGAGATGCTAGAAATTATCTGAACGCTTAATTTTTAATTTTTCTTTTGGCTTAGAAATTTTGAAAAATATCTTCTAGAAAGTAAAAGCTAATGACAAAATCCAACAACTCCTGGTCTTTATAATCCTATGAATGTGAGCAACTTGGGTTTCATTTATTTGACGTTTAAAATAGATGCATGTTATATACCCTGCATATTTTGTATTCTTTGTTCTACCCTTTGAATCCACTTGTTTGTTCTCATACTTTAAGCCCTTAGGACACATCATCTTTTCTGGTTAGGAAACACATCAGAACAATGTAGGAATTCATAAATTTCTTTTCTCCCAGCCCCCAAGAGAGATCCAAGGGGTCAGACAAATAAAACTCTCTTACTCTGGTTTTACTTTCTTATTCAGCTCATCCAAAATAGGGAGAAGCTGCTTTGTCTTGGTTTTCTGCAGGGTTTTAGAAGAATAGGAGGAAGATTTAAGCACTCTTCGGGGGGACAGGACATAACACGACCAACATAAAATTCAAAGACCCCTTCCAACACAAACCATTCCATGTCTCTATGAACTTCATTAGTTTCAAAAACAAATAAACCAGTTTTGAGGCAGTACTTCAGCTGTATTTGTGACTTACCTATTCAACTGATCTGCCTTCAAATATCAATTTATTCCTTCACTTCTGGGCTCACCATATTGAGCAAAAGAGGCAAGTAATGAACTTCTGCATAAAATACAATGTGGTATGAACTCTTGTGCATTTCACTGCTGGACTTAGTAGGAAATGAATATGACCTATAAGATATACAACTTGAATAAGGAGTAATGAAGAGCAAACCCATGTTTTACAGTTATTTTTCCACATTTTTCTGCATTGTAGGGTTTTTTTTGGTACAGTTTTAGTAAAAATAAATTTTTGTATAAGCACATACACGTTTATAGGTCCAACAGAAATGTAATAAATATGTTATGAAGAAGCTACACTTAATATAAATGTTTTTCAATATACTGCCATGAGGCAAATAAAGGGTCACAGTACTTAAAAAGAAACCTCTTATAGAGAGTGAAGAAACAAACATTGCATAGGCTTGAAACATTCTTCATAGCCTGTTGTCTTCTACTTAGCAACTCTTCTTTCCTGAGAAGAAATGTCACACCAAACAAAAAAGCTTTTAAAAATCTAACACAGTGTAAGTCACCACTAAGGAGATAATATGTGTATGTACATGTTATTTCACATGCTTTCTAGGTTTTGAAAACACTTGCAGAGCCTGTAGTGTTTATTTAAAGTAGCATACATATACGGTAAGAAGAGCCAGAAATTGACATTTTTGCCCTTTTCTGTTTGTCGTTAAGAAATCAAACAAAAAGTATCAATGAAGTACTTTGACACAAATCATCAGTAAATCATTGTCCCCTGGAGGATAACATTATTTCAACATAAATAATGACTCAATGAGCATACAGAATGGTGACTGAAATAAAGGCACTGTACACAAAACTACCAGCTATATACAGCGTCTGACATATAGCTTAGAAAAATAATGAAACAAAATACAAAGTTTGGTGGTTTGGGTTTTTTTTTTTTGGAAATAATAATAATAAAAAAATAATTACAGCTTGACTTTCAAGTGTAAAGGGTTTTAAACCCTGAAGTAAAGGGTTTAAAAGTCACGGCTGAGTAACCCTCACCTACACAAGACAGTGCAATTCACACGTTCAGCTTTTAGTTGTGGTTACACAGTCTACACAGGCCTTCACACTGAGGCCACTCAAAAGTGCCTGCATAGCCATTAGGGTAAGATTCATTTTGGCAGTTCAGGACATCAGCACTTTAAAAGCGGAGCTCCCTGGCAAAGATGGAGGGAATTTTTCCCCTCTAGCATAGGATCAGACTAATTTTTGCTCTTTCCAAAACATACTACTGAATTAGATGAGTGGAAACATCTGAACTGGAAACTCTCCAGGACAAGAGATAGCTGTCAGCATTGCAGTCACACATGCTCTAATGAAATCCAGATTTTTTTCCAGACTCCTCCATACACTGAACGTGTCTGTTTTCCCAGAGAAATGTATGCCCTGAGATTTTTGTTTTCTTTTTCATCATTGTCAACATTACATTTTATGGCAAATGCTGCTTCTAGGCCTCAAGGGAAAACAAGATGTCTCTTCAAATACCACTGGATTGTTTCACTCTATATTTCACTGTTTTACAACAGCCACACAAGTTTCACACATACATGTTTCCACACCAAAATTAAAACCAAAGGAGTACCTTGTTTCTCCCTCCTCTCGCATCTCCCTCGGCAGTTACTGAACACAGCATGTTCTGCTCCCGACTCATTGCCACTAGTAGTAATCCTCACAGGAACCCCCCAAGAGGTACACACATCTTTTTTCTCCAGTCCTCACATAAGGTTGAAATGAAGATTCAGTGTCATGCATCCAGCACAGTCTGTTAAGTATTATTTGTATAAGAATCAGAATATAAACCATCTCTGATTCTTTCAAATAAAAATGTTACTTTAACAGTCATATGGGCTTTACTTATACTAATGAATTAGACAAATAAATTTAAATTATTAGGAAATTATTTACAGTTTCAAGTGTCTGGCTCATCAGAGAGGAATGGAATACTTTAATCAAAAATGGATAGCAAATTATAAATTAATAATAAAAAGAGATAATCCTAATTCCCCCCAGTGCCTTTGTTTCTATGAATTGCAGGAAAGCAAAGACATTCTTGTCATGAAAGACAGAAGATATGTGAATATTTAGTAAAGTATCCAAAGGTAGCTGTGCCCAAACCTCTAAGTTTGTGGCCATGAGCAGAGTTTTAATTTCATATCTTCTAAATATAACAGTGAAAGAAGTCATCCTATTGAGGCTTTTACAATGATTATTTCTCAGCATTACCTATGTTACAATAGGTTAAAACCTTCTATTGTAGAGATAAATGAGCAGAATGTGAAGGACCCTACCCATACCCCTTTAAATTCCATGAAAAGATTGCTGGAACTGGCAGAGGCAGAAAGGAAAACAATCGTCTGATTTTCCAGCAATGGCTTTTCTTCATGGATACATCTGTAACCAGCACTGCCATCCAGGGCCTGACTGCTATTTCCGTTTTTTATTACTGAATTTCATGACCCATTTATAAGAAGATTACAAAAGCAGTGTATATCAATTTTAGAAGCAATAATGCAGCCTTTCAAATGCTGGCACGAGAAATCAAGAGAGAGAATTGAACCATGTTTATTACAAGGGGAAAATGACAAATTTCAAGATACCATGTTTCACTTGTGATTGTATGCATTAGTTTGATTTGAACATATTCAGCATTCACTTCTATGCCTCATTTATTCAGCTGTTGATAATATACAGATTCAGCTTGCTAATGCAGCAAAAACAACCTTATCCACAGAGGACATCAGCATGAGAATTAACCTTGAGTGACAGAAACTGATCTGTACTTAGTAACTACTAAATAGCTTGATTTTCCCTGGAAATGCAACTTGAATACTTTATTTTTCTATAACAAAAAAAAAAAAACAAAAACAAATATACAAAAACCTCAAACAACAAAAAAACACACAACCCTACCCACACCCCCAAACCAAGAAGGTCATTTGCATGAAAGGAAGTGGTAGGTAGTTAGTGATGGTGGTTGTCATTTATCACACAATGGCAGGAACTCAGTATTCACAAAGCATATCAGAACAGACAGAATTTGATTCAGACTACTCATTTAGTAGTCAACAACATGGGTAACAGTTGAGTAGCTGGCATGTCCCTGGAATCTTTCCTAAACCATTCATTGTATTTCATTTGAGAGTTCAGTTACACAGGGAGTTAAGTTATTTTTGAGGGTGAATAAAGTGGAAAAACTTACTGTTCTTGCTTAGCACTCTTCCAGAGTGTAACCATTTTTACAGAAAAGTAAGAAGGTGTAACTGTCCTAGAATACTCACTGTATCAGGCTGCACATCATTAAACAAGACATTAAACAAGATATTCTAAACAAATACAGCAATTTGTTTAGAAACAGATAAAGTTATTTTTAAAAAGTTATTAAAATTGATAACTCATGGTGATGAGTTCAAGGACCTAGCTTTTAAACAACACTGCTTATCTGCTCACAGCTCCCACAGAGCAGAGCTGGAAACAAGCTTTGGCACAACATCATTACCTGATTCTTATTTTCTCCAGGAAATAACTTATCATGCCTGTGTAAAGCATCACATATCATGGTGCCCATTTATTTCAAGTTCATTCAACTTCCATAGTAATGATCCTGTGGCCCAATGTCCCCTGTAATGTCTTGCCCATTAGAGAGTGATAAGCTCCTACCCCACCACCACCACCACCATGAGGAAACTGTAAGAAATTCCTTTCAGAATTTGAAGTCTTATATTTTTTTTCTTTGACAGTTCAGGTTTTGTTTTGGAGCAAAGCAGCTGCAAATAAGGCAAGCTGATGATGACATTCGTACTGGAGTGATGTTGCACTAGAATACCACCTACATATTGTATTGTCATATGCATGAAATCTACTCTTTCAAAAGTTCTGCTCCTCAGAGAGACAGCAGAAAATCAAGGGCAGGTGGGTTATTCTTTGAATAAGGTCTAGGCTAAATTCCCTCAGCATCTATCTCACCATATGGTCTGAATAGCAGAGTTACTGCATGTTTATTTTAATTGCTAACCTGAGAGTTATTACTGTAGTTCTATATGTATACTAAGACTTCTAGATTAAAACATAAAAAAAAATTAAATGGGTGCAAACTTTCTGCATGAGAGAATAATATAAATACATCTAAACCACAATACTTCATATAGATAGGTAGGTAAGTCCCCACACAAATTTCATAAGGCAGCCTAGATTTATACAAAAACACTAAAGAGCTAAGAAAAGCCAGCTACTACTTTGGACACCCTGCTTACTACAAAAAACAAAGAACAAAATAAAACAAGAACAACAAAAAATCCCACCACTTTCGGCAGGTAGCTCAAAGGTAACTCAGTGAAATTCAGTAGGAGGCATACAAAGATTAGCCAAAATATACCTTGCCAGAAACTTCAGCTGCAAGAGATGCAGTGGAAGCTTCTTAAAAAGGACCTAAAACTTAAATAA
The DNA here is from genome assembly GCF_033815535.1 of Pezoporus flaviventris. Lineage (NCBI taxonomy): Eukaryota > Metazoa > Chordata > Aves > Psittaciformes > Psittacidae > Pezoporus > Pezoporus flaviventris. Next base: position 1,736,200 of record NW_026892584.1, on the reverse strand, counting down.
AAACAAAATCCAAACCCCAAACAGGGAGAAATAAGCCAGCACCAAGCAATTTCATAGTCTCCTAACAAAAAAAAAAAAAAAACCAAAACAAAACCAACCAACCAACAACAAAATCCACCATGCCCTCTCCACATAACCATGGAACATTTCTTTTATCCTACTGTGCAACATAAGCTTTTCTGTCTCAGCTCTTTCTTCTAAGAAAGCAGAAGCAAAACAACTGTGACTCCACATTTTCACTTGCATTTCTATGTCAGGGCAATGCAAACCTGCCCTGCTTAACAGTGAGTATCTGTCACCTACCTATATGATGAGTATAAAATAAATCCTCCATTTAGGTTTCCCAATATATGCAATGCTTCCCCTCCTTAAATACAATACTTGAAATACAATATTAAGTGCACAGAAAACCTGCAAGTGAAAGAGAAATGCCTTTATTTGACAATAAACCTAGGTCACTTTCATTAGTCTTTTGAAATACGATATTTTAAAGGAGCTTTAGTTTTCTTCACCAATATATTAGGTAGATAAAGTCTCTCATGTGACAACAACTTTTCTCCTACCCAATTTCTATTGTTTGAAATGTTAAGGAGCTTGGAATGCATAAAGCATAGAAACCAAACCACATTAAACAGTACATAAGGTAACAGGGTACAGAAATTTGTTAGTACTTGAAAAAACCTCTACTAATGACTATTTCATTTCTTTAGTTACAAAATGCAAAAGGCTCTAGACAGTAATAAACCAGGGTTTTTAATGCTGTTAATTCCGGAAGTTCAAAATTCCTAGGAGTTTTCAGCCACAAAATTCCTAATTTTTATTTAGAAAAAACACCTAAGAACAAACCTCAAAAGCATTACCAGTATTTGTAACAGTTTTGGGGTATTTTTCTTTCTTGTTATTGAAGAAGACAACATTTATTTTACTGTTTGAAGACCAAAAAATGCTAAAACATCTTGATAACTGAGGAAAACAATACTGTACAGCCAGCATTTAAGTCTGTGAGTTGACAGAATCTCCTTTGCACTTGACAGCTTTCATCACATAAAGGAAAAGATCCTCTCAGCAGTTTCAGATCAAGATTTTAATCTCACTTATATTGGTGAAAACTCACAGCAGTTCCACTGAAGTCTTTAATCCTGCCAGAATTATTTATAGCTATGTTATAATCTGCATTTATTTTGGCCCAAGGTGTTCCACCTGCTTGTACAGTTCCCTACAAGAGAATTGCTGATCACAAACCCATCTATAGCAAGGGAGTAACCAAGAGTTAGGAGATATTTTTTAAGAGAGAGAAAGAAAAGGACAGGTAATACCAATCTGGGGGTGAAAGGATGAAGTGGGACAAGAAAACCCTAAAATACCCTTACACCACTCTCCAAAAAAAAGCCAACAACCCCAAATTATTGGCAGCTTTGTCACTGGAAAACCACAGCAGCTTCCCTCCAAAGATGGCTCAACCTTAGTCCAGCTGCCTTTTTTTTAAGGTCAGGTGCTGGTAAAGACTTTAAAAACTCATCTCTATCCTGGACTGATCAAGCAGGATTGCTTCTTAAAATACATATCCTGAGAATCATTCTGAAACATTAAAGGAAAACTTACATAACACAGCATATTCTGGCATCTGTTCTGATACTTTATGACAGAGGGAAGAAAAATACTGGTTTAATCCAATATTTTTTTCCTATTAAAAGAGATATTGCTTAACTTATTAAAATTGTAGTTTTATTAATCTGCCTTTGCAGTAATGAATATTACAGCAAGAAGAGAAATTTTTAATGCCATTTAAACTATGACCTGTATTGCTTGCACATGCACATTTTTAAACAAAGTCACAGTAACAAGAAACACAGGAATATTTGCATGTTAAATGAACATTATTAATTGCCTTAGATGGTAGGAAGACTTTTCATTCCTGTGTTGGATACATGAAAATTAGGAGAATAATTATATGAAGTGTTAATAGATTACTAGGGCTTTGTTCTGGACTTAAGATGCTCTCCTGAAGCTTGTGTCATGTACTTGGTTTTATTTTATATGCCCCTGGTGCTCTGTTTTCCATACAAAAGCCACTGGCACCAACACTTCTTTTTCAGATTAAATAATTTTTCTTCCTTGAATACAAAGAGATAGGTGCAGTTATTCAATAGTTCTGCTCACCAATTTCACTCTGCTTTTCTCTCCTCCCATTCCCACCAGCAGGAAGAATTTGGAATTGGTTCCTTCCTGTAATAGTTAGCTGTACCAATGACAGCACACTTCTGAAATGTAGCTGTAAACCCATTTTCTGATCAGGAGCATTCTGGAAAAGGCATAATCCTACAGAGGCAAAAGCAGAAAACCAGGTTCTGGTAGAAACGGCAAGCACTAGAGAGAGATGCACAGAGGCAAATCTAATGTTTTTTTTTCATGTGTCAGAGCCTTGAGAATTCATTTTTTGTCAGTTTCCAGCCACCCGTGGGACAGTACATAAGTTTCGTCAATCTGCTTTTGTTTCTTCATGTACAATTGCTGAAGTAAAACCAAAAATGTCTCCAATCAAAGTTCTTTCTTGTGGAAAGCAATTACCTAAATCAGAGAATGGACAAATGCACTAGAAAGCCCCATAACAGTCCTCTGTGATTTTATAGGGATCAATAGGAAGAGGAAGAAATAGAAATACATCGGTACAGACAACCAAGATACTCTAAGGAACCACTATTTTTCCAAAGGAATTTCCCTCTCCCGTCTCCTAATCTTTCCTATCTTCAAAGCCCTGGTATCTCTGTTGATTCAGCATTTTGAGATTCTGCTAATGGGAATTTTATCAGATTAAGCATTTAATTGATTTTTACATTCAGTATGGTGTAGCACAGTCTCCACATGAGGCGAATTAGCAAGTGACAATTCCGTGCACTGTTCTACTTACCTATTGTATTCTTTGCTCTTCTGCTTCCTTCTTTTCACAGAATGTACTTAATACTCTGCTCAAAGCAAAAAGCTTTTTCCCAGCTACATCAGAGAAAGCTAACAGAACAAATATTGGTTAAGTCCCCAAAAGTTTGGTAAAACTGTAGGAATAATGGTGAGTCTCATTACATGAAGATGAAAGAAAGAAGAACTAAAGGCTTGAACAATCAGTATCTTGAGCCCAAGCTCTTCTGCTAAAACCTTGCAAGAGACTTAGCTCCTTGACGGATGTTAGGAAATATATTCATTTTGATACTAACACTCAATTCTGTAGGAGAATTTAAGCTGTTTCAGAATAAAAGCACAATCTCAATGCATGACAGGATCATGACAGGTTTACGTCCTCTCTTACGGGCCAGAATGTCACTGTTAGCTGCTGTTCATAAAAAGTACACAATCTTAATGCTTTTAGTAAAAAGAAGGCTCTGGAAATTAAAATGAAAAATAATTTTATACACACCAAAAGTGTCTTTGTTTACAGAATGCTTTAACAAAAATCTAGTGTATGCACAGGTTTTATTGTACCTGTTTCTGTTCCTAAAGAAGACATGCCTGATTCTCTAACAAACCCTTAAATCTTATTCTATTGATGTGTTACTATCAGATTAAAACCTGTGAAGTACAAAGTAAAAAATTAAATCTTCTCCAGTACTGGGGAATATTTTGCATAAGAAAGTAACCATGCTGATTACAACCACTTTTCGTTTTGATTGAGTACACTGCAGAGTGCTATCAAACAAAGAACTTGAAGATATTTGAAGTATTGCCCATGAAAAATGAAGAATCCAGTTAGCTGATATACTTTAATCTAAATTTTACTCTCAGTGAAAACCTTTGAACAACTCAGTTTAATTATATTCATTTTACACCCTGAACTGTGTGTTGATTCATTTTCAAACCACAGAAACTAGGACAGAACTTAATGTACAATGGACATGTACATTCTTTTTTAGGAGACCAGAAAGACCACTTGTAAATAAGATCAAGGGGTGTGTTCAGACTGAGGTTTCTCCACAGGAGTTCTGTACGCTTTTTGAGATATCTGGAGCTCTTAAGAAGCTCATATTTATGGTAGACACATGGCAAATAGTACATTGCTAATTTAACTAATCCCATAAATAACCTGAACATCGAGGGAAAAAGAATTGGCATTAATAACCTATCTTTGTTTAAATAACTATGAAGTTTTTTGAACCAGACATTCTGTTTCAAACTTAATATGTAACTGATCCTAACAAGAATTTCTAGATATACATAGATTTTTATCAAACTATTAACTGTACTGACTTATAGGACACAGAGAGAACAGCGGCTTAGCACAGTTTAACCTAAGGTATTAAAATATAAAATTCAGACTAAAACCCAGAACAGTATCTTAGTTTTTGCACATAAATATGTAATAGCATTATTTAAATATCTTGAAAAAAAAAAAAGACAACAAGGTATAATCACACTGTGCTTATCCCAGAGAAGACAAAAAACAGAGCTAGATGGAGTGCATTGGTCAGTGACAGGAGAGGCAAAGATGCAATTTTTAATTGTGAGAGAAGTTTCTCCCTACCTTTCTCTTTGTAGAATGATGAAGTGGATATTCAGGCCACAGTCATTCTGCTACCCTATTATGCTGTGTCTAGAAATGTCTCTATTTATTCCTATAATTTGAAAGACTAATATGGAATGTGGTGTATGATTCAGAGCTGATCTGAAACTGTAATACATTCCTGTCTACAGTCAAACACACAGAAAGCTACAACATGTTTATTAACAAGACCAATGTGACTGTTCTTTATATTTCTTATATATAAAGAAAGAAAAGCAATCATTTCATTACAAATCAATGTATAGTACTTATGCTTTTGTTTATGTACGTATGTACTTATTTATTTAGTATTTTATGTTTAAATTCATTCCCTTATTTTTCTTTTGCACATATTTTTATGTTTTAAGACTGGTCTTGAATGTTGAACTCTTCGTTAACAAATCTACTTACAATTTACATGGCTTGACATAGTATAAACATATAGCAGAGGAAAAAAGTTTCACAGTCAAGGGTCTACCAAACTTGGCTACTCTCTTCAGATTGCACATGGCAAGAATGAAATGTGGGCACTTTATCATTTTAGTGATTACTAGGTGGATGTTAACATCAGTATTTAATCCCTTCAAGAGGTCAATGCTGGCATAAACCTGTACAGTATCTACAATAAAAAGTGATGGACTTGCTATAAATGTGTTCAAATCCAGAAATAACGTAGGCATCTTGAGGCATACTGTGTCACTGAGTAGGTTTAAAGCAGTTTCATTGGCAAAAGCTTGAAGAAATCTGGAGAGCAACTGATAATTTGGCATTACGCATCCTGTTCCTCACCTGTAGGAGGTTTATTTTACACACAGGTCTTTCCAAGATTCTGCAGCATTCAACCATTCAAGTGTTGCCATTTACCAGAGAAAGCTATTAGATTTAGTGAATATTAAAAAAATACCTAAAAAAGTATAGTAAACCTAATCATTTTGAAATAGCACTCATTTTGTCAGTGTCACCACTGCATATAGCCCATATGATAGCAGACAGGACCAAATTCTGCTTCCAATTAGAATTGAGATGAACAGTAACTCCCACCAGCAAAATTTGGTTAGGTTTTTAAAGAAGTAGGACAGGTTTTGAAGGGATATAGAACAGTAATTCTAGCTGGTCTAGGTGTAGTTGTCATATTTAAAAGAAACCACCTAAGACTACATTGAGGAAAAGCTGTGTTCACTTAGTTTCAAGCCAAAGCCCGTGGGAGAAACAGTTACAGAATATGAAAACAGACTTTAGAGGAAGAGTTTCTTTCTGTTCCTTGAGATCCATATGCTGTCTGTTTCTGGTAGCTAGCACTTCCAGCACCACACAGCACATTCGAATAAATTGGCCGCTAATGGGCAGAAAAAAATGTGTTGAAGAGAAAACATTTCGCCTTATGGTTTTCTAGACTTTGAAGTAGGAGCTGCTGCAGCCAGCTATGCTGAACAGGGTTCCCATGCCTCGCTCTTCCTCTGATGCTGGTTTTCCAGTCAGATCAAAGCATTTTTAGCTCAAAGACCTAACTTGCCTATTTTGTAAATGCAAATAGACAAGTCCTTGGACAACAAATGTACCTAAATACAGCTGACTGGACAGTGCTAAACAGATACAACATTAAGAAACAACATTCCAGCATCATAAAGACAGAAAGATGATTTTGCACCCTTAATGTTCACAAACATTACAAATTTTTAAAAAGCAAACATGCTTTTCAGTGCTCCCATTACCACTCCTCACTTTTTACTATTCTTTGGCACTACTTTCTGTCATAAAAATTGTTAAAAGGAATGGCAAAGATTTGCTCTATGGGAGGCAAAAAGTCTGGAGTTTACGCTCCTATGACTATGTTCAATTAAAGAACACAGCAAGAAACTACAAAAAAACCCCAAGGAAATTAGTCTGATTGATTTAGATCTGAATTATTTATATTTTTAAATTGCAATATTTGTAATAATATGTTTCTTGATTAGTGAAAAAAAATTATGGACCTTAAGCTTGCATTTATTTAAAGGAGCAATATGTAAAGAAAACTCTGACCTGATTGCTTTTAAGAAGTCATCCTCAAGCTACTCATTAAATCTTACCGATACGCATTTTAGAAATTTGTCATTGTGCCTCTGCACTTCGCTGCATTCAAGAGACAAAATTACACCAAATGGCATTCAAAGCAATTGCTTCAAAAAGTGTTATCCATCCCAGGTATGGTGCGTAATGGGACATCATTAGGTTTTATAGCCATTTGCCCAGGCAGGAAGGACTTAAAAGGAGTCTAAAGGAATGGAAAAACCTCCATCTTTGAGTTTTGTATGCAAAGACTTGTGTGTTTCAGTCACCTGCAAGGCCACAGTCAGCAAGCTTTCATACTGCACTGGATCTGGAGACACTGATATATGTTGATGATTTGCAATTCAAGAGAATTCTATCTTGCAATACTGTTGCAGCACTCTAATATACATCTTTGCTAATTTCAAAGTGTTGAGGTAATCTTCATCAAATCTTTTACAATATTATAAGTTATCAGCAATTACGTACACTGAAGCCCACCAAGGATATATGGCAAAATATAGAGCAGATCGCAGAAACCATGGTTGCCAGTCTTCTACTTTAAGTGACAAAACACTACAGCATTTGGGGTATACGCGAGACACTAAGAGGAAGAAATACCCATAGAGTTTATACCTGTATACATATCTGTCTATATACAGGCACACACATAGCTATACATAGTTTAACAAATAGCTAATGCTAAACTATGGATGACAAAGATTTGGTTAGGTTTTTAAAGTCAAAACTGGATAAAAACTCCCACCCCATTTTCCTAAATTTTATTTTTTTTATATCCAGCTAACATGATTTATTTTTTCAGCTGTTAGCCCTCTTGCCTCTATTTTTCTATTGTACCACAGGACACAAACAAAACACTACGGACAGCTTTGGCAGAACACCAGCAATGTGGAATTAAAACCTTACTGAAAAGCACCTGAATGTTTTAGTCTGTTTTTGTGATTAAACTTTGAACTTTCAACAGTATTTTCTTGTACTTAATTTCCCTTTTTAATTTCACATCTGGAAGATATTATTTGGCACTTGAATAACCCCCATGTAGTTTTGAATCCATACACTGGAGAGATGAACAGATATACTCTCTCATGCTTTGGATGCTTGGCTGGGAACACTTTACAATAGCAGGTTAGAAGTCAGCAGCACATCAATCCATAACATAAGAGCTATAATCTCCAAATAAAACCAGAAATCTTTTTGCACAAGCTCTAAAATGTTTTTAAGTTTTCAACAATTCAGTAAGGTCACATCTCGCTATTTGTGAAAAATACAGCAAGTATCACTCCCATATGGGGTGTAAGACGACTTACACCTTGTATCCACTGTCTCCATGATGAACTTCATTCTGCCTCTTTTACAGGACAGGAAGAATGTTTTTACCATGCTGCAATAGGTCTCTCAAAGTCAGTGCTCTTTAAGCTGTTCAGTCTTACATGAAACACTGAAATATTCATTGGAACAAACAGAAAGCATTGAAAATGAGTCTACAGCTTTGGGGGTTAGAGCACTCAGCTGGCAGGGGCAACACCTGAGTGCCAATACCTTTTCAAATTAATATTTAATATTTATACAAAATTGAACAGCTGCAGTAAGAGAGGGAGATGTCCTGCCAAATGGGTTAGACCGCGTTCCAGAGATAATCTGAGGTAAATGAATCTAAGAAAAGCACTAGACCTATGCAGCCAAATCAGCAGCTGAAGGAATTTACTTCAGTGAGGAAGCATGGTAAACCTAACCCTGAAATGAGGTTTAACAAAATGGTATTATAATGATGATAACAATTACAATGCTGACTAAAGATTTTGGTTTAAATGTCATTTATATTCTATCTGTCTTACACAAACTGTGATAAACCTTTTGGTTCTTTTATCGTCAATCTGAATTTCTATATGTAAACTGTCTGAAGGTATGAAAAACCTGAAAACCCAATTATTAAAATTTTCATTTTATCTATTTATCTACTCTTTCTTTTTACCATCACAGTAATCAATAATACCTAAAAATAGATGGCTTAGCTTTTCCTCATTTTAATTATTGTTCATTTAATTATCTTTCTAACGAGAACCATAAGTCTCTTTTTCAAAAATAATGTTTCTTTTTCTACAAACCCCATGATGTGTGAGTTGGGCAAGGAAAGCTACTGTGTTTTTCTAAAATCAAACAAAATCACGTTGAGGTTTTGACCAGAGCTTGAAACACTTTTGTGCCCCAGTCAATACTCTGACAAATAAAGGTCAGGTGTGTCAGGCACAAAATCATTTCAGTAAAATGAGGCTGGAGTTGCTGACAGCTTCAGTTATCTACATTTTTGCAGGTCCAAACCAATTTTACCATATTTTCAGCAATGCCCTGAAGATCCAGAGGTTGCATGAGTTTCACTGGCTGCAGAATCATTCACAGGCAGAAATGGAAACAAAACCTACTCCCCAGAGTTTAGGACACAGTTTAGGAATCCCATTCCTAAATAATTTACTTAATTATTTCTTGAACCCATGGATACTTTTGATCTCTACAGCATCATGTGGCAAAGACAACAATTACAATGCAACTGAATTCACTGACTGGGATTTTGCTAGCATCTTTGTTTTTCATTGACCATGCTCTCTCAACACAAAGTCTGTATGTAAGACAAATTGTTTTGAAATAATATCTTTTTATAATATCCCTTCAGCAATTTTCATTCTGTTTTTTAATACTAAAATCAATATTTAACCTACTCACAAAAATGAAAATAATGAATAATTTCAAAATTCTCTCAACTGCTACAAATATCTGAGGGAATAAACTGAAAAATGAAAACTAGTTGAAACAGGCTTGGGAAAATGAAATACAAGCGAGTGTACCATGGCTTTCAACTAATTAAGGTAACGCATGAATTTATAGCATATATAATGGATGGCAGCATATACTTTACCGTTTACTGAGCCCTATTGATAAAACCATCAGCATTTTTCACCCAGACAAGGTTTCATGTTCCTGTTAAACAGCAAGCTAAACACACTCCATCTTCCTCTCTAGAATGCAGTCACAGCCATATGTACAGTTCTAAAGCTACATCTTTCCTTAAGTGCCAACGTGTACAATAGGGAACCTGTCCACTTGTTTGCTTTTCCATTTAAAGCAAGGCTTGTGTTTCACATACTAGAAACAATCTGTCAGCTTCTGTAGTTTAACACATGCTATGTACCCTTTACTATGCACAGATTGTGATCAATACATCAACACCCAGGACATTTCAATAATATGAAAAGCTATCGAGGAAAGCTATATCACATGAAGCTTTGTTATCTAAAATGGGCATTGAAATTACAGACCTCTTTTTCATTTACAAGGCTTTTTCCCCCCCAGCCTCCATCACAAACTTTCATTCATTCACTCAAACACACTAACACCCCCTTTTGCTTTAACTGATTTTCATACAGAATGAATAAAGCTGTGAAAATTTCCTCTATGAACAGCCTAATGGAACCAGAGACAGAACAGTCAAATTTGTGTAAGCACTCCAGCATGCCACTATTTGTTTTTCTATTAAAAAAAAAAAAAAAGAAAATTCTGAGATAAAGAATGTACAAGTCACAGGTGACAAAGAGATAAAACTTGGCATGTATACGGAAAACAGCTGCAGGAGGCTTCAGGATGGCTCCTCTGTATAGCTTCAGACAGAGATTACTGTTTTGTCAGTACCCGGTTTCTGACAATAGCTGATTCAGGAGCAGCCATTATGTTGTTTTCTCAGCTATTTTCCACTGCATGAATTAACTAAGACTGCACTGAAGAAACCTGGGGACTACTGGCCTTGATAGAAATATGAGACATGAGAAAGATGCCTTCCAATAAAACATAAACCAAAATCGAAATTCAAGAAAATTTTGTAACTAATCTCAGATTAAACAGTCAATCTGTTTTACAGTTTTAGAGCAATCGAGTTCTCTATCAAAAAGCAGAAGAAAAGGTTAGCGTTTTTGTGTACTCTGTTAAGTATGATGAAAAGGCAATGAGTAAAAGTAATCGCATTACACTTCTTAAAAAGGATCCTCAAGCCCTGGAAGATAGAATTTAAAATGCCTCCAAAAAACCCCAAACATGTAGACAGAAGGGCCCATATAGTTCCAAAGGAGAGTCAAACAAAAGCAACATATGGAGCACATTACAGACAAGATAATCAGTGTTATCCACCAAGAAGTTCCAGTCTTGCAATTTATTTCCAGTCATTTGCAAGTACAAATAAGAGAAATTGGTACCACCCACTCAGATAAATCACTGACTGCAGCAACTGTATGCTGCTGCAGCTTTAACAGTGGTATAAAAGTCTACACATTACCAAACCTGAGTTAACTCTGTTTAGTGGTTCAAAAAGTCACAGACTTAAGATCATAAATAAAGAGAAAGGACAGAATATGCAAATACTACAGTGCAAATACAATAATACCTTGGAGACAATACAATTTAACGGGGGAGAGGGGGAAGGGTTAAAAATGTGACAAACCCTCAAGTTCATCATGAGGTTTCACTAAGGGCAGAGAACTGAAAAAAAATTAGAATTTGCTTGAACCCTTCCAAAATAAAATGGCTAAGAGAAATATTGAAATTTCCCTAAAGGAGAAAAGGTTTATTATACAGAAGTGTTTTATGCTGCTGAGGATAGTACTATGCAAACACAAGCAGCTAATGTGAGAAAGCACAAACCACAGATACTCCCTAAGAAAGGGGCAATTTTACATGTTTCTTTTAAATTATTACCTTTAAGAAATATAGGATCCAGGAGAAAAATCTATAAAATACTTGGATGGTATTTTTGGATGGAAATATAGAAAGAACTGTTGTTTAGTGTTATGAAACTGTATTAATACTTTCATTATAATTGTAAAAAGTCAAACATATGTAATTTATCAAATATTGAGAGAACTGTTGTTATGCTGATGCTTTTTGTTTGCACTGTTAAAAAGCAACTGTTGTTTCCTTGGAAGAATAAGAGAAATGTATTTGGCAAAACATTTCAACCCCCACAGCAGAGCAATGGATCATTTCCACTAATGTAAAATGAAGTTAGGTATTCCATTAACACAGGCAAAGCAGCTACGCATCATCACTTTGAGTTCATGGTCAAAAGGAAACCTGTGCTGTGGGAGGTGAGTAACATAATACAAGACTACATCGATTGCCTAATTTAGCTTTGTGAAGGACTTCTTGGTAGCTTGAACAAGGACAGAAAAGGAAAGTAACTCAAATGCTGAATTGAAAAACGATAATAAGAAAGAAAACACGGTAATTTAATGAAGAATAGTTGTTATCACCATAAAAATAGTAAAACTAGGACATATCACCACCAAGTTACACCAAGTTAAACCAAAATTGTGAAAGTTGGAAACTAGGTTCAATGGAATGTTGACGGTTTTTCTTAAGCTATCTTCATGTATTCATTTTCCCAGTAGTTAACCCATTCTCATGGTGCAAAAATTTTTTAACAGTCAAGATTTTTAAAACTTTAGGTTTGAAATAAAAAATCTATAATTACTAAATAGGGAGAGAAAAGCTGTTAAAAGAGAGACTTTGTATCTTGCATCTGTTCTGACCGAGTGATTTGCCCTCATTGACTGCACTGTGAGATGTAATATTTTACCTGGAAGAAAACAACTAAATAAGCAATATTTTTTCCTCAGTAAGTGCTTGTGGTGGCATTTCCAGTTTAACCACCAGAGACTAGAAAAGTAAGACTAGCGCTCAGTATTAATCAATGTTTTGTTCCCTTTTTTCCCCCTAATTCCAACTATGTGACAAGAGATGTGCTCTGCATTACCCATGGTATCTCTAAAATGTAGCTCATGAAGCCCAAGTAGCAAATACTACATTGTTCCAGCTAAATAAAAGTCCAGTAACACAAAACCAGCAATAACATAATTAATAATACAAACCCAGTAGGGAAATTTTGTAATGATGTTCAACTGGTTTTCTATCACAGAGATATATAACATTCTTTCTTTGCCTTGATCCCGAGGAAATGTGGATTATAACTTCATGCTACTTATCTCTTCCAATACCTTTGGAACACATTTCTTGATTGTAACAAAATTTGACAAAGAGATATGGCCTCAGAGATATGTTCCCACAAATTTGTGACACTAAGCAGATAGGAAGAGGAGAGGGATCTTTATGAAATCACATTACATTTCCCACTGACAGAAAAGCTTTAGAGTACACACATGCTTTCTTAAAACACAGAGTATTTCCAGGAAAGAGAACTTATGCCCCGATCAAACAACCCCAAAACACTAGAGACAAAACATGTAAGCAAACATAAAAAACCATACATATGCAGGCAAACAGCTTCCCAGTTCTGATGCTTGTGAAGTTATTAGGAAGGAGAGGCAGCAAGGGAGCCATCATGTTTATTTGTTATCTCCGACCTGACTTTGGAGATTTCCAGTTCCTAGCAAGTCTGATGACTTCAGTGATAGTGATAACACTGGTAGGTTACAAGTCACGATTCATTGGTGTTGTTCTGCAACATTATTATGGTGTTGCAACATTATTATGGTTGCAACACATTATTATGGTTGCAACATTATTATGGTGTTGCAACATTATTATGGTGTTGCAGAACAGGATTCTTCTTTTATTTCAGATTAGGTTTTTTCACAAGTCATGACTGTATTCTGATATTTTTTAAACGATTTTTCTCAAACACCATAGGACATTAGCAGCAGATGACTATTTCCAGTGTTTACAGCACACTGGAAGAAGGTGTCAACTTTGCATACCTTTACCTTCCTTTTTCTGAGGTTACAGACTGATAGTGCTAGTCACAACTTCTGAGAAGCTATTCTTACATATGCTATTTTTAAACAAACATGTAGGAGTCAATATGCCAACAGGAAGCATGAAGAGCAATGTATTTCAGATATATGCTGTTCAGCTGTGGAAAACTCGTGACTCTGTGGGGAATTCACAGCTGCCATTAGCCGCTTACTGCAATTTACTAAAACAAAAGAAAATCATAAAACAGATAAAAATGCAGATAGGACTCCACATTCGTACCATAGCTGATAGTTGTACTATTTTCTTCATAGGCAAGTTTAGAAGGGAGCACCTAGTGTAGATGATTTTGGAGGATAGATGATTTTACCTAAACAGATAAATGTGAATGTCTAAACAGACAAATAATATAAAATGTCTGGGGGAAAATCAAGTGAGGAAGTCTGTGCAAAATTTGATTCCACTGAGTTAGACTAAAAAGTTTCAATATTCCTAATGACTTTCATACTGTACACAGGGAGGTTATTCCCATAACCTTCTGAGCATCTTCCTGTCTCTGAATGTTGGGCCTCTGTTCAAATTTCAATTGCATCTTGTGCTCCAAAAAGTTTGGGAAATAGTGTCCATGTTCTTTAAACCCATTTTTATTTTCTCTTAAATGTTGTGTTGAATTGTGTTTCAACCTTGAATCATCTGTTAAGGAAAGCTTAAACTGTGTTTTCATTCTTGTGTTGCCAGTCAAATAGTAATTTAAAGTGACCGATTTCAGAATCAAGATGGTGAAAAAATATCTCATCACCTAAAGGTATAAAGCTAATTTTGAGAGTTGCAAATACCAGAGCTGGAAAACTGTTAATAAAAAGGATACATTGAATACTGAAAAAAATCTGCATTTCTTAAGGAATACCCTCAGACAGCTACTATGAATACATCTATACTGAAGACAAGTTACAAAAGTATAATAAGATGTGCCAGCTAATTTTAAACCACTTAATCTGTATGCCATTCATAAATTCATTATACAGCTCAGAGCTCAAGTATTCCTGCCTGAAAGCACCACATTTGGCCTTCGGTGAGGATCCCACTTGCAATACTGAGCATGAGGTATGTCTTACACCCTCTCAGGCTGAACACCTCCTGCCCCTTCTGCTTGTTGCATATAACATCTACAGCATTTAAAAAGCTGTAGGACAGGAGTTCAACACAATTCATAACCTCACTTTGAAATGCAGAATTCTGAGTGCTTAATATGTGGAAATCATACACAAAGAATGAAAAACCCAGACTTACTTTGTTTCCAGTTTGACAGCTAATCTTCTTTCAATTCTGTCTAGATATCTTAACTCTATAAAGGCTTAAGTGTTTCTCTTTTAACATTCAAATTCTTGCATCCCATCCCACCTGCTCTCATCTGAAGATTTGAATACCAAAGATTCAGTAGTTCTCAGTCTTCAAACTATCATAACTAAAGGCATGTATTTAAGAGATAGTTTCATAAATGTTCTCAGTTGAGTAGTCTCTGCTCAGGATTAAAGTTGTTTCAAAAGCAAGTGCAGCACTTCTGCCAGAAGAAGATAAATTTGCTCTCTAGTTTGAGCTTTGGATGAGCTTTAAACACAGCTGAAGGCATTCAAGTCACCAAATGAGAGCACATACAGCACTTGTATAATGTCTATCAGGAAATGGCTAGCAGAACCTCCTTAGGTCACAAGGGTGGATCTTCACAAAGTGAATGAGCACAGTTTGCTCAGAGTTTTAGGCTTCTTTTTAAAAAAAAAAAAAGAGAAAAAAAGAAAAAAAAAAAAAAAAGATATGTTTCAATTCCAGGACTAGTTATTTTCCTGTGTGAAGTCCTGGCAGCATACCATTTTCTTAGAAGCTGTAATTTGGAACCGTGGCTTTTTTCCACTAAGGAAAATCTCAAAGGCTTTGGGAATTTAGGGAAGATTACGCATGCACTTAAAAATGTAAAAGATTGTTCCAACTGCCTGTACTACCTAAGTTTGATCCATTTGTTCTTAACTTTCACAAAACCACGTAGTCGGCATGGTTATAGATTGTTTTGAAATCAGGTGTATCTTGCTTCTAGCTATGTTATGAGCCTTTTTCTTTTTCCTGTTTTGTTACAGAATTAATCTGTTATTAATTTCTATATAACCATGTGGGTTTTTTGTGAAAAAAATAGGTGTAGAATACATGTTTATTTGCTTTGCTAAGCATGTTTATTCCTAGATATTTTGAAAACATATATTTGCACAATTTTGTGTCCTCCCTTATAACCTGAATTCCTACTGCTGTCTAAGCAAAACAACCCATGTAAGAATCACTGGACTAGAGAGATCTTGAAGCCTATACAGAAACAGGCCACAATATGGATAATTTATGTGTAGGCAAGCCAGACAAATGATTATGGCAAATCTGGCCTTTGAAATTATGCCAACCATCCAAACAGAAAATGGGGAGACTGGGATGATTATAGTATATAGCATGCTATTTTGTTCTCTGAAAACATGTCAATTCTTACTCAGTAAAGCTCATTTTGCCTGGATATTGAATAACATTTTTTTATTTAGTCTAACTGATTGTAGCTATGTGACTACAGGAAAGTACTGTCCTCAAAAAAAGTATCATCAAAATTAGTTATGAGTCCTATGCAAATGAATTATGCTTTTAAATCCTTCCAGCAGCTTTCAGGTACTCTGAAAATATTTTGCTAACTATTCATTTCCCAGCTTCCTTAGTTGCCCCTGAGAACAGCATACATTTTGAGGAATAGCATGGTCTAGACAGCTGTAAATAAAAGAAACAAGCACTTGACAATACATGGAGGAGGGCAAGACAACAGGCAACACCTCGAATGCTTTCCAATGAAAGTTTTTGTCTCTTTCATGAAGCTGAAGACCTGCTGCCTGGATTGCAGTCACAGCCCAAGACCTCTCAAATTGCTGGAGACATTTCTGACAATACATATATATTTTTGTAGTATAAATCTTTACATTTAAGTCACTGTCCTGGTTATGAAGCACGCTGCAAGTTGAAATCTTCTGCTGTTTCTGTGGAACACCTCTCAGGTGATAGGGATAGATCCCGCACTGCATCCTAGGTGGACACAGACCTTCCTACAGATCTGCCTGCATTTGTAAGTTGCATCCTGTTTTTCCTGTCCACATTAATACTGTATACCCAACTATACTTCTTGGGCAGGTGTTCCAGCTTCTTGAAAAAACAGCATTTCTTAGAGGGATGAAGAAACCTGTTTAGGATAATGGGCTAAATAAAAAATTCTATGTGCCTCTTTCTTATTTAAAGCATACAACACCCCATAAATTCTTCAAACAGTTCCAGCTTACTGCAGAAACTTTCCTTCTTACAAGTATGGATACTCCTTCTGCCTCCAGTTCTCTTTTTATGCATGTACTCCACAAGATAATGCCCTATAGATATTTTCAAACTAGCTAAAATTATAGAGAAAAACTGGGGGGGAACAAAAAACCCAACCAAAACCCCACTGTCATACCAAGCTAAGCAGACCTGTTAGCTTACACAACTAAGATGCTCTTGGCACTGGAGCTGATCCATTTGTAAGGTAAAGGTACATAGGCTAGCTGATATACCTTCTGCTACATATGGAATTAAAAGCATCTACTGCATCTTTCCTGTTGAGTAATTTTAAAGGGTCAAACTGAAGCGTAATAAACCTTCAATTATGCTGCTGTATCATAAATTTTTTAAAAGACATTTCACATATTCCACAGCAAACTGAAATCCTTCAGTTCTTTGGCACACAAATAGCTCATTTCAAATATTTACAGAGGAACATGCCAGAAACCTAGTTCAAAGGAATTTTGACAAATCAGAAAAGTTTTCCTAAAATATAATCTCAAACATATGGTTCCTTCAGCTCATGCAATTTCTGAGCCCAGGCTGAAATTTATAGCTAATGAAGATTGAACAGAAAAAGCTACAAGTTTAACATGAAAATGAAATACTCTATAAAAAGATCAAGTTTCATTCCCATTAAGGAAGAAATTTTTCTTTAGCTCCTGTGGAAGCAGGACTGACTTCCAACTGGTGCCACATTTCTCTGGTGCAGAGCTTGATATTAGAGACACAGTGAGGAAGATACAGTGTACCACAGAAAACAAGTTTTTAGATGTGCTTTCTATTTCTTACTCATTTTTTACAGTCACCTTGGATCCAATCCCAAGTAAGAGCCCTTAAAAACTGAGAGCTAAAAAACCAAGCAAAGCTACCTGTGGTTTTAGAAGAATGTTTGATATTTAAACTTATGCTTAGTCGTTCATTACCTTTTTTCAGTCAGAAAAGTCAAGCCTCCTTAGCATTAGCTGTTATAGTACTATATTATCCAAATGCAAATGTTTCCTCTTTATTCTGCCTTGTTTCTTTATGCCCAATTGTGCTTTCAACTCATCACACTGTGTCAACACATAAAAATGTGTAAAAAACAGATCTTCTGGAAACAAAGTCCTCATATTTTCTTGCAGCACCAATCATTTCATACTTCATGTAGTCAGACCTGAAGTTGAGAACTGCACTGGATTAAAAATGTGCTCTGAATAAGTGTTCAAAATGGTGGCTCCCTATAAGCATCACAGCCTACAATGAAGTAAACCTTTTTTTCTGGTCCAAATTCCAAAAAGAGCCAAACCTTCATGGAATAATCTTCCCGAAATTGTGGTGTTTCACTTTATTCTACCAAAGCAAAGAATCTGACAGTGTTACAGCAGCACAACAGCTACTTTATAATAGATAATCATAAACAATACCCTTCCCCTTCATTCCACCAGGTGCTATCTATCTCAGAAGTCTGCTTCTGAAACAAGCTTCTTATTTTCATGTTACTTATTTCATCATAGCAGTAGCCCTGTTTGATAATTTCTGTGAAGAATGAATTAAGTATATGTCTAGCAATTGATATTTTCTGCTCCCAAAAGCCAGCATGGTAATGTAGCTACATTTGTGAACTGTTTGAGTTACGTGGATCCCTTCCCCTTAATCCTGGACTAAAGATGATGTACGTGTTCAGTAAAAAGAAATTAGAAAGACTACATGCAAAATGTATATTAAGCTGCCCAAACCAGTTCTCTGTTGCAAATAGCAACACTAGTAGCCATGTGCAGGTGAAAATATGTTATTAAAGAGTAAGTGGGTTTCAAAGCATACAGTATTCATGCCAATTTCCTGTTATATTATATAGAGAAAATCAATAAATGTAGATCATCTTTATATTAGTATATATTACTATATCTTTAATTTTATAAAAGGTCTTGACCGTTAAAATTTGCAGCTAGTTTTAGAACTTTAAAACTCGTAAAAAGTGTCTGATCTTTCTGGATAGCACTACAAGCTTTTAAGCTCTGCTAAATATAGCAATGAGCAGTTCAAATTATCAAGTTTAATTTTTCCATTTTTTATGTCAGCTCATAGATATTTTTATGAAATTCAGGGATTCAAAGTTTCACATCAGAAAATACTGTTCAACTAAACTCAGCCTTAATAAAACAATACCATTTTTCACTTTTAGGATGCTCTTGCATAAAATTTCTTTGCAGGAACTAATTAAATTAAAATAAGTTCTAGAGAAGTAAATTACAAAATAATTTCTTAACTCTGATCATACTGGGTCCAGATGCAGAAGCGGTATTTTAAAATGTTGGTAAACAAGCTATAGTCTCAGTAAGAAAATTTATTTAACAATCTCATAGGTTTAGATGAAGATATAAAATACCTTGGAGATGAAAACCAGATGATACTGAAGTTGACTGAGCTGTCAGAGAAACACCAGTAATACAGGTTAGAGAATCCACATAACATCCACTGCAGATCTGATACAGTACACTGTTTAACTGGAGAGTCTGATAGGATGAGAGGGAACACTATCTGCTCTGACAGATTCCTTTATGTTTCTAGCAAGGACGTAATTTTCCAGAGAGCAGTAGGCATACTATATTCCCATAGAGAGTGTGGCATTCAGGTGAAAAGGTTTTGGCAGATGCCTGCCAAAGCAGAGGGGAGTACAAGAGGCAAGTTCTAGGCAGCAGCACTAGTAGCCAAGGGGGCTCTTGAACCAGAACTGCTGGGGACAGAATAGGGTAGTCACAACTACATAGGCTTTTACCCTGCCTTCTTTTTAAAACAACTTCAGAAGAACTTGAGTTTGACAGAAGAAGTCATGAAGCAGGGCACCAAACCAGGAAATAAGGGAACTCTTCCGAAAAAATTACACTCCAGCCCAGCTACACAGATGAGAAATTAAGAGCGGTGTTCACACAAGACAGGAGATCACGGCCTCTGATAAACACAGTGCTAAGCTTAAAAAGTCTTCCAGCTGCAAATGATTCTGTGGTCTCTAATAACAGGTTTCAGAAGAAGAAATGAAAACAAATCCACTATTTGGCTGGATGCTTAGAACAAATTCTGAATCTTGTTTGCAGTTCCTATGAAACAAAGACATACAACTGGAAAACTTTCCATTTTTTCTACAATTCAGAAGCCTCTTGCTCCCTGAATACAAGATGGCTTTTCTTTCGTAATTACTGCCAGAAAACAAAGTTCTTGGACTGTGCCTAATCACAGGACATATATACTTTCACAAGTCCCACAGTCACAACACGGTTCTATCTGAATTATGGTAAAGCTCAGATACATAAGAAATAATTCAGATTTTCAACAGATTCATCTACTTAATAATCTGAGCCTAAATTGTTACAATGGTGATATACAATATAAATAAAAATCTCAAATGCAAATCATAAAGCAACAGTAATAGATGAAGGCAGAAGTTTAAACTCTCAGAAGTCAAGACACTTCTAAAATATAAGACAGTCAGTCATGATTTCTCAGTCATTGCACAACACTATGTTACCAACAGCAAAAAAGCCTCAAAAAGTCAGCCTCTATGACTGTGATATGAACTCTAGCTTACGTCACCTTCTGTACCCTTTCCTCCCCACTGCTTTTTCAGGTATATCAGGAGATCAGAGCACTTTAACCAGAGTAACCTGCAACAGACATTAAAGAATTCTCCCAAGGGACATACTGAAAATATAATCCTAGGATGAAAGAGAGGAAAAATGATCAGAGATTCATACTGGTTAAGTACTTGGCCTAGATTTGTCCAACTGTACTTTTTTGCCTGTCCTTCTTGTTTTAACATGCTTAGAAAGATTGAGATAAGTATTTTTAAATGGCTACCTTTTTTTCTACAGCTTTTAATACACACATTTGAGATGTTTATGGGAATCTTAACATGGAATGTCTTGACTTTAATAGCTTTTTGCCTTGCTAGTTCCCATTGAATTGACCATTCTGAGGAAAAGTATATTTGTTTTCTGATTTCCTTGTTTTATCTGTAAAGCTGAAGCTGTGTGGGAAAGGGAGTCTGTAAGAACAAAGCATCCATTAAACTGCAGAACATAACTCTATAGGGGCCAGAGAAAACTCCCCTTTTTACAGACATTTAGCCATTTGCTATTGATGGCATTTTCTTTTTCCTTTTTTTTTTTTTAAACCCACCTTTTACTGTCTTTGTATCTCTTTTTTCCTCACTTGAGTGACATATCTGCAGTACAAATTCTGCACTATTCAGATCCTCATTCACAGGTTAAATCCCTGAATCCCTGATCTTACTACTGCCACCTCCTACCACCCCAATGATATTATTCATCTCCACTGGTCTCCTTGCAGGCCACTGATGACAGACTACCTCCCAGCAAAGACCCAGCAAGATCAGAGAAATCCTCAAGATAATATACCCATGACATAGTTTTCTCCATCCTAAACAAGTCCTGCTTGGGATGCCACAACTCACACCACTTCTGGTTATGATTTACCCATGGAAAACCAGTGAAATATACATTCACTATTAAGCTAACTTGTTTCTTTTTATATGGTCACATATGGAAAAGAAGGGGGTGGTATTCTTCCATACAGGTAGTCTTCCATAACAGGAAAAATTCCAGCATACAAGAAAAATGTTTCTGAAAATTACAGCTATTAGTAGAGCTACCAGTTCCTCCTTTTTCAGCCTCCTGGCACATAGGTTTTGCCTAGGGTCACATGTGTCACTGAATGATTTCTCCTTCCTGAAATACATCAAGTTCTCCTTAGTTACAATAAGCATAGAGATTATACCTATAACAAAAGTAAAACTAGATACTGAACCTTAATAAGGCACAATTTGGCATAAATAATATATTTTTGAGTCATCCACAGAAATAAAACACAGCAACTACCTACATGTAGCTTTAGCTTCAGACGAATTACACCAATACTAAATTTAATCAGATTCATTGTCTCTGTATTACTTTACCATGCAAGTGGTATAAACTGCAGTATATGCTAGAACATAACTCATTAGAAAAAAAATAGCTTCCAGCTACTGAAACTTACATTTGCATTATTCCCAAAATTGCAGTCTATCATAACATTTGAAGCTAATTCAGAAAGAACCACTACTGTTTGAATTAATTACCTCCTCTTATAAAGAGAAGATTGCCACAAGCATAATTAATCTGAAAGTATATCAGACAATATTTCTAGTACTTACTGGTATTATTAATGAGATTTACTGTAGATGAAATAGGTAAAATTGGGAATAGCAGGTTCACAAAGCATTGTATTCATGTGTTCCAGGAGATTTCAACAACAATCTTCAGAATACCATTATGCAAAAACTTTATTATTTTCAATTAGTTTAAGTTAACTCTATATTAAACATGCTCTCAAGAGCAAGGAGTTGGATATGGAATGTAATTTTAGTTTTATATCAGTATTGTTAACTTTGAATTTCTGCTTAATAGTGAGACAGAATTATTCAACACTTATTTGCCCTCTTTTTAATACATTTGCTTTTGTTTGAGGAAAAAACCCAAGCTGTCTAGTCATCCTAGCAATAGAAGACAATATCATTGCAGTTTCCTGTCACTGTAAAGTATTATTGGATATAAAGGTTAACTATTTCTCTGTCATCCAGTAAATTGGAAGTAAGGAAATGATGACTGTGGAGTTTCATATATATGGTGACAAAGGCAGTGAAAATAACAGATCATGGTGGATCTTTCTCTGTTCAAGGGTTACTGACTTAGCTGCCTCATTTTAGTAGAGCTCCCACTGAATTCTACAGCCATAGAAAATACGTCTGAAACAGGTCTTGAGAAGTCATTTATGACTTCAGCCCCATTTCGAGGCAAATATGGGTCATATCCAAGTCCTTCTGAACTGGCATTTATTTAATCTGACTTTAAAACCTCTGAGAATTAAGATTAAGATATTTATGTTGCTGTCTTACCATTAGAAAATTGTTAATATTTACCTGTATATGTCCCACTGCAATTTAAGCTTAATAATTCTTGTTCTTCAATTATACACATGGAGAACAAATTATGTCCTTCTGCTAAATAACCCCAGCTCACTAAAGTCTAGGATGTCTTCTCTGTATTTCTAACCTTTTGTTGCTTGCTCTTTAGCTCTGTCCAGATGGTCCATATTTTGCTTCAAACCCACTAAGTTAGACACATCTGTGGCCTTCGCACTAATGCTGTGCAAAGCAGGGGCATCATTTTACCCATTGTCTAAGCTATAGTTAGTTTCAAATACAACCCAGCAGGCTCCCATCTTTCTTGCAAGAAAGTAACAATGTAGTCACTTTCAGTTTACAAACCACTGTAACAACAAAACTTTCCCGAAGAACTGTTACTGGTCAATTTCCCATTCTTGCTTCTTGTAGTACTCCCATTCACAGGATCCTGTACATGCCATTCGCAAAAATAATACTAATTTCAAAATTACTATTCCAATTTGCAAAAAATTATTTTGATTTTCAAATTCTACTCTCCTGCACATCTGTACACCCCTCAATGTCCATAATGAGAAGTATTTTAAATGAGAACTCCACTCTGCTGCAAGAAAAATAACCTGTCAGAAGTGGAGCAGATTTGCACTTACAGATGAACAGGACTAGGAAAAGGCCTAGTGTCAGGAATCAGCTCTGAGTTCTTCCTCCCTCCAGCTCTGTCACATACTCAGCAAGCAACAACAAGTAGCATTTATTCTATAAATGCTTGATGTCATCTGTAAATATAGGGATAAACAATTTATTTTTAGATGCCTTTCTGACATAGATGCAAAACTATACATATAAGACAATATTTATAAATGGTAGTACATACAGTTATTATGTTAATATAATAAAGCACAGAATTATTTTAATGCCATCTGACTGGGGGGGGGAGGGGGGGGGGGGAGGGAAGGAGAAAAGTTATCATAGAAATAGATTAACATTATATGATTATTCCAGAAAATTCAGGTTACAGACTCTGATCCAGAACTTAGATCAGAAAACCACATTGCTGCCAGATATTCTCACTCCACATTTTCAGAGTGGATTGAGACTGTGTTCTGAGTTCAGGAAAATGCTGCATTAGAGATCTAAATGCATCTCTGTGTAGCTGACTATATAATATCACAGAGACCACTGGAGGTATGTGCTTCTGAACGAGTATGATTTGATTTGAAGGGGTTCTCTTACCAGAGATCCATACAAATAAAAGGAAACAGGAATCGAGATACAATGAATTTTCTGTTGTCTTAAAAATCGCAGAATTACAGAACGATTATCTGCCAAATGCTGAACATATGAAGACAATTTGACAGTGAGAAGAGCATGCAGCAAGCTCACTGCCCTGGACTTCAAAAGAGCAGACTTTGGCCTCTTCAGGAACATGCTTAGGAAGGTTACAGGGGATATAGCCCTAGAGGGCAGGGGAGCCCAAGACTGTTGGTTGATATTTCAAGGATCACCTGCTGCAAGCTCAGGAGTGTTGCATCCCAACTAGAAGGAAGTGCAGCAGGAGGGCCAGGAGACCTCCTTGGACGGATAAGGAGCTCCTGAGGAAAATTCAAATGAAAAAAGAGGCTTATAAAAGGTGGAAGCAAGGACAGGTGGCATGGGAAGAGTACAGGGATGTTGTTCGAGAAGCTAGGGACCAGGTTAGGAAAGCTAAGGCTCAGTTAGAATTAAACTTAGCTAGAGGCATTAAAGATAACAGGAAGGGATTCTATAGGTACATAGCAAATAAAAAACAGACTAGGGAGAATGTAGGCCCCCTCAGGAAAGTCTCAGGAGAACTGGCTACACAGGATTTGGAGAAGGCTGAGGTTCTGAATGACTTCTTTGCCTCAGTCTTCACTGCCAAAGGCTCTGACTGCACCACCCAAGTCTTGGAAGGCAGATGCCTGGACTGTGAGAATGAAGACCTTGCGCCCACTGTAGGAGAGGATCTGGTTCGAGACCATCTTAAAAATCTGAACGTGCACAAGTCCATGGGTCCTGATGAGATCCATCCGCAGGTCCTGAAGGAGCTGGTGAATGAAGTTGCGAAGTCGCTGGCCATCATATTTGAGAAATCGTGGCAGTCAGGTGAAATTCCCGATGACTGGAAAAAGGGAAATATAACCCCCATTTTCAAGAAGGGGAAAATGGATGACCCGGGGAACTACAGACCAGTCAGTCTCACCTCTGTGCCTGGCAAAATCTTGGAGCAGATTCTCCTGGAAGGCATGCTAAGGCACATGAAAAACAACGAGGTGCTCGGTGACAGCCAGCATGGCTTCACTAAGGGGAAATCCTGCCTGACCAATCTGGGGGCCTTCTCTGATGGGGCTACAGAACTGATGGACAGGGGTAGAGCAGTTGATGTCATCTACCTGGACTTGTGTAAAGCATTCGATACTGTCCCACATGACATCCTTGTCTCTAAATTGGAGAGACATCAATTTGATAGGTGGACCGCTCGGTGGATAAAGAACTGGCTGGATGGCCACACACAAAGAGTTATCGTCAATGGCTCAATGTCCAGCTGGAGACCAGTAACGAGTGGTGTCCCTCAGGGATCAGTGTTGGGACCGGTCATGTTCAACACCTTTGTCACTGACATGGACAGTGGGATTGAGTGCGCCCTCAGCAAGTTTGCCGATGACACCAAGCTGTGTGGTTTGGTTGATACGCTGGAGGGAAGGAATGCCATCCAGAGGGACCTTGACACACTTGTGAGGTGGGCTGATGCCAACCTGATGAAGTTTAACCACGAGAAGTGCAAGGTCCTACACCTGGGTAGGAGCAATCCCAGGCACAGCTACAGACTGGGCAGAGAAGAGATTCAGAGCAGCCCTGCAGAGAAGGACTTGGGGATGTTGGTCGATGAGAAAATGAACATGAGCCGGCTTCAGTGTGTGGTAGCAGCCCAGAAAGCCGACTGTATCCTGGGCTGCACCAAAAGGAGCGTGACCAGCAGGTCGAAAGAGGTGATCCTGCCCCTCTACTCTGCTCTCGTGAGACCTCACCTGGAGTATTGTGTGCAGTTCTGGTGTCCTCAACATAAAAAGGACATGGAACTGTTGGAACAAGTGCAGAGGAGGGCCACAAGGATGATCAGGGGACTGGAGCACCTCCTGTATGAAGGCAGGCTGAGGAAGTTTGGGCTGTTCAGCCTGGAGAAGAGAAGGCTGCGTGGAGACCTCATAGGAGCCTTCCAGTATCTGAAGGGGGCCTGTAAGGATGCTGGGGATGGACTCTTCATTAGGGACTGTAGTGACAGGACAAGGGGTAACGGATTAAAACTTAAACAGGGGAAGTTTAGGTCGGATATAAGAAGGAAATTCTTTCCTCTTAGGGTGGTGAGGCACTGGAATGGGTTGCCCAGGGAAGTTGTGAATGCTCCATCCCTGGCAGTGTTCAAGGCCAGGTTGGACAGAGCCTTGGGTGATATGATTTAGCGTAAGGTGTCCCTGCCCATGGCAAGGGGGTTGGAACTAGATGATCTTAAGGTTCTTTCCAACCCTAACGATTCTATGATTCTATGATTCTAATTCAGTTGCCAGTTTTCCTTCACAGTACAACATGACCTAATGACCCTTCCTTGCTTTTTTTTTATACTGTTGTTTTTCCAATAAATAGCATTAACTTGTTTCCTCTCACCCCCTAAGTAATCACTTATGTCAGTTTAGTCAGAACAATGTCTAGGTGTCATTTCTTTAGTTACTCTATAGCAGATGTGTTGGAACATCTTTATCTCACTGGCTTACACAGATATAGTCTGTCATGTCCGAAAAAGTACAAAACTGAAAAACCAGGGCACGAGTGCTTTCCAATTTTCTGCAGCATTTATTCTCTCAGTGAAGTTCTGGAAACTCACACATCAAGTATGACAGCAGTAGCAAGATTCAGGGATATTTGGAAACCTTTCACATTGGCTCCTTTTAGTTCAAGTTTCTCACATTCCAACCATATGTTTCTTTCTGATTCTTACCCATTATTTCCTCTCTCCTGTTTGTTTTTTTAGCTCTTCTTTAGTAACTAGTGCTATTGTTATACTCGTCTGTGTTTTAGTCCTGAAAACATCTGACTCTAAAAGCCCTAGTCCATATTTCTTCATGCACTGCTCAGCCAGATTGTGTAGATATCAGTTAACTTCAGGGAGCCAGCACCCAGGACTGAGTACAACTAACAAAGGAGGATTTAAAGTTTAGGCATTTTCAAAAAGGTGGCTTTAACTAAAGTAGTTAAAAATTAAAACAGTCAAAAAATACTAAGACAATCACGAATTAAAGAAAAGGATGACCAGTCTTATGTAAAACAATTTCCAACCTCCTCAACTGGACAGAGGAAGAAAATAAGATGAGAAGACTTGTGGGTTAAGATGGGAGATCACTTATCACTTACCACTTACTGCCCTGGGCAAACAGACTTGACTTGGGGGAAATTTAATGTATTGTTAATTAAACAAGCAAAGACAAAATTAACACTAGACCCCTTTTCCCCATCCTCTTTTTTTCAGGTGCAGCTTCACTCCCTCATTCCCAAATCTACCTCCTACCCCAGAGCAGCCCAGGGGGTTGGGGAACAGGGGTTGCAGTCAGTCCAAAACAGTCCCTGCTCCACACTGGGCCCTCTCCCAGCCTGTGGTCCTTCGGGATGAACCTGCTTCAGTGCAGCTCCTGCCAGGAGAGCCCGCTGCAGCACGGGCCATCGTTTTCTCCGGATGCTGCAGCGTGGTCTCCCCCCGGGACTCCCTGGAGCCCCCGCTCCCCTGCACTTCCTCTGACACTGGTGTTGTTCCTCTCACTTTCCCCTCACCCCTCAGTGCCACGAGAGGTTTCTGCCCTTTCTCTTCCCCTGGTGGAGGGCGCGGGCTGTGCCCTGAGGTGGAGCTGGGGCCGGTCGGAACCGGCAGGGGACAGCCGGGAGCTCCCCGCAGAGCGGCCTCCGGCAGCCGGGTAAGACACTGCAGGCTGTGGCTTCTGCAGTGCGGCTGGATCAGGGCCTCGGGCTCCCGGCTTAGGAGCTGCATGTACCGCTGTCAGCGGTGGCGTGAACAAATACCCTCCTGAAAGGCAGGAATGCCCTGAATGCACAAGTAACTTGCAACAGGGAATTGTCTGAGCCTTATGGCCCTGCTCTGGAGAAGGCTAAAGACAGAGAGCACTAACATCCCCTCTCAGAGGAGGTAATACTGTAGAGCTAGAAATGGAAATCTGAGCTAAAAATATATATTAAACTGTTAGCAACAGCTAACAGCACTAATGGTTCCTTTCACCTCTCTCAAAATACTTTAGATGCTTGAAATATGTTGCTAAACATAAAAAGTTACAGCAAGCCATTAGTGCTCAGGGCACAACAATTGACACAAAGGGCTACACACCACTGTGGTAGAGATCACAGTCCACGCGTCTTCCTGCTGTCTGCTGCAAACTTAAGGAAAAAATATTTTGTTCTCATCAGTGGAGAAAAAAAAATAGGAATTACTTCAGCTGAAGAATAGCTAAACGATGAGGAAAATTGCCTCTGTTAACTACCTTGTTAGAGATGCTTCTAGCCTTCCTCACATGGCATTCATTGCTACTGCAATGCTTTAACAATGTGGGAGACGAGATATAAATAATTATTGGTGTTCAGATAATATCACACCTGACTCATTATTTAATTATCTACAGAGAAGAACATCACTAAAAACAGTCTTGGAGAGTCTAGCTCCCTTATCTGTTGTGTTTAGTTTTTACTTGTGAGTTAATCTTAAAGTAGACAATTATGATTGTAAGAAATTGTTCTGTAAACTTATCTTGCTAAAAGCACAGAATCACAGACTGGTTTGGGTTGGAAGGGACCTTAAAGCTCATCCAGTTACAGCCCCTTGCCATGGGCAGGGACACCTTCCACTAGACCAGGTTACCCCAAGCCCTGTCCAACCTGGCCTTGAACACTGCCAGGGATGGGGCAGCCACAGCTTCCCTGGGCAACCTGTGATGGTACCTCACCACCTTCACAGGGAAAAGCTTCTTCCTAATATCTAATCTAAATCTATCCTCTTTCATTAAAACATTGATACATAATGAGCTTCTTTTGTTTTGTGCAGGGTTGGATAATTCTGAACACTCACAAAAAGTAGCTTTATGGACATTTCTATCAGATGAATATTTTTAAATTATTAATGTTACTTGCTTTGAAACCACTTCTATCTTCTTTTGCACTGAAGAAGAAGGTTACATAATTTCTCTGACTTCCTGCATAGGTAAATTTAGAATGATAGGTATAAAAAGGTTTTCCTGTTTACTCTGATTTTCTGCAGGTTACTGCCACACTGCTCTTAACTGCTATGCACAGCTGAATTTGCTATGATATTTACTATAAGATGTTGTGACCAGTTAAAAGTTACAACAGAAGAGGACAGTCTCTCTTCCTAGTCTTACAGATCAGCCATTGGTCAAATGCTGTTATGCTCAGCGGGCATGGCTCTAATTTTCAAGTTTCTGGGCTGCGCGTACATACGATGCACTCATTTCTGTCCTTGATTCTACAAAGACTCACCCCCTCAAATCACTGCTACATAATAAAAATATCTACATATAAATCACCCACAGAGTAATATGAAAATCATTTCTGGTGGCTGTAAGTCTGGCAGCAAATGCTCATTTCCCACAACTAAATGCTAAATGCAGAGATTGTTACAAGTTGTATTAAAGATTGTGTAAGACTTGCATATATTCATGCTCTTCAGAGAATGCTCCTTCTCCTCCCCTGCACCCCCCCTGCCCCCCCCCCCCCCAAATATTATAACAGAGGAAGATGTATCCTTTTCTTGTAAAAGTCATGCTGCTGCAGAGGGCAGCCCATTTCATCCTGGACAGAACAAGAGATGTATCAGTGCCTCTATGGTGCATAAGCATAGAACAGACAGGAAATACACTTGTGAGATACAGGACATCTTCTGTAGATATATCACTTGTTTTCCATAAATTAATGAAAATGTGGGACAGAACTAAGAAAGATAAAAGAACTGTGAATAACTACAGAAGTCACTGCACTTACCATGTTAAACCTGTTAATGATGAGTGGTTGGGCCAAGGTTTGCTGCTTGGATTGAATTATAAGTTCAGCTACATTTGAGAAGCTACATTTCAGACAGCAGTGTTCTTTTTCTGGAATACTGAACTATTAACCAAACTTTACTGAAATGGAACATAGCACAGAATGTAAAGAATGAATTTTTACAGTAACTAACTAGGAAGTATTCTTCACAGAGAGAGTTGGAAAGACAACTGTATTTAAGAATTTGGGTGAAACAGAGATTTTCTTTCCCACAAAATTCTCCTTTAATTTCTTTATCTACAATTAAAGTACTGTGCTTAGACAAAGCAAAACAGATCCTGAACATATCTAAACAGAGAAAGCTTCCAGTAACTACAAGGATTTTGGCTTACTAGGTTTTCTCCTGCACAGCGCATGCAGGGTATTACAGTAGTAACAGGCTGCAGCTAAGAATAAGATTTTAGAAAGCTGGGATCAGCAGAACACTGATATTTTCAGCCTTTGTTCAACTAGGAGAAGACTAAGATTACTATTAATCTTAAAAATTAAAACTTTTGGATCCTAATATGTATTTAGAAATTAGTCTACCAAAATCAAGAAAACATGTAGAAAATTTTTTAAATTAACATCAAGAAGAACAATTCTGCCTTTATTATGGAATAAAATATATATACTGAGAGACCAGTAACGAGTGGTGTCCCTCAGGGGACCGGTCTTGTTCAACATCTGTGTCGCTGACATGGGCAGTGGGATTGAGTGTGCCCTCAGCAAGTTTGCCGATGACACCAAGCTGTGCGGTTCGGTTGATAACGCTGGAGGGAAGGAATGCCATCCAGAGGGACCTGGACACGCTTGTGAGGTGGGCTGATGCCAACCTTATGAAGTTTAACCATGCCAAGTGCAAGGTCCTACACCTGGGTTGGAGCAATCCCAGGCACAGCTACAGGTTGGGCAGAGAAGAGATTCAGAGCAGCCCTGCAGAGAAGGACTTGGGGGTGTTGGGCGATGAGAAAATGAACATGAGCCGGCTTCAGTGTGCGCTCCCAGCCCAGAAAGCCAACCGTATCCTGGGCTGCATCAAAAGGAGCGAGACCAGCAGGTTGAAGAAGGAGATCCTGCCCTTCTACTCTGCTCTCGTGAGACCTCACCTGGAGTATTGTGTGCAGTTCTGGTGTCCTCAACATAAAAAGGACATGGAAGGAGAGTTGGAACTTGATGATCTTAAGATCCTTTTCAACCTTAACTATTCTATGATTAAAATGTAAGTATATCCTGCAACTTTGTTTTACTTGTCTTTTTCCAACTAGAAGAAAACAACTTAATCTTTAGATAAGGTTATATATAGTGAGAGAGGAAAAATATTTGCTTTTGGTTTCTTCCCCTTTTCCCCCATGAAAAGGGTAAGCAAACAAAAAAGATAATATTTTTTCAGCAGGAAATCCTAATACCTTTTCATTTTGGGATCTGTTTCTAACACAAAGTATCTTTTCTAGCATGACATATTCTATGAAAAAGTAGAATATTTTCATATTCAACATTCAAACCTTTAACTGAGTATAATCCAATAACAAATGATTTTGGGCTGATGTCAGTCCAAAAGAGAAAAATTTGGTTTAGCATATTGCAGAAAAGCAATATTTTCTTTCTTAAGGTCTTATCATGCCTACGGGATCTACAAAGTTTTACACTAAGCAGCATTACGGAGGTAAGCTTCTCCCTAAGTATGGTTCAGATGGATTTTGGCTTAGGGTAAGAGGTAAGTAATCAATAACAAATACTCAGAAAACCATAGAATCGCAGAATGGCTTGGGTTGGAAAGGACCTTAAGATCATCTAGCTCCAACCCCCCTGACACATGCATCTCACACTAAACCATGTCGCCCAAGGCACCATCCAACCTGGCCTTAACGCTGCCAGGGATGGGGCTTTCACAGCTTCCTTGGACAGCCTGTGCCAGTGCTTTTGCACCCTCACAATGAAGAACTTCTTCCTTATATCCAACCTAAATCTCTCCCGTTTCACTTTTATCTCATCGTCGCTTGTCGTATCACTACAGTCCCTGATGAAGAGGTCCTCTCCTGTAGGGACCCTTCAGGTATGAGAAGGCTGCTATGAGGTCTCCACACAGCCTTCTCCAGGCTGAACAGCCTGTCCTCATATGGAAAATGCAGGAAAATTGTATCAAGTGTTTGTACCAACAGAAACACAAAGGTGAGAAAGCTGGGTGCTCTTTTAAGGAGTTGATAACATACTATGTTTTTTTTTACAATTACACATCCAGTAAACTATAAGAGACTAGCTGTATTCAAAAAGGCTCCTTTTAATGTGTGGCTACTAACCTTAGGCCTGTGTTTTAGTCAAAAAAGAGACACTCAGAGGTAAACTCCAAGTGTCAAAGTTAGTCTTTGACTTCTCACTGACTGAAGAAACTGCTCACCCAAGGACCTGTAAACTGCTCATATGCACTCAAAATAAGCCAACAATTTGCAAATGTCTGAGTTGTCATTCTTGAAAAAGATCTAAATTTATTGATTTGTCTATCCATATTAGGACATATATATAGTAAGTACATAGTAAGTTACTCCTATTGTAAAGAACAGTATTACTCCAGTCATGTCAAACTTATAGCTGTGGTCTAGAAAAATCTCTGAAGGGCCGGACTAGCAAAAATTTGGTATTTGTAGGAAAACACAAGAATTTTTGCTAGAAATAAACAGCGTATTGAGCTTGGTAGGGCAGATTGGATAAACTTAACAGGGAAAGGAAGGCAGAGAAGGCAGGAGACAAAACACTGGCTTGAATGACATCCAAACAGCCCCATCTGTACCTCATTTACCCACACATTCATTCTGCTTCTTATTCCTGCTTCAGAAGTATTAGCCAGAAGAGAAACCTTGTGTCTTTAAGACACCCCTAGTTATCCAGTCTAGGTCTGCTCTACTTTTATTAGTGGATTGTTCATTAATTTGTTCAGTCTTGGGAGACATCAGTTCAGGGAACTTTCTCTCCTTGAAGTCTAAGCTGGAAAATCAATTTCCCTGTGTTCTAAGTAGGACAGCAGGAGCAGGAAAAGAAATGGTATTCAGGATAATCTTTCCATCTGCAGTGCCTGCTGCATCCCCGCTTTTACGTGATTTGTGGCACAGAGCCTGATCAACAGGGATTTCATTCAATTCAAGCTTGCTGAGTGCTGAAGCCGAAATTTACTACAAGAATCTAAAACTCTAAAGGGTTTGCTCTCCACTCCTCATGATGCACACTGTTCCTGCCAAGGTCCGTAAACATTATTGTAAGCCTTTAAGATGGGGGAGAAAGGTGAGAATCAGTTTCCCCGTTCACAGTAGATTTGGCTGTCTCTGCTGTGTGTTCCAAGGGGAACAACCAGCAAAACACACATTCTGACTATTGAGGTATTTAAAAAAAAAAAAATCAATCCACAAATCAGAGGAGGCGAATTCAGCAAGAGGCTATTAGGTAGGAAATAAGGCCTGAGAAGAATAATGAAGCCAAATAAAAACACAGAAAAAGAAGCATTGAAGAGCAGCACAGTGACAGAGCAAGGATTTACAGATTCACATTCTCCATCAACCCCACTGATCTTTTACCTGAAAATAGTCACTGAACTCAAGGTTGCATGGGGTAACAGCTACAGAAACCAAAGTATGATAGTACTTCATGAAAGTGAGACCTTACTTTGAAACAAAAAGGATTTCATGGCTCAAATAAGTAAATTTATCTCAATATTATTCCTCTCAGGTAACTCAATTTTTCTTTCTTTCCAGCAGAAGCAGCTTTTAATAAACAGGGAGTACTCACATGAGCACATGTACAAATGGAGTCAGGCAGCTTTATCTGGAGCCTTGTTAGACTAGTTTGTATGCATTCTGCCTATTAACTTTGGCTATCCTGGTTTTACTCACACAGCAAGGATGTGGTCATTAATATTAACAACAGCATGGGGCAAGCTGAAGATCTAGTCCTATTCAGAAGAGAGTAACAAGGGGACACTGTCAGTCACACAAAAGTGGCACTAAATCTAAATGTATAATAAAAAATGCTATGTAAGCAAAAAACCACAGCACAGAATCTGGACTATAGAACAAAATACCCTAAAAATACTCCACATTATTCTTTCTCTCACCTCCTTCTTTCCTCCAAAAACGCAGCACTTTTCCTCTGCCATAGCACAATATCACTTCTACTGCTGTCCTTAAAACTACTTTACCATCAACTATGTATGTGCCATTTTCATTGAGCCAAAATCCTGAACAGTTGGTTTCACTGTGCCTGTGAAAGGGAAGAAGACAACCCATTTCTTGCAATTCTACACAGCTAAACTTTAAAACGTCTTCTCACAACAATGCATCTACAGCATCACCCTACATTGATTTCTGCTTGAGTGGGCTTACTGCTTCACTGTGGAAAGTGCTGTATGTAATTATTGTGATTTACTTTACACAGACCACTTTTGAGACTAGAATAGTAGAAACTGTTGAAGTAACTGCCCAAGCACTTTGTCTTTGCTTGGTGAAAGGCAGAGATTTCCTCCCACCGTCAATTTTCCTGACAGTCCATCTTCTCTCTGTGTTATCTCTTTCGCCTTTTATGAGGAAGGCTTCAGTAAAAGATGTGTTTCAGTTAAAGGTTTGCTGTCACTGCAAGACTATCCAAAAGAGAAGCATCACCTGGGACCAGTGTAGAGCCTATAAATATTAGTGGAGGTTTTAGGGTTTGTTTTTTTTCTGTGTGGATATGGGGCAAAATACATATACCCAGACCTTTGTTTTCCTTTTCATAATTCAGTCAATTTTGATAAATATAGTCTCATCCTGTATTGAATGATTATATCAAATGAACATACTTCTGTGACTGCAGCAAGTAGGCTTAGCTTGCAGCAACGAGGATGGCTTTAATAGAGTTCTGATAGAGTTATTCATTTCCTGCTCTCTTGTGGTAAAACAGTCTCCATTAATCTGAAACTTGGTGTTATGTACATGAGCCAGTTTAGAAAGCTTTGAAACTCAAAATTAGTAAATCAAAAATAAACAAAAAAGACATTTCTTCTTCATTTTGTGGATCACTTCTCAAAGAGAGTATACTTAAGATCACAATGAATTGCACACAGGGGTTCTCCTATGTTCAAAATGGGTACAGAGAAAATCAAAAGGACCACAGAATATCTCAGTATACCCTTAGTCCTTTAAGGTATGTTCCAAGATTATCCATCTAAAACAATATTTTGCAAACTGCCTCTCCTTCACTCCCAACAGACAGATCCAATTATAAAACCTGCTGAGATAAGATCTCTACCTCATGAGACTAATAAACATTTGAAATTATGGGCTGAACTAACGGTTGTTGAACACAGAATAACCACCTCTTACTCCTCGGAAGTTGTTGTCAAAATGCAGTCATATTGATATGACAACATTTTTTACTTTTAAAAATCCAGCCTAAAGTATTCACTTAAATGGAGGCTTTGTTGGCTTTGTTTGCTTTGTTTGGTTCAATGGCATCTTGGCCTCTTTTCCCAACTGTGATTCAAAATGAAAGATCTGAAGATCTATTGGGGATCAGGGTGATTCCCAGTCAGCCGTTGTCTTCCTAGTATATTATCTTTAGAGCAATATTTACACAGTTTTAACATAGCTAAATAAAATAACCTCAGTTATTTTATAATAACCTCAGATTAATATAGGATATTGCAGGATATTAAGCTGCAAGTTAATTGACACATGGCTAGGAAAGTTTTTTTTTTTTTTTTAAGACATTACTTTGAAATACGGATTTGAGACTCAGATTACATTCATACAAAATTATTTGGAATTAAATACAAACTAGGGGTTTTAGTGACTTATTGCCAAAATGAAACTTTGTAGTAGGAGGACGGAACCTCAAAATAAAATGCGTACAAATAACATCGATGAGAAATGCCCTATTTAATGTTCTAATAGCAAAAATACCAAACTGTCATTAAGCACAAAGATAATGCCAGAGGAAGTAATGGAAATTTAAGCCCACATGGTCTGGAAGAATCACTTTAAGTAGTAAATAATTTTAAAAATGCAATTTCTACAATTCTCTTAAATCTGCTTGAACAAGAAATACTGTCTCATCCATGATAACTTCTAGATGACAATAAAAATTATTCAGATTCACGTGTTAAACTTCTGCTGTCACCTTGGGTCAAATCACTTGACCTCCCTGTCTAAGAACTTCGAAAGACTCTAATAGAATTTCTTAATGAATTATTTTTGTAATGTAACTGTGTGAACAGAGCACTAACTCCCACAAACACCTCTTAAAACCTCTGCCCCCATGTCTTTATCCTGTCATGTTCTCTGACCGCTTTATGTCATCAAAAATAAAAGGAGGAACTGGGTATATTCCGGTTCTTACTTCTGCTGCTGGCATTGTAAGAATACGGCCCAGGATGAAGTTAGAAGTGGTCAGATAGAAATGTGCTAAGCCATGGATGCTAACTAACACACCATTGAGAACTGACAATATTGCACTAATATCTTTGACCTAAAGTTTTGCCACCTCCAGCAATTATCAATCACAGAACCTCTGAAACTGTACAATAAAGTTTGAAAAGATTTCATATATATTCTCTTTTTGCAGCTGAAAGCTCAGTTCAATTCAAGAGCTGATTTTTTTTTCGAAAAAAATTATAATTGGCAACACTATCCACTCTAATGAAAATACCAAGACCAAGGGGACTTGGTGGGAATAAAGTTATTCCAGCTTGATAACATCTTTTATATACCCAGATGTGACATTCCTTTAGCAAGCAGTAACCAGTAAATAAGCAGTTAGGGGAAAGCAGTGACCATTTAAAGAAGACCAAAATCCTCCCATTCTGACCTAAAAGAGGCCTCACAGACCATTATGTGACAGTGGGTACTGTTTCAGCAAGTTCTATTATAGCTGGCCAACGACAGAGCCACTCTCAGCACTTGATGTTGCCTATATAGCTACTATAAATGACAAGAGGTCTGGTGGACTTAACTTGCAACTGAAACTAATGAATTTCTAAATTTTTAGTTTCAGTTTTTGGTAACTGCCTAAAAGGGACCTGAATGTCCTGAGTAATTCTCCCTGAAATAGGAAGGATTTTTTTTCCCCTAAGGCATCCCAAGAGCTAGCAGAACTTTCAAATCACCTGTAAGAAACTCTAATTTTGATGTTTGTTTTCAGTGATCTCCTCTGCCCCCCCCCCCCTTTTAAAACTTGTAATAAGCAGCTGTTGCCAAAGCACAAACTCTCAGTACAGGCTGTGAAAAACTGCTTTATGTTTACATAACTCTGCTACAGCAAAGTTCCTGGCAAGTGAACAGACAGAAACTGGCATAGTTGCTTGACAAATAAATATTTCAAGGTAGTAATTGCTATTAATGTATTCCATTGCTGTCAATGGAAACTTCTTCAGTGTGTACACCCATAGGAGAATTCTTGCTTTGGGTCACCATTACAGGTCCCAGCTTTACCAGTAGATGCTGTCCAAGTTTATTATATCAGTAGAGAAGAAAGTAATTTTTAAAAATAGTTTTACTACATTTAAAATGATCTTCATGATGTTTCAGATAAATCTATATAGCTATTCTATATTTTCAAAAATCTTAGAATTTTCATATATATTTTGGTTTTAACTTTTGTTCTTTTAATAACGCACATCTAAAAATTTTGTTACTCTGTTTAGTATGATTCCACTGTGAAATAGCTTGGAATGACCTCAAATATTTTTCTTAAAAAAAAAATATTTAATGGCAAGACACTAATTTATAAGATAAGGTAAATGAGACATGGCAAAAGTTGAGGAAATGTAAGATAATAGTAAAAAACAAACAAAACACCACAACTTCCATTAATTGCCAAACCAGCAGTTCAATTCTTCTATTATACTGAACAAATATGTGTTATGATCTGTGTCAAAGAGTCAGAAAATTATGGTTGTATGGTATTCCTGACCCATAGTGATAACAGAAGGTTTTCCACCCGAATGAGAGGAATATCACAGTCACTAGGTACTGACGAAATAAAAGCACAAAGAAATAGAAAATAACAGTTGAAAAACTAGATAAACAAAAAAGTCTTCCAAATTGTTCTAATTTGCCTTTTTTAAACGGACAGCTATGCCACCATAATAAATGAAAGATTTCAGAGTAACATGCACATTATGCACTGTATCTTGGTTACCAGCATGAGAATTTATAAGCAGGCTGTCTTACACACAGAAGGGATGTGGTTTTCACTCACCAATAAAGGAAAAACCTAAAATTGAACTGTATTGCAGTATCCATCTTCGTAAATGGAGTCTTTAAAACTTGCGTTTTTAAGTAGACAGAATGAAACTGCTGATTATAAAGAAACTGTTGTACCCTCACTGTAATAAACCCATTTTTATTATGAATGCATTATGCAAACTAAATCATACAGTTATGACAAGTGGTGTTACAAACAAAAAAAAACCAAAGCAACTGTTTCACTTTGCTTATAACCGTATCTTATTATGCAATAAATTATTGAATTTGGAAAGGACATGGTAGTATGAAAATATAAGTGAGCAACTTGGAAGTAATTATTGACCTGCAACGAAAAGTTTTCTTAGAATAGTTAAACAAAATCTGTATCAGGTTAAATAAACAGCTCCGTAGGGTTGAACCACTAACGAGCTGTGCTGTTTTCTGAATTCTATGTGGAGAGCGTTCTGAAACTTAAAAACAAGCAAGCAAAGTCCCCAGTATTCTACAAGAAAGATGGAAACTGAGGAAAAATGTTAATTCAATGTGTTCCAGAATTTTATCTGTATAATCAAGGCTACACAATACAGAGACCATAACAAGAACCATTGTCTCCTTTTTTCAATCCAGTTTACCCCTCTGCACTTAGATCTTTTCCCATTCATCCATACTTCTGTCACATTAAACTTTTAGGTTGCAATTAGGAGAAACTGCTTCATGTGACAGAGATGGTAAGAAATAATATATTGTAGCTTAAAGAGATTGATACAAGTGTGATGATAGTGGGCATTCTTTCACAACCACAATATAAAACTTTCATACGAAAGAAGGATATAACAGTACAAATAGCTAGATAAAGAGAATAAATTAAAGCTTTTTATCTCTATTGGGGCATTTAAAGACATCATATATATTTAATAGGTAGTGATCATGAGTCACAGAGTGTAGAGTCCTTAAAGGCAGGCAGTTTGACTTGGGAATTAATTTATCATGGCAACTTAGCCATCCTTTGAAATGTTTCAGTGTGCTCTCCCATCTATTTTATGGACAGGTTTAATTCTAGAAGCATAAAGGAGATGAATGTTATCATGACAACGTTTCCCTTGAAATCTGTCTGCAAAGGAAAATTTAGTAGATTATAAATATACTGACCAAAATATTTTTTATTTGCATCACTTAGTACCTACCCAAAAATATTTGGGTTTAAAGAAATTTTAATCTAATGCAGAGGTTGCACTTTTTGGTTCTAGATATGCTGAGAAGATTGCACAGTTTTTATACTTTGTGATTTAATATTTTTTTACTGTTTAAAAAAAAACTCAGCTGGATATCACTAAAATTTTAGTGATAATTTAGTGATAAATATATCACTAAAATTTTAGTGATAACACAGGTAAATTTTTTCAGTTACATCTCATTAGGTTTTTGTATCCTATTTACTTTGTTTCAGTGTAAATCCATTTGTACAATGTCCAGAAATATTCTTTAAAATTCTTTGGCCCTTCTTTGTTATTCTTTGGCTGCCAAAAGTGATACCTGCTTGAGATCATTCACTGATTTTTAACTTTATTAACTTCCATTTTCATTTTTCACTGTGATTCTTCAAAATGTTTTAAACCAAAAGAAGAGGGACTCAAGAAGCATCAGTCTTTCACATTTAATCACTAACATTTCTGAAACACTGATATTCCATAAAGTTAAAATCAAAAAGAAGGAAAAAGGGAAACTCCCCTAGATAGGGAGTTTATTGTCTTCCCAAGAAAAACAAAGTACAGACGAAAATAGGAGAAAATTAAAACTGAGTTCCTCTGAGGGAAGAAATAAAAACTCTTGGAAAATATAATTTCTGTTTCATTAATGATTCTAATCTAGAATTTATCTTCAAATTGCTTTTCCATTTATGACTTGTTCTATTAACTTTCCTATTGCGTTTCTTCTACCAGAAGCAAAGGAAATTTCCAAGAATCGGTAAGGTAATAAACACACAGAGGTGCCTGTCTTAAAGAGCAGTGATAACTTTATGGAAGGGAGATGAGGGACATTCCAGCAGATGGGGGTCCCCAGAATGCTGCAATAATTTTCCCATGTCCATTTCTCTGAGAGTAGT
Source organism: Pezoporus flaviventris (assembly GCF_033815535.1). Lineage (NCBI taxonomy): Eukaryota > Metazoa > Chordata > Aves > Psittaciformes > Psittacidae > Pezoporus > Pezoporus flaviventris. Next base: position 1,696,139 of record NW_026892584.1, on the reverse strand, counting down.
ATATATATATATATGGCCTCCAAAAAGTGGCTAAGAGGATAATAGGAAGCTAGTTAAATTAGTTTTTTACCAACCAGAGGAATCAATGTGCAGAGGACATTGTCAGCAGGACAGATCTGCTTTTGGCCACCAAGAGAACTCAAAACATATTTACAGAGTGTCATGATCTGTCCATTGCGTTCACTGAAGCAGAAATCAAGAATGCTTCCAAAAACTTTTTCATTCTTTGCAACATTTTTAAGGCTCTGGTGACAGTAAGACTAAGAGCTGAAGTCAGGAATCATTAGCAGTGTCAAAAAAGTCTGAGTGAAAACACAAGTTCAGAATGTTAAGAGGCTTAATCATTAATTTCTTGAACTACAAAAAATATTTTTCCCTACAAATATTCCTTGCAGAGCTCCTAAGAGATGAAATTAGAGTAGATTACTTTTAACAAATTGATAGTGGATGATGTGGATAATGAAACACCTTTCAAACCATTTATATACATGTCTCCTCAAGTGAATAATCAAATGTACAAATATGCAAGCCTATCTCCATAAATATGCAAGAACAAGCCCTTGTACAAAATCAAAGCCTTGCTTTGATAGTTGCTAAGATATGACCCAAAACCAACGCTAGAAAAATCCTAAAGTGACACGTAAAAGCTAGCAAGCCTCAGCATAAACTTTGTTGTGTTTATGTTCTGTAATACTGTTATGATCGCCTTTTTCCACTGAATCATTGGCTAATTCCTTTTACAGGTGGATTATTCTCATTAATCAAGGAGACTTTAAGTATTTTCAGGGTTTTTTTTTATTATTTTTTTTTTACTACTAAGTGGTTCCATAATCTACTTACTCAACACTACTCAAACTTCAATGATAAAGTGCCTCTGAGTTACCGTCTAGGTTTAAACCACGACACCTGTCCTCATGGGATTTTATAGGGCACTTTTCACAAACACTAATGTAGCTTCACAGCTACCCGGAGATGAGGAGGTAGTAGAGCCATTTTGCAAATGGAAGGCTAACACCTGAAGCAGTTTTGATCAAAAGTGGTTTCTAATTTGTGGACCCAATGTAAATGCCTCCCATTGGAATTTTCAGAGTAAGTCTAATTATATAGAACTCTAGATTGTGTTCAACAGTTTCCATTGCTTCTATTGCTTCTATCAATGCTTAGTACTTTACAAATCAGATCTCTAAACCTCAAAGAACTCCATTAGGAAGTTCTAATAACACAAAGTTGTAATTTCTTAATTAATAGCTTCCAAAAACAGACTATAGAAAGGATTTTCAGGGTTTTTTTCAGTTACCTTAAATCGTAAGCTTTGACAGGCTTTAAGCTAGAAATGGCCAAACTTAATGCTCACAAGTCATCCTCCTCAAATTAGACTGCATCATGGCACCAGTAGCAGGACTGGACATCAGACATCTGCTCATCCTCAGCTCTCACCATCTGGGACTGATGGAGGGAAACTTCTGCAGAGGGTCTGCAACTCTGACTTCGAACATGCCCAGTGCAGATGAAAAGACTTAAAAATTTAAGTTGCCAAACTAACAGACCTTTACTGCATGTGTGCAAACTGCAGGTTTTTGAAGCCCTGTAAGTTGGTTAAATTTGGGTAATTTTCAGCAAATGTCACATACCTGATTCCCTGCCAAATTTCAGTCCCTGCTCCAAATTATGAATGTACCAAATATCTGCACAACTTCTTACGTATTATTTTTAAAATATGTGCAAAAGAGTGGTTTTGCCCACTCTTCTTCTCAATAACATTTGAGTCATTTTACCCAGAAATATTAGCCTTGTAGGACTATCAGGTTTTGGACATCTTGAGAAAGAGGCAAAAATATCTGCCCCAAAAACTACAGTCTGACAAGGCTATGAACATAATGCTGTTTTGACCACAAGCTTCACCAGCAGTTCTATTTATAATATATAAAGGAACAATGTAGGGAAAGACTTAAACAGGGTCTTGAATAAGCAATCCAAATCAACCAAGATACAGTGTTGTAAGGATTGCAGCACTACAATTGTAGAGCTACTGTGAGCTGCTCATCTGTTTCCAATTGGTTTTGATTAAGCCAATTTTATAGTTTTTTTGGTCCAATTTCCTCTTTTTTAGGCCATCTAATTAAGCACAAAAGAATTCCAGTTTTATGGCATGGCTTAAAGCTGTTCATTAGCTTTTATACATTGACAGTAAATCTGCGAACACCTCATGACTCTGAAGGTGATCAGAAGCACTGAGGCTAGCTCCAAATTCACTCCCCTTCACATCAGAGGAAGCTTCAAAGGATCTCACCAACCAAATGTAAGAATGGATATGCATTGCAACAAGGTCATAGGGGGTTCAAAAGTCATGGGGGTCAGAGAGATAGTGTTGAAAGGAATTTTTTCAGTTCAGGATTTAATGCAACCTCTAGCTCACTGATGGAGCTCAGCACTCAGTGTCACAGCAGGGTATGCCACAGTGCCCACCATATTCACACCCACTACTAGTGGATGAAAGCATTGCCTTAATCCTATCTCTATTTTATGTTCTTCAGTTTAAAGTACCTCTGGCATGCCACATATTAAAAAACAAACAAATAAACAAACAAAGAAAAAAACCAACTCTAACCCAATCAAACAAACAAAAAACTCCAAAACAAACCAAAATATGAAGGGAAATGGGCAAAATTTGATATTAGCTATCCTTCCATTGCAGATATCCCAAAAAGAACAGCATATTCCTAACACAGAAGGACTGATATACAAATCTAGAACCCTTTCTTTCTTAGCAGTTCACAACTGGTAAATTCTAACTGCTCATTTTGCATAATTCCTGATACAGAGGAGTTTAAAATTTTTCTTTGTGCTTGTTATTACCACATTCACAACATATTATACTTAGGAAGTAAGCAATATAAATGTATGTTTTCATAGATCAAAAAATAAAGTCAATAGGCATTTTTAAATTGAAAATTAAATTAACTGAAATAGTTAACTACAGCTCAATAAAATAGAGAAATGAGTAGGAAATTCTGAAACAGAATTCTATTTAAAACATAATTCTACGTTTTCTGACTGAGACCCTGTTACATAAATTTCTGCCTTCCCATCTCTTAAAAAACTAGGACACAGGATTATTTCAGGAAACCCTAGAATACACGGCTGCTAGGTCTGCTTGCAGCACCAATGCTCTTGCAAATCAATATAAATACAGGATGCACCATTTTACACAGCCAGTAACCCAAAAAGCATGTTTTCAGCCCCCATAAGTATTAACATGGAAATTTATCTTACAGTTATCTAACAATAACAGGTCCAAATTGTTTTATGCTGATATACAATTGCACTTTTTGAAGCTTTCATTTCCCCACATTGCTTCTGCTGTCTGCGGTGGTATTTGTGGCTCACAGCCTGTCACAGTTGTATGGTGATGTAATGCTAATAATAAACATGCCTTCTGCATTGTCTGGTGAGCTTTGTTATGTTATATGACTTCCTGTTCCAGAACATTAAACACAGCATTTAAAAAAAAAAAAAACATTATTAGAGTTTCAGTTGGAAGATTGCTATTACTTTAATTGCAATCTGATATTCCTTCTCCTCAGCAAAGATGTTTAATTCTACTCAGGAGAAATGTAGACTCTTCACAAAAGAAAAGCTTACCATGCAATAATGGTGAAAAATCACTTTATCCTAGTAAGCAAGGGTAGAAAAACCACAAAATTCTGTTTACTCTCACATGCTCTCAACCGTGATGTTTCTGAGTAGAAATATCTCTGCTTTCTACTAAGTAGCTCCATAAAATAGATTTAAGTACAAAACTATAAGTAAACCACAAAGCAAAGGTATCCAGCTGGTTCATAGATAATAATTTACAACGATTACCACTAGTGTTGTCACTGCCAACAGCATAGATATGGAGTTCTGCTATACTACTAAACATAGCAGATATTATTGCTTCAGGAATGAATATACAGTCTTTTAAAACCAGTATTGAAATATGCTGATCTTTCACAATTTAAATTGTGCATGCACAATTAAAATCTGAAAAACAGATATTCATGGGTAAGAGACAAGTAGTTCATCACTCTTTCAATCCACACAGACCCGTAAAAGACAATATCCTTGGGAAAACAATTTATTATCTATACCTTCCTTTGTTCTGTGGAACATTATCATCATTTTACACCCACCCAAAAGTCTTCATTTTACTTTGACCCTGTCTAAGAAACCCTTTTTCAATCCATCTTACAGCTGTGTAATTTTGATGGCCATGTACAACAAACAAATGGATTAAATAATGTTAAAAAGAGCCAGCCCAGCTATGGCAGCCCCAAACTCAAGATAACTAATAGCCATATGACATGGGAATAAATCATTAGCCTTACAGAAAAGAGTGACTGGGAACTCTTATTTCTAGTATCAGTGACAAACAAGCAGCTGTTCAAGGTACCTGACCCATGATTCAACCATGACTGCATCTAGGAGATAAGAGAAAATGCTTAACCTGTTGCTAGAGAAGGTTGTGAGAAGTCCTGCCAGCATTGGCTTACCACAGTAAGGAACACAGAGGACAAAACTTGGGAAGAGGAAAGGTCCTAATGGATGCCACTCTTACCCTGAGTATTTCATGCAAGCATGTGAAGGTCTCTGTAAGAGAGATTCCCATGGTCAAAAAAGACAAAAGTCTGGAAACATTAGATTACAGCCCAAGATCCTTTGGGAAATGCAAGACATCGCTATAACTACAAATGTTTTATTGTCAAAGAATATTCTACATTCTATATTTATACAGATATTTCTATATCTAGAGGACTCTTCAGAAACCTTTGTATAGAAATTAGATTTTCATTCACATGTGTAACTAAGAATTAGTAAACCTAAATCCTAATGATATATGTCATCCAGAGAGACTGCTTTGAAAATGTTGAATGGCAGACATAAAATTCCATCTTTTCTAGAAAAAGGCCTGAAAAGAAAAAAAAATAGAACATGCTTCATGTGTTTGCTTAGCATAAATGTCTTGCATCTTTAACACATATTGCATGTGAAACCCTCTGAATTTGGAAGCACTCTGCACATCTGCATTCCACTGTCATCCTTTGTGGCCCAGCATTTTTACAAACTGCATCCATAGCTCACCATAAGGCTGACATGTCATGAGAAGTTCCCTCAGCTGAATTCTCTTACTGCTGTTGTTCAAGTTATTCAAGGCCTCTGCTCTGAGTGACTTGGCTCCTTGCTCCCTAGAAATGAATACAGTTAATTGCATTCTCCAATTGTCATTAATTTACACTTCATGTTTATATTTTAACAACTTCAATTTGCATCAGGTTTGGATCATAGTCCCTTAAGTACTGCACTACTGCACTTTGACACACTGGTAAGAAACTGTGTTCCACTTCTGTTTTTGAAAAGCAGAGATCAGTTTCACAGAAGTCTTTTCTAAGATGTCTTTATCCTTTTGATAATAAATCATTACCAAACCACGTGGCTCGTAGTTGAGCATTACACGTAATAGATGAGGGCTACATATCAACCAGTTTGTTTTCTCTCTGTGGCAGGAGAAGCACCAGCTTTATGTTGCTTGGCATGTTTTTGAGCATAGATCTTCCTGGACGAATGTTTAAATTCCCTAAGCATGGGAATATCGTGGATAAGGAGCTATTGAATTAAAGAACTTCCTATTGTTTGTTTGTTTAACAGACCAGTTAGTTACAAAATACAAAGCATTTCTAGTGCCTAAGTTAACGTATTACCTCAAGATATTATCAAAGATACTGTCTAGGCTGGATGGTCTTTTCTTTTGACTAATCTGTGAAAAAGCGTACTTACGAAATGCCAACAGGAAATACTCAGATACCCTATTCAGTGATGACAGTATTCTCTGAAGGAACTTCTCCACTGAATGGATAATTCATCAGATATTAAGATTAGCAAAATTTGGATTAGTATGTGTTAACATTACTGAAGGTTAAAATTTCGCCTTCAAAATTAATAAAACAAAACAAAATATAAAATAAAATAACATAAAACAGGTATCTCTTTTGCCTTGCACTTTGAGATTCATCTGTCCAACTATGGACATCTACAGTATAAAAAAAAAATTCCACATTTCATAAAAAGCCCCCAGCTCAGCTAGTCACTTTAGGTTCCATTTATAGGCAGCAGAAAGAAACGAACACTTAAAATAACCATACCTCAAGAATGTTTTTTATTTTCCTTATCTTCAGAGGGAGCTCTAGGAAAGTATCTCAGACATAGGTATCAGACACAGGTATCAGACACAGATATTGCACAGTAGACATCGAAAGCAAGGTGAGAGAAAATATAGTCAGAGATCCTTTTCCAGAATTTGTCTTGGAAAGGTGGACAGGATTCTCTTGTTGTACAAGTCTAAAAAGAACAGTTATGTTCCCACATTATGCTTAAGGAACTGAAATATTGTATGCACTAGGTCTGGCAACAGATACTTTGCCACGAGCTCCCATCACTGAGATGGAAGTAGACCCCCAAAGTGGGCATAATAGACCAGATCTGAACCTGAACTTTACACATTTTTCCCTCTAAAATAAAAAATATGCTGAAAAATGTAGATGTAATCTTCTAAGTCTGAAATGCTTGTGCTGCGCCAGGTAAAATAATAACATCCATCTACAGAACAACAGCTCCTTCACCACTCCTGCACTTCATACGCTTCAGGGCGCCTGCAAATCAAGCTCCTCATCATGGCACAACCATGCTGTGTCCCAGTAAAGTTCTTGTTCTATTTATAACTAAAATATACATAAAACATATACCCAGGAGTCATTTGAACTGTCAGACAGAACAGCAGTCTAGCTCCCACTGCTAAAGCTCTTTGTCCCATTCCTTTCACAGACTCCCATTTCCTCTCATTAGCAGGTTTAGCTATTTAGTGCCACAGCCTACACAGCATCCACAACCTTACCTGAGAAAATGGCTCTGTTCTTTACACACAGAAGTCAAGCACTTTGAGCCATTTCTTCCTACTCCTGGGCTAAATTTGAACTGCACTCTCTCTCTATGTTCTTAATTGATGCTGTCCAACAATATATTACACAGTGCTATTTTTATAAAGGGAAGAATTACTGTTCTTGTTTTCATTTATTCTATGTATTACCTCAATGCTTGAGTGGCACAAAACAGCCAGCTGGCAAAGCACAGCAGTATTTTGTGTATGTTCTTCAATGGGTATGATAAACAGTATCACACCTGGCTATTTCTAGACATCCTGAAATTACTTTGGAAAGTAACAACATACTGATTATTTTTTACATTTGCTTTTTTTTTCATTTTCACTCTGTCAGTTAATTTCCATCCCATTTTAACTAACAATTTCATAGTGCTTTAGCTGTGCTTTTCACAAACGTGAGTGAATTGCAGTGTAAAGGGGCAGTGTCCTATCCATGAATGTACGCTTCTCTGAACATCATATTTCACGTTTATATTCTTCCTGAAAGTTGTCAGGTAAATTATGTTGTGTCCAATTAGTATTTTATAAACATCTTATTTTAACAAGAGCAATCTTCTCCTCTGTGTCTGCATAAGGTGATACATCTCAGCAAATAAAATTTCTGATTGAAAGATTGTTTCCATACCTGCTTTGTTTCCCTATGATACCAGTTTCTGAAATATTGAATTTCTCACTTAATATCTCTACAGTACAATCCTACTGACAGCACAGAACAAATTCAGCTCAAATATTTTATTCCTGCCTTGAAATTAATTTTCTCAAGGCAATTTCATTCTTTTTCATTTAAATACATCTTGGCAATTTTAATCTTCGTCTGGATAAGATGAAAGAAGGAATTTTGTGTGAGTGCTGAGTTGAAGCATATAACACAAATTGTCATCAATTCATGTCATAAAAACAGATAAGCGTGACTTCTATTTCAAATGTCAGTCAAAACATTTCCTCCCAGCTTTGCTTTATACAGGTAGCATTAAAATACAGTATGATTCCCCAAATTGAGATTTAAAGTATATAATTTCCCCTAAGATATCTCTGTATCTATTACCTGGTACAAATTCACTTTAGCATGGAACCAGGCTGGTGACATGTCTTGCAAACTTTTAGGAATTTTTTAAAGGAGCTTGGATTAAGCTCGGGGCTAACAGAAGGATTAAAAAAAAATATCAATCACTTTTATAACTTAAATAAACTATTTTTACTGGTATTCCAAAATGTTTCAGCCTTTTTCTTTTACGTGGAAATTACTGAATAGTGCTCACTATTTTATTTTGTTTAAATCAAGGACAATCAATTTAATTCAATGCAAGCCACTACATAACTGCAGGAGCAGTTATGTTAACAATACCTGGAAAGAAAGTTTGCAAACATATTGTTCCTTTATGTGCCTTTGCAAATAAGACTTCAGGCTTACTTTGAATCCTTCATCAGTGAAAGAACTTCTTTAAAGAATTTCCAAAGTGCTCAACTTTCTGCAAAGACAGAAAATGAAATCACATATTTTATTCAGTATGCAGAGAAGGAATATTGCATTTAACTCAACTACAGTTCAATGAGTTAATTTATCTTTTAAAGAAAGATTTTAAAGAAAAATCTGGGTTTGGATATCCTTTTTAAATTTAAGAAAAACATAATAAACTTTGCAATAAAACTCATCAAACACGTCTGAAATCTTAATTTCTAAATTTAAAAAGGATATTGCTGTAAGGAGCCACCTAATCAGGACTTTGCATTCCAATTGATTAGAAACCACCTGAAAAAGGGACAGTTTTTGACCGAACATGAAAACTTCTAGTTATTTTGGAATATGTCTTTCTGTTTAAAATATTCTCTGGCTTTTTATTTCTTTAAAATTTGTTGGTGAAGACAATAAAATTTGATACCCGTTGTCAGAAATTCTTTCATCCAGAAAGTAAAGATGTATGACTACTAATGAACCAAACTAAAATAACCCATCATGTTCATGGTTTATGCTGATTTAATGCTAGAAGATACAGTTAAAAATTGATTCATAGTCTGACAACAGTTCCAAAAATCACAGCTCAAACTGGGAGGATAAATGCTGCTCTGAGACCCGAACTGTTGACAGCAGGTAGAAAAGCGGCTTCTGTGTATCAGGTGACTTTCCTCATTTCAGATATGATGATATTGTATCTTTGTTCTTTATTCTACAAATGGAAATAAATAAATAAATAAATAAATACACTCAGAAGTGTTTCAGTTGTCTCTTTCCCAACTTTTTGGCAACACGGTAATGCAAACCTTTGCCAGTTACAAAGTGAGAAGTTTCAGTTGCTTCAAAACTTCATTTCTCATGGACAAAGTTTCTTAGAATGCTTATATTTTGTTGTCAAACTTTGTTATTATGCTGATTCCATGCTGTAAGAAACAGTCTGCAGCACGACAGAACACCTGTATGGAGCCACCAGTTTAAACATTAACAGATAATTAGACTAAATTCACAGGGGTGAGGCAAATGCCTTAAATGCACAGGGGGGGGGGGGTGTGGGGGGTGTGGTGGTGAATGAAGTGAAGATGATAGAATTAGTATCTGTTTGCATAAATTTTTCTCTAAAGGCAACATGATTTCTTTCTTTTCTCATGGAGCATCTCCAGTCTAGAGAACCGCTGACATACCATGAATATTCCGTTTCCTCAGGGTTTCAAAGCTATCAACTGGATTGATTCATTAATGCACAAAAAAATGCCAGAGCAAAACAAAAAATAAAAGCAAACACATTCAAATACTTGAAATACCAGTACCAGACACTGCTGGGCATACTGTATTGCTAACAGGCTGAATGCATACGGAGATGAGTGGGAGACAGCCACCTTACTACAGTGATATTATTGAATGGGGATCAAAAACAGATTAGATAAATTTATGGAGAAGAGATCTCATCCCTCAGTGGCTATTTAGCATGATGATTCAGATTAGCCCACAAAACTGATAATTAGATGGTGATTATTCAAAACAAAACACTTTACACTTGCTGTCTTTCTCACAGTCTTTTATCTTCTTTTTTAGGAGACAGTTTGACATAAGACAAAGTGTCTTTTGGGACTATCTTATCTTCTTCAGATTTATTCTTGCTCCAAAGGATATGTTTCATTCACAGCTGAAGAAAAACAAACCCTGCATGTCAACTCAAACGTGTATATTCATAATGTAATACATTACATTGTGCTTTATCTTAATTTTCTGTATCAGCTCCATAAGTAAACAATAGTCACAGTCATAAGTGTAACCTCTTAAAATATTTAGGGGCATATCTGGACAGATAGTAAGTGTTTTTAAAGGAATGAATTCATCAGAATCTGTAATATCTATTGAATTCAAGCACATAATTTTTACTTTAATGCATGTATAGGATCATACTAAAAGCCAGTTCCACTGTTAACATCTCTGTGCAGCTCTGCAAGTCTACATCCTCGGGCAGTATAAACTCATGGATAGTAGCCATACATGCATAGTCTCTGTATAATTAGGTTAAGAAAGCCATTAATTATTTGATTCAAAATACTTTGGGCACACAGCATAGAAACAGAGCTTTCAAATTTCAATACACAAAGCAATACAGCACATCACAAGCATGTTCTAGTTGTCATAACTCTCCTTGATTCAAAACATACTTGGCCTCCAATGGCCACAGCACAAACTTTGCATGATCCATTAGTAATTGTAGTTTAAACACCTGAATTAGTACAAAACCACCATCTTTGTCATTCCCAACCACCTCTACAGGAAGGAGGGGAGAAAGGGGAAGAGGGGGAGAGGACACGGGCAGGTGGGCAGGCAGGCAGGCAGGAAGGCAGGCAATCAGTATTTCCCTTTCTACATGCTACTTCCATTACAGTGAATGAGTTGAAACCTTTAGTGGTGTATTCTTACTCCTGATTTCTGTGTAGATAATATTTAGGACTGTCCATCTTTGTACCCAAATGACGGGGCCTCTGCAACCTGTTTAGAAATTGGGATGGGATTCAGATACTTATTTTGCAATCTGATTCACATGCAGTATTCTGAAGATTAAGAAAACCTTTGTTTGTCCAGGAGATTTCTTAACTCTTGCTACTCTGTGCAAATTGGCATCCATTTTACAACCTTGCTGCTAATTGTTATTTGCAGAAGGATTAGTGCTCTATGCCAGCAGTCGTTTTAATTACTATATGAATATTCATTGGGATTTCCTACATAGCACCCTAAGTATTTACAGCTTCATTTCTTCATTTTTGTGGCTTTGTTTTCCTGCTTTACCCATCTGTACAAGTAACTGCCATTATCACAATCATGTAACTGTCTATGTTATAATCAGAAGATCTGTTTTGTTGCTACTCCTACACAATCTTCTGCAGGTGCCAATACAAATTACGGTCTTCACAGCTTCTCAGACACTTTACCCACAGACACAAAAGCACTTCTGTTGATCTCAATAACGCATTACTATCTTTACCACAGTGGAAAAAAAAAACAAAAAAAAAAACAAAAAAAAAACCCACACAAAAAAAAAAATAAAAATAGTGCTTTCAAGTAGTTTTGATGTAACTGTCAGCAGCAGTCCTAACACTAAACCTGGCCTGTTTAAGGAACAGGTATCAAAAATGCCAATGCCAGGATAGACCAGTCAGGCAGTCATACTGGATGTGAGCAGCACCTTTGCCAGGTGCAACCAGGTTCTGAAATCCTATGGTGATGTTATAAAATACAAAACTAAGGATAAGCAAGTCTGGAACATCTCCAACCTTGTTTTATAGTAGTAGAAGTGTATTTGCTTACATGTATGCTTTACTGTCACCAGTTATACCCTGACAGCAATAGCAACCCACATCTAGAGTAGTTCATGAAAGTGGGATCCTTTATTTGGCACATGTATTATTAACAGACTCCTCAAATACTAGTCATTTCAGATCTGAACCCAATTCACTCTTTATTTTTAAGTATTATTTCATAGAACTATTGACCTTTTATAAACTGTTTATTTGGTAAGATTTATATTTATGCTTTTGTGTATTCTCCTTGGCCATCCTTTCTTTTTTTTTTTTTTTGCCTATTTATAACTTTGCTATCCACAATGGCTTTTTTTTTTCCTGGTAGTTTTATGAGTTTGCTGTTTCTCAATTGTCTGGTTTTTTCCACAGATATTCTCAATTTTTTTTAATTTTTTTTTTTTTTTTTTACTGCTTTTTCTTCTATCTCTATTTCAGAAACATGTCTGGAAGTCTGATTTATTGATACAAATATTAATGATAACTATTTCATAGTGTAATCCTTTTTAGTGTAAATAAACAATAAACAATGCAATTGGGGAAAGCTGAGCATCTGATAACAGAACAACCTTGATATAAAAGAAATGCTACCTACAGAAATCAACAGATTTGTAGTATATGCTACTGTACATCAATAGAGAAGTCAACTATTTGGCGCTAAACCTACTCAAACCTGTCTAGGTTGAAATAAAGTATTTGACTATTGCAATTCATAGCTGCACAATACATTAATTCTGCTCAATCACCAACTGTTACCAAAGCCACAGTAAGTAACTTTTTTAGACATATCTTTACAGCAAAACCTACATTTTTACATAATAAGATAATGCAATATCATTTCTGTATGATTTTATCCAGCAAAAAGACATCCTCGCTGACGCTGTTGCCTTTGACAAGCTATCATGAATAAAAGCCTTCTCTATATTGACGCATATGAAATTTTACATCGTAATAACTAATCTGAGACAATGAAGCACCATAAAGCGGTTTTGATACCAAAAGCCTTTCAGTAGTTTTCACTTCTATGCAGTCAGTAACCAGCAACAAGTGCATTCAGAGTTCATTTACCTGCTCTCTGCCTGCACAACATCATGAACTCACATTCTTTTCATCTTGACGCTGCAGCTGTTGGTAGTTTTGAGCAGCTATGATCAAATGCAAGGTGAATAAATCTAATTGCTGTGGTCCCCGCTACAGCTTACAGATGATATAATGAATATTCTCAAAACTTCTGAAGTTACTTTCAAAGTTATATGAGTAACATCACCGACATCTCAATTCATACAGCAACCCCTAAACCAGTTTCTGATGCATAGTTCCCTGTGTATTTTGAAGTGGATCATGACTATAACAACATGTTGTTCTTCCTGCCTCTAGTTAACAGCCCCATAACTTCAGGAATGGAAGGTGACAGCCCTAAGAATAGTTTATTCTTCTGGGTATTTATTGATCTGGTAATTGCAGCCTTAGAGAGTTACCTCTACCATGACACATTGTCATTTACAAACTGTAGCTGCAGAAAACCCATGAAGCAGCTGAGAACATTGCAGTATGTAATAGAAGCTGCTGCAGAGGTTCATAAGAACTTTCCTCTAGAAATACAACTCAGGTTTTTTACTAATACATCAAATATGTCATCTACTTAGCTCTGCATACAAATGCAAGTTACAGTCTGTGTGCAAAATACACAACAGCATGTGAAGGAACAAATACACTATAGGAAAATTGTATGCTATAATCTAGTAACTCATTTTATGAGGAATTTGTTAAGTAATGACTGGGAATGAATACTGGCAAACATGTCTTTGGAACTGAGAACTCAAAGTGACTGGAAGCTGTGTTGGGGACAAAATGATGTCTCCTGTTTGATTACTTTCATGTAATTTTTTATGAATAAATAGGATCACACCAGAAAAGCTCTGGAGGAAGCCACTTATTTCTAAGCCAAGCTAGAAGAGGACCCCAAGCACTCATGGAGCGGTGAATTCAGACTGAATAATTTAAAAATTGTACATCAATCTACATATAAAGGTAGGCCACTCTAAATGTAAATCTAATTTGAAACTTGTATAAATATCAGTAAATTGAAAGGGGGAAAAGGATTCAGTTCCTCTTATCTGCATTTCTGTTTCTGCTTTTGCAAACACCTGAATTATATTTTCAACTTTCTTCTGCAATCAATTAAGCCTGAAAGGGCAATTCTCTTAAAAATGAAAGCTGAGATTCTTACATCATCAAGTGCCTCCAGCAAGTGGAGAAATATTGCAAGACCCACAATAAAATCATAAAGAGTCATTTTGTATGAAATCAGAAGGGATGTGAGACTTCATAAATTTCACTCACAAACTCAATTGTATTCTTATTCTTCTAAAAGTCACAGTTTTCTAGAAAGGAATTATTTGGAGAGATAAAAAACTGCAGCCTCACCAATATTTTCAAGACAGTTTTCATTACCATGTACTACTCATTTCATCTATCTAGTGACACATCATGAGAAGACTGTCTTCTATCTCAAATGACATGAGAATCATAAAACAGTAGTTTTGCAGTACTGAAGAACAAAGTAAAGTGACAAATGTTAACTTTTTCATACACGTAACAGCAAGACATCAGAAAAATTGAAAAGGACAACATTCAACAAAGACTAATTTATTCAATTGTGTTTCCTGAATTTTCTAATAACAAAATATCCAGAACTGCAATAGGAAAGAAAGACTTGGAAAGCAGTAAGTCTGAGAAAAAGAAAACTTGGAGAGTGTATCTGCAGTTCAACTGGAATGGCAATGTGGCAGAGCAACTAAAACAAAGCTGGTTCACCCATGGACAGCTTCACAAGTGGTGTGAGAACACTTAATTGTAAGGCTTTGTCATGCACTCCAGATGATGCCATTGCTCGATAGCTGTCAAAAATGGGCTATTCACAAATACAGCTGGGGGAAAAGAGATTCAAAAGGAAAAAAAAAAGTGGAAAAAATCAACTGAAGAAAGCTCAAGTGGACTGAGAATAAATCTGTACAGAAATGTTGTGATTACATATTTTCCTGGGTTCAGCAGTAGCAGTCATTTTTCTCCTTCTTAGTAGCTGGTGCAGTGCTGTGTGTTTGACTTTCAGCCTGGGAACAGAGCTGATAACACCAATGTTATTAGTTGTTGTCCAGTAACGCTTATTCCAACCAAGGACTTTCCCAGTCTCATGCTCTGCCAGGGAGGAAGCAGAGACAGGACACTTGACCCAAACTAGCCAAAGGGGTATTCCATACCACAGCATGTCATGCCCAGTATATAAACTGGGGGCAGTTACCTGGGAGGGCTAGATCACTGCTCTGGTCAGGGTGGGTACTGGTCAGCGGGTGGTGAGCGGCTGTATTCTCTCCCCCTGTTATTCCACTTATCATTATTATTATTGGTGGCAGCAGCAGTGGTTTGTGTTATATCTTAGTTACTGGACTGTTCTTATCTCAGCCCATGGGAGTTACATTCTTTCTATTCTCCTCCTCATCCCTCTGGGAGTGAGGGGAGGAATAAGGGGGGCAGAGGGCGAATGACTTCATGGTTCTGAGTTACCAGCTGGGCTTAAACCATGACACATACTAAGCAAGCTATAACCAAACTAAGTGTAAATGCAGTTGTCCAGAACTATTTGACAAGCTAAATGCTTAGAAAGAAGGGGAATTGTTCAATGTGATACCTAGGGCAAAACAGCAGACAATGGAATGAAATTAGGAGGGAAGGTTTAGGCCAGATATCAGCACAACATCTCAGCAGAGTTATTGTACTGTGAAATAATCTCCCAAGGGATGTAACTGAAATGCCATTGCATGGGAAATTGAAAACTAGATCAAATTAGAGCTAAAAACTTCAGTGCAACAAACAATGCTGCCTCCGTGGAATGATGGCCTGGATTGACTTAACAGCTTTTTTTTTCCACTTTCTATTATATTCCGTTGCAGAATGCACATTGTAACACATTCTTAGAAGAATGTTTTCTCAATAAAAAATATTAGCTAAGTATGCTTAACAGTTGGAACATCTATCACTCCACCAGTTGTTATAAGGGCATATGAACATGCCATATGGACAAGGATACTTTTTTAAAAGTGATCCTGGCTTTCACAATTCTCTTTGATCTCCCATTTTAATAGCTGAAGCAGATCAAGTTGAAACTCCATCTGAAGAGATGATTAGGAACATTCATAATATAGAGCAGCATATAAAACCAGAACAATGTTACTGCCAGCTTAAAAAATGGATGCAATGTTTATCACACAAAAGCTAAAACTCCTTTAGAAAGATGGTAAACTAATTAGAATAGAATCATGGAATCATAGAATAGTTAGGGCTGGAAAAGACCTTAAGATCATCTAGTTCCACCCCCCCTTGCCATGGGCAGGGACACCTCACGCTAAACCATATCACCCAAGGCCTCGTCCAACCTGGCCTTGAACACCACCAGGGATGGAGCATTCACAACTTCCCTGGGCAACCCATTCCATTGTCTCACCACCCTCACAGTAAAGAACTTCTTCCTTATATCCAATCTAAACTTCCCCTAAGTTTTAAACCATTACCCCTTGTCCTGTCACTACAGTCCCTAATGAACAGTCTTTCCCCAGCATCCTTATAGGCCCCCTTCACATGCTGGAAGGCTGCTATGAGGTCTCCATGCAGCCTTCTCTTCTCCAGGCTGAACAGCCCCAACTTTCTCAACCTGACTTCATACAGGAGGTGCTCCAGTCCCCTGATCATCCTCGTGGCCCTCCTCTGGACTTGTTCCAACAGTTCCATGTCCTTTTTATGTTGAGGACACCAGAACTGCACACAATACTCCAAGTGAGGTCTCACAAGAGCAGAGTAGAGGGGCAGGATCACCTCCTTCGACCTGCTGGACACGCTCCTTTTGATGCAGCCCAGGATACAGTCGGCTTTCTGGGCTGCGAGCTCACACTGAAGCCGGCTCATGTTCATTTTCTCATCGACCAACACCCCCAAGTTCTTCTCCACAGGGCTGCTCTGAATCTCTTCTCTGCCCAACCTGTAGCTGTGCCTGGGATTGCTCCGACCCAGGTGTAGGACCTTGCACTTGGCATGGTTAAACCTCATGAGGTTGGCATCAGCCCCCCTCACAAGTGTGTCAAGGTCCCTCTGGATGGCATTCCTTCCCTCAAGCGTATCAACCGAACCACACAGCTTGGTGTCATCGGCAAACTTGCTGAGGGCGCACTCAATCCCACTGTCCATGTCAGCGACGAAGATGTTGAACAAGACTGGTTCTAACACCAATCCCTGAGGGACACCACTCGTTACTGCTCTCCAGCCAAACACTGAACCCTTGAACACAACTCTTTGTTTGCAGCCATCCAGCCAGTTCTTTATCCACCGAGTGGTCCAACTGTCAAATTGACATCTCTCCAATTTAGACACAAGGATGTCGTGTGGGACAGTGTCAAACGCTTTACACAAGTCCAGGTAGATGATGTCAACTGCTCCAACCCTGTCCATCAGTTCTGTAGCCCCATCACAGAAGGCCACCAAATTGGTCAGGCAGCATTTCCCCTTAGTGAAGCCATGCTGGCTGTCACTAAGCACACTGTGGTTTTTCATGTGCCTTAGCATGCCTTCCAGGAGAATCTGCTCCAAGATTTTGCCAGGCACAGAGGTGAGACTGACTGGTCTGTAATTCCCCGGGTCATCCTTTTCCCCTTCTTGAAAATGGGGGTTATATTTCCCTTTTTCCAGTCATCGGGAACTTCACCTGACTGCCATGATTTTTCAAATATGATGGACAGTGGCTTAGCAACTTCATTCGCCAGCTGCTTCAGGACCTGCGGATGGATCTCATCAGGACCCATGGACTTGTGAAGGTTTTTAAGATGGTCCTGAACCAGATCCTCTCCTACAGTGGTCCTAGGGTCTTCATTATCACAGTCCCTGCGTCTGTCTTCCAAGACTTGGGTGGTGGGGTCAGAGCATTTACCAGTGAAGACTGAGGCAAAGAAGTCATTAAGAACCTCAGCCTTCTCCAAACCCAGGGTAGCCAGTTCTCCCAATGGCTTCCGGAGGCGGCTTACATTGTCCCTAGTCTGCCTTTTATTTGCTATGTACCTATAGAATCCCTTCCTGTTATCTTTCACATCCCTAGCCAAGTTTAATTCTAACTGGGCCTTAGCTTTCCTAATCTGGTCCCTAGCTTCCCGGACAACGTCCCTGTATTCTTTCCATGCCACCTGTCCTTGCTTCCACCTTTTATAAGCCTCTTTTTTCCTTTGAAGTTTCCTCAGCAGCTCCTTATCCACCCAAGGAGGTCTCCTGGCCCTCCTGCTGCACTTCCTTCTGGTTGGGATGCAACACTCCTGAGCTTGTAGCAGGTGATCCTTGAATATCAGCCAACAGTCTTGTGCCCCCCTGCCCTCTAGGGCTATATCCCATGGAACCTTACTAAGCAGGTTCCTGAAGAGGCCAAAGTCTGCTCTTTCGAAGTCCAGGGCAGTGAGCTTGCTGCATGCTCTTCTCACTGTCCTGAGGATCTCAAATTCAACCATCTCATGATCGCTACAAGCAAGGCTGCCCTGGAGAGGTGCATTTCCAACCAGCTCTTCCCTGTTGGTGAGCACGAGGTCAAGCACAGCACCTCTCCTTGTTGGCTCTTCTATTACTTGCAGAAGATAGTTGTCTTCCACACAATCGAGGAACCTCCTGGATTGCTTGTGCTGGGCCATAATGTTGCTCCAACAGATGTCAGGGTGGTTGAAGTCCCCCATGAGAACAAGGGCCTGTGAGCATGAGGCTGTTCCTATCTGTCTATGGAGTGCTTCATCCACAGATTCTTCTTGATCAGGCGGTCTGTAACAGATCTACACAGTAATGTCTCCTGTAGCTGTTCTCCCTTTAACCCTGACGCACAAAATCTCTGTTGACTGATCACATGTCCCCAGACAGAGTTCCATAGTCTCCAGCTTACCCCTAACATAATTCACAACTCCAATTGTAGCAGTCTTACAGAGAATGCACTTTTCAAACCTACAAGTGCCCAAATGGTTTGCCCAAAACAGCTCATTTTTTTGTGTGTGTGTTTTCTTTCCCATGGTGTACTTACCTTTCCTGCCATGCCTTACATTTTATCCATGTGGAGATCTTTGGGCAACCCTACCAACGATGAAGCCATGTAGAAAACACTCCCAGAGGCACAACCCTTCCACACAACATGCACAAGTCAATGGTACGTTTTTTGGATGTAGTTCTTCAATAAGCTAAAACATTTCTCTTAGCACAAAATGAGAAGCAGCAATAAGATTTGGTACGTGTACAACTTCTCCTACACGTATATGTCTCTACTAATATAATTTTATACTACTGTCCATATTTGCTGTCTCTTCATTCAATATTTGCTGCGGTGCTGCCTCTGATGTGACTGCAACATGATAAGATACAGGCAAATTTTAGAAATCACTAAGTATTTTACACTATGCATGAGCAACTGAAAAAATAAGAAAACACAGCAATTTCATCAAAATTATATTTACTTCACTCCGTTTTGCTTATGGATAAAAGGACCTTTTGTATGAGCTACTGACTGATTGTGAATCCCAATAATAGCTGCAATATCAAGGAACTAAACTAAATCTCTCTGAGAACAGGAAACAGTCTCGTATCTTGACAGCCAACCATATTCAATAATTGGTGTGGTTATGAGCAGTATCACAGACAAGCTGAGGTGCGTTAAAAACTTTTTTAATAGGCACTTGAATTAATCTAGAGAATCACTCTGAGAGTGCGTCAAGCAGTACATAAGCACATAGTGTGCATAGTTAAAATTAAATTCCCTTTTAGTTCATTTTCACCTGCTTATACCACATATATGTTATCTTACAAATAACACCAAGTGATAACCAAAGAACAATTCAGCTGGTAGTCTGAATATATTTTATTCATATTCTAGCAACAGCAGCAGCAGGCTGCTGTATGTGCATGAGAATGAATAGGTCTATCAAAACAACACAGCATTTACCTGTTTCTGAATGGATTCAGAAAGCTCCAGGCTGAATTAACAGCTGGCCACTTGTTGTCCAGACTACAAAATCTTTCAAAAGATACACTAAGATGCAAATTTTACACTTAAGGTATGATTTAATAGCTCACTTATGACCTACAGGGTGTGGTATATACAGTGGCTTAAAAACTCTAAGCACATTTTGTGTGTGTGGCAGCAATTCAGCCTGGAACAGCATTAGAAGCCACGGAATATTATAACAATATCAAGACCTCAGCTCCCATTAGCTCCCTGTGGAAGAGCCACAAAAGCAAATGGCAACTTGAATCCCCACTTTCCTAGGAAACTTTTCTCTGTCACCCCGGCTGTTCCAAGGTGCCTTGCAAATATGCTGCTGCAGAAATCATTTCGGAGCTGGTGAGCTGTGGCCAGTACTGTCAGTCTCTCCCCAGAATCCTGCCTGTGGCTGGAAACACTGGTGATTTCATGGGATATGTTTATGACATTCATCCCAAGTCTTTACTGTGGTCTACCAACTGCAGTTAAATTATCAATAGTCATCACCATCATCATCATCATGGCTTGACTTCGTGAACGAAGATCTGGGAAGGGCTTTACCCACGCTTACTACAAGCATGCTGATGACTAAAAAGGCCAATGTGAGATAGGCAAACCTGGCTGCAAAATGCACAGCGAAAGGTCTGGAACAAGGTGTCCTGGGTTCAGCACAGTAGCAGTCATTTTTCTCCTTCTTGGTAGCTGGTGCAGTGCAGTGTTTTGACTTTCAGCCTGGGAACAGAGCTGATAACACCAATGTTTTGGTTTGGTCAAGGACTTTGTGAGCCTCATGCTCTGCCAGGGAGGAGGGGAAGCCAGGAGGAAGCAGAGACAGGACACCTGACCCAAGCTAGCCAAAGAGGTATTCAATACCACAGCACGTCATGCCCAGGATGTAACTGGGAGTTAGCCGGAAGGGCTGGGAGACTGCAGGGTTGGAGGAGGTATCGGTCGGTGCTTGGTCGGGCTGGGGGGCGCAAGTTATCGGTCGGCTGGTGGTGAGGTGTTGTATTCTCTTCCGTTATTTCCTTTATCACTGTTATTATTGGTGGTAGCAGTAATGATCTTGTTATACCTTAGTTACTAAACTGTTCTTATCTCAACCCGTTGGGAGTTGCATTCTTTTTGATTCTCCTCTCCATCCCTCCGGGAGCAGGGGGAGGACAAGAAGGAGGGGAAGTGGGTGAATGAGTTGCCTGACTGGGTTTAAACCACAACAAAGGCTAATATCAATTTCTTGAAATAAATCAGTGTCCTGGGTTCAGCAGTAGCAGTCATTTTTCTCTTTCTTAGTAGCTGGTGCAGTGCTGTGTGTTTGACTTTCAGCCTGGGAGCAGTGCTGATAACACCAATGTTTTCAGTTGTTGTTCAGTAGTATTTACTCTGACCAAGGACTTTCCCAGTCTCATGCTCTGCCAGGGAGGAGGAGAAGCTGGGAGGAAGCAGAGACAGGACACCTGACCCAAACTAACCAAAGAGGTATTCCATACCACAGCACGTCATGCCCGCTATATAAACTGGGAGCAGTTACCCAGAAGGGCTAGATCACTGCTCTGGTTGGGGTGGGTATCGGTCAGCAGGTGGTGAGCGGTGGTATTCTCTTCCCTTGTTATTTCCCTTATCATTATTATTATTGATGGTAGCAGTAGTGGTTTGTGTTATACCTTAATTACTGGACTGTTCTTATCTCAACCCATGGGAGTTACATTTATTTGATTCTCCTCCCATCCCTCCAGCAGCAGGGGGAGGATTAAGAGCAGGCAGCGAGTGAGCTTCTGCATGGTTCTGAATTACCAGCTGGGCTTAAACCATGACAATCAGTCAGGAAAATCCTACAGCTCTCTTGGGCTTAGGTGAGTTCTTCATCTCCAGTCTCCACAGACACCTGGCAGCAGCATTGCAATATAGAAAGGTGATTATATTCTCTTTGGCTCCTTGACATTGAATGCCATAATCTTCCCAGGAACAGAGAAAAGGTAAACCCATGGGAACTGCTGACACTTGAAAGAATTAGCAGTAGAGATGTTTTCTGTTTTAAATAGAACACACAGGAAGTCCAGCAGGTAAACGCTCATTTTACAGAGCAATGATGCTCTTGCACATACATGGCAGCTTTCTCCCCAACAGAGCTCAAATTAACATGGTTGCATAGATTAAACACAGCTACAGTTTCAGGTGTTTTTAACTAGGAATCCAGTAGTAGACTTATAGTCATTTGAGAAAATTGTAAAGAAGTTTTTGACAGATACAGGCAGGAAGAATTTTGGTTTCATGGATCTTCCAAAAATGCAGGAATTGCCACATTAGAGTACCACCACATTGGAAAGCGAGAGCTCTCTCACTGATAAAGTCTTCTTGCTGGGAATAGCTCTTAAGTATTACTTTCAGCCAATTATTATTCTGCCTACCCCTCTTCATAGTAGGATTTTTGAAGAAAAAGAGGACTATTTATTTTAATTTAAAATTAAGTAATTTAGTAGGATTTGAGGTCGTAGAAATCCAAACCAGATGTGATATTCACACATATTTTAAAAAGTTTATGTTGCTAATACCGGAAATAAATGTGATAGATGTACAGTAATTGGGTTCCCATAGTAACAATGGGATGCTACCTTAGCACTCCCAAAGATAATGAGCTACCCAGCTAGGAGCAAACCTCACACCACTTTTTCAGTCATTAAAATGTGTGGCACCCTCAGTACAGGTTCTCCTTACCTTTATTCACAGAATCGTAGGACTCCACACCCTCACTGGGCAACCTGTGCCAGTGGCTGATCACCCTCACAGGAAAAAAATGGTGTTTTTCTTATGTTTCAGTTTGTGCACATTGCCTCTCATCCTGTCACCAGGCACTGCTCAGAAAAGTCTGTGTCAATAATTAGTTCTTCATGGTTCAGTTCCTTATATGCCTCGGTTCCCATGTAGGTTAACCTAAGACAACACAGTGGTATGGGACATGAAACCTAGAAAATAAAAACTTGACTTGTATAAAATGAAATATTTGACCTAAAACAAATATCTGTCAAATATTTGTGCTTTAGTTTGGAACAGCTTAGTTCCTTTAAAAAAAAAAAAAAGCAAAAAAACCCAAAACAAAACACTAAAAGTGAAAAGCTAAAAAGTGAAATCAGAAAACAAAAAGTCACATTCCAAAGGATTTCAGTGTTAGTTAAGAAAAGGTATCTATGAAATCTTCCTTCTACAAGTCAGCTACAGCTCTGAAAGCATAGGCCTACCCCATGGCTTTCCATCGGTTTCCCCCTCCAAGTTAGACACAGTGAGTCAAGGAGAAGTTATAGCAGTACAGAGCATGAAGGAGGAGATCTGATTCTCCATTCAGAGTAAACTGTGCCTACTGCTAGTTTCATTAGTCTTAATCTCAGGGGTTTTGGCAAATTAATCAATCACCAAGCTCCGCTAAGGCACTCATGAATAAGAAACCACGTACCTTTTTAAAGAAAAATAAACTTTAACCCTTCTATTCCTTAGTTTTTGTCTTTAAAATGGTGATACCACCCACCCATGCCTAACAAGTGTGTTATGAAAAAGAATGATGGGTTCAAAACCTGATATAATGAAGGCCAGATAAGTACCTCAGAAAGACAATACAGTTTGGACTAATTTAGCCAAACTAAACATTATTCTCCTCAGGAGAACTTCTCAAACAGAAGTAACAATGGACTGTAATTCTTTGACTATACCTCTATGCATAGGAATCTGCATTCTAACCCACTAGCCTGCTAAGTATGCCAGCATACCTGCTCTTAACATTGAGGCACTTACTAGCGGCATTGGGTATGTCTGGTATCAGAGATATTAGTTAAAAAAAGGAGCTTTTCACACAATAGAGTCACAAAGTGATGGAGGGAAAGTATTATTCCAATGTTTGCTGCAACTATATTTCCATCCCAATTAAACTTCCCTAAATACACAGGGGAGTTTCAAAGCCATTTGCAGTGATTTAATGGTGCAGTTCACACTGACGTTTCTGGGAGTCAGGATGATAAATCCCTTCACATTGCTCTGAAAGTTCCTCAGCATGTTGGAAGCATGTGTCAAAGTCAGGAGAGTTCTCCTAATGAGCCCTGCTTCCTTTGATGTTTCCACTGGATAGCATTTCTGTCACTGAGTGAATATTTTAATGTCTTATGCAAAAAAAGTTTAACAGTTTTCACCTTTGATAACTATACATCTTACTTTAAAGGCCTTAACTTCTAAATACTGGGGATGAAAGGTGATTTTTTTATGTCCTTTTTGCCATTGAGAAGCAATGCTTTTGTTATTAAAAATGAATAATGTTTCAAATTTTGTAACCTTAGTATGCATTAGTCAACCAATGGCATTGAGGTTAGAAATCGATATATAAAGTGAAGCAGTCTTAATGTAGTGGACAGCTCATTTCTCAATTAAAGTATTTTAAAACTGAGCACATTCATTTTCAGGTGTTCATTTGAAAAAGCCTATAGAGAAACTATGTGGAATTTTAAGGAGATTAATCTGAGATTTTGCTGAGCCCAAATTCTGAATGCAAAGTTCATTTGACATGCCTGATTTTAGTGTCCTTAAGTACAGCATCTGTAGCACACTGCAAACTAAATTTTAAAAAGGGACAGAACATTAGCATTATTGAAAATGAGTGCCTAATCGACTTCATCAGGATGCACTTGCAAAGATTAGAACAGAAAATATTCTGCCTCTTTTACGCAATTAAGGAGACATCAAAAATTCATAGTATGGCAAAAAGCTTGAATATACATAAATTTAAAAGCCCTAAAGAGCACAAAAAATATTTCTCCTGTTGCTGTTTTTGCTCCATAATTGCAAACCCTCCCTGAGTTTGCAGGAAGTGAACGGCAGCAAACCTCCCCTTTGTTTTTGGAAAGAATGACAGCCTCTGCAGTTTTGAGATGGTCACTTAAAATCCCTTTTGTATTCTAAAAGGGTCTATTCTATTTCTGCTCATTCAAGGACCTTCAGAACTTAAAGAACTCAGCAGATCAGAGTGAGCTTCAGAAAACTCCTAAGCAGGTTATGGGTGTGTTAGAGTGGGAAAGCAAAATCTAAGGAATCAGAAAGAACACAATAGAGCACAGCTGGAGAAGATATTCAGGTAGGTTTTTCTCGTGGTTTAAACCCAGTCAGGTAATTCGTTCGCTCACTTCCCCCCCCTTTCTTGCCCTCCCCCTGCTCTCGGAGGGATGGAGAGGAGAATCGAAAAGAATGCAACTCCCACGGGTTGAGATAAGAACAGTTTAGTAACTAAGGTATAACACAGATCACTACTGCTACCACCAGTGATAATAATGATAAAGGAAATAACAAGGGAAGAGAATACAACACCTCAGCACCAGCCAACCGATAACTTGCCCCCCCTCAGCCCGACCAAGCACCGACCGATACCTCCTCCAACCCTGCAGTCTCCCAGCCCTTCCGGCTAACTCCCAGTTACATCCTGGCCATGACGTGCTGTGGTATGGAATACCTCTTTGGTCAGTTTGGGTCAGGTGTCCTGTCTCTGCTTCCTCCTGGCTTCCCCTCCTCCCTGGCAGAGCATGAGGCTCACAAAGTCCTTGGCCAAACCAAAACATCGCTATCAGCTCTGTTCCCAGGCCGAAAGTCAAAACACAGCACTGCACCAGCTACCAAGAAGGAGAAAAATGACTGCTACTGCTGAACCCAGGACAGTTTTAAAGTACAAGAAGCTGATTAATCACTCTGATCCTCTAGCTCTAAAGGCACATCTCCCTGCCTGGCTACAGGAACAGAGCCTTTGGAGACACAGCCATGCTAGCACCAAACGGCACAATGGCATAACAGCGGTGGGAGCTTCTGGCTTCTGCCAGGGATCCAAGTCAATAAAACACATCCTAATTCTGATTCCCACTCAGGAAACACAACTACTGACCTAAGGAAGATTTGATCAAGGAGCACAGACAGGATTGGATCTGGTGCTTTATAGTGAGATCTCCCGGAGACTCTACCAAAATCCATGTAGATACAATAGAGGTTGCCTACGAAAATGTAAACCTTCTTATTACCATTTCTTTGCACTTTTTGTTCTGCTTCTGTGCAGGACAGAGGTCTCAAAGGTTTCTTTGCTCACTTTTTATGGGTAGGTGTAAGAACCATCTTGCTGCACTACATACATGAGAGGTCTTTTCCAGTCTCTTAGACAGCTCCCATGAGAAGACTTCAACAGCTACAGCTGAACACAAGAAAACCTAGCAATAACAGCTGTCCACATGGTTTGCCATTTTTCAGCTGTGCCCATACCATTACAAGGCTCATGACACCAGCTCACCAGCACAGTCAAGGATAGGATTCTGCCACTGCTGCTCAGTCACATGTTCAATAAAAGCTACTGAAGCTCATTAATTCTTGTTTTTATTTCAGATGTTGCATTAACAGAGATGCACCAAACACAGGAGCTCACTGAAAGTACACTAAAATGTTAGAAAGTGATGATTTTGATTTTCACTTACGGGGTGAATTTTTGAATGTCAAACTATCTAGCACTGATGAGATATTACAAAAGCTAGATTTTAATGTGTGGTAGGCATGTTTTGGTGATATGTGACAGACAAGTAGAGGAGAAAGCTTTTCTTCTCCATCACTCTGACAGATATTGCTAGATATACCTTTCAATGCTTTAGGTACCACCTGAGCTAAGCATCATTACCTATAGAAGCAGCCTTCTACTTACAATTCTACATCCCTACACTCATGTTTCAGTGTTCCACTGCACCTGCCTACCCAACAAGGAGGAGCAGATGATCCAGAACACGCTGAATGCCTTCTTCTTGTGCAAAATCAAGACTGCTTACAAACACCAACTGTAACCTTCATTTACCTTTGCCAAGTTTCCAGCAATACACAGCACTGCCAACTAAAAAAAAAGCTGTACTCAGAAGAAACGACAAAAGAAGGCTCATTTAAAAATCAGCTTAATACTGTTATTTCCAACCTAGAGCTTAACAAGGACACAGGAGTCCCAAAATGCAGCACCAGGGCAGCACAACCAGAGACTAAGGCACTGAGTAATAATTAATTTCAGTATTTCTGGAGTAACAAACACTTGAGCAGCAGTAAACAAATATCTAGAGGTAAATCCCTGGCAGTGTTCAAGGCCAGATTGGAGAGAGCCTTGGGCAACATGGTCTAATATGAGGCGCCCCTGCCCATGGAAGAGAGGCCGGAACTAGATGATCTTAAGGTCCTTTCCAATTGAGACTATTCTATGATTCTGTGATAAGAGAGGAAGACATTCCCTGCAAGGTATTGCAATTATTGCTTTGAATTCTAACACATTCCAAGACACAAGAAATTGAAATGAAATTTAAATGCCAATCTTACAGAGGGCCTCATGTAAAGCCAAATTTGGGCATAACTCCTTGATGACACATTTAGAAGAAATTAGCTTTGAATGAGAGCAACTGAGAATTCTTCGCATCACAATATCTATAGTGGGAAAGAGCCAGTATCCTTGATGACCCCGCAGTATTGTATCAAAAGCCCTGGCTTTCCTCAGTGTGCTTTATGAATGATAAGTACAAAACTGAAAGAATGTAAAGCTGGCACAGCTGAATTCAAGGGCTACACAACGAAAACACCATGATAAAAGTACGATTGTCAGCATACCCTGTATTTACCACTTGCTCCCTCCTGTCAGCCACCCACACTGATGCAGTCTACAAACACGTGAGCTGCTATTTTTAACCACATTGTTCCAATTCATTCCATACACAAACACCTGCGGAATAAAAATTCAGCCTTGGCAATTAACATTTGGCAACAGTTTACACAACTGACAATGGGGTTAAGCTCAGAATAGAGCAGTAGCTCAACCTGAAATCCATGAAAACTATTGTATTGTAATTAGCATCAAGAAGTAAGAACTTAGGCTGAGACAAAGCTGCATATGCAATAGATAATATACATGAAATTATAGTACTTATCAGAATTTTCTACTAAATTTTACTGTTCTTCTCAGTTTCTGGCAGTTATTTTAGTTATGGTTAAAGCTCATTCAAAAACTATCAAGGTCATGTAATTATCTAGTTTTAGTAGGTCCCATGTCTGCAGCATCTTTCAAACTGGCATTGCTATATTTCTTCACCAAGAGAGGGAAGACTGAAGTTGCGATGTGAGGAGGACTTGCTAATGCTATGGACTGCATGCTAAAGTGTAAACATTCCACTCTGGTATTGCAGCTGATAATCACCTGCAACTATTTTAATCACAGACCTTTACAGCACCCATTAGAACTAATGAGGTAGGAAAATATGAAAGAGCTGACTCTCACCGCTGCTAAGACAGATGTCAGACACATGTTGCAAGTACTTCAAGGTAATACAAAAGTGGTTATTAGTTGCTATTTCAATAACAAGACTGTTTTCTTGGCTGTGAAAAGTGCAAGTTTGCACAGAATGCAATGATTTTCTATTCTAAATCTGATTTTTAGAAGTACTTTACAGCTCCTGCAGATAGATCATTAAGCTACAATACCCTTAACAGACTGTGCAATCATTAAAGCTTTAAAATAAACCCCAAAATCCAACCTTTTTTCGCATTTCCAGAAACTTTTTAAGAGTTTCTTGAAAATTCAGAAACTTTCCTATCTCTACTCAGACAAAACTGAGACCTGCTACATTTTCATGCACCAAAAGAAATCCAAAGGCAGAAACAAAACCAAACCCCAAACAGGAAATCTATATTATTCCTTTAAAAGCAAAAGGATATTTGCATATGGCTGAATGGTGTGGTTCATGCCCTGACTGTGCCACATTCCCATATCCCATGTAAAATGCCTTCAGTGTCAGATGGCGTGTTATTTTAGGGAGGGTCATTTTCCTCACTTCTTCCTGTTATCTTTTTGACTGCAAAATCTGGTCCAGAGATATCTTTTTGATTATTTCCTCGTACCACTCCCCTCTGCCCCTCAAGTAGAACATTCCCAAGGAAAGGTCTGTTTTCAGTAATTCAAGCATTTCTGACAAAATAGTTTTCATAGAAAATAATAATTCCTGATCAGTTCTAGTAACATGCGATGCAAAAAGAAATACATAACCAGGCTGAAAATTTAATTACAGTATCTTCTGGGGAAAATAATGGTTTTCTTCTTACACTGGGCAGGGGCCATGATTGGAAAACACAGGGGACTGCAGACACAGAACTTCTGCCATAATGGATGGCAGTTTACAGGACACAGAGTATCTACAAATAGTTACAGAACAAAAACATATGCAAAAAGAAATAGAAAAGAAAAATCAAACTGAGGCTTTGGAAAGGTTCTAATTGAAGTTGCTTCTAAAAATGCACAAACCCATGCAAAACCATACAGTTTCCTTAGTTCACTAGGTGGGTAAAGACCTTGATGCAGGTTAGCCAGTGGTATAAAGAGTGTGTCAACCTCATAATATGAACATCAGTAAAAGTAATTACTAAAATATATAAAACCACATCTTTCACCAACTCATTGTTTAATGCTCCCTCAGGATCCTTTTGGACTCTGCTGTTTTCTCATATGTGAGGGAGAGGCACCTGACTAGCACTGGTCACAGGAAGATGCTTCTTCCAGAAAAGAACCTGACAATGCAAGGTCCCCATAATGGCCCCCACTGCTCTTTGGGTACATCTATGCCAATAAATTAAAACCACTCTGAGCTACCCTCTATCACTGGGGTCAATCCTCTGGAATGGCGCATACAGAAATTAGTAAATCTCCAGCAGTGAGCTGGCTACATCTACTCTGCTTATTGGGAATGCTCACATGTAGTGGTTTAAACCCAGTCAGGTAATTCGTTCGCTCACTTCCCCCCCTTTTCTTGCCCTCCCCCTGCTCTCGGAGGGACGGAGAGGAGAATCAAAAGAATGCAACTCCCACGGGTTGAGATAAGAACAGTTTAGTAACTAAGGTATAACACAAATCACTACTGCTACCACCAATGATAATAATGATAAAGGAAATAACAAGGGAACAGAATACAACACCTCACCACCCGCTGACCGATAACTCGCCCCCCAAGCCCGACCAAGCTCCGACCGATACCTCCTCCAACCCTGCAGTCTCTCAGCCCTTCCGGCTAACTCCCAGTTACATCCTGGGCATGACGTGCTGTGGTATGGAATACCTCTTTGGTCAGTTTGGGTCAGGTGTCCTGTCTCTGCTTCCTCCTGGCTTCCCCTCCTCCCTGGCAGAGCATGAGGCTCACAAAGTCCTTGGCCAAACCAAAACATCTCTATCAGCTCTGTTCCCGAGCCGAAAGTCAAAACACTGCACTGCACCAGCTACCAAGGAGGAGAAACACGACTGCCACTGCTGAACCCAGGACATTATCCACCCCTTATTCCATACCATTCACGTCATGCTCAGATCCCACATTTTCAATATACCATCACTCTTATCTCAGTGCACTCTTATCTTAGTGCATGGACCAGTCCCTATAAAGCTGCTGCGTCCATCTGGTCCATGTCAGGCTCCATCTCTTGTAACAGTCTTCCAGAGCAGGAGAGACTGTGTGCAGTGTTCACACTCGTGAATAACCTGGGCAATAGTGTCCATTGTTAAGTCCACCCCTCGATCATGAGTCCATCTCTTTTGCATCTCTGCTCTGATGGCCTGAAGTGCCATGGGCCCACCAGGCTTAAAATAATTCACTGTCCCCTTAAGCAGTTTCTGCAGCTTGTTGCTGGGGCCTCCATACAGCTGCCTTCCATCTCCGACGCTTCCAAAGCACTGGAGGGGCCCAGTGGACTAGATACTTGCCCATACTGTCCCACACACCCTGCCACTCATGACTCTCCAGCCTTGGGGAAAATCTCTTGGTCCCCCTATATTGTTGTCTAACCCCAGACAAGACCCAAACCTGACTCTGCTTAACTTTTGAGATCAGACAAAATGGTTGTGGGTAGAACACAGCCTGTGTGTGTGCCAACATGCTGATCCCCATCACAATCAGCAGGCAGGTCCCAAGGATACCCAAAGGCCATTCAGAGCCTTCAGAACTCTCAGTTGATGCTGCTGTGCTTGTCACTGGGGCTGGTGTAGCTGCTGTGCTTGCCGGCTCTCCCACCACCAGCTTCTCTTTTCCTGAGTCCAGCTCTTCCTCCTCTGCCTTGCTGGGAAATGCTGCGTGGTCTCCTGCATCCTCCTGGGGCTCGGCGGGTGGCTGCCGGGGAATGCTCTCGGCCGTCGCGGGGCTGGGCTCCTCCGCGGGGCTGGGCTCCTCCGCGGGGCTCGGCTCTTCCGCGGGGCTCGGCTCCTCCGCCCCCTTCTCCCGCTGCTCGGCAGCCGCCTCCTTCTGCTCCTCGACCGCCCCGGCCTCCTCCACCGGCAGCCGTCCCCTCGCGGCCTCCGGCCCCGCTCCCGCCGCTGCTTGGTCCCCGGGGCCGCTCTCCCGGGCCGGTTCAGCAGCCGCCGGCTCCCGGGGCCGCTCCCCCTCGGCTCCCCGCAGCCTCACGAAGATGGAGAGGAGGGTGAGGGCCAGGACGGTGAAGAGCAGCCGGACGGCCAGGTACAAGTCCACGGCCACGTCCGTCCCGCCCTGCTGCTGGAGCCCACCCGTATTACAAGCCATTGCCATAAAGCACAGTGAGACAAGAACCTTAGCCCAGGCCCCACACTTGATAAACACTATCACAGCAAATACCGGCTCTACGTAAGTTACAACGGTCTGAAGCTGTGAGATCAACAAGAACAACTCTGATACCCAATAAATCAGCATTGTGACGAGTGACTATTAATCCAGTCAAATCTGTAGTTATCTCAACCCTTCGTGCCCCACGTTGGGCGCCAAAAAGAACTGTAGTGGTTTAAACCCAGTCAGGTAATTCGTTCGCTCACTTCCCCCCCTTTTCTTGCCCTCCCCCTGCTCTCGGAGGGACGGAGAGGAGAATCAAAAGAATGCAACTCCCACGGGTTGAGATAAGAACAGTTTAGTAACTAAGGTATAACACAAATCACTACTGCTACCACCAATGATAATAATGATAAAGGAAATAACAAGGGAACAGAATACAACACCTCACCACCCGCTGACCGATAACTCGCCCCCCAAGCCCGACCAAGCTCCGACCGATACCTCCTCCAACCCTGCAGTCTCTCAGCCCTTCCGGCTAACTCCCAGTTACATCCTGGGCATGACGTGCTGTGGTATGGAATACCTCTTTGGTCAGTTTGGGTCAGGTGTCCTGTCTCTGCTTCCTCCTGGCTTCCCCTCCTCCCTGGCAGAGCATGAGGCTCACAAAGTCCTTGGCCAAACCAAAACATCTCTATCAGCTCTGTTCCCGAGCCGAAAGTCAAAACACTGCACTGCACCAGCTACCAAGGAGGAGAAACACGACTGCCACTGCTGAACCCAGGACATCACATAAACTCTCCAAATATGCCCAGGAATTGTCTGGGAGGGTGAAGCCAAAGCTGTGCCAGGAACCAAGAGAACTATTTAAAAACACCTCTAAAAATCTATGTTCCTGTACACATGCCTCCAACCTTCCAATATTTAATTTAATAAGTTCTAAACTATAGGGGTGGCTTTTGCACATTCTTGAATTAGAGTTGAAGTGCCACATGAATGAGTCGGTGTCACAGTTCAGTGAGTCGCACACATACAGGAATGGAGCAGCTCATAGCTTGACAGATTGCTATGGTTCAGCCTCATCACTAGGTCAAACTTAAATTCATACAGTTTTTTCAAAACCACAGATTTATGAAAATAGAACAAAGCTGCAATAAAACCAACATAGCATCAAAATTACTTTTTACATCAGAGATTGACTCACCTTCTCAAATGGCTCCTCAGGTGGGGCAAATATCTTCTACAACACACCCCTGACTGTTCTGGGAGTGAAATACTGCTTGATCCAGTTGTGAAAGCTCCCCTGCTGTAACCCTTAACATCCTGATGCACTGATATATCACCATCAGTCTATGGTTCCTAACTACTGTCCAAATCCCCCCTCAAAAGCATTTCCTTTCTCATAAAGAAGACACAAAAAGAGAGATAATGGTAAGCTGTACTCTTGTTTTTACACCCTATACACTTAACTATGGTAGCAATGCAGAATTAGGAAACTTCTAACTTGTGCTGTTGTTCAACAGTCTCCCAGCTGCATTAGGGAGACTGGAGTTGATCTGATGTTAACTTGTCTTGAAACTTCCGCCTATACTTTTGCATAACTTGTCTTGAATAATATTCACACATGTTCTGAGCTACAGGAAATATAAATTCCTTTGCCCAAGAGCACATGAGAGCTTGCAGAGCTATCACTTATTTCACAGAATTTGTTAATTGTTTAGTCTAGGGGGAATAAGACTTTTATAAAACTTTGTTTTAAAGAAGGGTTCTAGGAGCATGATTTCTATTTATGATAGTGGCTACATCACAGTTTACTGTATTTCTTTCACATCCTTTGGTAAAAGAAAATAGCTTATTTTAGAATAAACTTTCCATGGCATTGAATAGAATGCATAATCTCTGCTTCAGGCTTTGCAGGGGCCCCAGAGATCAGCAGGAATGTTATTCATTGTCACAAACTGATATTAATGCAGAAATTTATTTGAGAATTTCAATTCCCAGAAGACAAAAGACATTCTTCAGTTCCTTGGGGAGGGGGAGGCTTATATACTAGTGTCTGTTCTACACTTAACACTTCACAGTTAACATGGTTCTGCCAGGCTTGTTCAGAATAGGAACAACCAAAATCAGCACACCAAAACCTATGCTTGAAGTGGTATTCTGTGGTGCAAGAGGAACAAACTTTGCTCTGATATTAGATTCATACCAGTTCAAAACATTAGTTCAGATTTTAACCTGACTTCACTTATAGATCCATCGTGAATGGTGGAATTGCATAACTGGTGTCTTCCATTTAATGGAGGTTTGCTTTTAGAGGAAGGTTTACTGAGCCCACATACAAAAGCAAATCCCAGTGGCAGGACAAAATGAAGACAAAGTTCTCTGCAGGGGAGAAATTCAACATCTGTGAGGATTGCTGTGCTCCTGCTGCTTTAATAACTGCCAGAGGTGACTTCACTACCCTGCCTAGCTTAGTAAAGGAAAAACCTCATTACCTGTTAAAGAGTCATTCTCGTATATAAAGAGATTACTCAGGATAAATTCTGATAGTTGTATTTGTCCCTAGTGAAGAAGAAAGTACATTTAAATGCCCAGAAAATATATTCTTCCTCCCTGCACTCTTGCAATGGTTAACAAAATAGAAATCAACATAACTACCAGTGCAAGCATCTCCAGTGTTACTCCCCAAGAGGCTTTTCAGACCTAGGGAAAAGTTTTATAACCTGGAAGGCTAGAGATGGCTAGGTTCCACCAGTGGCTGAACTTAAAAAGATAATTATTTGCAAGCTTACAGTCAAAAAAAAGAATTGTTTGGGGTTTTTTTCAATAAATTTGTAATACATTTCTTTATGCATCAGAAACACTGCTTCACTGCCTGGACATTTAAACGCACAGGAAGCAGCAGTGCTTCAAAACCACTGCAAACAAAAGCCAATGGACTTCAACTTTTATTGAATTCTAAAATCACTTTTTTTCATTTTCATTTTGAAATCATACCAGAAACATATTAATCTAACTTTGGAAGCCAACAGACTTCGTTTGCATGAAGGAAAAATCTGTTTAAGGGCCGTTATTTTTCTCAGAAGAAAATGGAATATTGTTTCAGCCAAATACACAGCTAATGGGAATATTGGAATTCCTTGTATCCCCTCCTGTGAGTTACACGGATTTCTAGCAAATTACATCATATTCAGCACAG
Organism: Pezoporus flaviventris; assembly: GCF_033815535.1. Lineage (NCBI taxonomy): Eukaryota > Metazoa > Chordata > Aves > Psittaciformes > Psittacidae > Pezoporus > Pezoporus flaviventris. Next base: position 1,661,583 of record NW_026892584.1, on the reverse strand, counting down.
CCTCAGACCAAGAATTACAAACAATACACCAAAAGCCTCCAGCTATCAGGTTCATAATAGTAAATAACATTTACAGTAGATTATATTTTTCTAAAATGACATTAATTTTAACTAAAGAATGATGTGTGCAAAAATCTTTATTTCATTCTCCTTATTTTATAGAGTATCACCAAAGTCAAATAAATGCTTCACTGAGTAAATAAAGTATATATAAAATGCCAAAAAGTAATTATCAGTAACAGTGTCTTAGAGAAATAACACATTTGCTATTTTGGCATTTCCTGTCATATACCAAATGTCTCAATATTTAACTGTGAGATGTCAGCCACACGCACCGACCAGATATTTTCTAGACAGGTCCCTGAAAGAATAATTGTTCTTTTTCTTTTCTAAGGACTGCCAGGCTGGAATAATGTTTGCAGGTTTTGACAGACACCTTACAAAATAGAAGTCATGTTTGCAGGAAGTAGGTAGAGCACAACCTGCAAGTGACTGAGCAGCCTTGTTCTGTAACTGATCTTCAAGCTGGGGCCCAGACACTCAAGAAAAATAACTGGTTTTGCACAACAGTTTAATCACTGAATATTGAAAACTAATGAACATATTTACTTCTGTGATTAGGAATAAATGAAAAATAACTAAAAAGAAAGGGACATTTTTGCCATTAAAGAATGTAAGAGTGATGGCTTTTTTAATACCCAGAGGAAGCTACTATTTTCAGCTACCAAGTATTTCCTGCCAGGTCCAGTGCATCTGTTATAAATAATGAGGACCAAGAAAATAAGGCAGAGATTGCAGCCCAGAACTAGCGCTTTGGCCATGTCTTCTCCGATACTGAAATAGACAGAAAACATCTTCAAAATCTCTTTTTAGATGCGATTGACAAGTTTAATTTATTTGATGTACTCCTTAGTTATAGGAATAGCAATAATGCAAGGGAAGGATGCTGCGCGGCAGTTGCCATGGCAACAAAGCAGTCAAAGTGAAGGCATGAAACAAGAAAGGGCTGGATACAGGGAGTGAGTTCTCTCTTGGCATGGGAGAACGAGAAGTTTTACAACAAAAGGCAAATTGTAGCAATATAACACACCACTTGCCTGCGACACTGTTAATATCTGGGACATTTGACTTTAAGCATCCAACTTTACAATTCCAAATTCATGAACACTGATAGGAAGTCTGTAAACTGTGGCATCCATTTAGGAAAACACAGAATTTAACAGCCTAAATCAATATGATAAACCAGGACATCAGCACCCACCCTTGTGTGTTCTGAGGGCTGCAAAGATGAAACCCAGAGGAAAACAGATTTCACCTTTTTCCTGTTACAGATCTGGCCCCAAACAACATGCTCTGACATTGGTGAAGTTATCAAACCACTGCCTGCTGCCCAGCTGCTGTGGATTCTTCCTAAGGTTACGATACAGAAACACAACTCTTGATGCTCTCTTCCCAAAGCAAGTAATATTTTTGACAGATGGATGCAACAGCTTCCATTTTCATTAGCTTTGTAATCACTGGAAAGTGCCAGAAAAACACACTATATCTCAGCAATCAAATTTTCATGGTAATATTCTTACGCCCTACTGGAAGTATTTTCTTGTAACAGGCATGGGAATTTCAAATGTTAACCAGAACTGCTAAGCTTTGCACGCTAATGGCTGAGAAAAGTACAGTATGGTGACAACAGTATAAACTCTAAAGGAGCCAAAAGCCTGGAAGAAGTGAAATCCCACCATGTTTCATGAGTTTGACTACTTTTGTAATGTGGTGTGTCTGCACAGCAGGGCCTCAAACCTCCCAGGAGAGCACGTCCCAGCTGGGCTTCCCCAGGCATGGTGTCAACCAAGGCACAGTGGCTCTGCACAGGGGAAAGCAACACCGTCTGAGGGGATGAAAAGGACTGACCTTTCCTAGTCACTAGCACTGCTCCACAGTGAGGCCAGACCTTAGCAGGGAATGGGAAGAAATGTCATGTCAGGTGGCAGCCACCTGATGTGGACCTGTGTAGGCCAGATGAAAAAGGAAGGAAAAAGCTTTTAATTCAATGTGTCTTTCTGAGCTTCATTATTTCTCATTGCACCTGCAATTTGCAACTGAATAACAGTTTGGTTTTACTATTTGCGTTTTCTCTGGAAGTTTGTAATCACACCCAGTGTAAAGGAAACAATCACAACCCTGACTTCCAATGTAATTATTTGTGCTGTAGAGTTTGTTTTCCTTATAAAACATCTTCCCTGTTTTTATGCATAAATGCACCTTGGGTTTTGGAGCTCTCTATAAAGTTTATACAACATTAAAGTGTAAGAGATCTTCTGCTCCCTTCACACATGTCTTTACAATATATATCACAATTAATATTTCTCCATATATCTTTTTACCAGGACTGAAACTGGGTCAATACTGTAAACTTCACCCCACTTTCATGTCTCTAATGAGTACAAGCTGTGCTAATCACTTCATGGTCAAACTGATAGCACTGAGAAATAACCTTTACTTAGGGGGAAAAAAAAGAAAAAAAGAAAAAAAAAACTTAAGCATATAGTTTTAACTAGGTTTTCCAAAAAAATCTTTGAGAGGAGTGACACCTATGCCCTGTGTTCATGTTCAGCAGAACACAACTGTGAAGCCACCGGCCTCGACTGCCCTGCAGCTAAGCAAAATGCACTGCAGAAAGCAGCATTTCCTTATTGCAATCTGCCAAACCTGGGAGGGTAATATTTTCTTCTCTTTCATTTGATGATGACTGAAATGTTTTTAGGAGGCCATGACACTCCTGGCTCTGCTACATTTTTTCTTTACTACAATGCTTTGGTTGCAGACACCCAGACAGCAGATGATTCCTTTGAAAATATATGGTATTTTCCTGAAAATAAAGAAAAAAACGGGGGGGGGGGGGGGGGAGGAGAGGGAGAGGGGAAGGGAGTGGGCAAAAGGGAGACACATCATGTGAGGCCACAGAAAACCTCACTTTAAAGAAAGCTTAAATTACAGCCAAACTGGAACTAAAAACATTGCTCTATCATTCCCACTCTTGGGAAAGTAATGCCAGCTCCTGGAACTATGATCTGAAACATGAAGATAAATTAACTCTATCCTGCCAAGAGAAAACGGCATTTTACCTCCCTGCCTGCTGGGGCCAGACCTGCCACTGGGCTCTTCCAGCTGCCAAAGTGGGAGGCGAGCACACAAGTCTGTCTGTTGGGTTATGGAGGGGTACGGCCCCAATTCCCCTGCCGCTGCTCCACACTGCCCAAGAGAGGTGTAATTGGCACTGGAGCTGAAGTAGACGCAAGGTCCTTTTGTATTTGCCACTTGCTTAGCTTGAAAATTAAAAGAAGCTATTGATAGCAATTTATATGCACCAGGATGGCTGTGAGGGGAACTTGAGCATGCTAAATTGCAAGTAATCATTCACCGCCCTGTGACAGCTTAACAGAACATAATCACAAAATCCAAAAAATAAGATTGGGAAAGAGGACGAGAGGACATCAAGTCCTTCTCTGCTCTTCTCATAGCGTTTCTACTTATAAGCTTTTCAATAAAATCTATGCTTGGGGATGGGAATTTAAAAGTACCTAAGACAAGATGGTTACCTGCAATTTCTGTGTGGAGATGTGCAACCAAATCTGTTTGTGACCGTTTAATCCAAAATCTGTATGTAAACCTAACATGCTTCGCATTTCCACATGAAAGAGAATGCCACTTGGATAGAAATTACATGCATTCAGATGGATGAAAGACTAAATTTTGTAGACTGGATTTCACTTTTCTTACCTTTATGTTAAGAGATATCTTTGTGCCAGTAAAAACCGCCCAGCACTTTTCATACATATCCTTTCTGCAGGATGTCCATATCAAGAGATAAATACTTATTTCCTGTTTGCTGGTACCCCAAAAGCCCCATTATCTTAGGAAGGGGAGTTTCCTTCTTACCTTCAATTGCAATTTGATAATATTTATTGTCCATTTCTCTTTTCAGTTTTAAACCAGTTTCAGCAGCTTAAGAGAAATGTGGATACTTGGTGCAAAGATGAAGGTGCTGGCAAAAGGCTAGAAAATCATGCTGGAGAGAGCCAGGTACCTGAAGAGAGGGAGAACAAGGAGGGACACCAATAGCAGAAAGTAATAGAGACAGGTGTGCACATACACTCTACACACACTTCAGGTAAACATAATCCCCGTACCATATATAATAAACTCTGTAGTATTTTGTGCTAACAATAAATGTGACAAGTCATGTTCAATGGAACAAATCTACTTTCCAGGAGCAATGCTAATCCCTAAAACCTCAGACATCTGAGAGGCTTCACACATCCTTGTTAAGCCACAACAGTATGAACTGATTCTTTTTAATTTTGTATGCCTCTCCCTGTATGAACTCACTTAAATTGCTAATTCCCTCCCTCACCAATGCACATTCACAGACATTATTTATTGTGCTTAAATCATATCTTTCCCAGATAGCAAATTAAGATTGAAAAGATTTCTTGCATTTGACTTCAGTTAATCTCACTTTCCTTCTCAGTTCATAAAAGTGAGAGGGAAAGAGACATTTCACCTACCACATTTTGCTTATTCCCTTAAAAATGACAAATGCAACAGATTTAAATACATTCCATATTACTGCACAGAGCAGAGTGCTTTTGCCACCAGCGCCTGAATGAGACAGAAAGTATCAATGGTAAATATATTCTTATATGAGGTTTGGTACTACCCAGATGATACCACTAGTCAATAATTAATCTGAGTGAAATAAACCATATTTTTCCACAATCTTGAGATGGAAGAAATATCGTAGGATAAAAGTCTTATCTGTGGGGATTCTTTATACTCTTGCACTGAGCAGTCACTATATGTTTTACTTCATATAAAAGAGATTTTATCCACCCCCTCTGCTCTGCTTTTATTTCCAACTTTACTCATGCAATTGCTCCCTGACCTCCTATGATTGCAATCGGTGCCATAAAACAGTATACTAAAGAACTTCTACAAGGAATCTACTGCCAAGGGCAACAACAATAGATAACTATCAACACTACAAGTGAAACTAATCACATTAACCCTCATAATTACTACTGACACTGTGTACAGCTGTGAGCCAAACCAATCACACGGGGGCACCTGCAATGGCATTGTCACAGCAGGCCAGAGCTGGGGAGGCAAGGAGGAGCAAGTAGGAAGTCACTTCACTGGAAAGTCACTTCACATAAAATACTGTCTCATGAGTGATGTTCATATAAACTGAAGGAAAAGCAAATTCTCAGCATAAGTCCCAAGACCTCTAGACCCAGTCAATAAGGGAAGAGTCAGCCCAGTCTGGCTACGCAGGGTCAATAAACAGCACTAAGCTCTTTTTCTATATCATCAATATGAATCTTGCCCAAAAATGTTGTGTCTGACATGGAAGCCTACATTTCATCACTTCCAGCAGAAGCTGAGAGATACCCTGTCTAGATGTGCACCATCTTGAGCCTAGACACAACTGAATAAAGCACATTTCCAGAGCAGTTATTCTTTTCTGCAATCAAGATACTGATTTGTGAAATATCATTGTGTCTTGCAGAACATATTTTCCATGGGCTAAAGCTTCTCAGGAAGATTAGCATGGCATAAAGTAGAATTACAGGGTAGATCTGCATCAGCATTTAATTTGGATGAAGAACAGACATTTGAAACAAGCCTCCTGATGGACTCCACTCACAGCACTCCAGCTTGCTTAAGTGAGCCACTTCAGAGCACAAACTCCTGTCAGTGAAAATAAATTGGGAAATGCACCCCAGCATGAATCAGCACTCAGACCAGAGCCAGCTTGAAGTAAACCCACCAAAAAAAGGTATAGTGCAGCGGCTGTATCCTTAGTACAGTTTTATTCTACATCTGGGTCCACACAAGTATCTACACACCTGACTACTTTTAATTAAATACGGGATCAGACTCAGCTTTGAGACAGAGGTTTCAGCCTTCCTAAGTAACAGCACCCACAGGATGTTTGCAAGTGAACAGTACTAGCCTTCAATAGCACAGCAGTGACAATTATCTCCTTAAAGACAAAAGTGACTCCTGAAGGTCAGAGAGCCCTTTGTTAATTAGTATGAAAAGGAATGCTGTTGTGCAGTCTCTGTTACATTTACAATGAGACCAAATGAAGATTTTCACCATCACAAATCTCAGCATGGCAACTCTCACAAGAACAACTTTCACAGGACATACAGGAACACAGAATCAGAGCAGTAACATAGGTTTCAAGCCTTCCATACTAAGGATTGCGGTATAGTCTTGTTGCTATTGCCTTCTGCAGGTTTTCATTTAGGTAAACTCAGAAATTCTAAAAATCACCTGTGAAGAAACCATGTAAGACATTCACTTGAACAAAAGGTCCCCTTCAGGTCAGTATTCCAATGAATTTTATGTCATTTTAGAACTTCTTTATAATGTCATGAAAAGTGCACCAGTGGGTAGAAGAATGAACAAGGAAGGAATGGATTCTGCAGAATTAATCCTTTTATAATCTTGGCATAGTGGTCATAATAATATCTTAAGCTTATTATAATGCATATTCTTGTTATACATTTAAAATGCTCATTTACTGAGGAAAGCAGCTATTTCAGTTGAGATTTTGTAGAAATCATAATTTTATGCATACATTAGAATGAAGAGTTCCTACAAAAGACCATTCCGTGGGTTATTATTTTCAGCATTCAAATCATCCCTACAGGAGATGGCTGGGACTGGAGGACACAAACCTATCTGGAAGACGATGGTAAGAAGAGACACCCAAACATGCAGTCAGAACAGAGGCGAATTATCAGTAGCAAGCTGTAAAGGCAGAGGGTGCAACTCAGGAACTGACAAAGATGAGATAAAACATTAGATGTTTTGAACAAGGATGGAAGAATGCAAACATACTTTGGCAGGGCAGCAAAGGGTCTATTTTCAGCCTGCTTTTGCCATGCTGGAAGTTTCCATGATGGAGAAGAAAATAGCACTGTAGCAGAAAGTGTCTGTGACCTCCTCGACAAACCTGACCTCTGCTAGAGAATGCGCCAGTGTGATGAGGGAAATGAAGAATCTTAATGAGGTAAGATGAAAGCTGGGCATCTTCACGCAGCAGACTCCTCTCAAGAGATCAGCTAGAAAGCAGCATTCGCTGTATTTTGCAACTATATTTTAATTCATCCTGGTTTATCTTTTAAAGACAAAGCAAGAATATTCAGATAGTAACAATCTATTCATAAGCTTCTTTCTTCCCCTCTGAAGACTTAAAATGGACAAACGGACAAATCCTGGTACAGTTCTGGGGCAGAGGGGTCTGCAGAGCCTGTGCAAAGGACTGGGGACAGGGGGATGGTCACCAGTTCTGGCTTGCAGGAGGAAGACAGATTAACAGATGGCTCAGAAAAGCACCTTGACAGTCTGAGACACAATCATGTCCCTCAGACCCATTTTTGCGCTACAGAGAGCTCCTGGCAATCTTGTGACTCCATTTCTACATAACCTGGAGAACTGGGTTACACTGTGCTATTGCAAGATCCCCCACCTTTCCCACTCGTCTCACACAACACAGATCCAAATGTAAAGCTTATGTCTATAGTACTATATTAAACAGGCCTGCTCTCTGCCCCTCAAGGCATATGGCTCAGCGTCATCTGCATTCATCCATGTGTGTTGGTTTTATCCACAAAACAGGTCTCATCCATCCAGCTATGGGCAGCTGCCCCTCAGCATTCACACAATTCTCCAGATCATCTGTTCACACTGAGTGGGAGTTGCAAAGAGCTTACAAGATTGAGCCAAAGAGCATATAAGCATTTAAACATTGTAGCTGATCATGTGCCAGTTCTCAAATCTGTTCTCTAGCCCTGTTTAATTAATTGATATAGACGGGGTGATAGAAACCACATGGCATGGACGTAAGTCTCCTCTCAAAAAAAATAACCAAAAAATTCCCACATGACAGATTGTCCCACATGGCTTGAGGGTGAACACAGACAGACATATTGTTAACATTATCATCTCTTTCTCTTTTATATATTGTTTCCTTTTTCTATGTCTCTTTCATAGACAGGGAAGCAAATCTAAAAATAAAGCCCTTTTTTCCTTGAAGAAAGTTTCTTGCTGGTAGCCCTTTTTCATCTACTTCCTTTGTTCCCAGTCAGCTGCTCTTCTAACACAACCAGGTACGATAAAAGAAAGCTAAAGACGGAGGATAAAACTTTGGTTTTTTGAGAAAGCATCTTCCATAGAAAAGCTACAAAAATTATTAGATTTCAGATGTCCCCTGCAGCTGAAAGTTGGAGATGCTTGTTCTGAGCAATTGCTGCTTTTTAGGTCATAGAATCATAGAATCATAGAATAGTTAGGGCTGGAAAGGACCTTAAGATCATCCAGTTCCAACCCTCCTGCCATGGGCAGGGACACCTCACGCTAAATCATATCACCCTCGTCCAACCTGGTCTTGAACACTGCCAGGGATGGAGCATTCACAACCTCCCTGGGCAACCTATTCCAGTGCCTCACCACCCTAACAGGAAAGAATTTCCTCCTGATATCCAATCTAAACTTCCCCTGTTTAAGTTTTAACCCGTTACCCCTTGTCCTGTCACTACAGTCCCTAATGAAGAGTCCCTCCCCAGCATCCCTATAGGCCCCCTTCAGATACTGGAAGGCTGCTATGAGGTCTCCAAGCAGCCTTCTCTTCTCCAGGCTGAACAGTCTTTGAATAGAACATTTTAACAGCAGAAAGGAATTTGTACTTTGAAATAATACAGGTTTTCTGAAAACCCTCTGACATAATTTTTTTGAATTTCTGTTTTTCATTTTATAGCTTTTCTGTGTTTCCTTCCTCTATGGCACACCACCTGCAAATAAATCAGTGAAATTGCCCAAGCTTCATTTAATCATATACTACTAGGAGAATCTAATTCAGTCATGCTTCTGGAAGAAACAAAGTTCTTTTCAGTGTAATAGTAACACATAATGTCATTCGTAGCATCATTTGGCAACAACATTTTTACTTTTATAAAAGATATGAAAAAGCTCATGGCCAATTATTCTTTACTGAATATATGTTATTATAATATAACGCAATACAGTAACAATATGATGTTACAGTGTAGTAAAAAGTTCTTGGCATGAATCTGTATTATTTGAGTTTATTGCATAATTAGCTCAATCCTACTGACAATGACACTGATGAATGCCTTGGCATTGGTTTCACTGGAAACCTCAACATACCTGATAGTTGACTAATAAACACAAGTATTTTCATACACAGACCATTTCTGAACAGTGACAGTAAAATTATTATAACGTGTCTTTTGTTTATGCTACCTACATATGTAATCAAAAAATATTTTCAAAATGCTGGGATTTATGTCTCAGAAATTTGAGGATTGCCGTGGTTTAAACCCAGTCAGGTAATTCATTCGCTCACTTCCCCCCTTTCTTGCCCTCCCCCTGCTCCCAGAGGGACAGAGAGGAGAATCGAAAAGAATGCAACTCCCACGGGTTGAGATAAGAACAGTTTAGTAACTAAGGTATAACATAAATCACTACTGCTACCACCAATGATAATAATGATAAAGGAAATAACAAGGGAAGAGAATACAACACCTCAGCACCAGCCAACCGATAACTTGCCCCCCTCAGCCCGACCAAGCACCGACCAGTACCTCCTCCAACCCTGCAGTCTCCCAGCCCTTCCGGCTAACTCCCAGTTACATCCTGGGCATGACGTGCTGTGGTATGGAATACCTCTTTGGTCAGTTTGGGTCTGGTGTCCTGTCTCTGCTTCCTGCCGGCTTCCCCTCCTCCCTGGCATAGCATGAGGCTCACAAAGTCCTTGGCCAAACCAAAACATCACTATCAGCTCTGTTCCCCTCCTCCCTGGCATAGCATGTCGTGGTTTAAACCCAGTCAGGTAACTTGTTCACTCACTCCCAGTGAGTGGTGCCGAGCTGACAACAATCAAGGTCCGTGTCCATCTCCCCCCCCCCTGCACCGGGCTCTCCCCTTCCCCGCTCCCGGAGGAACGGGGAGGAGGATCGAGAGAGTGCAACTCCTACGGGTTGAGACAAGAACAGTCCAGCAACAAATCACCACCGCTACTATCAGCTAAAACAATGATAAGGGAAAATAACAAGAGAAGAGAATACGATACCACCGGCCAAGAAAGCGAGTTCCACCCGGAAGCCCCTGTCCTTCCGGGTAACTCCCAGTTACCCCCCACCCCGGGCATGACGTGCTGTGGGATGGAATACCTCCCCGGCTAGCCCGGGTCAGGCGCCCCATCTCTGCTTCCTCACAGCCTCCCCTCCTCCCTGGCAGAGCATGAGCCTCACAGAGTCCTTGGTCAGGGTAAACATCACTTAGCAACAACCGAAAACATCGGCTTCACCAACACTGTTCTCAAACTAGAAGTCAAAACACAGCACTGCACCAGTTAACACAAAGGAAAAAACATGACTGCTACTGCTGAACCCAGGACATTATCCACCCCTTATTCCATACCATTCACGTCGTGCTCAGATCCCACATTTTCAATACACCATCGCTCTCCCACATATATACATCCATATACATACAGACCAAGAGGAAAAAATCATTTTCTTAGTGCATGGACCAATCCCTATAATGCTGCCGAGTCCATTCGGTCCATGATGTTCCAAGTTCATTCTCTGTTGGGATGATGGCTGGAGGGAAGTCAGGGCCAGTCGCTGGTGACCTGGAGACATCTAGTTGATGGGCTATAAAAGCATTACACAGCAGACAATTGGCATACAATTGAGTTCACTGGCTGTTTTCCCCTAAAATCAAATCCCCTTGAGGTATACATCGGACTTCCCCATCTTCCCGCATTACCCACCAAGTATATCCAGGTCCCTGAGCAAAAGCAATCCCACGAGTGGGTTTGCCTTTACCTGAAGCAGGAATAACCCAGACTGTCTTCCCCAGCAAATTCTTCATATGCACCACGGGAACTTTGTCCCCCTCTACAATATGTAAAAGTTCTGACTGGGCTGGGCCAGCCCTGTTGGCAGATCCTCTGGTGTTGACCAACCAGGTGGCCTTTGGTAAATGTGTATCCCAATGCTTGAAAGTTCCCCCACCCATCGCTCTCAGTGTAGTTTTTAACAGCCCATTGTACCGTTCGATTTTCCCAGAGGCTGGTGCATGGTAGGGGATGTGATATACCCACTCAATGCCATGCTCTTTGGCCCAAATATCTATAAGGTTATTCCGGAAATGAGTCCCATTGTCTGACTCAATTCTCTCTGGGGTGCCGTGTCGCCACAAAATCTGTTTCTCAAGGCCCAGGATGGTGTTCCGGGCAGTGGCATGGGGCACAGCGTATGTTTCCAGCCACCCGGTGGTTGCTTCCACCATGGTAAGCACATGGCGCTTGCCTTGGCGGGTTGGTGGCAGTGTGATATAGTCAATCTGCCAGGCCTCCCCATATTTATACTTCAACCATCGTCCTCCGTACCAAAGAGGCTTTAACCGCTTGGCTTGTTTAATTGCAGCACATGTTTCACACTCATGAATAACCTGGGCAATAGTGTCCATTGTTAAGTCCACCCCTCGGTCACGGGCCCATCTATATGTTGCATCTCTGCCCTGATGGCCTGAAGTGTCATGGGCCCACCGGGCCAAAAATAATTCACCTTTATGTTGCCAATCTAAGTCCATCTGAGCCACTTCAATCTTAGCCGCTTTATCCACTTGTTGGTTGTTCTGGTGTTCCTCAGTGGCCCGACTCTTGGGTACATGGGCATCTACATGACGTACCTTCACCACCAGGTTCTGCACCCGGGCAGCAATATCTTTCCACAGTGCAGCAGCCCAGATGGGTTTACCTCTGCGTTGCCAGTTGCTCTGCTTCCATTGCTTCAACCATCCCCACAGGGCATTTGCCACCATCCATGAGTCAGCATAGAGATAAAGTACTGGCCACTTTTCTCGTTCAGCAATGTCCAGGGCCAGCTGGATGGCTTTCACTTCGGCAAATTGACTCGATTCACCCTCTCCTTCAGCAGTTTCTGCAACTTGTCGTCCAGGACTCCATACAGCTGCCTTCCATCTCCGATGCTTTCCCACAATACGGCAAGAGCCATCAGTAAACAAGGCATACTGCTTTTCACTTTCTGACAGTTTATTATATGGTGGGGCCTCTTCAGCGCGCACCACCTCCTCCTCTGCTGACATTCCGAAATCTTTGCCCTCTGGCCAGTCCATGATGACTTCTAGAATGCCTGGACGACTGGGATTTCCTATTCGAGTTCGTTGTGTAATTAGTGCAGCCCATTTACTCCATGTAGCATCAGTTGCATGATGTGTAGAGGAGACCCTGCCTTTGAACATCCAGCCCAGCACGGGCAGCCGGGGTGCCAGGAGGAGCTGTGCTTCAGTGCCAATCACTTCCGAAGCAGCTCGAACCCCTTCAGAGGCTGCCAGTATCTCTTTCTCAGCTGGGGTATAGCTGGCCTCAGATCCTTTGTATCCCCGACTCCAAAAGCCGAGGGGTCGACCTCGAGTCTCCCCTGGAGCTTTCTGCCAGAGGCTCCAGGTAGGACCGTTCTCCCCAGCTGCAGTGTACAGCACATTTTTTACATCTGGCCCGGTCCGGACTGGTCCAAGGGCTACTGCATGAACTATCTCACGTTTAATTTGCTCAAAGGCTTGTTGCTGCTCAGGGCCCCATTTAAAATCATTCTTCTTCCGGGTCACATGATAGAGAGGGCTTACAATCGAACTGTAATTTGGGATGTGCATTCTCCAGAACCCCACTGCACCCAAGAAAGCTTGCGTTTCTTTCTTATTAGTTGGTGGAGACATTGCTGTTATCTTGTTGATCACATCTGTGGGGATCTGTCTACGTCCATCTTGCCATTTTATTCCCAAAAATTGAATCTCCTGTGCAGGTCCCTTGACCTTACTCCGTTTTATGGCAAAACCAGCTTTCAGCAGGATTTGGATTATTTTCCTCCCTTTCTCAAAGACTTCTTCCGCTGTATCGCCCCACACAATAATGTCATCAATGTATTGCAGGTGTTCTGGAGCTTGCCCCTGTTCCAGTGCAGTCTGGATCAGTCCATGGCAAATGGTAGGGCTGTGTTTCCACCCCTGGGGCAGTCGGTTCCAAGTGAACTGGACACCCCTCCAAGTAAAAGCAAACTGTGGCCTGCACTCTGCTGCCAAAGGAATGGAGAAAAATGCATTGGCAATATCAATCGTGGCATACCACTTGGCTGCCTTTGACTCTAGTTCATACTGAAGTTCTAGCATGTCCGGTACGGCAGCACTCAATGGTGGTGTGACTTCATTCAGGCCACGATAGTCTACTGTTAGTCTCCATTCTCCATTAGACTTTCGCACTGACCATATGGGGCTATTGAAGGGTGAGCGGGTCCTGCTGATCACCCCCTGACTCTCCAGTCTACAGATCACCGGATGGATGGGAATCAGGGAGTCTCGGTTGGTGCGATATTGCCGCCGGTGCACTGTTGTGGTCGCAATTGGCACTTGTTCTTCAACTTTCAGCAACCCCACAGCAGAGGGATCTTCTGAGAGACCAGGCAAGGTGGACAGCTGCTCGATTTCCTCAGTCTCCAAAGCAGCAATACCAAAAGCCCACCGGTACCCTTTTGGGTCTTTGAAGTACCCTCTCTTGAGGTAGTCTATGCCGAGGATGCATGGAGCCTCTGGACCAGTCACAATAGGGTGCTTTTGCCATTCCCTCCCAGTCAGGCTGATTTCAGCCTCCAGCACAGTCAACTCTTGGGATCCTCCTGTTACTCCAGAAATATAGATGGGTTCCACCCCTTGACAGCTTGATGGCATCAGGGTACACTGTGCACCGGTATCTACTAGAGCCTTATACTTCTGTGGGACTGATGTGTCAGGCCATCTGATCCACACAGTCCAGTAAATCCGATTGTCCCCTACCTCCACCTGGCTGGAGGCAGGGCCCCTCTAATGGTCATCACAGCATTGGACACTTAAGTCGTGTTGAAAGGGATTATTCTTCGTTATCACAGGAGCTGGAGTAAAATCAGCTCTTCCACTCCATCTGGGAAACTGCTCACCAGAGACTGAAGCCGTAGCTCTCATGGGACGATCAGTCTTGGCCCTTGCTCCCCTCTTCAGTTCACTCACCCGTTCCTCCAAAGCTGAAGTAGGTTTTCCATCCCACTTTGTCATGTCTTCTCCGTGATCCAGCAGGTAAAACCATAGGGTACCCCGTGGCGTATACCTTCTGTATCTCCTCTCTTGAACAATAGGACGTCTTTTGTTAATAGCTGAGACGTGTGTTGGTACACGTGAGGAGCTGGATAAATCAGGTAGATCGTCCCTCAATTTGTCGAGGTCCTGGGACAGTTTTTTCACAGCTGAGATGATGGAAGGAGTGAGATTGTCTTCGAACTCTCGGAGTTTATGAACCATTTCATCCACTGTTAGTGGCACTATGTCATTCCAGGTCACTGTTGCCAATGAATGGGCATATGATGACGGTGCATTCCGTGTAAGTTTTCGCCACATGGGTCGTGTACATTCAACTTCATCTGGATCTATAGGTGTATCCCCGTTATTCGGCTTGATGTGATAGATCATCTCTACGATGGCCGATTCCCTCAGAGACTGGATGCCTTTGTCTATAGTAGTCCACTTGGCCGAACGACTCGTAACATCGTCCTTGTACGGAAACCTTTCTTTCACAGCTGCCAAGAGCCTCCTCCAAAGGCTGAGGGACTTTTTCTCTCTTGCAATTGCTTTGTCAATTCCCCCTTCTCTAGCAAGTGATCCCAGCTGCTTGGCTTCTCTACCTTCTAGTTCGTGACCATCGGCCCCATTGTCCCAGCATTGGAGTAACCAGGTGATGATGTGCTCCCCTGGTTGACGGGTAAAATCTTTTCGCATATTCCACAGCTCGGCTGAGGTCCGAGGTCGAGAAGTTACCTCTTCTTCTTCTTCTTCGTCATGTGATGATGACTCCTGATCAGATTCTGGACCGGGTGGTGAATTCATTGGTTCTTCATCTCGCTTCACCCTTTTTGCCTCCTTTTTGCTTGTTCTCTTGCGTACAGGGGCAACTGATATTGGTACGAATTGGTCCTCTGGTTTGGCTGCAGTGATTATCACTGTGGTTTGAGTAGCGACTGTACTTGTTGCTGGGGGTGGTGTAGCTACCGTGCTTGGAGCTGGGGTAACCGCGCTGTCTGTTGCAGTTGAAGTTTGAGCAGCTGCTGTACTTGCCACTGGGGTAGTTGCGCAGTTCATTGCAGCCAAAGTTTGAGTAGCGACTGTCACTTTGCCCTCAAATCCGCCGACATTCTTTTCCTTTTGAAGGTGCTGGATAGTGTTGAACAAGGCCCTGCAAGCATAGGCCAAGCCCCAGCACGTTGCCGTGATTTGTCCATCTCTGGTATGGCCAGAATGACCACACACCTCATTTAAGTGTTTTACTAATTCTTCTGGATTTTGCAGTTGTTCGGTAGTGAAATTCCAAAATACTGGAGGGGCCCACTGACCTAGATACTTGCCCATACTATCCCACACACCCTGCCACTCATGGCTGTCCAGCCTCTGGGAAAATCTCTCGGTCCTCCTACATCGTCGTTTGACGCCAGACAAGACCCAAACCTGAATCTGCTTAACTCTTGAAATCAGTAGTGGGCAAAACACACTCTGTATGCGTGTTAGCATGGTGATTCCCATCACCATCAGCAAACAAGTCTCAACAGCATTAAAAGGCCATTCAAAAAATTCAAAACTCTCAAATGTAAATGGTCTGGGGGGACGACTAGGAGGGTAAAAGGATGTCTCCTTCACAGGTTGAGCACCTGAGAAGGAGAAAAAAGATGTGTAATTGCTAAGCACCTCCATCATATACCTCCCAAAGTATAAAGGTGGTGACCACACTGGGAACATAAGCCAGATCAGTTTCATGATCAATGATTCTATTGTATTACAAGTCATTACCATAAAGTACAATGGGATAAAAACCTTAGCCCAAGCCCCACACTTGAAAAACACTAACACAGCCAATACCGGATGGACGTAAGATATGATATACTGAAACTGTGAGATCAAGAGGAAAAACCTTGAGAGCCAATAAATCAGCATTGTGACGAGTGACTATCAATCCAGTCAGATCTGTTCTTATCTCAACCCCTCGTGCCCCACGTTGGGCGCCAAAAAGAACTGTCGTGGTTTAAACCCAGTCAGGTAACTTGTTCACTCACTCCCAGTGAGTGGTGCCGAGCTGACAACAATCGAGGTCCGTGTCCGTCTCCCCACCCCCCGCACCGGGCTCTCCCCTTCCCCGCTCCCGGAGGAACGGGGAGGAGGATCGAGAGAGTGCAACTCCTACGGGTTGAGACAAGAACAGTCCAGCAACAAATCACCACCGCTACTATCAGCTAGAACAATGATAAGGGAAAATAACAAGAGAAGAGAATACGATACCACCAGCCAAGAAAGCGAGTTCCACCCAGAAGCCCCTGTCCTTCCGGGTAACTCCCAGTTACCCCCCACCCCGGGCATGACGTGCTGTGGTATGGAATACCTCCCTGGCTAGCCCGGGTCAGGCGCCCCATCTCTGCTTCCTCACAGCCTCCCCTCCTCCCTGGCAGAGCATGAGCCTCACAGAGTCCTTGGTCAGGGTAAACATCACTTAGCAACAACCGAAAACATCGGCTTCACCAACACTGTTCTCAAACTAGAAGTCAAAACACAGCACTGCACCAGTTAACACAAAGGAAAAAACATGACTGCTACTGCTGAACCCAGGACACTAAGGTTTAACACAAATCACTACTGCTACCACCAATGATAATAATGATAAAGGAAATAACAAGGGAAGAGAATACAACACCTCAGCACCAGCCAACCGATAACTTGCTCCCCTCAGCCCGACCAAGCACCGACCAGTACCTCCTCCAACCCTGCAGTCTCCCAGCCCTTCCGGCTAACTCCCAGTTACATCCTGGCCATGACGTGCTGTGGTATGGAATACCTCTTTGGTCAGTTTGGGTCTGGTGTCCTGTCTCTGCTTCCTCCCGGCTTCCCCTCCTCCCTGGCATAGCATGAGGCTCACAAAGTCCTTGCCCAAACCAAAACATCGCTATCAGCTCTGTTCCCAGGCCAAAAGTCAAAACACTGCACTGCACCAGCTACCAAGAAGGATAAACATGACTGCTACTGCTGAACCCAGGACAGGATGCTTTAAATAGATTTATAGAAATAGTATGTTGACCATCTCAAAGCTTTTCCATTGAAGAATGTTGCAAATGGATATAGATATGCAGAGAGAAGTCTTAAAAGATGGTACTCAGAAAGTGAGGTAAATACATCTAACTTGAAACTGGTTAAAAAGCAAATACAAAGGAATTACACTAAGCAGCAATACAGATTTAAATGTTCACATTTTTATAAATCATCTAAGGATTGCTCTTTATTTTATTTATGATGAAAGTGTTTATCGGACAGAATAAACACAGACGGATGTGGGGCACACTCTCAACCCTGGACCATTGCCATTGGCTCTGGAGGTGAGGTTAACAGCAGCCCCCTGAACCTGTTGGTTTGTTTGGGTTTTTTTTTTTCAGTAGAGTGAGGATTTTCATGTAATTTCCAACTTGACCATGTGAAAAATACTAAGCATCACTTCCCCTTCCTAAGCGTCATTTACTGGCTTACGCATTTCTGGTTTAGGCTCCTGTGTGATCGTTTTCTTATTAATAAGAGTCTTTTTATAGAATCACAGAATCATTTAGGTTGGAAAAGACCTTTAGGACCATCAAGTTCAACCATTTTTGCTCCTTGTTATTCTATCAAAGAAACAGATGATTTAAAAAATACCCAAATCATATTGGTTTAGCTGAAAGCACAAAAGACTGATAATTCAGCAGCACTAAATTGATACTATTGAGCCCAGAAGCTGACATAACATGTCCTGTAGTGCAGGGGTAACAAACCAGCAGAAGATAGCTCTGCTTACAGCATTATTCCACCCCCGAGCAATCTTCTGGCTCTGGTGCTCAGGGAGTTGAGTGAGTTTGATCAAACAGTGATGATTCTCCCATGCCATCATATTCTGTAGGACACCTTTGTAAGAGAAGCTACCTAGTTTTGGAGCATTTCTTTTTCCTTCTTCACTTTTTGCACATTGAACCTACTCTGAAGTACAGCAAATAGCACATGAACCTTAACTTCATCTCTGTTATATCAGAAAGATATTTTTATACAGCACAAGAATGGCAAAAGCAAGAGTGCTGTAGCCAGGCATGAACTGGAGTAGTCCTGATTCCCTTCCAAATTGCACAGAGGTTAGTAAGCCCAGTACTTCAATAGGAGAGACACACTTGATCCTCCTTAGCTACCTCTTACAGGCTCACCAGAGGTACAAGGAGCAATTCAACCTTTATATTTAACACTTGAACTTCTTCTTCAGCAAATTTAGTAGTATGCTCTGGTGCTAGATATTTTCATTTCAAGAAATGACTGTTAATAAAATGCCATATCTTACCCTTTTATAAAACGTGGTTCAAAGCTGGAAACTTACAGTGTAAGCCAGCAGTGAAGTTCCCAGTCCTCTCTACTTTTGAAAACTAATCACTTTGCTGCTTCTTTATAAGCCAAAATTTGCTTATGTACATGTTCATAAAGAATACCAAATATTAAATGTTGAAATCTTAGAATTTACCACCAAAACCATTCTGCCTAACAGGGTGCCAAAACATTTCACTTTGATGCTTCTAAATTTTGTTGAAGACTTACCAGGCATAGACAGCATTGTAACACTCAGCGGGATGAATCCAGAGCCTTGAAACATGCTTAAGATCAAAAAAAAAAGAAAAAGTTCTGTACCTTCTGGATTCTCCCAGTTTGATGCCAACAGAATCCCTACTACAGGCAACATGTAGATGCCATACAACATAATACAGTCCCACAATACAAAGACACAATGACTACAATACATTTGCAGGAGATGGCCAGAGCATCCTTGACAATCAGAAGTTTTAGGCAGATACTTAGCTTCTCAGGAGCTCAGGGCCAGTGACACCACCTCCTGCCAACAAAAGGAGGAAAATTCTTTACTCTGTAAGCTATTCCTCATCCACTGTCCCAGCAGGTTCCCAGTAATGAAAACATTTTTCACAAATTTTATTGTCCTCAGCTCTGTAGAGTCACAGACAGCTCTAGGAAACAGTAGAGGTGCTCTCTACTGCATGAACTGGATTTATTACTGAGTTCCAATTACAGGACCAAAACCCTACCCACTTACCTGTAGCTGTCATCGCATGAAATCTGAGGATAATTGAATTGAACAGATGTGTACATCACGGCAGAATCTGACCTGCCAAATCTCTATTATTAGTGATGTTATCCCCTGCATAAAACTCAAATTGACTTTCAGACTCTGGCTGAAATCTGTATGTCTGCCCATTAAAGAAATAAAATCTTTTTCATTTAATGCTATCCAAATTTTGAATTGGAATAAATAAGGAAAAAATATATAGCCACCAAATTCTTATTTTGTGTCACCAAACACAAGGACACACCTAGCAAATCTGGGAAGAGAGGAGAAATATCAACTAGGCCTGGGCACACAATGTGAGCAAGCACTGTTAAGGAAAAGATTTTCAGCAGTCTTTGTAGGAGCCGTTATTCAAAGACAGCATTAGCACACAAAAATCAGAAGTGGGTATTTTGAATATTCTGTTTTTTTTCACAATTAAAGATGTTTTCTTATCTAGACAGTTGTCGTGGTTTAAACCCAGTCAGGTAACTCGTTCACTCACACACCCCCCCCTTCTTTCCCTCCCCCTACTCCCGGAGGGACAGAGAGGAGAATCGAAAAGAATGCAACTCCCACGGGTTGAGATAAGAACAGTTTAGTAACTAAGGTATAACACAGATCACTACTGCTACCACCAATGATAATAATGATAAAGGAAATAACAAAGGAAGAGAATACAACACCTCAGCACCAGCCGACCGATAACTCGCCCCCCAAGCCCGAGCAAGCTCCGACCGATACCTCCTCCAACCCTGCAGTCTCCCAGCCCTTCCGGCTAACTCCCAGTTACATCCTGGCCATGACGTGCTGTGGTATGGAATACCTCTTTGGTCAGTTTGGGTCAGGTGTCCTGTCTCTGCTTCCTCCTGGCTTCCCCTCCTCCCTGGCAGAGCATGAGGCTCACAAAGTCCTTGGCCAAACCAAAACATCGCTATCAGCTCTGTTCCCAAGCCGAAAGTCAAAACACTGCACTGCACCAGCTACTGAGGAGGGGAAACATGACTGCTACTGCTGAACCCAGGACAACAGTAAATGTTTAAATCACATTTTCAGTGCTAGAAATAAAACACTGATTATTCTTCTCAGAACTAGCAATTTAAACAATTTCTAGCAGAAATGTTACTCTATCATAAAGCGCATGCCTCTCAAATCATGCTTTGCTCAACACTTGTGAAACAATTACTGATGAACAGTTACAGGACCCAGGGCCATGCTTGCTCCAGATATTCCTTGCTGCAGCAGGACAACATGCCAAAGACTACCATGCTCCCAAGGTGACCCACTACAACCAAGTAGGCACCAGAGACCTGGAGGAGAGGAGATGGTGCAGGCCATGCTGCATGGTCCTGTGCACCAGTTATCCCGAGTAGCCACAGGTAGAAACAAACTCAGGTACCCATGCAACCCAAAACCCTAAAAAGCAGTTAACAGAAAGAGTCCAAAGAATCTTTCTTCAACTTAGGGGGCCTATAAGGATGGTGGGGAGGGACTCTTCATTAGGGACTGTAGTGATAGGACAAGGGGTAATGGGTTAAAACTTAAACAGGGGAAGTTTAGATTGGATATAAGGAGGAAGTTCTTTACTGTTAGGGTGGTGAGGCACTGGAATGGGTTGCCCAAGGAAGTTGTGAATGCTCCATCCCTGGCGGTGTTCAAGGCCAGGTTGGACAGAGCCTTGGGTGACATGGTTTAGTGTGAGGTGTCCCTGCCCATGGCAGGAGGGTTGGAACTGGATGATCTTAATGTCCAACCCCAACTATTCTATGATTCTATAACATGGCAGTGGGGTGTTCTCAGTATCTCTCATTCATTACAAATTTGTCAGTCTCCTGCAATTGCCACTAATGACAATCACTGTTACATCTGTTGTCTGCATAATTGAAAGTACACCAGGGATTCAAATCCCAAAAGAGACATGATCTGTGTCTCCCATCTATATACTGAAAATTACACCCTTCTATTTTAACTCCATGTTTCATATTCTCACAATTTGAAGACCTAGGAAGCAGCTGGTAAAGAACTGCATACTACAAAATTTGAAGAAAATCTGCACAAGGAAAATTTGCAAATATTAAATCCATCTCATCCTTTTTGATTCCCAACAATCTCAAAGATTGTTGACAACAGACAAACAGGAAAATAAAAAAAAAAATAACCATAGAAAAGATTTGCTCAGTACAGAGGTCTTTCATTTGGTTGAATGATTGAATTTCATCTGAAAAGCCCTTACACAAAATATTTCTCTATGATTAATAAGTAATTACCATGCATTGTTATCAACCTAGAATGTGTTATTGTGCAGGGTACAGGTCTACTAAGCACACAGATCATGGACTGAAGTCCTTCTTTACACTGATTTTACATGAATTATTAGTCCAAGTTCCCTTAAATTAAATTTGTCATTCCTAGCATTGTGTTTCTTTTCTTCCTTTAAATGTCTTAACTGGAGAAAATAGAGAGAAAAGAAACCATCTTAAAGACTAAAAATCAAATTCAGATGAATTTTTTTTTGGTTGTTTTGTTCTAACAAATTAGTCACAGTGGAACTACAGTGTCAGGGACATTTGAATAGGAAAAAAGAGCTTCTAGCCTAGCTAGTATAACCTCCAATTCCTTAATTGTTAAGAAACATTTAGTTGCATTAAAATATACTATCCTTACCTGTTGCTTTATTTTTCTCAATAATGCTCCTTCTTATACTGCGCATTTTCATGAAAAAAAAACATCTTCTTGGAGACCTTCAAATGTGGGGTTTTATAGCGCTGAAGTGGAACACCAAGATCTGGGGTCTACAGTTCACCTCCTGCAGTCCAGAAACTGCATTCTGCTGGCAAAATGCTTACTTCTAATTTTTCACTTTTAAGCAACAACTATTTAAATTGTTAATGGTATTTTTCTCTGGTGCTTAAACTTAACTTATTTTTATTCTCTTGTGCCTAAACGGAACTACTTTTATTCTTGAGAAAGGTGGAATTACAAATGGTTGGATTTAGTTTGTAAAAACCTTGCCTTTTAGTGTCAAATCATTAGTAAATCCAGAGCCAAATTACAAATTATCATTTTAATAGACGTCTTCCATAGTTCATCTTAGACCGAATGATTGCGGCAGCCAAAGCAACTAAGACCAGAAAATCAGTCCTTCAGTCATCTGTAAGGGAATTAAAAATGCTTTACTTGAGCTGCTCACCTTTCTGAGTTTGACTGGCTAGCATTTCCTTACATTTTGTTTTCTTTCAATAATTTATGTATTCCTGAGAACACCAAAAATATCAGGGCCTGTGATCAAGTCAAATCATGTCACACTCAATAAATCATGATTCAGAATTCTTGCCAATTCCTGAAATATCTTTAGTGTTTAATTTGCAATTTAAAGTTAACATCCAAAGAGAAACAATTGAAAAGGAGTGCTACTAAGAAAAGTATCAACCCCCTGAAGACAGAGATTTATTAATGTAACTTACAACAATTCTAAAACAAATCTTTAAAGTTAGATATGTAAATAATACACAGAAATGTGGGTTTCTGGAAAAGGAGAAAAATAACTTTCAAAGCAAAGCAGAGATAAAGGAGCGTTGATGTAGAGCAGACATCTGCCTGTGCAACAGTGGTATATAACTTTTAAGTAATATATATAAACTGTGTAAATGCACTTTAATTATGAGCATTTTAGAGGAGACTTTTCCCATAGTTGAATCAGCTGTCATTATGTGTTAGCATAATATTTTACAGAATTTTTAAATGGATGCTTAAATGTGGACACACAATGTGTTTTGTCACACTCAAATACATAAAATAAACCACAGAAAAATACAATTGTTTTTATGATGTTCTAAGTAAGTAAAGCAGCATGTTCTTTCTTGAATTTACCCAAAACCTGCTGTGACCATATCTACCTCAGTTATATAAATGCAATTCGCTTCCTCTTTGAAGGGCAATATAAGAAAAGAAAAATCTATCAAATTTTAAAATTCAGGAACAAATCGTACCCCACTTGCTCACACAGTATGGTAGTTTACTATTTTGTTTCTTTCTCTGGAAGAAATTCATTCCTTGGCACCACATAACACAGTTAGGCCCTCGACCTATTTTGAGAACATTCAAACAGTCACGGTCTCAGTTCACTTTAGGTAGTGCTCTGTTGAGCTCCATTGCTAATTAGAAATGCTTCTAGTTAAAACAATGCAACTGCAGAGGCATAAGGATGGACTAAGTGAAATCAGATGGAGCCACCCTCTCCAAATCTCTCCGTCCTGCTAAACTGGAATAGAAATCATATAAAAATTAGATTCTTTTGTGAGATATTTGCTCCTTTCTGCTCGCCACAGTCATTGCTTTTAGGAGAACATTTTTCTGTCGTTTCAATAGTTCTTCAAAGCACAAATGTAAATGCTGAGCTGAGGGAGTTAAACATGCCATTCAGATCATACAAAACCTCATCAACCTGGTTTGTCACAGACCGTATACACTGGACTGTTATTTCCACATTATTATATGTACCACTCCACACACTTTGCCCAAGGCTGGCTAAAAGAGTTATGCCTTCTTCAGAAGGCACTAGCTGGTGTCGCCAGTGCGAGGCAGAGGATGAGAGTTTTGCACACAGCCACCAGTTTCAGCAAATAGCCACAACATTATTCCACATACAGCTATTGAGAAATTCCAGCATCCCTTATCTCACATGCATATTAGCTTACTGCAGCCCCCCACCTTACAGGATACACCTCCGGAGGAAGATTCCCATGACTAACCTCTTCCCTGAGTAAAACTACACATTGGGATGAGACCTTGTTTGAACAGTGCTCAAATTAGAATATTTTTCCTGAACAGCAGAATGGAGAAAACTTATTGCTCACCGCCCCTGCATACACCAACTTGAACACACAGTGTACCCATAGCACAACTGACACCTAGGGCAAACCATCAACCCAGTGCTATAGTCACTGCCAAAAAGACAAGTAGCAGGAAAAATAATTCCTTGGCCAGAAGTAGGAACATTTCCTGTCTTTGACAAGGTGGGAGAGTAGTGATCAGCTCGCTGGCAGGCAGTATATATATGGTGTAAATGATTCAAATAGAAAAGAGGGGGAGAAAAAAGAAAAGTCATCTGTAAACAATTTTAATGCATCTGTGGCTAAGTCTCAAGTAAATGGGATGTTCTGCTTTCTTCTGGTACTTAATTAGTATGCTCTGTTCAGTACATAGCGAACAGAGTCCCCAGTCAGCAATGCCTCCAAAACAAATTAAAAGGAGCATAATAAATCTTGCTTTTCTCCAGACATACAAATCTCTCTCTAGACCTGTGTACAAATATATATATATATATATATGCACATGTAGGGAGAGAGAGAAAATAATAAAGTTACAGGAGGAAAACATAGCAACTGCCTTCATGTTCATTTCTCATCTTTCTGAAAAATTAGCTTTGTAGGGCTGTAGAGCTGATGACAGCCTACATGAGGACAGAGCTTGATGAATAATTTAGTCCCAGTAAATTTTAGATATAGCTCACAACTTCAGCATCTTGCAGATCAGTTAACTGTACTTGTATGCCTGAGAAAAAAGCAGCAAACCATATCCCAAGTCACAAAAAAGATTGAACACACATCCATGAAAAATATAAATGTGTTAATATATCTATTTTCTCATGTTAATAATTTGATAACAATAACAATTCATTTCACCATTAAAGATAAACATTCTACCTACTAGTGTCTGGGGGAGCGGGGATTGTATTTGACTCTAGTGAGAGCAGGCTGTAACCCTGGAGTGTTTTCTCACAAGTCACCAATGCAATCACAAGAGGTTTAGGCTCCTCAGTGTTGGTACCGTTGTGCTTTTCAAAATGGCCACATTGTAAAGGATGGTGCACACCCAGTAAGGGAGAAAAAAATAATGCTGTATTAAGGCAGATTAATTTAAAAAAGCAATGGGAGACTTAAAGTGATAAACAGCCTATGCTGATAAAAATTCATATGCATTTCAAGAGCACTCCTAAAGGAACTGAGTAGGTGCTGCAACAAATTATTATCTAATATAATTAAACACAAACCCCAGCAATAGTAAAATAGCATTAAGGAGCAGGTTTTCATTGCAGTTGCAGTGGCAAATTGCAAGCAAAGATCCCATTAAAGGTAATGGGAGCTGAAATTATAATCCACTGTGCAGTGTCAAAACTAATGTCTCTGTGGTTGTGGCTTAAACTGGCAGAGTTAAGGCAGCAACCTGATTTATAATTCTCCCCATCATGTGCAGACAGCAGACCTCACAATGCCCCTCTTCCCCTTCTCCCTCCCAAACATGTTTTTAAGAAATCCACATTTGAGCAGGAGGGAAGGAGGATCAGGCGTGCTATGTATAATTGTACATTTCCTTTGCTTTTGTGGCTTTTAATCAAGCCTTTACTTTTTTTAGCATGATTAATGGTTAGAGCAAAGGGCTACCACTGAGAGCTCTGATGCTTTTCACTTTGTAACCATGGGTAAATCACCTTTGGACTGCCGTAGCCAGGCTGTTAGCAAGGTGAAGAAAGCTGCTCTTCCTGTCTAAAATCACCCTTCAGCTCTTACAAGAACAAATTGCACCAGCCTGTGGCAAGTGCAAATCACTGGGATGGCCGGTAGTAGTATTTGTTAAATGAAATACTCCCTGGGAAGGCATTTCATACCCCCCAGGCTCTTGTCACCTGCTGATAACAGGTTTTACTTGGTCATTTAAGCTCTTTCAGAGAATGGTCAGCTTTAAACAGACTAGATGCCCACATACAAATGCTGCAGCCAAGTTCCAACCTAAATCTGTGGGCTTGGGCTGTCTCCCATCTTTGAAATAGACCTGATGATTCTAAAGTGCTGGAATGAAAACAATTCAAGTATGGAATCTGTACAAATGTGTGTAGGGGTTTTATTCATTTTCATAACCTGTGTGTTGGGATAACATGTTTACATTACTCCTGGAAAAGAACGTTACCTATGCTGAGAGTGGAGATGGGCTTTCACACCAACATGTGGTTGATGGGATGGACTATGCTCTCTACAAGCCTGTGAATGACACCAAAGTGAGGGGAGTTGGAGGGCAGGGCTACCCTTCAGAGGGAACTCAACAAGCTGGAAGCAAGACCATCAAAAAGTTCATTAAGTCCCCAAAAGACAGATGTAAAGCCCGAACGTGGAATGGACTAACCCTGTGAATCTCTAGACTAGCTGGGCAGCAGCTCTGCAGAAAATAACCTTGGAGTCCTGATGGATGGGTCACTGAACCCCAGGATTAATTTTTGTATCATTCTGCCTTCCAGCAAGCTCACAGCAGAGCCATTTTATACACATCATGCCCTATTTGCCCTTCACCATCCAAATGTGGCAGGGAATTAATCCCAGTTTATGTCAAGAAAAACACACAGACATCTGCAAACTGGAGTCTGGTTCACTGGCACCAATCACCCAGTGAATCAGTGGTAAAAGCAGAATTAAAACGCAAGAATTACTGGCTCCCAGTTCCACCAATTATCTATTCAACCATAAGGATTTTACATGAAAACCTCGTCTTGCCTTGGCCCACTTTCATGATGTGTTTTAACAGCACTGAGCACAACAGCTTTCTGTCCTACGACTGATAATTCTGGGCATTACTGTAATGCAGATTACGGTAATTATTAATAATGTTCTAGGGTATGATAAATTGTGTGGAATATACAAAATTATACTGGTGCAGAGCAGTGAGCTGTAAGACTCATGAAAGAGTATGTGTAATAAAGTAATAATTGTCACACAAGTGATAACCAGCAGGACAAAGTTTTTTGGACTGGCTTTTCCATGTATGTTTGTACAGTACTGGGCACTATCCATAATCAGGCCTGCTACATACTATTATGGTAGAAAAAAATTAAAATAACAAAGAAAGAAGACAGTAATACAAACTTTGAGACATACAGAGATCTTGTCTTCCATACAGAGAAGGAAAAAAGGTGGTGAAAAATAGGGGGAAAGGTTAATTCAGTAAGGGAGAAGTTTTGTTACACCTACACCTCTTCCTCCTTTCTGGCCATCAT
Source organism: Pezoporus flaviventris (assembly GCF_033815535.1). NCBI lineage: Eukaryota > Metazoa > Chordata > Aves > Psittaciformes > Psittacidae > Pezoporus > Pezoporus flaviventris. Next base: position 1,634,239 of record NW_026892584.1, on the reverse strand, counting down.
ACTGAAAAATTTAATAACTAAGTAATCAGAATGAAAATCCCTGAATCAATATTCAATATAACATTGGTTTTCAATGCAAGGCATTTCTGGATTTGGCACACTGTTCAAACCACTTTTATACTCCCCCTATCACAAACTAACTGTAAACACAAGTATCAATGTGACTAAGACAATGAAAGGTTTTGAAGGTATTGCCCTGGCCTCAGCCATTCTGTCATTTCTAAAATTTCACAGACTGACCTTCTTGTCCTGCAGATTCAAACTCAAAAAACAGACACATGGAACCTGGCTCATTTCCAGAGAGAATACTAGGAATCCACCAAACCTGTTAAACCCCTGTACTGAAAGGGTCAAGTACAAAGTCATGTTTTAATTGAGGTTTGAATCCTCCTGGAAAAGAAAGATTTTCAGATTAATTGAAAAACCCCGACGTTTCACGTGTACTAAGTCAAAGTCTATAAATACCACCCTCAAAAGGTGAGAGAATTCACTGATCTTTTCCAAGACACCGGGGGCACTTATTCCACTTTCTGCATTGCCTCTGCCACTGCCTGTTAATTGTTTGATTGTTCTCTGCTCTTTCCTTTTGAAACACCTGTTGTTACATTCTATTTTTAGTATTATAACACACAAATATGAATTACAAATGCAATAGTACAAAGAAAATCTGATGGCATGAGATGAAGAAAAAAACACAGTTTAATAGATAATATTTAATATCTTTCACAAAATGCAAGGTTCAAATCACAAAGTCATAGAACCATAGAATAGTTAGGGTTGGAAAGGACCTGAAGATCATCTAGTTCCAACCCCCCTGCCATGGGCAGGGACACCTCACACTAAACCATGAGACTCAAGGCTCTGTCCAACTTGGCTTTGAATATCTCCAGGGATGGAGCATTCACAACTTCCTGGGGCAACCCATTCCAGTGCCTCACCACCCCCCCAGTAAAGAACTTCCTTATGTCTAATCTAAACTTCCCCTTTTTAAGTTTGAACCTGTTACCCCTTGTCCTATCACTACAGTCCTTAATGAAGAGTCCTTCTGCTTTGAGGTCTCCATGCAGCCTTCTCATCTCCATGCTGAACAGCCCCAACTTTCTCAGCCTGTCCTGCTGCCAGTAAAGTAAACGGCAGAACGAGGCATTTCATCCCACTTTCTGGTATAGCTCCACCCACCACTGTACTTCTGAAATGAGTGAGAAATCCAGGTAATAAAACAGTATAAATCATCTGATCCTTTGGTTTTCTAGATGGCACCTGCTAGAGCAGGTATAATAATTACTGATTACAGGGGCCTAAGTGTCTATGATTGCATGACAGCAAGAATAACTCTCAATTGATAGAGACAACTGAAAAGAAAATGTATTTCAGCTCTTGACTCTACTTTTAGCATTTCTAAAGTATTATTCACCATAGTATCAGTGAAAACATTAGATTATAAAACTGAGATTCTTCCTAGACAACCATTAATCCCCTGGGTCATTTATACACAGGATATTTATCTTACATCCTTTAGGGTATGCAAACAATATGGGCTCCAATTTCCATATTCAGATATAGCTTTTAATAAGTAGGAGAGCAGTATATGCTCAGAAAAACCATTAATCACTTGGGTCTTTAAAATGAAGAGCACTTTAATAGCAATGACTTCGAACAGCTAATATCATGGAAACATGATAATAATTGACTTAAATAACTAATTTTGGCACCAAATAAAATTGTTTCATCTTTTAATTCAGCAGATATTTGCTTCAGAATTAATAATTTAATATTTCTATTTAAAAGAAACAACCCATATAAATTGTACATCATTGGTATTGCAACAGGCCACTCTACTAAATTTATTTTTCAACAAATACTTATTTCATTATTTTTTTTTTAAGAATTCACTTATTTTTAGATAGCTCTACAGTCATTAAGTGGGTGATGGTAATTCTGTGCTCTGGAATTTTAGTAACACATAATATTAAATGCCTTGAAATGTTTGCATATCTGAGAGGAAATAAAGCAGGATCTTTAAATACAAGTTAAAAATTTATTTGATTCTTACACATTATATTCTTGAACATGGTATTATAGTTAGCAATAACAACACAGTGGTCCTACTCTGACATCAAAGTTAAGGCATGCTCGGCTCTGCACAAACACATGGACCACAAGAACTGCCAACGTGAACAGACAAATTAGCAAATGGAGAAGGAAATATCTTCTATAACATTAACAAAGCCTGAAGCAGACTTGAGCCTGTTAAAGATGACCAGGCACCATTGCACGTTAGATTTTTACCACTGCAATCCAATTAAACTGCACACCAGCACTAGTCCATCAGGCAAATACAAACCACATTAGTAGTTCTATGCCCTAAAATTGCAAGCACTTCCATGCAGTAATTATCTGTTATAGCAGCTACTGTGAACTCTGTATGAAAAAATGCACGCTTGGTAAACCTCCACCAAGAAGGGATCGCACTTACAATTTATCAACATTTCCACTATCTAGAACAAAAAATTTCTGAGGGTATGTGCCCTTCTTCACCCTACATCACTCATGCTTAGTCTAATGAAAATAAACCTGACAGCAGCAACCAACACATCTCTAACACAGCTCAGTGTCCACCTTCCATATTTTATTATTTTAAAAGCATTGAGAAGCAGAGAGAAAAACAAGAACACCAGTAAAACTCACTGTTCTTAGCATCACCAAAGCAAAGACAGACAAGCAGTCAGACAATAAATATTAAACACTCAAAAGAGTTCCTTCTAAAAATGAAACTGTCAGCATTGACTATAAGTGTTTGTTTATTATTGATCTCTTGGGACCTGCAGTTGTCAAGAGGTACTAGAGATTGCAAACTCTTTTGTTTTAGAAATCAGGCACTGAGAATTTTGATAGCAAAAGACAGGGGAAACAATTTATCTCTTAAAAAAAATAACCTCAATTTTATAGCTCTCCTTTCATCAGAGCTTCATTTGAAGTTTTCAGTCTCTCCTATATTAAAAGAAGAGTTCTAATCCATCAAGAAACAATCACAGTGGGAGGTATCTTATAAATTAATACATAAACTTGAGGCCACCTCTTACAGTGTAAGAGTATAATCTAGAAATAATTTATGGAAACCCTGATTAAAAAAGACCAGGGAAAAACCCCAGTAAGTTCTCACAAGCGGAGAATAACTTAAACATCAGAACAAGAAATGCTGGTTAAAAAGACTGTAATCATGAAAAATCTAGTTACAGTCTCAAGCCTAGACAGAAGATACTCAAGTTGGCTTGCAAATCTTTCACTCAAGTATCTTCATTAGTGTTCACAAAATCAGATCTTCCAAATTATTTTTTTCAAGCTTTTGCTGTAGAATTTCAACCAATTGCATTAAATAAATCATAGGATTAAGTTTTCAGGCTATGTCTCATCAGTTGGGAAGAGAAGCAATTCCACCACCTTGGATGCATCTACACTTCAAACTGGGCCATGACAGTTTGGCCCAGTCACCGGACCTCCCAGCTGAGAGCCAGTTTGTCTACTGAGCGTTTCAAACCCCACGCAGGACTTTCAAAAGCCAGTGACGCACTATTCTGACGTTATTATCGTGCATCATACATGGAAAACTGGAACGGAAAATTCGGTAGCAGTGTAACCTCATGATTCCAGCACAGCTCATAAACCTTACTGTGCTGAGACAGAGTCAGGTTTTTTAAGAGCTTCCTTGGCACCCAAAAGCTCTCCAGGGAAAGATAAACTTTGCCAAAGAGACCAGGACTGCACTGCTGGACAGAAACAAAAACTGCAGGGAGATGTGCTGGGTTAAGCTCTGTGCTTACCAAAGCCTTCCACTATGAATCACAGACACTCCCTGTGCAAGGGGTGAATCATGCTGTAAAGCAGGCTGGAAAAGGAAAATGGGTCCCCCCCCCACAACAACAGACTAGCAGCCCCCTTCTGAATATGAGCTGGTAAATAAAGGCATGCATCCGCCTTAAATCCAAGGAGATCTTCACAAAATGCAAATGGAGTGGACTCAGATGCCAGTGAGTCTGTAGAAATGCTGTTTGGGAAGACAGTCGGGCTAAGAAAGGTTGCAGATCATTCCCAACCCTTGGCCAGCAGTTCAGCCCCCAGTGCTACAGATGGACCCACTACCAGACGTGCAGGAACTCTGTAACCCTGGAGGTCACAGACTAGGAAAGCACACAAAAGGCATCTGTGGTCCATAGCACAGTGGATATAATACTCTTCAGGATGTCAATTGCAGCTCAGTTCTCCACAGAAGGAAATGAGGCCTGCTTGAAGGAAAGGAGGATCTTCGATGACAATGGCTGTATTCTGTATTTTGACGTACATGATTTCCATTCAGCTGGAACAACAGTGTGTGCAAAGGCTGCAGTAGAGTAAAAAGGAGAATATGCAGCAGAGGGAAGGAATTTAGTCTCAGATTTTTTCATCTTTTTCTGCAGATTCACAGACAAGTGTTTTTCAGACAGGAAGCAGTAGTTGATGTCATCCCATCCTTTGCTTTTGATTCCTTTAAGTTCCTATTAGGTTAAATTCTGATTTAGCAATTTGATGTACTGTGAAATGACTACAGATTCCAGCTGTAGCCAGGCAAGCAGCCAAGGTAACCTCATGGTGAGAGGAATGGGTCTTGGCTCTGCTCTTGAACATGTAACACATTTTAACAATTGATTTTCAATGAAATATGCTTATGTCACATCAAACCAGAGGAGTATCATGCTTCCTCCATACTTTGTGCTGCTGAATTCAATTGCCTCATTTGATCCTAATTACAGTAAAAAACATACAAACAGCTCCTCACATGAATAATACTCAAAAAAAGGTAACTGCTTAAATTTCATCTAGGAAAAACCTGGGAGTTAGCGCAAACCCTATAAACTGACTGCAATGCATATGAAGCAACAAAGAGACAGAAACTTGAATTGGTTATAACTGAAGATTTACAGTCATCTCTAAGCACAGTATACCCAAGCACAACAGAAGTAAAGTTTTGTTGTGAAAAAAAAAACACATAACTGCAGTAAAACTGGTCCAAGAAGCCCAAAACAGCCGAAGAGTGCATATGAGAAAACAGAGTCCCTGCTCAACTCTAAATGTTCAGGAGCATCTCATAATAAAGCAGAAAAATAAACTCCCTATCTGAATCAAAATTCCCATATTGCAAGGCAATTCCTATCATACCTTACTGCTGTTTTGAAACATCAAGATTACTTCTTTCTTATCCTGGACAGCAATTTCTCATCAAGCCTCTGCCTGAAGGAACAGATCAAGAAAATGGACAGGGCCATCTCCCCATCCACATACCTTCAAAACACAAAGCTCTTACTGCTTCTTCAGCTTTCCTTTAATTTTTTCAAACATGTATGTGACTTCCTGTGGACTGGACATTTCTAGAAAGGAAAACACAACATTAACTACATAATTTCTTTTTTTCCTGGGAAACTTCATTATAACTGCTAAATTCTGTCACAGGAGAAGCAACAAGCTTAAAATACCTTTCCCTGTAAAATATCTAATTATAACTACAAAAATAACCAACTTGTTTGCTTTGATCTCCATAATAACTGTAAATTCTAAGTATTGCATTAATCATATATTCAAGCACCAAAAGCAATTGTGTTTATCATTTTTCAATTGCCAAATCAATTGTCATAGTCACTTTAACAAAATATTTCTAACAAGAAGCTTTGGGTATTTTAGCCTAAAATGACACAGAAAGTTCAGATGAGTAATTATGAACCAGATAAATTGTGACTGCACTACATATTTATTAAATTTTGCAGAAGTATTAAGGCAATAGTTACTGGAATACAGTATCACATGAAGTTCATATATACTGACAAAACACATTAAAATAATTTATTAGCCATAGAACACAGAACAATGAAGGTCAAAGAAATAATGTTCACTTTGATTCATCTTAATATGAATAAAACCTTGAATAATGACACCCTTTGTTTGGAATTTCTTGCCTCCTGCTTTGTATCATGCTTCTAGTATCACTTAGGAATCATACTATCGAATAATTCAAAGGTAAATTTTAGATGCTACATAAGAGATTTGATAAAACATCACAAAATATATTTCTTTCTAATGACACCATTTATATAAATAATATTACAAGTTTTTTTAAATTAGGCATATTTTTCTGCAATGCTGAAACCAAAAAATATATTGTCTTAAAAATAATAAGAAAGTATCTATCCCCAGCTGCATATCTACCTTAACTTCATCAATGAAGTATAAAATGAAAACAAATGTCACATGGTGAAAGACACACTGACTTCTAATACCAATCATTACTAATAACTTAAAATATGTTAAGTAGCTTTTAAAACTGATTTTATTAGACATTTCATATAAAATGTGGGTTTTATAGCATTTTCGAGCAAGTTTTTTCCCCCTAGAAAAAAGCTATTCTAGAAAAGTATTTCTTTTTAAAGAGTCCAAATACATAACGATTCAGAAAATTTCACCATGTTCACACTAAGTGAAAATCTATGCATAAAAAGTCTGACCTAACCCTAATTACTGCCAATAAAAATATTATCCTTCAAAAGATCCATTAACAGAACATTTGGACTATCTAAGTTGTTTTTCAATTCTATTTTTTAACAAAGTGGCAAAGGACTACCGATATTGCCTAACTTGTTTGCACAGCTGTCATCACTAGAAATGATAAAGTTGTTTCTTGTCACAGAATGTACTCACAGAACTGAGTGGGAAGAAACCACCAGCGGCTACCTAGTCCAACTGCCTGTTCAGAGCAGGGTGCACAGAGGAATGAGTGTATGGGTCAGATCAAACCTTTCCTCCATCCAATACTTAATACAGAAGATTAAACAACAGACTTATGTGCACTACATGTTGTGTAGCACTGTATGAAAGCAAAAAAATTCTATTTGCCAATTAGATGCATCCAGCAGAGATTCTGAGCATTATTTGATTAATGTTTTCTCCATTCTTACAAACTGCAGTGCTGGTAACAACCATGAACTAATTGACTATCCGTCTTTTGAAGCCCAGACATCCCTTCCCACACTCCACAGCAGTAATGAACATGTGTTGATCTGTATTACTTCTATTCAGAAAGGGAAAAACAACATGAGACTGGGGCAAGGCTGACACAACAGGGATGTTATGACTGAAGTATCATTATTCTCTTGCCCTAATTCAGGAGACAGATTACTACTTAAGGTCAAATGACTTGGATTTCCACAGTAACTGTTGAAAGCAAGAAGTTTCTCTCTGCAGCACTTTCCTATCCTTTCCCAGTAAAGCATGGTAATTCAGTACATCAATGTTAATGTCATGATCAGCAATTTAACCAAATTTCTTATCAACAATTACCTATTCTCTCCTATTAGCAAAACCCACAGTCAATATTTTGTGCAATATTCAGCATATATATATATATATACACACACACACAAGTGGAGTTAGGTCTGGCCAGGTGTGCAGAAATACAGCTTCCAACAAATTAATTTGAGTTAATCTAGACAGAGATGTTTCACTATTTCCTGGAGCACTCAGAGCAGCTGCAGGATGCAGCAGCACAGCAGCCCTAACCAGCCTATATTAAACGTTAAATAGCTGATATTTGCAAAGCCAGCTAGGAAAATGGAAACTCATTTTGCATTTATGTTAAAGGTGTTTTGCATCCAGGTATTTTTCTTCCTTCTGCACATTTTGCATTCATAAAGTTGCTGCTTACAGGCTTCAAGTAAGACTCTCCTCTCTTCTTTGTTGCAAAGTTATCAAGGGCCTCTTTGTTCTCACATTGTGTGGTTCATTAAAAAGGGAGAACTTTCATTTTCCTTGTAATGGAAGTTGTGCCCTCAGAAAACACACATATTCCTGAAACAACCCCATGTGGAATCTGTTGATATCAGATACATATTCCCCTCAGATAGATTCTCACACTGAAAGAGAAATAGCTTTTCATAAAAGAAACTAAAAGGACTTGAAGAGTAATGCAAAACACAATAAAATAATTTATTCTAGCTGTGCATTTTTAAAGTATCTATCTATCTAAAATATCTATCCTAGTTTCCTAAAATGTTTATGTTAAAAAACACTTTAAAAATACACAGCAGATTTCTTTAGGGATTTTATCAGATTTCATTTTTAACTGATTTGCCAGAAGTGTATATTTTAATAGAAAAAATCCTGCTTCACTAAACATTAATATCAGGTAGCAGACAAGATCCTCCACTCTAGTACTCCTGTTGCACCTGAAAAGTATTCACTGGGGAAAACTACTTGGCTCAGCTGTTAGACAAATTAATCTCTGCCCTCACAGCCCCATCATCTCGATCTTTATTGAGTGAGCTGTGTGTAAAATGCATTTGCATTTCAGTGACATGCATTTTTAAGTGCATGCTGATGCTGCACATGCTTGCCTGGACACACCACCTACATTTACCTTCAGCATGTTAAAATTGGAACCTATCCATTATCCAATTCTCAGTACTCAATAACTCCCATTTCTGAAGTTTCTTACCCGTCTTGTGAACCTTTATCTAAGAAGCAGGCTGAAGTGCCAGGCTATGCTAATAAGGAGGGAGTTCCTAGTGAATCCTTGCCTGGTTTAATCCTTATTTTCAGATGACTTCTTCTGCAACATATACTAATTAATTCATTTCCACATTTACTTCCCAAACTCTATTCCATTAATGAGTGAACCTCCACTGGGACTTCTCTCTCTGTCTCTGTGGGCTTCTTTATTATGTACCCACTCCTTTTCAGGACGCCAAAATTCCTGCCACCCAACACAGCAGCTGGATTTTCAGACACATTACAACTTTTAACCTGTTCTGCTACTGACAACAAGACAACATAAGCTTCACTTTCACCTTTTCAACATCTCATCAACATTTAGTATCCTGCCCCCAAATTTCCACCAGCTTGCTCTTTACAGCAGCAGTTGCCCCCTGTAAGGCTTTCCCATACTGTACACTGAACTCACTCAAATTCCACCTTGCTCAAGCTTCTCTTCAAATTCCACCTTCTCATTCAAAATCTTACTTTGGTATTAGTAATGGTAAAATATGAAATGTTATTTTACCTATTTGCAACCCCTACTTAGAATACTTTCTTATTTCAGCTCAAATATAAATTGGGGAATAGGATCTAAAATGGCACTTGAGTAATTTCATGATTATATCAAATATGTTTTCTCTAAGCTTTAGGTCAGGGTTTTTTTCTGCTAGGTTATTCATGCCTTGTCTGATCCCTCACTTTTTTGGTAATATTCTTCACCAGCAAAATCAAGCAAGATATTTCTCAATCGTCTTTCCTGTAGTGCATTATTATTATTATTCCATTATTATTTTTTCATGGAACTAAAGCACACGTGGATGACATTTGTGCATATTAATTCTTGGATACCATTAACTCAATGTATTTCTGGATACCTGTGTTCAAAGCCACGTTGCTGCACAGAGCAGAAGAGAATTTCAGTTAATTGGGAACCAGCTAGAATGAGATACTTAACAGCTGCACGACCTAAGCAGGAACCTTAAATCAGAGCTAGGATTATCGACTGTCACTGTTGTAATATTCAAGAGAGACATCTGCTGGCAATAAAAGAAAAGAACACCCATCATGAACTATATGAAAGCATTACACATTTAATTATGCAGATACATACTTATCCATGAAAATTAACTATTCAGGGGTAATTAGAAATACCCAATCTGCTGAAATCATATATTTACTTTCATTACACCATTTTCCAGATGCACTGTTTCATTTATGATGCATTTTATCTGCTTATGTTGGATATGATTTCCTACATTACACTGCTCCACTAATGCCATACCATTGATGCAGCTTAATACAAGAGGTATTTATTTACTAAAAGAATCATACAGCTGGTGTAAAGTTTGAATATGTGCTCTGAGTGCAAGGTATTTTATAGTTAGGAGGCCTGTAATCTTAACAAATCAATGACAGGATGCCAGGAACTAATTAATATGTATCCATTACCAGCAAATGGTCAAGCTTTGATGCTACATTAACTAATGTCATCCCCAGCAATGACATGAAAACCAGAGGAGTATGACCATCATCAGCACAGCACTGGTGAAATGGGACTCCAGCCCACCTTCCAGCAATGAAGCTAGTTCACTGTCATTGGGCCACAGGTTATTTTCAGACAACTCTCATGTGGGCTATAAAGGAAAAATCCTCCTGAGCCAGTCTTTAAAAGACACTTAGCCACAGCCTTAGTTTGGCTTAGCCTGTGTTTCAGTATTCACATTCTGAACTTTGTCAAGAGCCAAGGAGGAAAATTTACCACAGGTGTCAAAACATTTACAACCATCCAGCAGAGGATATTTCAAAGGAAAAGTGAGGTGCAGAGCTAGCCATTGCTAACGCAGTACTGCCGATGCAGCTGCTTCGTATTTTATTCCACCTACTTTTTACATTTTCCAGCCTTCTCTTCCCAGCTATGAAACTACTTCTTTCAGCTCTGCTAAAGGAAGCAGCCCATTGTTTCACCACCCCGCAGCACAATAGGAAAATGTATCTGTTAGCATCAGTCATGCTGTTCCCTCTCCAGAATTTATCCTTGGTCTTAAGAAGACACTTGTGACCAGACTTTCCATTTTCTTTTGGAATACACCAAATTGCATATAAATACCTTATTAAGCAAAACAAAACCACCACACCCAGGAGGGGTACGTATGCTCCTAACACTACACCTATTCACATGGTCCTCCTCCTTGTGCCCTTTCCCCTTGTATTTCTTCATCTTGGTCATTTTCACAGGCAATTGCCTCCTTTGTTATTTTTGTGACTGTCTTCACTGTATTTGCCCTCCCACTACCCTCAAACATGTCTTTTTCTGCATTCTTGCTAAAATTTACATCTTAAAGTCAGAAAACAGCAGCAGTGCCCCAGGATTAATTTCAAGCCCATCTTTCATTGCATTAGGACATTGAACTATTGTTCCAATAAGTCAGTTGAAGATATGGGAAAAGAGTTTTCCAAGAGGCAGGGAAAATGGACAGTAACAGACCTGCCTAAACAGTAAGTCCTAGAAAGAATACTAATGCTTCAGGGAAAATATATTTTAACCAAATTTAAAATAAGGGGGAAAAGGGGGGAGGGGAAAAGGGGGGAGGAGAAAAGGGAGGGAAATCCCCGACCATTTCCCTTTAGGAGATTTAAACTGTTTTCTAATTTTTTTAGCAATTTCAGCTACATAATAAAAAAAATACTTCTATGTATATAACTGCAAGATAACTGCAGGATTCCCTCTAGGCTCCCTTTCTAATTCATTTTTCTTATCCTAAACAGAACAGTTATACTTCTTGTCATCTCTCTCCCAGGTGAGGAGAAGCTTTAACTCCTAATTGGCTCCACACTTAATTTCCATAGCTTTACTCCAGTTCTTTCAATCCATCATGATCCACATCATCATCATAGCTACAGGAACCAGGCTTATATAAAAGTTGTTTGTTGGAAGTGACCTATTTGTCCTGGGTTCAGCAGTAGCAGTCATTTTTCTCCTTCTTGGTAGCTGGAGCAGTGCAGTGTTTTGACTTCCAGCCTGGGAACAGAGCTGATAACACCGATGTTTTGGTTTGACCAAGGACTTTGTGAGCCTCATGCTTTGCCAGGGAGGAGGGGAAGCCGGGAGGGGGCGGAGACAGAACACCTGACCCAACCTGACCAAAGAGGTATTCCATACCACAGCACGTCGTGCCCAGGATGTAAGAGAGAGTTACCCGGAAGGGCTGGTAGACAATGGGGTTGGAGGAGGTATGGGTTGGTACTTGGTCAGGCTGGGGGGACGAGTTATTGGTTGGCTGGTGCTGAGGTGTTGTATTCTCTTCCCTTGTTATTTCCTTTATCATTATTATTATTGGTGGTAGCAGTAGTGATTTGTGTTATACCTTAGTTACTAAACTGTTCTTATCTCAACCTGTGGGGGTTGCATTCTTTTCGATTCTCCTCTCTGTCCCTCCAGGAGTAGGAGGAGGGCAAGAAGGGGGGGAGCGAGTGAATGAGTTGTCTGGCTGGGTTTAAACCATGACACTATTTTACATTACAACACGGTATCCACCAGAATTAGTATTTCTGAGAGAAATGCTTGTCACTTCACATAATTTGTATTTTTGAGTATGTCAATGCCCAGAGGCACAGGTATTGTTTGAAACACCCTAACCTCAAACATGGATTACAATCTGCCCACTACTGAGGGACTGAAGCTTCAATCAAACATGTAGGTGGTTCTCCGGGAGCTAATGATTAAGGTTGTCTTGCATCTGCTCTTATGAACAGCGGTACTTGGCAATCTCTTCAAATTCTCATGCTTATCTATCAGAATTGCCTTGACATGATGATGGATGGGCACTCCTTTAAAAACAAAACCAAACCAACTTAGTTATTGATTTAGCATACTCTGCTTTCTCCTCCAGATTCATGATACACAGGGTTACGTTCTCTGCTGAATAATTTGTTTTTTTCAGCATGAACTATAGAAAGAATTACACAGAAGGAACTGCCAAAAGCACTGCTGCAGCAACAAGCTAGCCATAAAGTTATCTTCCAGTAGAAGGAATGAGGTCACAGCAGCTGAAGATGGAACTGCACAGAATCCATTTAAACTATGAGATATTATCAGCATAGTCCATAAGTCTTCCAAATACTTAAACTGATGGATCTTGAAAAGAAAAAAAAAACAAACAAAAAAACAAAGAAGTTCAACAACAAACCATGGTCATCCCGAAAGCCTAAGACGCAGCTAAACCATACAGTCATGATTTTTCCTGAGAAAAGTAATGGCCTAACCATAAGTGTACTTAAGATTTGATCTGTTTAAAGCAAAAGAGGAAAGTTAAATAATCAATTAACATACACCAGAAACAGATTTATTGTATGCACACACAAAAAAGAAATCAGCCTTAAGCAGCTTCAAAGAAAACACTCCCTGGATCACAATTTCTGTCCAACAATGCATGGCGCTAGTAATCGGGAGCAAAGGCATATTCGGCTGAAATACTTGAATGACATCTTTGCTCTGAATCAGCTATGCTGTATGATGAAAATGCCTCTTAATGAAACCCAATGTACCATTATAATACAGTTTCACCGCAATAGCATTTTTATGTTTGGTATGAGCCAGTTTCCATTATTCTAAGTAGTTAACGTAAGTAGTGCAGATTGTATTCGCTGATATGATTTCACATTTCTTGACAGGATGGGCTGCAGCTCTGAAGAATATTATTAGCAAGTTGGAGACAACTCACATTCCAATGCTGCTACAATTAGAAACCATCTACATCTCCCAACTACTGCAATTCTAATTCTGAGGATAACTGGAGCCTCTCTTTTACAGTAACTATTGGCAAGTATGAATGAAAGCTCACTTTACATGCCAATAATATTTACACAGTTCTGAAAAAATAATCTCACTCAATGGTAACCCTTAAAGACATAACAGGCTTTCAGCACAGTGCTTAGCACCTAAGTGTAGTGTATACTAATAAAGAACAAATCTTACAGATACATAAAAAAGCTTTCTCTGTTAATACCTGTTTAACTTAGGAGCATATGCAAATTCACAGTAAAATCTGTCTGAATTTTAAAGGCTTTGCATAAAATTGTAAGCGGCGAGGAGAAGCAGACAGGCCAACCCAATATGGGTGATAAGCAACTTCTACTTTATTTGTGACGCAGTTCACACATATATAGGAGTGGTATTCAGCCACTCCTTCTTGGCACAACAGCATTGGTTAGCCCCTCACAGCTTCCTCCACATTCTCCTCCCAGGTCCGGTCTCCGGCCACCTGTGGGGGCCACCCCCCACCTTGCTTGCACAGTCCTCCAGAACTCTATGGTTCTGCTCTTAGAGTCATTCTGCAACATAAAATCTCCAAATAAATTTTGAGATCTATAGACATCATCATCATCTGAAAATGCAGAGATTTATGACAGTGTTGACTCCCAACATACAAAGAAAAACATTTGAGTGACGTGTAGATTCTCTTCCAACTTTCTGCATTTCACAACAGGAAAAAAATGAAATATGCAACCCATTGAAGTACTATTAAATGAACCTTATTATTGTCAAGCCTATTAGAGTTTATTAAGCTGAGATGAAATGGTTCTGCAATAGGAATTTTAGAAGTGTTTGGAGTATGGCATATGAACAGCCAGGAACAAGGTACAAGACTGCCTTCAGGACTAGTCACGAGTTCTAGTATTTTAAAGCTGGCATGGATCAGGCTCTCTTTAATTTTTATGTGGTGAACTGTGCCTTTTCTGTGTAACCTTATCTGCTGTGATGACAATTTTATGTATGTGTGAGGTAGCACCAAATCCATATTTCTTATCTAATGCTCAGTAGAATTCATCTTTCCCACTCCACAGGAGGTCTCATTACTTCTTTTACATTGACATGTACAATCCTAAAACAATATGATTTCCAGAAAAGAGCCAGACTATATATTCCAAACATTTTTAAAATGAGGTCATCCTAGATATATACTTGGTATCAAGAAGTAGGGTTTGACAAAGATTCATGTTTAAAGAAAAAGCACCCATCATTATCTCAGACACAAACACAGCTAATCAAAGCTGAATTAGCAAGCAGACATTACTCTGCTCTCTTAAAATTATCTCATTCCTTCTCCATCACCCTACACATACTCATACACAAGATACAATGCATAAAACCAGGCAACTTTGAATGACCCCTTCAGAGAGCCTGCAGTTTCACGATGGTTTTATTACACTTATGCACCCTTCACCAACTTGTCTTGTCAAAATGTATCATCTAAACCACTTCTGCAGCCACTGGATCCCCATTCCTGACACTGCATAGAAGAACACGACAAAACGGCAAAGAGGAGAAAACCCTCAAAATATACAAGGCTCTCTCAGTTACCAGACTTGAACGCCTTTAGCCAAGCAACCTTTAACCAAGTCTTTGAGACAACTTCTGTCGTCTTGTTTCTTACTTCTTTTTGTGTTCTTAGAATAAGGCAGGTGTTTTGAACTCAGTAGCACAGAAATCATCAGAGATGCAGACAGTCATGGTCTCTCTGTCAAAATCTACAACTTCTGCGATCGAACACACCGTAAATATGTGGGAAACAAACATCAACAAACACCAACACTGAAAAATAGTTTTAAAAATATTATAAAATAAAAAAAATATTTTACAGCAAAACAGCATATCTTCTTCTGATCCTAAAGACTGGCAGAGACTTACTCAAAAAGAAAACTTAAAGTTCATTTCTTACACAGCTAGTGTTTTTTGCATTTCTGCTAATCAGTCCCAATTTCTATTTCAGGCACTAAGTCTCTGGCTAATTTTGTATTTCAATTGTAACTCATCTCTTCCAAACTTTTTAATTAGCACTTCTTTCAAGTTTTATAATTGTTAATTAGTTGCTCAGTGCTAATTTCAAGTTTACTGGCATAGTGCTTTGAGACTTTATAAATAGCTTTCTGCATACTGGTTTGTATTGTTGTGAAGTGACAAATCTAGCAGACTAGACATATGCATCAGGGAAGGGAGTGGAACACTTCTGAAATCAATTTCATTAATAAATCCTACAGATTATAAACTGAAACTAGTATGAACTCCGTAAAAAGAACTATATTCATAGCAAATAATATAGATTAATTTATAGTGGTGGGTTGACCTTGGCTGACTGCCTGGTGACCACCAAGCTGCTCTATCACTTCCCGTCCTCAGCTGGACAGGGGAGAAAAAATATGACAAAAGGCTTATGGGCTGAGATAAGACGTGGAGAGATCACTTGCCAATTACCATGAGGGGCAAAACAGCCTTGACTTGAGAAAAAGAATTTAATTTATTGCCAATCTAAGTCAGAGTAGGATAACAAGAAACAAAACCAACTCTTGAAACATTTCCCCCCAACCCTCCCTTCTTCCCTGGCTCTTCTTCACTCCCAGTTTCTCTACCTCCTCCTCCCAGAGGCGCACAGTGGGAGGAACAGGGGCTGTGGTCAGTCCATCATGCATTGTCTCTGCTAATCCTTCCTCCTCGTACTCTTCACCTGCTCCAGCATGGGGTACCACCCACAGCAGACAGTCCTCCACAAACGTCTCCAGCATGGGTCCTTCCTGCAGGCTGTGGCTCTTCATGAACTGCTCTAACATGGGTTCCTTCCATGGGGTGCAGTCCTTCAGGAACAGACTGCTCCAGCGTGGGTCCTCTACAGAGTCACAAGTACTGCCAGCAAACCTGCTCCAGCATGGGCTCCTCTTTCCACAGGTCCTGCCAGGAGCCTGCTCAGCACAGGCTTCTTGGGGGGGGGGGGGGGTCACAGCCTCCTCCCCCTGCTCCACCACGGACCTCCCCAAGCTGCAGGTGGAGATCCACTTTACTATGGGCCTCCATGGGCTGCAGGCAGAGATCTGCTCCACTGTGGACTTCCATGGGGTGCAGGGGCAGAGCCTGCCTCATACCGTCTGCACCACGGGCTGCAGGGGAATCTGTGCTCTGCTGCCTGGAGCACCTCCTCCTTCACTGACCTTGGGGTCTGCAGAGCTGTTTCTCTTGCATATTCTCATTCCTTAACTCCCAGATGCTGTTGAGCTGCAGTTTTTAACCTTTCTTAAATACGGTACCATGGAGGCAATGCCACTGTCAGTGCCACTGTTAGGCTCAGCCTTGTCTAGCGGTCAGTCCAACTTGGAGCCATCTTGGCTCTATCAGACACAGGGGAAGCTTCTAGCAGTTTCTCTCAGAAGCCACCCCTGTAGCTCCCCTGCTACCAAAACCTTGCCATGCAAACCCAATACATTTATTCAAATTATTACAGTTTATATCAATACGCTGTGGTAGTAGCCACACATCTAAATCAGGATTGGGCTGAACCCCACGAACATCCTTTCAAATAAGAGAAAAGAGACCTTATTGAAGGAACTCCAAACATAAAGAAATAGAAGTGACAAATATAGAAAATAGTTCACAAATATATTATGAACTCATAAATCTTCTACTTACCATTAAGAAAGAGCACAATAAACAGCATAAATGCGAGAAACAACATGTGTAAGAAGCAGAAGCAAACAAGAGGAACAGAAGAGTCACAGCTCACTGCCTGCAAAGCCATGTATCTGAAGTACAGCCTGGCAGCTCCTGTATAGATTTTTAGAAGCTCTTCCCCTGGACAGGAGAAAATTTTTCATGGAGAATCTAAGTGATGGGCAATAAAGGCTACTGGATACTGAAAGTGGGAAGCTGATACATTATTGGACAAGTCAGGAAAACCAAGATAATGAAATCAACTAGAAAGGGCAGGAAAAAGACTACTAAACTAAAAAGAGATGGCAGAATATCCATTTTGGAAGACCAACAGAACTCTCAACTGAATGCACAAAATGTGATTTATTACTATCAGATTTGAAATAACCCATTACATGGTAAACCCAACTTTCTGACATAATTTTTCAGGGTGTCTCAGGGATGAAAATCTGTTTGTTTGGGTCTTCTTTTTTAAATGCCATACAAAAGTCATTGTAGGAGTGGAAGAGCTGTAGCTTTGCTGACTTTTACAGATTCTTAAAGCAGTCTATGTGAAAACAAGAATACACACACATGCATACTCAAGACTCACGAGTACCAATATTTAAACCACGTGCATTGCCAGCAGCTGTAACTTTTCAAACTGAATATCAAGCCAATGGAAGACACTCTCCTAGGTATCTTTGAATATAAGTATGGATGAATATGCATACAAAGTGCAAAATTCAAGTCTATATAGGTTAGATGGTAACAGAAGCATTCAACAGCAGAGTTCACCATTCATGACATTTGAAATGCTAATACTGACGCTGACACTGCAGACTGCATTGCCTGCTGGCGCTCACATAAGGACGTGTTAGCTGCCCTCAGATTTCACAACTTCTGACTATCCACAACTTCCCGCAACAGAAAAGCCTTTCCAAAAGATTTTAAATACTGTAGAGGAGTGGTGGCTGGAATACTGCAAGTCCAGTCTTTGTTGGAAGACTTTCTTCTCCAAAATTAACATTTTCATAAGCACTTCAAGTCTCAACACTTAAATACACATAGATGAATGTGCTAAATGTACCAAGTTACAACACGCTATCAATTGCATGTGTATTACTCCCTCTATTGGGTCAAACCTGTAATTGCTGGCCTACAAAGCACATCACGAATGTTTTTTGTCTCAGATCTCTGATATTATGGTCAGTTCAGCTACACAAAATTTCTGCCTATACGATGTATTCATTTGCATAACCCAGGACTAAAGGATCCCAACTTTGGAAATAAATTTTGAATGTCAAAGATGAAGGCACATGTCTGACCAGTGTATATCACTGTATAGATGTGGCAAATGAACATGTCTTTCTTAGAAGCAGAGTTTTTCTCACGTCTCACAGCATGACATCTTTTCTCCAACTTGCCCAACTAGCTTTCCTACCTGGCAGACAGAATTAGTTTCTTTCCCTTCTCTGTCTCTTCCCATATGTCTCACCTGCCCGCAGGAGGCAGCACCAAAATGCAATCCTGCTTTATCATGTACTAGCTTGTGCTTTAAGTAGGACCTGCATGGACATGTGAAAAGGACCTTATTCCTGCAGCCAAAGTAGAAAATAATATACTTGTAAGATCTTTAGTCAAGCAAAATGACAGTACTTCCTCCCACGAGACAAGTCCTATTGTAACTCATATAACCAACTCTTAAGCCCTGAAGATGTCTAACAACAAGAACATAGCTACTATTCTACTACAAAATTTATACAAACCCTTTCACTACTTAATATGATCTTTGGGATTATTTTAATAGTAACTCATCATCTCAAGATGCCTGTACAATTAAAAAAATAAGCCCTAAAATAGTTTGACCGCACTCCCCTCAAGAAAGGTTAGACTGTAGTTCCGGAATGTCATAATCTTAATTTAAAAATACTACTACCAAGAGCTTTATCCGCTTCACATTAAAGAGGCTATCACTAATTATACATTAAGTGAAGGAGAAAATTTTCACAGTTCTGAGAACTGGAAATCTCTGAAACCTACAGGTATAACCTAGGTATGTAGGTTATAGATCTCTGAAACCTACAGGTATGTAGATTGGTCAGATTATAATGTAGGTATAAAGACCTACATTATAATCTGACCAACTCTGTTGCTGCAGCCTCTTTGCAGTGCCAGTCATCTTTATATAATCTCTGTATCTCTAACTTGTGATTCTTGCAGCAACCTTTTCTGTGCTCAGCACGTATGTACCTGCATGACTAATGCAAGCAGAAAGACAAGGCAGCACTTGGAACATGATGCACGAACTCCACCAGATGGCACTTAAAGACAACATGACCAGCTTCTTCTGCATTAAAAATTTACATTCTGCATTACTATTTACATTAAAAAATGCATTCTGCATTAAAAAGTGCATCTGGTTCTAAGACAAAGAAACCTTCAGGTTCATTATTTTACCACCTAGCATATAAACCCATGCATTGCTGTGATTCACTAGTCCACACAGAAATGTTTATAAACTGTGTATTTGACTGATATCAAATGATGAAAGACAAATGCTAGAAAAATGTTATAAGTACCTGTGAAATGACAACACTTATATTATGCTCTCTCCTTCAAAAAATTTCCTCTCTGGTGACTTTTTTTTCTTGTTTAGCCTTTTTCAGCTGAAAACCTCAATTCTCTCTGTTCAGAACAAGTTACCTTTCTCTTTTCACTAAGATTGATATCGAGAAACTGAGAACTGCTGCAGTGGATCAGGGCCAAGACCAAACTTGCTATCTCTCAGCATCCTATCCCTGCTAGTTGTCATACATGACCAAAACTTCACAATATACATACATGTGCTAATGAATAACCACATTTCATCTCTCCCAATGAAAGTACCTATACTGGCTTTAACTCTGAAAAATGGCATTAATAGCCTCATCAAAATGCTTATCAATAGGCTATCATTCTTTTCCATGCAAACATCCTTAAACTTGTAAGTTATAGAAATCCTCGTGCATTGCACCATGTACCAAAACATTATTGTGAGTTATCTGTAGGCCACTTTAGGACAGTATGAAACATGCCACCACCAAAGAACAAATAACAGCTAAGACTGTTAATGCTACTTCACTAAAAATATATTTATCAGTCTTAAGTTCTACTTCATAAACCAAACACTTTTACTAAAGATCTAATCTCTATTTATCAGTTCTTTTGAAATAATTATTTTTAATTCTTTTTTCTCAGTTCTTTTGAAAGCAGGTGCTTTTCCTTATCACTCTCTACATAAGGAATACACTACACAAATTTCAGATTGGGCTTTAAAGTAATGAGAACCTTACTGGTTTCCTAATACCTCTTCTCTTCCATGTGCACATATAATTACACACACCTTGATATACTTACATTTTGTTTTTTCTCTACTAAATACTAAATAACAATACTTTACCTAATCTTCTTTAATAGTTAAGAGGTGAGCAACCAAGGGTGTGCTTGACAGTGCAACAGCAAGATAGTACTTACTCTACTGTGGTGACAAAAAAGATGAAGAGAAAAAAGTCCAAATTCAGTTATTCAAAATATTGTTAATTTAAAAGTATGCCAATATTACCCAAATGGCAAAGTGAAACATACAATAAAAGGGAAGCTAACTTAGAACGTAATAAAATAACACATCCCTGGCAGTGTTCAAGGTTATGTTGGATGGTGCTTGGAGCAACCTAGTCTAATGGAAGTTGTCGCTGCCCATGGCAGAGGATTGGGACTGGATGAGCTTTAAGGTCCCTCCCAGTCCAAACCATTCCGTGATTCTATGGAAGACTGACTGAATCTGATTCAAATAAAACTGTGATATGTCTATTTCTTTTGTATGTTCACAGATAAATAGAAACTTATTTTAGTAAAGATAAGCAGAAGCACTTGGCGTTCTGCTGGTTTCAAAAGTAAAGCTCCCTGCAAATTTTGCATGAACACTGTTTTGCTTTCAAAAGTGAGCCACAAAGACCTAGTTAAGGAAGGGTTATTGACTCGTACTATACATTCCCAAATTATCATGGAAACAAAAGAACACTGTGCTGTGTCCACCTAATGCTTGGATTCTCTCCTCTCACTGTCACGTAGAATCAACTGTAGTCGGTTCTACATGGTTCTGGTCTAATCTAATATAAACTGGGGGGAAAATAATAAATGTTATTAGCAGACTTCCCATCTGATCACTCCTTATTTGAAATATACCTGCTCTATTCACAAAATATGCAACCTGTACCATACCGGTACTGGAATTTCAATAATGTAAGCACACAGCACAAAACACAGCTGGTTTTGACTCTTAAGTCAGAGCACACTCCCTCAATGGTGCACATGAAAATAAAATACCAAATGACTCCTGACACTATCTTTCTGCTCCTACCACTTTTGCAGGGCATGGACTGTCACTCTTGTGACTACTAGTGTCTGTAGACCTGCTAAATTTCAAAACATTCATGTTAGTATTGGCTCACAACACAGCACACCATACCCAAAATCCACAAAGTCCACTTCTAGAAAAAGGTAATACCAAAAGTCTCATTATAGTCAAGGGAAAGCTTTAAAAACTGAATTTAATCCAGACCACATAGTCCCCTAGGGGCTGTGTTTTGTTGAAGACGGCTCATGCCTGCATTAGTAGCGGAGTAGGCTCCTCACCTTCTTCTAAGTGATTTTACCTCCACAGCCCCTGCTGATGCAAGGAATAGTAACGGACTAAGGAAAGAGTTAAGAGTTTTCTTCAGACTATGCATTGTCTTAACTTAGAATAGGGAACAGGTATGTTCCTGTTCTTGACAGTTAAAACTGTAACTCATAATAGAATAGCTATCCAAAACACACTGTTTAATATCAGGGACCCTTTTCCCTCAAGAAGACGAATGTCTGACAAGAACCTGTTTTAGCTAGTCTCTATGAGGCTTGAGGCTGCCAGCTGGGGAAACTGGGCAGCCGCCGGGCGAGATCGAAGAGCCGCGGCAAGGAACGGGTACCCTCTGTCATGGAGGGGCCCGCGCCCAACGCCGCCGACTCGCGGCCGGCGAGTCTCCAGGACAACCGCCGTTGGATGCCGGAGACTGGCGGCCGGCGCCATGACCAAGCAGCGGCCCCCGGGCCCACTCTATTTCCCGCAGTTCCACGACCACACAGAGCCCATCCGACCCCCAGCCGACAGCGGCTGCATGCAGACTTATTTCGCGGCCATGGGCGGGCAGCGACAGCCCCCGCCGGCCGCAACTGGGACGCCCCGCTGGGCTGCGGCACTGGCGCCTATCGCCTACGAGCCGCTGCGGTTCTTCTGCCCGGCGCCGGCTGCGGAGGAGGGCAGGGGCGGGTCCGCGACGCGGCGCCCCGGAGAGCAGGAGCGGCTGGAGGACGAGGTCACCGAGCTGGGCATCCGCCTCAAGGAGCTGGATCTGCTGGCTATCGTCGGCGAGGGCTTCGACGCCCAGCAGTGTGCGTGTCCCCGGGCCATGGCTCCCTTTGCTCCTTTACAGAAGGGCTCCAACGGGCCGAACACCGCCCGGCCCCCGAGGCGGCAGGTTCCTCCAACAGTAACCAAAGGGCAGGGGCAGTCCCAGATGCCTCTGCACCCACAGCGAAGTGCCTGTAGGGTTAGTGTGAGGAGATCCAGACTTGGGGGCCCTGCACCTACCTGGGTCACGGCCACAACGGTCTGGGGTAGCACGTCGGGTGCAGGAGGCAAAACTGGCGTCATCTACTGTGGTCGCTGGTCATGGACAACTGGCTGAGGGCACAAATTAAAGGAGGGACAAGAACTACGGATGTGGTTACTTATGCACAATGGACAAACCCCCTAGTGTCATTAAAAAAAACGTTAAGTCGTTAAGTGTTAACAAAACAATGCAGATGCCACTCAAATCAGAGGGAGTATATACATGCACTAATGAGATGCTGTGGTTGTAAATCAACATTGATGTAAAGGCCACTGGTAAGCACAGACAGTTTTTCCTGAAGGAAATACAGGAAATAACACAGTTCAGCAGGTTCTGATTACTGAGGGTTTCCAATAGGGAACTGTAAAGATATGGTGCTTATCATTTCCTTCAAGGCTGTAAGCCAGGAAGCTTTTGGGAGCGCAAAGGTTACAAGAACACACAAGAAATGTCCGTCAGATATTTACATTCAAAGCAATATCTCAAAGGAATTCTGATAGGTAGTTTGTATATATTTACTTTTCAGAACAGGAAATCAATATTTTCCTTTGTTATACAGCAATACATACCTCCCTGCCCCCCTCCCCCCATTTTAATACCTATTATTTTCAATACATGTGAGAAACTTCAGTTTTCAGATATTTGCTAGCCAAGAAATTGTAAGGAATACTGCTAGTTTGCTTAACCCATTATTTGATTTTCTGAAAAGTAAAGTATTAATGACAGAATTAATGACAAATTATGTTTTGCTCCTGTTTAGATAAACTTCTGAAGGCACAGAGAGAAGAAAAGATAGAACTCATAAAAGCAAAGCAGAAGCTGAAGAAATAGCCTCCACCGCGATGATTATTTCAGCTGGATATTCTAGCACTGTATCACCACAGAGTATTTTACTGGATCTTCAATATTATTTTTCTATTTATTATATGCTGTTCTCCTACAAAATTAAAAAATACAGTATATTTTCCTACTGAGCTTTTTTGTGTATTATTTGTCTGGTACTAGCTACTGACAACATTACTACGTATCTCAACATTTTTTCTCCAGTTACTGTAGACAAATTGGATGGATAGTATTTTCTTCAAAAACACTCAGAAATTAACACTTGTGATGTCAAGATTTGTAGCAGTGCATTGATGATATGCAAGATAAATGTAGCAGGGAAACACAGTAATTCCCATACAAAATACAGGTTGGTAGTATTTTAATTCTAAGTACATATCCTAGTTTCATCTATTATTATTACTGTTATTTCAATTGCTCAACTGTTCTTATCTCAACCCAGAAGTTTTCTGATTCTCCTCCCCATCCCTCCAGGGGGTTGAGGGGCCAGCAGCTGCATGGTATTTAATTGCTGGCTGGGGTTAAACCATGACAGTCCTTTTTGGAGCCCAATGTGAGGCACAAAGGTTAAACAGCTATTTAAGAGTACCATGCAGAGATCTGCCCCAAGGCTGGATAGTTATGAATGGCAGGGTTTCAGGGGTATATGGGCAAGTATTTAGAGCAGTGGGCACTTCCAGTGCTTTGGAATTCTTCCCCTGACAAGTGCAGAATCTGGAAAAACTAGTAAAATGTTTGGAAGAAGTATCCTGTCACCCTGGCAATTACAGAGAGGCACGAGTCACTGCAACATGCTGGGACCTGGACCATGCCTACCGAGCCCTGCTCAACGCTATGCAGTGCCCTCAAGGGGAAAAGAAGGTATCTGGATCTGATGGCAAAGCAACACTTGAAGCCCAGTGACAGGCACCACAGCTGAACCAGAAAACCAACCCGTACCTGTATCAGCCACCCCTATACACAAGAAGAAATGGACAAGCAAGACATCTTGTTTGGTGAAGGAGGATGAAGCAAGGCCATTACAAGAACAGAAGGAAGAGGCAGAACCAGAACAAGATGTAACCACTTGATCCCTGTCCCTGACTGAGCTTTGGCAATATCACACAGACTGAGACTCCCTGATTCACATCCAGAAGCTGATTTATCAACCAGAGACGCAAGGACTGATCAGCAGGACCCCCTCAACCTTTAATGGTCTCATATGGCCAGTGCAAAAGTCAGCTGGAGAATGGAGACTATGATGGCCTGAATAAGGTCACACCACCACTGGGTGCTGCTGTACCAGACATGCTAGAACTTCAGTACTAACTGGAGTCAAAGGCAGCCAAGCGGTATGCCACAATTGACATTGCTAATGCACTTTTCTAAGTACCTTTGGCAGTAGAGTGCAGGCCACATTTCGCTTTCACTTCCAGAGGCATTCACTTGGAATCAATTGCTCCAGGGGTGGAAACACAGCCCTACCATCTGCCATGGACTTATCCAGACTGCACTGGAATAGGGTGAAGTCTGCAACACCTGCAATACATTGATGACATCACGGTGTGGGGTGTTACAGCAGAAGAAGTTTTTGAGAAAGGAAGGAAAATAATCCAAATCCTTCTGAGGGCCATAAAACAGAGTAGAGTCAAGGGACCTGAACAGGAGATTCAGTACTTAGTTGCTGGTTGGGGTTAAACCATGACCGTACATTAAATAAGTGCAACTGAGAATAAATATGTGTGATTAAAACTTCTATGCCTCTAAGCAAGCTTTAGAAAACTACTTTGATGTTATCATAACAGCATACCACAAAATTATAGAAGTTAAGGCTTTAGTTAGTTTTTAACAGAATAGTTGCGTACCACCAACTTTCAACTAACATTTTACAGTTATTTTAGAACAAATAGTGCTTAGGCTAAAGCCTGTGTCTGTTTTTAGAGTGACAACATCTTTATGTTTGGAAGACACATCCTTTCCTGAGAAAATATGGACAGGCACAGCAATGACAGACTGAAGATCTGGAGAACAACTGCCATTAAAAAAAAATAACACCATATATATATATATGGCATCACGAATAACCTAACAAAGTAGTAAACAGGCTCATCAGACTGATAGAAAACCCACAAAAAAAATTACTTTTGCCTGTTTTGTTTCAAGAGCAGTAGATGGCAGCATGAAATAATAATTACCAGCCCTGAAGCTTTCATATTTTGTCAAGCAGGGCTTTTTTTTTCTAGAAGAGCAATATTTTAATCTGTTGGGTTTTTTGTTGTTTTCCTTTTTTTTTTTTAAAAAAAAAAAGCAAAAAACCAAACCATTCAAGTTGCTCGACTGTGACGCATTTTAGCAATATGATATCAAAATTTTATTTTGCATTACTGCGTATTACAGCATTCACTCTTTTGCTATCTTAATCTTTCCAGACAGATTTTGATCTACCCTACACAGAGTTTATATTAAAAAAATATCTAGCCTATTGTCAATCAACTAACTATAATAATCACATTTTATCCAAGCAGCTAGGAGATCTTAAACAGAATCTTACTGTCTGCAATTGCCCCTGTCAGGCAGGTGTCTCTGCCAATATGGCGAGTCTCGGTTTCACCTGCTAGTCAATATGCTCTTTAATGACACAGAACCTGAGCAGAGATGGGGCAGTGTGGTAAGGCCAGGTTTTGTCCACATCCCAGTATGCCTCAGGTAGGGCAAGGTGAGGGACCGTGCAGGAAGAGACAGGACCACCTGTACAACAGGCCCATGGAGGGTCTCACCAAGGCAGCCCTCAAACCAGGAAGTCCCCTCACAGGCACTCCTGAAGCACAGACCAGGCCTGGGTGGAAGCTGGGGCCTGAGGTGAGGTGCGTCTCCTGGGCCTGTGGGGCAGACAGTCCATGTGGTAGAGCCTGGTCCAGCTGGCCCAGGGCCCTGTCAGCTGCCTGCCAGTTGAAAGTACGCAGGTCAACAGTGAGCTTTCCCTTTTGCACTCCAAATCCATCATATGCTACAATACAAACACCCTCCCTCTTCAGCTTGCTTAAGTCTTCAAGCCCACCTTGGCACCATTTAATTGCTGCTTAGTTCTTTAAAGCCTAATTAATGATACTGTGCTTCTGGCACAACAGTTCATTTTTCAGTCCTTGGCATCCTTATAAGCTGTTTTACTACAGACAGCACAGTACAAGTGTGCCAGCTTCTGAAGTGGGCTTCTTAAATGAAATATTTTTACACCTGATCATCAGATTTCTCTCTCTCTTTTCAAACATAACGTGGAGACCAAGGCAGGGAATATACAAAAGGTAAATCTAGGTGACTAAAGAACCAAATTATTACCCAAATAACTTGGAAATTTGGGCCTCAGTGGTTTACAGCTCCCTCTGCAGAATGAAGATAAGAAGTCATTCAAACAGTTTTGAGGCTAAACCTGTGGAACTGATACTGAAACGGTTACTATGAAAATAGGATCTGTAGTAGTACCTAAATACACAAGACAAACTCAGACATGAAATAAAATGGCCAATATACAGCAGCCTTTAAAGGCCTCACACAGAAGAGCTTTTAGACCACGTTAGATAACAGGGCAGCGATTCATTTTCCGAAATCTCCAGAATAATTTCACTCCTAAACCCCTCCAAGTTTTCCATGGTTATTGCAAAGGCCTACAAGGATTCCCCATTACCTATGAACACTGCTTTCTATCTGTTACTTTACCTCACCTTTTATCCACTCTTTCTCTTTGCATCCATGTGGGGAAGTGAAGGCAATAAGATTTGCATGAAAAAGAGTTCAGGAATGAGCTCTGAGGACTTGGTGCTTTGACAAGCCCTGAGGCAATGAGCTGGGGCCTTGAAGGCCAGACAATGTGGGGGCTGTGAGAGGGTCTGCAACACTGTGATTGGACTATTTACCTGGAGAGCTTCACAGTGGCCAATGAGATTGAACGTTGTATGTATGTGCAGGTTGGGAAAGTACCAAAAAGGGGATAAAAAGGGTTTGGTGATAATAAAGGAGGATTTGAGTCTGCATCACCTTGAGTCCCTGTCGTGATATGCCACACATCCAGCTCTCTCATTAGCCATTATTCACTGCGGATTTCTTGGCTTGAGCAGAGCTACTTTTCCCAACATACAGTTTAAGGGTTTTTCTCCATCTGTTCTTCAGTTTGTCATATGCCCTTTATCTTAAAGCAACACTTCATGTTTAATTACTGGGTGGTAATGTAAGTAATAACACCTGGAAAAAAATCACTGTTTGTCCTTTCAATCGGAAAATACTAAATATTTCAATGGAAAATACTAACACATGAATTTGGCTAGAGAGTAATAAGCTTATATTAATAATTTGGACATACAACCAGTTAATAGTACATATGTCAATTCTAATTGTCCATAAACATTTTATTTACCTTTAATTTTCTCCTCTGTTTCCACCTGATCTTGTTACATCCAGTAGTTTGCTCTCATCTCTGTAGGCTTATGGGTTAATCTCAAAACTGATCTATTTGCGTCCTTTGTAAAAATTAAACATATATTAAACAAAATAGAATGAACATTACCGCCTTTTTTTTTAATTCAGTTTTTTTTGGTTGTTTTTTTTTTTTTTTACTTTTTTCTGTTCTTTTAGACTGGTTAGGGAAGCTAAACCTGACATTTAGATGCTGGCATAGCTCAGATCTCTTTCATATAGCTGCCTTGTGACTCAACTAATCTACCCATATTGCATTAGAGAAAGAAACATTATGCTATGATTTTGATTCTTGGGCAGAGATCTCAAAACATTAGTAGGTTGCTCCCATTTCCAATTCTTAACAAAGAAGCCTTCTCAAAAAGCAGAGTGCCACATCTCAGCCAACCTGAGGCCTGAGAATGAGCTGTCTTGCTGAAAGAGCCAAGTCTACACCTACAGTGATATTTGTGCTCCCCAAGGAGTGCCAACAGGTCTTTCACTTCTGAAACTTGAAGCGGTCTTGGCTGCTTTGTGATGGGGAAAATTAGATACAAAGCCATTTTAAAACACATTTTAAAGCATTTAAGTTTTGGAGTATTTTATATCAAACGTGGCTCCATCAAATTGCAGACTGCTTTATTTTAGAGTTTGCCACATTAAAACTTTCCAAAAAGATACTCATCCTTATTACAATGGATTATTTGAATGTAAATTAATCTTCGAGTAAAGCTGCCTTAATTAGCTCAGTGACCTTTTTCAGAGGAAACCCAAAAATGCCAGGCTATCATAAAATGATTTTTCTGTTTTCAGCAGCAAATGCTGCATGATAGATCCACCTGTCCTGGAAATTCAGAGCTAATATCTCAACATAAATTAGGGAAATCAGGAGCAGCACTCAGCTCTAGGAAATTTGTCCTCGTTTGTTTGGGAGGTGGTGTTTCTTAAGATCACCAACATCTAGATACTGAATCAAAGAGGTGCTAATCAGGAAGCAGTCAATAAGTGGTGCATTTGGCCTTTCTAAGGAAATGTATAATTAGTAATAACACTAGTCAGTTGTTCAATGTTACAAGCTGAAAACATACATTTTGCAAAATAGGCTGAGATTTTGATAAATCTTGAGAAAAGTGAGAACAACCCCATGAGGCAATTTAAGCACTCACTGACAAATATATATATATATATATATATATATATATATATATAAACCTGTATCTTACATAATACTATATGTCCAGAACCTTAGTAGCGATATGTACACTAGGAAGTTCATTTATCCTCTATTTTGAGAAGATACATTCCTGCCTCTTTTTTTTCTCTGAAACTACAAAGAGAGGAAGGGTTAGATGTGTTCCTTGTAGTAAAATGAACTTTTTATTCCAAATTTCTTGCATCACAAATGACACAAAAGCAGTACAGTCAAAAGCACATACCTGCGATTTATTTTTTCTTTTCATTTCACTTCGGACTGACAGGAGAAAATTTAGGTGTGGGTAAATACTGATAAAACCCACAGTAACTGACTGAATCTTAGGGGAAGGAATAGAGGACATTAAGGTGAGAATAGAGAGTCACAAAAAAACCACAGGATCACAAGATGCCCTCAAAACCTACAGGCTTGCTGGTTACTGTCCTGCTTACCTCTGTAAGGTAGGGAAACACCTTTCTTCAGAGGGAATACCACCACTGAAATGCATGGTTTTAACCTGTGGACTTTTTAAAATTTCTTTCCTGTCCTCTGCCAGGTTCTGCCTCTAGGGCATAAGCAGCAGGACCCCTACACAGCCCAGGAGCCTGGCAGCTGCAAGAGAAAAGCATGCTCCTGCTATAAAGCATCTGATCTAAAGAAAGGGACACAGCAGGAACAACCAATAAGTAGCAATATAAATTTTAAGACATATTTTATTTAATGTGCAAAATCGCCAAGAAAAAACATTTATAACTTTAACTAAGCTATAGCCACTAACATGAAAAACTATTCTATGTATTTGTAAGCTTCCTTTCAAGAATCACCCTACGGTTCAGAGTAAAACCAGGCATTTGGTAATGACCCAGCACATTCTAAATGCATCCTTTTCAGTGACATATAAAATTCTACCATTGGTATGATTTTACATTTGTAATTGCCAAAGGAACCAGTTCTTGGAGATTTCCCTTCTGATTGCATAGTATAAAATTTTAATGAATTATTTTCTTCCTCTTTCAGTTTACTCTATAGACTCAGCTCTACAAATCACTCTCAGTTTTGCAGCTCTGTCTTCAGAAAACTAATTTTCCCATTTAAAGCTGAAATACTTATAAATTTTGAGCAATTTTCACAGACACAGCCATTACAGTTTAGTTGAATCAAGCTGTGAAAAACAACGATAACATGGATATTCGTAATCATGCAGAGCTAGTCCCTTCCATAATTCAAAGACAAGAAAAGTTCATTTCATCAGAAAGTGACATCTGTTGCATGGGAAGTGAGACAATTTATTGATATAACATCTCCATAAAAAAGTGTAGAAGCTGTTAATGGAAAGGCTTCCTGGAACATACTGAAATAGTATCAGGAGGTGATTTTTTTTTTCTTGTAAATTCACATATATTTAAATGATACCAGAGAAACAGGTAATTTATAGTCTTGAACAATTACCAAGCTCCATGAAATAATAAATAGTGCTTCATACTAATGTATCCACTTGCACTCTGGGGTTTCAGAGTTTCTAATGTCACCAGTTAGTTTAGCCTCTCACCAGGGGTGTGAGGAAAGTAAGTCCCTTCACCTTGCTTTAGGAATAGGGACACTTAGGCATACTCAGATTAAGCACCTTGCGTAGGACCACTCCAAAATTCTGAGAAGGACCACCCGACTTATTATCTCCCACTTTGCAGGTACCCATAACCAGATAGCATCCTTCATCTCTTTGCCCTTGTAATAGCTAATGCACTGAGGGAATACTGTATTGGTCCTTCTCTACTTGAAGTGAGCAGGTGTTTTGCCAACAGCTTGAGTGGAAGACATTATCTGTATTCGTGTTTTGCCTTAATACTAATATGACGTCTGTAAGTATCACAAAGCAGAATGTTGACCAAAGCCACATGTTACCATAGCTAATTCCCATCACATACGTTGGTTACTACTTCTGTTGCATCAGTATTATATCAGCAGGCCAAAGAGTGCACCGCTTTGTGTACACCAATGTAAAAGTCATACTCAGAATGCTCAGCAATAGCAAGAATGACATTAAATGAAAATAAAAAGTCAGCATAGGAATATCTGTGCTGTACACGTTCCTTCTTACAAGATGCAAAGGACTGCCCAGAACAGACCCTTTGTTTTGTCTCAGCTGTTTCTTCTGGGTTGCTAAATCCTAAACCAAAATTCAAGCCACAGAAATACTGGTTCTATCTTATTTTCCAAAATTTTTGGCTTTACTGTCATTTTTTCTCTATCGACTATGACCTTGAATACACTTTGAAGAACCCAACACCAACATGAAATGAAAACAGCCTTCCCAGTCCCTCTGTCATCAAAAGAAATATTAAAATTAATTTGGTGGAGGGTAAAATGCTCTCTCTTCCCCCACCCCACCCCCCACCCCCATTTGCAATGTGGAAAGTAGTAAAGACAAGAACAAAGAATAAACCTCAAGTTTACTTATATCCAGATCTCCCGTGTTTAGAACTCTGAAATAAAATACGCTGTTGTTGTTGCTATTTTTGCACTAACAAATGAAGAAAGCAAAAGCTAACCAAATACATAAAACTGATTCTAAGCAATTAACTTCAAGACTTTTTGACCTGCAACAGTAGTAATTTCATAATTAGTGTCCATCCACAGCTGAAATAGAAGGTTTACCACCTATTCTTCTACTACAGTCACTTGCATTTTAGATCCTGGTGAATCCCTGGCACAGGCTGCTGCATTCTGGCATCATATTTGAAGGTATCTATTAGTTAACTTTGCTGGTGATGCAGGACCTAAAAGCCACTGATTCCTTACGAAAAGCCAGAGTTAAGGACCCACATATTTCTGGTTTAATATTTGAAAATACTATTAATTTACACAGGCACTCTTTAAAAGGTCCCACTGGAGGCTGCAAAAGTCTGCTCCTTGCCAACTATCCAAGATTTTAACTGATGCCAGTGTGTGTTACACTGTTTAGGCACTGGTTTACAGAGCATAGAAACATCTTTATCTGCAGTGAGGAGTGACACACTTTGGAAGAAAAAAATCACCTCTTCCCTAAATATTGTACTCAGTGGAATCAACTTTCTGTATGATTTACAGTCCTTTTGACCCATTATTATATGTAAATGTGTATTTAGAAAGTTAAAAAATTACTTATAGAATGTAATATAGTTTCAAGCTACTCCTTGGGAATGAATTGAGCATGGTAATTCATGAGAAGCCAGGCACTTCTTAACACAAGAATTATATTTAAAAAATGAAAAAAATTAAAACCAAATTATTGAAACATATATTCATGGTATTTGTAATTATTTTCAAGACATTTGCTATACATGTGACCACCAAACCTATTTCTCATCTTTCATGAGCCTCATACAGAAAAAACCTTTGAGAACTAACTCTTTGTTTGCCTCTGTACTTCTTAAGGAACCTGAAATGGATGAAGACAAATAAAAGGACCAAAGAACGAGTTTCCAAAAAATACTTTTGGACATATATACACATAAATATGAGTATGATACCATATTCCTATTGAAAATCCTTATGGATTTTCAACAGGAGCATGGTCTCAAGATAATTTGAAAAAGATTAAATATTACGTGATTTTGGGGCATCTCAGCAGTTTTAAAGATCAGGACCTAAACTGCCTTTTAGCCACATCACTTTGGTGGCTATAGTTTTTATGGTCTCTTGGTACTAAGGGCCACCCAAAGGGCAGATGTGTTACATAGAGCAGTCTGCCCACCTCAGAGCCCCCTTGAAATCTCCATCTCATCTCCCATGTCTAGTAAACAGCCCAGAATTTTCATGAATAACAGGAATCACCAGATGCCATTTTTTGGATGGCTTTTCAGTCACTGGGCACAGTAAAGCATTTTTTATCAATGCAGTTATTCTCAATATATTTGGTGCTATTAACCAGGTTTGCCTTCATACTTGGCCATCTTGAAACTTCCTTTGGAAGAACAGTATGCAATTCATTTACTGGCCTATATAAATCTCATTTCCACAGTTGAGTTTCACATTATTTATTTACAAGAGAAGGGCAAGAGTTAAAAAAACATTTTAAATGAGTACTCTTATCCTTATTTTGCATGACTACCCTTTTAAATGGAAAAAAGCAACTTCTAAGTATTTTGATAAGAAAAAAAAAAATCTTAGTCCTGGAGTTATGTCCAAAAAATTAACCTGTGAAGACAAAGTCTAGCACAGAAAATACAAATTACCACTTGACATATAGCACTGGTAAAAAGTCCACAGTGCTATACATAAATAACATTATAGTAAACAAACTTGAGGTAATTAATTTCTCTTTGAACACACACTGCTTTGTAAAAATTGCTTAGCAGACCACCAATGCATCTGGACCAATGTATTAGGTGCAGTGAACAGAGAATTAGGCGGAAGTATCTAATTATCTACTTGTATTCCACCTACTGTATACCTATTTTCAAAATTATGTCTGTCTTACTCAGAACACCGATGTGCTTGAGCCTTTTGTGGAGGGGCAGTAAGTGGTGAGTGGAAAGATCTGCTCCATCAGCCACATCAGCATACTGAGCACAGTAGGCTGCTGTGCTCTCACCAGTGAACAGTCCTGATCTTAGCAGACTGACCTTTCCTTTTTTCACAAAGCCTGGAAAAAAAAAAGGCTAATGGTGTTAATATACTAACATACTGTATGATCATGCCTTCCCCCCCCCCCCCCAGTGATGTAATAAAATATATATTAGATGCCATACAATTTGTTTTATTATAAGAGATTGTTTTGAGTAACTGGAAACTACTCATGTTGATTATGCCACACTCATGTGGAGCTGCACAGAGAATGCACATGGCTTACGCAAAGGAGTGGAAGCATGAATGGATACACTCTCTTGCGATAGAGCTGACTCTTAATTTACACATATCAGTCACTGACAATGAGAGGAATGTACTGTGCCAAGAAGAGCTGCCAAACACAACCATTTTCTAGTAGGCATGAGTTAACATGCCGTAGAAGATCATAGAATCATAGAATGGTTTGGGTGATCCATGGCTTCCAGACTAGCAAGGTACTCTTGACCTCTTAATATTCTTCCTATTATCTCGCACTTGTTCTTTTCCCATTTCATATTGGTCAGGTGTGGGAAGCCACAGAGATTTAGTTATGTATTGGAAATGCAAGGTCAGGACCGTGACTGATATACAGTTTCCTTGGACACCGTACTTGGAGCTGCTCAGACGTGTACAGGATGAACAAGGTCAGCAAAATGAAGTGACTCCCACTAGCTCAGAAAACTTACTGCTTTTAAGCTCTTTCAGACTTTTAGAAGCTGGCAGTTAGCTCTTACATTTGCAATGCAGGACTAAAAAACTACATTAAAAGGTAATTAATTCTTTAACAGTCAAGATGTCTTAAAATATATAGTTAGCTTTGTATGTATCATCCCTTAAACAAGACAGTCTGCCAATAAATCCAGTGTTGCTTTTTCTACTTGCTTCACATCTTTATCTTACATTTCTTACCTCTCACCTTTTCAAAGTTAGCCTGAAAAAGAAATGACCATTACTTACGATAAATTCCCCTTTTCAGTATATGAGATTTACATGCACTTATATGAAGTTCTATCTGTAATATTTTCAGATACAAATATTCACATTTCTAGACCAACTGCTAGAGCTTCCCTCAAATCCAGATAACATGCTTTTCTCAAAAAAAAAGACTGTTCAAGAGTAGCCTCTTATCCTCTATAAAGTTACTGATGTTCATAAATGTCGCACATAATATACGTACTGACAGGGGTCATTACACACATATCAAGAAGTAGTTTTACATGCATTTCATTTGCAGATGTTTCTACTGATGAATTACAGATCTGAAGATAAATAGTGGTCAGAACATCAGAATTTCTGTAGACAGAAAACAGCATTTTCACCGAAACATTTAACATAAATTTTAAAGAACACTAGGGTATTTAGTAGAAAAACCTTAATAGTCTAAGTTTTTATCAGTAAAAATGGCATAAATATATGTCCATGAGGTTGTAACTTTAACCAAGGATACTTCCTTCTTTAAAATCAGTATTGAAAAACTATATTGTAACTGTAGCCATACAAAATGTTTATTATATTACAAATTATTTATACACTATATTTTCACTTTATCATTGCTTTGTGCTCAAACAGTATAAATATTACACCATGATTTTTCTTTCCAAGGAATGTCCTTACTGTCTTGATATAATCTTACTTTTTACTAAAAAACCAAAATAAAAATACAGAAACATATTACAAACAGGATAAAAAGCCATGAGGAATGTAAGATGTCTTTGTGAATAAAGTGCACAACAATGGTTTCAGAGTGATGATTCAGGGAATATTCAGTGGACTGCACATCATCAATAACAATACCAAATAAATTAATTCTGAAAGGCGAACAGGTCTTCCCTGGTAGTATGAAGAGTACTTTGTTTAACTTTACTGAAATGGTTTTCTTTCTAGAAGGCTACTTAAATGTTTGTTTGTTTTTTTTTTTATTTTTGTATGTGTTCACTTTGTTTGTATGCAGGCATTCAAAGCCTGTACGTCTATGTAATATCCAAATTTTAATTTTCAATATGGCAA
Organism: Pezoporus flaviventris; assembly: GCF_033815535.1. Classification (NCBI taxonomy): domain Eukaryota; kingdom Metazoa; phylum Chordata; class Aves; order Psittaciformes; family Psittacidae; genus Pezoporus; species Pezoporus flaviventris. The sequence continues at coordinate 1,598,484 of NW_026892584.1, read as the reverse complement.
GATACATACTCCGTTGTTTAAGATATATTCACATATTTTTTGATAGGACTACTAAATTGCTTAAATTTTAGAATAGCTGCAGATTTACAAACAGAGCTAAGTGTTCCAAAGATGCTGTATAATCTGGTGTGTCCTACCTCCTGTGACTCTTTTGGAAATACGTCGTAACATCACCCTTCCCAGCTATATGGCTTCAGCACTCTCATCCACGTGATTGCTGCTGCTTCCATACTTGCAGCTTTAGGATAACTGTAAAACTAGAGTCCGAGATACCGAGTTACAGATATTTATTTCACAGCCCATTTTCTTCCTGTTGCATAGAAGGGCATATCTACTTGCAAAATTTCACTGGGCTAAACAGAAGAATAATTGAAAAACTGAGATAATAAAGCAGATGCAAAATGTGGCTGGCATGATTTAGTGTAGATTTCACTAAGTTAGGTTAATAAAGTTATGAACCAGCTTAGGCTAAATAAGAGGAGCCACTCTGCACTCTTCACTTATGCAGTCAGAATAAGTGCTTACTGCACTTATATTATAGTGATTTTAGTGACTGCAAGATAAGCAGAATATTGTTCAAGGGATTCTAGTGAAACTCATATGTATGGATGAATCCTGACAAAGAAACTCAACCTTGTTCTCAGTGAGTTGAGTTGCCACTGCAGCCAAACAGAGTTAGTCTTTTTATGGCACACTGAGTTTAGCCCAGTATTTTTAACTTGTTATTTTAAAGTGTGATACTCTTAGGCAGCTATTAATTCAACACAATTTGGATATATTGTATTACACTGATGAGTATTATTTAGCTGACAGGTAACTGAGACAGCAGTCTGCCTCTACTAACCATATTTATATGAAAGATTGAGTTTCTTTGGTTGTTTTGTATCCAAGTCATACAAATGTCTATTTGTGTACTCCAGACATAGCATGTTTATACTGATCATTAATATTAATAGGGCTTTTTTCTTTTTTTTTTCTTTTTTCTTTTTTTTTTTTGCACTTGTTTTATGGAAATTTTCTGACTGTTACAGATTAGTCATATAAATATACAGCACATATATACATAGAAATTACAAAAATACATTTTATTTATATCTGATTTTTAAATAATAAAAATGAAATTTCACATTTGTTGAAAGATTAGCTAGCATACCAAAAGCTTCTGCAATATTTAAGGTATTAGAGCAGAAGATATCTGTATATTCTAGAATAACTATGTATCACAATCTCAGTTAGGGTTTACAATATAATTATCTGGGGGAAAAAATAGTTCTGCTTTAAAAGTTTGTGCTTCATCAAATTCATCTTCTGTCCCCTATTCTAGTCCCCTCTCATTTTACTGATGGCCAAAAAGCTAAACCAAGTTCCCTTTCTCACTTCAGTAAAGACCAAAGAAACTCAGGGAAATGAAATGATCAGGCAACATAGCATAAGCAATTGAGGAGAACTAACTAACTTACTGAAATGAAGGACATTACCTTTAACTCCAGCTGACATCATACATGCCTAACACAACAAATATTGCAGCAACTTCAGTACCCGAAGCTGATTGCTGAGGGAACAAAAAACAACTGTGATCTCCAACAAGTTTGTACAACTGCAAAAGATGAACTACTGTCCCATTCAACTAGTTTGATTTTCTTTTGGGATTGTATTCATACAACAGTGCAGTTTAACAATCAGTGACCTTTATCTTGCACAATATAAATTCAGCATAATTTCTGGAGATGCTTGCTTTTACACAGAACACTACTATTTTTGTTAATCCATGTAACTGCTTACTTATTTACACATTAATATAATAATTAAGTCCTCTACATTCAGAACTTTCTAGGTGTGCATTCACTGTTCCAGTGTAATCAAAAAACTCAACTGCAGCTTCAGGTAGCACTTTCTGGCATCGCTTTAGTAGATAACATTGTTTAAGAAAGAGAAAAAAGCACTGTGTTAAACAGAGGTTTTCTTGTCCAGAGAGGTGTATTCATTATTACAGGTTGAAAAGAATTGTGCAAAGGTCCCAGGTTTACCAGCTTCACATGCATTCAGAGTGAAAAGCTTGAATTTAGAGCAAACACAAATAACCCTTCTTCATTTATCTGGAAGCTTCTAGCACCAATATCCTTTGTTTGCTCTTCGTGCATTGTATTCTTTCACAATGAGAAAAGTCTCCTCCGTAACTCATCAGTAGCATGTAGGGACAAGGTAGCCACCGATTATCAAATTATCATTCACCTTCTTCACAGTCTTCTCTCCTTTCACCTCTTTGTACTGTTAATAGGATGAGGAGAATGGGGGCTATTTCCTTTGTTTGCTCTTCGTGCATTGTATTCTTTCACAATGAGAAAAGTCTCCTCCATAACTCATCAGTAGCATCTAGGGACAAGGTAGCCACCGATTATCAAATTATCATTCACCTTCTTCACAGTCTTCTTTCCTTTCACCTCTTTGTACTGTTAATAGGATGAGGAGAATAGGGGCTATTTACAGGATATTTATTTGTATTATTTACTAACCTCAAATTCTTTTGGTTTGAATGCAATCTCTAGAATGAAAAGACTGAATGACTGCATTGTTGAAATCAGCATCCCTTATACAATGTCCTGCAGCAAACAACAAACATGCCCCCTTCTGCACCTACTATGGCCTTTAGCTAACCACATTCTACTGTATTCTCTTCTTGAATCAAGGTTTTGACATGCAGAAGTTATTTTCGGCAGCTCTACCTTGGGCCTGCAAATGAAACACTGCGTGGCACAGACATGTTCAGCAGCATCTCTAATGATGATGGGTCATAATACAAGGAGCTGTGTGACAAACTACTGCATATGATCACTCTTATCCATATTAAACAGTTATACCTGGCAGCATTTCCTTAGCTGGCAAGCAGAATTATATGTCTTCAGAGTCCTGTTGCTGTACTTTAAGTAATTTCATAGTATTGACATTCCAGACAGAGAAAAATGCCCTCACCTTGGCACAATTCACAGCAAATTTGTAACTGAAAATTAAGAGTTGCTTTTTAGGCTACTCCAGGTTGCATGATACAAATACTATGCACAAAAGATATTAGACCTGAAACTCAAACATATCTGTTTGCTTCTTGGCCAGCTTAGCAACTTCTTCTCTTATTGCCTTTACAAGGGCAGCTGTAGAAATGTTGGTGAGAGGAGCATCAGACGGGTCATTTTCCGTCAGGCTCTGCTGGGAAGCTGCAGTGGATGGCAAAGGAGCTTGCTCCAGGCTGGGATGCATGCTTGCTTGCTGACTGTACTGCCGAGGCAGTCGGGAAGGAGAGTTATGTTGGTAGCGCGGCCTCGGATAAGCCTCAATGTATCCAGGAAGTGGAACCTGTAGAGTATTTAATTACACAAAATTATACAGAACAATTGATCCATAGTGCCACCTGCCAGGTAACACAACCCTCCCTGGGGCAGAATAAGGTGGAATAGATAGGACCATATGAAGAGAACATAAACCTCATAATCCTAAGCACACATTTACAACTGTCTATGTTGGTACGTGCCATTCATGCACACATGTCAATGTACTGGGCACTCGGCTCCCCAGACTGCGGCAGCAAAAACACCTATCAGGGAAAACACTGCATGTCCTAATATACCATCACTGCAAAAAGTCAAAGGAAGAAGACTTTTCCAAAAGTGTGGTCTCTGCTTACTATTCCACCTAAACAGTTCAATTATTTGAAACAGGCAGCAACACTATATTGCAGGACATCAAAAAGCTTAGAACAGAAGAGTTCACTGACTTGCAGCCACCACCTAATCTAAGTTAGCCAAGTCACCAGACTTACCGCTCCTAACAAGAACACACTACATAAGCTTAGGTACACCAGCCTGGAAACTCAACAGGGAAAAAGAGGTTTGGAATCTCAGAAGTGTCAGGATCTCTGGCCACATTCCATGGGGGATTCACTGTTTTACCCTGTTGTGACTTCACTGAATTCAGCCCAATGTTACACTGGCTAAAATTAAAAGAATAACTTAGGCTGTTTAGTTACTGTGAGATATTAAATTTTCCTCACAAATCCATGAAACACGATACCAGTCTTTACTGTCCTCAGAAGTTTTTAATGCATCGAATAAAAATAGCATTTATGTTTTGCAAAAGTCTATAAAACAGGAATCTACAGCCCTTCATTTTGAGGAAGGCTTTATGTTGTTACAGAAAGCAACCTATAACCTGTTCCTAGGACAAGATAATTTCTCCTTGAGAAAAAGCTTGCCAGCTAATCACTCTAGTCCTTGCCAACAACAAGTAAGGAAAGTTGGGTGATGCTGTTCTGTGAACTGAGTCACTCAGAAAATTACACTTATCTACACTATACTCAGAATATGACACTTAGAATCATAGAATAGTTAAGGTTGGAAAGGACCTTAAGATCATCTAGTTCCAATCCCCCTGCCATGGGCAGGGAAGCCTCATCACCCTCACAGTAAAGAACTTCTTCCTTATGTCTGACCTGAACTTCTCCTGTTTTAGTTTAAACCCATTACCCCTTGTCCTGTTACCACAGTCCCTACAGAAGAGTCCATCCCCAGCATCCTTGTAGGATCCCTTCAGATACTAGAAGGCTGCTATGAGGTCTCCACGCAGCCTTCTCTTCTCCAGGCTGAACAGCCCCAACTTTCTCAGCCTGTCTTCATCCAGGAGGTGCTTCAGTCCCCTGATCATCCTCATGTCCCTCTTCTGGACTTGCTCCAACAGCTCTGTGTCCTTCTTATATTGAGGACACCATAACTATACACAGCACTCCAGGTGGGATCTCAAGAGAGCAGAGTCTCACGAGAGGGGCAGGATCACCTCCTTTGACCTGCTGGTCACACTTCTTTTGATGCAGCCCAGTACACGGTTGGCTTTCTGGGCTGTGAGCGCACACTGAAGCCAGCTCATGTTAAGTTTCTCATCAACCAACACTCCCAAGTCCTTCTCCACAGGGCTGCTCTGAATTGCTTCTCCCAACCTGTGCCTGGGATTGCCCTGACCCAGGTGTAGGACCTTGCATTTAGCCTGGTTGAATTTCATGAGGTTGGCAGTGTCTCCCCTCACAAGTGTGCTGAGGTCCCTCTGGAAGGCATCCCTTCCCCCCAGCATATCAACAAAAGCACATAACTTAAGTGTTGTCAGCAAACTTGCTGAGGGTGCACTAAATCCCACTGTCCATGTCGCCGACAAAGATGTTGAACAGGATTGGTCCCAACACCAACACCTGAGGGACACCACTCGTTACCCATCTCAAGTTAGACATTGAGATGTTGACCACAACTCTCTATGTGCAGCCATTCAGCCAATTTTTATCCACCCAGTGGTACATTGGTCAAATTCACGTCTCTCCAGTTTAGAGACCGTTCATTAACTTGTAAGTTAATAGATGAGGTTTTGCAATGTTTAATGACTAAAAAATTAACTTTGTAATTCTTTTTGCTTTAAATTTGCCTTAACATATTCGACTTCCCAAATGCATTAAAGTCTGGCATAAGCATATAATACAGGCAGCCAGACTGGTGTCTCAGCTAATTTCTGTGTGTCAGTCAAGTTGAGGTGTAAGGTCCATCACCAGGGCTAAGGCTGTGCTGGAATTCTGCAGAAGCTGGCTGAAATGTCAAGATGGGGAACATCTCCCAGTTGTACATACCTTCTGGGGAGCACAGGACTGCAGAATGACAGCTTTGGAATTCTGCTTAAACCCCATATTGGCTCTGGCCCCATAAGAGTTTAACTCCTTGAGTGCTTTTGAAAATTGCCACTTCAGGCATCTAAGAACCTGTTAAAGCCTGACCACTAAGATTCACTCATGCTCCTTATGACCTCCGATAGCCTTCAAGTGACGAAGAGAATGTCAAACACAGTCAGAATAATGTTGATAAGACAAACACAGGAAGCAGGCATGATAGAAAAGTGATCATTAAATGCAGTTGCCTCTTCAGTTTACAAGATTATTCAAGACATTTTAGTAGTACAACGTGAACAGGCCACTAGAGGCCACCAGGTTACTACTTTCACTAAGCATCTAGCAATTTGGAAAATAACTGCATTGTTGGATACAGTTACCCTCTCCCACAAGACATGGTGCTTCAATACTTACCATTTAACTGAGAAAATAATACACTACAGTAAACTGAGCTTATAAGATAATTCTTTATTGTGCAATCTCTGTTTCCTGTGTTGTCTGTTTACAGCCCAGCTAGCGGAAATGCATGCAAAGAATTTCATTTTTCACCCTATGGATATTAAGCCACTGTTCTTACGAACAGTCAAGAAAATCTTGCAAGCATGATCAAGCTATACTCTAGAGGCTCAGAAACCAGAAATCATCCAGAAACTCAAAGCCTCAATATTACTTTAGATCTTTATTTTTTGCAATTTTATTCAGGCTTCTGATTGTATTGTGTTGCTAACACTATTACTAGTTCCTCTAGTAGTGATTTTCAAATAAAGACAATTTCTTGACAGATTTGCAGTCATTGGGAAGTGCAGATTCATCGTGGAAACTGCAGTATTTTTTTTGTTATTCCTGCAAAGTCACAGGAGGGATGAAAATCTGAGCACCAAGTTGGTAAAGCTCTGTAATAGGTAAATGAAGTTAAAAGGAACATTTGTTTCCTTTGAATTCTGTATTGCCACAGTTATTTTTCAGGCAGCTTCTCACATCCTTCTCCATTCTTCTATGTATGGTCCACTGGCACTAACTGCTATTCCCATCTCTTTCCCTGGAAACAAGGAAACCCACAACAGGGTTACACCCTTCTCTTTCCAGAGAAGGACGCTTGCTTTCCAGTTTCAGCCTCCACTTTAGACACACAATACCTGACTTTTTTCATGGGACTGCAGCCAAGGAGTAGAGGTACAAAAGGGAAAAGAACTGAAGATAAGTGAAATCCTTTTCCTGATTTGTTTGGGGGATGGAGGGGTTAGGTGGTTCTTAAAGTTTAAATGATTGCTCAGATACAACAGCTCTCCTGGATTTAAAATGTCAGTAAGGTAAAAACAAAACAAACAAAAAAAACAACCCCAAAACAACAACAAAGAAAATAAGGTAGTTTTCACTGCTTTTAAAGGGCAGCTCTGGGGAGGGAATCTGTACCACAGCATCACAAGCCTCCCAGTGTCAGGGGCACAGCAGCAGATGCACACAGCTTACAGATGAGTCTCTTTTTCCAGCAGTTCAGCGTACAGATTCAGGCATGCATCTGACAGCTAAACCAAATTCTTTTCCTCACAGGCATTAGGAGCAGTAATAAAGATTTGCCAACAAGTAGCCACCCCTAAAAGCATTTATATGTCTCGCTTAGCTGCTCAAAGCCAACTTAGACTGTAACTACCATGACTAGAATATTCTGTCGATTATATGCACAAGGAAATAGAATCTATCTCCCAGTTTGTTTAGCTGAATTGGTTCTGCATAAATACCAGATGTGAGCCTAAGCAGCAGAACTGATCTTTTTTTCTTTTCCATAGTGGAAAAAAGCCCTACATTTTAGAAATTGTTTCAAACATCATGAACTGTTGCAATTCATTTTAGGATGTTTCAACTTTATTTCTTTGAAATGTAGGTATAGTCTGAGCTAAAAATTACATCTTTCTTAGACTAGGATTGTGCAACCAATGATTTACTTTATGATCTGTCACTCCAGCCTGGCAGGAGGACTTGAAGCACTATGCAGCAGGGAGAGCTGCAGCAGTGCTGGGAGCTAGGATTCAGGAGCTGGGCTGTCTTGAGAGAAGCCTCCAGAAGGGAAATATGCTCCCCAGCTTCCAAACAGCACAAGGCCACCTTGAGAGGCAGCATCATTTAATCCTGCCTTGTGCCTATCCAATTATTTAACTTCTGTCTTAGGAAAGAAAAACGGTACCTAACTCACCAACTTTAAGTGTGTGCCAGTCCCTAACCTAGGAATGTTTATACTCTCTAAAGACCCTGCTTTCAGTTCATGGGATGGACAGCTAAGTATCTATGCCCTCTCTCACAGCTTTTCATTACTAGTGATTATTCCCATTCAAGGAAGAATTATCTGTTTCAGATTCTTTGCTGATCACTTAGTATTGCTTAAATCCCCTCCTGTGCAAATCACAGAAAACATATGCAGTTAGACTAGCAGGGATGCTTACTGAGTCTGCCCACTGCCCTGGTAATTCATTCTCTCCAGCATAGGGCATCCAGGCTTGGTTCCTGTATGCGGTGGGTGGCGTTGGGATAAAATAGCCTGTGAAGCCAGGTCGGTTTCCTGCTGGTATGGCAAACACTGCTGGTACGGTATTTCCTATTAAAAAAGAGAGTAGATACAATTAATAGCTGCCATTTTCAGTTTTGAATTAGAAGATAGTGCTTATAAAGTAACTCATTGGTGACTGTGAGAATGTGACTACCATAGGCTGGATTTAAGGTGCTCACCATTTGCCTAGAACACCTCTATCATGCTGGGAAATACTGGAGAAGGCAAGATTTGCAGCTGTCTATAAATAATACACAGCATTCAGATAAAGAAATGAGGATTTAGTCCTTGATCCTTGTAACAGCTGATCTTCACCAAAACTTTGAATCATTAGGAAAAAGGGGGGGGAGGTTCCGCTTATATTTGCTTCTTTGTATTTAACTTTTAGCTGTTGTCACTATGGGTTTCAGAGTAATGCACCTTTCTCTTCACAGTTTACATAGTCTGTCTTCATGTGTCTAGGCAGAATTAAACTGTTAGAATTAAACTGTCTTAATATCTCTAGGCACAAGACCTATAAAAATTAGTGATACATTTAAAGGGTTGTAATCTCAACAACCCCCTCATAAAACTTCCATGCTTCCATAAAAAATACCGAGGTTGCACCTGCTCAATTCCTTTCCTAGGAGCAGTGTACAACTGCAATAAATAATGCAGTTACGACTTGATTTAAATATTTTTAAGGAAACTTGTTGACACCAGATCAGTTTTATCACAGAACAATTGCCTCCAGAGCAGAAACATATCATCCATTTTAACATGGCCTCAAAAAAAAAAAAAAGGAAAAAAAAGAAGAAAAAAACAACAACAACAACAACAACAACAACAAAAAAATGGGAAGAAACCATGAGTGATTTTTTCATCCAAAATATAGACTAAAAACTTGTATGTTATGCTTTACATTTACACAGCGTTTTCTACCGTCAGGGACTAAGTCCTAGCTTTCATTCTGACACTGGGTTGTGGTGCCTTTTCTCCTATGTCAGAAGAATGCTGGAGTCACTGAGCCCTCAGAGAAATAGTCACCATCCTGTTGCTATGGAGAGGTGGGATTCATGATGTATGCCTGCATGGCAGGTAGCCATGGGTATCTCACAGGACCTCTAGACCAATTTCCTCAGGCCATTTGGTTTGGAAGGAGGTGGATTAAGAGAAGAGGTGTGGGCAATCCTTGTTCTTCCCAGGTCATAAACAGCAGAAGGGTTGCTAATTTAAATGAGTTAGCAAGGCTAGAAATAAGTATTCTTCAGACATGTACAGAGAAGAAAGTGCTGCTTCTGTAGATGGCACGTAGCTTCTACACCAAAACACTCTTAATTTCACCACAGCAAAATAAGCCACTATTCAAAATAAACAATTAGCTGATGTAACACCGTATTCCAAATTCTTACTGCAACATCGTTATCGTAGAGCTGATATTGACGGGCTGCATGAGAGTGACATGAGGCCGTTTCATGCCAAATCAGCACCTGCAGCAATGTTTCTTCATATATTGAGGCAATACAAATTTATTTTCCTACCAGAACATTAGAAATACATGTGTTACAGTTTCCTCGCAACTCTCATCTTTCCGTATACTGCAGCTTTTTGCAGCAGATAGCATCTATCATATATGAAATTTTCCTCCAACTACCCCCAGAATTATTCTGGCAAACTCCTCAATGTACACAAAAATCACTTTGTCTCTTCTGAAATGCAGCCGTTCTGCAGTGGTAGCACAGCACGCCTGTTTTTAACACATAACAATAAAATGTCCACATTGCTGGAAATTATAAAAAAATATATCACAGAGTACATTACTTGAGACATGAAGAGCAGGCTTTGGTAGATGGCATATTTTGTAGCTAGAAACGCTTTAAAATGAAAGGCTGAGCATCTGCTCTTTTCAGATTCACATGCACCATTTGCAGAAGGTATGACAGTAAGTGAAAGCAGAACAGATCCTTCAAACCTGCTATATTTAATTAATTGACAACAGATTTGCATATCCACATTAGTGTTCTCAGTAGAAGATGTTGAATACAATGCAGGTAATTATTACTTCTGAGAAAGCTAAGAAAGATTTTTTTTTTCTAGCAGATTAAAAGAGCCATGTCAAATAAACCTACTAATGTAAAGACTTTGAACCAACAGAATCAGGTTTTTTTAATCTTGTACGGTCTTCTCTATAGCTCTTTGAGAAAGCATATTCCACCAAAGAAAAGCTATTTCAAGTATTTTCTCAGCTAAGTGTCATCCAGATACCATCAAAAGAGCGTATTAGCTTAAACTTATTAATATTAAATCACCTAATACAGTTTTTCTCCAAATAACCATCTATGTTTGCTGTATCCCGTATATTCATTTATATGCAAAATAAATTATAAGGCTCTCAAAGCTGCAAGTCATATGTCTGCATCATTTTTTCACCTGAGTGAAAAGCTGACTGATCAAGTGGGCCAACAGACAATGGAGCTCTTGAGCCTGGTGCAAAAGATGCCTGATCGTGATGCTGGGCCTGATCTGCCCCACTGGACTCAGGTATTCTCACTTTGCTGCCAATATCTGATGTAGACCTGTGCATTAAGAAAAAAAAAAAATAGAAACTTTTGTCATTGTGACTGACAGATGAGATTCATGGCCACATGCATGCCTACCAGCTACAGCTGATGACAAGCCAGCTAGGAATGAGCTATCTGGTTTTGCTCTGGCATGACAGAAGTTTGAAGAACAACTAGAGAACAGTACGTCTGGAGAGGTCTGAGAACAGCTTCTTTAGCTTGGTCACTACTTTGCCAAAGCATGTTATTGCCATCTCACAGAGCCCTTGCTTGCTGCTTCAAATGCTTGTGACATGCAACACAAAACCCAAAACTTCACCAGAGTTTATCAACCCCAGACTGCAGACACTACCATATTATTAGAAGTATATATGACATGGTATCATATGGTAGGAGACTACTATGCCAAGTAATGTTAACTGGACTTGGGAAGTACTAACATCATTTGAAATGGTGTGTCCCAGCTGCTTCAGAACTAAAACGTAATTGATGAACAAGAATGTCAGCAGACAGTGTCTATGTCCTGAATATTTGCATCCAGTTCTGGTGTCATTAGCAGCCAGTAAGGAAAGTCTCCTCTGGCCTTGGTGCTCCACAGTGATGCTCAGCAGGCCTGCTGTGCCTCCAACTGCAGCTGGCATCAGGCAGCACCTAATAGCACAGCACTGGAAGCTAAACGAGTTAATGCACCACAGAAGTGGGACAATTCCTGAAAAAGCATTTATAGAGTGCCTTGGTGTGAGGAAGAAGCAAAATGTATGAACTGAGCTAAGGCAATCCGGCTTTTGCAAGGGTTTGGCTTCAGAAATGCAGGTATGAAATATCTGAAAGCTAGGCAGAAATCCCAGATCCAGGGTACTCAGAAACATCTTGCAATTCCTTCATAGCATGTTGCAAGTCCTTACAATTGAGACAAGCAGGGAAAATGACAGTGCTAGTTATCTATCTTACTGCTGCAATATACTGCACCATTATGTGAGTTGAGGCAAAGCATGTTTTAAAAGAAACTGGAGCCTGGATTTCCTAATTTTATTGAAAATGATTGGCTAATAGAAGACAAAATTCATTATTGCTCTCCTCTTCATACTGAAATGAAACAAAACCAACTGTACCCTGGGCTGCATCAGAAGGAGTGTGACCAGCAGGTCAAAGGAGGTGATCCTGCCCCTCTACTCTGCTCCCTTGAGATCTCACTTGGAGTGTTGTGTACAGTTCTGGTGTCCTCAACATAAAAAGGACATGGAACTGTTGCAACAAGTCCAGAGGAGGGCCAGGAGGGAGCACCTCCTGTATGACGACAGGCTGAGAAAGTTGGGGGTGTTCAGCCTGGAGAAGAGAAGGCTGCATGGAGACCTCCTAGCAGCCTTCCAGTATCTGAAGGGGGCCTATAGGGATGCTGGGGAGGGACTGTTAATTAGGGACTGTAGTGATAGGACAATGGGTGATGGATTCTAACTTAAACAGGGGAAGTTTAGACTGAATATAAAGAGGAAGCTTTTTACTGTGAGGGTGATGAGGCACTGGAATTGGTTGCCCAAGGAAGCTGTGAATGCTCCATCCCTGGCGGTGTTCAAGGCCAGGTTGGACGGAGCCTTGGGTGACACGGTTTAGTGTGAGGTGTCCCTGCCCATGTTAGGGGGGTTGGAACTAGATGATCTTAAGGTCCTTTCCAACCCTAACTATTCTGTGATTCTATGTTTCAAATTTCATTAATGTGTTTTGTTAAGTGGCTTGTAAGTGCCCCTTCAGGGTTTGCCCCAGTTTGTATTACAGTGGGATTTAGAGCTCATACCTATGATAAAACAACAGATAAATACCTCCTGAGAGATGCAACAGCCACAGGACCTGTTCTGGGAGGGACAGGCGGTGGAGGAGAACCCATTACCATCTCAGGAAGCTGGGAAAATCTGTAAGCCTGTACAGGAGAGAAGTAAATATTTTCTGAAACACCAAATTAAAAACCAAAAGCGAGTCAGAAATTAAGTACCTGCTTCACATGCTGGCCAACGGGAAGTTAACTTTTTGTGGCATCAATAATAATTGCATTTTATTTTAGAAATTACAGTGCTTGGGTGATTTTCAGATGTGGGAGTAAATGTGAACAAATGAGTTCAGAGCCCAGATGAAGCCTAATTAAAATAAAGCATATTAAACACTGTCTCTGTGACATTTGTAACCTTGCTGGCAAAACAGATCTGTTATGATTATGTGAGCATTTTCACTTCCTCCAGAAACAAAGTTTTTAAAGATTCAGAAAGCATTCTCAGAGCAGCATCAAGAGAAGTAAAGCTGCCTGTGAGCAATGCATATTACAGCCTCTTCCTTTCAGACTTGCAGAGAGGAAAAGAAAATTCTTCACAAAAAAAAAAAACACAAAAACCAACCAAGCTTTGTAACATTCTAAAGCAATAACAAAGGTCTCAAACAGTACAGCAATTCAGAAGAACACAGGGCCAACCCACTAAGCCACAACATTAAGCATCTTGCCCATGGTAATTCTGTATTTCGTCACTAATACATGTGAAGGATGAGTAATCGCGTGAAAGAAACACACAACATCCGAGAATTGAGATGTAGGACAAAATTTTACCTTCTAAATTATTTGTACTGCTGTAGATTAGAGGTCATAACTTTGATAAAAATACTTAAAGACAGAGGGATGATATTTCTCTAGCACTTTGTTGACACATTTCTTCAACACATTGCAGTTTTGGGCTGTTCTGCAGTTTTGTTGTTTTTACTGATGATGCTTCTGAGCAATGCACAGGATTAAAAATAAGATCAGAGCAATAGCAAATAACAAATGGTGGGGAGGCTGCCCGGTATCAAGACATCAAGACAAAAAATAGAGTCCAAAGTCTAATGGTGGTTCTTTAGATCTGTAAAGAGGTATGTATGTGGTTTAGTCAGTGAAGCTCCCTCCACAAAGAGCAGAGACAGCTAGAAACACGTTACCGTACCATGAGTCACTACCTCCTGCCTGTAGAAAGAGCCTACACCATTTACATGATTAGCTCAGACTTAACACCTACATTTAGGTTTGAATTTGGCAATATAAGTCCCACACTAAATATCAAAAAAACACTATCTTTCAGTACTCATCTTAAATCTTACACATTTAGACAGAGTTCCAATAACTTCCTCCTCAAATTGATGCAAAACTGGGTTAACACACAGGAAGAGTAACTTAATCGAATACTAACTTTCTGATGTCAGTATCTCTAAGGGAAAAGCAGTACAGATAAGTGTCTTTCTCCTGCCTCTCACTGAACCCCTATTATAGCAGGGCAGAGATGCTCAAAGGCATGTCTATGAAGGCATGTAATTTTTTCCTTTCATGCCACAATGTCTCCTAATATTTACTTCCAGCATGTTACAATGGTATTCAAAGTATTTCTATATCTAGGTGGAAAAAAAAAAATAATAAGGCAATGGTACATTCCATAGCCAGAGGTTGGAAATACTGATTTTTAATGAAAGAATTGTATAGAAAAAAGAAATACTGATTTTGCATCAAAGAAAACCTCAATTAGATTTCTCCTAATAGTGCTGGACAGTGACTTTTCTGCATCTGCAAAGCTGGCAGGGCTCTTGCAGGCTGAAGCAAACACTTCCTCTGGCTCCACAAGCCTTTCATCCCACATCTTGCTCTCAGCATGCATTTGAGAACATGAAAGTAAGTATGAAATTAATTCTCCCCCTACTGCTGTTTGAAAGGAGCAGCATGTGAGCTAATGTTTCAAAGTGGTTGGCGACTGACTAAGACGGTGGATAAAGACACAGAGGTAGATTTGGGGGTTCTCCTGTGTATTAGTGGATGTGCTTTGGCAAATGGGTGTCAAAAGAGACATTTTAAAGGATCACAGAGAAGAGTTCACAGAGAGCAGAAACATGCTGTGACTTGCACTGAAAATCTGGGGGGAAAAAAAGAAAATCAGATCACTTATTTTACTGTATACATAGGTGATGAACAATTTTGAGTGACAGGCAATATTCTGCTCATGGCTACATGAGCATGAATAAGCCTATGCATGGGCAGATGGAATCCTGTTAAGGGGAAAATTCCTGTTCAGAAATCTGCTACACCATGCTAAGGAACAGTGCATCCAGGGGGACAGCAGCCAGCCCTCTTTGTGCTGACCTTCCACAGACACCAAGACGGATACGAGAGGATATCCAACAACATTGCTAGAATTTCTCCAAGAATCGGGTCATTGGTGTTCTCCTGCATGCAACACATTAGTGAAAAAAAATGTTCACAGGCTAAATTAAACCAAAGATTTACTACAGATGCCTATTACAGGTTTGGATGAGCAATTAGTTTACAGGCTAACTGCTGTGATTATAAAAATAAAGTCACTTCACTGAAATTTGTACACTTGTAACCAGCAAAAAATAAAATAAAAAAAACCCAAACAAACAATAAAACAAAAAAAAAAAAAACAGCTGATTTCACAGGAAATTTGCCTAATTTTATTCTTCCGAATGAGTTTATCCTTAAAAAAAAAGTTCATCACTTTTTTTTCACAAAAACAACAAAACACAACCAACCAACAACAACAAAACCAAATAAAAAATAAAACCAGCCAAACAAAAATGAAAAAGAGAAACATCCTGCATTGATTCCAAACTCTATTTTGTTGGAAATAAGGACTTGTATAATAACAAAGGATATAACAATCACGGGCAGAAGTAATCACATGTGAGATTCAGGACAGACTACACAGGTACCAGACTCAGACTGGAACTGACTTTTAAGAAAGGGCAAAAATAAATAATTGTAAGTTTGGACAGGTAACATCCTGCCCCACATAACAACATGCCAGTGCTCAACTACCTCTCATTTCCAAAGGTGCTGGAGGCTGCTGCTCATACCACAGCTCACCAAGCAGACACCTTTCCCATGTGCCAGCCACCTCACCTCCAGCACTGCCTGTGGCAACACCTTCCCCACTGCTGCTCAGCGGAGGTGTTCCAGGCAGGCAAATGGCTGCTTAAGTGCAAAGAATGACAATTCTTCCATGTTTTTCCTACCTACGGGCCACTTCCCACACACATCTCAGCTGGGTATTTTCAATTCCAGCCCTTTGTCACCATTTGGTGTGGTTAAAGTACAGCTCGCATTTGTAAAACTGATACACAGCATGCTATAAATTAACAGCCTTTATCCAAAGTCCAGCAGCTCATGCCTGTCCACATCTGTGGCCATTGACTATCTGCAGGTAATTTTTAACACTATCTTCAGAACACCAGAAATATAAGGAAATGCTTAAAGGTGCTAAACACAATGGCGACTTAGAAGAGTAATTATTTGTATCTGAAGTCTTAGAAAGCAACCAGTGATGCATTCACCAAAAAAATATGCCTATTGCATTAAAAGAAAAAAATCCTCAACAACTTTTTGCCATATAATAAATTTTATTTCATTTTAGAAAGATTCTCTGAAGTGTCAAAGTAATTTGACTAGCCATTAGCTGCCTCTTAAGTCTGTAATCGAATTCTAACCACAAAATATGATTATATGCTCTATGAAGTTCATCGGACCAATTTCAAAGTGCCAGAAACAACCTTTAGCAAGATTTAAACAGCCCCAGCCTGAATCTTTGCAGGAAGTGCCATTGGCTTTCAAATATGTTCAGAATAGCAGAGAAACAGCATCCTTTAATGTTGGTGGGGTTTTTTATTGTCTTGTAAGGAAGTCAATATTAATAGTTATTTTGAACTGAGGTCATTATTCTGCATTAGTAAGGGACTCAGTTTGAAATGCATTCTTAAAAAAAAATAATTTCTGACAAAAAAAAAGCCTTAAAATGAGCAACTTTTCACGCTGCTATTGATATATGGGCTATTTCTCATTGGAAAGCAATCATCTCTTGTTCAGATTTGTACCTGACACATAAGAAGGAAAATATGTTGTTGAGTTTCACAATACTGTGTGTGGGAATTTAGAGGTAGGTGCACCCATACCAAGGGTGAGCATAATGCTACTGCAACTGCTACATTTATACCTACAAAATTCCATTAATAATTTGCACCCATGGATTTAAGTTCTTAATTCCTTTATTAATCTGTGACGTAAGGACATGTTAGCCACAATTGGAGGCTAGAAAATGAAGGGTAAAGAGTGACTTACATAAGGTTAACCAAGAAACCTGTGGAATTAAACCATCTAGGGTCACAGGTCAATAGCTATAATGCAAGATTGACAGTAACAGCCCACATTTCAGGTCACTCCGATTACTGCTCTTGGTTCACTCCCTTGCTCTTCAGTGATGGACCTTGTCCAGAAGCATTGGGTGTTGTGTGCCTACACAGTTTTTCTACAAAACCAGACTGCTTCCTAATATGCATTCATTGAAGAAGAGGAGACATGCAGGCATGTTTTTGATCTGCTGAACAGCCTGGATCTTAGTGCAGGCTGTTTTTTCAAGCACAATTTAGACAAGATAACCTTGCTACTAAAATAGATACTGAGTATTCCTGCAAGAGACAGGTATGGGTAAAAATACACACACACACCCCCCTACCCACACTTATTTAACATAAGCACAGCTTTACATCTGGTTTTAAGCATGGAAACAGGGATACTTCTTTTAAAAATGTGTCTCAGAGCAGCATATTACAGTATACTAAAGAGAAGTTTCACTTACTGGTCTTGGTAAACTGTACTGATACACTTCTGGTCTGTATGTAGGTACCCACTGTACCCCTGCTCTAGGCCGGGTCATGGTACCAGGAGCACTGGTCACAACCTCAGAGTAGGGCAAGTGTGGTGCAGAGCTGTAAGCCTCCTGCCTGCTCTGTCCTCCATGGCCCGCAGAGGCCAGGCTGAAAGCCTCTTCCAGGAGCATGTGCATCTGCTGCCGAACCTCGTCGATGGAGGGCTGAGAACTTAAAGTCGAGGTCTCTGAGTGGCCCTTGGCCTGACGGGACCTGGCGTAGCCCCGAGGCTCATTGACACAGTCGACATTAGTTTCTTCTATAATTTCAGGCTCAGTCTGTTGGATGAAATAAAAGCACATATACTTGAAAAGCTTTACAAGATAGTAATTGTGCTGCTCAACACAAAACAATCTCAAGCACAGATGTAATGTATACAAAGTCAGGAGCTGTGGCAATGTAGACACATGACAAGTATTGCAAAGGAGTTACACACTGCAAGGGAGTATAATAGCCTTTTATAGCCCACATTGTTTGCTGCAAAAACTATCAGGGACACTTTGTAGCAGATTAAATTGTCAATGATTCACATCTTAAAAGCAATTAAAAATAATGTTTACATTCTTTTCTTAATTGATAGTATCAATGGGAGCACAACTGTGCCAGGAGGAGCATGGCTCTCTATATCGTACCACAACTACAAAGGACCCTTTACAAGGGACCACTTGCTACAGCTACAGAGACTGAAACTCTGTTTCCATTCTCACACATTAAGATTTCAGGAGAATTAAAGTTTTGGTCTTTTCCTGAACTTTATAACTGAGTGAAGACTGCTAACAATGATGCCACAAACGAGGTCCTCTCCCCTGCAGAATGCTGACCCAGCTTGGTCATTAAGATGTAATCAGAGTAATTGCACAAAAATCTATCTAAACCTAATGTAGGAACATGTGTGTGAAGCATCCAGGTAGTACTTGGGCAGCTTAACTTGAACGGTTACTTTTTGGGTAATTCCTTTTGTACAGATAAATGCAAACATAAATCACCCCCTGGATTTTTTGTGTAATTCCAAGACAGAAACAAACATCATACTGTAAGAACTTGACAGTAAATCCCTAATTTAATCTATATTCTGTAAGATTGGGTTTACAGCCTCTAGTTTTAAAAAACACATTTTAAACAGGCAACCTGAAAAAAAGGAACCAATTCTTTATAACTCTTTAAATATCAGTAAAATGCATTTAAGATGATAGGATAACTGGCATGAAGAACAGGATACATACCTCCTATATAGCATGTGGTTAGAATTGTGTTAGCATTTTAAATAGCCACAAATAAATGAATGCAACAGGATATTCTTATTAAAAATTCCAGCACTATCCTAATAATGTATCTGATCGCTCTGTAGATCCTAGTGTGGCATACTTTTTTTTCCCCATGTAATAGGGCTTTTCTACACCTGACTAGATAAGCAACTGTACCCCTAACCTTCTACAAGTTATGTATGGTCATATGCACTATAGGACAGTCATAGTAGATATTTCTTCATTTGCCGTAGAAAATATCAAGTTGACTTTCTTCTTCTGTTATCAGCCATTCAAAAAGTTACATGTTAGCCTAAAACCCGATAATTTAAATAAAATAGCTTAGCTGTTACAAGCATAGTTATATTTTGTACTTAATGAAAATATAGCAATAAGGAAAACTATTACAATAATTAATCATTTGCATATTAGAATTCAACTGTCATTTATATGATTATAGTTACATAGTATATTATACAAATTCAAAACCACAACTCAACTCCAGGCTTCCTAAGCAGTATAAAATAAGACTCTGGGAGGAGCAATATAACTGCAACAAGTTGTCTCAAACTGAAAAACTTTGTAGGAAATCTTCAGCTAAATAGTTTCCCTTAATTTTCTTCCTGTGTTTTGATTCCATTGTTATTTGTGGTGTTACAGTAAATAAAAATCGGGTAAATTTTAGAAGCCTGACTATAAAATGCAATAGTAGTTTCTATGTGTGCAACCAAGAGTCTCTGAAATCATATTGTCCCAACTGGATGATTAATAACCATGGTTCTTCTATTCCATCATATCTATAAAAATGTCAGTGAATGAAATCCCACAAGAGACCTGCTAGTATCCAATGCTGAAATTAATCAGGTTCTCTACTACAACCCCTTGGTGAAGCCATTAGGCTTCTATAGTGTCTAAAATATCTCTTATGAATAAAGAATGCATATAAGCAGTCAACATTAAGTCAACCTTGATTTATCTGTATAAAAGTTGTCATGAAGACTTTGGAGGAGACTGGTGATCATTACTTTTCCTCAAGTTTTAAAATTTGTTTCAATTCATCCTGACACTTTCTGATGTATGTCTTTTGCTTTCCTATCAATTGAAACATGCAAGTATCATAAATAGATGCCATTGTACGTTCACATTACCATTATAAAAATTCAGATATTGTTCATACACAGTTATTGTTTAAAACAAGGAAATGGAATTACATGAAGAAGGAAGAGAAAATCCTGTACAGAGACAGACTTTGTACACTTCTGGCATAACTCTACTGCAGCAAGTATATCAGTAAAATTCTTCATGTGGACATTAATCCATTGAAGCTTTTGAGTTGCATTAATTTAGCTATGTCGATAAAATTATGCCAGTAAATTCTTTTGCAGATTGATCTGAGATACATATAAGGCTATTTTTTTCCTATGACACCAAAACCAGCCTAAATATTTTCTGCCATAGTGCAAAGCTCATTAGCAGTCTAGAGGTTCTAGATTTTCTTTTTATAGCACTTGCTCTACCCACAATTTTCTGTGAATGTGTTGGAAGTAATGAACATGTTGATAAAGTCTCCTTAGTCTGTTTTCTAGGTGAAGATGATGATAGTAAACCCTGTTAGCATTATTTAAAATGGAGAGATAGGTACTGTTCAGTAATAATCTATTTATAAAGACGCTTTAAAGGCAAATAATAAAGTCAGAGTCAGAACAAACAGCATGTAACTATTGACCTGTGTGGTTTTTAGCTCTAGAAACAGAACTATGATTCAGAGCAATAGCACAAAAATCATTATAGGGAATGAAATATTAGAACCATAATTGAAGTACTAGAAATCTTTTCTGTAAGGGAAACAAAAAATACATAAATAAAAAAACCATAGTGTGGAATGGCAGATTTCTGAGCTCTTACTTCCCTCTCCTATTTAAAGAGCAAAGCAAAATCATGCAGATCATAGACTGTCATGATTTGGGTGCGCACATGAGTCTAGCAGTTCTTCAGGAGTTTTCTGAAAGGATCTGGGGTTTCTTAGTCTCCTTAAAATAAAATAAACCATTTTTCATTATTGAGAAGATAAACCTCAACACATTACCTGGGCATCCTGGTTACAACAAACTTCTCTCCCACAAACAAAAAAACCCCAAACTCAACAACAATGAAACAAGCAAATGGAAAATGCAACAATTTGTTAATCTGTAAAAGTACCTCATTACTTGGTTCATGAACTTAATTATTTGGAACTGCTTCTAAAACAAGTATGGCTATTCTTTGGCAGGACTTCCTGCTAAGTAACTTACTGGGAGGAAAAGGTTAGCAGGAGTCTGAGTGGTCTGGAACCTTTAGAATGACAAAGTGGATGTCAAAAAACACTACCAGGTGTTACTAGATGAAAAGGAAAGGACAGAGGATTCAGCATAAAACCCAGCACTTTTTCAGAGTCCTTTCCCACCCATTTTCAGACGTCAGATTTCCAGAGGTGTTTAGTTGCACCATTGGTGAGATCCCTATGAATTCCGTGCATAAATATGGATAGGAGCTTGCCTGTGGGTATCCAGGGAGACTAAGCCTGTCAGACACTAGGCACAGCTTGAGGAGCCTCAGACAGGACTGAGGGAAACCAGCCCACACTGCAAGTGGAGGTTTGGGAACTAAATTTTAACATCCTCTCCCATTTCCCCCAGGCATTTTTCTACTTTCAGATGAGAAGTACATTCAGAATTAGAAGAGGTGCGCTGCAGTGAATCTGCAGCACATCAGGCAAATGGAATTTTATGTAAATGACCAGTAAAAACACTGTGCCACGGACAGCTCACCCAAGCGCAACAACAGAAACAGGTGAAAGCAAACTAGTGTGTGGTGCGCACAGAGCTCAGAGTTTATCATGACTTTTAGAGTACTTCAGAATCTGCACAAGCTCATTAATCTACTGTCAAGGATTTAAACAAATTTCCCTTAAGATATACTTCATCGAGAATATATATAATATATTTAATGACATTTAAAAAACCTTCTGATAACTATTTATGGCATACTAATTTTGAACTAATAACTTGAGGCCATGCCTGCTCCTAGAATGTTTTCAACTTTAACTTCAGAAAAATATCACCTGCGAAAAAACAGCTTTTATTAGCATATTAAAAAATTCCCTTGCTGTCTTGAAACACGATTTTCAGGATACCAAGGGAAGAAGGCTGGCTTGAAGATGTTTTTATCTAAGAAAGCTTGAAAAATAAAGGAAATATTGTGAGGAAATCTTTTTGCAAAATGTAAAGCCTATTTCAACAGGTTATACCTTTCTTTTTCCAGGCTAGTGTTGTATTCTGGTGCTTCAAAGCAGTGCACCAGTTATCTCACCCACATGGCACAACAGGACTCATGCAATCTGATGGGAAGCATCCACATGCAGGAAATAATTTAAGGAATATGACACCAACAACGAGCCATGAAGAATTCTGTAAAAGATTTAAACTTCCCTTGGCACATATCCGGAGGCTGGCACATTCCTTCACCTTGCTAAAAATGCATCCCTGACAGCCGAGAGAGAGTTGACAAAATGCTTGTTTAGAGGATGAACTTCCTTATTTTCCAGACTGGTTTAGACCTTTTTTTAGGGACTGATCTTCAGGGATTGCTAAGCTATAACTTTTTGTATACATGACAAAGGACTAAAAAATTCTACATTACCCCAGTGCAGGGGCTATTTTTATCCTCATTCTGGGCGCACACAGTGTCAGCCTGCACCCACTGTGTGTTGACACTGCATGAGACAACTCGTCTGCCTTGTGCTGGCTGTGTGAGTTCCTTGGACCATAAACCCGCATCTCCTCTGGCTGGTTTTGACAGTTATCTATGCAAAACTCTCCACATTCTGACACAGGAAGAGGACACTATCTTTTTCTAGGGGATTTCCACAAAACACTGACATCTGGATTTCAGTGAAATTCCCAGAAGTTGGCTGTTCAAGAGAGCAGCACCAGGGCTACAGAACAAACAGGAGATTTTAATTGCAATGAAAAAAAAAAACCAAAGGCCCAGTATTATGTCAGTGGATTAGTTCTTAAGAGAATTATCTAAATTCAAAATTCAACATTTTGGCAAACAGTGAGTTTCAGGGCAAATGTTTTGTTTGCATTTCAGACTGCAAAATGATGTACAGCCCTAAAGTTTATGAGAGAGCCTGTGCTTTGAGTATCCTGAGGTTTTTTTCAGGATGTTGAGTGCACACAAAGTACTGTAATGTTAAGCTCCCAGCGCCACTCTGGCTTGTAGTTTACCAATAGTTACCTGGTTTTAGGAGTAACTTAAGACCTTGCTGAGAAAATTTCACTACATATATCTGATAAACTCACGTCATATCCACTGTTACGGATTCCCCGCCTAGGTCTTTCTCGAGTCACAAGAAGATCCATCTCAGTTTCTCCTGGGCTAGGGCTGTTCAAAGACTGCCTGCTTCTGTATACAGAGTTCTTCAGTGGTTGCCTAGAAAATGTGAAACAAGAAAACAGTAAAATGAAAACAAAAAAGAGACAGGCAGCAGTTTTCAATAGTTTCCTTTATTCTAAAATGATGGGGTTTATAAAAATGCCACTTAATAATAGGATATTCTATCTATGTACATGTAAGTGATAGAAATCAGTAATATTTTTCAAGAGATTGTTAATTTTGTTTACTCTTAAAAAAAAAATAAAGCCACATAAAAGACATGAACATCGTATGTGGAAGTTTTTCAGATTAAGTGAAAAAGGAAATCTTCCTTTCAGGAAGATATGAGAACACTTTTGACCTCAGGTGATATGATTCAAATTCATAAAAAAATAAATAGGTGCTATTATAAAAAAATAATAGGGCCATCCACATACTCAGCTGAAGAGCAGGGATTCTGGTTGCTGATCCCGAGGAACAAGCAAGGAGCAGAATAACACTCCACTGAAACAAACACCCAGGAAAGTGAACAGGAAGAGACAGGAGTGGGAGGGAACTGCTTGCAAGATGCTGTTTTAAATAGCCAGTTTGGTAACTGGCCACAACTTTATCAGAGAGCTGTACTCCCTGGGATTAAACTGCTTCCAGCTGTGAACCACTGGCAAAGGCATCCCTAGGTGTTGAGCCTTCATCACTGTGTGCTCAGAAGCAAGGGGAAGCAAATGTAATAGAAAAGCAGCCTATAGCTCAATATCCCAGATAGCCTGTAATCTTTCCAGTGCAACCATTTCTTCCCTTGCTGGTTCTACAAAACGAAATATAGCATTCCTCTGTAAGACATATATCCCTGCACAAACACTTCAGAAGCAGTTGCCAAATTGTGATATGGGAACTTGATGTTTCACCAAGCTGCGTCTTTTAAGAAGGCTACATCTAAACCAGAAAGTTTTAAGAAATGTTGCTCTTATAGCGTATCTGGTCATTACTCCCTTTCTTGCATACCCCGGGGAAGCGCTCCTCCTCCCCTTGTAGATCAATAACAGATCAAATAATGGCACACCAGCTTCATTTATTAACACAGTAATCACTCTGTTGTTATATAAAGTTATCTTTGCCTAGTCATGCTATTTTTCTGTTTTGTGCAGTTATTCTCTTCAAAATATTAAAAGTAGATATACGCTGGGATATATTGTCTCTTCCTCTGGCACTTGAAGACAGCAACTCTTAACTAACCCTCACAGACTGACTGGAAACATACACTTATTCCTTATTTTCTCAAGGTTGCCTTGAGTAGCTGGTGCTACCCAAGTAGTGGTGTTGTAGTAATATTGTGCGTCAACATTACTTTAGTCAGTTACTCATGACACTACAGCAAGGGAGGTTTTCAAAGGCACAGCATAGTAGCCTTTCAGCCATGACTGATAAATCTGTGGGAATCACAGAAGATTCAAAAGGGGCTATTGAAGGTAGAAGGTTTGGGTGGGTTTTCCAACATTCTCTTATGCTTGCCAGGTAGCTTGAAAGAAAATATAATCTCATGCTAAGATTTGATTGAAGGGCAAAAAATGCTTGCATTAAAGTTAGGTGAGCCTGCGGCTGAGAGCCCTATTTGAGTTAATAAGTGGTGTAAAAATAAGATCTCTGGAGTGAAATGTTTTTGGGACTGCCAGAATAATTACAAAGAAAGAGATCTACTACAATATTTCAGCTATTGGAAAAATTCTGTAATAATTACAAAGAAAGAGATCTACTACAATATTTCAGCTATTGGAAAAATTCTGTGACATAAGAGGAAACCACATTAAGTAGACTGTGCCATTGAACAATTACTAAGACTTCATGGTTTAACATCTTAAGAACTATCAGTGAAATGGAAAGACAACACAGTCTAAGTTAATTCACTGATAAGAAACAATTCTTCAGGTATTACAGATATGCTTAGCAGAATTTTTTGCCTTGACAGATTAGAGCAGCAGAAACTGGTTTGCAGAAATGCAGAAAGACAGACATCTCCATGACCAGACAGGATAAAACACAGGACAAAAAAATATCAGTTTTACACTTCTGATTAAACTAAGTTTTCAGGCACATACTTAATTTTAATGCAACTTTCAAAAACTTCTGTGTGACCTAAAAGTCACTCAAATCTTTACGCACATGTTTGAAAGTCCTAAACGCACTGCCAAAGCAGAAGGAAAGCAGAGGTTTTGGAATAAATTTCCCCTATAAAAATATTATTGTGTAAAATGCCTTATCTCGTTTCTTCTAAGACTATGTGGTCAGTATTACCAGAAACACAAGGAGCTACGTTATGCTAAGGCTAATCAGATCTGACAACTTTTATGTTCCTACATTAAAGGTCTCTAGAATTTCATGCATGTTTTACAATAGATCCATAAATACTTAGTTGATGCAGTTGTGATATATTTTCTAAGGGATTCAAGTATACAGCTCTCTAATATATGCAGACACTTGACCTGATTTAAAACTATTAAAGAAATTCTCAGAATAGTTCATATCATGAGAAGGCTCTTAAAAATTGCCTCGAGACTACCAATTAGCTCATTTAAGAGAGTTTTATTAATGAGAAAGGAGGTATGAATGCTAACAACTGGCATTCAAAAAGGGTTAGTAAGTGCCTTCTGGGAACAACCAGAACATTTCAAAACAGAAATTTTATGGTACAGAAGACTCCCAAGGTACTAAGGGCACAAAGCTGTTCTTGAACCAATCAAATTATTTAGTAGCAATGTCTTGAAAATCACTTTTAAATATAATTTTAAACAAATCCAAAATGTAAAGGTGATCTTGAGTAATGTAATCAAAGGCACCTTCATTTTCTGATGTGTTTTGGAAATGCTGTAGTAATGTGATTTAAGTTAGTGGAATATATGCAAAACAGAAAAAAGTATAATAGACCTTCTCTCTAGAAACTATGAATTTTTTTCAGGTTTTAATTGCTGTAATGTATAAACAATGATTGAAAGCAGAAAAAGTCAGAGATCAAATCTTTTCAATTTTATGCTAGCACAGATTGTTTTAAAAGCACTTTTATTTTGTTACAAAAATATAATTTTATTGATTCATAAACCCACATTGCCTTGCAGTATTATTCAAGGTTTTCCTCCAGCAGTGTGCTGGTTTAGCCACCTTATTTTTAGTTAGAAAAATGAAGACAATAATGCTGTTATACCATATCAAGTTCAGTTCCAAGTCTTAGTATAGGAATTTTAGCTAGACTTTGGAACTGATTTGTTTGCAAACATCTGCAACATCTGTGAAGTTCATTATATGCTTTGTGTCTTTACAGAAAGAGCATCAGAAATTATTCTTCTCTCTTCCTATGTAGGGACAGAGACTGTATATTTAACAAGTAAATCTGGCAGTCAGTCTTTTATGGTTCAGCTACACAGTGCAATCCTTCCTGCACAGCAGTATACCTGCCTTCAAGCAGTTTATATTCTGCCAGTGATTACTATCTCAAACAGTCTGTGACAGGTTTACACAACACATTGGAAAGCATGCAGAAAAAATGTATTCCGGGACCTTTCAGTACATTGGCACATGAACAAGCAAACATCAGTATACTGAACAAAAAGCAGATGGCTAGCATTAAAGCTTCATGTGTCATGTTTCCTACATGACATGTGATGCATAATAAACACTCGAAGTAACACAAGCCTTCACTATGTGTGCAGCACACGGTCATGCCAATGTTTCTACTGTTCCATCTTTACCTTGTGGACAGACCATGCAGACAGAGCAGGACTTTTGTGTTCTGAGGGATCAGTATTTTACTTTTCAGTGCATTTGGAGCAGTTTATTCCTCCCACACTGGAAAACTGCATAAGGAAATGATGCCTCAAACTCTCCAGCAAGGACATAACATACAGTTAAGCCAGCATCTTTTTTCTTCATTGACCAGCAAAACCCTGGGAAATGGCCCATCAAGGTCAGTATCCCGCAGTCATTTAACTCTTAGACCTGTTGAAGGTCATCTGGTCACAGCTTTCGTCCATATTCTGAGCCAAAACTGCTTTTATATTTCCTATTACAGTCTTTTTCATCTCTGTGCCCCAAGGGTAACTGCTCAAGTTGCACTGTGTGTAAAGACTGTGTCACCACCAATGCTTTGACTGCAGTCGTGATTTGTGCTCATAGGAAAAACTTGGTCTGAACTTCCCAGGAGATGAGATGCAAGAATATGCCTCCAGGCATGAGGACCATTTCCAGAGGAAATGTAATTCAGTATCCCTTTTTCTCTCATGGGTGTCATGGTTTAAACTCTGTCAGCCACGCAGTCTCACTTTCTCACTCCCCCCCTTCTTCCCTCCCCCCTGCTCCTGGAGGGACTGGGAGGAGAATCGAAAGAATGCAACTCCCACAGGTTGAGATAAGAACAGTCCAGTAACTAAGGTATAACACAAATCACTGCTGCTACCACCGATAATAATAAGGGAAATAACAAGGGAAGAGAATACAATACCACCCACTGACCGATAATTCCCATCCCGACCGAGCAGTGATCTTGCCCTTCCAGGTAACTCTCAGCTTACATCCTGGGCATGACGTGCTGTGGTATGGAATACCTCTTTGGTCAGTTTGGGTCAGGTGTCCTGTCTGCTTCCTCCCAGCTTCCCCTCCTCCCTGGCAGAGCATGAGACTCACAAAGTCCTTGGTCAGAGTAAACATTACTGAGCAGCAACTAAAAACATCGGTGTTATCAGCTCTGTTCCCAGGCTGAAAGTCAAAACACAGCACTGCACCAGCTACTAAGAAGGAGAAAAAATGACTGCTACTGCTGAACCCAGGACAATGGATCAGCTGCTACTGGCTCCACAAGAACCATAGCCCTCATAGCCCTCATTGTTCAATGGCAAACACTCTCCTATAATCCTTCACACCTCCACCACCCCTAAGTAAGAGGAATCTGCACACTGTGCCACTCCTGGGGTAGGACTAGTATGATCCCCTCTTTTCAATGTGCCAACTTGTGTTTCAGAAAGCACCAGCAGCAGAGCAGGTCCACCTACAAGCTCAGACAGAACCAGGATGTGCACTCCCCCCTCATATCTAAAATTGAGAGATGAATGCTACTGATGTGCCATCCTCAAAAGACAGTGAATTGTTAATCAGACATTAGTACTGTTATACAATATGTCAGTTTCACATCACAGATAAGCAAATTATGAATTTCTCTGTAAAAGGCACAGGAAGATCACCAGCTACAGGTATAAACACAACTTTATATACAGGTATAAACACAGACATCATCCCTGCAGGACATACTGAAATACAGGGATAACATACTGGTTGTGTTCTTGTATGCCTACTGCAATATATTCAGATAAAAATAATGACAAAATAACACCACCACTGAACTTTGCGAAAGAGCAAATTCAGATGCTAACTTCCTGGCTTCAGTTCACTCTCAGTATTACCAAGAACATGCCTACCACTTTTTCTTTTTACCTGACTTGGAAAATGACTCCCAAGAACTTGCTACAGCCCCTTCCCTTTTTTTTTTTTTTTTTTTGTCTTTCCATTTCTTTCTTTTTAAACACATTGCAGCTTTACCAGATGACATATTTTCATAAATAATCATGGGTTATATGAATTTTCTTCATAGAGTGGGAGGGGCCAGCTGAGCACACAACAAACGGTTGGCTCATCAAGAGCAAACCCTTTGATTCCCTACAACCTCTGGACATCAACTTTTCTCCCAGACAAAGAAAGAACTACATATAAAAAGACTCACCTGTTCTTTGGCTCAGCAAACGGGGATGAGACATCTGCATCTGGACCCAAAATGTGGTCAAGCTCTTTCTGGTTTTTTTCATACATCCTTTTTCTGTCTGTCAGCCCCTTGTTATTATCAACCTGTGGGAAATCATAGTACCCCTTCCTCTTGGCTTTCAAGCGCAGTTTGTTGCGGTAATGTTCTATATCAGACTTCTGCTTCAAAGCCTTGTTCACCTAAAAGACAAAAAGATGTTGAAAGCATGGTGCTGGGCTGGCTACTTCCAAACAGCGCTGTCGGAGCATGTTTGATGCGCTGCATGTGTCATTTTACAGAGCGCATTTTGCACCACACCGTGCCATCTGCAAGCAGTGAGGAACTGCAAGTGAACAGAGTTCCTGCATTTTTATGCCTTGGCAGATGGTTAAATAATTTTAGCCTAAAAAATATGTACCATTACAACAGTGACTCAGATACACCCACTGAAGAAAAACACTGATGATGTTAGCCAATTGTTGTGACCCAACACAGTGCATGCTTTTGGGCATCACAGGGAGGACTCACCAATGAGAACTCTTCCAAGATCCCATAAGTAGAGAGAGATATTGCCCTTGACTACACAAAACCTTAAGTAAGTCATCACTGGTGGCTGGGGAAGAATTCCTGTGAAATATCATCGTGTGTTGCTTTTATTTATATACTTCCTTACAAATCTGTTATGGGCCCCTTATTTAAGGACAAGATCCTTAAATAAACTGATGTTTGGTCTGACCCAGTACAGGTCAGGTCCCATGATGCTCCTAAGTACTGAGAAAATTTCCCTCCTGCTTCAAATTGCCAGTTACATGGAAATGAGCTGTTTACTTGGGCTCTGTGCTTCCAGAGTCTTCTCACAAATTTCAAATGTATGCACAAGAGAGCACACAGCACCAAATGTGCCATCCTGCTGACTTACAGAAAATAGATGCTGAAATCTAAACAAACCTTTCTCCGAGTTTGGAAACCATGGAGCACATCAGGGCTTAAAATACAAGTATGAAATAGAGCACAACAGACTGCTCTAATCCAGGCCCACATGGGAAGCCTGATGACACTGTCTTTTACTGTGTCTTTGGCAGCAGCCCTCCTTGTTGCTTTTAAACAGCATCAGGCTGATCTTTAAATGACCATTCCAGTGTCTTTAACAAACAAGTGTCTTACAAACAAGACACCACTCTGGTTTGTCCCCACTGTGTTCAACAACTATATCAAAGCCTCAGTCCTCTGTAAATGAACCAGTCTTGATTAAATCTACATAAAAACATGAATAATCAAACTCCAACAAGTGTTGAAGCCAAACCATGGTTTTTGGCCAGCACCTGGATCAGATGCTTGTGCCATCCCATTTTGTTCCCAGGAAACAACTGCATCCCTCTGTGCACAGGCTGGAGTGCAGACTGAGCAAAGCCATGGTGCTGCTGAATCCATTCTTGCTCTGAATGGGATGCATTGCTCAGTACAGAAAGATCAGCTTGGTACCCAGATGATCTATATACATTTCCATGCTCAGCCACAGAATTCGTGAAGACAAAGATCTTATTCTGCTCTTGGCCTTCATTACTCATTTTGTTAAAAATAATACAATAGCAAAGAAGGATATTGGGAAGGTAGAAGTATAGCTAATTGGCTCTTCCAAGGTTGCATGCATTCATAGGTGCATTGTGAAAGAGCAGATCTAAAATACACAGATCTCTGAGCCTGCAATGTTAATGGGACTTTATATAGAATCAGGGTGGAAAGCTTTTACCGGTCCTCAAGTCTAACAGCCTTCAGATTGTTTCACCCATGGATGTAGCCAAGGAAACAGCTGGAGACATTATCTGAAGCCCTTACCTCTCCATTAATGATGGCAGATTCCTGGCTCCTCTCTGATGCAGCATGAACCGCAGGTAGAGCCACAGGTTTGATTGCTATCAGCTGCACCGATCCCGAAGAGGTGTCAAAGGGGTCGATGGCAGATTTGGCAACGTTATCAAAGAGAATGCCTCCTTCCTCTTCGTCACTTATGGGCACTAAAGCACATCAAACTTATTTAGTATAAAGACACAGATATTTTTACTGCATGTTCATAGTAAAATTCAGCAAGCACAGGCTTTAGATTAATGATGTGCTCAGTACACTTGAGGGGCAGACCTGGGAGACCTTTACACTGGAAAAACTCCCATTAAATTACCAACAACGTTATTTATTTAAAGTATTACCTGTCACTCCCCCAAAAAAGGCTGATTTCTAATTTGCACTCTTAAGATGGAAGAAAATGAGAAAAAGAATGACACAGAAAAATGTATGAAAATGACAATGAGAGTCAAATTACATCTTTTGCTAGGTTTCACATGGAAGCACATGCACACAAGTCTCCACATGCCAAGGCATCAGTAGTTACACCTGATCAAACACAAGAGTGCAGCTTTTTTGTGTCTTATATTGCAAGAGCATGGTCAACTCTCAAAATCTGAAAAATAAACCTACAGATTTTAGTAAAAGTCATAAATGCTAAAAGTGGTATCTGTTAAAATGAACACATCACTGGTGCGTATTAAAACATGCTTAAGAACCTGAAGGTGTAGAAGTTTATGTTGGCTTACTGCTTTGCAAAGCAGTACCTCAGGTGGCTATAAAGTTAAACCATTAAAATTTATTAAGAGACAGGAGAAGGCTTCTGAAAAAAATCTTGAAAATTAAATGGTATGGCAAAGCATCTTCAGTTTTACATTTCTACCTAAATGGATAACTCACACACAACTGGGCCCTTTCTCCTCCATATTTTGTTTGTAAGCCTGCATCGCCTTGTCAGCTGTTGAATCTTAAACCTTTTTATCCTCATTTTGAAATAGAAGAATGACTCTAAAGCACAAGCACATATTCTACAAAGAAATCCTTGCAAACATTTTTGAATGATTATGCTGTTAGAGGGAAGAATTTTTGCTCCATCTCCTAACTGACAGGAGCAGAGATCCTTTGCTAAAGAGCAAAGTGGTCTGTTCTAAATTTATTTCCTCTGAAAATCCACTCCGGTTTAATATTTAATCAGTGCACAAATTATAATGGACTTGTATAAACTCAGCAGTTTAGACAGCCAGTTATGTTGGTAAGAAAATATTTGACAGTGTGCAACACAAAATATGAAGCCCCTGAGTAAGCTCATTAACTTTCTATAATGAAATGGCTATACTCAGCATGGGCTGGAGCTGACGCCACTTGAGTGCTTGAGAAATACATGGGTTAAATCACTCTGTCATTAAACATTGTCCCTCTGGCTCCACAGAACTATCCAAATACAACAGAGTCTTTAGTGGGTCTGAAATCCCTTCGTGCCTCCTGGTGCTGTTCAAACTCTCAATTTGTATAGGCTCACAAACCTGGCTCAGTGAAATTAACTGCTGGACTCCCCCTGATGACCATGCTGCCAAAGATCAGCAAAAGCAGACAAATGAAGAGATGCCTGCCTGTCACAGACCACACGTGAACAGGAAGGCTTTTACACTACAATGAGTATAAAAGTGAAGCATGGACATTCTTCCCTGGAGGCATTTTGAATCAGTTCAGTTCTCATGTAAGTCACCAAATGCAGTTCTGAAACATGGGTCTTGTCTGTAATTCGCTGCTGAAACTTCCATGCTACCTTAACAAGGTACCTCTGCTGTGACACAGTCATCTCTAAGAGAGAAAAAGTTTGTCTAAATTGTGTTCTTCACCAACAAAGATTGTGTCTCATAATAATTACAGCTTAGGTGAGCCTGGATAGTATCTCCTCAGTGATCCAAGTACCAAGAAGTTGTGGAATCTCTTCTTGGTTGCCTGTCTCTGCATTTGCCTGAGCCAGGCATACCCGAAATCCCTGGCTACGCATCAACTTCCAAAACATGATTCTTTCCCAGCACTCTCTGTGTACCCTATTTCAAGCAGAATGCACCAAGAAGCGCCAGTGTGTTTCCTCCCCAGTGTTCCAGGACTGCACTTGCCAAGACCTCGCAGTGATCTCCAGGTACCTACAGAGAGCATGAGTAGCTACAGAAGTGTGGGTTGTCTCCTCAGGCCTCATTTCAGGATCAGAAACCAAGTTTTGCTTAATTAAGCAGGTTTCCTCTGGTTCAAAGACTCATTAAAGAAAAGAAAAATCAAGACTAAAGAGAATCAGGAGAGATGACAGCTACTTCTGATACGCTAACACCAAAGGGTGGTATGCTAACACCAAAGGGCATTCTCAGTATCAGCCCCCTCGCTGGTCTCCTATATCTACTGCACTGCTATTGGCATGAAAATAATAGCCAAATGAACCAAAAATTGCAAGTATATTCCACCCTAACTTAGCATTTGTTCACTAATTGGCATGTATAATATAAAAGAAGGGGTTTTTTTTCCACTGCCCTTTTTTGCACTGATGAGTGATAGAAAGTCTGTGATCTTCAGTTACTGGCAAGTGAACCATAAGCAAGTAGGATGGGAATTTTAATATTTCTTCCATCTCTTTCCTTGATAATTTTCAGCAAGCATTTATAACATAAGTGAACCACAGCAATTTGGAAACCAAAGGGAGCCCAGTGAAAAGTGGGAGCCCTCGAGTGTTTGTTGCTGTTGCTTCTCCCCGCCCCAGGCCTGTCCTCCAGGCAAACCCCTCAGTGGGCAAGCAGCTGGCAGGCACAGGAAGCTTCAGAAAACTGCACAGGTATTCTTTACAGTCATTCACAATAAGCACATAACAACATAGATTTCGTAGAATCACAGGTTAAGACTGAAAGCACCTTAAGATCATTTAGTTCCACCCCACCTGCCACAGGCAGAGACACAATGCTGTTAGTTTCTGTCTTTAAATGAATGCATACCAGCATTATTATGGATTCATTGTTCTACTCTTGCTTGCATTGTCTACATGCACAGAAGAAGCAAGAAGTTGAGCAGCAGAAAAGCGGGAAAAAAAGCCTTAATCACCTACTTAACAGTATTTTCCCATGTCTGAAACATCTTATGCCAGATATATCATGCCACATGATGCATCGAGAGTGAATTACACTTCAAAAGCTTCCTGTGACTGAAGTATATGAAGATCTATCCAAAGTAGTCATTTCTTCAGATTGATTACTAGTGAAGATCAATGTGGCACTGGATTTTTGAAGAGCAGGACCATCACTTTATCTCCACATCACTGCGGCAACCAGTATACAAGATTTGTTAAAGATACTTCAGGGATGCTAGCCTCAGATTCGGATGCAGCTCTGCGCTACCGCCAGCAAGGGATGCCAGCAGGTGGTGCCACTGATCCTCCAACCAGCTGAAAAGGAGCTGTGGAACTGTGTCTGAGCAGTCAAGGACCAGTTAGACAGGCGAAATATATATATTTTTTTTATCTAGTTATTAATTTATAAAAAATAAATGTACTTTTGTCAGCCTAAGAGTTCAATATGAAGGCCATCCAGGATTTTGTCTCTTCTCTCTTTCCCTCCACCTCATCTTTCATCCCTCTCTCCCAAATCAAAATATGTTGGGAGAAAAACCAAACTGAAATACTTACCTGTAAAAAAGAAAACAGTAAGGAAATTTAAATTACCTGTGGATCAGGTAACCTTACAGCAAAATACTTGATGTGCTGTCCTGCTCAGAAGCAACAATCAGACCAACTTTGGAAGTCTTCAGAAAAAGAATGACACCTCTGATGACCTCAGATGGTCTTAAGGTCCTTTCCAACCCTATCCATTTCATGATTCTATCAATAAAGAAAAACATAGAAAGCCAAGATCTGGGAAACACTCTCAAGCAGGTAAATGTGCTTTGCCTTTTCTTAGGTCATTAAATGAGCAGCACTAAAAATTTTCAAAGATTTATTTTGTACAAAGGGAATAGAACTACTGTAACCATACATACAGTGGATACATACAGCAAACTGTCACAGATCTAAAAGCATAGCTCCTTAGGAAAGAGTCGAAGTATCAGTATTTCAAACGGAAACCCTGACTCTTGAGTGTAAATTAATAATGTGGAAATAATTTTCATTTTAGAGAAAAACTATATCACAAAATATTAAATTTTTTCTACATTATCTGAATCATTCCCTTTGTTAGCTAACTATCTCCAGAAAGGTATGAGCAAGAGCACTTAGCAATAAAGAAATTAATGCTTCTGATGGTGTTTGTAAGACTGTTAAGTAAAATACAAGTGTCCTAACATCAGTATCTGAACCTATTCAGGACTGAAATACCTCTCTACAGGATGCTGCAGTGTTATCAGAAAACACTTGTATACACATGCACCCACCCCCCCTTTCCAAAATATACCCAACCATGAGACACTGCTTGTCTTTCATGAACAGCACAAATCTTATATTTTCAGTGAAACAGATAGCTTAGAGACGTAGCTTCTAATTACAGGAAGCTGTTCATGATTCCTCCTGGATATTATTTTCTCATATGCAAAATCTGCTAAAAGCCAGGCCACATGCCTGAGGTGCTGCAGTCCTGGTTTTGCCTGGGATTCTGAAACAGGGATTACCCAACAACTTCATCCGAGATCTCTAAACCAGTATTTGCATTTTTTTAATGAAACTGTATACATGGGATGTCTACTCTTCTACTAGCTGCTTGTTTCATTCACTTGCTGTGAATGCTTCTTGTCCATATAAGCAGAAGCAAGGATATCTCTTTCTGTGGTTGTATCTTCTCCTTCAACTACATCTGCCCCATCTATTAAAATATCAACGCAATCCAAAAAGAGACACTGTATTTCATGATGTTTGTAGAGAATCTATCAACCCCTTTTCTTGACTGACACTCCTGTAATGCCATCTTAGTCATGTTCAATACCTTTTAAAAATTATTTAACTCACAAAGATGATGACACAAAGAAGACAGGGAATTCATGAGAACCTACAACAGAATCCACTTCTTTAAGTAGTAAAGTACCTCTTTATGAGTTTTAAAAAGCTTTGTAGAAATAGTTTCCTATTTGCACAATAAAGCCATACATTTGTCTTCTTCAACGATGACATTAGTGAAATATCACAGCCATCCAGACTACCACTGGATCGGATGGCATGAACATCTACACACACCCTTCATGCTGTTGCTTGGATGAAAACTGCTGTCAGACTCAATTAGTGTCAGACCAGAGCTCCTCTGAAGTGGAAGGCAGACCTGAATTAAGAAACAATTGTGCAACCTGCAGATCGCAGTTCCTTCAGAGGTCTGCTGCAACAGGTACCTTAGCAACACAGGATAAAGTATTTTCTTGCCATGAGAAATGCAATTAAAGACTGGCTTAAAAAAAAATAGAAAGCAAGCTGGGTTAGCCATGCTGACCTAAAAGAGTCCAAACGGGAAGTATTTCTCACTTATTCTATGCAAGTTCAACCATGCCTGTGAATACAGCACCAGAGTGGCTGCACAGACAGCTTGGAAGTGCTGGGTTGCTCCCAGTCTCTGGGAAAAGAGGTGGTGGGGCACTGACACTTTTTGCTTTGGTAGGAGTGTGAAGAGGCTCAGAAGTTCATAGAACAGATTCCAACACTTGGCTGCCTCTCGCAAACCGAAACCAAGCGAAAAAAGTAGAAAATGGTACTGGCTACATG
Organism: Pezoporus flaviventris; assembly: GCF_033815535.1. NCBI lineage: Eukaryota > Metazoa > Chordata > Aves > Psittaciformes > Psittacidae > Pezoporus > Pezoporus flaviventris. The sequence continues at coordinate 1,561,996 of NW_026892584.1, read as the reverse complement.
TGAAAGAACAAAGAGTCCACTGTCAGCAGCACAATGCTACCAGGGTGACTGTGCTCTCTATATCTAACACAAGCACATGAAAAACAGACAGTGGAAGAAATGGAAAGAGTATGGAGAAGTATCAGGCTATGTCACACAAGCTGAATTTTTTTTTTTAAATAAAGAATCGGTGTTAAAGCTCAAGGAGAACAGTAACCAGTGCCACATACAAGGGATTGCAGCTGAACAAGTGGATTTTGTTCAAATTTTTAGCAAATGAGGCTAATACTTCAGAATGAGTAAATGAATGACGAAAAGAACAGACTCCTGCCTATGCCATAAATTCTTCCTAGCACTTTGATTTCTCATCCTTTCAGAGGCACAGGCATCATGAAAGGCACTCATCTCACTTCAAACCTGCACATATGCTCCAGTGCAGTTTTCTGGGCTTCTTCCTTACTGGAGTGAAAGGTGAGTATCTCCAGAGCAGAGAGATCCTGTCCCAATTAGCTGTGACCCTCTGGAATCACTAGAAAGCCTACTTGGTTAGGTTAGATTAAGAAGCCAATTTTAAAGGACCAAAATTTGGCAAGACAAAGCCCTTTCCTCTCTAACTTGCATTTCAACCACCCCACACAGAGAAGGCAGATGAAGGGTTCTGCATGTTTGCTGGGATACACAGGATCTCCCAGCTAACTCTGTGTCAAAGCATACTGCTACATTGCTGCTCCTAGATTCAATTGCTGTTGCCATATTTCATTTCAGTTTGAGTCACTACAGACAGCTACTCAGAAATTCAGAAAAGCTGGCTTCAAGGCTGAGCTGCCACATCAGCCAGCATGAAAACTGGTGGCCCATACTTCCGTAGAATAAAGGAAGCTGTGTATCCTGGCATGGCAGACTTAGATTCCAAAATCCCTTTGATTTTTGCTAAGCCAATAATACAGCCAACTTTTCCACCCTAGCACCTTGTTCCTGCAGACACCTGATTTTCAGATACCCCTACAAAGACCAGAAGGAAAAGAGAATTTAAAAAATAAATAACAGCCTCTGCCTGGACAGAGAAAATGATAGCCTTAGAGACTGATGTTTTATAAAGGAGTGAAGCCCTTGACTGAACGACTTCTGAAAAGTTACGTCTGTTTTCAAAGACAAAGACCACATGCTTGGAAGAGGAGTATTCCAACTGGGATTCCTAGGGGGAGGAAAGGAAGGTTTCTTACACACGGAAGTTTGACAAGATGCTGCTTGTGCATCTCCACCTGTAACGTCTGTGCATCCTTTCCTGATGATGAGGTTCAAGCACTAAGCTGGGCTCAGCTATGTGAGTTTGCAGTTCAAAAGGTATGGAGTCATTTGCTTCATTGAGAACTGTTACCAAACTAAAGCTTTCATTTTTCTCAAAACAAACAAGCAATCATGCCCTCCCAAAGATGCTAATGGGAAAGCTGAAAAACCAAACATTTAAATATTGGGAAAACAACAAATATATTTTTCACTGGCTTCATTTTATGAGGATCTAGTGAAAGGAAACGTTTTACTGTAGGTTGCTATAGTTCTTTAAATACAAGTGGGTTCAGTCATTTGCTTCTTCCTGAATGATGTCTGGCCTGATAAAATAATAGGTGAAAGTGTTAATATCCTGTTGTTCTCTTCCACATTCTCTTACAAACCCTTCTCGGAAATTGCCAGTACCTCCATGGGCTGCTTCATTCATCTCACAATCCTCTAACATGTACAATTGGGCACTTGTAAAAGAAGGTTTGAATTTTTGTTTCTAAGTGCCCGAAGTATCTCATCAACTTTTAGAAAGGAAACGTTCTATTAAAATACTAGTAAGTGTTTTGCAAGGAAAACAAAAGGAAAGAAAGGAAATTATCCTACCAAAGTTCATCACTGTTTAATACAAATAGCTATTTTATTCATGTTTTCCATAGAAATAAGGCTTAGTTGAAGAGTACTCCTGATCCTCCAAAACATCAGGTCCTTAAGCAAAGACTATCAGTCTATGCTGGTTTCACATTGTTCGCTCTCAGCCCTGACACACTCTGTTTGAAGTCCATTTTGATAAATTCCATATAGTTTATGTACTGAGGTAACATCCAGTGCTGTCATTTTTCCATGTAACTAAATGTCAGCAAGAAATAGAATCTAAAATTGGTTTGTAACTATGGCAACTAATGAGCCATTCTAACTTGGAGTCCCCAAATCAAACATGTGACCACCAAGGGATTCATCCCAGTTTTAAGATGCTGCTTTTCAGGGAAGAAAATATGCTGCTGCTTTTGCTGACATGCGCATTAGAGGAATCAGCCTACAATCAGGCTAGAGAGCTGGAGCAAATTCAGGCAAACAACTGGGAGAGAAGCAGCTCTCTTCTTAAAACAGCCAACACATTCTATTGAATCTATTGATCCAGCTACTCAATGGATGAATAATGGATAATCCAGCTAATCTAACGGATAAAGATAAAAGAACAAAATACCAGAGATGACAACAGTGTTTTTAATCATAGCAGTAGGGAACAAAGTGTCAGCTCTGTGATTTCAAGGAATAGGTGCCTAAATTTTTAAGTTTTTAATTTCAACTTCAACAGGCATTTAGGATCACAGGACTCGTAAATCAAAAACACATCTGCACATGCAGATAAGAATAAACACGGGGCCAGCTCCATAATTCTGGTAAGGGGGAGGCCCTTTCATCTCCCATGAACACATATTCCTTATCACAAGCTGTTCTGAAAAGTTTGCATCAGGAAACTCTCCTAAACGTGTCTTAAGAGATATGCCTGTAGCTAAAATGTCCTTTACCAGGTTACAGCTCTTTACCAGGGAACAATGTATTTCTTCTCCTTCATTTCTGTGCCTGGAAGCTACCAGGTGACCATTTGTAGGGTTGTGGCAGTCAAGTGAAGGAAGTTCCTCTAGAAGAAGCTGACATCCCTACAGGAGGGCTTTGCAGACAAGCTAGTTTATGCACAGGTTCCTTTAAAGCCAGACCAGTCAGACAGAAACAGCCTGTCTATCTGTTTCACATTTTTTATATATGAATATAGTAGCATGTATTACTACTACAGTGGGCAAACACTGCTTTTCCTTTCTGCCACAGAACGTCAAGGTCTTGGTGCCAGCATGCAGTGGGAATACATTATAAGAATCCACAGTATGAATGGAGTATACACTGAAGGTATTTTCACTATGGCACTAGAAGTATACTAAGTCTTAGTCCCATACTAAGTAACATCATTATTCAGGCTTTTTTTGAGAAGACAGAAAAGAGGAGGTAAAATAAACATGTAAGTAAAACAGTTGTTAAGTTTCCAGCACAATTTGAAAAGTGTGTAGTTACACACTTTGTGTAGTTGAAGCTAAAATTATAATGAATTTAAAATTTAAAATGATGGATCAGTATTCCCTTATGCTACATTGAATGGTTTCTTTAAATAGCATGTGTATGTTCTAGAAACATATTACAGTCCAGATCAGAAGAAAAGATGTTAGATGTTAGTCAATTCTTTACCAAAGGAGTGGGAAGTTCTTACCAATTTTCTTTGAAGATCTAAAACCTAATAAAATTAAAAAGAAAAAAATACCTCACTTCATTATTTTGCCTACACGTATAAACATCAGCTGACACTGGCTTTGAAAATTGGCTTTCCTGAGTAGGGAAGAAAAAAAAACACAGCATAAATTATAGCTTTTAATTGTGTAAATTATAAATGTTGCTGACTCGTAAATTAAGCTGCATTTGAAAGAGTGAAAAAATAATTATGAACCTTGAAACTCTGAACCATGAAATATTGTTATGCTGTCTATGAAAGAAAAAGACCTCTTTGAGAAAGACCTATTATTGCAGGCCTGGTGTAATCAGTAAAGCGACAGGTGTGACAGAAGAAAGCAGTACGGGTGACAAACACATAACAAAAGAAAATTAACAATTTCGCTTCCCTGTGTGATTTTGCAAAACAGAGCACTACAGTTACATCAGTTATATGGTCCCCACAAGATGCAGTGCTCTATGGTTCATGAATGGAAAAAAAGAGGACACCTAAAAATGCAGTACGATTTTGCTGTCCAGAAGAGAGGCCACCTCTGGTGCTCTATATATGTCCCTGTATTGCACTGTATTCCTGCTAAAGCAGCAAAGCCTTTGCATGGCATAATGATCATCAAGAGATGACATAGTGTGATACCAGGGTTGCCGTCAGAATGCTCAGGTGATTTTCTGGAGAAAGAAGACAGTTACACTAAGATTTTCTCTTTAACCAAGTCCTTCTGTCCACATTTACATTTTAACAATTTAATTATGCACTTGTGGTCATGACAGAAGCTGATGAGACCCCATCCAATTTAATTCCCTCCCTTTACAGAGAAGTGATCAATTGGTTCAGCCACAGTGTTTCCCATTCATATGGCAAATATGGAAGCAAAGCTGTAACTCAATAAGCAGAGAGACAGACAAAAGAAAAGCAAGGAAAAAAAGGGATTGAATTAAACTCTCATCAGATGTTCCTGATACATCTCAAGTTATAAGGTCACCATCATCAACCAAGGAATTGTGAAAAACATCCGGTGTGACATCCTAGGTGCATCAGGAAAAGCTGACAGTAAGTCTTAATAACAAAAAAGTTATGACAAGAAAGATAAGAGATGGAAAGTTAAAGCACTGGCTGTCTTACACTTTCTCAAATTAATTTTTACCTTATTAATTCATCTTCATCAGATCTGGGCCAGCTTAGCAACATCAGTAATGGAAATTATTATGTTAAGGCTCTACACAGAATAAAAAGCTTTAAACCTTGTCTGCCTACTAAGCAGCATCACATCTTCATTAGTTTACTGGCATTTAAAGAAGATAAAAAAAAAAAATAAAGACATCTTGCAAAGGCCCACACAAAGAGTAGGCACCATAGTGTTGATGTGAGTTTGAGAAACAGAGCAGTAAGGGGGAATTAAAAACACCAAACAAACAAACAAAACAACAGCTACACACAGAAAATGCCCAAGTAATGCTGAAGGTATAGTGAGATGGTTTCAGCACAGCCAGTGCCTGCATGGGTACGGCTCCAGGGGCAGCCACAAGCAGCTCTCATCAGGAACACTTCTCACCATTTCTTTTCCTTCCTTCCTCTTTTGCCACTTTCTGCGGTGCCATTACTTTCTGGAGGGAGCTCCGATCGGAGCTGGGCTTCCCCGACACGTTGCTGACGATGGAGCCATTCTGACTCGGCGACCGACTGCAAGTAACCATAGCAACAAGGGAGGATGTGAGTTCTTCCTTATAAACCTCATCTCAAGGTTATTTCATTTGCACACAGTTTGCATCATTGAGTTTTCAAGCCTGATTTCGTACCAAAAGGAGACAGAATATAAACTGCACACAGAAACAGTGAAGGCAGGAACAGAGAACAGGACTTCTCTATTAGCTCAGGGTTGATGGGTATCTTAGTGGCATCAAATGCAGCCACATCTCATGCACAACCTCCACAATGACAGAAGTGGCACTGCAGAGGACAAAAAAATCCTGTTATCAATTCAGTGCCATTTACACAGCTAAAATAAATCAGACCTTTGTTTATGTATATACAGCTAAACTAACCCCTCCATTATTTAGCCTGCATTTACACTCAACTTGTTTTGTCAGTCACAATGTAAAATTCAGTCACTCGCTTTACACATACACACACAATGTGATAAGAAAATTCTCCTTTTTTTGTTGTTTTGCACACAACCTGGTTTAACCAGCACTATTACTTGCTGGAACTACTAAGAAAATGCTTGTTTTGCTCAGCCATTGCATATTCTTGCCTTCAAACTGGTCCCTGCACAGGGCGAGCAGGGAGGACAGAGTAGAACTGCTGCAAGTGTTTAGCCCCAACCAAGAGCAAGAACAGGAATGAACAGTGTAACTGGACTGCACTGGGAGCAATCTCTCGGAAGTTCTTTTCTTTCTGGGGGAGCGCATTACTCAAATTGTAATGCACAAGTTGGGAAAAGCAGGCCAAAGTAGAAAATGTTAGATTTGGTGCCACTCCACATCAGAACAGAGCATCACATTGTTTCTACATGTAAAACTTGCCACAGTGGGAACGAAAACTGTCTACAGGACCTATACCCATGCACCCATCTACCATCTAGCATTGTCATGGCTATCCATGACAGGATAATGTAAATAGGTTGTATCAGAGAAAAAGAATGGACTTAGGCACAAGGACTTTCATTTACAGAGAAAAAAATCTAATCAAGTTCTATTGCTGTCACAATGGCTTTATATCCAGAATATGGTACTAAAGCAAAACAACTGTAAAAACCATCCTATAAATTATTGCCAAGACTACATTGCCAGCTTGAAACATTCATTTACCTCAGGTTCTGACTGCCCTGTCTGGTGTAGGTAGAGAGCTTTTACTATGGTCAGAACAGAAAAAGACAAGTATGAGAAAAGTAATATGTAGGGACTCTCTTTTGAAGATAGGCTAGCTGGAAATATATATATAATTTGAGTAGCTCTTCACAGCTACTGGGCTTTAGGAGAGCTCAGTATGCAACCCAGCTCAGTCAAGTCCAGCCCAGCCTGACGATTTTCTTGTGAAATTCTACTGAGGATAAATACTCCTGAAAAGTAACATTTCTCCCTTTTAAACCTGTCTGCCACTGCTAATGAATAATCCCAGCCTGTAAAAACAATTCATCCAGGATAGACCAACACCTGAAGAAAATCTTCTCCACTGGGGAACAAGGAAAAGCAGTGAGCATGGATAGCTTGCAGAATGATTTCTGCTGCCACCAATCTAAATATTCATGCTTTTTAAGTGGCCATGGTATTATTAACTGTGAAGTTTCCTTCAGTGGTAATATCAGAGAAGATATTCTGATCAGTTACCAGCCACTCCATGGCAGTCTGATTTAGATTGACCTTTGCTGGCTGCAAAATAGCCTGGATGAAAGAGCAAATACATAAAAGTCAAGAAATATTTCTTCATCTTCAGAAAGCATTAAATTCCATCTCCAGAAACCTCTCCTGCGAATGAAAAAAGGTTTGACTTCTGCATGTTCTCACTTAGTCAAGTTATCATTCTGAAGGAGGCAAAACTAACTTAGTTATTTGCTTAGAAAGGCACCAAGGTTCAACACATCTTAGAATGAGAATAACTTTCCTTTGAATTCCCAGATCAAGTTTGCTTATCAATGTTTGTTTAAAACTGCAGATTAAGTAGAGAGGAATTTCTGTGTTCATTCAAAGGACTGAGTGTTTAATCACTTTTGTCAGAGGATTAATTAATAGGGCTGGTTTACATTTTTTGTGTATGTTTCCACATGACTTTGGAAGCACTTCAAAACACATTAAAGAACAGTTCCAGTTCCTGCAAAGGCTTAATCTGTGGTGGTCCAGCATCAGCAACCACAGGCAGTGTCATTGTTATCTCACATTTGTAATTTCATCAGAGGACAAAAGACTGCAAAAGGGACAAGAGCTGCTTGGTGCACACATCCTATATAACCTGACTCTCACAGTTCGAGTATTTATGGTGTGAACAGCACGTCATTGGCATTCAAGTGCAGACTAACAGTTCACAACCAAACCCAGTGAAGAAACCACAGGAACCAGGGGAGTCTTCTGCTATCTCCTCTATTGGTCCTCCCTGCAGTCAGCAATCTCCATGTTCCAGGTGATTTACTATGCAACCACAGAAGCATGCCAAACCAGACACCAGCTCAGGATCCCTGTTTCCCTTTTTCTTCAGGAAAACCTCAGCTTATGACCAATGCCAGTGAACTAGACAATAACTGTTACCTCTATTCAGGCTGTTTACCTAACAGTTTGATTTTCTTCTCTTCCGCTCAGTATCATTCTTCAGCAATAAAAAGTTGATGATCCTCCACTTACTTTCAGGGAGAGCAGATCAAGGAAAATGTTGATTTGAACCGTGCAAACCAACTAGGATAAAGGGATAACCTGCTTTCCTTGCCTGAGATGGCGGAGACAAGAAACAATGACATTCAGCTATTCTGATGATGACTGAGGCTAGACAAGAGATAAAACCTCCTAAGGGGAAAGGTAGTGAAGAACAGATTGCTTGAGGAAGCTGTGGTCATCCCACCACTTTAAAAAAAGGTAGATCAAGTTGAGTTAGGAGTGTATTTGACCCCTCAGGGGAGAAGAGGAAGAACCAGACAGCTTCCTGGGGACCTTGAATCTGTGAATCTACAACCCTGTAGACTTAATATGAATAAACTGCAAACCTGGGACAGTTTACCCTATACACTGAAGTTCTCTGGTCTGTTCTTACATTGTCAAAAGTTTTGTATGGCTGTAGATGCTTTGGATCTAGAGGTCTCACAATTTAGTGGATGTTCGGGGTTTTCCCTTCTGCTAATGAAGACATTAGGTGCAATTCTGGAGTGACAGTCTGTTAGTAAAGCTACAGCAAGTTACACTGGCTAAGGTCCTGTCTTTTGGTTCATCTGAGAAACAATTGGTTTTCATGCTCCATATCCCATGTTTTCTTTGGGTTCATCTCTTACACAACACAAGCATGCATACACGAGCCACTTCCCGTTTACCTACTCTATGCATGTACAGTCCCTGAAGACTTCACTTTATTTCAACCTGCACTTTGCAGCAAACTTACACATCCAGCACAGACCAGTGTTATGCCAAGAATTTATCATGGAGGAACCATCTGCCACACACAGAGCCTGGGAGCTAAACCTTGCAGGTTTTTCCTAAGCAGCCAGCAGCATGTACCCTATCCCACCCCTCTGAGGAAACATGCCAGTCCATACCTTTTCCTTGTTTCATTGGATTTGGCAGTTTTGATAGTACTCCCATCCTGAGTAATTTCTCTCTCTTGGGAGGCAGGAGCATCTCTAACTGGAAGCGGGAGTACAACAGTCTCCTGAGTTACAGGTAAAACCTCATCTTCAGCTCCTTGCTGACCTAAGTGTTGCTTGGCATAATCAAAGCCTTGGACAGGCTGCAAAAAAAGTGGGAGAAAAAAAAAAGAAATTTGCAGCATGCATCATACATTAATATAAAATTTCCACTTAAGTTTGAAATTTTCCACTACCCTTTAACTTCTTTTATTACATAAGGTATAAATATGTAGATTGACATTGGAGTGCCCAACAACAAAGCCATTTTCTGATGAGATCTCCATTCCACATATTTTAAACATGATTAGTGAGCATGAAATTGATCTTGGCTAGCCTTTCGTACCCTGCTGCAACATCTGCAGAAGACAATGGAAGAATGAGCACACAGAAGAAAAAACTAGAAGCGAGACAAATAAGACCATACCAAAACCAGAAAACTTTCTCTGACAAAAACCTTGTGTTTTCAAAGGGGGTGGGAGTAGTTTATTCCAAATCAAGACTGAGTAAAAAAGGCACACATCAAAGCTTCATGGGCAACATTTTCCAGAAAAGGATCTTTTTTTCAGATCAGTGAAATTCTGTTTCCCCTGGCGGCCAGTTGCCTGCTGGGAAGGTTGTTATTGACTTCACGTGTTTCTCTCGGGAAGTGGCATTTGCAAAAGCCTTGCCTCTCCTCTCCTGAAGCCTGTCCGGGCTTTTCCTGCTGCCTTTGCAAGGAACAAGCAGAACTGCACAAAAAACAACCACCACCCACCAATCTGCATTTTCTATTGGAAAAAAAAAAGAAGGAAAGCCAGCATGAAAGATAAATTACTCTAATTCCCGACCATCTCTGGATAAAATATGTAACACCAAAATGTTCTTGCTATACTAAATTGAATTAATTTACCATAACCTAGAAGGCTGCTCTTCCTGAAGTACAAAAACCATTGACAGAATGCTTAAAAAGCACCACAGAACACTTCAGAAGTGAGCAATGGTGATTTTAACCCTCAAGCATACTTTGGGAAACGCAACAGGATTGAATAGTCAGTAACTGAATTGTCTCTCTCAGGTTTCCGTCATGTTGTCATTGAATATTTTACTTCTGAAAGAAAATCAGCTGGATAAAAAAAATTTGCTGATAGAACAGAAAAAGAATAAACTCTGAAAAAAAACTCATCTTCTTTTGTTCTATCCCCTACAAAATCTGGACTCTAGCTATAAATACACATACATTTCATAGATGCTCTCATAGGTTCATCTCATAGGTGCTCTCTGTCTTCTATTTTTTAAAACAAAACAAAACATGCTCTTTGCTTATGGGCATCTTCATCACTTTCCCAGTCTCCTGTTTGAACTGAGGCTGACAGTTTCTAATGTGCTCACACACTTCAGTATTCCTCTGGTAAGTATCTCTGGTGCATTAAGTAGATGCTAGCTGAGGTAATGCTGATTTGAGAGAACAGACATCTACCCACATTACCATGATGGAACTGGCAACGTATCAGAGAAATGTCAATTCCACATCACCAACTCATGGAAAGTCATAATAATCTCACCCCAGACAGGGCCTTCTGCTTGCCCTCCTCTGAAAGCAAGGTATCACACAAGCAGCCACCAAACTACCTACCAAGGGAGGAAATGAAGAAATGGAAGGAAGTGAAGAAAGGGGAAGCAGAAGCTACGTGAAGGACAGCTAGGAAGAACTACTGCACAACATCCTAGGTAGTGGTATTTTAATCAAAGTTAAATAAAAAGAAGATAATGTTTTTTAACCTCATTATCTCAAGTCTTAGTCAAGTCCCTCCTAGATATTCTGCAAAAAAGGTAAGAAAAGAGAAAAGCTGATCAAATCAGACTTTTTCCCTCCTTTGAAAGAGAAGTTTTAACTTACCCTTAGTATCATAAAAACAAAAAAACAAAACAAAGGAACAGAAAACCAAACAACCCCCTCAAACAGAAACAAACCAGAAGCAGCAGAACATGAGAATTACTACAGAACTCTGCAGAGTCCCAGCTCGGATCTGACAAGGGAAGAAAATGAAGGATTAGTTTAATCTGAGTTCTACTTACCGCCATGTCTAGTAATAAATTGCAATAAAGGAAGAGCTGAAAAAGCCATCCTCATCAGCAGACATATTGCGTTAAATGAAATTCGATCTTGGAACCCTGCTTTGTAAAAGCCCCCAGGAGCAGATGGCTTTACCACCCATGAAGGGAGCTGGCAAGACTAAATCTTGAAGCACTGCAAAAGTAGATGTCCAATACAGCCAAAGTGCTGAGAAAGACCCAAGGACTGGGATTTGAATATTGCTTTTGAAATAACAAATGAATTATGAGACCGTTAAATTACATTGCCTGGCAAAGGGCAGACTGAACATAGGAAGTGGTTGTTTCTGGGGCTTTTTTCCTTGTAATGATGATGAAAAAGAGACTGTTATTAAAGGAGTCCCTCCTTTCTTCCTTTCTACATGTATACCCATGTACACAGACAGTTTCTTTCATCTTTTTTTTTGCATGCCCTTTGTCAAATTGATAGTGATTATTTTCTCAAGGCCTGCAGCATTTGCTTTGGCTTGCAGGTCTTAGACTGCAGATCGTATCTCTGTTTACCTGCAAGCTTATTCCTTCATACTCTAAAAGAAAGGAAAGGTGATAAATCAGATTACAGCCCTTTAAAAAGTCATGCTGTGAATTAGAAAGCAAGGGAGGTAAAAGCTAACATCTATCCAAAACCTCAAAGTAAAAATAGTTGCTTAAAATAAAAACAGCATTGAAAGAACATTAAAATAAACTCCCATCAGAATTTCACCAATTTGAATTTATACTTCTTTTCATTTTACAACTGGAGAGACAATTGAAAAAGATGGTAACAGTCCTTTTTCCCTGCAGCTTAGTACAGATGACCCTGACTGCTAAGGCAATGCAGAACAGCAACACAATTCCTAAGAAAGATACTATAAACTACACTGCATATGAGAGGTCATTTTTTAAACTTCACTTACGTAGCCTTCAGTTAAAGAAGTCATTCCTTAATTACCAGGCCAGGCAGTAATCCTGCTGTTACGTTACATCACCCCACAGCTACAGAAGGATATGTAGCATTCAGTGCTTTATCACCCCTCCATTCTGTGCTCCTGGAGAGATGTGGCAGGCAGCTCTGCTCTGTGAGGACCTGCAGCAATGAACAAGCAGCTCTGCTCTGCTAGTCCCCGTGGGACAGGACTTTTGGAAGCTGAACACCTAAAATGGCACCGCTGAAAACAAAACCAGCTGAAATCCAAGGCTGTGAGGATTCTGTAATATTCTCTTTTCCTCTCTATAAAGTTCGCTGGATATTCAAAAGGCATCAAAAAATTGCTCCAGTGATTCAACAGCAAATCTCAGACACACAGAAACAAAACATTAAAGCTTCTGCCTAAACTAAAAATCACTCTACTGTGACTCCACTTACAGAACAGATTCAATATTAATCAAGCAGTCTCAAGTACTTTTCTAAGCCATGAAATATTATATATTCATTTTAAATGTGAGGTAGATATGTGCTCATCAGCTATTTGTATTGCCGAACTGCATGAAATGTAGCAATTACAGTTCAAGTAATCACCACTATTCCTGATATCCCTAAAGCTGGGATTAAAAATAAAACTGAAATTGTTATTTTCAAAATTACCTTATTTCATTATCTTCTCCAGATATATGTTTTAGCCTTATTTTAAATAAAGATGCTGAAATCAGGAATGAGAAAACCAGTCCACTCCCTGTCCCCCTGCAGAATTTATTTTCTACAGTCCATGTACCAGCATATACTCTGAACTAGACCTGGCTGAACCTTTTTGATGGAGCCATCATTGTGAAATTAAATGGAACACAATTCAGCTTTCACTTTGAAATGCATCACTTTTCATATAAATGACTTAAATTAAATTTCACGGAGCCTCAAAATATACCAAGAAGGGGAACTGCACTCTGGGAGCAGACCTCCTGCACTCCACCTGCAACTGTAAGCAAGTCTGCAGGAAAATCTCCTGGAAGCAGCACAGTGTGGCTGCTGGGGGCTCGGCACCAACTAGTTTGCTCTGCAGATCTAACTCCCGTCTGATAGCATTGACTGAGGATGCGAATGTAACCTGACTGAATAGGTTTTAACCTGAACGTGTTATCTTACAGCCTGATTAAATCAAATTTTTCAGGAAGAGTTAAAATTCAATCTTCTCTTTCTTTTTGGAATGGCAGCTTCAGATTAAATATTAAAATATTTTCAATTTTTTTCTGTGCTGTAGCTTCAACCAGCAGTGTTTGCTTTTTTTAATTTAGCAACTTGCTTCAGCTGTAAAGCATCCCATAATGATGGCCAGCTCAAAACAATGTACAAATTCCATTTCATTTTGTTCTTTTAGCTAGGACTAAAATTACATATAAGAAGAATCAAGTGGTGCATAGTATTTGCAATGGCCCCTAATAAAGCCTGATTTGCATTTTAGAGATTTCAGTGGGATGTTACATGATATTACTGCAGTGTTATTAATTTTTGTTTGTGATATTGTTTGTTTCACTTCTGCAGATCTAGTCCTTAACACTAGTTTGATAACACTACAATGAACATACTGGAACCAAAATGGAAACGTCTTTTTCGCCTCATTTTTCATACAAATGTCTTTTTCAAACTGGCACCAGCTGCGCCTATCTGCAACTAATCTAAGATGAGAAGACCTGTCATATGCATCATGCCTTCCTTCAGCTCTCCCTCCAATCTACATTTTTCAGCAGAAGCAACAGAGATGAAATTGTTGAATCCTGCTGTCTGTAGCATTCAGAAACCAAAGACGAAAATTATCATTTCAATCCCATGCCAATGGAGAAGAATAAAGGCAGCTAAAAGGGTGAAGGAACCATATGACCTACAACAGGGTCTGTAGGCTAAAAACTCCTCACTTTGGGTGCCTGTGTTTAAAAGCCATTTAAATAGCAGCATGGAGAAGGCAGACCTTTTTCCACTACAGAAACAAATCAGTATTCTGTGATATTTTTCTGTTAAAAGATAATCAAACTAGAAACACATTTGATTTGGTCCAAAACCAAGCAAACAAACAAGCAAACAAGAAACAAAAATACCTCCAAAACAAAACCCCTGTAATCAATATGGGTTAGTAACTTTAAAGCAAATATAATTGTTTGTACCCAACCAGCAACATCCACAAATAACTTAGAAAGTTCAAAACATCTAAAAGAAAAAATGACAGTGGGAGAAATTTTCTGAAAAACAAATGCAAAGAATGTCCATTGGATTAGCAGTTGAGTGGAGAGCTTCTGGTTAGAATCAGGTCTGAACTGCTGTCGAAGTCCAGAGCTTCAGCCACTGCCACCTGCAGCAGGTGGGAGCTGCTCAGGAGATGGGCTGGAGAATGAGGTCCCATGGGAGACGTGCTGCTGAGGAGGCCTAGGCTATTTTATGAAGGAAGCATGTGCCTTGAATAAAGCCTACTCAGTCCTAACGGCTCAGTGCCTTACATCACCGTTTAATGGCTACTCTGTCACTGCTACCAACAAGGGACAAGCTGTGATGGAAGTTGATGAGCCCTGAGGAAAACAGAAGGATAATTGCTGTGACCGATGGTATCAAGGACAGAGAAATGCAAAGATCCAACCTTGCGAGTAACAACTTTTTCAGTTCCAAACCTCCTTCAGCTATCAGAGAAACACAGTTAAAGCCTCAGAAAGCAAATTAACATCTTGTATCTAAAGACCCATCACTCACTTTTGCTCTCTGAGGCAGGTTCATCATGGTGTCTGGTTTAAAGTCGTTCTTGTTCTTTCTGCACAGAACTGCTGTGATGATGATGATGATAACTGTAACCACAGCAATGGGAGCCAGCACTGCTGCAATGATCCACAGGTTGTTTGGGGGATTCTTCACCACAGCTATGGAAAATTGCAAACCAACATTGGTAACTTCCACTGCACAAACACAAGGTTTAAATTGCTTTTAACACAGACTTCAACTGTCTTCATATAATGATTAGTATAGAAAGATTGTTAGTAGTCTAACTATGCTTTTTTATTCCTTGAGGAAAAGAAAAAAAAAAAAGAATTAATCAGCAGCACTATGTAATTCCCAAATCCCTGGACTCTATTCTCTTATTTAGTTATAAGTTAGTTATATGCAAAAGTCACCATCAACTCCCAAGTCAAGTTAGATTCCACATTAGATACGGTTAATTTACAGAGTAAACAAAAAAAGGTGCAAGTAATACATCCTTAATTTTTTTCCAAACACAAAACCTGCTCATAGTAAGGTAGCATGTGTGTTAAAATTGTAGACATGGAGTCCATATCTGGTGTCAAAGACTTCCTGGCTCAGTAAGGGTAAACTGGCAGAGCTTTTTCAAAACCAGTGAAGCTAAGCACGCTAATAGTTATTATTGATATCAACAGAACAATAAGAAAATACTTCTCTTGTGCTCTAGAAATGCTTTATCACAGTTAAGGTTGAAAAGAATCCATCATTTCTGAAGGAGGGGAAATAATGAGGTCGGAAAGAGCTGCTTGCAGATATATTAATAACGGTACCAGGAAAAGGGTACATTCCAGAAATGTAGTGATGCTAAAATATTTTAGATTCCATTACATCAGAATAAAGTCTCTTGTTATGAACTTTTAAGAACCTTTAACTTGTAAACACAGAAGAGATCCTCCTATGACAAATCCCTGATACTCTCATTTAATTTCTTTCTGGAAAAACACCAGATAACTATATGATGCTGAAATTTGTTTTAGTGAAATATTTAGTGGGCTTCACCATGCTATCTCTATTTAATTTACTACGCTGCTAGTTGCTCGCGTGGATAGGCAATTGTGAGAATACCAGCGTAAAGCAGCATTTCCCATTTTCCAGGGGACTAGTGCTTTCAAATGTCATTGAGCTTATTAGCTGTCAGAAGCACTCAGCTGCTTTTAGGATCTGACTTCAACTGCATAACATCTTGTTCAGTAGCAGCTATGAAAGCCAGCTGAAAGTTTGTCTGAAGCTTGGGCTCATTTTCTTTGTAGATCTACAACTTTCTGCAAAGCCAATGTAGTTTGTTGGGTGATGCAGGAGTAGCACTGCAAGGTACACACCTCGTGCACAGTGTAACAGTAACCACACAGTTAAAAGACTGTCCAAAAAAAAAGGTTGAAGCCCTTCAAGGTTGAAAATATTAAAAAAAAAATGTTATAGAAGCCCTAACACTTGTGCCTACAGCCACTCAGTAACTGATGCAAGTCTTAAGAGAGAAATTTGAAAACACTTAATTTTTCAGGAGTGGATTACTTTATTGGCCACATTATTCTGAATGATACTACCGTATCTTGAATTTGAAACCTGCCTATATATGAATAGTTCTGTTCAGCTTCACTTTCCTGATTTGTGTCTATAGATCTGTAACACCCACATGGTGCACTTATCAAATTTCTTGGTGAAACTGATCACTTGAAAAAAAAACCAAATCCCTTTGAGACAGAAACAACCTACATCATTTTGAACAAGGCAGAAAGAAAGGACATATTGATAGCCCCCACATTTTACTTTGGGCCAAATTATTTGAAAAATGCTTTTAGCCCCAGCAGTCATTAGCCTGTACTGTCATGGTTTTGTTAGTATCAGAATTAGTTCTGACTTTGCAGTTCCATGAAGTTGTTCAGTTCACAGGACCGTATGTGTGTATGAGTTGTACGGTAGAGTTTACAATCATCGGCTAAATAACAGTTGGTATATAGCTTTGATTTGCTAAGATAGATTAGTCTTGCTCAGGAAGAGCAGCTGCTCAGAAAGTTGCAGCTGAAATTTCTCTGTGTGACCAGTGGAGGCTCCCTACACATACCCTGGTGTTCTTATGAATTAAAAATAAATAAAAAGAAGAAATAAAGGACCAAACCAGAGAATGTTTAAAAGAATTCTTACGATCAGCTTGAACTTGAATAACATAACCCAGTGTCAAGGCCATGCGCTGGGAGTCAACAGTACTCAGAATTTTGGCAGCTGCGGTCCCCAGCAAAGGTTTCCCATTGTATAAAGTGTAGTATGTCAGCTCAGCTGGCTCCTTAGGCCCTGGAATACGTTGGATTTTTACCATCTGTCAGGGGAAAAAAAAAAAAAAAGGAAAAGAAGAAAAAGAAATGAGATGGAAATAGAAATAGACTGTGTGTGTACTCTACCACTGCAAAACCTGTCAGGAGCTACTTGAAGGCAGTGCACACAGGGAACTGCTTCAAGACCCCATGTAAGCATAAGATACATACAAATATTCTCACAGGATCAGAGCTTCTCCCCTTCATAGCCAGGGTATTAAGATTAGTGAGGTCAAACTTGCCAACTTCAACATTTTTAAACATAATTCTAAAGTAAAACCCTGCACTAAGAAAGGCCTGCAGCAAAAAGAAAGAAAGGATCAAATGGCTGGACATTACAGTCCTCTGTGAAGAGGGAATTCTTAAAACCTGTCCTAATATTGAAAATTACACTTCACTGCCATATTGGAGTAGAAAAATTCCCTTACATTCTATTTCTATACTTGTTATTTTTCATGCCAGGCTGACACTAAAGAGAACGATGCTTTTTTTCATTTTATTCTGTAGGACTTTTACATTACATCTCTACCTGTCCTGAGAGTAGAGGAAGTATCAAACACCTCTAATGATGAGAGGAAAAAGGAGTTTTGTGATTCCTCTCCACCATGTTACAGACTAAAATAAGTCATGTTTTCATGGAAAATTTTTCAAAGGTTCACACTTTTGGCAAGTAAAAACATGTCCCTTCTTCAAATTGTTTCAGTGGGAAAGCACACAGTCGTGGGTAAACTAGAAAAGTAGTCATTTGGGGTTTTATCTCACGGCAAGCAATTCTTGAAAAACATCATGTAATTAAAAAAAAACAAAGGCAATAACTTGGTATGCATGTTTTGAAGACATATCCTCCTTGAATCCCCCACAACTAGCATCAGTCGCTAAATCGGTGTGAAAAAGTATGAATCATTTAAACATAGTGAATGGGAAATTTTGCTAAATAAGAGAAAGATAATTAATAAATTAGGACTGGAATCTATGCTTCATAATGTGATCTGTGGCCACATGATTTGATGACTAACCCTGCAAAAAGACTGCTTCATACTTTCTTTTTTTTTTTTCAGCAAAAACAAAGTTCTAGCTTTATTAGCTTCCTTTTACATGAAAGGTAGACCTGGGAAACTTGTTTATGAACAAAAGCCTGGAACTCTTCATTATGCTGAATACGAGACTTTATGCTAAAATATTTACTTTGTACCAATCCTCAGAGCAAGCACAAAGAAAATATTTATTAACACTGATCATTATTAATTAATGATAATTTCAACAAGATGGGAAGCATGCAAATATGGGTGACTGCAGAAGAAGAAACCCAATAGTAATGCCAAGAATTTTGCACTCTCTGCTTTGATGTTTATGAGAAAAGACAAGAAACCTCAATCCAGTTAAATTTGATTTTTCCCCTACAAATTGATGCAGGACATATGCAAACAAAGACCTTCAGCTTTTTTTTTCTGCACATATCTAGGAACTACCAATGTCGTATTGCCAACCTGCACGGTGTAACTGCCCACAGTAGTGGCACGTCTGAAACGTCTTCCTTGCTGATGGGACATCATAAACAGAGGAGCCAAACGCTGCTCCATCAGTCGTGCAAAGCTCTGATTGTTCAGTCCCAGCAGTGCCATATCAACCCCTTGAATAACTGCAGGAACAGAGGAAAATCACGTCAGCACATCTTTCATGGACCAAAGAAGTAACATGTGGTCTGCAGGACAGTTTGAGACAGGGATATACTAGCCAGAAGAAAAATAGCTGGACACTGTTACAGCCCCTCAGTAATTCCTGATGGGGATATAATGTGCTTCTGTTTCAACCCCCGCACTGTTCTTCTCAAATAATGTCAACAATTTCAGAGAATAAAATCCTCCAAAAACTGTTTTCAGCCTTCAGTTTACCAAAATGGCTCCAGGAAGCACCTAATCTATGATCTTCAATGTAAAAAGTAGTTAAAACCTGTTTGAGAGCTGCCTGGTTTTATGCTTATTGCTAGATTCTCCTGCTAACTAAACACAGTTTTTTATCCAGCACTTTTGAAGACTGAAGTTGGGATTTTGTGCAACTCAGTTAGAAACAAAATGTATATTTGAGAGCACTGAAAGCCAAATAAACATCTCCTGAGTAGAAACAAATGGAAAATTTACACCAAGTTCAAAAAAGTGACAAGGCATGCTAATTTAATTCATACATATGTATGACTTTTTTAGTATTTCTTAAAAAATCTTTTGGGACCACCATGATTTTTTTTAAAGCAGTGTTTCCATTATAATATCAATAATAGTCCATTGCAGTAAGCACCCAAGAAATGGAGTATTGGGTTCATGGAGTCCAAATGGGGAGGAGCCGTACCATTAAAAATACCGTACCAAATAAAATAGCTGTACCAAATAAAGCCGTCACCTCTGAAGGGAGCTTCAGAGAATCATCATCTCTGAATAAACTTTTTTTTTAATCTCAAAATTATGAATAGATATAACTGGTACCAAATCACACCGGCTTTTGGAACCACAGTGTAGAATTTAATCTGGTTTGTGTCACGATCCTTTTTCTTGCTCTCCTGAGCACTAAACAATTCCAGGTACAGACACACCAATTAGAAAGGCTTTGGTATCTATTCACTCACAGATGCCTAGAGGAAAGGGTCTCTTTCTTGCCCACTTCTCATTTCTAAAGTCAAAACAGTTGTAAGAATATGATACTAGTGAAATGACTGTGATAAAACAAGTATTGTGAATCCTAATAGCATTCTCTGCACCTTTACCATTAACAAAAAATTAAGCGCTTAATGCTTCAGTGAAAGATGCAAAAATTCCTGGACCCAGACAGTCAGCAAATTGTAACACATTTCCTCAGTTTAACAGATCACCTTTCTCCCTGGGTTATGTCTACAAGCCTCTTGATTTCAGATTTAAATCAAGGGCCCAGGAAAAACAAAAATCCTCAAACAAACAAACAAAAAACCTATCTGTGCTTGAAAACTCTGAGAAAATAATGCTGCTCTCAGAAGTGCTTAAACTAAAGTGGCATAAATTCTGAGATGGGTGTTGGACACAGAAGTCTCTGTTCAAGATGTTGTAATGCCTCAGGGTAAGTGCAAATGCCTTTGCCCGGTTGAATGCAGCATGTAGGTTCAGTGGGCAGCCACTTATTTCTGTGTAAAATTACGGCACCAATGTGTTCATATAAATGAGCACTAAAAATTATTGTTATCTGAAGTGTGTGGAGGAGAGAAGGAGATTAAAAATTACCTGTTATCACCCAGTAGTCTCTAGTTGACTCTGAGACATCGAGGTTTGGATACTCCAAAGCTTTAAAAGTAAAAGTTGAAATTATGTTACAATAGTCCAACATCCTACACATTATATGTCCCAAAAGTGGTTAACCAGACAGTGATAAATAAAACTGAACTATGGCCCAGAAGGAGATATAGAGGCATAATATTCAGGATTACAATTTCTCTTGTCTGAAAAGGACACAAAATGTAAGCAAACACTGGAGTACAAAGTAGAACATCTTATGCTGCCAAATTATTGGCTTGTACGTTGTCTGGGGCAAAGTCCAAGATTGCCCATTACCAAAAATAATAGGTAATATGCAAGTGTTTAAGTTATACACAGTTCTGCTGCTTTCTTTCTATGAGTAATCCCCTGGGGAGAACAAGATGAGAATTTATGATGATTCTGTGATTCAATCCTCACTTAACCCAGACCACAATTTTAACCTAAAATAGTATTAAAATAAACCAGGGTCACATTCCACCAATCACAGGGTGTAGTTCCACAGGAATGTTGTGAGACTAAAGAAACTGTGAACACCCCTTGGAGTGTGATACTCTTACCCTCACTCTGCACCACGGAAGGTACTAATACCATACGTGTTTGTGTCTGCCAGAAACTGATGCTTGCTGTTTTGATGCCTTTTGTTAGTTTTTCAATTTCCCAAGTGTGCTAGGATGAAAAGTTCAACATGCTTCTAATTCATTATACAGCTCAGCATTTTTTCAATAGATTTATGCAATGCAGAAAGCACGAACACTTGGAACTTAATACAGAAAATAATCCTGCTTTCAGGTTGAAACACTGCTATTGAGTTACCTTGATTTTTAAATTCCAAAGTGGCTTGCAATTATAACCATTCTCAAGGGTCTAATTATGCACAGTGAGCGCTTTTGAGGAGGGATTTCACAGCATGCCCTAAGCTGTGCATTTCCATGACAGACTGCGAAGGCTCTGGAGGAGCTGACGTAGTCTGCTGGTAAATAACACGCTTTGAGTCAGACACAGTATTTGTTTGATAAACTGAAACAACTACACTGCCACATGAATGAGCATCAAACACTTTTCAAAGTAAAACATTTTCACAAGACATGCTATCAGTCTGAAACCGTAAACACTATGTGGCATTAAGTCCATGAGTTTGCAGTATTTGCTGCACTGGCAATAAAACCAACCATTAGTTGTTAAAGGAGCTGATCACTTTATCAGGTCACTTCACCATGTGCAGGGATGTCGTGGTTTAAGCCCAGCCAGTAACACAGAGCCACACAGCTGCTCGCTCACTCCCCTCCTCTCTGGCTCCCAGAGGGATGGGGAGGAGAATCAAAAGAATGTAACTCCCACAGGTTGAGACAAGAACAGCCCAGTAACTAAGGTATAACACAAACCACTGCTGTTGCCACCAATAATAATAATGATAAGGGGAATAACAAGGGAAGAGAATACAACCGCTCACCACACGCCAACCGATACCCACCCTGACCAGGGCAGTGATCTAGCCCTTCTGGGTAACTGCCCCCAGTTTACATAGTGAGCATGACGTGCTGTGGTATGGAATACCTCTTTAGTTAGTTTGGGTCAGGGGCTCTGTCTTTGCTTCCTCCTGGCTTCTTGTGCCCCTCCTCACTGGCAGAGCATGAGACTGAAAAAGTCCTTGAATGAAGTAAACATTACTTAGCAACAACTAAAAACATTGGCGTGTTATCAGCACTGTTCTCAGACTAAAGCTAAAACACAGCACCGCACCAGCTACTAAGAAGGAGAAAAATGACTGCTGCTGCAGGACAGGCAATCAACAGAGAACTGCAACACCACATGGGACCCTTACAGCGTAACAAATGGCTTTCACAGCTCCTGACTACCAAGCCATTTGCCTGCATTGCCTTTGTGAGAAGCACCATAACCCTTTTCCTATGCAACAGGCCTCTTTTGGAAGGCAAACACTTGAATTGAGAGCAGTCATCATCAAGAAATCAACAGCCTCTCCTTGCTCTTGGAAAGACTTGATGAAAACACTTAGCCTGGAAAGTCTGATTCCAAAGTGCACCAATGCAGTGCAAGAATTCATCACTGGGCAGTTTCACCAACTGTTTGCATAGATCTGATTTAGATGAGCAATGCTTCAAGAATGATATACACTCATTCTTTTCCAAGGATTTACGCAATCACCAGAGCTAGCTGTGATTCCACCACAGAGTGAGCACCTACCCCACAGACAGCTCATTGTGCAAGTAACCGATGAAGAATTGCACAAGATAGATAACACTGCTTTGGGGCTGTTTGCAAATAAAATGGACTGACACAAAGGGTAACTTGTATTTTCCCCAGAGCTCACTTTCCAGCAGCCTGGTTCTGCTTTTTCTTAGAATCAGAAAATAAGCAAACACCTTAATAATTTCACCTAAAGCTATGAATCTGCTCAGTTCAGTGTTCTGACCATAAAGACATGCCTGGCTCTACCCTTATGTTTCCAATTATTGCAATACTTGCGAAATGAAAAATTACAAACTATTCCATTACCAGTTTAACCTTATCAGTGAGTCTGATAGCTACCAGAAGCTTAACCAGATCTTTATTGGTATTTGAACACAGTATTTCAAATTTCATAAGCATCCTGTGCAGATTTACACACAGTGAGATCAGCTGAAATCCATACTTCCTTAGTCATAGTCCATTACCATGCACTGACACACCCTGCATGTCCCTGTCTCCTCTCATATCCAGTGAATGTTGATGTCCTCCAGTGAAGAGATAACGTCTCTGCAGTGAGCTTCATTTCACACGCTAAATTATACAGAAATCCTTATAATCAACTATGTTGTCTCTTTATTTACCTGAGAGCGTTAGCATGCAGAGCCAGAGAGCATCTATGCCATACAGGCTGTATAGACACACGATTTTCTCCAGCTCTGATTCTCCATAACATTTGAAATGCAAGGAAATTACTGATCCTAAAGTGCTTAGACCACATTTTAAACTGAACTGAGGACAAAGTTCAGCAAATACACTAACAGCTTTTTAAACTGAGAAGCCTAAGATGGAGCTCACCCACTAACCAAACACATCCCGAGTGTGGTACACAGTCCTACCACTGGAGCAAGCTCAGGGACTGAGGTGAGTATTCCACCAAAGCAAAGGGCTATGCTGAAGATGAACTTCATGCACTGTGCTAAGTCTCTGAGAAATGGAGAACTGAGAACATTCTGTGGTTTGTTTTCTACAATGTTTTATTTTGTTTGGAACCTGGCACATACAATTTTTTTAAATTAATGGCAGCATATATATATGTGTTCCTTAATTATCTGCCCGTGTTTCCAGCAACCAAAGTAAGCACTGAACCCAAACCCTATCACCACCTAATCCTCCCCCCATCTTCTTTTTTTTTCTTTTTAATAACTTAAAAGCAGTCATCTGAATCACCTACAACCTGTGAGCTTGACAGCAAAGCTTATAGTGCGTGCAAAGCAAAAACCTAATCTTAAGGAGCTATGTGCTGGGAAGTGCATACTTACACTCTGCAATGGTGAGAGGTGGGTAAGTTAGGTAGAAACCCACCAGCTCAGCCGACAGCTGATTAAGAAGGTCGCTAGAAATAGTGCCATTTAGAGTTGTGCTTTGATTGCTCACTACGTAAAACAGAGTGACAGCTTGGGAGACATTGGAGGTGTTCAAAATCTGAAACAGAGGTAAAGAAATAATGTGTAGCCATGTTTCAGCTTACTTAAAACAAACAAACAAACAAACAAAACAAACCCTCACAAAATAAACAACAAACCAATCCAGTGCAAAAAACTGGGGAAATGTTAACTTGAACAATGGATTAGGTACAGCTCACTCAACATGACTCTGTAAAACTTAACTTATATGATACTTTAATTCCTATTTCAGCCCATGCAGAGCTACAGGAGGACAGCAGAAGGCAGAAACGGCAGTCAGGACTTGCTTCCAAGACCACCACCCTATCACTTCCTAAGCTGGCAATACTCACAAAACCCACACCACTGCCTTCTTCTAGGGCTGTTTCCAAAACTGCCTGGGTGCTTTGTGAGATCTGCCACTTCTGCCATGAGTAGATCAGAGACCATGAAGTGCCACTCAACATCATGGCTCCAGCTACTGAAAAGCTCAATAACCACTTTACCTACTACAGAGCATTACCTCTTACCGTGCTCTTTTCTGCCTCTGAGCTACTCCAGTTTGAACACAAGCTTACAAGAAACTGTACCAAAGTAACTAAGCAGAGTTCTGATGACCGATGTTCTTCCTCTGGTAAGCTCTGTGCAAACTATTCTGGGGAGCACAAGTACATACACAGAGTTTTATTATAATTCAAATATGTATCATAACATCCAGAGGATATTTTCTGTGCCATACTTCAGGATTAAAGAGCATAAGAATGTCGGACTGCTATACATATAAAGGTATGCAAAACTCAGGCCCTTCATAGTGAATTTGGGTCTGCAAGTATGGAACTGGAACGCACACCAAAAATAAAAGAAGAAAGAAATATATTCCATTAGTTCAGATCTTGCAAAAGGCTACAAAAAAGCTACACGTCACTATCTTTATACCTGAACAGCCTCACTGAAAGCAACTAACATGTCAGAATAACATAACCAGTAAAAATACAAATTTTGAAGAATATGTTAATATATATTTATTTTTATTTGAATTTCACTTACATTATTTAACTGCAAACAGTAAAATTCAAATTCATGAAAATAAAAGTAACAGGCTTCTATAAATCATACATTTATATACTTTTCTACAATACATAAAACAATCTTAGTTCACATGAAAACATAAACTTATTTCCATAGCGGCTATCAAAGGCATTATGATGAAACACAAGCGTACACATAGCAAAGTACAACCCCAGAGAGTCTGACACCAGGCACTGGCAAAGCACACAAAGCTGTACCTGAACTGTTAAGTTGTTGCTGGTGTTTAAGACCTTTCTTTCAGCGTCCTGAAACGCCCTCTGTAACCGTTGCTCCATGGTCTGAACAAATTTGCATGACTGTATATTGTCTGTTTGACCCACAAACTGCAGCTCTAGAAAAGGAACATTTTAGCATGAGGCCAAAATATTTTCAGTTGTGTAACTCCTGCAATGCCTGACAGCAAAATGATCACTTTAGAAATTAAGCAGATGAAAATAATGCCACACAAGATCAGTTTATGACATTCACGCACTGTACTAAACTACCTGGAACAAAACATAAGAATTGAAATATTAGAGCTGATCCTGTCCACAGACAAATGGAGATTGTTTCTGCAGTGATATATAATATGGTATAACCAGTTCACGGTACATATACTTACTCAGAGCTAGGCAGTAAGTGGAATCATTCAGAAACACAAGTTATACTCTTAAACCTTGCAGGTCATTTACTCTTGCAAGACAGAATCAATCATAATATTGATTCTCATGCTGTTTGTGCTAAGGAAATGTACTTATCTGGGTAACTGCAATAAGTATGTGCATGTAAGCATATAAGCAGACACATAAGAAATCTTTTTACAACTGAATGTGTTGTTTTACAGCACACTGCCCTCTCATAGCTTACATCGTTCTGCTGCATGGCAACTGCTCTCTCTACAGTATGGAGGGGTTAAACAGCAATTGTGGTTCAGACCGCTGGGACCTTGGCCAAATCCAACAAGTTCAGCCAGAACAATATGTATATATATCATAGAGACATGCTTCTCATCTGATCATCCTCAAAAGAAACACACAGGTTAATTGACAGGTTGTGCAGTTAAGTCCATTTAATCAAAAGCCAACTCTTCGTCAAGATACTGGTATGACAGCCCTAACGCCCTGCCATTTCACAGCAGGTGACAACAGAATGTCAAAAGACGTGACAGCAGCACCACAAAGGACAGACATGAGCACACAGGCCATCCTGTTTGTGCTGGGAACATCAACATGTGAACCCAAAGAGAGCTTGTCCTGCTGCTGTGTTGCTGCAGGGGCTGAGGCAGGACGGTAAAGGAAAGGAGGAGAATTGTCCCTGTGCACTGAACAATTAACACACACACAGCCTTTGTCTCACCTGTCTTCAGCTGGAAGTGGTAGGCTGGAAAGGGCTTCCAGGGCAAGGCCAGGGCCACCACAGACTGCAGATGTGGCACATGCTGCTTCATGTCTGCTGTGGCATTGCTAACACCGTATGCAAGAAGCCTTTCAATGACAGCTGCTGGCATAAAAACCAGTCTCCCCTGGGTAACGTAGTAACCAACTGTTAGGTTATTTGCTTGCTCCAGGATTTCAACCTAAAACACACAGGGAAAGATGTTTTTTCTATTTTGTCTGCAGTTCAACCACTATTTGATGGGACTTCTCGTCCTTTATACAGTTCCCTTGCAGGTTTTTTTATGCTGTAATCCCCAATAAACCCCATAGGATCAATTAGTGTCATATCAGACACGGCATTAGCAGACCTGCTCAGAGAGCTTTAGACCCAGCCCATACAGCATGTGCTCTGAACTGAAGTGGTGCAGAATAGCTGGTTAGAATAGCTCATATATCTAAGCTGGAGCTTTGTTCATGTGTAGACATGGGGACGTTGTACTTATGAATGTAAAAACACAGAGAACTTCCGGCTCCTACTTCACACCTGAAGTTCACTGACGCTGCATGTGTCTGTCACTGCAGATTTGGAGACAGATTTTTGAAAGACACATTTCCAATATTTGATTCTTCAACCTCAACTGTTTCTTCTATACTGTTCTCCTATATTGTCCCAGATGGTTACACTATCACCTACATAAGTAGAAATGACCACCCACAGGAATGAATATGCTTTAAAATAGGAATTTTACCTCAAAATCCTGCATTTTCCCTAAAGTTTAAGTCATGGAGCTGGTCAACCACACTAATTTTCAGCTGGTTTCCTCTGTTAGGAAAAGACAGCTTCTCTCAGGTTTATAAGAAGGTGAGGGACTAAACCTGACAGGTTTTGCTGCTGCTGAGACTCAGGAATACACAGTTCCCAAGCCAACATCACCCAAACTTGCAGCAATAGAGCATGGGGATAACAGTCAATCTGATGCCCTCTATTTTGAGCAAAATCACTTTTTTTCTTTCCCATCGGCTCAGTGAGTATAACAGTCTTGGTCTCAGCACAAAGCCCTGCCTAAGTGCACAAGAATCTGTGTTGCAGAGCAGAGTGCTCCAGCAATGCACTTAAGCCTGCTCCTTCACACAGCAATTCAGAGGCTCATGCAGTTTAGCTGCAAAGTGACGGACATATCTT
Source organism: Pezoporus flaviventris (assembly GCF_033815535.1). Lineage (NCBI taxonomy): Eukaryota > Metazoa > Chordata > Aves > Psittaciformes > Psittacidae > Pezoporus > Pezoporus flaviventris. The sequence continues at coordinate 1,534,519 of NW_026892584.1, read as the reverse complement.
CCTCAGTTATTTTCCATAAAACGTGCTAGCTCCCAGCTCAGGATTTTCATCCCTGAGGAACTGCATTTATCAAGTACTGTGTTGTCAAACTAGGGAGTGGACTGACAGCAGTGACACCCTATTTAGCAGCCCTGCTCTAGCAACTGATCCAGGCCAAACAGAGCAGCACTAGTCGCGAGCTGCAAGGGGGAGGAGGAAACTGCTGTCAGTAGTCATTTCCCACAGCATATCAAAAAGAAATATGTGTTTCTCCATTCTACTTCATCAGATAAAGTGAAAAAAGCTTTGGAGCAGTCCTTACATTTTGACAGCCCAGAGTGGGTGCCACCTGTGCCTTCTTGGCATGGGAAAACCTCAGTGCTCCCCTCTAAGAAGCTTCTTGAATACAGAGACACCGCTGGAGCTGCAGCCAGGTAGGATTCTCTTGGAGGGAGAGCTGTTTCAGTGAGATCAAGCAGGCAAGCCAAGCATGTTTACCTGAGCGCTGACATTTTGGTTGAAAGCTTGTCTCAGCGCTTGGTTGAGTCCTCTTCTCACACTCTCTTTGAAGGAATTGCTGATCAGCATCTTCCTTGTGTTCAGAAACAGAACTGTGGAACAACAAAAGCCACATGTTGGCTTGAGACATTACCAGGCTATTGCCTGCTTTTTAGATTGTTTTATGTTGGGCCCTAGATGGATAGAGATCACCAAAGCAGCTAGGATTTGCAGCAGCTCCAAAGGCAACAAGAACTGCAGGGTCTTGGCAGTGTCCCTGACTTCCCTGTTCATCCCATGGCAACAGCCCACTGTTTCCAGAGTGAGGTCTAACAAATGCAGTATCTTCAGAAACAACAGTAAATGTTTGCCATGCTGCCTTTCAGAGTGAAGTATGATGGCACTCAACTGCCCACGGACAGACTGCTGCAGCATTCCCAGGGGACTGAGCTGGTGCTGCACAGGCAGATCTGCATAAAGAATTCATGCTTCATACCTTCACGGCTGCAGTTAAATAAGCAAAGAGATTTGTTACTCCACTGCTACAAGTATTTTCGATTTAGGAAGTGTCTGTACACTTTATTTATTAACATTATCATCAGGTTTTTCTTTCTCTTTTATAATTTGCAGAGAGAGTTTTATAGCTATACTTAAGTACCTTCAGTCATACACTGTATACAAGCTACTTCTATCTTTAGAAATAGTTGATGCTATCATCATGCTACTGATGTAGACATTTAGCAGCTAAAAAACACGTTAGGTCCGAAAGCTGCTTATTCCATTGTCCCCAGTATCATTCAGGTCTATACAAGCTCATAAACCTTTATGTAGCTCTTCTTCTTTGCCAAAATCTCCAAGACATGCATCTTCTGGTGCTGTGCTGTGTTACCATAAGGAGTCCACCAGAAGACTGGGCAAGGGACCTCTCCAGACCCCTTTAGTTTAGAGTTCTTATAGCTAAGGAAAAGCTGTCAGTGAAAAAAACAGCTAGAGCCAGAAACGGTACTGTTTACAGAGAGAGCTTGAATTCCTCCTATTTTGAAGCATACAACTCAACGTTAAACATTACTTTTAAGTTAATCTTTATTGATAGAATTAGGCGTTCATCTAAAACCAGAATTACATGCTTATATGTGAACAGGGCCAAAGACTGAAGCAGGTTATTGCACTATTTTCTTCAGTGAGACAGACTCCTTACTGCAGAGACCAAACCATCATGTCCTATGGGCTTGTCCCTCCACACTGCTAGATCTCTGCAGTGACCCACTGAAATTCAGAGCACCTGATCTAACTACTTCATTTGATGTTCATTGTAAAATCCAAGATAAAGCCAATGCCATTCCTATCTAGCAGCCCTGCTCTTTTGATCTGGCTTGTCAGTGCAGCAGCCCCATCCCCAGATTAACTAGTAATACCCCCACACTCTTTGACACTTCAGTGCCTTTCCCACTTGTCACTAGTTGCCCTAATAGACAAGTGAGCAACCCCAGGAAATTCAGTGACCCCCGTACCTGTTTTCACCATAACGTTCCAGGAGAGCCGGCACTCGAAGGGGGGAGCTGCTGTCATGTTAGCAAACGCGAGGGCTGTGCTTTCAGGAGAAGCAGAGGTGTTTCCCACAGGAGTAGGGGGAAGCCTAGTTGTTTTCGCTGATGCTGTAATAGATGTCAAAGCTGCTGTAATTGTCAGTGGATATGGGGTTGGCATTTTGGTGATTTCTGAGCTCGGGAACTTCTGGGTGTCAGTTACTGTTTCTATCTGCCTTGGTACATGTGCTGTGGGTGCAAGTGTGGGAGCTATGACCGTGCTGCTTTTAGGGGTTATGATCATAGCTGTCAGGTCCACAGGTGAGGCAGTTGTGTTCCTTGTTGCCAAAGGAAAATCTGTATGTGTTCCTACTGAGCTTAGATGCGATGTCAATTTTGTGGCAGTGTTATTTTTTGTAAGTGTCAACATCAGTGTGCTTAAAGCCATCACAGATGGCAAGGGTGTGTTTTCAGTGCCTAGAGAAAAGAAGGAAGAAGTTGGCACTGGTGAAGCTGGAGATGATTTTCTTGTTAGTGGTTTTGCTTCTGAAGTTCCTACTGTAGGTATTGCACCAGAAGATACTCCAGATAACACTGTAATGACAGAATGGGTAGAGTTGGTTGTTGACAAAAAAGAAGTTAGTTGTGTCGGTGATGCATGGACAGAAGTTATGATGACTGACGGCAGAGCACTGGTGGTAGGGGTTTGCAATGGGAAGCCCTCGGTAGCTTTATTAGATATATTACTGGGAACTAAACTATTTCTTGCAGCACTTGTGTCCCATTCCTGCACGCTAAATCTAGCTGGAATTTTATCAGCCATAACCAAATAACCAGAGGACTCTAATTGGTTGTCTGCCAACTCTGGCAAACTTCCAGAGCTGATATCTTCTTCTGTAATAAAACTATGCAAGAGAACTGAGCTAGAACGCTTAGTTGCAGGTGACGGGGACTCAGTTGGCAGTGTGCTGTGGATGGCACTGCTTTCATTGCTGGCTGAAAGAGTCAAGTTGTCGATGAGCTGAAAAGCCAACATTGGTGGTGTGTCTAAGTGTTTTGTCAGTAAAGCAGTTTTTCCAGCATCAGTTGTTTGCGACTCTAGAAAGTTAGGGAAAGTCCCTGTATCATTAACAGATGGCATGTGTAAACTGAGAGGTGCTTCATAGTGCATACCGATACGAACATCTTCAACAGTGAAGAAATTAGCAGTGTTTCCAGTTGTGCTTCCATGCCTTTTTTGAAGGCGGTCAGGCACTGTCAAAGTGGTAGCAAGGGTTGAATACTGAACAGGAAAGGATTTCACCGCAAATGCATCTACATAAAACTCTGAAAAACTATTTGACTTAGTCCCAGCAAAGGGTGAATCTGAAGTATCTTGTTGAGAGTTTGCATATATATAGTTTGCTGAAGGTGTGGAGAAGAGGGATTGCTTATTTGTATTAATTTTCTTTTGCAGACTTGAAACTGCTGAGTATGGTGCATGGTACTCAGTTTCCAGTGGAGAAGCACTTGAAGGAACTTGTCTTATTGCTGTTTTGACTGAAGTTTTTACCAAAGGAATACGAATGTCAGCTGAAGATAGCAATGCTGTATTGGTCCACATAGAAGCTGAAGCTGCAGCTTCAGGAGAGCTGACAAGATCTGAATTGCTTTCAGAATCTGTGTTCAAAGTCCCAGAAAAGCCTGAACTGTGGCTGTCCATAACTGTTGTCATGGTAACCAGTGATGGCATCATATCCCATGCTGGAGGCACAACAGCAGCGAGTGGCTTTCTATCAACTGAACGTGAAGTCTGATCAGAGGTAAAATAATTTAAAGCTATTGGATGTGAATATTCTGCACGTGGGGTCATAACAGTGGGTACTGTCATATTTCTGTCTTCATTTGCAGTTAGAGACAGACTTTCTGCATCTCCAGGTGAAAGATGTGCAGTCACAAAGATATTAGCAGCAGATGTATTTGTGATAGCAGGTTCAGAATTTGAAAGGCTTGTAGTGTAATTAATTAACAGCACTGCAGATAGACTAGGACTAGTCAGGGCTGTTTCCAAAACAGTGCCTAGTATCTTTGATCCTTTAGGGAGTTTACTGGTTTGGATATCTGGAGAAACTTTGGAAATCTGAGATTCATAAGGCAGAACACTATAGCCAGTAAAGTTCATGGACATCTTTGCTGTCACCTGTCTTCTGAAAGGCCTTTGAGATGTTCTTACCACAGGAAAGCCATCAAAAGTTGGGAGACCATTTGCAGAAGCAGTTGGCAGGCGCAGGCCATTTGCTTCATAAGTTGCATCAGTCATGTCTTCTGCAAAAGTCTGATTCAGAGCCACCACTGAGTGCTGTGAGGGAAAAGTCAGAGGGATTTGCAAAGTATCCTCATCAACTGCTGACAAGCTAGGACTGTTTGTGCGTGCTGTCCAAGTAAAGATGCCATTTGTCTTGGTTAGCAAGGGAGACCTTGTCCTGGTTGAAGATGAATGTGTTGCATTTCTAAAAAGAAAGTCTATTTCACTTCTAAATGACCGCACTGGCAGCACTGCATGGCCAGCATGATTTGCATCTGGAATAAGTGATTTCAGCAGTGAAAGGGAAGATGTGCTCTCTGTTGAGCTGGAGACACCAGCCAGGCTCTCAGAAGCTGATGACACGGAAGGTGTACTGGTAAAACCTGTCCTGCCATTAGTCAGTGCTGTGGAAGACTGAGGATGACTCGTTAGATGTGGAACACCCACAGAATGGTAGAGTGATGTAGTAACCTCCACTTTATTCTGAAAAACTGATGATGACAGAGGACTGATATCACTAGTTCTGTCAGCCAACACTGCCTTAAATGGCTGGCTGTTTGATTTTACTCCAGTAGAAGATATATTATATATACTCTCATCTGGAAACCGTGACAGGCTTCTGGAAGTGAGTGATGGGGAAGACTGATATGTTTTTGACACTGGAATATCAGAGTATACAGACAAAAAAGAGGTCCTTTCCGAAGGAGACCTTTTTCCCACTATTTTTGTGAAATACACTGTTGTTGCTCCAAAGAGGTTGAAAGGCATGGCACCCATAAACAACTCTGGACTCTTTCTGTGATTCACCACACTGGAATGTACTACAGTGACTGTGCTTAGAGGACTAGTTCTGCTTTCACTAACCTGTGATCTGGCTGAATCTGTGTTGAAGAAAACTTCAGGATCTGCAGACAAAGGCACTTGGATGGGAAGGACAGCTGGCTTAGAAAAGTTAATGGTATGAGGTGACTGAATGACCAGTGAGGAGAATGATGGTGATGAAACAGCAGCAAACATGTCTGATCCTGCTGTGCTTTCTTTTGAAATGGAGGGTGGTTCTAATGGTGTTAGCTGAAATGGCACAGTGGTACTCAAATGTGTCTCTGATGGTGTAGTGGACAAAGTGGCAAACATACCAAGTTGAGGCAAACCTGATACATCAGCTGCTTCATCTGCATCTTGAGGTGATGACCTCAGGGGTGACTCAGCCGAAACTTCAGCGGGTTCCTGGGATGCACTGTTTCCACTGCCTTGATAAAGGGTGGGCAACAGATAAGTTTGATCCACAGTCCTGGTACGTGTGCCAGTCAGTGTTGTTTTTATCATCTGGAGCAAGTTTGCATTCTCCAAAGTCTGTCCCATAGAAATATCAGCTACCGAGGAAGCCTTAGCTTCTGTGGAAGGCCGTGTTGGTGATAGTATAGCTCTCCAATTAGGAAAAGATCCTGTAGAAGGAGCAACGATAATATGCTGTTGCCTGGTACCTGTAAAATAATAAGTAAAATAAGTATATTCTTTCCCAAAAAGAAGAGGAGTTGTTGCTTTGTAGCAACAGATCACAACACAAAATGCATTATATGTAGTAAAACCAGTGAACTTCTCTTGTCAACAAAGGGCATAAAGATTCAAAGAAAGTTAAAAAAAAAAAGAAGCACAAAACCCCATGAAAGGTACTATTTGACAGATTATAAACCCCTCAGCTCACATCGCCAGACAGAAGAATAAGGAAAGCTTCCTAGACCATATTATTTCAAAATACTACTTATAAGTGGGATGGTTTAACATACTAAAAGTCACCTTCTTAAGCTTTGGACTATTTTTGAGGTTATCATCAGTGACCCAGTACCAAAATATTATGTGAGAAGATGGCTTTAGAAGCAGTGTAGAAACAGTATAGATTTTAACAACCACTGACTTGGCATGCAGTCTGCCATGGGAATAGAGTCAGCATTGGCTGTGTTCCTGTAGGACACATCTGGAGGTGCTCATCTTGCCAGTTCTAATAATGCATGCAATTATAGACACAAAAGGAAGAAAATAAACCAGGGATGAACATGAGGAAAGGGGGGCAAGATCCAAAACAAATTAGGAAATTAAAGTCCTTTTTGGATATGTGCAGATGTATAACGCATCATTTCAAACACCGGGTCACGTTCAACACCATAATGTTCCTAGGCTTTGCTTTCTTAAAGTGATTACAGTTATTCTAAAATTGTAGCATGGGAAATCTCACATTCTTACTAATTTAAAGACTAAGATTCACTCAAGAGTAAAATTTAAGGGACTCTTTTTCCCTCCCCCTGGCCAAGATAATCCATCAAAACTCAGTCCTGGCACTTGCTGCCACGCCAAGCTGTGTCCCCTTGCATTGTTAAACACAGGGACAGCACAGAGCTAGTCCCTGCCCTCCAACTGCAGTGCATCTGCATCAGGCACAGAGGATGCCAACCTCCTCCATGCCATTATGAATAATTCCAGTGTAATGACAATGAAGAGTAAGCAGGGGCAGACCTTTGAGATACATGGTTATAAAATGGGCTGAACAACAGTTCCAGTTAACAATGAACCCGAGGGTCAGAGCCAACAGCACCAGAGGCGACCAGACCTCACAAACAGGAGCCGGCAGCAGAACACCACATAGCACAAGAGAGGAAAGTGTGTCGCGCTGCACCTATTTAGAGACAAGTTTCTTTCTGGTGATGCCCCTGTGCCACACCACCCATCATCCATATGTGCAGGCCAAAGCAGATGATTAGACCAACTCCTTCAGGCTTCTGTGTGCCTTCAACAGGATCATGCTGGAATTATGTTCAGCATAGCATTTTCCCTCCACCAAAAAAAAAACAAGAAACAAACAAAAATAAACCCCACCAAAAATCCCCCCCAAAAACACAGATCTTTCCTTTCTTTAAGAGCTTTATTAAGCCACGATGAAGAACGGCCAGTATGATCTTTCCTCCACTGAAATGCAAGAAATAATGTAGAATCCAGAAGCAATTCGGTTTAGAGGAGCAGCTCTAGTATGGGTAAAAGAACAGAGCTCTGCCCTCCTAGCAACCAAAAAGTCCCCATACCTTTCACCTAACACAGGCTAACTTGCACACTAGCATTTTGGGGATAAGCAAAGGTAGGCAGACACAGGGCTACTTACAACAATGAGATATAAGCAGACTAAAGGGAATCCCAATCAGCCTTTATGAAGCTGCACCAGAAGGTCAGACTGGACAGGAGGCTGCGGAGTCCAGGGAACCTGACCCGCCAGGAAAGGTTTGCAGCACAAAATGCTTTTGGACCAGCAGCACCGTGGCTGCTGATGTGTCGCTGGGGTACCGGAGACTAAATGACTGTTTTATGATATTCTATGTGTTCTGCCATATGTTGGGAGGCACACTGTGATTCAGACTACGTTTTGGTTGCCTTTCCTTCCCTGCTACAGTCAGGCAGCTCTTCAACAGAAGGTAGGAAAGATGGAGACATGTATTCTGCTTAACTAGAACGAATGCAAACATATGCTTGATATTAAGAACTAGACGATGTACCTTGCAAAATCAGGCCTTAAGCAGCCTGAAGTTTAAGTTTCTGTGAAGTCATCATTACCCAATCTGTTACACCTCAAACTGCCTTGTTTCACTTCTTAACTGAAAGGCTGTACTGAAAAGTGAATGCAAAGCCTTCACATGGGATTTCTTCTAGCACCTAGCGAATGCAAGTCCTCAAGGGGAATTAATCAAGTCAATGTTTTCTTGCTTTCTAAACCAGCAAAATCTGTCAACAGCAATCACACACAGTCTGCACCATTCCTCATCTATTTCTTCACACTTTGGTTTAATGAGAATGATTACAAGCAAAGAGACAATATAAACGTGAAAACATTGGATTGATGTTACCACATTTTGACAAAAATTAAAGGAAAGCTCAAAAAATGCAAAGAAGATAAAACACTGAAAAAAATGTCCTCAAGCCACTGCTTAATTCTAGTCCTTCTGCTCTACTTCCTTCCATTCTATACCAACTAGAAATTTTGTGGTTTTGTCCATTAATGAAGTAAAGCTCTTGAGTTACTGAAGGTTAAAATATATACAGATATATATACACAAGATGTTCTGCAACCAATATACAGTGCTGGCATTCCACTGCAGCAAATTGTCTTTGATTCCACATTTATGAAAAGATACTATCAGTATCTATTTCAAACTTCTGTCATAAATTCAATATCCTGGATGAAGCATGCATGCACAACTGGATGCAGCATGCAAAAGGCAAAATTATCTTCCCATGGAGTTTAAACTGAAGTACATACACTTTGGCTGAGAACTGGTAGGGTGATATCAACAGGTCCTTTTCAAACACTGCAAACCAAGACTGTATATGGAAAAAGAGTGGTCATTGGAAGATATTTTCACTTCTGCATCTATCAACAGGTGAACACACCTGATGAAAGAAGAAGACAATTCAAATCAAGAAGGTCGCAATGAGAAGTCTACCTCACATGCATTGTGTGCTGGGCCATTGCTCATACATGCATTGTATGTGCACCTTCCCTTCTTTCACAGTAGCTGATTCTCAGGCCTCAGGATCACCTGTTATTCTTTCATACTTCAGGCTATCTACTAACTGCCATCTCCAACAATCCTAAAACCCATTTAGCAGTAACCTCATGCTAAATACATGCATTTTTGGCAGTGACCAACCCACAGCTACTGCAGCAGGCATAGATGGTGGAGAGCTGGAGAGCCGTAGAATGGTTTGAACACTGCCAGGGATGGGGCAGCCACAGCTTCCTGGGCAACCTATGCCAGCGCCTCACCACACTCCCCCTCATAGGGAAGAACTTTTTCCTGATGTCTAATCTAAATCTCCCTTCTCCCAGTTTAAAGCCATTCCCCCTTGTCCTGTCACTGCTTGGTTTTACAAAAATTTCCTTGGGATTGCACTTTTCCAAAAGAGCAATGGTAAATAAATCTGCAAAATAAATCCTGGTCTATGACCCCCTTAATATCACCTTCCTTGCACCAATTCTGGGAAAAGTTTACAGCAACTCAATAGACTGATTCTTATATTTGCTTCAGTTGTAACTTTTCCCAAATTAAATATTGGCCTTCTAAACCAAAATTCTGACCTGGAGTGTTAAAACACAGATACCCTTAATCTCCTTACCACCACCTGAGGTTGTTCACATCCTAGCCCCTATTTACCTGTAGTAGTCAATAGCTACAACAACCAGTCATTATAAACAAGCACCACCTCCTGTCAAAAAAAAAAAAAAAAATGCCCTCTTCTCAGTGATTTTAGAAAACAGTATCTGAAAACTGCTATTAATTTATTTTTGACAACCGCAAATAATACTTTGTCCCCATACTACTAGTATTCTGTTTAAACAAAACAGTATTCAGTGTGAAAAACTGAATGAGACGATACCATACTGCACAAAGATTTGTTCTCAGTAAAAGTATGGACTTTATAAGAAATAAGAGAACAAAGTTTGGACACAATACTCAGTCATAGCAATTGTACAGGCATATTTTTGCTCGTGTGAAAATCAAAGCAGAAAATCTCTTCTGTAGGAGTGTTGGTGCACCTTCTGCTCTTTCACAGACAGAATTCCCCTTTGGTACCAAGGGAAATGCACCAGCAGCAAAGCTTTCCATCAAGGGCAAGCTTTTAGGTATGAAATGAAAATATCAGGCTGCAATGAAAACTTACGTCTCTCCTGCTTCCAACATGTCCTGCCTTCATTGCTTGCTCAGCCCCAGTGTGAGCTGGCAGAGATCTGGGGAAGCAGAGCGGAGCTAAGCCTGCAAATGCTTCCCGGCTGTCAGCAGTATTGCTTCAGGAGCCCACAGACTGGTGTGACTTCTACCAAGTGCCAGCCTTGCCTGCAGGTGAAACATGTCTCCTCCACCACGAGGCAGCTCTGCCAGGATGCTTTAATCGCACCCAGCAAGCAGGGACAGAGGTGAGGAGAAGAGTATGAGGCAAGATATGAGCTAGGGTGAAACAAGATGGTCCTGGGCTTGAGGAAACCATTCTGCCACCCACAATTCCAGCTGCATCATCTGCACATTGTATTCCCAGAGCAGATGTTCAGGCCAATCATTAGGAAAGAGGAGCATGGCAGAGGAGGATTTCATGACCGTGCTGTGCTGCAGGATGATTGCACATCATCATAGAGAAAGCAGAACATGCTACAGGAGCCCTTGTCCTTGCTCCTGTACCATTTCTGCTTGAGTTTATCACATTATTCACAGAATTTAAGTGACTGACACATACAAAGTTATTTTTTATTTTAATTTTTGTTTTTATTCAGCAACACTTTCAGGATCAATGCTTTGTGAGCCCGAAAGTCTGCTTTAGAACACTGGTTCTGTTTACCTGTAAACACACATTTATACAAGCTTTTGTAAAGGAATTGTGTTTATTCAGGGAAGTTTTTATAGACACTGCTAGCACCAGCATAAATGATTTCATGAACAACGTAGCAAAAAAATTCAAGGTCATCTGGGAACATGCAATAGAACATTTGTCAGGTCTCATGCTTTTGTCTTGAGTATTACAATATTTGAGCTTTTTTATAGGAAAGAAAAAGAAAAAACAGAACAAAAATTCCCTTAAGTGAAATGGACATGAAAATTCCGATTTCTTGTGGCCATGGGATAAAAGAAAGCTAAAACACTTTTAAATCCCATGACTTTAAAGCAAATCACATTTTTGAAGAACTGACTTCTTAATTATTTTTTTTTCCAGAGCCAGAACAGACTGTACCGGTGGTAACAAATCCTGAATGAACATGCAAAGAGTGTTGGGTCACAACTCTAATCTGCTTTGGGAGTTAGGCAACAAAGTGCAAGACATGTGGGCTCAGTTTTTCCATCAGCAGTTACAAGTCAACAATAGGACAGCTTTCTTACTATGCACAACAAAAATGTATTTTCTTCATTACAAGCTACTCCTTAAATAAAGCTTTCAGAGTTTAAATTCCCCATGCAAAATCAAATACAAGAGAAGACTGAAGAGAACCCCTGCTAAATGAATATATGTATTTTTTAAAGAACACTAGTGCTTTCAAAAGGTTGAGCGGTGCACCAGATTACCTAATAAAATATATTGTGACATGCTGGTTGTGTAATTGTGAATGTTCCCCTGAGCCAAAAAAGCTTTCTGCTCACCAAACCAAGCACATCTTCAAGAGAAACATTTCTGCACATAACATTTGAGGCTGTAACCCAAGAGTGGAGAAAACCCCCTGGATTACACTCTGCCAGCACTAGGACAGGGACTCAACGTAATGCAGCAGTGGCAGCTTCTGCCACCCTGGCTGGAATTCCAGGTTGGGGGCATGAGCATCTTCAGCCCCTGCTCCTGTTAGCCAAGTGCTTATTCAGTGTTACTCCAAGTACTGTTCACTGACAGACAGGCAAACCTAGGAGGAGACAGCACTTGGATTACTGCATGTGGCTGCCCCATCCCTGGCAGTGCTCAAGGCCAGGTTGCACAGGGCTTGGAGCAGCCTGGTCTTGTGGAAGGTGTCCCTGCCTGTGGCAGGTGGTTGGAACTAGATGAGTTTAAAGGTCCCTTGCAACCCAAACCAGTCTGTGGTTTTATGAGTCTATGTTATACACCAAAAGAGTTTCAGAGAATAAAATGAAATCCAAGAAATGCTGATCACTACAGCATTGACTCTACTTGATATGTATATGTACTAAAGGCATCAGCTGTGAAAGGCTATATTATGGGGCTGTAGCAAAGCAGCATGCAACCCTAAAACTTCTTAGTTTCAACTTATTCCATCCATTTTTCCTATTCTCTAAATTGGAAAGACATCAATTTGATAGGTGGACCACTCAACAGATAAAGAACTGGCTGGATGGCTACATGCGAAGAGTTGTGGTCAATGGCTCAATGTCCAGCTGGAGACCAGTAACGAGTGGTGTCCCTCAGGGATCGGTGTTGGGACCGGTCTTCTTCAACATTTTTGTCGCTGACCTGGACAGTGGGATTGAGTGTGCCCTCAGCAAGTTTGCCGATGACACCAAGCTGTGCGGTTCGGTTGATAACGCTGGAGGGAAGGAATGCCATCCAGAGGGACCTGGACACGCTTGTGAGGGGGGCTGATGCCAACCTCATGAAGTTTAACCGTGCCAAGTGCAAGGTCCTACACCTGGGCCGGAGCAATCCCAGGCACAGCTACAGGTTGGGCAGAGAAGAGATTCAGGGCAGCCCTGCAGAGAAGGACTTGGGGGTGCTGGTCGATGAGAAAATGAACACGAGCTGGCTTCAGTGTGCACTCGCAGCCCAGAAAGCCAACTGTATCCTGGGCTGCATCAAAAGAAGCGTGACCAGCAGGTCGAAGGAGGTGATCCTGCCCCTCTACTCTGCTCTCGTGAGACCTCACCTGGAGTATTGTGTGCAGTTCTGGTGTCCTCAACATAAAAAGGACACGGAACTGTTGGAACAAGTCCAGAGGAGGGCCACAAGGATGATCAGGGGACTGGAGCACCTCCCATATGAAGACAGGCGGAGAAAGCTGGGGCTGTTCAGCCTGGAGAAGGGAAGGCTGCGTGGAGACCTCATAGGGGGCCTGTAAGGATGCTGGGGAGGGACTCTTCATTAGGGACTGTAGTGATAGGACAAGGGGTAAGGGGTTCAAACTTAAATAGGGGAAGTTTAGACTGAATATAAGGAGGAAGCTTTTTACTGTGAGGGTGGTGAGGCACCAGAATGGGTTGCCCAAGGAAGTTTTGAATACTCCATCCCTGGCGGTGTTCAAGGCCAGGTTGGACAGAGCCTTGGGTGACATGGTTTAGTGTGAGGTGTCCCTGCCTGTGGCAGGGGGATTGGAGCTAAATGATCTTAAGGTCCTTTCCAACCCTAACTGTTCCATGATTCTATGATTTCAGAGCTTTAAAATTACAGTTATTAGATAGAGCACACATGAAAGGGCCAAGGTGGGGGGAGGACCAGCTCTCTGTGTTTTCCAGTGACTATTTCAGGGCAAGACATGTAGGGCAGACAGGGAGGCTCTGCCCTGGGCACTGCCATGCTTGCCACAGAGGACATGGAGGCAGACCCTCTTTTGGGTCTATCCCAGCAAGATAACCAGAAGTTGATCCTCCCAAAGACATGGTCTCAGAGGTAACACATATACAGGATCAGCCCAAGAACAGAGGTTTCCACAAAGTCTTTTTTGCTACTTTCAAGCTCTTTTCACTGCCTGTGGCCTCTGACTGTAATGAAAGATAAAGAGGTGAAGACCAGGAAAGGAATGTAGGCCATGCACAGAAGCATCCTGCTTTCCCTGTCTTCACAGCACTCAGTACTGTCCCACTGATGACGCTTTTCAAGTATGAAAGTAAAAAGCAGTATGTTATCTATTTTTAGATTAGAAAAATAATCTGGTCACACTGAGGAGTGCCTGCAAAACACACTAAAGTAAATAACATGCCTTTAAAAAAAAAACACAATGAATCAAAACAATAATCAAGTCCAAATTCTATTCTCTCTTTTGAGACTTGCATCAAATCAGCAGTGTTCATCCATCCTGGTTTATCTACAATGCAAACTCTGAATTTAAAAAAGCAGTGTCTATTACTTGGCACAAGGTTATGTTAGGAATGCACAAAAGTTAAATCAGTGAACGTATAGGATCCACTAACAAGAAAAGCTAACGAATAAATATTGAACTGCAGCACATCCTTCTCTGGAGGGGACTCCTCTTTATGTTAATGAATGAGACTAAAAAAATAAGATCTCGCTGAGAAGGAGTCCACATAAAATAGATGGTTTTTTTCTTAGACTAGGAAAACTCATTTCTTGAGCAGGCTTGACAGCACTGAAGGTAAGGGACAGCAGGGCTGCTTTTAGGCTTTGGGGTTTTTCCCTCTCTCTCGCCACTTAGAAAAGGGCAAAAAACGGAAAGTGTTACACATATCATCCTAATTTGTTATTTCTTATATAATGACTTTTCAGAAACTATCAATTTAAAGGCAATTTTTTTTTTATTTTTTAAAGTTTTTTTTTTTAGTTTGATATTGCCCTTTGATTCCTGCCTTGCACAAATATCTGTCTCAGGAGGAAAGAAATCACTTTCCTATGAAGGAAACTGTCAGGTTTCAGGGAGTTATCAGAGAGCTTCCTGAGGTCAAGTAGGGATAACGGAGCAGTAAGTAAATTCTTCTGAACAACAAACCAACCTGCAACTTTGCTATAACCTACAGTGGATATTCGACATGAAGTGCAATAGAAGTTGCAATTAAAAATCACATCTTAATAAACTATGCATATCAACTGAGTAATTAATTCTTAAGCACCTTGCCTGCTCTACAGTAGATGAGGACTTGGCTCAGGCTAGAAACTATCTTGCAACTGTTTAAAAATTATTTCCATTTTCTATGACTTTCCCTGTGCTTTCCACAGGTCATTAGCCTTTATTTTTAGGATCTTTTCTTTGCTGCATAAAAGTGGCAATACCTCAAGTTTATAGCAGTATGTTGCCTCATTTCACTTTCTCACCTCCAGGAAATTGCTGCAAACAGTTGTCTGATGGGACACCCTTACTTTCAGTAATAAAAAAATCAGCCACCCCCATTGACAAAGCACAAAAGACTAAAAGCACAAAGGGAGAGCTCAGTCCCTGGTAGTACGAAGATTAAATAACTGCCCAGTCAAGTCTAACTTTTCAGTCATGAATTAAAATCCAGAAGAAGTGTTATACAAATGCAAATATGACATCTGAAAAAGAAACAGTAACATTGGCAGACTGTAGGGTTTGACTGCAAAAGCAGTGGACCCTTCTGCATCATTCGGGATGCCCCATTCCTCACACAGAGCTCGGTACTGTGCAGGCTGTACCCCTACACTACTCACGTTCAGATACCAGTTATATATTTTTCAGTGGCTCAGTATTTAATTTACAGGCATCAACATACAAGTACAAGCAGCAAATGTAGCAAACCCAAAGCTCACAAAGACCCAAACATAGGGATAAAGCAGGTAGATGTACTTACAGACTGTAGCCCTCTTCTTGCATTGGCTGCCTAAACATAAAAAATGCTAGTACTAACCAGTGATGTGGCATTCAAAAGTTGACCCTTTTCTGTAAGATAAAGGTATAGGCATTTTCTGTCAAGTACTTGGACAACAACATAGAAATACAGAATAGTTTGGGTTGGAAAGAAATTTATGATCATCTACTTGCAACTCCCTGCCATGCGCCGGGACTCCTCCCACTAGACCATGTTGCCCAAGGCCCCATCCAACCTGTCCTTGAACACTGCCAGGGATGGGGCAGCCACAGCTTCTCTGGACAACCTGTGCCAGTGCCTCACCAGCCTCACAGAGAAGAATTTCTTCCTTATATCTAACCTGAATCTCCCCTGTGTACATCTGAAGCCATTACCCCTTGTCCTATCACCACAGTCCCTGATGAAATGACATTTTCCCTGTGAAATGACAGGAGTCCTAAAAATATAAATCCTACAAAAAAAGCAGGATCTGTGCTACAGGCATAGTAATTTTCTGTAACAGTCAAAGTGCATTTTAACTATAAAAGGAGTAAATAGTTAACAATTACCAAAGCGAGCAGCTGGCTTCTCAAAAAAAAAAGATGCACTGCCTGGAACAGAGGGCATTACTAGAAAGAAAAGATGCTGCTATTTCCAGATGGTGCCTTAACAGCATTGCACAAGCTGGTGGACCTTCTAATTCAAATCTCCTGTAGAAAGGCTTGGGGCTCGTGGCAGAAGATGATTAAAGTGTTCCATCTGAAAAGTTTAAGATAAGATATATTTCCTGTTCCATAGAGTGTGGTTTGCTCGGCTGTCTTCTGTGCTTTAGTTCATGGAACTCGCATGCTCCATCACATTGCATCTTATAGAATAGTAAAAATGGCTCTGGTAGGAAAGCAACTGATAATGCTTCTCCCTCGGATCCCCAACTGAAATCCGTCTTTTTAACTTCTA
Source organism: Pezoporus flaviventris (assembly GCF_033815535.1). Classification (NCBI taxonomy): domain Eukaryota; kingdom Metazoa; phylum Chordata; class Aves; order Psittaciformes; family Psittacidae; genus Pezoporus; species Pezoporus flaviventris. The sequence goes on along the minus strand of NW_026892584.1, from coordinate 1,518,275 downwards.
ATTCAACTTAGAACTAAACCCTGAAAAGCCTGGCTCTGTGACCCACTTTGGGTACTGCCACAATACTTCTTGTCATTTGATTGCTGTTCTTTTTGCAAAAGTTTCATCAGATTTTGTCCTCTAAAATTCCTGCAAGCTATTTCCCAAAACAGCCCCCTACCTAACCAGACTCTAATTTCTTTCCAGCCACTCAGTTAATCTTTACAGACATGTGTGGTCACTTTTAACAAAGAGAGAAAGATAATGCCCTACTCAGACAGGCTTTTCCTTTGCACATTGAAACATGAAAACATTTTGCATTTATGTAAGTATAACTGACTATCTGGACTTAAAAGCTCTCAGGCTAACCAGGATTTTAAAGGCACTGCTGCTACGCTGTTAAACACATGCATTTAAGAAGGTTTTCCATTAACCTGCTCTATGCTGGTATTGCTGTTGAAAAGAGGTAATTCAAATAAGATAGGGTAACTGGGGAAAAGGTATGTGAAGAGGAAAGGCATGAAGCAAGAAGGTGCTAAGACTGCCAGATCATGCAGTTATTCATCTCTTAGCAATTAAGAGATTTTCCAGTGTCAGCGTTAAGATCCAAGTGCCTGATGCTACCAAAAAGAAATCCTGACATCTGAGGCTTTGCTCCAGGTAAGATCAGAAGCATAAGGCGAATGCTTCCCATAACCTTCCTGACAGGTTAGATAGATCTTGATAGATCAGGGCAGTGCTTAAGCAAATTCCTTAAGTCAGATTTATGCCACTTCCAGGTACTTTTTCAACACACACTTTTCCTCACTGTCGAGATTTACTGGCCTGGATGCCAGGAAAAGGGGGAAAGCATGCACACAAACACTCACAGAAGTGACATGTCACACTCATAAGAAATAATTTTCATTCAGTGACCGCTGCTCTTCTTTCATAGATCAGGTCTCTGTTAAATATGGATGGTCAATAAACTAAAATTGTGAGTAAAGACAGTGTGTCTGCTGAACACATGAAACAAAGAGGCTCGTGACACTTGCACAAGCGGGAAAAAGTCTGTAAATTATCCCTTCAAATATTCATTTAACTCAAATACATGTACCGTGGGATTTTTAAAATTCTTTCCGTGAATGGTACTTCTTTGCCACCTTCTACTCCAGCATCTGCCCTTCTCTGGAAGCCCCAAGAGGAACACCAGCACAAGGTGTGGGACCTATACTGCCCACCAACAGCTCTCTCCCTACATTTGCAGCTCTGTCTGCTTTCCTGCCCTTTTGCAATGCTCCAAGAGTCCCATGTAGTAGCCTGGGTCAGCTGCAGAATAAAGGCAAGCCAGCACAGAGTTAATACAGAATTCCAGCTTCATTGGCCAAAAGTTAGCCAAGGAGAAAGTCTTTTTTGCACAATGCCAAACACGCTACCTTGAAAGCACAAAGAAAAGTATCTGGGGAATATTAGAAATAAAAATAAAACTTGAGACAAGTTCTGGCTCCACAACTATCTACGCCTAGCACCAGTTCAGACACAAGCAGCAGCAACGGATCATCAAGGAGTGCTCAAAATGCTCCTTTACACCTGTGTAAAGGTGCAGGACAAAGTGAACACTACTCTCAAGGCCGTCTGTCAACCTGCTGGACACTCCTCTGGCCCCACAAAGAGAAGAACATGTGAGAGCCCCCCTACCTTGGTGTCTGGTCTCTCAGGTGCTATTTTGAATAGCACCTTTAAACAGAAGGCAAATGCTTTATTTGCAGCAGAGTGCAGAAGTGAGATTGTAAATTCTGTTCACAGCCTAAAGGTTTGTCTTGTTGACTTTCACATTAATTTCTTTTACATGGTTTTACTAAAACTAATTTGAATCTTAACAAAGACTAATAATTCACTTCATTCTTCACTGACTACTGCCTTTTCATTAACAGGTGATACTTAAAATAGTACAAGGGATGTATCCAGAATTCCAATTAAAAACTAAACGATAACAATTTTCTGCACAAAACAAAGATCTGTCATCTCAGAAATTGTAATTTCAGAGTGATAAATATGCCTCAGTCACATTTACTTGCTGCACAGCACCAGGCACCATGCTTCTCATCCAAAAAGCTTCTCTTACTGAAGCAATTATTTAAAACTCTCCCTAGACATACTAAAATACTGACGATAACAAAAATAAATGTTGACAACAGAAGATGGTGTATTACGTCACAACAGCATCAATCACAGCATCTCCATTGTAACTATCACTGTGAGGCTGCATCTCTATGAAATAAGAGTGTTTGCTGGCAGTGCAAAGTTTAGCTTTGTTTATGAGAACTATTTCAAGTGAAATATGGCCTGCTTTTATCTTACTTTTTTTATTTAATTACATGAATAAATTCCAACCTACTGTAAGCATAGAAAATCTAATCCCCGCTTTCCTGAACCTACTGTTATCATCTGCATTTTTTTAAAGTAAGCATAAAGCTCATCTAGACTCTAGTCGCTTAATACCATTGTGTCACAGAGGGGTTTGAAAGTGCTAGCATTATATCTTGATTCCTGTTTTAAAGCCCATCCTTTCTACAAGCTGTACAAATTGGCCTTGATGCAAATAAGAATAAATATTTCTCTTTTGATCAAACAGCATTTTGGACTTCTTTTGCAGAGCTGCAAACAGCTGCAAGAGCAGGAGGGCAAGGATGTATCAGACTCACTGCAACCATACATGCTTCAGCAATTCACTGCATCTCAAATCCAGCGATCGAATGGCAGGATGTGCTCTTGAAAATTTGTGGGGTTATTTTTTAAACCACATAAAAATATCCCAGAAATCATCAAGCATTTCTACTTATTTTATTATTTCTACCATTACTTTTTCATTTACTATTATTGTCACCAGCTTTTCCAGGGACTGAAGGCTAATGAGAAATGGAAAATCTGAATGAGACCTCTGAGAAGTCACCCAGAAGTACATCCAGTCAGGCCAGGTGTAAAAGCAATAGACAATAGCATAGGGACACTACTGCAGGCAAGTTATATGTTCTGGATTCCAATGAGAAATATATTAAGTATTATTTATTTATTTAAAGCTTCTGGTGGAGCTTTTTTTCCCCTGCAAGCTATTGTGCTAATCACCTTCATTCCCCAGGCACCGCCATCATATTGAAAGAGGTATGTTGAGAATCAGTAACAAAGTATACTATTTTAAATTTTATTTTGATATTCAGTAAATGCAGTATGTAGAAAATGTACTGAGTATGTTACAGACAGCAGATTAAAATGGGAGACTGCACCTCTGCTCAGACCAACTCAGGAAATCTAATTTACCATAAGCAACATAATGAGTACAGTGTAATTATGATAACTGGCAACATCAAAGTCTTTGAAATCTCCTGGCACTATGATATGAAAAAAGAAATCTTTAGGAACTATTTAATTGTAGATGCACATTAGTCATGCTGTCACACTGCACCTGGTATCACACAACAAGCCCAGAGGTATGCATTTCAGTTATTCAAGAGACAGCAGAGCAAGCTGAGTGAAAACAGCATTTGGAAGGCAACAAATATAATTCAGTGGGTCCCCTCAGTGTGGTGAATGGATCTAAGATTAAAAATAAATCGGTATATTCAGTCTTCTGTACAAGGTCAAGCATTTTGCGCTGATTCAAGTTCTGAGCCAATCTGCACTTCAGACCACGTTTGCTGTGGGAATTTAGAAGAACAGTCACTGGTGGTTTAACTTCAACTTTCCCCACAATCCAGTAAAACTAGTCCTTGCTGGCATACGGTTCCTTCAGGAAGCTGTGGTCAAAGACAAATAAATGCTGGGATAAAGCTCTCACCCATGCTGAGAATAACATTGCTCACACCATTTAGACAAATACCCTGAAGATATAATACTGTTCCCTTAGAAGAATGAACAGAGGAGGAACAGGTGTTGAGTGATCAGTGACCAGCTGCTTGGCTACCAGCTAGTTTACAATTCAACAAGCCATTTCCTTAGAAAAATAAAAAAAGAAATAACACCTACCACCTCATTTGCAAGTAGATAATTGATAATGTTTCTTTCTATATTTTATTATATAATGAATTATATATGTAATTGCCTAGGTAAACTGAAATACAGCAACTGCTGCAAAATATAGGTGAGTCACATTTGCTTAGAAAGGACATGCTGAGCACAAACACATAGATCTGTGCCCTGTTTTCCATGAATACATTTATCCCCTCCTTGGAAAGGTTATACAAAAGCATTACAGAACTCTGCACTCAACCAGCCTTCCCACCACGTTTCCAATGCACAGAGGGACCAGCCTGGAATGACAGTGTTGTGTGACATGTCAAATTGAAACTGCCTGAAGCCTGCCAAGTCAGCAATATTACTTATGGCAGCACTCACAGACTTTGTGGACTGAATTCCAAACTCAGTCACCAAAACAGCAACCTAGTTTCCTGAGCTGCTTACCCCTAGTAACATCCACACAGTGGGTTACACAGTGGCCTGGGGATACTCAGCATTTGAAAGATAAGCTGTATCTACAAAGATAGCCAAATGCAGAATTCCTGTGCAAAATTAAGACCCCAGTGTATGTGCTTCAGCTATTTAGCCTAAAGTATATTTGTTGCTGAGCATAGGCACTTTAATTTTTACAAAAATAAAAATGTAAACAGAGGAACCCAGAATTAAGAATATTGCATTCCTGTGGGATTTCTTCTCACCATCCCTTTACAGTGAGGTCAGTAAACAGTAATTTGAAATTTTATGCATGTACATAACATTAAAGATTTATAGAGTAGCTTGGTCTCCAGCTTCTGAAATACATAAATACATTACCACAATATAAAAGACTCTCAGAGATTTATCATAGTTCTAGGGGCTTTGGTTTTTCCTTCTCCCACCAGTTTCACAAAGCCCAGATGAAGAGCTGCAAATCCCAGTTACTTATCAAGGGGACTGAGCCCCCCTGGTACTTCAGAGGGAGAGTGCAGCCAAACTCAAGGAAAACAATACCATGCCATGGTTAAAGGCCAGGCAAGAAATACAGGTGCTGCAGAAAAGGACTGAGAAGACAATAGTGGGAAGACAATGAGAAGTGTGCTGATGGCAAATGCAAACTGCCTGGGAGGGCTTCTGGCAGAGTAAGACCACTAAAAGAAAGAACAACCTAGAAAGCTTTGCTAATTATTTCAGACTACTTCAGCTCACTTAAGTCAATCTTGGCATCTTGAAATCTGGATCACTGATTTTGAAAGTGCAAAAAGATCAATTATGTATATATACATCATATATTCCTCAAAAGAGGCTCAGTTTGCAAGCTACTCATCAGCTGGAGTGCCTGAAAATAATTTTATAAACATCTAATAAGTACTTGGCATTTATGCTGCCAGGCACACAGCATGAGTGTCATGCAGTCTGGACACCTGCCCTCCTCATCTGCCCTTTCAAAACCAAGACTATTAAATTAAAAATACATTTTTAAAAATCAAAATTTATGTATTGTGCTAGGCATTTCAAGGCTGGAGAGTTTTCGCCTCGAAAAGAAAAGCAAGCCCTGAGTACATTGCTACTTTGAGTAGATAACCGAGTATTTTTGTGAAAGATGAAATAACACCTATTTGTAGAAAGAAATATACTGGCTTTCCAAGCATATGTTGGTCTAAATGGTGCTAGAATGAAAATAAGGGCAGAAAACATAAGGTTATGATTACAAAGCAGCTGAAGACAATGGGGAGGAATTTGTTTTATACAGTTCCATTAAATGCAGATTTGAATCATTTAATCTATTGAAGCATTTTAACATGAAAAAAACAACTCACAAGGAGATATTTCTAATAATAAAATATTAGAAATTTTCATTTTTAAATAAAACATTTTTCTTTTAGAAATGCTTCCAGAGTAAGTAATCTGAAGGTAAATAATATGAAAATTAGTCAAATATTTTGTTGCCTGTCAATCAAAAATACTTGTGAGAGGACTGATTAACTTCCTCAACATCTCTGGTTTGAGTTAGTCTGAAGCAAAATATGTTTGTTTAGTTTGGCCAGAGTAAAACCAGAAGAAACCAGGACTCCTCCAAGTCACTGATTAGCCTTTTAGCTGTCTTACAAAATGTTCTGTAATTGTCAGATAAAGACAATTAAAATAACCCATCCCAAGTGGAGAACCATATTTTGCTGTAACTAGTATTTATTGGAAAGGTTGAATATTAGACTATCATTGCTGCAAGCAATTATCTGTAGCATCAGGAATATGGACAAGAAGCACCAGCTAGACCTTCAGCCACACTTTCAGAATGTTCTAGGTTAAAAACACTCAACATTTTGAATCAAAGCTTTAATTCTGCCCTTGTCTCTGACCCCAGCACTTCCCTTGTGGTCCACAGACCTGCACAGCAACATCTCCAGGAAGACTTCTCACTTCTGTCCTCAGCCAAAGGGATGCAGGGCTTCCCTAAAGCCTGGCCCTTAAAGCACTCTTACACCTCATGAAGTAGGTTTGATTTTCCAGAATATGTGTCTCCCACAGCGAGGGAAGATGAGGGCCTGTGAGTGGTGTCTCAAGTCAGTCCACAGAGCCAGCAAGAAGAAACCACACTGTGCCCTATGCAAATTTTAACTGCAGGGCCAGGTGCTAAACATGGTAGTGAATTTGCAACAGTGATAGGAAAAAGTACTAAATATCCTTTTATGGTGACAGCTTCTAGCAAACCATATCCAAATCACCAAACTGGTATAAATGGAGTTTATAGGCAGCTTGTTGACAACTAAATAGACTCACAGAAGGGCAATTATACGTTTCTATATATAATCTCTCTGACTTGGATGCTCATTTCAGATACAATTTATTAAAAAACCCACAAACTATCAGAACAGATGTGTTTGTACACCGGGAATAAAAGCAGATCCTTCTTAGAAACGGGTTGGGCTGCAAGAAAACAAATATTTTCTTCTGACATTAACAGAACAAAGTCACTGAATTTCCAATGAGACTAAGAACTACCTTTCCTGCACACAGAGGAGCAAAATTTTACAAAGTATTCACCCAGAACCAATTCCCAGTGGCTGCTCATTAAAATATCACAGCATTAAAAGACAGGGCATAAAATACACATTTTCCCAAACTCTTCAAATGCCAGCAGATGAAGAAATGCCTCTTGGTATATCACTCAAGAGTTACACCTAGAAGACAAACAGGACAGGTTTTCTTTTCAAATTGCTGAGCCCATACATGTTTGCATCATCCTCGTTCTTTAGTTTGAATTTGGTGACTGTGCCGTGTTCAGCAGTCATATGGATAAGCTCGCTGACCTTGCAGCAGGGGAAGGGGGATAATATTGCTGCTTCTCTATTCTAGCACGTGCTTCAATTTTTTTCTATTTTAACAAGATAACTATTTTACCCAGACCCTTAGGGAAAAACAAAATAGTATCTTCTCTGTATGGCAAAGAAAGTCCTCCCTGCATGGACAGTCTTTGAAATGTTCCCATGAAAAACACAGGAGAGACCCAATGCATGCACCTTTACACAGCACTGCATCCCTCTACTAACCACCTCTGTAAATTCTGCCTGGCAGAGTTTGTGCTGGGTTTCTGTGGTGTGCTCTCATTCGGCTGTTCTCCAGTGCAGACTTTGATTAATGTTAAATCCCACACTAGGTGATAAAAGTGAAGTCACTGCCAGATGATTTGCATGGCTGTGTACAGAAATGTTTGGTATTCTTTTCCTCTGTCCCTAGCTAAGCAATCCAGCCTCCTCACAGCATCTGCTTCACACTGTGATGACCATTTTTCTCCTGCTAGTTCATGCTGAAAAACAAATTTCTCCTCTAGGACAGATACTTTTCCAGCCTGAAATGCTACATATGTTCTCAAAGTACCAGCAGAAGCCCTTTAGTGAGCTGACAGGTTGGCCAAAATCTATGAGTCCAACACCTCCAGCAGTCATAAAACTGCCTGGAGAGGCCTGAAGCAAAAAAAGGGAGGAGAATCAGGTCACATCCATAAAACCAATCATAGAATCATTTGGGTTGGAAGGGGCCTTTAAAGGTCATCTAGTCCAACCCCCTGCAATGAGCATGGACACTCTCATCATGCTCAGAGCCCTGTCCAACCTGACCTTTAATGTCTCCAGGGATGGGGTATCTACCACCTCTCTGAGCAACCTATGCCAGTACTTACCTCTATTTCAGATCTGGTCTATACAACCTGCTGTCTTCAATCTAGTGGAAAGCTCAGCCTTTAGTAAAAAAAAAAAAAAAAAGGTTATTTCTTTTGGAGGCAAGTGTAGAGTGTAGCACCAGGTAACTACACAGGGAGGAGTTTCTTTTCAGAGCAGACAGCCATGGACAACATTGCTGTACCCCTGATCCAAGCATTTGCAGAGCACAGCACCAGCTTCTCCTGATTAATAATAGCCTTACCGTCAGCTACTCAGTGGTAAGCATTTATAACAAGGAAGCTAATTATGGGAGTGGTCAAAAAGGAGAGAAATCATCCTCAGGGGGCAACTGACCTTCTTGCCTTGATGAAGATTATTAATAGGTTTAGTAGATTATTATTAAAAATATTTTCTATATGAGGGATTTTCTTTCTAATTCAAAGTCCCAGGACACAAGAAAACACAATTTTTTCCCATTAGTTAATAACCATCACTCTATTTTTCAAACTGGATGATAGAAATATGCATTAAAGAATTCATTTATGCTCACATCTCACAGATGTCATCACAGAATATCCCACAGCAAAGTCCTATAGAACAAGTACACCAAAATGACACGAAAGGGAACTTTAAGAGTCAGAAGCCCAATTTTTCTCTGACACAAGACAATTTGCATTTCAAACCTCCAGGCACTTAGAAGGTCAAGTACATTTATGTTTATCACTTCCCGTCCCCTGTTTACTCACTGAAAGATAGGTGTTGCTTTCGTTGATCAAAAAGGAAAGCAATACACTAAATGCATACTGTATTTTCTTCTAAATGACAGTACCATTTTTTGTGACTTACTTAAGAGGAACATATAATGCAACATTTCTTGCATGTATCATTACTATGAATCCACAGACAATTGCAGATTGAGAGGTCCTGAGAAAAACACCTCAAATTCCTCAAAAAAAAAGGAAGAAGAGTAAAGCATATGACAAATTAAAAACGCCAAAAGTGATTAAAATTTTGTTGTTTCTTTTCAATTCAGCAGGCATAACGCATGCCAGTTCATTATGCAGAAGTAGGCTTGCTTCCCCATTATCATTAATACATCTGCATGATTCCACGGCAAATTAAAAGTAATTAAAAAAATTATCTGCCACTTGTATTGACAAAACAATACAAGAAAGTAGCAAATACTTTAGAGACTGTTTTTCTAGAGGGAAGTAGCTTCATCTGGACACACTGATTGGCTGTTGTGCATATGCAAAAGCCTAAGCACATTCCTCTGTGAAGCACAAATACATGTTCACAATGTTTTACTTCCCCCCACACACACCTTAAAATCTGCAAAAATTTAAGGACAAAGTAATCCATAGAACTCTGATGTGAAGTGGTTGCACAAATCTGAACTGTGAGAATCACAAGACCATCCTTTCTGCATCTTTCCCCTAGTATCAGTTCATCAGTGCAATTCATCAAACCATTGCATTTTACGTTTTTTTTACAATGCCAGGTAGAGTTTTCACTACACTACCAGTTCAAATAAATAATAGGAAATTGAGTCTTTTCTATGCTTAGATAAAAGACCTAGTGATGCTCTCATGTCATTAGTTCCAAAACTAGTAGCATCACCCACATTTTAGGCAGACAACCCGAAGTCCTTAGTCATGGCATTAAATAAACCTTGGTATAGAGGTGGTGTATTTAATGCTTGATTAACTAAATATGCAAAACCATGTTTTATTCTTTCAGTTATCGTTTCTTTACCTTTTTAATTCGTAGTTATATCCATATATAAATACTTCAGAAATAACACCTGAGATGCGATGGTGATTTAGCTTGCAGGACAACCATGTGTTCTTTCTTATTCCTTAACTGAAAGTCATACAGAACAGGTCTCAAAATCTCTGTGATGGTAAAAATCTTAGAATTCACCCTTATTCCTCTCCCTTCAGAAGAGCCACAAGAGACATGGATCACATCAGTTCTTTGCATGGACTCCAGCCCACTCCTCCAGCCTGACTTTCAGGAGCCTGAAGAAACCAGAGCTTCATCTCTCAGCGGCTGGGTCTCATGTTTCCATTTAATGGTTGGAGAGAGAAAGAAAAGATCATAAAGGGCTTTCTGAGCAGAACAAAGAAACTGAAGATCCGTGGGGTTAATAGGGGCTAGTTGCCCCTTTCCACCGAACACAGAGGTCAAACACTCCCAAGTGGTGGTGACTCCCAAGACACCACCTCTCCACAATAGCTTTGCAGAATGCAAAGGCTGTTCACTTTTTTGTTTTAATCATCATCTTTGTACCATGTATTTGCCATATTTGCTGTGTGCACCAGTTTTTAGTCATGAGTTCTTGTTTCACGTTTATCACCGAGGATATTGTCCCTAACAAAATTGTCTCATCCATTCCCTCAGATAAAAAACTTTAAAGAGAGTTTTCACATTGATACAGTGTTAACCAAGGTACAGGGGGGTTGTACAAGGGGGTTAGAGGAATCTGCTTGCTTAAACAAAAGTATTGTCTGTACCTATCATGCTTACGAAGGGAAACAAAGGCACTAACCATTGATAAGGAAAAGCAGACACCTGGTTCTATTGACAAGGAAAAGCAGAGGCCTGATTCTACTGATAAGCAGCTATTGATAAGGAAAAGCAAACGCCTGAAGGGGACGGTTTATGGCTGGGACACCGACCAAACCCTAAGGCCATATGTGAAGACTAAAAGGTGAAAAGTTCAAGAAGAGGAAGACTCATTTATTTCATCTTGCAGATCCCTACCCACAGGAGGAAGACTCAGTTACTTCATCTTGAGACCCCTGCCCATGACCAGAGGGGGCACTGCGCAGGCACAAAGAACCTTCTAACTTATTATAATACAAAGCGGGGATAGGACATGAATATGTATAGGCGTGTTGTGCAACCTTATGAATATATATAACTTTAGAAAATAAATGTAGAGGGAAACAACACTGAAGCACGCATGACTTTGAGGAATTATCCCCGTGCGTCTCAGCGCTGAATAAAAAGCATACCTGCTTTACAACTTTAACGAGTTGTGGGGTCAATCCACGCATCAACATCAGGATTCAGGTACAGGAAAATTAATGCCAAACTTTCTCAACACCTCACTGCCTTTGGATATAAACCTGAAATCCCAGAAATTTTTCCAAGTATATCACACTTGGGATTTCAGAGTCCAAAACAGATACTAATTACTTAATCTTCTATATTCTGTCTTTTGAGGGAAGCAAATACATTCTGATAGAAAAAAACATAAATAGGATGGTAATTGACATATCTGTAAGCATGTGGTATCAGGAAACTAAAAGGAGCCAGTTTGTACCTAGTCAGACATTTTTCACATGCTGACAAAGCAATCTGCCTCTTTCTCTTCTTTGGTAACAGCCTCAAAGATATGTTAACACATACCTGGCTAAGTTTAACTCTGAGCACCTGTATTCTTGTATTTCACTTTGAAAGCTGCTGCTTTTCTGTCAGATTTGAAAGATGAAAAAAGGCTTATTCACCTAAAACATGCAATTTTGCCAACTCCGCAGGTTATTCAGAGTAGAACATCTCATCTCCTCCTACAAACCTTGTCCTGTTTATCTCTAGAATATCCCACTAACAGTAGTGCCATAAGAAGGCGAGATGAAAAAGTTCAAAGCTCATTACATGGAAAAAATACGAATCTTGAATTCACTTTTCAGCTGCTGATCTCTGCAATGTGATCTTTTCTCATCCATCTCCATCAGAGGTTTTATATATGTGGTATGTACCAAAGCATAAGCAAAACATATACAAATACTAAATCTTAATAAGCCAAAGACACAGAGGGTAGTACTTAAGTCACTTAGTTTATCCAAATCTGTATAGACAGCAAGGCCAAAGACTTTTCACACTGGGTCTGTAAACCAGAAAACATCAAGGTCCTATTGCAAATAATCCTAGGGTTTGTATTCCTTTAAAAAAGTCTTGAAATTGTCAGGATGGAGAACAATCTGCTCTACCACTGTTTCCAGTGGAGCTGGTGCTAGATGGGAAGGTGCAATCATTTGTGCTGAATTAGAAAAAAATCAGCTTTTGATTGCAAGGGGTTAAAAATAGCTGAATCAAGTCATTACAAAATCATTAGGATTTTTATATTCCTTTGTTCCTGTTGAATGCAACAAATACCTCATTTAGCAGAAATATTCATGGTTAAGACATGATTTCTCTGCATTAGAAAATGAGACAAACAGCATTTTCCTAACAAACGCTTTTAATTTACAGAAGGGGTTCTGATGTGCCTCTGATTATCTGTATTTCCGGCTTGCCCCTAGTTACAGAGAGATCAGTGCCTTTCTAAAGGAGACTGACTTGATACCCATGCTCCATTCTTTATGCCATTCAGCATTAAATCAGGAGGCACGATATTTATCCTTGTTTTCAAAATGTTCAAGCAATGCTTTGATTTAAATAACACTACAAAGTGTTTATCACACAAGTTTGCTTATAATGCAAGCCAACAGCATGTTTGGTACCTTTAAATAAAAGGCAGAGTTACCTCTGATTCACACACTGAAACCAAGAGCATTAGGAACAGAGTCAGTGCTGCTGTAGTAATCCTTTACACTAAGGCAAATTGGTCAGATTTGTTATAAATCAAAGTACACCCACTGAGGTTACGGTCACCTCATGCCAAGGAAAGATCTGGAAATATCTGTCCACTTTCATATTGTTTCATAATCACTGAGGGAAGTACATACTTTTAATGGAGGCAAGCCCATAATGTTCTCCAGCAATTATTTAGTATCCAGTGATTTTGTTAATTGTGATCAGCTGATTGGGAAGTGTTCTTTTTAACAGAGGATTTGTGATTTCTCTTTGGAATAGATTTAAATGCTTCAAGCTCAACTAAAGCTCCACCAACATCAGCTACAGGTTCGGGGTGTCACATGGACTCATAACTACACTGCTAGCTCTTATAACCTATGTCCAAAGACTCAACGTGCACCATCACTCACCTCCACAGGGAGGGCTCTCCCCTCGACCAGCTCCCGACCCCAGGGAGAGCTCCGGCTGCAGGAGCTCTGCTCCGAGGGGCAGCGGCTCAGAATGGCTGCCCTGAGGGCTCCCTCACACCCCAGGCCAGTCTGACCTGTGACCAACTATGTGGTGACTTACACCATGGGCTCAGGACCCGCTTCCTGCCCCCGCATTGCCAGCGCCACCGTGTGGAAGGGACAAGAGCTGCATGTAGAGCACGAGAGACAGACCAGAGTGTGGGTTTAAACCTGTCTCAGAGGGAAGCAGATATTTTCATGAAATATATAGACATAATGCAGAAAAATATAAAACTGTGAAAATGTTGATCATAGAAATATAAGCTAAATCAGGATGTGAAGAGACAGCATTTCCTCTAAAAACGAGGCTGTAAGATAAAGATTTTCAGAGCAGTAGCTTGGGTTGCACTTTAACAGTCAGAGCAAGCAGATATTCACCTGCATGTAACCAGCTGAAAAAGCATGTGCTGCAATTATATTCCACTTAGAAATGCACTTTTTAATGGGTGCCTTAGAAACTCGCTTACCTGCATCCAAGTCACAGAATGCTTCAGTACTGCAATAGCCTCTGAAAACACACAACCTTGCCACGTTGTTGTATCAGCTATTATAAACCCAAGACTCATAAATCAAAATTCTGATATATTTTCTACAAATTACAGTCTTTAATTAAGCACAGATCATAATTCAGTTATTCTGGAGGGTTTCTATTTACCAGAATGGCCCTGATGATTAGCTAGCACAGCAAACATTTCCATGCAGTTCTCTGAAGAACAGCTCACAGTAATAAATAAGGCACAAAATAAACATATCTTGTAGGAAATTCACTCACATCACACACAGTTTTAGAGCTGCTATTAGAAATCCATCACAAACAGTTAAAGCTTCCATCAGCCAAACAGAATCTGCCCAAAGCACCTGGAAGTTGTAGGTGGCTATAGGAAATCTATCGTGATGGGATTAACAACCTGGGTCTTTCTGTCAGATTTGCTGCTCAGAACATTTGTAAATTGGGTCTTCCTATATTGAACCTCACTGGTTTTTAACCAAAGGGTATAGAAACTGCAACGCACAGAGATCAGGAAATCTGTGTTTAGTTGGACCCTTGATGCAGTGACTGAGGCAACAGTATTTATTCCTCTAAATAATAAAAAAACCCAATAATTTAGTATTGGAAGACATAGAAGGACTTCACAAAACAATACTATGTATGGTAGTAGATGAATTTTGTGTTTATCTATTCAATGGAGGAAAAAAACATCTAAAGCAATAGAAGACATTAAAGACAAAAAGGTGTGCTAACACACTTCACTATTTCCCATAAGCACAGATTAACAAAAACATAGCTGGTGAGTGGGAAGTTGCCTAACAGGCAATGGCAGGCAAGTTGGCAGATGTTTCACTAAAGCTACATCAGCGATTCTACAATTAAAAGATTAGATATTGGTTACATTTTGACAGTATTTCCCAAAGGCCTAACAGCTCCTTTTCTGTCCCTAGGCTAGTACATAATAATCATTCAGTCAGAACATCTGCAGTATGTGGTGCACTGGCATGTATCCACAGTGGGATGGAGAAACCTGTGTAGTCATACCTCAGAAAATGCCTCTGTAAGACCAAAGTAAATTGTGAAAGCAGTCATGAGTTAGGAGCAATAAAGTGGTCATTCTGACACTAAACACTAATTTTTCTAACCTCTTTACATAATCAAAATGACTATTACACGCAACAAATTCAGAAGAAGCCCTAGGTAACACCTTCTCTGGCACTATAATAATGTAGCTTTCTCATCATAAGCTGGTGGCAGGAGACCTGAGTTTTTTTTGTCTGGAGCAGTGAATTTGTCAGACTATCCAAACAGAAATGTATCAGCAACTCCATGTTTTTCTTTACAGCCCAGATTTCTTACAGCTGTCTCTTCAGCTTCCTTTCCATTACATTCAAATAATATATATATATATTTTTTTTTTTACTTTGTTGTTTCTCCACAAACAAAATCTTTATTCTTCTCCTGTTGTGAACTCCTTGCAGGACTGATTTCATGGGCTGTGCCTATAAAACTCAGATGTGCTTTCCAGATAACTTCTGAGTTAGCTTTCAGAAGATGCACTGCTTCTGTCAGTTCATAAGGTATGTGAACAGCTAGCCTAGGAGACAGTACTTCAGATGGTAAACAATTTTTATTAAAGCTAACTCTCCCAGCCCCCAAAAGCAGTAGACAGGACACAGTAACATTTTTTCCTACCTAGACAAAGCTCAGGACTCAGTAAGTGCTTTGCATGGACACACTCAATGTTTGCACTGACTCGACACACTGAGCTTGATGGCACTGGAAACAAATACAAGTATGTTTAAAATTAAGTACAGAATTAGGCCAAAAATGTAACAGCTAAGCTATTCCATAGTACAATGAGTATTTAAATAGAACAAAAAGCCTATGCTAAGATAACAGCAGGCTATTCTCATAGTCTGGTTTAATGGGATTACTAAACACAATTCAGCTTCATTGTGGAGGTCCAAGTTTTGTACATTTTTCCTGTCCCGTTTCCAGGACTGGATTTTATAAATTTTGCATACAGCATTTGCAACACAGAATTTCTTGCCATAAATTATGTGCCATATTGTTCCATATCTCATTTAAATACACCAGATTTTCTTGCAATTAATTCTATTTATAACAAAATCTGAAAACATTTGACATACTACAGTTTAAATGTACGTATACTAACAGGAAAGGATTCTCAATAGATGTTATGAGTGATGTCAAATGATCCAACTAGGATTTCCTTTGTCAGTAAGCATTTTCCAGTAGTTTCTACTAGATCCCCTACAATGTTCTGATAGCAACTGATACTGCATCAGACTGCAAGATCTACAGAACATTTCACAAAAACAAACAAACTGGAAATCAGTTACCACTTCTTGCATACCCTGGAGAAGGAGTTTTGAGGTTCTGTACTGATTAATCCCCAGAAGACTCCAACTCACATACAGCTGCAGTTAAAAAAGATTTTCCACCACTAGGGAAGGGCAGACGAGTACAATTAAGGATTTCTAAAGCTTTAAGTAAGCTATAAATTGTGTGTCCTTCAACTCCACTCCCAACTAAACAATCAGCAAATATTGTGGAAAAGTAATTTTCTTAGCAAAAACGTAATTTTTGAGTTGAGTGAAACAAGTTCCATCAGTCATTTCAGAGAACTTTTTTTTTTAAGCCTATTGGAAGTTTCAGTGTTTCTCCCCACAATCATGTTAGCTGAATTTTCCTGCTACTAGCAGTTCATCTAAGAACACACTGTTTTGAAACAAGTAAATAACAAGTGACAGGTGTGACTCAGCCAGCTCAAACTAAAACTGAACCTCTACAGTAGCTATCAACAGACCGAGATGGAAAATGGGAGAAAGCAGAGTTACAGTGATGGTCTTAAGAGTCCTAGGGATATGGACACAGTCAGCAGATTGACTGATACCGTCACGTCTAATTCACAGGAGGACCTTAGCAGCAAAGAAATATGTTTGCAAGAGATAGAGAATGACAGGGCTATGTCAGGATTGTTGCACTGTGCCCGACTGCAGCATAATCAGCTCTGGACAGTTATAAACCCATCAGCTGTCACTGGCAAATAGCTGGATTTTATTCCCAATGTGAAATTGGAACCTTTCAGGTGTATGCCATGAAAACCCCTGATGAATCTTCAGTATTAATGGAGCTTACTGTATTATGTTATCCTTTCAAAATAAGTCTATCTGGAGAAATTCTTGGTGCAGCTTGCGAAGGACATCCTGATTAGGCTCCAGTATTGCACGTGCATGATCAGTATCATCTCATGTTTTCTCTGTTGTCTACTGGAGTTCTGATAATTTGTGTAACTTTGTTCCTGTATTCCAAATGACCCACTACTTCCATTGATTTAAGAATTGCAACACATGTTTTATCTTCTCAAAGAGCACCTGCCTCCTGAGAAAAGACAAAACTAGAAGCAAGGTACCAGAGGAAGATTACTCCAGTGCCCATGGAGCAGGGAGGCCTGTAAGTCGCAAAACCGTTGATATCACTTGACATCCTAAGGACAACAGCAGGAAAGAAAAAGACTGGGGAGCTGGGAAAAATGACAATGAAAATGCAGACCATCAATCGGGTCAAGTGTGCCATGTCAGTAAAGGCAGGACCACTGCTCTGCAGCAGAGAGTTAAGTTACCTCCAGTTGGAACGGTTCCAGGGAGATACCCCCCAAAAGGGGAAGGACCCCCTGCCTTCTCACACAGAGGAGGATGGCCCGAGACAGCCCCTGCCCTGTAGCTGTTGCGCAGAGGTAGGAGACCAAAAAGACGACGAGGGTTGGAAGCGAGTTCCAGTTTGGTGTCATGGGAAACCCTCCCCCCTTCCTGCCCTGCTTCCCCAGGTGTCCCTCCCTAATAGGTTTGTGGCCCTGGATCTTGAAGGAGAGGTAGGTGAGAATGTGGTGCAAGGCCAGCCTACAAGGCCACATAGGAAAAGGCGGTCGACTTTGCACCTCAAGACTGCCTCTGTTAAGAAAGAAAGAAGAGTCATTGTAGTAGGGGATTCCCTTCTGAGAGGAACAGAGGGCCCGATATGCAGAGTTGACCCTCATCACAGGGAAGTGTGTAATCTGCCTGGAGCCCGGATCAGGGATATCACCAGGGCGCTCCCCAACCTGGTGCACCCGACAGACTACTACCCGCTGCTGGTCTTCCAGACAGGTGAGGGGGAAGCTGCTTCCCGCAGTCTGAGGGGGATGAAGAGAGACTACAGGGCCTTGGGGCAGATGGTGAAAGTCTGGGGCTCAAGTGATCTTCTCCTCACTCCTTCCCATGATGTGGGAAGGAATGGGAAGATTCAGTTCATAAACGATTGGCTTTGAGACTGGTGCTGCAGGCAGGGCTTTGGATTCTTTGATAATGGCTGGTTTTATAGGGCACCAGTCTGGACAATGACAAGTGGGAAATGTTTGTCTCACAGAGGCAAAAGGATGCTGGGGCACAAATTAGCAGGGCTCATTTGGAGAGCTTTAAACTAGATTCGAAGAGGGATGGGGTTGTAGCTGGGCTTGCCCCAGTGGGGCAGCACTCCAGAACTGATGAAGACTGGGAGGCCTCCTATAATCCTAGGGTGAAATCGGTGTGCTCAGCTCGCTCCCTGGAATGTCTGTACACCAATGCGCGCAGCATGGGAAATAAGCAGGAGGAGCTGGAAACCTGTGTTAAGTCAGGAGACTATGATCTGGTGGCAATTACAGAGACGTGGTGGGACAGCTCACATGACTGGAATATAGTCATGGAAGGCTATGTCCTTTTCAGGAAAGACAGGCCAGCCAGGCGGGGTGGTGGGGTTGCTCTTTATGTATGGGAGCAACTACAATGCACCGAGTTCTGTCCAGGGACAGATGACGAGCGAGTTGAGAGTCTGTGGGTGAGAATTAAGGGGCAGGCTGGCAGGGGGGATACTGTTGTGGGTGTCTGTTACAGGCCACCAGATCAGGGTGAGGAAGTTGACAAGGCCTTCTACAGGCAGCTGAGAGCGGCCTCACAGTCACAGGCCGTGGTCGTCGTGGGGGATTTTAACTTCCCTGATGTTTGCTGGAAGGACCACTCGGCAACCCAGCCGCAGTCCAGGAGGTTCCTCCAGTGTATGGATGATAACTTCCTCCTGCAAATGGTGGACGAGCCAACCAGGAGAGGAGCGCTGCTGGATCTCATCCTCACTAACAAGGAGGATCTGGTCGAAGCAGTAAGGGTTGAGGGCTGCCTTGGTTGCAGCGACCACGAGATGGTGGAATTCAGGATCTTGTGTGGTAGGACCAATAGAATAGCAAGTAGAATTGCAACCCTGGACTTTATCAGGGCAAACTTTGGCCTTTTCAAGCAATTGCTAGGGGAAATCCCATGGGCAAAGCTGTTTGAAGGTAAAGGGGCCCAAGATAGTTGGTTGGCATTCAGGGATTGCTTTTTCCGAGCTCAAGATCGGAGCATCCCGACACGTAGGAAGTCAAGGAAGAGGGCCAGGAGACCTGCGTGGCTAAATAGGGAATTGTTGGGTATCCTCAAGTGGAAGAAGAGAGTTTACAGGTCATGGAAGGAGTGGCTGGCCACTTGGGAGGAATATAAGGCTGCTGCTAGAGGATGTAGGAAGGCAGCTAGGATGACTAAGGCCTCCTTAGAATTAAACCTGGCGAGAAGGGTCAAGGACAGCAAAAAGAGCTTTTTCAAATACATGGCAGATAAAACTAACACCAGAGGCAATGTAGGCCCACTGATGAACGGGATGGGTGCCCTGGTGACAGAAGATACAGAGATGGCAGAGTTACTGAATGCCTTCTTTGTCTCTGTCTACTGTGCTGCAGGCAGTCCTGAAGAGCCCTGTACCCCTGAGACCTTAGATGAAGTCAGGTCAACGGAGCGGTTTGCCTTAGTCGATGAGGAATGGGTTAGAGACCAGTTGAGCAATCTGGACATCCATAAATCCATGGGTCCAGATGGGATGCACCCGCGGGTGCTGAGGGAACTGGCGGAAGTCATTGCTAGACCACTCTCCATCATCTTTACCAAGTCTTGGGAAACGGGAGAGGTGCCTGAGGACTGGAGGAAAGCAAATGTCACTCCAGTCTCCAAAAAGGGCAAGAAGGAGGACCCGGGTAACTATAGACCGGTCAGCCTCACCTCCATCCCTGGGAAAGTGATGGAACACCTTATCCTTGGTGCCATCTTAAGGCATATCAAGGATAAGAGGGTTATGAGGGGCAGTCAACATGGCTTCACCAAGGGGAAATCATGTTTGACCAATCTCTTAGCCTTTTATGAGGAAATAACACGGTGGATGGATGATGGCAGAGCGGTGGATGTGGTCTACCTTGACTTCAGCAAAGCATTTGACACAGTCTCCCACAGCATCCTCACGGCTAAATTGAGGAAGTGTGGACTGGATGATCAGGTAGTGAGGTGGACTGCGAACTGGCTGAAGGAGAGAAGCCAGAGAGTTGTAGTCCATGGGGCGGAGTCTAGTTGGAGGCCTGTAACTAGTGGAGTGCCTCAAGGGTCAGTACTGGGACCGGTATTATTTAATATATTCATCAATGATTTAGATGAGGGAATTGAGTGTACTATCAGCAAGTTTGCTGATGACACTAAGCTGGGAGGAGTGGCTGACACGCCAGAAGGCTGTGCTGCCATCCAGCGAGACCTGGACAGGCTGGAGAGTTGGGCAGGGAATAACTGGATGAAATATAACAAGGGAAAGTGTAGAGTCCTGCATCTGGGCAGGAACAACCCCAGCTTCCAGTATAGGTTGGGGAACGACCTGTTAGAGAGCAGTGTAGGGGAGAGGGACCTGGGGGTCCTAGTGGACGACAGGATGACCATGAGCCAACACTGTGCCCTTGTGGCCAAGAAGGCCAATGGCATCCTGGGGTGTATTAGAAGGAGGGTGGTTAGTAGGTCGAGAGAGGTCCTCCTTCCCCTCTACTCTGCCCTGGTGAGACCCCATCTGGAATATTGTGTCCAGTTCTGGGCCCCTCAGTTCAAGAAGGACAGGGAGCTGCTGGAGAGAGTCCAGCGAAGGGCAACGAAGATGATTAAGGGAGTGGAGCATCTCCCTTATGAGGAAAGACTGAGGGAGCTGGGTCTCTATAGTTTGGAGAAGAGGAGACTGAGGGGTGACCTTATTAGTGTCTATAAATATATAAAGGGGGAGTGTCACGAGGATGGAGCCAGGCTCTACTCAGTGGCAAACAATGATAGGACAAGGGGTAATGGGTACAAACTGGAACACAAGAGGTTCCACTTAAACTTGAGAAGAAACTTCTTCTCAGTGAGGGTGACAGAGCACTGGAACAGGCTGCCCAGGGAGGTTGTGGAGTCTCCTTCCCTGGAGACATTCAAAACTCGCCTGGACACATTCCTGTGTAACATTATCTAGGTGTTCCTGCTCCGGCAGGGGGATTGGACTAGATGATCTTTCGAGGTCCCTTCCAATCTCTAGCATACTGTGTACTGTGTGTGTACCTCAGCAGGCATAAGCACCTGCGGCACTGACAAATCATGGAAGATATCACTTGCTACTGCCACTGAAAATAATGGGTTCAGGAAGCTGCAATACACCAAAAACCTCAAACCCCAAAAAATCACAGATGCTTTAGCTCCTGAGAAGATCACTGACATTAGCAATACAATTCTGCATTGTATTTAAGCCCAAAACTTTGAAGACCTTTCAGAGTGCAAGCCTGGAAGCAGCTGTAGGCTGAATCCTGTGAGCAGCAACACAAAAAGCCTGAGCTGTGCAGAGCCAATTTACTGCAAAGAGTTTTGCTTCAAGGCAGCAATAACTTCTACCTTCCTCTGCTCCATTTTGCTGATAGTTTTTATGTGCTACTGGATCACTCTATGTAATGACCCATGCTGAAATCATTAGGAAACAGTTCAGGTTTTTCTATATTAATGACTGACACAATAAACTGTGCCTTATTTAACCACTCAATTGTCAGAGCTTATAAGTGCAACTTCTCAGAGCTGCCTTTATTTTTCACTACCTTTATTTCTAATGGCCTTAGCCAAATCACATGGAGATACTTCCTCAGTGTGAACTAGAAATTTACTTAATTATTCTGTGGAATAATTCTGGCACACATATGGATGGTGAAAATAATGCTAAAAGGCAAAATTTTACCTCCATGTACCTGCATAGGATGCAATGCAACTTGATATAAACCACTAGGAATGGTATTGAAGGGCTGAATTTAAATGCATCCACTCATTATTTTTAGAGTTGTTCTAATAAAGTGCTACTTTCTTTGGCTAATCACGTGTAACAGCTGAGTCTGTAATAATATAGCCTCAGAACTCTGTTTCACTCTTAGCAGTCCCAATAGCATACCTTCAACTTGCTCCTCATTCAAAATACCCATCAGGGAACCTTGCGTTTCAAGCTCAGATCCTGTACTCTTCCTTTTGTCCACACGTGTGACGAAGGGTGCTGGTGGCAGGACGGGGTCAAGCACTCACAGGAACCACACTAGTGACAATAAAAAGTGTTATCCTTTCCAGAATGAAACAGAAGAAAGAGCCAACAGCTGCCAGGGCTGTGTTAGGCAGTGCACTGCTGGTAGGTCGAGGTAGGTGATTCTTCTCCTCTGTGGTACCTGATGGGAGAGTGAAGAAGATAGAGCCAGACTCTTCCAGTGGTGCCCAACAAGAGGCTATGGGCACTAACTGAAATACAGGAAATTCCTTTAAACATAAGACAAGACCTTTTTTACTGTCAAGGTGGTCAAAGAGCTTGCTCAAGAGGCAAACTACTAGATGTTCAGGTGCCTATTTATACACTGAGCAGGAAGACAGTTGGCCTCAGGGAGTCATGAAAATGGAATAAACCTTTGGGAAAAGGCATGCTCTCCATTTGGCCACAGGCTGATGTCCCTGCCCATGCCACCCAGCAAAAGTCACCACCAGAATGGTGTGCCACAAAACTCCTGGCACAGCTGGAGCAACCCATAAACAGATAGGTTAAATATAATTTTGCCAACAATTGCACGAGCTGCTATGAAGGGATTCTTGTGTTTGCGGCAATCCTGCAACTTGAAGTTTCATATACTGTGTCATTTCATTTTGCAGGTGACTTCCAATTCTGCAAAGGCTTTTAGGTGTGTTGTTATAAATTTAAGTCTCGAATAAGCTGACCTGCTTAATTAGGATGCCTATAGCATTCAATGAAAAAATGTAGTGCTTCGGAGGGGGGGGGTCCTGCCAAAGGACCCCAATTTCTCACAGCTAAACCAGAGACATCTAAACTCGAATTGCAATTTATAATGCTCTTAAAAAACCACTTCTGCATAATTTGGCCAGATCTATAAAACCCAGAGTTCCATTCATTTAGTGGAAACCTTGCTTTTTTATTTTCCTGATATCTTCCTGGAAATTCTTCAGTCACAGGTCTACACAAAATGGCCATCTCAAGTCTACACAAAATGCTGGACTTGGCTTTGCTGCAGAGCAGCACCTGTGGTGCTGGTGCATTGGTTGAAGAAGGTGGAACATTGACTTGTGTAGCACAGGGGCTAGCTCCTGGCAGAGGAAGAAGAAAGGAGTAGGTGGTCCATATGCTTCTGAACAATCTTTACTTCAATTCTTTCTTCCTGGCAGATGCAACCTTCGGCAAAAGCTTCTGTTATTAATGTGCTAACTGCTTTTTCCACCAGTCTCTTGCTAGCTACTGTTTTCCCAAGCCTTTTTGCAGCTATTTCTTCACTACTGCTTTCTTCCAAGCAGGACAGCAGAAGCCATGGCTACTATGTCTGAAAAGAGGTCTTGGTATCTCACAGGATGCTCATGGCTGCTGAGACCATCACTGGTTGATTGCATGATGAAGTTTCTCCTTCCTGAAAGGGTTTTGTAAATAATTGCCTAAGACTCTGTGCAATGTTGGAGCACAGAGTTACAGTGCAGGTTTGTTATCTTTGGCAATGAGAATGAAATAGGAAAGAGTACTACTCATTTCTGGTTTAGTGCCTTTTGAAAAAAGAAGTGTTAAAAGCTCATTATTAGTATAGTGAAGGGCTCCTCTGAAGTCACATACACAGCATTAAATGTGCCACTGTCCTTGGTTCTGCATGGGGAAGACCTGGAATAAATGCAAGGACTCCATAGGTTGTCTTCAATCACTATTTACGTTACTACTATTCATTCTTTGAAGCCCTTGAGAGGGGATAGTTGTTTGGGAGGGAAAGGTAATGGACCAGATCTATCCTGATAGACACAGAGTTATTATGAAGGTGCTTAGGTCTGAGAGTAACCACAGGTCTCTGCACATCCCGTGGAACAAACCCTCATACTTTATTCCCTTACTATGGTTCCAGTTCTGTATCTGTAGGGAAACTGGAAGGATAACACCTTAGAGAAAGTCATACGGAACAGATGAGGCTGGCAGGCACCTCTGGAGGTCACCGAGTTCAGCACCACCCACTAAAGCAGGGCCAACCAGAGCATGTTACTCAGAACCATGAACAGTCGGGCTTTAAACATCTCCAAGGATGGAGACTCCATGGCTTCCATGGGCAAGGTTGGAGTGTTTGACCACCCTTACAGTAAAACAGGTTCTTCTGCCAAAGAGATGCTCTGACACAATGAAAAAGCTGAGGTTGTAAACTATTCTTTCACAGTAAGATACTGTGAAATTAAACAAAGAATGATCTGTTTTCTATAGAACTCTTCAATGACCCTCTAGGAATCCACAGAATGCTCTCTGGTGAGATGTAGGGTTTTTGAAAGAAGTTTAGTTTCTGTAAAACTCAATGATTTCACCTTTCTAAAATTGCACAGGCCTATTCTCTGAAGGTTCGTTATCCCCAAAATCCCAGCCAAGAGCAGTGTTCATCTACTGGTCATGCCAAACCTCAAAACTAACTGAAATAATGCCTATGTAATGTCTGCAAATTGCACACTGCTCTACAGCCTGTCCTGCAGCTGAACAGATGCTCTGGTCAGTGCTGCAAACATTGCAGGTGATGAACTAGGCATTTGCAAAGTAGACATGAAGCTAAATACTACTTAATCTTTACTGCATATTAACAGGCTTTCAAAAATGGCTGATGCAAGCTTTTGATGCACCAGGATGTTTGATAGGTTAGGGGCAGCCAAAACCGCAGCTGCATTTGTGATGCTAACTCTAGTTATTCATGCTACAAAACCACAGGAGGAACATTTTCCAAGCAGGGAAGGAGAGAGTTTCTGTTCTTCTGTTTATTGCACCAGTGGCTGAGTCATCACATCCTCAATAAATATTCTGTAATTAGAGTTGTTCATTTTAACAATACTAAATAGCTCCAGAGAAATAGCTGTAAATATTTATCACCATTTCAAGACTGAAATACTGCTGCCACACTGCATCCTGCCAGGTAACCTCCTTGGCAGCTCATTTAAAGGGGAATGAAAATTTCCCTCTAAAAGGAGACATAACACTGTGAAGCCCTCTTATTTTTAAAGCATCATGAATCATAACCAGTTGAAGACTTAAAATGAAGGAAAGGCAATAAATACCCCACTGTTGATGCACTGGACTAGGATATGCAAGTTCAACTCCCAGATCTTGTCTACAGCTTTGATCTTGACACAGTCAATGTGGTAGGCATCATTTATGGGTAGTCCTGCAGCTGAGGTTGCTTAATTCTCTCCATAATGCCTTGTTTTCACTTCCTTCTATGTTTGCTAAACTGGAATATTCAAGAGGAGGTTTTATACATAGCTGATTCTTTAATCAGACTTGGAGATACAGGGATGTGGGTTTTCAATAGAACCGAGCATGCTTTTTTAAGAAAACAAAATTAGGGAGGAAATTTGCTATTTTGTCCTCTCAAAAACTACCACAGCTCTTTCTTTGCGAAATGTAAGTATACAGATGTTTTCAAACGGAGGTGTGAAATACAGAAATGGAGCTATCTTACTGTAGGAAAGTGTCATTTACTGTCCTTATAACTATACAGCCAAATCTACTCCTTACAAGCCTCTGAAAAAGTGACAGTTCACTCATTCTAAAGACTTGCTAGAATTTAGCAGCATTGTCAAAACTCCCACTTCTCAACACATATTCAAAATTGTGCCTTAGATTTCTCAAGCTAGACACTCAGAAGAAGAGAAGCCTCAGATCTGATTGCAATTATTTACAATTGCATCAAGAATGAACTCTCCTGTGTTCACACTTTACACTGAAAAGCACAAAGCCTATCTCGGCTGCCTTGTCCCAGGAGACCTTTCCCTTTCTGCAGTTCATTTTCCACAGCAGAAAACATTTTCCAAATGCTACAACTGAGGTAGTGGTGTCACAGATAACAAACCCCCAGACTATAACCCACAGATAACAACCACTCCTTTCACCACCTTGTTGCAGTCCCCGTGCTTGATCTGGTTTTTACTGAAATAGATAAAAGCTTTCAAGGGTTTAAAAAATAAATAAAAAAGATACTATGAAATTAAAGACCTTGCTCTAAGCATTCAAAAGGCAACGTTAGCCTATCTATTTCCAGATTTCTGCATCCTCTTTGCAGCACCATTCCTATCCCAGTGCTGTTACTCTGGTCATACACTAATAAAACAACAGCAACAACAGCTTCCTCCTGCTGCCAAATGCTTCTCAAGGCACAGTATTGTACATTAAGGTAATGGCATTTTTTCTTTCCAAATATATCACCG
Organism: Pezoporus flaviventris; assembly: GCF_033815535.1. Classification (NCBI taxonomy): domain Eukaryota; kingdom Metazoa; phylum Chordata; class Aves; order Psittaciformes; family Psittacidae; genus Pezoporus; species Pezoporus flaviventris. The sequence continues at coordinate 1,491,940 of NW_026892584.1, read as the reverse complement.
TATGAATCACATAAGGCTAAAATTATTAGTACAGTTGTAATGCATTAATACATCACTTTGCATTTTACAACCCTACTGGTCAGTCCACAATAAGTTCCATAGGAAATACACATAATAAGCAATCTACTAAATAAATAAACCTATTTTAAACTATTAACTATAGAGTGAGCCTTATTTACTTCTACACTTCAAAAAAATACTAATTTCACATTACATAAATGTAATTTCTAGGAGACAGGAAATGAAAACCTGTAAGACAGATCCAGTTAAATGATTTTACTCCACAATTTGAAATGCTCTCTGATGAAATTATGAAAGCAAGGGGAAAAGTGAGTTATCCAAACAACTATTAAAACCTCCTTACTTTGGCTATTAGTGCAGTTTAGTGTGAACTGTATATTATACTGGTTACATTTGCAACTTAAAATCCAGTCACCTCACCACTTAATTATCAACATACCTAGTTTAACAATAGTTCATCTATTGTATTTCCATAACAGGGAACCTTCTAAATATGTAGACGACAGTACTTAATGTAAACCACAATGTATCATTGTAGTGCTAGGACCAAACTCAAGTGCTGTCAACAGCAATTAAACAGGAACAGTAACATGAAGGCTTCTCCTATTTGGATCAGCAATTATTTAGCAGTTTTCAGTAAATTAATAACAAATGAATTCTGCTTGTGATGTAGAAACTGTCTACGCTGGGCACACTTCAGCTGGTGAGAGGTTGCATGGAAGGTGTTTCCCATGCCTCATCCCACCTTCTTGCTCCATCCACTGAGCCCACCCAGACACTGCCATGAGAAACAAGCTGCCTGAGAGGCTCAAAGCAGCCAGTGCAAAAACAGGCACCAGATGTTAAGACAAAAAATGACCAGGTGTGTATCAAGTCCAGATTTCCTAATGCGATAAACAATTAAAAATAGCAACAACATCAATGTACACCTAGAGGCATTATTGCAAACTACTCATATAAATGACACTAATAGCACAGTGAGTACACTGAAGGTAAGAAAAATCAACACTGCAGCAAAATCACTGAGAGGTTTCATAGCTGTATTTAGAAATGAATTCATTGCAGATGCAAAATGTTTAACGATTTGTGCTACATTATGCATGATTTTCCATTTTGATATGAATATGCCCCTATTACACTGCACTTCCAGTCCAAATATCTGCCATGGTCATTTGATATAATTGTTTTTCTCTAATTTCATTAAATTATTTTCAGTGCTATAAGTAACAAAATGCTCACTCCATCCCACTGCTGACTGACAGACACTGCTCAGTATATCTTGTTCACTATAAAGATTTCAACTATCCTCATGCAGTTTAAAATCTCTGAAAGCTCTAATCAAGCAGAATTGAGTACATTTCCTGAGGGTAAGTAGCAGCCTACCTTCATGTCATATTTTACAATAACTATTCAGAATTCAGGAGCCTCCCAAGATTTAAGAACGCTGAAAAAAATAAAAGAGGCTGCAGAATAAATTTGAAGAGGTTTGATTAAAAAATTACTAGCTTGGCAGAACAGAAGGCATTTTTAGAGAGCCTTCCTGTACTATCACTCCTTTATGTTTGCACAATAATAGCTGGAAAACAACCCAAAGCCACTAAGTTTAGTTCCCATGATCTCAATCATGTAATGCAATTTTAACATTTATGGAAAAGATTAATTAAAAAAGTGTCCCATGTAATTCCTTTAAATAAGTTGGCTGTAATTGCAGCTAGGAAACATGGAAGGCAAACATTTTCTCACTTGCAAATGCTGTCATCGCCAAAGAAATCATCACTGGGGAAAAGAAGTAAAAACCAGCTTTGTGGTGCCAGAAGTAAGATGTTCACATTTTATTCCTAACATCTGAATTAAGGAATACATTAGCAGGATGGCACAAAATGGCCATAGAGTCATTTGGGAATTTGAGCAGAGTAGAAGAGGAAAGTTATTCCAGGTAAACTCAAAGCAGTGGAGAAGGCTTTATACCAGCAGCCACTGCCTGAACAGGGTACAGATGCATAAACAAGCTGCTGGGGAAGGACTAGCTTTCAGTCTGGTATTTGTATGTACAGCAGTTAGTGGTAAGAAGCCCAAGTTTAGAGAGAAATAGAGTAAATCATTACAAATAATGTAGTCAGTAATGATTTGCTACTCACTACCATGATCGCTTCTATGAATGACAATTCATGATTCAAAAATATCCCCCTCCTTTCAGGGTGACGAATTTGAATACATTTCTTCCTCATAAAGCCAAGGCCATCACCCAGGGATGATGATGGTAATGGAGTGTCATGGTTTAAACCCAGTCAGGCAACTTGTTCACTCACTCCCCCCCTTCTTTCCCTCCCCCTACTCCTGGAGGGATGGAGAGGAGAATCGAAAAGAATGCAACTCCCACGGGTTGAGATAAAAACTGTTTAGTAACTAAGGTATAACACAAATCACTACTGCTACCACCAATGATAATAATGATAAAGGAAATAACAAGGGAAGAGAATACATCACCTCACCACCAGCCAACCGATAACTCGCCCCCCCCCAGCCCGACCAAGCACCAACCCATACCTCCTCCAACCCTGAAGACTCCTAGCTCTTCTGGGTAACTCTCCATTACATCCTGAGCATGATGTCCTGTGGTATGGAATACCTCTTTGGTCAGTTTGGGTCAGGTGTCCTGTCTCTGCTTCCTCCCGGCTTCCCCTCCTCCCTAGCAGAGCATGAGGCTCACAAAGTCCTTGGCCAAACCAAAACATCGCTATCAGCTCTGTTCCCGAGCTGAAAGTCAAACCACAGCACTGCACCAGCTACCAAGAAGGAGAAAAATGACTGCTACTGTTGAACCCAGGACATTATCCACCCCTTAATCCATACCATTCACGTCATGCTCAGATCCCACATTTTCAATATACCATCACTCTTATCTAAGTGCATGGACCAGTAGCTATAAAGCTGCTGTGTCCATCTGGTCCATGATGCCAGGCTCCATCACTTGTAACAGTCTTTCAGAGCAGGAGAGACTGTGTGCAGTGTTCACACTTGTGAATAACCTGGGCAATAGTGTCCATTGTTAAGTCCACCCCTTGATCATGAGTCCATCTCCATGTTGCATCTCTGCTCTGATGGCCTGAAGTGCCATGGGCCCACCAGGCTCAAAATAATTCACTGTCGCCTTCAGCAGTTTCTGCAGCTTGTTGCTGGGGACTCCATACAGCTGCCTTCCCTCTCCAATGCTTCCAAAGCACTGGAGGGGCCCAGTGGACTAGATACTTGCCCATACTGTCCCACATGCCCTGCCACTCATGACTGTCCAGCCTTGGGGAAAATCTCCTGGTCCTCCTATATCGTCATCTAACCCCAGACAAGACCCAAACCTGACTCTGCTTAACTTTTGAGATCAGACAAAATGGTTGTGGGTAGCACACAGCCTGTGTGTGTGTGCCAACATGCTGATCCCCATCACAATCAGCAGGCAGGTCCCAAGGATACCCAAAGGCCATTCAAAACCTTCAGAACTCTCAAACGATGCTGCTGTGCTTGTCACTGGGGCTGGTGCTGCTGCTGTGCTTGCCGGCTCTCCCACCACCGGCTTCTCTTTTCCTGAGTCCAGCTCTTCCTCCTCTGCCTTGCTGGGAAATGCTGCCTGGTCTCCTGCATCCTCCTGGGGCTCGGCGGGCGGCTGCCGGGGGATGCTCTCGGCTGTCGCGGGGCTGGGCTCCTCCGCGGGGCTCGGCTCCTCCGCGGGGCTCGGCTCCTCCGCCGCCTTCTCCCGCTGCCCGGCAGCCGCCTCCTTCCTCTCCTCGCCCTCCCCGACCTCCTCCACCGGCAGCCGTCCCCTCGCGGCCTCCGGCCCCGCTCCCGCCGCCGGTTGCTCCCCGGGGCCGCTCTCCCGGGCCGCTTCGGCTTCCGCCGGCTTCCGGGGCCGCTCCCCCTCGGCTCCCCGCGGCCTCACGAAGATGGAGGCGAGGACGAGGACCAGGACTGTGAAGAGCAACCGGACGGCCAGGTGCAAGTCCACGGCCACGTCCGTCCCGCCCTGCTGCTGGAGCCCGCCCGTATTACAAGTCATTGCCATAAAGCACAGTGAGACAAGAACCTTAGCCCAAGCCCCACACTTGATAAACACTAACACAGCAAATACCGGCTCTAAGTAAGTTACAACATTCTGAAGCTGTGAGATCAACAAGAACAACTCTGAGAGCCAATAAATCAGCATTGTGACCAGTGACTATTAATCCGGTCAGATCTGTTGTTATCTCAACCCCTCGTGCCCCACATTGGGCGCCAAAAAATAACTGTCGTGGTTTAAACCAAACCAGACAACTTGTTCACTCACTTCCCACCCCCCCCCCCCCCTTCTTTCCCTCCCCCTACTCCTGGAGGGATGGAGAGGAGAATCGAAAAGAATGCAACTCCCACGGGTTGAGATAAGAACAGTTTAGTAACTCAGGTATAACACAAATCACTACTGCTACCACCAATGATAATAATGATAAAGGAAATAACAAGGGAATAGAATACACCACCTCACCACCAGCCGACCGATAACTTGCCCCCCACAGCCCGACCAAGCACTGACTGATACCTCCAACCCTGCAGTCCCAGCCCTTCCAGCTAACTCCCAGTTACCTCCTGGGCATGACGTGCTGTGGTATGGAATACCTCTTTGGTCAGTGTGGGTCAGGTGTCCTGTCTCTGCTTCCTCCCGGCTTCCCCTCCTCCCTGGCAGAGGAGCATGAGGCTCACAAATTCCTTGGCCAGACCAAAACATCAGTGTTATCAGCTCTGTTCCCAGGCCGAAAGTCAAAACACAGCACTGCACCAGCTACCAAGAAGGGGAAAAATGACTGCTACTGCTGAACCCAGGACATGGAGACATACACAGAGTTGAGCAGATGGGATAAACAGAAGTGCTCATCTATCTCCTCTAACAAATGTGACACTGTTCCCAGCTTCCTGTCACATTCATTCCTAATGCAGTGTGTGTGGAGGAAAAAAAAAGGGAAGGAAGACAAAGCCTGGAAAAGTGAAGAAGCAGTATGAGGTTAAATAACCTAGTAACATGAAGAAACTCTACAGACAGTTCAATTTAATATCCCAAATCACTGTCTTGTAGAGGTGTAACCCTTTTGGCATCTACTAGCCAACCTGGGAGAACACCCTTGTTTCTCATGGCAGGGTAAAAAGCAAATGTACATCCACTTACAGACAGCAAAGAGGGAACGCTGCTCCATGCCCAGCTGCTGCACTGTCACCTGCAGTTACAGTCACAATCTCGGTACAGCCAACCTGTGTGAAGCAGTGTGGGTGGCTCTGAAGTCAAATGCAAATCACGAGTGAATACAAATTTGAGGAAATAAAGACAAGGAAAGAGCTAGTTTTCATTTCTTTCATGTATTCTGAAACTGCAGTGATTGTTAATGCATTAACATATAAATCATGGAGCTGGGCGCCTTATATTAGATCAAACATTCACAAAAACAGCAACTTTAAAGCTGTTGCCTTCAGATAAACATATGCTGGCCTTACAGAAGCATAGGAAAAAAAGGAGGAACACAGAGAAAAACATATATTTGCATACAATATATTTACATACAAATACATGCTATTACTTAATATGCCAGTCTATCATAGCTACCAAAACTTTCATTGCCATACAAAAGAGCAAGAGATACACACGGGAACAAGAGCAGGGCATTTGTGCACCATCTTGAGAGCTATAGATCAGAGATAGAGGAGTAAGCAGCAGTCTTTGCTCACAGGCAGTACTGAATAATACAAGCATATTGTATCAATTCTGCTGAACTACTGCAACATGAATATTGCTTTCTGCCAACTGTTTTCAATTCTTTACTATAAGCAACATGAAGGGCTGGTCCTTTTTGGTATTTAACACTGAAGGCAGTTATAGATCCTTTGAGGTGAACAAAAGCTACTAAAAAAACTAACCTGCAATACATAAGCTTGCAAACAGGCTCAGAGAAGCCAGCGCCTGCACGAGTGACAAAACAAACATGAAACTAATACAGGCTTGGGACAATTCATCACAAGTGCCTCAGGGGCAGATTTACAAATGATGCATGTAAGTGCCTCATAAAACTTGCAGGAGCTGCCAGCTATGAGAGCTGCATCACACCTACTCACTTGAGAAGCCACCAGCCCCTTGAAGAGGCAGTGCAATTTATGCACTTAAATTATTCCCATGATCTTGCAGGCTCCCACCTGCAACTGCAGGCACCTAGATGTCTTTGTGATTCTCACCAGACAATGCTTTGGTACGTACTGTCTCACTGAAAATTACTGAGCATTGCTGTCTGAAGTACCTATGGCACCTTTAAAACCAAGCCTTAGTGATCCTCAGGTACTTTTGAGTATTTTTTTTTCTTTGACAAAACGATGAAAAGGACAAATGTGAAAAGAAATAGGATATTGTAAAACCTCAGCTTATAGCCCATGAGAGCTTTGATGTAAATTTTAGTTGAATTATTATCATAGAAACATAGAATCACAGAATGGTTTAGGCTGGGTTGGAAAGGACCTTAAGGTCATCTAGTTCCAACCCCTCTGCCACATGTAGGGACACCTTCTACTAGAACCAGGTTGCTCAAAGTCCCCCGCTAATGGGTAGTATTACTCCCATACCTAAAACATCTAGCACTGGGACACAGGGAGTAATACTACATGCCGCTGCATCAGTTTGTCACATCAAAAGAATTACAGGGACATTGAAGCAAATTCAGAAAAGGAATGATTTCTTACTGGCACCCTCCCTTTTCTCTCCTGTAGCTGTGGGAGCACCTTCACAGGCCCTTACCCTGCTATAAGGCAGTGATGAACAGGTCTTAGTTTTGTTCCAGGAGGCAGAACCTGGGATGAGCCAGGGGGAGAAGCTTCTAAGAGCCTCACTTGCTATTTACTTTTAAGCATTTTCTGGAAACTGGAACATACTGCTATTTTTGTACCAAAGTTTATGTTAATTTCATCTTATTTTACCATAAAATCTTAAATCACACTTCATTGTAATGTAAATCACTGATCTGAAAACTACACAATAGGATATGTCCTCTTTTATAGAATCATGGAATCATAGAATAGTTAGGGTTGGAAAGGACCTTAAGATCATCTAGTTCCACCCCCCCTGGCATGGGCAGGTACACCTCACACTAAATCATGCCACCCAAGGCTCTGTCCAAACTGGCTTTTTCCTTCTGTCTCTAAAGAAAAGGCACTAGTGGTCTGCATCACCTCTTTAAGGGCTTAACCCATAAACTTGACACTAGTTAGCAATTTCTTAATAATCTCTTAGAGAAAACCAATCAAACAAAACCAAACAACTTATGTTCAGAAAGATGTTGAGAGTTTGACACTTGTCTGCAAGGCATCTTGGAAGACAGAATATAATCTTGTGCCTTCTCTAAAAATGTGCACTGAGGGGGTTTTGTAGATTTTTTTGTCAATAGCATTGTGGGAAGCTGCTGAAAAGTTTCAATTACTGCCACAGTGATAAATACAGGACCTAGATCTGCAAGTGAGTACTCAGCAGGATAATGCACATGGATTAAATGAGGACTACTGTGTGTGTGCATGTGTTTATGTAAACAAGAGCATGTGCTGACAGGATTTTTGTTTCAAATAGGAAAAGCCTGGAGAAATAGGTCAGACCTTTTAAAAGCTAATTTGTACTTCTTGGTACCTTGTGTTGGGTGAATGAATCAAGTTGGAACTAGATGAGCTTTAAGGTCCCTTCCAATCCAAACCATTCTGTGATTCTATGACTGAGAAGGATGGCAAAATCCATTGCTTTAGGTTTTTGTTTCCCTAGGAAAGCAAGCAAAATATTAGAAGATGCTAGTTCATGCTCCTTGTGCATTACCTTCCAAATTGTGTTGAAAACTGATGCATTTACAGAATCCCATACAAGTCAATAATACCTTTGTTAAGGATTTCTGACAGCACCATCACTCAGTGAACTGACTAGAGGAAAATAATCATGTATTAGGTAGGCTCTGTAATGCACCACTGGTGATTTGGGTATACCAAACTTCAGGGTCAGGGCTCCCATCCCTTCACCGTGGGTTTTGTGCCAACAACTAAGCAGCAGCGTCCAAATGTAACCCAAGTACAAAACACTACATTTGTTTTGGTCACATTAAAGTCAGAAGGAGCTATTAAAAGAGTTGTAGCAGATGACTGGGTCCCTAAGCATCACAGGCAATAAATTCACATGGCAGTTTTGCTTCATAACTTAAGTCCTACTTGTTCTTTGTCTATTCTAATTACTCCCTGATATGGAATTAATGTAGAAATCAAATTAAATGCTCAGGAAAGTGTACGGATCAGCTGGCCTGAAAAAAAAAAAAAACAAAAAAAACAAAACCACTATTAAAACCAGATAGGTAAATAAGCCAATTTAGAAATGCACAATGTGTTTCTGCCTGTGTGAAGGTACAAACACAAAGCCAAAATGGAGTCTCATGACGCCAAGAGCAAAGCAGCCTCTCTGGGTCTTATGGAGGTGTTTGGTAATACTGTGCTACTGGCCAGGTTTTGGTGGCCTTCAGAGAGCATCCCTCTTTGAAGATGATGCTGAGGAGAAATACATTCAGATTTACATTGCTTCTTTTCTGCTAAACCTCCCCAAAAAATGCTATTACACTGAGATGGCTAACACAATGAACTTGTAGCAAGGATATAGCACTGGGACTGCACAGATTGTCTAAACTAAGTCAACCTAAGTTAACTTAAAGTGGAGATGAGAAATTGTTGGTTTACTTGGTTTACACTGAGATTAACTCAGCAAAAGCAACTGTGGGTAGAGAAATAAGTCCCAGTAAAATTGATAGGGGCCTCCTTTCTTCTTGAATTTACAGTGAGAGAATAGCCCATGATAATTGTTTCACAATAAATACATGAAGAAAAAAATCGCTTTCAAAACAGCAAGATCTATGAATGTATTACTAACTCAGCATTGGTGATGCTCCTACAATTTGTGACATTTCAGCAGCAAAATGCGCAAAAACATGGTTTTTAAAAGCCTGAGTTCATTGAATGTAAATACTGCTGTCAATGCAGCAAACACACATGCTATTTAAGGTAAATTAATTTTTAAAGCTGATTATATAAAAAAGCATATATAATTCTGTCTCTTAGAATCTCTGTAATCAGGAGCCACGCAACAAAACCCAAGCAGACAAGAACAGCAGTGTAACTAATGCTTTCCAAAGACTTGCACACTCCAGTAAAGACCATGAAGTATTTGACACGTTCCAATGCAGTACCTGAGGGACAGCAAGCAGGCAGTCAATATAGAAAACTGTACAGAAGCCCTACAAAACTAAATGCATAGACCACGTGGCACAACTTCCATAAGGAAACATGGCAGAAGAGCTGAAAATCTCCAGACAAATCACCAAATCTGCTCACTCACAGACAAATCACTCACTGCTCACTCACACTGTCTGTTAGTACCACATAAAAACAGGTAGAGAACTGCAGGTTTAAACTAGAGGTGGTAGAAAAAATGAGATGCTCCCCTGCAAATTCTGCTTATGTTAATCTCTTTTATTCCAAAATACTGGAAGAATATTTACTATTTCTTCAAGAAGCTGAAGAACTCCCCTGGTTCCACAGCTGAGAGAATACAAACCCCCAACAAGTGCTGTGAGCCACACGAGACACTTGTTTGAGTGACTTCATCGTCACTCTTCTTGAATATTACTGTGTTTTCTCTAGCAAAGACAGCATAATCAGTAAGCTCAAAAATTCTCTTAAGAACAAGTTTTACAACACAGTGGGATATGTACACGTTGGCAAATTCTTAAAATTAATCTCTGTTATACACCATTGACAAAAACATTGCAGAAACCTCATCTAAATGCCACTCTATCAACACTGTTGGTATATATTTTAAGAACAAAAAATCAAGTCATGCATAAAACTCCATTTAATCTGTTTCCCCAATCTCATTGCCACCTCAGTTACAAGAATCCACTTGTATTAAATACAAAGCAAATAAAGTACATTCTTTTCTCCAAAGCGAGGTTATGTTTCCCCTTTAGACATAGAAATTATCAAAGGTGCAGTAAAAATAATAGTTTTGCTAAGGAGACTGTAGCATGAGCTGCAATGGCAACCCTTCAATTATTTACAGGAATAAATGCTAATATTTACATTGAGAGGCATACTAATACAAAAAAAGCGTTATAAGTGTTACTCCAATGAGAATAAGTCTTATTTCATACAGGAATGATGTAATAAAGGAGTGTTACTTTTCACTATGTAATTGCTATCATGGTGGGTTTTTTTAACTTTTAATATGTTTAAACAGCACAGAAGAGAAAGAATGACATTCTGATATTAAAAAGACTATCAAAGAGGAAGGTGCTCTGCAATGAATAAATCTTTGCAGAATTACACATCCCGTGCCTAAAAGGCAAACCCATGCTGTTTCTACCAGGATATGCTGGAACACCCAGATACACGCCTGGATACTGAAAAGGTAGAATTTGCTGCTCACAGCAGCTTTCACACATATAAATTGACTTACTGTTTTGAGAAGCTGACAGTGGATGATGTGAGGTAAGAAGCATGCATTTTTTAAATTTAATTACTCCTAAATTATTTTTCTACAAAAGCAAAGGCACCAAGAGAGACCAAACTTTTTAAGAGAAGCATGAATCAATATACTTCGTTGTCTTCACTCTCAACAAAGCATGAGTGAGAAGATTTGAAATACACATAGCACTGTATTTTTCTTTTCCTTCTAGAAAGAAAAGTCAGCAATATCAAAACAACAATGAGATGCCACTCTGAACTGAAGTTCCTGATATTCCTGAAAATGTCATATCCACACAGAGTAGAAGTACAGCTGTCTCAGTATTACACCAGTTCAACTAATGCAGATAACTCGGTTTTCTGGCTAACAATTATATCTACTGAAACAACTACCATTTATTTAAGGGGGAAAACAATTCTAAGAAGGCACAGATAACTCAAATATCACACTACAGTTATTTAGCTTCCAGATTATTCCTTACTGTGTTTTATTTACATTGTCCTGAAAGGCTCAGCAGATGAGCAGTACAACTTGTTAATTTCAGTTTGTTTAAACGTGCACATATTATAATTTATATTTTTTTAGTGCTAATTATTCATATTATTGTGTTTGTCCATGCAGGGACGTAGGAAACACCACCCTGAACCGAACAGGATCCATCTGGTCTCCATCAGTCAGTGCAGCCGGGTACTACCACGGAGTGAAGCAGACCTACATTTTGGGGGTTCCTAAAGATCCCATTTTGTGGCAGCGAGTGCTACAGCTACAGGGAGTGTAAAGCAGCATTGACTGGTTCTGAATTAGACTTTTTTTTCCTTTTTTTCTCAATTGCTGATTGTCCCCTTATTCCTAGTGCTAGGAGACAAAGCAAACAAAGAATAGTATTTATCTTTGTTCTATAATATTGTGGCATTTAAACAGGGTAAATGGAAACTGTCAAGCAGACATTTTGATATTGCTGGCAATGATGGACTAGATTAGCAAAGAAAGGATTTGACTAATGATGAACAAAAAGAATATGGTATAATTAATGCCCAGGAACAATTTTTTATGGATCACTTTGATTTTATATTTCTATCAGACTACAAATTTGATCTAATATTCTTAGATTTCAATGAAGCATTTGACTTTATATCTCACATTTTGATTAATAAAATATAAAGTGAATATGGTGCATATGTAATAGATTTTAAATGATCAAATTGAGCAGCAATGCTTCTAATGACTCCCACGGGGACTGATTCTCAGCCTATTACTGAACATTTCTCTCAGTAACCTGGAGGAAGTCAAAACTCTCTGATAAAAGTTCTCAGATGACAACTGGAAAGGTGATGAACAATGAAGCTGGCAGGCAGATGCAGTCAAGTATCAGATCATATATCTGGGAATAAAGACTACCAACCAAGTTCATGGGATAAGCGTGTCTGTGTAGGGGAGTAGTGATGAAGGGTTATGTTGCTGAGCAGACTTCAACTTCCACAGGTAGGAGAAGCTTCAGGCATTGTCAATCTTGCTTCTCTTGATTATACCAAAGTCTGCTAAGTAGGCTTACTCTAAAAAAATAAATCTTGGAAGCAGAGGTGAATAATCAGATCAATGGGAAGTCCTACAGGAATAGTCTTAATTCACTTCTTACATATGGGGAGATCAGCACTACAACAAAAAATTATATCTGACACTGATGCTAATGATTGCTCCTGATGAACCAGAAATACCAGACCAGCTCTGGAAGCTGTAGTTCTAGAGAGACATCAGACTGGAAAAATTTCAAACAGGACCCACAAGAATGATGAAAGATATAGAAAATATGTCTTTGAGCCGTCTGAGAACTCCAAGTAAAAGGCATGACTTGATCACAGTGTAAGAGCATGTAAGCATGGAAAAGTGATTTTGGAGCTCCTCAGTCTGGTAAACAGGGTGGCTAGAAAACACAACGGGACAGTTCTGAAACTATATATATTTCCAAACATGATAGTAATGCCCATCAGCAATAATTGTGGTGAGCTGCCCAGCCCTTGAAAAAAAATAACCCAGATTGCATAGTCTTTAAAGGGTTACCCAGAGCTGCCACACTTGTATCAGTCACTAAAACAAAGAGAAATCTTACAGAGCACCTTAGGCAGAAGACAAATTTGACATCAGTGTGAGCTAAATGCCTAGAAATCTTTTGCCGACACAATTTTTTTCATGTACTGTACTCTTTATGGCTCATCACTGCCCTCTCCAACTTGCACTATTTTTTCAGATGACCAGAGGAAATGTTGCACATGCTCGGGAACAACCCAACCTGGTCAACAGGATTGTTTTATATGGCTTCTCAGTAAAACATAAAGGTGTTTCAGAGCTCTTGGTAAAAAACCTTTTGGAAATAACTCAATAATTTCATATTAGTTATGTAGCAGGACTTCATAAACTATTCACAGGTATTTCATTAGCCAAAGAAAATAAAAGGTAGGTATAGAAAATAATACTTTTCTTAATAACAGTGGAGCCACAAACAGAAACCTACAAAATGTCTAGTCAACACTCCTCCTTATTTGCCTAGCAAACAAACACTGTCTTTAGCCAATTTAGAACCTAAAATCGAATTCTCTAATAAGTCAAATTCTCATTTTTCAATAGCAATGAATTTTGGATGTCAAACCTTGCACAGGGGAATATATTGATAAATTCAGCAGGTTGCAGTTTTGAAAACATCTCTGTTACTAACCACTACAAGCAAAAGGTGGGCAATTTCAAGTGTGTTTATGGACAACCAGTCAACAGTGGACAGTTTTTTCAAGTCTACTTTTATGTGAGTATCTAATTCAGCAGCTACACTCAGTATGAAGAAAAAAATAGGCTTTGAGACTTTCAGAGTTAGTGAACATCAAGAAATTTAGACAAACCAAGCTGAGAATACTGAACTACCATAACCACGAAGCCCGAATCTGTCTTGAAGTCGTTCAGCCAATATGTTTTACCACAAGATTAGAAGAGCATTTTTAAAATAATTGTGTCATGGAAGGCCAGACTAAAATATGCTAAATAAAACCAAATTATCAGTTCTAAGGATTTCTTAAAATGACCCCTAAATTTCAGTTTAAAGACCTCACACTGAAAACATAATACAAAGATGGAAAACTATGAGAATCCATTCCTTTTCTTAAATAGCTATGACCCCTATAAAAATCTAGTTTTTCATCACTGATACATTCATCCACCAAAGCTATTCATCAGATTAAAAGACAACTACACGAAGAAAGGACTAGGTAAGTCTGTAACAGTTCCTTCTAAATCAGCTTTTCAGAACTTCAGCGATGAACAACATCACATAATCTGAATCATTTTTATTATTTTCAAAACAAAAAACAGCTACTTGGTAACAAACTGTTCCCACAGATAAACTTCCACTTTTCAACTCTTTTCTTGCCATTTCTACATCAGTTGCCAGCATACTTTGCTGGCCTCAATTACTTCATTGTTTAAGAAATACCAAGGAAAACTAATACATCTTTGTTTTTCATTCCTGTGGAATCTTTTTTACATTTTAATTTCCATGCATTTAAACATTTAGCCTTTCTTTTGACTTGCTAACAGCTGTCTCTCAGCATTGTGAAGTTACATATATTTCTGTAAGAATGTCTTTTTGTACCCTAGCTAGTAAATATTTGAGGTTTAATTTACAAAATCCATACCTCTCAAAGACAGGGCAACAATTCATTTAAAGACTTTTTACATATTTTCAGATATAGATACTGCAGTGAGAGCATCATATTGATAAAGAGGCGAGTGATGCAGGATAGTTCTGCTTCTTTTTTATTACCTGGTATACAGATGGATTTTAATTTATATTGTCTTGCTTCAGGAATTTTTTATCACCAGCCATCTGCATGAGCACTTAGGAAAACACATGATCAGTAGGTATATTGTCTACAAAGACGTTTCTAGAGAGCACTGCATTCAACACAAGGGCTTTTCAGTTGTAATAAAGAAAACGCGTAGATGTGAAGGCAATTCAGGAGAAATTTCAAAAGAAGAGCTATTGTTGCTTCCCCAGCTGATGCATCAGACCTCATGATAGTACCTGAAAACTGGAGAATACGCCCAGAACACCTACGAATCATCTGAGGTACTTCCCTTAAAAGACCAACACTGGTGTACTGCTAACAGGCGATAAAACAATAGACAAGGTACTGTAGATGTTTCAAATTTACAGCAATGTGTAGTGGAGAATATGTAGAAACAGGCACTGTCCTCTAAGCCTCGATTTTTATTTTTAACATCTTCAAACGGTCTTTTCATTTTTCCTTCCTCCATTCTGCTCCCAGAATCCAGAAAGACATTTTTCCTGATTAAACCTCAAGATCAAATAGAAATATTGTCTGTTACATCTTGCTATACACACTGTATATCTCTTATACCCGCAGCAGTAATTGTTATTTAAATATTAATAACATAATAATTTCTTTTCTCCCAAAATGGACCCATAGTACTTATATCTTCAGGCTATTCATTTTCTGCAATAACTCCTCCTTTTAAAAGGGAGTCATCAAACTGAGTCACTTTGAAGGTGTTTGTCTGAATGGCGGGTAAAGGGTAATTTAGCCCAGAAAGCAGGACCCCACAGCCTCAGAGGAGGCTGCAGAGAGAGCAGATGTATCACCCCAGCTACAGCAGTGGAAGCTTCTCCTCTCTGGTTCTGTTTAGAGCTGTGCTTTTGCCTTCCTAAGGGCAGCCTCTGAACAAGCACCTCTGGCACTCAGGCAGGATTAGCACTACCTGCTCTGCTCTGTCCCAGTCTATTTTACCTAGATTTTTTTTTCCATTCCTGTTTCTTTTGGCAGAAAAACTGAACACCTTCAGCTCAAGTATATAAGTGTTATTTCCTTGATTTTTAAAAAATCATTTCTAGTTTTTTCTTCACACATCTGACCCTTAAAATTCAAGAGGCAATCTCAGGCACAAAACCCAACTGTGCCAAGAACACTACGACTACTCCAGCAGCAAACTGCTCTGTGTGAGATGTACAGGAACTGTTTTTCCTGTATCCTGCACTAGGAATGTTTTTCGTGGGGTGTTTTAACTGAGAAATGCCATGTGTTCAAAGACCACCCGCGCTACTCCACCTTGCTAGTAGGAAGGCAGCGTCTTACCCATGGCCCTGAGGGCTAGCAGTAAAATGCAGATCAGTTCAGCCAGTGCAGTAGTTTCTTCCTTGGACCCAGCAGAAGGGAGTTAAAACACTAAATAACCACTTAAATGCTGATTATTTTTTAACGAAATGTTGACATGTTTGGACACTGAAGCGTGAATTCATATGCATATATGACCAGCATTTACTTTAGCAGAAACAACCATTCCCACATGACTGAGAAAATGCCATAAATAGAAAATGACTCCTGGTCCTCTTTGTCTTGTTCATCACCCTGACCTCAAGCAAGTGTCAGAGATTTCAGAAAACAGTGCAGTGAGGGTTAGGAGGGTGCAACATATCATAACATACTGGATGACTGAACGTGTCTGAAAGTAAGGTTTAGAAGTTCTTCTCTAACCACAGGTCTCGAACTGCAAGTCAGCATTCCTTACAGGCAAAACACGGGCACCCTTCAACCTCATCTGAGATACCAGGTACTTATCTTAATCTACAGAGAACAGTTTCATCAAAGTTGTTTCAATATACATGAGTTAAAATTATGATGAATACTTTAATAAAGTAGATGAATACATCGGGTAATGTGGAGAATAACTCGGATAGATACAGGAATGTAGTGGAAGAAGGTAACTCATGATTGTGGATCTATACCAAGCATACCCATCAAATGCTCAACTACTCCCAGGGAAGCACCTTTCTGCATGCTCCTAGTAGCCTAATCTTTCAGCCCATGCTGGAGTTTCCTGGTTTGTTTGAACTTTTCACTATTCTTTAACAAAATATCTGAGCTATCTGCACGTATTTGGTTCTGTTGAGATCATCAGAGAGACAATTAAAAGAGCAACACAACCTGTCTGAAACTGTTGATTTCCTAAAATGCTGGACTGGTAATTCCGGAAAGTAACCACAGGAGGTGTTTTTTTCTACGTCTTCACCAATTTCCTCGAGGCGGAGCTGGATGCTCACAGTCCTTGCCTCCGCAGCAGCTCCTTCAGCAATGAGAACACCAACTCTTACACATCCGGATGTGGCAATTCTGGCAGTTTTTATGGAGTTCCAGGAGCTGAGAGGCACTGGATCAGTGCTCAGGTAGCTGTCATCCATCAAGAGCCATGGCTCGCAGGAGGTGAGACTGGCAGCGTAGCAGCTGGCACGGAGCACTCTCTGAGTTGTTCAGTCACAGCTTCAGCTGCCAGAACCAGCCACTGCGCTGGAGGTGTCCTTATCATTCTAGAAATGGCTGGTAATTAAGGTGAGATCTCACTGTGCTAATGTTCAGCCAAGGCAGGAAGAAATGGACCTTTCCCTGGCAACTTTATCATTCAAGCAGGCTACATAAACAAGCAAAATGGATGATGGAAAATATAAAAGGTCTATTTTAACATTTCTTAACATTTTCTCTCCCGTGCACCCCTCTGATCAGCTAATTAAAGGTCATGGACCACACAACTGGGAGCAACATGCCTTCTCCTCCACTTTTCTTAAACAATAGTGCCATGTGTATTTACCAGATGAGAGATGGTCCCCCGAGACCAGATCAGCTTTCAATAGCTGCCTTTCAAAGTTTCACCCATTTCAGAATCTGCTTCTCTCTCCTTCTCCCAAGGAAAATGGTTGCCCATGGTTCATGCCTCTGGTTCACAAGGGGGTTTCCTCTGGCTGGAGCATATTCCCCCATTCATTTTCTGGGTCATTACTTTTCCTCTTTCTTGACAGATATATTAATTTTGAGAGGTTTTTTTCGCACTTATTGTTCTGTAATCCATCAGAAATCACAGTTATGTGCTTCTGATTATGGTGGGAAATGTAGTTTTATTTTCAATCTGAATTCAAGCAGTGGTCCTGGGGATGATGTATCACAGAAATGAATGCTTAACTCTGTGTGTCAGTGAGCAAGTTTGTATGTATCCAGCTAAAGAAGCATAAAATACTTCTAAAATTAAAAATAAAGCTTCTCATCTGCTGCTTGAAACCTAATCACTCTCGATGGTGAAATTGTCCTGAGCCCTCAGCAAACCTGAGGTCTGGCTCTGAGCCTCTGACACAGAGATAACCAATCTCCTTTTCCCAAAGCCTCATAGCACATCATCTCATCCCGTCAGGGTCTCTTTTCAGGGAGATCTTGTTCCTTTGCATTGAATTTTTTTGTAGTCAAAGGAAATACTGCAAGCAGAGCTATTCAAAATCATCTCAGGGATCAGGAAACTTGAGAGTTGTCTTCTGAAGCACTGGCATCACACTAAAATGTCTCTCTTTACCCTCTGTACCCGAGTTTCCTGCTTCACCCTCACACAGAGTGATGCCATGTGTTGCACATAAATCCAACGGAAGAACCAAGCGTTCATCTGTGTTTACATATGCACAGGCATAATCTTCCCATAGATGAAAATACTCTCCAGTAGAGAAAGCTGCAGCAAAAATGGTGCACAACAAATGCTCTTCCCAGTGTTTAATGCATCATATAACTCCACTTGGACTTCATGGCAGTAGAGCTGCTATGTGAACTACGTACTTTACAGTAATAATCACAGACACCAGTAACAGCACATTTGCTTAACAGAAATCCAGGAGTAAGCATAGCCTGCCCTATGTAAACATATAGAAAATAACCTTCTTAGACATAACTAATACTACTGATTGCCTTTACTATGTGTTTTGCTCACAACTTCAATGGCAGACAGCATTTCCTGTGCTCTGTCTCACTGGAATACAGATCTGTTCAGGTTGATTCAATGCATGCACCTTAGCAATTGTAATTATTGATGAACATTGCATAGGACTAATAAAGTCTTACTTGCAACTTCAGCTGTCATGCTCAAAGCTGTAAAGTACACCAGGTTATGTTAAGCACCTTAACATGGCTACCTGATGGTTTGAAATTCTCAAGTAAATGACTACTGGTGACACCACTTCCCACTGTGTATGTTATGCAGGCTATTGGCTTAGCACTGTTGTAAATTTTCATCTCATTTTTTTATAGCTGTAGGCTGTTCGACACCTACAAATATGTTTTTTAACTCTCAGATTTCCTCACTTCCAAGTAAGATAACGGCTGTGTCATAAAAACCACAGACCACAAAAGAAGAAACACAAAATGCTTTTCATTCTACTCCTGAACCCAGTGATCAGGTGTGAAGTGTCTTGTTGCATTGTCAGAAACACCTCAGCTTTTAGAATTCAGCTCTGTGAGGCTGGCAACCTCTGAATGAAGACACAGCTCATAATTCAGACATAGCACCAGAGTTCATGTGAAATCCAAGCTGAATTAACAAGCACAGGTAAAAAAATCTGCCATTCCTCCAATCACAGGTCAATTTACCTTACAGAGATCAATCAAACCACAGTATTGACATGTTCAGAACAAGTCATGAAGTAAGAGGCCCTGTTCCACCAACCTACAACCTGCAAACAAGGAACCTGATGACATTATAAAACTGACACCAATTGCTTATGATTACTGTACATTTGTGTTAACAGCTTCAAAACGTGGATCCACACCTCTGCTCTTTTCTTAAATCCATGGGATTAATCTATCCATATACCAATTCTAACCTCTTTCAGTTATTTTAGCATAGCCTTAGAATTATATTTGGCATCTCTATCTGGCACATACAATAACTACTAGCAACAGTAACTGCTTCTGCATTGAGGTCACCGGGTGTATCGACTGCTGTGAGAAGTCGGGAGAGTGCAGAACACTTCCTGACTCAGAAAGTCAAGGGAAATGGGGAAAATATAACCCAGAAATTGTCGGAGCTCTCAGCTGCATTCGCGCTGTAGCGCTCGGATTTCAGCAGAGCCTGCCCTCTCCTAACCCCTCCTCACCTTCCCCTCCTCCCCGCCACACACTTACGGAAGCGCTAGAAACGGTCCTTTGGTTTAACAAAAGCTTCTGCCCGTCCCTCTTTCTCCGCAAGGAACGAGACCTAATCCAACCAGCCTGTCCCATAGGAAAAGCTGTTATTTGCGCGTGAGCCAGGAAGGCCAGGGAGATGATTGCCGCGCAGGCTGCCTACAGGAAAAGGCAGAAAACCTGAGCATCCCCTCTTCACAGCTGAACGGGTAAAGAAGGATGCAGGAGACAATGAGGAAGAGCCCGGCTTCACACACACACACAAACACACGCACCCCCTCCTGCAGTGTTACACGGCGCTGGGTAGATTTCGCCGTTTCGCTCCCTCGCCTTTGGAAGCCGGGCTCCGGCAGACGGGAGTCCCTCTGCCCCTGCAGAGGCGAGCCTCCCGCAGTCTGGCCCTTCCCTCTCCGCGGGCAGGGCGGTGGCAGCGCCCGGCTCCCCTCCGCCGTACTCACTGCTCCTTACCCGGCTGTGCACGGGCGCTCGGCAGCACGGCGGCGATCACCCCCAGCAGCACGACGGCCGCAGCCAGGCCCGCTCGGCCTCCCTCCGGTGGGACGCGGCGGGGCAGCGCGGTGCCGGGCGCTCCGCCGCGTCCCGTGGGGCGCCCCCAGCTCCGCCGGCCGCCCGCCGCCCGCTGACACATCCCCGCGCCTCGCACGGCCCCACCGTGGCTCAGCGGGCAGCGTTGCCCATGGCAGCGCCGGGCTCTAGAGCAGCGGCTGCGCAGGGAGGCGGCCGAGCAATGGCGGGGGGCACCGCATGCTGCCGGTGGCTCTGCCCGGGGCCCCTCAGCGGCGCCGCGGCCCCTCAAGCTCCGGCTCGGGAGGTAGCTTCATCGACAAAGGGCTCACGTCGCCGTCAGTCCCGGCCCCGCTCCCCGCCCTCCGAGCGCGGGGAGGCGGGGAGCGGAGGCGGCGCTGCCGGGGCCGCGGGGACCCCCTGCACCGCCCAGCGGGGAGTCCGACGCCCGGCCCCGCTGAGCCGCGGCCACCCCGCAGCTTTGGGCAGGGCAGCGGGAACAGGTCGGGCAGGGGCAGGGCAGGGCAGGGTGAGCAGGGCGCTGTCCAGCGCGGGCCTCAGCAGCCCGAGGACACGGGCCAAGGTGCTGCTGCTCTGCGTGGCTGCGAGGGCTCGCCGAGTGCCATACCCTGATCCCCACCACGCGTTACTGAGGCAACCATGCCCAGCATTGCCTTTTGGGTGTAAATGAAACTGCACCCACTCACAGTGCTCTTGCAAATACAAGTCCCTCTCTGCTCACCTTGGAAACCATTTCTTGCCAGCTGATGTACATGTGAGGCTCCAGGCTAGGACATGTCCAGAAGTGGCTCTCGTTGCCTGAAGTGTCAGGGAGCACCTCTTCCTGTGAGGCAGCCCAAGCTCTGTAAATGCAAGAACTGCTCTGAGGATAGAGCAGCTGGAGCCTACAGCAGGGGTTGACCGCGTTGGTAGCTACATCCTCAGCCACCCAGTGTATAAACACAGGAAAGGCTTCTGCCACCCGGCTCATGCATTCACTCCCCTGTCACTCCCTGCCGGCCCGTGATCATTCTCACTTCCAGGCTGAGAGGGGAGTTCCAAAGTACAGAGGCTTGCCTCTGTGAAGCTTAGATGTTTGCTACGAGACCAACTGGTGCATAAAATGTAGTGTGGATGCCAGAGCAGGTGAGCCCCTTGCACTGTTTCCTTGATTTGCTTTAGTTCCCGGACTATGTATGTGGGTAACAGAAGATGGTGGTGGAAGGAGGAGCAAAGTGAAGGTGGGCTCGGGGCAGAATGAGCTTCAGGAGCACGAGAGCTAATTCTGAAAGGGTACAGCATTGCCTACATGCAGGAAAGTGGCCTGCGTCTTTCAGCCTTTCCAGCAGGAAAGAAGTCATCTTTCTGATAAATTGTTAGAAGCCAGGTTTGAGATGCAGCAAGCTTCAGCATCAGCTCACCCCAGTCTGGCATCCTGCTACCCAGTGACTTGCAGCATCCCCCAAGTCATGATGACCCATAATTATGTATTTTTCCAACTGGTTCAGCAGACTCCAACTGTCACCAATACAATTACTCAGCCACTGATATGTCCCATTTGTGCCATTTTACTCACTTTTCCCCCAAATTACTAATTCACTGTATGCAAAATTAGCTTCCACATGATGACTGCTAATGATTATCCACAGAGAAAAGATGGCAGTTGTATGATCATTACAGTAAAACGGATAGAACACTGCTCACTCCGGTTTATTTAGGGGCAAGGTATTTAGTGCAGAGCCCTCTGGTGGTACCGCTGGTTACCTTCAGGGAGCCCCGTGTAAACCTATTTCATCATTTTCATATTTTTCTAGGTTTTGTCATAACACAATTGTCATAGAATCACAGAATCAATTAGGTCCGAAAAGACCCTTAAGATCATCAAATCCAACTATTACCCCAGCACTTCCAAGTGCACCACTAAACTGTGTCACTGAGGGCCTTATCTACAAGGTTTCTGAACATTTCCAGGGATGGTGATTCCACTGCTTCCCTTGGCAGCCTGTTCCAACGCCTGATCACCCTTTTGGGGAAGAAATTGTTCATAATACCCAATGTAAACCTCTCCTGGTGCAGCTTGAGGCCATTACCTCTTGTCCTATCACCTGTTACTTGGGAGAAGAGACCAATTCCCACCTCACTCCATCCTCCTTTCATGTAGAGAGCAGTAACGTCCCCCCTGAGCCTTCTCCAAGATGAACACCCCGTTCCTTCAGCTGTTCTTCATCAGACTTCTGCTCCAGACCCTTCACCAGCTTTGGTGCCTTTCTCTAAGCCCGCTCCAGCACCTCAATGTCTTGTAGTGAAAGGCTGAGAACTGAACACAGGACTCGAGGTGCAGTCTCACCAGTGCCCAGTACAGGCACTTGATCACTGCCCTGGCCCTGCTGGCCACACTATTCTCATACAAGCCAGGACACTGCTCACCTTCCTTGGCTGCCTGGGCACAAGCTGGTTCATGTTCAGCTCAATCAGCATGTTCAGTTCATGTTCAGCTCAATCAGCATGTTCAGTTCATGTTCAGTCAATCAGCAGCCCCAAGTCCCTTTCAATGAGCTGCTTTCCAGCCACTCTTCCCCAAGCCTGGAGCGGTGCATGGGTTGTTGTGGCCCAAGGGCAGGAGCCGGCACTGAGCTTTATTGAACCTCATAAAACTGGCCTTGGCCCATTGGCCCAGCCTGTGCAGATTCCTCTGCAGAGCCTTCCTACCCTCCAGCAGTCCTGCAAACTTAGGGAGGGCGCACTCGGTCCCATCGCCCAGGTCACCAGTGATGATACTGAACAGTGCATCTGTCCTGGCCAGCAGAGAGGACTTCGCTTGCTTTGCTCCCTGCCGAGAGGACGCTACCCCAGAGCCCCTTCCCGATGACGGCAGGCTGAGCTCACCTCACCCTTGCCGGGCCCTCCTAGCTGCTAGCGGCCGGGTCGCTGCCAACTCCGGGGCCGTGGCTCTGGTCCTTCAGGAGCCAACTCCAGCCCTGGACGCTGCGTTTTCCGTACGCTGCGGAGCTACTCACACCTCAGCAAACCTCGGTCCGTGGGGCCTTGGTGGAAATGGTGAGTAAAAACCTAGACCCCACACTGCTTTCCCGCAGTAGAGCTGCCACAACCATTCTGAGTCTTGCCTTCACGACGGAACCTATAAATGAGTCTCACACATAGATGAGGAGGGACTAGAAGTGGCAATGCACATCTAATCACCATCCCTAGAAGCATTCAAAACCCTTGTAGACGGCCTTAGTGATATGGTTTAGTGGAAGACATGGCAGTGATGGGGAATGGTTAGACTGGATGATCTTAAAGGTCTTTTTCAACCTGGTTGATTCTGTGATGCTCTGTGAAGCAGCAGCAGGCCATGGTCTGACCGTTAGCATTTCTTATTTTGATGAATAAACAGGCCAAGTTTATAAACACAGATAGAAGCACAGAACAGAGTGCAGTTTCCGAGCACCCCTAGCAACAGGGTGTAGATGCTTCTAACCTGCTACTTCAGGATTTAAGGACAAGAATGCATTCAGATGTGTATTTCAGCCTCTCAAAATGAAGTTTCATCATTCTAACAAAGAATACTCAGTGCTGCTCCCCAAGACAGGGTCAGCTAAAGTTATACAAATCTGCTTAGAGCATGTACCCACTCTTCCCAAGATAAAATGAACCTTCTTACAGGTAAAAGGTAGGAAGGTATCATTAACACTGAATACTACCAAACCTTATCCATGATTTCATGCACCTTCCTGCAGTCATTTCAGTCACTGTGTCATTCCATGTGGGAAGAGGTAGGAAGGGCTACAGCATTTCTCTGGGGCTGCCCAGAGCTTTGCACCACGCAAGACATGCACACTAAACATTACATATCTAATTTCCCTATGGGGAAGTCTGAGCTCTCAAAGCAGGGAGCAGTAGTATTGCACAGCCCCAGCAAATCCTTGATTCACGCTGCCTCAATTCATGGCAGGAGCTGAACACAAGCTGTGACGATTAACATGAATAACTGTGATTGTCAGAACTGGGCTGCTTTGTGAGGGACACCAAACAGCAGCTTCTGCTGCCTCACAGAGACTGGTTATCTCTCCAGCTGAAAGCCTAAGCTGATTCATTGAGAAAAGAGAGCATCATCCTGAACCTGTTTGTCCTGCTGCACATCTGCAGCACATGACAGCCCCATTGACTCCGAAAGCTTTTCCTTGAATGAGTCTGCTATCATAACTGCAGTATAAATTTGTCTTTCATATTTCATGACAGGAAAAATATTCACCAAAGTTTAAACCAGTGTTTAGTCATCCTACAGGCAGCTGAGACAAGATTACTTACAATTGTCTGTTTTAGTCCTTCCTTACACAGGATGGGAAAGAGCATAGGGGACATTCAGACATTGTTACTAACAGGGAGAACAGAAAGGACTTCATAGGCAACATATTCCCTCACCAAAGCCAGAGTGTACGGTACATCAAGCGTACTTTGCAATGGCCTGTTTGCTAGGGGAAGTGCGGGATATAGATACCAACATCAACATACATTTAAAACCCAACGATACATGAGACTGAGAAAAATGAAAAGGAAGCTGCTCCCATAGCTACAAAGGTGCCTGTAGAATGTGGACAGATGTGTTTTCATGCAGCCTAA
This sequence comes from Pezoporus flaviventris, assembly GCF_033815535.1. NCBI lineage: Eukaryota > Metazoa > Chordata > Aves > Psittaciformes > Psittacidae > Pezoporus > Pezoporus flaviventris. The sequence continues at coordinate 1,467,250 of NW_026892584.1, read as the reverse complement.
GGTCCAGTGCTTCAGGAAAAGCTGTGCAGACAGCATGACCAACCTGCATTGCTGAGCAAGCAGCTGCGAAAGATCAGCATCTGCAGCACCTCATATTCAGCAAAATAAAGCTTTTTGTCTATTCTAAAGTATTCACATATCAAAAGTACATTCCCCACTGTGATTACATTTTACATTTCATTTATGAAAGCACCTTATATACGATGTGAAGCACAGAAACCACGCAATGTCAGAAATATGCGTACCCAACAGCCTGCTCCATGACAGCTTCCAAACCACTAGATTTCAGTAAACACTCTAAACCCATGGCAGAACAAGCACATTTAGCCAGGAACGCAGCACCAGCAAACGTGCCTTCCACAGACATCTAGTCCATACCAGGCCATGTGGGGACACTCACTGCCCACGACCATCTGTGGCACTGGGGCACCTTCCTGCTGGCCACGTAGCAGTTGCCACAGGGTTGGTATGACCTTTGGCAGCAGTGATGTGTCTGCTGGTATCTACACCAGACAACCTTTTTCTAAGGGTAAAAGTGGGACATCCAGGACAAAGAACCTTCAAGGTTTGTCTATGCTGTAGGCAGAATCTCAAGCTCCTCCTAAACAAGCCTTGAAAGTTAATAAAATTTAAGCTTTCTGAAAGAAGAGCAGCTTAGTCAGTTGATTAGATCAGAATTTGAGAGCCCTCCCTGCAAATTTTCATTATTTTTACCTTAATCCATCAAAGAATGACATGACACAGCAAAGAATGAAAGCCACCAAAAGTCATCTGCTGCAATATATATTTTAATTCAAAGTGAATCTTGACAGTAATACACCATAAATTCTTATTTTGACACTCACCAAAATAGTCACCTGGAAAACCCGCTTTTTGTGACAAAGTACAGAAGGCTTGGTCACATTTAAATCACTGAGAACTAGAAAGAAATACTATCGCAAACTGTAAGAGACATTACATCCATAAAAAATTTTCCCAGTCCTCATATTGTAATATTGCACAGTGCAATTGCTACATGGCAAACTAGTGTAGCATAGAAACCCAAAGCAAAAAAAAAGCCACAAGTCTACAAATTGTTAAACAGTAACAGTTCAAACTTATTAATCAAGTCTCTAGCACTGGGTATTTCTAGAACAAGTCTTCCTACAGCTTGCAGTGTGTGATTTAACTTTTACTTAACACAAACCGAGTTAATTAGCAGTAAAAAGAGAAACTGTAAAAATTAAAACAAAAAAAAAGTTAATACAGTAGCATATCTGACCAATAAAACACCCTGAAGTTAAAAACCGAACACAAGAAATTCATATAAATCTTGCAAATTAAAGTAATATGCAATTCCAGAGTCATGCAGTGTTTTATTTAAAAAAGGCATTAGAAGGGTAAGGTGTAGAACTGCTTCCCAGAGGATGGCTTTTTTCCACAGAAAAGGCCCTCACCCTGAAAGCTGCTTCAGTTTTCTGTTCTGCAGACGGGCCTTGACCCTTGCAGAGTGACAGGGGTCTGTGCTCTCAGAGTGTACTGCAGGGTGGGGTAAGTCACCCCCATACGCTGAATTTAAGCTGTGATGGGATCCCAAATAGCTCCTTCTTTGAAACGCAGACATTTCTAAAATGACAATACCTCAGAAGAGCAGCAGATGGAATTTGGGGCACATTTACAGCAACTTTGTCCTGCGCACACAAGGATTCTGTTGTGATATACAGATAATTGTGTCAACTTAACAATCACGTTAGCTAAAAACCTTAAGCACAGTAAAAAGAACGTACAGCAAATACATCAGACCAATGAAAATCCCCATGGCCCCAGAAAAAAAAATGCAGTCTTTTTTTTTTGTCTTTTTTTTTTTTTTTGTAATCACAATACAAAATCCATTTACTCCATTTGCATTGGTGCTTCTTGGTGTGTCCACTGCCTGCAATGGAGCGAGCACCAAAATCACACCGCTTCCCAACACAAGGGAGTGAACAGAAAACTACCTGCTGGACCACACAGCACAGGTTTGAAGTGGTAAGGTGGACATCCATTTCGAGCATTTTCTTGACTCCCTATATTTAGGCTTTCTATATGTGTTGATATAATTCCAAATTCATCAGGATATTCCTAGTTGCTAATGTATACTTTATATACACACACTTGTACAAAATGCATAGACTTGATTACTAAAAACGCTGAAACTTTTGGGAAAAGTTAGGCTTCTTGATTTTCAGTGTGATTAAAAATGTACTGCTGGTATTTTAATTATTTTTTATGATCTAATACTGTTGTATTTTAGTTATTACTTAAAAAATAAATCAAATGTAGGCACATTTATTTCATTCAGACATTCATTAAATAAAACACTGCTTGCATTAGTGGAGTAAAGAAAAAGATTACCAGTTATTAGCTTATTGACAGAGTTAAACTCAAATGCTTTTCACTCTTATTCCAGTCAACATCGCAAGGATTGTATTCCAGATTTTGTTTAAAAAAAAAGTTAAGTCAAGCCTGCAAGATGCAGCTTCTGAAGTGTCTACACAATGCCAATATGAAAACATAAAAAAATTAAGTTACATCAATACATCCACTTATATGCAGTGATGAGCTCAAAGTTAATGGAGATAAAATACTGATGCAAATAACACACCCCAAAAAAACATATGCAATCATCTTCCATCATTTACAGGATAGTAGTTACGACACTTCAAACATGAAAACAAAATAAACTAAAAAACAAAACCCAAACCCCAGCTTCTATTTCATGTAATTAGACTTGTACAGAAATTAGAAGGCTAAGAAAGAACTAGTTAATCACCTAATTTCACAGCTATCTGAAGTGGCAATCATTATATAGCAGCTTATCTATGATACATTCAAGATAAATGATACAATTTATTACTTGCCCATAAGTTAAAACACAGCCTCAGCTTAATACCTTCTGTAAATCCCATCTCTACACTACAGGATACTTGAGGTCTATGAAAAAGTAGCTACCTTTTATAGGAAATGGATGATTAAGTCTTTGGTGCTGCAAAAGCAACTTCATTTGAACAAAACAAATTAAAAAAAAAAAAAGAAAAAAAAAAAGGGAAAAGACACACTTCCTAAGGAAAAAAGTAATGCAAAAAGCATGTAAGTGACGTCCCTGAAGGAATGTATTAAATAAGCAAACACCCGCAGCAGGCTAAAACAAATACCATCATGTCAAAAGACTAAAATCTCTCCCATGCATAAATGAAAGATTGCACACAAAGAACTCACATCTTTTCAAGCTTCAATAGTAAATATTCTGCTACTAGTTATTAAATACTGCATGGTTTGCTTAAGCTAAGATGAAATCCCATCATGGATCAATGAGCACTTGGCTTTTCCTTTCCTTAGCTAGTCAGTCATGCCTACTGCACCTCTAAATGATTTATTATATCCAATTAGACAAACACTTGTAAAATAAACTACTTGGGCTGTATTGCAGTTCCATTTACCAGTATGAAATACTGTGTTGTGTGTCACTACTCAATAGCTACTGAATCAACTTTTCTTAAGAACTATTAAAGGCTTGTCTTGAAGCTAGATCATTCGGGGGGGGGGGGGGGGGGGGGCAATAAAAAGACAGCAAAATTCAGCTACAGCAAAACATGCTGCCTTCTTAGGAAGGAAAACACACCCAATACTAAAATCAGACCACACAAAACCCAAAGAATGAGCATTACGCTACCAAAAAATCAGCAGATCTGAATTTTTAAGTGCTGCAGTCCTCAACATTTCTACGTAAGTAATAACAATAACAACCTCAAATATTTAAGGCACTATGTGTGGGAACAGTTTACAATGCAGCTGAGATTATTAGGACAACAACATTTAAGAGCAATGTTTAGGCTTTTTTTTTTTTCACCCATGCAAAAGACACATGCAATGTGAAAAACAGCTCAACTCTTAGATAAGTGACTTGACATTTAAACACCAAGATACGCAATACAAACAAGTTACTTCTACACTGTACTGCTGACACATGTGCATCTGTTGCTCTGGTTCTGTACACTGAATGGCTTCCCAAATGTAGACGTGTCTTGCACTAGTTAGAAGGCAATTTTATAAAAAATAGCAGGAGCAAAACAGGTTTCTGCTCCCGTAAGTCACCTGTCTAAAGTTACTATATAAGAAGATAACATGACCAACGACAAGTTATACCAAATGTGCAAAACACATTAAAAGTGAGTTTTTTTAAAGCTCAGAGTTGTTTAAATTGCACCCAAGTCTACATGATTTAAAAAAAAAATTCCTGTTGTGCCATGGCTAATATTTAATAAATACCATGTTTCTTCTTAAATCAAACTTCCACATCATTGAGCTTCCTCAACAGAGTTCTCACATAAAAGGATACTGGCTGAGTTTTGTTGGACTCAGTGGAAATCCTGTGTAAGCAGGTGATGCTGCAATGTATGAATGCGGTGGGAAAACTGGTTTGTACTGAGTCTGATGAATGGTTGGGGAAGGTAAGAGACGGGGATTTATACCAAGTGGAACCTGTTGTATTATACCACTAGGATGAGTTATGTTGTACGTTGGGTGTTGTAACAAGGGTCTTGAGGTACATGGCGAGGCAAGGAGGTGGGCAACGGGTGCAGCAGTACTAAGGGGTGCTGGCGACAGGTATGGGAGAAGAGCAGGCTGTCCTCCAAGCTGGGGACCTCCAGAGAGGGGAGCATGCACGGCAGCGTGGTTCGGACTTCCCTGAGGAAGGGAGAACGCGTGGCCGGCAACACTGGCCGGGACGTAAGCCTGCTGCCTCCAATGACCGTAGTTCCCGTTCCACTCCTGCAGCCCAGATCCAAAGTGCTGAACCTGTCCACACATAGAAATGAGCAAGTGTTAATGTTTCTAAGTATAAAGAAAGTTTGAAAAAACTGAAGAATGCACTAAAACTAATTAACTTAAAATAAAGAAAAAAATAGAGACAGGAATAATTAAATGCTTAAACAAACAAAAATAAAATTTATTAGCTATTTAGATAGTAGCACAGACGAAATCTGACAATAAGAGATGGTGAACAGAACACAAGTTATTGTAATGCTCTTGCAAAAAAAAAAAAAAAAAAGAAGGAGAAGAAAAAAGGATAAAATGCCATGCTGGGCTGTTTTAACAGAAATACCATGTATCACATGAGCAAGGTGCTTATTCCACTCTACTCAGCACTGGCTTGGCATCAATTGGAAGTGCTGCATTCAGTTTGGGCACCATAATGAGGCACAAAGAGGACAAATAGGAGAGAAATTTTAGAGGAGAGCAGAAAAAATAATAAACGGATTGAAAACATCTGAGACAACTAGGCAAACAGAAGTCTAGGGCTGTGATCACAGGAAGATGTGACAATCGGTAACAGTTACAAAGAGAAAGCCTAAAAATCAATTACTTCCTTTAAATGCTGCAGACTTCAAACTACACAGGGCATCTACCAAAGAAGGAAGGATCAGCATAAATTTCTGTAATTAAAATAACATTCTACACTTTCTGCCAAGAGGCTAAGGAGCTGCTGTCACTGAAGAGATTAAAAGTTAATACTATGCTGATCACATTAAGGTTTGCTTAAAATTAATTAAACAAATCCTTCTGCATTATCATGCAAAAGGGGAGATCAAGTCACCCACCCAAATGTTTCTTTCAGTCTAAACTATTCAAGTTATTATTGGTAAATCCTCTTATCTCCCTATAGCATGCTTGTTTTTAGTATTTAACTTACAATTTCATATTCACAGTTACTCTGCAAGGCTTTGACAAGGCTTATATTAAATGCACCTCCAGATACCTAAACAAAAGCTCGGTGCAGCTACAGTTCAAAACTAATTAAATAAAAGCGACTTCAACTTCAGTTCTCAGCCATAGCAGACACATTTATTATGTTGTTGGGAAATGATAAAAGTAGCTTTCAAATTAATTTGGCTGTCTTCCAACACTGGATTGAACTACAATCACAACCTCTCTCTCCCCGCCAACCCCCCTCCACAGCTTCACTACCTGGAAGTAAAGGTAAGAACCAGTTGGGTTAGCTAAGCTCTATCCTATCTCTGGATACTCAAACTACAAGCATTCTCATGCACACTATTAATAGAACAAGAGTGAACAGAGCTGCAGTTTTTAAACGTGTACTATTGGGCATTTTAATATTTGTACGTAGGAGAAAAAAATATTAAAGTATTTTTCACTTTGTCTCATGCTTTGATTTTATATAGGCATTGCTAATTTTCCCAGTATTGCTTTTCTATCATTTTAAAAAATAAAGTCAGCTGCTTTAAGAAAATGACCAAAAGTGAAAGATACTTATGACTTGCCCAGTAAGTTGAAATCCATTTTTCAAGATTTGAACAGTTCTGTAATCAAGGTGTTGAAAACCTGCAGTTGCCATTGACAGCAATTGAAATTGTAAGCAGTCAGCACGTTTGGATCCTCAAGACAGAAAAAGTACTTCTTAGAAGTGAGTAAGTATACATACCTGACTGAAGTTCACCTGTTGCTGATGGAACGCTGATGCCAGTTTTTGCTGACGGTTTCCTACAATAGAAGAATGGTTTATCCTTCCCAGGACAGATCGACCCTTTTTCAGTGGCTGGCATGGAGCATCTTCCAAGATATAAAATGAACAATGTTACAGTTTTGTTGTCACTATTGTTTTTTAACAAAAGTTAGAGAAAGTTTCGTTTGCTTCAGCATACAGGGAGAAATAATAAAATAATACGCTAATTAAAGTCAAAACCCAACACAATTTAGCAGTGTTTATTACAGATTACCAGACAGATGAATAGGTCAAAATCTCCACATATACGGCTATTGAATAAATGTTCAAATTTCTATTCTTATTTACTGGTCTAGAAAGAAAAAAAACACACCTGGACTAACTTACCTGTATTCACCATCTGTTCATCAAGGTGTAACCTGTTTTGAAGTCTCACTGGTGGTACCACTACTGTGCAAACAGCTGACTGGCTTTCAGGCTTAACAGATGCTCTCGCGTCTTTATTTTTATTGTTATTAGCTATGAAGCCATTTTCCACAAATGGGCTGTCATGTCCTGAAGAGTCTGAAGTTGGGGAACCATCTACCGTATCACATCCGCTCTCTTGTTCGTCATCTGACATACTGTCCAGAAATCAAAGTATTGCATTGAAACGACACATTTTTATAACACAGATGCATTTTACAAAATTATTGCAGGAAACGTACAGAAATGAAGCTACTGCAAGGTGGATAAAAAAGGGCATATTTTAATTATACAAGCATGGATATTCAGATGGCAGTTCAACATTTGAGCTATACCACCCAAGGTTTATAGGAAGGAGATAACTTCTACATATTTAGGTGCATAACCCAACTTGTACCCACTTTGTAAATTATTTCTTAAATAAACCACTGAATTCTATGTTTTTAGGAAAAATAAAAGGTTGAAGAAGATAATTTCATTTCTTTCTGAATCAAAACATAATTTTTTATGTCTCCTGATGGTTATTACACTAGCAAATGAGAACATACTGATCTAATTTCCTTCTAGAAACCAGCCACATCACAGAGTCTGTGAAAAGCTGTCCCTAGGGCCCTTGAGAGTCAGGAAGAGAGATAACATGCTGAGGAAGCAATCTGCATGGCGAAAGGCAGCCCCCTCTCATCTGCAGATCAACCACCAGCAGCCACGCTAGACCATATCTACTGAAAAATGATGTCTTTCTGAAGCTCCTCCAAAGAGCACCGCCTGGCACGATTGACAGATTCTTTGTCACGGGTTTAGCTGAAGGAGACAAACAACCCTCTCTATCTACACAGCGTCTATGACAGCACCTGTGGTCTTTGGAATCCATCCTGGTCAAGTGGTGCAAACTCACTCAACTCCACCACTGCTTTTACCAAGGCAGCTACAAGACAAAGAGGTGAAGAAACCAACTCATAATAACAGCCTTTGCTAACATTTAATGAAGCTCCATGCTTCTATTAGAAGAAGAAAGGGCTGAGAAGAAGTTAAATGTCAGCTGCTGGAAGTGAAACCAAAGTTCCATCAGTGGAACCAGAACCAAACACATATTAGGTAACAAGTAGTAAACAACCTGGTAAAGAAAACTAATTTACAAAGAGGTATACTTCCAGAAAATATATTAATCTCACTTAGGTATTATTACACAAGTAAAAGGGTACATCACGGATGCATCTCTATCAACAACAAAAAAGCAAATTAACTAGTTCTCATCTGGGATTGTGCCAGGTATGGATTATATAGAAAGCAAGAGAATGGAGCTAACATGAACAGTATGTGCTAATGAATAAATAAGTGTAGATCGTAACAAAATTCCTGGTTAAAATTTAACCATCTGAACAGAAATTCTTCAAATGCTTCTAGTTATTTTCTTGTTTTACAGTCAGAAATGACAAATGCTTGAAAATAGGACCAGGGATATATATCTGGTTTAGTTTACCTAGAGAACTCTGGCAACTTTTAATTTCAATATCTTCAAAGTTCCAGAAATCACAGAAATTTGTTTGGGATTATCTTCTACATCAAGCCACCATGCCAAAATGAAAAATCTATCCACATGCTCTATTACTATACTTCTGTTATTGGAGCTAGCTGGATGAGTTGGATCAGTTTAGTAACCTTACAGAAAGCTAATCCACCCCTAAACCTGTGCCTGGATTAAACATAACACAATGCTGCATCTTGAGTAAACAAAACCTTTCCTTAGTCCTAGCACTCATCAGACTATACATGCTGTCTCCTCTGAATACACCTTCCAAGCCCTCGAGAACAACCTACCACACCTTTCAGTGTATTCAGTGTCCAATAACTGCAGAGATTTGTTCACCCAAGATTTCAGGCCTTACAAAATATCAAATAGATTCCAAAGTGGTTCATGCACAAGTTGGTTGGTTGTTTTTATTCTGAGGGGAGAAGATTGTGTTTATATAAACAGAATCACTGCTATATGTAAATTATCCATTAAAAGCATCATTAACTCAGGCTGTCCAAAATTTCAAACACATAAATCTGCCTGTACAGACTAGCAATTCCATTCCCTCACCAACACATGCTGTGATAAAAATCTTCAGTTAAACAAACTGGTTTTCCATTAAGACTCCAATCTTACTCATTTTGCAAAATGAAACTGCTCCGAATTTGAATCACTCTCTTCCAGACAGTAAGCTATTCTACAGAAAATGGGAAGTGAACTGAAGAATAAAAATTAAAGAACTCGTCAAGCACCTACAGGTTGCTTGAAGAAAATCAATTGTATCCCTAGCTCACAGTATTTCTGTGTGATATTGGGTAAATCATATTAAACCAAACCTTTTGTCAATACCAGCAACTACAGATATCAAGTATTTCTTGGTCCGCAAACTCATACCTAGGAATCTGATTTGTAGAAGTGCCACAAGTAGCTACAATTAAAATTTCAGCATATTAGCACCAGAAGGACAGGGACTAAAATGAGACGGAAACCCATCTGCAGGTGCCAGAACGTCCCAAGTCAGTAGCAACTTCTGACTGAGTCACGGGTTAAGAGTATCACACAGAGAGATGCTTTAATGTCAAGCTCTCAGGTACTGTAGAAAAAAATGCCATAAAATAGTTCAGATTCAAGTTGAATGTTTCTCTAAGAGTGAATTTTGAATAATGTACAAAAATGAAGGCTTAAGCTAGATGTCAGATATTTTAAAGCTGCTCATACGAGCAATGTTCACATAAGTGATGCTTAGGGCTGACAGAAGAAAAAAAAGGCATCAACGTCATTAAAGATTACAAGATACACAACGGGACAACAAGAGGGTGTGAAAATGAAAGATGTTCTGCTAACTTCAAATCTGTCACCATCCCACTTTGGCTTACTTAATTTTGCAACCATAGAAGATTTTTGTTCTAAAGGAAGCTGCATGCAAGATGTTTATATTTTCTGTATAAACATCATTCATTCAGTACTCTGAAAAGTTCCAATGTAGCAAGACAGATCTGTTAGGAACAATACAAGCACAGTCTACTCTGTTCAACTGTAGGCCAACAGATTAATTTTTAAATACATCATTCAGCCTCACCAGATGGCAATGTAACAAAAAGCACTTGCTTTTTTTTTTTTTCTACTTTTAGTATAAGCTGAGTCTGCTTTATATTGGGACCTTTGTTCATTGAAAGGGGCACAATGTTTTACCTGTTGGTTCTCTTGCAAGGAGATGGACTAGACTGCTCGGAGGAGCTGGTACTCAGAGTGCTGTCAGGACTGCTGAGAGAACACACGCGATCAATGTTGAGGGTGCTCTGGCAGGCTTCGCAGTCGAGTCTGCCTTTACACCTACCACACAAAAAGAAAGTGAGCACACATCCCACTTCTCATTTGTTCTTTCCAATGCCATTGACTTAGGTGTAATTATGGAATAAAAAGGGTCCAGCTAGTAGAAAAGATCCCTGAAATGTAAATTAATATCCAATTCCTTTTGTCTTTTACATCCAAAACAGATTTTAAACCTTTTTATTGTTCTTTTGAAATTCCAGGCTAATCATGCATTTTTTGAAACCTACTAAATGAACAAATTTTTCACTGAACCAATACTAACACAAATACATTAAAGCTTTTACAACTTGCTTCAAAGCAAGTTCAGTGCTCTGAAACATTTGAAAAAGCTTAGGTTTAAAATACATGTTCTTCCACTTCAGAATTATTACAAGCAAAAATAAAGTCAAACAAACATTAAATTTTTAAGCCCTCATTGAAAATGAGGCATGCTCCTTTGATAACTTTGTGGAAGAAAACCCTTTTGGGAGACCACACTCAGCATCTGCTTTTACATCCAAATGCACACCTTTTCAAGCTGCTAGACAAGTATTTATTACTCATATATATGTAATATTATCTACTGCATGCTACTGCTAGAATGCCACCATTGATTATACAAAGCCGTAAGACTAACCTTCAACAAATAAATTGGGTATGACAGTATTAAGATGAAAAAGCATGCTAGGCCTGAAAGTATTCTGGTTTGAAAATGCCTAACATGCACAGATTAAAGATGCAGACTTCTAAAAGAATATTTCCTTTTCAAATAATATACTGCTACAGAGTTACCTGCTTAGTGAAATTTGATTGGCTGTGCACTGTCTTTTTTGAGTGCAGTCATTAAATGCAGTACCTATGCTAAGACAGTTATATTTAAGGAGCACCTTAACAAAGGTACACATCGATTCTTACTCTGACAGTGAATGCGTTCGTCCTATGTCATCGTCATCTGTGTCACTGCTGATGGTGATCACACTGACTGCTGGGCTGGGGGAGCTGGCAATGAAGATAGCCTGGCGCTGTTTGGTTGCACGTGGTGAATCAGGATCCAGCCTGACCAATGCTTCACAACAGTTACTTTCCTGTCCTTCTGAGTTAAGATTGTCCTGTGCTTCTATACAGTTTATTCTCTTTATAGCCTTCAGGTTAAGTATCTTTGGAGCTATAAAGGCTGAATTTTGGATATTGGTATTCTGTAACACATTGCTCCTGTGAAGAAAACACACCATTTGACATTTAGTGACTCTGTAGCAACAGACCTGAAAACTGCCAGATTTCCTGCAGAGATTCTCCCTGAAAACAAAAGCAAGGATTTCATCTAGAGGCTACCAGCTTAATACAAGACTGCTGATACTGTCCTTTGTTACCCATGCTTTCCTCTTTACTAAGCATCCCCCACCTTTGCAAATACTCTGTATAGCAGTGGGACATATTTTCTTTAGCAAGCAGCTGAAGAATTTTTGGCTACCAGTAAAAGAAAAACTATTCTTAAGATGATTTTAAGGTATACTGCAACCCTGGTATCTCTTTTTTATTTTCAGTTGTCTAAACCTGATATATCTTCATCCCCACAGGCTTAGGAATATCTCATCACAGCTACTTCATTATATTCTTACACCTTCCCAAAGGCTATGAAGACAACTTTGCACATGCTATTTAAGAGGAAATAAAACTTATTATTTCAAGTTTTTTTCCACTTAATCTGTATTATCAAACAACATTGAAAACACTGGGCAGAAAGGACAAATTTTCCCAAGAGACTGTTTAAGTAAAACTGCCACTAACAAACATGTCACCATTACAGGCTATTCTCCTGTCTACTGAACAGCAATGGCAGCACCATCTTTGAATGTTAGAAACATTCTACCAACCTGTTCTGACAGAGTCTGTTCCTCTTGGTAGCTGCAGGCTGAGGCCAGACAACGTGTGCAATGCCCACACTAATCGGCTGAGGGGCAGACAAGGTTATCTGATGTGTTAGAAGAGGCTGCGGTATCACTGAACTGTAATGGGTGCCCTGGGTAATCACCTTCCTGAAGAGAAGCAAAGGAAGTTTGATATTGCAACTCATTTGCATCAGCATCCATAGATCTTGTTAAATCAAAGCCATTAAGGTGTCGCACACAAATATGTGGGCTTACCCCCAGTCTCCAAGCCTCTGTGGGCCAGCCACAGGATCAGAGGCCAGAGTTGTAGCAGGAGCTGCCACCGGTGCTACTTGCTGCCACGCAGGAACCAGTATTTGCTGGGTCTGATTCAACCAAGTCTGCAGGAAGCAGAGAATATTTCATGACATAGGGAACGACTGAATTTACATTAGCTGCTTGTAGCTCCTCACAAAACAGAAAAGGGGCTGCAACAGAAACTGACAGGGCAAAAGTATTTGCTAACTGATAGTAAGATTTTTACTTTGAAAGCAAGCCAACCTGAGAAAGGAATCCTGCTTGAATCTGGAGTGGCTGAATTGCATGGGCTTGGGTCACCAACGGAACTGCGTTATCCACCCTCAGGGAGAAACTGGTGGGTTTACTATGGTTTGTAGGAATTCCTGTCAGAGAGAAAAACACATATCCCAGCTTTCAGAAGAACATCAGTCTTGCATACATTTTCTGAGCAAAATGCAAACCTAAAGGATAATTTTATAACCTATTTTTAATGTGTTTACAATCTGATTCCATAGTTAAGACTTTTGAGCCAAATAAGTCAACACCTAAAAGATTTGTGTGCCATTACGTACCTCCACAAGCCTTTGATGCTGTAATTGGCATCATTTGATGCTGCCAATAGCTATTTGTTTGGAAACATACAAGACATTGGAATGATTTTGGCAGAAAGTTCTGCAGGGCTAAATGTTTACTCTTGATCAAGAGGTTACATTAAAAGCATTGGAAAGGAAGCAGAAAGTAAGCAGAATTGAATTTCAAAGCTTCTCACAAGTGACTTTTGCACATTCCATGCTCTTCCAGCTAGCTGAAATCCATTTCTCTCTGCTTTTATAGCTAGCAATGCCATGCATTAGATGCCCCTATTTGTTACTACCCCTTCTGTGGGAAACAATGTCAACCTTTCTGTGCATACCATCAAATATTTGCAGTAGAATCCATAAACCTATTCCTCTCCTCATCAAAATAATGCAAATCATAGCACTGTTAGAATATTACCACAACAGCATAATAGGAAATAGATGCATTTCATGCTTTGTATATATTTCATTATTGCCACAGGAAAGTAACAGATGTATAGGAACACTGCAATTTTTGACATAATAATGTTAAACAAAATGAAAGAGGAAATTTTTCCACAGATACTACAACAGAATAGTTATGCTAGAAAAGAAAATACTGTCCGGGCAAATATACTGATTTCACATCTTCTAAGTGCACTTCATCTCTTGTCTTTTAGTCAAAGACTTAGCAATGGGTGTTTGGAGGTAACTACTAAAGAACTATTAAACTAAAGGTTGAAAGTGTTTTGGTTTTGTTTTATATCTTTACAATAAAGAATGAACAAAAATCTTCATCTGATGCAATTCTCTCAAGTTGTAACACAATACTAAGTTATGACAATGCAGTCCACAGCTTTTAATTTTGAAACATGGCTGATTAATATTTTCCACACAGCCCTCTAAAAGAGCAAAATCTTCACTCTGCCAGAAGTAGTGAGCTTTAGCATTTCAGATATTCAACAGCATCCGTGCCAGCAACTCAACACCTGTGTGATGGACACAACATATTCCCTTCATTCAAGCTGCAGCAGAATTTAAATTTGGAAGTTTATTGCCATACTAAAAATACAGTATATAGATCACAGATAAAAGTATTTCTTTGTACTGTTTCCTTTTCCATAATCACTTTATTCATCTGGGCATAATGAAAACAGTAGAGTTTTTAAAGTATGCACTATGTCATTGTCTCAATCATGTATACAATTTAAATAAGAAATCATTTAGCCACACTAAGTGCTCAGCAAGAAATCTGTCTGGAGCTATGCATTTAGTTCATACAGCCCCTGACACCGCACAGTGACCACTTGGAGCTTTCACGAGTTTCTGAAACCCAAGACAGATGCAGCAGGCACAAATAACATTACTGAGAAAGTATGCTTTATCTTTCTTTATCTAAAAAGATAAAGAGACTTCCTGGGCTCTAAGTTTAGGTTGAAAGTGTTCTGGCATTTTGTTTGGTTTTGTTTGTTGTCGATCCCCCTTATAAAAAGACAAAACAAGTGTTGCTTGATACATTCTGAGATATACATGAAGTTTTAAAGATTCCTCAAAAAAACTAAAACCTATGTTTGCATTATACAAATGCATTTGTTTAGGGAAACAGAGGGCAACTGCATTACCACGTGTCCTTCCAAAGATGCCTATGCTTATTTGGATGTTTTCTACACTGGAGAAATACATTTGTGCTAGCATTTCCACCTCACAGTCTTTCAAATGGTTCTAAGAATCGAATTCTCAGCCAATTATTTCTTACAATAAATACAAAATTGTATGCTTAAATCAATTTTACCCTTTGTAATACGGGATAGTTCAGCCAATTTGCCCTTTCCTCCTCACAGCACAATGCAAGGACAATTCTCAAAGATTCAGTGATGTGTTTTTCAGACATGAGAAGCCTGTGGCAGCTGTATCAAGCTGTCCCAGTTCATCATAACCATAGGACAGTAAACATGACACTGTTTACACTGGGCACCTATGCCCTTAAAAGAAGTCCCAAGTTTCCTGATGTTTTCTTAAACATTCATAGTCCAATAAAAACTCCCAACTTTATTGTCCAGATTTGCCACAAGTGTTATAAAAAAAAACAACACTGACATTCGCTTTATTTTTCTTGTTTCCTCTCAAATTTTATTTCAGAATACCCTCCTTTTTTGCTTCGGCTTTTACACTGTGTTCCTCTATTTTACCCAGGATATGTATATACACACATATGTATGTGTGTGGGGTACATGAAGATGGGCTCTGGATTGCTTAACTAATTTTCTGCAGAGGCTGATTTGCTCTTTCTTTCAGAAAGGTGCAGTGTATCTGGACTTGACTTACCTGCTATTTTTTTTTTATTAATAAAATTAAATTATTTTAAATATATAGCTTAAGGATATAATAGAAAACTCAAATACTGCTAACAGACAGATAGTGATGCTTGTATTTTAGGAACTGTAAGAATTACAGTTAAACATACCTTGAATAGTTGGAGGACATATAATCAATGCCTGTTGGAAAACATCACTGCAACCAAACTGAGCAGCGCCTGCCTGCAGCGGTATCCCTTGTTGCAAAACTGAATGAGTAGATGCAGTTAATTCCTATGGGAACAGATGCAGTACAGGCAACATCGTAACTGTGAATCGAAATCTCTCACATACTTGTCCCACCAGCTTATATAATAAACAAATAAAACAACTTCCACAAATTAAAGATTTCGGACATTTTACAGGAAGTAATGCCGTTTGACCACGGGAGGGCACTGCAGTACAGCACTGCTTTGCTATGGCCGTTTGTTACTGACTTTTGAAACATAATTCTAAACGGTTTAAGAAAACACAAGGAAAAACCGAGAGTACAGTATTTTGTCAATTAACAGATACACTTGTTTTTAAAGTATGAAATTAAGTAGAGAAACTGCCTTAACCGAATTTCTAACTATAAAAAATAGAAATAAATAAGTGCTTTTACCTGACTTCTCAGTGGACCAATTTTGGTAAAGCTCGCAGTCAGGTTAGCTGCACTGCCTGAGGCAACTGGTCTCATAAGTGATGTTTTATTGCGATTACTTAAATCATACAAATTTGATCTCCATTTGCAAATATCCATGATGTGAAAACAGGACTTCACTCTATCAAAACAAAAAAAATAAGTTGCTTAAATTAGCATTTCCTGTTGTTAAATGTATAGAACAATTCCCTGGAACAATGCAGGGGAGATAAAATTTCAAAGCCCACATTTCCCATCAGACACAGAAGCAGGGAAAAAAATTATTATGATGTTCATGTAAAGCCTTTGTAATGCATATTTTAAAATCAGGGAAAAATATTGCTGTTTCCTGCTCCTGGCATCTAACACCATTTTTTTAACAACTCTGTACAAGCAGGAAGGAGAGTAAAATTAAAATGGATGGAAAGCTCTTTCCTTCAGTGAAATGCCTGAACTTCAGGAAATCCAAACTGAAATGCACAAGTCCGTAACGGCAAGAAAACTTTCAATATATTCAACATGAACCCATGCACAGAAGGTGGTATCCAAGGCATTCACCTCAAGAGGAAGTCTGTAACCCTAGCTCTCACTGACTGACAGAAACTAACGCTCTTCACATTGCCAAAAATCAAGCCCAGGTTTCTGCAGTATTGGAACTGGAACAACCAGGCATAAAAATGATAATTCACAGATCTATTGCTCTGAATGTTACTTGTCAGAAAAAAAAAACGTTATTCTAACAGTTTCCTTGACCAAGTAGATGTCTTTAACACTGCAAGCACTTGAAAGAATTCTCTAAGATGCTACAAAAATGACAAAAGATTTTTCACTCTTGACAGCAGAGGAAACAACACTGTACATGTGAATCACTACAATAGAGATTTAGAGTAATTTTTGTGTGTTACATACTGGTTGCTATGAGGAAAATCAAGGAGGTGCTTCATGGTAACAAAAGAATGGTTCAGGGTCTCAGCTGGAGTGATTCTTAAATCAGCGTCGATAAGCAACATTTTCTTCAACAGACTGACAAACTCCCTCCTATCTGCCTTCTCTGCCAACAGGTCACTTCCTTCCAAGTCCATCACCATGTTCACCTGGCATTGAACAAAGCAATCAGAGAGAAGACTCAACTCCTGTTATTGCTTTCTGCTGTAGAACACTAATATTCAGTGATTTTATCACGTGGGGCATTGTGCGTTTGCCAGCTCATCCCAGTGCGGTTGGCTTGGAACTGATGACTTTTTTTTTGCACACACACCACTCCCCTTTCACTCTCTGAAGCTAAAAAACCCTGAAGGCTTTATTCCAGTCTGGGACTTAGAAGTTATGGAGTAAGATTTGGGATAAAGACCTTTATATGATCTAACTTAAACTACACACGTAATCTTCAAAAAAATCAAATTCAAACATGTATTAATGCTAATCTTGCAAAAAAGGTTTTATTCTCTTTTCAGGATATGGAAGAGAATGAAAAATCTACTTTTGTTATTGACTACATAGTTAAGAAGCTAAAGAAAAGTGAAGAACCAATTGTTTGCTTAAAAATAAGACCGATTATACTGAGAATTATATTGTTAAGATGGCAGAACTAAACTGGAAATTCTATATTTAAGATAACAGACTCCATATGTGTTCTTTTTTTATCCAGTATGGCAGATAAGCAGAACAGAAAGTACACATTATACATGAAATTAAAGAGTTACCCCACCACAAGGACAAGCAGCAATGTTTAAACGCAAGCAATGACAAGTAAGATCTTTATAAACAGCCCAAAGGGCTGACACAGACATTTTCCTCAGAGCAACATATACAGAGAAGAACAGATACAACTGATGCACAACAATATTCCAAAAGGTGTTTATTTCAAAACTAAGAAAGATGTTTTCAAGTCACCATTCACTCCCACCCTTTGGCAAAGGAAGAATGCTTTCATACTCACGTGCACTATATCATCCAAACTGTTGAAAATATACTTTCTGGCCTCTTTAGACTTCATACCTGTCTCTGCCTCGTGCTCTTCCAATGTCTCAAAATAGAAAAGGAAAGCAGAGTTTAGAAGTTGACAACAAAGGTCACTTGTAACTACAAAGTAACTTTAAGTGTTGACCTAAAACATGTTGTTTTGGCTGGGTTTTTTAGTTAATATTTCAGTTGTGTGTTTGGATGCTGCTTTGCTGACTACTTTCATTTTCTAAATCAAAATAAAAAACTTACTAAACTTCAGGTCTGACTGACCACAGTACTGGACTCCAATAGATTGTTTGTAAATCACACAGGAAGTGCTGAAAGCCTGGCAGAGCTGTTTAACAACTCTCTTGTGAGCTTATATTTATTCATCACAAGTTTCCTATTACTTGTATTTTACCCATTTCCTAAAACTCAGACCTTTAACTCCAAACAGCAGCAATACATCACTGTAAAAAAAGAAATAAACTAAAAACCAGGCAGACTCTGTTCAGTTTCTCTTTGCTTTCTTTTTCTTGTTATTTTTATACTTCTTTACATACACACAGTTGGTATTATTTTAAATACTGAATGTGAAAACAAGAGTGAATGTAACCACCCATCAGTGATGCTGCTCAGAGAGAAGCAAGGTGTGCAGACCACCAAAGTACATATTTTGTATTTCATCTGCTTTCATAGTACTGCAGCTTTCAACCAGCAAGGACTGTTTTAGCAGATCGGAAGGAAACAAGCTGCACACAGTCATGTTGTTTCTTCACCTCCTTTTTCTCCCAGGAATTGCTGATCCTGGAGCTGGTTTTGAATGAATCTTGCCGAAGCACTTTAGGCGCCTCAGAGACAAATTCTTAAAAGAGAAGTGAAAAGTAGTAACTGGGTAAGAGGCAAAAAAAATCAAAACAAAGGTCATTTAGCACCTCTGGAGGGAGGAAACATGGGCATGAGCTTAGGGTGCTGATTTTGGGAAATGGGAAAAATGGAAGAGATACAGAGCAAGGACTGACAAAACACACAGGAGATACAGAAGTGAGCGACAGTATTCAAGTGAATCTTGGTCTCTCTGGTTTCTCTGTTCACAAAATAATATGCAGTTTTCTACTACCTTATACTGTTTACCTTTAATCTCCAACTAGAATATGGTGCATCCGTTTCTCTACAGAAGAATCTTGTGGTTTTCGTCCCCATGTTCAACAACTGCTCTCCTGGCAAACCTTGAGTCTGTGAAATGTAACGAATCTGAGACAGAAAGAAAGAGAAAAAAGGGAAATAATTTCTCTCCGATGTTCAAAATCTGATCCAGTTAAAAACTTGTCATTTCATTTAAAAATTGGCAAAATTAACCATCCTCAGAGCGCCATGTTTGGACAACTACATCTCACATAGAAGAGAAATCTAATACTGGAATAAAGATTGGCAATAATGGAAAACGGAGCTTGTTGCAGGTCAGGATGGAGGGAGTAAGAATTCCAGAAGTCAGGGCTGAAGGGCTTTGGGCATGCTCTTGTGCCACACGCCTTCACAGAGGGGCTGCTGGTGTGGGCCAGCCCCTGGAAAAGGTGGAGCAGGGAGCGATAAGAGAGAAAGGAAGAAAGGAAAAAAAATCAGGAGACAGCGGTAAAATACACAAAATCAGAAACTGGGGATAAGAAGATGAATTCAATGGAAGACAGAGGATTTAAGAGCTAGGAGCACCTGGGAGGAGCAAAACTCACTGGCAGTAGAGAGAAAAGGTACATACAAGGCTTCTACCAAAGAAGAGACAGAACAAAGTGGGATGGAACTAAATGCAATGCTGTCAACTTTTGGAATTTGGCATCCTCCATAAATCCCTACACAGAATCATAGAATCAGTTAGGTTGGAAAAGACCTTTAAGATCATCAAGTCCAACATTTCCTCAGCACTGCCAAGTGCACCACTAAACCATGTCACTGAGGGCCGCATCTATATGGGTTTTGAACACTTCCAGGGATGGGGACTCCACCACTTCCCTGGGCAGCCTGTTCCAATGCCTGACCACCCTTTTGGGGAAGAAATTTTTCCTAGTATCCAGTCTAAACCTCCCCTGGTGCAACTTGAGGCTGTTACCTCTTGTTCATCAGGGAGTAAAGATAATCCCGCTCTGACCAGCAATGTTTCTAGTTCATTTAGCTGTTCTCTAAGCAAATAAAGGCAATAAATGCCTTAGAAATTAAAGGCAAAATAGATGATGCATTAAGTCAAAAATTTGCAGTTAAGCACCTATGCCTGTTTTTAATGAGTATTAAAGACACAGCCATTTCCCACTGAGAAGTACAGCTGGTACTGCTTATAATCACAAATAATAACTAAGAGCTTCCTTTCAAGAGCTAGCACATTAGTTGCCATGTACCAGAAAGACAGAGGGAAATGCACTACAAAGCCCTTGCCTGTCTGTTTACCCTGTGACATGCACCACATAGCAGGAGGAAAGGAATTCCCTTGGGAGTCATCTTCTACAAATGCTATACTCATGTACACTGAGGAAACCCCTGAATCAGACTTATTTGAAGCAAATCTTGAAGACTTGCTTGAGCACAATGATGAACCTGACTAAAGTAAGGTAATTCCTATTGATGCAGGTTACAGCTCCTCTTCCAGAAGGACTTCTCAAATAAGAGGATCAGGCAAGTTGCTAAATGAGTTATTAACTGATGCTTCCAGCAAACCTGAATGCTATGTTTGTCTTTAACTAGACAACTTTTAAAGCCAGTATTCACTTGTACAGCAAACAGAAAATCTACAGGCATGAAGATTAACCTTAATTCATGCAGTCATTTGCATCTTGGGAGGTGGCTGCCACTGGTGACAGCCAGTACCTAGAGGCTGAGCCATGCTGGCCCTGGGCTTATGATGGCAAGAAACAAGTGACAGAAATACAGTGTCCTAAGGACCTGCCTTGCTCCAGATGCACAGAAAAGCCAGCCAGCACTATGAAGTATGGACAGTGTACACCATACTTGACTGCCTTCATCTGCCTGGGCTTTCTGCATAACAAGCTGGCTGCAGCGCTGCGGGGGAAAGGAGGTCTTGTCTCTACAAATGAGACTCTGTATCACTCTGAAAAAAGATCCTCATAATCATGAGACTGAGCTTTATGCTGTTACTGCTGTCTGCGCAAGAGCCAGAGGCTCACAGCCATGTAAGCCTGTTGGCACAAATTAATTAACAGTCTGAGCTGCTGCCATTATGACAAATGACAAGTTAATTTGAGGAAAGAATCAGGACACAGGCTTTTCAACCATTCAGACCCCTACTTCATCACAAGCAACTGAAGACTCAGTCCAAAGCTTTGTTTCACATCCACAAGCAGCATCTGTCTACATGTGTGATCATGATCAGAAGACCATGAAGTGGGCTTGCAAGTCCTTCCTTTCCCACAGCAGCATCCCTTTTAACAGCTAGTTACAGCAGTACAGGGATCAGAAGTGGATGCAATCCCAGAAATCACATGTTCTGGACCCCTCCCTTTGTTTTTTTGAACTTGAAAGTCCAGATCTTCTCCTGCGGTTTCTTTCAAAACTAGATGCAAATAAATTTGCCAAGTTCTTGGAAATTTCTGGGACAGCATTACAGATTCCATCCAAAACCACTTTTTCCTTAAAGAGCATAGTTGTTTCCTCTTTCATTCTCCATTTTAACAGCAATACGCTGCACAAAGATCTTCTAAACACATCAAAGCATCAGCCCATAGCTTACTTCTGCGAAACACTGAATTATGTGTAAATGAAGTAAACTGAAATATGAAGTGTTACCAAAATCGATAGATCCACTCACAGTGATTTTAACAAATTAATTTTTAGAAAAGTAGCCTGATCTGTAAGCACAGGGAGCCAAAAGCTCACTCCTTACATGAGGATCAGGATTTAAATAACCTGAAGAACACACTGGAGGAACCGCCCCTGAACCAAGGATGTAACAGTTACTAAAAAGCCAACTGTTATACTTAGGGCTCCTTCACTGTCAAAGTTCCAAACCAGTTCGGGATAGTCAGAATGCTGATTATGCTCCTTCCAAATGACCACATTATGCTAGAAAATTAAAGACCTCTCTCTCTGAAGTGTTCTAAATAGAAAAGTGCTCTACAACTTTCTTTAAGTCATCTCACTAAGGCCAATGGTGTCAATAGCTGAAAATTCCAACAAAACAAATGGCACAGCTTCAAGCTTTGCAATTGCATAAAAACAGTATTGTTGTGAAGGTTGATTCTTGTTCCTCATAAAGTACAGGCTCTCAAATCTTTGAGCTATGTTGGATTTCCAGAAAGCATCCGAAAGTATTCAGAAGACAACTAATCCTGACATGCAAACAGGCATTCAATAGTCAGCCCCTTAGCAAGTAAAAGAGAGATTATAATGCAATGATGGTGGCCACAAGCTTTGGTTTGCATCAGGAAATGCAGCTCCAATACTAACATTTACTTTGAAAGACAGGAAAAACAAAAAAAAAAAAAGAAAAAAAAAGAAAAATTGCAATTTAATTCAGAAATCAGCATTACACAGCTCTGTCTAGAAGCAGGATTTATGTTTCTAGGACAATCAATAAAGACTAAACTAAAAGCACTGAACAGACTTGAAGAAATACTGTTTCATAGGGGATATTACAAACATTTGAAATCCTGACTGCATTGATCTGAAATTCTTTAGTTACTGAAAGTGTGCACATGCTTATGAAATATATTTTACTACCTGGTCATATTCCAGTGCTCCTGGGTACAGTGGCCATCCAAGAAACAGCTCTGCAATCACACACCCTAATGACCACATGTCTATGGCTTCACAAAACGGCAATCCCAGTATGATCTCTGGTGCTCTGCAAATAAACATGGTTACTGAATTTCTTCCTTGGGGAAAAACAGTAATTCAGCAATCCAACATGACAAAGAAAAACTCAAAACAGAGAACAGAAGATAAACCTGAAAATTATTCAAAATTAAACAAGTACATAAATTTCAAAATTATTTGAAAACACAGGCTAATTATTTCAGTAAAGTCACAGCATCAGTAATTGAATTTTTTTTTTATCCATGGCAAAACTTTACAGCTCCAAGATGTTGGTTTTTTTTTTCCTACAAGTTTCAGTTTCCTACATACATTAAATTATTGATATGCCTGAAAACCAGCACGGCACTGATCCAACACTTTTGCCTTTCCTTCAGTATGTCCTTAACAATTCATCCACTCAATGTTACATGCCTGTAACTCTGTTCTAAACACAAATACAGGCATTTATCTCAAAAAACAAACAAACAACAAGATTTATCTGAAAATCCACTGGTACACTTCCCAACTATACAGTACACTTAAAGCTTTTTAAAATATCAATTTAATTACATAACTGCAAATCCCTTAATGCACTCAAATCAGTTCAATGTGATCAATCTTTGAATCACATACATGAAAACACTGCACTTGCTAAAGAGACCAGGTCTTATTTTTCACCTGAAACAGATATGAATTATTTAACCAACAGCATCTGAGTTTATTTCCGTACTCAAAAACCAGGAAAAAATGGCATTGGCACAGCTGCTAAAGGAGCTTTTAACATCACTGTTCACATGGAACACAACTCAAGTATGTCACAGATACCCATTTTAATTGCATTTGTGCTTTTTAAACCTTTCATCCCAGTTCATTCACTCTACCAACAAATGTGAAAAGAATTAAAATATATCTTCATGCTAATAAAGAAAGATATGTGGAGACGTAAAGTATTATTTCAAGCAACACACTATGAAGTGATTTACTTTTAAAACAGACTACCTGTTAGCTTAACATGTCGTACAACAGTGGGAAGGTGGTTAAAACTATCAGGGTTAATTGCCCTTACAACTGGTGGGGAAAATCACCGTTTCTCACCCATATAACAGCTTAACAACCTTAGGCTCCAGCACAAGCTTGTGTGTCACACTGACCTTCCACATACAAAACAATTTCCAACCACAATGAATTCCTACATATTCTCATTTATCTTCTCCTCTGACATTTACTCTTATCAAAATAGTCTTTCATTCACCAACTTGTAAAAGATTTGGAACAGATTCTTATTTTCATGCTACATTGGGACAGAGAAGCTACTTTGTGGCTATACAGCAGATGAAGAGCTGAAACATCATCATTCCTTTTCACATGGAGTAGCTGGCAGACGCTGCACAAGGACATACTCCAAGCTCCAAGGCTGCACGTTCATCAACAGTGATTTGATTACAATAAACTTCTGGGGATCAACCATATGTATTTTTGACACTGCAGTAAGTGTTAGCTAGGTTCACTATCCAAAAAATAAATTTAATATATCTAGATGCCACAAGACTAGGAATAGCAGTAAGCAATGTCTGCCCTCAGCCACCGGCTGGGTGGCAGCCTGTGCATGGTTGTTACAGATCTCTGCTAAAATATGCTTCCTTTTGTTGTATTATGTTACAACCCTGAATACTTAATGAATATACACACAGCCTATGGATATAGGGGCTTTAACAAATGCTTCTGCTAAAATAAGCTCTTTAAAACTTCTTACATTTACTCAACAGTTAATATGCGCACCCTATAAAAATAGCCACAGTCAGTCTGTCGCTCGTATCTTTTGAGGGATCGGATTGCAAATTAAAGAAGGATAAGGGCAGATATGATGACCAAAAAAAAAAAAGATAACATCTACTGCATTTCAACCTACAGTCATCTGCTAGTTTTTCATGGGTACCAAGTGGTTCTGAATACCAGTAAAAGCACTAAAGAAAAGGGATGTATTTAAAGAGAGGCAAGAACAGTGCTCCTCACTTCTCAGCACCTGACCTAGCACCCAGAAAGAGGGAAAGGAAGTGTTTTCTCTAGCTCAAAACAGTAAAACCAGCAGCTTCCCAGAACTGATGATTTTATGAAAAGTTCTGTGGAATGCATGAGTAATTTCTCAACTCTGCTCCCACTGGAGGTCCTGTAACACACACACAACACCCCCTTACAGATCAAGGAAGTGAGATTAAAAAGTCTGAGCAGTTTTTATTTCTATTTCTCTTCTGGCAGTATGAAATAAATCTATTGTCTCCCACATGCCACCGTTTTATTTACTGACCACCAGGTTGCCACCCTCCAGATGAGTGAAGAGTATATAACTAGCCTTCCTTCCCTCCCGTCTCCCACTATTTTCCACACATCCATGTGATCTCTTTCCAAGACCACCTGTACCAACTTCCACGCCAGAAGCTGAAGGCAACAGTGCTTCTATGAGGAGCACAGAGCTCCTTCCCAAGTGCAATTGCCTATTCCAAAGATGCTAGATACTAGGAATGCTTGTATATCCTTGGCAGCGCTAACTCTTCATTACAGGTTTGGCAGCAAAATTCTTTCCAAGCAGGCATATAAGCCTTATCAAGCCATTTTAACTTTGCAATTTCAAACATCCTGAATAACAACTTTAGTACTGGCTCTCCATAAGTTTGGACTTCTATAAATTTATACAGTTGAAGGTAAATGGAGACATTTCTAATATGAGCATGCAACACCAAATTTATACTCTTCTCTCATAAGCCAAAAGTTACTACCCCTATTTACCACTGTTCATTGCAACAATGCCTAATAATTATCTGCTCTGGATAAAACACACCATCATCACTGTAACAACTACTAATGCAAAGAAGTCATCAAAAGGGTAGGTCAAAGTCATCCCATGGATCAAGAGAACTCATGTGAACAAACCCAATTTTCAAGAGTTAATCAAATTACAAACCTGAGAGTAACACTTTGGCGCCCCACACTCCCATTACCAGTATAATGCCAGCATACACTTTGTGAATGGAATAACCAGATATGGGTTCTGAGATGTCTAATTCTTTTTCTAAAGAAAGGAGGGCTAAGAAATGGATCAGACGTAGTGAATGAGAGTTAATGAGAGATGGTAACAAGCATTCTAATGGGTATTGCCATGTACCATTCATTTTCTTCAACTACCAGTCTTTATCATGAACTTGGAGGAGTGCAACCTTTTCAAGAGACCTGCAAGAAAGACTCTAGGCTAGAGGTAGCAATAGTCAGAAAAAACCCACAGGCAAGTACACTTCAGTAACCTGCAGGATGCAGTGGGAATGAACCATGTAATGGCAATATCTGTGGATGATGAAGGATACAAAGAACAGTTGGCTCTCTAGTGCATTTGTGATGGACTTCAGAAGGAATTTCAAATATGCAATCAGATCAACACAGTGACAGTAGATCATACATGGTGTATAGTAAACCACAGTGAAAGTAAACATACATTTTTCATTAATTACTTACCCATAAGAAAAAAAAAACAAAAAAAAAACAAAAAAAAACCCAACAACACTCTAGACAACTTTACAGATTATTCATTAAAAGTATCTTACAATTGGGAGCAAAAATAAATAGGACATCAGTATTTATTTTTAAAGGAGAAAGACATACCAAAGATTATTATGTCTTATATAGAACTAATGATATTCCCTCACCTTGAATAGTGTGTGTTCACTTTTGAATTCTGTGTTCAGTTTTGGTCACCCCCATCTGAAAAAGGATACATCAAATAGAAAAGACGCAGAGAAGGACAATATAAATTAAAGACTTGAAGAGACTTGGGTACAAGAAACCCTGGTTAGAACTATAAAGCTTCAGGAAAGAATGAATGATCAGTAACATTACTCAAACTTGCCATCGAACATTACTCTGCCCTTATAAAATAAGGGCAGAGAAGCAGCCACATGTTCCTAATGCCCTGCTTCACTACTGAAGACCAATGAACCCCCCACCCTTTTTGAGATTAAAGACTGATGGAACTATAAAAGCTGGGGTTTTTAAAGCCAGAATACATTCAGCCTTTGAATCATGAATCACTGCTAAGATAAAAAAAAAAAAAAAAAATGAATAAGAGTACTTAAGAATGGACTGACAGAAAAAACATCCAGATTAAACAGCAAAGTTGATATCAATGTACAATAAAAGCAGCCACTGTGTAGAGCTCAAAGCAACTTGCATCAGAAGACACTGAAGCGCGACCTGCTGCTATAGTAAATTTTCTAAAGCAACAAACCAGCAGAATAGATAGATCACTGACCTGGTAACATACGTGTATCTCATTTCCTACATATTAAAATCACTACCGCTGCACAAAGATAGGAGCTACTCAAGTATGTCCCATGAGTCAAACTAAAGAGTCTTTACAATCGTCTTCATGATCAAAATAACTTTTATTCTTAATGCCATTTTGTTAGAATTACGTCACTAAAATTTATAAAGTCTTTTAAAAAGTCATGTTACAGGCAAGATGTTCGCTCACGTGATTTTTTAGAAACACTTTCATAGCAGAGCTGTCTCTTGCTTTTAAGCCCATTGAGATTTTAAAATACAGACTGGTAGTGCCATGTGTTAATGCACATTTGGTCTTTGAAACACAGGTAGGGTACGCCAGACAACAAGCTTAACCCCTGTCCTTTTGAAAGGACTGATGCTGTAAATCTACAATGCAAAATTGTATTACAGATTTACATTCAGAAGCCTGGCTTTTCTTTTACAGTTTTCTATTGTTCTTTTAACTCTGCTATGATTGATTAGGCATTAGGAAGTACATAACTAGCAAACTCTGATTTTTTTTTTTTTTTGTGGGTTTATTTGGTTGGTTTGTTTTCTTTTGAATTCTAAGAATATTTAAACTGAAAGCAAAACGTAAGTGCTCAGAAACAGACTCTGGAAGCGTTAGTAAAGCTGTACAGATGCATCTGTGTCTTTGAGGTAGCAAGGAAGAACCAAAACCACCGCTCTGTAATTTTGGGCCATTGCGATAGATCACAAAACACAGGGAGAACAAATACATTTGAGATGATATGAGAAGTTATCCCCTCATTCATAATTTCATTCCTCCTCTGAAGGAGTCTGGAGCACTACCAGATTCTCATATGGTAAGTGACAGTGAGGACAGGAGGGAACAAGTCACCAGATCTCCTGTGAACTTCCAGGGCCACGGTATCACTGCAGTGGTGTCCACAGAGCTGAGCAGAAGGAATTCTCATTTCCCGGTAGAAAACACTTCATTTTAGCATAACAAACATTTCACAGAACTCCCCAACATTCAAGGGCTAGAAAAGACCCACCTAACATCAGAGCCTTCCACTGTTAGGTGTAAGGTACAACCAACATGCAGCTGCCAGTTTAACTTTGAACTGTGATCTGACCTTGAGGAGACAGCATGTTAAAACCTTACCTAGAGAGAGGCCCAAATATGTAACTACTTATAAAAAGAAGCAATCACTGGGGGGAAAAAAAAAAAAAAAAAGTTATCTAGAACATAGTGCTCACAACTGAAGGTAGAGGAAAAACAAAGACAAGAACTCAAACCAGACAAAACCCAAATAAATCCTAGGTAATTCTGTCAAATAATATGAAATTACAAGCAATTATCATATTATGAGATCATTATAGCACTCTTTCTTAATACTGAGAAAGAGTTTTGTCTGATTGTCTGAACAAGTCATGACAAATTTTAACCTAATACCCCTTCTTTTACCACTTACCAGAAGTACTAAAGATAATAATCTAGGTGTTCCTTTTTTGGGTTTTTTTAGCTGAGAATAATAAAGTGACTTCAATAGATTCTTTTCCACTTTATCGCTCTCTCTATTGAAATGAGGTGTTGTTATTAAAACCAGATGATGTTCATACTTCTGCCTTTCCATGATTGCATTTCTCCTCAGAAAGACTGCAGCTTACCAAGTGATTTATTTATGTATTTGATATACTAAGCATTTTTTTAATTACTTGAAAATTAAGCAAAGTAGATTCTTCCTGGCCATATGGCCTGTAGCAGGCCCCCACTGTAATGCCCCCTGTCCCTGCCCTCCCTCTAATCCTGACCCACAAGCTCTCAGTTGGCTCCTCATCCATCTCCCAGCGGAGCTTCATGCACTTCAGCTTGATGCACTGACATGGATGGCAACAACTCCTCCTCATATCCCTCTGCTTCTCCTTCCTGAAGGAACTTCCTATCCTTCCATTTTATTTGCTTGTAGCATCCTCATCAAAAAATAGCAAGACCTTGTAAATCAGTTTTGTGTGCAAGCTTCTGCTGCTTTCATGCTGATGATGACACCTACATCTGGACTGAGGATACAATGTCATGTGGTCCTAAGGAAGCATCCTTTGGTGGATTAGGCTGCTTGCTTCCTTAGGACTACGAAGGGACCCTGAGCAGACACAAGGCAAGGGAAATAGCTATCAGTTTCTGATATGACAGATTAGCATGAGGATCTCATATTTACATGGACTCTCACTTTTGCATAGGTCAGGGAAAATACCAGAGAACACAAGGATATGGATGTTACATCAAAGATCATGCAAGTCATAATAAATTATTAATCAGCTATAAAAAAAACAAAACAAAACAAACAAAAAAATACCAACCACACACACAAAACCAAAGGAAAGTCAACCCTGAAGATACGAAGGAAAATTCCTTTCATTCTGCAGCAACACTTGCAAAAGGGTTTGCCATCCAACACAGGGCAAAGGCTCACCTGCCTGCTGCAGGTCTGCAGCTCAGCCCCAAGAGGCTAAGAAACCACACAACAACTGGAAATCTTATTTTGAACATAAGCTGTTGCACAGCAGTTCTTGAGGCAGGCATGCCGCAAGAGAAAGGAATGTGCCATGCAGACACCTGAGAGGGTAGCAACATCTGCTACATCCTCATCCACTGCAAAAGGTATTTATGGGGTTTTACTGCTGATGGAAGCCCACCTGGATAATGCAAAGTGATAGTTTCATGAAATTTTGCAACTCAGACTGGTAAGTTTTTACTTAAAATTATAGGGTTACAGAAAGCTCATCAAAAATCAACACAAGTATTCCCCAAGAGGCAGAGCGATGTCCTGTTATTCACCCCTCAGGCCCTCAGATCATTCTGCATTCGTATAAACTAGTATGTTCATCTTATTTACCTTCTGAATTATGTCCTACATAATACTGGAATGAGACTTTCACAGTCTATTATGGAATAAGACTTTCACAGTCTACCATCCTGACCTGTAGACTGAAGGTTGCTGCCCAAAACATACCCCTGCTCTCAAAGAAAGAAATTGTCAGAAGAAGAAAAACAAAGAAAGAAAAAAGAACTTGTAAATTTAGACAAGTGTCAGCATTTTTGTTACAGAGAATTTATGGAATGATACAGGATTATAAAAACCATTGTTATTGACAAATCAAGACTCAAACTGACAACATGACATCAGGATAAATGGAGACGGTAGGCTGGTTGAAGTTATTTTAAAAGACAAATAAGCAAAAGACTTGTAGGTGAAATGAACACTTAAAACTTTGGATATACCCCTTTAGTACCTATGCCAGCTGCTAAGTTAAAAAAAAAAGATAAAATAGAAACATCACAAGAAAGCTATGACAGAAAACCTACCGAGTAGCAACTGAGGCAGGTGGGGTAACATACATGAAATTAAATCTGTGTTCTCAAGGTTACACTAGTAGAGACATTTTGGTGAATATTTTAAAACACATCTAGGTTCTAAATCTCCTGCTAGATTCATACCCAACAGATACACATTTTATTGGAATATTCCATACAACAAGAAAAACACCCTCAACATCCAACAACCTTAACTTTAGTTGGTATGCTGCTGTAGCCCTTTAAGTGAGCTGATTGGCTGACTTCAGGAGTTCCTCCCATACAAATTTCTATGATTAGACCTCTGGTGTAAACAGACACCACCAGAAGCAGTCACATCACTACCAGGCTTTACTGATCCTGCTCACATAACCATGGGAAGTGCTGAAGAGCCTACTTACCCTTTGGGGCACTGTGGAAAGTCATCTGCCAGCGTTGTAGCAAAACTAAGAAGCTGCATTAGAAAATGTAAAAGGTTACTTATTTCCCCCCTGCTGAATTAAACCTACAGACTGCTAGCAAGGAAAATTACACAGGTTATTTTTGTAGGTTAGACTGCAAGACTTCAGCCTTCCAGTGCTGCTTGCCACTGCACTGAGGAAAGAATTGATATGCAACAGTCCCTTCATGTGTTTCACCTCAGCTTCGAAACCCGCCAGGACCAGACTGTAGGGTTTTTCCTTTTTGTTTTTTTTTTTTTAGATACTTCTTCCACTTTGCTTTTCTCCTATTTTTTCCTTCCCTGACATCCCATTTTAATTTACTTGTCCTTTCTTGTGTAAAGGAGAGCCTCTCTATTCTTAGAACAGTTTCAGATCCTAAAATAAACTGCTTAACTCTGTATCTATTACATCCAGATTGATGTCATATCAGACCCAGACAACATGCTGCAACAGGAATGTGACTACAGCAAAGCAGCCCAGCATTCCTGCAAGCTCTGATTTGCAAACATCTTTAAAGTAACATTACATACAAAAATGTAACACACACTGCCTAAACACTAAAACACAGCATAGGGCTTGGCTTTTCCACTTGTTTTTCTTACTATATAAATGTTGGTATAATTTTAAAGCCATTTTTGCCCAATATCCAGTACTAAAATCCAGACCTTCTACCACCACACTGAAGAGCAGCAAATAAGGGTAACCAGACTAAACTGGGATTTCTTTTTAATCAAGCAGAATGTTAATCATTTTGCTGTCAGAACAAATAAAAGTTAAAAACAGGGAGGGCAGTAACAAGAAGAAAGATAATAATGGAGTCTAGATACTAAGTGGATAATAATGGGAGCCTTTCATCTGAGTAAACCCTTTGAGTCCAGTCCAGGACACTAATAATTGCAAACAGCTCATTATTTATGGCTAAAAACTTCAGCCTGTTCCCAGTGTAGACAGACATATTATTAAAGGCACACTTGTTGGCAATACTAGCAGAAACAACAAGGATCAAATAGACAGGGATCTTCCTTTCATTTACACATGCTCATATCAGCTGTAGCACACTGCCTGTTCAGCTGGGGCTCTTTAGGAAGTTTTGTCTCCAAGAGAAAAAGGAAAGGTAAGCTACCTTTGCTGCCTGCTCTTCTCAATGTACAGAGAAAACATCTCACAGAACTTCAAAAGCCCCTGGCAGGACAAGACACTGTGCTGGCAACGCACAAGGAGCAAAAAATGCTTCCTGCACTTCACAAGGTAACAGTAGTAGTTATTTCAAGAACACAACCATCCTTTTGTTTGAACTATTACAAATGCATTAATATAACAACAATAAAGATTATGAAACACTCTCAAATATGTCCTAAACTGAGAACTGACATGCGTACCACATCAAATCCATAATGCATCTAGGCACCATACTGTGTCAGGGAGTTTCAATTTAGAAATGACTTGCACCAAAATATAAGACCAAAACATGCCAACTAAAAATTCATTGAAATGCCAACAACTAACAGAAATTGCAAAAATAAAACTACTGGGAAATCGATTTTACAAGAGATTGTAACCTGCGGCCAAACCCTGAACACTGCCCTAAAGAATAATGTATTATGGAGAGTCTACACAGTAGTGTTCACTGGGAACTCCTGCTCTTTGAAAAGGTAGAAGCGGAAGTCCAGTTAACAAAGCTCAAAAAAAGGTACTTGCAACTTATTAGACATACACAGAATTCACACTTGTGTTTCCAGCATATTTGAATTTTTCAAGGAAAAAGTCCTCAAATCAAAGCATTGCCTTTTCTAGGCCCTAAAGACTAAGCTTTTAGCTTATGCTGCCATCGGCACAAACTGATAGGACAAACTTTCAAAGGCCAGCCCTGCATTATGTCACTGCTTTTGAGGAAGGCTCCCAACACTGGCTGTGGTCTGCCTTCACCAACAGGGTTCATTTTTCCTTTTGAGTCAAACTAATTTAATTTTTTACGCTGTATTTCTTCACTTTTAGTAAGAAGTGCATCTAAAGCCAGAAGTGGAACCTGTGTGTGCTGAAACTGGGAAGGGGAAACAAGTCTCTTCTTGAAAGATATTTTCACTAGTGCTCACTACTGCTCTGTTTCAGCAACTTCCTGTATGTGCTATCTGCAAAGTGAACAGACCCTACCCACCCACACAGATGCTTCTATGGGTAGGGGAAATCTCTGCACTTTTTGTCCATAACCATTAAGTTCCTGTAGTTCTTTCCAGTCGCTGACATCACTCACAGGTTATGAGTGAAATCAGAAAGGATCATTTCCACCAGCTCAGTTGGACTTCTGTATAACATGAATTTCCTCAAAGCCTGCCTGAATGGTTTCCTTGTGAAACCTTGATTTTAAATTTGACAGCAATAGTCAACTTTTTATTGACTATACATGAATAAGAAATTATATTATCCATTAATAGGGTAGCATAAACTATCAAAATCAGAGCAATACACTTAAAGAAATCCTTGGCAATAATCCCACTGCCAACACAAACCTATATACTGGTTTGGAATTACCTAGGAAGAATTGCTGTCAACCAGCCTTGAAAAGTCTCTATAAACAACATACACGTTAATGATGCTGCTGGGATGCAAGCAGCAAAATTATCCATTATCAAACAATTGCCAAGATGTCGGAATGCTTGAAGACTTAGAAATAAACTCTTGAGAATAGCTGGAAACAAGAACAGCATTGAATCTACATTAAGAGACTTAGAGGCTAGTAACATAGCCTTATGAGGAAAGGAGTCCATTAGAGCATAATGATAAATAAGAATACTTTCATCCGTCATTTCGGAACTAGAAGACAGTGACAAACTATCTTTTAATTATCATTTTCTAGCCCTGATGCTGCAAATGCCCTTGAGCAAATCAGCTTGTACTATGGTTCAAGATCAGAGGTTCTTTTTGAAAACATCAATGACTAAAAATAACCAACTGGAAAAGACAAAACCCAGCAATAAAACATGATAAATAATAAATAAATAAGTGATAATAAAACAGGTTTACAGGACTCATAAAACTATAGCTGTGAAGGTTTCTCAAAGATGCCTGTCCTGTTTCTAAATATTTTTTATTATTTTAAACATGGCAAAACAAGACTGTCGTGGTTTAAACCCAGTCAGGTAATTCGTTCGCTCACTTCCCCCCCCTTTCTTGCCCTCCCCCTGCTCTCGGAGGGACGGAGAGGAGAATCGGAAAGAATGCAACTCCCACAGGTTGAGATAAGAACAGTTTAGTAACTAAGGTATAACGCAAATCACTACTGCTACCACCAGTGATAATAATGATAAAGGAAATAACAAGGGAAGAGAATACACCACCTCACCACCAGCCAACCGATAACTTGCCCCCCCTCAGCCCGACCAAGCACCGACCGATACCTCCTCCAACCCTGCAGTCTCCCAGCCCTTCCGGCTAACTCCCAGTTACATCCTGGGCATGACGTGCTGTGGTATGGAATACCTCTTTGGTCAGTTTGGGTCAGGTGTCCTGTCTCTGCTTCCTCCCAGCTTCCCCTCCTCCCTGGCATAGCATGAGGCTCACAAAGTCCTTGGCCAAACCAAAACATCGCTATCAGCTCTGTTCCCAGGCCGAAAGTCAAAACACTGCACTGCACCAGCTACCAAGAAGGAGAAAAATGACTGCTACTGCTGAACCCAGGACAAAGACTCACTATCAATTGCACACCCATGATTGTAGTTAAAGTTCACATTTGAACTGTGGCAGATGACTGGTTGCCACTCTCTTGCTCCCGTTATCTTTCCAATGTCAAAGCAGCATGGTAAGCTATTAGGAACACCAACCAACCCAGCAAGCATCACCAGATTTTATCTACTAAGACCAGGTGCTGAAGTCTTACGTCAGAAAGGTTTAAGGACTCTATAGCAGCATCTTTTCATAAAGAAGGGCATGGCATCTTAACAAGGCACACTATTAACAGCTCTACCAACTTCAAGATAGCTACTGAAAATAGGTTTTGTTCTACAGAATAAGCACATACCTCACTGTGTTGTGTATTTCTCATCCCCCACTGGTGCCAGTATACCCACTAAAATGAGAGACAAGTGAAATCGCAGGGTTTCTTTGTTTCACTGTTCAGCAGAGGGGAAAAAAAAAAAAAGTATGCTAAAAATCTATGAATGGAAAGACTGAAGTTTCAACAGGAGTTACTGAAGTAAGCAATCATGCATTTAACTGGCTAGGTTATTCCTTCTAGTTGATCGGAACTGTTGTGTAACTGTCAAACCACTGCCCATACCCCAGAAGGGAAAGAGGATGTGATCTCAGTTGTACCCAGGTGAAAACTGGCCCCTGGGGACACCTACTTACTTCTAAGGCAGGTAAAACAGAGCACTGGCTTCAAACTTCTCCAAATCACCGGTATGTCTCAGTACAAGCTTGCTATGATTTTAAAAAATGATGTATAACTGTCATGCCATTTGGTATTTTCTAAATAGTAAACTGAAACAGGAAAGAGCTAGTTGACAAAGTCAGTGATTACATGTACCACCACAGCTTCAGATGAATACATCCCACCCACAGGCAATGCATGTACCACCCCTTCAACAGGGAGTTATTGCTGTGTCATAATCATGTCAAAAAAAGAAATAACAAAAATATCGAGGCAATGTTTACAAGTTTTGTGATTACTTTAAACCTAATTATTTAGCTAGAACACATGACTCGTATTTCCCTATGAAAGGCTCTCTACTTAACTGGATTAACATGCTATTGATAGCTAAATTCCACTGCGAGAGGCTACTGTCAAGTCATCATTTCCAGAACAAACCTATAAGCTATTTCCTTTATCTGTGACTATTACAAGCTCATCATGAATTTGCTCCCAAAGTGCTCTAAAAAAAAAAAAAAGAAAAAAACAACCAAATAGCCAAAAACCCAACCCAAAAAAAACCTGCTGCAAAGAACATTCAAGAGATGCATGACACAGGATTACCTGTTCTAATGAAATTAGACCATACATCAGTCACAGGTTGGAAGGCTAGAGTACATTTTGCAGCCAACCAAGAAATTAACACCTAATTTTTAATATTAGTGGGGTATTTTTAGTTTAAAGAAGATTCGATTTTGATACTGTGAAAAATCAATGATTGGCTAGAACTCAACTCCCAGCCATTTCCGAGGGAAACCAAATACAGCTCTGCATTCTCAAGCAAGCATTTCTCAGGTAAACATTTGGTTTTGCTCTCAAAAGGAGATCTCACAGATATGTACACTCACCTTCTCCACCCTCTTCTTAACATACATGTAATATGGAAGAGATGCATTAATATACAGAGAAGCTAGCTAGGAGAGAACAGAAGTGACCTCCCTCAAAACAACAGCTCTTGCACACACACACGCTCAGGGTGGTACTGCTGGAAAGCCTGCCCTGCCCTGCACTGCTCCCCTTTGCAGAGCCTTCCCTTGTCCTTCCATTTCTGTAGGAGATGCAGAGCAAGGAAGAGGAACCCCTGACCCCTACATTCTCATGCAATCACCAAGAGCCATGTCAATAGCAAGGCAAGAGCCCTCACTTTTTTATCTCATTCCCATTTGTAGCTAAAATCAGAAAGAGGCAAACTCAAAGTGGAATCATAGCTGGTTCTTAGTGTGCTTCACACAACACATTTTAAAGTTTAGTGACAGTAACAGGAACAACAACAACAAAAAACCAAAACAAACCAAAACTAAACAAAAAAAAACGAACAACCAATCCACGAAAACTACAGTTTCTGGGAATTTTGAAGCCTAACTTCCTTCCCCCTCTTTCAGTAACACTGTTTCCTGGTGTTAGTAACACTGGGGGGGAGACAGAGCACAGGCCTTCCTAATGAAGGGCCCCAAAATGTCCTTAGGAAGGCAAAGGGGAATAACCAAAAAGGCTAAAGTACACTAGGAACACAATCCAAAGAAAACATTTGTGTTAGGGACAGGACAGGCTAATGTGCTCCCTGCAGACAAAGAGCTCCAAAAACAAGTCATAGTTCCCTCATTCCCTACCAGCAAACAGTACTCTCCTACTGCACGTGAACAGAGCTGCTTGGAAAATTTCATGACACAATTTACCCTGTTTTCCTGGGCTCTCTCCTGGCTCAGCAACATTGGCAGCCAACGATCACAGTTCAAAGCACTGGTCACTCATGCAATAAAATTGCCTGTTGTACCACAGAGCAGGTCCTTATCAGGAACTCTTCATACAACAAATACAAAATCTATTTCATAAAGGAGAACTGCATCTTGGAGCTCCACTGCTGGATTTGGCCTTGCCAAAAGTATATGTCATAACGAAAACCTGCCTCTAATGCACTACACTAAAGGTCCAACCAACAGAAGCTAAAAAGCCAGCAGGTAGGAGAACATACTAGGAACTATCAATATAAATGTACTTCTTTGCTCCTTTGTCTTTTCTTAGGCTTTCACTGTCAGTCACTGTCAGAGACTGGACACTGACTGTATTTTTGATCATTCACAGTTGGTTTTACACTCTTCAGAAGGCTGTTAGATGCTTACACCTGTATTCTGCAGGCCTCTGCCTCATCCTGCCTTTTACAGAATGGGTTATGTTTGATACAGGAGAAATAATGAGATTAAGCAAAGGAAGAATTCTCTTTTACAAAGAAAATAATATTGCACTGACACCTAGACCTACTTGAAATACATTGGTTGTTTCACTGGAATATGTGTTTAATAAATATTTGTATAAAATGTATAAAAAACAGTACCCCAAGCATGCACTTGTTTCTTGTGCAAATTCCACAAATCAGATTTCAAAGCATGACAAAAAATTTTCATATTTTTCTTAGGTAAGTCACATGTGAGTCTAATGAAGAAAAAAAGACTGCGGCTAATGGTGAAAAAATAAAACACTAGAAATGAAATGTACGAAAATTAAAGCATTTTCTTTAAAATCCAGTTTAATTTAAAAGTTAAGCTTCATGAAGAATACAAAGAGACTCGTTAACCACATCACAGGTTAATACCCAGAGAAACGGGTATTAATCCCTTTCAGCTACCAGCTCTCTAGTAATATACAACAGTTTATTCAAAGAAAAAAGGCTGTAAATAGAGTAACTGACAACAGATTTAGGAAGAAGACGACAAAAAGATATTTTGACTTGCAAAAGAAAACATTATTAATCGCACATTGCTTTCAGCGACTCCCTTTGCGTTCCTACCTCTTTTGCACACTGAGAATTCTCCTGTGCCACGTTGCCTTGAGACAGCAAGGAGCATGGGAAGGGTGCAGTTGTGTAAGATGTTATTAAGGCAGCAAAGCTGGCTACTTAACTGAAGATACTTAAATACTCTAAATAATTACACTGATTAGCCAGTAATTCTCAGAGCAGCATGCTGCCGACCTACCTGCAGTGTAGTAGGGGTTGCTCAAACACACCACCCTCCCCATGTGCATTCCACATTAGGTATCCATGCCCCAAGGGCTGGCAGTGAGACACTGGGCCTTGTGTGTCCACCATGTTCACCACTTATCACTATTCCTGACACACCCACAGGCTTCCAAGTGATGGAAATATTCCCCAAACACAGAACTAATATGGCATATCAATAAGGTAAATATGTCCCCTCAAAAATAATTAATTTACAGGCATGAAGTACTTATCCTTCAGAGAGAAACAGCAGGAACTTAAACTCCTAAGGATACCTAGGAGTACTGATACCCTAAAAAAGTTTGGCACAAAATAACATAAATATACACACACACACACAATACTTGACTTTTTGACTTGCGAATACACATTAGCCTTTTGCTTTCACCTCAAACCTGCAAGACAGTTGTTTGACAAAACATTAAATTTGTCTGACAAGAAAGAGTTCTTTCTGAAGACACAGCCCCAGAAAGCACAATGGCAAGGCAAAAATGCTTGAAAATGTCTTTCTAAACTTCTGAAGCAAAGGTGAAATCAAAGCACAGCAGAAAGGGGAAACAAGCTATGGCATCTGATTTTATGTATGCTAAAGACTCACGAGCAATGCAATTCATGAACAACCAAGACTGAGGGATGCAGGCGTGTAACGCGTGGTGGGGGTGGGGCTGTGCAAATAATACATACAACCATATAGAGCAGCCTTTCATATCATTTAAGCAACTCGAAATGAACACACTAGCTTTCTAAAAGGTACATGTGTCATTACATAGCTCCAACTGGTGTGCAGCAGCCCCACTGCTGCAGAAGGGCACTGGGTGCAGCTGGGGGCCCAGTCCCACACCAGCTTCTCATAGCAGCCCCTCCCCTGCTTCCTCCTCCTCCTCCCGCTCCAGCATTGCAATGGTTCCTGTTCACTTCTGTGCCAAGCACAGGCACTTGGCTCTTAAGGATTCATCCTGAACATGCCCGATGAGCTATCCCATGGCATACATTGGAGCATCCAAACTGCAGGAACACTGTCCCTTCCCAGCACTCACCCTGCAGTGACTCAAGATGCCCTCCCCAAAGCATCAGCCTGGCATCCACGATCGGAAATGTCTGGAAATCCAACACAAGCACCACGCACAAACTAGGGAATTACAGGTCTCCAAAGCCAGGAGGAGGAACAGCACTAATTAAAGTAATTAACTTCTAGTAGAAGTTTAATTCTGTCCATAAAGGAAGGGCTGAGGTTACTGTTCTGCATTTGGTATTCCTAATTCACACAACACTCTCTTTGGTGAAATGGTTAAAGTTGATGCAGGTTATTTATCCTGGAGGAATATGACCTATATACTCTGGTTAAGTAAATAATTTAAAGGGTATGACACCAGCATTATTCCATACAACCCCACAAGAGTCAGCCAGTGGTCTCATGTAAGCCCAATCCTCTGTACACACAGAATGAAAATACTTAAGGTAAAAAATAGCCACAAAACAGGAATCTGCACGCAGGCATGACCACCATCCAACACAGCACATCTGCACCAAATACCAAGACCAAGTTTTGGAGCTTCTCTTCTGATTTTACAGCAGATAGCTCTACGTTAGAACAGGGAGGGAGTAGAAAGTCATTTAGTATCACTTGTACATGGGCTAATAATGATGCCACAGACAGACCCTTTTCTTTATATTTCTTTCTCCTATGTAAACGTTTAATAATCACAGCCAATGTAACCTCAGAACAGCAGAGGTGAAGCAAAATAAAATTAGCACTTGCTATGTTTAGGCAACGGTAGAGCTGTTCTTTCAGGAAGACAAGTGCCTGGCTACAAGCTACCTATCCCAAAGGGTGTGTGCCACCATGCTGTGAGCAACCACCCTGTGGGACAGCAATTCAGAGGGCAGGGTGGAGTACGCAGGCACTAACACCACCAATTCCCAATTATCCCTCCATGTAATACTGTACAGAGTTGCAGGTTTTTTCCTTTGTTAAATACCTGTCAGTTCCCTAACTTTGTTGGTAGGTTTTTAACAGCTAAACAACTGCTGCCTGTATTAAAAGCTATGTTAAGCAGGAAAATTACACAGACCAAGAGAACTTCTTTAAGTTGAGGGCGGCAGAGCACTGGAACAGGCTGCCCAGGAAGGCTCTGAAGTTTCCCTCTCTGGAGACATTCAGGACCTGCCTGGACACATTCCTGTATAACCTGCTCTAGATGGCTCTGCCCTGGCAGGGGGATGGATCAGTTGATCTCCAGAGGTCCCTTCCAACACTAACTATTCTATGATGCTGGAAGTGGTGCTGGTCATGAAAAAACAGGCCTCCATCAACCCTGTCAGAGTAGAGACTCTGACAGCCCATCTACTGGCAAGGCAGAGACCCCAGAAAAGAAACAGCAAGAAAGAAACTTCAGTAGTAGTTACGCACTTGACTTGTCAGCATCTCTCTACAGAAATTGCTCAGCATACTCAGACAGACAGCAAATTCAACTACAGAGCCTTCCCAGCTACTTCCCATCTACAGGAAAACTTTTAAGAATACTTTCTTAGTGGAAGCTGTTGAAGTAATTCAAGGCTAGAATAAAACCAAAGAGCCGTCAGAAGCCATACAGTATAATCTACAAATCACACCCTTTTGCTTTCCTAGGGCTCTTATTACCAAAAATGCTGAGACCCTCTGCTCCACTTCTAGCTACTCTTCCAGAGAGGTAAAGCATCCAAATTTGACTGCATCTCCACCAACATTGTGTCCAGTGTGATTATCTCATGATGGCAATAGCAAGTACCTCAGTGCACGGACACCATCCTGCAATCTGCTGTGCTACTGCTAGAACTGGAAGAGCAGCCAGAGGTCCCTCCTGCCCTGCTGTCACCCACCAGTAGCAGCCAACAGAGAATCAGAGAATTCATTTATTCATTCATTCATTCATTCATTCATTCATTCATTCATTCATTCATCAGGTTCTAGAGAACCCCAAAACCTAAGGTATAGCCTTTGGATTTACCACAAGACGAAGCTCAAGACACTTTACTGAACTCAAACTTGGTTACAAATACTTTAAATGAACCTCAGAAATCACTCTTTGGGTGAGCGGGGGTCAGGGGTAGGTGGAAATGCTGGCAGAAACATTAAGGTGTTAAAAACACTCTTAATAAAATACACATAGACAAATAGCATATTTTATATAAAGCAATACACACTGGATCTTGAGCTAAAAC
Source organism: Pezoporus flaviventris (assembly GCF_033815535.1). Classification (NCBI taxonomy): domain Eukaryota; kingdom Metazoa; phylum Chordata; class Aves; order Psittaciformes; family Psittacidae; genus Pezoporus; species Pezoporus flaviventris. Next base: position 1,425,860 of record NW_026892584.1, on the reverse strand, counting down.
AGTACGGTATGGCAAGAAGTGAAAGATCCATTATCAGGAGTGACAAAATTAACAGCTCCAAAATGCAAACAGTGGGGTTCAGAAAAACGCACTTGGCACAACATCCAGTCCCAACAACACTCTTGACATCAAGACCTTGTTGGCAATTATCACTAAGTGCTACTACCAATTTGTAACCTACAGCATTACCCTAACAACACAAACCAATTTCAAAAATTACAAAGGTTTTCAGCTGATAAAACTACAGTAATATGCATTTCAAGCTCCATATGTTGTTAGATTTATATAAAAGCCTTGTACATAATCAGTGTAATGCATGCAGGTTTTCAAAGAGCTGATGAAATGCACATATCCAAAAGTTATCAGCAAGTATGCTTCATTGAGAGACAGTAGTAAAAATAATGAAAAAAATAGTCTAATTCAATTCCTGAAATCAATTTTTGACAATTAAAAACCATTTTAAATTCACATCACTTTTGAACCTGCAAAATCAAAAAAAAATATTGTTTTATGGTTTTATATACACACAAACTGAATACTGATTATCAGTATCACCTCATCCCTCTTCTGTGGGGTCTTAGTATCACCAGTGTATGCTTCTGCCCACTGCCAACAGCAAGCACATGGGACAGAAGGCCATAGCATTGCCCTATCTCCCACATTCTTTGCACTGACATCTGCAGGGAGATTCAGGGTTTTAATAAATGCTTCATAGGAATAAAAATGATTTTACTTTTCACCTCACCGGCACAACCTCATCTGCATAAACACCCACTTACTTACCCACAAGTACTACTGCTTTACATAACATTAGGCCTGTCCTTTAATCAACTGTTGCTGTCCAAGATTTTCAAGCACAGTAACACAGTAACACATTGTTAAGGTAACATCATAGTTTCAAAATGTAACTGCTTCAAAATATTAATTGTGAACTGCTTTTGGCTTGCTTTCCCCAGCCCTCTGATTCAATTTCACTTCTTCTAAAGTATTTTATTAATAGTCCAAACAAAAATTCCTCCAAACTATTAGCTAGCCCTGTAGGATCAAGGACTTTCAAACATACAGTATAAACATTTGACAACATGGCCATTTCAGGCAACTTATTTTCACACAAATATTAATTTTACTTAATTACATCCCAAAGACTTATTTTCATGTCAGACACCTCTGCCACTTGCCAATTAATGCCAGAATTCATGGTACTTAGCTGCCAGCTGGGTTTAAACCACACATGCAGAAGACTTCTTCCCCCATACATATGCTCCATCACCTTCGCCCATGCTAGATGCTGTGATACTGTGAGCTGGTGCAGAAGGTGGCCTTCACCCACAAAACAGCCCTCCTTCAAAGACAAAGGATGGCAGATGGAGACAAGGCCTGATGCTTAGGCTTTGCTTTCAACCACAGTGATTGAGATCTAGTACTAGCTGCTCTTTCAATAGAAATACACAGCCGTATTTTCAAACCAGGCACAGTGGGAGCAGTTAGACACAATATTTACAAACACAGCATTGTAGCTGCCACTGATACCCTCTGCAATCACCTGATATACCCACACTCATGTCTGTCCTGATGTATGATGAACAGATCTTTGTGACGTAAGCACCAGTGCAATGAAAAAAAGGATCACATTTCAGTACATCTATTTTAATGCATGAAAAAATAAAGGCTGCCTCCCAAACCCTTAGCCTTGACAAACTTAGGTTTATCATTCGACCTCAAAAAAAACCCAACAGAAATACAGCAAGAACCAAGAGGTCTTTTACCTTCAAGGTTATGAAAGCATTTCCCTTTTGTTCAAACTGAAACAACCTAAAGACCAAGAGAACCATTTTCTGAACTCTGATTTGAGTTGTTGCTCCTACACAACTCACAAAAAACGCACAAAACCCAAAAACCCCCAATGCCAAAATACCACAAACCCACACCAGTACCAAAATAACAACTCTTATTTTTTGCTTCTATGAATAGAGACTAAAAAGGCATAAGATATCATATTATGCTGACTAAAAAGTAATAGAAAATTGAAACTACATTTGTTATCAAGAGCTATATAAAGTTATGATGAGCTAAGGTTGGCATTCCTGGAGGATACTTAGAAAGGTTTTGGTTAGTTCCTAAAATGGTAATGGTAAAATAGAGCTTTAAAATGGGAAGTCAGTTAAACAATTAATGAGCATTGCGCAAAAAATGCAAACAAAATCTTGCCAAACAAATATAGCAATTTGTTCAGACACAAGCCACAAAAGCTTATCTTGACTTTACGGTCTCTTTGCTCAGATAAGAGAATAAACCAGCAATCACAGCCCTGCAATTTTAAAGGGGAGGAAAATACTGTGAAGTGTCCCAATTCACTTGTAATAGCAAATCCTTGCAGTATCAGGACTCCTGACAGTAACCATGCTCACAAGTCTGGCAGCTGACTTTGAACATGCTGACCTTGAGCAAGCAAACGACCTTAGTAGCGAGTACTTCTGGCTTATTTCATTGCAGCAGCAAAACTGCCTCACCATCTATAGTAGTCTAGAGTCTCTGGCCACCACCCCTAACTATTTTAAGATATCCCAGTACACTTCAGTGATGCACAGTTCAAAGTGATAGAATAACATCTGCTAGCATGTTGAAGTGCAAGTTGTTTACAGAGGCATTTTTAGCTTGTTCACATACTGCGCTTCCCTGACGGACAGGAACTCAATTTATTAACAGGGCTCTGCTTCTCATTTTCACATCTAAACCCCAAATTTCTAAGAAATAAAAATTAAAAAAAAAAAAGGAATTTTAGGCATTGTGAAAGGAAGAAAAGAAGACAACGCACTCTAGATAGAGCCTATTTAGAAACTTAAAAGTATGTGACAGCAATGGGTGGACTTGAAAAAGCAGCTGCTTCCTGATGTGTCAATTTTGCACTTCTCCCTTGGTCTTCCTTATAAAGAGAATTTATATTATTATATTTAAAATGTATTTAAGTTGTATGTTGATCTGATGGTAGAAGAATATAATCAGTAAGTTACTCCAATGCAGCAGATGTGCTACTGAGTCATAATAACCCATACTGCTGACAATCCTAACCTACAAGAAGAAAACATTCAGTTTAACAAAACCATTCTAGGGAGGCACTGTCAGCCTGTTCTCTCTGGGGTCCCTGGAGTGACAAGGACTACATCTAATCAAGTTACAGGCCAGTGCAAAACCAAGCCTCTCCAGAAATTTACAGCCACAAGAATTTTTTTCTGATTTTGAAGGAATGTGTATTAGAAGGAGAACAACAGATCCCATAAATTTCATAAAAATCAGTGGAAGTTGGTGGTGGTTTATTCTGAAAGTAAGTGTGAAGCTGAAAAAGTCATAAATAAAAAGCTGTCCTAGTGCAACAGCCACAGAGCACACATGTAGCCCTTGCTGCAGCCCAGTGCAAGGGCAGCAGTTAAGCCACACAACTCAACTGCTTTATTCCTTTTGCGAATCACTTTAAAGCAGAAGAGCTCACACAGGACCAAATCACTCTTCTGAGCTGCAGCAGAACTGACTGGGTGAGTGAAAGCCATGTCAGCACTATAGGACACCATGATTGTCACTCTTCCTCCATCCTCTCTGATCCTTCATGGGAGAGAAGGGTGAGAGGAGAAGAGGGGGGAAAGCCTGCTCTCGTCCAACAGGAATATATCCAACAATTTTTCCACCTCTCGGAGCTCTGCCGCAACAGTAGTGACATTTGGCATTTAGTCTGGAACAACTCTGTTGATTAGTGACTACCCTTAGTTGGAAGACTGGAGGGAGGATATCACTGTCCGATTCAGGAACAAGTTGACTCCACTGAGCACATCTATTCACATCATCTGCTCTTCCTTTTGGGCACACTGCTGAATAACTAGGATTGTATTTTACTGCTGTCACCAGTAGGGCTGGGAAATGGTTTTCTGCCACAAGCATCCCTTAATAACCATACAGCTTCCATTCAGCCAGCATCACTCAAGTTGTCCATCATTCTATCACAGGTTCAGCTGGTGCCCCATTTTATATGGACATTAACTACATTGCTTGCTGACCATTCCATTTTCCCCAGTGAATGTGGCTATGCTGAACAGCAGTTTGCAGACAGACCACTGGATGCCAAGAAGAGCATCCTTCCATCAGGAAACTGATTGCTTGTTCTCAAAACATGTTTTCAGTAAGATTTCCAGCTGTGCTCTAACAGCAGCATAACCTGACACAGTCTGATGAAGCAGATGTTTCCTTTGGAAACAGGAGGCAAAAGACAGGAAACGTAACCAGTGGGGCAGTGACTGCTCAACTCCCTGTGAAAGCTGTGCATAAGGAACACGCAGTAAAGTCACACACTCACTCCTACATCTGCAATGGCTAATGTTAAGTACATGATTTTAGAGGGACTTTGTGAACGACAAATTTTGTAAGGTTTACTTAAGTGTCATTTTCAAAATCCTGTCTTTAAAAAAGAAAACCCCAAATCAAAATTAACAGGAAGGTGATTCCCCTTGAAAAACTCCTCCCAACCATCAGCAAACCCTAGAAATAATGAAGCTTTGCCCACATGATAGCTCTCCCTTAGTGATCTACGCTCAACATGCAATGCCAACGTGTCAATGTATCTTATGAGCTCAGCTGGTGTTACAGCCAAGCAACAAGTAGGAGAAGGATCAGGGAAGAGGCTTCATTACCAAACCCTGCCATATAGCTGTTACCATTACACAGACCTGTGCACCTGTTAAGTACAATTTCACCCACTCTGAACAATGGCTGAATGCTACAGTGATGTGCAGAAGACATCTCTGTCCTCAGGGTACTAGCTAGTGAGTAACACAGAACTCCTTAACTGCTGGCATTGTGCACAGCTATTGCAAAAAGGGGAAATTATACATGTTTCAAAGGAAGTTTCTCCCCCAGACACACTCCTGGGGGGAGTACCAGGAGAAAGAAGGTCTGCTGCGAAACCAGACCTAAAGAGTTATCTCCAAACACAAAATGCAGAGAAGGCTATTGCTTCTCATGGCAGCAGAAAGGAAAGCAACTTGACTCCCAAGGCAGAAAGGCAGGACTGCCTTGACCACTTCCAATCACTCAACTCTTGCTGGAGGTTACTGCTTCTTGGAGCCTGCCATTTGGAACCCCTCTGTTGACACCCGCTTCTCTAAATACATCTAACCTTACAAGAGAGGCATAGCAAAGGAAAATTACTCCCAGAGGGAAACACCATGCCCTGAGAAAACTTTCTGCCTCACCAGATGAGCCACAAGACACCAGACTTAGAAATAAACATGTTGATTCCCCTCCTTTGCAACCTGCATCATGCTTAGGTAAAGGGATGGTTTTGGAGGCATCACTCCCCTTGTTGAGATTTGGGGTACAGCTGACCAAAAGGACAGCAACATACTTATCATACCATTCCCATATATGACAAAGCTTGAGCATCTACACTGTAAGGGTTTTCTCTTCTTTCCAAAATGTATACACTGCTTAGTTATTTACCTACTTAGATCATTCATAAAAGGTCAACAGTTTTAACATGTGAGGCCAGCAGTGAAGAAGAGGCTTCAAATACCCAATCCCTCTAGCCCACAGCTATTAAAATCCCAACCAGCATAAAATCGGCATGTAAGCACAGACACTGTCTTTTAAGGAGAGAGCATTCAGAATAACATTTCATCTTTAAAACAAACATAATCTGAGACTCAAGACATGTATTGTGGTTGGTATTTATTCATATTCATACTCTAACTTCTAGCAATATGCAAGTCAGAAGTTTCCAAAAAAGTAATGAAATGTCAAAAAGATTTTTATACTCATTTTAACCATTCTTGTACTATCACTTTGCTTCACAAAGCTGAAACAGGAAAATATCAGATCATTATCACTGCATCTACTTTGTCTCCATTTTTCTGCTTCTCTACACCTTTTCAAAATCCAATTACTTTCATTTTTTTCCACCATCTCTCTTCATGTAAAAGTACTCTAATATCTCCAGTAGCCATCAGTAGGCCACCTCTTCTTCTGCTACAGACTCAGGTAAGTAAGGCAGCCCATTATCCACTCACCTGGCTGAATTACCTTCCCTCCCTTAATTCCTAATCCTCTTAATACTTATTTCCCAATTCATTGCTCACTTCCTCTTACTGATATAAAATATTGGTGCTACCATTCAAAAACCCCATAGTAACATTGGCTTTTGTGGTCTTCTCCATTCTCATTATATTTAGCTCATGATAGTCCCATGAACAAGAAAAAAAAAAGGGGGGGGGGGGGGGGCGCGTTGGAGGGAGAGGGTAAAAAACAAACAACAAATGAACAACAACAAACCACTGTTTATTCACTTTAGTGATACTTCTTTATGGATTTCTCTTGAGCATCCAACGTAACACCTCTGTAGACACTGCTGGGCATATGCCTTCCATAGAGAAAGTGCAGATTTTATTCTTGAAAATGACAGTGGCATAAGCTGTCAGAGAGCACAGTTCCTCCCTTTTCTCCAGGCCACATCCCTCCCTCTTGCTGCTGGCACCAGCATGGGCAGATGCAAGAGGGCAGAAGGTGGAACTGGCACTGGCACCACACGGTTGAGAAGCTGCATCCCGATGTTGCGGACACAGAGTCTTGCACCCTCCCAGCCTATGCTGTTGTTTAAGGGCTTTTCAGTCCATCCTTTTCAAGGACCTCGGATCCTAAAATAGTAATTTTAAAACAAAATGTTTCCTCTTAATAACTTTTCCTTTAAATTCTTAGGCCTGGCTAAGTGCTTTTGTGTATCAGAAAAAGCCAGGTTCACACCATACTTACGTACAAATTATCCATATAAATGTCTAAATATTGCATTGTGCCTGTTACTTGGTGAAATCAAATCTCATGCATGGTCATCTCTGACCATGCCAAGATCCCAGCCAAGAGGGGTTACAGATATGGCTCACAACAATAGACAAACAGCTCTGCACAGAAACAGTTTGCAAAGCCTGTGCAGAAGAATACACGTGGGATCATGCTGATAAAAGAGGTGCTCTATGGAATAAGCATTTTCTAAAAAATGCCTCTAGTTTGAATTCTAATTGGATTAATTCAGCTTGAAGCTTTAAATGAAAATCTATTTATACAAATGTTCTCCTGCTAAATAACCTACACAAGCACACAGCCCCACTGTGCTTAAAGGGAAATTAAAATAATAATAAATAGATTTCAATGTCCCAACCACTGCCTGTTTTTTGTAAAGGGTTTGTTTCAACATGCCATAGTCAAACAAGTCAAACCTGCACTATCACTCCCACACTTTTCTAATACAAAAAACATTTAAGTACAGTTATATTTCATAAGTAGCTGTTTATCTGATTGACAAGAAGGCACAACCTCTTGCAAAATAAATTCCATCCTCTGAAGTCCCTTCTCATTCCTCTTTAATGCTTTTCTCCTCACATTTCCCTGGCATCATCTATTTTGAGTCCTTCTGAATCAAATTCATATTTTTTGGTCTTATTTACACTAGTCAGGTGCTTCCAAAGCAATAAAATCTGAAAAACTGCATGCCATGCTGCAGAAGAGTTAATTTGAATCACACCACCAATAGAGAACTCTGCATCTACATTTTCTTCAAATTACTCATTGCCCTAGTTTACCAGCTTTTTACTGAACTGGCAGACAGGCAAGACACAGGACATACTATTGCCATCGATGCAAAGCAGAACTGAAAGAGGTCTTCATTCAAGACAAGTGTGGCTTATAAAGAAATCAAAAGGACCTCCAAAGATGCTAAATACTAATAGCTTTTTAACACCACAATGATTGGATAACTATACAAAGAAAGGACTGGAAAACAAACAAAAAAAAATAAAAATCAAAACTATGCACCCATTTCTAGGTCAATGTAGAATGCAACCAAGTACCAGAAATCACTTTAGATGTTCACCTGGTATCACTGTAAATATTTAAGTATCCTATTGCTCACTAACTCCAGAGGTTCACTGAAGTTCACAGCTGCTGAAGGCACTCAGTCAGAAAGGAGTTTGTAAGAACTAGGCAAAATATTTACAAGTGCTGGAGAAAAACAGAGACATTTACATAATCTTTGGCAACAGGACAGAAAACATGGCACTTCTAGTACACTGTCCAGCTGCTTACAGAGAAAAATCATCACATCAGGGACTCAGGAAAGGCATCAAAGGCACCCCAATCAAGCAACTGAAAGCTAATTTTTTTTTTCTATTTTTCTTTTAAAACATCTCATCAGAGATCTCAAAATAACAGTAGAGTGACGGCTTCAGAGTGCAACCCAAAGCATACTTCTAGGAAAAAACACCACCATAAAAGCATTAAGAGCAAGTATTCACATTTAAAATGTTAACCAAGCATTTACACTTAGCATGACCTAAACCTTCTTAGATGGTCCTTATGTTTTGCAAGTTATTATTAGTTATCTGGAAGAGTAATTATTTAAGCCATTAACTTTAATAAATGCAAAAACTTTATTCCATTAAAAGCTAAAAACAAATGAAAAGACACCTACCTGTAGTACCGAGATTGTAAATAGGTCGAACAAATAGTCTTTGATACGTGGCTGGCAGATCCAAAGTCTATTACTTTAACCCGGTAAGGCTGTCGAACAGGATCCACCAACATAATGTTCTCTGGTTTGAGGTCAGCATGGATTAAACCCAGACTTTTTAGTTTTTTCAGTGCAGTAGCCACTTGTTGCAGAATAGGCCTTATTACTTTCAGTTGCAGAGGGCTGAATTTGTTTTGTTTCAGGAAGTCATATAAATTCTGTTCCAACATCTCAAAAACCAGACAAGTATGGTTACGATGCTGAAAGCATTCATAGGCTCTCACAAAGTTAAACTCATCAGCATTTTCAGTACTTAGTCTCGCTAATATGCTCACTTCTATTTGTCCTTGGCGTGCATACGAAGGATGATTCTTCAAGATTTTGATTGCCACAATCTCATTTGTACCCCTTTTCCAGCACTTCACAACTTGTCCAAAGGTCCCTCGCCCAAGAAAATCAAGGACTTCGTAAGTGTTTTTCACAGAGCACAGTACCTCATGCTGTACTAACTGGTAATCTCCGTCTCCACTTGTACCACTTGATTTTGAAGTTGCAGCCGTTGTTACAACCGTTACTGGGTTTCCCACATTGGTTTGCAACATTGCAGGCAGGATGGACAGTTCATCAACAATCTGCATCGTGCCGTTTTGATTATCCAACTCTTCGCTCTTACGCTTCAATCCACATCGCTGGAGCCCTTCCAGGGTATCTGCCCCAGTCCGAGGTGCCTCTAACTGAGTTTGCTGTGCCCACGCCACTAACACTTTTGTAGCACCTGCAATATTTGTTAAAGCAACAGCATTTGACGTCAACAAAAAGTTCTGTCCTCGAGGTCTGTCAAATGGATTTTTAGTCTGAAAGAATGTACTAACCCTGTGGGGAGAAATTCCAAAGTTTTTACCATTCACACAGATTTGTGGGTAGGTTCCTTCGTGGTACACGCAACTGCTTGGTTCTAGTTTGAGTTTCTTCACACTACAAAAGGCACTTGACTGGGTTTGATAAACATATGGTGGATAGACCAAGACTTGTGAGGCCATACCTACAGAAGGAAAGAAAAAGCAAGTGAGAATCCTGCATTTACATTTCCAAGCAGCTTCCTCTTCTAAAAAGATCAGGACATGAGTACATTTTCGAAATGAACTAGCCTAAAGTTACTTCAAGTTTAGTTTCTTACAGTCCACAGCAACGTCCCCACGCCTTCCCAGTGCACACAAGGGCTGCGGCAGCAGGAGGTCACTGCACTAGTTGCTGTTGGTGGTTGATCAGGATGTGACTGAGATAGTCTGCAGCAGACCACTAGCTGTCATTTTTAAACGGGGGAACTACCTTTGTGCTATTAAAAACTCAGCTTTCACTTAAAAAAAAAATACATAAAAACATTCAGTAGCAAAAGTTAATTCAAATATTTATTAACAATGATCTAAAATAACTGAAAAGCTCTTAACTGTGAGCCAAAGCTACCTGTTCCACAAGGTATCAGACCTACTCATTGTAAGCACCATCAGGCTTCTGAGAACAAACAACAACTGTCAAAGCTCAAAGAATTTCACCGTGATGAAAGAGAAAACAATCAAAGTGTGCGTCAGAGCCCAAAATATCTTACAGAGGCATGTGTATGTTCACATAAACAACTGCAACTTTACTGTACATTGTAATTTACCTGGAATCTAATCCATTCACAGAAAACAAGCAGCCTCCCCAAATTATACAGCATCCCATTGCATTAGTTTGTGTATCAGTTTTCACAAGAGGAACCAGCCTGCTCGTCTGGGAAGCCCCTGAGCACAGCAGCCCCACTGTGCACAGGATTAGTCCCCAAATTTGTCCCCAGCTCAGGACACCAGCTCTACGGAAAGCAGAGCCATGCTCCTCACTGTACCTCCCCCCTTTCCCAGGCATGAAGAAGAGTCTGGTCCTAGCAGAGCATCAGAGGGAGGACAATGACAGCAGTAGCTGGCCTGCATGCAGGACAAGGAATCTCAATTCCCCCTTAAATTGCATAGACGTCACTCTCTCAGATCCTGCACCTTCCAGCTCTTGTCTCTGCACTCACCCTACTGTGTCCACTTCCAGAGCTGTCTAACACCAGCCTTAAGCTTTAATGTCACAGAATGCTAAACCCTAAGAAAAATACACTGAATGGCAAATGACTACAAGTTTCCAGGGAAGTTTTGGCTTATACAAGTCTGGTCAGCTCTAAAAAACAAGTTCAATACCAGTAATACTTTAATTAAATCACTTTCTCATACCAAGCACATGAAGATTCTGGCAATGGGTATTTAAATTGCAGATGAGTCCCATAAAATTTGAGCCAGACACTGCAATGACTGATCAAATGAAAACTAACCGAACACACGGCATGATTATTCTGAAGCTGTGATTTGATTTATGCAAATTAACATTTTAGCATCTTAAGAGCAATTAAAATCATCATACCATCATCTCATAATGGTTTTTGCCCCAGCAGTAGAAAAAATTCAAAGCCCTTTCCTTTCCAAAGCTGTTTGTCTGCCCAGAGCCAGCCAATGTAGTGAGCTGGAAAAGGCCGGCAGCCACCCAGCTTTATGGGCTGCCACTGGCCCTCTGCTCCACACCAAGGGTTTAAGACTAGCTCTCAAGGTGACTACTTTGAAAAAGCAGTGATAAACCTACACTGCAGTTAAGGAGGTTTTCTGAAGACAGGACAACAACCCAGTGGCAGAGAAAACCGGGGAATGATGCTCCTCCAACACAGCCAGAAGACCACTCAAACCCTTACCTGAGCCTGCTGGGATCACTGGTCTTCAAAAACATGCAAGACTTCTATAGCTCATGTTATTCGAATCACTCCAGAAGGACTGGAAGCACACAGACCCAGCTTTATCATTAATTTCATTTGGATGAGAAAAAAATAGGCTATCATCTTTTGGGGTTTGCATGCTAGGCTTCACTCCATGACCCTGAACTCTGACCACAGGAACAGCTCTGTTCTCAGATAAGAAGTGTTCATTGAGTTATTATAAGAACATTTTTAGCAACCCCAAGGAAAAAAAAAAGGGGGGGGGAGGGGGAAGGCACTAAATAAAAGGGATTACATACCCTGAGAGAAGAACCTTTCATGCAAACATGAACAAAAAAAAAAAAAAAGCCAAATTTTACTCCAGAAAAGTAAAAATGGCCTTGGAGCTCTTGTAGAAGCATCTGATTTCTCAACTTCCCCTTTACACCCCTTATTTTGTCTTTTTTTTAGATATACACTTCAAGACACAATCTCATTTAGAGAAGCAAGAGTATCTTCACATAACCAAGGAATAAGGTGTTCCTGTGAAACAGGCACATTAAAATCCTGCAGCATCCTACACTTGAGAGTTCTTAAAGACCTCTGCCATGCACTCATAAGCAGTGCTCAGGACTTTTCAGACAGTACATTCTTTACTACACATTAGAATATATGCAACGAAAATACCCCAGAACAACATACAACTCTCCAATACAACCGACTGCTGGAGGTCTTCACTTTGAGAAGTTTATTAACATAACTGATTTCCCCCCACACCCAGACAGCAGGGGAGGGGGGGGGAGGGAGGGCTTTTGTGTTGGTCTGTTGGGGATTTTTTTTGGTGGTTGTGGGTGGTGGGGTTTTAGTGGTGGCAGGTTTTGGCTAGGGTTTTGTATGTTTGCAGGGTTTGGGGGTTTTCTTACTATTTTGTGGGATTCAGGTTACAATATAATCCTATAGACAGCTACACTGGAAAGCGTAAAGAGCTGCTGCTAAAGAGCTGCTGCTGCAGGAGGTCTGGTTGTTGGTTTGTTCTGGGGTTTGTTTTTTAAGCAGGTCTTCTGATAGAAGAAAATATAAACTGCACATTGTCACCTATCACAGGATGGATCTTTCATTCTCCCCCTCCCTCACAAATCATTTCCCTAAGCTTATATATCTTTCTGCATGGTTCTTACTGAGACTACCACTGTTGCCTCATACAGACCTAGCCCACACTGTATCAACACTAACAAGTCCAGCAGCACAGTAAGAGGGATGTGTAGAGCAAAGCAACTAATGCTAAAGACAAACCTGTGCCGTTTCAGTGAGGGTACTTGAGCTTGAACACCCATGAGCATCTTCTGCAACCTTACAGTTAAATTTAAAATACATCCAAATGTACACCCACCTCTCCAGGATGCAAACCAGAGCAGAACACGCAAATCCACCAGAAGATGGGCTGAAAAGCAATGCCCAGGTGACAGTCTCCAGCTACTACAGCAGCTTCAGGCCTGATTCAGTTTTAGTCTCAGAACAGTGTGTCCATTCCCTCTACACACATTTCTGAAGCCCTCTTGTCCTTCTCCAAGTGCAAGATGACCACAATAACTCTACTCCAGCACAGTGACTGCTCCCAGCTGAAGTAGGCTCCAGATTTCTCCAGCTTGCTTTGCTCCAGTACTGAGACTGCTGCATCACAACTCCTGTGCAACCTCCCTGCTAGTGAATACTGCAGGGGATCTGGAAAAGAAAGTCTGTCCTGAGACACCTACCAACTACATTATTGCCTCTAGATAGGCTTTCTTCAAAGGAAACGTGTCTTGTTAGCTCTCAAGTTTGAAACAGAGAGAACTGGGAGCTCTACACTTGGCTTATTAGACATTAAACTATACAAAATGTGTGTACTTTGATCACAGGTAAGACTGAATTCTGGAATTCTGTGCTTCTCAAGAAAATTTGAACAAAGTAATGAAGTAAACATATTTTAAATAAGTAAATTCATTTTTTGTTCATTTAAAGGAATAAATAAATATGTTTTCACAAAGCAATAACAATGAACAGGAGGTGCTTCACAGTTTGCATCCCCCCACCCTGGTCAAGCTTCTCTGCAGAAGCAGAGAAACAAGCAGACACTGCTCAGAGAAATGAAGCACTTCTGGCAACATCTCTGTAATGTTCACCTAACTGTCACCATGTTCTTTACTAGATTCTTAACACTACGTCTCCAGCCTTTTCAAGCAGTTCTAGGCAAATTCAGAACATGACCAACTTGGCAGACTAACAACATGGAGAAGCACAGGCTGTTCCAGGTCTGACCACCATTAATAATTAACTATAAATTCACATTTCCTCACGACAGAGTTGGGGGGGGGAGGTAGCAAAGTAATTAGCTAGTAAAACCACTGCAGCAGAGCTGCAGAGAAATTGCCAGGACACCCTTCATTCTTCTGCAAAATAAACAGCCCCTTTTAACCACCCCCAAAAGCACAATCACCATGTTGCTGCGGTTGCAGTAAAACCCCCAGCGGGTAAAGCCTAGCCAGGAGCAGCCACCTAATACTATAGTTACAGTTTAACTCAAGAGAACTTGTTTTCCAACTTCTTTCAAGCCTCCATCAGTGAGAGCTAGTTCCAGGACACTCACACCCTTCCCACAGTGCAGTTTGGCATCATGGGAGGCTTTCTGAAAGCTCAGTAACTTCCAGCAAATGCACAATTTGAGCAGTAGCACTTATGAAGTGTTTTGCTTACATTATGCATCACTTTGAAAGCACTGAGATACCAGCAGTCATTTTTCCCAGGTAAAAAAAAAAAACACAACAGAAAACTATACTTTTTATATTAGGTGCTGCTCAACTTCTCAAGTTACTTAACAAATACGAAGCAGTTATTCACCCTCTCTTTCCTCCCAGAAGAAAACTTATTACTGGTAGTAGCAGCACCTCTCTGTTACTGTTTGTTTTGGATACGGAGCCGTACAAGCTGTCCTGATGGGCGCACTTTCACACCCATGAACTGTTCGCCCTGAGGAACTCCCTTACTCAAGCTGTACGATTCATAACAAAGCACGGGCAATTGAGGTTTCATGCAGTTTACGAAGGAAAACATATCCATGGCAAGTATAAAGGGTAAAGAGATACAAGTTCAGGGAATGTGCCCCCACCAGCTACCTCGAAACCAGACCTCTGACCTATGGAAGGGAGGGAGTGGAGCAAAGGAGAAAGCACCAATGTGGTTCAAGCAACACATGCCATAGGATTTGTTTCCTCACATGACCACGGAGGCAATTCTGGACATGAACTTCATAGGCACACACACACTCCATCACCAAGAACAGCAAGATGCAGAGGCATTTTTGCAGAGGCAGCTCTGATGCCAGCTCGCCAAAGCAACCAGCACCCAATTCTAGGCATAGCAAACAGAAGAGTTCACTGACAAAAACCATAATTATGGTCTTTGATTAACACACAGAAGGTATTTCAGAGCTCAGGAATCCTGGCCCAGCATACACCAACAAAATCAAGCTAAGCCACTGGCAGCCTTCACCTGATGTGGAAACCTCAGTCCTGCGTAAATCACGGGTGAAGGCTGAGGCTGGAAGGCCAGAAGTTGGTTCCAAGCTTTGAGTGAGTCTTGGTAGGAAGCAAAAGACAATATGATCCAATTTTGCAGCTGAAAAACACAGTTACTACCCACCTAAGAAAACTGTTACAGGGCTGCCTTTAGATTTGGACAACATCAGAGGCAGTTTTAATCAGGCACTGCAAACGTTACACTGATACCAGAAACTGAAAACACAAGTTAATTTTGAAGTGTGATGCAAACTCATCAAACACAGCATTGTCTCAATACTTGGAAACAGAACTGACCCCATACACTGAACACAAACATATATTACATGAAGTATCACAGTGAACTCCTAGGGCTAGACGCTGTCGTATCTACCAGCAGCAGTGCTGAATAATACAATCACTATATTCATATTTACCACAAACATCAAAAGCTACATCTTGTGATGCCAGTATGACTGCAATCACAGTTAAAAAGACAAACGGAATAATACTTCAAGCATTTGTTTTTTTTCTGCTGGGCAAGAAGCCGTTACGCAACTGGAAAGAAAGCACAAGCATCGCAGTATCGGGCACCAGCCCCCAGTGAGAGCATGCTCTCCAAATCAGAATGTGCCTCCATCAACACAAATGGCGCATGTCAACCAGCCAGGGCTTCACCAGCCAAATCTCTTCTTTTAAGAGACTAATTCTTTTTGAACCCCAAAACAGCAGGCACACCAAAATAACGGTGTTTAGGAGAGCCCGCACCTTCAGGCTCTGCACCAAAGCACAGAACTTAAGGATTTATTCAAACTACTGCTACCGCCTGTTGCTCTTCCGTGTAGCAAGACTGATCACAGCAAGTAGAGAAGTACGACAAAGCCACGCTTACTGTGTTTCCAAATGATTTTGCCACCTTTCATAAAGTAGAAATAAAATCTGGTAGAGGGGTTTAGCTCAAATTGCCTGTTGGCAAACCACCTCTTTAAACACACAAACAACAACAAAAACACAAACACCCAACCACAACTTCCTATATAAATATGTATGCAATTTTGCCTTCTTATTTTCAGCCACTTTACTTTGATTTCATTGCTTAATTTTGCATTCTTAGTCTGCTGGGTAGAATTAGAAGAGGACCAACCCAGCTAAGAAGTTCATTCAGAAGTTTCATTTTAGAATGGCTCTAGACAATATTGAATTCAGCCCCTATAATACAAATCTAGATGGCTGTTTAACTCATTGCTACTTCACCTTCGCAGCATGGCTGGCATGCCAGAACATCTGTATGCCCATTTTGAAAAAAACTACTTTCACAAAGTTGTTTCTTCATCAAGTCCTCTAAACTACTCAAGGTGAAGGGAGGTTCATTCAACATTATCCTTCTCCCTCTTATTACAAAAGATTTTCAGCTGGACCAAGCACGCATTAGTACAACACTACAAAACTGCTGTTCCCCACAGGACTTGCAAATGAAGTTCTCAACAGCAGACACACAAGTAGCCTGTCGACCTTATCAAGTCTGGCATGTGATGTAAAAATTCACAAAACAAGGTCCACTGTACCAAAAGAGCACAGTTCAGGAGGTGTGCAAAGCTATTTCCTACACACTGAGAACCACCCAGCAGCAGGTAACATTTGAGCTACAACTCTCCCCAAATACATGAAAAATCATAATCACTCCTTCAATAGGATCAGCATGAACTTGCGTTCCAAGCTGCCAAGACAGCATGCCTAGATCACATTCAACTCCTTCCACAACCAAAACATTACAGTAAATAAGAACTTCAGCTTTTCTTTGGCTTGTTTTAATTCTTTTACACTTAAATCAGAGTGAAGACATCTGATCTGACACATTTTCTTTAATTTATCTTTTCCTGCTAGTTTCCAGGTCAGACACTTCAGCTACACCGGGTAACAGCTTTTAAACATACACTGACTGAGGTGTACACACACCCACAATGTATACGTTTGAAGGGGGTTTTCACACAGAAGGGTATGAAAGGGTTTATACACACACAGAATGAAAACTCTTCAGAGTCCTAATCAGCTTTTTAGAACACAAATTCCTTACTTAAAACTGCGTTTTAAATATTCTTCTGTTCTATAATATGCTGTGAGCAACAACATCATGGAGACAGCATTGGTTGCTTACTGAAAGCAGCTGTATAAACTAGACATGGCATATGCAGAGCAATAAAGAACAGAGGGAAAAATAGGTGTTTACCACTTCTGTCACATTTCTAAAGACATGCAGGAAGGGGAGTTTCCTACTGACAAAGAAATCAGTGTATTACAAATGCATATTCTCTCACAGAAGGCTCAGCCTTCTGCCTCCTAACGAATCAGTAACTGTTAATAATCCATATTATAATATTATAGAATCATAGAATCGTTAGGGTTGGAAAGGACCTTAAGATCATCTAGTTCCAACTCCCTGCCGTGGGCAGGGACACCCTACGCTAAATCACATCACCCAAGGCCTCGTCCAACCTGGCCTTGAACACTGCCAGGGAACCACCAGGGCAAGAAGTTTCTCCCTCTCTCCTGTGCAGGGGAACTTAATGATTTAGCTATACAGAAAGCAAGCAAAAAGAAAGGCAAGACCACAGGCAGCATACGCCCCCACTCACTAGAGCATGATGCTGATAAATGTGTCAGTTTTTCCTGTTGTGCTCTCTTACATATTTAACAATCTTTCCATTTGTAGCATAAGTAAATATTCACTCGTTTTAATATTTGAAGCAACGTTTAGATATCTCATCAACTAAGTTTTGAAAATACATTTAGTCTCAAGGAGCACTTGCTGCGAAGAGCTCCCAATATATTTCTTGAGGAAAACACCCACCATGTCCTTGTGCAGGGCTCAGAGCTGACACAGTCAAAGGGAGAATTTAGCCCAAAGCATCGTTTCAAAAGCCATAAAGAAAAGGTATTAAAAAAAAAAAACCTTCAGAATCTCATGAAAGCAATACATTCCTAATAGGCTGAGTATCAGTTAATTTCTTGACTCACAAAAGTTGATATTAATAGATAAGGAAAGAGGAGACCAAGAGCTTTTTAATTCTCTTTGGAACAAAGCCTGTTCCTTCCAGAAGGCTTCACAAGTAAGGACCCAAACACCAAAATTCCCATATGAAACAGATACAAATGCTGAAAATAAAGATCTTGTGAGGAAGTCCTCTACCCCTATAAATAGTTTAAAGCTTCAAAAACAAGCTGTGGGAAAAAACTTCTCAACTAGAAGAGACTGTAGATAAGCAAGCTGCTCGGAAAAAAAAAAAAGGGAAGAAAACACAGAATAATTGAAAAGGGTAGGAAGTAACAGATGACCAAACTTTCTAGGAAAACACAGGATGGAAGAAGTTTACAAAGCAATGATGCATGAGGTACTTTTCAGTCAAAAAGGCAGAAAAACATCTTACAAGAAACAAATAAAAAGCCTTCTGGAAATTGTGCAAGTTCCACCAATTGTTGTGTATCAACACAGGCAAAACCTGCACCATGTGGAAGAGGGGAACAAAAAGAGTATATTTTACTCAAGCCAGTGGAACCAGGTAAAGGTTAACACCAGATTTTGTGAACACTGACAAAGAAGCAAAACAGTGCAGTAAGCAATGGAGACCGTGCAAACATGAGAATAAATATAGGTTTATATCAAAGTATGAAAAAGGAAATAGCTTACATAAATTACTGCAGTTTCAGTTAAATTGTGCATACAGATAATTTTTATGAATACCTGATGCTAGTGGTTACTGATACCTTCCAGAGAAAGCTGAAATCACCAGCTAAAACCCAAAGTTTCTGTAAAAAAAAAAAAAAAAAAGCTTTGTACTGATTGTCAGTACTGACGTTTTGTTTTCTCTCTGTGTTTTTGCATTTACATGACAGTCTTCTCATTCAGAGCTGGCGCCTATGCTGGCTCCTCCCTGTGGGCAGGCACTTGTTCCAGTGTGTACCAGTCAGATCAGAGAAAGGTTCAGATGGCAGTTCATAGAATGATAGAATCACAGACTGGTTTGGATTGGAAGGGACCTTAAAGTTCATCCAGTTCCAACCCCCTGCCACGGGCAGAGGCACCTTCCACTAGACCAGGTTGCTCCAAGCCACATCCACATCCAAAGACCCAAGGGAGGGGGCCTGGAGGGATTTGGTCACACTAATAAAAGCAGCAAACATCTTGCAATGAAGACACTCCAACAACCCTACACAAAGGACAGCTGCACCAGTTACTGCAATCCCAGCTGAAGTTGTCCTACTGGCAGTTTTTTCTGCACAGAGAACAGCTTTTTTATCTGGCTTCATCAGGCTTCAAGACAAGGTGAGCACAAGATGAGGAGACACCTTCTAACCAAGAACCAAGTAAAATTAAAGTAAAACTCCTAAAATAACCCAAAGCAGGTTCTCTCAGGTACTGGATACCACTTGCCCCAAAGCAAGGCAACAGCCAAGCTTCAGCTTTGAGATAAAAATCTGTCTCACCCAGCAATTTAAATTCCTACCAAGCTTGCGCCTTGGAAGTGAAGCATCCCTGTCACATAAAACCAGCTGCAGGACACCACAGTGTCCACACCTGAAGGAGCAGAGCCTCCAGTACAGAAAAGGGCAAGAAATTATCGTCAGTGGATTAGAGAGTGGTTGTATGGGAAGTGGCTGTGAGCACCTCTGACTGCAGCCACATCTTCCTGTTCCAAGGATGATGTTATTGGGACCCTAGATAGATATTAGGACCCGAGCTCGTGTCCCTACATTTTCCACCACTTATTCTGAACAGGCAGTTACTGCAGAGCCATACATACTCAGCAAGGGATGTTTATACAAATGTGAAGGGATTTTTGTTTGACAATAGCCGACTTGACAAGCATTAAATCACATTTAATTTCTAACATGCTTTTAAAAGCACTAAAATAGTTTTCTAGAACTGTTATATTATTTTACCAAGAATGGAGTCACACAAGTGTAACACTACAGATTTTAAAAATAGGTTTTTTTAAAGGGAGTATTACAACACGCAATAGCAATTATCTTTACATAAGGATCCAATTATTCTTTTAGTATTTAGATAGTTGCTGTAGCTTTGATAATACTAAAAATATATGAAAATATTTCTTGTATCTGTTTTGTCTTTAGGTATTTCACTGGGTCTTGTCTTATTGCTGTGTTGTGGAACGTGAACTTAACATTTTTCCAGGATTCATCCTTCATCCAACTGTTGTAGGGCACAGCAGAGATGAAGAAAAGGCCATACTTCCAAAAAGGAACATTTCCTACTTTTTTTCTGAAAATACAAGGTGAAAAAAGGCTGTACGAAAAGTTTACTGAATGATGGGGCTATTACACATGAAAAGTTAACAACAGAGATATTTTGAACTTAAAACTGATTCCAAGTCACTGAGTAAGAAAAAAAAAAAAAGGGAAAAAAAACACAAAACAAACCAGAACTAAAAAACTTGATTTGCTTAAAAACCACATCAGTTATTTGGCTCTCCTTCTATTTCCAAGCAAAATTGCTAAGCATGAGATTAACCCCACTTTGTCAGAAAATTAACCACTCTGAAAATTAAAGTGGAATATCAAGACACTGTATAAAAAAAAAGTGACATCATGCAAAAAATATTACAAACCTGTACAAAAATTATCCCCAAACTGCACTTAAAACCAAGACTCAAACCACTTCTTGCCATCTTTCCAACATTCACTACATCGAAATAAAACAACCGAAGAATTAAGGCGGGGGGGAGGGAGGACAATGGCACCTACCCTGTATGAAATACTACACTATCAGCTAAAGCCACAGATTATAACCCGCTTTCACAATTACATGTTGTTCCTCTGCTCATCTGTCACTCAAAAGTTAGCGCCTCTGAGGAGAAAGAGAGCTTCAATTTCTCTAGAAATCTCAAGAGCTTCTGTCTCTTTTATATTCCAAATGGTCTACGGAGGGAGGGCAGGGAGGCCAAGAACACGTAACAGGATTTTCCAGGCTTTGTGCTTCATTACAGGTTATTTCAGGTTAAATAGAGGGTGTTCACTGCCTACAGAAGTCAAAGATAACTCATACCATAGCATATAGAAAGGCGCTTTAAATGCAGTTAAATCATCATTCAAGGTGCACTGCACACTCATCAGCTATGTCCAACAGTGCTCATCCTTGCCAGTTCTTTCATATTTGGTTTTACACACAATCCACCCAGAGTTCTGAAACACTTTCAGATGCTTAGAGATCCATCTCATTCTTCACCCAAAGAATAAGCTTTTCTTCCAAGACCTGGGTTGAAAGCAATACATTATTTTCCACTCCGTCTCAGATTTTCAGTCAAGATATCTGAAGAAAAACAGTATTTCAGTGACTTAGGAACAGAAACATTAACTTAGTGAAAGGTCCCCGCCACTGAGCTCAGCTCTCACTACCCTTATTTTCAAAGACAAGAAAATGTAATAGGCCCAGCTGAAAATAAGTATTTGACTAGCTATGAGTTTACATAACCCATCTACTGGAGCGCCACAGTTCCAGCAAAGTGCTAAGGATGTTTTCTTCAGCAAATTAATCCTATGCCAGGACTTCTGAAATTCTCCTCTAACTGAGATACTGTAAAATCATCAGCTAATTGAAGAAACTCAGAAAACACAGAAAGGTACCAATGAGCTTTCTTGACATATGAAAGGGGGATACTGTTTCACAAAACAGCAACGTGTAACTGAGGAGAGCTGGTATCACCATGAGCGCATCCTACTCCCACATTTCTTCCTTCCTTGGTTGAGGGACACCAGTTGATTCCCAGGCCTGCTCTCTACCCAACTCACACTGCTGTTAGGCGACAGAGCAGTCTACCTCAGCTGTAATGCTTCTGCAGATGGAACGAGATCATCACATATTCAGTGAGAGTAAGGCTTGTCCAATAAAGGGATTTCAAAAAGCATGGATGGTCTCTGCTTTTTCCACAAAGTTCCATGCAGAAAACAAAACTGCCTATAGTAACTATTCTCCATGTGCCCAGCAGTTGTGTGCTACAACACCTCACAGGCCTCACACTGCAACATCAAGATTCAGCTCAACTAAAAGAAGTTTTCCTCCTGTATTTAACATTCCTCTGAAACAGACATTCGGCCTCACACAACAAAGCTCTTCCCCTTACTAATGCTTTTACTCCCCTACATACATACATGCAAAGAAAGCCAACTACAAAATTCCTGCTTCAAAATGCAATGCTTTGTCAAAAGGATCTTTGCTGCTATAATCAACATACCAGCAGGATGGAAGATGCAAGAAAGAGAATATATGCTGTTAACGAGAAAACCATTCTAAAACCAGGAAGAGTGCAATCCCTTGAAATAGCACAGAGAGGTGCATCCCTAAACATACAAGCTTGGAGAAGCACAGCCTGACATTCCTACACATTTAGGTTGGGATTATCACAAGAATTAAGCGTAGTTAATTCTGTTTTAACCAGGAGCTGATAAGCCAATGCTGCCTCTGGAAGTGCTGCTCAGCGTCCCATCCCCTTGAACAGACATGATCAAGCTGACAGATACTTTTCAAAAAAGTACCTCCAAAACAATATTTGTTTTGAAGCAAGTGCTTAAGTGGAAGCACACAGCAAGAGAAGCAGCACATACACCTTCTAATATTTCTAGCAGTTGTATCTGCTGCAGGATGAGTTGAAAGCTCACTCTTCCTCCCCACACCCTGCCTTTGTATCTGACATCTCATTATGCAGGAGACAGTCTCATTTCCCTGTTTCTGTAGGTAGTTATTTGAAAGACAGGAGGGAGGAAACATGCAAATACAAAAAACCTGAAACAGAACAAAAAACACACATCCCAGCAGAGACCCCAGGTCAGGAGCAGCTTTCCAGGAAATTTTTCAATGCAACTTTATTCCAGCTGATAAAATCTCTCTGAATACAGAGAGTTCTCAAGGCCAGAGAGGAGCATACCACCACCACCATCAAAATTAAGAGAATCTAGCCAAATGCAGCTATGAGAAAAACAATTCACAAGCGCAACTGATGCCAGCCCCTGAGCAAGCAGGAGAACTCGCACTACAATGAAAGTCCCTGGCAATAAACACACTCAATGCGAACTCTACTGAATTCCTGTTTTCCATGATGATAAACACCATCTCACCGAGTGCTACCATAAATGGCTCGCGGCAGCGCAAATAAAGCAGCCGCCACTGTTCTATCAGGATCAGTTTTCCCCCTGTAAGTCCATGCTAACGCTTTGCTCTATTTATTTGCGCTCTCACCATGCTGCTCCGTAATACAGCCCTGACCTATTTTCCAGGTGCTTAACTAATCTCTTTGCTGGCTGCCACGCTTATTAGATAGCTACTGCGTGAATCTTAAACTTTGTTTATAGCAACCTTTAGCCAATTTACTCTGTTATGGCATTATTATGTCACAAAGTCAGTCCTCACAGCCCAACCAAGCTTTTCTACTTCCCGTAAAACCAATCACAGCAGAAACTTTTTGCAAATGATGTAATGGGACGTAATACCAACGGGAAAAAAAATAACTAGAAAAATATGCATTGTAATTAACAACTGCAGCTCTACTCAATGTAATTGTCTCTCATGTCAATTTCACATTTTCCCACAGTTTAAAGATACAAAAAAAACTGAAATAGACACGGTTGTACACAAGCAGATACAAAAACATCACAGAGCCACATAATTACTGGGAAGGCAAGCCTGGGAATCTCAAAACAACTTACAAAGTTAACAAAAAAGGAAACCATAGCCTGGCTTGGCACCAAGTCAGACGCACAGCTCGTAACAAAAGTATAGCCTCAAAAGAAAGATATTTATATATACGTAAGCACAGAGCACTGATGGTTGAGGGCTTAACGTAAACTAAAATTTAAAATGAAAACCACCATTTCCTACAGCGTTAGACACACGCAAACGCATCTGCCAGTTTTATAATTGATCCCACGATGAATCGAGAACCAACACAAACCCAGCACAATCCCTGCTGCAATCACTATGTTAAAACCACCAGCAACAATACCACCCCGCCTGTTTTTACACAGCTAGTTTTTGGGAACTGACCAAATTTTGAAGCGTCAACTTCCTTTCCAGTTGTGTTTATTTACATCGACCCGGCAGCACCGTTCGCTCCCCGCCCGATCCCAGCCACCGCCAAGCGAGGAGAAGCGGCTCCCGCGGGGCTCTGCTCGGGGCTCAGGCCGAGGAACGCCGGCTGGGTGTCGCCGGGGTACGAGGAGCCACCGCCGCACCCGGGCACCGCCCCGGGACCCCCAGCGCAGCGCGGGGAAGCACCCGCCGCCAGCCTGAGAGCACTGTACAAGAGGGAGGGGGCCGCGGAGAGCCCGGGAGGGGAGCAGCGCATAGCCAGGATCTACCCGGCCCCGCCACCACCTCGCGGCCGGTAACGGACGAGGCGGGCGGCCACGCCTTTCCCCCACCGAGCGGCGGCGGCGGCCTCGCCGGGCACCCAGGCAGCGCTCGGGGCGGGAGCTTCCCTGCGCCGCGGACGGAGGAACTTCGCGGGCGCGGCGGAGCAGGCGCCGTCGAGGGCGACGGGAAGAGGAAGGGGAAACGGTACTGCCCGCTCCCCGCCGCGGGGCTCCGACAAGGGCAGCGGTGCACCGTGCCTGCCGCACCCAGGGCAGGGGGGTAAGGGCTTGCCCCGGCCCTCCGCCCCGCAGCCCCCCTTGGGAAAGAGGCGAACGGTGCCAGCGGAGGCAGCGCCGCTCGCCGGGGACGGCCCCGCTCCTCGCCCGGCTCTCACCTTCACGGAGCGGGCCGCGCTGGCGTCCGATCTGGAGCTGCCGCCGCCACCCTGGACATGTCCGGGAGCGCCACAGTGAAGCGCCGCTCCGCCGGGCTCAGCGCCTCACCCCCGCCGCTCCTGCCGCCGCCGACTTGGCCGCTGCCATCTTGTCCTGGCGGCTGGGAGGGAAGCGCCCCAGCTCAGCCCGCTCGGCAGCCCGGGCCTCCGCCTCATCTTCCCGGGGAGGGACCCAGCCCGCCCCCGGCCGCCGCCTCCTATGCCTCCTCCCGCCTCCGCGTCTGCCCTGCCTGCGCCGGCCTAGCGGCGCCTGCCGCCCATCGCCACAGAGCGGCGGGGCCTCTGCGGAGGGGGCCTGCGGACTCCGGCGTACCCCGGCCCCGCGCCCAACCTGCGGGGCCTTCCCGCCGCCCGCCCAGCGCCTCAGCGGCAGCGCCCCCACCCGGCCCCGCCGGAGCCGCTCGAGCGCTCTATCAGTCCCGCAGCGCATAGGCAGAGCTGCCCCGCCCGTCATGGCAACCCCGAGCCGGGCGTCTGCAGGTGCGTGGCCGTCACCCCACGCAAGCTGCAGGTTAGCGGCGAGGCTGAGGCAGGACCCTCTGCATACGCCGGGGAAACCGGCGAGGGCAACTTGAGATGCCCCCACCGCGAACTCGCCTCTACCCACCCCAGTCCATCACTACCTGGAGGAAGGCAATTCCTCCAGGAATGACTGAGCTCCTCAAGGAGCACCCACAAACCCCCGTGGTCCTCCAATGCCCGCACTCACTCCTAATTGCCAAACACAAAATGGTGAGCGATTCGTCCCCATCTCCTTGGCTACCGGCTCCTGTAACATCATTCACAGACCTCTGGGATGAGGAATGCATCACAGCAAAGACCCAGCTCTCAAAAACTGGAGTTTAGAAGATGGCAATATGCGAATGAACACGTCAACTCCAGACTTGTTTAAGTTAGGGTTCCTGCATTATAAGATGAAGTGAGTCCCCTTCCCAGCCCTGAAAGTGAAGCACCAACCTTCTAGGTCCAGCCTGCCATCTTTCCCTGCTGAGCAGCCCCTGGCACCACAGCCAGACACCGTCAGACACACCACTGGCTACAGAAGTAACAGGACACAGCAAACGTAATGACCATGTTGTGTCCCACAGTACAGTCCATCAGAGGCTCTGCCTTGCTCAGCTCTTGCCAAAACAACAGGATGCACCCTCACATGTCCCTAATGTTACACATCACTTAAATATTAGTGGTTGCTTGTAGAACTAGTCAACTTCTGCAAACAGCATTCTTGACCCTAAATAGTATTCAGCTGATGTGGGGAGAAAAAGGAATTGCTGTTGGCCTATAAAGTAGTGAGCCCCAAGATAAATCCTTGGCTACAACTGGTCATCACATGCTTCTCCACCTCTTGCCAAAAATAACCAAGAATTTCTTTATTTACTTGCACAACTCTGTGTACTCCCCTATTTTTCTTGCACTCCCTGTTCCAGGAGTCAGATTTGAAGTCAGAATTTGAATTAATTAATTGGAGAAGACAGAGTTATTGTACCAAAGTACTAAAACCTAACACTGGAGTTACTACCATCACGTCACCAATATGCAGTCTTGTAAGTAATGAGACATATAATTTAGGGGTGGAGAAAAATAGGTGGGTGTCAGTGTTAGTAAATTACAGCTCTCAAGAACCGCTCATCACATCTTTTGCTTACTAATTTTACAGATATTAATCAAGCTTCTCTTCACACATCTCCCCCAAAAAATAACGTCCTCTGGAATTACTCAGATATGTGTTTTATTAACCTATAATCTATTTCAAAAGACTTGAAATGTTGATAAACATTCTTGCTGTAACCATACAAACTCCAAAATGACTTCACCAACCAAAGAATTAAATATCTGCTGATTCAGCCTGTGACAGTATTCCATCCACAGATATAAACTGGCATACGTGTCACCCCAAATTAGACACTTGGGATCTAAGAAATATCCCCAAATCCTCCTCCTCAGCTACTACCTAGTCTTGACGTATTTTTTACAGCTGTTTTTTAACAACTATTTCTAGTTCTCTTATTTTTCACCATGCAAGTTTTTGATAACCAAATTGACCCAAATATGGTAAACATGAATGACATTGATCCTCTAAAAATAGACAAAATTGTGAATCCAATGCTCCGCTGATATGCCTGAATGATTTTCACCAACTTTCACAAATAGATTTCAGATTTAGAAAATAAGGGATAAACTTCTCCCATTACACTGGTCTCTCTCTCTGGAATTTTGAGTTGGTCATGTTTGCTACATAACAGAGCCTCCTAAAATATCTCACCACCATCAGGCTGGTCCTCATATTCCAGTTTTTGCTAATCAGATGAAGCCAGACTTCCCCTCAGCCTACAATGGGAACATCACCAGCATGTAATCAAACTCTCAAATCTCTTTGAAACTCCTCCAATTGCTTGGAGGACACAGTGTTTGTCCTCACTTGGATGCTGTTTCAATTCAAGTCTTCCCTGTGCTAGGTGCAAGTCTCATTGTACTAAGGGGTCCGCCTGGCATAAAAGGGCCAGTAGCGCTACAGCAAGCTGAAGTGCCAAACCTCCTCTGGCACTTGACTGCTTGTAAGGCTTCCTTTGGGCACAGAAGAGTTTTTAACTACCCACGACATGCTGTAAGGCAACATTAGATGCATCAGCAAATTTTAAACACTGATGAACATTTCTTCAGAGGTTAAACATGACTGCCTGAGAAGCCCTTGCATGATTTTTTTTGTCAGCTGAAAAACAGTGAACACATTCTTGCCCTGATTTTCTCTTGGCAGGTATTTTGTGCTGACAGGAAGCCGAGGGGTTAATATGGAAACTCCTGTTACACCTGTAAGTAGTGTGGACTACTGATACCACTTGGAGGGGAGTGTTTGGTTTCAAAGTACTTAAGTAACTCTGTGAAAGGAGGCCCATGTCATTTATATTCATTTATAAACTTCAGCACTGAAACACCACACCTCTCCACAGGCCTCTGTTTCACCTTGTTCTTGTACCTTTACAGAGGATTAAGCAATTGTTAGGTGTGAGTGCTCAAAGTGGAAAGAAGAAACAGAAGTTAAAGAAGAAGGTATTTCCAATTGATATAATCAAAATATGCAGCAAAAAAAAAGAGATGATCTGAGGACAAACGCAGTCTGAGAACTTCTGGCAGCACAACTACCAATGACATTCTGTGCTATTTTTGTTATCAAAATCCCAAGCGTAGACACAGACAGAAAATGCTTTGGCTAGAACAATTTGTTTTACTCATCAAACTGCTATAAGCTGTATCATCAAAACACTTTTTACGGCCAGTATGAGTTGTTTATATCAGGTTATGAGTTGTTTAGATCAGCTGAGCTCTTAACTCTTGAACAAACTTGAGTCCTGAACAAGGCTGCGCTATTAGAGCTACCCAGAAGTGCCAAACAACAAAGATAAGGGCCGGGAGAAGGTGAGACTGTAGGGCTGTAATTCCATCCACCAGGCCCCTCACCTGGTCGCTAATAACACAGGGTGCAACTGCATGAAACAGCAAGCCATGCTCAAAGTCCACCCCTCTGAAAAGGGGAAGAACTGCTTTCTTATGATTTCCTTGATCTGCTCTCCACATTTCCAGTTGAATTCTCCCACTCAGAACCCTCCATTTAGCAGATTCAACTCACCTAGCAAAACAGGGGAAGGCAGAGTTTTTCCTTGTCAGCTAGTAGGTAGGGCTGTGCAGACTTCATTTTAGCTTTCTGGGGAGAAATTACGAAATCTAAGCAGCTCAGAAGCATGCTGGTTGGCAACACACTGTTGTGGCCAGTGAACGTATCCGGGCTGTAATCACCTAACCTGCAGAGTATGAACAGCAAGCACTGATCCACAGAAGGGGGCTGAAATAGGGGACAGTTCCACTTCAATTTCTCTTTTTCTTAAGCTTTCTCTTTTCTTAACCTTTTCTTAACCATAGTCTTTAGTCTTTCCCACAGTATTTAGCAGTATCTGTCAAGCAGTGAATTAATTTGTGGTAGGACTTCAAATTATGGTATTACTATACTGTTTTTTGCATTGGCTGAAATATTTTATGCTTGCCATATTTATACTCCCAAAACACAGAGAAGACTGGACAGAGTTAACTATGGTTTTTATCCTCTCAATTCCTTATCTAAAGTATTTTTTAAACTGATGTAACTGTCACTGAAGTATGACTTGTATTATGAGACAAAGCATTGAGCGTGATGCATTTGGATTAAAACCTTTCAAGATCCAAATTTCTGCTGAAACCTGTAAAGGGATCAGAGTTACATTGATAAAAAGTGCTTTTGTAAAACATAAACATTCAAATTTACACTTTCCACTGATTACCATCATATTCATACCTAGTTCAAAGTTCCCCAGATGCCCTCCCCATGGATTTGTTTGCTAGACATATGAGAAATCCAACCTTCTGTTGCTGGGCATAAATGGAAGATTACTTTCAAATTTAAAGCAAACATACACTTTGCTCTTTCTGCAACAAGTGGAAGGTCAGTTGAGAAGCACTATGTTTCTTCAATTAAAAAACACGAGTTTCTCTATGCAGTTCACATTATTTAAGTACTTTTCAAAAATAAGCACAGATATTCAACCATATATTTCAGCTTTTATTTTCCACTTCATTGTTTGGGTTGTTTGGTTGGGGTTTTTTTGCATCAAAATACTACTTACTTTACTAAAGCAGGTTTAATAAAAGACTAAAAGAAAAGGCAGGGGGGTATTTTGTTTCTTGCTTGCTGTTTAATTTGCAAGTTAAATGAACAGCCTGGATCCTCTATAAGATTTAAAAACTGCAAAGGACAGAAGACACCTCCATGGGCTGGTGGCGCTTTCTGGGGCTTTGTTCAAGGGCCATGCTCATGCCGATGTTCATTTTCATGAAGGCATCACCATTCCCTGAGGATCTCCTAAGATACACATGAAGGTCAATCCACTTCTATGGCTGTTCCAAAGGTGAAAACCAGACTGAAAACATTCTTCAGTTGCCTGTCTTTATGCTTGTTTTTCCCTCAACCCTTAAAACCTAGTTCTAAGGAACCTCACACAGCATTCTGACATTGCCAATTCAAATTCTACCAATTGGTAACTCTTAGGAAATTAACTTGTCTTGCATACAAAGATAATAACATGGTGACTAAAATGGTTAGTCTTCGGAAAACTAGAAGGAATCTTTACAATATTTTTTATTATGATGTAGATAAAAGCTGGCTGACTTGAGATGAGCTGCCTCTTAGATGGCTTTCCTGAAGAAAAATGGTGAGCAGCCAATCTTGTGCAAGGACTTACAGCTTTCCAAAAAAAACCCAAACTGTTAAGTACTCACCAAATTAAAAAATAAAAAATCAGCCTTGATTTGTTATGTCTTCATTGAAAAAAGAAACTGCAGGAAACCTCTGATGTTGGGTCTGATGCAACCCAATAGAAGCGGATTATAAGAGTTGGTGCTGAGGACCAGTATCAAGGTCTGGAAAAATATCAAGGGTTTATCTTGAAATTATATAAATAATTACTACTTCATCTTAGGATTTACAGATTTATTTTTTTTTTATAAAAATATGTTTGTTTTCAACCTTACTGTTCTTTTAAGTGCCACGTTTTTTAAACAACCAGCTGGGACCGCTCCATTTAAAAACAATGTCACCCTGCCACTTGTTACAGATTATATTGTTCAGAGATACTGTGAAACACTTATTTCTCTGCTTGTGCTCATATTACATCAATAGGTGTAGATTTGACAGATGTCTTAAGGTATACTAAATTCTTGTTCATATTTACAGATGACCATAAATAGTTAAGAGTAATACAGTATTCTACAGGGTAGTTTAAACATCTTTCCTGGACCATGTGAACTATAATGTACATGGTATTTTATTTTTCCATCTCTATTTTCCTTTTCAGTCTGTTTTTGTGTCTTTGTAGGAGCCATAGAACTATCATAGGATCACAGACTGCTTTGGGTTGGAAGAGACCTTAAAGCTCATCCAGTTCCAATCCACTGCCGTGAGCAGGGACACCCTCCACTACCAGGTTGCTCCAGGCCCTGTCCAACCTGGCCTTAACACTGCCAGGGATGGGGCAACCACAGCTTCTCTGGGCAACCTGTGCTAGGGCCTCACCACCCTCACAGGGAAGAACTTCATCCTAATATCCAACCTAAATCTCCACTCTGTCAGCTTAAAGCCATTTTCCCGTGTCCTGTCACTGCAGGCTCTTGTCAAAAGACCCTCTCCAGATTTCTTGTAGGCCCCCTTTACATACTGGAAGACTATTACAAGGTCTCCCATGAGCCTTCTCTTCTCCAGGCTGAACAAGCCTGATCAAAATAATTCCTCATGCATACACCTTAGGAGATCCACAAGGAAAGGGTAATCTTCATGAAATGTGTCATGATAATGTAAATTTGTAGTTTGAAGCTGTAAACTTTCTTTTAAGAGTCTTGCTATTTTCATGTAGCCTTTCCGGTGTTTTCACATAAGAATATTTAATAGTCACATTTTTTATTCTCTCTCTCCAGCAGGAAAATAATTTGAAGTGATTGTTAGGATTAACAAATGTCAAATGTGTACAAGAATCCACTGTGTTTGAGTGTTTGAGGCACTTGGCAAGGACAAATACAATATTTTACCATATCAGAATACTCCACAACAAAACTGTGAGAATCTGATATAATCTGAGAAAAATAACATCCAAGGCCATCAATGAAAAGTAAGAATTGTAACACAGAATCACACTGACAGATTCCGAAATAAAAAAGAAAATGCAGCTTTTAATTGCTGGCTATAAAAGCTATGCTTCATTTTGGAGCATAGTAAAAATAAAGTTACCAAATCATTGATATCAAAACGTTGGGGGAAAGTATTTTTACTTAAGATAAAAAGTTAAGACAATATTGAAATGTTGTTTGTATGGAGGAGAAAACCAACTTTTCAAAATAGAAAAAAAAAAACAACCTGAAACTTACTTAAAACTAATAAACCAATTATATAGTGTTAATTTGTAAAATCGTTAATAGAAAATATTGTGCTTTCTACTATTGTTTTGAAATGAGCATCATTTCTGCACCCTACACTTGAGAATATTCATAGGGTACCATCCACTAACATTACCAATCATTTCAGGTTTACAGTTGAGTAATCACTTCTTTTTTTAGGGACTGATACATTGCAAGATCAAGGTCTGCAGAGAGATGAACACCACAAATGTTCCAGCTGACCTCACTTCCCAAAATGCATCATTCCAACAAATAAATATCATTAAACATAAGCAGGCAGTCAAATTACAGAATTAAAACATAATCCTGCATTACTCAAGTGAGTAGCTGCTTATTAATAGGTCCACTGACTCCAGGAACACTATTTACTTGAATAAAGATTCCTAGGGTTGTGCTTTTGGGACACATTCCAAAGCCTTTTAAAGTAAATAATCTGATTAGTTAACTCCTAGTTTGGGCTGATGATTTATCATGGCAAAGAGAAGTTTTATCTTGATGACAAATCCATCACTGCCCCACACAAACCCCAGCAGACAGGTGTGCAGCCTAGTTTAACTCTGGCAGGCAGTGAATTGCATCCAAGCTTATTTCAGAATTAAATGGAAGACCACCTCATTACCTGGGTCCTTCCAACTTCACAGTCAGAGCACTTGAGGACTGAGCCAGGGCTTTGCTATCAGCAGCTAGAGTCTGACCACATTAAAACCTAACCAAACCAAACAACCCTTTTGTTGCACTGATGAAAGGTCCTGCTACTAATCTTGTCTGTGGCACAAATCCTTCCTGAGAAGCAGTGTTACCCAAGTCAATTTGCACACGGCTTGCAAATGTTCACCTACAGCCTCCGTTAATAGCTTAATACATCAGGAACTCACCCATCTGTTTTCCTACTTTCTAAAAGTAGGTATCTTAAAGTCTTCCTTATTTCCCTCCCCATGAGACATCATTAATGAAATATCAGTTAAAAATATCTTCTAAAGATTGAAATTACCACATTAGAGACTCTCCTGCTAGAATGAACAACAGAACAAGCACGTTTTAATTACCTGGGTTATGAAACCAGATCAAACCATTATATGGAAAAAATCCAAAACATTTCTTTCTAAGTTCTAAGAACTTATTTTCCTATAAATGTGTTCATACTGAGATACAAATATTCTGAAGAAATTTCCCAAATGTTAAAAAACTAACTTGTGCTTATTTTGTCTTAGTTTTCTGTTCCAAACCACTAACAGCCCAAACCTGTTCCAAAGGAAAACCTGGTGTTCAGCAGCAGTTTAATGAATTGTTTTGACCCAGTGAAATACATCACGTCCACTCCTAGTAATGAAACACTTGGCAGAAGGTATCGCATCACAAGAACAATAGCTCCAGCCAGTCATTATGGTCCACCAAATACTGTAACCTCTAAGCAATCTCTCTTCAAACAACGGAGGGGAAGATAAGGTAACATTTCCACTTAGCTAACTGCATATGCAGTAGATGGTGGCCATGCATTAGCTTCTAAATTTTAAAGTTTATAAACATTTTAATCATAGGAAAAGGTTTATAAATATTTTCATTTGCCTTTTTTAAGCATACTGCTGTTATGAAGACTTAAAGCTCATGTTATTTTCTTAGATTACAAAGACTTTTGATTAAATAACAAATATTTTAGTGTAAAATACATAAAATATTGCCACAGCATCAGTTTTTGAAGACAGTGTGTCTACCCATGTAACATCTTAATTAGATCTGGGGTGAAGGCAGACAGGAAATGGGTTGTTTTTTCTGGCTTCATGGTCCTTTGATATAATTACCACTCTGTTATTGGAACAGAGAATACAACCCTACACATATATGATTTCATGTTTAAAAGAAGGTGACAAGCAGAAATTGAAAGGGAAATGGCAAATCTATGTATAAATAAAAACATGGTCATAGGCATCATGTCATGTTCAGCACTAAAATGAACAGTGATGAGATACAACAGGTGAGAAAATGAAGTGACAGAGACTGCAAAGCATCACACGTGATTGCTACACCAGGAAGTCTGAGCCTTGCTGGCTCACAATGAGATTTTACTGAATATGTACATGCTAAATTTTAACGTTATCTTCAGAGTTTTGCAAAAGCAGTGAAACAATCTTGCTGTAGATTCTCTTGGAGGAGACTACAAGTAATGGAAAAATCGCCATCAGGACACAGAGGCCCAAGGAAAGGCCCACAGTATCAGTCTCAGCTGCTATTTAAATGAGACAGAAGGTCTCAAGTAAATAGAGAATTGGAGATCCTTCTACAAAGATGTTGTTTGTGCCAACACTGTACTTGTGACTTAGAAAATGCAATTCCTACAGTTCTAATATGTGCACTGAACCTCAGGACCATTTTCAGTTTTTTTTCTTTTTAAACATAGACTGCATCTCTCAGAATAAGGTAATGAACTGGCATGTATTACCTAAATAGCGCATCCACCAGTGATTGATGTACTTCATGCATGTTGTGCCATATTTTAAAAAGGAAAAGGTGTACAGCTATTCTAGACAAATACAATTTAAGAAGTGTAAATTAATTTATCCTTTTCCTTCCTCAACAACCACCTTTGAGACTTACTTATTTTTCTATATGCATTTTATAAAATATTTTAAAAATAAAGAGCTGGCTACTCTCAGATTTCAATTAAAAATATGCTTTGTTACTCAGTTGAATTTATGATTCCATGTCATAAATTTTAAACACTAGAGTTCTTACTCTGGGTAATACCTCAAAATGTCCTAAAAGTGCATCCTAGAAGTGCAGATAGCTGAGGAAATATACCACCTATCACTCATGTTTCACAAAAACACCTAAAAGCAGCTCAAGATCATGGATAAAAGGGCAAGTGTTAGGGCACAGACTGAAATATCCCAAAATTAAGGCATGAAAAGAGCAGAAAAAAAAAGCAGTATTTACTACTGCTATAGGTGTGGACTTTTCAACAAATCTGTCTATAGAGTAAAAGCAATGCCATTTAATTCACTGGTTTAAGGTATTTCTTTTTGAGCCCTAAGTATTTAGTGTAGATGTGTGTGACCAGTTTTTATTCACTCGTTTCTCATTTATACTAAAGTGGAGATTACAAAACAAGGCAAGGACATGCACACGTATTGGGAAGCGGCACCCTAGACCATGGAAATGAAGTTATTACTTGGAGAGAAATCCTGACGGCTTTCCCATGCAACTGAGGTCCCAGGTGGACAGAAGGTCTGTGTTCAGCAGTCTCCATGGCAACAGCAGCCAGCATTGCACACAGGGTACCAGATCCTACACTACAACCAACATGCAGAAAAGCAGTCCTGGTATTAGCTTCACTTTCCTCCCTATACCTCATGCAGTTTCCTTTTATACCTAGATTTCTTCTTTGTATTTGTTAATCACACAATATGAACATTATCACCACCAGTGGTATTAGCTATTAATCATAATACATTCAGGAACAGGCCAGGAGGATCAGCATCATAAGGGCTGAGCCCTGATCTTCTACCATCTCACTGCAGAAAGGAAAGGAAGCTAATGGACAGTTACACACAACACAAGCAACACCAGATAAATGAATTCCTGGTGCAAACCCATTATGGTCAGGAAAATTATTTCTAGGATTAATATGGCTCCAGATGATTATTGATTACTGAAGAAAATCTGCACACTGAATATTTTATTTATCAAGTTCCTTATGCATACAGCTATTAAGATCAATGCTGGAATAATAGTAACAGTTAAGTTTTCATTCAAGTATCTACAGGTCTTTGTTATAACTACTACATAAAAGTCAATCAAAATCACATAATGCTTAAATTACTAACAGGAGTTAGTGGAAATACACAGAATATTGGTATTAATTTTGATAGACATAGAAACAGTAATATTAGCAGAGTAGCCCAAATTATGGGACAGAATTTCATGGTCAGGAGTCACCTAAAATAGAAACAAAAATGACGGCTTCTGAATTAAATATTACAGAGTTTGCTAGCTAAGTATCAGACAAGAGACAACAGATGGATTCTACAGAAAAAGGGGGTATACAAGGAAAGAGGAGACAATGTTGGCCAGCACTATAGGCAGAATCATAGCAGTCCACCAGCTGCCTGCCTGCCTGCCTCAGGAGCCCTTACTTCCCGAAGGAAAAAAGTTTGCCAGTGCCAGCATTATCCGTTATTGTTGGGCTGCCAATATTTTGCCTCTCATGAAAGACAAAAATGTGTATACCATGTGAAGACCAAGAATACGGTATCAGCCTCACTGGAATCTTCAAAAAGCACATCACCAACATGAGTGGGGTCAAAATCTTACTGAGGTATTTCCCCATTTCTCCAAGTACCAATTACATGTGTACCAACATACCCTCAAAAGCCAGTACTTGGAGACCAAAATCATACTGAGAAAAGTATAAAAAAAGCCACCAAAAGAAAACCCTGGATTGTTAGGGTGGTTGCATTCATCATTACATGCCACATAGGGAAATCAGCTTTTTGTACCCCAGAATGATGACAGCTATTTGCATGTGAAATTCAAAAGCAATATAAATATTTTTGGTTTAACACATGAAACGTAACTATCAGTCATCAAACATTCTTTACCATTTAAATGCATTTCTTTAGCAGACACAAATTCATGTATTATTCTAGAAGCTAATAACTGCTTCACAGCAGGGTGTGAGTAGCTCTTCACTTATTTTTTATTAAACAGTTGTATCTGTTACATGTGTAAAAGATTGCTTTAGCTGCTTACATGGGCTTTTAAGCCAGAAAAGCATTCCACTCAGCAGACGATACTGAAAAGCACAAGTTTAATTCAATAATTGCTTCTTTATCACATTTCAATTCCAAGCTCAAAATATTACTTTTAATTAAAACTATAACTAGGAAATTGCCTAGTTATCTAGTTCTTTAACAGTGGTGTTCTTAGTATAAGGCACTTTAAACTACTTTAACCACTGTCTGTAGCCTTTGCACTAAGCCATGAGCTGGTTAACTTGTGTCCCTTAATAGACTTGCTTTATATACAGAGGAAAACAGCAGCTCAGAGCTGTATTTCTGATCAGTGATGGAGTATCTTGATTGCAGCAACCTGGTCATTTCCCCTTTTCAATTCAATAAGTGTGTCTTTCACCAGAAGCATCAGAAATGTCTCCTGATCTAGCAGACACAATTCTGTCATTTCCAGCATCATTTGCATTTACATTATTTACAATGATTTTGCACTTGCTTTTGTACCTTATTACCCTCACTAAATGACTGTGGAATCAAACTTACTTCTTAAAACACCTTCAGTGATACTCTTGTCTGAATAATACTTTTTAGAGTATAATTTTTAAAGCTGGATGATTATTAGACAAACTGTAATGAACTTGTGAGGCTTCCAAAGTGATTTATTTTTAAGACCTCTTTCTATCCATTTAATTTAAATCTTAATTTGGAATTAGTTTATATGAGAAAGTGAAATCTATTTTTCACTCGAATCCTAAATGAATATTAGCTCAGAGAACTATTTTATCTGAGCTAGCTAGCATATATTTTACCATTAGAAGTAATCTGTGGCAGGGAATATATCTAATGTTGCTTTAAAAGGATTAATTTTAGTCCACAAAAAACTCACAGCTTCCTATTTCCACAAATCACAATGAGAAGTCTGCTTTGTTTTTTCTCCAGACAATTTTACATATTTTTGTCTCTCTATAGTTCTTCTCTGTATACTGGTCTTGCTTAGTTGATGCTCATGGGTTCCTAGCAATGAGGTAGTTAACACATCCCCTAAAATGTTTGCTTTGGCATCTGTAGAAAGATTCTTCTACCTAAGACACATCAAGACAGCCCTCAGAAATAATTGAGCTGAAGTATATTGGCAGAAAAACGTGATTTAAATGCAACAGTTTGATTACATTGCAACATGTTACCATTATTTATGACAGATATTTACAAAATTGCACTTTCGTGAATCCTGTCAACCTAGTTGAATCAGTCTTTTTCTAAACCAGGTTTAATCAGTATTTCCCAGAAAAGACTGCTAAATACTGCAAAACTTTCTGAACCTAATCTAGGTGCTAATCAAAATAAAACCTCTCTGAATATTTTATTCTATAAGACAACCTTACAAATATAATCCCATCCCTGGTATCAGGAATGTGCAGGTACTGCAAATTGTGTGGTTTGGTTTATGGTTTTGTTTAAAAACAAAAACAAAATTAAAAAAAAAAAAAGAAGCTGTTTCCTCATTCATTGAGAGTCACCCCCCTATTATTAAAGCTCTTGAAATGAGTTTGCCTCATGAGGCCAACTGGTACATCCCATCCCACAGCACAGAGTACTGACTGACAGTGCCTCAATACCAGTTTCTGACCAAGCAGTGGCTCAGGAAAACTGTAATTGCTGCCAATCTTGTACTCATCATGTTGCTTAATTATCTGAAATGGTTCTTGGCAGGCTGGGAATGACACCCACCAATGACGGGGGGGAGCTGCACCCCACCATCATCTAGAAGACTGTCAGAAAAGGAAGATACGCATGGCTCAGAGCTTAAGCTCATCTTTCTCCTCCTAGCATCAAGCTGGTGGGTATTAATTGTACCATTTTGCCAAAGACTTCTCAATGTTTTTCAAATTCTCCCCTTCAGTCATGGAATGGGAGGCATATGGTGACAGATTTTGCAGTCACCTGCAGAATTTCCTCTCACTGACACCATTTCAGTGCAGAGCTAAACCACCCACAGATGTGTTCACAGGAGTCGTGGTGCTGTCTTATGCCCAGCATGTCCAACAACACAGCAGGACTGAAAACCAGCCAAGGAAACAAAGAGAAACAATGGGAAAAGTGTGCTTTTTTGGTTTTATTTTTTTTAATTTCCTCAATCAGAAAAAGCTTTATAGCAAATTTACGTTCCAGTTAAGGAAACTCATAATGGATTGTAGTGGTCTGTCAGGAAGTACAAAGTCAGCTGTACTAACAGCAAAGTTTTGATTTTCTTTGAATGAGATTGAACTTTACAGTTAGCCAATGTTGTAGAAGTTTAACAATGTTAATCACATTTAATTTACTATTTTTTTAAATCCTATATCAAGAACATACTTCTCCTGGGCTGCATGATTATTTTTCCATTTCCAGAGCTGTCCTCCTGCACGCTCAAAAGGTGTGTCTACACACTCAAAAGGAGGTCCTCCACCTCCTTGTGTGCCATAATTCTGATCAATGCTGGGAACTGAGGTTTCTGAAGCACAGTTTCGTGCCTCCAGCACAGAGGCATGCCAGGGCACACGCTGTACTCCAAACCTGCCTGGCTGCTGAAATGGTTCCCAAGGGGGCTGTCAGACAGAAGTAAACTGGGATAGTTCTCATCTTTCACAGACACCAACCTGGCTCCTGCATCAGCTTAAGGAATGGGAAGGCTATGAAGGCACTATTTAATCATCTGCATTCCCCACTTGTCTCTTCCAACTAGCATTCTGGTCTCTCTCTTCTTATAGGTTTTAGAAACAACTACAATATTCAGTTGATTTTCTATTAAAAAGCCTTGTATTCTAAGAGTTAAATTTCTATTATAATTTGCTTTTGAAGATCATAGAATCACAGGCTGGTTTAGGTTGGAAGGGACCTTAAAGCTCATCTAGTTCCACCCCTCTGCCCTGGGCTGGGACACCTTTCACCAGACCAGATCATATTAGATGATCATCTGATCTGGTCAGATCAGCTGATCAATCATAGATGAAGATAAGTTTTCTAGGACATTCAAGGTGAAATAGAATTCCGGACATAATACTTCCTTCTAGAAGATGCAATACTTAGAGGACTACTGAAAAAGTATTTGCCATAAATTCTAACTAACAAATTGTTCTGCAGAAGGAGTACTAAAAAGAGGGACACTGTTCTTCAAGATTTTGTGCTCATGAAGCCTTGCCCTGACATGTACAAAAGCATTGTATAACCATATGAAATCCCAGCACTGATGAAACTCTGATTACCACCCACTGAAATGCCCAATTCCTCCCATGCCTTCTTGCATATCCCCAGTTGACTGAGCCATTTAGCTTTCTTCCTGAGGTGCCTGTCTTGTACTTTCTGTGCCTCTTGAGGGCCAGGGGGAAGAATTTTTATTCCTCATAAGAATTTTTATTTCTCCTCTGTCCTTTCCTTTCTTATTCCTAAAGAATGGCATATTCCAATAAAAAAGGTTTGAGAGTGTGAGATAAGAAACACTGATTAGTGAAACAACTTCAACACAAGCACTTTGAATTTTTCAAGTTTACACTATACGTTATCAAAAAAAGTCTAGAGTACAGCAAGTACCTGTTATTTTTTTACTGATGGTGCTACAAGAACTCATTTTACAGAAATAAAACCACAGTTTCACTGTGTTAATGAAAAAGGAGAAAAATATTAAAGGTTGGCCAGAAATATCAACAACATATGCTTTTTATGAAAAGCATACTGCAGGAACCATTTCCTCTCCATTAATAAGCATTTACTCATCCTTATTAGCAGATACAGATGGCCATTTGTCCTGTAGCTTAACATTGAAGGCCAAATTAAAAAGACTTAATACATCTTTTGCTGAACAAAACAGAAATTACCTTTACGAGAAGTTTATTCTTAAAAAGACACTTAAAAGAATGCCAAAACTGATTTGAATTTACTCCAGATGTTACTCTGCTTATTATTTGGATTGGTGTGAGTTAATTCAGTGGCACTTCATTTTGACACAAAAAAGGTATGATGCCAAACTGAAATCCGAGTAATAAACTTTGACAGAAAGGAGACATTAACAGGAGCAACCAATGAAAAATAAACTATAGATCTAAGCAATGGCTAATCAAACCTAAGAGGATTTACCTAATTAATCCTGTGTTGCACAGCTATCCAGATTGCTTTTCCATCCAATCCATATTGTAACTACTCATTACTTACTCTTAGCTTTCCAGAAACAAGTGGCATATCACATAACAAGCTAAACAGTATTACCTATTTCTGAACTGGTTTACTGCACTACTGTGTAAGCAGTTGGCTAACATGCTGCAAAAATAGTTCCAGAGCTCCAAACTGTTTGAAATTAGTTTCCTTTTTCAATCACAATCCAAATGGTAACAGTAAACGTCAATTATTTGGAGAGCATCATTTGCCTTGAGAAGGGAACCTCTTTTTAAAGGAAATAGTGGAAAAAAGGACTTTATGTCTGCATACTTCATGCTTGGTTTTGAGCTCATCAAAGAAAAACGTACAAGCTAACAAGAAGTGTATTGTCAAAGAAACCCAAATGGTTACAATTTAAAGGCTGCTCTAATTGATGAATTTAAACTATGCGACAAAGAAGCTTCAGAATGTGGCAGGTGTGTGTCATGTATAGTTTTACTGTCTAAGTAAAGCAAACATATGAAGAGATTAAAAAAATAGATTAAGTGTTTTATAAGCTACTGCTAGCCTACACTAGCCAGCTGAAGGCTTTAAATAATTTAATCCCTTCAGCAACTGCCAGTCCCAACTGCAATACTGAAACAAGGTCTGAATTCAGTTTGAAACCCAACAGGTGCAGTCTAATAC
The DNA here is from genome assembly GCF_033815535.1 of Pezoporus flaviventris. NCBI lineage: Eukaryota > Metazoa > Chordata > Aves > Psittaciformes > Psittacidae > Pezoporus > Pezoporus flaviventris. The sequence continues at coordinate 1,384,698 of NW_026892584.1, read as the reverse complement.
TGCTTCCTTAATTCAGCTACTGATCTATGTTTATGCTTGTAACGGACAGCATATTCTTAAATTCACCATGGCATTAATTAAATTAGTCTAAGTGCCTCTTGTTTTAACCCATCTTCTACTATCAAATTTACCTCAGACAGTACTCTTTCCCCTCCCCTCTAGAAATGCTCCCCATGCCAGATGGAAGAGAAAGAGTTTTCAAAAAGCTTTTAAAATAGATTTTTCTTTATATAAAAATACAAAATAAACCAGGGAAACTGAACAATATAAAACATGCAATACTAGTTTAATTACCTTGAATTTTAATATTTGGAAGTGGAAGGAGGTATATAAAATTCGTGACAAGCAAAGTCTCTAATCACCACTTGTACTCCGTCTTTTCTTTGGATAATCCAGGCAATTTAAGTTGCACATGATACAAAGAAGCTATTTCTCTTTTTTATATGCTGATTATTTTTACCAACATTTGCTAGTAGCACAAAGTAATGCATATTGCCAAAGTAACAATTCACCAGAAAAGAAGTCAAAAAGCAGCACTACTATAAAGTTCCCACCTACAGTAACAGGCATGGGGTTTCTCTTCCCTTCTTTTTCAAGTTAGGCATAGTTTAACAAAGCACAGGGAAATGCTGCTTCATATCCTGCTTCCCACAGAAATTTAAAGGCTAACCTATATTTTTCTCCAATCACAGGGCAAAAGAAAAGGAAACTTCTCACCACCTTGCTGCTTTCACTCTGCCAACAAAGCTGGAAGATCAGACAATTCAAGGCATGACTTCCTTTCCCTTTCTTGCAGCCTGAGGCATGCTCATACTTGGGATGGATGCAGTTTCCTCTCTCCAGCAATTAAGCATGATGTTTGGCACATGCAAGAGAGAGGATAGAATTACCTTTTAAAGCAACCTTAATTCTAAATTTTTGCACCCTCAAGTAGCAAGGCAATGGAGTGACGAAGCCAGCACAGAAATCTGATCATAATTCAATGCCACTCCATCATTCAGCCTCCAATACGCCGTGCAACTGACGTGCAAGCTTATGAAAATGAATAAATGTACACTACACCAAAATACTTTCTTAAATTCCAAGCTGCTCAAGATATTAATACTTAGCTTAAAAATGCAAAGACGGTCATTCTATGAAAAAAAAAAAACAAACAATTTGTGACTACAACAGGAAGTGAACTCTGGTGCACAAGTACAGACTTGAATTCCAAATAATTCTGTCAGTATCTGTATGAGCAATACTCTTAAGTATATTAAAAGCATCTCCGAAATCAGATAGAACACTTATTTCCACAGTTCTGTATATACAGGATGCAACCTTTAATTATTAAACAACTATTTTTTTGATGATGTGAAGTAATACAGGCATCATCTCTTCTCTCTTACAAAAGTGTATTGAATTGTACATTTTTCTTTCATAATTCATCTTAATGCTGATGTAATACAGTTTTAGTAACATTTACAGTGCGTTCTCTGATCACACTTGCACCTCAAAGCATTAAATAAATAAAATTTTGGAGCACAGAGCAACCCAAAGCAAATTCAGAGCTAGTGATACGGTTCTACTACTTAGTTTATACAAACCCGAAGTTCAAACTTCAGGTTCAAAACCGTCTATGCCAGGAGTATGACTTCTGAAGGAAGGAAAAGTTGTGAAGGGAGGAAATTTATAAAAGACATTGTAGGAATGCAGAGACAGTGATAATATCTGTGTTCTATTTACAAAGTCCAGTTTTAATCCAGAATCCCTATAACTTACAGTATTTAGGGTATATAATTTTATTCCTGTAAAAATGTATTTACAGGAACAATTTTAGTCACGTGAACAATCACTGCCTGAGAATTCCCAGTGTAATCTTCTGGAATTAAGAGTTTGCAGAATCATACCTTCAGTAAGTATTTAATAAACATGACGCTAATTAATGCTCAAATTAAAAAAAAAACAAAACAACAACAAAAAAAACCAACCCTAAACTCATGGCATTGCAGTGGTAAAATACTGTACTGCTCTATGAAATCTGGGGAAAAGCTAGTGCTTTTATGAAGTCATCCACTCTGAGGGATACAGTTATTGGAGAAGGTTGTGTGAATGCTATAGACCTAGAAACTAAAGCAGGTAGCCATCCATCCAAAAGATATCCAAATAATAACAAATGGTGGGTTAGTTTAAATTCGAGTGTGTTTTTAAAGCTCACTTCTTTGTTCCCTTTTCTGAAACAGTTGCACAACAGCACTCCCACCCCCACCTCACCCCCACTAAACTCAACTTATAACGTATTTTTTAAGAACAGCAAGATTTAGGAAAACAAAACAAGGCAAAAAACAGCTGTTGTGAAACTTAGCAGAGATTCCTAAGACCTGCCATTTCTGATGAGAAAGCACTGAAGCCTTCCCCTTCTGTTTTGTAGAAATTTACATGGAAGAGAGAGTCATCTGGGTCCTCTTGTCCATCCCCATTCTGGCAACATTTGTCCCCTGGTTTACACATATAGCAGGAGAAATTAATACACCTTTTCTTGCCTACATGTTGCGTGAAGGATACATGATGCTCCTTGTAGCTCTTATACCAGCCTGGCCTCCCATCAAAAGCAGCATTCCAAATCCATTTTTCTTTCTGTTAAGCTATTCTGCTTTATTTTGTTGTTGGTTTATCTGCAGAAGAGTCCTGACCAAGACAGAAAACAATACTACTTGCAAGAGGCAAGCAACACCCCAAGAGACAGAGCCTTGGAAGGCATGAGAAAAGTCAAAGGAATATAAGTTTACACTAGTGGGAAGGCCCAGACCACTGCTGCTCTGTATCTCTCTTGGATCCATTAGTCAGCATTTTGGACTAAAAATTTCTATGGGAACAGACAAGGCTTTTCTAGAGATTCCCAATTTCATGACAGTTTTTTGCCACAAACCAAAGGGTGGCTCCAAATTGGCAAATAATGTTTGCAGCATCTTTTCTTTTTTTTTCTTCCAAACTTGCAAATGTTGCAAACACACACTTGTGTATTTTAGTAGATGGAATTTTGGAAAGAGAAGTACACTGTAGAGAAATCCAGCCCTGCCCTGTTTGTGCCAAAGTGAACTTGATCACTAGTTCTTTGAAGTGAATAGTGAAGTCTCAAGTGACCCTTATGTAAGAAGAGTACTTATTATACAGGTTAATTAATAGCCTTGTTTTATGGACACTGGAAATAAGATTAGTAACTCACTTCCTATTCTGTTTGGGTTCTATCATATGCCCTGCCACCTCAGCATATCTGTCTTCATCTAGTCAAGTAAATGATAGGACTAACATTTGTCACCTGCAGCTTCTTTTTCCAACCCCTCCAGAGGAAGAAAAATTCATGTTAAAAGAATACCCCTTGCAATTGCAAGAGAAAATGTTCAGCTTTCTGTTAGTTCTTCATTACTGTGAGAATTAAGTCCAACGGCAAACAGCAGCCCTCTGTTGTCAAGTGACTGTAAGAGATACTTAGTGATACTCAGAACGTTAGTAGTCTATATTCAGAACTTCATTACTGCAACAAAAGGTATTACACACCAAACATTAACCTAGGCTATGCAACTTTGTATGTTAGCGTGGCTCTGGAGTCTGAAACTCCTAGTTGCCATTAATAAACGCATGATGCAGCACACCCAGGATGTGTATTGGCTCACTACACTTTCTTCAGGAATGAAGCATCATTGATTATGTGAGCTAATGCTCCCCACAAGAGCCCTAACAGCTTCCTCTCACCATGACACAGCTCACCAGACAGTTGCTACATATACAATTTTCAGCAGCTGACTAGTGTAGCACTCACTCTGTATGAACACGTGTGACCACTGTGAACATCTCCTGGGACCCATCACATAGTGGCCACGTGGCTCCTGTGAGTGCTCTGCCCTCAGTGCAGCCAAGCCCATCGACCACACAGCAAGCGTGAGCCAGAGTAAGGAAAACTTCAAATTTAAAATGCAGTTTCATAAGTATCCTTACTATTACTAGTACCCAGGACTATTATTCCCCCCTCTCCCATTTTTCCCTCAAGAACATTTTCTAATTTTTCCTCTTCAGCATTTGCACTCAATTCTATTTCAAGTTGTGCATGTAATTATCTTCTACTTTGGGGGCATTAAAAGATTCTGAATCATCCCACCTTCTGGGAGATTAGTAAATCCAGTGATTACCAACAAAAAATGTTGCTGAATGCCTATTGTCCATGTTAATTATTCAATTAAAAATATGCTTGAGCCATCAGCAGGACACTTCTATTTCATGGCTGAATAGAAGAAAACCAAAAATCTTTCAAAATTGCTCCAAAGCAATTATTTAAAACTTGTTTTTCAGAGCTAATCTTCCTCCTGTACCTACATGCTGGCACAATAAAACCTGTGTATCAAGTCAATGGCTGTAGCAACCCATGCAGAATAATTCAATAGATACAGAGACTTGTCTTGGCCACTCCACTAAAATAAAGCCCTCGCTTGTATCCAGGTTTTTTACCTTTCTGCATTTTGTGTCTGCCTAACCTTTCTAGATGCAAGGATGCTGCCACGTGTCAGTAACCTGACACTCTTCTGGGTTTGGTATTTTAAACATAGATTTATGACCACAAAGAGAATTTTTAGCCAAATCAAGCTTAGGCCCATCAGTAATTCAGAGTCTTCGGACTGATTTCTCCTCTTTCTATCCCTTCTATGCTTCCTTTATTTTTCTCACATTTTCTAATCATGATTTGTAATTCAGAGTGCCTATATGCCATCTTGTTGTCTGGCTACAGTTTGAAATGAGTTAACCAAGCTGGGGAGGAAACCCAGTAGCAGGTGGAAGAGCAGCCTGGGCCTCAGCCCTTTTCTAACAGGTACTTACACCACAGCCAAAGCATTCACTGAAATATGCTTCCTTCGAGGTCTTTCAAGCTGGTCTTAAATACACATATGCCCTCATACTGCATACAGCAAAATAAGCAACTTCAAAACTCCCTGAAGTCCTGCTAATAAAAACCTGGGTGCATTTCAAAGGAACGTTTCATTTTTGGGATCTGTTTGTAGCACCTGTGGAACAAGTGTTAGGCAACAGACAGTAGTTTGCCAAAACAAGTAATTTTGAAATTAGCTAACCCAACAAGGACCAATACATGAAGATCTCGCAGTACCTGTCTGAGGTTGCCATTATCGGAACATTTAGCTGCTATAAGGATGCTCTAGAACACAGGTTTTGAGCAGAAAATACACCTGGAGGTATACCTGCATTAGGCAACAACTTGCGAGGCTTGCCTGCCTTTTATATTTCAGAGGGATTTTCAAGGTAACTTTTTTAAGAAGCCACCATAGAATAGAATCTACACATACCCTGCTTCAAGGTAGGATAGGAGCAAACACTTCTTTTCCAAGATATGGCATATGCAGGAAGCCTGTCAGTGCCTTGTAATTCCAGTTACAGTCTCTGCTTATCCTAGTAGCAAGAGCAACATGGATGTTAACATACAAAACAGGCTCTGGGCAATGGAGCAGATAAATGGTGGTCAGCTGTGCATGATGCAAATGAATGGGTCAGGAATTATTACTAAAGGGGCCTGTCATACATATTTGTATACATATTTTTATACATAAGTATATAAACATACACACAGACTTTAAAATATGAAACAAATGGATATATAAGCTTCAGACTTTCTATTTTCAGGTGCATTAACATCTGCTGTACAGACACAAAAAGCCAAAAAGGTTAGACAAACAACTATTTGCAAATTATGACTTAATATAAGAGAACTGTGTCTGTTGCCTGTCTCTAGGGTCTGCTCTTTCATTTGGGGCTAACTGTAAAGGTTTCTGCTTCCTATCTGTCTCTAGCCAAATGTAAAAGCTGTGGCTCCAGCAGACCCCTTCAACTATCACAACTGCACTTGTTTAGAACAACATAATCATATCCTTTACTGGGTCACTCTGCACTTTCACATACTGAGCACAGACAGAACACGAGTGCTTCATGGACAAATTTCTCCATGTCAAACAGAGAAATGGTTCCTCCCAGTCCAAGTTGAGAATGATTCTGCTCTGCTTCAGTGTCAGGCTTTGCTGGTGAGAAGACTACCATTTGGTAAAGCCACCCACCACCCAGCAGCTTTGAGCAGGCTCAGGTAGGCTGATGAGCAGCGTTTCTATTCTCTCCTAACCAAAGCAGAGCACAGAAAAGTAACATAAACCCTAAATTTTTAAAAGACCTTTAAGCATTCTTTTTACGTTACTATTTCTATCCCCTTTTGCTTTTCTCAGTTGCTTCAAAACAAAACAAACCCCAAAAGGCAATTCTGGATGCAGAGCCCCTGTGTATGTGGATGCCTGACACACCCTGGTAACTTGTTTTTACAGGAGTTGCACAGTAGTCCTTGTGTTGCCTCAGTAACAACTCCTACACTAGGACACTTGAGGAAACCAGGGCACAATTTAATGAGTACCATGGCACGTACTCTGTAGTCCTAAAGCTACTTCAGCAGTGTCTGGGAGGAGGCTGTTTACTGCTTACCTTGACATTTACAAATTTACGACGAGAATATGAAGTAGACTGTCATCCATGACACGTGCAAATCCCAGTGCTGTGCAGAGCAACATGACACAGTTACTAGCACAAATTATACTGAGAAATTACCAGAGTATGTGTATTGGGTTTGGAGCTTTTTTCCTAAATATCTTCTGCCTTTTTTTTTTTAATACCACCGTCTGAATGCAATTTATTAAATTACATGTTCTGTAAGAAAGAAAAGACAAAAAAAAAAAAAAGAAGAAAGAAATAAAGGGGAAAAAAAAAAGAAAGAAAGGGGAAAAAAAGAAAAAGAAAAAGAAAAAAAAAAGAAAAATAAAAAGGAAAAGGAAAAGGAAAAGGAAATGAAAAAGAAAAAGAAAAAGGAAAAGAAAAAGAAAAAGCCTTTTGAGAGAATAGGGAAGATCCACAAGGAAAATATCCCAGCTCAGTATCCACTAGACTGGTGAAGTTTTACAGTTCCCAAACCACATTCTAGATTTCATACGCTGGCTTGCTAAGGGAGCTTGCCTATATAGTACAGAAAAACTGGTGAGCCACAAGCACACCACTGGTAGCAAAAGCAGCAGTGAAAAAAGCAGCTCAGATGCTTTATGAATATCAGAGATGGATGTACCAGGATTCTCAGAAGCTGGTAGGGAAAGTTTCAGTAAGCAAGTAAACAAGCTAGTATGTCTTCTCCTGGTTTGCCTTTTTGCTCTTTGTAATTGGAACCTCCTTTATAAAGCCTGTTTTCATCTCTTCCCTACTCTATCAGTCTCGAGGTGCCATACCACTCTGGACTAAATGCCTTTTCATGTTTTTCCTCTCTTTTTGGTTTGGTTTAATGTTTGTTTTGTTTTGTTTTTCACTCTTCTGGTCAGAAAACAGGCAGAGGACACAGACCACAGCCAATTCAATAATGATCTTATGATAATTTTTTTCCAGTTCCTGAAAGGATTTAAAGGGTCAATAGGCGTCAAATATACAATTTGCACTGGAACAACTCTTCACAGTTTTATAGTAATTGTTAGGGACAACAAGACAGTATTCATGCAATTATGGGACAAATGCAACAGTCTACAGGATCTGGCAGACTTGTTATACAGAAACCAGCATTGCACTCAGAAAATGTCTGCCTCAAATTTTGCAGCCAAATCTCTGGAAATCACAAACGATTCTTTAAAGCAACCCACTAGTAAGCTCTTTGTGAGTTTTACACCTAAATTATCTAGGATCAGAATTTAATAAAAGACAAGGACCATCTAAGGAGAAGAAATAAGGATCCAAGAGTCAATGTGAAATCACAGCCACTCTCCAGGTGGCATGTTTGGACTTCTTCATCCTCCAGTAATGGTGACATCAGGTCTGGTTGTTGTTTATTGTATACTATTTTTCAAATTGCACTCCAGTTTTAAGCATTCATTTCTCTTTAGAGATGGATTTTACTGCAAATTTCAGTGCTAGTTTAAGTGTGCCTATATGAAAAAAAGGAATCCCTTCTATGCAGAGAAATAAGCTTTGGCACATTGAGGATTTTAGCTTTGTATATTACTTTTTTAAAATTTATTTATTTACAAAATTGGATAAAGAGATAACAAAGAAGGGCTATTACTCTTTCCTTACTGTATCCTCCCTCAAGCTGTTGGTATCTGCTTTAGCCTATGGCAGCTTTAATTCTCACACAATTTGACACTGCATTCTAAACATTATTTCAGACATTGTTTTCATATGTGCTCTTTTTCAATACAAAACAAACTCCATTAGTCCCTAAAAAGAACTACACAGAAGGCCAACTAATGTGATCTCCTCTTTACCCCTAGTTAAAAAACCTGGACAATTCCTAAAAAGGATGTTATTTACAAGCACTGATCACAGAGAAGTAACACAAACCTTTCTCTGAATTTTATCATTTTACAAATGCCTGAAGTATTCCCTACCTTTTTATTCCCAGAATATAATGGAGAAATGTATTAATTCAAAATCTTTCTAAAATGCAAAATAAATTACTTTAACTGAGTCCTATATATTCAGATAATCCTTAGGAATAATATTTTTTCTGAATTGACAAAAATAAAAGGTAAAATAGTTTCTCTCAAAATAGTTGCCTGTGTTTCATTCCTGTTTCTTGGAGTTTTTCAGTCATTTGTTGTTCACTGTCTCTCAGACATTTTACTGCAATAGAAGGCAATATTACCAGACAGCCCAGAGACAACATGCTATATCACCTTAGAAGTACATAGCTTATGTCCCACATTTAGCAACAGTTCAGTTTGTTTTCTAGAACCCTGTGCAAAGTAAGCAAAATAACCAAAATATGAGAAAAATATGTAAGCAATACCCTGAGTATACAGAAACAGCAGCATTAGCCCAAATAGCTCCTAAGCCCTGTCTGAACTAAGATGTATTTCAACATTATAAAATACTTTAAATAGAAAAAAAAAAAATCAAAAATCTGTATTTGCAGGTTCAGGACTGAAATTGCCTTTTCACCCAGACACCTTATCTGGGTTTTATAAATGCTTTTATGTTGTTACTGTCATGTGCTATATATCCTCTTTTTTAATGTGAGTTAAATAGAAAAATCAAAACAAATGAAATACATCTAGGAAAGAAAAACCGCGGTTGTTTCCTCAATTTTATATATGCATGTAGATAGACTTAAAGGCATTCTAAAAGATATATAGACATTTAAAATGCATTTAATCTAACTAGTTAGTTCTCTTAGTTCTGTTTGAGTATTAAGAGACAGCTGCTTTAACTTACCAGTTTAAAGGAGAGGAATAAAAGAAGCCCTAACAGTTTTTAATCCATAGGATTCTTCTGAGGTCTTTAAAAGATGAGTAAATATGGTTTCAAGTCCTATCATGATTGTAAGGCTCATTTACCACTCTATTTGAAACAGTGGCATTTCTCTTCATTCCCTCTTGGTATTAACTTACATTTCTAATAATGTTCTCACTTTTCCAGTGCATACAACAGTGTTTTTTTCCTACAGACTTGAATATTTTCATAAAATATAAGATACATGATTTGGTAGATGGCTTAGGCATGGTTCTTTAACACTGGTAACTAGTATAGAGAGCTAGCTTCTATACCAAAAATGCAGTAAAAGATCATGAATTCTCAAAGCAAACCTGAAAAGGAATTAGCAAAAGGAAGGGATAGGATTCATTATGAGAACCAGCAGATAACTAACAAAAGTATATTGTAAAAATGAGTTATGCAGCAAAAGAAGAAACAAAAAGAAAAGTGGGAGGACAAAGATACTAATGAAAAAAGCACACTGAGCTAGATAGCATACACAATGCACTAACTCTTCTAAGTAATCTTACACAACCAGCCAAACCTGCTGTCTTTCACCTTTTCTAAACACAATTGCATCTTTTGATGAGCAAATAACTTAGGAGACACTATTATGTGCCATCCTTCACCACAGACTCACACTGTCATCAGTTAGCTTATGGTACTCCCTGAGCATTTGTCTTCAGTGTATTAACCAAAAAGTTATCACATGCTTTTCAGCAAGACTTGTGTACCTCTCCATAAAACCATGCTACTGTTGACAGTCTCCATGCTGCTGCCATGTCCTCAATCTTACCAGCACATAGGCAAATAGAGCTGTCTGGCTCTGTATACTGAAACGCACAGGACCTCAACATACTATGTTATTTCTTGCTTACACCCAAAAGAAATTAAGGGGTAACTTCTCTGTTCATCTCAAGGATCACAGGCTAAAGGAAGCACCTGAAAATAATTTCTTAGTAGTAACAAAGTTAATGTAGGGGTATTCTAGCTAAATGACATCAAAACAGATTCTGTTCTCCCTCATTACTAGATAAAGACCTGCTGTTCTTTCGGCATGCAAGGAAATAGCAACGGGAGTTTCAGAGGCTGTTCTGGAGTCAAAGTCCACAAAAGTATTAGAAGCAACTTTGTCAGACTGCATCAACACAAACCCAGGGCCTGAACTGGTTCTGTTCTGACATACCAGTGATTCTTACATAGCTTCCATTTCAACTTGGGAACATGAACACATACTGCAGAAAGCACATTTTGATATTTAACCCACAGAAGGTCCAGAGCATTTCATATGCATGTGACAAAGTCCTCAGGTACTTCTAGCATCCAAACAAGAGCCCAAAGGCATGTTTATAGCATTCTGTGAAAACAATTAGTGCTGAATCGTTTCAGATCTGCTGGCAGTAAGTTTTTAACTGGGAAAGCTACAGTTGTTGCAATGGGTGCTTGGATTTACAAGGTAATTAGCATTGACAATATTCCCAAACCTTCTGTGATGCCTGAGTGGATGGCATTCCCAACCTGTGCTGGGATACTTACATCCTCAGTGCACATAATCTCTAATGAATTACAGGAATAAAAAGGAAAGTCGTGGAAGCCATTCATTTGCTATCAAATTTGCACTGAAATTCTGGTTTTCATACTGTGGAATCATAGAACAGTTTGGGTTGGAAGGGCCCAGATGCATACTTCTGATAAACAGCAGCTCTCATGTTGTTGCCTTCTATTGCAGTAAAACGTCTGAGAGACAGTGAACAAAACCAGAACAAACTACCACAAGAGAAGTGGTAACAGAAAGACTGAATAATGAGAAATAAAGGGAGACCATTTTTGGTCAAGGAACAAATAAATATAAGAAACCCATGGCATGCTCATTTTTGTGTTAAATCAGCACAGGATCATTATGGTTTTGGGTAATTTTACATATACACATATGCAACTAAAATTATAGTAATATATCATAAGTGCTTCATGGCCTGTCTTGTAGCTCACCATCGAGGGTTTTAACTGCTTTGCTGTGTAGTGACAGCAACTCACAAACAGCATGTGATAATGTATACCATAACCAGGGAGGAATTTTCTCCAGGAATTGTACCAAGTCAGTCTTCGGATAGTTACTACTTAGAACAAAAGCTAACATACAAGCATAACATTCCCTTTTCTGCCTCATTGCCCTCCCTGTCCTAATAAAATGAAATTACTGTTTCAAAGTAAACACTCATCTGTGTATTATTATTTTTAGAATGTCAAAATAACACAAACAGTAACAAATGCCTCAATGTAACATGAAATGAACTGTAATGTAAGATTTAAGTACAATCAACATGTAATTAGAGCTGCCTAGACAAGGCAATACTTTTCAGGTGGTTGACCTGAACAGTGTTTTTTCTTTTATTTAGGATGAGACATTTCCTTTAACTGAGATTTCAAAGTGCAGTGTTATGCTATTGCAGAAATAAAAAAATCAAAGCAAATTCTGCTATAGCATGTGGTGGTTGACTGAGGCTGAAATGCAGTATCTTCACTGCTAACTGCAAGCTTGCCTAAGAAACAGAATGTAAAAGCACCTCCTTAGCTTTGTGTCCCTATTAATTTACTAAAAAGTAGCACACACTAACACTTGGATTCACTGTTTTACCAGAGAACAGAGCTCTGTTAACATGAAGCCAAACTTCTTCTTGAAAAGGACCCTGGCATTGTCAGTTGAAGTGCATATTTAACTGTCTGCTTGCCTGATCTGACCACCATGGTACCCTGATGCTTTATAGATAAATATGAAAACATAATCCTTAATTCAAAGAGCACACAATCTACCAAGGTAAATTTACACAGGGATAAAATCAAAGGGAGCTGTTATTTCAAGTGCAGCATGCAGAACTGAATTTGGACTAGGTAACATCACCAGTATGGAAGATCTGCAGAGGGTCAGACACATTAGTTATTTCTTCAAAATAAACCTCGATAACCATAAACTCTGACAACAGTGCATTAGAGACAGAAGCATAAGCTAAACTGGGAAACACAGGGCAGTCACAATTGTTTCTGAAGTTGAACCAAGGCAAGGAATATTTTGTGGATCAAGCTGTAGACTGTGAATGTGGAAGGAGGGGATAATTTCTGTTCCAGCACCAGGAGGGTACTGGCATTTCCAAGATTTACATCAAGCCTGCCTAAAATAAGGAGATTTAAATAACCCTTAACTTTGGTTCCTTTCACATCTCTTCTAGGTTTCTGAGAATTTGCAATGTATTTGGATCACACAAACAAGCTTTGTTTTGCAATAAAAGGAAACAAACTTAGAAAGGCTGATTAATTCTTACATACACTCTTGTTTCCTGGAGCTGAGCTTTCAAGTAAAATGTAAAATACTATAGTTGCATAGCAACCTCCCCACTCCCACTACAGGTGGACAGGGTGGCCAGTTCCACCTTTCCTGTTTCTCTAGGCTTCACAAACACAGCACCTGAATAGGTAGAATTTGTGTCAGCAGGGAAAACCTCCAAGTTTGTGAGCAACTTGTAATTAAGAAAACAAGAGTTATACCCAAAACAGGCTGAGGTGGAAACCTCTGATGTTCTGTGTTTACGTATTCCAGTATATTATCAAAACAAATAGCATCTAATGTCTTACAAACTTACTTTTACACCCGCATCTGATGACGACTGGATTATTCTGCCAAGGAGAAGGCATTTGAGTGCAAACAACATTATGCTTAGATAGTCACTTTTTATTTGCTGTTCAACATTTTTGGAAGCACTCTACTATTTTACCAGACAAACACAATTCACAATAAATGTTGTATCACTGATCCTAAATGAGAAATAACTGCAATCAACACTTTTTAAAAGGCTTTATTTGTGTATTTACAACCAGACTAAGCATACGCTAGAAAACAACTGAGGCTGAATGCTGGTATGGAAAGCCATGCAACACCAACTACAAACAAGTATGCTCTGCCCCACCTCACTTTGCTCTCCTTTCTATTTGTTGGATTATGGCTGCTATGCTAAATACTGGCAAGATCCCTCTTCGACTTTTAATCATCCTCTGATGCCTCTATTTTCCTTTCGTAGGCTTTTACTTACTACCCTTTTATCATTACCTTTAAGCATTAATACCCTTAAAACTGAGATGCACATGACTGTTTCTAAAATAAGTTAATGTTAAAATACTTTAAAAATGATTCATCTTTGCAAGCTGTGACTCACAGCGGGATCCATAGAAAGCTACTCCTGATGTCAAATAGTACTGTGGCAGGAAAAAAATCCTGTAATCTAGACATAAAAATACCCGAAATTACTGCCATGCCATTTTCTCTGCTGGGCGGCTGCCGAGTACGTGCTGCTCGGCCTCTAGCCCCGCTTCCAGCCGAGCTGAAGTGGTGTTTGCCTGCCATCTCCCGGGTGAGTCAAAGCGCCGAGGACATCAGCGGTCACAAGCCTCATGAAGAGGCTTGTGAAGAACCCATGGCAGCCGTCATTAAACAGATTTCTAACTACTTCAGAAATACTCAAAAATTTGAGAACGCTGCAATTGGTGGTGAACTGTGCTGCTCTATTTTTATACATTACTTCATCTTTATCCTTCTAGCTGCCAGGCTTGTTCCAGACTTCACTTTAATCCAGTACACAAGCAAATAGCATTATCCATGTAGGGGTGGGTTTTTCTGGCTTGGTTTTTCATTTGTTCACGGGTGAGGGGCATGTGCTTGTATTTGTGGTTACGGGTTTTGGTGCTTGGTTGTTGGGTTGGTTTTTTTTTTTGGGGGGGGGGGGTGTTATTTTTTTTAAACTCTGTTCTGCAATTTGAGTTTTTCAACATTTCTTCTATTTGCCTTCCGGGAAATTCTGCCCCGGCAGAACTGGAGGACGTTAGTGTCTCTCCAACTTTCAGACACATGGACACTGTTGCAGCCTGGGGGTAGGCACACAGGAATGCCATAGAAATGGCTGCTGGACACATGAGACTGTGCGCGTACTGGAGAACTGATCTGCGCACGTACTGTACACCCAAAGCATTCAGGATATGTTGGACTCTCTGTGTGCTGACTATAAATGGTACCTCCACGAAAATGTGTCCACAAATATTAAGAAAAAAAACCAACCAAAAATAACAAGTGTAAACCTGCCTCTGAGGATATCCAGCCATTGGCTTAAACAACTTTCAGCATTATTTCCACTGCTTAGCATTTCATCATTAAAATACAGTTTTGAATAGAGATCCAGCTTCATATTTCATTCCATTATGGTAAGTTTTCCAAAGAATCCACAAGATAATATAAACAAAGACTGATGAATAGTAGTACTAATCTACAACACAAGTAGTGTCATAGAATACGACTTATACTAGGAAAGAACACTGGAGTAAAAACAGAAAAAACTTTAGAAACAGCTTGTTTGGTCTAAGTGTGGATTATTTATACTTTTCTTGGAAAGGTGAAAAGGTGCTTACAAAAAATAAAGGAGGCAATACTGTGTTAAATAGCATTAAATGATAGCTAATTCAAGCAAAAAAATTGATGTTGAGGAAGCTAGAATTGAATCCGTAATTTTTACATCTCATTATGCCATTAAAATACGTAACTGCAACTATGCAGTCTGCTACAATTGTTTTCTACTGCTAACCCTCATTTTTCACTAATCCATTCACCTTTGTTATCTGTTTAAATACTAAACTTTTAAAGTACTTTCACTCCTTAAATAAACTAATTTTAAAACCTGACAAATTTCTCCATTTTTCTTCAAAAAAAACCCTTCCTTTCATTGCATTACACCCGGAACCTTTACCACTGCATGTCACCGACCCTGTTTTTAATTTCATAACAAACTATGATCATGAAGCCCAATTCACTGGCTAACAGGGGACACTGAATTTCATCCTTTGCTATTGGTGTCATAACCTATTTTTTTGTTCCTGTAACCTAGACACTCCTTATAACACATGACCCTCTCTGCACTTTCCATATCATAAACTTCTAGTGGAATGATAATCACCAAACACTGGTGTATGCCTACATGTCTTTCTGCCTACAGTAATCAAATGGGAAAGATGACAACAGAAAGCATGAGTTAGGAACAGAGCAGATCTAGAAACAAATAAGACATCTTCTCCCAACTACTGATGATAAATAAGACCACTATTGGATCCAGTGACGTAGAAGCGGCAACAGATCCAATACCCAGGCTGCTTCATTTTGACATATTAAAGTCTTCCATATTCCAAACCCCACAGTGCATGTCTCAGTCCAGTGGAGTCTCATGTGATGAGCAAGTGGCTCACTGCACTCACCTCCTAGTTCAGTACCTGTAAATCAGATATTTAGAGCAAAGAAAGGCTCTCTGTAGTGCTGTGCTGCACATGACCTGGTGATAAGAGTGAGAAAATGCCCAGAAAGAAACCTATTTCAGAGAATATTACTTGGGCAACAGATCTGATGCCACAGCTCCTACCAGTCACATACCCACACAAATAGCTTCATGCACTGACATTCCCATCAGCTGAAACGCCATTGCAGGATACCATTTTCAACTGAGCCCTATTGCCTTCTCCTCACCACCCAAATCCCTCCAGCTGCTTCCTTCACTCTTCACTACAAGCTCCAGCAGTACCAGTGCAGAGCCCAAGAAAACAAACTCAGCAAAACTTGTCAGCTTGGGTTTTGCTTCCTTCCTAATCTCTGCCACTGATGCAACCAATTAGTGAGACACACATTCTAAAACAGTGGATGTCAAATGGGGAGCAAAACCAGTTTGGCAGAAAGATGAATTTAATTTTTAATTATGGCCTATGGGAATATAAATTCAGATTACCTTCTTGGTTTAGTCACAGAATTCCCATAATATTGTCATTTTAGAGGACAGATTATAGGTTCCATAGGGGTACACAAGCACTGCAAAACTCTCAGCTGAGGAAACAACAGAGCCCACAATTGCCCTAGCCAGTAGCAAGACATGTTTCAGGTCAACATGTCTTCACCCTACCTATGCTGAAATCCATCTCAGGGAAGTGACACAGCCTCCAATAATATTATGACAGAGTTGGGAGGACAACATCCAGCATACTCGTAGCTTGAGATTCAGCGCTAACACATAGCAATTAATAGGGCAGTTCAAATCTGCTGTAAATATTCTCTCCAGTATTGAGCACTGATAATAGTACCTGAGTGAATCCTTTTGCAAGCAGTTTCTGAATAATATTATAGAGTCGCACGCAAAAGGTTGCACAAAGCCTGCTATTTCATAACTAGTATTAAAAAATAATCTGCTGTGGCAACTAAAATCACTTGGAAGAAGGGTACATCAGCTCCATCTGATGACCACTGCCCCAACTCTGTTAAAGTAGCTTCCTTTCAGGTTTGTCCCACTTTATGGTTTGCCAAGATCTTGGCCTGGCAGCCCATAAGGTTTAACATCTATTTATTTTAAGAACTCATCTTCTTTGAGATTTTTTTTTTCCTAAGTGATACATTTTTTGTCTACTGTTTTTCCAAGCAGAAATATTTGAGTACCACTCTACCATAGGTATAGTAGTCTCCAACTCATGTTCCCGTTCAGGTTTGTTTTGAATTTCTGCAACACCCACAGAGCAGCATAGTCCACAATAGTTTGCTTGTTAACTCATAGCTTGCCATTAAGCTTCATGTCAATTACTAAACTAAGCATGAATCACTACAACATAGCACATATAAGCAATGTCCTGTTGCTTTGATATCACAAACCATCTGAAAATTAAAGTACAGCTTTCCAAAGTAGACAGGCCTGTAATCATGTCTTACTGCTCCCTCTACCTCAGGCTAGAAGCCTAGAGCTACTCCACTCCAGATGACACAGGTTCAGAAGGAATGAAAGGAACAGCCACATTCTAAAACAAGGTTTGACATATGCATAAGGAATTAGCAACTAAGTAGTCGTTGCAAGCTTTGCTGCTGCATCCCTATTATTTGCTCCTGTACTACCAAGAAAGGTCCAAATCAGCCTGCCAAGTGGGTCAACTAACATAAACTTCCAACGCTACTGAGCTCAAGCTAGTAGACTCTTATATAAGGCCCAAATTTAAGTTAGAGGTAAAACTTGGGTTAAGATAACACTGCTAGAGCTAAACTGTAAATTTAAGACAAAGTAACATTTTAAAGGTACTTTGAAATGTAACCTATCATTTACACACAGGCTTTGAAAGTAATACTGTCCCTTGAAAGATTCACACCAAAACAAACCCATTATCACAAAGTTGATAAAAAGTTCACACCTAACTACAAAACAAGACAAGCTCAAGTGATAAAGTACAATGTATCAATAAAAAAATTAAAATTTTATTTTCTGTACAGCAGTGCTCCTTTTAAATTTCTCCAGCTAACAGATTTAAGGCTATACGCTATTGCAGTTCATTCAGGCTCACACAGCAACACTTGGCAGAAAGGATACAGGCACTAGTTGTATTTACAGCACCTGGGGTTTTGCCCATGGCTTGTTCTATGTATGGAACTAAGAAATCAAGAACAACACTAGTTTAAGACACAGCACATTATTTTATTACATGGAGTGAGGGCCTATAGTAGGTAAGGAGCAGTAGGCATCATTTATTTTGCTCTTTACTAAGTCATTCTACTAGACAAACAAGATGTCATTGGTGCTGTCAAGATTCAAAACCACCTTTATCATTTTATGAAACTGAAGAAAGCAATCCCAAAGGCAGAAACAGCTAAAATAAGAATAAAAATATGCTTGAACAAAACCACTAAGAACTAGATCAAAATTCCAACCAGGCCCCTAAGAGAGCAAACACTCTGCACACCTAGAATAATATTCACATTATCTAGTCAGAAATTTTAGCAGCATTGCTTTAAGCAATTACTTATAAAGAATTTGTTCCTAATAGGAAATGGAAAAACATTACATCGATGAATTGGAAATTTTTGTTTGTTTTGATTTTTTTTTTTAAGAAATTGTAGTAACATCAAATGCTTTCAAAATAGAGTCTGTTGTGACATGGAAGAAACACCTCATAAAAAACAATGAAGTAGCCTTGTATCACAAAATCACTATTCTCACAGAAATCAAAGAACAGGACAGCTTATCTACCAACACAGACTGTTAAGCACGTTTTATTTCACCTCTGAAGAATAACAGACTCAAAATTCTTCAACACCAAAAGGAAAATGTTACTTCACAGGTGGGTCATATAAGCATTTACTATCTGCTCTCTTTCTGGGGAGGTTGAATTGTCAAGCTTTAGAAGAAAAGGTCCTCTTTCCACACATATTACTGGGGTGTAAGGAAGCGACTTGGAAGGCGAAGCAGAAAGTAACCTAAAGAGTGCTAGTATCAAGTTTTTTCAAGTATTTCTGCATAAATTACTGTATTATACAGTTTTAAGAACACTTACACTGCTGTTGTGAAGGCAGCTAAAACAGCTTTCACCTTGGTATTTGCCAAGCCTCCTTCAATGAATGCTTCACATAGTTTCTCTGCAGAGGCTGATTCAAAGCTTTTCCTCTCACGGAGAGACTGGCGATTACTTTGCAAATGAAGTTAAGTAGCTTTAGGGGGAGCTGCCTCCTGTGTCCTTGAGGTCTTTTGAGACTATGACCCCTTGGCTTGTCTTTTGAACTTGCCTCCTTGAATAACAAGAACTCTTGTGAGGTGGAAGGGACGGGTCTGCTGCTAGCAGACATTGCTGAAGTTACCTCACCAAGGGCACAGTGCCGGCTTGCTGCAAAGAAGTGACTGTTGAAGAGGCAACGCTTCGTTAACGAAATAGCCCATGACGAGCTGGCAGGACCAAGGCTAAAAATCACCAAAACTTTTTAGTTTCTGCCCACTGTCCTTCAGAGTTTCAACAACAACCGGTCCGCCAGTAAACCGGCCTGGGGGCAGAGCAAAGGGAGAAAATGCAGACACGGCAACCCTGCCCAGCGCCATGAACACAGCTACAGCGGCCCCCAGGGCCCTACCCGGGTGCCTTTCAGGGAACGCCCCGTTTGCGGCTTCAGGGCGGGCCCCAGGGCTTCCCTCTGCCCCTACGCGGCGACAGGCAGATGGAGCTGCCCCATGGCGGACAGGACCACCCTCCGCAACATGGGGAGAACGACTGGACCGCGCCGCAGCGCTCCCCACTCGCTACCGCAGCCTCTCTTAGCACAGCCACTTCCGCCCCAGAGCGGCGCGGCGGTAATGACGCGCTTCCCGCCGTTCTCCACACCCCGCCTTCCCGTGTCCCCCCCCCACCACCGCCTTGCTGACAGCCGGGCCGGAGGCGCCACGCCGCCATTTTATCGCTAAAGTGGCTGGGCTACGGTCCGCGGCCGTTGGCGCGACCGGTGGAGCGGGCCGCGGTAGCGGCGGCAGTGCCGGGCGCTTTTTAAAGGGGTTTTTAATCTGCTTGGGAGGGGGGGATTGTCTCTGTGCCCTGTTTTAAGACGCTATGTCCGCAGACGGAGCTGCCGGAGACCAGGTGAGCAAGAGGGTGAGGCTGTAGGCCTCTCCGTGAGGGTAGTACTGGGAGTTATGGGGACTGTAGCGGTGGCCCGGCCCGGGCTGCATTGTGTTGGCTGTGCTGTGCAGGCCGCGGCAGGGTCGAGGTTGTGTCGCAGCATGTGGAGCTGGCCGCCGCCCGGGGCTGCTGTTGATCCCGGGGAGGCCGCGGGCAGCACGGCCTTGCCTCTTCCCTACCCCTGTAAGTCCCGCCGGTCCCGTCGGTGGCGTGGTCGGCGAAGGGGTCCCCTCCCCCCACCGCACACACCCATGTTGAGGACCTCGACTTTATTCCGCCAGCCAAGGGTTCGCTGGGGGGAACGGGTACGCGGAGCCGTTCTCGGCGCGCGCCATCAGTTGAACCGGCAGTGCGCAGAAAGCTGTGTCGCGCTCGGTCTACGAGTTTCTGGTAAGCAGACTTGAATTCAGGTCGAGGTGGACAATAGGCACTCCAGTGAGCTTCGCTTTCCCGTTCTCGTTTATCCGCGGTCGTGGTGAACACGCACTCCAGAGGAAAACTGAAACTTGGATAAGCTGTTTATACTGGTACACCTGCAGTGTTTTGTGAAGTGAGCTTTTTCTGAACATAACATGTGGCTGTGAGCCTCTTTAACAGTACCTTTTCCTCCAAAATAAAGTATTATTTAAACACCTTTAAATTAGAACCAATAAAAGTAGTCTTATTTGATAAAGCATCTTCTTTGCAGTACAGCGTTCTTGCTCTTGGTGGAAAAATAACCACTTTTTCAGTTGAGTTAGGCTTGTTTTTTTTTTTAATATGTATAATAACTTGTTATTTTCTAGGCAGGTGAAGAGTGTTGTATGCCATCTTTTGAAATGTGGTATTACGATGAGCTGTCTCCTATTCACTGGCAGAATCTTTCTCAAAAGGTCTTTTTAATAGTTAGGCCTATTTTTAAAATCAGTATTAGTTGGAGGAGTGTGGATGGAAGCTCCTGACTTGAGGGTAAAGTGATTGATAACACTGTGGCCTTCTTTAGTGGCCAGGATGGCCTACAAAGAAGCTTTAAATTATGCTGATGATTTAGCGCTCCCTTAAGCTTTTCTTTGTAGAATGTTAGTCTTTTTACAAAACAGGTTATGTTTCTGTGTGCCTGGGGCTGTACTTAAAAAAGGTGGTGTGTAAACTCTGTAAGGTCACCGATTTGGGGAAGGGGAGTAGGGAAGTGCTAAATATGTAAAATACCTAGTTCCTGGCTCATTAGGAAAATATCCTATGAATTAAAAGCTTGTATATTTAAAGCTGGTCAGGTTACTAAGTATATCCGTAGTATGTTTAACTAAGGGGTTCTTCAGAATGGTTTATCCTCATCACAAGGGAGATAGTATCAATGAAGTAAGAATATGCTACAGTAAAATGTTAATAATTCTGATGTGTAGTATGTTTCATCTTTAAGCTACCCACTCTGATATATTTTGAAAAAATACACTGATACTTCATTACATGATTGTAATACATTGCTATTTACCTTAAAACCTATGCTGATTCCTTTTCTTTTGCAAAGGAGACTTTAATATGCAAAATGTTGAATTTCCATATACAGAAGTAAAAGCTGTTCTGTAAAGTAACAGCTTTAACACCACAATGCCATATCACAGAGGGTTTTAGCATTCAGAAACTGCAAATCATTATTTGCAACCTGTGTAAACATAGGTTAACAAATGGCGTGGATTTGGTCGGGATTTTTTTTGCCTATATTAAGGTTCATTCTTTTTACCATTGTAATTACTGTTTTCACGTTGAGTCCACTTAACAAAAAACAACCAAACACCACCACCCCAAACAAAATATAGAAAACCCCACCCCCCAAAAAACAAAAAAAAATCCCAACAAAGCAACAAACAAACCGTGAAACAAGCAAAAAAACCCCAAGCAACTCTTTAGTTGGATTAAATAATTTTTCTTACTACTCCGTCTTCTTTATGAAGGCCTCTGGATTCTGGTGTCCTAGAAGTTTCTAATTTTGTTATGCTCAGTTATCCACTTCCATCATTTCCTTCAGTTTCAGTAACTTGTCTTCCACAGTTTCTTTTCTTACCCTGGCAGGATTCTGCTTCTTATTCCTAATGTTGAGGTAGACCACAGTTGCTGTCAGTGTTTTTAACTATGAAGTTTTCTGCACCCTAGGCTACCACACGTCCAGTTGTGTAGAGAGGGAGGCGCACCTTAAGTAAGCGTTGATGCCAGTTCAACTATGTTCTTACAGAGCATGATGCACCTAAATTCACTGTGTCTCAGTGACAGAAGGAACAATAGAGAATTATGACTGGGACAGTTGTGCCCTGCTTCCTTCCCACCGTTGCGGCTGCTATATATTGTAATGTAGTGCTGTGTGAAGGTCTCTCTAACTTTGTGTGCTCAGTATTCTTACAGTTACAGATGCTTCTTTCTGTGGGAAGTTGAAGCTAAGCAGAGGTTAGGTTGCATCTGGCTTTCCTGGTTTGGGTTTTATCTGGTACTTCCATGACCAATTTCTGAGGTTTTGGGTGCCATTTTCACTGACAGTCACACAGATCAGTAGAAAGGTGTGACTGTTTAGTTAATTTGCATCTATGTTCTTAAGATGTACACATGAGAGTGCACAATGTTAAATATCTGACAAATCGGAATTGTTAGCTCTGACTCACTGGTACACAGGGGTGTCTACATCATGCTTCCCAGCTCATAGGGTTTTGGAGGGAACTTTTAAAAGCAGCTGTGTAACAGATTGCCATACTGGGTGCATCAAGCATGAAGTGCTGGTAGTGTGGGAAGGAAGAACAGAATGGAATGTTGGATGTAGGGAGGGTGGGAGAGTAAAGGTATTGTAAGGTTAAAGGTGCAGCTGGTCTTTAGTTGGCTGACCAGGTATAATACAACTGAAATGTGGCTTTACTGCCTTTAGGCTGAGCTTGGCTCCAGACATTTTTAGGCTGCTTTACTGTGTAGCTCAGGAGCCTAACCTATGTAGGTTGTCCCCTCCTTGCATCGTTATGGTAGAACAGAGAGGGGGCTGGGGGCCAAAGAAATGTGATGAAGCCACAGAAAAGTGGTGTGAAGCCACCACTATTGCAGTATATTTTAAAATTCTTGCAGTGTGTCAACTATGCTGGACCCACGTTAATTTCTGCAGAACCAATTGAATGATGTCAGGACTTGAATACTCATATGGCCCTGCCGGACTACTGGTAGTCTGCATGATGTTTTAACAAACCAGAATTTCCAAAGGTGGGTTTTAAAATGCCAGATGCTTAGCCCTGTCTATATCATAGAAACCCTCGTTTGTAGCCTGAAAGGCTCTATCTTCCACTGGTTGCCAGAAAATTTCCTGACAAGCTTTTCCCAATTTCTTCATGTGTTGAGGTTACAAACAATATAACAATGTATGTCCGCATTTTTTCAGGACCTCGATGTACATGTCTAGTTTCGTTTCAATCGTGTTTCATGTGTCCTCTAACAAGACCTAAATGTGTTGTGCTCTTTGCCTCTTTCTACCTTGGCAGGACCACTGTTCTTACCTGCTTAATAAGTATATACTTGCCAGGCATCAATTTTACCTGAAGAATATTTCCTTTGCCCCCTGCATTAGTTGTTTTCTCATCTTTTAAGGCTATAACATGCATTTCACGCTTCCTATAACCGTTTTCTATGATACGTTCCCCAGTCTGGCATGCATGTAACTTTACATGATCCAAGACTGAGCTGTGGAAAAAAGAAATGTCTGTATTGTCTCTGTGACTACAGAAAAGACCTCTGTGGCAGCCTGTTCCAGTTTCTTGAGAGTACTTTTGTCTTTGCTTTCATTCATGCCTTGTGTCTCTCTGTCATAGTGTATCATGTAAGTTTCTGATTTCTAAATGCAATAGTAAATGTTACTGTAGCTAACTTTAGCTTAACATTTTAAAAATAGATGTCATTGAGTGCAGTACTGAAAGCAGAAGTTTATTCTTGTAGGATTGTGTGGGTTTAACATCTCAGGAGGAGCCATCTGAAAGAAACTCTTCCCAAGATGTTTCTCAGGTTATATTGCTTTATGTATGATATATAGTAAAACTGGGTTTACTGTCACTGTTTAAACTCACAGTAGGAACAGGATGTAAGCAGATTGAAAACATGGATTGGTGGAGGAAGACTTGTGAGTTGGTAATCCAGTGTTTTTTTTCCAATATTTATACAACTTTAAGTAATTTCTATATTTTAGCCGCATTTCCAGAGTCAGTAAATTCCAGGTATACCAAGAAGTTGTTAAAGTAGAAAATGTCTGTCTAGATGCCAATGTTTGGGAAATAGTCTCATGGGGAAAGAATGGTAATTATTACTAATCTAAAACTTCTTTCAGTTTGATAAAACAGCCCAGATTATGTTAGGGCAGGCCAGTACTTAACAAAAGTATCCTTTAAAATATATTTAAAATGAATATGCTGGGTTATGTCTGTTAATAGTGACAACAAAATTTTTTTCAAGATTGTGTTCACAGTTGAATTGAGTTGCTGGTAAAGTAGAAGGTGGCAAGGCGTTAAAAACTCATTCAAGAAACTGAGTGTTGATAGGGTGTAACTATAGTCTAGTGAAGGAATGTTTTACTGAAGGAGGGGTTTTAAAACTTGCTCTTTATACAGCTATAACTAAACTTTAAGGAAGAAAACTTAAGTGAGACACACCTGTAAACTAACCTCCCTGGACCACTAACAATGCTTGTTAAATTGTGTGTTAATATATTTGAAATTGTATTCATTGGACCTGCTACAGTCCAGGCTACGCTAAACTGCAACATTCAGGCAATACTTCCAAAACGTAGCTTCAGTCTTAATGGACATAAATCTCCTTTTGGATGTTGAAGTGATTTGACTGAATTATCCATTAAAATTCCTGTCTTTTTTGTGTACAATGGCCTGTATGTCTTGTTTGTAGAAGTTCTCATTTCCTAACTAATGGTAGTTTTTAAACCATTTTAAACTGGCCGCTTCACAGGTGGAGCAGCTGTTTAATACTTCTCATTTTCACTGTGGAAGATTCCTTTGGAAATAGGAGGCTGCTTTAAGCAATTGGATGCATTAGCTGGTGCAGATAGTTGAAAAAGGTGCTTGACTAGGTATTTTCTTACACAATTTGGAATCACAAGGGGGAAACTGTTAACTGTTGATTTTAGGAGTAAGGTATAAACCAAGAATTTTTCCTTGAAGCTCATTGGTAAATACTTCTGCTGCATACTAAAAGTCAACTTTGTTTCTTCTATTCTTGTTCCCTCAGATGTTCTTATGAATTCATATTTGGATTTTGTGCAGTTGAGGTATTTTGCAGAAAGAAGCTCCTAGACTGCTTGTTGGATAGTTTGGATTTAGGTCTTTTCAGATTTTGGAAACTATAGTCATAAAGATGATTTTACACTTTTAGTATCCGTGAAACTAAAATTCCATTGCTCTTTATCTGTGTATAAATAATAAAAGGGAAGCTGTGAATCAGGCTAGATTGTAGTAACAGAGATCCTTGTGGACATGGAACCTTAAATGCTAAAATGCCATGACCTTCAGAGGGTTGTTTGTGGGATAGAAGCCCAATTATGTGTGAGATACACTGAACACAGTTATCAATAACAGAGGGGAAAGAAGTATTTTTCCAGTTTCTATGCAACAGTTCTTTGCAGTTTTGTTTGCTTTTTTTTATTTTAGGCAGTAAAGAAATGCTAAAAGCCAGTATCTATCTGATTATGTGCAGCTGTATGATAGTTTAAGCTGAGCGAAGTTGGGACTGCTGAAGTCCTGTATGGTTTTGCATCTTTTATTCTGCATCACATCTGATCCTGAAATCGAGGACTTGAACCGTTATAAAACTAATCATTTTTGTAATAGTGTTATTTTTCTGTTGATTTAACTCCATGAACTGACTTATTATAGGATGAGATTAAATTAAGTGCCTCTTTTAACCAGAGGAAGGGAGTAAAAATGCTCATCTAGGGGAAAGATCATGGCAGTGAACACCCAAGAATTAAGTACTCACACTTTTGGATATTGGCTGTTGTGCGTGTATTATAATGACAAATGCATAATCAAAAGCTGCATACCCCTTGAACTGTAAAGTTTTCAAAACTGGGATCAAACATCTTTCTGGCTATAAATGAGCTAGGTTAGAAGTCAAGGTTCTTGCTCCCTTTCATTGTATGCTTGTGGTAGATGCGAGTCTGCGCAGTTTTGGTGTATAACTGAATGCATTTTTGCCCAAATGCCTTAGTTCTGGCAGAACAGTCCAGGCTGGAAATCCTAATATATTAGGAGTAATTACGTGTGAAGGTGCAAGGTAAGGAGGCCTTATTTTTGCTCTAGTAGAACCAGGATACTGATTTGCCTCTAGGAAATGTGGATGGCTTTTATTTGTCTTGGAGAACAATAGAGGCAGGAGAGGGAGTGCTCACTGCCCTTAAGAAGTTGAGTGTGACATAGGGTACAAGTCATTTCAAGTAGTCTAGTTTAAAACCCCAATGATATCTGTAGAATTCCAATAGTTTTATGTTTCATCTAACTGCATGGAGGATTTTATCTGCTGCCACTAAGTGAATATCTGTTTATTTAGGAAGGCATTTAGCCTTTTAGGTTTTTTGTTTGTTTGTTTTTCTAATAAAAGAATGAACATTTTATTA
The DNA here is from genome assembly GCF_033815535.1 of Pezoporus flaviventris. Lineage (NCBI taxonomy): Eukaryota > Metazoa > Chordata > Aves > Psittaciformes > Psittacidae > Pezoporus > Pezoporus flaviventris. Next base: position 1,358,294 of record NW_026892584.1, on the reverse strand, counting down.
GGCTTTATAGTTTAGGAGTCCTGTATCAAACATAAAAAAAATATGTAGGAATGTTATGAGTGTGCATCTTATCAGCATCTATTTTTTTACCAGCTTAATTTGTTTCAGCCTTTTCTGAGTTTATTGCCCAATATCTGCATAGGTGAAATTAAACTCCTGGAAGCCTTAACTGTTTCACTACAGTGTCAGATGAGTTATTTTGTGTCACATGGAGAGGTTTAAGATAATAAAGCTGAACTACTGCAGAAATAGGTGAAATGTGCTTCAGTGGCCCATTCTGCTTTTTCCTGTTAGAAAGCTGTTACTTGCAGTGCAGGACCCTGTGCTGCAAATGCTTCAGTTGTTTTTGTAGTGTGGGGTTGTTGTGGTTTTGTTTGTGGTTTATTTTGTTATTTTTTAATTGTAGCTGACATTCATAGTACTCCTGATAGGCATTTCTATCTAATTGAATGCAGAATAATATATGTTTGAATATTTGAGACAAGCAGGTTTCACTGAGATGGTATATAATGGGAAGCAGTGCTTACCACTGATGTGGGTGAATTAGAATTAGACCTTTGTTGAATAAACTTTTCAACTTTGGATCATCTGTAGAGGTAGATAACTTACATAAATAGAGTTTAAACTTTGGAAATTTAAGCTTCAGTGCTGTCTTCTGGAAGATGAAATATGTTTATGCATGCCATTTTGGAATAAATAAGATCACTAGTTCATTTCATATTGTGTTTTTCATCTTAAGCCTGTATCAGCTGAACTATAATGTTGTATTAGAGAGCCAAAATTTTGATGGACTTAAGGATGTAAAAGTATATGGAAATTAATAAATTTACTATTTTTGAGCTGACAACTTTGAGCTATGAATTTTAAATTTGATTTTTTAAAATCCAGTTAATTTTGTAATTTAGCTTGTTGTGGGACTTGCTACAGGCCTTCCAAGCTACACTGGTTTGCAGTGAGCAGTTACGAATAATGGTCTTTAAACTCCTATAAAGCTCATCCTCCTTATTTTTCTTTTTGCCTTCTATCTTTCATGCATGGCTGCTATTATCTGTCAGTTTAGCAGTTTTGCAATGTTTTTGATAATTTTTGTTTTATAAGTAAATCTAATTTACTTAGTCTTAAAATCTTAAGGGTTATGTCTTGAATTATATCCTGCTAGTAGAGCTGACACAAAAACTGGTAGTGCTGAAAAAATAGGGTAGCCTTTTTAAGTTATCAAGTTGAATTTCAGTGTATAACATAAGCAGCTGTTGTACAGTAGTGCATTTGCAGAGGTTGACAAAAGCAAAGAAGCCAGGGCACTCAGGAAAATAAAGTGGATGTTCTTAAGTAACTCAAGCTTGCTTTTTAGTTAGATTTACCAGCCTCAGCTTTTCTTTTTTTAGTCACTGTTTTATACTATACTTCACTGGCAGCCTATCTTTGTATAATGCCACTGTAAATGGTCTTTAGTAACATCTATTATTAATACCTTGCGTTTGTATTCTTGGAATGTCTGCTTTCATTCAAGAGTGATGTGCAATAGTGGTGCTTGTTAATTTTACTAGAAGCCAGAGCTCTGTAGTGTCTAGTTGCCTTCTTTTTCCCTTTGTTTATGATGGCACCTTTGATATGAGTATCAGTTCTCTCTGCTGTGTTTACTGTCTTTCATTTTTAGAGCTGTGTATTAACCTAGATCAAATATTAAGAATTAACTTGAAATGATCTTTTAGCATTTGACAGGAGTGTTTTAGGATTTTCTGTGTAGTAAATAAATCACACTGTGTTATACAGTACAGAATCATATATTCTGACAGTAATTATAAAGCTAACTTGTAAAATTTCACAAGAATGGTCTTGTAGTAATAATTTACAGGTTATTATTGTTACCTCTCAAGAAAGCAAGAGTTTACTTGATCGTGTGATTTGGGACTCCTAACATCTGAAAATGAGTCAAGTTTGGAAAGTTATTAAATAAGCTGTTTGGAGTCCAGGTCAGAACTATTTCGTGCTTCATAAAACACAGTATCATTTAGACTTGTAACAAGCATGTATTTTAAGTCTTATTTGTACGTAATCATCAGATTGTGATCTTCAGATTTTTTCTAGATTCAACATTGTTAGCGCAAAGTAGATGAGAAGAATTACGAAGTAAGAGATTTTCACAAGCCTTTAAAAGAATACTTATATCTACACTATTATAGTGTAACTGTGTTAACAAGTTAACACTCAATTGGGTAAAACTTTTAGTATCAAAAAAAAGCTTTTAGAACTCTGATATGAGTGAATTAAAAAAAAAAAGTGGTTTAGTGCCAAAACTACTGGAGGACAGCTGTACACTAATGGACAGATGAGAAAGGTAACAGAGAAATTGTGCTTGGATGACATACACGTTGCTGCAAAAACTGTCATCTCCTGGTTTTCTTGTTAAATCTGTAACTTGTGATACAAAATACTGTCCTGCATATACAGAATTACTTGTGCAGTAACCTGGATTTTTTTGGCTAAGGTCTGCAATAGACAAGTTGTTCTGAATTTACTTTTTGCATCTTAAAAGTTTCAGGTCAGTAAAAACTGTATTTAACATTTTCAGTGCAATAAATTCTCTGGCAAACTCAAATGTGCTTGAGTGTTTTAGAAACATTTAGTCAGTTTAGTCTAGCTTTTTTGCCAGATCACCAAATACTTAGAACTTGTGGTAAGAGTGCATTACCTTACTGGGACAACTTGTTTTCCAGATAAAGTTGCAATCAGTAACTCCAGCATAAAAATTGATACCTGAAATGTTATGTTGTCAGAATGTTGTCATTAACTTGACTTTGTAGCTGGGACAGAACTTTTTGAACACTACTTGTGATCTCTTATGTCTTGTTTTTAAATTTTTCCAGGCTGCTGAATATGTCCCAGAAAAAGTGAAGAAAGCTGAAAAGAAACTAGAAGAAAATCCATATGACCTTGACGCTTGGAGCATTCTCATTCGAGAGGCACAGGTTTAGTGACATAGGATTACATTTCCTTATCTATGGTCCACTCACACTATTTGGTACTGGAGTAAAATCAGCATATTCATTTACATAAATCATAATATTGTAAATGCTGTTTTGATTTTCAATTTTTAGAACCAAGCTATAGACAAAGCACGGAAGACCTATGAACGCCTTGTTGCCCAGTTCCCCAGTTCTGGCAGATTCTGGAAACTGTACATTGAAGCAGAGGTTAATATTTTTATATTTTTTCTTATATAACATTTAATAGGAGTTTTAAGTTTACACTTCTATAAACATAAGTAAGATAGGCACATAATACCTAGGGAAAAGGGGATTTTAAATATGCCTTGCCTTTATTTTGTAAAATAGGTACAAAGGAGTGATTAAAATGAATTCTAAAGTACTGGGTCTTTTATGAGTCGATGATTGTTGCATTATGGAATTGCAACAACATTAAAACCGTTTCAATGGTATTGGAGTGCTTTAGCCTTTTATTTACTTGTCGTGTCAATTTATTGCCTCCTGTGTCATTTATTTAGAGGAGTTGTTTTTATTTTTATTTATACATGCAAACTTACTTGAATGACTTTCTGTGAATGGATTTTATTTTTTTTTTTTATTTCTTAGGGAATTGAGTGTTTCTGTGAATAGTGATTTCAGGGAGGGTGTGGGATGGAAACTGGTTTCTGGAATGAAAATGTGGGGAAAATGCATTGGCACAACTCCTTAGCTTCTGAAAATCCCAAGAAAATTATGATTGTTTCCATAATCATTTAAAACTTCCCACCAGTGCATTGATTATTTAAACAGTCTTTAATGATATGCCTTGAAATGCACTGGATGATCTGAGTTTGGGGTTGTTTTGGGTTTGGGTTGTTTTTTTTCCTGTAATTGATGGTAATACACATGCTTTTTTGTGGGCATCTTCTAGCTGCACATTTTTAAGTGACATCTCCTACATTCTAAACTACAGGGTGGGGACATGTGTTCTGTAGATGAGAAATGAGATAGCTAAATTTTTTTCCATTTTATGTGCAAATGCTAAGCAGCAATCTGAGTGTAGAGTTATGTCTTATTTTACATTATGTATCCAAATGTGTTCTGCTAGTAAATTTTTGAGATTATTAAATAAAATTGGGATCATAGGAATCTAGCAGACATTTTTATATTGTAATTTATAGTGAGATGTTATAATGCAAAATAATGCAACCTAAATTTAATATTACCTAATTAAATATAGAATTTTAACTATTTTGTTTCCAGTAGTTTGTAGTAGTAGTTGTGATGTTGGTTATTGGACATATTTGAGAGATTGTAAATGAACTAACACATGAAGGTGTAGCATTCCCTTTGGGACCCTGCAGCCAAATCCACTAGCTTTTTGTACCCTACAATGTTTCCTACAGCACCTAGTCTTCAGAATCTAGTCTAGTTTGATAATTACATTAAGTTGTCTGGTTTCTGTGCGTACTGGAAAGATTTCTGTTTCCCATGCCTCAAATTTAAGAGTTGAATAAGACCACCTCAGAAAGCGTGTACTATATTGTAGATCTTTCAGCAGAAAGTACTATTACCTGTTTACAGCTGCTTGTCTGAGGATTCTTGTCTTGAACCACGTTCAGAGATGAATTAACAGACATTACCTCCCTTAATCAATACCTCTTAACTAACTTATAATCTAATAGTATTTAAAAACATCAACAGTGATAAAACTTAAAACAGTCTAGGGTAGAATTTTTTAAAGTGCTTCTTTGAGGAAGAAAGATGAGCGTCTACCCAGCAGGTATGGTAACAGGTAACACAAGGTAAATTTGAGAAGGAAATAATTGGCATGAAGGTGATTAATTCGTGTGTGTGTGTGCGTGCGTGTGTGTGCGTGTGTGTGTGTGTGCCTGCCTATAACTACACTTCAGATATAAGAGAAATGGCATATATGATTCTTTTATTGAAAAAAAATGGAAAATGCAAGCTGTAGAGTTCTGGTAGAGGTTCCACTCAAAAATGGTTATACTTGAAAGAAGTGTGAGGTTACTTCTAGACATTTATCTTTTATCTTAACAGGCAATTTGTTTAAATCCCAGTTAAAACTTTTCAAGTTTTCTTTCCTGGTTCCAGTAACTTTTCTCAAAACTCACATATTGACCAATTTAACTAAAAAAGCAACATGCTTATCTCTGCCTTTTTTTTAGGGTATGCAACCATTTATACCTATAAGCTGAAATAATGTCCTATTTCAAAATTCTTCTCTAAAATAATATATATTCTATTTCAAAATTCTTCTCTAAAATAATACATATTCACAGAATTGGGCACTGTTGTCACTTTTGTTTTGAGTTGCATATCGTGTACAGTCCTGTCTGAGGGTGAGTTCAGAATGAAATGTTTTATCAAATATTCTTTTAACTGTGTGGTTGAGTGTAAATTAAGGCCTCAATTATTTTTTGAAGGCTACCTGAGGTAGAGGAATTGTTCTGAGGCTTCTTTTACTGCATCCTTAAGATGTACAAGACATACAGGGAAGGTATTTTCCAAAAGCTTTTTCCTTGGAAATCTTAGTAGTGTTGTCCTGCTAGAAAGTTTCTCTTTGATATTTCAGAAGTATCAATCTTCCCACCCTTGAGCTGGGAAAGTATACCTGTAGTAAATATTTGTTGAGCATCGTTTTTTGTTCACTTTCACTGCCTCAGCATTTAAGTCTGCAAATTGCTAAATCTTCAGTCATCTGTAAGCTGTGTTTTTCCTGATCTCAAAACAAACATATCACTTTCCTCTTTAACATGACAACATTTCGTCTTTGCATCACAGAAAGACAAAAAGGTAGAGGGAAGTGGGGATTGTTTCTGGCAGATTGTCTTTCACTGGAGAATTTTGTTCTGCAAATGACAAATCTGAGCTGAATATCATCACATAGTGCTGGTCTATGAGTGGAAGATGAGCTAGGGTGAGGATTATGATCATAGAATCATGGTCTTACAGAAAAGTAATTAGCCCTTTATCAGCCTTATTCTTCATAGATGGTTAGAATTCTTAAATTTCCCTTTGCCTCACTTGAGGAATGTGTTCTTTTTAATCATTTCCAGTCTTCAAGGATAAATCATTGCTTATAATCTATATGCACAAAAACTGTTTCCCTGCCTATGCCAGTTCATTTTGTAATGTAAAGCTCTTAAGTGCAGGCTTTGCTGCTGTGATTACATCTTGGGTTTATGACAGTGTTTGTTCAGCCACTGACTGTTCTCCTTTTTGTGTGTGACTGTTGCCTAGTGGAATATAGTGTAAAGCAGTGCTTAGCACTTAGTGTGTCATCTAATTTACTGCTGTTGATACAGAGACTGGGCTGAAGTAACTGAATACTTCATGTTTTCTATTTTATGTGCCAAGCACTGATTTATACATTTTGGTCTCTCTATTGTGACTGGTTTAGTAGTTAATAGAACAGAGATTAACTGGGAAGAGAGCATGCTTTGACAGTTTGTTAATGGGAACTCTACTATTAAAGTTTGAATGATCAAAAAATTTTGGATCTCACATGGGTTCTTATTTCCTTTGACATTCAGAGAAGCTGTTGCAGGACATAAAAATAATAGAATTAAATGAAACACCTTCCAGCTACCATGGTTTTGAGTCATAGCCTATGAATGCTTAAGATGTGAGAATAGAGTTTCATTTAGTGATTTTGACAGAGTAGTCTATTTTTTTATACATATTTTAGCAAGTAAAATAGTCGAATTGCTATTCTACATCTACTCAAATGTAGCAAGTGGTACAGTAATACCACTCTTCTTAGGGTCTTGTTTTCTCTAGTTGCTTAAAGCATGTTTTTCTCTTGATACCTTTCCCATAAAAGTCTACTTCCAGAAAACTTGAATCAATTCACATGGCAGTCCCTCTTTCACGGTTTTAAAAAGGAGCCTGTAAGTCTCAGTCCCACGTGTGCTGTAATGTTAAATTCATGATCACATGATCTGGATTCTAGCCTGCTCTGCTGATTTGCTGTGTCTTCTTGGGTAAGTTATTTAACCTGTTTTGCATTATTAAAACAGATACTACCTACCTCACAGGGTTGTTGTGAGGCTCGCTTTAGCGATTAAAGTGCTTTTGGCATCTGATGAAAAGGTGCCACAGAAATGTAAAAATAAATTCTGATGTAACACCCTATGATCCCATAGGCCCAGCTGTCTATTTCCTTTGTCTCTTCAACTGTTTGAACTGTCTTTTAGGTACAGAAAGACTTGCTAATGCCTTTCATGCACATAAAAACTTTTACTTTACCAGTGTTGTGAATACTTTAGTAGTTCTGAAGCAAGTATTTGAAGTTGTCACCTCTTTCTCTGCTAGTTTCCTTTGAGAAATCACCAGGTTGAAAATCCTCTTTAAGCACATTAATTAAACTCTGTAATTGTTGTGAGTGTTTCAGACCAGTTCACACCACACCTTTTTACCTTTTTTGTTGTTGAGTATATTACTTTATAGCCTGGTCACTTTGCACTGTTGTTAGTAGGGGTTGAAAGGTTGCCATAATTAAAAATTTAAAAATCATTAGCACAAGACAGCTGTGAAAACCTAAGTCTAGAAACAATAAATACAAAGCTAGTAACGTGTGTAAAGTGTTTGGCTGGTAATATGTCTTAATATTTGTCTTGCAAATTTTGCAAGTAAGACTTCTGTATTATTGCTTGTTCTAATGAAATGAAACTAGATAAACTTTTTTGATATACTTGTTCACTTCTGTTTGATATGAACACTTGATTTTAGATGTCTTGATAACAAACCAGATGCTGTATGAGCAATCAAATAGTGGGACCAAAGCTTAGGGTTGATCGTTTTGCATTTCATCATATGCAATACATCAGTATCTTTAATTCATGTAATTCACACTGGTGTGGATACTAGTCAGAATGTATCATTTAACATGTATATGAAAAATGTAAATAAAACTGTTTAGAAAAATGATTGTTTTTGTTTTAAAATGTTTGTGTTTCTTCAAAGCATTTTCTTCCCCTGTTTTACTTTAATGCGGTTCTGAGTTCAGAAAGAAATTGTTATATGAACCACCAGAATTCTGCTTGGGGGAAAAATGGGAACTGACTTCTGTCAGGATGAAGTTGGAGTGATCAGAAGTCAAAGTAGAGTAGACTTCTTGGCTGGTATTCTGTTTAGTAGTACTTTCAATTGAGAATATTGTATGTATCTCTGGCTGATCTTTCTTAGTTTCTTAATAGAAGGCATGCCCATTATAATCCATGCCCACCCCACTAGTCACATGAGTCACATAGAGTAAATTTCAGCTTCTGAAAAATGGCTGTACAGGTGCTCTGTATGAACATCTATACTGCACACTCTTAACTACCTCAGTCTGAGATTTTTAATCTTTTTTACAGCTGTATTATTTATGATCTTTTCTTACACATGTGTGGACCTGTTCCATTCCTGTTAATAAATGTCATTCTGTCTGTGTGATTATTGTAGACTTGCACTAGAAAGTGAATGCAACTTCTTTCCTGTCTTTTCTACTCAATATGTAAATACAGGCATGCACATCTTGCATAGTGGCCATGGTTCTACAAGTTGTTTAATATCAGAAAGCTATCCACATAACTGACACAGTTTCGGAAGATGTGTGGTACAACACTAGTGGGTTTCTTTGTGATTCTGCTTTTTGTATTCATTAAAAATATCATGGGAAAGTGTCAGGAATTCTGATTTTTTTTTTAAGTGGAAGTGATGCCTCATGAAGAGATCCTTTCTATAGTGTATTACTGTTTTTTCACGTGAATAAACATGAACTACTTCCTGTTCTGTTGTATTCTTTCCATGTGGGGTGACAGAAACATCCCTATTTGAAGTGTTAGTTATACATAACTTGTTCACCACACTTTTGAAGTCTTGCTTTCAAATGTAACAAGGACAGTGGAAACTTTCCTTATTGTGTGCTTTCTTTTGTTGAAGTCATTTGCTGATCCTTCTATTGGTGCTTTGAGGGGGGAATGTGTGTGTTAGGTCAGGCACAAACTTTAGCTTCTTTCTCATGTCTGAACCTGAAAGAATCAGAAGTAAAATACAAGGCTTTCTTATGTACCATGTATTGACTACAGTTTGGTTATCTTCATCTGCATGGGTTAGGGAACTCCAATGGTAATTTCTCATCCATTTCTACATCTCTTCCAGCTTGTCAGCTGGTTGAGTTACCTGATGCTCTTTATCCAGATTTTGAGAAGCCTGATGGCTGAGAGAACACTGTCTGTTAAGCCTTATCTACTAGTACTACTACGTAAAACAATGCTTGACTTTATTCGCTGCAGAAATCTTTCTGCAGACTATGAAAAGGCTTTGAGTCACTGCTGTGGAGGAAGTACAGTGGCTTCTCTTAGCTAGAAACTCTGAAGGCAAGCCATTCGTTGTGGCATTCCTGTGTCCTGTTGGTACAAACATTCTTCACTTAAGAGTGTGCATTGTTTTTATCCCTTATTAGGGTATGCTTTTTCTCACTGATGGCTTCCATGTTTCAGGCAGTCTACATCCAGTAGCAGTTTTGGACTTCTGCAGTGAAGTGTTGTATACCTAATACTGTATTAAATTGGACATTTTTCCTTTCTTACATGAAATAATAGAAAAGTTAGAAGAAATTAATATGCATAGTTGTATAGTTGTACAGGCACCGTTCACATTTTTTCATGGCACATTGTATACATGCAGTTAACTACACAAGAATGTGTTACAGTGATTTGAATTTGGATGGTATTGGGGTTTAACTAGTTTGGTAATGACCGGTATTCATAGCATAGAAGCATGGGAGCATTTCCAGAGTTCATTTGAACTGTGGCATCAGAAATTTTTAATTTTTAAGGATAGGAATTATGAGTAGAAGGATGGGGTTTTTAAATTTATTTTGTGGACAGTTTTCAGTACTAGAAAGTGGAGTCTTACTGCATCTTGAAACAAACTCTTTAGTATATCTGACTTCTGACCTGAAGTATAAACATTTCATCTGGGTCTGTTCCCTGAGAAGCAGATTGTACTAAGCCATGTGACAGGCTCCCTATACTAATCTTCATTTTCACAGGTTCCAGTGAGCACACATTGCTGAACTGTTAGTAGATCCTGTAACTTGTTCTGTAGACTGAAAAAGGGTTTAAGAACTTTAAATTCTTTGACTTTCTCCAAAAGGAAGAGAGCTAGAATTGGTGGTATGCGGAGGAAGCTTGTCGATTTTACTCCTGCTTTCACACTTGCTCTGTGTTTCAGCAAAACAGTTATGGAACTTAGGAATATATCTAAATCGTGTAGGCTTTATCAATTAAAAATGTTCCTCTGGATCAACTAATTTGAAAAGATTAGTAGTACGGTGAAGGGTCAGCTGTCTTACCTCGTTTGATTCCTGTAAAATGACCGTATGAAACTTAAGACTTTCTAATGAAGGCAGCTTGCCCTATCCAGTTCCCCATGGTTTGTATTAGTGCATGAATCAGAGAATAAGAACTAACCAGTATGTAACTGGGAGGAGAAATGGCTGTACACTCTTTGAAGTGTTAACCCATGACCACAGCACAACAAACTTATTTAGAGACAGCCTGATACTTCCTTATCATTTAATGTAAAAATTAAATATATTTAAAAAACAATACTTCACAAGTCATGTGTTTGGACTAGAAAGCTAACTTGACGATTGTTGCCTAGTTGTTTGATCTAGTATTTTCTATGTCCAGCTTCCTTCAGCTGTCATCTCTCCTGGAAGTATAGATTTTCAAATACCACTTTTAATGTTAAAACTAAAAATGAATTTTCTACTCAGATTAAAATGGGTTAGATTTACAAATATGAGGCAGCAACTGTGTAGTTTTGTGTTGTCCTACTGATGAAACAGTGTAATACTTGAGCTAACTTCCTTGTGCTCAGTGGAACTACATTTATACATGAGACCGTATGCTTAAAATGTTCATAATGTGACCAAATAGGAAAAAGGGCAACTTAGCTGCAGCTGGGTCTTTGTTTTGTTTTCCTTAGGAAAGGGGAATATGCCCTTTCAAAGAACTGTTTTCTGTTTGTTTCTCCTGCTTGGAGAAATAAAATGTGTAACACTGGCTGTAGTTGGTGGCATTTTCTAATGTAGGTATGGGTGCTGGTAAAGCTTCCAGTTAAATTCTCTCTTAATTTAGGAACTCTTAAAGTATATTTTCAAAATAGTTTCAAACTGAAGTTTAAACCATGAAGTGACTTGTCCTGTTTCAGTACCGATACCATTCATCTCAAATCTGCTTTCAGGCTATATGAAGGAGAGGAACAAATATTGTACTTTTGTCAAATTCTGCATTCCTGCAGCTTTCATTAGGGCCATTGTTGTGGTTTCCAATATGTACAGACATGTATTTGTTAACCAAGTGATGGATAAGAAGTTAAATAATAAAGGTGTACTTAATATTTCCAGAGTTGTAAAGAGAGGTAGAGGAACAATCAAATGCACCATTTTAAATTTACTGACAGAATTGTGATTATTGTAGTTTTTATGGCTAAATGAAAACATGCTGTAGGTTCCGTGCCTGTGGATTGCTGGGGAATCTCTCTGTGTATGCGTATACACATTTGATGTGTCTATACATGTTTATGTAATAAGGTTACACAACATAATTAATGTTAAAATCATACTAAATAGAAATCTGAGTGTATGAGCAACAGAGCAGTGCAAATCTGCAGATAATTTACTTAGATTACTGAAGTTTATAGGTACTCAGAAATAGTGTGCATAATCTCAAAGTGGAATATAGTTAGAATAACAAGGAATGGAGATTTTTTTATTATATGAAACTTCAGTCTGAGTGCAAAAACATGACGATGTAGTATGTAAAGGAGTGGGAAAGAGCGAGCTAGATTTCCTGCTTTGCTTTTATTGTCTGGAACCAGTATTGGCCTGCCTTTTTTCCATTCCTCCCTTATCCATTAAAAGATGATTTTTGTATGTCTTCAGTGGGCACAATTAGAAATGTATTTGCTCTAAGAATTATGGATTACCAGATATTGTTGTGGGCCTTATCTTTTCAATGTGCCCTTACTGTTCATCTTTCAGATGATGAGGATCTGGGAGTTCTTATCAAGAAGCTGTCTGTGGACAGTTCAGATGTGTTCTTTGAATTTAAGTGTCATAATTCTACTTACAATTCTGATAGGATAGAAGGCAGGGGGAGGGGGATTCCCCAGTAATCATTGTAACTGTTTTCCACTTTCCTGTAAATTCCCTGATTTTTGTTTAAATAAAAAAAAAATCCCAAACTAATCCCATGACAAACATATGTACATCTGAATTATTGTAGAGGGAATCCTGTGCTCTTAACATCTCTTAATTATGCTTATGCAGCTGCATAGCTGCTGGTGAGATTGTAGTGGCATTGCATTTGTAAAGCACACAAGAACATTTAGTAGCCTATGAGATGCAGCATGGAAGAGTTCTGAATGAGTTTCATTTAAACTTTCCCTGAAACTTGGTTTAGTTAATCTCTGTTGTTTGCTCTTGTATTTTATCACAGATACTTAGAAGATAAAATTGTACTTACATCATACAGTGCTGGGGCTTGAGGTCTAAGAAGCCCTCTCATTGATGTTACTATTATGGAGAATAGAATGGTGGTGATGTAACATATGTAGGCTTTCATCTTCTTAGAGTGTTACGCACTTATACTAACATGCAATTAATATAAGTTGAAGATGAGTTACAGTGGATAAGTTTACAGAAAATTGCTTTTGTAACACATCTTGCTGGTGGAAGTTCTGCTTGCAGCTTTTCATCCCTAGGCCATGCTAGTTGAGCCTTCTCCCCAGATTTTCCACACACATTGCAGTAATTAATGGTTTTAATATGAGCAGTGTGCTTTCAAAGTCTGCCTGCCTAACGTAATAGTGCTGACAAGATCATACATGAAGAAACATATTCTTCATATTGAATTAGAATGACTAGCCTTACAGAGGGGCTTGGTCTAGCGGCTTTAACTTCACTGGGGCAATTCCATCATTCTAATGCTGTGACTGTGCCTTTGGGAGTTGTAAATTCTGTCTAATTGTAAAATTGTGCTAGAAACACTCCGTGGTAGCGTTGAGTGATAATGATACAAAAAATAACTGAAAGAAAATACACATTATTTATGATGCTGTAAAGTTTCAAGTGGGCTGGTTTTAAATAGACTGAGATAAATGTTTAAAAGTACAAGTGTGTGGCCATGACAACCTTGCTAGCTGCTTAAGGTTTTCTTTGTAAAAATGCACTCTAAAACAGTCCCTACTGCATGAACTTCTAGATCCAAGTTACCTGAAAAAATGTTGGGGGTGCAGGCTGAAATGCTTAATATAAAGCAGCGTCTCAGTCCCTACTCCACTCCCTAACAAAGGCATTGCTGCCCTGGTAAGTATATGTTATTTGCCCATTACTGCCCGCTAGCTAGCATTCCTCAGGGAAATACTATCAGTATATTTATGTCAACTCAAATTCTGCTCTGGAGTGCTTGAGCAGGATGGGCATTATAAATTTCTCCTACAGAAGATGTAACTAAATATAAGATTGATACTTTATATCCCTGTTCTGCTTTGCTTTGTATCTTAAAGATGGGAATTTAAAAGGGAAGTAAGGATGAAGTTTAAAATTAGCTGTCAGACTCTAATTCAGCAGAAATATTTTTCTGGCACTAAGCAGATGGAGGTAAGTTTTTCTTCGTAATGCCAGAAAGAAAAAAAAAAGATGAGAAATCTAACCTATTTACAAACAAAAAAGGCACAGGGTTAGACACTACATGTTTTCATTTTACTGATGTTCCTACAATTCAGGTTTGCCCCCCGATAATTTAGTTTACTAGTGAGAGAAACATAGGTTTATCTCAGTAAGTTTGATAATTCTTGTTGATTTTTGGTCTGAATCAGTGAAGACACTGCACTGGTGCGATGTTACTAACCTGCATGACAGTGGTCTGAAATTTCTGCAAAAACTTCACAGTCAAACGTTTTTCATTGTCCTTAAAAGTGTACTTTTGGGCCTCCATCACACATAAATCTTGACCTACAGTTAGTAACACTAACTAGTTGAACTCAGTAGTATTATCTGTGCTTTGCCTTTCTCCTGGGCTGGCAGTTTATGAAAACTGTCTAAACTACCATGGCTTTCACACGTGAGCTTTCTGCTAAGAGCTATATTGGAGGTCAGTTCTCTGCTCAAGCGCTGGCTGATGCAGTGAATCACAGAGGTTTCATAGTGATGCTTCACCCTGTTCCTAAATCTTCAGACTGGATTTTTGTAAGCATGCTGCATCACTGTGATGATACAGCACCAAAACCAAGGCAAGCACTGTCATCTTCCAACACCAGGCTAAAGTATGAATGAGGGGAAATTCACACCTTTTCTTGAGAACCTTGCCTGCCTTGCTCTGAGCTGCATCTTCTCCATTTAGGTAGTTTAAATTATGTTTTGGTAACTGTTCTCTCTTTTATACTCAACCAAATGTTTTCTACCAGTGATAGAGATTACCAGTTAAGCTGCTATGTTAGTTAACATGTTGCTTCTACAGATGATGGTAGTTTGGTATTGTGTGCTTGGTGTCCTTACATCAGATCACTCTTGGCATCCTACTTTAAAGCCACACAGTAGAACACAAAAGAACTGTCTTAGTATTTCTGAGATCCCTGGTGCATTTATGTGCAAATTAGATGCAAGAAATCTCCCGTAGAACCTACATACTGTTTTTTTAATGCAGTGCTTGAAATCAGCAGGCGTTTTGCATCATTCTTTAAAGCAAATGCTATCTGAAAGTATTCTGTTGATTTCTGTCCAGCCTTTGGCTACGTAACAATGAATCTGTTGTAGCTGATGTGAAGTCCTCGCAGTCTGAATCGAATAATTATCTGCTGTCTGCCTACGAAAGAGGATCTTTTGTTACAGAAGGTTTTATAACAGTACTCTGGGTTTCTGAATCATCAGTTACAGCAGACGAGCCAGAAAATGCTTGGTTTGAGGGATAAGGGGAAGAAGTATCAAACTGACTGGATGTTTTTTCGCTGTGAGAAGTGACAAACATGAGTATCAGTGGCAGAAATGAGTATCAAACAGGGCTTTGCTGAAAAGAAACTAGTTGTTCTGAGTGCTCTCTAGCAAGGGGGCAGAGCTACCAGCTCTAGTTGTTCTGTATAGGTAGACATAAAAGCAACACTTCTGTTCAGTAAGCAGGGTTTTCTTTTTAGCTCATGGGTCAAGGCTAACCTTTCTTTGGCAAGTCTAGGGATTTACCTGTGCCAGTGTTGTTTCATCACTCCAAAATCAGAGTCTCCAGAATAAATACTTGACCTTTAACTTCTGGCATTTCTTCTCTATATATTCTGATGGGGAGAGGTGGGAGGAAACTGGGATGTCAGTTGTACTACATCTTTTTTTCTGCCAGGCTACATGGGCTGTGAATTTCTGTACTGTTCTTATAATGGGCTTTTGCATTTCATCTTTCTCGTGAGATGTGAAGTAAATTGTAAATGTCCCTGCTTAGCTGCATGTGAAATGAATCTTAGCACATGATATTTTTAAAATCTGGAGTCAGAGCAGCTCTTCCCTGTTAATCCAACACCAATTAATTTGAAATAGGAACAACATATTGAATGGTCTTTATCTTCCATCTTATAAAATGTGCAGCTGATTTAAATGGGTTTTAATCTTATTGTGTGGAGTGTATAAAATAAAAACCAAACTCACAAACCAAACTCACATAAAAGCTATTTTTAGTTGAGCTGTAAAATTAAAGACATCAATGTAGAACTAGCACCTCTCCCCTTCAGCAGAAACATCACCTATGTAGCTTTCATTTTTAAAACATGGGAATGTATAATCTGTATTTTTATTTTCCAACTTCAGTGCATTTCTATGTAGACAATTATTCAAGCATACAGTAGCTTAATAAGTTACCTAAGCACCAGTATCAACTTGGTAGCTACACGTATATTTTTATCTTTATCCTGTTTTATGAATAGTGGGATTATTCCCATAGATGGAAGCCCAGGAGGCTTAGCTTTAACCTTTGGAGGTATCAAGCTGAAGTTTAAAAGAGAAGGAGAAGAGGAAGCAGTTTTAAAACCTGTACTTGTACAGTGTTTTAAGTGGGCAAAGCAGTATAGCATTTAAATATTCCAGAAACCTGGGGGGGGGGGGGGGGGGGGAAGGCTAAATGTACTAAGATGTCTGATTAGCTGGAATAGTAATTACACTTGAATTCCCAAGTATTCTGGAAACACAGGTCCCACTTGAATGTTTTTGGATTAGGTCTTTAACCAAGAAGATGTTCATTGTTTGTGTGGTTCCAGTTTAGGTTATTTCTGACCAGTCCAGACTTGGTAACTAGATTCTGAGAAGACCCTGCATGTAAAACTCGTATGCTGAAGGAAACCAGTGAATGCTGCTTTTACAATTAATTTCATTTCCTTCTCAGACAGAAATTTGGAAATTCAATTCTGTAATAAACTTTAAAATATCTTTTTTTAATGTTACAGATGAGACTTTTCAAAAACCATGAATAAGAATACTCAGAAAGGAAACTGTAGAGAATTTCCTTTATTTCTGACAGACATATGAAGGATTTTATTGAAACAGTTGCACATGTTAGAAAAATGCACTAATTCCCTGAACTTCAGCTGGAATATCTCATTGCTGTAGAATAAAAACAGCTCAGTCATTAGGTTAATCTTATATTTCTGAGGCAAATTATTTTCCCAATTTAGTAAATGACTTGAGGTAATAAATGTATCTTCATGATTTTATAGGAAATCCATGGCAAAGCCAGGACCCAGATCTCTTCCTTATGAGTTTATTTTTGTAGAATTGCAGTTAAAGTGCGCTTGGCTTGGGTTTAGTAAGGTTTCTTTTGTAATGCAGTTTTCATCCTGTTCATCCTGTCAACTGCAAATTGATGCTGTGATGCAGTTGCAGATAATGACTTGTGCCTGAGCGTTATTCTTCCCCACTATTAACTTTTAGATTTCTGCTTCTTGTTTTCCTGTGGTGAAACAGCTGTATGCTGTGGTCACACATTAGAGCCCCGTGGCACCTTTGGAGGCTTAGGACCAGTGTAATAGGTTTGAGAACCATTCTTTGAGCCGTTTTGCAGGAAATTACTGGAAAACTGCATTTCACGTTCCAGCTGTGGAGACAAAATATTAAGAACAATCTGTTCCTCTGCTGACAGGCCAAGCTAAGTCGTGTGCTAATATTGTAACAGTAAGAATATTATGCTGTATGATACAATTACATTTCCTAGTACCATTTTTTACTCTTTGAGCAACTCATGTTCCTTTTCCTTAGGAGAGTTGCTTGTTTGGCTGTCTTTATTTGGGGAGAGCCTTTATTAGACTGGTTCTGCACTAGAAAATGGGAGGGATTAATGTGAGGTCTCTCACTGAATTTGGCCATATGTCTGGTCCTAAGATGTCTTCATCTGGACTACTAGCCCTTTTTGCTAAGTCAGTGTGGAGATTGTTTAAGGGATCTTCGCTGTTTTCTAGGTGTGTTACTTCTTTTTTAAAATAGGTGTTCAAGGATCCCCTTAAAAAGATCTCTGAAATTCTGGCTTGTTCAGATGTATTATTAGCATATAATCTTGCTAAATGAATGGAGAATTCTTAAAACTTTTCATGCAAAAATTGCTATTATTTGATAACTTCATTCTACAAAAATAGATTTTCTGAAATACAGTAATTCACTGTGAAACAGTTATGGTTATCAAACGATTTTTTGGTACTTTTATGCAAGCATATTTGAAAAAGAATATATCAGAACTACTCAGAGGAGTGTACTGAAAAATCATCAAACTGTAAACTTAATAGAGAACTTAATGTCCCCTAAAATGTCCCATTTTCCTCAGCTTTATCATCAAATTACACGGTACCTCACCACTTTCTTACAAATTTTGCTTTCTCACTTAACTCTGAAGTATTTTGAGGATTCTAAAATCAAAGAGAAGAATTATTTTTTTTTAATGAGCTGTGTTACTGAAATGATTTCTGATAGAAATGAAAGACAACTATGCAATTTTAAAGGAAGGGTCTTAAAATCTTAAGTTAGAGTGCTGTAAGGTGTGAGAGCTACGTAATGAAACGATTGGTTTTTATTTTTCCTGGTGATGCCTTGCATATCCTTTATGATCTGTAATATGTTGCAGCGGTTTGATCCTTGCTTCATTCTTAAGATCTTAGTATTGTAAGGAGTTTTTATCTTGGGTTATGGGGTTAGTGCCTTGCTAGTGGTGATGGCAGACTGCAGGGTATCTACGCTTCTCAGTTTGTCAGCCATGTGTAAGACAGCAATGGCTAGTATCTTGCTAAATTAGCTGAGAAAGAGCATTAGAGGAGCACATATGTCCAGTTCCATTTTCTCTGCTGAGGGACTGTTTGGTTATGATACACAATTGAGGTGGACAATTGGTGTAATTTATTCTGAGTTTACAAATCAGGGATTTCTAGGCCGGTAGGATGAGGCAAATTCTTTGCTTTTAGACTTCCCTCTTTTAACTTTTTAACTGTAAAGATCTGGCCAAGAGATAAGACAGCAAGTCTTCAATTTCCCTCACTGCATTTTGTCATATTTAATGAATTATCTTGCACTCCATGGATGCTGTATGTGCTTGTGGATCCTCTAATTTCTTCCTCTGGGAGTTAAACCAATATAAATTTAATTCTAGGTGAAAAAAAAAACAAACAAAAAACCCACTGCTTCTTTCTGAAATGGAATACATCCTAATAGCTGAAAAGCATATCAATAGAACTGATAATGTTAGCCATGTGAAAACATTTTAAAACTTTTCCACTGCTTCTGTAAAATAAAAAAGACATTGAAAAACAGGAATGGGAAGAAGAAGTGAACTAAAGTGAACTAAAGTGAACAAAATGCTAAGTCAGGAAAGAAGCAAGGTAGTTTGAAGGAGTGTGAATGTGGGGTGTTTTCTGCTGTGGCTTAAAGTGAGTGTGAAACTGAGGAGGAAATTACAAGCCCTAGGGCGTGTTGAAAATTGACTTTTTATTAAAGTGAGATTTATGACAAATTGGGAAACTAGGTATGAGGTTAGAAAGGAGTGAAAAAGGTGCTTCTATTAAATGTAAATTGCTTCATACAGATAATACTACATTTGTTAATGGGCAAATTGCCTAAATAAAAAAAAGGTAATGATTTTTCTGATTTGGGGAAGATATAAAGAATTGGTACCATAGATAGAGATGGGTTGTACAATAAAATTCAGACCGAAGGAGCAAATGATTGAAGTAGGTAGCTTGTACTTCCCAATTATAAGCATAAAGCTGGATGCTGTTACAGAAAACATGCTTGTGCATGGCAAGATCTAAACACCAAAGAGAAGTTCTTGTTTTCTTTAATAGTGTAGAGCAGAGTGTAGGAAAGGCATCTTCCTGATGTGTGGTAGGTCTGCGGGGGACAGTTGTCTTGAAACACTTGTAGAGGAAACAATCATTTTGCATGGAAAAGTTTGAAGAAATAGAACAAGGAAGAAAAGCTGGCAGTGCTGCTGCTTTATGTGAGCTCTAGATACGTATCTTCCCTCAGTACAGCAAAGAACAGTTCACTAGACTGAGGCAGTACTGCAGGTAGACAAAAGTTTGGATGCAGTAGCTGTTGTCTTCACCCCCAGTTTCTAGGCAGTTTTAAATGTCAGATCCATAGGGTGGTGAAGTAGTGGATAACTGAAGTTGATTTTGTTTTGTCCTTTTTTTTTTTCTGAAGGGCATGGAGCGTGCTTTTCATCATGACTTGAAAAGAGCTGTCTGCAGCTTTACTTGAGTTACAGGAATCCAAAAGAGAGATTTCCAATAATGGGACTCAGTTTTTCAGGAAGGAAAATGGTAGTGCAAGTAATAACATGAGTCGGGGTGGTGTTTAAACATAACTGCAAATCTGAGTTGGTTGTTGGAGTGGGTTTTTTTTGTCTGAAAATGTGTTCTGGAAAAGAACTAAAACACACAAGCATAATGAAAAGGTACAGTAGTAGAATACAGTATATGGGAAGAAAGAGGAAATATACTTGAATATGCTGCTTCTGGATTTTTATAGTCCAGATTGAAAGCAAAAGGAAGAAAAAAGAGAAGTATAGGTGGCATCAGAAATACAGGAGATAATGAATCAGGGATTGTAGTTCAGTACCGTTCTCCAACTAGAAAAATCTTTTAACAGGTTTGTCACCATTTAACTTTTGGTTTTTTTAAGGCTGCCTATAAGTAAATACTTCTCTGTACAGCTGCTGGCTATTCTCTTGATAGTGGTGCCTGAAAGCTATGTTTACTTTTCAGGTTATTAAGTGAGTAAAGTGTCTCACTGCAGGACTAAGAGGGCAACATTTATTTTCTGTGAGGGAGCAGAGGCAGATGCTAGTCCTAGGGGTTTGTTTATATGTGGAAATTAAATTGCACTAAGGTGTAAACTAAAGCACAGTAGCTTAATTGCTTAAAAAAGCACAATTTTTTAATGAAGTCCTTGTTTTTCTTTAGATATTTAGGAGTTAGGGTAGACAGTTCTATTCCAAACTGTACTATTAGTAGCAAAGTTAACTTTCTTTACTGCAATGCATTAATTTTTCTTCACTTCTAGATCACTCTGTTTACTCTAAGTTTGCTCAACAAGGTTGTCCAGATTCTCAATCTTTGTGTAACTGCACTTCTAGAATGCAGTTTGCTGACACCTGTATATTCATGTATTCTTCTGCATTAGTTTATTTCCTGATGCATCTGAAAGTTAAGTTTTCACTAGCTGCTCAGTAAGTGCCTGTTCTTGTATATGTGTATGCAGGATATTAACTGGTAATTGGATTTTTAGAATTACAAGTCTTGTTCATTAGCTTAAACGATAGTTACTGAGAAATTTATTCTTAAATATTGTGAACAAATTCGCAATATATCTACATATAAAGATATGAAAGTGTATGTGACAGACCACTATTTTATCAGGAAAGAACTGTGAAACCTAAAAGGTGGCTGTGATCAGGAAGCGTGATTTGTTAAACCTGGAGCAGGCTTCCTGGAGAGGTGGCTGGTGCCCCAAGCCGGTCTGTGAGTCATTTGGACAATGCCCTTACATGCTTTGTAGCTTTTGGTCAGGCGGTTGAACCAGATGATTATTGTATGTCCCTTTCAACTGAAATGATCTATTCTTAGTTATCCTCTGAAGTAGACTGCAAATTGGTGCTTTTTCCCCATCTACATTATAGCCATTTAGATACATGGCCGCTGTGGCTGCCTCCTGTTTTTCAAGTGGCAATATATCTAGTGGAAACAATGTTACTTTTAAATGTTAGTGCACTGCCATGTTCTGGAAGCTCCAGAAGTAATTCATGTAATAGTAGTTGGAGGCATTTAATTTAGAATAATTTTAAGGAACTTTTCAAATTCCATTTTATGGCAGATTTTGAAATTGAGACACAACTTGTGAATATAAAAAATTACACCATATTGAATGAAAATGCTTAGAATCTCATCCCATTTTGAGGAAATGAGATTTCCCATACTCTCTGTACTATATGTACTCCTTGCAGTCTTTACTAATAGCAAGATAAAAGCTACATTTTCACAAGGAATATTAAAACCTCAAATGAAGACTGCAGAAATACCAAACAATTCAATCCTTATCTGGTACAAATTGTACTAAAATTGTATATTACAGAAGTTACATCCACGGTTATGTGCTAATTGTTTAAATAAAGGATTTCATTGGTTAAGCTTTGGAATATCTTGCACAAATGAAATATGTGCTTTTTTCAGCATATGTGAATTTTACATCCAGTTATTGAGGCAATTACAATCCAGACACCTCAGGTTAATGGTTACATGCAAGTGCAGTGTTAGTCCTGCATTTCGCCTGCATTTCATGTACTTGAATGGGGCTTGGTTTGCTATTTGCAAAAGTAATTGCTGTTATTTGACCTGTAGGAAAACGAGTTTGTTGTGTTAAGTGCTCACTCAATTATTCAGTAGTTGGAAGCTTCAGCAAATGGCAAAAGGTTGAACATGCTAAAGACAGAAGAGGGAATTAGCGTGTTACATTGCTCCATTCTTTTCAAGATTACATTTCTTTGAGGCACTCTGAAAGTTTGAACTGCTCTCCTCCAAAACAGTATTTAGTCTGTAACTGAAGTGTGAACATCTCACCAGCCAGCCCTAGCCTGTGGAATTGTGTAGAGAAATGGGAATGTATTTCTATTACACCTACTATACTGGTAGAGACCCATATTACTGGCTTGACAGTGGCTAGTTGATTATTTTACCCTAATAGTCAAGATGCAAAAAATTAAAAAGGTAAATGGTCAACACAGATTCTGATTTTATTTTTAAATTCTTAACTTTTTAATGATCTAATACCTCATCATCTAACTGTGAATGAATATAGGCGTTGCATGAATATAGGTGAGCTCCTCTGCCTGTAGCAGGCTGCCACTGGTGCACAGCATTCCTCTTCAGGCCCCTCTTCTAGAAAAGTTCCAAAACATGTTCAAGAGCAATGCAGGGGTAGTGGGTAGAGGGCAAGAGGATCTACCTCACCAGTGGGAGAGCTGGAGGCAGTGGATAAAGGAACGTTAGATTTTATGTTTGAGAAAATTAATGTTTTCCTTGGAAAATGTCCATTGAAAAAAAAAGATGGAGCTGGGACATAGAAATAGGTCCTTAAGTACCATGCTGATCCTTAAGTACCACATACTAGCCTTGATTCCTTAAGGGCTTAATCCAAACCAAGAAATGCTGAAAAGGTTGAAATAAAAACTAGGACAATTTTTAGGCTTGTGTTGTACATTGCCGGATACCACAAAGTAGTCTTAAATCTCTAGATTAATAAAATTACTTGCTTTGCATAATCACAAATGACATATATGTCTTGTAGTAAGTCTGTTAAAAAGGGTGAAGTGCAATGTAATTTGTGGATTAAATTTTGCCCTTGAATGTTTGAAGCTCGTTATAGGGAATCACGTTGTATATTCTAGGAAGAAATTTGATGCTGTTATTATGAACTGGTCTTTCACAAAGCTGATACAGTAGTGACTTAAATTTCCTGTTGGAACATCACGTTTAAAGTTACTCTTTCAGCAAAACAGGTGGAATTTCTCATTGTCGCAGGCATGGGAAGGCAAGGTCAGATGTTTAAGTATAGCTGGTCAGACTAGGTAGCCCCTGTATAATCTTTGAGAATGGAGGGGTGACATACATATATACCAGTTGTTCCCTAGAATGACAGTATACTTAAGCTCATTCTGTAGGTGCTGGATCTGTGGTGGAGACACTCTTGTATCTTAGCCTTCACGAGGGTAACACCTACTTCTTGAGTGAAAGTAGTCAGAATAGGAATACAGCCAGTTACAAACTGATAATCTGTTCTAAACTTTGTGTTTTCCTTCAAGGACAAAAATACAGTATTAATGTCAATCCTCTAATGCTTGTCCGCTAATCACTGCCTGGTCCTGTGTCTGTAATAGGAAAACCAAGAAATGTAAGACAACTGTGTGATGGTGGGTCCTGGAGGCGGTATATGCCTTCTCTGGTTATGGGCTTTCCCCATCCCTGTGGCATCCCTGAGCCAGGGCTGCCAGGATGTTTGCCTGAGAGTAGTGATCCAAGAAATGCAAACAGATGCCTGCAAGGAGATGTAGATGCTTTGCCCTCTGGCTCTGAGGGCTTCATAAAAACTCTCCATTGAGAGAGAGACACAATAAGCATTGGCCAATAGTGGTTTTTCTTTTCCTTCATTTTTAAGAAATCCTACCAATCTCCAGCCTCCTAACATCAGTGGTACCAAGATTTCTGAGTTTTCAGATATTACTATCAGACTGCTTGTGTTGATTTATCAAATATGTAACACTGACTTGAAGTCCAGATGTGGTCAGTGGCTTCTTATATATCAGATGATTATGTAGAAAATATTTTGTTGTTTGAGTCATAACGCTTGCAAATAAGGAATAGCTTTTCTTTCCTTAGCAAAATATTTTGCTTTTCAAGGTCTTTGGTTATTGGAAGTGCATGTATGGATAATGGATAAGTCTAATGGATAAGTACCCTGTTTGCTTTCGTCTTTTGATGTTGCTTTGTTGATTAGTGCTGACAGGCTTGTACTAAACACTTAAGTGGGATTACCATTTACTTGTGCACTTACCTCATGCTGTATACAGTTACTGAGGTCAGTCTAGGTCACTTCTCCTGAGTAATAGTTGTCACTGGGATTTTGGGTGACAGGGGGAAGGGAGAGAGCATTCACATTGGCTACATCTAGGAATTCGTTTTGTGTTTTAACATGGGGTGGATGTGCAAAACGCTTTTTACAAGGCTAAGCCTTGTCCTGCCTGCTTACAGCTTTTCACTTTGAGCTTTTAAAAATTATTTTGGGTCTTGTTCTTGAATAACTACAAGGTGATGCCTTCTGTGGGTGGCAAAGCCATGGATTAATTTTACTTAACTTTCACAAAGAAAGGATTTATACTTGAGATTCACTCTGTGAGTTTTGGTTGGGGGGGGTCTCGTCTTACTGAAGAGCAGGCAGGCAGCTGTACTCTGTAGACATACAAACCAAGATTCATTTGTTCTTTTCCACTCAGTGACCAAGGATAAAAGGTGTTTGCAGGAGATGGGAGGTATAGACTGAGTTCTGACTCTTCAGTGGGAGTTGAATCCTTTTTGTTGTATTGTAACAGGTGCTGAGGAACCTGAAAAATTACTCTTGTTGTCAAAAAAGGATGAAATAAAGCTGGGAGATGTCTTTTTTGGACTTCACAGTGGAGGAAAATATTAAAATACAAGAGTTTACTTTCCTGCAATTAGAAGTAGGGCAGTGTCAGACTCCTTACTTTGTGTCCACAAAAGCCTTAACGACCCTACAGTTACTACAGGTGCTTTTTAAAGGTGAAGAAAGGTGCTCTGCTCCCAAAAAGCTGTGAGAAAGTGGCAGTAGGATACGTCCCTGTCCCTGAAGGTGTGTTGGGTCAGTGTGTCTTACTGCAAGGCTTAGAGGTATTCTTCGTAGCGTGGACACCCTGCCTCCTGATTTTGAGTTCAGTGTTATTTCTGGGCATTGTTATTTCTATAATCAGTCATTTCTTTGGTCAGCTATCTTTTAACTGAATAGTTTGCAGAAAGATTCTGAAAATTGTGTATGCCAGGTATAATTAGGATTAATTTTCTGTAAACCTGGATTTTGTGGAATCCTTTTAACCTGGGCAGGATACTGCTCCAGCTCGAAAGCAGTACAGACACCAGGGTCCAGTCTGCCATGTTTGCCATTAAAAAAAAAGTTTTCCTGCAAAACTGGTTTGAATTCTCTCATTTTAATCGATTTTGTTCAGGAGTGAGAGGAAGGGGGATGCTCTGTTAGGGCTCTTGGAGGCTGGGGTGTTGCAGGAGTATGGAATCTGGAAAGCAGCAACAGGACAGGCAGTGCACAGGTGCGGTACAGGACATACTTATTTTAGGCCTCCTGCAGATGAGTCGGTGTTTCTCAGCACTTTCATTAAAAATTTTCATGTGCTTTAGAATGGGAATGTTACAGAAATGGTATAATTAATACCTGATGCAAAAGGATGCTCTTTGTTGCCTACCACTGTGCTTCATGGGGGAAAAGGAAACGCTTTCAGAGCTGCTTCTGTGGCTCTCGTGTTACGCACCAAAATAAAAGCTGTGAATCCTTAAGTAAACAAAGAGCAAGGAGGTTTAAAATGGAGGTCTGATGCTTTAAAAAAATGCAGCACAGTATAACGAATCCTTATTTTATTAAAGGGTCTTTATTCCAATGCACACAAGCAACTTAACAAAGGCACTGTCAGGAGCTAATAAATACATGCAGAGTGCCAGTCTGCCCTCTGTGTCTGTCTTGTGCTATTCTTTGTCTTGTCTGAAAGGCAACATGCTACTTCGAGACTAGGTTTCACCCTCTGCCTTTGCAGTGTGTGTGCTGTCTGAATGACACAAGTGCCCAGATGTGAGTGTGGTTTGGGCCCTCCTGGAGGAGAGCACCAGAGCTGGGGTCCTCTTTTGAGAAACAGTGTCTCTGCAGTTTATTTGTTATTCCCTTGTTCGACATCAGCATATTATAATAAAGTGTACCTTGAGAAATAAATATTCAAACGTAATACATTTATTAGTCTATTAGTTTTTTTTAAATATGGTGTCTTACCCTTAATTTACTAAATCCTGGTCTAGAGGCTTTGGTATTTAAGTCAGTATATGCACTTAAGGCAACAGAGTATCTTGAAGTAAGAGGCTAAGTCTAGGTCTCTAAACTGGAATGCAGGAAAGCAACTTCACCTAGTGGTACGTAAACTTTGGCCCTAGTGGAAGTGAAAACTAAATTAAAAACAGCAACAGCAAACCCAAACCTGCTAATTTTGAAAAAGCAAAGTACATGATTTTTCTATGCTTAATTATATTTTTGTGACATTATGTGTGTTACATCGTAATGAGTTTAGGCAGCCAAAGTAGAAACTGGAATGCTATAGTAGTGTATGAAGAATATATTCCTACTATTCTAAAATAGTTTCTTAAGTGATCTGTTTTTTTTCTGCTTCCCTGTAGATTAAAGCAAAAAATTATGACAAAGTGGAGAAGGTGAGTCCTATCAATATGTAATGTATCTCTATAGAAAGAACATGTATCTTGTGATTAAGCTAAAGCAGATTGAAAAGAACTATGGTGTTGCCGAATGCTCTATTAAAAACACAGCTAAGTATCACTAAAATCAATTTGTCGTTGCTACCAAGCCGTAATCAGTGAAATGTGCAGAGGAATTTTTCTGCTTAATTCTCTCCAGCTCCCTTGCATAGCACAGATATGCTTTAGTCCAAAGGATAAGTAGTTTAACTTACTCTTTCTTACAAATCTTACGCATAATTACAAAGATTTTTTTAATTCATACTGTATAGCTTTGAAAGTAGAAACCTGATTTCGATATCTGGAATCCTGATCACGTCTTCTTGATGTATTAAACAGTTATTTCAGCGATGCCTTATGAAGGTTTTACACATTGATTTATGGAAATGTTACCTTTCCTATGTTCGAGAAACCAAGGGGAAGCTCCCTAGTTACAAGTAAGTTAACAGATTCGCTCTGAATTATTTTAGTTTTATGGTGAATCTCTTCTTGATTATTGACTAGGGGGTGGGGAGGAGCCTGGATGGCAAACCTGCCTGGGGATCTTCTGGTAAAGTGTTGGGGGGATAATAGATAATCTGCATTTAGAAAACATTTCTTTAAAGTTTCTTTACTTGAGTTTGCTGGGTAAAATTGGTTCCATAGTCTGGATCCATATGACAAGGTGGGAGGGACAAGAGCGGGGAACAGCTGGCATATCCATGCTGGTTCCCTGCAGATGAGATCGGTGCTTGAGCTAGTCTGAAGCACACTTCTTCCTCAGTCAGGTCCTTTTGCTGTCCTTCCCCTTAGTGTCCTGTTTAGAGTCTTTACAAAAACTCATCGATTCCAGCTGAGGTCCTGTATTTAACTAGCAGTAGTGCTCAGTTCTGTAATTAGAGAAAGTTTCAGAATGCATAAAAAGGCATTAAAAATCAGGGTATCAGAATTTTAGGGTGCAATAATCTTTATCACTTTTCAGTTCTACACTGTGCTTGTTTGTAATCCTGTTTGAGGTTTCAAAAAATACCAGTGCCTCTCAGAATCTATAAACAGCTTCTTCCCCAGCCCACCATAATTTGTGTGTACTATAAATGGCAAGGCAACTGTGCATCAACAGAGAAAAAAAGAAGGGATTTTTAAATTTAGTTTTACAAGACTGTTCTGAAAAAGTGCCAGCACACACCCTCAAACTTCTGATCCACTTGAAATTTCCTCTTTTATTCCTGGAGGTATGGTTAAGGAGGTAGCCAGGTACTGAAAGATGTCTGAGTCAAACTGGAAGAAAAGTGGGAGAGAGAAAAAGCTGTTTTCATTGAAACTTGACTAAGGAAGTACTCTGTGAATGTTTTAATATGGGGGAAAATACTTTGGATTTGGTGGGATAAGAGATAACGTGAAAGTTTTGGGGCGGTTTCAACACAGGGGAGACCACAGCCTTGTGTGTTCCTGCAGAATTACAATGGGGCTTGTGGAATTCTGAGAAAAAAAGAAACCATGGGTACATCTGTCAGCTGAGATGATCCAAAAAGCAGTTGGTTTCTGTCTTCTCCACTTCACATAGTATATATGGATTTCCACTTCCTTGAGGGACAGTTTCTCAGGGGCTGTTAGGATGCTAGATGGCCACCAGTAGGTCTACATCATTTTCTTCAATTAAAAATGAATAAATGCAGAATTTAAAGCTACCTGAATGCCAGTTTTTACTCTCAGCCGTTGAATGATTCTTTTCATGCCTCAAAGTTTGGTTAGAATTTGCTGCACAAAAGAAAGCTCTAAATAAAGATTTTTCAAACTACTAAACGCTTGCTCTATGGTCTTTGTGGTTTGTTGTTTTTTTTTCCTCAGAGAAAAAATGGCTCAGGCATATGATTTTGCTCTGGATAAGATTGGCATGGAAATCATGTCATACCAGGTATGTTTTTTTATCAAAACACATTTAATATCTACCTTTATAACAAGTACAATTAAAAATTGCTTTCATTATATTTTTTTCTCACATAGATCTGGGTGGATTACATCAATTTTTTGAAAGGCGTGTAAGTACCTTAAAAGACTTTTTTGAAGCTCAGTTACTGTAATGTTGATGTTCGTGCTAATTATGATCTGTAATAGCTGACGTTCATCTCTCTCCCCACTATTTAGAGAAGCAGTAGGATCTTATGCAGAAAACCAGAGGATAACAGCTGTCCGTAGGGTTTACCAGCGTGGCTGTGTGAATCCAATGATAAACATAGAACAGCTCTGGAGAGATTATAACAAATATGAAGAGGTAATCAAGAACATGATCTTTTTCTTTTTTTTTGTGACATTAAGAAAGAAATAATAATCGTATCATCAAGTATGGTACCCAAACTATGTCCACTAAATAGTTGTATGTAAAAGCGATGACCAGCAGTATAAACATGGTTTGAGTGTTCAGCATGTACCAAGGCCTGTGCTAAAACTCTGCAGGTACCTGAGTGAATTTTTTGATTTGTTGTAAACACTTTCCATAGGGTACATTTAACTGGCCCGTGTCACTGGTGGCCCAATGGATTTGCTAGTGGATTAGAAATCATGGCATTCAGTGATAGAGAATATATTTAAAGGAAGCTAAAGCAAATCAGCTGGCAGTGAGGGCTTGCTTCCCCAAGGAGGCACTCCCCTTCTTCAGTTACAGTTGAACGGGATAGAATGGCATTCAGCTGTGATGCTTTGGACTTCCTTCACAGTAGTAAGTTACATGGGCTCAAGTACATATTAAATGCTCCTCACCATTCTTCACCTGAAGCCATTACAGCATCAATTCAGGTGAGTCTGCTACCACATTGTCTTCAACAAGTGTAACCTCAACTCACTGGCCTTGCAGGCCAATTTGTAGCTGCACCTTTACAGTGTGTTTGTAAACACATTTAGTAGCAGCTTGTTAAACTATCCCAGTCAGCAGATGTGAGAAGGCAGAACCAAGGGTGGATGCACTTATGCTCAGCACTGTCAAGCAGAGATGCTCATACAGCACTCCCTTGTCCTGCCTATTGCGCTTAGGCTTGCAGGGGCCGGCATGCTATGGGTCAGCTGTGCACTGAGCAGGAAAGAATCCCCAGTTTCACTTTCCTTCTTGCCCAGTAGTTGTAGGTTTAGTGACCTCTGACATTAATAGGGCCACTGTACTAAGCCAGTGGGAGTACCTCGGGGCATCCACAGCCATGAGCGTGTACTGTACTCATGAATCCCGTTGTATTCGGGTGTACCACAGGTAACCTGCTGACCACCAGCGAAGGTAACCAGTGACGTGCTTTCTCCTGAGTATGAAAATATGCGGTACAACCTCCCTGTAAATCTCTTCCCCTCCCACACAGCAAATGAAGGTTGTCACTGCTGATCCCTACTACTTTCATTAATATGTAGGCAGACTGCCAAAATGATAGCTGAAACCTGTCCTGCATTTGTCCTGTACCTTCTCTGAGCTGAAGCAGCTCTGGCTGACAGTGGTAGTGCACACCTTGGGCTGTTCAGAAGTGCAGTAAGCCAGGGGCTAGTGCTCTGCTTGGACACAGGTTTCTGCACATCGTGTTCTGGTCAGCCTGGCCTCAAGCGAAAGGGTTGCTGCTCACAGGTGTGCTGGCACAGGAAAGGAACTGCTCCTCACCAGAAGGGCTCTTTGAGGGGTCACTTATTCCCCACATCAGTAGCCTAGCAACACAGAGATCATGTGCAGCTCTCGGTATGAAAGGTTACTGGCTATTTGTTGCAATTAAAACACTCAAGCTTCCCTTTAGCTCAGGGGGTAGCCACCAGGTAGCAATGTCAGCCTGTCAGCCACCAGTATCTTTAATTAGACAAATGGTCAAAAGTGGTAGCACCCCTGGTGAGACAGAGAAGTGACAATCTTTGGCTCACGAAGCTGTGTCTCATGAGGCTGGGAGCACTTCCTGGGAGAACAAGCTGTGTCCTCAGCGTGCTCCTGGGTTAAATGGGGCATTGCTGCCTTTGTGTGCTAACTGGCCCAGATAGCTATCCCAGACAGTACTCTGCGCGAGTCCAGGTGGTACCTCTGCTTCTGTAGTGGGTACCTGGCTCAGCTGTCTGTTTGGAACACGACTGAAAGCTGCACTCCCCTTCCTCAGAGTCCTGGCAAGCCACACCAGCAAACTCCCCCCAGCTGCAGGCATGAACAGAAGGAGGGTGGTTGCTTATCCTGCTGAAAGAACAGTGCTTTGGGATGTTGCTCATGCCTGGGACCCCATGACCAGGCCTGCATTGCTGATGCTGAGCTGTGAGGTGTGCCTGGGGCCGGCCTGCCTGCCCCAAACCCCCTACTGCTCTTGCTCAGCGGCATGGCTGAGAATGCAGTCCTGTAGGGGTGTCATTTTTTGCAGTGGTGCATCTCAAGTTTCTCAGCTGACAGAGGTACACACCTGGCAGGTGTGAAAGCTGTCAATTACTTCAGGAATAGGGGAGAAGCTTTGAGCTGGGAGGTCAATCTGTTACTGCT
This sequence comes from Pezoporus flaviventris, assembly GCF_033815535.1. Taxonomy (NCBI): domain Eukaryota; kingdom Metazoa; phylum Chordata; class Aves; order Psittaciformes; family Psittacidae; genus Pezoporus; species Pezoporus flaviventris. Next base: position 1,327,250 of record NW_026892584.1, on the reverse strand, counting down.
TGCCAAAGAACACTGAATTGCTCATACGCTGTCTCAGTCTCCATGGGCTGAGCAGCAAGGCAGGGAGCTTTACTGACTAGGCACAGACTGACAGCCTGTGATTGAAAAGGAAAAATGTAAATCACAAATAGCTTCTTTCCACTTTCTCCCCCAGCAGATTTATGTAAATTTCATTGTGTTTTTGAAAGCTGTAAGTGAATAAAAATCTACAGGAGTTGCTTTATGTCAGTTGGATTTTTAGTAGTGAGTTAATTTTAATGAGTAAGTTTTTGCTCGTATGTCTGAGAAATGCAGTACCTTTCACAGTAGTATTCTCGAATAACTTTGTCCTTCTTGCTCACTTTTGCATCCCCTTTAAAGCCCTTTTCTGTATGAAATGAGATTCAGTATTTCTAAAGTGAAATTGCACATTCCCAGTTGCTCTTTTTACCCCTCTCCAGGGCATCAATATTCACTTAGCTAAGAAGATGATTGAAGACAGGAGTAGAGATTATATGAATGCACGACGCGTAGCAAAGGTAAAGCCTTGTGTTAACTTTCCTACAAACAAGCACTAAACTTGGGTCTTATTTTCAAATAAAAGCATGTGTTAGACCAATGAGGTTGCTGTGCTGTAATATTTGTATCAGTTTTATAAAGCATAACCCGAAATAAGTGTTTAAAGTGTTTAAATCTGTTGTTAGAAACATTGCTCCTTCACTGTTTCAGGAATATGAGACAGTGATGAAAGGTCTGGACCGCAATGCTCCCTCTGTCCCCCCACAAAATACCCCCCAAGAGGCTCAGCAGGTAGACATGTGGAAGAAGTACATCCAGTGGGAAAAGAGCAATCCGCTGCGTACAGAAGATCAAACTCTCATAACAAAAAGAGGTAATTAGATACTGTGCTAGGACATGTAGAATTGTATTTGTTAGCTCCATTAATGACCTCCAGCATAATTAATGGTGTGATTTAGCATTTGGAGCAGAAGTTGATCAAGTTTCTTGAACTGGGGGGTGCTGTGGTCATGTGTCACTGAACTTTCACTGGAGGTCAGGAAGTGGTGGATCACAGCCTGATTCTATGGCTGGTGTTCTTGAATAAGTTCTGCTAGGAGGAGACAGGTTTTAGCTGCTGATTGTGATTAATAGAATTCCTTACAATGATTACAGTTTCATATTGAATTCCAAGCCAATTTAGTGTTAGTATTGTCCAATTTATTTGCTGTTTTTTGTATTTCATCCTTCCACTGTGCAAAATGATACCATTTCTGCCATAATACAAGGGGTATTTCTTATCTTTTCCCCACAGTTATGTTTGCCTATGAGCAATGCCTTTTGGTTCTGGGACATCACCCAGATATCTGGTATGAAGCTGCACAGTACCTTGAGCAATCTAGTAAACTGCTAGCTGAAAAAGGGGTAAGCAGATTGACACTGGTTTTCTTTCTTCCCTCATTGCTTCAATGTGGTGTACTGTTAATTTTTCCACAAATAATTAAGAACTAACTAGGGGGGTGTGAAAAATACTTAGCACCATGAGCTGTCCAGAATTTAAAAATATTTGCATTTGAGATAAGAATTACGAAAAACTGTTTCATTGTTGGCCAGGTTTAGGTCTGGGGGGTGGGGTTTGGCCTGACTTTGTGATTCATTAGGTACTGGGGAGATGTTACCTCTTTATTGGAGCACTGCATGGAAGTTCACTGGGACTTCTCACACATAGAAGATATTCCATAGGTTGGCCTGCATTGTCATAGATGCTAAACAATTACATTATACTTATTTTATAACAGGACATGAACAATGCTAAACTTTTCAGTGATGAGGCTGCTAATATTTATGAAAGAGCGATCAGCACTTTATTAAAGAAGAATATGCTTCTTTATTTTGCATATGCAGATTATGAAGAGGTGAGCAAAAACAGTGATGTACTGACGTTAAAACCCAAAGACATCTCCCATCGATAATATCATTTATTTGAAACATACTGAATGCACAAAAGTCTACAGAAGTAACTTACTGATTCTTCTAGCCTTAATCTCCTTCAGTGTTTCTGATACTTGGCTGACAAAATAGAGAGAAAAAATCCATAGTATTCAATACAAAAATTTTGAAAATCTACTGTCTTTCCACTTAAATATTAACTATATTTCTAAACTTGCTATGAGCTTGAAAGCTTAATAGGCTTCTTCACTTTTAAAATGGGGATAAAGGACACCTTTCGTGTCTAATTTTGGGGGGTTTAATGTTTGTCTCTGCATGGCTGTGGTGGAGGGTGGGAGGTTCTCTTGAGAAATCGCTTTACCCAGGCTGCCACCTTGCTGCACAGCCTCGCTAATGAATAATTATGCCCTGACATTGGTTGAGTTTGCACATGAGCCACCATGAATAAAGTCCGTTTTCCACTGATCAGATAAGGACTGTGGAGTTCTCTGCAGGATATATTTTTCCCACTTTTCGTAACATGGAAGAGTCTTTGCAGGAGGATCCTGAGGACAGCAGCAAAAAAACCAACAACCAAACAACCCAAATCTTTGACTTTTAAAGAAAAAGCTTTCTTTGGCTTTCAGTGCAGCTATTTAGGGTTTTTAAGGTTCCACAATAAACCTTGGAGGGCTGCAGCTGGCAGGGAACAGAATGGATTATTTGAAATGTGAATGTTGGAGAGGAAGGAACGGGGTTTTCCTAGCTGTCTGCATGTTACTTTTAGATAGAGGTAAAAGAAACAGTCTTATTATCCCAAACACCTACAATCCCAGTTCCGTTGCAGTATTACTAAAGTGTAGAAAAAGACATCAGAAACTCTTGAAAACCATGTATGTAAGCACTAGTGAGAAATTAATGTGGGAAGTAAAGTGACTGCACAAGAGAAAATGCAGCCTGGAATAAAGGGACTGACTTCGTGTTCAACTGGGGGGAAAAGGGAACAGAAATATTGCAGGTTTTCCTTCAGATTGATTTTTGCATTCTCACAGGTGATTTGTAATAGTATTACCAAACGGTCTGTATTTCCTTTGTATTTACTTAGAGTCGTATGAAGTATGAGAAAGTGCACAGCATATATAACCGGCTCCTGGCTATTGAAGACATTGATCCCACTCTGGTAAGATGAGGGTAGCGTAGAGTTTTTCCACATTTACGCTAATAGTCACTTGAGTGCACACAAATAATGGGGAAGTACTTGCAGGAGTTCACTGGGTCATGGGGTGGTTGAGCAGATGTGCTGAGATGACAGAATTAGATTAACATTTCAGCAAGGGTGATTTACTGTAGCCTTTAACCCACTTAGATGCACCAAATCATGCAGTTTTGTCCTCTCTCTTTTGGAAAATCTTTTAAGACAAGCAACGAAGATATGCAATATTAAAGTTTTCATGATACAGCTCATAAAAATTAGTGTGTGTTTTGTTGGCTCAAATAAAATTGTGCTTTGCCTCCCCTGAACTGATTAAAAGCACATTGCTTTTGCCCATTGTCCTCCCTATGCTGAAATGCATCATCCTGTGTACATGTAGCTTGCATATAAATTTGTAATGCACCATATTAGTATCAAGGAGTATTGCTATACAGCTGCTTAAGTTCTGTAATAAACAGCATTGTCTGTAGTGCCAGCTGTGGTAGCACAGAACAAATGGTGTGAGAAGTGACCTGCCCTCAGAAAGTCATTCAGTTTATAAATAGACATGACAATGCATGAGAAGGAAAAAGAAGGTCCAGGGTCTAAAATTAAACAACGGGTAAGTGTCAGAGGAAAGGTATCCCTTTACTGACACTTTCTAGTCATTGAAGACACATCACAATGCTTCCCAAGTGCATGTTTTCTGAGAAACTGGTTCCTCCTATTTGAAAATGCTCCTATTTGTGATCATAGTGGAGGAAAGTTAAATCCCAAAGAAATGCAGATCACAAATTGGCAACTGAATTAAACAGCACATTCATTATTTCCTTGATCAGGTATAAATATCTGTAGGACGGTTTGTGTCTTTGATTGTATAATGTACAGTAAAATGCTTCATCAGGCCTTTGGGCTGTTCTTTAGCTTTATGGATGTCTTAACTTCATTGGGAAGTTACAGTTTTTGCAGTAAGCCTCTAGTTTCCTGAAGGCACCAGTTTATGTAAATTACATTCATCTCCCCTTCCCTGGAAAAATCTGTGTATGAACTGTTGGCATTTCAGGGCATCAGTCTTCGGTATATTCCATTTAAAAAAAAAAACAAACAAAAAAGTGTATAAAAAGCTTTGCCTCAGAATTTCTAGCAGAACGCCACAGAGGCACAATAGAGTCTTGTTTCTGTTACAACTTTGTAGTTGTGTTTTGTGAGGAAAGATTATTTCAGCTATGGTAAAGAACTCTTTTATATTCTAGTAGTCTTTGTCAGGACTGATGCTATATAAACATTAATATGCACCTTAGGTCTATATCCAATATATGAAATTTGCAAGGAGAGCAGAAGGCATAAAATCTGGAAGAATGATATTTAAGAAAGCAAGAGAGGATACCCGGACCCGCCATCACGTCTATGTTACAGCAGCTTTAATGGAGTATTATTGTAGTAAGGTAATCATAGATACTCAGTTTGATACTAAAGCAGTGTCAGGAGGGTGTGTAGCTCACTGAAGCCGGCAATGTTTTTCTTCTTAAATGTTTGCAGGATAAGTCTGTGGCCTTTAAGATTTTTGAGCTAGGACTGAAAAAATACGGGGACATTCCAGAATATGTACTGGCATATATCGACTACCTTTCTCATCTTAATGGTAAGTTTTATGCTTTGAGAGGTCCCTTGAAGCATTCATCTGTCTTCTCTGTGAGTTTAAAGGCCAAGGTTTTATAATTTAGTTTACATTTTATATTTTAGTTTTAATTCTTCTTGACAAGCAATGAAACCTCTTCATGAAACTCAGCAATTAATTTGAAAACCAAACCTGCTGGTTTGTCCTTATTGAAGTTCCAGAAGTACAGATCTTGAATTAGATCTTGACTCTGCCGAATAGAGGAGAGTGAACTTTCCAAACTGTAACTCACTGCTTGCAGTGCAGCAGTTTGACAGCATCTATTGTGAACAGTGAGAAGGACACCGAGAAATCTAAATGCTGAGGAAAAAGTTCAGAAGAGAAGTGATGGATTAGTTGGTCCTGACTAGAATTAATGTAAATTTGTTCTCCTCAAATAGATGAGATGAGCAGGATGTAAAAGCAGTATGGCAAATATCAGTTCTACTTGGAAGTTGCTAGGGACCTGGTTTGGATGCAAAGAGCAGGGCATGGGCTCAGCAGCAGCTGTGCAGGGGGTGGTGGAGGTGGTGGAAGGTCTCTGCGTGGAATTCCGTGATGCAAGAGTTCACAGTGATGTTCTAAGAAGCCTGCGCTGCTGTGGGGAGCTGGGGCTGGTAAAGACCTTTGTGTGGAACTGCCCTGGTCCTCGTTTCATGGGGAGTTAGAGAAGAGTGGTTCATCCCAGTCTTTTCCTCTGCCTAGCTCAGGTTTGTGAGCTGGCCTCCATGCGGCTGGAGTGAGCAGTGGCTGCAGGTAGCTCTGCTGCAGGATCTTCTGGACCTTCTGGTGCATTCTGCAGGCACGAGGCACATGAGTCTCCCTTGTCAGCCTGCAGGACCTTTGTTTTTTCAGGCTCTGAAAGTTTGAACAGATTGAAAGCTTTTTCTTTTTTTTTTTTTTTTTTTCTGTGAGCCATAAACAGAGCCTTTTGCAAGTCAAAGTGTATTGCATTTTGTGAGGAATTATTTGAGGTCTACATGAGTATTTGCAACGCCTTTCCATAGACTGCCTTTGGGAAAAATTACCTTAAGATTTGCCAGTGTATTGCTGTGTGTCAGCAACCCAGCTGACTTTACTGAAAAACAAGAAAATTCGTCTCTGAGCACCTGTAAATGTAAGAAATGGCAAAACATGCAGAGACAGAGCGGAAGCCAGCAGGTTTAAGACCAAAACCACCAACCAGGTCCCATACTTTCGGGAGGACTTCCAAGGAGTATAGAAGTGGATTACTATTGTCCTCATTTAAAAGGGGAGTAATGAATTGAAATGCCAAATTTTAAATTACCAAGACAAGCCGCTGTAATTACAGAAAATGGGAAAAAAACCCAGAGATCCTGAAAAAATGGCAAGGAATAGCTGTGCTGTTATAAAAAAACCTGTGGTAGGATGGGTTTGTGGATACCAACAAAAATAGACTTTCAAATAACAAATTCACAGTAGAATTTAACGCTGGTAAAGTTTTATGTAGGCCTTCAGACTTTCTTCCTACTTTACTGAACTTCAAATCCAGGTATCAGAATGTCAGCCTTATATTTAATCCAATGTATGCATTTCTTTGAATGGACATGATTTTAAATTGCCTTTAATATATTATACTCAGCTTGATTTTTCTTTTTTCTCTATTTTTAAAGAGGACAATAATACAAGAGTTTTGTTTGAACGCGTTTTAACTTCAGGGAGCCTTCCACCGGAGAAATCTGGGTACGTCTGCAAAAGCAGTTTCACTACACTAAAAAACATACATAACCCCTTTCAATTACAAACATCCCAAAGAAATTAGAAACATGAACGGCAGGACACAATTGGGTGCAGACGTTCCTTCCCTTCTTCATGCTGTGTAAAATAGCAAGTACTGTGACAGATTTGTGGAAGTTCCTATTCTACTTGCAGAGAAATTCATCAATTTATTGACTTTAAAACCTCATTGACACGATTGTTGAGGATAGAGTGCAAAAGCCTCCTGCACAGTAAGGATGCAGTGGTCTGAGCAGGTGGCATGGCTATTGACGTGTATCACTCACCAGAGATGCTTTAAGTAGATGGGGAGAGGGAGTCAAGAACATCATCTCTGTTAGAGAAGGCAAGTCAGGAATTTATTGAGGCGAATCTGAATGACTCCCAGACAGCTGAACACAAAACAGGGAAAGACCCAGGAAAGACCTGGATTAACCACTCATCGCCAGACTTTCATTACTACTTGTTAAACTTATTTCTCTGAAAAAATGTTTACCAAACTTAGCAGTCCAAGTGTTCACCAGTATTCTGGTAGATGCAGGCAGCAAAACTAAGGAATTGGATGTCGCACTGCTGTGCACATTCACTCTGTACTTCAGTTCTTACCTTTCATGAGAAGTACTTTTATGTCCATTTTAAAAGTGAAAAAAACCCTAGAATTTGAAAGGTGAATCTTCTTTGAAGGTGAACTCCAAAGCTAAAATAGAAGTTGAATCAAGTCCAGAAACATGGCCAGATGTTGCTTTAGTTGAGATTTTCCACAGAGAAATGAGCAATAACTATATATATTTTGGGCTGTGTAAAATTCCAAAGTGCTGCTGTTGTGCTAGAGGGCATTGCTCTTGCCTGCTACACTATGCTATTCTGTGCAGATGAACTAAATCACAATCTGTATTGAAAAGTCCCTCACATAGCAGGATCAGAGTGCAGTTCTGTGTAGCAGGATGAAAGAAGTCTATTCGTGCATCTTGCGCTGATGGTGATAGCTTACCTCAAAGGCAGAAGTCACACCAGTAGTCTTTTCTTTACCATAACCAAGTCCTTTATAGTCCATTTCAATAGATTGAAAGTCTTACAGAAACTTATAGGGCCCTGGGAAGGTAACACATCTTACAGATACATCTGAACAAAATAATAGAAGTACTCACATGTTCCCTGATTGCCTACTTTGAATCTTTCCTCTCATGTGTTTTTTAAGTGGGCTGTGATCAGTGATTCTTCCTCCTTCAGCAGCTGTCTCTCTGTTTTACAGGGAAATCTGGGCTCGGTTTTTAGCTTTTGAAAGTAATATTGGTGATCTGGCCAGTATACTGAAAGTGGAAAAACGGAGGTTTACAGCATTCAAGGAAGAATATGAGGGTAAAGAAACAGCTCTGCTAGTAGACAGGTACAAGTTCATGGATTTGTACCCTTGCTCTACTAGTGAACTGAAGGCTCTTGGATATAAGGTAAAGTGGATAAGAACACTTAATTCTACTGTTGCTCTTTTCAGTCCTGGCAAACTTAAGCAATTCCTTGTTTAGGGCTTGCCTGACTTTTTTCCCTTGATAGAAAAGCAGGTCAAGCAGGCCTGGTCTGGTATGCCTCCTCCTCCTCCTTGCCTTGTTGGGCATTGCTGGCCCAGAGGCAGAAAGCAGCAAGGAACATGACTAACTTCTGGTGTTCATATTTACCTCTCATCTTCCCATGAAGAGGTCCATGTGAAAATGCCATTACCCTGCAGCTAGAGGCTTCCACTTGACTGAAACCTGAGCTCCTTCAAAAAACAAAATTCTTTTGGAAGTTTGTAGAATCAGGTCTTCTGTATGAAAACTCTGCTCACTTCATTATCAAACCAAACATACTGCAGTCCCAATGGCTGCTGCAAGTGCCTGAGGAAAATTACCAGGGATCAGTGGCTGCCTGCTTTTCTTCAGTTGTTCACTATGGCTAAGTGCTTTGGTGTTGCTATTCACAATTGGAAATCTAGGCCAGACACACGTAGCTGGTGGTCTCCCATCTCATTTCTGACCACGTGTATTTTAACTACTGTTTTAGTCATGTGGAAGGCCTTAACACTTTGGAAAACCACTAGAACAGAATAAAATGTTGATTTTATTGTTTTTTAAGCAGGATGTAAAACAGTCTGTCAGACAAACAGAAACAGCTCCATTGAGGAACTGCTGTTTCACATTGGCATGACCAGGCAGAGAGCCTTCATGTCTCAGAAACGTGAAGTCTCGGCTTCTGTTTTTCTTGCACAGAAAAGTAATTTTTGAAAAATACAGAAGTCACCAAGATTAGAAAAGCCGCTGAATCATTGTCCTCACACAGGTGTAAAATAATAGTGATAATACTAAATAAATAATAATGATAGGTGGAAACGAGTCACATTGAGCCACTGAATACTTTTAACACGATCAGGACGAAGTTATCTTGAAGTGAGAGTACATCTTGCTAAATGCATGTGAGGTGGCGTGTTCCCAAGAGCATTCAGCCCTTGGGCTGATTTCTGTTGCTTGTAACATGCCAAAATATAATCCTCTTTGAACTGATGCTTTGCATGCCTGCTGACTGCCTTATGCTTTATTTCTTTTCCAGCTAAAGCAATCTAGGGAATGAAATGAGGGAGAAGTGATAGCTGCAAAGGCCTAGTGGTCTGCACCTGTTCACCTAAATCTTTGAAACCCAAAAACCAGGAGCCACTCAATAATGACAAACATAGCTGCATTCAGTAACAAAACCAAGTGTTTCCACTCCCAGCTGGGACACTGTAGGACTAAACTGTTTGATGAAAACATGCAAGTTTTGCCCAGATGGTCTTCTAACAGGACATCTGAACTTACAGTGAACTGACAAGATTGCGAATAAGCGCCTGGGCTAGTTTTGTTCTGTTATTTAAACACGCAGTGTCATCCTGCCAAGCTCAGGGCTCTCATTGGCTTTCGCAGGATGTCTCTCGTGCCAAGCTGTCAGCTGTAATTCCAGACCCTGTGGTTGCACCTTCCATCGTGCCTGTCCTCAAAGATGAGGTGGACAGAAAACCCGAATATCCAAAACCGGACACTCAACAAATGATTCCATTTCAGCCACGACACTTAGCACGTAAGTCAGATGGGGTTTTATTTCACCCAGGGGCAAGTTATTAACCTAGCAAAGCTAATCACAGACTTTCCTAGTCTTCAGTCACCCAAACATGTACTTAAATTTGAGGCTGTTATTTAATTGCATTGCTAAAGGCATATATATTTTACTTAATACTAAGGTCACATGGAAATAAGTACAAGAAGTTTGGGGTCTGGTAAATGGTAATAAGCAGTTATACAAACTGCTCATAGACTTCAGATCACTGACTAAACATGTAATTAGTAGAGGCAAGTGTGACAGGGTAGTAATTATTTGTATCAAATAATAGTGCTGCTAAAGCAGTTCAGGTCTAGCTGTCTTGCACTGCCTTCATAGTTTTTCTGTCCTCAGCTCCAGGTTTACATCCCGTCCCAGGCGGTGTGTTTCCTGTTCCACCAGCAGCTGTAGTTCTTATGAAGCTCCTGCCACCTCCTGTTTGCTTTCAGGTTTGTTTTAATGAATTCTCAAGCTGTAAAAGAGATTCTGCTTTGACAGAACTACAGTGTGCATCACTCCATTGAAAATAATCTTTCTTCTTCTTTGGTAACAAATCAGGGTCCCTTTGTTCAAGTGGATGAGCTCATGGAGATATTTAGAAGATGCAAACTGCCAGACAGTAAGTTATTTCTTGGCTCTGGAGTCTGTGATAATGCTGCATATGACTTTGTTTTACGTATGAATATTGCTGTCTAAAACCCAGACCTCATTTACAGGTGTATAATTATTATTTAAGAGTGTACTGTTGAATTAGCTGTATCTGTAGGTTGGAATCTACATAGAGACATTTGTACATTTAACTGTGGGAAGATCAAGAAGTCAAAAATCACTAGCTTCTACTTTAATAACATTCTGGTGGTAACCATTAAAAAAAAAAAATAATTAAAATTTTCAGAATATCCTGTAAAAGAAGCAAAGTGTTATTTGTAGCAGCATTGTAGCCATAGCATTAAATTGCACATCTGCAGTACGGGGAGTTCACTGGAAGGCATAACTCTGAATGCACATTGTTGGGGTACTTGAAGAGCAGTGTTTTCCGAGCTCCTACAGAAGAGGTGAAGTTCTGAAACATAAAACCAGGACAGATCCATACTCCAGGCTTCACGTAAACTATGACTTTCATTCCCTCTGTTAGTTTCAGAAGCAAATGATGAGCGAGAACGAAAGCTGGGATTTAATTTCTTTTAGAGTGAAAAATAAAACATCTATTGAAATTATACATGGAATTTTTGAAGCCCTCTTTGTTGATAAGCAGAAACTGACTTGTTCTGTATGCGTACTTTCTGATGAATCATGAACTACTTACACTGTTTCCCCAGCAGGCTTTCCTCTTTCATTAACCTTGCAAATGACCTCAATTCTTGTGTAAAGGGAGGTCTTTATAATTAGTGCTTGCCATAGCTTAGAGTTTTCCACTGTCAGAACTCAATTCTTAACATTTATGGGAGAACAGGGTAGGAAAATGTCTCATGGTCCAGAAATCTCCACAATGTACCTGTCTTGGTGTCCCTGTTCACATGCTTATTTCTAATTGGAGAGGTTAAGTTTCGCAAATGAAATGAATCCTTTTCTCTTTCTGCAGCTGTTGATGAAGCTGTGCGGTTAATTACTGGAGGCCTACCTGAAATAGCTGTGGAAGGCAATGGACCTGTGGAAAACAACGCTATGCTCAACAAGACTATTAAGAGGCCACATGAGGATTCTGATGACGATGAGGAGAAAGGATCTGTAGTTCCCCCTGTACACGACATTTACAGAGCACGACAGCAAAAGCGAATCCGGTGAAACAAGTCTGGAGTTCTGCTGTGATAGACAAAGACTTGCATTGAGTCCGTCAGTCTCTTAAAAGTCAGGCATTTAAAAGGGACAGCTGCAAACAAAAGTAAATCTTGAAAATGGTTTTGTTACTGTGGTGCCTCTTTTCTCCTCTGGTTCTTGATCCGAAAACAGCCAGAACAACCTTAGAACGTGCTCTGAACAAATCAAGGTTTTCAGAACCAAAAGTGCAAAATGTCAAAACTGCATTTTGTTCTTCAAAGGTGTTCACATCTACCACTTGAGATCTGGTGGGTTCTCAACAGTTTTATTTTAAAAACTGGATGGCTTATACTTGTGAAGCATTTTTAATTCACATTTTCTGGAAAACAGTTGTTCTCAGTTTGTTCATGTAGTTCCTGCCTTATTGTTCATTTTTATTTATGGCAGAATGTATGGAATCTGTTTTGTAGTTGAAAATGGAAAGAAACATTCCTTTAAAATAAAAGGATATCCATAACATCATGCCTCATTCTGGTTTTATTCAAACACAACAAGTTACTTCTTAAATATGACTCAGCCACTTCAAAAGCAATGTTATTAAGACCATCACAGGAAATTGATCAGAGCATACATATTAGAATTAGCTTTTTTTTCCATTTTTTCTAGAGGATACAGTATACTTTTGCTTTTAATTCCAGACTGTTTAAAGAAGACAGCATCGTAAGACAAACTCAGTACGTATTTCTAATGTGGATTGTCCAGGAGTACTAGTTCACACAGTCTGTTCCTGGATAACTGCATTGGTCTTCCACTTAAGGTACAAAGCTAAATGTTAATAGATTAGCTACACAGTTTAACCTGGTATTATCAAACAAGCTAACAAAACCACTATATGAACTTTTGAAGCAGTTTCTACACATACTGTAGATTTTTAACTTGTAACAGGCTATTTAGAACTGCACTCATCATGCTGAGACCATGAGAATCCCTGTGGACTAAAGGACATTCAGACACACAGACATTCCCACCACCAGCAGCAGAGATGACACAAGTCAGTGCTCCTGTCTATTGGACTAAAAGGTGAAACAGCCTATGTGTAACCATAGAACTATGTTCCCATGGAGGTAAGGTCTGGCTTTATCAGTCATAGAATTTCTTCTTTGCTTTGCCACTTAATCGTATCTCCCTTTTTAAGAGGATGTAGAGAAACTATTTATCAACTGCTATAACTAAAAAAAAACAAAGTCACTAAGGTGATTTGCACTCATGGGGATTTATTTCTGTCTCTAGATCTTTACTGCTGTAAGGCCCACAACACCCACCACTCACTGAGGCACCCACTCCCACTGCCTGTATCCCCGAAGGCAAAACGAGCCAACAGCAGGTACTGCACTTCTCTCCGTGTGAAGCCCTAGGATCAAGCCCCTGCAAGGAAAGTTGGGACGTACTGCATCAAGCCTGTAGCACAGTCCGTGCTTCGATGGCAGAGTAAGCAGGAGCTGATCGTCACGGACATCTGGACCGTGAATTCCTCAAGGGGGAGCAGCCATCTCCTGGATTCAGCAAGTACAATTTTATCTATCTATAATGCAGTCCCAGTCGTTCTACTTTTCAAAGGCTTTTCTAAGTATGTTGTTTCACCACTATGTTGTTCCTCCCCAAATCCTGGAGATCATCCCTACACCACCTAAATTCCTGTAGTATGCGTAATTCCACAGAGGCCTGTAAAGGCAGCTTCTAGACAATGCTAAAATATAAAACAGCAGCAATATATAACTTTTGCAACTGTCATTTAACAAAAATGGAAACAGCTTTGTCTTGGTTATACATCCCTAGCAATAACATTTCTGTTAGCTCTTTCATTGCAAAGACAACTGAATTACCTTGTTGGAGCTGCAGAGCTATAGGCTGTATTTTGAGGTGGATCCTGCACTAATGACAAAGTACAGTAAGCAGATGCAGCAATCTTGAAGACCTCTGTAGTATCCTGTGCTGATTCAGACAATGAAATAGTCCACACCAAAAACCTACTCAGAACTTACTTTTCTGGCTAACCAAACCTACTCATTTTTGAGTTATCAAAGAAAGAGTCAAAGACAGATCACCTTTTACTATCCGAGTAACTTCAGCCAAAAGAAAAATAACTTGACTGAGCTGCTGATCTCTTACAGGGCTTTGGTGTGGTTTTTCCCTTGGGGAACAGGGTTTGTAATGAATGAGAAAAGATTTGGTTTATAGTTGCACAGGCTAATGGAATAAAAGGTCTTACTGAACCCACCTTCCTCAAACTCAAAGTCAGTGCAGCTATATCCACACTGACAATTAAAGGAAAACTAGAAAGGGAAACATCAGCACTGATTCATGATCAAGAGCTTCCTTCTAGAAGTTCTATTATTCTGATTGATAAAATGAACCTGGATGTGAGCATTAAAAGGCCCTCATTTATTTATTTTACGTAACTTGTTGGTTTCGTGGCTTTTAAGACACCAGCACATTCTCTTTTGGCTAGTCTAGTAGTACTTGGGACACTTACTGTTTCTAACTATGAACTTGGCTTTCAGGAAATCATCAAATTTTGATGACTGAAGCACAGCACGGTGCTCAGCCAGAAGAAAATTTCAAATGTACTTCCCTCCTGGCTGAGTCTGAAATCTCAGTAAGGCTGTAAGGTCATTGAGCTCCTCTGTGAACGCTCCTATGTACAACATGTAGCTAACTCAATTCAAGACCTGCAACTATTTTAAGTTTCAAGAACACCTCTACAAAGTGAAAAAAAAATCTTCTACTGAAAATATTCCCTGTATGTTCAAACTATCAGTAAATCATTCACTTCTCACAGTGCATCAAGATCACTTATACTTCTGATAGTGCTCTGCACTTCCTGGATAGTTTTGAAGATATGATTGAAAATGCAACCATCTCCAGTTGTAGTTTTAAAAACACAAGTAAAATTTTCAGCCTAAAGTGTCACACACTTGAAATCTGCCCTCAGAAAATGACAGAGTCCCTTGAAAATGAGTATTTCACATAAAAAGGAGTAAACTGCTAGCAAAAAAAAAAAAAAAAAAGGTAAGAAATGCCACTTTTATCAAAACATTTTAGCTCTGCCCTTCTGAAGTCTTTACAAGAGATAAATACAGCTGCAATCTATAAGATTGCCACCTTTGGAAGTACTGTACATAGCAGAGGACAGTTACCCAATAACCAGAAAATTTACTACAAAAATATATTATGTCTTGTGTAACATCTGCACGTAAACAGCAAAAAAATGCTATTAAAAATGCAGTAAAATGCAGAAAAAACTAGTAGCCTACCACACTAACCATAATGTTACAATAAAGTGCTGTTTGGCTTTGTTTTTTGCCTCTTAAATTTTCTCTTATCCAGAATTTTAGCTTTCTTCTTTGAAGTAAGATTTTTTATTTTTTTTTACTTTAAAGCCAAATCACCCCATAGCTAATCTGCTCTGGATTAATTAAACTAAATTCACAGTAAATTAGAGTAAAATGCCCTAAAATGAGCCACTTACTTAAATACAAAGTTTGATTCTTAAACTTCTCCTACCTAGCACCAGCTGAAAAATTGCAGCCAGAAAACTACCAAGACATTCCCCCACCCAGGTTGCATACTTACATGAAAAATGCATGTCTCTCTCATCATTTATTTCAGAACCCTTTTTGGATCTCAGGTATTTTCCTCATCAGTCATCACTAGTGAATTAAAAGGAACCAGTATTTACATGGGAAGCTGTTTTCCTAGACAAATATTGGTGCAAGTGTTTAAAATAGCTGACGGTACTGTACTGGTAGCATACTAGGATTCTTCTGACTTCCCTGCAAGTTGGTATTCTTCCTTAGACAGTATTTTGCCAAGGACTGCATCATAGTAAGGGCTGAAGACCATTTTGTTGTAGTTGACAAGACGAACATACTTGACAGCGATCTCTTCCAGCTCTTTTTGAATAGGGCCTAGTCCTCCAGGAACAGTAGGCAATGATTTCTGGTGACTAGATGCAAGGTAATTCTCCAGAAACTTTTGAATTCGAGAACCTGGAAAAATTGGACCAAGAGTTTGGTTTGTTTTCAAAAGAGAGAGTCAATCAGAAATAGTGTAATCTCATGTAACATACAGAACATAGGAAATGAGCATAAGTGAGGAACCATGCATGTCATGCCACCAGCTGATGTGCAAAGACAGACAAGTGGTCACTTGAGAACAGAGTGGTTTTGTCCAAGCATACCTATTAACTTGCATATGGTGTTATCCGAATTGGCCACCGCTTGGATTTGTCCTTTAAGTACAGTCTCTCGCTCAGCTGAGAGCGGTGTGAAGCCATGCTGGGAGAGGCAGGTGTTAACTTCAGCACATACCTTCTCACCCGTGGCAGCCAAAGATTCCTTCAGGTTAAAGGAGCTGGAGAACGTGGAGCACAGCGTTACTGAACTACAGGAATTAGTTGCCTTTTTTTCTCCACCTTTAGAAAATAAACTATAAAAATATATTTTTTACAGTTGGCTATTTTATTATTGGATAAAAAAATATCCAGTTATAGTTGCCTTATTTATCAAATGTAATGGAAGAAGTGTAATCCAGATAAAGCCAGAACTATAAAGAATAGTATATTTTATATATATATATATATGAAAAATAAAGTCGAGATATAAAACCAGGAGGTAGAATAGACAGCACTGAAGATTTCCAGCCTGAACAATCCACACAAATAAGAGCTGACCTTCTGCCCTCACAGACAGTTCTAATGCAAAAACCAGTCATCAACCCATGATGTCTACAGCAATCGTTCTGTATCTGCACACATCTTACTGTACCACACTCAAGTTTTTGAGGGACCTGGCACAAAGGGTGAGCATGGTTAGCTGCTAGTGCTCTCATGTGCCAGCAAGGCATCAAGGAGAACACTGAATAAAGGAGCACTTAGAGGTCACAAAAGAACACAGCAAGAAAAGCTAGTTCTGTCTGAGTAAGCTGAAAAAAACTGTCAGCCTGGGCTCATAAAAAGCCCTCATCACTTCCTCTGACACACTCTACAGCCAGAAAGAGGCTTAAGCTGATTATTTACTAGGGTGAGAACAGCTACGCCAGAGCCTGTGTGAGGACTATTCAGTACTCACGGCAGATGGATTCCCGTCAGCAGCACCTTGACAATGGTTTTGATTTTCTCAGCAAATCCAGGCATGTCAGCGAGTGCTGGGCCTGCTGCACTGAAGGTGACCAGAAGGACTGTCCCAGTCAAGAGGCACTGCTCCAGCTCCAGCTGTATTTCCTGAAAGCGGGTCTGGTCCATTAGCACCGTCTGCAAAGAATGAGGAAGCCAGCACAAAGTGAAGTCAGCACACTGGGCTGTGATGTGACACTGCATTTCCCACCTAGCCACACCAGTGACAGCAAGATAAAGACACAGAAAAGAGCAATATGTGCTCAGCAGTCAAGTAACAGGAACAAAATGTAAAGAATTAACTCCTCTTTTTCAACTAAGTTTCAATACTGAAAAAGCAGCACTTATTAGAAGAGCTACAAGAGCCCTCAATCAAGGGATGTTTTAGTATCGTACTTGTTGCAAGGCTATAAATCCAAACAAGCTTCTGTTATATCCCAGAAACAGAAAAAGTACAACAAGCACAGAAATGCGTTTTTCTGTTAAATAACCTACTTCTGGGAAAGGCCTGTTCACATGGTCCCACTTCAGGAGGTTCAGATAGGCCTGATTTTGTACAGCAGTGGAGCACAAGGCGGAAGCTCCACCAGTGGCACCATCACTACTACAGTGGGGAGGCAACATTTTACATCTCAGCTTGACAAGATCATCTGCTGCTTCTTGCAACCACCTTGTGACAAGGTCTAAAGAATCTGCAGAGTAGTGGGAAAAAAAGTCTTGTTAAGAAAATTCCTTTTCAAAGTTAGGTTTCTCCACCAATGATTTCCAAATAATCCCATTAGTTACTAATACCCATGATATCAGTTAGTGACATGCATTTCACTTACTGCATTAAGCAGAACATCTAAGACAATTAAAACCATGCAGCTACAGGAAGTCAGAGATGAGATGATGCCAGGTATTTATGGCCTACACTGTACTGAAATGGAACTAAACTGCAGTGTATGAAGTGGAGAACTGTTGTTCTGGCAGATTTTGTCAAACCACAGTTTTGGGGCACAAGCTGTCATTTACCATATGAAATCTAGAACTTATGAAAAATCTGATTTTTTCTCATGATGTACAAGCAAAAGCATACAGTTCACTGGGAGGGCAGAGGGGAAGAAAGAAAGGAACAAAGTCATACTTGGCTGTTTCTCAAGAAACTCCTGAAACTTCTTTCTTTCATACTCAGCAGACTGCTGCATTAATTTTGGCCTAATACTAGTGACAGCGAAGTTTGCCATATCCATTTTCATTAGGTCTAACACAGAGAAAATGGCTCTAAACAAACAAACAGAAAAAGTTATTCAAGGCTGCAGACGTTTAAGAGGTACTATTTACAAGATTTATTACAGACTGTGTAAGGGAAGAGCAGAAACATGCATGGGGAACATTAACAGGATGTTTAACAATGTAAGAACATGGGGCAGAGCTGGAGCAACCATGTGTGTGCATGTCTGTTCAAAGTAGGAAATAAATCTTGGTCTCCTGTAAAAATGCCTCCATGGAATTGACTTTACCAACTTGGGGGGTGGGGGGAAGGGGGAGAGGGAAAAGGGAAGAGAAGAGGGCAGGGACTATTCAGCTGAGAACACAGTGCCAGAGCAAAAGCCTCTGTGTAGGAGAGAGAGCTCCAGTTGAGGGGAAAGGATGAACTGGTTAGGGAACAGTAACACCTTTTTCCTATGCTGCTTCTCTCCCCACCCCCCCACCCCCCCTTCTGCTGTTACTATTCATTCTAATACAAACTGCCCATTCACCTGCTATCTTACAGCTTATATGCACTTGGCATTTAAGAAAATGTCCTTCAGTGACATGTGGGAGCCAAATACTCCAATTCACCAGAACAAAGTTGGTCTTTGTTAAAGACCTCTGGAGTATCTCCCCCTTCACACCCACAACTACATCCCTATCACTCCCTTTTCTTACAGAGATTTGCAGGTGGCCCTGCTGGACTGGCCCTCCCTCCCCCCAGCCCCCATAAAATTATTGAAGGCACTCTCAATGTGACCAATCAATACCATTTCAGTACCTGAACAGAGGAACTATTTCATTAATATCTTTCAGTTTCTTAATTTCTTCATCTCGAGCTGGAGCACAGAGAGTCCCCATCATCCCAATGACAAATTCGACCAACTTAGCAATATCAAGGGCCCCGTTTTCTGCCTCCTGTTTTATCAAATCCAGATCAAGAACTTCTGTAATCTGGTTTCTCAGTCTAGTATGACCAGGCAACAAGAAAGACAGAAGGTTCTGAAATGGAAAGTTTTTAACAGTGTGTTAGTTCTACACACCAAAGACAACTACAAGGATCAAAACAGTTACGGAACCACTTTTTATTTAAACTAATTTCCCTTTACAAGTGGATTTTTTTTCTTCTTTTAACCAACCATTCACCAAATGTTTCCCCTCTTTATGATACTGAAGTTACTAAATGGTAAATACTTTGTAGTACAAATACTACAGTCATAACATGAAGGAAGCTTGATATGAGGAAACTAGTTTTACTTTCCTTTTAATCCTCTTTCTTACATTGTTTTGCATTTGTTTTTACATTCAAATTTCTCCTCTGGGGTTATACAACTTACATATGTTCACAGATAATGATACAGTAGTGAAAAAGATTAAGAAAGTCCTTCACGAAAAGCCAAACTTCAACCACGTGTGCTCATTCGTATCAACACAGCTACTCAAATTCAGTAATTTCCCTTGATATGGCATCATCTTACCTCTTTAATTTCTCCCAGTAGTTTAATTGCATGGTCATAAGTTGGTGGATCTTCCTTTAGCTGAGCTTCCAGACAGTCCCAGAAAGCTTTATGCACAATATCTCTTACTTTTTTTTCTAAGCTGTGGGTAAATACGACCAATTAATAAACAATACTTGTCTCTGCACCACCTGACAAAGATAACCTGCAGCTCCTGAAGAACAGCAGACAATAATATGAATACAGTGTAATAATGAATATATGCTGATCAACAGAGAAGAGATTTGTCATTTTAAGTTATACAGAAAAGCGAGAAAAACTGGACACAGGGTTTGGGATGGCTTATATCCTACTAAAGGTTTACACACAAGCAGAAGTAGCTACAAATTAAAATCCTTGTAATTATTTAGCACATGCTACCTCTAAACCAAACAATGGGAAGAAGAGAGATCACAAAAATTAGTTTTGTATTCAAAAGACCAGAGAACCAGTATTCCTGTTACTTTCAAGAGCCTCACTAAGTCAATGCAATTCTACGAAGGAAAATTCATTAAGTAAACAGAAATGGAGTCACTTCCCTGACACAAAAGCTTCTACATTTCAATGTGTAGATACAGCAACTACTCTGAGATACAGGCCCAGTCCAGTTTGTTTTAAAAAAAGAAATGAATTCTACTGCTTCAGTACCGGTTCCTAATCCAGAACACTGAAAGTTACTCCTTTTCAGCCAGCAGGCTCCTGTTCACACCAGGTTTAACTTCAACATGGAAGAAGCTCACAACACTCAGCAGGTTCCCAAAGCTCTGACTGTGTGCAGCTGAGGTTCAGGCAGCACCCAGAGGCCTTTATGCCCTGTGGCCCTCTGAGGGCAACCAACATATGCTCTACTGATAGCATCTACAACTGCAAATACAGTCACAAGCTTCCTCCTCCAACCATGTGTCTACACATACATTCAAGCTGCAGGAGACTGTAAGCCTGAAACATACAAGAAAGGATTGAAAAAATAAAACACGCTAAAATCCTTCTTCTCTGAAAAATACTGAGATCAATTTTATGGCATTGAGGCATACCAGAAAAGTTACCCCCTAATCACAGCACATTTTCACATGAGAAATCCATCTGAAGGAACACAGAGCAGCAGCAGACACTGAATACAACAGCACCCTCTTAACTGAGACTTTAGATGAAGCATTTATTCTCAGCCATCAGCTGCAAAGCAGAAAACGCCTGATGGAAGTTACACAAAAAGATGCTGAGACACAGAAGGTAAGGCAGAGTGGGGAGAAAGAGCTTTGCACACCTCAGGCATACTTTCCATTCTCAAGAGAGCTCCTAGTTCATAGAGCCACATGACCTGCAAATAAGGCAGCAAAGCAGGAGTCTGTCTAACAACAGACAAGGCACACACTGACAGATAGTGCTGAGAAGACAGATCAAATCACTACTTGAGCTCTAAAATATACACGAGTCTTCATGGACAAGAGGTATCTAGTGTCATGTACCAGCTCAGTTAAATATTGTTTGTCCTCAGCATTTGAGGAGGCCACCATTCCATTTCCTACCAACTGAGAAGCTGAAACAAGTGAAGAACATACAGCAAAGACCCTCATCTACTCCATTCAACCCTTACTGAAAGGCAATTCCTGCTGGGGCCGTGAGGTTCAGTGTATTTGATAGCATGAGCACATTTTCTTTGGTTACTATTGTTTAGCAGTCCACAGCCATTAATAAAACACCAGTGGCACACTGGAAAGACAGCAACAGTCCAGGCGAGAAAGGAAGATGAGAATGTTCCCATTACTGCATTTTCAGGCAGGGACAATTCAAGTTCCAAGCAACATCCTCATTACTGATGTTCATGAGAACCACCGTCACCATATTTTGGTAGAGATGGGCATCAGACCCTTTGTCTCAGAATGACTGATTTCTATAGAGGACAAGCAATGCCAGTCTTCTAAGAGCCACCTGCATCATATTCTTCTGCAGCAGCCATGAAGGTAACATGCTCTGGGGCCTCTCTCTCAAATGCAGACACCTACAGACAACACTGGTTTCAACGTGGACCAAGTTCCATCCATGAAATGTGCACTCACTCTCACAAATCAACCCAGGAAACATGGTCAGCCAGATCCCTCTGTGTGTGAAAAGAAAAAAAAACAGCACACAAAGCCTCTGTAGATAGAACTGGGTCAGCTACACTAGCCAATATGTGACCAGACATCCACACAGATTCTGTTTTCCCTTTCAGCAGGCGACTGAATTACTGTGGGTCAGACAGAGAAGGAAAGACTTCAAACATAAAATGAGCAAGGACTAACCTAATAAAACATAGGAATCTCTTCCCAAAAAATCCCTGGAGAAACTGACAGAAAAAGCTAAAATGTTCACAATTTCATCTTAACTGCCACAGGTGGTGAAAGCTTCAAAAATGCTGAGCACCACCTGCATCTGCAGCTAGACTTGGGTATTGAAAAGGCTGCGGTCTCAGACTCCTGAGACAAGGGGACACTGACAGAAACCCCAGCACCCTGGGATTTGTGCCCAGTTACTCCTTTCACACACACACGTTTCTGGGGAAGCAGAACATCATGATTACCACCTTCTCCTTATGATACTAAGATACTAGCCAGAGCTTGTACCTGATCCACTAAGAGCTGTTCTGTAGTTCTTCAAATGCAAATTTAATTTATGTATCTATTTGGTAACAATCTTACCTGTGTTCTGGTAATTCAGCTGGCTTTATCTGGAAGTCTCCATTTACAACAATTTCGTGTGCTAATGCCATGTTGGTTACTCCCTTAGCTGTTTCCATGAGCTCCTCTATTGACACAAGCCGAGGAGGACTAGCTGCAACGTAAATGAAAGTATCAGATAGTTACATGAAACTCTATGGAAAAAAGTCTGCTAATGCTTATGGACCCTTTCCACCTTCTTTACAGTACAGAGGGACACTTGAAGATTCTTCTTTCCTTCCCTTCCCAGCTGGGGATGACACAGAAAACAAAGGAGTGAACCCCAGTTGATATTCTAGGCTCAATATATCAATTGCTTCCAAGTTCTATCAAGATCTTTTAAAAAACAACCCCCCAAAA
Source organism: Pezoporus flaviventris (assembly GCF_033815535.1). Taxonomy (NCBI): domain Eukaryota; kingdom Metazoa; phylum Chordata; class Aves; order Psittaciformes; family Psittacidae; genus Pezoporus; species Pezoporus flaviventris. The sequence continues at coordinate 1,304,941 of NW_026892584.1, read as the reverse complement.
TCCCCACACCCAAACCCCCACTTCTTCAGGACTGCTTAATAGTATCTTAGCATCTTCTTCCATAGTGTAGGAAGAAATTATTGAAAATACTAGCATTTTCACCACACTATTTCCTCAGTTATTGTACTGATGTTGCCATTTCAATGTTATATTTTTCAAGGAAGTGACTTCATCTCTAAAGCAGTCAGCAAACAAACCACCATTAACATTAAGCAATAACACACTAGTAGCTAATTATTCTCACTACTTCTAGTGCAACAGGCATTTCTCCAGACTCTTTTTTTTTTTTTCCCCTCCAGAAACCATGGTCCAAACAATAACAACATCAAGACCTAGTCCCAGCACCATTGCCTAAGACCTTTTCCTTTGGCAGGCATTTGGGCTTGACAAGGATGAGCAAGCAATTGCAAATTGGGCCCTGGGGCATACAAGCAAGTAGGAGTAAGCTCTAGACCTGAAAAAAAAAGTCAGTTTTCATTAGGCAGGAGACAAAGGTAGTGGCTGACTGTAGAAATCTAAAAGGTAGAAGAGGGACAGGGACAGTTTCAGAAAACTTAATATGCACTGGGAATTATGGCTCCTAATTGTTCTGGAGTATACAACATCCTCCTAGGATGCTAATGGCATGGCAGTAGTGCAGGAAGTGACACATAAAGGCAGAGAAGGTGCCAGGGGTGTAGGCCATGCTGGTCAGGGGGGTAATCCTAACCCCACTGAAGCCAACCGAAACCTGTTGCTGCTGATTCTTTGTGGTAAAGGTTCCCCCTAGCTGTGCTAGCACCAGTAAAGCAGGGTGTGGGGGTGCCCTTCAATGCCTTGCCAAATGTCAGGAGAAACACCGTATCTCTTCCCTGGTCCAGGTGTTTGAGGAAAAGGAGAAGGTTAAAGCCTTGGTGTCCTCACGTGATGCAGACAAGAATGGAAAGGTCCACCTCGGCTTCCACAGAAAACATCTGGTGGAGCAGGACAGGGGAAAGAGCCACAGCAGAATTGCCCTTATGGATCAATTCGTTTCCATAGTTCATTCACTTCAACTAGAGTCCTGGCACAGGAGCAACATGCTAATTCACAAAATGGAAGAAACCAACCAGGGATCTTCATAGTCTGGGTTCACTGAGGTATGTTTGAGGCAAACTATCATGACAACCTCATTTGCTAATCCAATTTGACTGGACTTAAGCTAGTAACATAGAAAAGATGCTGTAAGAGTAACTGTCCATCACTTGTCTGCCACTCGGAGCTGTTCCAAGGATATACTGTGAGGCTCCAATGTGGTATTTTTTCATTCATATCTTGCTCATTTTGTGCAACCCTCCCAAACCCTTATTTCCTTCAACTTGCAGCTTAATCTTGCACAGTGACTCTGGAAACACAGCAAGGATTATCCCTGGATATCCTGAGAACTAGCAGGGCAACAAAGTCCAGAGCTGACTGGGAGTGCTCTTGTCAGACTGCCAAATGACATCACCCTAGCAAAGGATGCACTAAAAGCTAAGCCTCTTTCATTTATCAAAGAATGCTCTTAAATCATGTTACTTCATCCTCTTATTATATCTGCTCCCTTACAAAAGGGCAGAGCTTGAGACCCGCGATTACTTTGTGGTACAGTGCAGTGCAAGACTGTGCTGTGCATTTTACTTTCCTGTGTTCATAGCATCTCTGCACACATACAACTCATTTCCTGTCAGGCAACCAGTAAGTCATAAGAACATAAACTCCCTCAGAACATCTCCTCTGTGTAACATGGCACTAAACCACAACACTAAACCTCAAGTAGTAATGAAGACTATTAAAAAAATAAAAGGAATGCAATAAATAAAATATTACCTGCTGAGACACTCTCTACAGTAACTCTCAACTAGTTATCTGAGCAACACTGCCTCTTTGAATTGAATCCCTAGGTCCAGAAAACTTTCTCTTACTTTTATCTATAGATTTGCTAGAAATAATTGGTAACCATATTGCATCCAGCTCCTCATGTCAAAAGCTGAATGACAAATATGACTTAGGAATAAATTTAAAATATGCAGTCCTACTTGACACTAGAAGTCATATTAGGACTAAATGTACAACTTTCTATTTGCATTAGGAGAGGGATAACAGGATATAACTTTGTTGATAACAGCTTCTCTTGCCCTGCAGTAGAAACAGAGGCTGCTCCACCAATCCAGAAGGTTCAGCTGATAATGCAAGCAGCAGTGGGAGTTTAGCTGGAACACACTGGAGTTGTGCTTATCCCTTCCATGGCTGCAGACATGCAATGGTATACATGGCTCAGAACAACATGGTTATTGTGTACAGTTAAGTACTAAAAATGAGGAGAAAGGTGTTGCAAAGTTTCAAAGCCTTTTTCATAAAGCAGTTCTGCTTACACTTTGGCGTATCATCTCTGTGTGATCCTAAAGCACTCTGTCGTATTCTTTTTCTGACAGACTGATCTGGGTTGTCCAAGCTCTCCTCTTGACCATCTCCCAAATCACTTGACTTTTCTTTGCTTGATGGTGGCTTGTCAGGATTCTGAGACATTTTCAGTTGGCTCTTTTCAGAAAAAGAAGATAAAAAGGGGAATGAATAAGCATTTTCTGACAGGGCTGAGTGGGAAATATCACCAGGATTTCTCTTGATTAAGAAAAAATTAAGAATGAAAGAATTCTCATGAGGAATTAAATGATGTCATTCCCATAATGCTAGGGGACCTGGACTCGATGACTCACTTCCCATCTTAAACAAAATGAGATGCTTTCAATACAACTACCATTTACTTAATCTCCATTCCCACAAGTTCTCAAAAGTCTGAAACTGTTCCCTTGCCATAATGCATACAGATGAGAAAGTAATTTTCTTTCTTAGAAGTGCTTATGAAATTACTGAAAAAATACTATTAGAAACACGTTTTACAAAAAGATTATGCCAGATACTTTTCCAATACAAAATGATAAATCTGTCTGACTGTAACAGACCCCTGGACTATGGTCTGCCCCAACTGCTCATAACTTGGAAGTTTTCACTCTGAGCAATCCAAAAGCATTAAGAAGCAGGAAAAGGACTGGAGTTTAATTAATGTGAAATTCTACTCCCATGTTTTCATTCCATGCAAGAATCACAATTTATGCATTGAAAAAGCAAACAAACACTACATTGCAACAGTAAGGTATATAGCTATAGTATTTTAAGTATTTATTAAACATTAGATAATAAATATTTCTATTACATCACAGATACCAGCAGTGTACCCAAAGTTACACTGCAAAAATGACCACTGAAAAAGCATGTCTCACTGTTCATTATCGTCACTTATTTCACGTTCAGCTTTCCCTCTGAATGACATAATTTGCACATCTTCCCATTGAAAACTCTCCATCCTACAGGAAGCTACAGTTCAGACTTCAGTTTTACAGAAATCTGTTAAGAGAGCATGCAATGTCTCTAACTGAATTAAATAACCTTCATGTTCTGTGAAGGGGGGAGTCAGGGAAAGTGTGCCTTTCAAATAAAAAAGGAAAGCTCCTGGAACGCCACCACTGTCATCTTTCACCCAGTATCCCACCATTCCCACTTTCCAAATTGAAAGAAACAAGCTCTCAGCAAGAGAGTTAAAAATACTTGCAGTTCCAAAGACTACACTGAGAAGGAAGCAGCATAAGCAAGCAACAGCATAGAAATAAAAAGCGCAGCACAGGTTCTTTCCATTTCACAGAAGAGCTGTAATAAGTAACCCTGCTCCATCAGTGCTTAAAGTGATTGCACCAATGTGATTCCAGAGGACAGCTGGAAAGCTCAGTGCACATAAGAAATGGTTTTGTTCTACAGCAATGACTCAGGATCATCATCTTGCATGAGATACATAACAATATGTGACGCTTATCCACAGCACCAGGTGAGCTCTACTTCAGAAAAGAAAACAGAGCATATAAAGCATGGGATGAATTACACAGGAAAACGAAGACACCAGTACAGGTGTTGTCAGAACCATGTATTAGCCGTACCTCTAGCTGGAACAGTCACTGATGTCTCTGCTCCAAATGCTTGATCATTCCTCTTCACAAAGGCAGGCAACCCCAACTGGGACAGAAAGTACTTGTCACTGTTACTTTTTAACTAAGGCAGGGAGATCCTCCAGCTAGGTGTAACACAAGGCATCCAATCCAGCATGCAAGTGGGAAACCACTGATGTGCTCCAGGAGAAGTGAATCTCCAGTCTAGCAGACAAGGGGTCTGTTACTGCAAACGCTCTAGCAGCAAGATGGCAAGAAGCTCTGTTAAAAAGGAGCAGTTAACAGAAAAGATCACAGCAGCAGCTGCAATAGAAAATGTAAGGCAGGACTGGTTAAACAGAGGAAGGAAATGTGTTGTTGAATTTGACTAGAATAAAAGCATTACCATAAAACCTTTCCTATTCATTCAGCCATACTGGAGGGTTGTTCCTATCCGTTCTCTTCCACAAAGCATCCTCCTGAAGCCAAAATCTGAAGCACAAAGATGGCTCAACTAAGACCCACTTAGGTCTTTAATGCACATGACACTTCACAGTGCCTTGCAGTTTCTAACTGCACTTTATCCTCACTGCCCTTACAAAGGTATATATACCTTACTTACAGAGGGGAAATTGAGGCATGCATTAAGTTGCTTGAGGACTCTCAGAAGATAATTGATAGGAACAAGACGATAATCAGTCCCATGATTACTACTCCCAGCTTTGCCCATCAGGACACCATTCCTACCATGCAGGCTACATCCTAAATTATCACATTCCGTAAAGTGGCAGACCAAGAGCTACAGTCTCAAACCCAACAATTTCACTTAATTGCCATTTATTTAAGAAAAGAGTCCTGCTTCTGCTGTGGAAAGTGGGTACAAGAACTGCTGGACTGTTCTACCAAATGACTGCTCAGCAGATGATGTGAACAGGCACACTTGTTGGCTTAGTTGTCTGGTCTGCAGTAATCGCTCTTTTCTGCTGGACTACTGCTGTTATTTGCTGGAACACATCTAGAACACATCCTCTTTCCACTGGGTAAATAAGCTTGACAATACCTGTTCCAAAAGCATGATCAGCATCTGTTCTTTCACAGAAACAATTCTGACTCTTAACAAAGTCCACTGCTTGGTGCTGTATTTTCAATAAAAACAGCAGTGCAAGAGAAAACCCAACAAATTAAAATTTAAACAAAATACTTCCACTGATTGTTTTCATCAAAGGTCCTCCAATCATCCGAGGCACATCGATATTAAACAAACTTCACGTGGAGCACACACAAGACTGAAGCAGCTCCTCCTTCACGTCACTCATCTGCCTCTGTACGAGACCTGACAACTCCCTTACCTTAAAGCCAGGCACATGTACCCTGAAGGCCACTTTTCTTCAAGCCTGATTCCAACACTTAACTCTCTCCTCTTCCTTCTGTTCTTCGCATCACAACCTACTTTCCCTCACAATCCACCATAAGGCAAGCTGCATCTCAGCTCCTCTGTCCATCTTACACATTCAAAGGGATGCTTGTGGACTTTTACCATTTCCCCTACCTACAGCTTGTTCCGTGCACGGCCCTCCAAGGACCGGGCTATCAGCAGGCTCGCTCGCAAGGAAGGCACCGTCAGGAAACCACCGCAGCAGCGTTAATCTCCCAGCCCCTCACTCTACCCAGGGCCGGGCACCCATTTTGCTGCACGACTTCCACAGGGGCTCGGCCCTCTCCCCGCACTGCGCGGCTGGGGGCTGGCAGCAGCTCCACCCACAGCTGCCACACAAAAAACGGGCCCCGGCGCGCAGCCGGGGTTGTTTGCCCACATGCCGAACGGCCGGAGCACAGCAATGCCGAGGAAGCAACAGCCTCCTTTTGCCTTCACTGCACTCGAGCGAACAGGCCCCGGCAGCAGCCCCCGCCCGCACCGAGCCCAGGGCCCTCTCCCCCCCTCCAGGCCTAACGGAGGCCCGGCGGCCTGTCCACCGCCGCCTCAGGACTGCGCTGCCACCCGGGGCACGCCACACCGCCACCGCCTCCTTACCGCTGCTCGGAAGAGCCGCGGCCCCCCGCTGTAACGGAGCGGGCGGCCGACCCGACTCTCCCCTGCCGGCCGGCGCTGCTAAGCTCGGCCCCAGCTCAGGGGCGGGCCACAGCGGCTGCCCAGGGCCTGGGCCGCCGGCTCCCCGTCCCTCCGCGCGGGGGCGGGGCGAGCAATCGCCACCCCTCAGTGCGTCGATAGGGGGGAACCCTCAGCGTGGGGCCAGAGGCTCGGTACGTTGGGTAGGGCTGCACTGTGAGGGACGTTGGGTGCTTGCATCTGCCTCAGGAAGCCTGACTCCTAACAGTCACCTCTGGGCCAGAACAAGGGCTGCACGCCTGTAGCCTCCAGCCAAGCTCTAGCACAAACAAATAGGTGTCTGCTCCTAGCACCTTGTCCTTTTTAGGTTAAATCCACCCAGCAAACAGGGAAAGCAGCCCCGGCTTTCTGTTGCTGTCCCGCTGGCACGTATTCACTTATAGACACCTTACCCACCTCACACTATGACCATCACTCCCTTCTAACTTCCATCTCTGGTACTGTTATATAAGCCTCTGGTCCTGTGCCTATCAGAATGCTCCTGAACATCACCTGGTGCCAGGTTCTTCCCCACAGCCTGTGTTTCCGTAGCCCAAAATCACGCTTCTCACCAAAGCCAATCCAGTGACTGCACAGTGTACCGCTATCTCTAAGTCAGAGTTTGCACTCCAGCAGGCAATGGCCATAGGCAAGAGCTCATTTTCAAGATAGAAACCTGATCCTCTTAACAGCAATGGTAGAACATGCTGAAAAGGCAACCCATGCATAAGTAACTTCAAAATATGATCAAGAAACTGCCTTTCCACCCCCGTGTTTTTAAAGTGCGAGTTAAGCCACTTTTCCCAAAAAAAAGTGCCTTTATAACCAAAAGCCTTCAGTTGAAACCAAGAACTAAAAAAAGTAACTATTGAAGAGTAAGGGTTAGACATCAACCCATAGTATTAGTTTTCAAGAACTGATTATCTTTCAGAGGCCCTTTCTAACTGACTAGAATCAGCCTCTTACACATTTGTCTTCCATCCCCCACCAGAGTACAGTAACACATTATCCTCTTGCACACCAAGTTGTCATCTCACATTCAGATAAAGTACTCTGGAGAAACAATAGCCAGTGGCAACAGACACTGCTAATGACTGCAGAGTTACTCAGTGAGACATTACAGAGTAGTATCTCAGACAGGACTGCTTATAAAAATAGCCCATCACATGCATTTATAACTTCCTACTACTTCTTTTTCATTATTAAATTACCATTGATCCCAATTAAGAGAGCTTTTTCCCCCCAAATACAAGAGAACAGAGCTGTCAACTCTGTGTATGGAACAGTTTTTGATTTCTTGCAATAGTGACTGTAAGGGAGTTTTGCTGGCATTACCCCAAAGGCAGCCCCACAAGAATCACAATTAGATCTCTAATCATACTATATATTTTCCCTGCTTGCAGTTGCCTGTGTTGCACAGCTTGAGACTACCATTATAGGCTAGCCATAGATAAAATATACAGCTAGAAGAAAACCCAAAGGCCTTTCATTTGTTCCAGTTCTTTTCTAATTACTGCTGGTGACATCAATTAAGACTTACAAACAGCAAAACACTGCAGAGATGAAGATAACTAGCCAGAAACAGCATGTTCTGTGGCAGCCAGACTGACTAAAAATCCAGAATATCTTTACCATCCCAGAAGAGCCAATGGGAGTTCAGGGTACACAACAATTCCTCAATACAGCGCCCTTTACCTTAAAACAGCATGGTAATTTGTCATATACACACACAGTATAGTTAAGCTGGCAAGCTTGAGGAAAAGCTGTGGAGTATCAAGCAGAAGGTGTTACTCAGCTCTGTCCACAGCACAGCAAGTTAAAGATCAATGCTCCATGATAGTCACATAATGCAAGGGCAATTAGAAAAAACTGTTCAGCAAAAAATTCAGTGCTGGGGTAAAGGAAGGCAGAGGTCTTGCTCATAGAGTGAGTTCCCATCTCACCAATTTTCATATTTAAATAGAGGGAGGCAGTAGACTTGGCTTTAGGTGAGGAAACAAAGGATTATTCTGGACCTACAGCAAGTCAGAATGAGCAAAGCTGAATTGTAAGAATGGGCTAAACTTGGGTACTGTTGGCTCTGGTAATAATTGTATAAAATTCCATCCATTGCCACAAAATAATTTTATTAGATACATGAATACAAAAGATTTACAAATATATTAGTGTTTTCAATGCTGGAATATAGAAAGTAATCTATTTGTAAAGTCAAACATACATATTAGTAACTCTGTCTCCAAAATACTGCATAAAAATACTTGGATTGCTACTATGAAACTGACCTAGCAGTCTCTTTCTCTCTTTGTCAGAGAGCTTTGAATCTTCATCAATAGCTTTCAATAAAGACAATAGCTCATCTTTTGTGGTCTTCTCTGTAGTGGAGCGATATTCTCTTTCATCAAGTTTTTGGCAAAAGGTATAGCCTAAAAAGGAAAGATGAGGCATTCAAACAGTTAACACCACACAAAATTCTACAGACCCATCCTCCTTCAGAGTCAAATTAGTCACTGTTACAGCAATGTCTTTTCACATTATCTCAGTCCCTTTTATTTCTATTTGGGTGCAAGACAAGAATAAAAAGTTCTGTTTAAGGTATTACCTGTTATGTTACTTGGATCTTGACCTTTCTGCAAAGCCAACAGTTTATTGCTGACCATTTTATGCAGTGTCCCTGGGATCTTGAACGGAAAGAGAAGACAGTTAAACAGCAGTTTAGGAAAAGGCAATTCTGCATAAGCGCACAAGATAACAAAAACATACGGGTCACCTTCTAGTTCTTACCTTTAACACATCTCTTTGGTGGTCCATAAGGAACAAGATCAGGAGGTCAGTTTTCCCTCTGGATAATGTTTTATTGTTGATAATAGCCTTAGAGAACGTTCTTTTCACAACCATCCTGTTGTCACTCTGAAGAATAATGTGAAATAAATGACCAGAAGAGGAGAATTAGTCTCCTCCTTCAAGAAGGGCATTACTTTTGGATTTGTACAGCTATTGCTTTTCCTGTAGCTATGTATCTAAGGTACAAATGTGTTTTCTGACCAGTATCTGATTTCAGTAATTGTAATGCAACGTGTAACAGTCAAGTACACACATTTACCTCCTCCTGTAGTTTGAGCTCAGAATTATGTGCTGCGACAGCCATGAAGTACAGTAGTCTTCTGAACTCCTCCCTGATTTGGCTGTCTAGGAGTTTCAAATAGAGTTGAACAGCTTCTAAAGATTGCTCCATCTTCCCATTCACTGGGGAGAGATAAAAGTATCTATTGCCATATTTATTTAAATAAATTTACAATGGAACACCTAAATTAGCCAGTGTTCATATCTCTAGACAGAACTGGTCAAACAAAGCAATTCATTCTCAGAAATTCCTCCCAGGCCGATTAGAGCTGTTTGCATACAATGGGAGAACAGCCCACACCCAGGTTTGTATTCAGACAACTCACTATCAATTAAGTTCAGTTGCAGTTCAGCCATTCTGAATGGCATGAGAAACACTGAAAAAGGAAAAGGTTTCAGTTAAATGAACAACCTCTTGTTCTGGAAATAATGATCTCGCATGAAACGAGGAATGTGTCCCAGATAAGCAAGCTAGCTCCATGAATTAATTGCAAACCATTTTGTAGAGCTTCCCAAGTTTTAATTTGCCACACTATGCAGAATAGCCACTTTAGATATGTACTAGTATCCTCCCTTTATCACGTAGGGAGGAGGAATGGGATATAAATGCAAAATATTCCCACCAACAATAATAATAAAGGTGGAAAAGGATGAAAAATAAGGAGAACAAGGATGAGGTGATGTTCACTGAGAACTAAAATAAGACAGCATTTTAGAAAGCTGTTCATAACATGAAATCTAAGAAACGCATTTCTGTTGAAAAGAGGGGAGAGTTGCAAATGGGGTACAAAGCATATACACAGCTTTAAGTTTAGATATTAAAGCCTAAATATTTAATATTAGACCATATTTATTTAATTTCCTATGGATACTTACTTTCCATGGATACCAACTACCGAATTATAGCACTCCAGTTTCACAGCCATTCTACATAGGCCTGAACAAGAACTACCGAATTGCATGCAGTCAGGACCAAAATTTCAAAGCAGTCTTCATGATTAGAAAGTAAAAAAGCCTGTAGGCCTGAAGTCAACTTTTAAGCTTAGCTGCTGTAATAAATACTTAGTTTGTCAGTGCATCTCACAAATAAACTTCAGAATGCAACTTTATTTTACTTACCTAATAGTTCTGCAATTCCTGAATGAATTTCAGATGCATGGTTTAACAGTGGCTCCTTTTTTTGGCCATAGTATCTACCAATATTTTCAAACAGCAGTAGTTTCCACGCGTCTGCTTTGTCTGGTTGATCAGGCAAGTTCCTGCTAATATCTACCACCATATGATCTGGAAGATATTCCAAGCAATCTATTGCTGCTGAGAGCCATTCATCTGTCCTAGAAGACAGAGTGGTTTAACTTTGTAGCATTACTTTATGCCTTTCAGAGTCGCTTGCACCGTCTTCCATAGAAAGCAGGTAGACTGGTTTCTCAGTCACAGTGAAAACTGCTTGTGTAGGTACTTAAATATATCAGAAATCGACACAAAAACAAAAAAGACTTTTCCTGACACACTCTGGTAGATCACAGCCGGATCTTAATCAAGAAAAAGAATTAGTAATCCACGTAGGTAAACAATCACAAGCAGTTAAACCTAAAGTTAGTCATGTCCTCTGCTGTTAGACAAGGACATAATTGTTGCTAGATAAGCAGAAACATGAACCTTAATCAGATTGGTAAATTTTCCAGACTATGTTTTAAACTGTATTTATATACAGTTTCACGCTCAGCATTTTTGGCTCTTACTGTAGTAGGAGAAACTGAACTATTTCCCTCAAGTATTTTTTTAATGGAAAAATTTTCAATGTCACAGCAAAATGCTCTGTTCTTCCCTCAATGCAGAAACCAATCCCCCTCCAAATTCTATAAAACACTACCATTACATTAAAAAAAAAAAAAAAATCTTCTGAGTGTTCAGCAGAACCTGTCTTGGCTACTTCTGATTTAGAGGTTAGCAACTGTTACGTACCAGTTTCCAGTCAAGCCTAACCGGTAGAAAAGTGCCTGCTCACATCCTTCCTGCAGTACTGGAGACTGCTACACTTCTACCCAAAGACCAACTACGCTTTACATTCCTATGAAGGCAGACAGTTGTTCAAAGTTGCAGAAGTGAGCGACAAATACTTACTGTGAGTCACTGAAAGCCTTGAGAATTTCTCTGTCTAGGTAGTTACTTGTGATGACATATACAGTTCCCTTCCTTGGTTGTGGAAGCTGAGGTCTGATCTCTTGGTGCTCAAGTAAAGACTCAAGGAGCGGAAGGTCCACAAGCTGCAGCAGACGAGCAATTGTTTGTTCTTGCCATACTTCATTAATAACTGGGAAGGATGAAATACACAAAGCACATGGTGATGCAGCAAGTGCAAAAAGAGATTACGAAAGACAACCCCCCTTCCTCCCACCAGTCCTAACTGAACAGATGAATTTTACCAAAACAAAGATTTACAGCAGCAGAGAGTGCGGCCCTTAACAGCTGCATCTTTTATAACTGCAAAAGGCAAGAATTAGCCATTTGTTTAGTTAACTACAATCCTGGAGAACTGCTTTTTGGGTAAGTCTGATGTGCCTTACATTCTTTGTGCTCTAATTTGCAAGCAACATTTGTTCTAGATAAGGAATTAAGAACAAGAGTGTAACTGTGAGACTGTCCTTATCACAGCTTCTACAATTCTGATCTGGCTCAAGTTCTGGGAGTCTGTAGGATATGTTAACATTTTAACCAAAGGAAAAAGAACACTAGAACACAGCTCTGTCAGAGAGAAAACATGAATTGTCACGGACAATTTCACACAATACTTAAGGAATGCTGGATGGTGCAGATTCACAAGTAAAAAGTAAGGGAAGAGTTCTAGCTAACAGCAGACTATTGGCAATGAGTAAGTCAAGCACAAAAATAGAGCAGGTAATTAAATATTATGAAAAATGTTTCTAACTCAGATCAAGCTCTGTGCAGTTGTATACTTCTGCACAAAATTCAATGTTGGCTTATTTCAACTATAGATAACAGGTCCTGTCTGGTGAAATAAAAAGGCAAAAAGCAAGCCTGCAACAAATACAATTCACCTTTGTTATGACACTGTTTTCAAAACAAAGTACTATGAGAGTCAGTTTGATTCCCTCTCCAACCTGACAGGCATAAGCCTTTCCAGTCCTACAGTGATTATCTTCCTTTTCCCACAAACAAATGGCTGCAACATTACTTGGCTTACCTCGACGGGACAAGCTGTCCGAGATGTTTACTTGAGGGCTATTTGCAGGTTTTAAACTCAGGTTTTCCCAGAGATCCTCCAAGCTTTCTGGTTTGACAGGAGTAGTGTGAAACAACATGCTCTTCTCATGTCTGAGATTAAAAAACAGTTTATATCTATTTATATCCACATGTAGAAAACCAAACATACCATGTAACACACATGGGTAACTGACTGAATTTACAAAATGTTCTATCTACATAACTATTCATGTAGTCTTCCCCCCCTCTCCCCTGCCTTGAACTTTCTCTGTCCAAGTCGCACAGGAGAATGCGTGATACTTTAAAGAACTATGTGCATTCAAGTGCAGAGTTCTTCTCTTGGAACTTGACACAACAGCATTATCAAGTTACCTCAGTTACCACAGAGAATCTAAGATGACAAAATGGTTAAGGAGGGAAAAGTATTTAAAACAAAAAAGGCCCAAACAAAATTTCCCCCTTAAAACCTCTGGAGTTTGAAGATGTTATTCCCGATGGTGAAGCAAAGACAAAAATTAAGAGCTGTTCTTGGAAAACTTAAGTGGTGATTGCTCTGTGGCAACACCAATCCTAAAGCTATGTGGCTTATTCATGCCATCAACTAATGGAAGGCTTCAGGAAACCTGTCACCCACTTCTTAGGTTAGCTGGTTCTTGGAGTTGCTTTCATATGCTATTGAGCAGATCACATAACTCCAGACACAGAATCATTATTCCTCCAAGCATATTTGTTTCATTTCAATTTGTATAGCTTCTTTGGTTTAGGGCACTGCAAAATCCTTTTGATGCCCACTGTCTGCTGTATATGTGACAAGCTGTCTCTATCAATAAATCTGTTCCTGTCAGCAAATGAAGCGATGTAATCCAACGGATCTGTGCCCTGCCCAGAAGAAAAATGCCTTCATTCTACACTAACAGAACATGAATAATCTTGCTTCATGACTGTCCATTATCTTCCAAGTCTTGCTTTAACAGCCTTTGTAACAAATATATTTTAAAATATATATTTTTAAAATACCGCAGTTGATTAAAGTGTTTTTTAACTCCTCGCTAATTCTTTTCCCAAATAAAGACTTGGGACAGTTTGCTTTAGCACAGAACAAGAGCGAGGGGAGCATGCAAAGGAGGAGGAAGAGGGGGAAGCAGGACAACACAAACATAGTTTCTTTGTGAGAACATGTCAGAATACATTCAGAGATGAATGCCTGACAAACACTGTTAAAGGGCAGTTATTTGATAACACATCATCCATGTAACAATGTGTTCCGCTTTGTGAGGGTTTAGCTAGTAACAGGGTTCTCTTTGCCCACTCCTAAAGAGACAGGGAAACAAAACCTCATCACAGGACTTTCCCCCGCAATGGCATGCAGTAGCATAACAGCCTGCTACCTAGCCTAGGAACAAGTCATACATGCATGAACAAACAGCTGAAAACATTTCAAAAAGGTAAATTTGAAATGTAGTGAAGCCAAGATGGTGAAAGAAGAAATTTTTTACCTGGGGTTTGCCCCTTCCACCCCCCTCCCTTAAAAACTGGATGGATTACGGGCTTATGCCAGAGCTAGGTGTGCAGTGACTATAGAGACAGGCTAATGCAATGGAACAATTTGATGCACCAGAGTTCCAATTGGTCATATTGGTTTAGAACTCAACAGATCAGTATCTGTAATGCACCTAATCTCTACCTTCTTCCCTAATGCAACATGGTAACAGACACAGGAAAAATAATTAATCAGGCTCAATCATTTCCTCACTCCAAATTGCTGTTTCCAGTATCTTCCACCCACAAACTCCAGGTCCTGTAATTGTACAGCAGTTTCACCTTCACTCCCCCAGAATACACAACTTTTCCTCTTCACATTCCATGTACTGACCTTTGTGGTGTACACTGCTGGAAATCTTTATCCAGTTCTGTTTGGTTTGAGACATTGGTGAATCTGTAGAGGCTACTGCTACTGTCTTCAAACACAGAGCGTTTGTCTTTCCCAAAGACCCTCGTTGAAACAGCCTCAAATACTTTGTAATCCATCAGCGCTTGACATACACGAACTATTTTAGCACGGGAAATATCAACATCCCCAAAATACTTGTTCTGTAGAAGATGAGCAAAGACAACATCCACAGCATCCGAGCCAATGAAACAGTCATGATAGCACTTCAGGTTCTGGCGACGGTTTTTCACCTCCACTTGAGTTTGGAGTGCATTGATAATGCTGCTCCAGACATATGTTGCTCCAAATGGTTTCTGTGCCAAGCTAAAGCCTAAGAACAGAGAAAGCATAAAGATTGAGTTCACACTGCAATTAGAGAACTGCCTCCTTTCCAGCTCCTAGCTTTCATGGATCTTGTAAGGATTTAAAAAGCTTTGAGTCTCTCAACTTGGCTTGGGTTGCTCAGTTATTAACATTTAGCTACCTTCTTAGCAAGTCTGTCTGCATTGTACAAAGGTGTCCCTCTCAGGTGGTTGCTCTCACTAAATGACATTAGCCTGAAGCTTTAGAACCAGGAGTTTCTACTTTTTCAGCCTGTCCCTTTGACACTCTCCTTTTTCACACTCCTCCATCACCTAACAAGTTGCACTTGCAGAACCTACTTCTAAGCACACGTGTTCCCACAATGAAGAGCTAGCTGCATGTACTTGTAACTTGCCAGTTCCTATGCTAACACTGACAGAACTATGCAGGTGGGCAAGGAAGAAGAGACTCATCAGACAGAAGAGACACCTTGTTTCCTGCAGGATTGTGCATACATGCAAGCTACCCATTATCAGTGCTTAGCATATCACTAACAAGATCAAGACTTCTCTTGGGACACCAATTACTCAACATGTTTATCCCACCATAGCTCCAGCTGAGCTTTAAGTACTGTGTACTCAATGCCACTTCCTTGAACCAAGCAGCCTTCCTTCCCCCAATAAAACCACTGAGCTATTACTCATTTACCAATCTGATTAAGAATAGCATGCTAACAACTAACAGTTTGATCAGAGGCTAGACGCAACCTCCACAAGGACTTAAAAACACAGAACATGCCTGAAAAGTTCGCAGATGGCACCTCACTGGGAAGGGTTGCAGCCACCAGAGAGGTCAGAATTAGAATACATGATTCTCAGGAACTGAGTAATTTATTAAGAGAGAAAGCGGAGGAAGAGGACAGAAATCAAAAGATAAATGACAAAATATGGAATGGGGTACTGGCAGCAATCCTACAGAAAGCCATCTGGGATTATGACAGACCTCAAACCAAATGAATTAACAGTGCGATGCAGTGTTTCGAAGAAAAAAAAAACAAACAACAAACTCGTTCTGGAACATATTACCATGAATATTTTCCACAGAGATGCGGGAGATGTTTTTTCTGTTCTGTTTAGTCTGAAGTAGCTTTAGTTACAGAAGTGTATCCCAACTTTGGGCACCAAAGTTTTCAGCTGATCTCCATCTGCCAGAGAGCCCAGAAATGAGCAAGTTGGCAGGGAGAAGGGGAAGTCTGGGGGCACTAAAGATTGAAAAGGAGGAAAAAAAATAATAAAAAAGGCAGTGAACACAACAGTATTTGAACAGAGCAACAGTGATCTTCAGAGACACTATCAAATAGACACCTGCTTTCTGAAAAGATTCAGGTCAGGTAAAAAAAAAACACCTTTTCCATACAAAGCACTAAAGACAAAGCAGAGACCTCCCATGATCTCCAGTTCCCAAAGCTTTAAAAGCTCAAGACGGACAAAGCACACACCTGCTGATACTTTGACCTGATGACACCTTCAGGTAGGCAGAGCAGACAACACAAAGCTTCCTTCCAGACTTACATTAGCAGACTAGCCTGTTTCAAAGGAAAATAAGAAAAAACCCAAACCCAGTGCCACCAGACATACACCAGCTCTGGTTCCTGTTGCTAAAATACGTATCAACATAACCACCTACAATATTCCTACTATTAACCACTCTTTATCACCTCGCCCTTCCACACACCACCTAACCCCTTTTTTCTTGTTTGTTTGTTTTGGGAAGCGGCATTAAGCTTGGCATTAAGGTTACAAGGCTTTACAAAGTTAAGGTGCTCGAGGTGGAGGAAAAAGCCTAAGCTGTTCTCAACGGGCGATCTTTAGCCCTTCACGCTGCACTCATAGAATCCATAGAACAGTTTGGGCTGAAGAGAGCTTCAAAGGTCACTTAGTCCAATCTCCCTGTAGCAAGCAGGCACAAATTTCACTAGACTAGATTGCTAAGAACACCTCTTCAACTAAAACTGATGAGCCACCCGCTTTTCGCTTGTTTCCAGGACAGAGACAACCGCCCGGCCTTCCCGGCCGGTCACAGTTCCAGCGGCACCCGATAGGCTCCGGCCGCAGGCGAGCTCTGTGCGGGACAACAGCGCAGCACCGAGCCCGGACAGGGCCTCCCGGACGGAAACACCTCCCTCCACCGGCGAGCAGCCAACTTTTGAACCGCGAAAGGCGCCGGCACAGAGCTCCCGGCGGACCGCAGCCGGGCGGAACGGCCCCAACCCTCCGAACCCTCAGCCTGGCTGACCCACCTCACCTCACCGATTGTCCCCACCGCACCCGGGCTGTGGGCGCTCCGCAGCCCTCTCCCCCAGCCCAGCCACCGTTCCATTCCCGCTGCAGTCCCCGCTCCCCACCCCATACCGGGCGGCCTAGCGGCAGGGCTGCAGACGGTGCTGAGGTTCAACGCCGCCGCTTTCTCCCGCACCGTAGCCATTCCCGCTGGCAACCGCTCCGCACACTGCTGCTCCGCGCCGCCCGCAGAGACGGAGAACCAGCCGAGGGGCGGGGCAGCCACCCTACGCCCAACCCCATTGGCCCGAGGCCGGAACCAGGGGCGGGGCATGCGCGGCGGCGGGCCGTGGCTGGCTTTCCTGCGGCGAGGCGGGAGCGCTTCAGAGCAGCCGGCGGGGCGGAGGGCGCTGAGGGAGCTGGGGCTCGGACCCAGTGACACCTCCGTGAGGAGGAAAGGAGACGAGGGCAAGGGGTCGTGTTGAGCTGCGGCGCGGTTGTGCAGTGCTGCTGTCACCTGGCCGCAGTGCGGAGCACCGGAGCGGTAACACTCCCGGTGCTTCCTGCAGCAGTACAGATGCATTTCCCGCCCTGTATTTACTCTGCAATTCAAGCCAAGAAATCAAACCGGTCAGCTCTGTTTAAATTAACCTGAGAACAGGCTCGTACGTGACTGCGGACGAACAATAAAACAGCGCTCCTGCTTGTGACCAGGCTTGGACAACCACATGTGGTTGAAATTTTCCTCTGATGTCTTATATGAGCTGTTTATTGCAGCAGTAGGTATTTGTTAATCGGAATGAAATAACAAATCCACTTTCAGGGTAATCAGCTTTCTCTACTGTCTGCAGGACACTGCTGAGAGATCCAACATTGTTTTCTACTAAGTATGGGCTATATTGATGATTCTTACTCAGTGCAATCATATTAGAACAATAAAAAAAAATCAATCATGTTTTTGGACTGGTTTCAACAGAAGCAGACACAGAGCCAAATTGCTATCCATGATACGCAAACTCAAAAGTGTATAATGGACGTGAAAGACCAAACAATATTGATATCACAAGCAACACAAAAATTCATTTATGAGTTGTCAGTGTTGAATATCGACAGTAGCTTTGCAAAACAAAATCCCCTGTGAAACTTCAGCCTATTCTACGATAGGCTCGTGCACACAGGTGTAAGTGCAGGATGTCTGCTATCCACTGGAGCTCAGGTCAACCTTCTCTCGCCTTGTCTCATTCGAAGGTAGGGCGCTGTAAGTGCTCATCCTATACAAATGACTAAACAATGGGCTTCATCATGTTAGGCTGTGAAAAATTGGTACAGGGAGCTAGACACCACAAATTTAGGGCAAACAAGCATTTCTTCATGTTTCACTGTCAGAGCAAACAAAGTATTTAATTGTGGAGTTCTAAGAAAGTTTTTGTTAAGTTTTTCAGATAAAAGCAGTCTTAAATCTCTGGGCTTAAGACCAGAGAAAAACTGATCTTTCCAAATGGCAGCAACATGCTAGTCTTTGAAAGTTCATACTGTTTTCCAGCAACAGGAATTGACAGAGATTTCATTCATGAGCGAAAAGGGGAAGATGTTTAAAGAAAGAACAGATCTGATTCAAGGTGTCCGTTTTACAGTTGCCATTAACAACCTAATAAAAATTATATATTGCACGGGTCAGTGGGGATTTCAATAAATAATTTTATTATTTCCTACTTTTGTAGTAGGTTGATGCTAGAGTTTTTTGATGCATTACCAGAATCTATTAACTGCAAATCAGTAAATGCCAGTTTATTTTCAAAAATGAATTATTTTTGCTTAGTTGTTGAAGTGATGCAGCCAACCATTCTGCAATGGCTCACCATAGCCTTGACAGTATTTAGAACTACAAACATTTTCAAATAGGAGGTGTACCAAACTGTTAATGAGAACCTCTGAGAATGATTTGTCAAAACACTGCTTGCAGGGAAAAGTGAACCACAGCTAATGCACTGTGAGAGGCTCATCTATAAGGTTGTAAGATTTTTATTATTTTATTACCAGGTGAGCAGCAGTCTACCTCAGACTTCTGCCTTTGCTTTCATGTGTCCCCACAGTGATGACAGCTGCTAACACACCAGGTTCTCCAGGGGCAGATGAGTCAGCCAATAGGTAGCTCTGGTTGAACAGTCTCTGGTACCAAAGGATGTTGAAAAATGTTCTGTATCTTTTAGTATTTCCTAAAATAAGATTATTATAAAATGCCTTCCTAAAGCACAGATATATTCTATGTAATTATTAATATATACATATTTCATTTATACTTTTATATAGTTATTTTAAAGAACATAATCTTGTGCAGCCACCATGGCCATTTGTAGCTGATGTCATTCCAAAGGCTGTGGTGGAAAGATCTCAGGATGAAAGTGTAACATGCTGTACTTGGCTTCCCCTTCCACAGTGTTTTCCCCAAATTAACCTCCATAAAGTTGAACTTGGGATGCACAAGAGAATGCCAGTTACAAGGATGTAATTAACATAAGTCATTCGTCAAATTACTTAGGACCAACTTAATGGCATTCCTACTTGCACATGGAACAATAAGCTTGCTCCAAAAGCAGCTCCACTCAACAATGCAGGACCACATACAAGACAGATGCTGCTATAGGTATATGTATCAAAACCTCGTTCACAGGGTGCAGGTCTGCAAGGGAGACTGTAAGCAGCACCTGACAAGGAAGTCTGATGATATAGAATACTGTTGGCTCTCTGTCTAATAACGTCATTGAAGTTGCACAGAACAATTTACGGTGTCAAAAATGTATTTTTAATACATTATGCAACCAAGTGCTAGATTTGTACAGTTGTGTCAGATTCCTTGAAATTGTTATAAAGAACTTTTGTAGTGAGGAACAGCAAAAGAGAAGTCTATATTGATTTATTTCCAGGTCATCTAGAAATACTGCCACCAACTACAACAGGATTGAGAGAGTGGCCTTCGTTTAGAAGAACTTACAGACTGAAGTTTTCAAGAATTTCTGAGTCTCACATAAGAACTGCAGGGTTTAATTAGAAGCATACAGCAGAAATACAGCATTTATATTCAACAGCCACAATTTCAGGCCTGTCTGCTGCTCAGGATCTGATTAACTTACTCATATCAATGAAGCGTTTGCTTGAGGATAAAGATGATGATAAAGACCCACATCTAGGTCCTCTCTTGATTATGGGGGGAGAGAAGGCAGAATGGAAACCTGTACCATCACAGAGCGAGAAACTGATGCGTACATTTATGTAAAGTGCTGTCTGGCTTTTTCCATAATGAACCTAGAAGCTGGGCAGCCAGCCAGTGTTTGGATGTGAGAGCACCTGTAATTCCCAGGTATTCTGGGCACAAGTGAAGGAGACAGAATTGATAGAGGACCTTACTAAAATAAAAAAATAAAAAAAAACAACCAAAAAAAACCCCAAAACTGTGTGATGTAGTCGTTCTGTATCTTAATCCAAAAGACAAAAGTTGGAGGCTTCCATTACCTAACAAAGATGGGGGAATGTTAGTAGAAAATACAGGATACTACTGTTTAATCTATGGCAGATCAATGCTTGGTTAAGGGATTGGGAAATGTTGTGTGTTCTTGAAAGAGACACAGTAAAAATTCTGTTTCAATTTTGAAACTTTTAGAAAAGCTGGAAGGACCCCAAACCTGGAAAATAAAATATTCTAAACCCAAGAAGTTTCCATGTTCCAATCATTATTCACATTCTAAATGCCAAAAAAAGAAACATTAAAAATTACTATGAAATAAAGAGGGATTCTCAGAGAACACTACTATCCCATTTCTTATTTCCAAAACAATTTAGGTCCCACTTTCCTGAAGGATTAACACAGAACTCTGCATGTGAAACGCTAATTTTACATCTCAGAAACACATCAGACTACAGAAGGCTCTCTCTTCCACCAAACTATTTTCTTTACATTTCAAATGTCTTCCAATAACAATAACTGCTTTAAAGATTGTTTCAACACAGCCTGATCTCACATATACATAAAATTTTATTGCCACATTTGCAAGGATATGTTGAACCCAATCTTTATGGGTGTTTCTGAAAACACACAGAAATTAATAATTAGCATAAAAATTCAGAAAAGTATTCCACTTATTTAGAACAGTTACTCTCCCCCCCCCCCCCCCTTAAACATCAACAATGCCTGTATTCACTGCAGTGCTTAAGTAGATGGAGAACATTTTATACAGTAACCCTTAAAATGTTACTCAATCCATTCACAAATGATGAGACACATAGAATTTTGTGATATGGTTCAGTGTCACATGAAGATATGTAAGGGAAAAATCAACAGCTTCAGTTACAAAAATTACTATTTTTTAAGTCGCGCTTCTCATAAGCTTATCAAATCTCATCTATTTCATTGCATGAAGATACAAAGCCCTACACATTGTTTTTTAATAGCGAAACAGTCCTATCAAAATCAGAAAAATCTCTTCTACCTTTATTAATTGGACATTTAAGGGAATGAACAGCTATTCATACAATACTGGATTGCAAAAAGGTATGTGATATGCTAGACAGATAGGAAGGAAACTGAAAGAACTCCTGCAGTGAATCTGCCTTATTACCAATAACACATTCTATTTGTACTGAAGAGCAGCAGAGGTTTTCTTGGTGCTGGGTTCCATGGACTGGAGAGGACTGACGCTCTCCCTTATGATGCACAGCAGGTTATTCACAAATTAACTCTGCTCAGTCCCAACTTCCCATCTACATTCAAATTAGAAAGGGTTGTTTAGTAGCAGGTTCTGTGGGATACAGTGATGCCACCCTGCACCATTAAGTCCATACTAACCATGTCTGCCCCACCACAGAGCAGCTGCTCGCAGAGGCTTTTCTGTTTGGGCCAGAGTACAATTTACTCCCAGAGTGCAAACTCCAGTGTTTTATACCAACATGAAATCTGTGAGGATTCCACCCTTGCATTTTTGAAGAGATCGGAACAATAAACAAGTTTCCAGGACAGAAGCTTCTGGACGAATGCTTGAATCAACAAAGGGTGCTTTGTTCAGGAGCAAAATCCTTCCATTCCTGGCTGGAATACCAATGCGACTGCAGGACCAAGTCAAGCTGGGCAATGGCAAAGGAAGGGCAGGGAAGCAACGCTCTGGGCCTGCTCTGGCACACACTGACCTCCAGTGGAGCACGTTGCATTCTGAGTAACAAGCCAGGCACAGCAGCTGGAGAGGAAGTCACAAACTGGAATTACCTGAGACTTACTGTATTGAAGTACACAGGGGGTAAAGTCCAGCAATGTCACCAAAAACACTGGGACAAGCTCTGCTTCTCTGTCTTAATAAACACTAAATAATTTTATCTTAAATGGATTTTAAAACTTTTCCTCTTGGGGAAGTTTTCTGGGACTTGCAAGAATGATTCTGCATTATAACTGGAGACGAGAGTGTGCGTGCCTAAATGTGTGCAGGACAGCATGGTCCTACCAACACTGTTTGGATAAAGACTCCTCACAGAGCAGTAAAAACTCACTGTCATCTACACAGCAGAAACCTGTTCAACCAGAATGAGCATGTACAGGTACAAATAATTGGAACATCAGAAGTTACATCGGCCCAAGATGGGAGTTACCATCTCTCAGGTGACCTGCAGCAACTGATGGAATGTGAGCTCCTGGATACTGCAACACAAAACCAAACACACTAACTTATGTGACTACTGAAAGTAGCATTGGGTCAGTTCGTAAAGAACTAGGGGACCAGCTCTCACCAGTTTGTGCAGTTGTGGAGGTCCCCCACAGCAGCATGCTGGGGTAGTAACTTACGCTGCTCTGCCAGGAACAACTTCACATCCCTACTCCCAAAGTGAGCAGGCACAAATAGCACCAGTTTAATAGGACAGAATGGTCTGAGGGATAACAGAGGGGGGAAAGATGAGAACTCTAAATGGATTTCTTGATTATAATAAAATTTTTGAGTTTTATTGTTCATTTTGACTTTTTCAGAAAACAGCTACTTACCATTTATATTTACACTGACTGCAAGGCTGGTGTTCTAGAGCAGAGGATCAGGCTTGTGTTCACGTATGCTACAAGCAAGAATCTATCATTCACCTTTTCTATTACTGGACAATGCACCAGGGCCACGAAACTCAATTATGCCATGTTTTGCCAGGCCCACAGTTTAGTACGGGAAAATGGCCCTGAAGCATCCTCCAGAGAGCTTTTATATGCGCAGAGTTCACTTCAAGAGGAAAGTAACAATCCCGGCCAAGCATTTCTTATGGCCTTTGTTTAAACCAGCTGATTCCAGCATTGGGACACACGGGTTCTCACACAACATGCAAGCTTTCTCTTCAACTCCTTTAGCGCAAAGCACTGACTTACGGACAAACTACCTCTCTGGCTGTTTAAACAAAGTAGCTGGACCTTGGACTGAAGCAAATAAAGGGCATTTGCTTACCCTATTCTCTTACAAAAGCTGGAAGGATGGTAATGTCTACATGCTGACCAACAGCAAAAATGTGGGAGGCTTCAGAAGCCACCATAGCTGCTTTACTTAGAGAGCAGACCTAAATCCTTATTCTTCTGGAGCTTTGAATGAGTTAGCAGCTTCACCTAACTACATGATAAAACATTGCTGCTTTGGCTTTTATTCAGTTATCATACTATTTACCTTCTGCTGCTGCATCAAAAAGGTGTGATACATAATTAATGCACAGACAAAGCACACCAGCAACAACCAGTTAGGCAGGAGAGAATGATGCCAAATAATGTGGTTTTACTTGAAAGGTCTTGCTGGAAGTCTTAGAAAGCTGCAGCACATACTCCCATTTCAAGATTTCAAGTAACACATGTAGAATAAAGAGACTTAATTTAATTCTAATTTGAACCAAACCCACCTATTAAAAATTAACCACAGCACTTTAAATTGAGTTTTTAAGGCTAAGGATAGTAATTGGACCCAAGAGTGGCTGCTACCATCTATAACCTTTATCACATGCACAGGATCACATACACAATTCCAACTCCCCTATGTGTAAATACCCCAGCATGTCTAGAAGACATACTCCCAATTCTGAAGCTGTTACACAAACTATATGATCAATAGTTCACTGCTCAGGATGTTCCATTAGGACCCAGTTACTGTATTTTAAAGTTAATATATTAACTGTATACAGGACACTGCCCAAATATAAGGGTTTTTTTTAGCCCTTCACATGGACATCTGAAGGAGGATTAGTGCTGAACGTCCGATGATATACCTGCACTTGCAAAAATAAAACAAAAGCTCTTACCTCAGATGATTGTAATACAAATACTTCCTAAAAGGGCTTTTGCTCTCCTTATACTTGTCTGAACACTGACAATACAGGACAAACCAAGTAGGAACCATGGTCTATTAATACACATTCTTAACAACGGGTTATAGTAGGAGGCAATAAAAAGCCACTGCTGCTATGTGGCAATATACACTGGAATCCATGCTTCTCAAAAGAAACCCCCTTTTTAATAGCAAAACAAAAGGCAGAACTAGGACTAGACTGAATTAATCTTATGAAGTCACTGTGTGCAGCAAAATGCTACTAGTGCCCTAGTGGGACTCTCTGCTAGGAATGTCCACCTGCCACCAGGCCAAGCTGCTGGCTTGTTATTTGCTTTTCAGTCAGCATATAGGCTGCAGCAGAACTAATTGAAGCTATTCCTAATGAAGACCACTCCTCAATACCACACCCTTTGTTCCTCAATTACCTCCGCTCCAAAAACTCCCCTAGCCTCCCTTCAAATTTTTCATCCTTTCCAATGTCTTCTCACACCCAACTCATGTTTCTTCCAAATTAAAATCAATTTAAGACAGTTTTCTTTTGTTTCTAGAAATGAAACAAAGATTTGTTTTCTACAGGAGGGGCAAATACCTAATGCAGAACAAGTTCTTTTGATTTCCTGATGCTTGCCAACAAATTGGTAGCAGGATAGTTTTGTTTTAAAAAGCTGCATACGTTCAGCTTCTTGCCTTTTTCTTTTCTCTTTAAAAACAAAACAGTTCATCAATGATAATGGAACGCAGCAGCTAAAGGTTCATCCTCCACACTGCAATGAGGCATTCTCTGTGTCTACCTGCTTCCCAGTGCTTTTTGGAGAAAACAATGATCAACTCCATGGGCAAAAATGTCTTATGCTTATATTGGTTTGGGAAGCAGCTCTTGCACACAGAAGCATCAAAACCCCCCTCATATTCCAGCCCTTCAGATTCACCTTTTTGTGCCAGCAAGTGGCTCAGAGAAGGCCTATAATGTATCTTATGGCCAACAGCCACATCACGGGACTTCATCCCTCTGCATGGGGAAAAAATATTTCTAAGAATACCAAGAGTAATTAATTGTAATGTGGGGGGAGACTAAAACTCTCTAGAGCACCATTTCTTCCCGCAGGTACATAGAGATGGTATTCTAGTTTAGCAAGAACAGGAACAGGAGAAAATAATGTAGCTGAGAAACACCTGAATCACAGAAGTGGTATCTTACACCAACTGTCTTGGCTTCTCACTTGTCACATCAGTTTAAGACTTGGCAGATATATTGTGAAAATTAACTGAGAACATTAAGGATGTAATAAACCAGATCAACCAGACATGCTCAATTCATGTGGTAAAATGGAGGAAAAAAAACCCAGACGCTAGAACTGTATTTCTTCATCTGGAAACCAAAACATGTAGTTTAAATTGCCAAGGGTTTCCAACAATCTAACTTTTCACAACTTAGTATTTTAATAATAAATGACTAAGCATTATAAGGTTTTTGTTTAAAAAGTGTTTTCACTTTAATGGGTTTAGTTAATAACATCATGAATGGTACAAAACTGTCCTTTTTCACATTTCCATATATTGTATTACGGACCACCTGAAAATCTGGACTAAGAATGCATAAAGTGTCTCTTAATTAGCCCTAGCTTCATTTTTGCCATATGTAGAGGATATACGCAGAAAAACATGCATTTATTACCAACGACATGTCAGTATTAGCTTAAACAATAAGATACAGAAGAATGTGCACTGTGTAATGCACAGGTATGCAAGAGAGACCAAATGTGAACTGCTGGCAACAAAAGAAATGGTTGATGACACACTGACATTTTGTGAGCATAGTATTAGCTTTTCTGTTTTAAAATTGTTTTAAATAGTACTAAATATTTAAATAATATTTAAAATATATTTCCCTATGGAAATCATTTACTTGGAAGACAGCCTGCAACATCTGACTTTTTAAAAAAGTAGTATTTCATTTCGACAAGATATTAATACAATACATGCCATAGAACGTCGAAGACCCTAAAGTCCCTAGCTATTTTCAGAAACAGTTTCTCAATCCAATTTTGCCTCTGATTTTTTGCTAGCAAAACTTTGGAAGTAGCATCTCAAAGAAAACCTGCCTTTAAGAGAAATAATGTATTTCAAGAAAAACAAACCCAGTGTAAACAGGGATGCCATGGCTAAAGGAAGGAAGAGCGGCATTAAAAACCAAGTAATTCATCCTGCAATTAGTTTAATTTCTGGTTTACTAATTCACAGTCTAAGGAGGGGTTTGTTCCTTCCTAATGCATTTCTCTTGCAACCAAATGAGTACTCAGTTTTCACTGTCAGATGTTAAGGGGTGAAGACCTCACTGTTACTTAAGAAAAACAAAGGACTGAGCTGTGACTGCAGAATTAATAACCTAAAATGCAACAAAACAAAGTATTTGTGTAAAAAAGTAATTCATCCATTGACTTTTTTCTAAGTTTGCTTCAGTATAAAAAAAACCTCTTCGATCCCACTAACAAAGCTTTATGCTGATTCATGATCCTTCAACACACTTGAGACTTTTGTGGTTTTACTTATTCTAATTTGGTAAATTAATAACCCAACCACCATTTTTGCTGCCCAAGACAAAGATGGAAGCTCCATTATATTAATCTTTACTAGCCTAGGGTAATCTTATTAAAGACAGGTTTTTCCTGTCTTCTACAGCCTCAGTGCTTGTTTAACTTGCCTCAAGAACAAACAGCCAAAAATAAGCCAGGTCACCTTCTGTGGCAGTGCAGAGCATCCTGGCAGGTTTTTCCTTTTCTTTGGGTTTTATTAAATTGTTGTTGCTAAAATTTCCTTCTTTTAGAATAGGGACAAGCTATTCCAAAGGCCTCTCATTTCTTTCTTCAGCTTCTAAGGACTTGGACTGAACAAGTAGCTTCCTAAAGCTGCTTCTAGATTCAAATTCTAGAGTAAACATCCAGTAGCAGTTAAGAAACCATTTAGAAAGCACAGAGACCTCTCTCATTTAGTTGCTCTGTAGTCACATTAGGCAGGGATACGTAAGACACAAAGTCTGACATGTTCCTTTCCATCAAGGATCCATCCTGATTGTTCCCTCAGTCTGCATCCTGGTAATTTTTACTGCTGCAGACTGGGAATTCCCAAACTGTGCTGTCCCTATATATCTCCATAACGTGACCACAGAATTCTGCCCAGGTAAGTATCTCTCATGAATCTACACACACTGCTAACCACCCCCACCAGTAATGGAAGACACTCAGTAAATCTGGGAACCTTCACTATCAATTAAAGAGTATACCAGGCGCATTTCTACTGTATCTGCAGTGTGCATATGTACATTAAAACAATTTTAGCTGATTCCTATCAATGTTGGTAACTATGCTGTCTGGTTTCACCATATAAACTTTAGCTCCTACCAGAGTCAACATGGTGCAACCGAAACAATAGCAACTCTTCAACCCTGTGGCTACCCTTCTTTTCACCACAAAAATGAATTAGCCTCATGATTGCTCCAACAACCTGCACATTCTTCCTAAACCCAAACCCATCTTGCTCTCCTTGATCACAGGCGACATAGCAGTAGTACAATGCATCTAGTAATATGATAGTGACCTCCCTTTTTAAAGCAAAACCACTATAAAGAGGCTTTAAAAAAGGGAAGGGCACATACCCATTTCTGTTCACTGTAGTCTGCATACAAATCGTAAAGGAGAATTATTGCTTTTAAAAGATGAAAAGCTTTGGAAAATGGTAAACAGCCTACAACATTCTAAAACTAATCAGCTAAAATTCTGTACATACTTTAATACTCAAACCTCTATCTGATTACTCAAGATGAAATAATTTCATTTTCACATCTATTCATTAAACTCTATAGTTCTATGGTCTAATGAATATTTAACAACTAAATAGGATCAAAACAGATAATGGGGAAAAAAGGTCACGTGGCAATGAACATTATTTCATTTGGCCAATGAATAGTGAACCCTGCTTTCTTGGCTGAAATTAAGGCACTAAGTGGCAGCAAAAGGATAAAGGAATGATTTTTTTTCCTACATTATCTGAACTAAAGACCAACACGACTGTTTTTTAGGACGCCAGTAGAGTACATATCCATTCTGAATGACTCAGTAAGGCATTCTGTTGGCAAATTTAAGGAAAATGTTCTCCTGACCAGAGCCCATTACATTCATTGTCTGAGTGTGACTAGTGGCACTACTGTTAAAAACTGGAGGGGAGAGAAAAAGCTACAAAGATGTCTGAAGACTTGAAAGGCACCAAAAAGAGAACAGCTCTGCAACTGCCACTTCTACAGATAATAATGTAAGCTGTGTTTAACACTGCATATAGTCTAGTCAATCATCAATCTTTGTTGATGAAGATAAAGTGTAGTAGCTCTTCATTTAAACTCTCAGTTAATCAAGTGCTAGTTTAGTAAGAAATTTATTTTCATGTATCAGAAAATAACTGCAGTGTCTAACACAACTACACTTAAAGCAAAACTAGTCTAGAATGCATTATTCTGGTTAACACTGAAGCAAACCTGTATAAACAAAAGGGTTACCTCGAGATATATAGTTTACAATATGAAATCAACATATAAATGAATAGGACTTACTGAAAACAATGGAAAGTGTATTACAAAGATACATGTAACAATTTTAACCACAATATTTCCTCTGTGAAAAATACAACTATTAGTGAGCTAAAATGTACAATTGAGATTTTTTTCCCAAAAGAAAAAAAAATACCAACACAGTATAAAGCAAAATATTCTTTTTCTTCAAAACAGGGAAAATAGTTAAGGTCATTGTCTTTCATTACAATATAATTTGACACAAAAAGCAGTCATAGGATTGCACCAACTCCATGCTCAGTCTCCTGAACATGACAATAGTAAAAGGAGTCCATAAAGCATAATGACATTTCTGGATTTCATGATGGCAATGTACGTAATGCAGAAGCTGATGTCATTCTGGCTCTGTTCACAAAATGTAGAAAACTCTAAATTTGGTGGCCAGACATGTAAAAATTAGTTCACCCCAACACTGATTTTTCTGTCGCTTAGTCAGGGATGGAAAAATCTGTAGTATTCTAAGAGTTGTTATCTTTTTAGCAATAAAGAAAAAATATATGTAGTGCATGCTTTATCATTTGTCAAAATCATTTCTGAAAATAAAACTAAGTTATCCAATAGCTTACAAAATAGAAAATAATTCTTCAGGTTAAAAATGTGGTTAGGTTTACATTTAGTTCCATCTCCAAAGGACTGATTTCCTTGGCAGCATCACTTTTTCTTAGCAAGAGCCAAGGCACAATGTTCCACAAAGAGAAATAAAAACGGCTATGAGCAAGAACGCAGTCTGGCCTTGCAAAAGAAATCAGAGCCTCTCTCCGAGC
Organism: Pezoporus flaviventris; assembly: GCF_033815535.1. Lineage (NCBI taxonomy): Eukaryota > Metazoa > Chordata > Aves > Psittaciformes > Psittacidae > Pezoporus > Pezoporus flaviventris. Next base: position 1,275,296 of record NW_026892584.1, on the reverse strand, counting down.
TTTCTGTTCCATTGGGTTAGTGCTGTAGAAAAATGTGAGACTTGGGATACATTTCTGTTAGGAGCATTTCTGCTGGACACGGTTCAGAAGTTCACCAAACTTTTCAAAAAGATCCTCCACCCACTTTATATTTTTCATGCAGAGCTGCACAATCTCTTCCTGTCCTAGGTCTGCACTCTTCTTCTGCACAGAAGAAATCTATTTAAAAATGAGAAGGATGGAAAGAGAGATGCATACACACACACATGTTAGGCTGCCAGCAATTCAGAATTTTCATTTTTATAATATTCTGCAGTTAAATACAAACCTTCTTTGGAAGAAAGCCTTTAAAAATTTAAAAACATGGGAAATGCCCCCAAAAAGCATTTCTTAACAACTGAATCAGAGTTCAATTCTTGTATTTCTGCTACCTGGAATACTTCCACCAAGGATTTTCAGAAAAAATAAAGGAGTGGGCATTCTAAGACAAAAAGTAGCTTCTAAATCTGAGGAGTTACACATACCGATAAAATTCGGTTTTGTTTACTTTGGATAACAGTGAAGAATGCTTACCTATCCCCAAGGGAAACTGATATCACACAAACGTTGTAAGCCTCATCTCTTAATGCTCTGGGCAGCACTGCCCATCAGGGGCAACAGATGTGCTCAACATACCCCTTCCTTTGCCAGAAAGAATTAATTAAAATAGGAGACCAGAATCCATACTCATTTACAAGAAGACAGCAGCTCCTCTAGTTGGACCCAATTCCCTCAAATGCATGAAAGTATCTCAAAGAGGACAAGACTTACCTCTTCTTTACATGTTAGATATATGTGATATTTATAATGATGGAGTGAGTGATACAAAGAATACAACTGTATTTTTTCTGGATCTACTGTAAACTCCTGCAAAAAGAACAGTTATTTTAGGTAAATTCACATTATTTTCCAAGACAGGTATATGATGGACATTTTCTTCTGTAAAGAATCCTCCCCTCCCTTGCATAAATATACAGGACAAGAGCATTTACGTCTAAACATAGACATTAAATAGGGGAATAATTCTGAAATAATTTATTATTCCTGGAATATAATTATATTTCACAGATGAGTTAAACCCATGATTTAATATACTGTTAAAATGTTTTTTAACATTCCCTTATTATAGAAAAAGCACCTCACTCGAATACTTTATATTTTCATAGATCTACCAAAAAAAACAAGTCATGAAGTAGTACTTTACATGTAAATGCGGTTTTCATTAGGAGACAGATGTGGCAGCAATAAACCCTCTGAACACTCACCGGTGCTAACTTAGTGGCTGATTTAGAAACCCTCAGTGTTTTCTTGTTGTAAGCTTTACCATTCATTTTGATCTTAGACACAGACGTTCCTCCAGTTTTTGTCTTAGAATCCCGAGTGATCACTGTCAGTTCAGGAAAATTTTCCAAAGCATTCTTTAAACAGAGCATATAAAGAAAAAGGATTTTGAAAAATTCAAGAATGGCCAAGCCACCCAGACTGCTGATAAACTGGCTATGTTTCTTTGAAAAGTTTGACTGCAGCCTATTATGAAATAATTTATTCTTTCACAAAAAGCCTATAAGTGGTCTTTATCAGCTCAAGCAATCATACACACTTTGAAAAGCAGGACCACCTGTTCCTGACTACTGTAATTTTTCAAGACTAAGAAAATCCTTTTATTGCATCTCAGATTATCATCTGTGATTCCTTCATTAGGACGAGCAAACCAAAAACGCTGCACTAGGCATTTTTCACCTTTTAGAATGCTTCCCATTCCATTTCTATCCAAGAATCAATAAGGCCATGTTACTTGGAGATGCCCAAGTACTTCCCATGGGAAGCCTACCAATTGTAGCAGGGATTGGATGCCGAAATATCTTCATAGGTTTTGTCCCAGCTTTTGCAAAATACAACTTAATTGCATCTTGTCGTATCTGTAAGTTAGAAAAGCTTATGCACAGTGAAGTGCATGGCTGGCTCAAAAAGGCACAAGTTTTTAAGTATATTAACTCATAACCAGCTTCATTTCTAAGTTATTTGCATAAGTACATTTGAATACAACTTTGTTGTACAAATACAGCATTATGTTAGTGGCTGCTTTGAAACAGCTGTTATGCTACATAATTTGGTATTGAAAAAATTTTTAGTTCAATGAACATATCTGTCTTTGTGTTATACTCCAGTACGAGAAAAAAATCAGACACACAAACATATACCAGTGCTGCAGCTTAAGGAACTAATTCAAACCATTCGACTAAAACACGAAGTGGATTGAATTATTATGTTTTCTTTTAACAAGCAGTAGTAGAATTCAGTAACCTCCCCGCCTATGATTTTTTACCACTTCATATATCAGCCATTTTCCACTTCATAAAAAACCCCTCTCAGTAAAATGGTACAGAATCAGCTGGCAGAGAGATAGTTTCACAGTGGTAGCAGTAACCTTGACTAGCTCACCTGTGCATATACAACATTCATCACAATGCTCTCAAATTGGAGCATCCACTTCCATAGGTTTAAATTAACTTAGTTTTTTCTAGCTCCTGTAATAGCCTTCCTCAGGGTTGACTTTCAGTGTCAAGGGGCTTTGGCCAGTTCTTATCCAAAATACTGGCACAAGGATGGCACAATTGGTACTATCATACCAGGAGGCAAACACAGAAGACTTTATCTAGCAGTTCACATCATAAGCAGATCTATTCCTCACATTCAGGACTCTACTAACTTCTTGCAGACCATACAGAGAAATACAGGCTTCTAGCAAACTTAAGAGATATGATACATAATCTGCTAAGTGTACACACAGCAAAGCTATTATAACAGTTATGAACTCCAACTGAATAAGCAGCTATAATTATATGTCAGTATTACAGAAGATCCTATGAGCTTTTTCCCTGAAACTGGGAAAACAGCATTACCTACAAGAAATGAGTTAAAAGAGAGTGCGAATTGAAGCTGTTTCGCTGGTGGATAATGTTTTCACCTCTGAAACAAGATCACAGCATCCCACAAAACTTATCAGGAATGGGCTGTGGAAAAAAAGATCTCTGAAACAGAACAATCAAGTCTGCTATAATATTCCTCCTCAAAAATAAGTACAGAGTAATACAGAGAGACAACTAGTTTTGCAAGTTTGTCTGTAGTGCGGATGTAAAGGGAATGGTGAAAGACAGATGAAAGCAAATTTGGTCTGATGGTGTTTACAGACAGGTCTGCTTTACTGTGGTTGGTCTCAAAACTGTTATAAGAAGAAATAATCAGTCTGATTACAGACATCAACAACTAGTTCTCCAACATAGGTGAAAATAACCTTAATTCACTTCACTGCACTTTGGAAATCTGCATTGTTGCTTGGAGGGTAGATGGGAGGAACCACAGTGCTCATTTATCCTCCTGTTTACCTTCTCTCTACTGAGACAGTAGGGCTGCTTCCTTCCATGCCCACATCCAGATCTGATTTTTATTTTCATGTCAAAATTGCTGTAGTATGGGCTTGTTATCCATACTTTTCCCAACCTTCTATGCTGAAGATACATGAAAGAGCACACAAACAAGTTGTTCTCAAGTCCCTCTGTCCCAGTTTTAAAATACTCTGATCATGTTCTCTACTTCAAAGAAGTTCAGACATCTGCTCCACAGCATAGCTGTTTCATGTAAAAGTTTATTAAGATTTTTAGACAATACAATCACTTGACCAAAAGCTTTAGAAGGACAGGAAACAGATTTTCCTTTTGGCAAACTTGAGAAGCGTAACAGAAAAAATGCTTGGGAATGAACCAGAAAGCATGGGGATTAAGACTAGAACTTTAACTTTGCAGTATATACTCTTCCATCACAAAATGTTCTCCAAATGCCACACACAAGCATGGAATTTATAGCATCTTTTTCAAATCCATATTCACTTCTGTTACGAATTTGTCTTCAGGGTTTTAAGTCATGCCTACATGGTACGCACTCAATGACTGACTTTACTGACAACGTTACTCAAAAATCCTAGAATTTAAAAAAGAATACCTTGAATGTATGATCCAAGCGTAATTTGGAAAGCAGTCTTTTCCTGTTGTCATTCAGCATACCATCAATTTTTCTCATGTGAGGCAAAAGTAACTCATCTGAAAGACAAAAATACCAGTGTCAGCAGTTGATTGAGAAAAATACAATAATGAGACTCCTATTCAATCTATTCTTCGACCCATTAACTTAAAATGTGGAAGTAAAAAAAAAATCATGCCATTTTCATATAAATTGATTTCAAACATGAATTATTTTTTATTAGCCTGTTAAAGTGGTCTAGATATTATGCAGTTTAATTGCTGACTGCAATCCTCCTCTTTTTTCTGTTGAAAGGAAAAAAAATAAGATAAAGCAATACAGAGCAGAAATCCTGAGACAATTTCAAACCATGTCCTAGATAATCCTCTTCTCTGTAATACAACTGGCAGTTCTGTAAAGAAAAGTATGTGGTTTTGACATTTACTATTCCATATTACGAGCGATGACCCTGTTTGCATTTATAATAAAAGAAACTGTGGAAAGCACTTACTGATACAAGTTATCTGATAAACCACTATAGATTTTATGTTATACATTTGAACACAAGGCATGTGGCCATGAATGAGTTTACAGTTCGGTATGGAATCTTTAATTTATAATGTCAATTTCTGTGCTTTTAGTCGGCCTACTGATACACACGTGGGTATGAAACCTTGAGGTAAGTGTGTACCAATGCACAACCAGAGCAAATCAGAGAAGGAAATGATAGAAACTAGTTTTCTAAATACAGGCAAACAGAACAGTACAAAACATCAGCCTGCAACTAAAGAATACGTGAAATGATTTCTCTTTCTGGACCTTTATACATGAGTGTCTCACTAAATTTTGAGAAATAAGAGTTTTGACTTGTATCCTGGAGTCCACTAAAGTAAATAAGTCCACAGTGAATAAGTGCAAGCATTTTCTCCCCAAACAAAATGTGAAATATAATTAGTTTTGATCAGAACTTTAAAGTTTCAGAGTTTGAAATGCAGAATTTTTAATAACAGCAACAATGAGAACTACTTATAAAGACGTTTCTTCATAAGAAAATAAATAACACACTTGAAACAGTAACTTGAAATAATGTTTGCAAAGATTTTAAAATTTAGTAAGAGCAGGAACAAAGAGCTCAGCTCTGACATTCACAGCTCAAGCTGTACTTCAACAAAGCAGACAAAACAGTCTTTCCAAATTACTTAGATTATTCAAAGAGATAGTGCAAATATATATATATATATATATATATATGCACAGACAAGTAATTTGTGTAAAGTGTTCCTCAGATGTGGGTATGTAGCCAGAAGTTTGGTGGGGTGTTTATTTATTTTTTTAATACATTTGTTTCAGCAATTAATAACCTTAAAATGTAATTAAAACGTACAAATGTTAAACATACTGTACCATTGCTCTTTTCCAGGGCTTGCATTGTGTCTGGATCCAAGGCAATGCTAACAAGCAACTCCATGTAGCTCTTAAAAGTCTCTTTCATAGCTCTTGTGTTCAAAAACCGAGTAACGAGGGGAGCTGGAGGTACAAGCTCTGAAAATTAATTGGAATATAATGACTATTTTCATTTGATATCTTTCAAGTATTTGTATTTTTCAAAACTAAAGGTTTCTCTCTTAAAACACAAGTGACCCCTACTGGTATCCCAAGAGATTAAAACTCAATACAACAGAAATAATATTCAACTAACTTACATGCCAAAACCAGGTACGAAACCCAAATCTGGTATAAATGGTGCAATTTTTTGTAGAAACACATATAATTACTTATAACCATCAGCACTTAGACTCTAATATTTTAGGGAATTTTAACATTTTTCTATTATTGTAGATGAATGCCTGGAGAAAAGAGATAATAAATAACTTCAGGCAGGCAAAGTGCCCTAAGTGCAGGTGTCATGTCAATGCAAGTACCTCCTAAAACCACAAAACTTGAAGTAGTTCAACAGAAAACCGTTCAAAAGCACTCACGTCACCTAGGAGTCAGCATACCATTGAAGTCAATCCCACCTAATTGTCCAACTCACAAAAACCACATAAAATAAAATTTTACCAGGGAAGCAATGAAGGCACATTTGTACTTATTCTGGGGAAACTTTTGGTCGGTTTGTGGGGTTTTTTTCTTTTCTTTTTTTTTTCATAGACAGCAATTTTACATATGCACATAGAGCAGTCCTCAGTACTATTGAACATTCTGGAGCTTTTCTTAGTCTCCAATATATGACACCAGAATTTTACAGGGCTCTTAGACTTTCTCAGATAGCAACATTTCTATGGATGACTATCATCACATAACTGGAAATGTTAAATATGGACACTTGTACATATTAATGGTTATTTGGGCAAGTTTGCTTGAAAAACAGTATTTTAAAGGTGCTGTCCGCAGCAGAAGCACTGTTCCAGTACACCAACCCAAGCTTATCCTTAGCTGAAGTCACTAAAGCCAACATGCTTTGCAAATGCAGCAATACAAAACATGAGCACTACACAACTTAATTTCAGACATAGAAGAAATAAACAAAAAACCCTGCAAAGTGCACTGTATATCTGCTATCATAGATAATCTCTATAAACACCATACAAAAATTCCTCTCTGTTCCAGAGAATTACTGCAAACATCTTAACTCACTGTTCCAAGACACCATGAATGTCTTAAGAGCAAATGTGCTCATCAGGCTACATTTGAACAGCTGCCATTTGGTCAAGCAGTGAAGCAGCCAAAAAGTAACTGCTTTTTCTTCTTGGGTTTTGAAACAACAACAGTAACATCTGAATTCTGCCCACATCTTCATGCAGACATGGAGTTGTAGTGGAAAATGTTCTTTTAGACATGACATGGAGTTGTAGTGGAAAAATAACTAAGAATCTGATTCTTGAGATGTATTTGAAAATCAGACTTCAACTGTACCCATCTGAGAAAGGACGTAGTGAAAATATATTTACCCAACTGGTAAACTACATTTGAGATAACTTCAGTTGCACACATTTGCTCATGCTCAAACAAATGAAAAGTTTTAAGAAATCAATTTTGTGTGGCAGTCAGATTTTCTTCCTTTTTTTTTTTCTGGCTCCTGATGCTAGCAAAGAAAAAATTGCAAGACTGAGCAACATACTTTTCTACTACTACAGTTAGTTAAGTTCAAATGGCCCTAGTTGCTAACAACAGTATCTCTCTCACCATCCTCATCGCTCTGGGCCTCAGGTGAAGAATCAGATTGGGAAGATGAAAATTCTTCTTTCCACTTTTTCCTTTTCTTTGGCGGCGGTTCAGCCTTTACCTTTGGCTGTTTAGCTTTGGGTTTCACAGAAGAGACCTTTGCTGCTGCTGGTTTTGGTGTTGGTGGATCAGGGGTTTTGTTGGTGCTACTGTTAGGTTTGCAATGAACAGTCCTGCAATATCATAAAGATTATTTCTATGAAAATAATTACCACACAAGTTTTGATATTAATAAAATAGCTAAAATCTTATGTAGCCACAATATTTTCTCCATGGATTATATACACTTATTTCATTTAACTAGAACATGTAACTAGAAATGAGATGCCAGTCATTCCTTGAATAAAGAGCACTGTGGTTTTTTATTAGTTTACTAGTGTCTGATAAAGAAAACAATCTGCATTAAATTACTGAAAATCCATAGAGAGAAAATCTTCAGATACCATCTGAAGTTGTGAGAACATAAGCTAAGCAATAAAGCATGACAGAGTTCTTCAATACAGAATCCGCAACCTGTTCCAAAAGCACAATCAAAGGTCAACACAAAATTCAACAGAAAAACCCTTAGCTAGTGAATGACAGTGAAAACCTTATCAGAAGGGAAGTAGGTGACTGGAAATCTCAGAGCTACCCGAAGTAACTGTGTGAGAGACTCTTCTGGTCATCACTCAAAGTTATAAAGCTTTCTGGGGTATGGTGAGGGGGGTAGGGCATGTGCAATGAGAAAAGTAAATACTGTCAGTGTGCTGACAGAAGAGGGAAAAGCATACTTGCAACAACCAGCTTCAACAACTGACTTCTGTTTTGAAATTAACTTTCCAGGATTGAGAAGTACTTGTAGTATATTGGTACAGGATTATCATTAAAACAATCCAGAAAAAATTAACTAACTTGCAAAGTCCATGGGATAGGAGAAAACAACACACATTTAAAATCATTACACCCGCAGGCTTCTATGTTGATACTGAGGCAAAAGCTGACAGAAAGAAATAGCATCAGGAGCCCCAACACCTCCAAAATTTATTGCAATCCACAGATTCAAGGTAGGAAGGTCTTAATATGACAGTAATTTATATCTCATTTCTTAAAGCAAAACACACAGTTTTCAGTTTCTAACTTAAAGCTGAATTAACATAACCCTGAGTTACAGTCTTACTTATTAAAATAGGTGTGGTCTTAATATGAAAGCAGTATGGCAAAATGACAAAAAAAATACCTTGCTGACTGTACAGATTTGCTTCGTGGCTTTTTTGAACATACTCTGACATACTCCTTTTTGTTCGAGTTTTCAATGAACTTCACATACACTCTTTTATATTTTGTTTTTGCATCCCCAAAATACCCAAGATACTGAAAAAAAAAATACAGAAGTGCTTTTTATTAAGTAAAATTATTCAGTTTAAACAAATAAAAACGTAAATACTAAAGACAAAATCAGTTCAAAAACAACTTCTTTACAAGAATGAGCCATCCTACAGCATTTACAATTTAAGAGAAATTCTCCAATGGATTTCCACATTTAAAGGAAGAAAATAAGGAAAATAAGGCAAGACATACTTTGGGCTTCATTTTTTTCCATTTATTTAATTCTCCCCATGTGTTATCCCTAAAGAATTATCTGTATGGCAAAGGGCTGCCTGTTGAAACTGCATCCTATCTGAATCCTTCCCACTGTGGTTCACAAGCCTGCTTCCACTGACTTTATTCTGGTTATGTAAACTTGCTCCTTTATGCAGGCTGAACGATACTAAAGAACCCGTGCTGGAAAACAAGAATTCTGCCCATTATTTAGAGTGAATTTTAGAGTAGGAGGAAATCCAGAAACCTTTCCCCCTCCTCCCCTTCAAGGATGCTTCCTAAGAATGTATGTCAGAATCACATTTCATCTTGCTTCCTAGACTTCCATCAAGGAAATCAGTTCCCACGAGGCTCCACAAGGAATTTTTAAGACTCACACTGTTAGTAGCAGCAAACTCTCTCTGAGTATCTCGGACTTCAGGAACAAACTTTTGCAATAAAGCCTTCTGTACTTTCCAAATAGCTGGAGGCTCTTTTCCTGTTTGCAAAGCAGCCTGTAAGAACATAAAATTATTGCTAAGAAACATACTTATTTTTCTCCCCGAAATGTGCTGTGCATTATATTTTTTGAGCAAGTTACACAGGGATGAAATTAAAATAAGTCATTCAAAATTCCAACCTCATAGTCACTATGTGCCATTTGCATCAAGATAGTATGATGCAAACTGCATATAACAGCATACCTTAATCATTTTTGTAAGTGACAAGGGAACACTTGAGAACTAATATCACTTATCACAGGCAACAAAGCTATGTGAATTCATTTAAAACTGCTCAAGAGGATGAATTCAGAGACAAGTAATCAGAAGTATTAGAAATTAATGGTAAGAATACTGCTGGCTACAATAGCAAAAATGATAGGTAAACATGAAGAATTTAATATGGAGAAGCAACAAAACCAAACAAGAACACAAGAAGTGTTTCCATAAACTCGTGTGAGGAGCTGTACTGTTGCTTATGGAAGAAACTCCTTTTTGGAACAATGAGCAGAACCTTTTTCAAAAAAAAAAAGAAAAAAAAGAAAAAAAAGGAGAAAAGACAATTCCAAGATCTTTTGCACAAGTTCAAAAGTAATGTCCTCAACAACTTATGCTTCGAAACCTACTACTACTTTAATAAATAAATCACAGGTTGCCAACAGCCTGTGAAAAAAATATGCCTTTCAATAATAAAAAGGTAAATCCAAGTCCTAACAGAGGTTACCTGCACATATATCTACTTTATTATGTATGTAGAATAAAATAGGTCATGTACATATAAAACATATTCATAACCTGCACTAGAAAGACACCTTTAAGGCATCCTGGCAGCAACCAGGGCATATTAGAATTGAAACAGAAAACTGATCTCCAGCCTTTTCCCTTTTGATAGTTTGTTGAAACTAAATTCATATGCAGGATTTCTAATGATTTCCCCCACCTCTCCCCAGCAAGTATTCAGGTTACCTTTAGTGTCTCTATATCTTCAATCTTCACTACAAATTCATCACGTTCTCTGTACATGCCCTCTCCTCCACTGTCTGTATTCTCCTCATCAGTACATCCTTCTATTGCAACAGTTGCCTGTGTTTTTGCCAATTGGTCTGAAGTCACAGCATCCTGTTGGGCTACTTTTAAGGGGTCAGCTGGATTCATTTTCTCCTGTGCACTGAACACAGGAGCAGTTGTCTGCGGTTCCTGCTTGATCACAGCAGCAGTGGTGGTGGCAGCAGCAGGAACAACTGCCGCTTTTTCAGCTTCTGAAGACAAAAATCAAAATTCTAGTTAAACAAATTATCAAGGATTGGCAAAAAATAGGAACTAGAATATTTTTCTTCATTTCTGTTACAACACATATTAAAAACACCTCTTCTAAGAGTTAAAACAGAAGCATCATCTTGGCTACAACTAAAATGAAACCAAACCCAGAATATTGTGGCTAGTATATCTCTGTATTAAACTGCTACATCTGTTAGCATCATGAAATAACAAAGATGAACAGCTTTCAAAACCAATTTGATAGCTGCAGACATGATCAACAAGAAATACTGTTGTACTTTGTGCGAGTAAGCAAACACAACAGCAAAGGTTACAACACTAAATCTTGTTTCCAATCTGCTGATAAGCAGTTTTTTAAAATTGGATTAAGGAAAGAGAAATATACATGAAGTATGAAAACATTTGCTGTCCAACTTTTGGACATTTATAATTTTTAATCTTGTGATACTGTAACTGGAAGTTTGAGATTAAAACTTTGGCAACATTCTAATAATTTTTAATATTAACAGATTTGAAAAATGAGAAGTGATGATACAGAACAAAGAAGGGAAAGAACATTCTCCTCCTCTATGCCAAAGAGCCAAAAGAAACTCCCACCTTTCAAAATTATTAATCTTTCCCACCTGAAAAAAATAAGAAACCTTTTTAGATATTACTTTATACTCTTTTATACATATTAGTTTTAACACCGAATTACTGATCTAAAAGATATCAAGCCATATTGGCTACAGCATAACTACTAATATCACTTAGGAAACTGGCTTCATACTTAAGATTGTTATTGTACAGTTTCGTTACAGTCACTGTTAACTGCTGGCTTTATCACTTTAAAAAGAGAAAAGATAACGTGACATTCTAATAAAAGTGACCCAAACCAAATGATTTAAATATCAATGTGCCAATAAAAGTTATTCCAGATACATGAAGATTAATTAAATCAACTCGGCAAAATTGCTAAGCCAAGAAATACATTCTTCTGCATATATCCTATACCATTATTGCAAATAGGTTGTATGTCTTTTTTCAGTGAAAGCTATGACAGCTTTAATTAGACACAGCATTATCAGCTCCCCAAGTGTAATTACAGTGTCTTCAAAACAGCAGATAAATGGATATTTACTACCTAATGCTACCAACAGACTACATCTTAGTATTTGTCTTTCCATAGTTGTGTAAAGAAAAAAAAAGGCAGAAAAATTACTAGAAAACCTGCAAAAGCCCAGCAAGTAAGAAAGAAGTGATTACCAAGCAACTTGTACAATGTACAGTCTTGTACACAACAAAACAGGAAGGTGAATTCAAACATTGGTGGTATAAATATTAAATCTTTATGAATAATAAAGAAGTCACAATAACATTGTAAAAGGAAAATACTGCAAATAGAACACTCATGCAAATGGCCATCAACAAAACCCCTTTGAAATACTTCCTTCAGAAGCTGTACACAGAACATGGCTTATTAAAATTGACTTCAGCAAGAGGCTCACATGATGGCACGGTCCACATTTTGGCTTTCTGGAAAAAAAAGTCACTGCTTATTTGTTTAAAATATGTATTCAATGGAAAGATATATGAGGAACTTCATCTTCTGTAATGGCCTTTCCAAAATGCTTGAACCTAACATAACTTAATAGAAATATCTTCGGAAGAGAACAGTAATTAAGATGAAGTATTGTTTAGTATATCATGTATTCCACAATCTTTTCCCAGTATTTTAAGTCTGATTATTACAATTTAAGTTCAACTGTACTATGTATTTTTCAGTAAATCATGTCACCCCTAGAGAAAAAAAATCTCCCCCTCTCATCTAAAAAGAGAAAAAAAATACTGTTTTCATAAACATACTCTGTGCACCTCTATCGAAACTGCATATTTATCTAGGAAGAACTTAACTTTTGCTCATGGCAATTCTTAATATGCTCTCTTGCTAAACTTTTTTAATAAATTTTTTTTAAACCTCTGACATGATGATTTGCTGAGATTTCCAGGTGAAAATCATATTTAGCATTCTAAGCCAAAGAAGAGAACAGACACATTATTCCAATTCTCTGCTAAAATAACTTTTTGGTGTTAGAAGAGTCCTACTTAAGTAGCATTAAAAAGTTTACCTACAGATTTTCTAACTGTATAAAACACTAGTTTGGTTCATAGTCAATGCACGTTTTGAACATAACTCTTTATTATGGCTGGGATTAAAACCAAACCCAATGAAAACCTTTACCTCAACTGAAGACAGCTAAAATTATTCCTTATTTTTTCACCATCAACTACAGAAATCTCCTTCAACGTGTGCACTTGTTTTACCTGATTTGTTCTTTCTATCAGATGTATCATCCAGGGCTGACAATGCAGTAGAGATGCTCTTCTGAAGATCGTGGTTACCCCCCACAGAATCATCTTCATCAGAAGAAAATGAAGCCAATGCTTCTAAATTTTTCTTAATTTCTTCATCAGTATTTTTGGTTGGACTTTCATCACTACCTTCAGCAGCTACAGGTGCTGCTGCTGCTGGCTGAGGCTTTGCAGAGGGTTGAAGGCATGGGGCACGAACTACCTGGTTAACAGGTCGCCTCGTCCTGTTTGGCATTCGAACGGCTGGAGCTGAAAACTGCTGCCTTGGCCCAGATTTTAGGAAGTCTAAAAAAGATGCAATAAATCCTGTTTTGACTTCAGGCTGTTTTTCTTCAACTTCTTTGATTTTTTGCCTCATTCTTTCCTGATGCTGGTAAGTATCATAACAACTTTCAGAAACAGCAGAAGAGTATGTGAAACATGAGTCACTTCCTCTTGAATTTTGACGTTTGCACTGTCCACTTCTTTTTAGCTGTTTCTGAATTGCACTGTCGTCTTCTGCAGCATTTCTGGTTTGGATTTTTCCTTTGTTTTTTTTCTTTTGAAGGTTCCCTTGAGATAGATCTTGGCATTCTTCTTCAGTTCTATTAATGGTTCCATCCCCACTGTGGGGCACAGAGAGTGGCTGCAACAAAACCTTCGACTGGTTACCTGCCACAGTACCATCATCACCACCCATGTTAAAGTCATTCTCTGAAGCAGCACTTTCTCCACTTAGGCTCCTACCACTTGAAACAAATTCTGTGTCTCTTGCATTCAGTGCACCATCAGCTGAAGCATCATTATCTTCTTCGGATTCATGACTGATGCTACATTGTTTCTTACCTGGAGCAGCCCCTTGTTCTTGCTCTTCTTGACCAGGGCCAAGGGTGGGAGAGGTCATTCTTGTTGCTACATTTTGATCTGAAGTTTCAATGTGTTGCTGATCAAGGTTCACAGTTTTTGTCTGTATTGTTGACACTGGTGTAAGATTTATAGTAATTTGGCTTCCATTCAAAGAAATATTACTAATGCTTGTTGGCTTTCCAACTACTGTAGGTGAGGCACTGAAACCAGAAGACACACGTCTTACATCCACTGATTGAAACTGTGGTTTAGACTCCTCACTATTTTCAACAGACTGGATTTCCCCGTCATTAGAATTTGATTTGGCAAAGTCAGATGGTGTTACTCCACAGGCTGCTGCTGTTGCTGCTAAGATGTCATCTACATTGGATAATATATTCCTCTCATCACTGAGAAGTATAGATTCTGGGAAACATATTGAACTGAGAGAAACAAACTGGTTTTTTGAATCATGTTGATTTGTCTGAGTAAAATGATCTTTTGTTGTCAAATGCTGCTGTAGTGGCTTTGAGGGCTCAGAAATGTCCATTTTCATGACTTCTGAATTCTGAGTATGAAGCTGCTGCTGCGAATGACCCCCATTACTTTGAATAATATGACCATCCATCTGAAGGAATGGATGTGGCACCTGTTGAGGACTCTGTATTCTTTGCACTTGTGGTGATGCCTTTGTTTGTCCTAAATCTGACTGAAGTATTGACTGGTGAAGAATCTGCAAGTCACAGGCTGACTCCAGCAGTACTTGTGCACTGGGCAAGCACAGCTGATGACCATGCCTTAAAGCATGAGACTGAACCTGTGATGCCACGCTAATGACTTGGCCTTGCTGTTCTTGAGCTTTACTTTCATGTACCTTATGCATAAGAGAATGTTGCTGGTTTAGTTCTTTAGTGCTCACGGTTACTTGTGTCGTGTGCATTAAATTAGCTGTCTTTTTCATATCATGGCTTAGACTAGTGATATGGCCAATATGCTGGGAAAGCTGTTCCACAGAATTGACCATTCTTTCATCTTTTTTTGTTCCTTGAAGAGTAAGTCCCACAACTTGATCCTCAAGACGAGAGTTACTTCTGATGACACTTTGAGAGTATCTGTCATCTGCTTTTGAGACCCTATAGGATACATCCTGAGCATTGATTTCCTCATCAGTTAGCCTTTGAGTGGAAGACTCAAGAGTAGCTTGCTGTTGCAATGCCTGCATATCCTGTATTGATAATTCCTCCTCCTGTTTTGATGAGGCATACAAATTAGAGTCAGACTTCCTTTTAACGTATGACTTTGTTTCTGAGGAAGGCCTGCTGTTCTGCAGGGTCTGTGAATGAGCTGGGGATGCAAAAGGAGGAGACTGGACAGATGGCAAAAACTTCTGAGACTGTGGAGAGGAGGATTCTTGTGACTGAGAATTCTGAGAAGAATGTAAAGAAATATAGCTCTGGTTAGGACTCGAGGCTGGAAGAGCTTGTATCCGAGGAGAGGCATTAAAGGAAAGGGAAGGCGATGTCAATGTTAAAGACTGCCCTGAAGAATAGCTTTCTGAAGGACTAACAGCTGATAAAACTTGTGATTGAGATGAAAAACTAACTTGGGATTGGCTAACTGGAGATAAACCCTGAGTGTGACTAGAAGAGTAGCTCTGAGATTGGCTGACTGAAGAAAGTTCCCTTGTTTGCCCAGAGTAATTCTCATTTGGAACTGAAGTCAATACCTGTTCCTCTGAGGAGTAACTGAGAGTTTGACTATCAGAAGTAACAGCTTGTGATTGCCCAGAAAAAGTCAATGTTTTATACAGAGAGGGCAGCTTCTCAGCCTTGCTGGATGAGAAATCCTGTGAGTGACTGACAGGTGGCACACTCTGAGTTGGGGATGAAACATAGTTTTGGGACTGGCTGACCGACAAGAGGCTTGGGAGCTGTGCTGTAGAATAGATCTGTGCTTGGCCTGTAATGACAGAACTCTGGTTTTGTGCAGTTTTGGCATAGCTTTGTGTCTGCACAGTGGGAGCTACACTGTGAGGTTTGGGGGTCTTTGCTGACCTTGGAGGCTGCTTCACGGAACAGTTTTTCACTTTTGTTGTGGAAGCAGATGGAAAACCAGGTGATGGAACTGCAGATGTGTATGACTGAGCAAGTTCCACTGTGACTTGAGAAGTCTTCTGCTGTAGTCCTCCATTGCTCACCTGAGTAACATCTCCAACTGGGCTGCAAGATAATGCTGAGTGCCTAGATGTATCCTGAAAATTAACTCCACCTGTACTTGTTAAATAGCTGTGTAAGGAATGCTGTGAAACAGTCAGTTGAGCCTGAACAGACTGAGTATTTGAAGGCCGCTGATGGTGTTTAATAACACTACATTCGCGCTGAAGTGCTCGATCAATAGAAGCAGTGGAACCAGTAAAGACAGATGTGCTATATGCCTGAGAAACCTGCTGAGCTCCTCCAAGGGTTGAAGACAACAAACTAAATTGAGGTTGCAAGAGATGGGGTGCAGATTCTTGAGCAGAACGATATGTTGATGACTGAGGTGGTATACTGGTACTTAAAACAGAACTGCCTAGGCGCTCAAATGTCACAGCAGTTGGAACAGTGCCTTGTGATGTTTTAATCTGCAATAAAGGATCATGGGTAGTTAAGAGACCATTAGATGTAGCACTGAAAGTAGTATCTTGAAGAGTAAGAGAAGGAGTAGTAGCAGCAAAGTTTCTACTACTCAAAGTGTTGGGATGCTGATATGCTGATAAAGCAGATGTTGGTGGAAATGTTCCAGAGGTTGGCAAAGCTCCAGTAACAAAAAGTTCTGTGGCTGTTGAGGAATGCATACCTGGAAAATAAACAAAAAACAAGAAGAAAAGGAGCATAAGAGAGCTTTACAAGTTGCAACAGTCTGCATTTCTAGAACTCATCTGAGTGTAAGATTTTACAGCATTTACAAATGTAACCTTCATTAGAATCACCACCCCTTTTAAATGAAAACATATAAAAGGGAGGCCCTTACTGTGGGTCAAACTGGAAGTGCAGGGTTTTCTACGAATTCCAAATTCTGTACCTACAGTGAATTGGCAAGGGGAAAAAAAAAATCATATCCTTATGATAAAAACCATGGACAAAAAGATTGTACAAGATGAATTCTTCTTTGAAACTGAAAGCTCTTTATTACTTTCAGTTTAGAAAGAAGTTTGTAGCAGAGAACAACTGATAAAAAGCCCTGCACACCTTTAATATACAGTAAAAGGCAATATTACACCTCACCAATTGTAACACATACACAGTTAAAGGAACAATACCATCTCCTGCATCTACCCTCACCAATACTTTCATAACTTGCTTTATGGAAACATTTTGGAGCTTGCAGTGAAATAGCTAACAGCTACACTTTGTAATGTGTTCCTTAAAAGAGGGCTTTGACTTTTAATACAAAGAATAAATATGATTTGTATGCTTTCCAAAATATTCACAGACAGCAACTATCTGCACAGTGCAACAGCAAGTATCCAACTGAAAGGTATAATATTACTTGTTTGTATCTGGACACTAGTATGATATCCTGCCTTAAATAGTATTTCTCTACATCACATACTACTCCAATTGCAAGAGGAGTGAGAAATTCCCTTGCAAGTTTTCCCTTGCAGTGATTCATACTCTTCAGCGCTTTTCGCCCTGTAACTTGCAGGTACTGGTGAAGTTTGTGTGCTATTTCCAAAGTCTATGAACAGAAGTGAAGGCAAGTTTATTCTTGGGGAGACTTAAACTTCTTGTAAAGGGTACGTAAATCAGAAAAAAAAAAAGAGTGAAAGTTACTGGTTTAATTTGACCTTTTTTAGTTCTTCTTGGACATTTAAAACAGCTTTTAGTTTTGTATAATTTAAGAATAAATAAAAAAAATCACAGTAAATAAAAGGTGGGTTTGAGACAAACACTTCAGGAAAAAAAATCCATTTTAAAATGTATTTAGTCCTCTTAAACTGATTGCGACATAATCATACATTGCTTTGGAAGTTTCAGATGAAACTGCAAAAGAAAGTTTTTGTTCAAGACAAACTGATACAAAGAGATGTGAGACTGAGGGAACACCAAGGTATTTTTCATAAGTTAACAATATGGTCTTTCTCAGTAAGAAAGCATGAGCAGTGTTTTAACACCTTTTTTCTCCTGCTCTAAAAAACTTCAACATCATGTCCAACTGGGTTCTCTTTTACTGATCTCTACCAGTAACACAGAAGTAGGGGCATCCCAAAGCATCAAAGAAGAGGAAGAATTTACACCTGTTGTAACTGCAGATGTTAATTTCTCATCTAACCTGTATTTTTCCCTTCTATAAATTAAAGCCCTTCCTACTAAGCAGGCGATTTCTTGAACCAGACATGGGCCAGTCACAGAAGCATCATCACAGCAGAACTGCTGGGTTTATATTTTACTTGTGTAAAGGAGCAGCCAAAAGGTATGGCAAAGGTAGTAAGTTGTGTGCCCAGACACCTCCTGCACTACTCTAAGAAATCAGAACACTGATAAAAATGCCACATACCAGAGGAAAACTTGATAAGACAATATAACAAACATGCTGCTCCTCTTTTCTCCCCAAAATCAGCAGTTGCAGAGTTTGGAGAAAAAAAACAAAGTGAAAAGCCCTTCTAAAGAGAGGTCACCTTGAAGAGCAAAGAGCACTTGCTTTTCCTCATCAAAAAAGTCTGTAGAAGACAAAGCTCTCAAAAGACACTTGGGGAGACTGAGGGATACAGAAAAGCAACAGAAGTATTAAAGGACAACAGAAATCTCAGAAAACTATAATATTGAAAATGGGCTTACTGATGAGTTCTTAGTACTGAGTACTGAGAAGTCTCTCAATCACAGGTATCAACATCAAACCCGACCCACAGCATGTCTCCCCCTTCTTCACAATTCACTGTTAGGCAGGCTGCAATGGAGAAAACATGCTAGGAAGAAGAGAAAAAAAGATTTCTTCCCAGCTGATAATCTGCTGTGAGGATAGGTCATCACTACTCTAAACACCACTGATTTATATTAAGATTTTTTTGACAGACTAACAGCGTGCATCTTCATCTGTGCTCCTACACATATGTTTCTGGCCATGGTGCATAAAAAGCCACATTCTCTCTTCTCACCTTTGAGTAGCTCTTCACAGAATGCAGCTGCATGTTACACTGAACAGATCAAGTACAAACTGCCAACAAAAGGATTGTTCAACTCTTCCCTCTTCCTACCTTATGCCTCCTCCCTACATCAGAACCAGCAATCACACAGCTGCACCAGGACAGAGATCAGCTTGCTGATATGACAGAAACCCATCCCACCAAAGGAAAACCCACCCAAACCTTTTCTGTCAGATGAATGAATAGATCTGATTCACTGCACAGCTGCGCAATCGCAGCACAATATTAACCATACCTTGAAGCTACTCAGAAATGTAGTAGCAACACTTATCTTACTGTGGCTGTCCACAGCAAGCTCAAAATATACAATGTTTCCTGCTTTGCACAGAAGGCTTCACAGATACGGAGGTTTGCAGAAGGCAGTCAGCCTGCCAAGGAAGACGGCACGTTTGTTTATTTGTAAATTAGATCAGCTATTTCTGTGCAAAATGCATCTCAGTCCTCGTTTCTGAGAACATCTTGCTCATTACTTCTGTGTACAAAGGGGCTAAAGTTATCCACAGACTTTTAGTACAAATATCACAGAACAACAACTATGACAGGGAACACTTTGAGAATGAAAGTCCTGGTCGCGTGTACAGGTAACCTACTCCAATGTGCTTATGGTGTTAGCAAGAGTAATCCCAAAGTTGGAGAATATATTTGACTCTTTCAACAAAATAATATCCTATACATCCAAAATCCTTCTAAACAATTAGAACTTCTGCTCATGTAATTCTTCTTCTAATAGAATACTTCTGTTAATATAATTTCATTGATTTTGAGATATTTAAATACTGAGATGGAAAAGAGGTAGAAGACCTGTGGCCTTTTCAGTTAAGTCAGGGTATTTTTGCTTAAAATTCTCTCCAGCATTCAATGTAACAATGACAAATTCTATTTCAAGAGAAATTTTTCACCTGTCTGCCAGGAAGGAGCCCTGAATTGCGGTAAAAGGGTAGATCCTGAAGAGACTGCCTGAGCAGTACGAGACTCAATAGCAGAGAGAAAATTCATAACTGAAGAAGTTTCCTTAGTGTTACTTCCAGCACCGTGCATACTGGTGGTATCAAATATTCCTGAAAGACCTAGATAAGGGTGGAGGGAAATGAAACAGAACAGACAATTTAGATGAACTTACAAGAAGCTCAATCAAATAACAAGCATATACATTCATCATTCAGTAAAAGTAATCTATGAAACATTAGCAATATTATTAAAGTACATTGATTTTTCAGTTTTGACTGTTCTGTAGTGTTGCAACTGTAAACTGGAACTTGAATATACATTTTAAAATCTATTATTAAATGCATGTCAAATATCATGCTTAAAACCAATATTTAGGTACACTGATAAAATTCTCCATTCATCTGATGATTCACTGTTCTATTTTTTTTCATACAAACTATTTAAACATTCAGAATTCCTTCTGAAATAGGTTCAGCTTCTCTGTTCACCTTCCCCCCTGGTTCTTGCTCTTTGGAGTCTTGCAGTTTGAAGTCCTCTGCAGTCTGGAGTTTTTTTCTGTGACTAGCACAAGAAAAGGGGTTTTGGTTGCATTCCCCATTCCACTGAACACCTTTGTGGTTCACTGTTGCTGACACCTTTCAGTGGCAGGAGGTTCAGTGGGAAGCACTGGAGAGAACCAGTTTTTAGTAACAGACATTATGAAAGAGTGTAGGGTCTGCACCCTGGAACACTCCCTGCAGTTCTCTGACCCTCCATCGCCCTGGTCAAGGACTTGGCCAAGAGACTGAAGATTCCAGCCAGCACAAGCTCAAATATCTTTCCTTAGAAACTGGGCTGCAAAGCGATCATGAAGGGGTCATGCCCTATCTTCTCCTGACATGCAGAAAGGCTATAATCAGGATCACCAACAGATCCTGATGCAGATGTAACACAGCCTAACCTCCTACTATATTTAAATTTTAACTTTCTCCCAGCACTACGGCTTAGTTTGCACAGGTAAACACTAGAACAGTGTGCTCAAACTTGCATTAGCTTTGCTGTTTGCTTTACTCTAAAAGAATAAGCATGATTTCTGCAGCTGGCTTCAAGGCATACTTAACACTTGGCCCTTATGCGTAGGCCAAATCCTGAAAAGCTGTATTTTAAAGAATAAATTTAGTTTCTTTAAGAACCAACATTAAGTTAATAAACATAGCCCCTCCCCTTATATTTCCTTTCTACTTAGGGCATTTTGATAAAAGCTAACAACTGACTGTTAACTTCCTACTACAAACTCAGCTCTTCTAATACTACCTGCCACCACCTGCATGACAAAATCCCTCCAATTATAAAATTCAGCAACTTGAACCTAAATTATCTAACAGGTTTGTTGGGGTTTTTTTCCTTTAGCTATTTAAGCTGTAAACTCATTATACGGACAGTTACCAGCAGAATGATGTGTAGCAGAGTATCCAGGAAGCTGATGAGAAGCTGTGTATGTCTGTCTGTGAAGTTCTGCTTCTGAATGTGATGAATGTCCTCCTCCATAGCTTAAGCTAAGAAAGAAATTAAACATTATTAACAAAAAAATCCACAAACCCCAAACAAACCAATCAACCAACAAAAAACCCCAACCCAACAAAACAACAACAACAAAAAAACAGCTACAGAAACAAAGTACAAGTATGAAATCCCAACCACAACTCAAGAAGTTGAGGAAGCAAAAGAGAACATGAGCCCAAGAACTAACAGACGTAGTTGTGCTAGCACATAACTAAAAATGTTAAGCAGACAAAAATCACTTCAAAACTTAACGAGCCAAAGCAGGGAGAGATAGAAGCCTTACAAAAATCAAAGTTGTGAAGTCTACAAAGAACTAGGTCAGGAAGACACAGGTCTTCCTAGTTCAACTGTAAGAAACACTGAATGGACACTTTCGGTAATGATTTACTGATGTAAATCTGCAAAGCAGATGACTACAAATACATGCCTACTTTTAACATTTCAGTTTCTGATTCTATTAGAACTTCCAGGACCGGATTTAATACAAAGGCTGGAATGACAAGGAAGCTGTGGGAGCAACAGTTTTTTAAAGATTTTGTTAATTTTGGTGCAATTCTAAAAAAATTGACAGCAACAACACTACCAAGTTACCAATCCCAGTCCTCAGACCTCCTACCATTAAATGCAAGTTAATGATGCACAGATTTTATTTAATGTTTTGAAATGAGTCATCTACATTAACATGATGTTATAATCAGCAGAAGCAAACTGAAAATACACAGTGTCTGGCCTGTGCAAAAGTAAAAATACAGAAAATAAAGAAATGTGATCTAAATATCAAGCTACATCGGGAACATGCCAAAAGTGCTAATGATTTCCAACTTTAAATGGCAGAAAAAGGAGGGAGAAGCAAAACAAAATCCCCAAATTTTCAAGCTTCCACAGATTCATCTCTGTATAGCACCTGTCAAATGGAAAAAATGAAGCCAGCCCAACCAAATAACAGTTTACCTTCTCTTCTTGCCTTTTGGACATTAAGTTTATAGGTAGCTGCTTACCTACTCCACTGCACATGTGAGATATGCTTCAAGTTCAAAATTAAATTGTAAACAGATGCCAAAAAAACCCTAACAGCAAAACCCACAGCCGTCCCTGCCTGCTTTAAGGGAGGCTTCCCCTATCCTCTTTCATCCCCTGGGATGAGGGGGCAGTCACTCTGCTTAAGGGAAAAATGGAACACTTTATGCCAGAAATCATGACATCATGGGAAACTTTTATAGAAGTCACCAAATAATTTTAAAAATTGGGAACACTGCTGCTTTTGCTTTGTTTTCATTAACATGGCAAGAGGAGACTGGAGATGCGATGAGCCTTTGAGAGCAGTGTGACCTCCACATGTTACGAACTAACAAAAGCCTGTCTGTAAGGGATACAACATTTTAGGCTTTAGGCTTCTAGATTAACTTCTGTGCCCAAGATGCACTAACAGGGGATATATTTTCCATTTCAGCTGCTTAGAGCATAGCAATGTCATATCATCAGCATGCCAGAATGAGGCACAAGCCTAAATAATGAACGAAAATCCTTTGGTTTTTTTACAAAAAGCTTCTGCTTCTATTACTTTCACACCTTTCACAGTAATAACTACCATTTAGAGAATCCCCAAACCTCAATTCAGAGTCAGCACATCTTTGCCCTTATGTTGTAGAGGACAGGCTTTTGTGCAGTTCAACACTATGTATCTGCAACAGATTTATATTGTATGCTGACTGAAATCTAATGGTTTGCATCATTACTACAGACAACTTCCAGACCAAAAATTCATAATAGTGTTCTGTATGTAAAACATTATGGATGTAATAAAGCCAAATTAAATTGTTTTTTTTACAAGGCAGATTTAAAGGTAAGCTGGTTTTGGTTTTTTTGAACATACTTGCATAGCTAGTCCTAACTTAGGACACATGATGTTTTCTTCAGGTTTTTTAAAAATAAAAATGTACTACATGAGAAAGTAGGTTTCTAAGCTGAACCATACTAGTAGCACATGTATTGCTAGCATGATTCACCAACACAAATACTGACGTTATGAAAACTTTCTGCTCACAAAAGAATCATAGAATGGCTTGGGTTGGACAGGACCTTAAAGCTCATCCAGTTCCAACCCCCTGCCATGAACAGGGACACCTTCCACCAGACCAGGATGCTCAAAGCCCTGTCCAACCTGGCAGTAGGTTTTACTTTAACATTTTCTTTAAGCATTTACCTATACAAAAGTATGTGATGCTTTTTAAATGTGTATGAAAAAAAAGTCAGCACATTATGAAGTCACAAGTGGATTGCTCATATAGCAGAGCACCTTCCTTTTCCCATTTAGGCTATTTTCAGGCTGAGAGGCATGTGTTGTAGTGGTGCTCCAGGCAAGTGGGCATACACTTTACAGCAAAAATCCTTTGAGATAAGGTGAGACTCACAGAAGCCAGTACAGATTAAATCTAGTAATACTGCATCATTCATGCTTTCACACTGTCACAGCAAAAGGACATGACCAAAAGTGGATGAACTTCATATTAACCACTGAAAAAAAACTGGTAATCTAAAAATTGGTTTGCTGGTTGTTTGTTGGGTTTTTTTTTTTTTTTGTATTTTTAACTTGACATTTCTACTTATTCTGATAACAACGTGAAGACTGAGAGTCACTTCTTTGTAAAAGAATAGCATGGTATATGCAAAGACTACATAACAGCCTAACACACAAGTGTGTAGATGTGAGGCACTACACTCTGAATTATAAAAGCTACTTGTAAAAGAAACCTAGACGTGCAACACGGATGATGCTGGAACTAACACTGGGGTAAAAATAACCCCTAGGCCTAGTATCTAAAAAACCTCGTTAATTACTAGAATCTCAAAATTCTAGTGATTGTGAGCATCAAAAGAACACTAAAAGTATATGACGCCTTTTTTTTTTTTAAAATAAAAACTCCCATAAAAACTCAGGTCATAGTTTGTGCAACCACAACCTCAAAAATGAATTCGTCTTTCAATAAAAACACTGTTTATAAGAACAGTTGTTTATTGTATAATTACTAGTTGCTGGAATGTAGATTCTTATCTCAAAAAAACCCTGCATATATCCCTTCAGTTTACATAAGCTTATCCTAAACACAAGCACAGCAACAGGAGGAAGATTATTGCCTTAGGGTTTCTTTTTATAAAATGTAGCTTTTAAACAGATGAACTTATACAGCATGTAATTTGCACACCAAAAATATATTAAGCATGGCAAACAACGTTATGGCTATCT
Source organism: Pezoporus flaviventris (assembly GCF_033815535.1). NCBI lineage: Eukaryota > Metazoa > Chordata > Aves > Psittaciformes > Psittacidae > Pezoporus > Pezoporus flaviventris. The sequence goes on along the minus strand of NW_026892584.1, from coordinate 1,250,605 downwards.
AGCGTTTGCACTCCAGTTCTGAAGACTGTTAAAATTCCACATGAGCTCTCACTTGTACTGAAATGTCGGATTAGTTTCTGAAGAAACATTCACATTATTTGAAACTTTATTATTTGTTATCATTAATTGCTATACAATGTTCATTGTATACAATTTTTCATTGAAAAGGTCCATTCAATTTTAACATAATATTTAAGCGTCCTTTTAGGGATGTCCTATAAAGAGCCATCATTATTTGTCATTCCTGTAATAATGCAATCAAAAAAATCCTTATGACAATGAAAGTGCAACCATTCAAATATTAATGTTTTTTTCAGCTACATCAGTTGGGCTAACAGAAGATTATTACCTCACCAGTAAAATTTATGGAAGAAAAATGCATAGTCATTGCATTTAATTGTTACTAAAATACCTCAACTTTGATTTACAACTCTTGTTAGTCCAGATTAAGTCTTCCCTAAATCAACTCTTTGTGCACCTGCTCATATTGCTATTCTTATGATAATTTATTTCCACAGCATCCTTTAATCTTATAGTTTCATACAAATTTAGGTCTTCAACTGCGAAAGGTTACTGAGTTACATTCAACACTGCACTTGCCATCCTCCTCACCTGTCAAGACAATTACTTGGTTTGTGCTTTACACAAAGTAATAAATGCATTTAACTTCAATCTCAAATGGAATGATCGTTTTCACAAGGAGACAAAATGTAGCTGCAATAAGCACTGGACACACAATTAAGTCCGTATTTCTAATTTTCTCACTTCAAACAACCTTGCTCTTCTAGGCATTCAGAGAATGAAACACAGAAACACTTCAAACAAGCATTTTAGTTAATACTTGACACAAAAAGGTATCATTATACGGAAAGCAGACATTTTCCACTTTCTACTTTATTTTCTAGATCAATTTTCATTAGATCTTAGCAATTTTTAAGTTTGTTTGTTTGTTTTTAAGTTTAGTAATAGCAGTTGTTCAAGCTCCAGGGGATCCTGTAATACATGAAAAACAGATCGGGACTCTTAAGGAGCAAAGGCTACTTCTGGGTGCAATAGCTGGGTCTTTTGTTCTTAGGCACTTCTAACTCTAAATCTTCTAAATTCTACCTCTGCTATAATGTGTCTGAGATCCAGAACAACCAAACGCACACACCATATGAGTGAGACCCGGGAAACAAAGCTCATGCTGGGGCTGCCTGTTCAGGCTTTCTGAAAACAAGGAGCTTCCCAACTCCAGTGGGAAGATGACCAGGCATATGGTCCACTTCTCACCAAGTTGCCAAAAAGGAGATCAAAAAAAGTAGCAATAGTTTGTGCTGACCTTAAAACTCACACTGCATTTTATCTGACATAAGAGATATGCAAAACAGGGGAAATATGACTCAAATTTTCCCCTCTACCCCAAAGCCCAGACACTTGGCAATAGTCTCCCTTCAACCAGCTCCTCAGCTATGCACCAGCGAGTCCCACTCAGAGGACCAAAGCAAAACCAGTCAAGGTCCAAACACTGCAAAAATGACAAATGCCTTTCCCAACATTAAAAATACCATTCTAAATATAAGATACTGAAACTGACATGCAGCTTACATCTCTTTTTGTCTGCTATATTTCATTTGAAACGCACAAAATGCAGTTCCAGCTTGCATTACCTGCAAGTCCATATTTAGAATTGGTTTAATATTACATACAATAGTTAATGTTTTGCTTAAAGATCTATCTTTGCTGATTTGCCCGGGCAAAAAAAACCTGAAGAGCATCATTTGGAAACATTACTTGAATTTAACATGGATGAAATGAAGAGCATAATGGTATTTTAGCCAGCATGCACTTCAGCTGCCCATTATAACAGCAAGAGTTCACTGCCATGTGCGTAGTTCAGCATCTAGGGTTTGTACGCAGCTCACAAAAAAGAATCTAAAAATGGGCTTGATCTTGTATTTTAAAAAAGCAATGACTAAGAAAACAGAATCATAACAGAAAGAGTTGCCTAGAAAGAGAGTTCAATAGTCTTAACAACAGCAAATCACCCCTGCCCAACAGACAGGCCAATGCACTTCATAAGTTTAAAAGCAAGCCCATAGAAACAACATAAAATGTTTCAAAAATTAATTCCAACATAAACCAAAGGAAAACAAACTTCTGCTCAGCCCAGATACTCACTTCAGGGCAAATTTTTTTTATTTTTTTTATTTTTTTTTTTTTTTAGGAAATGTATACAGTATGTTATTTTTCACCTCTATTTCCCAGCTGAAAGAGACACTGCAAGAACAAAGTCAGTTCAAAGCTTGCAAACATTAGCAGGTTCAGGAAAAATAAGAAACCAGCCAACTCCTTGCATCTAATTCCCTGATCCTCTGATCAGATGATACAAGACAAGACAATTCTTAACATTTGAAGATTGAACCGATACTTGCATAAAGAGAAAGAATAGTTAACAGTGTGGAAGAGTTATGGTATCCATCAGACAAAAGAAAAAAGAATCTGCTACTTGAAAAATAAAGTACACCACTGAAAAATCTGAAGGATCTCTAAAATTAATGCATCTTAAAAGGTACACTGAGTGTTCCTTTAGGTACAGTACACATTTTTAGCACCTACCTGGCCTATTTTGAAATTACCACACAAGAAATAAATAGATGTCAATGTTTTGAATTTTTGTTAACTACCTAATACTATTCTTCTTCGAGACAGATGACTTTAAGATAGAAAATACAGAATCAGACACCAGTACTGCGGCATTTCAGTAAAACACAGATGAGTAGTATTTTATTGACAACCTCAACTGTCTGTTGGTTATGCCTAAGAATGTAATTTAATGTAAAGACTATGTAACTAACAGACTACACACTGAATGTAGAATATTATCGAATAGTAACATACCAGAGGCAATGACCCTTCACTCCTTCATTAAAGATGAAATTATAATGTTAATTTCCAACTTCAATTCATACTCACAACAACCAAGTCCATGACTGGACCAAAGGCTGTCTCAAGGTACTTGCGAGAGGAAATACTTATTATTTCCTGGCTTTCTAGGAGCTGAGATAAGGAGGTTCTAAGAAACAGATTTTTAAGTAGCAAATAGCAAGCAGGGAACTGCCTGATTGAGCAAGAGTTCATGCTGTTCCTGCGATTCTTTACCCAAACACATGCTATATCTTAAGGGAAGAAAAAGATCTTACAGCAAAAAAGTTCCATCTCCTTTTTAATCCCATGTTTAATGTGTCTGAACCCCTTATGCTTGATCCTTTTTAAAACAAAATCTTCCAAACTGCTTCAGGAAAGCCAAAATAGTCTTACTAGTATTTCAAAGCCTGAGTGCAAGCACTGGCTTGTCTGATTAAGTAACTTGTGGAGCTCTTAATAACAAAAACAATATAACTCCATTTTCATCAAATGTTTCATCAAAGTTAAACTATGTCTTGACTCTATGTGAAAACTAATATTCAGACAAAAATGAGCTATTTCTATATGTCAACCCAGGACAAGTCACTATGGAGGGACTGGACAAACTACTTGATTCTTATTTTTGAAGGTATATGATCTGAATTGTCTTTGTGATGAGGTTATGTACAGTTGAAATGTAGCACATTTAACAAAGTCATCTTTTTTTTTGAATCAGAATTGGCAGACATTGCTACTGCTTCTCTGGGTCTGGACAAAAATTTGTAGTACCTAACCAAAGCAACTTTCTAAAATCCTATGGCATACAAAAAATAAAACTAAGCTATTCTATAATAATGCCCATTTTGAGCTCCTGATGTACTTTTTAAGATTTCAAGTTCCAGAGAGGAACCTTCAGTTTTCTTGATCTGAATACTGAAGCCTGAGTTTGATGCCCTTATTAACTCAGTATCAACACTCCCCACATCTAAACAGACATTGCTATGCCCACACTCACCACCCAATTTATATTATAATGTGGTGTCAGATATAATTTTAATCCATGTGTTTGCCAAGCAATGTTTTGGGGGTTTACATCTTCTCTGACAGCTTCTACTCTACTGCTCCCTGCAGAAAACCGGAGTACCCATTATGGTTTGTGTAGCTTACACCATGTAAAGAATTGCAATATTCATTTCTCACCTTCTGAGGTGCTGGTTTGTTTTGTCACTACATTTACTTATCTTCTCTTACCCTTTCTCTATGAAAAAACCTTCTCTTTACCTAGCAAGGAGATAATAGGTGTTTGCTGGTTTTGTTTTGTTTTTTTTTTTATCAGTAATAGGTCTCTCCTACAGAGCTTTGCTCACAATTTCAAAGTATTTTGCAAAACAATAATGAAAATATAGCACTTTTTCTTCAACATGCGATGCTATTCTGTTTTCAAAAGTGTACTTGGAGGTATTTGAAACTCTTCCCAAGATCATCACATTACTGATGTTTGAGCACACAGCATAATCCTCTATTACTGTGGCAGAGATAAACACAAAAAGATTTCATTACTTTAAATAATAAAATTTTATTTCAAAATGTAAAAATCAGCAGAACATTATCTCAAGAAGTGACTTACCCACATCAGTGCCGTATTAAAAATACAATTCATTTCAGCTACTGAAATGCTTCTCAATCCTTATCCTCCCACAGTTATTAATGTAGTATTTTGTGGCAAGCTTGAGTATTACCTTTGGGGTACTGCAGAATGCCTGATATCCTATTTCTTATTAAGCCCTTTATTTTCCAGTTACATGGAAAAGATCATGCTGAAGTTGAGATATTCATCAGAAGAGGTAAGAGGGGCAAATATATATGACATATCAACTGACAGAGCCACCTCAGGCAACACCTCTTTTCACCACCAAATCTTCAAGCACTTTACAGTTCCACAACCCACGAAATATCTTCTCCTTTAACCTAGAGCAGCTAAGGCCCAAACACTAACCCACTCAGATTTACAGACATCACAACCGAGTTTCAAACACTCGGTACCAAGAGTCAGTTTCTCAGAGTTCTGTGAAGTTAAAATTTCTAATTGCTCAGTACACAACATACTGAACCTGTGTAAAGATCAGTGGCTTCACAGCTCACAGATGCAGAACTTGCACATAGTTGAGGCACCGACTCACTGCCGATATACGAGACCACAATATCCTTGCTCATGACCATATCCTTGGTCATCTGTATAGCTTGCAGTTGAAGGCCATCAAATAGGCTCTAAGCCTTCAGGCACACCTACATGGCCACCACAGTATTCTCCCTACACTACACTACAAGGTCAAAGCAGCTCACAGGAACTCTTTTGGCTTCAATAATGTGGCATCCCAATGACTAACACCTCTTCTATCCCAATTTAGGAGGTGTGCCCAGGAAAGATCTAACATATTAACAACACAGAGCTCATTGTAAAATGCAGCACCAAGAGTCCTTATGTTAAAGTCACAGGGTGCTTTTACAAGGAAAATCAGCATAGTCCTTGTTTTTAGCTCTTACACCTCTTCATCAGTGCTTTATTCGCCCTAAAACAGATTCAAACTTACATTTCTAACCTTGCAAAGAGGACTCTGGCTATCACACTGTCAACAGCTACTATTTAGCTGAAAATATACCATACAAATTCAATTGCCTGTGAATGCTTCAATGAGAAAACATGCACTGTTCAAAACTGTAGAAAAAATAAATGCCCTTTATTTTGAGATGGGAGAAACACACACACACACATATATAAACATTCTTTAAATATGTCCCACTACTGATTTAAGATTTCCTGACATTCAGGCAGATGACTAGACAAAAACAAGTAATAGAAATCAAAACAGTATACACACAAATTAAAAAAAAAAAATCCTTTAACTGCTGGAAAACCTGTATTCTCTTTTAAACAAATAATGACAAAAAGGTTTTTTCTGGAGAAGAAAAGAAGAAAATCCCAGCTCTCTTCAGTGGTACTGAGCATCAGTAACCTCCAGGTCACCAGTTCCAACAACTTGAAGAGTTAACAAATGGTTGCTGTTGAGAGTCGTAAGGAGTTTGTTTTCTAGGATCACTGTGTTCACAATTGAGAAAAAACTAGTAGAAATCCTATTCTTGGTAGGCTCAGTAGAGACTAGTGAAACTGGAGGAACATAGGAATTAAAGGATTATTCACTGTCTAGCACTGGAATTTTTGACACGGAGAAGAGAGAAAGTAAACAGGATGTGGTGTGAAACTCTTAAATTGCTGCATTTCTGAAAGGGATTTCCTGGTCAAAAAAAAAGTGCAACAGGGAACGTGCAGCACACGCTGGTACATTCAGTATTGCCACAAAAACACCAGCTCAGCTGCACATGCACCATGCAGGCGCAATGGCCATCTGTCTGCCACGTTCTGGATGTCCAAAAGCTTTCAGAACAAGTTGCCAGACATCTGGAAACGCTAGACAAAGGGCAAGCGCCCTCAAACTCTTCACACAACACTGCCAGGTGAAAAAGAGGGCTATCTCCAAAGAAATCTAGATGTATGACAGCCCCAAGTATAATTCATATACGGTTATTAAGGAATAAATGTTCCTTCTATGTAAATACTATTACTTTTAAGATAAGGATGCCTAAGGGTGCCTTCTTCCTGCTGAGTGTAATTGGTTACACTTACTCAAGTCCTAAGCAAGCAACAGAGGTAGTCATGTAGAAGGAAGATGAAGAACAAGAAAAGCAATATGGGCAAATAAAAGCTTGTCTAAACGTATGTATATTCTTGCTAAATTGCTTTGGAATAAGAAACTTTAAGCATGAAAGGATTTGGGAATAAAAGCTCCTTGCCTCTATTTACTGTAACCCATGGTCAGAGAGGTTCTGAGGATGGTCTTAAGTGTCAATTCATCCCCAATAGTCCATTCAGAGTAAGAAAACAAGGAAGTGACATAAGAAGGGACAGAGAACAGCTGAAGTAAAACCAAACCCTATGAAATCTGCCCAGTGAGAGAAGTAAATCTAGTACTTAAAAACCAAGAGCTCCTTCCTCTCTGAGTATGTTACTTCTCTTTGCTTAAAAATTCTAAGAATTTTCCTTTCTCTGTTGCTTGCATGGTACAGCAAGAAATGCTGTGAAGGCTGAGCTCTGCATGTTGTTCAGTTATTTTTGTCGAACTTAAGACTGCTAAGGAATGTTTGAAGTAAGACTATTAATGTGTTGCCTTTTAACTGGGTTTTGTTTGGGCTTTTGGGTTTTAAGGTGTGAACAGGCATTCATCATACAGAACAACTTTTTGACATGCAAATTTGTGAATGTTAGGCAAAACAGAAGAAAAAAATCCAAGGAAAATAAATACACCCACTCTGTAAGACCTCTAGTATTGTTTAGAATGAATATAACCCAATCATAGTTGCCTTTTTCCTAACAAAGATTTTTTTTAAAAACAACCTCCTTTGTATGACAGCATCATGCCAGAATCTACAGTGACTCCAAAAAAAAATAAAACGTGGGCAAAAGTACAGAAGAAACAAAGGGAAAAGGTTGTTCTCTGGCAGTATAAATTTCTACAATTAAAGTTAATGGGATGAAAGGTAAAATACATATATCGGACTGAAAGACTTTCTGCACAGGTGGAAGAATACAAAACCTCTTTCAGAACAACACATTCAGAAATGCATTGAAGTTGTGAGCTCCATGGGAAAGGGCTCACATGTGAAGCATCATTCTAGGGGATCTCAAGAGAGGTCGAGCACTCAACTAACACAGACACTAAGTGCTCCTGGTAACAAAGCACAGGTAGTACAACTTGGCTGGGATGCTCACTGAAGACAGCAACAGAGCAAGCCTGAGCCCATCTAAAGCTGCCCTGGATGGCACAGCAGAGTTCCTGCTGAGGCCACAACTTATTCCTTACAGCTCTGCTTCCTGTTCGTCCCCTGGTGCCACCTCTGGATTCCTGCCTGGCAGCACAGGTATACCAGCGCAGCTCTCCAACTCAAGAGAAAGCTATTCACCTGCTTGGTCATGATAGTTTTCTCATGGATTAACAAAGCAGACCAGCTCCTCGGGTGGTTGCACAAAACCAGGGCCAACGCAAGGGAGAAGGATGGGAGCCCCTTTCAGCAGCAGTGAGCCTGAGCAGCAAGCTCAGCCATCTCGTGTAACTGCACCCTCAGACTAAGTTTCAACTCATTCCTTCTGCATCCAGTTCCATCACCATTTCTCACTGCAGCAAATGTTTCATGTACAGTTGTTAAATCTTAGGTAAGCAGCATGTAATTCCAAACAAGCCTAGCTGGCTTATTTTGAAACTAAAGCAAAGATTTTACAAGAGGACCACACATCTGCTCCTGTGAAACCTATGGGGCATACAGCATGAATGCGTTCAGTGCGTTTGTTCAGTCAGTCTTTGACCTTCCCACAGCTGTTATTTCAGTGTGTACTGAACGCAGGTTACAACAAGAAAAAAACCTGAAGACTGACAAAAGCTAGGAAGTCCCTATAAGGTACCTGAGCTACACCCCAGACTACCTGTGATTGATTTTGAATGTGTAAATGTTTTAAATATAAACTATGACAAAAAGTTGGTTAAGATTTTGAAGTGACCTACCCTTTTATATGTTTATAAAGTTTATTTAATCCTTCTGTGCCTTTTCTTTTAATAGCAAATGTTCTAAATATATTCACAGTTTATAAGCTTTAGCTTTCAACATCTGAAATACTCTGCCATAGGGAACTTTTTGCAGGAAACACGTTTAACAACAAACATTGGTTTTACCTCTCAGAACAATTTAATTTGATGAAAGACAATGTTCTACACTTCTCTAAAACACTATTTGCACTTTTAGAGTTTCTATAGCTATGCAAAAATACATTACAATTTAAAATTGAACCTTAACTAAGACACAATTATTATACAATTGTTACAGTAAGTCTTCGCTTGACACCTATGCAAATACAAGTTAAAAAAAAAAAATCATCACAACCACTTATCATAAAAGTTTAAGGCACAAAAGGTTATCATAAAAGTTTAAGTCTCCCACTTAGGTAAATCTGCATATGAACTATTACGGTAACTAACTCATTATCTTAGATTACCTGCTATAAATACAGGCCAGGCTAACCAAATATCAGTGTTATCTATTGTAAAGAACCATCCTGAATTAAATTATATAAAACCACATGCGTCTGGGTAGGGCAGAGGCAGACAAAGACTATCATGCATAAAGAAACACTGGAGACACGACAGCCGTCGTAAAATTTAAAGTAACCACAAAATAATTGTGACTGATGTCCATTCAATCACATACAGCAGAAGATTTGATTCTTGGAGTTGTGTAAAAACCAAATAACAGGGGGATCCCTCCACTAGTGAAAAACTTTCTCTAAATGAAAGAAGTAGCCCCAAGACAGAAACAACCAACCAGAAACCTCATCTCTTGTCACCTATCTCCATTTCTTTTCCCAAGCAATTATGACAGTCTCCCAAACTATTACAGTGTTCACCTGTTTCCTGAAGACCATGTATTTCTTGTGCAAGTAACAAGCAAGCATGACATATGTTATCTGCTATTCAATACAGGGCTAGCTTTAGACTGTGCCACAAAAAGGCAGCGTTTTAGCACAGAAGTAAGGTTTTCTAACAGCTACAGTAAAAGGTCAAAAGTGGTACTGTGCCCATACAACCATCAGAAATTCCATCAGGATGCTGACAGCCTGTGTTAAGAGATATGGGAGAGAAGGGAAAGGTGAAGGACAGGAGGACCTTTTTCAGCCCTCTGCTCCAGGGCCACCACAGCTGCACTGTTCAAATATGCTCTTCAAGTACTAGCTAATGCACTGATTCAAGCGACTGCTATCTGCTCCCATTCCTGTCTCACTACCTTCTACTATTCCATGGGAAAAGTTATGTCACAGCAGGCCTAGTAGCAATGTCTTCATAATACTTCACCACACATTTCCTTTCAGTTGATAAGAATAGTGCCACTGCACAGACAAAACAGTGCCTGCAAGAAATAAGAGGCAGGATAAAAACCAGATGGCTGAAGTTAAGCACAGGAAGACGGGAGCAAAGCTTATAGGGAGGGGAAATCATTTTGATGAGCTGAGACTGTGAACATGGCTCTCCACACAAAGGGAACATAGCCTGCCATGACACAGCCTGCAACAGCATAAATATGAAAAGAAACCTGAATGAAATATTGTTATTTCTATCACCTAAAGGCTGAATTCTTTTCAATCAAGTACCAGATCAAAATGACATACTTTTTAAAAAAAAATTAACATCAGGCTAATGCAGCTTCAGCTGTTTAGATGACTACCTGTCAACTATGATCAAAAACACCATTTGGAAAAACGTGAAGTGATCTGTAACACAAGCCGAGAACATTGACAGCATATTCCCTTACAGTACTTCTATAGCTCCACAATTTGCTTCCAGGCTAGTACAAGCCTTAGCAGTGATAGGCATGACTCTTGCGTCCCAATTCCCCAGAAACTGTCTCCATCTATACACACACAAATGTTATCAGTGATAGAGGAACTAGGAACACCTCTGCAAGCCCAGACTGTATTCAACATTGTGCCCAACATGTTTCAAATCTTTAAATCTTACTGAAGACAGGGTATTTTAATGCTTACTACAATTGCATGAACTCTAAGAACTCAGTACAGGAGAACTTCCAGCACAAAATATGATTCATAGTATCTTCCCTGCCCTTGTTACACTTAAAAAAAAAAATAAAAGAATTTTTAAATATTTCAGTCAAAGTGTGTGAAATGCATCATCCATCACCACCTACACAGCCTCAAGATGAACCTTCTAACAACTGAAAGCAAGGTCTTTTTGACATTGCTACCTAACGTATAGAATAAATAGTCATATCAAGAATGGATTCAGTAAGAGTAATTTGATTTTTCTGATTAACAATTTGATCGGCAAAGGTAGCAGGCAATGATCCAAAGAGCTTCTGCATGGTACTTGTCTTCAGACTGTTCTCCATGCCATTTCAATTGAGGAATTCCCAAAATACACAGTTAATATAGCAGCCATGGTTTGAAACCAGGGAATTTCTTTGAACGTACAAAATAATCATCAAATAGCTGTGTTTCTTCTAAGAGGGATCCTAGAGGGATCCACTCTTGCGTCTGCACGGGCACGCTCTTATATGACCTGTAAAACCCAAACCTTCCTCATGGAATAGATGCATGATCCTCAATAGACAACGAGAATTGGGGAAAGCAATACAGAATTGACGTGTCACTGACTACCATCAAAACCAAGACAGCAACATGACCAAAAGTAGTTCGAGAATTAGGAAGACTGACTACAAAGAACAGTAGGAGACCTCAGTCTGCCATGCAGGCAACTCTGCACAGAGCTTGGCTAAATGCAGCTTCACCGGGCAAGTGTTTGGCCAAAAAACACCTAACCATCCTTGCAATTCTCTGTGAAACCAGGAATCCAGAGCTTCACACCCCAGAAAGGACCCATTATCTTCTTATTTAATATTGACTTAATTTCTCTTAAAATGCACTGTCCACAATTCACCAAAGGTGACAATAAATTGGAGGGGATCCAGGAGAAAACTCAAGAGAATAACTGAAGAACAAAACAAAAAAAAAAAATAGAGTGTGTCTGGCAACAAACTACATAAAATTACTTATTTCTCTTAATAAAAAGAATATGAAGCAAGACACTAATCGAAATTCATAACGATGTTATGGGATTTTCAGTGCCCATAAGGCTATAGCAGGCTAGAAACTAAAAGCAGCCCTCTTAAGATCAGAAATAAGAAATAAAATACGAATCAGCCACTCAGTACACCAAGAATCGTGTTGAATTTTGCCTCAGTCAGAATTTTTAACTGCGCCTTCTGAACTACAAACTAGTTTCAAACACAAATTGGGGGGGTGGGGGGGGGGAAGTAGTCCTATGGCCTGCATCATGAAGAGGTCAGACTAAGATGATTGCAACAGTCCTTCTGACTTGATAATCTATTAACCTTACCAGTCAATTCAGAAAACACGCCTGACCACTTTCAAAACCAAATGCAAAGCCAGGTAGACCAACAGGTACACCTATTTTGACTGTATTTTTTTAGCCTCTTTTACCTTTAAACGTCGTCTAGAACTGCAGCTGTATCAAACTAGAGACACAGACAAGCGATAACAGAAATCTCATCACCTAGAAAACACTCATTTTAGTTGGCAGAATTATACAACCAGAAAGCAACCCGAAGCCAATGAGCTAGCTTGTAATTTTTCCGCACTTCCCGGAACTTTACAGAACTGTCGGTGGGACCAAATCTCTCCAGACAAGTTTTAGCTGAGAGAAGGCTCCGCACGCCCGAGAGCAGCGGTTTAGACAAAAGAGGTTAACCAGCCTTCTCTCGTTGAAAAAAAAAAAAAACAAACAAGGGGGAAATAAAGGGCGACGGGGGGATGCTGGCACGGAGGTGGCTGCCGTCTGCCGGCGCGGGATGAGGCGGCCCGGTGCCCGCATTGTTCCTGCGGGCAGCGCCGGTGCCCGCGGCCCCGCGCACGGGGACCGCTCCCCCCGCAGCCGCCGAACCCCGCTTCCCTCCTGGAGCCGGGCAGGGACGCGTGAACTCTTGAACCCGCGCCGCAGCACAACGCGAGTCTCCGGGGTGGAGAACGAAGACGCGCCTCGCGCGGGGAGGCAGCCCGCCCGCCCCGACGATGAGGGCCGCCGGGGAGCCCGAGCCGACCACCTCCCCTCTGCTCCCCGCCAGCCAGCGGCTCGGCGGCCGTGCCCCCAGACGTGGAAGCCCGGCAGGACGCGGCTCGTCCGTTCCCCCCGCCCCGCCCGGCCTCACCAGGCGCGCAGTGCCTCTGGGCCTCGGCCGCCCGCCACCCTGCCTTGCCCGGAGGGGGCCCCTCGCTCGCCTCACCCCCTTCACGGGGCGCTCTCTCAGCCGCCCCCGGGCCAGGCCCCAGCCCGGACCCTGGCCTTTCCTGCTGCAGCCCCCCGGAGAACCCTCCTCACCTGGGCTTGAGGCTGCCGGCGCCTCGCTCGTAGGCCCAGGAGGCGGCGGGCTGGGCGCCGGCCGGGGCCAAGGGGTCGGTGAAGCTGGGGGTCGTCGGGTAGTTCCTGTCCATCATCGGGCAGGGCGCGGTGCCGGGGCGACAGGGGCTCCGCTGGGGTACTGCGCGCAGGGCGGCGGCGGCGGGCACCGAGCGGGGCGGGTGGGAGCGGGCCCCCCCGCCTCATGCGGGGCGGGCAGCGCCGCGGCCCCCCTCACCGGCGCGGGCCAGGCCGCCGCGCCCCGGCCCCCCCTGCCCTGCCTCCACTCCCCTCCCGCTCAGCGGCGGGCGGCGGCGGCGGGCGGGCAGCTGAGGGCAGCGGCGGGCGGCGGCGGGGGCTGTGCGGCGGCCAAGCGGAGACCCATGTCGGGCTGCTCTTTCCCAGGATGCACCTCCCCCGCCAGCGCTCACTGGAGCTCACGGGCTCCGGCTCCGTGGCCTGGGGAGCAGGGAGGCCACAGCGAAGGGAGCAGCCACTGGAGCCGCCGCCAGCAGCGCCGGCAGGGGGCAAGGAGGAGGTCTGCTACTTGCGAACGGGCCACCGCGGCCCGACGGGGAAGCGCGGCTGCAGTAGGGGAGCGTGGCGGGGGGCGGTAGCCGCCACCGGGGCGGGGTGGGGGGGAGCTGAAGGCGGGGACCGCCGGGCCGGGCGGTGAGGCGGGGGGAAGGCCGGTTTCTCGGCGGGGCCGCGTCAAGTGAAGCGCTGGCGCTTTGTTGGAGGAGCCGGGGCGGGGCCATCTTGTTCCCGCTGAGGGGAAGCGGCGTCAGCGGCGGGCAGCGCCGCGGCCTTCGGGGCGGCTGCCGCCGACAAGATGGAGGCGCCCAGCCAGCCCTGCCCCGACTCCCACCCCGAGGCGGCGAGTTACCTCACGGCGAGGGAGCGCTTTGTAAAGTAATTTGTAGGGCGGCTTTCCCGCCCTGCCCTGCCCCGCCAAGGGGGGAGGTGTCCGGGCGGGCGCCTCCCCCCTCCGCGGGGCGCCCCGGCCCGCCGCCTTCCGCGCAGGAAAATCCACCTGGCGGGGGGGTGCAAGGTAGAAACCCCGGTGGTAGGCGCCGGAGCGGGAGTTCGGAGGTGCTGTGGGTCATCGGGAGAAGCTGCTGGCCGTGTTTTTCACTCAGGGCCGCTCAGAGCCTTTGCTTCGCCGCTTCAGGCTCCTGCGTGCAGGTGCTCAGCGGTTTAGGTTGGTCATTGCTTTGAGAATGTTTTACGGAGGTTAAATAATATAAAAATAATATAAAACCAGCCCTTTAGCTTTTTTTCCTTTTTGAACGCTAAAAGCCTGAAATACACACATATATGTATATAAGAGTTTTTCAAAACACTCAGGCATTCCCATTAATAAGTCAGTGCAGGTCTGCAGCCTGGATAGGCTTTAAAGTCAACCAGAAGGAAGAACAGACAGAATGTTTTAAGTATTTAGGGCAGTCTAAGCCACCTGGTGCACAGCCACTATGTTCCTGTATCTTTGTGTGTTTGTTAAAACAAAGAGAAATGGGTACCAGCTGTGCAGAACAGGGTAGGAGCAAAGGAGGCATCTGTGTTGGACAGGGAGATGGTGGGTGACCTACGGTTCTTGCTTTCCCCACAGGCTGAAGGTGCAAAGGCAGAGGTGCCCAGGAGGTATGTGCCTCTAAGGTAAAGATGAGGAGTATGCACTTGAAAAGAGGCGACTGTACCTGAAGGCAGTGCTCAGAACAGGAAGGTGTTTGCTAATGTGTAAGTAAGTCTTTTGAAGATTCAGTTTGTAGTAAGTACTTCGGGCAATATCCAGACACAGAGTAAAATGAATTTTCATTTCACTACACATTAAATGAAATGGTGAAGTGCAGAGTTTAGAAACTTGGCTACAGCCAAATAGATCAGATGCTAAAAATAAATCTCAACATTTGAATTAAAAAGTGATCGATATTAAATGAGAAAGCAGGAAGGTAAGAGACTTCAGGAGGAAAAGCTGAGGTTCTGCTTTTCTCATGCCTAGTTTCAAGAAGCTGCAAAGTCAGCTATGGGAAGAAATGCAGCTGTAGATCAGGAGGGAAAGGTAAAAATGAAAGTTATCAGCACCAAAGAGACTGAGCGAAATCACCCAGAGGACGGGAGGAATTGAGGAGGGAAAAGCAGCAGTGTACCAGATCCAGAAAACATCAGTGAGTTTCCTTGTGTTTGTGTAAGTTAGCACCTGTATTGCTTGAACCTGGAGGGGAGTATATGGGGGGGTGGGAGACCGTCTTTCCCTGGGAAACACAAGGGTTACTGTTTTACAGATGAACGAGGCTTGATGACAGAAAATGGCTCCAGTTTTATGTTAGTGACAAAGCACTTACTATTGAAAGTAGCATTTCCAGTGGGGAAGAACCTGTAGTTTTCGATTTCCCTGCAGGATCTGTGCCAATCTGTTTTATAATATTACCCTTAGGGTGCATTGTGTCCCTGAAGAGGGCCTGAGGGGAGGGTGATATGTGGACCTATTCCACCTAGCTGTAGTGTTTGGTTATTTAGGGTTAAGTGTGTTAGTGTGGAGCTACCTTAAAAGTGTCTTGCTGCAAGTTTGGAATGACACATTAAGAAATTGTAAAACTGTTGTTTTGTTTGATGTTTTTTCTTAAGTAATGGCAACATGAACTTTAAAGAGTAGCATAATGTTGTGTGTTTTCATTACAGGTTATTTCTCTAAAGAGAAGAGTACTCTCAGATACATGGCTGTAGAAACAACAAGTGCCAGTCCAGATTTACAGGCAGGTAGACAGTTAGTTTAGACCGCTAAATGAAGTAATTGTCAGTATACCACAGACACAGTGTTTTCCTGAACATTGTTGGAGAAGATCCTCATTCTTGTAATCAGATAGAAAAGTTAACAGCTGTCATAATTTCTATTTGTGTCGTTTGATTTCTTTTACATGGCTTTAATAGAGGTGGAGTAGACTGAAAAATTAATCACAAATGTCTATAAACACCAGATAAGTCAGTTTGCTTTTCCTGTGTATGAGATAAATCTACTTGTCTTGATAAGTAGTTGCTGAGACTTACATAGTGTTCTCATTACACTGATCCGTGCTGCTTGTTTCCATCCTATGTTTAGGAAAGTTACCTCGAAGTTTGTGCATTTTACCTGTTTGTAACCAAAAGGTATTTTTTAACTGTTCTCTAAGACAGCAAAGGAGGCTGTTTAGAGTAAGTGCTTTTTACAGTTTTCTGGTATCCATGATATCTATAAACAGCTCTTCTGAAAGATCTGACAGAAAAAAAATCTTTTGATAGATCCTTTTAATCACGTTATTTTAACGTGTAGATTAAAGTACATATTAAGATGTGTATTTAGGAGTCATTTTAGACATGTTCATGATTCTGAATACTGAAAATACTTTGATTCTTGTATTAGCAATAAATGCTTTTGTTTCAAATCCAGCTGTTATTTCCTGTTTAGGAACTGAGTTTTGCTGGATTTTAACACCTTCCAAACTGTAGTTCATAACTGAGTGCTTATATCCAGTAAAGCTTATCTCTCAAGTCAGGAATTTAATATAATAAATACATTCTGCTGAAACATAAGGTAATGCAATTTTTCACTCTATTTAAGAGCAAAATCTCAAATTACAGCACTGTAATACAATCTGTGCAGCATACCGGCCTGGGGCAGTACTGAATTTTTGTTACTCATTTCTTTCCCTAAACGAGCAGTCTCCACTTGGAAAAATAACATAGCAAATCCTTTACAGAGTTAAAAATGTTATGTGTTGATTAGGAATGGATTTAAGCACTTAAGGTAACACTTTAGTGGTAATCGTCTGCCTGAGGTCCAAGGAGTGATCTTGAAACTGCAGCATGGGCTGCTGCCTACAGGTGTAGCATGCAACAGGACTGTGTTGCGCTGCTCGGCTGCTTGCTGACAGCCAAAGGAGAAGGCCTTACTCTCCCTTCCTTCCCTGCTCCACTCCACCTCCTAGCAATGTGCTGTAGCTACAAGGTGAACTGTAAATTCACTGGCAAAAGAACACTTACTTTTTTGCCAGAGGTTATTTTTTTATAATTTCACTAAGCTGAGTCAGCTTGCTTTGCATCAAATGAGTGCTGGCTCAGGGCAAACAGTGGCAGTGTGCAGGTAGAAGCAGCTGGAAAGGGAAGGAAATGACAGGAAAGAGCAGGGAACTTTTATTTTTGATGGTGAAATATTTACTTGGCTTGTGGTATATTCAGTATAGGAAGCTCTTGAATCTAGGAGTGCCTGAGGATTTATTTCTGTGGGCAGTAATGGGCTTCTCTGCCCATATGCCACTTCAGCCAGAATCAAGCCAGCTCTGATGCAGAACTGTCTTAGCTAATATATGCTGCCCCTTAGGGAAACTCTCCTATTTTCCTCTTTCTGTTTAAATAATCTAATATTGCTCAGTGCTGAATGGCAGCATTACTTGATGAGGTCTAGTTCTATGTTTAAATTGACCATATGCCAAATGAAATGCAGAATCAAGCTAATAATGGGTAGTTGGCAGTTTTCTGCGATTTCATCATAATTAAAACCAAGATACCAATCACAAATCCAGGGCCAAACTACTGGTCAAATTCACTCCTAGTGTTGACTTATTTGTTTGTAATTGATTTATTTATTTAGTAACTTCTTTGTTGCTTAGTTTGCAACCTTATTACTGATACTAACAGAAAAAGGTCAGCCACTGTTTAAGTGTGATTGAGTATTTTGTGTGTTGTGTGTTTATAAGACTGGTCAAGCAGAAAGCTGTGTAGTATGTTAAGCTCCAACAGTACTACAGATGTTAAAATACCAGGATAGCATCACTAAGGGTCCTTGTGCATGCAGCTGCAGGTTTTACTGGTGGGCTCATTCTTCATAGGGCCAGCATTTGCTGCCTGTGCTTTTGGTGCTCTGTTTATTGCAGGTACAACAAACCTGTCTACAGGGATTTGCCAAAGTCTCTTTATCCCCATATACTCTCTTCTTCCACAGAGGGCATTGCTCCTGTCCTTAACAGGTGATGCCTAGTTTTGGTCTTGTCCTGGCTCTTCCCTCATGTTGAAGTACCAAAGTACAATTTTTTTCTTGCATTAAGAGGCTTTCAGCTAAATCTGTAAACTTGATTTTGCAGCTAAATTCTTGGTGTGCTTCAGGGCACAAAAGAATCCTGCAAGAATAGCCAGATGCACATGCTGGATCAGCAGCTTGAGCTGTTGTTGATTGAAGAAAGTAAAGGCACAGCATGCAGTTAACACTGCAAGAGTTAACAAGAGATTACAGCTGGGCTGTTGGAAGTGTACAAAAAGGATTTTATTTCAGTTCATAATAGTACTTTATTTTGGAACTCTCATGGTATCATAAATAGTTTGATAACATACACAAACATTTTAGTGGTTAGCTTTCAGTGGCTAACCGTTTTGTCAACAAAAGCTCTAGAAGTGCCTAACGGTTAGCTTTCGTGCTGAATTTATCTTCACAGTTGTTTGAAAACAGTGTTTCAGAGACTTGAGGACAAAATTCTTTTTTGAAAACTAATGTTTCAAAGGTAAAACATTCAAGTAAATTGAACTTGTCTGGTCAGATGAAGTTTGGAGAAGTTCAGGCCAAAGCTGAGCTGGGTCTGATATACTGACAAATTCTAAGAGGAACACAGAATTACAAGTCTGCAGGATCTTTCTCTGTTGAACACTGATAAACAGTAAGCATCAGCTTACAGATGGTGGATGCAGCACTTCTGGGCAGGTTCTGTGTGTGTGCTATTAGGCTGTGGCATCTTCTGTGAGCAGCAGCGGGTAAGTAGATCAGATATTATGCAGTAATGAGTTTTGGTTAGGCCGATTACAAATCACTGTTTCTTTTATTGTTGTTGTTGTAATTGTGATTCTGGCCAAAGCATAAAGCTGTAGTTGTTTGACCAATTAGATTTTACATTTAATTTGGCACATGGCCTCTTCAAACATCAAGCTAGACATTGAGAAATGTCTAAGTAGACACTCCAAGAACACAGCTGATCTTGGAGGCTCATAGCAAATAGTCTCTTTCTTTGCATTTCTTTACATATGCTATTCTGTGCGTTTATTTGATGAAAAGCTTGTGTGTATGTACAAACAAAAGAAGCAAAATCTTCATAATTTATTCTGTTGAACTAAAGGTGATCTATGAAACCATAGCCCTTCTCCTGAGGTGATAAGAGATGACTGAGCTGGTAGAAAGCTTACTGCAACAATGAGATGGAAGTCCTTGTTTCCTTCACTTTCCTAATCCTCCTTTTTGTGTGGTTCCACAGCTTCCAAGGTGCCACCACTGGTGCTTGTGTTGGTTCAGCTCACCCACTCAGGAGGAAATGGTCTATGTTTTTGCTTGATGACTTACAAAAGGATCCAGTAAAGACCAGAACTGGTATAAGGTATGTGGGAGAAATGTGCAGTGACATGTTGGAAAAAGAAAACTTTGCTTTTGAACAAACTCATAGTTGTAACGGAAAGTATTTTATTTTACCTTTTATTAGATACTCTCCTTTGTATCATATCCATGCTGGGTATTTAACATTAGATACTGGATGTATTCAGTACTTGGTAGCTGCTGGTCTTTAGAGAAATTAAACTGAAGTTGCTGAACAGCTTGGAACCATTGCAGGTATTTTTATTTCCTAAACAAAGTCAGCACTGCATCAGAAATTTAAAACCTGTTATAAGGTTTTGTTTTGCGTAGGGGCTGTGCAAAAAAAGCAGAGGGAAAGGATAAGCTAAAGGCCTTGCTGTCTGTGAAGAGACAAAGCAAGCTGTCAAGAAAAGGGGTTTTCAGAGAGAGGGAGGGGACCAAGTTTTTGGGAATCATGTCCAGGGGGGAGAGAAAGGAAAACAAACAAACTCACCAAACAGCAAATAGGCATGTGTGTACAATAGCAGATTATGAATAGACACAGAAGAAGGTATCAGAGAAGGGAAAAAAATCAATAGCAAATTATAGGTAGAACAATGAGAAAAGGAGGGGGAAAAAAAACCCACCCACAAACCACCCCCCTAAACCAGAAGAAAATGAAAAGCTACATGTAAAGCAAAAGTAATTAATGTAGTTATGTATTTTCATCACAGACAAAATGTACTGCATCAAAAATAGCCAAAATACATTTGATAGGTCCTATTCTGTTATTTTCCATGTATGCAATTAGTGTAGTTGCCATTGTAAAGTTACATGAAAGATAATGCATTTTATGGTAAAATAGAGGAATGGTGTCAACCTGGGGAAAATTTGGGGAAGTTGCTCCCACAAAAATGAACAGCAAACTGAATTGTAGTTTAAACACTAATGGAACTACTGTTTCTTTCCTTGTTGGTACATCATAGGACCTGGAGTTCCCAGCTGGAGCGTGTCTTTTGCTGACATATCAGTATTTTGCTAAGTTAGGGCAGTTTTGCAGTAATTATTTTTGACATTTCAAAGAGAGTGGGCTGGCTTTTTATTCGGTGGACACAGAGATTAAAAATTAAATGGGAAATTTTATTAATTTGAGTTGTGGTTAGTTTTTTTGTTCTGTTTTATTTTTTAAAAAAGTAAGTAGTGTCATAATGGTGAAAATTTACTCAACTTCCACCTAATTTTCAGGATTGTTGAAAACCAGTTGATACAAACTTTTTTTTTTTGTGTATCTGGGAAATGTGTAGCTAAAGTCGTAATATTATAAACAGATGACATTTTACAGAGAACTGGGATCCTATTTTCCCCAAGACTTATAATGAGAATGAAGTATCTGTACCCCACCAGCTGTATTCCAAGTCTTAGTTCAGTTGACTGAAAAGCTTCACTTGATGTTCAAATACAGAAAGAGGTTCTGGTATTATTTGAGGAGTTTTAACCAACTGGCTCAGCTCATCTCGTGTACTTGGGAGAAAAAGCACAAATCTGACTGTTGTCTCTCAGTGAGCAAAGCAAGAGTGGCTTAATTTAGTGTAAAGTCACTGTACTGCAGCATTTGTTCTACCTAGCTGCCCTCATGTATCCCTCCTGCCTCTCTGCAGAAGTTAAGTTGGCTTGTTTGTCTTTCTTATATCTAGTCTGAATCTCCCCTCTTTCAGTTCAAGAAATACCCCTTGTCCTGTTGTGACAGGCCCTGTTAAAAAGTCTGTCCCCACCTTTCTTACAATCCTGCTTTAAGAAGAGGGCATGCTGTTACCAACTTCATTTTAAAAAAAAAAATAAAGGGTTGTCAGCCTTTTTTATAACAAGCTAAATAGACATCTTCTCTTTTGCTATGATTAACCTGTGTAAATGTTTATTTGGAAATTGTTTTACAAAACAACAGACTAATATTGCTACCCCTCACCCAACAAAATGACAGCAGTTAATGTCAAAGTTACAATTAAAATGTGACCAGTGACCAGTGCATTCAAAAGGCTCTGTCAGATGAGTAGAAGGAAAAGATGAAGCAACAAGAACTGTTCAAACTGCTCACACAGGTCAGAAATGACTGGAAACAGTCTGAAGTTACCATCTGAATAGAATGGGGTATTTGGAAAGATGTGCTTAAGATTTCTGAGAGGAAAATACATCCCAGTTCTTGACTGTGAAAATGACAGATGATAAATTTGTATGTGATACGAATTAATTGAAAGATATTTACAGTATATTGAGGTGTTTGAAAGATGTTTTGAAAACCTGGGGTTTCCTTTGTGTTCTCTACCCCACATGGAACAAGTGGGGATAGCAGCAGTTAACGATTTTGTTGGCAGATGAGACTGTGGATAGAAGTCTGGGTTTTTTTTTGTTGGTTTTGTTGGTTTGGGGTTTGGGTTTTTTTTTTTAAGCTTTAAATGAACCTGTACTGTGGTTGACCTAATTAATCAAACACTCTTGCTAATAACCTACAGGTAATTAATGCTATTTACAGCTGGTAACGTGAAGGAAAGACAAGGAATTTTCCTGTGCTTTCCAAACTTCAAATATAGTTCTTAGGGGCAGATCAGACTCAAAACATTTTAGTTAGTATCAGTAGGCATCACTAAAACAATAGAATACTTCAAATCAGATTTGGCAACAGCTCTGTAGTAAATAATTTGGCAAAGAATTACACTTTTTTGTTACTCAAAGTGATCAGTTATTTTGGTTTTGGTTCCAATCCCAGTTCAGTTGAAGCCAATAAAGAGCTTGCCATAGACTTTGGTAGGACCAGAATCAAATGCATGTTCATGAACTGTGGTGAGGAGTGCACTTCTGTGGTGAGCAGTGCACTTCCATTTGGTACTTCAGGTTTGCTGTTCTAACAAATTCATAAAAATCCCAATGAAAATCCCCCCAAAATACAAGAAATACATAATGGATATAATACTGTTCATTGGAGGATTTGATAAATAGTAAGCTTTCTTATTTCACTGAATTAAAAACAGGTTAACTGATTCCTTTTTTCAGATGACAGAGCCAGAGACCACTTTTCTGCCCTTCGGTTATTTGCTGTAACTAATAACGTGTCCTAAGTTATGAAAAGCTGCATAATGTTGGATTAAACATTATGTTTAATAATGTTATTTGCTGTAACTAATAACTTCCTAAGTTATGAAAAGCTGCATGCTATAATCTTGTTATGATGCTGAAAAGGCCAAGTTTTGGGAAATTATTCAAGGCATTGGCTAACAGCTTTAAGTGTGACATGTTTAAACCTGTTCCAAGAGGAATGGAGTTTAAGTACTATGTAATTTTTCCCGGTGTTTT
This sequence comes from Pezoporus flaviventris, assembly GCF_033815535.1. Taxonomy (NCBI): domain Eukaryota; kingdom Metazoa; phylum Chordata; class Aves; order Psittaciformes; family Psittacidae; genus Pezoporus; species Pezoporus flaviventris. The sequence goes on along the minus strand of NW_026892584.1, from coordinate 1,228,003 downwards.
ATTTAGACACTTCTGTTTTCAGCTGTCATAGTGTATCTCTGTTAATTCCTTTAAGAGCCACTGCCTTTCCTACTGGCCCTTGAAAGAAGGCCCAGAAGTCAAAACACTGATGATTTACACCTGTACACAGATTAGATTAAAATTCCTGCTGCTTTGCTCCGCAAAATCTATCTCCTCTTTCTCCCACATAAGGACACTTGTATTTGCTGTTTTTTGTATTCTCATAGCAACTGCATTTTCAAAGGAAACTGCATGTAAAATCTGGAAATATGGCAACAATTCTGAATTCACACATCACCACAGTCTTCCTGTTGTTGATTTTTCCTATGCCAGCCCTGATGTATCAGAAGTTCTGAAAAGAGACAAGACACAAGGCAAAAGTGTCCTGGGCCAGGAGTCAGCATATGAAACAAGAAAAACTCAACCCAACAGCTGCCATTCAATCCCTTTAAAAGGAGAGGTAAGTTTATGTTATGGTCAGCTAAATTTTAAACTTTGCTTCTCATTTGTAATAAGCAGAATGTGTATTTTTTTTTTTTCATCTTATGTGCAATGAGTATTTAAATATCAGTCATTGCATATTTTAGGTATCTAAAGTACCAATTCTTTGAATAAATTTGAAGTATTACACCCTACAGAAGATGCAGTTTACTGCCCAAAGCACTACAGCATCCATGTGCAACACTTAAACCATCTTAAGGTTTTCTGTTATGAAGGCATTGCACAGAGTCATTTGCAAATGATTTGTAGACACAGACCAAATATCAAGTGATATTTAATCTCTGTACAATTTCTGTAGTTCATTTAAAACATGACTTTGCCAGATCTACTTACTAGGACTATATCGCTAGTAACATTAAGGAATCTCTGAACTTTTACAAGCCCTATGAAATCTTTTTCCTTGAAAGTGCTCCTGTTAGTCCCAGGAAAAATCTATAGGAAAGCATGCTCTATAGCTCAAGATGCACATTAACAAATTTGAAATTGTTAGGTAAATTTCTGCAAGCTTTTAATTCCATAGCTTTATTGTAACTGTATTTTGGTTATTAACAGTGATCTCTCAAAACTCACTGATTTTGGTCTTACAGAATAGTAACCCCCAAGAACTTCAGAATGCTTTTTACAAGTAGGGCAAAAGTGAATTGAAGCTGTCCTAACAAGGGGATTCCCCAGTCTCTCAACAAGAAAGAAGCTGCAAAGAGGTTTGTAACTTGTTGAAAGCCTAGTCTGATTCTGAAGCTTTGGGAATAAGAACAAAGTCCAGTGTCCACACGTATCAGCTGGGTTGTATGTATTTTTCAAAGGGCAAGACCTCCTGGTGTAGCACTTTTGATGCACCGTTTATATTCCAAGATTTAGAGCATTTTCTTCTTTGTAAAAGTGTTTAGAGATTAAAAATCTCGTATTATATCATTCCATAGCACTGTAGGTTCTAGCAGGTTAAAACCCCACAAAACTCAGTGAAATATTACATGTAAGTATTCAACTTTTATATTATAAAGTGCATTTTTGGCACCAAATTAAAATACCATTTATTGCCATCCGCATTGGTCAAATGAGTGTATCTGTATGGGTGGAATTTGTTGCGTCTTAAAACCTTTGTTGCCTGTGACCAGCTATGTAGCTACTGTAATACAAGAGAACACCAACCAGTATCTTCCTGCAGCTATGGGAAGCCTTTTCTGCTATGTTGCTATTTGACTAGGAGGTAAAGGGACTGCAGGGTTGGGATGACTTGCTCAGCAAGATCTTTAAGGCTATGTGATGCTGGGGTCGGTATTTTAATAAGATCTAAAATTAAGGGTGGCTAGAACTGGAGATGCAGAAGTTGTGTGTCGTGGTTTAAACCCAGTCAGGTAATTCGTTCGCTCACTTCCCCCCCCCTTTCTTGCCCTCCCCCTGCTCTCGGAGGGACGGAGAGGAGAATCGGAAAGAATGCAACTCCCACGGGTTGAGATAAGAACAGTTTAGTAACTAAGGTATAACACAAATCACTACTGCTACCACCAGTGATAATAATGATAAAGGAAATAACAAGGGAAGAGAATACAACACCTCAGCACCAGCCAACCGATAACTCGCCCCCCCTCAGCCCGACCAAGCACCGACCGATACCTCCTCCAACCCTGCAGTCTCCCAGCCCTTCCGGCTAACTCCCAGTTACATCCTGGCCATGACGTGCTGTGGTATGGAATACCTCTTTGGTCAGTTTGGGTCAGGTGTCCTGTCTCTGCTTCCTCCTGGCTTCCCCTGCCCCCTGGCAGAGCATGAGGCTCACAAAGTCCTTGGCCAAACCAAAACATCGCTATCAGCTCTGTTCCCAGGCCGAAAGTCAAAACACTGCACTGCACCAGCTACCAAGAAGGGGAAAAATGACTGCTACTGCTGAACCCAGGACATTGTGTGTATACAGTTAACAAGTAACTCTGTGGAATTCTTGACTATTGCTCTGTGCAAGCTGATTATCTAATAGATGTTACATTCTACTTAAAGGTATCATTCATATCCCAGGAGAGCAACACATACTTATGCAAAGTGCTTCTCTGGGGTTATTTGGCCTTTTCAGCAAGCTAAATGTCTTTTTCAACATTTAAATTTTTAAACTGCAAAAGAAACATCCTCTACGAAACCAAAGTACTTTTTAACAAGAGACAAGTCTCTAGCTATTTGCTTAACATCCCCTGACCCACAGTACTTTGCTTACTCTCTTTGAGCTGGTATTTAGTGCTGAACATCAAAATCATTTGATAGAAGTGTACTTTGTCTGAATGGATAGTTTGCTGTTCAATTAATTGTTCATTTTAATCCAACATTAATCACAATACCACAACAAATAGAGTAGTGTGTTAACCAGCAGTGTCTAAAACAAACCAGTGTAATCCAGAAGCAGTAATATATATTTGAAAAATCAACTCATGAAATAATTTTCATATTCAAATCTATTACTAGAACAAATAGAAAAGTCATACAGTAATTAAGTGAACATATCAAAGTAGACTTCCTAGGGCAAAGTATTAATAGTCACAAAAAATGGTGTCAATAAAACCAATTAAAATACTGTTCCTTCCAAATAAAAAAAAAAGAGAAAGATGAAACTTAATGAAACATCAGTAGTGTGATGGGATGGTTCAAAGTGCATATGTAAGAGGGTGGCAGTGCAAGATCTCCTCTTTATGCATTCCCTCCTCTTGGCACAATAACCTTGTGCAAATAATAGTCCTGCAGCCTTTGCAACGGATCACCTCTCTTCCCAACTGGGACCTTCATGTGCTCCTAGTTGTGCTAAAGATTTCTGTAACCTGTCTTGCAATATGCAAGGTAGTGCACACTTTCTAGAAAAGTATGTTATGTGCCAGTAATGCCCCCTCACCCCAAAGGAGGCTGGTGACTAAGGACCAGGAAGTGACATAGACTTCTTAAACACCCGTGCCCAGTTTGGGGGCCCTGGATAAGGGGGTGGTGGCATGTTGTACTGTTGTCCATCTGAAGTAACTGCTTGCTCATAAGTTGGTAGTGATGAATCATCCATTCCAAGAGGAAGTGGATTTAAAGAAAATTCTTCACGCCTTCTGAAGATGCTAGATGAATTCCGTCTTCTACTTCTTACGTAATCCAAGTACCTAAGCAAAATTAACAGCAGTATAAGTGGCAGCTTCTCTTTTAGAGGGAAGAGAGAATATACAGTCAGAGTTGTAATGAAAAAAAACAAACCAACAAAACAACCCCAAACAACAAAAAGCCACCCCAGAAAAACTCCACCACACGACAAAAAACCTTTGCCTTCAATGATCACAAAGACTCTTTCCAGACCACACAGTAAGAATAGCTCAATAATGTGAAATTTATAGGGAAGAGGAAGCACAGAATCCTTTTCTGTTCCTTTCAAGTTCAGGATAAAGGAACAAGCAGGGCTAGAGAACTAGTGAAGAAGCACTTCCTCTAACCTGCTTCATCTCACACCTGAGGTAGACCACATGCCATGAAAAGCACACAACCTCCTTTAAAAAGCAAACAGAACACATTAAACTTTCCACTGCAGGCCCCAGTTTATGAAAATGATTCCACCTTTTTAGTATGAATATTTTGGAACCAAGAACACACACTAAAAAGAAAAATCCCCAAAGGTACTTCAGCTATGCAAGTGTTGGTTTATGGTTTTGTGCTATTAACTTCAGCGTAACTACTGCTAGCGCTCACCTAACTTTGCTGCCAGGAAAGCAAGAACTACAACTCTCACTGGATTCTCTGAGAACACACTCTGACCAACTCACAATGAGTTTTAAATTCCACTCTTACCCAAGAGTTTGTTTTGGTGTTTTGTTTTTTAATCAGCAGAATTCCTTACCCTGGTGGTTGCCTTGATTTGCATCTACTTTTGCAGCAGTAGAAGATAAGCAGTACAGTTATAACTAACAGTACTCCAGCAGCGACAAGACTGATGAGAAGTCCTGTAACATTTATCTTTTGTAGTGTCTCATCACCTGAAGATAAAACATTGGTTATTTTCATTATGTGTTCTTTCTCTAGTATACAGTGTAAAATACTAATTTTGCTGCGCTATAGGACGCTTGCTGCGTTCCTTTCCACAAATGCCTAGCTTGCTGTGAGAAGCCACTGTATCTGTGCAGTACCACCCAGGAGTATCATTCACATGCAGCTTAAAGCAAAAGTTAGTAGATACTTCCTTTCCTGTACATAGAACTGTTGAGTCTGTCTTCTAATGCCTTCCAAATACTATTTCATGTACCTGTGACCTCGATCAGGCTACAGCTTTCTCCTCCAGTCATATTGACCATTTTTTTTATAAAACCTCTGGCATAAGACTACTCTGAACCTAAATCACTCTTAGATTACTGTTACAGAAATGGGGAGGAAAGGGGAAGAAACAAACAAAAACCACAAAAAGCAGACACAGAATTACTGCAGACTACCAATTGTGTAATAAAACAAATGGACAAGAAAATTATACTACTTTTACCTACAGACTAACACCGGATCCCACTGTAAGACACTTTAATGAGTTTTACTATATCAGATAATGCAATAAACTTGTACAGCTCACAGTGAATTTTAGTAAAAAGATCAATTCTGATATTGGTAACTGAATGCATGGTGTATTTTTAAGAATGTACTGTTACAACAAACACAAAATACTGCAATATAAGCAAAGAATAAAAAGATTACTTACCTAGTTTTATTTTAGGGCCTTTAGTTGAATAGTCTTTCCAAAAATCCATCTATAAAACCAAAATGACGAGATTTATGGGATACATAATCTGCAGGCTTATTGACAATGTCATTTACTATGGTACTGTGGGCAAAATTTAACAGTGGCATAAACAGAAGCGACTCCTGCTGAAGGATTCAAACTTGCTTTTCCCACTATATTTTTCACATACATTCAAGTTTGCGTATAAAATACAGTTTCACAAAGCAGAAAATACCAGCTGATGAAAGAGAAAAGTGCATTTAACTGTCCAGTGTTACCTCTTATTTCTGCCTGATTGCAGTAGAAGTCAGCATATATTCTGACACTATAAAAATGCTGGGAATTAATCTTTTTAAATCCCTGCAGAATAGTATTACTGAGGCAAAGTCAAGTTTTTAAGAATCAGACATTTGCATGAGAAGTATCTGAATTCATACCAGCTAAGAAAAATAATGGAATTCATTTAAGAGAACCTTTATGTTGCATGACTGTGTTTAGCTGTAACCTCCACTTCTGCTCCCCAGCAAAAGACTCCATCAAGATCCTGAGTTAATGCTTCCACGTTTTTCTTAAGAAAACGCTAACAATGGTAATGGAATGTTTCCACCTTCAGGGAGGAGTGTGTTTCTCTTTCTGCAGGTTAGTGCAGAGCATACCCAGAATCACAAAGATTCTTGCTGCAGGCAGCAAGAACAGTATTCAGACAGTCATCACATTCCACTATTGGGCTGAAAGGTTTCTTTTGAATTTTTCTTTTTTTTTTTTTTTTTTAATACCAGATTTCCTCCAAGCTGTATATAGGTAGTGATTTGGAAGATAATGCTTTAGGAGTACTCTGCAATAGCTGAACTGCAGATTTGTCCCATACTCGTCTCTTCTAAAACACTTCTTTGGCATGACACAGTCAGCCAATTAATACCTAGAGCATGGGGAACACATTCAAATTGGATGCTAAGAAGTTACGAAAAAGATTGATGAGCTTCTAAAAAACACATACAGGTATACCCACAAGGGCTACTTCTGAAGTTTCATGTATATTTGTTTTGCAGAATTAAAGCCCTTACCTAAAGTCTCTTAAGACAGCAGCACGTAATGAAGTGTATTCACTGTGTATCTAGAGCAATAACCCCATTTACAGTAAAATAAGCAATCATTTCCAGTGCTGTTTTCAGGAGGGGTACAGTATTTAGATACAGTAATTATTTAGTTGGTAACCTCCTTCAGTATACTAAATTCAGTATGAACAGCTACCGTTTTATCAGGGTCTTCAAAAATTTCTCTGGCTTCTTCATAATTACACAGCTCTTCAAGGCATTCTCTTTCCAGGTTATCTGGGGTGAATGCCTCAAAATCAAATCTGTTATACAGAAGACGGCGTCCAATGAACAAATTTGCCTCCTTTTCTGATGTGAACACTAATAAAAAGAAAATAAGTTGATTTAAAAGAAGTTAGGACAGCCAGATTTGTTGGGTTAAAGGAATGGTTAATATCCTAAAGGAACACATTAACACCACATCTTCCCGTGACATCTTTCAGCTACATACAGGGAAAATAAACATCAAGGTCTCTCTCCTTCTTTGCTGCTTTTTCTAACTAGGCAATATAAAATAAACATATTTTCCTTTCTCATAAAACATTTTGGTTATTCCTTATACTAACCAAGAAAACTTGATTCTCAGGCCAGCTGTTGTTCAAGTTTTAGTGTTACTTCTTCAGGAATGTGGGCATCAGTTTTTTACTGGAGCTCTTAAGAACAAATAGTCACATGAAGCAGAAATTCAGTCAGATCCAAACCCAGCAAGATACTGACCTACTGGAGGAAGGAGGCAAGAGGGCAGAAAAAAAATTAAAAAATCTGTTCCTTTGATAGAATCCTCAGTATACGTTTTATCAATATTCTGGTGTCTGTGAGTTCCAAATTTTATTTACAGAATTTGGATTTTAAGTTATAGCAGCAGAGTTCTATTCATTCTACCTTTGTTCTCTTTTCACTATTGAGGCAGCAAGTTTAGGTAAAGGTTGCCATATTGCCAAGTTTAAATTAGTCCATGATAGGAATTTTCCGACAACAGGCACTTCTGAAGAGATTTAATTCTTCTTTTATGCATTTTACAGGCTCCATGGAGTAAGCTGTGAGGTGAGATACCAGGAGAGTTAGTGAAATTACAGAAGGCTTTGGAATACAGGAATGCATCTTCTCACCAGGCATCTTCCACAGTCAAGTTTTAGCCTGCTCTTGCTACAGATTATATATATATATGACAGAACTAGTTTTCTGGTTTGGCTTTCAGTGAAAGCCTAATCTGTATTCCAAGAAATTCAGTCTATTTGGTTAAGCAAAACAAGTAGAGGATTATTGTTGCAAATGTAAAGTAGAAACAACACTGTTACATAGCAAGCCAGACAGCTAAAAAAATGAAGATGAGATTCAGTACGAAGTTATTCAGCTACAAATTAGCTCTGTGTTCTTGTTAGCTTGTTTGGCTAGATTGTTACATCATTTAGGAATTTTTAACCTAATAGTTACTGTTAGATCTTGCAGCAGTATCTCAAAATAGTTTGCTCTCTGAAAATGAAGAAAAATGCAGTGTAATTTGCATATTCACTGCTTATGTCCTGAATACCATAGTATAAATATATACTTTAATAGTCCTTCAATATATCATTTACATACTATTACAGTATATATTGAAGGAGCCACACGTGTGTGCATACTGTTGTGTAAGAAGGGAAAACTCTTATTCCAAGGAAAATCTAAGCTTCAAATATTTACGCTAGATCTAAGAGTAACCAGAGAGAAGGACCTAATTAAAAAACAAAACTAAACCCACCAAACAAACCCACATGTGGAAATAGGAAAGAATTACAAGGGAAAAACATTACCAGTATTTTTAGCTCACTGCAATCGCAAGAACTACTTCAGCCTTCTGGAACAGAGATCTTCAGTTTTGCTCAGTTGCATTTCATTCCTTCCCATGCAAGCAGTATTAGCTATACTTCCTAATTAACTTATATAATCAATGCATTTTAATTACTGGGTAATGCATAAGCACGCCACCTGGAGCCTAAGACCCCTAATCCCCAGTGATATGTGCTCCTTTTCTCTTTCAAAGAGTCTTTATCCATTTATCTGCATTTCTTGCACTTTGTAGGCCACAGTCAAAGTACACCTATCTCCATCTCCAAATTGCCTGCAATTAAGATAAGAATTACCTTTGATTAAGAAAGTATGTGGAGAATGAAAGATGGGCTTGAATTCTTTCCTACATGTGAGGGAATTGAATGCAGTTCTGCAGTCCTTGGTTCAACAAAACAGGAAATGCAGTTTTAGGATGCCTAGCTTTTAATCAGAAATGCACCCAATGTGCTAAATAAAGCAGCTCTGCTGGTAAAAGACATTCAGGAAATGCTTCAGGGGTAAACCTGTCGATGCAGGTACCCCATGCTCTGGGTAACTGTTCTACTTGCTAAATTATTGGGTGAAGAGCTGGGACTTTCTCTTTCCAGCTCTGTTCTTGAGAGGAGTGGCCTGGGCCTGTTGTCAGGGGCAGACTCTCTGCCATCAGTTCACAGGCATGATGCTCTATGCCCAAAGAGAAATATGGATTTTCATGAATAACCTGCCTCAAGCATTTTTGTGCTAGCCATGTTTTCTGCTCAACATGCTGCCCTGAAGGGGCCTCCAGCTCAATGAGATGCTTTTTTAAAGTCTGTCTTAATGTTTCAGCACTCTGTCCACTTAGGGGACTGGACAGTGAAGTTACAAATCTCTTTTTGAAGCCCTAATGCTTAAACGTTAAGTTTCACACAGTGTAGCACTGTTGTGCTTGAATCCTTCAGGGGAATTTGTTTTTACCTCAGTTCCTCTCCACTTCCTCCAAAGTATGGAGCTGCAATACCAGCACCGTATTTCTCTTTCAAGGTGTTTAAGGGGATCTGGTATTGATAAAAAAATACCAATCTCTAAAAACAAGCAAATAAACCCTTTCAAATAATGTTTCAACCTTTTCGAATTGTCATGTTACTTAGAGTATTCTGGTTTTGTCAATTATAATAACCCCACAGACCTAGAGAAAGCATAGTTGTCCCAGTTGGCACTTCCTGCTGGATCTGATTAATACTTAATATTGACACCCAGGTCAATTATCAGTCATTTCAGCAAAAGATATTAAAATATTCTAAAATAAAGCATAAAACAGCTTATTTTTTTAAAAATCAAGTTTAAAAAAAAAACAACTCACAAATAAAACCCAAACCAACAAAAGCAAAACTATTTGCACACATTAAAAGATTTCTCGGCAGAAACAAAAGTAGATGCAGTTTTGTTTTGGAAAACAATCACATTAAAAGTAAGTTACCGTCTTTGTGCTCAGGTTGCTTCAAGCTATTTAACGTCCCTGTGCAGTGAGGAAACGCAAACGTCGTCCCGTGTAATTGACACAGCAGAACCAAAGACACAAGCATGGCGTAGTATCTGTCAGACAGGAACGAACGTGAGTTAAAGTGACGACGCCATATTCCGAAGTATGCGATGAACCATGAATGAATCCTATACATGAAGTCATCTAACACAAGCACCTACATGCAGTTGAGGCTCATGCTTCCTATTGGAAGGACAAGGATCCAAAACCGGTCCAGCACGTCTGGGTTCAACTAAGTTCTGGTTGTGTAACACGCGCAGGTGTAAGCGGGGCCGCGCACCCGCAGCGGTGTGTTGGACCCTCCCGCTCCCTATGGAGAGTAGAGCAGGAGCCCCGGGGGTGGCAGTTCTACAGGGAAAGATCACACTGGGTGCTGTAGGTACTCTGAACTTGGGATCGCGGCAGTCCTGCCGCCAGAGCACCACGGCAGCTTACAAAAGCTACCTGGCGTCAACGGGCGCACAGGAAACCATTTCGGCAGGAGAAAGCCGCGACCAACCTCCTCACGCAGAGCACTCCCCCGACTAAATAGCTACAGAAAATAAGAGAGAAATAAGGCCGCAATTCTTCCGTTCGCCTGGCACAGGGGAAAAGCGCAGACGTGCAGCCAGCCGAGGGCACCTACAGCTGCCCCAGCACCCCCGGGGCCGCTCCCGCGGTCGTCTTCTAGCATCGGACCAGACCCGATCCTATCCGACCCGACTCGAGCTGGGCAGATTCCAGGGGAGCGGGAGGTTTCGACTCAGAAGCGCCTTCCCTTCCCGTCCTGCTAGGCGCTGAGGTGCGTCCCTTGGCGCAGCAGGGAGAAGGGCTCCTACCCCCCTACCTGTCACGGTGAGGCTCCAGCGACGGCCTAGAAGGGAGCGGAGGACAGAGACACCTTCCGGTGTGGCCGCTGCTGCTCTAGCGCCAGCTGCACTTTCGGGACGGGACGGGACGGGACGAGGCTCGGCTTAGTCACCCAGGTCCACATGGACCGGCCCCGCCCCGGGTGAGCGCTTCGGCGGGGGGAAACACCCCTCGTGCCTGAGGGGAAAGGGGGCGCTCAGGAGCGATAGTGGGAGCTGGGGTGGTGCTGCGGCTCTCCCTGAGACACAAGCCTGGCTGTCGCCTCAGCTCACGGCCGGGATCCCTCGGAGGACAAGGTATCAGACCTTTCGTCTTCTGTAAACGTCTTTTACTGTTAAAACTTACTCCCTCCCTACCTGCGGGTTGATTATGATGCTGAAGATGTGGTTTGCCTCTGTGCTTCTTAAAAGTGAAGCCTTTGGTCTAATGGCAGGGTGTCTGCCGAGTAGAAGCTATGGGGAGGGTGTGCCTCCCCGCAGGGGTGAGGTACCTTTCAGCTACCTGCTTAACCACAGTTAATTACTTATCTGACGGTGGTTTGCAGTGTTTTTCTCCACCAAAGTTTTCTAGCCAGGGAGCTAACCGTGAGGAAAAGGACTAGCATAAGACTTGCATATATGGAAGTTGGCGAGTCTGTTGGCTGGGTGTTTATAAGTGAAAACAGACCTTATCCATGTGTGGTGTTAGTGAAGGCATGAAGTGGTACTTGAAAACCTTTCTAAAAGGGAAGGCTAAGAATATGTTTAACACAGTGTGCTGGTAACAAATAATGTGAAGAGTTTTGGCATGGGTTGGGTTATAAACTGCACACCAAAAAAAAAAAAAAAAATCAAGACATGTGAGTGGGATGGTTTTGCTACCATGGACTGAATGTTTTGTGTCTGCGGTAGGAGGTCTCTTGTCCTGACTTGGGATTGTATTCTTCATTTAAGTGCTGGAGTGACTTCCATATACAGAAGCAGGAAAGGGTAGAATGAGGGTATTGGGTAATGCTGGTGAAAGTGATTAGATACTCCATGGAGAAAAACCAGGAAATTCTAATATGTGAGATAAGGAGAATTGTTTGGAGGCAGGACAGCTGTAGTTAAATATTTACTTCAGAGCACCAATGTATTGCAGTTGAGAGGAGCTTGATGAATAAGTAACTTACCAGCTGGGATGGCTCTAATGCTTTTTAGCTGGTGGAGATCTCAACAGAAGATTGTAATGTGATTGTAGTATGTGCTTATGGCAGAGTGGGGGACTAAGATAACAATATTGTATAAGAAAAGAGCAGTATAGGTTGTTTATTACCTAGGTAACATTAAGGAGACAAGAATACTAGTTGCCACATGTTGGAAAAAGAAGAAACTGCCGTTACTTCGTGAAGGACTTTACAACTTCTTCTGTGCACCTCTGCTCGGCCCTCATCCCGAGTTCCTACCTGACTGTCTCTATGAGGGTGGTGCTAACCACAGAAATAGCTATAGTGCCAGCACATGAATACTCAAGAACTCTGTGGTGCATTTAAGCGCAAGTAAAGCACCTGTATGCATATATGGAAACTTTTTATGTGTCATAACAACTTTGTATGAGGAGCCTCTATTGTATAAGCAATGGGTGAATTTCCATTGTGTTATACCCCCGTTGCATATCATTTCTGAGAAAAGATAAAGTATTTTAGAGTTGCCTATGTATGCCACTTGAGAAGTGGGTGTGGATCCCATTATGCTCAGGTCACAGCTCTGCCTGCATTGGAGGAGAAGGCTCCTAGTGTGTGGACTGTGGGACAGATGAATCCCATCTGAATTCTCTGCTGATCTCCCCCCTGCTCTGAAGGTGGAGGAGCAACACAGTGGAACTGCAGTGGGAAAGGCCCGCAGATTTTTAACTTTCTCCTACGCCTCTCTCTGGGCTCAGCCTGTGATCTTGAGGGTTTGCAGTGAAATCCTCACTGAGGGTTACTATACTGGCACACAGACGTGTGAAAACTCATGTGTGTTTGTATGTTAGCCTCAACAGAAAAATAAGTGAGAAGCTGGTAATGGCAAACATTGTAACAAGCCTGTGTGAGTCCTGGTTCCCTCTTGTATTAATGAGCTGAACTTCTGTTGTGTTATGCCATCACTACATGCCCTTATTAAGACAGAATAACAAAAGAAGACTCAGCAAGGTTTATCCCCTCTCCGTAGATGTGGATTCACTCCATTATTCCCAGGGTAGGAGCTCCCCCTGTTTCTGAACTATACCTAAATTTTTGCTATCCCAACCCCAAGACTCAAGTTTCCTGTTTAAGGCAGCATTACAACAGTAGATGTAAAGAAAACAGTGTATGCAGCTTAAGCTAATCATGATATAATGAAATACTGCTATTTTAGGATTATGTTATAGATAATGATTGCAAGTGTGCTTAAACTCTGGTTTGTTATACCGAACACAGAAAGAAAAATATAAGGAAAAAAAAGGTATAGCAAGTGCTCAGGATAAATAGAGTATCTCCTGTGTATGTGCAGTTTTTAGCATGGCAGAATGATGAGCAGCATTTTGCATGTTACTTTCCTACTCGTAAATTAATTTTTATGGCAAAAGAACCTTATTGTTAAATTATCAAGCTATGTGGTGAATAAGCTCAGGAAGATGAAACCATGAGCAAAGATAATTTCCTCAAGTTTTCAGATAAATACAGTATAGCAGGTAATGTAATTAGAGATATTCTGAGAGATTAAAAATCTCTCGCTGTTAACATTGGGTGAATATAAATTCATATTTCTAAATAAATGTCTATTGGCTATACTGGCTAGTATGATTATTTACATTAATTTTAAAATTTTACTCGTAACTGATGTTTGGTAAAAATATTGCAGGAGACATTAAATATGATGCTGTTGAATTGAACCAGAACTATGTATCTCCTCACAAGAGCAGGGTGATACCAATGTAAGATGTCTATACAGTAATTATTTGTTTCTCCATATATTGATTACTTTGCTGTAAATTAACAGTGATGCATTCATTTTAGTATGGTAAAGAATAATGTGCTTTACTGATTTCTGATTAGGAGGACTTTGGGTCAGGAATGCATTTAATTCCTGGTTAGCAGTGTCCTGCTCAGATTGTGATGGTGAGGATTTTCTTTTGATTGTTTGATACAGAACTGTGAAAAGTAAAGCCCTGTATCTCACCCCAATATGCAAATATATCCTACCATAATATGAGTATCAAATTCCGTGTAGCTATTGTTCAGTTTCCCATGTAGTATTTATCAATTATTATGATAAACTGTGGAGAGAACTTTTAAGTATTTAAATAATGGAAATGACATAAATATCTAATTAAGAATGACCCCTCTCATCACAGACTTTGAAACCTTGTTCATCTGGTTTGTTCTTTGCAGTGCTTTAATTGAGGTCCTGAATCATGTGTTACAGATTTGTCCTTTATGCAAAACTGTTTTATGTTCTCATGTTTATTAACTTAATTTCTATCCAGGTAGCTTGTTTTAGGAGTAATGCTTTTTTTAGTAAAGGTAATCTAACATGACTTACACTTTAATTATTAGCTTTGTACAGTTAACATCAAAGGGTTACTGCAATAAGCACTTCAACCAAATGAGTGAACCATATTAGAATCTTGGATAAACCTGTTACCCTGTTCCACATATTATATGCTGTCTGAAGGGCTTAGTTTAGACCAGGTCATCTTGGAAAAGACAGTTACACTTTGGGTACCCCTAGTGTTCCTTGTGCCTTCGTGTAGAAATGCCTGGGTTACAGCTATTTTGGTTGGTCTAATAAAAGAGAGAATTTTTACTGCTCAGAAATAATGGGAGATGCTTGCAATAGCACATAAATAGCAACAGTAATTATACAATTAACAAAGGTTGATCTTTTCAGAGTACTGATCTTTATGGGCAAGTTAATCAAGAAAAAATGCTTATAGAGGGTCAGTAAAAGCCTTACAGGGCTCAGTTTCACCTATAGTTCCTCTGTATTCAGTATTTAAGCAGGAATGGAAATGTTACCTGTGGTGATGAGGAAGCAAACACTCACCCAGTCAGATTTCAGTAATGGGCCCGGTGCTCCCAGTTAGTGAATGCTGTCAGCTACCACTGAAGGCACCGAGAATGCTGCTCATCTAATAGGATTAAAATTCAGCATTGTCAGTTGCTCATAATATTTTTAGATGCAGTAAGTGGAATAAGGCCAAACCTTTTTCATTGTTGCCAAGACTAGTATGTTGTTAGACTTGTACGTACATGTCCTGGCATGAGAATTTCAGGAAATGGTCTGTAGAAAATTCTGCATAAATTGGCTCATTTAAAACAATGTGCTCCCAAATATATGCAAGGTAAAAATCATGTCAAAACCTCCTTGCAGTGTGATGAAAATCTGCTTCTGGCTTTTGTTGATGCTGTTTTGTCTTATTTTGGTGAGCTACTTCTGATTAGCAAAATCATCCCGTTTGGCTTTGATATTTAAGCTCACTAGTCAAGAACAAGCTCCCTGTAGTCTCTGGCCTTGGAGATATTCAAAAACCATCTGGATGTGGTCCTGAGCAATTGGCTGTAGGTGGCCCTGCTTGGGGGGCCTCCAACCTCAACCATCCTATGATTCCATGATGCTGACTGTTTGTAGTCCAGAAAAGCCCTCGTGTTTCAACGTCATCTCAGCTTCCTAAGATTTGGGGTTAATATTCAGCTCTTTACCTATTTCTGTTGCATTATCTATTTTTGTCTCAGTAACACATTTCTCTATGCAGCTGGTATCTTGGATTTAAATTATTTGGTTTTCTTGCTCACACTAGAGGGAGCTCTCAGGTGGCCTTTCAAATTACTCCTGCAGCTCTACTTTCATTTGTAATCCTGAACGTTCCCGCTGAGAATCTGCTATCAAAGTATACAAGCCAAAGCCGTATACAATGTCTTGAAAAAGTTTCATTTTCTAACAGATCTGAGCTTCTGAGTTATTTGTAGGTGAAGTAACATCACACCAGACTGTCAGCTTTGTCTGTGTTTTAATTTCACTCAGCTGCAGCAGCAGTGCAGGCCTCTGAAGGGCATAAATACGACAGATGTTGATGTTTCTGTTATGCTTGGCATTTGTTTTAGTAACTGTGGAGATATATTTATACATTTTGCTGCTATAGTACAGTCAGTTTCTATTTGGTATGTATTAGGTTGATCAGCAAGGAACTTGTTTGTGATTGTGGGAGGGTTGCTTAAAGACTTCAGGTGAGAAAGATTATTTTTTTTTCTCTTTTTTCTCTTTAGCCATGTAAATTTAAAACTCAATTTGTTTCCACTGGTGAGTAGAAGCTGGCTTTGGATGAGGTGCTTATGTAGGTGCTTTTATCGAATGGTTGCTAGGGTTGATAATAGATAAATTTTTACTGTTTTTCATTTTAGACAGTGGTTTTAACCTGCTTTTCCCCTTTGCATATTATAACTTGCTGTTCTGTTTATGTTGATTACAGTTTCTAGAAAATGGTCTAGGACATTACAGTCGGTAAAGAGCAAAGTGAATTTTATTGAATTTGAGGAAGCAATTGAAGTTTTCAGGTTTGTAGTCAAAATGAGAGAATGCCACACATGTGAAGTAAAGCCAGCACAGGTCTGCTGAGGATGCAGTTATTCTTTGCTGTGGCCTAAAAGCTGATTCTAAAAGTATTTATAGAAGCAGAAAACGTTAACATCAGCGATGACAAACTGCCTAACTAGTCTCCCTGCCTAAGAAAATGCACAGACAGTCTAGGTGAACAGTCTCTCTCCAAAGAGAGGTCTAGGGAGGAGTACTGTTACAAGTTCTTTTGTTTCTTGCTTTGTGGACCCCAAAACACCACTTCGTTTCCAACAGAATAGTTTTAATAACTGCATCTCAAATGTATATGCAATTCTTGACACTTACAACAAAGGCTGAACTCTCTAATACTTGGTGCGCTTTCCTTCTCAGGGATATAATCTGCATTATCGTAGGCAGGTAAGCAAGCAATTATTTCACTTCTGCTTTAGCTCAGGAAAAAGAACACGGATGAACAACTTGGCTATGGAGAAACTGTTGGATCTACAGTATCTTTTTAAGTGCTTGAAGTGGCTCAAGAAGACCAGGCAGTAGTCTACATGGCCACTGTGGTATTATTACCAAAGGGGAAGTTCATGTGAGTAAGAAGGAAATAGATGAGTTTGGATCAAGAGTCTGAGTATTGGTCTTGCATTCTAAATGTTCATAGCATTCTCACAATGCCATTCTCACCTGAATTAGGGATGTGCAGGCTAACAATGTGTACAGGGGAAGGGATGACAAACATAGTTTATGTTGCCCCATTCATGCAGAGCTTTTGCTGTAGAGTAGAAAAGGTCACCCAGTCTTGACTCAGGGTGGTTTGAGGATGCTGTCTATCAAGTCCTGTCTTTTTTATCTGGAGATTATATAGTTGGATATGAAAAGTGTTCTGGAGCTTCCTTGTTTCTTGAGCGTGGGAGCATTTTTATAATATTTAAAAAAAAAAAAAAAAAACCAAAAACCTGGGAGAGAGGAATCACATGGTGGTTTTGTTGGAACTCTGACCAAAGGAGTTGGTGTGACATGAAGGATTGCAGGGCCTACAACAACCTCCTCCATGAAAGCATGAGGCAGTTAAAACAGCAATATTGGTAAAAGCCTGTTGACTTGAATTTTTTATAAATGCTGCAGCACTGGAAGGGGCTCTGCCCTGTGCTGGTTCAATTACAGGGTAGATCATAGTTCCTCTTCCCTAAGGAAGAGAAATTTTGATGACTTTTTTTTTTATTATTTCACTACTGACTTGTTTCCTCAGGTAGTTTAGATCTTCTCTGCTACTTAAAGGAAGTCTGGATAAAAATTTGACCTGCTCCTTTAAGTTCTCGTAATAGGGGAGATGGAGTTGAAGCTTGTTTTTACTGTGCTATGCATTCATGTTGTTTCTCAGGGCAAAGAATACATCTTATTTTGCCTTTGCAAGTTATGGTTAACACTAATGAAGGTGCTGTGTGGGCTCAGATTTTTTGTTTTCTTTTTAAATATGCTACTAATCAAGTGATAGATTATCTAAACACGTGAAGAACTTGTTCTGCTTCTTCCTCTCAGTTGTATTATGCAACTTTATTGTTGGTAGTTTTGAAAGAAAAGAACTATTCCAGTGGAAAGGATTAAAGAAGTAGGATGAATCACAATATGCAAATGCTTTTGATATAGTCTTACATTAGTTCAATATGATTTTTTCTCATTTAATTCCTGTATTCTTGGTGTCTGTAGTTAAGATGTTTTTTGTTAGACCAAACAAACAAGAGCTTCCTATTAACTTCCTAGTAAGGAGATCAGCTGTAATTCTCCCCACCATTATTTAATTATTTACCTGTATGCCATGTATTCTTCTTTTCCTCTTACAATGAGAATAATCTCATCATAGACTCCACCAGAACCCTATTAACATAAATTAAGGTGAAGCCTATAAAAAAAGGGGTAACTTGAGGAAATTCTGCAAAGATGAATCACCTGTGCCTGTTGTAGAGCTGCTTCTGTCTTTGCTGTGTAACTTGGAATAAATTTGCTTGGATTTTTTGAACCTAGAAAATGAGTTCAAAAAAGTTATGAGATTTTTATATATATATGTTCTTTTCAGGTTGAAAAGAGTTTCTAAATTCTAAGTGATTATTTAGGTCAGTTGCCTTAAAGGTCATTATTTTTCAAGGATTAGAACGGTAGCTTGGCCCTCTGCATTCATGGATTTTAATTATGGTGGATTTGGTAATCAAGAGTGTCAAAGAGTTACAGGTCTTACCAACAGATTGGTGGGTTTCAGCTCTAAGTACCAGCACAGACATGAAGACACCTAGACACCTCAATTACTTTGCCTCATTTCTTTGAAGTACTGTGATGCTTTTAAAAACTACAGTTTCTGTTTGCAAAAGTCAAAACCCCCTTTTTTTGTGGTGCACATTTCTATGTGTATGAAGGCAGAGACGCTGAGGTACACATTACAAGATGAAAGAACATAGGTACAAAAATAATACAGTCAGTAGGAAGAAATGAATGATATGATCCATTTTTCCATGTTTTTATGACATCAGAAAATTAAACAAAAAAAAACCCCATGTGCTACCAAACTTCTTTGAAAACATCTGTTTAATTTAGAGAATTCTTTCAACCAAAAACTATGTGTGCATATTTATCACTTTAATAAAGATATATCCAATTAATTCTGAAAACCAGTGTAGAAAATTAATTTCCCTCCCACAGTCTTAATGAAGAAATAAAGAAACTAATTTTCCCATTGCTGTTAGAGGGGTAATCCACTCCTTCACATATTAAGAAATTAATGTAACGCATCCAGTCAGCCAAAGAGTCTCTGATTCTTCCCCTCCCCTCAGTCTCTTACACCAGCTTATTTTGTATAATTACGAAAAACAAAAGTGGATGAGACTTAAGTCTCTTCTGTCTTTTAGATGTCCGTATGTGCTAATTTTATGTTTGGGTTTGTGGGTGGTCGGGCTTTTTAGAAAACCAAAACTAGCAGGTACTACCAAATTAAATGGATTAGTTTGATTCTTGCTTTATTTTTCAAGGATAACTATTTATTCTCTTCATTAAGTGAGTATTTTATTTTTGCTTCCATACCATGTGTAACATAATTTCTCAGCAGTTACGTTTTATCATCTCTAAGAAGCATTGATTCCAGCGGCAGTGCTCTATGGGAGGAGCAGTGTGTGTCTTTCAGGACTGTATTCCTGGTTTCTTTCTGTTATTGTTTTGATGTTTGTATGCAGCTGTATTACTTAATTTCAAAAACGAATGTCAGGGCTTTCTTCTTTAAATGTCTCAGATCTTGTTTGCAGTATCTTTTTTAAAGTGTTTAATGAGCAAAGTCTTTTTAAAAGTGTTACAATATTTTCTTCTGTAGACACGTTTCTTGTAAATCCATCTTTCTTAATTGAAAACTATCATAAAGGACTGATGCTGAATTAAAAAGGTGTGGCCTAACTGTAATAATAACTTGGAAGAACATACCAAAAACATTTGGGGACAAATGTTCTGGCGTGGTTCTGAGAGCTTGACACAAAAAAAGGTGAAAGGCTGAAGAACATTCCACTTGCTGTACTCTATCTGGAACAGAATATTCCTTCCAGATACATTGGTGCGATAATTTTAAAGATTTCTACAAAAATGATTATGAATGGCAGCCACCAAATAAAGTTTTGTAAGCACAAGCCAAATAGCAGGACTGTTCCTATTCTTCTTCTTGGACATCTTCACTTTACTTGCAGAACATGTTAAAGTGAGCTATAGTCCAGATTGTTTTATGCTGCTTCCATCATGGGAAATATGAATCTTCAGTCTCAGCATTAAATGCAATCTCGGTATGTTTTGTAGCTATGGGAAACTTCTACCAGAGAATAACTTAAAGAATGTGAAAATATTATTTAATATATAAAGTTTGGAAGTGTATGTGGTTGTTAGCCATTTTATATCTTTGAACTATTGATGTTTCCTTTCAGATTGAGTTTGTCAGATTAGCAAGGATACCATTTTATCAGAACAGCAATTGAGACTGTGAGTTGATTATAATCCCTGAATCATTGTAGCGGTATAACTGAAGTTTGGAATTAAAGTTTGGACGAACTACATTCTGTGCAACATTGGTATTACCACTGCAGCATCAGGCAGAAGGTTGCTCATTAAAGTGTTGTTAGTCGGGGTGTGCCTGTTTACTTAAAAATACACAGATAATCCACAATATGTTTTTTTGTCACAGAGCACAAATACCCAAATTATTTCATAACATTTTACTATTTACTTGTACTATCTTCTTGTAAATGCTCTTGGATACTAGCCATATTAATAGAAATAAAAAATACCGGTTATATTTTCTGTAAGAATTTGTGGTTCTGTGCTCAACAAAAACAAAAGTGAAAACATGAAATCAATGCTTTTACTTCGGTGTATGATGTTCAAAGTACCTAGGAGGCATAGGGATAAGTTTGTGCAGAAGGAATTTAAACAAACCCACAAAACCAAAACAAACAGAAAACCTCACAACCACAAACTGATGTAATTGCAAATATTGTTTTCTAGGTATATGACTTGATTCCAAAATTGCTAAATGTCACATTACTATTTTATGAAATATCTCAAGTTAACAGTAATACTGTCAGTTCTAAGTATAAATTAGTAGATGCTATTGCTACATTTAACCCAGCTTCAGATGGGAGAGGAAAGGCGCTTACTGAAGTGTAGCATTTGATTGGCACGTTTCATTATAATGTACATATTGTATTTAAAAAATGTGCAACTGATCTAAAGCAGGTATTTAGACTATAAGTTGGATGAAGATTTGAGATGACATCCAAAGGTATTAGTTTCATAAGGCTTCATTAGAAGTATTTTAAAAATAAGTTGTCATTTTCTTCTAAAAGGGATTTTTTAAGTATAGATTTATATGATTAACACAATTGGAATTCCTAGTGAAAACCATTAGAGCAATGATAAAGGTTTGCTTAGGGTGTCGGTCTACTTAGACTACCAGATGCATTTCAAAGACTGGAGTGAGTCACAAACATGATTTCCAACAGCTGCTGTAGCCAATGCATGCTGAACTGGTGCTCATTTGTAGCACTATCAACTGCAGTATGAAGGTTAGCTCTCCCCTGTATTTGTATTTTAGCTTCCAGCCATGGCCTTGACAGCAATAAATCTCATGTTACTGATGACTGTCCAAGTTATGTCCCCGTCTAGTAGATCTAGAGTACACATTTCAAAAGTTCTGCAAAAGAATGCTTTCTGAATTGTACTTTGGAAAATATTACATTTTCAGGTATCGTTTCAAATATTTTAGCTTTTGCCAAGTAAATCGTAGGATGTGGGGGAGGGAGGGGAAGCAACTCATTCCACAGTGACTAAGTTATCTTTACATAAAATGTGATTTGTTATGTATATTTGATGTTACATATTATTTGCTGGGAGCCTTATTGGAAGACACTTGCACTATACAATTTATGGAAACAATGCTTTCATAGAAGTTCATGCTGTTGTTGGAGACACCTAATCCAGGTGAAGTGTAAGCAATCTTGAGTCAAAACCAAAGATGACTTTTGTACATTTATATTCAAATTTTAGAGTAGAGAGGAACATAAGTGACAAGGGTTCCTATATTACATTCAAATTTGTGTTTTGTTTCTGCTTATGATAGGACATAAATTTCTGCAAGTCACTTTAGATTGTTCTATTCCCCTTATCCAGGAAATTAAATAGTTACTGGAAGCCCATTTATTTCTCATGTTCGTTATCCCATTTCTTTCTGCTTCTGTCAAGTTTCATTAGCAAAAGTAATGGATCCTAATAGCTGTTAGTTATTACATGACTTAAGCTTGCATCCCATGTTAAATGTAAATCCTTGATAAATAAGTCCTGCATAACTTTTTGTTATAGTGCTCATTTTCACATTATACTTGTATTATGCTTTGCCTGAGTTGTATGACTTTATATCCCCTTTCTTCCTCATATATCTAGGTCATCTTCCATGCAAGTGTTCAGCATTGATTTATTAAGGATCTGAAGATAATCATAAAAATGAATGTTAAGTTTTGCAGAGAAATACTTAGTTGTTAAAGTCATAAACTGACACTATGGTTACACTACAAAATAGCAGCATACAATCTTAAAGCTGTTCGTCGTGAAACCGTTTAAAATGTTGTGGTGGTTCTTTAGATCATGTTATTAAAAAATTTCCTGCATGCGGTATTTTCAGTTTTAATTCTCTTAACATATTCTATGAAAATTACAAAGCACAGCTTGACAAACAATTTTGTATTCTCTGATCTTTAAATAATCAAATTGTATTTAATATGCTATGCTTGTGTTATCTGACTTTTCTCTGCTCCACTAGCGTGAGCCTTGTATGTGTCAGCTGAGGGGGTTTGTTGTAGTATGTTTGTAAAGATCCGTATGTGGCTTATAGAAAGCCTAGCACTTTGACTCAGGAGCATGATGGTGCCTGGAAAGGTTAGTGAGGGCTGACTTGATCATGCGGTAGGAAGGGGATTCACTGTTACATGGGCATAGGAAGGATTGGTGTCACTGGAGGTTTCCAGCATTACTGGAATTGGATCATATTCCTGAGAATATTCCTTTGGGATTCTGTGCCTATGAAGCTGCCTAGCCAAGAAAACCAAGTTTTGATGAGAAATTCTTTGGACTGAGGAAGGCTATAGTTCTGTGCATCATCATTCTGCTTACCATTTTAATTTCAAATGCATTCTATTTTAGGTATCCCATTTATTTATTCTTATTTTTTACCTTGAGTGGTTTGGAAATGTTGATTTTCATAAAATCCCAGACTGGTTTGGATTGGAAGGGGCCTTAAAGCTCATCCAGTTCCAACCCCCTGCCATAGACAGGGACACCTTCCACTAGACCAAGTTGCTCAATATGTATTTTGATATAAATTATTTAAACTATATAAACAATTTTCTTTCATGCCTGCTCCAACAAAGTTGGGCTGTATGCCTCCCACAAGTCAAATCACCTTCTCCTTAGTGTTGTGAGCACATTAGCCATTATATCAAATATTGTTATGGCTTGAAATCAAACAGACTACTGTTCAAAAAAAAAAAAATCTGGGGAAAAAATAATAAAGACTTGTGGCAAAATATGCATCCGCTTCAGAACTACGTAGCAGGATCTTTGAGATAAAGGAAAAAAAGTACCAGATATGCCTTTGAGAAACAAATTACTTTTGTGTCCTATTCACTTAAAAAATAAATTTACACATGGTGTCACTAGAGGGCAGAATAAAGGATTTGAGAATGTATTAGCTGCGTTTCCGTGCTTTGGCGCACGATGAGCGTGGAGCTTAAAGCCTTTCTGCCCTAAACGTGCCTGCTCCTCTTCCGCTTTCCCTCAGGGGCAGCTTGGTGTAAGGGTGGCAGTGTTCCGGTCTGGGAAGGGGGCGAGGGCTCAAGTACAGCTCCCTTCCAGCAGCTCATACATTTCAGACTGGAAGGGGTGAAGTGTCCTACTTTTGTGTTGCTAAGGAAGAAAAAATCAGCTGTCACAAACATGTGCTGCCTCTGCCACTGCCCCGGCCGTCTCCGCTGAGGAGAGAGGCCTTTGGCGGGAAGGCGGTGCTGAGGAAGGTGAGCCAGGCCCACTGCTCGAGGCACGGGGAAAGATAGGAGGATCAGGGCTGCCTGCAAATAACCTGCCTCCACTCTGGTAGAACTAGGGGAAAACAAGCTTTTTTGCTTGTTTTGGCGTTTTCGTTTAATTTTTTCATTGCTTTTTAAATTTTTGAGCTGGGCCTGGGTGGCTGCAGTGCTATTAATAATCAAGGCCTGAGTCGGAGAGAGTGGCTTCTTTCCTCACTTCTATTATGTAGGGTTCAGTTTCTTGCTTTTTGTGTGGATTTGTTTATGCGGTGCCCCACCCAGAGCCTGGAAATTCTTATTTAGATTGGTAGCTGGGCTGCTCATGTCTCAGCATAAGAGCAGTTTCACCGTGGTACAAGTCTGTGAGAGTACATTAATACCTGGTACATCTTTTCTGTCAGTGCCACCTTCTGTCCTGTTCTGAATCCAAAGGGACAAGAAGGTACAGGAGAGTTTTTCCTTTTCCTGTGTGTCTCCTTGTACTTGCATGAGCACCCTCAGTTAGTTGACTTGATGCTCATTGCATTGCTTGTGTCTGACTTCCAGTGTGTTTCAGCCTGCAGGTAAGCATTCCTGGTTTGAAACTGAGGTGTCCTTTCTGATTTAGTTTCCTCTGACAGGATGCCAGCTGCATGTTACTGTAACCATGGTGATAATTTTTTAGCTGAAAAAATAACGTGTACTTAACAGTAGAGTGCTTCAAACGTCAAAATATGTTCTCAGTAGGAAAGTTTAAATCTTGTCTTTTACTTGAGAATTTGAACAAATAAGTAAAACTTCCATATTTACTGGGTATTTCTAGTAAGATCTGAGTCATGCTGTCCCTCATGTTCATGATAAAAGCTAACATGAAAAAAAGCTCTAAAATTACCATCTTCTGTATGTGTCATCTTAAAAGTGTTGCTGTCATGGTTTCCTATCCCTTTTTGCATTCATGTTTTTATCATATGCCATGTAATTACAGGGTTCTAATGCATTTTTACAGAAACATCATGCATTCTGTCTTCTGTCCTGCAAAAAATCCTGTGCCTGTTGGTCATGTATTAGGCTGGGTACCCAAAGAGGGGGAGGAACATCTGCCTTTCTGCAGTCTTTGCTGCTCTGAAGTTTTAGAGATGTTGTCGCATGAGGAGACACAAAACTGTGCTGGTACAAGCCTATGCTTTGCCTTCTGCTGTTCCTGACCTCCTGTGGGAGCTGTTCCATACCTGGTACTGCAGAAATGTCCTTTCTCTAACCTATAGCAGGATGCACACATACAGGATTAAAAAATTGTTATAATGATCAGACAGGAATTATTTTTACTGATATCAACGTTATCTATGATGCTCAAGCAGAAAAGAAACAATTTTCTTACCTGGGTAATTAGACCGGTCAGCCTTACCTCCATCCCTGGAAAGGTGATGGAACAACTTATTCTTGACACCATCTCTAGACATATCAAGGATGAGGGGGTCATTAAGAACAGCCAACATGGCTTTACCAAGGGGAAGTCATGTTTGACCAACCTTATAGCCTTCTATGAGCAAGTAACCAGGTGGATGGATGATGGTAGAGCGGTAGATGTGTTTTTTCTTGATTTCAGTAAGGCATTTGATACTGTCTCCCACAGCATCCTCATAGATAAGCTAAGGAAGTGTGGGCTTGATGATCAGGTAGTGAGGTGGCTCAAGAACTGGTTGGAAGGAAGAAGGCAGAGAGTTGTGGTCAATGGGGCAGAATCTAGCTGGAGGTCTGTGACTAGTGAAGTCCCTCAGGGGTTGGTGCTGGGACCAGTGCTGTTTAATATATTCATCAATGACATGGATGAGGGAACTGAATGTACCCTCAGCAAGTTTGCTGATGATACTAAACTGGGAGGAGTGGCTGACACACCAGAGGGCTGTGTTGCCATTCAGCGAGACCTGGACAGACTGGAGAGTTGGGCGGAGAGGAACTTGATGAAATTCAACAAGGGCAAGTGTAGAGTCCTGCATCTGGGGAAGAACAACCCCATGTACCAGTACAGGTTGGGGGCTGACCTGCTGGACAGTAGTGAAGGGGAAAGGCACCTGGGGGTCCTGGTGGATAGGAGGATGACCGTGAGCCAGCAATGTGCCCTTGTGGCCAAGAAGGCCAATGGCATTCTAGGGTGCATTAGAAAGGGTGTGTTTAGTAGGTCAAGAGAGGTTCTCCTCCCCCTCTACTCTGCCTTGGTGAGGCCGCATCTGGATTATTGTGTCCAGTTCTGGGCCCCACAGTTCAAGAAGGACAGGGAATTGCTTGAAAGAGTCCAGCGCAGAGCTGCAAAGATGACTAAGGGAATGGAACATCTCTCTTATGAGGAGAGGCTGAGGGACCTGGGACTCTTTAGCTTGGAGGAGACTGAGGGGTGACCTCATCAATGTTTACAAATATGTAAAGGGTGAGTGTCAGGATAATGGAGCTAGGGCTTTTTCAGTGATGTCCAGTGATAGGACAAGAGGCAGTGGGTGTAAACAGGAGCATAGGAGGTTCCATGTGAACCTCAGGAAAAATTTCTTTACTGTGAGAGTGACAGATCACTGGAACAGGTTGCCCAGGGGGGTTGTGGAGTCTCCTACGTTGGAGATATTCAAGGCCTGCCTGGACAAGTTCCTGTGTGATGTACTCTAGGTTACCCTGCTCTTGCAGGAGGGTTGGACTAGATGATCTTTTGAGGTCCCTTCCAACCCTTAGGATTCTGTGATTCTTATATTATGCCTTATTTGGATGATAATTTCTTTCCTTGTGAAGCTTTACCATAGGGACCCCCACATAGTTAAGTCATGTTAATATAAGTTGTGTTGAAGAATGGTTTGTAGAGGAAAATATAGTACTTCTTGTCAGACATTTAAAAGAAGACAGAAGACAAAAGCCAAACCAGCCTTCAGGCAAATCAGGTTTTTTTTCAGAATATAAAATAGATATTTCAAAAACGTTGGAAAGAAGTTAAGTATCAGTAGTGCCTGAACTTGCTGACACAGGAGATTGCATTTGCTCCTCCCACTGCCATGTCCCTGTCTTTTGGATTACATTTAGCCAAGAGAGCGAATTATTCCCCTTATGTTTTATGTATGGTTTTCTTCAACGCATTCCTTAGTGTAATTCCATGTAATGTTAAAATTAAATAATTTTGGATTGATCCCTTACTTGATGGCACTGAGGCTAATTATTGCCTTGTTTTACACTTGGCATAGTTATTTCACAACTATAACTACGAACAAGTGGCAGCTACCACATTGGAATGCTTCCTGAATAGGTGTTCCTTTTTGCAGCAAGTGGCACATTGCAAGTGGATATTGAAAACTGCAGTTGCTGCTTGCTTTGTGCTGCCGGGATACTTCTCAAACTCGTTCAGTGGCTCTCATTGTTTCGATACCTTAATCCTCGCACAAACATGGTTTTAGGAAGTGATTTAATTTTCATTCCATGGCTTTAGCTGTAATTGCGGTGCATCAAGTAGGAGGACAGCATAGTTCAGTAGTTGTCGACTAGGTGGCAGTGTGGTGTTTAAAACGAAGGTAAACTTTTTGATTCACGTAGACCTCCAGATTTTGCCGTGCCCGTGAAATTTGTGTCAGCCTCGGTCCTATTAATGCGCTGAACTTTGTTTTTATACTAGTAAAAGGGCACTGACTAAATCTTAAAAAAACATTAGAATTGAAAAGCTAAGGATTTAATCCCACATACAAACATGTCGTAAGTAGATACATATTTCTGCAGTCTTGGTGAAACTGTCTCATGTCTCCCTTTTTTCTCAACTTGACCTGAAATGAGTTAAGATTTTTTTTTTTTTTTTTTTGGTGCTAATTTATTAATAATCTTTTACCTGTGGTTGGAAGAAAATCTGTTACTATTTATGTTCTTGCCATTGTTGTATAAAAGACAGATACAATAAACGGTGTAACTGGTTTTGATTACAGAAGGTAAGGATCCTGAAAATGCATTTCTGTGTTTGTGAGGCATACTAACCAATTTAAGTGGTACAAAAGCTTTAAGTCACCCTGTTTTGGAAAATGCCTGGGCTAGCTATGTTGTGAAAGATTTCACATTTTCATCAAAATAATTCAAATTACCAAAGGGAACCTCTTGTAATGGGGAAAAAGTGCAGATCCTGAGCAATGTAATACTGGGATAAGAAGTTCTAATCTCTTAAATTCTATCTAGAACTCAAGAGGTAACTAATACAGACTTTGGAGTAAATGACAAAACATGCTTGCAAACTTCACTCTTCGGGTTCTGTTTACTATAGCTCTGTATTTGATGGGAGTAATCTTTACTGCATTATGATTTAAAAAGCTGAATTGGAGCACTGTGGTAATAGCTGTTTCAAGCAACTATCACATCAAAATCAAGTAGTGCTGATTGAATAAAAAAGACACTGAGGGACTTTTCCCATATGCTTTCTGGCTCATCAGTTTCGTCTTCTCAGCAGTGTGTTGTTCAGATGTCCTTCACTCATTTTTGTGGCCACACAGTGAGTATACATATAGCATGCTCAGATGTTATACTTAGATGGGTTTGAAACAGATAAAAATGTTAACCATATCACCATATTTTATAATAATTCACTTACCTGTACTGCTTAGCAGTAGCTTTATTGACATGTTGAAACAGTTGGAAATGAGGGGGAGAGGGGGAAATACAAAAAGCCCATCAAAACAAAAACCTTTAGGCAATCAAGAAAATCAAACCAACTAACCCAGACCCATTGCTGCTTGACCAAGAAAGCCTGAGGGTTCTAATAGCTGAGAGTTTAGTGCAGTACTCTTTCCACAATTTTATTAAAACCTGAAACTTTGAAAACAGATGTATCGCCATCCAGCTCATCTCAGATTACTGCTACTTAAAGATGGTTTTGTCAGCAAAAATTCTAAGGCATGTTTTTCAGGACAACTCTCATGCTCTGTTGTGGAGGTAATGTTGGTCTCCCTCTTGCAAAGGACCTGATACTTTCTTGGGTTTTGACAGGCAACTTTAGAGCAAGTGTGCATCTTCCAGAATGAAAAATCTGTGCACTTATCTTGAATGTAAACAAATGCCATTGAATTTAGGCTAGAAGCTTCTAATACCATAGATAAGGACAACTTGATGTGACTGGGACTATTTTGTCTTTAAAAAATACGAAGTTATAGCAGGTTCACAAATCTGTTCTTGGAGAAAATGTGCTGAATTGTGGGATACCTACTGTGTGGTATTTTAAGTCTTCAGCTGTTAGAGCAGCAAACAGTATCTTTGTGTTTCTTTGGGGAAACAAGCATTGTTATATGCACTGTCTGTTTTGGAATTTGTCAACTGCCCTGTAGACAATACTGTCCTGTTTTGTTAAGGTAAACTAGTAAAAGTGTGACTTCTGACTTTAGGAAAGTGCATGAAGAAGAGTAGGTGGATCTACTTAATGAGAGAGGGTAGGTAGAGCAAAATATTATGAATCCATCAGTGAATGGATAGAGAATGTTCTCCAGAAAAGCCTTGCAGAAGCAGTTTGGTTCCACCATCTTCAAAGGTGTATTGTCAAAACACAAATTGTGCGCTGATAGTAATATTGTACTTGACTCTTTCATTATGAAAACCTGCATATGATCCAAATTAGTACTCTAAGCTAATTTAAAAATCATGGAGTTGCAAGGTCAAGGAAAAGAATTATTGTTCACTTTTATTTAGAAGAGAGTTATAACTGGATTTTTAATTTTTATTTTGTTATTGCTGAAATAGTGAGGTGGAAGCACCCTTTGCCTGACCTGAGGCAGTGTTCCTACATGAAGTGTATACCCACCAAATTTATGTTTATGTAATATATGCATAAAAAAGGCTTCTATGTAATTTTAGTATAAATATGTATTTAGAATTCGAATTTGTATAAAGTGGTCCTTTAAAATAAGTTGAAAATACTGCATGATTTATTGGAATCTTATAGTAAGTCAGATAATCTTTCACATTCACAAACCACAAGTCTGCCTCCTCTAAATGATTTTTTTATTTAAGATGATATGACTACAAAATAAAAATATTAGATTTTTATTGTCTTCTGGTTTTGAGCCTTTTTAAACAGTCCAGATCGTGATACTGTATTTTGAAGAATGCAGTTCTTTGTAAATGAAAGACAGTATACTGGTATATTCATCTTAGCTTTTGAAAACAAACTGTCTTATAAGGTTGGCAATACACTTCTGAAAACTGAAAAGTTCAGAAGTTTTTGAAAATTGACAAACTTCTAAAGTTTTAGACTCTGAAGGAAATACTTTGTATGATGGTATAATGTTTTTTAGGTTGTCATGATGACAGATGACAATGAGTAGATGCAATAATTGTTAACAAACCTGTAGAGGAGCATCTTTAAAATGAGTGGCATGGTGAATTCTCTTCTAGGCAGGAAATATTTTTGTTAAATAGCTCCCTGTAGTATACAGATGCATCACTTCTGTAATTGCTAGAGGTAGTGCCTTCATTCCCAATACCTACATTTTTGCTTTGTTTGGTTTATATGTTTGATTTATAAGAATGGAGCCATTCTCAACTAGAAAACAAAACCAAAAGACACACATCCTAAAAGGAAGCAAAATGGAGAATTAAACCAACACAGGTCATTCAAGAGGGTGAGGCTGTGTTTATATGCTGTTATCTGCTGTGTGTTCCTCAATCCACCACTGTCAGCACCTGAAAGGAGCTCTTGGAGAGGTAGTAATCTTCCAGCAGAGCTTCTCAAAGCTTAAAGGAGTTGTGCCTTCTGGAGCTGTCCAGATGAATGGCAGGTGGGCAAATCCAGCGTGTTGGTTGAGTGTGGGTGCTGTCTGGCTGTCAAGGCAGCTATTTTTCCTAAAAGGATAGTATATATTCTTGTTAGAAGATGTGGGGTGAGGGAGAACTGTTATAACCTTCTGTTGG